>NW_027361696.1:26122500-28522500 GCF_039654945.1 Dendrobates tinctorius | reverse complement strand
CTTGTGTGATGTGTCTGATGTTTGCTATGTGCTTGTGTAATGTGTCTGATGTGTGCTCTGTGCTTGTGTGATGTGTCTGATGTGTGGGCTGTGCTCGTATGATGTGTCTGATGTGTGTTCTGTGCTTGTGTGATGTGTCTGATGTGTGCTCTGTCCTTGTGTGATGTGTCTGATGTCTGCTCTGTGCTAGGGTGATGTGTCTGATGTGTGTTCTGTGCTTGTGTGATGTGTCTGATGTGTGCTCTGTGCTTGTGTAATGTGTCTGATGTGTGCTCTGTGCTTGTGTGATGTGTCTGATGTGTGCTCTGTGCTTGTGTTATGTGTCTGATGTGTGCTCTGTGCTTGTGTAATGTGTCTGATGTGTGCTTTGTGCTTGTGTAATGTGTCTGATGTGTGCTCTGTGCTTGTGTGATGTGTGCTCTGTGCTTGTGTTATGTGTCTGATGTGTGCTCTGTGCTTGTGTAATGTGTCTGATGTGTGCTATGTGCTTGTGTGATGTGTCTGATGTGTGCTCTGTGCTTGTGTAATGTGTCTGATGTGTGCTCTGTGCTTGTGTGATGTGTCTGATGTGTGCTCTGTGCTTGTGTGATGTGTCTGATGTGTGCTCTGTGCTTGTGTAATGTGTCTGATGTGTGCTTTGTACTTGTGTGATGTGTCTGATGTGTGCTTTGTGCTTGGTGATGTGTCTGATGTGTGCTATGTGCTTGGGTGATGTGTCTGATATGTACTCTGTCCTTGTGTGATGTGTCTGATGTGTGCACTGTGCTTGTGTAATGTGTCTGATGTGTGCTCTGTGCTTGTGTGATGTGTCTGATGTGTGCTTTGTGCTTGTGTGATGTGTCTGATGTGTGCTCTGTGCTTGTGTAATGTGTCTGATGTGTGCTTTGTACTTGTGTGATGTGTCTGATGTGTGCTTTGTGCTTGGTGATGTGTCTGATGTGTGCTATGTGCTTGGGTGATGTGTCTGATATGTACTCTGTCCTTGTGTGATGTGTCTGATGTGTGCACTGTGCTTGTGTAATGTGTCTGATGTGTGCTCTGTGCTTGTGTGATGTGTCTGATGTGTGCACTGTGCTTGTGTGATGTGTCTGATGTGTGCTCTGTGCTTGTGTTATGTGTCTGATGTGTGCACTGTGCTTGTGTAATGTGTCTGATGTGTGCTTTGTACTTGTGTGATGTGTCTGATGTGTGCTTTGTGCTTGGTGATGTGTCTGATGTGTGCTATGTGCTTGGGTGATGTGTCTGATATGTACTCTGTCCTTGTGTGATGTGTCTGATGTGTGCTCTGTGCTTGTGTGATGTGTCTGATGTGTGCTCTGTGCTTGTGTGATGTGTCTGATGTATGCTCTGTGCTTGTGTGATGTGTCTGATGTGTACTATGCTTGTGTGATGTGTCTGATGTGTGTTCTGTGCTTGTGTGATGTGTCTGATATGTGCTCTGTGCTTGTGTGATGTGTCTGATGTGTGCTATGTGCTTTGTTGATGTGTCTGATATGTACTCTGTCCTTGTGTGATGTGTCTGATGTGTGCACTGTGCTTGTGTAATGTGTCTGATGTGTGCTCTGTGCTTGTGTGATGTGTCTGATGTGTGCTCTGTGCTTGTGTGATGTATCTGATGTGTGTTCTGTGCTTGTGTGATGTGTCAGACGTGCGCACTGTGCTTGTGTGATGTGTATGATGTGCATTCTGCTCTTGTGTGATGTGTCTGATGTGTGCTCTGTGCTTGTGTGATGTGTCTGATATGTGGTCTGTGCTTGTGTGATGTGTCTGATGTGTGGTCTGTGCTTGTGTGATGTGTCTGATGTGTGCTATGCGCTTGTGTGATGTGTCTGATGTGTGCTCTCTGCTTGTGTGATGTGTCTGATGTGTGCTCTGTGCTTGTGTGATGTGTCTGATGTGTGCTCTGTGCTTGTGTAATGTGTCTGATGTGTGCTATGTGCTTGTGTGATGTGTCTGATGTGTGCACTGTGTTTGTGTGATGTGTCTGATGTGTGCTCTGTGTTTGTGTGATGTGTCTGATGTGTGCTCTGTGTTTGTGTGATGTGTCTGGTGTGTGCTATGTGCTTGTGTGATGTGTCTGATGTGTGCTATGTGCTTGTGTGATGTGTCTGATGTGTACTCTGTCCTTGTGTGATGTGTCTGATGTGTGCACTGTGCTTGTGTAATGTGTCTGATGTGTGCTCTGTGCTTGTGTGATGTGTCTGATGTGCGCTCTGTGCTTGTGTGATGTGTCTGATGTGTGTTCTGTGCTTGTGTGATGTGTCAGACGTGCGCACTGTGCTTGTGTGATGTCTCTGATGTGCATTCTGCGCTTGTGTGATGTGTCTGATGTGTGCTATGTGCTTGTGTGATGTGTCTGATGTGTGCTCTGTGCTTGTGAGATGTGTCTGATGTGTGTTCTGTGCTTGTGTGATGTGTCTGATGTGTGCTCTGTGCTTGTGTGATGTGTCTGATGTGCGCTCTGTGCTTGTGTGATGTGTCTGATATGTGCACTGTGCTTGTGTGATGTGTCTGATGTGTACTCTGTCCTTGTGTGATGTGTCTGATGTGTGCTCTGTGCTTGTGTGATGTGTCTGATGTGTGCTCTGTGCTTGTGTGATGTGTCTGATGTGTGTTCTGTGCTTGTGTGATGTGTCAGACGTGCGCACTGTGCTTGTGTGATGTGTCTGATGTGTGCTCTGTGCTTGTGAGATGTGTCTGATGTGTGTACTGTGCTTGTGTGATGTGTCTGATGTGTGATCTGTGCTTGTGTGATGTGTCTGATGTGCGCTCTGTGCTTGTGTGATGTGTCTGATGTGTGCTCTGTGCTTGTGTGATGTGTCTGATGTGTGCTCTATGCTTGTGTGATATGTCTGATGTGCGCTCTGTGCTTGTGTGATGTGTCTGATGTGTGCTCTGTGCTTGTGTGATGTGTCTGATGTGTGTTCTGTGCTTGTGTGATGTGTCTGATGTGTGCTCTGTCCTTGTGTGATGTGTCTGATGTGTGCTCTGTCCTTGTGTGATGTGTCTGATGTGTGCTCTGTGTTTGTGTGATGTGTCTGATGTGTACTATGTCCTTGTGTGATGTGTCTGATGTGTGCTCTGTGCTTGTGTGATGTGTACTATGTCCTTGTGTGATGTGTCTGATGTGTGCTCTGTACTTGTGTGATGTGTCTGATGTGTGCTCTGTCCTTGTGTGATGTGTCTGATGTGCGCTCTGTACTTGTGTGATGTGTCTGATGTGTGCTCTGTGCTTGTGTGATGTGTCTGATGTGTGTTCTGTGCTTGTGTGATGTGTCTGATGTGTGCTCTGTCCTTGTGTGATGTGTCTGATGTGTGCTCTGTCCTTGTGTGATGTGTCTGATGTGTGCTCTGTGTTTGTGTGATGTGTCTGATGTGTGCTCTATGCTTGTGTGATGTGTCTGTTGTGTGCTATGTGCTTGTGTGATGTGTCTGATGTGTGCTCTGTGTTTGTGTGATGTGTCTGATGTGTACTCTATGCTTGTGTGATGTGTCTGATGTGTGCTCTGTGCTTGGGTGATGTGTTTTCTGCGCTTGTGTGATGTGTCTGATGTGTGCTCTGTGCATGTGTGATGTGTCTGATGTGTGGGCTGTGCTCATATGATGTGTCTGATGTGTGTTCTGTGCTTGTGTGATGTGTCTGATGTGTGCTCTGTCCTTGTGTGATGTGTCTGATGTGTGCTCTGTGTTTGTGTGATGTGTCTGATGTGTGCTCTATGCTTGTGTGATGTGTCTGATGTGTGCTCTGTGCTAGGGTAATGTGTCTGATGTGTGCTCTGTGCTTGTGTGATGTGTATGATGTGTGTTCTGTACTTGTGTGATGTGTGCTCTGTACTTGTGTGATGTGTCGGATGTGGGCTCTGTACTTGTGTGATGTGTCTGATGTGTGCTCTGTGTTTGTGTGATGTGTCTGATGTGTGCTCTGTGCTTGTGTAATGGGTCTGATGTGTGCTCTGTGCTTGTGTGATGTGTCTGATGTGTGCTCTATGCTTGTGTGATGTGTCTGATGTGTGCTTTGTGCTTGGTGATGTGTCTGATGTGTGCTCTGTTCTTGTGTGATGTGTCTGATGTGTGCTCTGGACTTGTGTGATGTGTCTGATGTGTGCTCTGTGCTTGTGTGATGTGTCTGATGTGTGCTCTGTGCTTGTGTGATGTGTCTGATGTGTGCTCTGTGCTTGTGTGATGTGTCTGATGTGTGCTCTGTGTTTGTGTGATGTGTCTGATGTGTGCTCTGTGCTTGTGTGATGTGTCTGATGTGTGCTCTATGCTTGTGTGATGTGTCTGATGTGTGCTCTGTGCTTGCGTAATGTGTCTGATGTGTGCTTTCTACTTGTGTGATGTGTCTGATGTGTGCTTTGTGCTTGGTGACGTGTCTGATGTGTGCTCTGTGTTTGTGTGATGTGTCTGATGTGTACTCTGTGCTTGTGTGATGTGTCTGATGTGTGCTCTGTGCTTGTGTGATGTGTCTGATGTGCGTTCTGCGCTTGTGTGATGTGTCTGATGTGTGCTCTGTGCTTGTGAGATGTGTCTGATGTGTGTTCTGTGCTTGTGTGATGTGTCTGATGTGTGCACTGTGCTTGTGTGATGTGCCTGATGTGTGATCTGTGCTTGTGTGATGTGTCTGATGTATGGTCTGTGCTTGTGTGATGTGTGGTATTTGCTTGTGTGATGTGTCTGATGTGTGCTCTCTTCTTGTGTGATGTGTCTGATGTGTGCTCTGTGCTTGTGTGATGTGTCTGATGTGTGCTCTGTGCTTGTGTAATGTGTCTGATGTGTGCTATGTGCTTGTGTAATGTGTCTGATGTGCTCTCTTTGCTTGTTTAATGTGTCTGATGTGTGCTATGTGCTTGTGTAATGTGTCTGATGTGTGCTCTGTGCTTGGGTGATGTGTCTGATGTGTGTTCTGCGCTTGTGTGATGTGTCTGATGTGTGCTCTGTGCTTGTGTGATGTGTCTGTTGTGTGCTCTGTGCTTGTGTGATGTGTCTGATGTGTGTTCTGCGCTTGTGTGATGTGTCTGATGTGTGCTCTGTGCTCGTATGATGTGTCTGATGTGTGTTCTGTGCTTGTGTGATGTGTCTGATGTGTGCTCTGTCCTTGTGTGATGTGTCTGATGTGTGCTCTGTGCTAGGGTAATGTGTCTGATGTGTGCTAGGTGCTTGGGTGATGTGTCTGATGTGTGCTCTGTTCTTGTGTAATGTGTCTGATGTGTGTTCTGTGCTTGTGTGATGTGTCTGATGTGTGTTCTGTGCTTGTGTGATGTGTCTGATGTGTGTTCTGTGCTTGTGTGATGTGTCTGATGTGTGCTCTGTGCTTGTGTGATGTGTCTGATGTGTGTTCTGTGCTTGTGTGATGTGTCTGATGTGTGTTCTGTGCTTGTGTGATGTGTCTGATGTGTGTTCTGTGCTTGTGTGATGTGTCTGATGTGTGCTCTGCACTTGTGTGATGTGTCTGATGTGTGTTCTGTGCTTGTGTGATGTGTCTGATGTGTGTTCTGTGCTTGTGTGATGTGTCTGATGTGTGCTCTGTGCTTGTGTGATGTGTCTGATGTGTGCTCTGTGTTTGTGTGATGTGTCTGATGTGTGCTCTGTGCTTGGGTGATGTGTCTGATGTGTGCTCTGTGCTAGGGTAATGTGTCTGATGTGTGCTAGGTGCTTGGGTAATGTGTCTGATGTGTGCTCTGTTCTTGTGTAATGTGTCTGATGT
The DNA here is from genome assembly GCF_039654945.1 of Dendrobates tinctorius. Taxonomy (NCBI): domain Eukaryota; kingdom Metazoa; phylum Chordata; class Amphibia; order Anura; family Dendrobatidae; genus Dendrobates; species Dendrobates tinctorius. The sequence goes on along the minus strand of NW_027361696.1, from coordinate 28,516,796 downwards.
GTGCTCTGTTCTTGTGTGATGTGTCTGATGTGTGCTCTGCACTTGTGTGATGTGTCTGATGTGTGTTCTGTGCTTGTGTGATGTGTCTGATGTGTGCTATGTGCTTGTGTGATGTGTCTGATGTGTGCTCTGTGTTTGTGTGATGTGTCTGATGTGTGCTCTGTTCTTGTGTGATGTGTCTGTTGTGTGCTCTGTGCTTGTGTGATGTGTCTGATGTGTGCTCTGTGCTTGTGTGATGTGTCTGATGTGTGCTCTGTGCTTGTGTAATGTGTCTGATGTGTGCTTTGTACTTGTGTGATGTGTCTGATGTGTGCTTTGTGCTTGGTGATGTGTCTGATGTGTGCTATGTGTTTGTGTGATGTGTCTGATGTGTGCTCTGTGTTTGTGTGATGTGTCTGATGTTTGCTCTGTGCTTGTGTAATGTGTCTGATGTGTACTCTGTCCTTTTGTGATGTGTCTGATGTGTGCTCTGTGCTTGTGTAATGTGTATGATGTGTGCTCTTTGCTTGTGTGATGTGTCTGATGTGTGTTCTGTGCTTGTGTAATGTGTCTGATGTGTACTCTGTCCTTTTGTGATGTGTCTGATGTGTGCTCTGTGCTTGTGTGATGTGTATGATGTGTGCTCTTTGCTTGTGTGATGTGTCTGATGTGTGTTCTGTGCTTGTGTGATGTGTCTGATATGTGCTCTGTGCTTGTGTGATGTGTCTGATGTGTGCTATGTGCTTGGGTGATGTGTCTGATATGTACTCTGTCCTTGTGTGATGTGTCTGATGTGTGCACTGTGCTTGTGTAATGTGTCTGATATGTACTCTGTCCTTGTGTGATGTGTCTGATGTGTGCACTGTGCTTGTGTAATGTGTCTGATATGTACTCTGTCCTTGTGTGATGTGTCCGATGTGTGCACTGTGCTTGTGTAATGTGTCTGATGTGTGCTCTGTGCTTGTGTGATGTGTCTGATGTGTGTTCTGTGCTTGTGTGATGTGTCAGACGTGCGCACTGTGCTTGTGTGATGTGTCTGATGTGTGCACTGTGCTTGTGTAATGTGTCTGATGTGTGCTCTGTGCTTGTGTGATGTGTCTGATGTGTGCTCTGTGCTTGTGTGATGTGTCTGATGTATGTTCTGTGCTTGTGTGATGTGTCAGACGTGCGCACTGCGCTTGTGTGATGTGTCTGATGTGTGCTATGTGCTTGTGTGATGTGTCTGATGTGTGATCTGTGCTTGTGTAATGTGTCTGATGTGTACTCTGTCCTTTTGTGATGTGTCTGATGTGTGCTCTGTGCTTGTGTAATGTGTATGATGTGTGCTCTTTGCTTGTGTGATGTGTCTGATGTGTGTTCTGTGCTTGTGTAATGTGTCTGATGTGTACTCTGTCCTTTTGTGATGTGTCTGATGTGTGCTCTGTGCTTGTGTGATGTGTATGATGTGTGCTCTTTGCTTGTGTGATGTGTCTGGTGTGTGTTCTGTGCTTGTGTGATGTGTCTGATATGTGCTCTGTGCTTGTGTGATGTGTCTGATGTGTGCTATGTGCTTGGGTGATGTGTCTGATATGTACTCTGTCCTTGTGTGATGTGTCTGATGTGTGCACTGTGCTTGTGTAATGTGTCTGATATGTACTCTGTCCTTGTGTGATGTGTCTGATGTGTGCACTGTGCTTGTGTAATGTGTCTGATATGTACTCTGTCCTTGTGTGATGTGTCCGATGTGTGCACTGTGATTGTGTAATGTGTCTGATGTGTGCTCTGTGCTTGTGTGATGTGTCTGATGTGTGCACTGTGCTTGTGTAATGTGTCTGATGTGTGCTCTGTGCTTGTGTGATGTGTCTGATGTGTGCTCTGTGCTTGTGTGATGTGTCTGATGTGTGTTCTGTGCTTGTGTGATGTGTCAGACGTGCGCACTGCGCTTGTGTGATGTGTCTGATGTGTGCTATGTGCTTGTGTGATGTGTCTGATGTGTGCTCTGTGCTTGTGAGATGTGTCTGATGTGTGTTCTGTGCTTGTGTGATGTCTCTGATGTGTGCTCTGTGCTTGTGTGATGTGTCTGATATGTGGTCTGTGCTTGTGTGATGTGTCTGATATGTGGTCTGTGCTTGTGTGATGTTTCTGATGTGTGGTCTGTGCTTGTGTGATGTGTCTGATGTGTGCTATGCGCTTGTGTGATGTGTCTGATGTGTGCTCTCTGCTTGTGTGATGTGTCTGATGTGTGCTCTGTGCTTGTGTGATGTGTCTGATGTGTGCTCTGTGCTTGTGTAATGTGTCTGATGTGTGCTATGTGCTTGTGTGATGTGTCTGATGTGTGCTATGCGCTTGTGTGATGTGTCTGATGTGTGCTCTCTGCTTGTGTGATGTGTCTGATGTGTGCACTGTGCTTGTGTGATGTGCCTGATGTGTGCTCTCTGCTTGTGTGATGTGTCTGATGTGTGCTCTGTGCTTGTGTGATGTGTCTGATATGTGGTCTGTGCTTGTGTGATGTGTCTGATGTGTGTTCTGTGCTTGTGTGATGTGTCTGATGTGTGATCTGTGCTTGTGTGATGTGTCTGATGTGCGCTCTGTGCTTGTGTGATGTGTCTGATGTGCGCTCTGTGCTTGTGTGATGTGTCTGATGTGTGCTCTGTGCTTGTGTGATGTGTCTGATGTGTGCTCTGTGCTTGTGTGATGTGTCTGATGTGTGTTCTGTGCTTGTGTGATGTGTCTGATGTGTGTTCTGTGCTTGTGTGATGTGTCTGATGTGTGCTCTGTGCTTGTGTGATGTGTCTGATGTGTGCTCTGTGCTTGTGTGATGTGTCTGATATGTGGTCTGTGCTTGTGTGATGTGTCTGATGTGCGTTCTGCGCTTGTGTGATGTGTCTGATGTGTGCTCTGTGCTTGTGAGATGTGTCTGATGTGTGTTCTGTGCTTGTGTGATGCGTCTGATGTGTGTTCTTTGCTTGTGTGATGTGTCTGATGTGTGCTCTGTGCTTGTGTGATATGTCTGATGTGTGCTCTGTGCTTGTGTGATGTGTCTTACGTGCGCACTGTGCTTGTGTGATGTGTCTGATGTGCGTTCTGCGCTTGTGTGATGTGTCTGATGTGTGCTCTATGCTTGTGAGATGTGTCTGATGTGTGTTGTGATCTTGTGTGATGTGTCTGATGTGTGCACTGTGCTTGTGTGATGTGTCTGATGTGCGTTCTGCGCTTGTGTGATGTGTCTGATGTGTGCTCTGTGCCTGTGAGATGTGTCTGATGTGTGTTCTGTGCTTGTGTGATGCGTCTGATGTGTGTTCTGTGCTTGTGTGATGTGCCTGATGTGTGCACTGTGCTTGTGTGATGTGTCTGTTGTGTGGTCTGTGCTTGTGTGATGTGTGCTATGTGCTTGTGTGATGTGTCTGATTTGTGCTCTGTGCTTGTGTGATGTGTGCTCTGTGCTTGTGTGATATGTCTGATGTGTGCTCTGTGCTTGTGTGATGTGTCTTACGTGCGCACTGTGCTTGTGTGATGTGTCTGATGTGCGTTCTGCGCTTGTGTGATGTGTCTGATGTGTGCTTTATGCTTGTGAGATGTGTCTGATGTGTGTTGTGTGCTTGTGTGATGTGTCTGATGTGTGCACTGTGCTTGTGTGATGTGTCTGATGTGCGTTCTGCGCTTGTGTAATGTGTCTGATGTGTGCTCTGTGCTTGTGAGATGTGTCTGATGTGTGTTCTGTGCTTGTGTGATGCGTCTGATGTGTGTTCTGTGCTTGTGTGATGTGTCTGTTCTGTGGTCTGTGCTTGTGAGATGTGTGCTATGTGCTTGTGTGATGTGTCTGATGTGTGCTCTGTGCTTGTGTGATGTGTCTGATGTGTGCTCTGTACTTGTGTGATGTGTCTGATGTGTGTTCTGTGCTTGTGTGATATGTCTGATGTGTGCTCTGTGCTTGTGTGATGTGTCTGATATGTCTTCTGTGCTTGTGTGATGTGTCTGATGTGTGTTCTGTGCTTGTGTGATATGTCTGATGTGTTCACTGACTTGTGTGATGTGTCTGATGTGTGTTCTGTGCTTGTGTGATGTGTCTGATGTGTGCTCTATGCTTGTGTGATGTGTCTGATGTGTGCTTTGTGCTTGTGTGATGTGTCTGATGTGTGCACTGTGCTTGTGTGATGTGTCTGATGTGTCTTCTGTGCTTGTGTGATGTGTCTGATGTGTGCTCTGTGCTTGTGTGATGTGTCTGATGTGTACTCTGTGCTTGTGTGATGTGTCTGATGTGTGCTCTGTGCTTGGGTCATGTGTCTGATGTGTGTTCTGCGCTTGTGTGATGTGTCTGATGTGTGCTCTGTGCTTGTGTGATGTGTCTGATGTGTGCTCTGTGCTTGTGTGATGTGTCTGATGTGTGGGCTGTGCTCGTATGATGTGTCTGATGTGTGCTCTGTGCTTGTGTGATGTGTCTGATGTGTGCTCTGTCCTTGTGTGATGTGTCTGATGTGTGTTCTGTGCTTGTGTGATGTGTCTGATGTGTGCTCTGTTCTTGTGAGATGTGTCTGATGTGTGCTCTGTGCTTGTGAGATGTGTCTGATGTGTGTTCTGTGCTTGTGTGATGCGTCTGATGTGTGTTCTGTGCTTGTGTGATGTGTCTGATGTGTGTTCTGTGCTTGTGTGATGTGTCTGTTGTGTGGTCTGTGCTTGTGTGATGTGTCTGATGTGTGCTCTGTGCTTGTGTGAGGTGTCTGATGTGTGCTCTGTGCTTGTGTAATGTGTCTGATGTGTGCTCTGTGCTTGTGTAATGTGTCTGATGTGTGCTCTGTGCTTGTGTGATGTGTCTGATGTGCGCTCTGTGCTTCTGTAATGTGTCTGATGTGTGCTATGTGCTTGTGTAATGTGTCTGATGTGTGCTCTGTGCTTGTGTAATGTGTCTGATGTGTGCTCTGTGCTTGTGTATTGTGTCTGATGTGTGCTCTGTGCTTGTGTGATGTGTCTGATGTGTGCTCTGTGCTTGGGTAATATGTCTGATGTGTACTCTGTCCTTGTGTGATGTGTCTGATGTGCGCTCTGTGCTTGTGTAATGTGTCTGATGTGTGCTATGTTCTTCTGTGATGTGTCTGATGTGTGCTCTGTGCTTGGCTAATGTGTCTGATGTGTGTTCTGTGCTTGTTTTATATGTCTCATGTGTTCACTGTGCTTGTGTGATGTGTCTGATGTGTGCTCTGTGCTTGTGTGATGTGTCTGATGTGTGCTCTGTACTTGTGTGATGTGTCTGATATGTCTTCTGTGCTTGTGTGATGTGTCTGATGTGTGCTCTGTGCTTGTGTGATGTGTCTGATGTGTGTTCTGTGCTTGTGTGATGTGTCTGATGTGTTCACTGACTTGTGTGATGTGTCTTATATGTGGGCTGTGCTTGTGTGATGTGTCTGATGTGTGCTCTGTGCTTGTGTGATGTGTCTGATGTGTACTCTGTGCTTGTGTGATGTGTCTTATATGTGGGCTGTGCTTGTGTGATGTGTCTGATGTGTGCTCTGTGCTTGTGTGATGTGTCTGATGTGTACTCTGTGCTTGTGTAATGTGTCTGATGTGTGCTCTGTGCTTGGGTGATGTGTCTGATGTGTGTTCTGCGCTTGTGTGATGTGTCTGATGTGTGCTCTGTGCTTGTGTGATGTGTCTGATGTGTGCTCTGTGCTTGTGTGATGTGTCTGATGTGTGGGCTGTGCTCGTATGAAGTGTCTGATGTGTGTTCTGTGCTTGTGTGATGTGTCTGATGTGTGCTCTGTCCTTGTGTGATGTGTCTGATGTGTGCTCTGTGCTAGGGTAATGTGTCTGATGTGTGCTAGGTGCTTGGGTGATGTGTCTGATGTGTGCTCTGTTCTTGTGTGATGTGTCTGATGTGTGCTCTGGACTTGTGTGATGTGTCTGATGTGTGCTCTGTTCTTGTGTGATGTGTCTGATGTGTGCTCTGTGCTTGTGTGATGTGTCTGATGTGTGTTCTTTGTTTGTGTGATGTGTCTGATGTGTGCTCTGTGTTTGTGTGATGTTTCTGATGTGTGCTCTGTGCTTGTGTGATGTGTCTGATGTGTGGTCTGTGCTTGTGTGATGTGTCTGATGTGTGCTATGCGCTTGTGTGATGTGTCTAATGTGTGCTCTCTGCTTGTGTGATGTGTCTGATGTGTGCTCTGTGCTTGTGTGATGTGTCTGATGTGTGCTCTGTGCTTGTGTAATGTGTCTGATGTGTGCTATGTGCTTGTGTGATGTGTCTGATGTGTGCACTGTGTTTGTGTGATGTGTCTGATGTGTGCTATGTGTTTGTGTGATGTGTCTGGTGTGTGCTATGTGCTTGTGTGATGTGTCTGTTGTGTGCTCTGTGCTTGTGTGATGTGTCTCATTTGTGTACTCTGTCCTTTTGTGATGTGTCTGATGTGTGCACTGTGCTTGTGTGATGTGTCTGATGTGTGCTATGTGCTTGTGTGATGTGTCTGATGTGTGCTCTCTGCTTGTGTGATGTGTCTGATGTGTGCTCTGTGCTTGTGTGATGTGTCTGATGTGTGCTCTGTGCTTGTGTAATGTGTCTGATGTGTGCTATGTGCTTGTGTGATGTGTCTGATGTGTGCACTGTGTTTGTGTGATGTGTCTGATGTGTGCTCTGTGTTTGTGTGATGTGTCTGATGTGTGCTCTGTGTTTGTGTGATGTGTCTGGTGTGTGCTATGTGCTTGTGTGATGTGTCTGATGTGTGCTATGTGCTTGTGTGATGTGTCTGATGTGTACTCTGTCCTTGTGTGATGTGTCTGATGTGTGCACTGTGCTTGTGTAATGTGTCTGATGTGTGCTCTGTGCTTGTGTGATGTGTCTGATGTGCGCTCTGTGCTTGCGTGATGTGTCTGATGTGTGTTCTGTGCTTGTGTGATGTGTCAGACGTGCGCACTGTGCTTGTGTGATGTCTCTGATGTGCATTCTGCGCTTGTGTGATGTGTCTGATGTGTGCTATGTGCTTGTGTGATGTGTCTGATGTGTGCTCTGTGCTTGTGAGATGTGTCTGATGTGTGTTCTGTGCTTGTGTGATGTGTCTGATGTGTGCTCTGTGCTTGTGTGATGTGTCTGATGTGCGCTCTGTGCTTGTGTGATGTGTCTGATATGTGCACTGTGCTTGTGTGATGTGTCTGATGTGTACTCTGTCCTTGTGTGATGTGTCTGATGTGTGCTCTGTGCTTGTGTGATGTGTCTGATGTGTGCTCTGTGCTTGTGTGATGTGTCTGATGTGTGTTCTGTGCTTGTGTGATGTGTCAGACGTGCGCACTGTGCTTGTGTGATCTGTCTGATGTGTGCTCTGTGCTTGTGAGATGTGTCTGATGTGTTTTCTGCGCTTGTGTGATGTGTCTGATGTGTGCTCTGTGCATGTGTGATGTGTCTGATGTGTGGGCTGTGCTCATATGATGTGTCTGATGTGTGTTCTGTGCTTGTGTGATGTGTCTGATGTGTGCTCTGTCCTTGTGTGATGTGTCTGATGTGTGCTCTGTGTTTGTGTGATGTGTCTGATGTGTGCTCTATGCTTGTGTGATGTGTCTGATGTGTGCTCTGTGCTAGGGTAATGTGTCTGATGTGTGCTCTGTGCTTGTGTGATGTGTATGATGTGTGTTCTGTACTTGTGTGATGTGTGCTCTGTACTTGTGTGATGTGTCGGATGTGGGCTCTGTACTTGTGTGATGTGTCTGATGTGTGCTCTGTGTTTGTGTGATGTGTCTGATGTGTGCTCTGTGCTTGTGTAATGGGTCTGATGTGTGCTCTGTGCTTGTGTGATGTGTCTGATGTGTGCTCTATGCTTGTGTGATGTGTCTGATGTGTGCTTTGTGCTTGGTGATGTGTCTGATGTGTGCTCTGTTCTTGTGTGATGTGTCTGATGTGTGCTCTGGACTTGTGTGATGTGTCTGATGTGTGCTCTGTGCTTGTGTGATGTGTCTGATGTGTGCTCTGTGCTTGTGTGATGTGTCTGATGTGTGCTCTGTGCTTGTGTGATGTGTCTGATGTGTGCTCTGTGTTTGTGTGATGTGTCTGATGTGTGCTCTGTGCTTGTGTGATGTGTCTGATGTGTGCTCTGTGCTTGTGTGATGTGTCTGATGTGTGCTCTGTGCTTGCGTAATGTGTCTGATGTGTGCTTTCTACTTGTGTGATGTGTCTGATGTGTGCTTTGTGCTTGGTGACGTGTCTGATGTGTGCTCTGTGTTTGTGTGATGTGTCTGATGTGTACTCTGTGCTTGTGTGATGTGTCTGATGTGTGCTCTGTGCTTGTGTGATGTGTCTGATGTGCGTTCTGCGCTTGTGTGATGTGTCTGATGTGTGCTCTGTGCTTGTGAGATGTGTCTGATGTGTGTTCTGTGCTTGTGTGATGTGTCTGATGTGTGCACTGTGCTTGTGTGATGTGCCTGATGTGTGATCTGTGCTTGTGTGATGTGTCTGATGTATGGTCTGTGCTTGTGTGATGTGTGGTATTTGCTTGTGTGATGTGTCTGATGTGTGCTCTCTTCTTGTGTGATGTGTCTGATGTGTGCTCTGTGCTTGTGTGATGTGTCTGATGTGTGCTCTGTGCTTGTGTAATGTGTCTGATGTGTGCTATGTGCTTGTGTAATGTGTCTGATGTGCTCTCTTTGCTTGTTTAATGTGTCTGATGTGTGCTATGTGCTTGTGTAATGTGTCTGATGTGTGCTCTGTGCTTGGGTGATGTGTCTGATGTGTGTTCTGCGCTTGTGTGATGTGTCTGATGTGTGCTCTGTGCTTGTGTGATGTGTCTGTTGTGTGCTCTGTGCTTGTGTGATGTGTCTGATGTGTGGGCTGTGCTCGTATGATGTGTCTGATGTGTGTTCTGTGCTTGTGTGATGTGTCTGATGTGTGCTCTGTCCTTGTGTGATGTGTCTGATGTGTGCTCTGTGCTAGGGTAATGTGTCTGATGTGTGCTAGGTGCTTGGGTGATGTGTCTGATGTGTGCTCTGTTCTTGTGTAATGTGTCTGATGTGTGTTCTGTGCTTGTGTGATGTGTCTGATGTGTGTTCTGTGCTTGTGTGATGTGTCTGATGTGTGTTCTGTGCCTGTGTGATGTGTCTGATGTGTGCTCTGTGCTTGTGTGATGTGTCTGATGTGTGTTCTGTGCTTGTGTGATGTGTCTGATGTGTGTTCTGTGCTTGTGTGATGTGTCTGATGTGTGTTCTGTGCTTGTGTGATGTGTCTGATGTGTGCTCTGTGCTTGTGTGATGTGTCTGATGTGTGTTCTGTGCTTGTGTGATGTGTCTGATGTGTGCTCTGTGCTTGTGTGATGTGTCTGATGTGTGCTCTGTGTTTGTGTGATGTGTCTGATGTGTGCTCTGTGCTTGGGTGATGTGTCTGATGTGTGTTCTGTGCTTGTGTGATGTGTCTGATGTGTGTTCTGTGCTTGTGTGATGTGTCTGATGTGTGCTCTGTGCTTGTGTGATGTGTCTGATGTGTGCTCTGTGTTTGTGTGATGTGTCTGATGTGTGCTCTGTGCTTGGGTGATGTGTCTGATGTGTGCTCTGTGCTAGGGTAATGTGTCTGATGTGTGCTAGGTGCTTGGGTAATGTGTCTGATGTGTGCTCTGTTCTTGTGTAATGTGTCTGATGTGTGCTCTGTTCTTGTGTGATGTGTCTGATGTGTGCTCTGCACTTGTGTGATGTGTCTGATGTGTGTTCTGTGCTTGTGTGATGTGTCTGATGTGTGCTATGTGCTTGTGTGATGTGTCTGATGTGTGCTCTGTGTTTGTGTGATGTGTCTGATGTGTGCTCTGTTCTTGTGTGATGTGTCTGTTGTGTGCTCTGTGCTTGTGTGATGTGTCTGATGTGTGCTCTGTGCTTGTGTGATGTGTCTGATGTGTGCTCTGTGCTTGTGTAATGTGTCTGATGTGTGCTTTGTACTTGTGTGATGTGTCTGATGTGTGCTTTGTGCTTGGTGATGTGTCTGATGTGTGCTATGTGTTTGTGTGATGTGTCTGATGTGTGCTCTGTGTTTGTGTGATGTGTCTGATGTTTGCTCTGTGCTTGTGTAATGTGTCTGATGTGTACTCTGTCCTTTTGTGATGTGTCTGATGTGTGCTCTGTGCTTGTGTAATGTGTATGATGTGTGCTCTTTGCTTGTGTGATGTGTCTGATGTGTGTTCTGTGCTTGTGTAATGTGTCTGATGTGTACTCTGTCCTTTTGTGATGTGTCTGATGTGTGCTCTGTGCTTGTGTGATGTGTATGATGTGTGCTCTTTGCTTGTGTGATGTGTCTGATGTGTGTTCTGTGCTTGTGTGATGTGTCTGATATGTGCTCTGTGCTTGTGTGATGTGTGTGATGTGTCTGATGTGTGCTATGTGCTTGGGTGATGTGTCTGATATGTACTCTGTCCTTGTGTGATGTGTCTGATGTGTGCACTGTGCTTGTGTAATGTGTCTGATATGTACTCTGTCCTTGTGTGATGTGTCTGATGTGTGCACTGTGCTTGTGTAATGTGTCTGATATGTACTCTGTCCTTGTGTGATGTGTCCGATGTGTGCACTGTGCTTGTGTAATGTGTCTGATGTGTGCTCTGTGCTTGTGTGATGTGTCTGATGTGTGTTCTGTGCTTGTGTGATGTGTCAGACGTGCGCACTGTGCTTGTGTGATGTGTCTGATGTGTGCACTGTGCTTGTGTAATGTGTCTGATGTGTGCTCTGTGCTTGTGTGATGTGTCTGATGTGTGCTCTGTGCTTGTGTGATGTGTCTGATGTATGTTCTGTGCTTGTGTGATGTGTCAGACGTGCGCACTGCGCTTGTGTGATGTGTCTGATGTGTGCTATGTGCTTGTGTGATGTGTCTGATGTGTGCTCTGTGCTTGTGTAATGTGTCTGATGTGTACTCTGTCCTTTTGTGATGTGTCTGATGTGTGCTCTGTGCTTGTGTAATGTGTATGATGTGTGCTCTTTGCTTGTGTGATGTGTCTGATGTGTGTTCTGTGCTTGTGTAATGTGTCTGATGTGTACTCTGTCCTTTTGTGATGTGTCTGATGTGTGCTCTGTGCTTGTGTGATGTGTATGATGTGTGCTCTTTGCTTGTGTGATGTGTCTGGTGTGTGTTCTGTGCTTGTGTGATGTGTCTGATATGTGCTCTGTGCTTGTGTGATGTGTCTGATGTGTGCTATGTGCTTGGGTGATGTGTCTGATATGTACTCTGTCCTTGTGTGATGTGTCTGATGTGTGCACTGTGCTTGTGTAATGTGTCTGATATGTACTCTGTCCTTGTGTGATGTGTCTGATGTGTGCACTGTGCTTGTGTAATGTGTCTGATATGTACTCTGTCCTTGTGTGATGTGTCCGATGTGTGCACTGTGCTTGTGTAATGTGTCTGATGTGTGCTCTGTGCTTGTGTGATGTGTCTGATGTGTGCACTGTGCTTGTGTAATGTGTCTGATGTGTGCTCTGTGCTTGTGTGATGTGTCTGATGTGTGCTCTGTGCTTGTGTGATGTGTCTGATGTGTGTTCTGTGCTTGTGTGATGTGTCAGACGTGCGCACTGCGCTTGTGTGATGTGTCTGATGTGTGCTATGTGCTTGTGTGATGTGTCTGATGTGTGCTCTGTGCTTGTGAGATGTGTCTGATGTGTGTTCTGTGCTTGTGTGATGTCTCTGATGTGTGCTCTGTGCTTGTGTGATGTGTCTGATGTGTGCTCTGTGCTTGTGTGATGTGTCTGATGTATGTTCTGTGCTTGTGTGATGTGTCAGACGTGCGCACTGCGCTTGTGTGATGTGTCTGATGTGTGCTATGTGCTTGTGTGATGTGTCTGATGTGTGCTCTGTGCTTGTGTAATGTGTCTGATGTGTACTCTGTCCTTTTGTGATGTGTCTGATGTGTGCTCTGTGCTTGTGTAATGTGTATGATGTGTGCTCTTTGCTTGTGTGATGTGTCTGATGTGTGTTCTGTGCTTGTGTAATGTGTCTGATGTGTACTCTGTCCTTTTGTGATGTGTCTGATGTGTGCTCTGTTCTTGTGTGATGTGTATGATGTGTGCTCTTTGCTTGTGTGATGTGTCTGGTGTGTGTTCTGTGCTTGTGTGATGTGTCTGATATGTGCTCTGTGCTTGTGTGATGTGTCTGATGTGTGCTATGTGCTTGGGTGATGTGTCTGATATGTACTCTGTCCTTGTGTGATGTGTCTGATGTGTGCACTGTGCTTGTGTAATGTGTCTGATATGTACTCTGTCCTTGTGTGATGTGTCTGATGTGTGCACTGTCCTTGTGTGATGTGTCTGATGTGTGCTATGTGCTTGGGTGATGTGTCTGATATGTACTCTGTCCTTGTGTGATGTGTCCGATGTGTGCACTGTGCTTGTGTAATGTGTCTGATGTGTGCTCTGTGCTTGTGTGATGTGTCTGATGTGTGCACTGTGCTTGTGTAATGTGTCTGATGTGTGCTCTGTGCTTGTGTGATGTGTCTGATGTGTGCTCTGTGCTTGTGTGATGTGTCTGATGTGTGTTCTGTGCTTGTGTGATGTGTCAGACGTGCGCACTGCGCTTGTGTGATGTGTCTGATGTGTGCTATGTGCTTGTGTGATGTGTCTGATGTGTGCTCTGTGCTTGTGAAATGTGTCTGATGTGTGTTCTGTGCTTGTGTGATGTCTCTGATGTGTGCTCTGTGCTTGTGTGATGTGTCTGATATGTGGTCTGTGCTTGTGTGTTGTGTCTGATGTGTGGTCTGTGCTTGTGTGATGTGTCTGATGTGTGCTATGCGCTTGTGTGATGTGTCTGATGTGTGCTCTCTGCTTGTGTGATGTGTCTGATGTGTGCTCTGTGCTTGTGTAATGTGTCTGATGTGTGCTATGTGCTTGTGTGATGTGTCTGATGTGTGCTATGCGCCTGTGTGATGTGTCTGATGTGTGCTCTCTGCTTGTGTGATGTGTCTGATGTGTGCACTGTGCTTGTGTGATGTGCCTGTTGTGTGCTCTGTGCTTGTGTGATGTGTCTGATATGTGGTCTGTGCTTGTGTGATGTGTCTGATGTGTGTTCTGTGCTTGTGTGATGTGTCTGATGTGTGATCTGTGCTTGTGTGATGTGTCTGATGTGCGCTCTGTGCTTGTGTGATGTGTCTGATGTGCGCTCTGTGCTTGTGTGATGTGTCTGATGTGTGCTCTGTGCTTGTGTGATGTGTCTGATGTGTGCTCTGTGCTTGTGTGATGTGTCTGATGTGTGCTCTGTGCTTGTGTGATGTGTCTGATGTGTGCTCTGTGTTTGTGTGATGTGTCTGATGTGTGCTCTGTGCTTGTGTGATGTGTCTGATGTGTGCTCTGTGCTTGTGTGATGTGTCTGATGTGTGCTCTGTGCTTGCGTAATGTGTCTGATGTGTGCTTTCTACTTGTGTGATGTGTCTGATGTGTGCTTTGTGCTTGGTGACGTGTCTGATGTGTGCTCTGTGTTTGTGTGATGTGTCTGATGTGTACTCTGTGCTTGTGTGATGTGTCTGATGTGTGCTCTGTGCTTGTGTGATGTGTCTGATGTGCGTTCTGCGCTTGTGTGATGTGTCTGATGTGTGCTCTGTGCTTGTGAGATGTGTCTGATGTGTGTTCTGTGCTTGTGTGATGTGTCTGATGTGTGCACTGTGCTTGTGTGATGTGCCTGATGTGTGATCTGTGCTTGTGTGATGTGTCTGATGTATGGTCTGTGCTTGTGTGATGTGTGGTATTTGCTTGTGTGATGTGTCTGATGTGTGCTCTCTTCTTGTGTGATGTGTCTGATGTGTGCTCTGTGCTTGTGTGATGTGTCTGATGTGTGCTCTGTGCTTGTGTAATGTGTCTGATGTGTGCTATGTGCTTGTGTAATGTGTCTGATGTGCTCTCTTTGCTTGTTTAATGTGTCTGATGTGTGCTATGTGCTTGTGTAATGTGTCTGATGTGTGCTCTGTGCTTGGGTGATGTGTCTGATGTGTGTTCTGCGCTTGTGTGATGTGTCTGATGTGTGCTCTGTGCTTGTGTGATGTGTCTGTTGTGTGCTCTGTGCTTGTGTGATGTGTCTGATGTGTGGGCTGTGCTCGTATGATGTGTCTGATGTGTGTTCTGTGCTTGTGTGATGTGTCTGATGTGTGCTCTGTCCTTGTGTGATGTGTCTGATGTGTGCTCTGTGCTAGGGTAATGTGTCTGATGTGTGCTAGGTGCTTGGGTGATGTGTCTGATGTGTGCTCTGTTCTTGTGTAATGTGTCTGATGTGTGTTCTGTGCTTGTGTGATGTGTCTGATGTGTGTTCTGTGCTTGTGTGATGTGTCTGATGTGTGTTCTGTGCCTGTGTGATGTGTCTGATGTGTGCTCTGTGCTTGTGTGATGTGTCTGATGTGTGTTCTGTGCTTGTGTGATGTGTCTGATGTGTGTTCTGTGCTTGTGTGATGTGTCTGATGTGTGTTCTGTGCTTGTGTGATGTGTCTGATGTGTGCTCTGTGCTTGTGTGATGTGTCTGATGTGTGTTCTGTGCTTGTGTGATGTGTCTGATGTGTGCTCTGTGCTTGTGTGATGTGTCTGATGTGTGCTCTGTGTTTGTGTGATGTGTCTGATGTGTGCTCTGTGCTTGGGTGATGTGTCTGATGTGTGTTCTGTGCTTGTGTGATGTGTCTGATGTGTGTTCTGTGCTTGTGTGATGTGTCTGATGTGTGCTCTGTGCTTGTGTGATGTGTCTGATGTGTGCTCTGTGTTTGTGTGATGTGTCTGATGTGTGCTCTGTGCTTGGGTGATGTGTCTGATGTGTGCTCTGTGCTAGGGTAATGTGTCTGATGTGTGCTAGGTGCTTGGGTAATGTGTCTGATGTGTGCTCTGTTCTTGTGTAATGTGTCTGATGTGTGCTCTGTTCTTGTGTGATGTGTCTGATGTGTGCTCTGCACTTGTGTGATGTGTCTGATGTGTGTTCTGTGCTTGTGTGATGTGTCTGATGTGTGCTATGTGCTTGTGTGATGTGTCTGATGTGTGCTCTGTGTTTGTGTGATGTGTCTGATGTGTGCTCTGTTCTTGTGTGATGTGTCTGTTGTGTGCTCTGTGCTTGTGTGATGTGTCTGATGTGTGCTCTGTGCTTGTGTGATGTGTCTGATGTGTGCTCTGTGCTTGTGTAATGTGTCTGATGTGTGCTTTGTACTTGTGTGATGTGTCTGATGTGTGCTTTGTGCTTGGTGATGTGTCTGATGTGTGCTATGTGTTTGTGTGATGTGTCTGATGTGTGCTCTGTGTTTGTGTGATGTGTCTGATGTTTGCTCTGTGCTTGTGTAATGTGTCTGATGTGTACTCTGTCCTTTTGTGATGTGTCTGATGTGTGCTCTGTGCTTGTGTAATGTGTATGATGTGTGCTCTTTGCTTGTGTGATGTGTCTGATGTGTGTTCTGTGCTTGTGTAATGTGTCTGATGTGTACTCTGTCCTTTTGTGATGTGTCTGATGTGTGCTCTGTGCTTGTGTGATGTGTATGATGTGTGCTCTTTGCTTGTGTGATGTGTCTGATGTGTGTTCTGTGCTTGTGTGATGTGTCTGATATGTGCTCTGTGCTTGTGTGATGTGTGTGATGTGTCTGATGTGTGCTATGTGCTTGGGTGATGTGTCTGATATGTACTCTGTCCTTGTGTGATGTGTCTGATGTGTGCACTGTGCTTGTGTAATGTGTCTGATATGTACTCTGTCCTTGTGTGATGTGTCTGATGTGTGCACTGTGCTTGTGTAATGTGTCTGATATGTACTCTGTCCTTGTGTGATGTGTCCGATGTGTGCACTGTGCTTGTGTAATGTGTCTGATGTGTGCTCTGTGCTTGTGTGATGTGTCTGATGTGTGTTCTGTGCTTGTGTGATGTGTCAGACGTGCGCACTGTGCTTGTGTGATGTGTCTGATGTGTGCACTGTGCTTGTGTAATGTGTCTGATGTGTGCTCTGTGCTTGTGTGATGTGTCTGATGTGTGCTCTGTGCTTGTGTGATGTGTCTGATGTATGTTCTGTGCTTGTGTGATGTGTCAGACGTGCGCACTGCGCTTGTGTGATGTGTCTGATGTGTGCTATGTGCTTGTGTGATGTGTCTGATGTGTGCTCTGTGCTTGTGTAATGTGTCTGATGTGTACTCTGTCCTTTTGTGATGTGTCTGATGTGTGCTCTGTGCTTGTGTAATGTGTATGATGTGTGCTCTTTGCTTGTGTGATGTGTCTGATGTGTGTTCTGTGCTTGTGTAATGTGTCTGATGTGTACTCTGTCCTTTTGTGATGTGTCTGATGTGTGCTCTGTGCTTGTGTGATGTGTATGATGTGTGCTCTTTGCTTGTGTGATGTGTCTGGTGTGTGTTCTGTGCTTGTGTGATGTGTCTGATATGTGCTCTGTGCTTGTGTGATGTGTCTGATGTGTGCTATGTGCTTGGGTGATGTGTCTGATATGTACTCTGTCCTTGTGTGATGTGTCTGATGTGTGCACTGTGCTTGTGTAATGTGTCTGATATGTACTCTGTCCTTGTGTGATGTGTCTGATGTGTGCACTGTGCTTGTGTAATGTGTCTGATATGTACTCTGTCCTTGTGTGATGTGTCCGATGTGTGCACTGTGCTTGTGTAATGTGTCTGATGTGTGCTCTGTGCTTGTGTGATGTGTCTGATGTGTGCACTGTGCTTGTGTAATGTGTCTGATGTGTGCTCTGTGCTTGTGTGATGTGTCTGATGTGTGCTCTGTGCTTGTGTGATGTGTCTGATGTGTGTTCTGTGCTTGTGTGATGTGTCAGACGTGCGCACTGCGCTTGTGTGATGTGTCTGATGTGTGCTATGTGCTTGTGTGATGTGTCTGATGTGTGCTCTGTGCTTGTGAGATGTGTCTGATGTGTGTTCTGTGCTTGTGTGATGTCTCTGATGTGTGCTCTGTGCTTGTGTGATGTGTCTGATGTGTGCTCTGTGCTTGTGTGATGTGTCTGATGTATGTTCTGTGCTTGTGTGATGTGTCAGACGTGCGCACTGCGCTTGTGTGATGTGTCTGATGTGTGCTATGTGCTTGTGTGATGTGTCTGATGTGTGCTCTGTGCTTGTGTAATGTGTCTGATGTGTACTCTGTCCTTTTGTGATGTGTCTGATGTGTGCTCTGTGCTTGTGTAATGTGTATGATGTGTGCTCTTTGCTTGTGTGATGTGTCTGATGTGTGTTCTGTGCTTGTGTAATGTGTCTGATGTGTACTCTGTCCTTTTGTGATGTGTCTGATGTGTGCTCTGTTCTTGTGTGATGTGTATGATGTGTGCTCTTTGCTTGTGTGATGTGTCTGGTGTGTGTTCTGTGCTTGTGTGATGTGTCTGATATGTGCTCTGTGCTTGTGTGATGTGTCTGATGTGTGCTATGTGCTTGGGTGATGTGTCTGATATGTACTCTGTCCTTGTGTGATGTGTCTGATGTGTGCACTGTGCTTGTGTAATGTGTCTGATATGTACTCTGTCCTTGTGTGATGTGTCTGATGTGTGCACTGTCCTTGTGTGATGTGTCTGATGTGTGCTATGTGCTTGGGTGATGTGTCTGATATGTACTCTGTCCTTGTGTGATGTGTCCGATGTGTGCACTGTGCTTGTGTAATGTGTCTGATGTGTGCTCTGTGCTTGTGTGATGTGTCTGATGTGTGCACTGTGCTTGTGTAATGTGTCTGATGTGTGCTCTGTGCTTGTGTGATGTGTCTGATGTGTGCTCTGTGCTTGTGTGATGTGTCTGATGTGTGTTCTGTGCTTGTGTGATGTGTCAGACGTGCGCACTGCGCTTGTGTGATGTGTCTGATGTGTGCTATGTGCTTGTGTGATGTGTCTGATGTGTGCTCTGTGCTTGTGAAATGTGTCTGATGTGTGTTCTGTGCTTGTGTGATGTCTCTGATGTGTGCTCTGTGCTTGTGTGATGTGTCTGATATGTGGTCTGTGCTTGTGTGTTGTGTCTGATGTGTGGTCTGTGCTTGTGTGATGTGTCTGATGTGTGCTATGCGCTTGTGTGATGTGTCTGATGTGTGCTCTCTGCTTGTGTGATGTGTCTGATGTGTGCTCTGTGCTTGTGTAATGTGTCTGATGTGTGCTATGTGCTTGTGTGATGTGTCTGATGTGTGCTATGCGCCTGTGTGATGTGTCTGATGTGTGCTCTCTGCTTGTGTGATGTGTCTGATGTGTGCACTGTGCTTGTGTGATGTGCCTGTTGTGTGCTCTGTGCTTGTGTGATGTGTCTGATATGTGGTCTGTGCTTGTGTGATGTGTCTGATGTGTGTTCTGTGCTTGTGTGATGTGTCTGATGTGTGATCTGTGCTTGTGTGATGTGTCTGATGTGCGCTCTGTGCTTGTGTGATGTGTCTGATGTGCGCTCTGTGCTTGTGTGATGTGTCTGATGTGTGCTCTGTGCTTGTGTGATGTGTCTGATGTGTGCTCTGTGCTTGTGTGATGTGTCTGATGTGTGTTCTGTGCTTGTGTGATGTGTCTGATGTGTGTTCTGTGCTTGTGTGATGTGTCTAATGTGTGCTCTGTGCTTGTGTGATGTGTCTGATGTGTGCTCTGTGCTTGTGTGATGTGTCTGATATGTGGTCTGTGCTTGTGTGATGTGTCTGATGTGCGTTCTGCGCTTGTGTGATGTGTCTGATGTGTGCTCTGTGCTTGTGAGATGTGTCTGATGTGTGTTCTGTGCTTGTGTGATGCGTCTGATGTGTGTTCTTTGCTTGTGTGATGTGTCTGATGTGTGCTCTGTGCTTGTGTGATATGTCTGATGTGTGCTCTGTGCTTGTGTGATGTGTCTTACGTGCGCACTGTGCTTGTGTGATGTGTCTGATGTGCGTTCTGCGCTTGTGTGATGTGTCTGATGTGTGCTCTATGCTTGTGAGATGTGTCTGATGTGTGTTGTGATCTTGTGTGATGTGTCTGATGTGTGCACTGTGCTTGTGTGATGTGTCTGATGTGCGTTCTGCGCTTGTGTGATGTGTCTGATGTGTGCTCTGTGCTTGTGAGATGTGTCTGATGTGTGTTCTGTGCTTGTGTGATGCGTCTGATGTGTGTTCTGTGCTTGTGTGATGTGCCTGATGTGTGCTCTGTGCTTGTGTGATGTGTCTGATGTGTGCACTGTGCTTGTGTGATGTGTCTGTTGTGTGGTCTGTGCTTGTGTGATGTGTGCTATGTGCTTGTGTGATGTGTCTGATTTGTGCTCTGTGCTTGTGTGATGTGTGCTCTGTGCTTGTGTGATATGTCTGATGTGTGCTCTGTGCTTGTGTGATGTGTCTTACGTGCGCACTGTGCTTGTGTGATGTGTCTGATGTGCGTTCTGCGCTTGTGTGATGTGTCTGATGTGTGCTTTATGCTTGTGAGATGTGTCTGATGTGTGTTGTGTGCTTGTGTGATGTGTCTGATGTGTGCACTGTGCTTGTGTGATGTGTCTGATGTGCGTTCTGCGCTTGTGTGATGTGTCTGATGTGTGCTTTATGCTTGTGAGATGTGTCTGATGTGTGTTGTGTGCTTGTGTGATGTGTCTGATGTGTGCTCTGTGCTTGTGAGATGTGTCTGATGTGTGTTCTGTGCTTGTGTGATGCGTCTGATGTGTGTTCTGTGCTTGTGTGATGTGTCTGTTGTGTGGTCTGTGCTTGTGTGATGTGTGCTATGTGCTTGTGTGATGTGTCTGATGTGTGCACTGTGCTTGTGTGATGTGTCTGATGTGCGTTCTGCGCTTGTGTAATGTGTCTGATGTGTGCTCTGTGCTTGTGTGATGTGTCTGATGTGTGCTCTGTACTTGTGTGATGTGTCTGATGTGTGTTCTGTGCTTGTGTGATATGTCTGATGTGTGCTCTGTGCTTGTGTGATGTGTCTGATATGTCTTCTGTGCTTGTGTGATGTGTCTGATGTGTGCTCTGTGCTTGTGTGATGTGTCTGATGTGTGTTCTGTGCTTGTGTGATATGTCTGATGTGTTCACTGACTTGTGTGATGTGTCTGATGTGTACTCTGTGCTTGTGTAATGTTTCTGATGTGTGCTTTGTACTTGTGTGATGTGTCTGATGTGTGCTCTATGCTTGTGTGATGTGTCTGATGTGTGCTTTGTGCTTGTGTGATGTGTCTGATGTGTGCACTGTGCTTGTGTGATGTGTCTGATGTGTCTTCTGTGCTTGTGTGATGTGTCTGATGTGTGCTCTGTGCTTGTGTGATGTGTCTGATGTGTACTCTGTGCTTGTGTGATGTGTCTGATGTGTGCTCTGTGCTTGGGTCATGTGTCTGATGTGTGTTCTGCGCTTGTGTGATGTGTCTGATGTGTGCTCTGTGCTTGTGTGATGTGTCTGATGTGTGCTCTGTGCTTGTGTGATGTGTCTGATGTGTGGGCTGTGCTCGTATGATGTGTCTGATGTGTGTTCTGTGCTTGTGTGATGTGTCTGATGTGTACTCTGTGCTTGTGTGATGTGTCTGATGTGTGCTCTGTGCTTGTGTGATGTGTCTGATGTGTGCTCTGTGCTTGTGTGATGTGTCTGATGTGTGGGCTGTGCTCGTATGATGTGTCTGATGTGTGCTCTGTGCTTGTGTGATGTGTCTGATGTGTGCTCTGTCCTTGTGTGATGTGTCTGATGTGTGTTCTGTGCTTGTGTGATGTGTCTGATGTGTGCTCTGTTCTTGTGAGATGTGTCTGATGTGTGCTCTGTGCTTGTGAGATGTGTCTGATGTGTGTTCTGTGCTTGTGTGATGCGTCTGATGTGTGTTCTGTGCTTGTGTGATGTGTCTGATGTGTGTTCTGTGCTTGTGTGATGTGTCTGTTGTGTGGTCTGTGCTTGTGTGATGTGTCTGATGTGTGCTCTGTGCTTGTGTGAGGTGTCTGATGTGTGCTCTGTGCTTGTGTAATGTGTCTGATGTGTGCTCTGTGCTTGTGTAATGTGTCTGATGTGTGCTCTGTGCTTGTGTGATGTGTCTGATGTGTGCACTGTGCTTGGGTAATGTGTCTGATGTGTGCTCTGTCCTTGTGTGATGTGTCTGATGTGCGCTCTGTGCTTGTGTAATGTGTCTGATGTGTGCTATGTGCTTGTGTAATGTGTCTGATGTGTGCTCTGTGCTTGTGTAATGTGTCTGATGTGTGCTCTGTGCTTGTGTAATGTGTCTGATGTGTGCTCTGTGCTTGTGTGATGTGTCTGATGTGTGCTCTGTGCTTGGGTAATATGTCTGATGTGTACTCTGTCCTTGTGTGATGTGTCTGATGTGCGCTCTGTGCTTGTGTAATGTGTCTGATGTGTGCTATGTTCTTCTGTGATGTGTCTGATGTGTGCTCTGTGCTTGGGTAATGTGTCTGATGTGTGTTCTGTGCTTGTTTTATATGTCTCATGTGTTCACTGTGCTTGTGTGATGTGTCTGATGTGTGCTCTGTGCTTGTGTGATGTGTCTGATGTGTGCTCTGTGCTTGTGTGATGTGTCTCATGTGTGTTCTGTGCTTGTGTGATGTGTCTGATGTGTTCACTGACTTGTGTGATGTGTCTTATATGTGGGCTGTGCTTGTGTGATGTGTCTGATGTGTGCTCTGTGCTTGTGTGATGTGTCTGATGTGTACTCTGTGCTTGTGTGATGTGTCTGATGTGTGCTCTGTGCTTGGGTGATGTGTCTGATGTGTGCTCTGTGCTTGTGTGATGTGTCTGATGTGTGTTCTGTGCTTGTGTGATATGTCTGATGTGTTCACTGACTTGTGTGATGTGTCTTATATGTTGGCTGTGCTTGTGTGATGTGTCTGATGTGTGCTCTGTGCTTGTGTGATGTGTCTGATGTGTACTCTGTGCTTGTGTAATGTGTCTGATGTGTGCTCTGTGCTTGGGTGATGTGTCTGATGTGTGTTCTGCGCTTGTGTGATGTGTCTGATGTGTGCTCTGTGCTTGTGTGATGTGTCTGATGTGTGCTCTGTGCTTGTGTGATGTGTCTGATGTGTGGGCTGTGCTCGTATGATGTGTCTGATGTGTGTTCTGTGCTTGTGTGATGTGTCTGATGTGTGCTCTGTCCTTGTGTGATGTGTCTGATGTGTGCTCTGTGCTAGGGTAATGTGTCTGATGTGTGCTAGGTGCTTGGGTGATGTGTCTGATGTGTGCTCTGTTCTTGTGTGATGTGTCTGATGTGTGCTCTGGACTTGTGTGATGTGTCTGATGTGTGCTCTGTTCTTGTGAGATGTGTCTGATGTGTGTTCTGTGCTTGTGTGATGTGTCTGATGTGTGTTCTTTGTGTGATGTGTCTGATGTGTGCTCTGTGTATGTGTGATGTTTCTGATGTGTGCTCTGTGCTTGTGTAATGTGTCTGATGTGTGCTTTGTACTTGTGTGATGTGTCTGATGTGTGCTCTATGCTTGTGTGATGTGTCTGATGTGTGCTTTGTGCTTGGTGATGTGTCTGATGTGTGCTCTGTGCTTGTGTGATGTGTCTGATGTGTGCTCTGTTCTTGTGTGATGTGTCTGATGTGTGCTCTGGACTTGTGTGATGTGTCTGATGTGTGCTATGTGCTTGGGTGATATGTCTGATGTGTGCTATGCGCTTGTGTGATGTGTCTGATGTGTGTTCTGTGCTTGTGTGATGTGTCTGATGTGTGCTCTGTGTTTGTGTGATGTGTCTGATGTGTGCTCTGTGCTTGTGTAATGTGTCTGATGTGTGCTTTGTACTTGTGTGATGTGTCTGATGTGTGCTTCGTGCTTGGTGATGTGTCTGATGTGTGCTCTGTGCTTGTGTGATGTGTCGGATGTGTGCTTTGTGCTTGGTGATGTGTCTGATGTGTCCCCTGTGCTTGTGTGATGTGTCTGATGTGTGCTCTGGACTTGTGTGATGTGTCTGATGTGTGCTCTGTGCTTGGGTAATATGTCTGATGTGTACTCTGTCCTTGTGTGATGTGTCTGATGTGCGCTCTGTGCTTGTGTAATGTGTCTGATGTGTGCTCTGTGCTTGTGTAATGTGTCTGATGTGTGCTCTGTGCTTGTGTAATGTGTCTGATGTGTGCTCTGTGCTTGTGTGATGTGTCTGATGTGTGCTCTGTGCTTGGGTAATATGTCTGATGTGTGCTCTGTCCTTGTGTGATGTGTCTGATGTGCGCTCTGTGCTTGTGTAATGTGTCTGATGTGTGCTATGTTCTTCTGTGATGTGTCTGATGTGTGCTCTGTGCTGGGGTAATGTGTCTGATGTGTGTTCTGTGCTTGTTTTGTATGTCTCATGTGTTCACTGTGCTTGTGTGATGTGTCTGATGTGTGCTCTGTGCTTGTGTGATGTGTCTGATGTGTGCTCTGTACTTGTGTGATGTGTCTGATATGTCTTCTGTGCTTGTGTGATGTGTCTGATGTGTGCTCTGTGCTTGTGTGATGTGTCTGATGTGTGTTCTGTGCTTGTGTGATGTGTCTGATGTGTTCACTGACTTGTGTGATGTGTCTTATATGTGGGCTGTGCTTGTGTGATGTGTCTGATGTGTGCTCTGTGCTTGTGTGATGTGTCTGATGTGTACTCTGTGCTTGTGTGATGTGTCTGATGTGTGCTCTGTGCTTGGGTGATGTGTCTGATGTGTGCTCTGTGCTTGTGTGATGTGTCTGATGTGTGTTCTGTGCTTGTGTGATATGTCTGATGTGTTCACTGACTTGTGTGATGTGTCTTATATGTGGGCTGTGCTTGTGTGATGTGTCTGATGTGTACTCTGTGCTTGTGTGATGTGTCTGATGTGTGCTCTGTGCTTGGGTGATGTGTCTGATGTGTGTTCTGCGCTTGTGTGATGTGTCTGATGTGTGCTCTGTGCTTGTGTGATGTGTCTGATGTGTGCTCTGTGCTTGTGTGATGTGTCTGATGTGTGGGCTGTGCTCGTATGATGTGTCTGATGTGTGTTCTGTGCTTGTGTGATGTGTCTGATGTGTGCTCTGTCCTTGTGTGATGTGTCTGATGTGTGCTCTGTGCTAGGGTAATGTGTCTGATGTGTGCTAGGTGCTTGGGTGATGTGTCTGATGTGTGCTCTGTTCTTGTGTGATGTGTCTGATGTGTGCTCTGGACTTGTGTGATGTGTCTGATGTGTGCTCTGTTCTTGTGGGATGTGTCTGATGTGTGCTCTGCACTTGTGAGATGTGTCTGATGTGTGTTCTGTGCTTGTGTGATGTGTATGATGTGTGTTCTTTGTGTGATGTGTCTGATGTGTGCTCTGTGTTTGTGTGATGTTTCTGATGTGTGCTCTGTGCTTGTGTAATGTGTCTGATGTGTGCTTTGTACTTGTGTGATGTGTCTGATGTGTGCTCTATGCTTGTGTGATGTGTCTGATGTGTGCTTTGTGCTTGGTGATGTGTCTGATGTGTGCTCTGTGCTTGTGTGATGTGTCTGATGTGTGCTCTGTTCTTGTGTGATGTGTCTGATGTGTGCTCTGGACTTGTGTGATGTGTTTGATGTGTGCTCTATGCTAGGGTAATGTGTCTGATGTGTGCTATGTGCTTGGGTGATATGTCTGATGTGTGCTATGCGCTTGTGTGATGTGTCTGATGTGTGTTCTGTGCTTGTGTGATGTGTCTGATGTGTGCTCTGTGCTTGTGTAATGTGTCTGATGTGTGCTTTGTACTTGTGTGATGTGTCTGATGTGTGCTTTGTGCTTGGTGATGTTTCTGATGTGTGCTCTGTGCTTGTGTGATGTGTCTGATGTGTGCTCTGGACTTGTGTGATGTGTCTGATGTGTGCTCTATGCTAGGGTAATGTGTCTGATGTGTGCTATGTACTTGTGTGATTTGTCTGATGTGTGCTCTGTTCTTGTGTGATGTGTCTGATGTGTGCTTTGTGTTTGTGTGATGTGTCTGATGTGTGCTCTGTGCTTGTGTGATGTGTCTGATGTGTGGGCTGTGCTCGTATGATGTGTCTGATGTGTGTTCTGTGCTTGTGTGATGTGTGTTCTGTCCTTGTGTGATGTGTCTGATGTGTGCTCTGTGCTAGGGTAATGTGTCTGATGTGTGCTAGGTGCTTGGGTGATGTGTCTGATGTGTGCTCTGGACTTGTGTGATGTGTCTGATGTGTGCTCTGTTCTTGTGTGATGTGTCTGATGTGTGCTCTGGACTTGTGTGATGTGTCTGATGTGTGCTCTGTTCTTGTGTGATGTGTCTGATGTGTGTTCTGTGCTTGTGTGATGTGTCTGATGTGTGCTCTGTGCTTGTGTAATGTGTCTGATGTGTGCTTTGTACTTGTGTGATGTGTCTGATGTGTGCTCGGTTCTTGTGTGATGTGTCTGATGTGTGCTCTGGACTTGTGTGATGTGTCTGATGTGTGCTCTGTTCTTGTGTGATGTGTCTGATGTGTGCTCTGCACTTGTGTGATGTGTCTGATGTGTGTTCTGTGCTTGTGTGATGTGTCTGATGTGTGCTCTGTGCTTGTGTAATGTGTCTGATGTGTGCTTTGTACTTGTGTGATGTGTCTGATGTGTGCTCGGTTCTTGTGTGATGTGTCTGATGTGTGCTCTGGACTTGTGTGATGTGTCTGATGTGTGCTCGGTTCTTGTGTGATGTGTCTGATGTGTGCTCTGGACTTGTGTGATGTGTCTGATGTGTGTTCTGTGCTTGTGTGATGTGTCTGATGTGTGTTCTGTGCTTGTGTGATGTGTCTGATGTGTGCTCTGTGTTTGTGTGATGTGTCTGATGTGTGGTCTGTGCTTGTGTAATGTGTCTGATGTGTGCTTTGTACTTGTGTGATGTGTCTGATGTGTGCTCTATGCTTGTGTGATGTGTCTGATGTGTGCTTTGTGCTTGGTGATGTGTCTGACGTGTGCTCTGTGCTTGTGTGATGTGTCTGATGTGTGCTCTGTTCTTGTGTGATGTGTCTGATGTGTGCTCTGGACTTGTGTGATGTGTCTGATGTGTGCTATGTGCTTGGGTGATGTGTCTGATGTGTGCTATGCGCTTGTGTGATGTGTCTGATGTGTGTTCTGTGCTTGTGTGATGTGTCTGATGTGTGCTTTGTGTTTGTGTGATGTGTCTGATGTGTGCTCTGTGCTTGTGTAATGTGTCTGATGTGTGCTTTGTACTTGTGTGATGTGTCTGATGTGTGCTCTGTTCTTGTGTGATGTGTCTGATGTGTGCTCTGGACTTGTGTGATGTGTCTGATGTATGCTGTATGCTAGGGTAATGTGTCTGATGTGTGCTATGTACTTGTGTGATGTGTCTGATGTGTGCTCTGTTCTTGTGTGATGTGTCTGATGTGTGCTTTGTGTTTGTGTGATGTGTCTGATGTGTGCTCTGTGCTTGTGTGATGTGTCTGATGTGTGCTCTGTGCTTGTGTGATGTGTCTGATGTGTGCTCTGTGCTAGGGTAATGTGTCTGATGTGTGCTCTGTGCTAGGGTAATGTGTCTGATGTGTGCTAGGTGCTTGGGTGATGTGTCTGATGTGTGCTCTGTTCTTGTGTGATGTGTCTGATGTGTGCTCTGGACTTGTGTGATGTGTCTGATGTGTGCTCTGTTCTTGTGTGATGTGTCTGATGTGTGTTCTGTGCTTGTGTGATGTGTCTGATGTGTGTTCTGTGCTTGTGTGATGTGTCTGATGTGTGCTCTGTGTTTGTGTGATGTGTCTGATGTGTGCTCTGTGATTGTGTAATGTGTCTGATGTGTGCTTTGTACTTGTGTGATGTGTCTGATGTGTGCTCTATGCTTGTGTGATGTGTCTGATGTGTGCTTTGTGCTTGGTGATGTGTCTGATGTGTGCTCTGTGCTTGTGTGAAGTGTCTGATGTGTGCTCTGTTCTTGTGTGATGTGTCTGATGTCTGCTCTGGACTTGTGTGATGTGTCTGATGTGTGCTCTGTTTTGTGTGATGTGTCTGATGTGTGCTTTGTGTTTGTGTGATGTGTCTGATGTGTGTTCTGTGCTTGTGTGATGTGTCTGATGTGTGTTCTGTGCTTGTGTGATGTGTCTGATGTGTCTTCTGTGCTTGTGTGATGTGTCTGATGTGTGCTCTGTGCTTGTGTGATGTGTCTTATATGTGGGCTGTGCTTGTGTGATGTGTCTGATGTGTGCTCTGTGCTTGTGTGATGTGTCTGATGTGTCTTCTGTGCTTGTGTGATGTGTCTGATGTGTGCTCTGTGCTTGTGTGATGTGTCTGATGTGTACTCTGTGCTTGTGTGATGTGTCTGATGTGTGCTCTGTGCTTGGGTGATGTGTCTGATGTGTGTTCTGCGCTTGTGTGATGTGTCTGATGTGTGCTCTGTGCTTGTGTGATGTGTCTGATGTGTGCTCTGTGCTTGTGTGATGTGTCTGATGTGTGGGCTGTGCTCGTATGATGTGTCTGATGTGTGTTCTGTGCTTGTGTGATGTGTCTGATGTGTGCTCTGTTCTTGTGTGATGTGTCTGATGTGTGCTCTGGACTTGTGTGATGTGTCTGATGTGTGCTCTGTTCTTGTGTGATGTGTCTGATGTGTGCTCTGCACTTGTGTGATGTGTCTGATGTGTGTTCTGTGCTTGTGTGATGTGTCTGATGTGTGTTCTGTGCTTGTGTGATGTGTCTGATGTGTGCTCTGTGTTTGTGTGATGTGTCTGATGTGTGCTCTGTGCTTGTGTAAGGTGTCTGATGTGTGCTTTGTACTTGTGTGATGTGTCTGATGTGTGCTCTATGCTTGTGTGATGTGTCTGATGTGTGCTTTGTGCTTGGTGATGTGTCTGATGTGTGCTCTGTGCTTGTGTGATGTGTCTGATGTGTGCTCTGTTCTTGTGTGATGTGTCTGATGTGTGCTCTGGACTTGTGTGATGTGTCTGATGTGTGCTCTATGCTAGGGTAATGTGTCTGATGTGTGCTATGTGCTTGGGTGATGTGTCTGATGTGTGCTATGCGCTTGTGTGATGTGTCTGATGTGTGTTTTGTGCTTGTGTGATGTGTCTGATGTGTCTTCTGTGCTTGTGTGATGTGTCTGATGTGTGCTCTGTGCTTGTGTGATGTGTCTGATGTGTACTCTGTGCTTGTGTGATGTGTCTGATGTGTGTTCTGCGCTTGTGTGATGTGTCTGATGTGTGCTCTGTGCTTGTGTGATGTGTCTGATGTGTGCTCTATGCTTGTGTGATGTGTCTGATGTGTGGGCTGTGCTCGTATGATGTGTCTGATGTGCGTTCTGTGCTTGTGTGATGTGTCTGATGTGTGCTCTGTCCTTGTGTGATGTGTCTGATGTGTGCTCTGTGCTAGGGTAATGTGTCTGATGTGTGCTAGGTGCTTGGGTGATGTGTCTGATGTGTGCTCTGTTCTTGTGTGATGTGTCTGATGTGTGCTCTGGACTTGTGTGATGTGTCTGATGTGTGCTCTGTTCTTGTGTGATGTGTCTGATGTGTGCTCTGCACTTGTGAGATGTGTCTGATGTGGGTTCTGTGCTTGTGTGATGTGTCTGATGTGTGTTCTCTGTTTGTGTGATGTGTCTGATGTGTGCTCTGTGTTTGTGTGATGTGTCTGATGTGTGCTCTGTGCTTGTGTAATGTGTCTGATGTGTGCTTTATACTTGTGTGATGTGTCTGATGTGTGCTCTATGCTTGTGTGATGTGTCTGATGTGTGCTTTGTGCTTGTGTGATGTGTCTGATGTGTGCTCTGTTCTTGTGTGATGTGTCTGATGTGTGCTATGTGCTTGTGTGATATGTCTGATGTGTGCTATGCGCTTGTGTGATGTGTCTGATGTGTGTTCTGTGCTTGTGTGATATGTCTGATGTGTGCTCTGTTCTTGTGTGATGTGTCTGATGTGTGCTCTGGACTTGTGTGATGTGTCTGATGTGTGCTATGTGCTTGGGTGATGTGTCTGATGTGTGCTATGCGCTTGTGTGATGTGTCTGATGTGTGTTCTGTGCTTGTGTGATGTGTCTGATGTGTGCTTTGTGTTTGTGTGATGTGTCTGATGTGTGCTCTGTGCTTGTGTAATGTGTCTGATGTGTGCTTTGTACTTGTGTGATGTGTCTGATGTGTGCTCTGTTCTTGTGTGATGTGTCTGATGTGTGCTCTGGACTTGTGTGATGTGTCTGATGTATGCTGTATGCTAGGGTAATGTGTCTGATGTGTGCTATGTACTTGTGTGATGTGTCTGATGTGTGCTCTGTTCTTGTGTGATGTGTCTGATGTGTGCTTTGTGTTTGTGTGATGTGTCTGATGTGTGCTCTGTGCTTGTGTGATGTGTCTGATGTGTGCTCTGTGCTTGTGTGATGTGTCTGATGTGTGCTCTGTGCTAGGGTAATGTGTCTGATGTGTGCTCTGTGCTAGGGTAATGTGTCTGATGTGTGCTAGGTGCTTGGGTGATGTGTCTGATGTGTGCTCTGTTCTTGTGTGATGTGTCTGATGTGTGCTCTGGACTTGTGTGATGTGTCTGATGTGTGCTCTGTTCTTGTGTGATGTGTCTGATGTGTGTTCTGTGCTTGTGTGATGTGTCTGATGTGTGTTCTGTGCTTGTGTGATGTGTCTGATGTGTGCTCTGTGTTTGTGTGATGTGTCTGATGTGTGCTCTGTGATTGTGTAATGTGTCTGATGTGTGCTTTGTACTTGTGTGATGTGTCTGATGTGTGCTCTATGCTTGTGTGATGTGTCTGATGTGTGCTTTGTGCTTGGTGATGTGTCTGATGTGTGCTCTGTGCTTGTGTGAAGTGTCTGATGTGTGCTCTGTTCTTGTGTGATGTGTCTGATGTGTGCTCTGGACTTGTGTGATGTGTCTGATGTGTGCTCTGTTTTGTGTGATGTGTCTGATGTGTGCTTTGTGTTTGTGTGATGTGTCTGATGTGTGTTCTGTGCTTGTGTGATGTGTCTGATGTGTGTTCTGTGCTTGTATGATGTGTCTGATGTGTCTTCTGTGCTTGTGTGATGTGTCTGATGTGTGCTCTGTGCTTGTGTGATGTGTCTTATATGTGGGCTGTGCTTGTGTGATGTGTCTGATGTGTGCTCTGTGCTTGTGTGATGTGTCTGATGTGTCTTCTGTGCTTGTGTGATGTGTCTGATGTGTGCTCTGTGCTTGTGTGATGTGTCTGATGTGTACTCTGTGCTTGTGTGATGTGTCTGATGTGTGCTCTGTGCTTGGGTGATGTGTCTGATGTGTGTTCTGCGCTTGTGTGATGTGTCTGATGTGTGCTCTGTGCTTGTGTGATGTGTCTGATGTGTGCTCTGTGCTTGTGTGATGTGTCTGATGTGTGGGCTGTGCTCGTATGATGTGTCTGATGTGTGTTCTGTGCTTGTGTGATGTGTCTGATGTGTGCTCTGTTCTTGTGTGATGTGTCTGATGTGTGCTCTGGACTTGTGTGATGTGTCTGATGTGTGCTCTGTTCTTGTGTGATGTGTCTGATGTGTGCTCTGCACTTGTGTGATGTGTCTGATGTGTGTTCTGTGCTTGTGTGATGTGTCTGATGTGTGTTCTGTGCTTGTGTGATGTGTCTGATGTGTGCTCTGTGTTTGTGTGATGTGTCTGATGTGTGCTCTGTGCTTGTGTAAGGTGTCTGATGTGTGCTTTGTACTTGTGTGATGTGTCTGATGTGTGCTCTATGCTTGTGTGATGTGTCTGATGTGTGCTTTGTGCTTGGTGATGTGTCTGATGTGTGCTCTGTGCTTGTGTGATGTGTCTGATGTGTGCTCTGTTCTTGTGTGATGTGTCTGATGTGTGCTCTGGACTTGTGTGATGTGTCTGATGTGTGCTCTATGCTAGGGTAATGTGTCTGATGTGTGCTATGTGCTTGGGTGATGTGTCTGATGTGTGCTATGCGCTTGTGTGATGTGTCTGATGTGTGTTTTGTGCTTGTGTGATGTGTCTGATGTGTCTTCTGTGCTTGTGTGATGTGTCTGATGTGTGCTCTGTGCTTGTGTGATGTGTCTGATGTGTACTCTGTGCTTGTGTGATGTGTCTGATGTGTGTTCTGCGCTTGTGTGATGTGTCTGATGTGTGCTCTGTGCTTGTGTGATGTGTCTGATGTGTGCTCTATGCTTGTGTGATGTGTCTGATGTGTGGGCTGTGCTCGTATGATGTGTCTGATGTGCGTTCTGTGCTTGTGTGATGTGTCTGATGTGTGCTCTGTCCTTGTGTGATGTGTCTGATGTGTGCTCTGTGCTAGGGTAATGTGTCTGATGTGTGCTAGGTGCTTGGGTGATGTGTCTGATGTGTGCTCTGTTCTTGTGTGATGTGTCTGATGTGTGCTCTGGACTTGTGTGATGTGTCTGATGTGTGCTCTGTTCTTGTGTGATGTGTCTGATGTGTGCTCTGCACTTGTGTGATGTGTCTGATGTGTGTTCTGTGCTTGTGTGATGTGTCTGATGTGTGTTCTGTGCTTGTGTGATGTGTCTGATGTGTGCTCTGTGTTTGTGTGATGTGTCTGATGTGTGCTCTGTGCTTGTGTAAGGTGTCTGATGTGTGCTTTGTACTTGTGTGATGTGTCTGATGTGTGCTCTATGCTTGTGTGATGTGTCTGATGTGTGCTTTGTGCTTGGTGATGTGTCTGATGTGTGCTCTGTGCTTGTGTGATGTGTCTGATGTGTGCTCTGTTCTTGTGTGATGTGTCTGATGTGTGCTCTGGACTTGTGTGATGTGTCTGATGTGTGCTCTATGCTAGGGTAATGTGTCTGATGTGTGCTATGTGCTTGGGTGATGTGTCTGATGTGTGCTATGCGCTTGTGTGATGTGTCTGATGTGTGTTTTGTGCTTGTGTGATGTGTCTGATGTGTCTTCTGTGCTTGTGTGATGTGTCTGATGTGTGCTCTGTGCTTGTGTGATGTGTCTGATGTGTACTCTGTGCTTGTGTGATGTGTCTGATGTGTGTTCTGCGCTTGTGTGATGTGTCTGATGTGTGCTCTGTGCTTGTGTGATGTGTCTGATGTGTGCTCTATGCTTGTGTGATGTGTCTGATGTGTGGGCTGTGCTCGTATGATGTGTCTGATGTGCGTTCTGTGCTTGTGTGATGTGTCTGATGTGTGCTCTGTCCTTGTGTGATGTGTCTGATGTGTGCTCTGTGCTAGGGTAATGTGTCTGATGTGTGCTAGGTGCTTGGGTGATGTGTCTGATGTGTGCTCTGTTCTTGTGTGATGTGTCTGATGTGTGCTCTGGACTTTTGTGATGTGTCTGATGTGTGCTCTGTTCTTGTGTGATGTGTCTGATGTGTGCTCTGCACTTGTGAGATGTGTCTGATGTGTGTTCTGTGCTTGTGTGATGTGTCTGATGTGTGTTCTCTGTTTGTGTGATGTGTCTGATGTGTGCTCTGTGTTTGTGTGATGTGTCTGATGTGTGCTCTGTGCTTGTGTAATGTGTCTGATGTGTGCTTTATACTTGTGTGATGTGTCTGATGTGTGCTCTATGCTTGTGTGATGTGTCTGATGTGTGCTTTGTGCTTGTGTGATGTGTCTGATGTGTGCTCTGTTCTTGTGTGATGTGTCTGATGTGTGCTATGTGCTTGTGTGATATGTCTGATGTGTGCTATGCGCTTGTGTGATGTGTCTGATGTGTGTTCTGTGCTTGTGTGATATGTCTGATGTGTGCTCTGTGTTTGTGTGATGTGTCTGATGTGTGCTCTGTGCTTGTGTAATGTGTCTGATGTGTGCTTTGTACTTGTGTGATGTGTCTGATGTGTGCTCTATGCTTGTGTGATGTGTCTGATGTGTGCTTTGTGCTTGGTGATTTGTCTGATGTGTGCTCTGTGCTTGTGTGATGTGTCTGATGTGTGCTCTGGACTTGTGTGATGTGTCTGATGTGTGCTCTATGCTAGGGTAATGTGTCTGATGTGTGCTATGTACTTGTGTGATTTGCCTGATGTGTGCTCTGTTCTTGTGTGATGTGTCTGATGTGTGCTTTGTGTTTGTGTGATGTGTCTGATGTGTGCTCTGTGCTCGTATGATGTGTCTGATGTGTGTTCTGTGCATGTGTGATGTGTCTGATGTGTGTTCTGTCCTTGTGTGATGTGTCTGATGTGTGCTCGTGCTAGGGTAATGTGTCTGATGTGTGCTATGTAATTGTGTGAATTGCCTGATGTGTGCTCTGTTCTTGTGTGATGTGTCTGATGTGTGCTTTGTGTTTGTGTGATGTGTCTGATGTGTGCTCTGTGCTCGTATGATGTGTCTGATGTGTGTTCTGTGCTTGTGTGATGTGTCTGATGTGTGCTCTGTTCTTGTGTGATGTGTCTGATGTGTGCTCTGGACTTGTGTGATGTGTCTGATGTGTGCTCTGTTCTTGTGTGATGTGTCTGATGTGTGTTCTGTGCTTGTGTGATGTGTCTGATGTGTGCTCTATGCTTGTGTAATGTGTCTGATGTGTGCTTTGTACTTGTGTGATGTGTCTGATGTGTGCTTTGTGCTTGGTGATGTGTCTGATGTGTGCTATGTGTTTGTGTGATGTGTCTGATGTGTGCTCTGTGCTTGTGTGATGTGTCTGATGTGTGCTCTGTGCTAGGTAATGTGTCTGGTGTGTGCTATGTGCTTCTGTGATGTGTCTGATGTGTGCTATGTGCTTGTGTGATGTGTCTGATGTGTACTCTGTCCTTTAGTGATGTGTCTGATGTGTGCTCTGTGCTTGTGTAATGTGTCTGATGTGTGTTCTGTGCTTGTGTGATGTGTATGATGTGTGTTCTGTACTTGTTTAATGTGTCTGATGTGTGCTATGTGCTTGTGTGATGTGTCTGATATGTGGTCTGTGCTTGTGTGATGTGTCTGATGTGTGCACTGTGCTTGTGTGATGTGTCTGATATGTGGTCTGTGCTTGTGTGATGTGTCTGATGTGTGTTCTGTGCTTGTGTGATGTGTCTGATGTGTGCTCTGTGCTAGGGTAATGTGTCTGATGTGTGCTATGTGCTTGGGTGATGTGTCTGATGTGTGCTCTGTTCTTGTGTGATGTGTCTGATGTGTGCTCTGGACTTGTGTGATGTGTCTGATGTGTGCTCTGTGCTAGGGTAATGTGTCTGATGTGTGCTATGTGCTTGGGTGATGTGTCTGATGTGTGCTCTGTTCTTGTGTGATGTGTCTGATGTGTGCTCTGTTCTTGTGTGATGTGTCTGATGTGTGCTCTGGACTTGTGTGATGTGTCTGATGTGTGCTATGTGTTTGGGTGATGTGTCTGATGTGTGCTCTGTTCTTGTGTGATGTGTCTGATGTGTGCTCTGTGTTTGTGTGATGTGTCTGAAGTGTGCTCTGTGCTTGTGTGATGTGTGGTATTTGCTTGTGTGATGTGTCTGATGTGTGCTCTCTGCTTGTGTGATGTGTCTGATATGTGCTCTGTGCTTGTGTGATGTGTCTGATATGTGCTCTGTGCTTGTGTGATGTGTCTGATGTGTGCTCTGTGCTTGTGTAATGTGTCTGATGTGTGCTATGTGCTTGTGTAATGTGTCTGATGTGTGCTCTGTGCTTGTGTGATGTGTCTGATGTGTTCTCTGTGCTTGTGTGATGTGTCTGATGTGTGGGCTGTGCTCGTATGATGTGTCTGATGTGTGTTCTGTGCTTGTGTGATGTGTCTGATGTGTGCTCTGTCCTTGTGTGATGTGTCTGATGTCTGCTCTGTGCTAGGGTGATGTGTCTGATGTGTGTTCTGTGCTTGTGTGATGTGTCTGATGTGTGCTATGTGCTTGTGTGATGTGTCTGATGTGTGCTCTGTGCTTGTGTAATGTGTCTGATGTGTGCTCTGTGCTCGTGTGATGTGTCTGATGTGTGCTATGTGCTTGTGTGATGTGTCTGATGTGTGCTCTGTGCTTGTGTAATGTGTCTGATGTGTACTCTGTGCTTGTGTGATGTGTCTGATGTGTGCTCTGTGCTTGTGTTATTTGTCTGATGTGTGCTCTGTGCTTGTGTAATGTGTCTGATGTGTGCTTTGTACTTGTGTGATGTGTCTGATGTGTGCTTTGTGCTTGGTGATGTGTCTGATGTGTGCTATGTGCTTGGGTGATGTGTCTGATATGTACTCTGTCCTTGTGTGATGTGTCTGATGTGTGCTCTGTGCTTGTGTGATGTGTCT
Source organism: Dendrobates tinctorius (assembly GCF_039654945.1). Classification (NCBI taxonomy): domain Eukaryota; kingdom Metazoa; phylum Chordata; class Amphibia; order Anura; family Dendrobatidae; genus Dendrobates; species Dendrobates tinctorius. The sequence continues at coordinate 28,482,013 of NW_027361696.1, read as the reverse complement.
GATGTGTGCACTGTGCTTGTGTAATGTGTCTGATGTGTGCTCTGTGCTTGTGTGATGTGTCTGATGTGTGCTTTGTGCTTGTGTGATGTGTCTGATGTGTGCTTTGTACTTGTATGATGTGTGTGATGTGTGCTTTGTGCTTGGTGATGTGTCTGATGTGTGCTATGTGCTTGGGTGATGTGTCTGATGTGTGCTATGTGCTTGGGTGATGTGTCTGATATGTACTCTGTCCTTGTGTGATGTGTCTGATGTGTGCTCTGTGCTTGTGTGATGTGTCTGATGTGTGCTCTGTGCTTGTGTGATGTGTCTGATGTGTGCTCTGTGCTTGTGTGATGTGTCTGATGTGTGCTCTGTGCTTGTGTGATGTGTCTGATGTGTGCTCTGTGCTTGTGTGATGTGTCTGATGTGTACTATGCTTGTGTGATGTGTCTGATGTGTGCTCTGTGCTTGTGTGATGTGTCTGATGTGTGCTCTGTGCTTGTGTGATGTGTCTGATGTGTGCTCTGTGCTTGTGTGATGTGTCTGATGTGTGCTCTGTGCTTGTGTGATGTGTCTGATGTGTGCTCTGTGCTTGTGTGATGTGTCTGATGTGTACTATGCTTGTGTGATGTGTCTGATGTGTGTTCTGTGCTTGTGTGATGTGTCTGATATGTGCTCTGTGCTTGTGTGATGTGTCTGATGTGTGCTATGTGCTTGGGTGATGTGTCTGATATGTACTCTGTCCTTGTGTGATGTGTCTGATGTGTGCACTGTGCTTGTGTAATGTGTCTGATGTGTGCTCTGTGCTTGTGTGATGTGTCTGATGTGTGCTCTGTGCTTGTGTGATGTATCTGATGTGTGTTCTGTGCTTGTGTGATGTGTCAGACGTGCGCACTGTGCTTGTGTGATGTGTATGATGTGCATTCTGCTCTTGTGTGATGTGTCTGATGTGTTCTCTGTGCTTGTGTGATGTGTCTGATATGTGGTCTGTGCTTGTGTGATGTGTCTGATGTGTGGTCTGTGCTTGTGTGATGTGTCTGATGTGTGCTATGCGCTTGTGTGATGTGTCTGATGTGTGCTCTGTGCTTGTGTGATGTGTCTGATGTGTGCTCTGTGCTTGTGTAATGTGTCTGATGTGTGCTATGTGCTTGTGTGATGTGTCTGATGTGTGCACTGTGTTTGTGTGATGTGTCTGATGTGTGCTATGTGTTTGTGTGATGTGTCTGGTGTGTGCTATGTGCTTGTGTGATGTGTCTGATGTGTGCTCTGTGCTTGTGTGATGTGTCTGATGTGTACTCTGTCCTTTTGTGATGTGTCTGATGTGTGCACTGTGCTTGTGTGATGTGTCTGATGTGTGCTCTCTGCTTGTGTGATGTGTCTGATGTGTGCTCTGTGCTTGTGTGATGTGTCTAATGTGTGCTCTGTGCTTGTGTAATGTGTCTGATGTGTGCTATGTGCTTGTGTGATGTGTCTGATGTGTGCACTGTGTTTGTGTGATGTGTCTGATGTGTGCTCTGTGTTTGTGTGATGTGTCTGATGTGTGCTCTGTGTTTGTGTGATGTGTCTGGTGTGTGCTATGTGCTTTTGTGATGTGTCTGATGTGTGCTATGTGCTTGTGTGATGTGTCTGATGTGTGCTCTGTGTTTGTGTGATGTGTCTGGTGTGTGCTATGTGCTTGTGTGATGTGTCTGATGTGTGCTATGTGCTTGTGTGATGTGTCTGATGTGTACTCTGTCCTTGTGTGATGTGTCTGATGTGTGCACTGTGCTTGTGTAATGTGTCTGATGTGTGCTCTGTGCTTGTGTGATGTGTCTGATGTGCGCTCTGTGCTTGTGTCATGTGTCTGATGTGTGTTCTGTGCTTGTGTGATGTGTCAGACGTGCGCACTGTGCTTGTGTGATGTCTCTGATGTGCATTCTGCGCTTGTGTGATGTGTCTGATGTGTGCTATGTGCTTGTGTGATGTGTCTGATGTGTGCTCTGTGCTTGTGAGATGAGTCTGATGTGTGTTCTGTGCTTGTGTGATGAGTCTGATGTGTGCTCTGTGCTTGTGTGATGTGTCTGATATGTGCACTGTGCTTGTGTGATGTGTCTGATGTGCGCTCTGTGCTTGTGTGATGTGTCTGATATGTGCACTGTGCTTGTGTGATGTGTCTGATGTGTGATCTGTGCTTGTGTGATGTGTCTGATGTGCGCTCTGTGCTTGTGTGATGTGTCTGATGTGTGCTCTGTGCTTGTGTGATGTGTCTGATGTGCGCTCTATGCTTGTGTGATGTGTCTGATGTGCGCTCTGTGCTTGTGTGATGTGTCTGATGTGTGCTCTGTGCTTGTGTGATGTGTCTGATGTGTGTTCTGTGCTTGTGTGATGTGTCTGATGTATGTTCTGTGCTTGTGTGATGTGTCTGATGTGTGTTCTGTGCTTGTGTGATGTGTCTGATGTGTGCTCTGTGTTTGTGTGATGTGTCTGATGTGTGCTCTGTGTTTGTGTGATGTGTCTGATGTGTGCTCTGTTCTTGTGTGATGTGTCTGATGTGTGCTCTGTGTTTGTGTGATGTGTCTGATGTGTGCTCTGTGCTTGTGTTATGTGTCTGATGTGTGCTCTGTGTTTGTGTGATGTGTCTGATGTGTGCTCTGCACTTGTGTGATGTGTCTGATGTGTGCTTTGTACTTGTGTGATGTGTCTGATGTGTGCTTTGTGCTTGGTGATGTGTCTGATGTGTGCTATGTGTTTGTGTGATGTGTCTGATGTGTGCTCTGTGTTTGTGTGATTTGTCTGATGTTTGCTCTATGCTTGTGTGATGTGTCTGATGTGTGCTCTGTGCTAGGTAATGTGTCTGGTGTGTGCTATGTGCTTCTGTGATGTGTCTGATGTGTGCTCTGTGCTTGTGTGATGTGTCTGATGTGTGCTCTATGCTTGTGTAATGTGTCTGGTGTGTGCTATGTGCTTCTGTGATGTGTCTGGTGTGTGCTATGTGCTTCTGTGATGTGTCTGATGTGTGCTATGTGCTTGTGTGATGTGTCTGATGTGTGCTCTGTGCTTGTGTAATGTGTCTGATGTGTGCTCTGTGCTTGTGTGATGTGTATGATGTGTGTTCTGTACTTGTGTAATGTGTCTGATGTGTGCTATGTGCTTGTGTGATGTGTCTGATGTGTGCTCTCTGCTTGTATGATGTGTCTGATGTGTGCACTGTGCTTGTGTGATTTGTCTGATATGTGGTCTGTGCTTGTGTGATGTGTCTGATGTGTGTTCTGTGCTTGTGTGATGTGTCTGATGTGTGATCTGTGCTTGTGTGATGTGTCTGATGTGTGCTCTGTGCTTGTGTGATGTGTCTGATGTGTGCTCTCTTCTTGTGTGATGTGTCTGATGTGCGCTCTGTGCTTCTGTGATGTGTCTGATGTGCACTCTGTGCTTGTGTGATGTGTCTGATGTGTGCTCTGTGCTTGTGTGATGTGTCTGATGTGTGTTCTGTGTTTGTGTGATGTGTCTGATGTGTGCTCTGTTCTTGTGTGATGTGTCTGATGTGTGCTCTGTGTTTGTGTGATGTGTCTGATATGTGCTCTGTGCTTGTGTGATGTGTCTGATGTGTGCTCTGTGCTTGTGTGATGTGTCTGATGTGTGCTCTGTGCTTGTGTAATGTGTTTGATGTGTGCTTTGTACTTGTGTGATGTGTCTGATGTGTCCTTTGTGCTTGGTGATGTGCCTGATGTGTGCTATGTGTTTGTGTGATGAGTCTGATGTGTGCTATGTGTTTGTGTGATGTGTCTGGTGTGTGCTATGTGCTTGTGTGATGTGTCTGATGTGTGCTCTGTGCTTGTGTGATGTGTCTGATGTGTGCTATGTGCTTGTGTGATGTGTCTGATGTGTGCTCTGTGCTTGTGTAATGTGTCTGATGTGTGCTATGTGCTTGTGAGATGTGTCTGATGTGTACTCTGTCCTTTTGTGATGTGTCTGATGTGTACTCTGTCCTTTTGTGATGTGTCTGATATGTGCTCTGTGCTTGTGTAATGTTTCTGATGTGTGCTCTGTGCTTGGGTAATGTGTCTGATGTGTGTTCTGTGCTTGTGTGATGTGTCTGATGTGTGATCTGTGCTTCTGTGATGTGTCTGATGTGCGCTCTGTGCTTGTGTGATATGTCTGATGTGTGCTCTGTGCTTGTGTGATGTGTCTGATGTGTGGGCTGTGCTCGTATGATGTGTCTGATGTGTGTTCTGTGCTTGTGTGATGTGTCTGATGTGTGCTCTGTCCTTGTGTGATGTGTCTGATGTGTGCTCTGTGCTTGTGTAATGGGTCTGATGTGCGCTCTGTGCTTGTGTGATATGTCTGATGTGTGCTCTGTGCTTGTGTGATGTGTCTGATGTGTGGGCTGTGCTCGTATGATGTGTCTGATGTGTGTTCTGTGCTTGTGTGATGTGTCGGATGTGGGCTCTGTACTTGTGTGATGTGTCTGATGTGTGCTCTGTGCTTGTGTAATGGGTCTGATGTGTGCTCTGTGCTTGTGTGATGTGTCTGATGTGTGCTCTATGCTTGTGTGATGTGTCTGATGTGTGCTTTGTGCTTGGTGATGTGTCTGATGTGTGCTCTGTTCTTGTGTGATGTGTCTGATGTGTGCTCTGTGCTTGTGTGATGTGTCTGATGTGTGCTCTGTGCTTGTGTGATGTGTCTGATGTGTGCTCTGTGTTTGTGTGATGTGTCTGATGTGTGCTCTGTGCTTGTGTAATGGGTCTGATGTGTGCTCTGTGCTTGTGTGATGTGTCTGATGTGTGCTCTATGCTTGTGTGATGTGTCTGATGTGTGCTTTGTGCTTGGTGATGTGTCTGAAGTGTGCTCTGTGCTTGTGTGATGTGTCTGATGTGTGCTCTGTGCTTGTGTGATGTGTCTGATGTGTGCTCTGTGCTTGGTGATGTGTCTGATGTGTGCTCTGTGCTTGTGTGATGTGTCTGATGTGTGCTCTGTGCTTGTGTGATGTGTCTGATGTGTGCTCTGTGCTTGTGTGATGTGTCTGATGTGTGCTCTGTGTTTGTGTGATGTGTCTGATATTTGCTCTGTGCTTGTGTAATGTGTCTGATGTGTACTCTGTCCTTTTGTGATGTGTCTGATGTGTGCTCTGTGCTTGTGTAATGTGTATGATGTGTGCTCTTTGCTTGTGTGATGTGTCTGATGTGTGTTCTGTGCTTGTGTAATGTGTCTGATGTGTACTCTGTCCTTTTGTGATGTGTCTGATGTGTGCTCTGTGCTTGTGTGATGTGTATGATGTGTGCTCTTTGCTTGTGTGATGTGTCTGATGTGTGTTCTGTGCTTGTGTGATGTGTCTGATATGTGCTCTGTGCTTGTGTGATGTGTCTGATGTGTGCTATGTGCTTGGGTGATGTGTCTGATATGTACTCTGTCCTTGTGTGATGTGTCTGATGTGTGCACTGTGCTTGTGTAATGTGTCTGATATGTACTCTGTCCTTGTGTGATGTGTCTGATGTGTGCACTGTGCTTGTGTAATGTGTCTGATATGTACTCTGTCCTTGTGTGATGTGTCCGATGTGTGCACTGTGCTTGTGTAATGTGTCTGATGTGTGCTCTGTGCTTGTGTGATGTGTCTGATGTGTGTTCTGTGCTTGTGTGATGTGTCAGACGTGCGCACTGTGCTTGTGTGATGTGTCTGATGTGTGCACTGTGCTTGTGTAATGTGTCTGATGTGTGCTCTGTGCTTGTGTGATGTGTCTGATGTGTGCTCTGTGCTTGTGTGATGTGTCTGATGTATGTTCTGTGCTTGTGTGATGTGTCAGACGTGCGCACTGCGCTTGTGTGATGTGTCTGATGTGTGCTATGTGCTTGTGTGATGTGTCTGATGTGTGCTCTGTGCTTGTGTAATGTGTCTGATGTGTACTCTGTCCTTTTGTGATGTGTCTGATGTGTGCTCTGTGCTTGTGTAATGTGTATGATGTGTGCTCTTTGCTTGTGTGATGTGTCTGATGTGTGTTCTGTGCTTGTGTAATGTGTCTGATGTGTACTCTGTCCTTTTGTGATGTGTCTGATGTGTGCTCTGTGCTTGTGTGATGTGTATGATGTGTGCTCTTTGCTTGTGTGATGTGTCTGGTGTGTGTTCTGTGCTTGTGTGATGTGTCTGATATGTGCTCTGTGCTTGTGTGATGTGTCTGATGTGTGCTATGTGCTTGGGTGATGTGTCTGATATGTACTCTGTCCTTGTGTGATGTGTCTGATGTGTGCACTGTGCTTGTGTAATGTGTCTGATATGTACTCTGTCCTTGTGTGATGTGTCTGATGTGTGCACTGTGCTTGTGTAATGTGTCTGATATGTACTCTGTCCTTGTGTGATGTGTCCGATGTGTGCACTGTGCTTGTGTAATGTGTCTGATGTGTGCTCTGTGCTTGTGTGATGTGTCTGATGTGTGCACTGTGCTTGTGTAATGTGTCTGATGTGTGCTCTGTGCTTGTGTGATGTGTCTGATGTGTGCTCTGTGCTTGTGTGATGTGTCTGATGTGTGTTCTGTGCTTGTGTGATGTGTCAGACGTGCGCACTGCGCTTGTGTGATGTGTCTGATGTGTGCTATGTGCTTGTGTGATGTGTCTGATGTGTGCTCTGTGCTTGTGAGATGTGTCTGATGTGTGTTCTGTGCTTGTGTGATGTCTCTGATGTGTGCTCTGTGCTTGTGTGATGTGTCTGATGTGTGTTCTGTGCTTGTGTGATGTGTCAGACGTGCGCACTGCGCTTGTGTGATGTGTCTGATGTGTGCTATGTGCTTGTGTGATGTGTCTGATGTGTGCTCTGTGCTTGTGTGATGTGTCTGATGTATGTTCTGTGCTTGTGTGATGTGTCAGACGTGCGCACTGCGCTTGTGTGATGTGTCTGATGTGTGCTATGTGCTTGTGTGATGTGTCTGATGTGTGCTCTGTGCTTGTGTAATGTGTCTGATGTGTACTCTGTCCTTTTGTGATGTGTCTGATGTGTGCTCTGTGCTTGTGTAATGTGTATGATGTGTGCTCTTTGCTTGTGTGATGTGTCTGATGTGTGTTCTGTGCTTGTGTAATGTGTCTGATGTGTACTCTGTCCTTTTGTGATGTGTCTGATGTGTGCTCTGTTCTTGTGTGATGTGTATGATGTGTGCTCTTTGCTTGTGTGATGTGTCTGGTGTGTGTTCTGTGCTTGTGTGATGTGTCTGATATGTGCTCTGTGCTTGTGTGATGTGTCTGATGTGTGCTATGTGCTTGGGTGATGTGTCTGATATGTACTCTGTCCTTGTGTGATGTGTCTGATGTGTGCACTGTGCTTGTGTAATGTGTCTGATATGTACTCTGTCCTTGTGTGATGTGTCTGATATGTACTCTGTCCTTGTGTGATGTGTCCGATGTGTGCACTGTGCTTGTGTAATGTGTCTGATGTGTGCTCTGTGCTTGTGTGATGTGTCTGATGTGTGCACTGTGCTTGTGTAATGTGTCTGATGTGTGCTCTGTGCTTGTGTGATGTGTCCGATGTGTGCTCTGTGCTTGTGTGATGTGTCTGATGTGTGTTCTGTGCTTGTGTGATGTGTCAGACGTGCGCACTGCGCTTGTGTGATGTGTCTGATGTGTGCTATGTGCTTGTGTGATGTGTCTGATGTGTGCTCTGTGCTTGTGAAATGTGTCTGATGTGTGTTCTGTGCTTGTGTGATGTCTCTGATGTGTGCTCTGTGCTTGTGTGATGTGTCTGATATGTGGTCTGTGCTTGTGTGATGTGTCTGATGTGTGGTCTGTGCTTGTGTGATGTGTCTGATGTGTGCTATGCGCTTGTGTGATGTGTCTGATGTGTGCTCTCTGCTTGTGTGATGTGTCTGATGTGTGCACTGTGCTTGTGTGATGTGCCTGTTGTGTGCTCTGTGCTTGTGTGATGTGTCTGATATGTGGTCTGTGCTTGTGTGATGTGTCTGATGTGTGTTCTGTGCTTGTGTGATGTGTCTGATGTGTGATCTGTGCTTGTGTGATGTGTCTGATGTGCGCTCTGTGCTTGTGTGATGTGTCTGATGTGTGCTATGTGCTTGTGTGATGTGTCTGATGTGTGCTATGCGCTTGTGTGATGTTTCTGATGTGTGCTCTCTGCTTGTGTGATGTGTCTGATGTGTGCACTGTGCTTGTGTGATGTGCCTGTTGTGTGCTCTGTGCTTGTGTGATGTGTCTGATATGTGGTCTGTGCTTGTGTGATGTGTCTGATGTGTGTTCTGTGCTTGTGTGATGTGTCTGATGTGTGATCTGTGCTTGTGTGATGTGTCTGATGTGCGCTCTGTGCTTGTGTGATGTGTCTGATGTGCGCTCTGTGCTTGTGTGATGTGTCTGATGTGTGCTCTGTGCTTGTGTGATGTGTCTGATGTGTGCTCTGTGCTTGTGTGATGTGTCTGATGTGTGTTCTGTGCTTGTGTGATGTGTCTGATGTGTGTTCTGTGCTTGTGTGATGTGTCTGATGTGTGCTCTGTGCTTGTGTGATGTGTCTGATGTGTGCTCTGTGCTTGTGTGATGTGTCTGATGTGTGGTCTGTGCTTGTGTGATGTGTCTGATGTGCGTTCTGCGCTTGTGTGATGTGTCTGATGTGTGCTCTGTGCTTGTGACATGTGTCTGATGTGTGTTCTGTGCTTGTGTGATGCGTCTGATGTGTGTTCTTTGCTTGTGTGATGTGTCTGATGTGTGCTCTGTGCTTGTGTGATATGTCTGATGTGTGCTCTGTGCTTGTGTGATGTGTCTTACGTGCGCACTGTGCTTGTGTGATGTGTCTGATGTGCGTTCTGCGCTTGTGTGATGTGTCTGATGTGTGCTCTATGCTTGTGAGATGTGTCTGATGTGTGTTGTGATCTTGTGTGATGTGTCTGATGTGTGCACTGTGCTTGTGTGATGTGTCTGATGTGCGTTCTGCGCTTGTGTGATGTGTCTGATGTGTGCTCTGTGCTTGTGAGATGTGTCTGATGTGTGTTCTGTGCTTGTGTGATGCGTCTGATGTGTGTTCTGTGCTTGTGTGATGTGCCTGATGTGTGCTCTGTGCTTGTGTGATGTGTCTGATGTGTGCTCTGTGCTTGTGTGATGTGTCTGTTGTGTGGTCTGTGCTTGTGTGATGTGTGCTATGTGCTTGTGTGATGTGTCTGATTTGTGCTCTGTGCTTGTGTGATGTGTGCTCTGTGCTTGTGTGATATGTCTGATGTGTGCTCTGTGCTTGTGTGATGTGTCTTACGTGCGCACTGTGCTTGTGTGATGTGTCTGATGTGCGTTCTGCGCTTGTGTGATGTGTCTGATGTGTGCTTTATGCTTGTGAGATGTGTCTGATGTGTGTTGTGTGCTTGTGTGATGTGTCTGATGTGTGCACTGTGCTTGTGTGATGTGTCTGATGTGCGTTCTGCGCTTGTGTGATGTGTCTGATGTGTGCTTTATGCTTGTGAGATGTGTCTGATGTGTGTTGTGTGCTTGTGTGATGTGTCTGATGTGTGCTCTGTGCTTGTGAGATGTGTCTGATGTGTGTTCTGTGCTTGTGTGATGCGTCTGATGTGTGTTCTGTGCTTGTGTGATGTGTCTGTTGTGTGGTCTGTGCTTGTGTGATGTGTGCTATGTGCTTGTGTGATGTGTCTGATGTGTGCACTGTGCTTGTGTGATGTGTCTGATGTGCGTTCTGCGCTTGTGTAATGTGTCTGATGTGTGCTCTGTGCTTGTGTGATGTGTCTGATGTGTGCTCTGTACTTGTGTGATGTGTCTGATGTGTGTTCTGTGCTTGTGTGATATGTCTGATGTGTGCTCTGTGCTTGTGTGATGTGTCTGATATGTCTTCTGTGCTTGTGTGATGTGTCTGATGTGTGCTCTGTGCTTGTGTGATGTGTCTGATGTGTGTTCTGTGCTTGTGTGATATGTCTGATGTGTTCACTGACTTGTGTGATGTGTCTGATGTGTACTCTGTGCTTGTGTAATGTTTCTGATGTGTGCTTTGTACTTGTGTGATGTGTCTGATGTGTGCTCTATGCTTGTGTGATGTGTCTGATGTGTGCTTTGTGCTTGTGTGATGTGTCTGATGTGTGCACTGTGCTTGTGTGATGTGTCTGATGTGTCTTCTGTGCTTGTGTGATGTGTCTGATGTGTGCTCTGTGCTTGTGTGATGTGTCTGATGTGTACTCTGTGCTTGTGTGATGTGTCTGATGTGTGCTCTGTGCTTGGGTCATGTGTCTGATGTGTGTTCTGCGCTTGTGTGATGTGTCTGATGTGTGCTCTGTGCTTGTGTGATGTGTCTGATGTGTGCTCTGTGCTTGTGTGATGTGTCTGATGTGTGGGCTGTGCTCGTATGATGTGTCTGATGTGTGTTCTGTGCTTGTGTGATGTGTCTGATGTGTACTCTGTGCTTGTGTGATGTGTCTGATGTGTGCTCTGTGCTTGTGTGATGTGTCTGATGTGTGCTCTGTGCTTGTGTGATGTGTCTGATGTGTGGGCTGTGCTCGTATGATGTGTCTGATGTGTGCTCTGTGCTTGTGTGATGTGTCTGATGTGTGCTCTGTCCTTGTGTGATGTGTCTGATGTGTGTTCTGTGCTTGTGTGATGTGTCTGATGTGTGCTCTGTTCTTGTGAGATGTGTCTGATGTGTGCTCTGTGCTTGTGAGATGTGTCTGATGTGTGTTCTGTGCTTGTGTGATGCGTCTGATGTGTGTTCTGTGCTTGTGTGATGTGTCTGATGTGTGCTCTGTGCTTGTGTGATGTGTCTGTTGTGTGGTCTGTGCTTGTGTGATGTGTCTGATGTGTGCTCTGTGCTTGTGTGAGGTGTCTGATGTGTGCTCTGTGCTTGTGTAATGTGTCTGATGTGTGCTCTGTGCTTGTGTAATGTGTCTGATGTGTGCTCTGTGCTTGTGTGATGTGTCTGATGTGTGCACTGTGCTTGGGTAATGTGTCTGATGTGTGCTCTGTCCTTGTGTGATGTGTCTGATGTGCGCTCTGTGCTTGTGTAATGTGTCTGATGTGTGCTATGTGCTTGTGTAATGTGTCTGATGTGTGCTCTGTGCTTGTGTAATGTGTCTGATGTGTGCTCTGTGCTTGTGTAATGTGTCTGATGTGTGCTCTGTGCTTGTGTGATGTGTCTGATGTGTGCTCTGTGCTTGGGTAATATGTCTGATGTGTACTCTGTCCTTGTGTGATGTGTCTGATGTGCGCTCTGTGCTTGTGTAATGTGTCTGATGTGTGCTATGTTCTTCTGTGATGTGTCTGATGTGTGCTCTGTGCTTGGGTAATGTGTCTGATGTGTGTTCTGTGCTTGTTTTATATGTCTCATGTGTTCACTGTGCTTGTGTGATGTGTCTGATGTGTGCTCTGTGCTTGTGTGATGTGTCTGATGTGTGCTCTCTACTTGTGTGATGTGTCTGATATGTCTTCTGTGCTTGTGTGATGTGTCTGATGTGTGCTCTGTGCTTGTGTGATGTGTCTGATGTGTGTTCTGTGCTTGTGTGATGTGTCTGATGTGTTCACTGACTTGTGTGATGTGTCTTATATGTGGGCTGTGCTTGTGTGATGTGTCTGATGTGTGCTCTGTGCTTGTGTGATGTGTCTGATGTGTACTCTGTGCTTGTGTGATGTGTCTGATGTGTGCTCTGTGCTTGGGTGATGTGTCTGATGTGTGCTCTGTGCTTGTGTGATGTGTCTGATGTGTGTTCTGTGCTTGTGTGATATGTCTGATGTGTTCACTGACTTGTGTGATGTGTCTTATATGTGGGCTGTGCTTGTGTGATGTGTCTGATGTGTGCTCTGTGCTTGTGTGATGTGTCTGATGTGTACTCTGTGCTTGTGTAATGTGTCTGATGTGTGCTCTGTGCTTGGGTGATGTGTCTGATGTGTGTTCTGCGCTTGTGTGATGTGTCTGATGTGTGCTCTGTGCTTGTGTGATGTGTCTGATGTGTGCTCTGTGCTTGTGTGATGTGTCTGATGTGTGGGCTGTGCTCGTATGATGTGTCTGATGTGTGTTCTGTGCTTGTGTGATGTGTCTGATGTGTGCTCTGTCCTTGTGTGATGTGTCTGATGTGTGCTCTGTGCTAGGGTAATGTGTCTGATGTGTGCTAGGTGCTTGGGTGATGTGTCTGATGTGTGCTCTGTTCTTGTGTGATGTGTCTGATGTGTGCTCTGGACTTGTGTGATGTGTCTGATGTGTGCTCTGTTCTTGTGTGATGTGTCTGATGTGTGCTCTGCACTTGTGAGATGTGTCTGATGTGTGTTCTGTGCTTGTGTGATGTGTCTGATGTGTGTTCTTTGTGTGATGTGTCTGATGTGTGCTCTGTGTTTGTGTGATGTTTCTGATGTGTGCTCTGTGCTTGTGTAATGTGTCTGATGTGTGCTTTGTACTTGTGTGATGTGTCTGATGTGTGCTCTATGCTTGTGTGATGTGTCTGATGTGTGCTTTGTGCTTGGTGATGTGTCTGATGTGTGCTCTGTGCTTGTGTGATGTGTCTGATGTGTGCTCTGTTCTTGTGTGATGTGTCTGATGTGTGCTCTGGACTTGTGTGATGTGTCTGATGTGTGCTATGTGCTTGGGTGATATGTCTGATGTGTGCTATGCGCTTGTGTGATGTGTCTGATGTGTGTTCTGTGCTTGTGTGATGTGTCTGATGTGTGCTCTGTGTTTGTGTGATGTGTCTGATGTGTGCTCTGTGCTTGTGTAATGTGTCTGATGTGTGCTCTGTGCTTGGTGATGTGTCTGATGTGTGCTCTGTGCTTGTGTGATGTGTCTGATGTGTGCTTTGTGCTTGGTGATGTGTCTGATGTGTCCCCTGTGCTTGTGTGATGTGTCTGATGTGTGCTCTGGACTTGTGTGATGTGTCTGATGTGTGCTCTGTGCTTGGGTAATATGTCTGATGTGTACTCTGTCCTTGTGTGATGTGTCTGATGTGCGCTCTGCGCTTGTGTAATGTGTCTGATGTGTGCTTTGTACTTGTGTGATGTGTCTGATGTGTGCTTTGTGCTTGGTGATGTGTCTGATGTGTGCTCTGTGCTTGTGTGATGTGTCTGATGTGTGCTTTGTGCTTGGTGATGTGTCTGATGTGTCCCCTGTGCTTGTGTGATGTGTCTGATGTGTGCTCTGGACTTGTGTGATGTGTCTGATGTGTGCTCTGTGCTTGGGTAATATGTCTGATGTGTACTCTGTCCTTGTGTGATGTGTCTGATGTGCGCTCTGTGCTTGTGTAATGTGTCTGATGTGTGCTCTGTGCTTGTGTAATGTGTCTGATGTGTGCTCTGTGCTTGTGTAATGTGTCTGATGTGTGCTCTGTGCTTGTGTGATGTGTCTGATGTGTGCTCTGTGCTTGGGTAATATGTCTGATGTGTGCTCTGTCCTTGTGTGATGTGTCTGATGTGCGCTCTGTGCTTGTGTAATGTGTCTGATGTGTGCTATGTTCTTCTGTGATGTGTCTGATGTGTGCTCTGTGCTGGGGTAATGTGTCTGATGTGTGTTCTGTGCTTGTTTTATATGTCTCATGTGTTCACTGTGCTTGTGTGATGTGTCTGATGTGTGCTCTGTGCTTGTGTGATGTGTCTGATGTGTGCTCTGTACTTGTGTGATGTGTCTGATATGTCTTCTGTGCTTGTGTGATGTGTCTGATGTGTGCTCTGTGCTTGTGTGATGTGTCTGATGTGTGTTCTTTGCTTGTGTGATGTGTCTGATGTGTTCACTGACTTGTGTGATGTGTCTTATATGTGGGCTGTGCTTGTGTGATGTGTCTGATGTGTGCTCTGTGCTTGTGTGATGTGTCTGATGTGTACTCTGTGCTTGTGTGATGTGTCTGATGTGTGCTCTGTGCTTGGGTGATGTGTCTGATGTGTGCTCTGTGCTTGTGTGATTTGTCTGATGTGTGTTCTGTGCTTGTGTGATATGTCTGATGTGTTCACTGACTTGTGTGATGTGTCTTATATGTGGGCTGTGCTTGTGTGATGTGTCTGATGTGTACTCTGTGCTTGTGTGATGTGTCTGATGTGTGCTCTGTGCTTGGGTGATGTGTCTGATGTGTGTTCTGCGCTTGTGTGATGTGTCTGATGTGTGCTCTGTGCTTGTGTGATGTGTCTGATGTGTGCTCTGTGCTTGTGTGATGTGTCTGATGTGTGGGCTGTGCTCGTATGATGTGTCTGATGTGTGTTCTGTGCTTGTGTGATGTGTCTGATGTGTGCTCTGTCCTTGTGTGATGTGTCTGATGTGTGCTCTGTGCTAGGGTAATGTGTCTGATGTGTGCTAGGTGCTTGGGTGATGTGTCTGATGTGTGCTCTGTTCTTGTGTGATGTGTCTGATGTGTGCTCTGGATTTGTGTGATGTGTCTGATGTGTGCTCTGTTCTTGTGTGATGTGTCTGATGTGTGCTCTGCACTTGTGAGATGTGTCTGATGTGTGTTCTGTGCTTGTGTGATGTGTATGATGTGTGTTCTTTGTGTGATGTGTCTGATGTGTGCTCTGTGTTTGTGTGATGTTTCTGATGTGTGCTCTGTGCTTGTGTAATGTGTCTGATGTGTGCTTTGTACTTGTGTGATGTGTCTGATGTGTGCTCTATGCTTGTGTGATGTGTCTGATGTGTGCTTTGTGCTTGGTGATGTGTCTGATGTGTGCTCTGTGCTTGTGTGATGTGTCTGATGTGTGCTCTGTTCTTGTGTGATGTGTCTGATGTGTGCTCTGGACTTGTGTGATGTGTCTGATGTGTGCTCTATGCTAGGGTAATGTGTCTGATGTGTGCTATGTGCTTGGGTGATATGTCTGATGTGTGCTATGCGCTTGTGTGATGTGTCTGATGTGTGTTCTGTGCTTGTGTGATGTGTCTGATGTGTGCTCTGTGCTTGTGTAATGTGTCTGATGTGTGCTTTGTACTTGTGTGATGTGTCTGATGTGTGCTTTGTGCTTGGTGATGTTTCTGATGTGTGCTCTGTGCTTGTGTGATGTGTCTGATGTGTGCTCTGGACTTGTGTGATGTGTCTGATGTGTGCTCTATGCTAGGGTAATGTGTCTGATGTGTGCTATGTACTTGTGTGATTTGTCTGATGTGTGCTCTGTTCTTGTGTGATGTGTCTGATGTGTGCTTTGTGTTTGTGTGATGTGTCTGATGTGTGCTCT
The DNA here is from genome assembly GCF_039654945.1 of Dendrobates tinctorius. NCBI lineage: Eukaryota > Metazoa > Chordata > Amphibia > Anura > Dendrobatidae > Dendrobates > Dendrobates tinctorius. Next base: position 28,466,962 of record NW_027361696.1, on the reverse strand, counting down.
GTGCTTGTGTGATGTGTCTGATGTGTGGGCTGTGCTCGTATGATGTGTCTGATGTGTGTTCTGTGCTTGTGTGATGTGTGTTCTGTCCTTGTGTGATGTGTCTGATGTGTGCTCTGTGCTAGGGTAATGTGTCTGATGTGTGCTAGGTGCTTGGGTGATGTGTCTGATGTGTGCTCTGGACTTGTGTGATGTGTCTGATGTGTGCTCTGTTCTTGTGTGATGTGTCTGATGTGTGCTCTGGACTTGTGTGATGTGTCTGATGTGTGCTCTGTTCTTGTGTGATGTGTCTGATGTGTGTTCTGTGCTTGTGTGATGTGTCTGATGTGTGCTCTGTGCTTGTGTAATGTGTCTGATGTGTGCTTTGTACTTGTGTGATGTGTCTGATGTGTGCTCGGTTCTTGTGTGATGTGTCTGATGTGTGCTCTGGACTTGTGTGATGTGTCTGATGTGTGCTCTGTTCTTGTGTGATGTGTCTGATGTGTGCTCTGCACTTGTGTGATGTGTCTGATGTGTGTTCTGTGCTTGTGTGATGTGTCTGATGTGTGCTCTGTGCTTGTGTAATGTGTCTGATGTGTGCTTTGTACTTGTGTGATGTGTCTGATGTGTGCTCGGTTCTTGTGTGATGTGTCTGATGTGTGCTCTGGACTTGTGTGATGTGTCTGATGTGTGCTCGGTTCTTGTGTGATGTGTCTGATGTGTGCTCTGGACTTGTGTGATGTGTCTGATGTGTGTTCTGTGCTTGTGTGATGTGTCTGATGTGTGTTCTGTGCTTGTGTGATGTGTCTGATGTGTGCTCTGTGTTTGTGTGATGTGTCTGATGTGTGGTCTGTGCTTGTGTAATGTGTCTGATGTGTGCTTTGTACTTGTGTGATGTGTCTGATGTGTGCTCTATGCTTGTGTGATGTGTCTGATGTGTGCTTTGTGCTTGGTGATGTGTCTGACGTGTGCTCTGTGCTTGTGTGATGTGTCTGATGTGTGCTCTGTTCTTGTGTGATGTGTCTGATGTGTGCTCTGGACTTGTGTGATGTGTCTGATGTGTGCTATGTGCTTGGGTGATGTGTCTGATGTGTGCTATGCGCTTGTGTGATGTGTCTGATGTGTGTTCTGTGCTTGTGTGATGTGTCTGATGTGTGCTTTGTGTTTGTGTGATGTGTCTGATGTGTGTTCTGTGCTTGTGTGATGTGTCTGATGTGTGCTTTGTGTTTGTGTGATGTGTCTGATGTGTGCTCTGTGCTTGTGTGATGTGTCTGATGTGTGCTCTGTGCTTGTGTGATGTGTCTGATGTGTGCTCTGTGCTAGGGTAATGTGTCTGATGTGTGCTAGGTGCTTGGGTGATGTGTCTGATGTGTGCTCTGTTCTTGTGTGATGTGTCTGATGTGTGCTCTGGACTTGTGTGATGTGTCTGATGTGTGCTCTGTTCTTGTGTGATGTGTCTGATGTGTGTTCTGTGCTTGTGTGATGTGTCTGATGTGTGTTCTGTGCTTGTGTGATGTGTCTGATGTGTGCTCTGTGTTTGTGTGATGTGTCTGATGTGTGCTCTGTGATTGTGTAATGTGTCTGATGTGTGCTTTGTACTTGTGTGATGTGTCTGATGTGTGCTCTATGCTTGTGTGATGTGTCTGATGTGTGCTTTGTGCTTGGTGATGTGTCTGATGTGTGCTCTGTGCTTGTGTGAAGTGTCTGATGTGTGCTCTGTTCTTGTGTGATGTGTCTGATGTGTGCTCTGGACTTGTGTGATGTGTCTGATGTGTGCTCTGTGTTTGTGTGATGTGTCTGATGTGTGTTCTGTGCTTGTGTGATGTGTCTGATGTGTGTTCTGTGCTTGTGTGATGTGTCTGATGTGTCTTCTGTGCTTGTGTGATGTGTCTGATGTGTGCTCTGTGCTTGTGTGATGTGTCTTATATGTGGGCTGTGCTTGTGTGATGTGTCTGATGTGTGCTCTGTGCTTGTGTGATGTGTCTGATGTGTCTTCTGTGCTTGTGTGATGTGTCTGATGTGTGCTCTGTGCTTGTGTGATGTGTCTGATGTGTACTCTGTGCTTGTGTGATGTGTCTGATGTGTGCTCTGTGCTTGGGTGATGTGTCTGATGTGTGTTCTGCGCTTGTGTGATGTGTCTGATGTGTGCTCTGTGCTTGTGTGATGTGTCTGATGTGTACTCTGTGCTTGTGTGATGTGTCTGATGTGTGTTCTGTGCTTGTGTGATGTGTCTGATGTGTGCTCTGTGCTTGTGTGATGTGTCTGATGTGTGTTCTGTGCTTGTGTGATGTGTCTGATGTGTGTTCTGTCCTTGTGTGATGTGTCTGATGTGTGCTCGTGCTAGGGTAATGTGTCTGATGTGTGCTATGTAATTGTGTGAATTGCCTGATGTGTGCTCTGTTCTTGTGTGATGTGTCTGATGTGTGCTTTGTGTTTGTGTGATGTGTCTGATGTGTGCTCTGTGCTCGTATGATGTGTCTGATGTGTGTTCTGTGCTTGTGTGATGTGTCTGATGTGTGCTCTGTTCTTGTGTGATGTGTCTGATGTGTGCTCTGGACTTGTGTGATGTGTCTGATGTGTGCTCTGTTCTTGTGTGATGTGTCTGATGTGTGTTCTGTGCTTGTGTGATGTGTCTGATGTGTGCTCTATGCTTGTGTAATGTGTCTGATGTGTGCTTTGTACTTGTGTGATGTGTCTGATGTGTGCTTTGTGCTTGGTGATGTGTCTGATGTGTGCTATGTGTTTGTGTGATGTGTCTGATGTGTGCTCTGTGCTTGTGTGATGTGTCTGATGTGTACTCTGTGCTTGTGTGATGTGTCTGATGTGTGGGCTGTGCTCGTATGATGTGTCTGATGTGTGTTCTGTGCTTGTGTGATGTGTCTGATGTGTGCTCTGTTCTTGTGTGATGTGTCTGATGTGTGCTCTGGACTTGTGTGATGTGTCTGATGTGTGCTCTGTTCTTGTGTGATGTGTCTGATGTGTGCTCTGCACTTGTGTGATGTGTCTGATGTGTGCTCTGCACTTGTGTGATGTGTCTGATGTGTGTTCTGTGCTTGTGTGATGTGTCTGATGTGTGTTCTGTGCTTGTGTGATGTGTCTGATGTGTGCTCTGTGTTTGTGTGATGTGTCTGATGTGTGCTCTGTGCTTGTGTAAGGTGTCTGATGTGTGCTTTGTACTTGTGTGATGTGTCTGATGTGTGCTCTATGCTTGTGTGATGTGTCTGATGTGTGCTTTGTGCTTGGTGATGTGTCTGATGTGTGCTCTGTGCTTGTGTGATGTGTCTGATGTGTGCTCTGTTCTTGTGTGATGTGTCTGATGTGTGCTCTGGACTTGTGTGATGTGTCTGATGTGTGCTCTATGCTAGGGTAATGTGTCTGATGTGTGCTATGTGCTTGGGTGATGTGTCTGATGTGTGCTATGCGCTTGTGTGATGTGTCTGATGTGTGTTTTGTGCTTGTGTGATGTGTCTGATGTGTCTTCTGTGCTTGTGTGATGTGTCTGATGTGTGCTCTGTGCTTGTGTGATGTGTCTGATGTGTACTCTGTGCTTGTGTGATGTGTCTGATGTGTGTTCTGCGCTTGTGTGATGTGTCTGATGTGTGCTCTGTGCTTGTGTGATGTGTCTGATGTGTGCTCTATGCTTGTGTGATGTGTCTGATGTGTGGGCTGTGCTCGTATGATGTGTCTGATGTGCGTTCTGTGCTTGTGTGATGTGTCTGATGTGTGCTCTGTCCTTGTGTGATGTGTCTGATGTGTGCTCTGTGCTAGGGTAATGTGTCTGATGTGTGCTAGGTGCTTGGGTGATGTGTCTGATGTGTGCTCTGTTCTTGTGTGATGTGTCTGATGTGTGCTCTGGACTTGTGTGATGTGTCTGATGTGTGCTCTGTTCTTGTGTGATGTGTCTGATGTGTGCTCTGCACTTGTGAGATGTGTCTGATGTGTGTTCTGTGCTTGTGTGATGTGTCTGATGTGTGTTCTCTGTTTGTGTGATGTGTCTGATGTGTGCTCTGTGTTTGTGTGATGTGTCTGATGTGTGCTCTGTGCTTGTGTAATGTGTCTGATGTGTGCTTTATACTTGTGTGATGTGTCTGATGTGTGCTCTATGCTTGTGTGATGTGTCTGATGTGTGCTTTGTGCTTGTGTGATGTGTCTGATGTGTGCTCTGTTCTTGTGTGATGTGTCTGATGTGTGCTATGTGCTTGTGTGATATGTCTGATGTGTGCTATGCGCTTGTGTGATGTGTCTGATGTGTGTTCTGTGCTTGTGTGATGTGTCTGATGTGTGCTCTGTGTTTGTGTGATGTGTCTGATGTGTGCTCTGTGCTTGTGTAATGTGTCTGATGTGTGCTTTGTACTTGTGTGATGTGTCTGATGTGTGCTCTATGCTTGTGTGATGTGTCTGATGTGTGCTTTGTGCTTGGTGATTTGTCTGATGTGTGCTCTGTGCTTGTGTGATGTGTCTGATGTGTGCTCTGGACTTGTGTGATGTGTCTGATGTGTGCTCTATGCTAGGGTAATGTGTCTGATGTGTGCTATGTACTTGTGTGATTTGCCTGATGTGTGCTCTGTTCTTGTGTGATGTGTCTGATGTGTGCTTTGTGTTTGTGTGATGTGTCTGATGTGTGCTCTGTGCTCGTATGATGTGTCTGATGTGTGTTCTGTGCTTGTGTGATGTGTCTGATGTGTGTTCTGTCCTTGTGTGATGTGTCTGATGTGTGCTCGTGCTAGGGTAATGTGTCTGATGTGTGCTATGTAATTGTGTGAATTGCCTGATGTGTGCTCTGTTCTTGTGTGATGTGTCTGATGTGTGCTTTGTGTTTGTGTGATGTGTCTGATGTGTGCTCTGTGCTCGTATGATGTGTCTGATGTGTGTTCTGTGCTTGTGTGATGTGTCTGATGTGTGCTCTGTTCTTGTGTGATGTGTCTGATGTGTGCTCTGGACTTGTGTGATGTGTCTGATGTGTGCTCTGTTCTTGTGTGATGTGTCTGATGTGTGTTCTGTGCTTGTGTGATGTGTCTGATGTGTGCTCTATGCTTGTGTAATGTGTCTGATGTGTGCTTTGTACTTGTGTGATGTGTCTGATGTGTGCTTTGTGCTTGGTGATGTGTCTGATGTGTGCTATGTGTTTGTGTGATGTGTCTGATGTGTGCTCTGTGCTTGTGTGATGTGTCTGATGTGTGCTCTGTGCTAGGTAATGTGTCTGGTGTGTGCTATGTGCTTCTGTGATGTGTCTGATGTGTGCTATGTGCTTGTGTGATGTGTCTGATGTGTACTCTGTCCTTTAGTGATGTGTCTGATGTGTGCTCTGTGCTTGTGTAATGTGTCTGATGTGTGTTCTGTGCTTGTGTGATGTGTATGATGTGTGTTCTGTACTTGTTTAATGTGTCTGATGTGTGCTATGTGCTTGTGTGATGTGTCTGATATGTGGTCTGTGCTTGTGTGATGTGTCTGATGTGTGCACTGTGCTTGTGTGATGTGTCTGATATGTGGTCTGTGCTTGTGTGATGTGTCTGATGTGTGCTCTGTGCTAGGGTAATGTGTCTGATGTGTGCTATGTGCTTGGGTGATGTGTCTGATGTGTGTTCTGTACTTGTGTAATGTGTCTGATGTGTGCTATGTGCTTGTGTGATGTGTCTGATATGTGGTCTGTGCTTGTATGATGTGTCTGATGTGTGCACTGTGCTTGTGTGATGTGTCTGATATGTGGTCTGTGCTTGTGTGATGTGTCTGATGTGTGTTCTGTGCTTGTGTGATGTGTCTGATGTGTGCTCTGTGCTAGGGTAATGTGTCTGATGTGTGCTATGTGCTTGGGTGATGTGTCTGATGTGTGCTCTGTTCTTGTGTGATGTGTTTGATGTGTGCTCTGGACTTGTGTGATGTGTCTGATGTGTGCTCTGTGCTAGGGTAATGTGTCTGATGTGTGCTATGTGCTTGGGTGATGTGTCTGATGTGTGCTCTGTTCTTGTGTGATGTGTCTGATGTGTGCTCTGTTCTTGTGTGATGTGTCTGATGTGTGCTCTGGACTTGTGTGATGTGTCTGATGTGTGCTATGTGCTTGGGTGATGTGTCTGATGTGTGCTCTGTTCTTGTGTGATGTGTCTGATGTGTGCTCTGTGTTTGTGTGATGTGTCTGATGTGTGCTCTGTGCTTGTGTGATGTGTGGTATTTGCTTGTGTGATGTGTCTGATGTGTGCTCTCTGCTTGTGTGATGTGTCTGATATGTGCTCTGTGCTTGTGTGATGTGTCTGATGTGTGCTCTGTGCTTGTGTAATGTGTCTGATGTGTGCTATGTGCTTGTGTAATGTGTCTGATGTGTGCTCTGTGCTTGTGTGATGTGTCTGATGTGTTCTCTGTGTTGTGTGATGTGTCTGATGTGTGGGCTGTGCTCGTATGATGTGTCTGATGTGTGTTCTGTGCTTGTGTGATGTGTCTGATGTGTGCTCTGTCCTTGTGTGATGTGTCTGATGTCTGCTCTGTGCTAGGGTGATGTGTCTGATGTGTGTTCTGTGCTTGTGTGATGTGTCTGATGTGTGCTATGTGCTTGTGTGATGTGTCTGATGTGTGCTCTGTGCTTGTGTAATGTGTCTGATGTGTGCTCTGTGCTCGTGTGATGTGTCTGATGTGTGCTATGTGCTTGTGTGATGTGTCTGATGTGTGCTCTGTGCTTGTGTAATGTGTCTGATGTGTACTCTGTGCTTGTGTGATGTGTCTGATGTGTGCTCTGTGCTTGTGTTATTTGTCTGATGTGTGCTCTGTGCTTGTGTAATGTGTCTGATGTGTGCTTTGTACTTGTGTGATGTGTCTGATGTGTGCTTTGTGCTTGGTGATGTGTCTGATGTGTGCTATGTGCTTGGGTGATGTGTCTGATATGTACTCTGTCCTTGTGTGATGTGTCTGATGTGTGCTCTGTGCTTGTGTGATGTGTCTGATGTGTGCACTGTGCTTGTGTAATGTGTCTGATGTGTGCTCTGTGCTTGTGTGATGTGTCTGATGTGTGCTTTGTGCTTGTGTGATGTGTCTGATGTGTGCTTTGTACTTGTATGATGTGTGTGATGTGTGCTTTGTGCTTGGTGATGTGTCTGATGTGTGCTATGTGCTTGGGTGATGTGTCTGATGTGTGCTATGTGCTTGGGTGATGTGTCTGATATGTACTCTGTCCTTGTGTGATGTGTCTGATGTGTGCTCTGTGCTTGTGTGATGTGTCTGATGTGTGCTCTGTGCTTGTGTGATGTGTCTGATGTGTGCTCTGTGCTTGTGTGATGTGTCTGATGTGTGCTCTGTGCTTGTGTGATGTGTCTGATGTGTGCTCTGTGCTTGTGTGATGTGTCTGATGTGTACTATGCTTGTGTGATGTGTCTGATGTGTGCTCTGTGCTTGTGTGATGTGTCTGATGTGTGCTCTGTGCTTGTGTGATGTGTCTGATGTGTGCTCTGTGCTTGTGTGATGTGTCTGATGTGTGCTCTGTGCTTGTGTGATGTGTCTGATGTGTGCTCTGTGCTTGTGTGATGTGTCTGATGTGTACTATGCTTGTGTGATGTGTCTGATGTGTGTTCTGTGCTTGTGTGATGTGTCTGATATGTGCTCTGTGCTTGTGTGATGTGTCTGATGTGTGCTATGTGCTTGGGTGATGTGTCTGATATGTACTCTGTCCTTGTGTGATGTGTCTGATGTGTGCACTGTGCTTGTGTAATGTGTCTGATGTGTGCTCTGTGCTTGTGTGATGTGTCTGATGTGTGCTCTGTGCTTGTGTGATGTATCTGATGTGTGTTCTGTGCTTGTGTGATGTGTCAGACGTGCGCACTGTGCTTGTGTGATGTGTATGATGTGCATTCTGCTCTTGTGTGATGTGTCTGATGTGTGCTCTGTGCTTGTGTGATGTGTCTGATATGTGGTCTGTGCTTGTGTGATGTGTCTGATGTGTGGTCTGTGCTTGTGTGATGTGTCTGATGTGTGCTATGCGCTTGTGTGATGTGTCTGATGTGTGCTCTGTGCTTGTGTGATGTGTCTGATGTGTGCTCTGTGCTTGTGTAATGTGTCTGATGTGTGCTATGTGCTTGTGTGATGTGTCTGATGTGTGCACTGTGTTTGTGTGATGTGTCTGATGTGTGCTATGTGTTTGTGTGATGTGTCTGGTGTGTGCTATGTGCTTGTGTGATGTGTCTGATGTGTGCTCTGTGCTTGTGTGATGTGTCTGATGTGTACTCTGTCCTTTTGTGATGTGTCTGATGTGTGCACTGTGCTTGTGTGATGTGTCTGATGTGTGCTCTCTGCTTGTGTGATGTGTCTGATGTGTGCTCTGTGCTTGTGTGATGTGTCTGATGTGTGCTATGTGCTTGTGTAATGTGTCTGATGTGTGCTATGTGCTTGTGTGATGTGTCTGATGTGTGCACTGTGTTTGTGTGATGTGTCTGATGTGTGCTCTGTGTTTGTGTGATGTGTCTGATGTGTGCTCTGTGTTTGTGTGATGTGTCTGGTGTGTGCTATGTGCTTTTGTGATGTGTCTGATGTGTGCTATGTGCTTGTGTGATGTGTCTGATGTGTGCTCTGTGTTTGTGTGATGTGTCTGGTGTGTGCTATGTGCTTGTGTGATGTGTCTGATGTGTGCTATGTGCTTGTGTGATGTGTCTGATGTGTACTCTGTCCTTGTGTGATGTGTCTGATGTGTGCACTGTGCTTGTGTAATGTGTCTGATGTGTGCTCTGTGCTTGTGTGATGTGTCTGATGTGCGCTCTGTGCTTGTGTGATGTGTCTGATGTGTGTTCTGTGCTTGTGTGATGTGTCAGACGTGCGCACTGTGCTTGTGTGATGTCTCTGATGTGCATTCTGCGCTTGTGTGATGTGTCTGATGTGTGCTATGTGCTTGTGTGATGTGTCTGATGTGTGCTCTGTGCTTGTGAGATGAGTCTGATGTGTGTTCTGTGCTTGTGTGATGTGTCTGATGTGCGCTCTGTGCTTGTGTGATGTGTCTGATATGTGCACTGTGCTTGTGTGATGTGTCTGATGTGCGCTCTGTGCTTGTGTGATGTGTCTGATATGTGCACTGTGCTTGTGTGATGTGTCTGATGTGTGATCTGTGCTTGTGTGATGTGTCTGATGTGCGCTCTGTGCTTGTGTGATGTGTCTGATGTGTGCTCTGTGCTTGTGTGATGTGTCTGATGTGCGCTCTATGCTTGTGTGATGTGTCTGATGTGCGCTCTGTGCTTGTGTGATGTGTCTGATGTGTGCTCTGTGCTTGTGTGATGTGTCTGATGTGTGTTCTGTGCTTGTGTGATGTGTCTGATGTATGTTCTGTGCTTGTGTGATGTGTCTGATGTGTGTTCTGTGCTTGTGTGATGTGTCTGATGTGTGCTCTGTGTTTGTGTGATGTGTCTGATGTGTGCTCTGTGTTTGTGTGATGTGTCTGATGTGTGCTCTGTTCTTGTGTGATGTGTCTGATGTGTGCTCTGTGCTTGTGTTATGTGTCTGATGTGTGCTCTGTGTTTGTGTGATGTGTCTGATGTGTGCTCTGCACTTGTGTGATGTGTCTGATGTGTGCTTTGTACTTGTGTGATGTGTCTGATGTGTGCTTTGTGCTTGGTGATGTGTCTGATGTGTGCTATGTGTTTGTGTGATGTGTCTGATGTGTGCTCTGTGTTTGTGTGATGTGTCTGATGTTTGCTCTATGCTTGTGTGATGTGTCTGATGTGTGCTCTGTGCTAGGTAATGTGTCTGGTGTGCTATGTGCTTCTGTGATGTGTCTGATGTGTGCTCTGTGCTTGTGTTATGTGTCTGATGTGTGCTCTGTGCTTGTGTGATGTGTCTGATGTGTGCTCTATGCTTGTGTAATGTGTCTGGTGTGTGCTATGTGCTTCTGTGATGTGTCTGGTGTGTGCTATGTGCTTCTGTGATGTGTCTGATGTGTGCTATGTGCTTGTGTGATGTGTCTGATGTGTGCTCTGTGCTTGTGTAATGTGTCTGATGTGTGCTCTGTGCTTGTGTGATGTGTATGATGTGTGTTCTGTACTTGTGTAATGTGTCTGATGTGTGCTATGTGCTTGTGTGATGTGTCTGATGTGTGCTCTCTGCTTGTATGATGTGTCTGATGTGTGCACTGTGCTTGTGTGATTTGTCTGATATGTGGTCTGTGCTTGTGTGATGTGTCTGATGTGTGTTCTGTGCTTGTGTGATGTGTCTGATGTGTGATCTGTGCTTGTGTGATGTGTCTGATGTGTGCTCTGTGCTTGTGTGATGTGTCTGATGTGTGCTCTCTTCTTGTGTGATGTGTCTGATGTGCGCTCTGTGCTTCTGTGATGTGTCTGATGTGCACTCTGTGCTTGTGTGATGTGTCTGATGTGTGCTCTGTGCTTGTGTGATGTGTCTGATGTGTGTTCTATGTTTGTGTGATGTGTCTGATGTGTGCTCTGTTCTTGTGTGATGTGTCTGATGTGTGCTCTGTGTTTGTGTGATGTGTCTGATATGTGCTCTGTGCTTGTGTGATGTGTCTGATGTGTGCTCTGTGCTTGTGTGATGTGTCTGATGTGTGCTCTGTGCTTGTGTAATGTGTTTGATGTGTGCTTTGTACTTGTGTGATGTGTCTGATGTGTCCTTTGTGCTTGGTGATGTGCCTGATGTGTGCTATGTGTTTGTGTGATGAGTCTGATGTGTGCTATGTGTTTGTGTGATGTGTCTGGTGTGTGCTATGTGCTTGTGTGATGTGTCTGATGTGTGCTCTGTGCTTGTGTGATGTGTCTGATGTGTGCTATGTGCTTGTGTGATGTGTCTGATGTGTGCTCTGTGCTTGTGTAATGTGTCTGATGTGTGCTATGTGCTTGTGTGATGTGTCTGATGTGTACTCTGTCCTTTTGTGATGTGTCTGATGTGTACTCTGTCCTTTTGTGATGTGTCTGATATGTGCTCTGTGCTTGTGTAATGTTTCTGATGTGTGCTCTGTGCTTGGGTAATGTGTCTGATGTGTGTTCTGTGCTTGTGTGATGTGTCTGATGTGTGATCTGTGCTTCTGTGATGTGTCTGATGTGCGCTCTGTGCTTGTGTGATATGTCTGATGTGTGCTCTGTGCTTGTGTGATGTGTCTGATGTGTGGGCTGTGCTCGTATGATGTGTCTGATGTGTGTTCTGTGCTTGTGTGATGTGTCTGATGTGTGCTCTGTCCTTGTGTGATGTGTCTGATGTGTGCTCTGTCCTTGTGTGATGTGTCTGATGTGTGCTCTGTGTTTGTGTGATGTGTCTGATGTGTACTATGTCCTTGTGTGATGTGTCTGATGTGTGCTCTGTGCTTGTGTGATGTGTACTATGTCCTTGTGTGATGTGTCTGATGTGTGCTCTGTACTTGTGTGATGTGTCTGATGTGTGCTCTGTCCTTGTGTGATGTGTCTGATGTGCGCTCTGTACTTGTGTGATGTTTCTGATGTGTGCTCTGTGCTTGTGTGATGTGTCTGATGTGTGTTCTGTGCTTGTGTGATGTGTCTGATGTGTGCTCTGTCCTTGTGTGATGTGTCTGATGTGTGCTCTGTCCTTGTGTGATGTGTCTGATGTGTGCTCTGTGTTTGTGTGATGTGTCTGATGTGTGCTCTATGCTTGTGTGATGTGTCTGGTGTGTGCTATGTGCTTGTGTGATGTGTCTGATGTGTGCTCTGTGTTTGTGTGATGTGTCTGATGTGTACTCTGTGCTTGTGTGATGTGTCTGATGTGTGCTCTGTGCTTGGGTGATGTGTTTTCTGCGCTTGTGTGATGTGTCTGATGTGTGCTCTGTGCATGTGTGATGTGTGGGCTGTGCTCATATGATGTGTCTGATGTGTGTTCTGTGCTTGTGTGATGTGTCTGATGTGTGCTCTGTCCTTGTGTGATGTGTCTGATGTGTGCTCTGTGTTTGTGTGATGTATCTGATGTGTGCTCTATGCTTCTGTGATGTGTCTGATGTGTGCTCTGTGCTAGGGTAATGTGTCTGATGTGTGCTCTGTGCTTGTGTGATGTGTATGATGTGTGTTCTGTACTTGTGTGATGTGTGCTCTGTACTTGTGTGATGTGTCGGATGTGGGCTCTGTACTTGTGTGATGTGTCTGATGTGTGCTCTGTGTTTGTGTGATGTGTCTGATGTGTGCTCTGTGCTTGTGTAATGGGTCTGATGTGTGCTCTGTGCTTGTGTGATGTGTCTGATGTGTGCTCTATGCTTGTGTGATGTGTCTGATGTGTGCTTTGTGCTTGGTGATGTGTCTGATGTGTGCTCTGTTCTTGTGTGATGTGTCTGATGTGTGCTCTGTGCTTGTGTGATGTGTCTGATGTGTGCTCTGTGCTTGTGTGATGTGTCTGATGTGTGCTCTGTGTTTGTGTGATGTGTCTGATGTGTGCTCTGTGCTTGTGTAATGGGTCTGATGTGTGCTCTGTGCTTGTGTGATGTGTCTGATGTGTGCTCTATGCTTGTGTGATGTGTCTGATGTGTGCTTTGTGCTTGGTGATGTGTCTGATGTGTGCTCTGTGCTTGTGTGATGTGTCTGATGTGTGCTCTGTGCTTGTGTGATGTGTCTGATGTGTGCTCTGTGCTTGTGTGATGTGTCTGATGTGTGCTCTGTGTTTGTGTGATGTGTCTGATGTGTGCTCTGTGCTTGTGTGATGTGTCTGATGTGTGCTCTGTGCTTGTGTGATGTGTCTGGTGTGTGCTCTGTGCTTGCGTAATGTGTCTGATGTGTGCTTTCTACTTGTGTGATGTGTCTGATGTGTGCTTTGTGCTTGGTGACGTGTCTGATGTGTGCTCTGTGTTTGTGTGATGTGTCTGATGTGTACTCTGTGCTTGTGTGATGTGTCTGATGTGTGCTCTGTGCTTGTGTGATGTGTCTGATGTGCGTTCTGCGCTTGTGTGATGTGTCTGATGTGTGCTCTGTGCTTGTGAGATGTGTCTGATGTGTGTTCTGTGCTTGTGTGATGTGTCTGATGTGTGCACTGTGCTTGTGTGATGTGCCTGATGTGTGATCTGTGCTTGTGTGATGTGTCTGATGTATGGTCTGTGCTTGTGTGATGTGTGGTATTTGCTTGTGTGATGTGTCTGATGTGTGCTCTCTTCTTGTGTGATGTGTCTGATGTGTGCTCTGTGCTTGTGTGATGTGTCTGATGTGTGCTCTGTGCTTGTGTAATGTGTCTGATGTGTGCTATGTGCTTGTGTAATGTGTCTGATGTGCTCTCTTTGCTTGTTTAATGTGTCTGATGTGTGCTATGTGCTTGTGTAATGTGTCTGATGTGTGCTCTGTGCTTGGGTGATGTGTCTGATGTGTGTTCTGCGCTTGTGTGATGTGTCTGATGTGTGCTCTGTGCTTGTGTGATGTGTCTGTTGTGTGCTCTGTGCTTGTGTGATGTGTCTGATGTGTGGGCTGTGCTCGTATGATGTGTCTGATGTGTGTTCTGTGCTTGTGTGATGTGTCTGATGTGTGCTCTGTCCTTGTGTGATGTGTCTGATGTGTGCTCTGTGCTAGGGTAATGTGTCTGATGTGTGCTAGGTGCTTGGGTGATGTGTCTGATGTGTGCTCTGTTCTTGTGTAATGTGTCTGATGTGTGTTCTGTGCTTGTGTGATGTGTCTGATGTGTGCTCTGTGCTTGTGTGATGTGTCTGATGTGTGCTCTGTCCTTGTGTGATGTGTCTGATGTGTGCTCTGTGCTAGGGTAATGTGTCTGATGTGTGCTAGGTGCTTGGGTGATGTGTCTGATGTGTGCTCTGTTCTTGTGTAATGTGTCTGATGTGTGTTCTGTGCTTGTGTGATGTGTCTGATGTGTGCTCTGTGCTTGTGTGATGTGTCTGATGTGTGCTCTGCACTTGTGTGATGTGTCTGATGTGTGTTCTGTGCTTGTGTGATGTGTCTGATGTGTGTTCTGTGCTTGTGTGATGTGTCTGATGTGTGCTCTGTGCTTGTGTGATGTGTCTGATGTGTGCTCTGTGTTTGTGTGATGTGTCTGATGTGTGCTCTGTGCTTGGGTGATGTGTCTGATGTGTGCTGTGTGCTAGGGTAATGTGTCTGATGTGTGCTAGGTGCTTGGGTAATGTGTCTGATGTGTGCTCTGTTCTTGTGTAATGTGTCTGATGTGTGCTCTGTTCTTGTGTGATGTGTCTGATGTGTGCTCTGCACTTGTGTGATGTGTCTGATGTGTGTTCTGTGCTTGTGTGATGTGTCTGATGTGTGCTATGTGCTTGTGTGATGTGTCTGATGTGTGCTCTGTGTTTGTGTGATGTGTCTGATGTGTGCTCTGTTCTTGTGTGATGTGTCTGATGTGTGCTCTGTGCTTGTGTAATGTGTCTGATGTGTGCTTTGTACTTGTGTGATGTGTCCGATGTGTGCACTGTGCTTGTGTAATGTGTCTGATGTGTGCTCTGTGCTTGTGTGATGTGTCTGATGTGTGTTCTGTGCTTGTGTGATGTGTCTGATGTGTGTTCTGTGCTTGTGTGATGTGTCTGATGTGTGCTCTGTGCTTGTGTGATGTGTCTGATGTGTGCTCTGTGCTTGTGTGATGTGTCTGATGTGTGTTCTGTGCTTGTGTGATGTGTCAGACGTGCGCACTGCGCTTGTGTGATGTGTCTGATGTGTGCACTGTGCTTGTGTAATGTGTCTGATATGTACTCTGTCCTTGTGTGATGTGTCCGATGTGTGCACTGTGCTTGTGTAATGTGTCTGATGTGTGTTCTGTGCTTGTGTGATGTGTCTGATGTGTGCTCTGTGCTTGTGTGATGTGTCTGATATGTGGTCTGTGCTTGTGTGATGTGTCTGATGTGTGGTCTGTGCTTGTGTGATGTGTCTGATGTGTACTATGCGCTTGTGTGATGTGTCTGATGTGTGCTCTCTGCTTGTGTGATGTGTCTGATGTGTGCTCTCTGCTTGTGTGATGTGTCTGATGTGTGCTCTGTGCTTGTGTAATGTGTCTGATGTGTGCTATGTGCTTGTGTGATGTGTCTGATGTGTGCTATGCGCTTGTGTGATGTGTCTGATGTGTGCTCTCTGCTTGTGTGATGTGTCTGATGTGTGCACTGTGCTTGTGTGATGTGCCTGATGTGTGCTCTCTGCTTGTGTGATGTGTCTGATGTGTGCTCTGTGCTTGTGTGATGTGTCTGATATGTGGTCTGTGCTTGTGTGATGTGTCTGATGTGTGTTCTGTGCTTGTGTGATGTGTCTGATGTGTGATCTGTGCTTGTGTGATGTGTCTGATGTGCGCTCTGTGCTTGTGTGATGTGTCTGATGTGCGCCCTGTGCTTGTGTGATGTGTCTGATGTGTGCTCTGTGCTTGTGTGATGTGTCTGATGTGTGCTCTGTGCTTGTGTGATGTGTCTGATGTGTGTTCTGTGCTTGTGTGATGTGTCTGATGTGTGCTCTGTGCTTGTGTGATGTGTCTGATGTGTGCTCTGTGCTTGTGTGATGTGTCTGATATGTGGTCTGTGCTTGTGTGATGTGTCTGATGTGCGTTCTGCGCTTGTGTGATGTGTCTGATGTGTGCTCTGTGCTTGTGAGATGTGTCTGATGTGTGTTCTGTGCTTGTGTGATGCGTCTGATGTGTGTTCTGTGCTTGTGTGATGTGTCTGATGTGTGCTCTGTGCTTGTGTGATATGTCTGATGTGTGCTCTGTGCTTGTGTGATGTGTCTTACGTGCGCACTGTGCTTGTGTGATGTGTCTGATGTGCGTTCTGCGCTTGTGTGATGTGTCTGATGTGTGCTCTATGCTTGTGAGATGTGTCTGATGTGTGTTGTGATCTTGTGTGATGTGTCTGATGTGTGCACTGTGCTTGTGTGATGTGTCTGATGTGCGTTCTGCGCTTGTGTGATGTGTCTGATGTGTGCTCTGTGCTTGTGAGATGTGTCTGATGTGTGTTCTGTGCTTGTGTGATGCGTCTGATGTGTGTTCTGTGCTTGTGTGATGTGCCTGATGTGTGCTCTGTGCTTGTGTGATGTGTCTGATGTGTGCACTGTGCTTGTGTGATGTGTCTGTTGTGTGGTCTGTGCTTGTGTGATGTGTGCTATGTGCTTGTGTGATGTGTCTGATTTGTGCTCTGTGCTTGTGTGATGTGTGCTCTGTGCTTGTGTGATATGTCTGATGTGTGCTCTGTGCTTGTGTGATGTGTCTTACGTGCGCACTGTGCTTGTGTGATGTGTCTGATGTGCGTTCTGCGCTTGTGTGATGTGTCTGATGTGTGCTTTATGCTTGTGAGATGTGTCTGATGTGTGTTGTGTGCTTGTGTGATGTGTCTGATGTGTGCACTGTGCTTGTGTGATGTGTCTGATGTGCGTTCTGCGCTTGTGTAATGTGTCTGATGTGTGCTCTGTGCTTGTGAGATGTGTCTGATGTGTGTTCTGTGCTTGTGTGATGCGTCTGATGTGTGTTCTGTGCTTGTGTGATGTGTCTGTTGTGTGGTCTGTGCTTGTGTGATGTGTGCTATGTGCTTGTGTGATGTGTCTGATGTGTGCACTGTGCTTGTGTGATGTGTCTGATGTGCGTTCTGCGCTTGTGTAATGTGTCTGATGTGTGCTCTGTGCTTGTGTGATGTGTCTGATGTGTGCTCTGTACTTGTGTGATGTGTCTGATATGTCTTCTGTGCTTGTGTGATGTGTCTGATGTGTGTTCTGTGCTTGTGTGATATGTCTGATGTGTTCACTGACTTGTGTGATGTGTCTGATGTGTACTCTGTGCTTGTGTAATGTTTCTGATGTGTGCTTTGTACTTGTGTGATGTGTCTGATGTGTGCTCTATGCTTGTGTGATGTGTCTGATGTGTGCTTTGTGCTTGTGTGATGTGTCTGATGTGTGCACTGTGCTTGTGTGATGTGTCTGATGTGTCTTCTGTGCTTGTGTGATGTGTCTGATGTGTGCTCTGTGCTTGTGTGATGTGTCTGATGTGTACTCTGTGCTTGTGTGATGTGTCTGATGTGTGCTCTGTGCTTGGGTCATGTGTCTGATGTGTGTTCTGCGCTTGTGTGATGTGTCTGTTGTGTGCTCTGTGCTTGTGTGATGTGTCTGATGTGTGCTCTGTGCTTGTGTGATGTGTCTGATGTGTGGGCTGTGCTCGTATGATGTGTCTGATGTGTGTTCTGTGCTTGTGTGATGTGTCTGATGTGTGCTCTGTCCTTGTGTGATGTGTCTGATGTGTGCTCTGTGCTAGGTGCTTAGGTGATGTGTCTGATGTGTGCTCTGCTCTTGTGTGATGTGTCTGATGTGTGCTCTGGACTTGTGTGATGTGTCTGATGTGTGCTCTGTTCTTGTGTGATGTGTCTGATGTGTGCTCTGCACTTGTGAGATGTGTCTGATGTGTGCTCTGTGCTTGTGTGATGCGTCTGATGTGTGTTCTGTGCTTGTGTGATGTGTCTGCTGTGTGTTCTGTGCTTGTGTGATGCGTCTGATGTGTGTTCTGTGCTTGTGTGATGTGTCTGTTGTGTGGTCTGTGCTTGTGTGATGTGTCTGATGTGTGCTCTGTGCTTGTGTGATGTGTCTGATGTGTGCTCTGTGCTTGTGTAATGTGTCTGATGTGTGCTCTGTGCTTGTGTGATGTGTCTGATGTGTGCTCTGTGCTTGTGTGATGTGTCTGATGTGTGCATTGTGCTTGGGTAATGTGTCTGATGTGTGCTCTGTCCTTGTGTGATGTGTCTGATGTGCGCTCTGTGCTTGTGTAATGTGTCTGATGTGCGCTCTGTGCTTGTGTAATGTGTCTGATGTGTGCTAT
Organism: Dendrobates tinctorius; assembly: GCF_039654945.1. NCBI lineage: Eukaryota > Metazoa > Chordata > Amphibia > Anura > Dendrobatidae > Dendrobates > Dendrobates tinctorius. The sequence goes on along the minus strand of NW_027361696.1, from coordinate 28,449,307 downwards.
GTGCTTGTGTAATGTGTCTGATGTGTGCTCTGTGCTTGTGTAATGTGTCTGATGTGTGCTCTGTGCTTGTGTAATGTGTCTGATGTGTGCTCTGTGCTTGTGTGATGTGTCTGATGTGTGCTCTGTGCTTGGGTAATATGTCTGATGTGTACTCTGTCCTTGTGTGATGTGTCTGATGTGCGCTCTGTGCTTGTGTAATGTGTCTGATGTGTGCTATGTTCTTCTGTGATGTGTCTGATGTGTGCTCTGTGCTTGGGTAATGTGTCTGATGTGTGTTCTGTGCTTGTTTTATGTGTCTCATGTGTTCACTGTGCTTGTGTGATGTGTCTGATGTGTGCTCTGTGCTTGTGTGATGTGTCTGATGTGTGCTCTGTACTTGTGTGATGTGTCTGATATGTCTTCTGTGCTTGTGTGATGTGTCTGATGTGTGCTCTGTGCTTGTGTGATGTGTCTGATGTGTGTTCTGTGCTTGTGTGATGTGTCTGATGTGTTCACTGACTTGTGTGATGTGTCTTATATGTGGGCTGTGCTTGTGTGATGTGTCTGATGTGTGCTCTGTGCTTGTGTGATGTGTCTGATGTGTACTCTGTGCTTGTGTGATGTGTCTGATGTGTGCTCTGTGCTTGGGTGATGTGTCTGATGTGTGCTCTGTGCTTGTGTGATGTGTCTGATGTGTGTTCTGTGCTTGTGTGATATGTCTGATGTGTTCACTGACTTGTGTGATGTGTCTTATATGTGGGCTGTGCTTGTGTGATGTGTCTGATGTGTGCTCTGTGCTTGTGTGATGTGTCTGATGTGTACTCTGTGCTTGTGTGATGTGTCTGATGTGTGCTCTGTGCTTGGGTGATGTGTCTGATGTGTGTTCTGCGCTTGTGTGATGTGTCTGATGTGTGCTCTGTGCTTGTGTGATGTGTCTGATGTGTGCTCTGTGCTTGTGTGATGTGTCTGATGTATGGGCTGTGCTCGTATGATGTGTCTGATGTGTGTTCTGTGCTTGTGTGATGTGTCTGATGTGTGCTCTGTCCTTGTGTGATGTGTCTGATGTGTGCTCTGTGCTAGGGTAATGTGTCTGATGTGTGCTAGGTGCTTGGGTGATGTGTCTGATGTGTGCTCTGGACTTGTGTGATGTGTCTGATGTGTGCTCTGTTCTTGTGTGATGTGTCTGATGTGTGCTCTGCACTTGTGAGATGTGTCTGATGTGTGTTCTGTGCTTGTGTGATGTGTCTGATGTGTGTTCTTTGTTTGTGTGATGTGTCTGATGTGTGCTCTGTGTTTGTGTGATGTTTCTGATGTGTGCTCTGTGCTTGTGTAATGTGTCTGATGTGTGCTTTGTACTTGTGTGATGTGTCTGATGTGTGCTCTATGCTTGTGTGATGTGTCTGATGTGTGCTTTGTGCTTGGTGATGTGTCTGATGTGTGCTCTGTGCTTGTGTGATGTGTCTGATGTGTGCTCTGTTCTTGTGTGATGTGTCTGATGTGTGCTCTGGACTTGTGTGATGTGTCTGATGTGTGCTATGTGCTTGGGTGATATGTCTGATGTGTGCTATGCGCTTGTGTGATGTGTCTGATGTGTGTTCTGTGCTTGTGTGATGTGTCTGATGTGTGCTCTGTGTTTGTGTGATGTGTCTGATGTGTGCTCTGTGCTTGTGTATTGTGTCTGATGTGTGCTTTGTACTTGTGTGATGTGTCTGATGTGTGCTTTGTGCTTGGTGATGTGTCTGATGTGTGCTCTGTGCTTGTGTGATGTGTCTGATGTGTGCTTTGTGCTTGGTGATGTGTCTGATGTGTCCTCTGTGCTTGTGTGATGTGTCTGATGTGTGCTCTGGACTTGTGTGATGTGTCTGATGTGTGCTCTGTGCTTGGGTAATATGTCTGATGTGTACTCTGTCCTTGTGTGATGTGTCTGATGTGCGCTCTGTGCTTGTGTAATGTGTCTGATGTGTGCTCTGTGCTTGTGTAATGTGTCTGATGTGTGCTCTGTGCTTGTGTAATGTGTCTGATGTGTGCTTTGTGCTTGTGTGATGTGTCTGATGTGTGCTCTGTGCTTGGGTAATATGTCTGATGTGTACTCTGTCCTTGTGTGATGTGTCTGATGTGCGCTCTGTGCTTGTGTAATGTGTCTGATGTGTGCTATGTTCTTCTGTGATGTGTCTGATGTGTGCTCTGTGCTTGGGTAATGTGTCTGATGTGTGTTCTGTGCTTGTTTTATATGTCTCATGTGTTCACTGTGCTTGTGTGATGTGTCTGATGTGTGCTCTGTGCTTGTGTGATGTGTCTGATGTGTGCTCTGTACTTGTGTGATGTGTCTGATATGTCTTCTGTGCTTATGTGATGTGTCTGATGTGTGCTCTGTGCTTGTGTGATGTGTCTGATGTGTGTTCTGTGCTTGTGTGATGTGTCTGATGTGTTCACTGACTTGTGTGATGTGTCTTATATGTGGGCTGTGCTTGTGTGATGTGTCTGATGTGTGCTCTGTGCCTGTGTGATGTGTCTGATGTGTACTCTGTGCTTGTGTGATGTGTCTGATGTGTGCTCTGTGCTTGGGTGATGTGTCTGATGTGTGCTCTGTGCTTGTGTGATGTGTCTGATGTGTGTTCTGTGCTTGTGTGATATGTCTGATGTGTTCACTGACTTGTGTGATGTGTCTTATATGTGGGCTGTGCTTGTGTGATGTGTCTGATGTGTGCTCTGTGCTTGTGTGATGTGTCTGATGTGTACTCTGTGCTTGTGTGATGTGTCTGATGTGTGCTCTGTGCTTGGGTGATGTGTCTGATGTGTGTTCTGCGCTTGTGTGATGTGTCTGATGTGTGCTCTGTGCTTGTGTGATGTGTCTGATGTGTGCTCTGTGCTTGTGTGATGTGTCTGATATGTGGGCTGTGCTCGTATGATGTGTCTGATGTGTGTTCTGTGCTTGTGTGATGTGTCTGATGTGTGCTCTGTCCTTGTGTGATGTGTCTGATGTGTGCTCTGTGCTAGGGTAATGTGTCTGATGTGTGCTAGGTGCTTGGGTGATGTGTCTGATGTGTGCTCTGTTCTTGTGTGATGTGTCTGATGTGTGCTCTGGACTTGTGTGATGTGTCTGATGTGTGCTCTGTTCTTGTGTGATGTGTCTGATGTGTGCTCTGCACTTGTGAGATGTGTCTGATGTGTGTTCTGTGCTTGTGTGATGTGTCTGATGTGTGTTCTTTGTGTGATGTGTCTGATGTGTGCTCTGTGTTTGTGTGATGTTTCTGATGTGTGCTCTGTGCTTGTGTAATGTGTCTGAAGTGTGCTTTGTACTTGTGTGATGTGTCTGATGTGTGCTCTATGCTTGTGTGATGTGTCTGATGTGTGCTTTGTGCTTGGTGATGTGTCTGATGTGTGCTCTGTGCTTGTGTGATGTGTCTGATGTGTGCTCTGTTCTTGTGTGATGTGTCTGATGTGTGCTCTGGACTTGTGTGATGTGTCTGATGTGTGCTCTATGCTAGGGTAATGTGTCTGATGTGTGCTATGTGCTTGGGTGATATGTCTGATGTGTGCTATGCGCTTGTGTGATGTGTCTGATGTGTGTTCTGTGCTTGTGTGATGTGTCTGATGTGTGCTCTGTGTTTGTGTGATGTGTCTGATGTGTGCTCTGTGCTTGTGTAATGTGTCTGATGTGTGCTTTGTACTTGTGTGATGTGTCTGATGTGTGCTTTGTGCTTGGTGATGTGTCTGATGTGTGCTCTGTGCTTGTGTGATGTGTCTGATGTGTGCTATGTGCTTGTGTAATGTGTCTGATGTGTGCTTTGTACTTGTGTGATGTGTCTGATGTGTGCTCTGTGCTTGTGTAATGTGTCTGATGTGTGCTTTGTACTTGTGTGATGTGTCTGATGTGTGCTCTATGCTTGTGTGATGTGTCTGATGTGTGCTTTGTGCTTGGTGATGTGTCTGATGTGTGCTCTGTGCTTGTGTGATGTGTCTGATGTGTGCTCTGTTCTTGTGTGATGTGTCTGATGTGTGCTCTGGACTTGTGTGATGTGTCTGATGTGTGCTATGTGCTTGGGTGATATGTCTGATGTGTGCTATGCGCTTGTGTGATGTGTCTGATGTGTGTTCTGTGCTTGTGTGATGTGTCTGATGTGTGCTCTGTGTTTGTGTGATGTGTCTGATGTGTGCTCTGTGCTTGTGTAATGTGTCTGATGTGTGCTTTGTACTTGTGTGATGTGTCTGATGTGTGCTTTGTGCTTGGTGATGTGTCTGATGTGTGCTCTGTGCTTGTGTGATGTGTCTGATGTGTGCTTTGTGCTTGGTGATGTGTCTGATGTGTCCTCTGTGCTTGTGTGATGTGTCTGATGTGTGCTCTGGACTTGTGTGATGTGTCTGATGTGTGCTCTGTGCTTGGGTAATATGTCTGATGTGTACTCTGTCCTTGTGTGATGTGTCTGATGTGCGCTCTGTGCTTGTGTAATGTGTCTGATGTGTGCTCTGTGCTTGTGTAATGTGTCTGATGTGTGCTCTGTGCTTGTGTAATGTGTCTGATGTGTGCTTTGTGCTTGTGTGATGTGTCTGATGTGTGCTCTGTGCTTGGGTAATATGTCTGATGTGTACTCTGTCCTTGTGTGATGTGTCTGATGTGCGCTCTGTGCTTGTGTAATGTGTCTGATGTGTGCTATGTTCTTCTGTGATGTGTCTGATGTGTGCTCTGTGCTTGGGTAATGTGTCTGATGTGTGTTCTGTGCTTGTTTTATATGTCTCATGTGTTCACTGTGCTTGTGTGATGTGTCTGATGTGTGCTCTGTGCTTGTGTGATGTGTCTGATGTGTGCTCTGTACTTGTGTGATGTGTCTGATATGTCTTCTGTGCTTGTGTGATGTGTCTGATGTGTACTCTGTGCTTGTGTGATGTTTCTGATGTGTGTTCTGTGCTTGTGTGATGTGTCTGATGTGTTCACTGACTTGTGTGATGTGTCTTATATGTGGGCTGTGCTTGTGTGATGTGTCTGATGTGTGCTCTGTGCCTGTGTGATGTGTCTGATGTGTACTCTGTGCTTGTGTGATGTGTCTGATGTGTGCTCTGTGCTTGGGTGATGTGTCTGATGTGTGCTCTGTGCTTGTGTGATGTGTCTGATGTGTGTTCTGTGCTTGTGTGATATGTCTGATGTGTTCACTGACTTGTGTGATGTGTCTTATATGTGGGCTGTGCTTGTGTGATGTGTCTGATGTGTGCTCTGTGCTTGTGTGATGTGTCTGATGTGTACTCTGTGCTTGTGTGATGTGTCTGATGTGTGCTCTGTGCTTGGGTGATGTGTCTGATGTGTGTTCTGCGCTTGTGTGATGTGTCTGATGTGTGCTCTGTGCTTGTGTGATGTGTCTGATGTGTGCTCTGTGCTTGTGTGATGTGTCTGATGTGTGGGCTGTGCTCGTATGATGTGTCTGAAGTGTGTTCTGTGCTTGTGTGATGTGTCTGATGTGTGCTCTGTCCTTGTGTGATGTGTCTGATGTGTGCTCTGTGCTAGGGTAATGTGTCTGATGTGTGCTAGGTGCTTGGGTGATGTGTCTGATGTGTGCTCTGTTCTTGTGTGATGTGTCTGATGTGTGCTCTGGACTTGTGTGATGTGTCTGATGTGTGCTCTGTTCTTGTGTGATGTGTCTGATGTGTGCTCTGCACTTGTGAGATGTGTCTGATGTGTGTTCTGTGCTTGTGTGATGTGTCTGATGTGTGTTCTTTGTGTGATGTGTCTGATGTGTGCTCTGTGTTTGTGTGATGTTTCTGATGTGTGCTCTGTGCTTGTGTAATGTGTCTGAAGTGTGCTTTGTACTTGTGTGATGTGTCTGATGTGTGCTCTATGCTTGTGTGATGTGTCTGATGTGTGCTTTGTGCTTGGTGATGTGTCTGATGTGTGCTCTGTGCTTGTGTGATGTGTCTGATGTGTGCTCTGTTCTTGTGTGATGTGTCTGATGTGTGCTCTGGACTTGTGTGATGTGTCTGATGTGTGCTCTATGCTAGGGTAATGTGTCTGATGTGTGCTATGTGCTTGGGTGATATGTCTGATGTGTGCTATGCGCTTGTGTGATGTGTCTGATGTGTGTTCTGTGCTTGTGTGATGTGTCTGATGTGTGCTCTGTGTTTGTGTGATGTGTCTGATGTGTGCTCTGTGCTTGTGTAATGTGTCTGATGTGTGCTTTGTACTTGTGTGATGTGTCTGATGTGTGCTTTGTGCTTGGTGATGTGTCTGATGTGTGCTCTGTGCTTGTGTGATGTGTCTGATGTGTGCTTTGTGCTTGGTGATGTGTCTGATGTGTGCTCTGTGCTTGTGTGATGTGTCTGATGTGTGCTCTGGACTTGTGTGATGTGTCTGATGTGTGCTCTATGCTAGGGTAATGTGTCTGATGTGTGCTATGTACTTGTGTGATTTGTCTGATGTGTGCTCTGTTCTTGTGTGATGTGTCTGATGTGTGCTTTGTGTTTGTGTGATGTGTCTGATGTGTGCTCTGTGCTTGTGTGATGTGTCTGATGTGTGGGCTGTGCTCGTATGATGTGTCTGATGTGTGTTCTGTGCTTGTGTGATGTGTCTGATGTGTGTTCTGTCCTTGTGTGATGTGTCTGATGTGTGCTCTGTGCTAGGGTAATGTGTCTGATGTGTGCTAGGTGCTTGGGTGATGTGTCTGATGTGTGCTCTGTTCTTGTGTGATGTGTCTGATGTGTGCTCTGGACTTGTGTGATGTGTCTGATGTGTGCTCTGTGCTTGTGTGATGTGTCTGATGTGTGTTCTGTGCTTGTGTGATGTGTCTGATGTGTGTTCTGTGCTTGTGTGATGTGTCTGATGTGTGTTCTGTGCTTGTGTGATGTGTCTGATGTGTGCTCTGTGCTTGTGTAATGTGTCTGATGTGTGCTTTGTACTTGTGTGATGTGTCTGATGTGTGCTCGGTTCTTGTGTGATGTGTCTGATGTGTGCTCTGGACTTGTGTGATGTGTCTGATGTGTGCTCTGTTCTTGTGTGATGTGTCTGATGTGTGCTCTGCACTTGTGTGATGTGTCTGATGTGTGTTCTGTGCTTGTGTGATGTGTCTGATGTGTGCTCTGTGCTTGTGTAATGTGTCTGATGTGTGCTTTGTACTTGTGTGATGTGTCTGATGTGTGCTCGGTTCTTGTGTGATGTGTCTGATGTGTGCTCTGGACTTGTGTGATGTGTCTGATGTGTGTTCGGTTCTTGTGTGATGTGTCTGATGTGTGCTCTGGACTTGTGTGATGTGTCTGATGTGTGTTCTGTGCTTGTGTGATGTGTCTGATGTGTGTTCTGTGCTTGTGTGATGTGTCTGATGTGTGCTCTGTGTTTGTGTGATGTGTCTGATGTGTGGTCTGTGCTTGTGTAATGTGTCTGATGTGTGCTTTGTACTTGTGTGATGTGTCTGATGTGTGCTCTATGCTTGTGTGATGTGTCTGATGTGTGCTTTGTGCTTGGTGATGTGTCTGACGTGTGCTCTGTGCTTGTGTGATGTGTCTGATGTGTGCTCTGTTCTTGTGTGATGTGTCTGATGTGTGCTCTGGACTTGTGTGATGTGTCTGATGTGTGCTATGTGCTTGGGTGATGTGTCTGATGTGTGCTATGCGCTTGTGTGATGTGTCTGATGTGTGTTCTGTGCTTGAGTGATGTGTCTGATGTGTGCTTTGTGTTTGTGTGATGTGTCTGATGTGTGCTCTGTGCTTGTGTAATGTGTCTGATGTGTGCTTTGTACTTGTGTGATGTGTCTGATGTGTGCTCTGTTCTTGTGTGATGTGTCTGATGTGTGCTCTGGACTTGTGTGATGTGTCTGATGTATGCTGTATGCTAGGGTAATGTGTCTGATGTGTGCTATGTACTTGTGTGATGTGTCTGATGTGTGCTCTGTTCTTGTGTGATGTGTCTGATGTGTGCTTTGTGTTTGTGTGATGTGTCTGATGTGTGCTCTGTGCTTGTGTGATGTGTCTGATGTGTGCTCTGTGCTTGTGTGATGTGTCTGATGTGTGCTCTGTGCTAGGGTAATGTGTCTGATGTGTGCTAGGTGCTTGGGTGATGTGTCTGATGTGTGCTCTGTTCTTGTGTGATGTGTCTGATGTGTGCTCTGGACTTGTGTGATGTGTCTGATGTGTGCTCTGTTCTTGTGTGATGTGTCTGATGTGTGTTCTGTGCTTGTGTGATGTGTCTGATGTGTGTTCTGTGCTTGTGTGATGTGTCTGATGTGTGCTCTGTGTTTGTGTGATGTGTCTGATGTGTGCTCTGTGATTGTGTAATGTGTCTGATGTGTGCTTTGTACTTGTGTGATGTGTCTGATGTGTGCTCTATGCTTGTGTGATGTGTCTGATGTGTGCTTTGTGCTTGGTGATGTGTCTGATGTGTGCTCTGTTCTTGTGTGATGTGTCTGATGTGTGCTCTGGACTTGTGTGATGTGTCTGATGTGTGCTCTGTTCTTGTGTGATGTGTCTGATGTGTGCTTTGTGTTTGTGTGATGTGTCTGATGTGTGTTCTGTGCTTGTGTGATGTGTCTGATGTGTGTTCTGTGCTTGTGTGATGTGTCTGATGTGTCTTCTGTGCTTGTGTGATGTGTCTGATGTGTGCTCTGTGCTTGTGTGATGTGTCTTATATGTGGGCTGTGCTTGTGTGATGTGTCTGATGTGTGCTCTGTGCTTGTGTGATGTGTCTGATGTGTCTTCTGTGCTTGTGTGATGTGTCTGATGTGTGCTCTGTGCTTGTGTGATGTGTCTGATGTGTACTCTGTGCTTGTGTGATGTGTCTGATGTGTGCTCTGTGCTTGGGTGATGTGTCTGATGTGTGTTCTGCGCTTGTGTGATGTGTCTGATGTGTGCTCTGTGCTTGTGTGATGTGTGCTCTGTGCTTGTGTGATGTGTCTGATGTGTGGGCTGTGCTCGTATGATGTGTCTGATGTGTGTTCTGTGCTTGTGTGATGTGTCTGAGGTGTGCTCTGTTCTTGTGTGATGTGTCTGATGTGTGCTCTGGACTTGTGTGATGTGTCTGATGTGTGCTCTGTTCTTGTGTGATGTGTCTGAAGTGTGCTCTGCACTTGTGTGATGTGTCTGATGTGTGTTCTGTGCTTGTGTGATGTGTCTGATGTGTGTTCTGTGCTTGTGTGATGTGTCTGATGTGTGCTCTGTGTTTGTGTGATGTGTCTGATGTGTGCTCTGTGCTTGTGTAATGTGTCTGATGTGTGCTTTGTACTTGTGTGATGTGTCTGATGTGTGCTCTATGCTTGTGTGATGTGTCTGATGTGTGCTTTGTGCTTGGTGATGTGTCTGATGTGTGCTCTGTGCTTGTGTGATGTGTCTGATGTGTGCTCTGTTCTTGTGTGATGTGTCTGATGTGTGCTCTGGACTTGTGTGATGTGTCTGATGTGTGCTCTATGCTAGGGTAATGTGTCTGATGTGTGCTATGTGCTTGGGTGATGTGTCTGATGTGTGCTATGCGCTTGTGTGATGTGTCTGATGTGTGTTTTGTGCTTGTGTGATGTGTCTGATGTGTCTTCTGTGCTTGTGTGATGTGTCTGATGTGTGCTCTGTGCTTGTGTGATGTGTCTGATGTGTACTCTGTGCTTGTGTGATGTGTCTGATGTGTGTTCTGCGCTTGTGTGATGTGTCTGATGTGTGCTCTGTGCTTGTGTGATGTGTCTGATGTGTGCTCTGTGCTTGTGTGATGTGTCTGATGTGTGGGCTGTGCTCGTATGATGTGTCTGATGTGTGTTCTGTGCTTGTGTGATGTGTCTGATGTGTGCTCTGTCCTTGTGTGATGTGTCTGATGTGTGCTCTGTGCTAGGGTAATGTGTCTGATGTGTGCTAGGTGCTTGGGTGATGTGTCTGATGTGTGCTCTGTTCTTGTGTGATGTGTCTGATGTGTGTTCTGTGCTTGTGTGATGTGTCTGATGTGTGTTCTCTGTTTGTGTGATGTGTCTGATGTGTGCTCTGTGCTTGTGTGATGTGTCTGATGTGTGCTCTGTGCTTGTGTGATGTGTCTGATGTGTGGGCTGTGCTCGTATGATGTGTCTGATGTGTGTTCTGTGCTTGTGTGATGTGTCTGATGTGTGCTCTGTCCTTGTGTGATGTGTCTGATGTGTGCTCTGTGCTAGGGTAATGTGTCTGATGTGTGCTAGGTGCTTGGGTGATGTGTCTGATGTGTGCTCTGTTCTTGTGTGATGTGTCTGATGTGTGCTCTGGACTTGTGTGATGTGTCTGATGTGTGCTCTGCACTTGTGAGATGTGTCTGATGTGTGCTCTGTGCTTGGGTGATGTGTCTGATGTGTGTTCTGCGCTTGTGTGATGTGTCTGATGTGTGCTCTGTGCTTGTGTGATGTGTCTGATGTGTGCTCTGTGCTTGTGTGATGTGTCTGATGTGTGGGCTGTGCTCGTATGATGTGTCTGATGTGTGTTCTGTGCTTGTGTGATGTGTCTGAGGTGTGCTCTGTTCTTGTGTGATGTGTCTGATGTGTGCTCTGGACTTGTGTGATGTGTCTGATGTGTGCTCTGCACTTGTGTGATGTGTCTGATGTGTGTTCTGTGCTTGTGTGATGTGTCTGATGTGTGTTCTGTGCTTGTGTGATGTGTCTGATGTGTGCTCTGTGTTTGTGTGATGTGTCTGATGTGTGCTCTGTGCTTGTGTAATGTGTCTGATGTGTGCTTTGTACTTGTGTGATGTGTCTGATGTGTGCTCTATGCTTGTGTGATGTGTCTGATGTGTGCTTTGTGCTTGGTGATGTGTCTGATGTGTGCTCTGTGCTTGTGTGATGTGTCTGATGTGTGCGCTGTTCTTGTGTGATGTGTCTGATGTGTGCTCTATGCTAGGGTAATGTGTCTGATGTGTGCTATGTGCTTGGGTGATGTGTCTGATGTGTGTTATGCGCTTGTGTGATGTGTCTGATGTGTGTTTTGTGCTTGTGTGATGTGTCTGATGTGTCTTCTGTGCTTGTGTGATGTGTCTGATGTGTGCTCTGTGCTTGTGTGATGTGTACTCTGTGCTTGTGTGATGTGTCTGATGTGTGTTCTGCGCTTGTGTGATGTGTCTGATGTGTGCTCTGTGCTTGTGTGATGTGTCTGATGTGTGCTCTGTGCTTGTGTGATGTGTCTGATGTGTGGGCTGTGCTCGTATGATGTGTCTGATGTGTGTTCTGTGCTTGTGTGATGTGTCTGATGTGTGCTCTGTCCTTGTGTGATGTGTCTGATGTGTGCTCTGTGCTAGGGTAATGTGTCTGATGTGTGCTAGGTGCTTGGGTGATGTGTCTGATGTGTGCTCTGTTCTTGTGTGATGTGTCTGATGTGTGCTCTGGACTTGTGTGATGTGTCTGATGTGTGCTCTGTTCTTGTGTGATGTGTCTGATGTGTGCTCTGCACTTGTGAGATGTGTCTGATGTGTGTTCTGTGCTTGTGTGATGTGTCTGATGTGTGCTCTGTGTTTGTGTGATGTGTCTGATGTGTGCTCTGTGCTTGTGTAATGTGTCTGATGTGTGCTTTATACTTGTGTGATGTGTCTGATGTGTGCTCTATGCTTGTGTGATGTGTCTGATGTGTGCTTTGTGCTTGTGTGATTTGTCTGATGTGTGCTCTGTTCTTGTGTGATATGTCTGATGTGTGCTATGTGCTTGTGTGATATGTCTGATGTGTGCTATGCGCTTGTGTGATGTGTCTGATGTGTGTTCTGTGCTTGTGTGATGTGTCTGATGTGTGCTCTGTGTTTGTGTGATGTGTCTGATGTGTGCTCTGTGCTTGTGTAATGTGTCTGATGTGTGCTTTGTACTTGTGTGATGTGTCTGATGTGTGCTCTATGCTTGTGTGATGTGTCTGATGTGTGCTTTGTGCTTGGTGATGTGTCTGATGTGTGCTCTGTGCTTGTGTGATGTGTCTGATGTGTGCTCTGGACTTGTGTGATGTGTCTGATGTGTGCTCTATGCTAGGGTAATGTGTCTGATGTGTGCTATGTACTTGTGTGATTTGCTGATGTGTGCTCTGTTCTTGTGTGATGTGTCTGATGTGTGCTTTGTGTTTGTGTGATGTGTCTGATGTGTGCTCTGTGCTCGTATGATGTGTCTGATGTGTGTTCTGTGCTTGTGTGATGTGTCTGATGTGTGTTCTGTCCTTGTGTGATGTGTCTGATGTGTGCTCTGTGCTAGGGTAATGTGTCTGATGTGTGCTATGTACTTGTGTGATTTGCCTGATGTGTGCTCTGTTCTTGTGTGATGTGTCTGATGTGTGCTTTGTGTTTGTGTGATGTGTCTGATGTGTGCTCTGTGCTCGTATGATGTGTCTGATGTGTGTTCTGTGCTTGTGTGATGTGTCTGATGTGTGCTCTGTTCTTGTGTGATGTGTCTGATGTGTGCTCTGGACTTGTGTGATGTGTCTGATGTGTGCTCTGTTCTTGTGTGATGTGTCTGATGTGTGTTCTGTGCTTGTGTGATGTGTCTGATGTGTGTTCTGTGCTTGTGTGATGTGTCTGATGTGTGCTCTGTGCTTGTGTAATGTGTCTGATGTGTGCTTTGTACTTGTTTGATGTGTCTGATGTGTGCTCGGTTCTTGTGTGATGTGTCTGATGTGTGCTCTGGACTTGTGTGATGTGTCTGATGTGTGTTCTGGGCTTGTGTGATGTGTCTGATGTGTGCTCTGTGCTTGTGTAATGTGTCTGATGTGTGCTTTGTACTTGTTTGATGTGTCTGATGTGTGCTCTCTTCTTGTGTGATGTGTCTGATGTGTGCTCTGCACTTGTGTGATGTGTCTGATGTGTGCTTTGTGTTTGTGTGATGTGTCTGATGTGTGCTCTGTGCTCGTATGATGTGTCTGATGTGTGTTCTGTGCTTGTGTGATGTGTCTGATGTGTGCTCTGTTCTTGTGTGATGTGTCTGATGTGTGCTCTGGACTTGTGTGATGTGTCTGATGTGTGCTCTGTTCTTGTGTGATGTGTCTGATGTGTGTTCTGTGCTTGTGTGATGTGTCTGATGTGTGTTCTGTGCTTGTGTGATGTGTCTGATGTGTGCTCTGTGCTTGTGTAATGTGTCTGATGTGTGCTTTGTACTTGTTTGATGTGTCTGATGTGTGCTCGGTTCTTGTGTGATGTGTCTGATGTGTGCTCTGGACTTGTGTGATGTGTCTGATGTGTGTTCTGTGCTTGTGTGATGTGTCTGATGTGTGCTCTGTGCTTGTGTAATGTGTCTGATGTGTGCTTTGTACTTGTTTGATGTGTCTGATGTGTGCTCTGTTCTTGTGTGATGTGTCTGATGTGTGCTCTGCACTTGTGTGATGTGTCTGATGTGTGTTCTGTGCTTGTGTGATGTGTCTGATGTGTGTTCTGTGCTTGTGTGATGTGTCTGATGTGTGCTCTATGCTTGTGTGATGTGTCTGATGTGTGCTTTGTGCTTGGTGATGTGTCTGATGTGTGCTCTGTGCTTGTGTGATGTGTCTGATGTGTGCTCTATGCTTGTGTGATGTGTCTGATGTGTGCTTTGTGCTTGGTGATGTGTCTGATGTGTGCTCTGTGCTTGTGTGATGTGTCTGATGTGTGCTCTGTTCTTGTGTGATGTGTCTGATGTGTGCTCTGGACTTGTGTGATGTGTCTGATGTGTGCTCTGTTCTTGTGTGATGTGTCTGATGTGTGCTCTGCACTTGTGTGATGTGTCTGATGTGTGTTCTGTGCTTGTGTGATGTGTCTGATGTGTGTTCTGTGCTTGTGTGATGTGTCTGATGTGTGCTCTGTGTTTGTGTGATGTGTCTGATGTGTGCTCTGTGCTTGTGTAATGTGTCTGATGTGTGCTTTGTACTTGTGTGATGTGTCTGATGTGTGCTCTATGCTTGTGTGATGTGTCTGATGTGTGCTTTGTGCTTGGTGATGTGTCTGATGTGTGCTCTGTGCTTGTGTGATGTGTCTGATGTGTGCTCTGTTCTTGTGTGATGTGTCTGATGTGTGCTCTGGACTTGTGTGATGTGTCTGATGTGTGCTCTTTGCTAGGGAAATGTGTCTGATGTGTGCTATGTGCTTGGGTGATGTGTCTGATGTGTGTTATGCGCTTGTGTGATGTGTCTGATGTGTGTTTTGTGCTTGTGTGATGTGTCTGATGTGTCTTCTGTGCTTGTGTGATGTGTCTGATGTGTGCTCTGTGCTTGTGTGATGTGTCTGATGTGTACTCTGTGCTTGTGTGATGTGTCTGATGTGTGTTCTGTGCTTGTGTGATGTGTCTGATGTGTGCTCTGTGCTTGTGTAATGTGTCTGATGTGTGCTTTGTACTTGTTTGATGTGTCTGATGTGTGCTCGGTTCTTGTGTGATGTGTCTGATGTGTGCTCTGGACTTGTGTGATGTGTCTGATGTGTGTTCTGTGCTTGTGTGATGTGTCTGATGTGTGCTCTGTGCTTGTGTAATGTGTCTGATGTGTGCTTTGTACTTGTTTGATGTGTCTGATGTGTGCTCTGTTCTTGTGTGATGTGTCTGATGTGTGCTCTGCACTTGTGTGATGTGTCTGATGTGTGTTCTGTGCTTGTGTGATGTGTCTGATGTGTGTTCTGTGCTTGTGTGATGTGTCTGATGTGTGCTCTATGCTTGTGTGATGTGTCTGATGTGTGCTTTGTGCTTGGTGATGTGTCTGATGTGTGCTCTGTGCTTGTGTGATGTGTCTGATGTGTGCTCTATGCTTGTGTGATGTGTCTGATGTGTGCTTTGTGCTTGGTGATGTGTCTGATGTGTGCTCTGTGCTTGTGTGATGTGTCTGATGTGTGCTCTGTTCTTGTGTGATGTGTCTGATGTGTGCTCTGGACTTGTGTGATGTGTCTGATGTGTGCTCTGTTCTTGTGTGATGTGTCTGATGTGTGCTCTGCACTTGTGTGATGTGTCTGATGTGTGTTCTGTGCTTGTGTGATGTGTCTGATGTGTGTTCTGTGCTTGTGTGATGTGTCTGATGTGTGCTCTGTGTTTGTGTGATGTGTCTGATGTGTGCTCTGTGCTTGTGTAATGTTTCTGATGTGTGCTTTGTACTTGTGTGATGTGTCTGATGTGTGCTCTATGCTTGTGTGATGTGTATGATGTGTGCTTTGTGCTTGGTGATGTGTCTGATGTGTGCTCTGTGCTTGTGTGATGTGTCTGATGTGTGCTCTGTTCTTGTGTGATGTGTCTGATGTGTGCTCTGGACTTGTGTGATGTGTCTGATGTGTGCTCTATGCTAGGGTAATGTGTCTGATGTGTGCTATGTGCTTGGGTGATGTGTCTGATGTGTGTTATGCGCTTGTGTGATGTGTCTGATGTGTGTTTTGTGCTTGTGTGATGTGTCTGATGTGTCTTCTGTGCTTGTGTGATGTGTCTGATGTGTGCTCTGTGCTTGTGTGATGTGTCTGATGTGTACTCTGTGCTTGTGTGATGTGTCTGATGTGTGTTCTGCGCTTGTGTGATGTGTCTGATGTGTGCTCTGTGCTTGTGTGATGTGTCTGATGTGTGCTCTGTGCTTGTGTGATGTGTCTGATGTGTGGGCTGTGCTCTTATGATGTGTCTGATGTGTGTTCTGTGCTTGTGTGATGTGTCTGATGTGTGCTCTGTCCTTGTGTGATGTGTCTGATGTGTGCTCTGTGCTAGGGTAATGTGTCTGATGTGTGCTAGGTGCTTGGGTGATGTGTCTGATGTGTGCTCTGTTCTTGTGTGATGTGTCTGATGTGTGCTCTGGACTTGTGTGATGTGTCTGATGTGTGCTCTGTTCTTGTGTGATGTGTCTGATGTGTGTTCTGTGCTTGTGTGATGTGTCTGATGTGTGTTCTGTGCTTGTGTGATGTGTCTGATGTGTGCTCTGTGTTTGTGTGATGTGTCTGATGTGTGCTCTGTGATTGTGTAATGTGTCTGATGTGTGCTTTGTACTTGTGTGATGTGTCTGATGTGTGCTCTATGCTTGTGTGATGTGTCTGATGTGTGCTTTGTGCTTGGTGATGTGTCTGATGTGTGCTCTGTTCTTGTGTGATGTGTCTGATGTGTGCTCTGGACTTGTGTGATGTGTCTGATGTGTGCTCTGTTCTTGTGTGATGTGTCTGATGTGTGCTTTGTGTTTGTGTGATGTGTCTGATGTGTGTTCTGTGCTTGTGTGATGTGTCTGATGTGTGTTCTGTGCTTGTGTGATGTGTCTGATGTGTCTTCTGTGCTTGTGTGATGTGTCTGATGTGTGCTCTGTGCTTGTGTGATGTGTCTTATATGTGGGCTGTGCTTGTGTGATGTGTCTGATGTGTGCTCTGTGCTTGTGTGATGTGTCTGATGTGTCTTCTGTGCTTGTGTGATGTGTCTGATGTGTGCTCTGTGCTTGTGTGATGTGTCTGATGTGTACTCTGTGCTTGTGTGATGTGTCTGATGTGTGCTCTGTGCTTGGGTGATGTGTCTGATGTGTGTTCTGCGCTTGTGTGATGTGTCTGATGTGTGCTCTGTGCTTGTGTGATGTGTGCTCTGTGCTTGTGTGATGTGTCTGATGTGTGGGCTGTGCTCGTATGATGTGTCTGATGTGTGTTCTGTGCTTGTGTGATGTGTCTGAGGTGTGCTCTGTTCTTGTGTGATGTGTCTGATGTGTGCTCTGGACTTGTGTGATGTGTCTGATGTGTGCTCTGTTCTTGTGTGATGTGTCTGAAGTGTGCTCTGCACTTGTGTGATGTGTCTGATGTGTGTTCTGTGCTTGTGTGATGTGTCTGATGTGTGTTCTGTGCTTGTGTGATGTGTCTGATGTGTGCTCTGTGTTTGTGTGATGTGTCTGATGTGTGCTCTGTGCTTGTGTAATGTGTCTGATGTGTGCTTTGTACTTGTGTGATGTGTCTGATGTGTGCTCTATGCTTGTGTGATGTGTCTGATGTGTGCTTTGTGCTTGGTGATGTGTCTGATGTGTGCTCTGTGCTTGTGTGATGTGTCTGATGTGTGCTCTGTTCTTGTGTGATGTGTCTGATGTGTGCTCTGGACTTGTGTGATGTGTCTGATGTGTGCTCTATGCTAGGGTAATGTGTCTGATGTGTGCTATGTGCTTGGGTGATGTGTCTGATGTGTGCTATGCGCTTGTGTGATGTGTCTGATGTGTGTTTTGTGCTTGTGTGATGTGTCTGATGTGTCTTCTGTGCTTGTGTGATGTGTCTGATGTGTGCTCTGTGCTTGTGTGATGTGTCTGATGTGTACTCTGTGCTTGTGTGATGTGTCTGATGTGTGTTCTGCGCTTGTGTGATGTGTCTGATGTGTGCTCTGTGCTTGTGTGATGTGTCTGATGTGTGCTCTGTGCTTGTGTGATGTGTCTGATGTGTGGGCTGTGCTCGTATGATGTGTCTGATGTGTGTTCTGTGCTTGTGTGATGTGTCTGATGTGTGCTCTGTCCTTGTGTGATGTGTCTGATGTGTGCTCTGTGCTAGGGTAATGTGTCTGATGTGTGCTAGGTGCTTGGGTGATGTGTCTGATGTGTGCTCTGTTCTTGTGTGATGTGTCTGATGTGTGTTCTGTGCTTGTGTGATGTGTCTGATGTGTGTTCTCTGTTTGTGTGATGTGTCTGATGTGTGCTCTGTGCTTGTGTGATGTGTCTGATGTGTGCTCTGTGCTTGTGTGATGTGTCTGATGTGTGGGCTGTGCTCGTATGATGTGTCTGATGTGTGTTCTGTGCTTGTGTGATGTGTCTGATGTGTGCTCTGTCCTTGTGTGATGTGTCTGATGTGTGCTCTGTGCTAGGGTAATGTGTCTGATGTGTGCTAGGTGCTTGGGTGATGTGTCTGATGTGTGCTCTGTTCTTGTGTGATGTGTCTGATGTGTGCTCTGGACTTGTGTGATGTGTCTGATGTGTGCTCTGCACTTGTGAGATGTGTCTGATGTGTGCTCTGTGCTTGGGTGATGTGTCTGATGTGTGTTCTGCGCTTGTGTGATGTGTCTGATGTGTGCTCTGTGCTTGTGTGATGTGTCTGATGTGTGCTCTGTGCTTGTGTGATGTGTCTGATGTGTGGGCTGTGCTCGTATGATGTGTCTGATGTGTGTTCTGTGCTTGTGTGATGTGTCTGAGGTGTGCTCTGTTCTTGTGTGATGTGTCTGATGTGTGCTCTGGACTTGTGTGATGTGTCTGATGTGTGCTCTGCACTTGTGTGATGTGTCTGATGTGTGTTCTGTGCTTGTGTGATGTGTCTGATGTGTGTTCTGTGCTTGTGTGATGTGTCTGATGTGTGCTCTGTGTTTGTGTGATGTGTCTGATGTGTGCTCTGTGCTTGTGTAATGTGTCTGATGTGTGCTTTGTACTTGTGTGATGTGTCTGATGTGTGCTCTATGCTTGTGTGATGTGTCTGATGTGTGCTTTGTGCTTGGTGATGTGTCTGATGTGTGCTCTGTGCTTGTGTGATGTGTCTGATGTGTGCGCTGTTCTTGTGTGATGTGTCTGATGTGTGCTCTATGCTAGGGTAATGTGTCTGATGTGTGCTATGTGCTTGGGTGATGTGTCTGATGTGTGTTATGCGCTTGTGTGATGTGTCTGATGTGTGTTTTGTGCTTGTGTGATGTGTCTGATGTGTCTTCTGTGCTTGTGTGATGTGTCTGATGTGTGCTCTGTGCTTGTGTGATGTGTACTCTGTGCTTGTGTGATGTGTCTGATGTGTGTTCTGCGCTTGTGTGATGTGTCTGATGTGTGCTCTGTGCTTGTGTGATGTGTCTGATGTGTGCTCTGTGCTTGTGTGATGTGTCTGATGTGTGGGCTGTGCTCGTATGATGTGTCTGATGTGTGTTCTGTGCTTGTGTGATGTGTCTGATGTGTGCTCTGTCCTTGTGTGATGTGTCTGATGTGTGCTCTGTGCTAGGGTAATGTGTCTGATGTGTGCTAGGTGCTTGGGTGATGTGTCTGATGTGTGCTCTGTTCTTGTGTGATGTGTCTGATGTGTGCTCTGGACTTGTGTGATGTGTCTGATGTGTGCTCTGTTCTTGTGTGATGTGTCTGATGTGTGCTCTGCACTTGTGAGATGTGTCTGATGTGTGTTCTGTGCTTGTGTGATGTGTCTGATGTGTGCTCTGTGTTTGTGTGATGTGTCTGATGTGTGCTCTGTGCTTGTGTAATGTGTCTGATGTGTGCTTTATACTTGTGTGATGTGTCTGATGTGTGCTCTATGCTTGTGTGATGTGTCTGATGTGTGCTTTGTGCTTGTGTGATTTGTCTGATGTGTGCTCTGTTCTTGTGTGATATGTCTGATGTGTGCTATGTGCTTGTGTGATATGTCTGATGTGTGCTATGCGCTTGTGTGATGTGTCTGATGTGTGTTCTGTGCTTGTGTGATGTGTCTGATGTGTGCTCTGTGTTTGTGTGATGTGTCTGATGTGTGCTCTGTGCTTGTGTAATGTGTCTGATGTGTGCTTTGTACTTGTGTGATGTGTCTGATGTGTGCTCTATGCTTGTGTGATGTGTCTGATGTGTGCTTTGTGCTTGGTGATGTGTCTGATGTGTGCTCTGTGCTTGTGTGATGTGTCTGATGTGTGCTCTGGACTTGTGTGATGTGTCTGATGTGTGCTCTATGCTAGGGTAATGTGTCTGATGTGTGCTATGTACTTGTGTGATTTGCTGATGTGTGCTCTGTTCTTGTGTGATGTGTCTGATGTGTGCTTTGTGTTTGTGTGATGTGTCTGATGTGTGCTCTGTGCTCGTATGATGTGTCTGATGTGTGTTCTGTGCTTGTGTGATGTGTCTGATGTGTGTTCTGTCCTTGTGTGATGTGTCTGATGTGTGCTCTGTGCTAGGGTAATGTGTCTGATGTGTGCTATGTACTTGTGTGATTTGCCTGATGTGTGCTCTGTTCTTGTGTGATGTGTCTGATGTGTGCTTTGTGTTTGTGTGATGTGTCTGATGTGTGCTCTGTGCTCGTATGATGTGTCTGATGTGTGTTCTGTGCTTGTGTGATGTGTCTGATGTGTGCTCTGTTCTTGTGTGATGTGTCTGATGTGTGCTCTGGACTTGTGTGATGTGTCTGATGTGTGCTCTGTTCTTGTGTGATGTGTCTGATGTGTGTTCTGTGCTTGTGTGATGTGTCTGATGTGTGTTCTGTGCTTGTGTGATGTGTCTGATGTGTGCTCTGTGCTTGTGTAATGTGTCTGATGTGTGCTTTGTACTTGTTTGATGTGTCTGATGTGTGCTCGGTTCTTGTGTGATGTGTCTGATGTGTGCTCTGGACTTGTGTGATGTGTCTGATGTGTGTTCTGGGCTTGTGTGATGTGTCTGATGTGTGCTCTGTGCTTGTGTAATGTGTCTGATGTGTGCTTTGTACTTGTTTGATGTGTCTGATGTGTGCTCTCTTCTTGTGTGATGTGTCTGATGTGTGCTCTGCACTTGTGTGATGTGTCTGATGTGTGCTTTGTGTTTGTGTGATGTGTCTGATGTGTGCTCTGTGCTCGTATGATGTGTCTGATGTGTGTTCTGTGCTTGTGTGATGTGTCTGATGTGTGCTCTGTTCTTGTGTGATGTGTCTGATGTGTGCTCTGGACTTGTGTGATGTGTCTGATGTGTGCTCTGTTCTTGTGTGATGTGTCTGATGTGTGTTCTGTGCTTGTGTGATGTGTCTGATGTGTGTTCTGTGCTTGTGTGATGTGTCTGATGTGTGCTCTGTGCTTGTGTAATGTGTCTGATGTGTGCTTTGTACTTGTTTGATGTGTCTGATGTGTGCTCGGTTCTTGTGTGATGTGTCTGATGTGTGCTCTGGACTTGTGTGATGTGTCTGATGTGTGTTCTGTGCTTGTGTGATGTGTCTGATGTGTGCTCTGTGCTTGTGTAATGTGTCTGATGTGTGCTTTGTACTTGTTTGATGTGTCTGATGTGTGCTCTGTTCTTGTGTGATGTGTCTGATGTGTGCTCTGCACTTGTGTGATGTGTCTGATGTGTGTTCTGTGCTTGTGTGATGTGTCTGATGTGTGTTCTGTGCTTGTGTGATGTGTCTGATGTGTGCTCTATGCTTGTGTGATGTGTCTGATGTGTGCTTTGTGCTTGGTGATGTGTCTGATGTGTGCTCTGTGCTTGTGTGATGTGTCTGATGTGTGCTCTATGCTTGTGTGATGTGTCTGATGTGTGCTTTGTGCTTGGTGATGTGTCTGATGTGTGCTCTGTGCTTGTGTGATGTGTCTGATGTGTGCTCTGTTCTTGTGTGATGTGTCTGATGTGTGCTCTGGACTTGTGTGATGTGTCTGATGTGTGCTCTGTTCTTGTGTGATGTGTCTGATGTGTGCTCTGCACTTGTGTGATGTGTCTGATGTGTGTTCTGTGCTTGTGTGATGTGTCTGATGTGTGTTCTGTGCTTGTGTGATGTGTCTGATGTGTGCTCTGTGTTTGTGTGATGTGTCTGATGTGTGCTCTGTGCTTGTGTAATGTGTCTGATGTGTGCTTTGTACTTGTGTGATGTGTCTGATGTGTGCTCTATGCTTGTGTGATGTGTCTGATGTGTGCTTTGTGCTTGGTGATGTGTCTGATGTGTGCTCTGTGCTTGTGTGATGTGTCTGATGTGTGCTCTGTTCTTGTGTGATGTGTCTGATGTGTGCTCTGGACTTGTGTGATGTGTCTGATGTGTGCTCTATGCTAGGGAAATGTGTCTGATGTGTGCTATGTGCTTGGGTGATGTGTCTGATGTGTGTTATGCGCTTGTGTGATGTGTCTGATGTGTGTTTTGTGCTTGTGTGATGTGTCTGATGTGTCTTCTGTGCTTGTGTGATGTGTCTGATGTGTGCTCTGTGCTTGTGTGATGTGTCTGATGTGTACTCTGTGCTTGTGTGATGTGTCTGATGTGTGTTCTGTGCTTGTGTGATGTGTCTGATGTGTGCTCTGTGCTTGTGTGATGTGTCTGATGTGTGCTCTGTGTTTGTGTGATGTGTCTGATGTGTGCTCTGTGCTTGTGTAATGTTTCTGATGTGTGCTTTGTACTTGTGTGATGTGTCTGATGTGTGCTCTATGCTTGTGTGATGTGTATGATGTGTGCTTTGTGCTTGGTGATGTGTCTGATGTGTGCTCTGTGCTTGTGTGATGTGTCTGATGTGTGCTCTGTTCTTGTGTGATGTGTCTGATGTGTGCTCTGGACTTGTGTGATGTGTCTGATGTGTGCTCTATGCTAGGGTAATGTGTCTGATGTGTGCTATGTGCTTGGGTGATGTGTCTGATGTGTGTTATGCGCTTGTGTGATGTGTCTGATGTGTGTTTTGTGCTTGTGTGATGTGTCTGATGTGTCTTCTGTGCTTGTGTGATGTGTCTGATGTGTGCTCTGTGCTTGTGTGATGTGTCTGATGTGTACTCTGTGCTTGTGTGATGTGTCTGATGTGTGTTCTGCGCTTGTGTGATGTGTCTGATGTGTGCTCTGTGCTTGTGTGATGTGTCTGATGTGTGCTCTGTGCTTGTGTGATGTGTCTGATGTGTGGGCTGTGCTCTTATGATGTGTCTGATGTGTGTTCTGTGCTTGTGTGATGTGTCTGATGTGTGCTCTGTCCTTGTGTGATGTGTCTGATGTGTGCTCTGTGCTAGGGTAATGTGTCTGATGTGTGCTAGGTGCTTGGGTGATGTGTCTGATGTGTGCTCTGTTCTTGTGTGATGTGTCTGATGTGTGCTCTGGACTTGTGTGATGTGTCTGATGTGTGCTCTGTTCTTGTGTGATGTGTCTGATGTGTGCTCTGCACTTGTGAGATGTGTCTGATGTGTGTTCTGTGCTTGTGTGATGTGTCTGATGTGTGTTCTCTGTTTGTGTGATGTGTCTGATGTGTGCTCTGTGTTTGTGTGATGTGTCTGATGTGTGCTCTGTGCTTGTGTAATGTGTCTGATGTGTGCTTTATACTTGTGTGATGTGTCTGATGTGTGCTCTATGCTTGTGTGATGTGTCTGATGTGTGCTTTGTGCTTGTGTGATTTGTCTGATGTGTGCTCTGTTCTTGTGTGATGTGTCTGATGTGTGCTATGTGCTTGTGTGTTATGTCTGATGTGTGCTATGCGCTTGTGTGATGTGTCTGATGTGTGTTCTGTGCTTGTGTGATGTGTCTGATGTGTGCTCTGTGTTTGTGTGATGTGTCTGATGTGTGCTCTGTGCTTGTGTAATGTGTCTGATGTGTGCTTTGTACTTGTGTGATGTGTCTGATGTGTGCTCTATGCTTGTGTGATGTGTCTGATGTGTGCTTTGTGCTTGGTGATGTGTCTGATGTGTGCTCTGTGCTTGTGTGATGTGTCTGATGTGTGCTCTGGACTTGTGTGATGTGTCTGATGTGTGCTCTATGCTAGGGTAATGTGTCTGATGTGTGCTATGTACTTGTGTGATTTGCTGATGTGTGCTCTGTTCTTGTGTGATGTGTCTGATGTGTGCTTTGTGTTTGTGTGATGTGTCTGATGTGTGCTCTGTGCTCGTATGATGTGTCTGATGTGTGTTCTGTGCTTGTGTGATGTGTCTGATGTGTGTTCTGTGCTTGTGTGATGAGTCTGATGTGTGCTTTGTGTTTGTGTAATGTGTCTGATGTGTGCTTTGTACTTGTGTGATGTGTCTGATGTGTGCTCTGTTCTTGTGTGATGTGTCTGATGTGTGCTCTGGACTTGTGTGATGTGTCTGATGTGTACTCTGTTCTTGTGTGATGTGTCTGATGTGTGCTTTGTGTTTGTGTGATGTGTCTGATGTGTGCTCTGCTTGTGTGATGTGTCTGATGTGTGGGCTGTGCTCGTATGATGTGTCTGATGTGTGTTCTGTGCTTGTGTGATGTGTCTGATGTGTGCTCTGTCCTTGTTTGATGTGTCTGATGTGTGCTCTGTTCTTGTGTGATGTGTCTGATGTGTGCTCTGCACTTGTGTGATGTGTCTGATGTGTGCTCTGTGCTAGGTTAATGTGTCTGATGTGTGCTAGGTGCTTGGGTGATGTGTCTGATGTGTGCTCTGTTCTTGTGTGATGTGTCTGATGTGTGCTCTGGACTTGTGTGATGTGTCTGATGTGTGCTCTGTTCTTGTGTGATGTGTCCGATGTGTGCTCTGCACTTGTGTGATGTGTCTGATGTGTGTTCTGTGCTTGTGTGATGTGTCTGATGTGTGTTCTGTGCTTGTGTGATGTGTCTGATGTGTGCTCTGTGTTTGTGTGATATGTCTGATGTGTGGTCTGTGCTTGTGTAATGTGTCTGATGTGTGCTTTGTACTTGTGTGATGTGTCTGATGTGTGCTCTATGCTTGTGTGATGTGTCTGATGTGTGCTTTGTGCTTGGTGATGTGTCTGATGTGTGCTCTGTGCTTGTGTGATGTGTCTGATGTGTGCTCTGTTCTTGTGTGATGTGTCTGATGTGTGCTCTGGACTTGTGTGATGTGTCTGATGTGTGCTCTATGCTAGGGTAATGTGTCTGATGTGTGCTATGTACTTGTGTGATGTGTCTGATGTGTGCTTTGTGTTTGTGTGATGTGTCTGATGTGTGCTCTGTGCTTGTGTGATGTGTCTGATGTGTGCTCTGTGCTAGGGTAATGTGTCTGATGTGTGCTAGGTGCTTGGGTGATGTGTCTGATGTATGCTCTGTTCTTGTGTGATGTGTCTGATGTGTGCTCTGGACTTGTGTGATGTGTCTGATGTGTGCTCTGTTCTTGTGTGATGTGTCTGATGTGTGCTCTGCACTTGTGTGATGTGTCTGATGTGTGTTCTGTGCTTGTGTGATGTGTCTGATGTGTGCTCTGTGTTTGTGTGATGTGTCTGATGTGTGCTCTGTGCTTGTGTAATGTGTCTGATGTGTGCTTTGTACTTGTGTGATGTGTCTGATGTGTGCTCTATGCTTGTGTGATGTGTCTGATGTGTGCTTTGTGCTTGGTGATGTGTCTGATGTGTGCTCTGTGCTTGTGTGATGTGTCTGATGTGTGCTCTGTTCTTGTGTGATGTGTCTGATGTGTGCTCTGGACTTGTGTGATGTGTCTGATGTGTGCTCTATGCTAGGGTAATGTGTCTGATATGTGCTATGTACTTGTGTGATGTGTCTGATGTGTGCTCTGTTCTTGTGTGATGTGTCTGATGTGTGCTTTGTGTTTGTGTGATGTGTCTGATGTGTGCTCTGTGCTTGTGTGATGTGTCTGATGTGTGCTCTGTGCTAGGGTAATGTGTCTGATGTGTGCTAGGTGCTTGGGTGATGTGTCTGATGTGTGCTCTGTTCTTGTGTGATGTGTCTGATGTGTGCTCTGGACTTGTGTGATGTGTCTGATGTGTGCTCTGTTCTTGTGTGATGTGTCTGATGTGTGCTCTGCACTTGTGTGATGTGTCTGATGTGTGTTCTGTGCTTGTGTGATGTGTCTGATGTGTGTTCTGTGCTTGTGTGATGTGTCTGATGTGTGCTCTGTGTTTGTGTGATGTGTCTGATGTGTGCTCTGTGCTTGTGTAATGTGTCTGATGTGTGCTTTGTACTTGTGTGATGTGTCTGATGTGTGCTCTATGCTTGTGTGATGTGTCTGATGTGTGCTTTGTGCTTGGTGATGTGTGCTCTGTTCTTGTGTGATGTGTCTGATGTGTGCTCTGTGCTTGTGTGATGTGTCTGATGTGTGCTCTATGCTAGGGTAATGTGTCTGATGTGTGCGTTGTACTTGTGTGATGTGTCTGATGTGTGCTCTATGCTTGTGTGATGTGTCTGATGTGTGCTCTGTGCTTGTGTGATGTGTCTGATGTGTGCTCTGTTCTTGTGTGATGTGTCAGATGTGTGCTCTATGCTAGGGTAATGTGTCTGATGTGTGCTATGCGCTTGTGTGATGTGTCTGATGTGTGTTCTGTGCTTGTGTGATGTGTCTGATGTGTGCTCTGTGTTTGTGTGATGTGTCTGATGTGTGTTCTGTGTTTGTGTGATGTGTCTGATGTGTGCTCTGTGCTTGTGTAATGTGTCTGATGTGTGCTTTGTACTTGTGTGATGTGTCTGATGTGTGCTCTATGCTTGTGTGATGTGTCTGATGTGTGCTTTGTGCTTGGTGATGTGTCTGATGTGTGCTCTGTGCTTGTGTGATGTGTCTGATGTGTGCTCTGTTCTTGTGTGATGTGTCTGATGTGTGCTCTGGACTTGTATGATGTGTCTGATGTATGCTCTATGCTAGGGTAATGTGTCTGATGTGTGCTATGTACTTGTGTGATGTGTCTGATGTGTGCTCTGTTCTTGTGTGATGTGTCTGATGTGTGCTTTGTCTTTGTGTGATGTGTCTGATGTGTGCTCTGTGCTTGTGTGATGTGTCTGATGTGTGGGCTGTGCTCGTATCATGTGTCTGATGTGTGTTCTGTGCTTGTGTGATGTGTCTGATGTGTGCTCTGTCCTTGTGTGATGTGTCTGATGTGTGCTCTGTGCTAGGGTAATGTGTCTGATGTGTGCTAGGTGCTTGGGTGATGTGTCTGATGTGTGCTCTGTTCTTGTGTGATGTGTCTGATGTGTGCTCTGTTCTTGTGTGATGTGTCTGATGTGTGCTCTGGACTTGTGTGATGTGTCTGATGTGTGCTCTGTTCTTGTGTGATGTGTCTGATGTGTGCTCTGCACTTGTGTGATGTGTCTGATGTGTGTTCTGTGCTTGTGTGATGTGTCTGATGTGTGCTCTGTGTTTGTGTGATGTGTCTGATGTGTGCTCTGTGCTTGTGTAATGTGTCTGATGTGTGCTTTGTACTTGTGTGATGTGTCTGATGTGTGCTCTATGCTTGTGTGATGTGTCTGATGTGTGCTTTGTGCTTGGTGATGTGTCTGATGTGTGCTCTGTGCTTGTGTGATGTGTCTGATGTGTGCTCTGTTCTTGTGTGATGTGTCTGATGTGTGCTCTGGACTTGTGTGATGTGTCTGATGTGTGCTCTATGCTAGGGTAATGTGTCTGATGTGTGCTATGTACTTGTGTGATGTGTCTGATGTGTGCTCTGTTCTTGTGTGATGTGTCTGATGTGTGCTTTGTGTTTGTGTGATGTGTCTGATGTGTGCTCTGTGCTTGTGTGATGTGTCTGATGTGTGCTCTGTGCTAGGGTAATGTGTCTGATGTGTGCTAGGTGCTTGGGTGATGTGTCTGATGTGTGCTCTGTTCTTGTGTGATGTGTCTGATGTGTGCTCTGGACTTGTGTGATGTGTCTGATGTGTGCTCTGTTCTTGTGTGATGTGTCTGATGTGTGCTCTGCACTTGTGTGATGTGTCTGATGTGTGTTCTGTGCTTGTGTGATGTGTCTGATGTGTGTTCTGTGCTTGTGTGATGTGTCTGATGTGTGCTCTGTGTTTGTGTGATGTGTCTGATGTGTGCTCTGTGCTTGTGTAATGTGTCTGATGTGTGCATTGTACTTGTGTGATGTGTCTGATGTGTGCTCTATGCTTGTGTGATGTGTCTGATGTGTGCTTTGTGCTTGGTGATGTGTGCACTGTTCTTGTGTGATGTGTCTGATGTGTGCTCTGTGCTTGTGTGATGTGTCTGATGTGTGCTCTATGCTAGGGTAATGTGTCTGATGTGTGCGTTGTACTTGTGTGATGTGTCTGATGTGTGCTCTATGCTTGTGTGATGTGTCTGATGTGTGCTCTGTGCTTGTGTGATGTGTCTGATGTGTGCTCTATGCTAGGGTAATGTGTCTGATGTGTGCTATGCGCTTGTGTGATGTGTCTGATGTGTGCTCTATGCTTGTGTGATGTGTCTGATGTGTGCTCTGTTCTTGTGTGATGTGTCAGATGTGTGCTCTATGCTAGGGTAATGTGTCTGATGTGTGCTATGCGCTTGTGTGATGTGTCTGATGTGTGTTCTGTGCTTGTGTGATGTGTCTGATGTGTGCTCTGTGTTTGTGTGATGTGTCTGATGTGTGTTCTGTGTTTGTGTGATGTGTCTGATGTGTGCTCTGTGCTTGTGTAATGTGTCTGATGTGTGCTTTGTACTTGTGTGATGTGTCTGATGTGTGCTCTATGCTTGTGTGATGTGTCTGATGTGTGCTTTGTGCTTGGTGATGTGTCTGATGTGTGCTCTATGCTTGTGTGATGTGTCTGATGTGTGCTTTGTGCTTGGTGATGTGTCTGATGTGTGCTCTGTGCTTGTGTGATGTGTCTGATGTGTGCTCTGTTCTTGTGTGATGTGTCTGATGTGTGCTCTGGACTTGTGTGATGTGTCTGATGTGTGCTCTATGCTAGGGTAATGTGTCTGATGTGTGCTATGTACTTGTGTGATGTGTCTGATGTGTGCTTTGTGTTTGTGTGATGTGTCTGATGTGTGCTCTGTGCTTGTGTGATGTGTCTGATGTGTGCTCTGTGCTAGGGTAATGTGTCTGATGTGTGCTAGGTGCTTGGGTGATGTGTCTGATGTGTGCTCTGTTCTTGTGTGATGTGTCTGATGTGTGCTCTGGACTTGTGTGATGTGTCTGATGTGTGCTCTGTTCTTGTGTGATGTGTCTGATGTGTGCTCTGCACTTGTGTGATGTGTCTGATGTGTGTTCTGTGCTTGTGTGATGTGTCTGAAGTGTGCTCTGTGTTTGTGTGATGTGTCTGATGTGTGCTCTGTGCTTGTGTAATGTGTCTGATGTGTGCTTTGTACTTGTGTGATGTGTCTGATGTGTGCTCTATGCTTGTGTGATGTGTCTGATGTGTGCTTTGTGCTTGGTGATGTGTCTGATGTGTGCTCTGTGCTTGTGTGATGTGTCTGATGTGTGCTCTGTTCTTGTGTGATGTGTCTGATGTGTGCTCTGGACTTGTGTGATGTGTCTGATGTGTGCTCTATGCTAGGGTAATGTGTCTGATATGTGCTATGTACTTGTGTGATGTGTCTGATGTGTGCTCTGTTCTTGTGTGATGTGTCTGATGTGTGCTTTGTGTTTGTGTGATGTGTCTGATGTGTGCTCTGTGCTTGTGTGATGTGTCTGATGTGTGCTCTGTGCTAGGGTAATGTGTCTGATGTGTGCTAGGTGCTTGGGTGATGTGTCTGATGTGTGCTCTGTTCTTGTGTGATGTGTCTGATGTGTGCTCTGGACTTGTGTGATGTGTCTGATGTGTGCTCTGTTCTTGTGTGATGTGTCTGATGTGTGCTCTGCACTTGTGTGATGTGTCTGATGTGTGTTCTGTGCTTGTGTGATGTGTCTGATGTGTGTTCTGTGCTTGTGTGATGTGTCTGATGTGTGCTCTGTGTTTGTGTGATGTGTCTGATGTGTGCTCTGTGCTTGTGTAATGTGTCTGATGTGTGCTTTGTACTTGTGTGATGTGTCTGATGTGTGCTCTATGCTTGTGTGATGTGTCTGATGTGTGCTTTGTGCTTGGTGATGTGTGCTCTGTTCTTGTGTGATGTGTCTGATGTGTGCTCTGTGCTTGTGTGATGTGTCTGATGTGTGCTCTATGCTAGGGTAATGTGTCTGATGTGTGCGTTGTACTTGTGTGATGTGTCTGATGTGTGCTCTATGCTTGTGTGATGTGTCTGATGTGTGCTCTGTGCTTGTGTGATGTGTCTGATGTGTGCTCTGTTCTTGTGTGATGTGTCAGATGTGTGCTCTATGCTAGGGTAATGTGTCTGATGTGTGCTATGCGCTTGTGTGATGTGTCTGATGTGTGTTCTGTGCTTGTGTGATGTGTCTGATGTGTGCTCTGTGTTTGTGTGATGTGTCTGATGTGTGTTCTGTGTTTGTGTGATGTGTCTGATGTGTGCTCTGTGCTTGTGTAATGTGTCTGATGTGTGCTTTGTACTTGTGTGATGTGTCTGATGTGTGCTCTATGCTTGTGTGATGTGTCTGATGTGTGCTTTGTGCTTGGTGATGTGTCTGATGTGTGCTCTGTGCTTGTGTGATGTGTCTGATGTGTGCTCTGTTCTTGTGTGATGTGTCTGATGTGTGCTCTGGACTTGTATGATGTGTCTGATGTATGCTCTATGCTAGGGTAATGTGTCTGATGTGTGCTATGTACTTGTGTGATGTGTCTGATGTGTGCTCTGTTCTTGTGTGATGTGTCTGATGTGTGCTTTGTCTTTGTGTGATGTGTCTGATGTGTGCTCTGTGCTTGTGTGATGTGTCTGATGTGTGGGCTGTGCTCGTATGATGTGTCTGATGTGTGTTCTGTGCTTGTGTGATGTGTCTGATGTGTGCTCTGTCCTTGTGTGATGTGTCTGATGTGTGCTCTGTGCTAGGGTAATGTGTCTGATGTGTGCTAGGTGCTTGGGTGATGTGTCTGATGTGTGCTCTGTTCTTGTGTGATGTGTCTGATGTGTGCTCTGTTCTTGTGTGATGTGTCTGATGTGTGCTCTGGACTTGTGTGATGTGTCTGATGTGTGCTCTGTTCTTGTGTGATGTGTCTGATGTGTGCTCTGCACTTGTGTGATGTGTCTGATGTGTGTTCTGTGCTTGTGTGATGTGTCTGATGTGTGCTCTGTGTTTGTGTGATGTGTCTGATGTGTGCTCTGTGCTTGTGTAATGTGTCTGATGTGTGCTTTGTACTTGTGTGATGTGTCTGATGTGTGCTCTATGCTTGTGTGATGTGTCTGATGTGTGCTTTGTGCTTGGTGATGTGTCTGATGTGTGCTCTGTGCTTGTGTGATGTGTCTGATGTGTGCTCTGTTCTTGTGTGATGTGTCTGATGTGTGCTCTGGACTTGTGTGATGTGTCTGATGTGTGCTCTATGCTAGGGTAATGTGTCTGATGTGTGCTATGTACTTGTGTGATGTGTCTGATGTGTGCTCTGTTCTTGTGTGATGTGTCTGATGTGTGCTTTGTGTTTGTGTGATGTGTCTGATGTGTGCTCTGTGCTTGTGTGATGTGTCTGATGTGTGCTCTGTGCTAGGGTAATGTGTCTGATGTGTGCTAGGTGCTTGGGTGATGTGTCTGATGTGTGCTCTGTTCTTGTGTGATGTGTCTGATGTGTGCTCTGGACTTGTGTGATGTGTCTGATGTGTGCTCTGCACTTGTGTGATGTGTCTGATGTGTGCTCTGCACTTGTGTGATGTGTCTGATGTGTGTTCTGTGCTTGTGTGATGTGTCTGATGTGTGTTCTGTGCTTGTGTGATGTGTCTGATGTGTGCTCTGTGTTTGTGTGATGTGTCTGATGTGTGCTCTGTGCTTGTGTAATGTGTCTGATGTGTGCTTTGTACTTGTGTGATGTGTCTGATGTGTGCTCTATGCTTGTGTGATGTGTCTGATGTGTGCTTTGTGCTTGGTGATGTGTGCACTGTTCTTGTGTGATGTGTCTGATGTGTGCTCTGTGCTTGTGTGATGTGTCTGATGTGTGCTCTATGCTAGGGTAATGTGTCTGATGTGTGCGTTGTACTTGTGTGATGTGTCTGATGTGTGCTCTATGCTTGTGTGATGTGTCTGATGTGTGCTCTGTGCTTGTGTGATGTGTCTGATGTGTGCTCTATGCTAGGGTAATGTGTCTGATGTGTGCTATGCGCTTGTGTGATGTGTCTGATGTGTGCTCTATGCTTGTGTGATGTGTCTGATGTGTGCTCTGTTCTTGTGTGATGTGTCAGATGTGTGCTCTATGCTAGGGTAATGTGTCTGATGTGTGCTATGCGCTTGTGTGATGTGTCTGATGTGTGTTCTGTGCTTGTGTGATGTGTCTGATGTGTGCTCTGTGTTTGTGTGATGTGTCTGATGTGTGTTCTGTGTTTGTGTGATGTGTCTGATGTGTGCTCTGTGCTTGTGTAATGTGTCTGATGTGTGCTTTGTACTTGTGTGATGTGTCTGATGTGTGCTCTATGCTTGTGTGATGTGTCTGATGTGTGCTTTGTGCTTGGTGATGTGTCTGATGTGTGCTCTGTGCTTGTGTGATGTGTCTGATGTGTGCTCTGTTCTTGTGTGATGTGTCTGATGTGTGCTCTGGACTTGTATGATGTGTCTGATGTATGCTCTATGCTAGGGTAATGTGTCTGATGTGTGCTATGTACTTGTGTGATGTGTCTGATGTGTGCTCTGTTCTTGTGTGATGTGTCTGATGTGTGCTTTGTCTTTGTGTGATGTGTCTGATGTGTGCTCTGTGCTTGTGTGATGTGTCTGATGTGTGGGCTGTGCTCGTATGATGTGTCTGATGTGTGTTCTGTGCTTGTGTGATGTGTCTGATGTGTGCTCTGTCCTTGTGTGATGTGTCTGATGTGTGCTCTGTGCTAGGGTAATGTGTCTGATGTGTGCTAGGTGCTTGGGTGATGTGTCTGATGTGTGCTCTGTTCTTGTGTGATGTGTCTGATGTGTGCTCTGGACTTGTGTGATGTGTCTGATGTGTGCTCTGTTCTTGTGTGATGTGTCTGATGTGTGCTCTGCACTTGTGTGATGTGTCTGATGTGTGTTCTGTGCTTGTATGATGTGTCTGATGTGTGTTCTGTGCTTGTGTGATGTGTCTGATGTGTGCTCTGTGCTTGTGTAATGTGTCTGATGTGTGCTTTGTACTTGTGTGATGTGACTGATGTGTGCTCTATGCTTGTGTGATGTGTCTGATGTGTGCTTTGTGCTTGGTGATGTGTCTGATGTGTGCTCTGTTCTTGTGTGATGTGTCTAATGTGTGCTCTATGCTAGGGTAATGTGTCTGATGTGTGCTATGTACTTGTGTGATGTGTCTGATGTGTGCTCTATGCTAGGGTAATGTGTCTGATGTGTGCTATGTACTTGTGTGATGTGTCTGATGTGTGCTCTGTTCTTGTGCGATGTGTCTGATGTGTGCATTGTGTTTGTGTGATGTGTCTGATGTGTGCTCTGTGCTTGTGTAATGTGTCTGATGTGTGGGCTGTGCTCGTATCATGTGTCTGATGTGTGTTCTGTGCTTGTGTGATGTGTCTGATGTGTGCTCTGTCCTTGTGTGATGTGTCTGATGTGTGCTCTGTGCTAGGGTAATGTGTCTGATGTGTGCTAGGTGCTTGGGTGATGTGTCTGATGTGTGCTCTGTTCTTGTGTGATGTGTCTGATGTGTGCTCTGGACTTGTGTGATGTGTCTGATGTGTGCTCTGTTCTTGTGTGATGTGTCTGATGTGTGCTCTGCACTTGTGTGATGTGTCTGATGTGTGTTCTGTGCTTGTGTGATGTGTCTGATGTGTGCTCTGTGTTTGTGTGATGTGTCTGATGTGTGCTCTGTGCTTGTGTAATGTGTCTGATGTGTGCTTTGTACTTGTGTGATGTGTCTGATGTGTGCTCTATGCTTGTGTGATGTGTCTGATGTGTGCTTTGTGCTTGGTGATGTGTCTGATGTGTGCTCTGTGCTTGTGTGATGTGTCTGATGTGTGCTCTGTTCTTGTGTGATGTGTCTGATGTGTGCTCTGGACTTGTGTGATGTGTCTGATGTGTGCTCTATGCTAGGGTAATGTGTCTGATGTGTGCTATGTACTTGTGTGATGTGTCTGATGTGTGCTCTGTTCTTGTGTGATGTGTCTGATGTGTGCTTTGTGTTTGTGTGATGTGTCTGATGTGTGCTCTGTGCTTGTGTGATGTGTCTGATGTGTGCTCTGTGCTAGGGTAATGTGTCTGATGTGTGCTAGGTGCTTGGGTGATGTGTCTGATGTGTGCTCTGTTCTTGTGTGATGTGTCTGATGTGTGCTCTGGACTTGTGTGATGTGTCTGATGTGTGCTCTGTTCTTGTGTGATGTGTCTGATGTGTGCTCTGCACTTGTGTGATGTGTCTGATGTGTGTTCTGTGCTTGTGTGATGTGTCTGATGTGTGTTCTGTGCTTGTGTGATGTGTCTAATGTGTGCTCTGTGTTTGTGTGAGGTGTCTGATGTGTGCTCTGTGCTTGTGTAATGTGTCTGATGTGTGCTTTGTACTTGTGTGATGTGTCTGATGTGTGCTCTATGCTTGTGTGATGTGTCTGATGTGTGCTTTGTGCTTGGTGATGTGTGCTCTGTTCTTGTGTGATGTGTCTGATGTGTGCTCTGTGCTTGTGTGATGTGTCTGATGTGTGCTCTATGCTAGGGTAATGTGTCTGATGTGTGCGTTGTACTTGTGTGATGTGTCTGATGTGTGCTCTATGCTTGTGTGATGTGTCTGATGTGTGCTCTGTGCTTGTGTGATGTGTCTGATGTGTGCTCTGTTCTTGTGTGATGTGTCAGATGTGTGCTCTATGCTAGGGTAATGTGTCTGATGTGTGCTATGCGCTTGTGTGATGTGTCTGATGTGTGTTCTGTGCTTGTGTGATGTGTCTGATGTGTGCTCTGTGTTTGTGTGATGTGTCTGATGTGTGTTCTGTGTTTGTGTGATGTGTCTGATGTGTGCTCTGTGCTTGTGTAATGAGTCTGATGTGTGCTTTGTACTTGTGTGATGTGTCTGATGTGTGCTCTATGCTTGTGTGATGTGTCTGATGTGTGCTTTGTGCTTGGTGATGTGTCTGATGTGTGCTCTGTGCTTGTGTGATGTGTCTGATGTGTGCTCTGTTCTTGTGTGATGTGTCTGATGTGTGCTCTGGACTTGTATGATGTGTCTGATGTATGCTCTATGCTAGGGTAATGTGTCTGATGTGTGCTATGTACTTGTGTGATGTGTCTGATGTGTGCTCTGTTCTTGTGTGATGTGTCTGATGTGTGCTTTGTCTTTGTGTGATGTGTCTGATGTGTGCTCTGTGCTTGTGTGATGTGTCTGATGTGTGGGCTGTGCTCGTATGATGTGTCTGATGTGTGTTCTGTGCTTGTGTGATGTGTCTGATGTGTGCTCTGTCCTTGTGTGATGTGTCTGATGTGTGCTCTGTGCTAGGGTAATGTGTCTGATGTGTGCTAGGTGCTTGGGTGATGTGTCTGATGTGTGCTCTGTTCTTGTGTGATGTGTCTGATGTGTGCTCTGGACTTGTGTGATGTGTCTGATGTGTGCTCTGTTCTTGTGTGATGTGTCTGATGTGTGCTCTGCACTTGTGTGATGTGTCTGATGTGTGTTCTGTGCTTGTGTGATGTGTCTGATGTGTGTTCTGTGCTTGTGTGATGTGTCTGATGTGTGCTCTGTGCTTGTGTAATGTGTCTGATGTGTGCTTTGTACTTGTGTGATGTGTCTGATGTGTGCTCTATGCTTGTGTGATGTGTCTGATGTGTGCTTTGTGCTTGGTGATGTGTCTGATGTGTGCTCTGTTCTTGTGTGATGTGTCTAATGTGTGCTCTATGCTAGGGTAATGTGTCTGATGTGTGCTATGTACTTGTGTGATGTGTCTGATGTGTGCTCTATGCTAGGGTAATGTGTCTGATGTGTGCTATGTACTTGTGTGATGTGTCTGATGTGTGCTCTGTTCTTGTGCGATGTGTCTGATGTGTGCATTGTGTTTGTGTGATGTGTCTGATGTGTGCTCTGTGCTTGTGTAATGTGTCTGATGTGTGGGCTGTGCTCGTATCATGTGTCTGATGTGTGTTCTGTGCTTGTGTGATGTGTCTGATGTGTGCTCTGTCCTTGTGTGATGTGTCTGATGTGTGCTCTGTGCTAGGGTAATGTGTCTGATGTGTGCTAGGTGCTTGGGTGATGTGTCTGATGTGTGCTCTGTTCTTGTGTGATGTGTCTGATGTGTGCTCTGGACTTGTGTGATGTGTCTGATGTGTGCTCTGTTCTTGTGTGATGTGTCTGATGTGTGTTCTGTGCTTGTGTGATGTGTCTGATGTGTGCTCTGTCCTTGTGTGATGTGTCTGATGTGTGCTCTGTGCTAGGGTAATGTGTCTGATGTGTGCTAGGTGCTTGGGTGATGTGTCTGATGTGTGCTCTGTTCTTGTGTGATGTGTCTTATGTGTGCTCTGGACTTGTGTGATGTGTCTGATGTGTGCTCTGAACTTGTGAGATGTGTCTGATGTGTGTTCTGTGCTTGTGTGATGTGTCTGATGTGTGTTCTGTGCTTGTGTGATGTGTCTGATGTGTGTTCTTTGTGTGATGTGTCTGATGTGTGCTCTGTGTTTGTGTGATGTTTCTGATGTGTGCTCTGTGCTTGTGTAATGTGTCTGATGTGTGCTTTGTACATGTGTGATGTGTCTGATGTGTGCTCTATGCTTGTGTGATGTGTCTGATGTGTGCTTTGTGCTTGGTGATGTGTCTGACGTGTGCTCTGTGCTTGTGTGATGTGTCTGATGTGTGCTCTGGACTTGTGTGATGTGTCTGATGTGTGCTATGTGCTTGGGTGATGTGTCTGATGTGTGCTATGCGCTTGTGTGATGTGTCTGATGTGTGTTCTGTGCTTGTGTGATGTGTCTGATGTGTGCTTTGTGTTTGTGTGATGTGTCTGATGTGTGCTCTGTGCTTGTGTAATGTGTCTGATGTGTGCTTTGTACTTGTGTGATGTGTCTGATGTGTGCTCTGTTCTTGTGTGATGTGTCTGATGTGTGCTCTGGACTTGTGTGATGTGTCTGATGTATGCTGTATGCTAGGGTAATGTGTCTGATGTGTGCTATGTACTTGTGTGATGTGTCTGATGTGTGCTCTGTTCTTGTGTGATGTGTCTGATGTGTGCTTTGTGTTTGTGTGATGTGTCTGATGTGTGCTCTGTGCTTGTGTGATGTGTCTGATGTGTGCTCTGTGCTTGTGTGATGTGTCTGATGTGTGCTCTGTGCTAGGGTAATGTGTCTGATGTGTGCTAGGTGCTTGGGTGATGTGTCTGATGTGTGCTCTGTGCTCGTATGATGTGTGTTCTGTGCTTGTGTGATGTGTCTGATGTGTGTTCTGTTCTTGTGTGATGTGTCTGATGTGTGCTCTGGACTTGTGTGATGTGTCTGATGTGTGCTCTGTTCTTGTGTGATGTGTCTGATGTGTGTTCTGTGCTTGTGTGATGTGTCTGATGTGTGTTCTGTGCTTGTGTGATGTGTCTGATGTGTGCTCTGTGTTTGTGTGATGTGTCTGATGTGTGCTCTGTGATTGTGTAATGTGTCTGATGTGTGCTTTGTACTTGTCTGATGTGTCTGATGTGTGCTCTATGCTTGTGTGATGTGTCTGATGTGTGCTTTGTGCTTGGTGATGTGTCTGATGTGTGCTCTGTGCTTGTGTGAAGTGTCTGATGTGTGCTCTGGACTTGTGTGATGTGTCTGATGTGTGCTCTGTTCTTGTGTGATGTGTCTGATGTGTGCTTTGTGTTTGTGTGATGTGTCTGATGTGTGTTCTGTGCTTGTGTGATATGTCTGATGTGTGTTCTGTGCTTGTGTGATGTGTCTGATGTGTGCTCTGTTCTTGTGTGATGTGTCTGATGTGTGCTCTGGACTTGTGTGATGTGTCTGATGTGTGCTCTGTTCTTGTGTGATGTGTCTGATGTGTGCTTTGTGTTTGTGTGATGTGTCTGATGTGTGTTCTGTGCTTGTGTGATATGTCTGATGTGTGTTCTGTGCTTGTGTGATGTGTCTGATGTGTCTTCTGTGCTTGTGTGATGTGTCTGACGTGTGCTCTGTGCTTGTGTGATGTGTCTTATATGTGGGCTGTGCTTGTGTGATGTGTCTGATGTGTGCTCTGTGCTTGTGTGATGTGTCTGATGTGTCTTCTGTGCTTGTGTGATGTGTCTGATGTGTGCTCTGTGCTTGTGTGATGTGTCTGATGTGTACTCTGTGCTTGTGTGATGTGTCTGATGTGTGCTCTGTGCTTGGGTGATGTGTCTGATGTGTGTTCTGCGCTTGTGTGATGTGTCTGACGTGTGCTCTGTGCTTGTGTGATGTGTCTGATGTGTGCTCTGTGCTTGTGTGATGTGTGGGCTGTGCTCGTATGATGTGTCTGATGTGTGTTCTGTGCTTGTGTGATGTGTCTGATGTGTGCTCTGTTCTTGTGTGATGTGTCTGATGTGTGCTCTGTTCTTGTGTGATGTGTCTGATATGTGCTCTGCACTTGTGTGATGTGTCTGATGTGTGTTCTGTGCTTGTGTGATGTGTCTGATGTGTGTTCTGTGCT
The DNA here is from genome assembly GCF_039654945.1 of Dendrobates tinctorius. Classification (NCBI taxonomy): domain Eukaryota; kingdom Metazoa; phylum Chordata; class Amphibia; order Anura; family Dendrobatidae; genus Dendrobates; species Dendrobates tinctorius. The sequence goes on along the minus strand of NW_027361696.1, from coordinate 28,411,656 downwards.
TGTGTGATGTGTCTGATGTGTGCTCTGTGTTTGTGTGATGTGTCTGATGTGTGCTCTGTGCTTGTGTAATGTGATGTGTGCTTTGTACTTGTGTGATGTGTCTGATGTGTGCTCTATGCTTGTGTGATGTGTCTGATGTGTGCTTTGTGCTTGGTGATGTGTCTGATGTGTGCTCTGTGCTTGTGTGATGTGTCTGATGTGTGCTCTGTTCTTGTGTGATGTGTCAGATGTGTGCTCTGGACTTGTGTGATGTGTCTGATGTGTGCTCTATGCTAGGGTAATGTGTCTGATGTGTGCTATGTGCTTGGGTGATGTGTCTGATGTGTGCTATGCGCTTGTGTGATGTGTCTGATGTGTGTTTTGTGCTTGTGTGATGTGTCTGATGTGTCTTCTGTGCTTGTGTGATGTGTCTGATGTGTGCTCTGTGCTTGTGTGATGTGTCTGATGTGTACTCTGTGCTTGTGTGATGTGTCTGATGTGTGTTCTGAGCTTGTGTGATGTGTCTGATGTGTGCTCTGTGCTTGTGTGATGTGTCTGATGTGTGCTCTGTGCTTGTGTGATGTGTCTGATGTGTGGGCTGTGCTCGTATGATGTGTCTGATGTGTGTTCTGTGCTTGTGTGATGTGTCTGATGTGTGCTCTGTCCTTGTGTGATGTGTCTGATGTGTGCTCTGTGCTAGGGTAATGTGTCTGATGTGTGCTAGGTGCTTGGGTGATGTGTCTGATGTGTGCTCTGTTCTTGTGTGATGTGTGCTCTGGACTTGTTTGATGTGTCTGATGTGTGCTCTGTTCTTGTGTGATGTGTCTGATGTGTGCTCTGCACTTGTGAGATGTGTCTGATGTGTGTTCTGTGCTTGTGTGATGTGTCTGATGTGTGTTCTCTGTTTGTGTGATGTGTCTGATGTGTGCTCTGTGTTTGTGTGATGTGTCTGATGTGTGCTCTGTGCTTGTGTAATGTGTCTGATGTGTGCTTTATACTTGTGTGATGTGTCTGATGTGTGCTCTATGCTTGTGTGATGTGTCTGATGTGTGCTTTGTGCTTGTGTGATGTGTCTGATGTGTGCTCTGTTCTTGTGTGATGTGTCTGTTGTGTGCTATGTGCTTGTGTGATGTGTCTGATGTATGCTCTATGCTAGGGTAATGTGTCTGATGTGTGCTATGTACTTGTGTGATGTGTCTGATGTGTGCTCTGTTCTTGTGTGATGTGTCTGATGTGTGCTTTGTCTTTGTGTGATGTGTCTGATGTGTGCTCTGTGCTTGTGTGATGTGTCTGATGTGTGGGCTGTGCTCGTATGATGTGTCTGATGTGTGTTCTGTGCTTGTGTGATGTGTCTGATGTGTGCTCTGTCCTTGTGTGATGTGTCTGATGTGTGCTCTGTGCTAGGGTAATGTGTCTGATGTGTGCTAGGTGCTTGGGTGATGTGTCTGATGTGTGCTCTGTTCTTGTGTGATGTGTCTGATGTGTGCGCTGGACTTGTGTGATGTGTCTGATGTGTGCTCTGTTCTTGTGTGATGTGTCTGATGTGTGCTCTGCACTTGTGTGATGTGTCTGATGTGTGTTCTGTGCTTGTGTGATGTGTCTGATGTGTGTTCTGTGCTTGTGTGATGTGTCTGATGTGTGCTCTGTGTTTGTGTGATGTGTCTGATGTGTGCTCTGTGCTTGTGTAATGTGTCTGATGTGTGCTTTGTACTTGTGTGATGTGTCTGATGTGTGCTCTATGCTTGTGTGATGTGTCTGATGTGTGCTTTGTGCTTGGTGATGTGTCTGATGTGTGCTCTGTTCTTGTGTGATGTGTCTGATGTGTGCTCTATGCTAGGGTAATGTGTCTGATGTGTGCTATGTACTTGTGTGATGTGTCTGATGTGTGCTCTATGCTAGGGTAATGTGTCTGATGTGTGCTATGTACTTGTGTGATGTGTCTGATGTGTGCTCTGTTCTTGTGCGATGTGTCTGATGTGTGCATTGTGTTTGTGTGATGTGTCTGATGTGTGCTCTGTGCTTGTGTAATGTGTCTGATGTGTGGGCTGTGCTCGTATCATGTGTCTGATGTGTGTTCTGTGCTTGTGTGATGTGTCTGATGTGTGCTCTGTCCTTGTGTGATGTGTCTGATGTGTGCTCTGTGCTTGGGTGATGTGTCTGATGTGTGTTCTGCGCTTGTGTGATGTGTCTGACGTGTGCTCTGTGCTTGTGTGATGTGTCTGATGTGTGCTCTGTGCTTGTGTGATGTGTGGGCTGTGCTCGTATGATGTGTCTGATGTGTGTTCTGTGCTTGTGTGATGTGTCTGATGTGTGCTCTGTTCTTGTGTGATGTGTCTGATGTGTGCTCTGGACTTGTGTGATGTGTCTGATGTGTGCTCTGTTCTTGTGTGATGTGTCTGATATGTGCTCTGCACTTGTGTGATGTGTCTGATGTGTGTTCTGTGCTTGTGTGATGTGTCTGATGTGTGTTCTGTGCTTGTGTGATGTGTCTGATGTGTGCTCTGTGTTTGTGTGATGTGTCTGATGTGTGCTCTGTGCTTGTGTAATGTGATGTGTGCTTTGTACTTGTGTGATGTGTCTGATGTGTGCTCTATGCTTGTGTGATGTGCCTGATGTGTGCTTTGTGCTTGGTGATGTGTCTGATGTGTGCTCTGTGCTTGTGTGATGTGTCTGATGTGTGCTCTGTTCTTGTGTGATGTGTCAGATGTGTGCTCTGGACTTGTGTGATGTGTCTGATGTGTGCTCTATGCTAGGGTAATGTGTCTGATGTGTGCTATGTGCTTGGGTGATGTGTCTGATGTGTGCTATGCGCTTGTGTGATGTGTCTGATGTGTGTTTTGTGCTTGTGTGATGTGTCTGATGTGTCTTCTGTGCTTGTGTGATGTGTCTGATGTGTGCTCTGTGCTTGTGTGATGTGTCTGATGTGTACTCTGTGCTTGTGTGATGTGTCTGATGTGTGTTCTGAGCTTGTGTGATGTGTCTGATGTGTGCTCTGTGCTTGTGTGATGTGTCTGATGTGTGCTCTGTGCTTGTGTGATGTGTCTGATGTGTGGGCTGTGCTCGTATGATGTGTCTGATGTGTGTTCTGTGCTTGTGTGATGTGTCTGATGTGTGCTCTGTCCTTGTGTGATGTGTCTGATGTGTGCTCTGTGCTAGGGTAATGTGTCTGATGTGTGCTAGGTGCTTGGGTGATGTGTCTGATGTGTGCTCTGTTCTTGTGTGATGTGTGCTCTGGACTTGTTTGATGTGTCTGATGTGTGCTCTGTTCTTGTGTGATGTGTCTGATGTGTGCTCTGCACTTGTGAGATGTGTCTGATGTGTGTTCTGTGCTTGTGTGATGTGTCTGATGTGTGTTCTCTGTTTGTGTGATGTGTCTGATGTGTGCTCTGTGTTTGTGTGATGTGTCTGATGTGTGCTCTGTGCTTGTGTAATGTGTCTGATGTGTGCTTTATACTTGTGTGATGTGTCTGATGTGTGCTCTATGCTTGTGTGATGTGTCTGATGTGTGCTTTGTGCTTGTGTGATGTGTCTGATGTGTGCTCTGTTCTTGTGTGATGTGTCTGTTGTGTGCTATGTGCTTGTGTGATGTGTCTGATGTATGCTCTATGCTAGGGTAATGTGTCTGATGTGTGCTATGTACTTGTGTGATGTGTCTGATGTGTGCTCTGTTCTTGTGTGATGTGTCTGATGTGTGCTTTGTCTTTGTGTGATGTGTCTGATGTGTGCTCTGTGCTTGTGTGATGTGTCTGATGTGTGGGCTGTGCTCGTATGATGTGTCTGATGTGTGTTCTGTGCTTGTGTGATGTGTCTGATGTGTGCTCTGTCCTTGTGTGATGTGTCTGATGTGTGCTCTGTGCTAGGGTAATGTGTCTGATGTGTGCTAGGTGCTTGGGTGATGTGTCTGATGTGTGCTCTGTTCTTGTGTGATGTGTCTGATGTGTGCGCTGGACTTGTGTGATGTGTCTGATGTGTGCTCTGTTCTTGTGTGATGTGTCTGATGTGTGCTCTGCACTTGTGTGATGTGTCTGATGTGTGTTCTGTGCTTGTGTGATGTGTCTGATGTGTGTTCTGTGCTTGTGTGATGTGTCTGATGTGTGCTCTGTGTTTGTGTGATGTGTCTGATGTGTGCTCTGTGCTTGTGTAATGTGTCTGATGTGTGCTTTGTACTTGTGTGATGTGTCTGATGTGTGCTCTATGCTTGTGTGATGTGTCTGATGTGTGCTTTGTGCTTGGTGATGTGTCTGATGTGTGCTCTGTTCTTGTGTGATGTGTCTGATGTGTGCTCTATGCTAGGGTAATGTGTCTGATGTGTGCTATGTACTTGTGTGATGTGTCTGATGTGTGCTCTATGCTAGGGTAATGTGTCTGATGTGTGCTATGTACTTGTGTGATGTGTCTGATGTGTGCTCTGTTCTTGTGCGATGTGTCTGATGTGTGCATTGTGTTTGTGTGATGTGTCTGATGTGTGCTCTGTGCTTGTGTAATGTGTCTGATGTGTGGGCTGTGCTCGTATCATGTGTCTGATGTGTGTTCTGTGCTTGTGTGATGTGTCTGATGTGTGCTCTGTCCTTGTGTGATGTGTCTGATGTGTGCTCTGTGCTAGGGTAATGTGTCTGATGTGTGCTAGGTGCTTGGGTTATGTGTCTGATGTGTGCTCTGTTCTTGTGTGATGAGTCTGATGTGTGCTCTGGACTTGTGTGATGTGTCTGATGTGTGCTCTGTTCTTGTGTGATGTGTCTGATGTGTGTTCTGTGCTTGTGTGATGTGTCTGATGTGTGCTCTGTCCTTGTGTGATGTGTCTGATGTGTGCTCTGTGCTAGGGTAATGTGTCTGATGTGTGCTAGGTGCTTGGGTGATGTGTCTGATGTGTGCTCTGTTCTTGTGTGATGTGTCTGATGTGTGCTCTGGACTTGTGTGATGTGTCTGATGTGTGCTCTGCACTTGTGTGATGTGTCTGATGTGTGTTCTGTGCTTGTGTGATGTGTCTGATGTGTGCTCTGTGTTTGTGTGATGTGTCTGATGTGTGGTCTGTGCTTGTGTAATGTGTCTGATGTGTGCTCTGTCCTTGTGTGATGTGTCTGATGTGTGCTCTGTTCTTGTGTGATGTGTCTGATGTGTGCTCTGGACTTGTGTGATGTGTCTGATGTGTGCTCTGTTCTTGTGTGATGTGTCTGATGTGTGCTCTGCACTTGTGTGATGTGTCTGATGTGTGTTCTGTGCTTGTGTGATGTGTCTGATGTGTGTTCTGTGCTTGTGTGATGTGTCTGATGTGTGCTCTGTGTTTGTGTGATGTGTCTGATGTGTGGTCTGTGCTTGTGTAATGTGTCTGATGTGTGCTTTGTACTTGTGTGATGTGTCTGATGTGTGCTCTATGCTTGTGTGATGTGTCTGATGTGTGCTTTGTGCTTGGTGATGTGTCTGATGTGTGCTCTGTGCTTGTGTGATGTGTCTGATGTGTGCTCTGTTCTTGTGTGATTTGTCTGATGTGTGCTCTGGACTTGTGTGATGTGTCTGATGTGTGCTCTGTTCTTGTGTGATGTGTCTGATGTGTGCTCTGCACTTGTGTGATGTGTCTGATGTGTGTTCTGTGCTTGTGTGATGTGTCTGATGTGTGTTCTGTGCTTGTGTGATGTGTCTGATGTGTGCTCTGTGTTTGTGTGATGTGTCTGATGTGTGCTCTGTGCTTGTGTAATGTGTCTGATGTGTGCTTTGTACTTGTGTGATGTGTCTGATGTGTGCTCTATGCTTGTGTGATGTGTCTGATGTGTGCTTTGTGCTTGGTGATGTGTCTGATGTGTGCTCTGTTCTTGTGTGATGTGTCTGATGTGTGCTCTATGCTAGGGTAATGTGTCTGATGTGTGCTATGTACTTGTGTGATGTGTCTGATGTGTGCTCTATGCTAGGGTAATGTGTCTGATGTGTGCTATGTACTTGTGTGATGTGTCTGATGTGTGCTCTGTTCTTGTGCGATGTGTCTGATGTGTGCATTGTGTTTGTGTGATGTGTCTGATGTGTGCTCTGTGCTTGTGTAATGTGTCTGATGTGTGGGCTGTGCTCGTATCATGTGTCTGATGTGTGTTCTGTGCTTGTGTGATGTGTCTGATGTGTGCTCTGTCCTTGTGTGATGTGTCTGATGTGTGCTCTGTGCTAGGGTAATGTGTCTGATGTGTGCTAGGTGCTTGGGTTATGTGTCTGATGTGTGCTCTGTTCTTGTGTGATGAGTCTGATGTGTGCTCTGGACTTGTGTGATGTGTCTGATGTGTGCTCTGTTCTTGTGTGATGTGTCTGATGTGTGTTCTGTGCTTGTGTGATGTGTCTGATGTGTGCTCTGTCCTTGTGTGATGTGTCTGATGTGTGCTCTGTGCTAGGGTAATGTGTCTGATGTGTGCTAGGTGCTTGGGTGATGTGTCTGATGTGTGCTCTGTTCTTGTGTGATGTGTCTGATGTGTGCTCTGGACTTGTGTGATGTGTCTGATGTGTGCTCTGCACTTGTGTGATGTGTCTGATGTGTGTTCTGTGCTTGTGTGATGTGTCTGATGTGTGCTCTGTGTTTGTGTGATGTGTCTGATGTGTGGTCTGTGCTTGTGTAATGTGTCTGATGTGTGCTCTGTCCTTGTGTGATGTGTCTGATGTGTGCTCTGTTCTTGTGTGATGTGTCTGATGTGTGCTCTGGACTTGTGTGATGTGTCTGATGTGTGCTCTGTTCTTGTGTGATGTGTCTGATGTGTGCTCTGCACTTGTGTGATGTGTCTGATGTGTGTTCTGTGCTTGTGTGATGTGTCTGATGTGTGTTCTGTGCTTGTGTGATGTGTCTGATGTGTGCTCTGTGTTTGTGTGATGTGTCTGATGTGTGGTCTGTGCTTGTGTAATGTGTCTGATGTGTGCTTTGTACTTGTGTGATGTGTCTGATGTGTGCTCTATGCTTGTGTGATGTGTCTGATGTGTGCTTTGTGCTTGGTGATGTGTCTGATGTGTGCTCTGTGCTTGTGTGATGTGTCTGATGTGTGCTCTGTTCTTGTGTGATTTGTCTGATGTGTGCTCTGGACTTGTGTGATGTGTCTGATGTGTGCTACGTGCTTGGGTGATGTGTCTGATGTGTGCTCTGTGCTTGTGTAATGTGTCTGATGTGTGCTCTGTGTTTGTGTGATGTGTCTGATGTGTGCTCTGTGCTTGTGTAATGTGTCTGATGTGTGCTTTGTACTTGTGTGATGTGTCTGATGTGTGCTCTGTTCTTGTGTGATGTGTCTGATGTGTGCTTTGTGTTTGTGTGATGTGTCTGATGTGTGCTCTGTGCTTGTGTGATGTGTCTGATGTGTGGGCTGTGCTCGTATGATGTGTCTGATGTGTGTTCTGTGCTTGTGTGATGTGTCTGATGTGTGCTCTGTCCTTGTGTGATGTGTCTGATGTGTGCTCTGTGCTAGGGTAATGTGTCTGATGTGTGCTAGGTGCTTGTGTGATGTGTCTGATGTGTGCTCTGTCCTTGTGTGATGTGTCTGATGTGTGCTCTGTGCTTGTGTGATGTGTCTGATGTGTGCTCTGGACTTGTGTGATGTGTCTGATGTGTGCTCTATGCTAGGGTAATGTGTCTGATGTGTGCTATGTACTTGTGTGATGTGTCTGATGTGTGCTCTGTTCTTGTGTGATGTGTCTGATGTGTGGGCTGTGCTCGTATGATGTGTCTGATGTGTGTTCTGTGCTTGTGTGATGTGTCTGATGTGTGCTCTGTCCTTGTGTGATGTGTCTGATGTGTGCTCTGTGCTTGTGTGATGTGTCTGATGTGTGCTCTGTTCTTGTGTGATGTGTCTGATGTGTGCTCTGGGCTTGTGTGATGTGTCTGATGTGTGCTCTATGCTTGTGTGATGTGTCTGATGTGTGCTTTGTGCTTGGTGATGTGTCTGATGTGTGCTCTGTGCTTGTGTGATGTGTCTGATGTGTGCTCTGTTCTTGTGTGATGTGTCTGATGTGTGCTCTGGACTTGTGTGATGTGTCTGATGTGTGCTCTGTTCTTGTGTGATGTGTCTGATGTGTGCTTTGTGTTTGTGTGATGTGTCTGATGTGTGCTCTGTGCTTGTGTGATGTGTCATATGTGTTCTATGCTTGTGTGATGTGCCTGATGTGTGCTCTGTGCTTGTGTGATGTGTCTGGTGTGTGCTCTGTGCTTGTGTGATGTGTCTGATGTGTTCTCTGTGCTTGTGTGATATGTCTGATGTGTGCTCTGTGCTTGTGTGATGTGTCTTACGTGCGCAATGTGATGTGTCTGATGTGCGTTCTGCGCTTGTGTGATGTGTCTGATGTGTGCTCTGTGCTTGTGAGATGTGTCTGATGTGTGTTCTGTGCTTGTGTGATGCGTCTGATGTGTGTTCTGTGCTTGTGTGATGTGTCTGATGTGTGCACTGTGCTTGTGTTATGTGCCTGATGTGTGCTCTGCGCTTGTGTGATGTGTCTGATGTGTGTTCTGTGTTTGTGTGATGTGTCTGATGTGTGCTCTGTGCTTGTGTAATGTGTCTGATGTGTGCTTTTTACTTGTGTGATGTGTCTGATGTGTGCTTTGTGCTTGGTGATGTGTCTGATGTGTGCTCTGTGCTTGTGTGATGTGTCTGATGTGTGCTCTGTTCTTGTGTGATGTGTCTGATGTGTGCTCTGGACTTGTGTGATGTGTCTGATGTGTGCTATGTACTTGTTTGATGTGTCTGATGTGTGCTCTGTTCTTGTGTGATGTGTCTGATGTGTGCTTTGTGTTTGTGTGATGTGTCTGATGTGTGCTCTGTGCTTGTGTGATGTGTCTGATGTGTGCTCTGTGCTTGTGTGATGTGTCTGATGTGTGCTCTGTGCTTGTGTGATGTGTCTGATGTGTCTTCTGTGCTTGTGTGATGTGTCTGATGTGTGCTCTGTGCTTGTGTGATGTGTCTGATGTGTACTCTGTGCTTGTGTGATGTGTCTGATGTGTGCTCTGTGCTTGGGTGATGTGTCTGATGTGTGTTCTGCGCTTGTGTGATGTGTCTGATGTGTGCTCTGTGCTTGTGTGATGTGTCTGATATGTGCTCTGTGCTTATGTGATGTGTCTGATGTGTGGGCTGTGCTCGTATGATGTGTCTGATGTGTGTTCTGTGCTTGTGTGAGGTGTCTGATCTGTGCTATGTGCTTGTGTGATGTGTCTGTTGTGTGCTCTGTGCTTGTGTGATGTGTCTGATGTGTGCTCTGTGCTTGTGTGATGTGTCTGATGTGTGCTCTGTGCTTGTGTAATGTGTCTGATGTGTGCTTTGTACTTGTGTGATGTGTCTGATGTGTGTTCTGTGTTTGTGTGATGTGTCTGATGTTTGCTCTATGCTTGTGTGATGTGTCTGATGTGTGCTCTGTGCTAGGTAATGTGTCTGGTGTGTGCTATGTGCTTGTGTGAGGTGTCTGATGTGTGCTCTGTGCTTGTGTAATGTGTCTGATGTGTGCACTGTGCTTGTGTGATGTGCCTGATGTGTGCTCTCTGCTTGTGTGATGTGTCTGATGTGTGCACTGTGCTTGTGTTATGTGCCTGATGTGTGCTCTGTGCTTGTGTGATGTGTCTGATGTGTGCACTGTGCTTGTGTGATGTGTCTGATGTGTGCTCTGTGCTTGTGTGATGTGTCTGATGTGTGCTCTGTGCTTGTGTGATGTGTCTGATGTGTGCTCTGTGCTTGGGTAATGTGTCTGATGTGTGCTCTGTGCTTGGGTAATGTGTCTGATGTGTGCACTGTGCTTGTGTGATGTGTCTGATGTGTGCTCTGTGCCTGTGTGATATGTCTGATGTGTGCTCTGTGCTTGTGTGATGTGTCTGATGTGTGCTCTCTGCTTGTGTGATGTGTCTGATGTGTGTTCTGTGCTTGTGTGATGTGTCTGATGTGTGCTCTGTGCCTGTGTGATGTGTCTGATGTGTGTTCTGGGCTTGTGTGATGTATCTGATGTGTGTTCTGCGCTTGTGTGATGTGTCTGATGTGTGCTTTGTACATGTGTGATGTGTCTGATGTGTGCTATGTGCTTGGGTGATGTGTCTGATGTGTGCTCTGTTCTTGTGTGATGTGTCTGATGTGTGCTCTGTGCTTGTGTGATGTGTCTGACGTGCGCACTGTGCTTGTATGATATGTCTGATGTGTGCTCTGTGGTTGTGTGATGTGACTGATATGTGGCTTGTGCTTGTGTGATGTGTCTTATATGTTGGCTGTGCTTGTGTGATGTGTCTGATGTGTGCTCTGTGCTTGTGTGATGTGTCTGATGTGTGCTCTGTGCTTGTGTGATGTGTCTGATGTGTGCTATGTGCTTGTGTGATTTGTCTGATGTGTGCTATGTGCTTGTGTAATGTGTCTGATGTGTGCTATGTGCTTGTGTAATGTGTCTGATGTGTGCTATGTGCTTGTGTGATGTGTTTGATGTGTGTTCTGTGCTTGTGTGATGTGTCTGATGTGTGCTCTATGCTTGTGTGATGTGTCTGATGTGTGCTCTGTGCTTGTGTGATGTGTCTGGTGTGTGCTCTATGCTTGTGTGATGTGTCTGATGTGTGTCCTGTGCTTGTGTGATGTGTCTGATGTTTGCTCTGTACTTGTGTGAAGTGTCGGATGTGTGCTCTGTACTTGTGCGATGTGTCTGATGTGTGCTCTTTGCTTGTGTGATGTGTCTGATGTGTGATCTGTCCTTGTGTGATGTGTCTGATGTGTGCTCTGTGCTTGTGTGATGTGTCTGATGTGTGCTCTGTGCTTGTGTGATGTGTCTGATGTGTGATCTGTACTTGTGTGATGTGTCTGATGTGTGCTCTTTGCTTGTGTGATGTGTCTGATGTGTGATCTGTCCTTGTGTGATGTGTCTGATGTGTGTTCTGTGCTTGTGTGATGTGTCTGATGTGTGCTCTTTGCTTGTGTGATGTGTCTGATGTGTGATCTGTGCTTGTGTGATGTGTCTGATGTGTGCACTGTGCTTGTGTGATGTGCCTGATGTGTGCTCTGTGCTTGTGTGATGTGTCTGATGTGTGGGCTGTGCTCGTATGATGTGTCTGATGTGTGTTCTGTGCTTGTGTGATGTGTCTGATGTGTGCTCTGTCCTTGTGTGATGTGTCTGATGTGTGCTCTGTGCTTGTGTGATGTGTCTGATGTGTGGGCTGTGCTCGTATGATGTGTCTGATGTGTGCTCTGTCCTTGTGTGATGGGTCTGATGTGTGCTCTGTCCTTGTGTGATGTGTCTGATGTGTGCTTTGTGTTTGTGTGATGTGTCTGATGTGTGCTCTGTGCTTGTGTGATGTGTCTGATGTGTGCTCTGTGCTTGTGTGATGTGTCTGATGTGTCTTCTGTGCTTGTGTGATGTGTCTGATGTGTGCTCTGTGCTTGTGTGATGTGTCTGATGTGTACTCTGTGCTTGTGTGATGTGTCTGATGTGTGTTCTGCGCTTGTGTGATGTGTCTGATGTGTGCTCTGCGCTTGTGTGATGTGTCTGATGTGTGCTCTGTGCTTGTGTGATGTGTCTGATGTGTGGGCTGTGCTCGTATGATGTGTCTGATGTGTGTTCTGTGCTTGTGTGATGTGTCTGATGTGTGCTCTGTTCTTGTGTGATGTGTCTGATGTGTGCTCTGGACTTGTGTGATGTGTCTGATGTGTGCTCTGTTCTTGTGTGATGTGTCTGATGTGTGCTCTGTGCTTGTGTGATGTGTCTGATGTGTGCTCTGTGCTTGTGTGATGTGTCTGATGTGTGGGCTGTGCTCGTATGATGTGTCTGATGTGTGTTCTGTGCTTGTGTGATGTGTCTGATGTGTGCTCTGTTCTTGTGTGATGTGTCTGATGTGTGCTCTGGACTTGTGTGATGTGTCTGATGTGTGCTCTGTTCTTGTGTGATGTGTCTGATGTGTGCTCTGCACTTGTGTGATGTGTCTGATGTGTGTTCTGTGCTTGTGTGATGTGTCTGATGTGTGTTCTGTGCTTGTGTGATGTGTCTGATGTGTGCTCTGTGTTTGTGTGATGTGTCTGATGTGTGCTCTGTGCTTGTGTAATGTGATGTGTGCTTTGTACTTGTGTGATGTGTCTGATGTGTGCTCTATGCTTGTGTGATGTGTCTGATGTGTGCTTTGTGCTTGGTGATGTGTCTGATGTGTGCTCTGTGCTTGTGTGATGTGTCTGATGTGTGCTCTGTTCTTGTGTGATGTGTCTGATGTGTGCTCTGGACTTGTGTGATGTGTCTGATGTGTGCTCTATGCTAGGGTAATGTGTCTGATGTGTGCTATGTGCTTGGGTGATGTGTCTGATGTGTGCTATGCGCTTGTGTGATGTGTCTGATGTGTGTTTTGTGCTTGTGTGATGTGTCTGATGTGTCTTCTGTGCTTGTGTGATGTGTCTGATGTGTGCTCTGTGCTTGTGTGATGTGTCTGATGTGTACTCTGTGCTTGTGTGATGTGTCTGATGTGTGTTCTGAGCTTGTGTGATGTGTCTGATGTGTGCTCTGTGCTTGTGTGATGTGTCTGATGTGTGCTCTGTGCTTGTGTGATGTGTCTGATGTGTGGGCTGTGCTCGTATGATGTGTCTGATGTGTGTTCTGTGCTTGTGTGATGTGTCTGATGTGTGCTCTGTCCTTGTGTGATGTGTCTGATGTGTGCTCTGTGCTAGGGTAATGTGTCTGATGTGTGCTAGGTGCTTGGGTGATGTGTCTGATGTGTGCTCTGTTCTTGTGTGATGTGTGCTCTGGACTTGTTTGATGTGTCTGATGTGTGCTCTGTTCTTGTGTGATGTGTCTGATGTGTGCTCTGCACTTGTGAGATGTGTCTGATGTGTGTTCTGTGCTTGTGTGATGTGTCTGATGTGTGTTCTCTGTTTGTGTGATGTGTCTGATGTGTGCTCTGTGTTTGTGTGATGTGTCTGATGTGTGCTCTGTGCTTGTGTAATGTGTCTGATGTGTGCTTTATACTTGTGTGATGTGTCTGATGTGTGCTCTATGCTTGTGTGATGTGTCTGATGTGTGCTTTGTGCTTGTGTGATGTGTCTGATGTGTGCTCTGTTCTTGTGTGATGTGTCTGATGTGTGCTATGTGCTTGTGTGATGTGTCTGATGTATGCTCTATGCTAGGGTAATGTGTCTGATGTGTGCTATGTACTTGTGTGATGTGTCTGATGTGTGCTCTGTTCTTGTGTGATGTGTCTGATGTGTGCTTTGTCTTTGTGTGATGTGTCTGATGTGTGCTCTGTGCTTGTGTGATGTGTCTGATGTGTGGGCTGTGCTCGTATGATGTGTCTGATGTGTGTTCTGTGCTTGTGTGATGTGTCTGATGTGTGCTCTGTCCTTGTGTGATGTGTCTGATGTGTGCTCTGTGCTAGGGTAATGTGTCTGATGTGTGCTAGGTGCTTGGGTGATGTGTCTGATGTGTGCTCTGTTCTTGTGTGATGTGTCTGATGTGTGCGCTGGACTTGTGTGATGTGTCTGATGTGTGCTCTGTTCTTGTGTGATGTGTCTGATGTGTGCTCTGCACTTGTGTGATGTGTCTGATGTGTGTTCTGTGCTTGTGTGATGTGTCTGATGTGTGTTCTGTGCTTGTGTGATGTGTCTGATGTGTGCTCTGTGTTTGTGTGATGTGTCTGATGTGTGCTCTGTGCTTGTGTAATGTGTCTGATGTGTGCTTTGTACTTGTGTGATGTGTCTGATGTGTGCTCTATGCTTGTGTGATGTGTCTGATGTGTGCTTTGTGCTTGGTGATGTGTCTGATGTGTGCTCTGTTCTTGTGTGATGTGTCTGATGTGTGCTCTATGCTAGGGTAATGTGTCTGATGTGTGCTATGTACTTGTGTGATGTGTCTGATGTGTGCTCTATGCTAGGGTAATGTGTCTGATGTGTGCTATGTACTTGTGTGATGTGTCTGATGTGTGCTCTGTTCTTGTGCGATGTGTCTGATGTGTGCATTGTGTTTGTGTGATGTGTCTGATGTGTGCTCTGTGCTTGTGTAATGTGTCTGATGTGTGGGCTGTGCTCGTATCATGTGTCTGATGTGTGTTCTGTGCTTGTGTGATGTGTCTGATGTGTGCTCTGTCCTTGTGTGATGTGTCTGATGTGTGCTCTGTGCTAGGGTAATGTGTCTGATGTGTGCTAGGTGCTTGGGTTATGTGTCTGATGTGTACTCTGTTCTTGTGTGATGTGTCTGATGTGTGCTCTGGACTTGTGTGATGTGTCTGATGTGTGCTCTGTTCTTGTGTGATGTGTCTGATGTGTGTTCTGTGCTTGTGTGATGTGTCTGATGTGTGCTCTGTCCTTGTGTGATGTGTCTGATGTGTGCTCTGTGCTAGGGTAATGTGTCTGATGTGTGCTAGGTGCTTGGGTGATGTGTCTGATGTGTGCTCTGTTCTTGTGTGATGTGTCTGATGTGTGCTCTGGACTTGTGTGATGTGTCTGATGTGTGCTCTGCACTTGTGTGATGTGTCTGATGTGTGTTCTGTGCATGTGTGATGTGTCTGATGTGTGCTCTGTGTTTGTGTGATGTGTCTGATGTGTGGTCTGTGCTTGTGTAATGTGTCTGATGTGTGCTCTGTCCTTGTGTGATGTGTCTGATGTGTGCTCTGTTCTTGTGTGATGTGTCTGATGTGTGCTCTGGACTTGTGTGATGTGTCTGATGTGTGCTCTGTTCTTGTGTGATGTGTCTGATGTGTGCTCTGCACTTGTGTGATGTGTCTGATGTGTGTTCTGTGCTTGTGTGATGTGTCTGATGTGTGTTCTGTGCTTGTGTGATGTGTCTGATGTGTGCTCTGTGTTTGTGTGATGTGTCTGATGTGTGGTCTGTGCTTGTGTAATGTGTCTGATGTGTGCTTTGTACTTGTGTGATGTGTCTGATGTGTGCTCTATGCTTGTGTGATGTGTCTGATGTGTGCTTTGTGCTTGGTGATGTGTCTGATGTGTGCTCTGTGCTTGTGTGATGTGTCTGATGTGTGCTCTGTTCTTGTGTGATTTGTCTGATGTGTGCTCTGGACTTGTGTGATGTGTCTGATGTGTGCTACGTGCTTGGGTGATGTGTCTGATGTGTGCTCTGTGCTTGTGTAATGTGTCTGATGTGTGCTCTGTGTTTGTGTGATGTGTCTGATGTGTGCTCTGTGCTTGTGTAATGTGTCTGATGTGTGCTTTGTACTTGTGTGATGTGTCTGATGTGTGCTCTGTTCTTGTGTGATGTGTCTGATGTGTGCTTTATGTTTGTGTGATGTGTCTGATGTGTGCTCTGTGCTTGTGTGATGTGTCTGATGTGTGGGCTGTGCTCGTATGATGTGTCTGATGTGTGTTCTGTGCTTGTGTGATGTGTCTGATGTGTGCTCTGTCCTTGTGTGATGTGTCTGATGTGTGCTCTGTGCTAGGGTAATGTGTCTGATGTGTGCTAGGTGCTTGTGTGATGTGTCTGATGTGTGCTCTGTCCTTGTGTGATGTGTCTGATGTGTGCTCTGTGCTTGTGTGATGTGTCTGATGTGTGCTCTGGACTTGTGTGATGTGTCTGATGTGTGCTCTATGCTAGGGTAATGTGTCTGATGTGTGCTATGTACTTGTGTGATGTGTCTGATGTGTGCTCTGTTCTTGTGTGATGTGTCTGATGTGTGGGCTGTGCTCGTATGATGTGTCTGATGTGTGTTCTGTGCTTGTGTGATGTGTCTGATGTGTGCTCTGTCCTTGTGTGATGTGTCTGATGTGTGCTCTGTGCTTGTGTGATGTGTCTGATGTGTGCTCTGTTCTTGTGTGATGTGTCTGATGTGTGCTCTGGGCTTGTGTGATGTGTCTGATGTGTGCTCTATGCTTGTGTGATGTGTCTGATGTGTGCTTTGTGCTTGGTGATGTGTGCTCTGTGCTTGTGTGATGTGTCTGATGTGTGCTCTGTTCTTGTGTGATGTGTCTGATGTGTGCTCTGGACTTGTGTGATGTGTCTGATGTGTGCTCTGTTCTTGTGTGATGTGTCTGATGTGTGCTTTGTGTTTGTGTGATGTGTCTGATGTGTGCTCTGTGCTTGTGTGATGTGTCATATGTGTTCTATGCTTGTGTGATGTGCCTGATGTGTGCTCTGTGCTTGTGTGATGTGTCTGGTGTGTGCTCTGTGCTTGTGTGATGTGTCTGATGTGTTCTCTGTGCTTGTGTGATATGTCTGATGTGTGCTCTGTGCTTGTGTGATGTGTCTTACGTGCGCAATGTGATGTGTCTGATGTGCGTTCTGCGCTTGTGTGATGTGTCTGATGTGTGCTCTGTGCTTGTGAGATGTGTCTGATGTGTGTTCTGTGCTTGTGTGATGCGTCTGATGTGTGTTCTGTGCTTGTGTGATGTGTCTGATGTGTGCACTGTGCTTGTGTTATGTGCCTGATGTGTGCTCTGTGCTTGTGTGATGTGTCTGATGTGTGCACTGTGCTTGTGTGATGTGTCTGATGTGTGGTCTGTGCTTGTGTGATGTGTGCTATGTGCTCTCTGCTTGTGTGATGTGTCTGATGTGTGCTCTGTGCTTGTGTAATGTGTATGATGTGCTCTCTTTGCTTGTGTAATGTGTCTGATGTGTGCTATGTGCTTGTGTAATGTGTCTGATGTGTGCTCTGTGCTTGTGTAATGTGTATGATGTGCTCTCTTTGCTTGTGTAATGTGTCTGATGTGTGCTATGTGCTTGTGTAATGTGTCTGATGTGTGCTCTGTGCTTGTGTGATGTGTCTGATGTGCGCTCTGTGCTTGGGTAATGTGTCTGATGTGTGCTATGTGCTTGTGTAATGTGTCTGATGTGTGCTCTGTGCTTGTGTGATGTGTCTGATGTGTGCTCTGTGCTTGGGTAATGTGTCTGATGTGTACTCTGTCCTTGTGTGATGTGTCTGATGTGTGCTATGTGCTTCTGTGATGTGTATGATGTGTGCTCAGTGCTTGTGTGATGTGTCTGATGTGTGCTCTGTATTTGTGTGATATGTCTGATGTGTCTTCTGTGCTTGTGTGATGTGTCTGATGTGTTCACTGTGCTTGTGTGATATGTCTTATATGTGGGCTGTGCTTGTGTGATGTGTCTGATGTGTGCTCTGTGCTTGTGTGATGTGTCTGATGTGTGCTCTGTGCTTGGGTGATGTGTCTGATGTGTGTTCTGCGCTTGTGTGATGTGTCTGATGTGTGCTCTGTGCTTGTGTGATGTGTCTGATGTGTGCTCTGTGCTTGTGTGATGTGTCTGATGTGTGGTCTGTGCTCGTATGATGTGTCTGATGTGTGCTCTGTCCTTGTGTGATGTGTCTGATGTGTGCTCTGTGCTTGTGTGATGTTTCTGATGTGTGCTCTGTCCTTGTGTGATGTGTCTGATGTGTGCTCTGTGCTTGTGTGATGTTTCTGATGTGTGCTCTGTCCTTGTGTGATGTGTCTGATGTGTGCTCTGTGCTAGGGTAATGTGTCTGATGTGTGCTAGGTGCTTGTGTGATGTGTCTGATGTGTGCTCTGTTCTTGTGTGATGTGTCTGATGTGTGCTCTGGACTTGTGTGATGTGTCTGATGTGTGCTCTGTTCTTGTGTGATGTGTCTGATGTGTGCTATGCGCTTGTGTGATGTGTCTGATGTGTGTTCTGTGTTTGTGTGATGTGTCTGATGTGTGCTCTGTGCTTGTGTAATGTGTCTGATGTGTGCTTTTTACTTGTGTGATGTGTCTGATGTGTGCTCTATGCTTGTGTGATGTGTCTGATGTGTGCTTTGTGCTTGGTGATGTGTCTGATGTGTGCTCTGTGCTTGTGTGATGTGTCTGATGTGTGCTCTGTTCTTGTGTGATGTGTCTGATGTGTGCTCTGGACTTGTGTGATGTGTCTGATGTGTGCTATGTACTTGTTTGATGTGTCTGATGTGTGCTCTGTTCTTGTGTGATGTGTCTGATGTGTGCTTTGTGTTTGTGTGATGTGTCTGATGTGTGCTCTGTGCTTGTGTGATGTGTCTGATGTGTGCTCTGTGCTTGTGTGATGTGTCTGATGTGTGCTCTGTGCTTGTGTGATGTGTCTGATGTGTCTTCTGTGCTTGTGTGATGTGTCTGATGTGTGCTCTGTGCTTGTGTGATGTGTCTGATGTGTACTCTGTGCTTGTGTGATGTGTCTGATGTGTGCTCTGTGCTTGGGTGATGTGTCTGATGTGTGTTCTGCGCTTGTGTGATGTGTCTGATGTGTGCTCTGTGCTTGTGTGATGTGTCTGATATGTGCTCTGTGCTTATGTGATGTGTCTGATGTGTGGGCTGTGCTCGTATGATGTGTCTGATGTGTGTTCTGTGCTTGTGTGAGGTGTCTGATCTGTGCTATGTGCTTGTGTGATGTGTCTGTTGTGTGCTCTGTGCTTGTGTGATGTGTCTGATGTGTGCTCTGTGCTTGTGTGATGTGTCTGATGTGTGCTCTGTGCTTGTGTAATGTGTCTGATGTGTGCTTTGTACTTGTGTGATGTGTCTGATGTGTGTTCTGTGTTTGTGTGATGTGTCTGATGTTTGCTCTATGCTTGTGTGATGTGTCTGATGTGTGCTCTGTGCTAGGTAATGTGTCTGGTGTGTGCTATGTGCTTGTGTGATGTGTCTGATGTGTGCTCTGTGCTTGTGTAATGTGTCTGATGTGTGCACTGTGCTTGTGTGATGTGCCTGATGTGTGCTCTCTGCTTGTGTGATGTGTCTGATGTGTGCACTGTGCTTGTGTTATGTGCCTGATGTGTGCTCTGTGCTTGTGTGATGTGTCTGATGTGTGCACTGTGCTTGTGTGATGTGTCTGATGTGTGCTCTGTGCTTGTGTGATGTGTCTGATGTGTGCTCTGTGCTTGTGTGATGTGTCTGATGTGTGCTCTGTGCTTGGGTAATGTGTCTGATGTGTGCTCTGTGCTTGGGTAATGTGTCTGATGTGTGCACTGTGCTTGTGTGATGTGTCTGATGTGTGCTCTGTGCCTGTGTGATATGTCTGATGTGTGCTCTGTGCTTGTGTGATGTGTCTGATGAGTGTTCTGTGCTTGTGTGATGTGTCTGATGTGTGCTCTGTGTTTGTGTGATGTGTCTGATGTGTGGTCTGTGCTTGTGTAATGTGTCTGATGTGTGCTTTGTACTTGTGTGATGTGTCTGATGTGTGCTCTATGCTTGTGTGATGTGTCTGATGTGTGCTTTGTGCTTGGTGATGTGTCTGATGTGTGCTCTGTGCTTGTGTGATGTGTCTGATGTGTGCTCTGTTCTTGTGTGATTTGTCTGATGTGTGCTCTGGACTTGTGTGATGTGTCTGATGTGTGCTACGTGCTTGGGTGATGTGTCTGATGTGTGCTCTGTGCTTGTGTAATGTGTCTGATGTGTGCTCTGTGTTTGTGTGATGTGTCCGATGTGTGCTCTGTGCTTGTGTAATGTGTCTGATGTGTGCTTTGTACTTGTGTGATGTGTCTGATGTGTGCTCTGTTCTTGTGTGATGTGTCTGATGTGTGCTTTGTGTTTGTGTGATGTGTCTGATGTGTGGGCTGTGCTCGTATGATGTGTCTGATGTGTGTTCTGTGCTTGTGTGAGGTGTCTGATCTGTGCTATGTGCTTGTGTGATGTGTCTGTTGTGTGCTCTGTGCTTGTGTGATGTGTCTGATGTGTGCTCTGTGCTTGTGTGATGTGTCTGATGTGTGGGCTGTGCTCGTATGATGTGTCTGATGTGTGTTCTGTGCTTGTGTGAGGTGTCTGATCTGTGCTATGTGCTTGTGTGATGTGTCTGTTGTGTGCTCTGTGCTTGTGTGATGTGTCTGATGTGTGCTCTGTGCTTGTGTGATGTGTCTGTTGTGTGCTCTGTGCTTGTGTGAGGTGTCTGATCTGTGCTATGTGCTTGTGTGATGTGTCTGTTGTGTGCTCTGTGCTTGTGTGATGTGTCTGATGTGTGCTCTGTGCTTGTGTGATGTGTCTGATGTGTGCTCTGTGCTTGTGTGAGGTGTCTGATCTGTGCTATGTGCTTGTGTGATGTGTCTGTTGTGTGCTCTGTGCTTGTGTGAGGTGTCTGATCTGTGCTATGTGCTTGTGTGATGTGTCTGTTGTGTGCTCTGTGCTTGTGTGATGTGTCTGATGTGTGCTCTGTGCTTGTGTGATGTGTCTGATGTGTGCTCTGTGCTTGTGTAATGTGTCTGATGTGTGCTTTGTACTTGTGTGATGTGTCTGATGTGTGTTCTGTGTTTGTGTGATGTGTCTGATGTTTGCTCTATGCTTGTGTGATGTGTCTGATGTGTGCTCTGTGCTAGGTAATGTGTCTGGTGTGTGCTATGTGCTTGTGTGAGGTGTCTGATGTGTGCTCTGTGCTTGTGTAATGTGTCTGATGTGTGCACTGTGCTTGTGTGATGTGCCTGATGTGTGCTCTCTGCTTGTGTGATGTGTCTGATGTGTGCACTGTGCTTGTGTTATGTGCCTGATGTGTGCTCTGTGCTTGTGTGATGTGTCTGATGTGTGCACTGTGCTTGTGTGATGTGTCTGATGTGTGCTCTGTGCTTGTGTGATGTGTCTGATGTGTGCTCTGTGCTTGTGTGATGTGTCTGATGTGTGCTCTGTGCTTGGGTAATGTGTCTGATGTGTGCTCTGTGCTTGGGTAATGTGTCTGATGTGTGCACTGTGCTTGTGTGATGTGTCTGATGTGTGCTCTGTGCCTGTGTGATATGTCTGATGTGTGCTCTGTGCTTGTGTGATGTGTCTGATGTGTGCTCTCTGCTTGTGTGATGTGTCTGATGTGTGTTCTGTGCTTGTGTGATGTGTCTGATGTGTGCTCTGTGCCTGTGTGATGTGTCTGATGTGTGTTCTGGGCTTTTTTTGATGTATCTGATGTGTGTTCTGCGCTTGTGTGATGTGTCTGATGTGTGCTTTGTACATGTGTGATGTGTCTGATGTGTGCTATGTGCTTGGGTGATGTGTCTGATGTGTGCTCTGTTCTTGTGTGATGTGTCTGATGTGTGCTCTGTGCTTGTGTGATGTGTCTGACGTGCGCACTGTGCTTGTATGATATGTCTGATGTGTGCTCTGTGGTTGTGTGATGTGACTGATATGTGGCTTGTGCTTGTGTGATGTGTCTTATATGTTGGCTGTGCTTGTGTGATGTGTCTGATGTGTGCTCTGTGCTTGTGTGATGTGTCTGATGTGTGCTCTGTGCTTGTGTGATGTGTCTGATGTGTGCTATGTGCTTGTGTGATTTGTCTGATGTGTGCTATGTGCTTGTGTAATGTGTCTGATGTGTGCTATGTGCTTGTGTAATGTGTCTGATGTGTGCTATGTGCTTGTGTAATGTGTCTGATGTGTGCTATGTGCTTGTGTGATGTGTTTGATGTGTGTTCTGTGCTTGTGTGATGTGTCTGATGTGTGCTCTATGCTTGTGTGATGTGTCTGATGTGTGCTCTGTGCTTGTGTGATGTGTCTGGTGTGTGCTCTATGCTTGTGTGATGTGTCTGATGTGTGTCCTGTGCTTGTGTGATGTGTCTGATGTTTGCTCTGTACTTGTGTGAAGTGTCGGATGTGTGCTCTGTACTTGTGCGATGTGTCTGATGTGTGCTCTTTGCTTGTGTGATGTGTCTGATGTGTGATCTGTCCTTGTGTGATGTGTCTGATGTGTGCTCTGTGCTTGTGTGATGTGTCTGATGTGTGCTCTGTGCTTGTGTGATGTGTCTGATGTGTGATCTGTACTTGTGTGATGTGTCTGATGTGTGCTCTTTGCTTGTGTGATGTGTCTGATGTGTGATCTGTCCTTGTGTGATGTGTCTGATGTGTGTTCTGTGCTTGTGTGATGTGTCTGATGTGTGCTCTTTGCTTGTGTGATGTGTCTGATGTGTGATCTGTGCTTGTGTGATGTGTCTGATGTGTGCACTGTGCTTGTGTGATGTGCCTGATGTGTGCTCTGTGCTTGTGTGATGTGTCTGATGTGTGGGCTGTGCTCGTATGATGTGTCTGATGTGTGTTCTGTGCTTGTGTGATGTGTCTGATGTGTGCTCTGTCCTTGTGTGATGTGTCTGATGTGTGCTCTGTGCTTGTGTGATGTGTCTGATGTGTGGGCTGTGCTCGTATGATGTGTCTGATGTGTGCTCTGTCCTTGTGTGATGGGTCTGATGTGTGCTCTGTCCTTGTGTGATGTGTCTGATGTGTGCTTTGTGTTTGTGTGATGTGTCTGATGTGTGCTCTGTGCTTGTGTGATGTGTCTGATGTGTGCTCTGTGCTTGTGTGATGTGTCTGATGTGTCTTCTGTGCTTGTGTGATGTGTCTGATGTGTGCTCTGTGCTTGTGTGATGTGTCTGATGTGTACTCTGTGCTTGTGTGATGTGTCTGATGTGTGTTCTGCGCTTGTGTGATGTGTCTGATGTGTGCTCTGCGCTTGTGTGATGTGTCTGATGTGTGCTCTGTGCTTGTGTGATGTGTCTGATGTGTGGGCTGTGCTCGTATGATGTGTCTGATGTGTGTTCTGTGCTTGTGTGATGTGTCTGATGTGTGCTCTGTTCTTGTGTGATGTGTCTGATGTGTGCTCTGGACTTGTGTGATGTGTCTGATGTGTGCTCTGTTCTTGTGTGATGTGTCTGATGTGTGCTCTGTGCTTGTGTGATGTGTCTGATGTGTGCTCTGTGCTTGTGTGATGTGTCTGATGTGTGGGCTGTGCTCGTATGATGTGTCTGATGTGTGTTCTGTGCTTGTGTGATGTGTCTGATGTGTGCTCTGTTCTTGTGTGATGTGTCTGATGTGTGCTCTGGACTTGTGTGATGTGTCTGATGTGTGCTCTGTTCTTGTGTGATGTGTCTGATGTGTGCTCTGCACTTGTGTGATGTGTCTGATGTGTGTTCTGTGCTTGTGTGATGTGTCTGATGTGTGTTCTGTGCTTGTGTGATGTGTCTGATGTGTGCTCTGTGTTTGTGTGATGTGTCTGATGTGTGCTCTGTGCTTGTGTAATGTGATGTGTGCTTTGTACTTGTGTGATGTGTCTGATGTGTGCTCTATGCTTGTGTGATGTGTCTGATGTGTGCTTTGTGCTTGGTGATGTGTCTGATGTGTGCTCTGTGCTTGTGTGATGTGTCTGATGTGTGCTCTGTTCTTGTGTGATGTGTCTGATGTGTGCTCTGGACTTGTGTGATGTGTCTGATGTGTGCTCTATGCTAGGGTAATGTGTCTGATGTGTACTCTGTGCTTGTGTGATGTGTCTGATGTGTGTTCTGAGCTTGTGTGATGTGTCTGATGTGTGCTCTGTGCTTGTGTGATGTGTCTGATGTGTGCTCTGTGCTTGTGTGATGTGTCTGATGTGTGGGCTGTGCTCGTATGATGTGTCTGATGTGTGTTCTGTGCTTGTGTGATGTGTCTGATGTGTGCTCTGTCCTTGTGTGATGTGTCTGATGTGTGCTCTGTGCTAGGGTAATGTGTCTGATGTGTGCTAGGTGCTTGGGTGATGTGTCTGATGTGTGCTCTGTTCTTGTGTGATGTGTGCTCTGGACTTGTTTGATGTGTCTGATGTGTGCTCTGTTCTTGTGTGATGTGTCTGATGTGTGCTCTGCACTTGTGAGATGTGTCTGATGTGTGTTCTGTGCTTGTGTGATGTGTCTGATGTGTGTTCTCTGTTTGTGTGATGTGTCTGATGTGTGCTCTGTGTTTGTGTGATGTGTCTGATGTGTGCTCTGTGCTTGTGTAATGTGTCTGATGTGTGCTTTATACTTGTGTGATGTGTCTGATGTGTGCTCTATGCTTGTGTGATGTGTCTGATGTGTGCTTTGTGCTTGTGTGATGTGTCTGATGTGTGCTCTGTTCTTGTGTGATGTGTCTGATGTGTGCTATGTGCTTGTGTGATGTGTCTGATGTATGCTCTATGCTAGGGTAATGTGTCTGATGTGTGCTATGTACTTGTGTGATGTGTCTGATGTGTGCTCTGTTCTTGTGTGATGTGTCTGATGTGTGCTTTGTCTTTGTGTGATGTGTCTGATGTGTGCTCTGTGCTTGTGTGATGTGTCTGATGTGTGGGCTGTGCTCGTATGATGTGTCTGATGTGTGTTCTGTGCTTGTGTGATGTGTCTGATGTGTGCTCTGTCCTTGTGTGATGTGTCTGATGTGTGCTCTGTGCTAGGGTAATGTGTCTGATGTGTGCTAGGTGCTTGGGTGATGTGTCTGATGTGTGCTCTGTTCTTGTGTGATGTGTCTGATGTGTGCGCTGGACTTGTGTGATGTGTCTGATGTGTGCTCTGTTCTTGTGTGATGTGTCTGATGTGTGCTCTGCACTTGTGTGATGTGTCTGATGTGTGTTCTGTGCTTGTGTGATGTGTCTGATGTGTGTTCTGTGCTTGTGTGATGTGTCTGATGTGTGCTCTGTGTTTGTGTGATGTGTCTGATGTGTGCTCTGTGCTTGTGTAATGTGTCTGATGTGTGCTTTGTACTTGTGTGATGTGTCTGATGTGTGCTCTATGCTTGTGTGATGTGTCTGATGTGTGCTTTGTGCTTGGTGATGTGTCTGATGTGTGCTCTGTTCTTGTGTGATGTGTCTGATGTGTGCTCTATGCTAGGGTAATGTGTCTGATGTGTGCTATGTACTTGTGTGATGTGTCTGATGTGTGCTCTATGCTAGGGTAATGTGTCTGATGTGTGCTATGTACTTGTGTGATGTGTCTGATGTGTGCTCTGTTCTTGTGCGATGTGTCTGATGTGTGCATTGTGTTTGTGTGATGTGTCTGATGTGTGCTCTGTGCTTGTGTAATGTGTCTGATGTGTGGGCTGTGCTCGTATCATGTGTCTGATGTGTGTTCTGTGCTTGTGTGATGTGTCTGATGTGTGCTCTGTCCTTGTGTGATGTGTCTGATGTGTGCTCTGTGCTAGGGTAATGTGTCTGATGTGTGCTAGGTGCTTGGGTTATGTGTCTGATGTGTACTCTGTTCTTGTGTGATGTGTCTGATGTGTGCTCTGGACTTGTGTGATGTGTCTGATGTGTGCTCTGTTCTTGTGTGATGTGTCTGATGTGTGTTCTGTGCTTGTGTGATGTGTCTGATGTGTGCTCTGTCCTTGTGTGATGTGTCTGATGTGTGCTCTGTGCTAGGGTAATGTGTCTGATGTGTGCTAGGTGCTTGGGTGATGTGTCTGATGTGTGCTCTGTTCTTGTGTGATGTGTCTGATGTGTGCTCTGGACTTGTGTGATGTGTCTGATGTGTGCTCTGCACTTGTGTGATGTGTCTGATGTGTGTTCTGTGCATGTGTGATGTGTCTGATGTGTGCTCTGTGTTTGTGTGATGTGTCTGATGTGTGGTCTGTGCTTGTGTAATGTGTCTGATGTGTGCTCTGTCCTTGTGTGATGTGTCTGATGTGTGCTCTGTTCTTGTGTGATGTGTCTGATGTGTGCTCTGGACTTGTGTGATGTGTCTGATGTGTGCTCTGTTCTTGTGTGATGTGTCTGATGTGTGCTCTGCACTTGTGTGATGTGTCTGATGTGTGTTCTGTGCTTGTGTGATGTGTCTGATGTGTGTTCTGTGCTTGTGTGATGTGTCTGATGTGTGCTCTGTGTTTGTGTGATGTGTCTGATGTGTGGTCTGTGCTTGTGTAATGTGTCTGATGTGTGCTTTGTACTTGTGTGATGTGTCTGATGTGTGCTCTATGCTTGTGTGATGTGTCTGATGTGTGCTTTGTGCTTGGTGATGTGTCTGATGTGTGCTCTGTGCTTGTGTGATGTGTCTGATGTGTGCTCTGTTCTTGTGTGATTTGTCTGATGTGTGCTCTGGACTTGTGTGATGTGTCTGATGTGTGCTACGTGCTTGGGTGATGTGTCTGATGTGTGCTCTGTGCTTGTGTAATGTGTCTGATGTGTGCTCTGTGTTTGTGTGATGTGTCTGATGTGTGCTCTGTGCTTGTGTAATGTGTCTGATGTGTGCTTTGTACTTGTGTGATGTGTCTGATGTGTGCTCTGTTCTTGTGTGATGTGTCTGATGTGTGCTTTATGTTTGTGTGATGTGTCTGATGTGTGCTCTGTGCTTGTGTGATGTGTCTGATGTGTGGGCTGTGCTCGTATGATGTGTCTGATGTGTGTTCTGTGCTTGTGTGATGTGTCTGATGTGTGCTCTGTCCTTGTGTGATGTGTCTGATGTGTGCTCTGTGCTAGGGTAATGTGTCTGATGTGTGCTAGGTGCTTGTGTGATGTGTCTGATGTGTGCTCTGTCCTTGTGTGATGTGTCTGATGTGTGCTCTGTGCTTGTGTGATGTGTCTGATGTGTGCTCTGGACTTGTGTGATGTGTCTGATGTGTGCTCTATGCTAGGGTAATGTGTCTGATGTGTGCTATGTACTTGTGTGATGTGTCTGATGTGTGCTCTGTTCTTGTGTGATGTGTCTGATGTGTGGGCTGTGCTCGTATGATGTGTCTGATGTGTGTTCTGTGCTTGTGTGATGTGTCTGATGTGTGCTCTGTCCTTGTGTGATGTGTCTGATGTGTGCTCTGTGCTTGTGTGATGTGTCTGATGTGTGCTCTGTTCTTGTGTGATGTGTCTGATGTGTGCTCTGGGCTTGTGTGATGTGTCTGATGTGTGCTCTATGCTTGTGTGATGTGTCTGATGTGTGCTTTGTGCTTGGTGATGTGTGCTCTGTGCTTGTGTGATGTGTCTGATGTGTGCTCTGTTCTTGTGTGATGTGTCTGATGTGTGCTCTGGACTTGTGTGATGTGTCTGATGTGTGCTCTGTTCTTGTGTGATGTGTCTGATGTGTGCTTTGTGTTTGTGTGATGTGTCTGATGTGTGCTCTGTGCTTGTGTGATGTGTCATATGTGTTCTATGCTTGTGTGATGTGCCTGATGTGTGCTCTGTGCTTGTGTGATGTGTCTGGTGTGTGCTCTGTGCTTGTGTGATGTGTCTGATGTGTTCTCTGTGCTTGTGTGATATGTCTGATGTGTGCTCTGTGCTTGTGTGATGTGTCTTACGTGCGCAATGTGGTGTGTCTGATGTGCGTTCTGCGCTTGTGTGATGTGTCTGATGTGTGCTCTGTGCTTGTGAGATGTGTCTGATGTGTGTTCTGTGCTTGTGTGATGCGTCTGATGTGTGTTCTGTGCTTGTGTGATGTGTCTGATGTGTGCACTGTGCTTGTGTTATGTGCCTGATGTGTGCTCTGTGCTTGTGTGATGTGTCTGATGTGTGCACTGTGCTTGTGTGATGTGTCTGATGTGTGGTCTGTGCTTGTGTGATGTGTGCTATGTGCTCTCTGCTTGTGTGATGTGTCTGATGTGTGCTCTGTGCTTGTGTAATGTGTATGATGTGCTCTCTTTGCTTGTGTAATGTGTCTGATGTGTGCTATGTGCTTGTGTAATGTGTCTGATGTGTGCTCTGTGCTTGTGTAATGTGTATGATGTGCTCTCTTTGCTTGTGTAATGTGTCTGATGTGTGCTATGTGCTTGTGTAATGTGTCTGATGTGTGCTCTGTGCTTGTGTGATGTGTCTGATGTGCGCTCTGTGCTTGGGTAATGTGTCTGATGTGTGCTATGTGCTTGTGTAATGTGTCTGATGTGTGCTCTGTGCTTGTGTGATGTGTCTGATGTGTGCTCTGTGCTTGGGTAATGTGTCTGATGTGTACTCTGTCCTTGTGTGATGTGTCTGATGTGTGCTATGTGCTTCTGTGATGTGTATGATGTGTGCTCAGTGCTTGTGTGATGTGTCTGATGTGTGCTCTGTATTTGTGTGATATGTCTGATGTGTCTTCTGTGCTTGTGTGATGTGTCTGATGTGTTCACTGTGCTTGTGTGATATGTCTTATATGTGGGCTGTGCTTGTGTGATGTGTCTGATGTGTGCTCTGTGCTTGTGTGATGTGTCTGATGTGTGCTCTGTGCTTGGGTGATGTGTCTGATGTGTGTTCTGCGCTTGTGTGATGTGTCTGATGTGTGCTCTGTGCTTGTGTGATGTGTCTGATGTGTGCTCTGTGCTTGTGTGATGTGTCTGATGTGTGGTCTGTGCTCGTATGATGTGTCTGATGTGTGCTCTGTCCTTGTGTGATGTGTCTGATGTGTGCTCTGTGCTTGTGTGATGTTTCTGATGTGTGCTCTGTCCTTGTGTGATGTGTCTGATGTGTGCTCTGTGCTTGTGTGATGTTTATGATGTGTGCTCTGTCCTTGTGTGATGTGTCTGATGTGTGCTCTGTGCTAGGGTAATGTGTCTGATGTGTGCTAGGTGCTTGTGTGATGTGTCTGATGTGTGCTCTGTTCTTGTGTGATGTGTCTGATGTGTGCTCTGGACTTGTGTGATGTGTCTGATGTGTGCTCTGTTCTTGTGTGATGTGTCTGATGTGTGCTATGCGCTTGTGTGATGTGTCTGATGTGTGTTCTGTGTTTGTGTGATGTGTCTGATGTGTGCTCTGTGCTTGTGTAATGTGTCTGATGTGTGCTTTTTACTTGTGTGATGTGTCTGATGTGTGCTCTATGCTTGTGTGATGTGTCTGATGTGTGCTTTGTGCTTGGTGATGTGTCTGATGTGTGCTCTGTGCTTGTGTGATGTGTCTGATGTGTGCTCTGTTCTTGTGTGATGTGTCTGATGTGTGCTCTGGACTTGTGTGATGTGTCTGATGTGTGCTATGTACTTGTTTGATGTGTCTGATGTGTGCTCTGTTCTTGTGTGATGTGTCTGATGTGTGCTTTATGTTTGTGTGATGTGTCTGATGTGTGCTCTGTGCTTGTGTGATGTGTCTGATGTGTGGGCTGTGCTCGTATGATGTGTCTGATGTGTGTTCTGTGCTTGTGTGATGTGTCTGATGTGTGCTCTGTCCTTGTGTGATGTGTCTGATGTGTGCTCTGTGCTAGGGTAATGTGTCTGATGTGTGCTAGGTGCTTGTGTGATGTGTCTGATGTGTGCTCTGTCCTTGTGTGATGTGTCTGATGTGTGCTCTGTGCTTGTGTGATGTGTCTGATGTGTGCTCTGGACTTGTGTGATGTGTCTGATGTGTGCTCTATGCTAGGGTAATGTGTCTGATGTGTGCTATGTACTTGTGTGATGTGTCTGATGTGTGCTCTGTTCTTGTGTGATGTGTCTGATGTGTGGGCTGTGCTCGTATGATGTGTCTGATGTGTGTTCTGTGCTTGTGTGATGTGTCTGATGTGTGCTCTGTCCTTGTGTGATGTGTCTGATGTGTGCTCTGTGCTTGTGTGATGTGTCTGATGTGTGCTCTGTTCTTGTGTGATGTGTCTGATGTGTGCTCTGGGCTTGTGTGATGTGTCTGATGTGTGCTCTATGCTTGTGTGATGTGTCTGATGTGTGCTTTGTGCTTGGTGATGTGTGCTCTGTGCTTGTGTGATGTGTCTGATGTGTGCTCTGTTCTTGTGTGATGTGTCTGATGTGTGCTCTGGACTTGTGTGATGTGTCTGATGTGTGCTCTGTTCTTGTGTGATGTGTCTGATGTGTGCTTTGTGTTTGTGTGATGTGTCTGATGTGTGCTCTGTGCTTGTGTGATGTGTCATATGTGTTCTATGCTTGTGTGATGTGCCTGATGTGTGCTCTGTGCTTGTGTGATGTGTCTGGTGTGTGCTCTGTGCTTGTGTGATGTGTCTGATGTGTTCTCTGTGCTTGTGTGATATGTCTGATGTGTGCTCTGTGCTTGTGTGATGTGTCTTACGTGCGCAATGTGATGTGTCTGATGTGCGTTCTGCGCTTGTGTGATGTGTCTGATGTGTGCTCTGTGCTTGTGAGATGTGTCTGATGTGTGTTCTGTGCTTGTGTGATGCGTCTGATGTGTGTTCTGTGCTTGTGTGATGTGTCTGATGTGTGCACTGTGCTTGTGTTATGTGCCTGATGTGTGCTCTGTGCTTGTGTGATGTGTCTGATGTGTGCACTGTGCTTGTGTGATGTGTCTGATGTGTGGTCTGTGCTTGTGTGATGTGTGCTATGTGCTCTCTGCTTGTGTGATGTGTCTGATGTGTGCTCTGTGCTTGTGTAATGTGTATGATGTGCTCTCTTTGCTTGTGTAATGTGTCTGATGTGTGCTATGTGCTTGTGTAATGTGTCTGATGTGTGCTCTGTGCTTGTGTAATGTGTATGATGTGCTCTCTTTGCTTGTGTAATGTGTCTGATGTGTGCTATGTGCTTGTGTAATGTGTCTGATGTGTGCTCTGTGCTTGTGTGATGTGTCTGATGTGCGCTCTGTGCTTGGGTAATGTGTCTGATGTGTGCTATGTGCTTGTGTAATGTGTCTGATGTGTGCTCTGTGCTTGTGTGATGTGTCTGATGTGTGCTCTGTGCTTGGGTAATGTGTCTGATGTGTACTCTGTCCTTGTGTGATGTGTCTGATGTGTGCTATGTGCTTCTGTGATGTGTATGATGTGTGCTCAGTGCTTGTGTGATGTGTCTGATGTGTGCTCTGTATTTGTGTGATATGTCTGATGTGTCTTCTGTGCTTGTGTGATGTGTCTGATGTGTTCACTGTGCTTGTGTGATATGTCTTATATGTGGGCTGTGCTTGTGTGATGTGTCTGATGTGTGCTCTGTGCTTGTGTGATGTGTCTGATGTGTGCTCTGTGCTTGGGTGATGTGTCTGATGTGTGTTCTGCGCTTGTGTGATGTGTCTGATGTGTGCTCTGTGCTTGTGTGATGTGTCTGATGTGTGCTCTGTGCTTGTGTGATGTGTCTGATGTGTGGTCTGTGCTCGTATGATGTGTCTGATGTGTGCTCTGTCCTTGTGTGATGTGTCTGATGTGTGCTCTGTGCTTGTGTGATGTTTCTGATGTGTGCTCTGTCCTTGTGTGATGTGTCTGATGTGTGCTCTGTGCTTGTGTGATGTTTATGATGTGTGCTCTGTCCTTGTGTGATGTGTCTGATGTGTGCTCTGTGCTAGGGTAATGTGTCTGATGTGTGCTAGGTGCTTGTGTGATGTGTCTGATGTGTGCTCTGTTCTTGTGTGATGTGTCTGATGTGTGCTCTGGACTTGTGTGATGTGTCTGATGTGTGCTCTGTTCTTGTGTGATGTGTCTGATGTGTGCTATGCGCTTGTGTGATGTGTCTGATGTGTGTTCTGTGTTTGTGTAATGTGTCTGATGTGTGCTTTTTACTTGTGTGATGTGTCTGATGTGTGCTCTATGCTTGTGTGATGTGTCTGATGTGTGCTTTGTGCTTGGTGATGTGTCTGATGTGTGCTCTGTGCTTGTGTGATGTGTCTGATGTGTGCTCTGTTCTTGTGTGATGTGTCTGATGTGTGCTCTGGACTTGTGTGATGTGTCTGATGTGTGCTATGTACTTGTTTGATGTGTCTGATGTGTGCTCTGTTCTTGTGTGATGTGTCTGATGTGTGCTTTGTGTTTGTGTGATGTGTCTGATGTGTGCTCTGTGCTTGTGTGATGTGTCTGATGTGTGCTCTGTGCTTGTGTGATGTGTCTGATGTGTGCTCTGTGCTTGTGTGATGTGTCTGATGTGTCTTCTGTGCTTGTGTGATGTGTCTGATGTGTGCTCTGTGCTTGTGTGATGTGTCTGATGTGTACTCTGTGCTTGTGTGATGTGTCTGATGTGTGCTCTGTGCTTGGGTGATGTGTCTGATGTGTGTTCTGCGCTTGTGTGATGTGTCTGATGTGTGCTCTGTGCTTGTGTGATGTGTCTGATATGTGCTCTGTGCTTATGTGATGTGTCTGATGTGTGGGCTGTGCTCGTATGATGTGTCTGATGTGTGTTCTGTGCTTGTGTGAGGTGTCTGATCTGTGCTATGTGCTTGTGTGATGTGTCTGTTGTGTGCTCTGTGCTTGTGTGATGTGTCTGATGTGTGCTCTGTGCTTGTGTGATGTGTCTGATGTGTGCTCTGTGCTTGTGTAATGTGTCTGATGTGTGCTTTGTACTTGTGTGATGTGTCTGATGTGTGTTCTGTGTTTGTGTGATGTGTCTGATGTTTGCTCTATGCTTGTGTGATGTGTCTGATGTGTGCTCTGTGCTAGGTAATGTGTCTGGTGTGTGCTATGTGCTTGTGTGATGTGTCTGATGTGTGCTCTGTGCTTGTGTAATGTGTCTGATGTGTGCACTGTGCTTGTGTGATGTGCCTGATGTGTGCTCTCTGCTTGTGTGATGTGTCTGATGTGTGCACTGTGCTTGTGTTATGTGCCTGATGTGTGCTCTGTGCTTGTGTGATGTGTCTGATGTGTGCACTGTGCTTGTGTGATGTGTCTGATGTGTGCTCTGTGCTTGTGTGATGTGTCTGATGTGTGCTCTGTGCTTGTGTGATGTGTCTGATGTGTGCTCTGTGCTTGTGTGATGTGTCTGATGTGTGCTCTGTGCTTGGGTAATGTGTCTGATGTGTGCTCTGTGCTTGGGTAATGTGTCTGATGTGTGCACTGTGCTTGTGTGATGTGTCTGATGTGTGCTCTGTGCCTGTGTGATATGTCTGATGTGTGCTCTGTGCTTGTGTGATGTGTCTGATGAGTGTTCTGTGCTTGTGTGATGTGTCTGATGTGTGCTCTGTGTTTGTGTGATGTGTCTGATGTGTGGTCTGTGCTTGTGTAATGTGTCTGATGTGTGCTTTGTACTTGTGTGATGTGTCTGATGTGTGCTCTATGCTTGTGTGATGTGTCTGATGTGTGCTTTGTGCTTGGTGATGTGTCTGATGTGTGCTCTGTGCTTGTGTGATGTGTCTGATGTGTGCTCTGTTCTTGTGTGATTTGTCTGATGTGTGCTCTGGACTTGTGTGATGTGTCTGATGTGTGCTACGTGCTTGGGTGATGTGTCTGATGTGTGCTCTGTGCTTGTGTAATGTGTCTGATGTGTGCTCTGTGTTTGTGTGATGTGTCTGATGTGTGCTCTGTGCTTGTGTAATGTGTCTGATGTGTGCTTTGTACTTGTGTGATGTGTCTGATGTGTGCTCTGTTCTTGTGTGATGTGTCTGATGTGTGCTTTGTGTTTGTGTGATGTGTCTGATGTGTGCTCTGTGCTTGTGTGATGTGTCTGATGTGTGGGCTGTGCTCGTATGATGTGTCTGATGTGTGTTCTGTGCTTGTGTGATGTGTCTGATGTGTGCTCTGTCCTTGTGTGATGTGTCTGATGTGTGCTCTGTGCTAGGGTAATGTGTCTGATGTGTGCTAGGTGCTTGTGTGATGTGTCTGATGTGTGCTCTGTCCTTGTGTGATGTGTCTGATGTGTGCTCTGTGCTTGTGTGATGTGTCTGATGTGTGCTCTGGACTTGTGTGATGTGTCTGATGTGTGCTCTGGACTTGTGTGATGTGTCTG
Organism: Dendrobates tinctorius; assembly: GCF_039654945.1. Taxonomy (NCBI): domain Eukaryota; kingdom Metazoa; phylum Chordata; class Amphibia; order Anura; family Dendrobatidae; genus Dendrobates; species Dendrobates tinctorius. The sequence goes on along the minus strand of NW_027361696.1, from coordinate 28,378,600 downwards.
ATGTGTGCTCTATGCTAGGGTAATGTGTCTGATGTGTGCTATGTACTTGTGTGATGTGTCTGATGTGTGCTCTGTGCTAGGGTAATGTGTCTGATGTGTGCTAGGTGCTTGTGTGATGTGTCTGATGTGTGCTCTGTCCTTGTGTGATGTGTCTGATGTGTGCTCTGTGCTTGTGTGATGTGTCTGATGTGTGCTCTGGACTTGTGTGATGTGTCTGATGTGTGCTCTATGCTAGGGTAATGTGTCTGATGTGTGCTATGTACTTGTGTGATGTGTCTGATGTGTGCTCTGTTCTTGTGTGATGTGTCTGATGTGTGGGCTGTGCTCGTATGATGTGTCTGATGTGTGTTCTGTGCTTGTGTGATGTGTCTGATGTGTGCTCTGTCCTTGTGTGATGTGTCTGATGTGTGCTCTGTGCTTGTGTTATGTGCCTGATGTGTGCTCTGGGCTTGTGTGATGTGTCTGATGTGTGCTCTATGCTTGTGTGATGTGTCTGATGTGTGCTTTGTGCTTGGTGATGTGTGCTCTGTGCTTGTGTGATGTGTCTGATGTGTGCTCTGTTCTTGTGTGATGTGTCTGATGTGTGCTCTGGACTTGTGTGATGTGTCTGATGTGTGCTCTGTTCTTGTGTGATGTGTCTGATGTGTGCTTTGTGTTTGTGTGATGTGTCTGATGTGTGCTCTGTGCTTGTGTGATGTGTCATATGTGTTCTATGCTTGTGTGATGTGCCTGATGTGTGCTCTGTGCTTGTGTGATGTGTCTGGTGTGTGCTCTGTGCTTGTGTGATGTGTCTGATGTGTTCTCTGTGCTTGTGTGATATGTCTGATGTGTGCTCTGTGCTTGTGTGATGTGTCTTACGTGCGCAATGTGATGTGTCTGATGTGCGTTCTGCGCTTGTGTGATGTGTCTGATGTGTGCTCTGTGCTTGTGAGATGTGTCTGATGTGTGTTCTGTGCTTGTGTGATGCGTCTGATGTGTGTTCTGTGCTTGTGTGATGTGTCTGATGTGTGCACTGTGCTTGTGTTATGTGCCTGATGTGTGCTCTGTGCTTGTGTGATGTGTCTGATGTGTGCACTGTGCTTGTGTGATGTGTCTGATGTGTGGTCTGTGCTTGTGTGATGTGTGCTATGTGCTCTCTGCTTGTGTGATGTGTCTGATGTGTGCTCTGTGCTTGTGTAATGTGTATGATGTGCTCTCTTTGCTTGTGTAATGTGTCTGATGTGTGCTATGTGCTTGTGTAATGTGTCTGATGTGTGCTCTGTGCTTGTGTAATGTGTATGATGTGCTCTCTTTGCTTGTGTAATGTGTCTGATGTGTGCTATGTGCTTGTGTAATGTGTCTGATGTGTGCTCTGTGCTTGTGTGATGTGTCTGATGTGCGCTCTGTGCTTGGGTAATGTGTCTGATGTGTGCTATGTGCTTGTGTAATGTGTCTGATGTGTGCTCTGTGCTTGTGTGATGTGTCTGATGTGTGCTCTGTGCTTGGGTAATGTGTCTGATGTGTACTCTGTCCTTGTGTGATGTGTCTGATGTGTGCTCAGTGCTTGTGTGATGTGTCTGATGTGTGCTCTGTGCTTGTGTGATATGTCTGATGTGTTCACTGTGCTTGTGTGATGTGTCTGATGTGTGCTCTGTGCTTGTGTGATGTGTCTGATGTGTGCTCTGTATTTGTGTGATATGTCTGATGTGTCTTCTGTGCTTGTGTGATGTGTCTGATGTGTTCACTGTGCTTGTGTGATGTGTCTTATATGTGGGCTGTGCTTGTGTGATGTGTCTGATGTGTGCTCTGTGCTTGTGTGATGTGTCTGATGTGTGCTCTGTGCTTGGGTGATGTGTCTGATGTGTGCTCTGTGCTTGGGTGATGTGTCTGATGTGTGTTCTGCGCTTGTGTGATGTGTCTGATGTGTGCTCTGTGCTTGTGTGATGTGTCTGATGTGTGCTCTGTGCTTGTGTGATGTGTCTGATGTGTGGTCTGTGCTCGTATGATGTGTCTGATGTGTGCTCTGTCCTTGTGTGATGTGTCTGATGTGTGCTCTGTGCTTGTGTGATGTTTCTGATGTGTGCTCTGTCCTTGTGTGATGTGTCTGATGTGTGCTCTGTCCTTGTGTGATGTGTCTGATGTGTGCTCTGTGCTTGTGTGATGTTTCTGATGTGTGCTCTGTCCTTGTGTGATGTGTCTGATGTGTGCTCTGTGCTAGGGTAATGTGTCTGATGTGTGCTAGGTGCTTGTGTGATGTGTCTGATGTGTGCTCTGTTCTTGTGTGATGTGTCTGATGTGTGCTCTGGACTTGTGTGATGTGTCTGATGTGTGCTCTGGACTTGTGTGATGTGTCTGATGTGTGCTCTGTTCTTGTGTGATGTGTCTGATGTGTGCTATGCGCTTGTGTGATGTGTCTGATGTGTGCTTTTTACTTGTGTGATGTGTCTGATGTGTGCTCTATGCTTGTGTGATGTGTCTGATGTGTGCTTTGTGCTTGGTGATGTGTCTGATGTGTGCTCTGTGCTTGTGTGATGTGTCTGATGTGTGCTCTGTTCTTGTGTGATGTGTCTGATGTGTGCTCTGGACTTGTGTGATGTGTCTGATGTGTGCTATGTACTTGTTTGATGTGTCTGATGTGTGCTCTGTTCTTGTGTGATGTGTCTGATGTGTGCTTTGTGTTTGTGTGATGTGTCTGATGTGTGCTCTGTGCTTGTGTGATGTGTCTGATGTGTGCTCTGTGCTTGTGTGATGTGTCTGATGTGTCTTCTGTGCTTGTGTGATGTGTCTGATGTGTGCTCTGTGCTTGTGTGATGTGTCTGATGTGTACTCTGTGCTTGTGTGATGTGTCTGATGTGTGCTCTGTGCTTGGGTGATGTGTCTGATGTGTGTTCTGCGCTTGTGTGATGTGTCTGATGTGTGCTCTGTGCTTGTGTGATGTGTCTGATATGTGCTCTGTGCTTATGTGATGTGTCTGATGTGTGGGCTGTGCTCGTATGATGTGTCTGATGTGTGCTCTGTGCTTGTGTAATGTGTCTGATGTGTGCTTTTTACTTGTGTGATGTGTCTGATGTGTGCTCTATGCTTGTGTGATGTGTCTGATGTGTGCTTTGTGCTTGGTGATGTGTCTGATGTGTGCTCTGTGCTTGTGTGATGTGTCTGATGTGTGCTCTGTTCTTGTGTGATGTGTCTGATGTGTGCTCTGTTCTTGTGTGATGTGTCTGATGTGTGCTCTGGACTTGTGTGATGTGTCTGATGTGTGCTATGTACTTGTTTGATGTGTCTGATGTGTGCTCTGTTCTTGTGTGACGTGTCTGATGTGTGCTTTGTGTTTGTGTGATGTGTCTGATGTGTGCTCTGTGCTTGTGTGATGTGTCTGATGTGTGCTCTGTGCTTGTGTGATGTGTCTGATGTGTCTTCTGTGCTTGTGTGATGTGTCTGATGTGTGCTCTGTGCTTGTGTGATGTGTCTGATGTGTACTCTGTGCTTGTGTGATGTGTCTGATGTGTGCTCTGTGCTTGGGTGATGTGTCTGATGTGTGTTCTGCGCTTGTGTGATGTGTCTGATGTGTGCTCTGTGCTTGTGTGATGTGTCTGATATGTGCTCTGTGCTTATGTGATGTGTCTGATGTGTGGGCTGTGCTCGTATGATGTGTCTGATGTGTGTTCTGTGCTTGTGTGAGGTGTCTGATCTGTGCTATGTGCTTGTGTGATGTGTCTGTTGTGTGCTCTGTGCTTGTGTGATGTGTCTGATGTGTGCTCTGTGCTTGTGTGATGTGTCTGATGTGTGCTCTGTGCTTGTGTAATGTGTCTGATGTGTGCTTTGTACTTGTGTGATGTGTCTGATGTGTGTTCTGTGTTTGTGTGATGTGTCTGATGTTTGCTCTATGCTTGTGTGATGTGTCTGATGTGTGCTCTGTGCTAGGTAATGTGTCTGGTGTGTGCTATGTGCTTGTGTGATGTGTCTGATGTGTGCTCTGTGCTTGTGTAATGTGTCTGATGTGTGCACTGTGCTTGTGTGATGTGCCTGATGTGTGCTCTCTGCTTGTGTGATGTGTCTGATGTGTGCACTGTGCTTGTGTTATGTGCCTGATGTGTGCTCTGTGCTTGTGTGATGTGTCTGATGTGTGCTCTGTGCTTGTGTGATGTGTCTGATGTGTGCTCTGTGCTTGGGTAATGTGTCTGATGTGTGCTCTGTGCTTGGGTAATGTGTCTGATGTGTGCACTGTGCTTGTGTGATGTGTCTGATGTGTGCTCTGTGCCTGTGTGATATGTCTGATGTGTGCTCTGTGCTTGTGTGATGTGTCTGATGTGTGCTCTGTGCTTGTGTGATGTGTCTGATGTGTGTTCTGTGCTTGTGTGATGTGTCTGATGTGTGCTCTGTGCCTGTGTGATGTGTCTGATGTGTGTTCTGGGCTTGTGTGATGTATCTGATGTGTGTTCTGCGCTTGTGTGATGTGTCTGATGTGTGCTTTGTACATGTGTGATGTGTCTGATGTGTGCTATGTGCTTGGGTGATGTGTCTGATGTGTGCTCTGTTCTTGTGTGATGTGTCTGATGTGTGCTCTGTGCTTGTGTGATGTGTCTGACGTGCGCACTGTGCTTGTGTGATATGTCTGATGTGTGCTCTGTGGTTGTGTGATGTGACTGATATGTGGCTTGTGCTTCTGTGATGTGTCTTATATGTTGGCTGTGCTTGTGTGATGTGTCTGGTGTGTGCTCTATGCTTGTGTGATGTGTCTGATGTGTGTCCTGTGCTTGTGTGATGTGTCTGATGTTTGCTCTGTACTTGTGTGAAGTGTCGGATGTGTGCTCTGTACTTGTGCGATGTGTCTGATGTGTGCTCTTTGCTTGTGTGATGTGTCTGATGTGTGATCTGTCCTTGTGTGATGTGTCTGATGTGTGCTCTGTGCTTGTGTGATGTGTCTGATGTGTGCTCTGTGCTTGTGTGATGTGTCTGATGTGTGATCTGTACTTGTGTGATGTGTCTGATGTGTGCTCTTTGCTTGTGTGATGTGTCTGATGTGTGATCTGTCCTTGTGTGATGTGTCTGATGTGTGTTCTGTGCTTGTGTGATGTGTCTGATGTGTGCTCTTTGCTTGTGTGATGTGTCTGATGTGTGATCTGTGCTTGTGTGATGTGTCTGATGTGTGCACTGTGCTTGTGTGATGTGCCTGATGTGTGCTCTGTGCTTGTGTGATGTGTCTGATGTGTGGGCTGTGCTCGTATGATGTGTCTGATGTGTGTTCTGTGCTTGTGTGATGTGTCTGATGTGTGCTCTGTCCTTGTGTGATGTGTCTGATGTGTGCTCTGTGCTTGTGTGATGTGTCTGATGTGTGGGCTGTGCTCGTATGATGTGTCTGATGTGTGCTCTGTCCTTGTGTGATGGGTCTGATGTGTGCTCTGTCCTTGTGTGATGTGTCTGATGTGTGCTCTGTGCTTGTGTGATGTGTCTGATGTGTGCTCTGTGCTTGTGTGATGTGTCTGATGTGTGCTCTGTGCTTGTGTGATGTGTCTGATGTGTGCTCTGTGCTTGGGTAATGTGTCTGATGTGTGCACTGTGCTTGTGTGATGTGTCTGATGTGTGCTCTGTGCCTGTGTGATGTGTCTGATGTGTGCTCTGTCCTTGTGTGATGTGTCTGATGTGTGCACTGTGCTTGTGTGATGTGTCTGATGTGTGCTCTGTGCTTGTGTGATGTGTCTGATGTGTGCTCTGTGCTTGTGTGATGTGTCTGATGTGTGTTCTGTGCTTGTGTGATGTGTCTGATGTGTGCTCTGTGCCTGTGTGATGTGTCTGATGTGTGTTCTGGGCTTGTGTGATGTATCTGATGTGTGTTCTGCGCTTGTGTGATGTGTGTGATGTGTGCTTTGTACATGTGTGATGTGTCTGATGTGTGCTATGTGCTTGGGTGATGTGTCTGATGTGTGCTCTGTTCTTGTGTGATGTGTCTGATGTGTGCTCTGTGCTTGTGTGATGTGTCTGACGTGCGCACTGTGCTTGTGTGATATGTCTGATGTGTGCTCTGTGCTTGTGTGATGTGACTGATATGTGGCTTGTGCTTGTGTGATGTGTCTTATATGTTGGCTGTGCTTGTGTGATGTGTCTGATGTGTGCTCTGTGCTTGTGTGATATGTCTGATGTGTGCTCTGTGTTTGTGTGATGTGTCTGATGTGTGCTCTGTGCTTGTGTGATGTGTCTGATGTGTGCTCTGTGCCTGTGTGATGTGTCTGATGTGTGTTCTGGGCTTGTGTGATGTGTCTGATGTGTGTTCTGCGCTTGTGTGATGTGTCTGATGTGTGCTTTGTACTTGTGTGATGTGTCTGATGTGTGCTCTATGCTTGTGTGATGTGTCTGATGTTTGCTGTGTACTTGTGTGATGTGTCTGATGTGTGCTCTGTACTTGTGTGATGTGTCGGATGTGTGCTCTGTACTTGTGTGATGTGTCTGATTTGTGTACTGTGCTTGTGTGATGTGTCTGATGTGTGTTCTGTGCTTGTGTGATGTTTCTGATATGTGCTCTGTGCTTGTGTAATGTGTCTGATGTTTGCTCTGTACTTGTGTGATGTGTGCTCTGTACTTGTGTGATGTGTCCGATGTGTGCTCTTTGCTTGTTTGATGTGTCTGATGTGTGTTCTGTGCTTGTGTGATGTGTCTGATGTGTGCTCTGTGCTTGTGTGATGTGTCTGATGTGTGCTATGTGCTTGGGTGATGTGTCTGATGTGTGTTCTGTGCTTGTGTGATGTGTCTGATGTGTGCTCTATGCTTGTGTGATGTGTCTGATGTTTGCGCTGTGCTTGTGTAATGTGTCTGATGTGTGCTCTGTGATTGTGTGATGTGTCTGATGTACGCTCTATGCTTGTGTGATATGTCTGATGTGTGCTCTGTGCTTGTGTGATGTGCCTGATGTGCGCTCTGTGCTTGTGTGATGTGTCTGATGTGCGCTCTGTGGTTGTGTGATTTGTGCTCTGTGCTTGTGTGATGTGTGCTATGTGCTTGGGTGATGTGTCTGATGTGTGCTCTGTGCTTGTGTGATGTGTCTGATGTGTGCTCTGTGCTTGTGTGATGTGTCTGATGTGTGCTCTGTGCTTGTGTGATGTGTCTGATGTGTGCTCTGTGCTTGTGTGATGTGTCTGATGTGTGCTATGTGCTTGTGTAATGTGTCTGATGTGTGCTATGTGCTTGTGTAATGTGTCTGATGTGTGCTATGTGCTTGTGTGATGTGTCTGATGTGTGTTCTGTGCTTGTGTGATGTGTCTGATGTGTGCTCTATGCTTGTGTGATGTGTCTGATGTGTGCTCTGTGCTTGTGTGATGTGTCTGATGTTTGCGCTGTGCTTGTGTGATGTGTCTGATGTGTGTCCTGTGCTTGTGTGATGTGTCTGTTTGCTCTGTACTTGTGTGAAGTGTCGGATGTGTGCTCTGTACTTGTGTGATGTGTCTGATGTGTGTTCTTTGCTTGTGTGATGTGTCTGATGTGTGTTCTGTGCTTGTGTGATGTGTGTGATATGTGCTCTGTGCTTGTGTGATGTGTCTGATGTGTGCACTGTGCTTGTGTGATGTGCCTGATGTGTGCTCTGTGCTTGTGTGATGTGTCTGATGTGTGCTCTGTGCCTGTGTGATGTGTCTGATGTGTGCTCTGTGCTTGTGTGATGTGTCTGATGTGTGATGTGTCTGATGTGTGCTCTGTGCTTGTGCAATGTGTCTGATGTGTGCTATGTGCTTGTGTGATGTGTCTGATGTGTGCTATGTGCTTGGGTGATGTGTCTGATGTGTGCTCTGTGCTTGTGTGATGTGCCTGATGTGTGCTCTGTGCTTGTGTGATGTGTCTGATGTGTGCTCTGTGCTTGTGTGATGTGTCTGATATGTGGTCTGTGCTTGTGTGATGTGTCTGATGTGTGCTCTGTGCTTGTGTAATGTGTCTGATGTGTGCTCTGTGCTTGTGTAATGTGTCTGATGTGTGCTCTGTGCTTGTGTGATGTGTCTGATGTGTGTTCTGTGCTTGTGTGATATGTCATATGTGTTCTATGCTTGTGTGATGTGCCTGATGTGTGCTCTGTGCTTGTGTGATGTGTCTGGTGTGTGCTCTGTGCTTGTGTGATGTGTGCTCTGTGCTTGTGTGATGTGTTTGATGTGTCTGATGTGTGCTCTGTGCTTGTGTGATGTGTCTCACGTGCGCACTGTGCTTGTGTGATGTGTCTGATGTGCGTTCTACGCTTGTGCGATGTGTCTGATGTGTGCTCTGTGCTTGTGAGATGTGTCTGATGTGTGTTCTGTGCTTGTGTGATGTGTCTGATGTGTGCACTGCGCTTGTGTGATGTGTCTGATGTGCGTTCTGCGCTTGAGTGATGGGTCTGATGTGTGCTCTGTGCTTGTGAGATGTGTCTGATGTGTGTTCTGTGCTTGTGTGATGTGTCTGATGTGTGCACTGTGCTTGTGTGATGTGCCTGATGTGTGCTCTGTGCTTGTGTGATGTGTCTGATGTGTGCGCTGTGCTTGTGTGATGTGTCTGATGTGTGGTCTGTGCTTGTGTGATGTGTCGGATGTGTGCTCTCTGCTTGTGTGATGTGTCTGATGTGTGCTCTGTGCTTGTGTGATGTGTCTGATGTGTGCTCTGTGCTTGTGTAATGTGTCTGATGTGCTCTCTTTGCTTGTGTAATGTGTCTGATGTGTGCTATGTGCTTGTGTAAGGTGTCTGAAATGTGCTCTGTGCTTGTGTAATGTGTCTGATGTGTGCTCTGTGCTTGTGTGATGTGTCTGATGTGTGCTCTGTGCTTGGGTAATGTGTCTGATGTGTACTCTGTCCTTGTGTGATGTGTCTGATGTGCGCTCTGTGCTTGTGTAATGTGTATGATGTGTGCTATGTGCTTGTGTGATGTGTCTGATGTGTGCTCTGTGCTTGTGTGATGTGTCTGATGTGTGCTCTGTGCTTGGGTAATGTGTCTGATGTGTGTTCTGTGCTTGTGTGATGTGTCTCATGTGTGCTCTGTGCTTGGGTAATGTGTCTGATGTGTACTCTGTCCTTGTGTGATGTGTCTGATGTGTGCTCTGTGCTTGGGTAATGTGTCTGATGTGTGTTCTGTGCTTGTGTGATGTGTCTCATGTGTGCTCTGTGCTTGGGTAATGTGTCTGATGTGTGCTCTGTGCTTGTGTGATGTGTCTGATGTGTGCTCTGTGCTTGGGTAATGTGTCTGATGTGTGCTCTGTCCTTGTGTGATGTGTCTGATGTGCGCTGTGCTTGTGTGATGCGTCTGATGTGTGTTCTGTGCTTGTGTGATGTGTCTGATGTGTGCTCTGTGCTTGTGTGATATGTCTCATGTGTGCACTGTGCTTGTGTAATGTGTATGATGTGTGCTATGTGCTTGTGTGATGTGTCTGATGTGTGCTCTGTGCTTGTGTGATGTGTCTGATGTGTGCTCTGTGCTTGTGTGATATGTCTCATGTGTGCACTGTGCTTGTGTGATGTGTCTCATGTGTGCTCTGTCCTTGTGAGATGTGTCTGATGTGTGCTCTGTGCTTGTGTGATGTGTCTGATGTGTGCACTGTGCTTGTGTAATGTGTATGATGTGTGCACTGTGCTTGTGTAATGTGTATGATGTGTGCTATGTGCTTGTGTGATATGTCTCATGTGTGCACTGTGCTTGTGTAATGTGTATGATGTGTGCTATGTGCTTGTGTGATATGTCTCATGTGTGCTATGTGCTTGTGTGATGTGTCTGATGTGTACTCTGTCCTTGTGTGATGTGTCTGATGTGTGCTCTGTGCTTGTGTGATGTGTCTGATGTGTTCTCTGTGCTTGGGTAATGTGTCTGATGTGTACTCTGTCCTTGTGTGATGTGTCTGATGTGCGCTGTGCTTGTGTGATGCGTCTGATGTGTGTTCTGTGCTTGTGTGATGTGTCTGATGTGTGCTCTGTGCTTGTGTGATATGTCTCATGTGTGCACTGTGCTTGTGTGATGTGTCTCATGTGTGCTCTGTGCTTGGGTAATGTGTCTGATGTGTACTCTGTCCTTGTGTGATATGTCTCATGTGTGCACTGTGCTTGTGTGATGTGTCTGATGTGTGCTCTGTGCTTGTGTGATGTGTCTGATGTGTGCTATGTGCTTGTGTAATGTGTCTGATGTGCTCTCTTTGCTTGTGTAATGTGTCTGATGTGTGCTCTGTGCTTGTGTGATGTGTCTGATGTGTGCTCTGTGCTTGTGTGATGTGTCTGATGTGTCTTCTGTGCAGTGTGATGTGTCTGATGTGTGTTCTGGGCTTGTGTGATGTGTCTGATGTGTGCTCTGTGCTTGTGTGATATGTCTGATGTGTGCTCTGTGTTTGTGTGATGTGTCTGATGTGTGCTCTGTGCTTGTGTGATGTGTCTGATGTGTGCTCTGTGCCTGTGTGATGTGTCTGATGTGTGTTCTGGGCTTGTGTGATGTGTCTGATGTGTGTTCTGCGCTTGTGTGATGTGTCTGATGTGTGCTTTGTACTTGTGTGATGTGTCTGATGTGTGCTCTATGCTTGTGTGATGTGTCTGATGTTTGCAGTGTACTTGTGTGATGTGTCTGATGTGTGCTCTGTACTTGTGTGATGTGTCGGATGTGTGCTCTGTACTTGTGTGATGTGTCTGATTTGTGTACTGTGCTTGTGTGATGTGTCTGATGTGTGTTCTGTGCTTGTGTGATGTTTCTGATATGTGCTCTGTGCTTGTGTAATGTGTCTGATGTTTGCTCTGTACTTGTGTGATGTGTGCTCTGTACTTGTGTGATGTGTCCGATGTGTGCTCTTTGCTTGTTTGATGTGTCTGATGTGTGTTCTGTGCTTGTGTGATGTGTCTGATGTGTGCTCTGTGCTTGTGTGATGTGTCTGATGTGTGCTATGTGCTTGGGTGATGTGTCTGATGTGTGTTCTGTGCTTGTGTGATGTGTCTGACGTGTGCTCTATGCTTGTGTGATGTGTCTGATGTTTGCGCTGTGCTTGTGTAATGTGTCTGATGTGTGCTCTGTGATTGTGTGATGTGTCTGATGTACGCTCTATGCTTGTGTGATATGTCTGATGTGTGCTCTGTGCTTGTGTGATGTGCCTGATGTGCGCTCTGTGCTTGTGTGATGTGTCTGATGTGCGCTCTGTGGTTGTGTGATTTGTGCTCTGTGCTTGTGTGATGTGTGCTATGTGCTTGGGTGATGTGTCTGATGTGTGCTCTGTGCTTGTGTGATGTGTCTGATGTGTGCTCTGTGCTTGTGTGATGTGTCTGATGTGTGCTCTGTGCTTGTGTGATGTGTCTGATGTGTGCTCTGTGCTTGTGTGATGTGTCTGATGTGTGCTATGTGCTTGTGTAATGTGTCTGATGTGTGCTATGTGCTTGTGTAATGTGTCTGATGTGTGCTATGTGCTTGTGTGATGTGTCTGATGTGTGTTCTGTGCTTGTGTGATGTGTCTGATGTGTGCTCTATGCTTGTGTGATGTGTCTGATGTGTGCTCTGTGCTTGTGTGATGTGTCTGATGTTTGCGCTGTGCTTGTGTGATGTGTCTGATGTGTGTCCTGTGCTTGTGTGATGTGTCTGTTTGCTCTGTACTTGTGTGAAGTGTCGGATGTGTGCTCTGTACTTGTGTGATGTGTCTGATGTGTGTTCTTTGCTTGTGTGATGTGTCTGATGTGTGTTCTGTGCTTGTGTGATGTGTGTGATATGTGCTCTGTGCTTGTGTGATGTGTCTGATGTGTGCACTGTGCTTGTGTGATGTGCCTGATGTGTGCTCTGTGCTTGTGTGATGTGTCTGATGTGTGCTCTGTGCCTGTGTGATGTGTCTGATGTGTGCTCTGTGCTTGTGTGATGTGTCTGATGTGTGATGTGTCTGATGTGTGCTCTGTGCTTGTGCAATGTGTCTGATGTGTGCTATGTGCTTGTGTGATGTGTCTGATGTGTGCTATGTGCTTGGGTGATGTGTCTGATGTGTGCTCTGTGCTTGTGTGATGTGCCTGATGTGTGCTCTGTGCTTGTGTGATGTGTCTGATGTGTGCTCTGTGCTTGTGTGATGTGTCTGATATGTGGTCTGTGCTTGTGTGATGTGTCTGATGTGTGCTCTGTGCTTGTGTAATGTGTCTGATGTGTGCTCTGTGGTTGTGTAATGTGTCTGATGTGTGCTCTGTGCTTGTGTGATGTGTCTGATGTGTGTTCTGTGCTTGTGTGATATGTCATATGTGTTCTATGCTTGTGTGATGTGCCTGATGTGTGCTCTGTGCTTGTGTGATGTGTCTGGTGTGTGCTCTGTGCTTGTGTGATGTGTGCTCTGTGCTTGTGTGATGTGTTTGATGTGTCTGATGTGTGCTCTGTGCTTGTGTGATGTGTCTCACGTGCGCACTGTGCTTGTGTGATGTGTCTGATGTGCGTTCTGCGCTTGTGCGATGTGTCTGATGTGTGCTCTGTGCTTGTGAGATGTGTCTGATGTGTGTTCTGTGCTTGTGTGATGTGTCTGATGTGTGCACTGCGCTTGTGTGATGTGTCTGATGTGCGTTCTGCGCTTGAGTGATGGGTCTGATGTGTGCTCTGTGCTTGTGAGATGTGTCTGATGTGTGTTCTGTGCTTGTGTGATGTGTCTGATGTGTGCACTGTGCTTGTGTGATGTGCCTGATGTGTGCTCTGTGCTTGTGTGATGTGTCTGATGTGTGCGCTGTGCTTGTGTGATGTGTCTGATGTGTGGTCTGTGCTTGTGTGATGTGTCGGATGTGTGCTCTCTGCTTGTGTGATGTGTCTGATGTGTGCTCTGTGCTTGTGTGATGTGTCTGATGTGTGCTCTGTGCTTGTGTAATGTGTCTGATGTGCTCTCTTTGCTTGTGTAATGTGTCTGATGTGTGCTATGTGCTTGTGTAAGGTGTCTGAAATGTGCTCTGTGCTTGTGTAATGTGTCTGATGTGTGCTCTGTGCTTGTGTGATGTGTCTGATGTGTGCTCTGTGCTTGGGTAATGTGTCTGATGTGTACTCTGTCCTTGTGTGATGTGTCTGATGTGCGCTCTGTGCTTGTGTAATGTGTATGATGTGTGCTATGTGCTTGTGTGATGTGTCTGATGTGTGCTCTGTGCTTGTGTGATGTGTCTGATGTGTGCTCTGTGCTTGGGTAATGTGTCTGATGTGTGTTCTGTGCTTGTGTGATGTGTCTCATGTGTGCTCTGTGCTTGGGTAATGTGTCTGATGTGTACTCTGTCCTTGTGTGATGTGTCTGATGTGTGCTCTGTGCTTGGGTAATGTGTCTGATGTGTGTTCTGTGCTTGTGTGATGTGTCTCATGTGTGCTCTGTGCTTGGGTAATGTGTCTGATGTGTGCTCTGTGCTTGTGTGATGTGTCTGATGTGTGCTCTGTGCTTGGGTAATGTGTCTGATGTGTGCTCTGTCCTTGTGTGATGTGTCTGATGTGCGCTGTGCTTGTGTGATGCGTCTGATGTGTGTTCTGTGCTTGTGTGATGTGTCTGATGTGTGCTCTGTGCTTGTGTGATATGTCTCATGTGTGCACTGTGCTTGTGTAATGTGTATGATGTGTGCTATGTGCTTGTGTGATGTGTCTGATGTGTGCTCTGTGCTTGTGTGATATGTCTCATGTGTGCACTGTGCTTGTGTGATGTGTCTCATGTGTGCTCTGTCCTTGTGTGATGTGTCTGATGTGTGCTCTGTGCTTGTGTGATGTGTCTGATGTGTGCACTGTGCTTGTGTAATGTGTATGATGTGTGCACTGTGCTTGTGTAATGTGTATGATGTGTGCTATGTGCTTGTGTGATATGTCTCATGTGTGCACTGTGCTTGTGTAATGTGTATGATGTGTGCTATGTGCTTGTGTGATATGTCTCATGTGTGCTATGTGCTTGTGTGATGTGTCTGATGTGTACTCTGTCCTTGTGTGATGTGTCTGATGTGTGCTCTGTGCTTGTGTGATGTGTCTGATGTGTTCTCTGTGCTTGGGTAATGTGTCTGATGTGTACTCTGTCCTTGTGTGATGTGTCTGATGTGCGCTGTGCTTGTGTGATGCGTCTGATGTGTGTTCTGTGCTTGTGTGATGTGTCTGATGTGTGCTCTGTGCTTGTGTGATATGTCTCATGTGTGCACTGTGCTTGTGTGATGTGTCTCATGTGTGCTCTGTGCTTGGGTAATGTGTCTGATGTGTACTCTGTCCTTGTGTGATATGTCTCATGTGTGCACTGTGCTTGTGTGATGTGTCTGATGTGTGCTCTGTGCTTGTGTGATGTGTCTGATGTGTGCTATGTGCTTGTGTAATGTGTCTGATGTGCTCTCTTTGCTTGTGTAATGTGTCTGATGTGTGCTCTGTGCTTGTGTGATGTGTCTGATGTGTGCTCTGTGCTTGTGTGATGTGTCTGATGTGTCTTCTGTGCAGTGTGATGTGTCTGATGTGTGCTCTGTGCTTGTGTGATGTGTCTGATGTGTACTCTGTCCTTGTGTGATGTGTCTGATATGTTCTATGTGCTTGTGTGATGTGTCTGATGTGTGCTCTGTGCTTGTGTAATGTGTCTGATGTGTGCTTTTTACTTGTGTGATGTGTCTGATGTGTGCTCTATGCTTGTGTGATGTGTCTGATGTGTGCTCTGTGCTTGTGTGATGTGTTCTATGTGCTTGTGTGATGTGTCTGATGTGTGCTCTGTGCTTGTGTGATGTGTCTTATATGTGGGCTGTGCTTGTGTGATGTGTCTGATGTGTTCTCTGTGCTTGTGTGATGTGTCTGATGTGTGTTCTGTGCTTGTGTGATGTGTCTGATGTGTGCTCTGTGCTTGTGTGATGTGTCTGATGTGTGCTCTGTTCTTGTGTGATGTGTCTGATGTGTGCTCTGTGCTTGGGTGATGTGTCTGATGTGTGCTCTGTACTTGTGTGATGTGTCTGATGTGTTCTCTGTGCTTGTGTGATGTGTCTGATGTGTGTTCTGTGCTTGTGTGATGTGTCTGATGTGTGCTCTGTGCTTGTGTGATGTGTCTGATGTGTGCTCTGTGCTTGGGTGATGTGTCTGATGTGTGCTCTGTACTTGTGTGATGTGTCTGATGTGTTCTCTGTGCTTGTGTGATGTGTCTGATGTGTGTTCTGTGCTTGTGTGATGTGTCTGATGTGTGCTCTGTGCTTGTGTGATGTGTCTGATGTGTGCTCTGTGCTTGTGTGATGTGTCTGATGTGTCTTCTGTGCAGTGTGATGTGTCTGATGTGTTCTCTGTGCTTGTGTGATGTGTCTGATGTGTGTTCTGTGCTTGTGTGATGTGTCTGATGTGTGCTCTGTGCTTGTGTGATGTGTCTGATGTGTCTTCTGTGCAGTGTGATGTGTCTGATGTGTTCTCTGTGCTTGTGTGATGTGTCTGATGTGTGCGCTGTGCTTGTGTGATGTGTCTGATGTGTTCTCTGTGCTTGTGTGATGTGTCTGATGTGTCTTCTGTGCAGTGTGATGTGTCTGATGTGTGCTCTGTGCTTGTGTGATGTGTCTGATGTGTCTTCTGTGCAGTGTGATGTGTCTGATGTGTGCTCTGTGCTTGTGTGATGTGTCTGATGTGTGCTCTGTCCTTGTGTGATGTGTCTGATGTGTGCTCTGTGCTTGTGTGATGTGTCTGATATGTGCACTGTGCTTGTGTGATGTGTCTGATGTGTTCTCTGTGCTTGTGTGATGTGTCTGATGTGTGCTCTGTGCTTGTGTGATGTGTCTGATGTGTGCTCTGTGCTTGGGTGATGTGTCTGATGTGTGTTCTGTGCTTGTGTGATGTGTCTGATGTGTGCTCTGTGCTTGTGTGATGTGTCTGATGTGTGCTCTGTACTTGTGTGATGTGTCTGATGTGTGCTCTGTGCTTGTGTGATGTGTCTGATGTGTGCTCTGTGATTGTGTGATGTGTCTGATGTGTGCTCTGTGCTTGTGTGATGTGTCTGATGTGTGTTCTGTGCTTGTGTGATGTGTCTGATGTGTGCTCTGTACTTGTGTGATGTGTCTGATATGTCTTCTGTGCTTGTGTGATGTGTCTGATGTGTGCTCTGTGCTTGTGTGATGTGTCTGATGTGTGCTCTGTGATTGTGTGATGTGTCTGATGTGTGCTCTGTGCTTGTGTGATGTGTCTGATGTGTGTTCTGTGCTTGTGTGATGTGTCTGATGTGTGCTCTGTACTTGTGTGATGTGTCTGATATGTCTTCTGTGCTTGTGTGATGTGTCTGATGTGTGCTCTGTGCTTGTGTGATGTGTCTGATGTGTGTTCTGTGCTTGTGTGATGTGTCTGATGCAGGCTCGGACTGGCCCACAAAGGTACTCTTGGATCCCTCGGTGGGCCCCGCCCCCGAATGTCACAGTCACTCACTGGTCGCTGGTACCCAGGGGCAGGGCCGGCGTCAGCACCCGGGCAAGTGCTGGGGCCCTGGAGAGATGGGAGGGCCCACTCACGCTGTCTGGGATACCCGCCGGCCGCCGCCACGCCCCCCATGTACTGACCCCATCCTGCGCCCTCCGCGAGGGACCCACGCAGTGACGCAGCCCCTTACAGCCAGCAATGATCATCGCTTCCTTCCACTGTAATCTTGTGTGCGGTGCCAGCACAGGACCTGTGATGAGGTCACAGGAGGGGAGGAGTCGGGTCACATGACCAGGGTGGCTGCAGGACTCTGCTCTGCTGGCCGCTTTTCATTATGGTGCTGGTCTGGATGGATGAGGTAACATTTATGTGTGGGACAGTGGGGTCAGGGAGCGGTTTACAAGGTGGATGTAGCAGAGCCGTGTGTGTACTTGTGTGGGGTCAGGGAGGGGTTTAACAAGGTGGATGTAGCAGAGCCGTGTGTGTACTTGTGTGGGGTCAGGATGGGTTTACAAGGTGGATGTAGCAGAGCCGTGTGTGTACTTGTGTGGGGTCAGGAGGGGTTTACAAGGTGGATGTAGCAGAGCCGTGTGTGTACTTGTGTGGGGTCAGGGAGGGGTTTTACAAGGTGGATGTAGCAGAGCCGTGTGTGTACTTGTGTGGGGTCAGGGAGGGGTTTTACAAGGTAGATGTAGCAGAGCCGTGTGTGTACTTGTGTGAGGTCAGGGAGGGGTTTTACAAGGTGGATGTAGCAGAGCCGTGTGTGTACTTGTGTGGGGTCAGGGAGGGGTTTTACAAGGTAGATGTAGCAGAGCCGTGTGTGTACTTGTATGAGGTCAGGGAGGGGTTTTACAAGGTGGATGTAGTAGAGCCGTGTGTGTACTTGTGTGGGGTCAGGGAGGGGTTTTACAAGGTGGATGTTGCAGAGCCGTGTGTGTACTTGTGTGGGGTAAGGAGGAGTTTACAAGGTGGATGTAGCAGAGCCGTGTGTGTACTTGTGTGGGGTCAGGGAGGGGTTTTACAAGGTGGATGTTGCAGAGCCGTGTGTGTACTTGTATGGGGTCAGGAGGGGTTTACAAGGTGGATATAGCAGAGCCGTGTGTGTACTTGTGTGGGGTCAGGGAGGGGTTTTACAAGGTGGATGTAGCAGAGCCGTGTGTGTACTTGTATGGGGTCAGGAGGGGTTTTACAAGGTGGATGTAGCAGAGCCGTGTGTACTTGTATGGGGTCAGGAGGGGTTTACAAGGTGGATGTAGCAGAGCCGTGTGTGTACTTGTGTGGGGTCAGGGAGGGGTTTAACAAGGTGGATGTAGCAGAGCCGTGTGTGTACTTGTGTGGGGTCAGGAGGAGTTTACAAGGTGGATGTAGCAGAGCCGTGTGTGTACTTGTGTGGGGTCAGGGAGGGGTTTTACAAGGTGGATGTAGCAGAGCCGTGTGTGTACTTGTGTGAGGTCAGGGAGGGGTTTAACAAGGTGGATGTAGCAGAGCCGTGTGTGTACTTGTGTGGAGTCAGGGAGGGGTTTAACAAGGTGGATGTAGCAGAGCCGTGTGTGTACTTGTGTGGGGTCAGGGAGGGGTTTAACAAGGTGGATGTAGCAGAGCCGTGTGTGTACTTGTGTGGGGTCAGGGAGGGGTTTTACAAGGTGGATGTAGCACAGCCGTGTGTGTACTTGTGTGTGGTCAGGGAGGGGTTTTACAAGGTGGATGTAGCAGAGCCGTGTGTGTACTTGTGTGGGGTCAGGAGGGGTTTACAAGGTGGATGTAGCAGAGCTGTGTGTGTACTTGTGTGGGGTCAGGAGGGGTTTACAAGGTGGATGTAGCAGAGCCGTGTGTGTACTTGTGTGGGGTCAGGAGGGGTTTACAAGGTGGATGTAGCAGAGCCGTGTGTGTACTTGTGTGGGATCAGGGAGGGGTTTAACAAGGTGGATGTAGCAGAGCCGTGCGTGTACTTGTGTGGGGTCAGGAGGGTTTTACAAAGTGGATGTAGCAGAGCCGTGTGTGTACCTGTGTGGGGTCAGGAGGGGTTTACAAGGTGGATGTAGCAGAGCCGTGTGTGTACTTGTGTGGGGTCAGGGAGGGGTTTAACAATGTGGATGTAGCAGAGCCGTGTGTGTACTTGTGTGGGGTCAGGGAGGGGTTTAACAAGGTGGATGTAGCAGAGCCGTGTGTGTACTTGTGTGGGGTCAGGAGGGGTTGTACAAGGTAGATGTAGCAGAGCCGTGTGTGTACTTGTGTGGGGTCAGGGAGAGGTTTAACAAGGTGGATGTAGCAGAGCCGTGTTTGTACTTATGTGGGGTCAGGGAGGGGTTTAACAAGGTGGATGTAGCAGAGCCGTGTGTGTACTTGTGTGGGGTCAGGAGGGGTTTAACAAGGTGGATGTAGCAGAGCCGTGTGTGTACTTGTGTGGGGTCAGGGAGGGGTTTAACAAGGTGGATGTAGTAGAGCCGTGTGTGTTCTTGGGTGGGGTCACGAGGGGTTTCCAAGTTGTACGGAGCAGAGCCGTGTGTGTACGAGTTGTACGGAGCAGAGCCGTGTGTGTACGAGGTGTACGGAGCGAAGCCGTGTGTGTAAGAGGTGGATGTAGCAGAGCCGTGTGTGTACTTGTGTGTGGTCAGGGATGGGTTTTACAAGGTGGATGTAGCAGAGCCGTGTGTGTACTTGTGTGGGGTCAGGAGGGGTTTACAAGGTGAATGTAGCAGAGCTGTGTGTGTACTTGTGTGGGGTCAGGAGGGGTTTACAAGGTGGATGTAGCAGAGCCGTGTGTGTACCTGTGTGGGGTCAGGAGGGGTTTACAAGGTGGATGTAGCAGAGCCGTGTGTGTACTTGTGTGGGGTCAGGGAGGGGTTTAACAATGTGGATGTAGCAGAGCCGTGTGTGTACTTGTGTGGGGTCAGGGAGGGGTTTAACAAGGTGGATGTAGCAGAGCCGTGTGTGTACTTGTGTGGGGTCAGGAGGGGTTGTACAAGGTAGATGTAGCAGAGCCGTGTGTGTACTTGTGTGCGGTCAGGGAGGGGTTTAACAAGGTGGATGTAGCAGAGCCGTGCGTGTACTTGTGTGGGGTCAGGAGGGTTTTACAAAGTGGATGTAGCAGAGCCGTGTGTGTACCTGTGTGGGGTCAGGAGGGGTTTACAAGGTGGATGTAGCAGAGCCGTGTGTGTACTTGTGTGGGGTCAGGGAGGGGTTTAACAATGTGGATGTAGCAGAGCCGTGTGTGTACTTGTGTGGGGTCAGGGAGGGGTTTAACAAGGTGGATGTAGCAGAGCCGTGTGTGTACTTGTGTGGGGTCAGGAGGGGTTGTACAAGGTAGATGTAGCAGAGCCGTGTGTGTACTTGTGTGGGGTCAGGGAGAGGTTTAACAAGGTGGATGTAGCAGAGCCGTGTTTGTACTTATGTGGGGTCAGGGAGGGGTTTAACAAGGTGGATGTAGCAGAGCCGTGTGTGTACTTGTGTGGGGTCAGGAGGGGTTTAACAAGGTGGATGTAGCAGAGCCGTGTGTGTACTTGTGTGAGGTCAGGGAGGGGTTTTACAAGGTGGATGTAGTAGAGCCATGTGTGTACTTGTGTGGGGTCAGGGAGGGGTTTAACAAGGTGGATGTAGTAGAGCCGTGTGTGTTCTTGGGTGGGGTCACGAGGGGTTTACAAGTTGTACGGAGCAGAGCCGTGTGTGTACGAGTTGTACGGAGCAGAGCCGTGTGTGTACGAGGTGTACGGAGCGAAGCCGTGTGTGTACGAGGTGTATGGAGCAGAGCCGTGTGTGTACGAGGTGTACGGAGCGAAGCCGTGTGTACGAGGTTTATGGAGCAGAGCCGTGTGTGTACGAGATGTACGGAACGGAGCCGTGTGTGTACAGAGCTGAGCCGTGTGTTTATGGAGCGGAGCAGAGCCGGGGGTGTACGGAGTGAAGCTGCGTGTGTACAAGGTGTACGGAGCGGAGCCGTGTGTGTACGAGGCATACAAAGTGGAGCCGTGCGTGTATGGTGGGGAGCATTTATACCTCTCGAGTCCCAACTGTCCCGGATCCAGCGAGACAGTCCCGATTTTGAGAGAGAGACTGCCCCAGCCGGGAGCATACTTTCCCCGCGGGACACAGGAGTACACAGCGGACCCCCAAGGAGCAATTTAAAACTTGCACGTAACGTTCTGCCGGAAGTGACGTGCTGGAAGCTTATCAGAAATTAGGTCATTTCAGTAGGAGATTGTGACGGAACCATGGAGGCACTTCAGGGAATGCTTCAGATCCATCACCGTGTCCTCCTCTGACAGCGGACAGCGAGATTGCCTTGGAATCGGGGATGTCGGCCATGTGAGCGGATCATGATCTGTCCTGCACCAGGAGGCTCAGGTAGGCACTACAATGGGAGCTGGGCTGCTATAGTATCTTTATAGAATTTTTCTTTCTCTGTTTCTTTCTCTCTCTGTTCTTTCTCTCTAATCTTTTTTTTCTCTCTCTCTGTTCTTTCGCTCTCTGTTCTCTTTCTTTCTTTCTGTCTCTGTTCTTTCTCTCTGTCTGTTCTCTCTTTCCTCTTTCTTTCTCTGTTCTTTCTTTCCCCTCTTCCTCTCTGTTCTTTCCCCTCTTTCTTTTTCTCTCTACCTCTCTGTTCTTTCTTTCCCCTCCTTCTTTTTCTCTCTCTCTGTTCTTTTTTTCTGTCAACTTTTTCTCTCTCCGTTCGTTCTTTCTTTCTTTCTTTCTTTCTTTCTTTCTTTCTCTCTTTGTTCTTTTTTTCTGTCCACTCTTTCTTTCTCTTTGTTCTTTTTCTTTCTTCTTTCTCTCTGTTCTTTCTTTCCCCTCTTTCTTTCTCTATCTGTTCTTTCTTTCTTTACCCCCTTTCTTTCTCTTTCTCTCTGTTCTTTTCTTTCTCTGTGTTCTTCCTTTCTTTTTCTCTGCTCCTTTCTTTCTTTCTTTCTTTCTTTCTTTCTTTCTTTCTTTCTTTCTTTCTTTCTCTGTTCGTTCTTTCTATGTTCTTTCTTTCTCTCTCTGTATCTTTCTCTGTTCTTCCTTCCATTCTTTCTCTTTCTTTCCCTGTTCTTTATTTCCCATCTCTTCTTTCTTTCATGCGTACACTACTAATCAGTAGCCTCCATCACATGAACGTGTTTTGCCACAGAGCGAGTGTCCGTGTGAATCACATGCGTGTCCGTGTGATCCACATGGAGACAAGTCCGTTTTTGGCCGTCACCACGCATGTCACATGGCATGAGTCGTGGTATGTGTTAAGGGGGGGCCAACTGAGACTTTTTCGCCCGGGGCCCTCAAAAACCTGGAGCCGGCCCTGCCCAGGGGTGGGATTCAGCGGGTTCTCCCTGGTATCTGGTACACAGGCCAACGCCGGGTCAGTGAGTTACTGTCTGTATGTGCTGCGTATTGGGGACCTGTGCTGCCTACTAGGGACCTGTGCCTGCCTTTTGGGGACCTGTGCTGCCTATTAGGGACCTGTGCTGCCTACTAGGGACCTGTGCCTGCCTATTGGGGACCTGTGCTGCCTACTAGGGACCTGTGCTGTCTATTGGGGACCTGTGCTGCCTATTGGGGACCAATGCTGCCTATAGGGAACAATGCTGCCTATTGGGGACCTGTGCTGCCTATTGGGGACCAATGCTGCCTATAGGGAACAATGCTGCCTATTGGGGACCTGTGCTGCCTATTAGGACCTGTGCTGCCTATTGGGGACCTGTGCTGCCTATTGGGTACAATGCTACCTATTGGGGACCTGTGCTGCCTATTGGGACCTGTGCTGCCTATTGGGGACCTGTGCTCCCTATTTGGGACCAATGCTGCCTATTGGGGAACAATGCTGCCTATTGGGGACCTGTGCTGCCTATTGGGGACCTTTGCTCCCTATTTGGGACCAATGCTGCCTATTGGGGACCTGTGCTGCCTATTGGGGACCTGTGCTGCCTATTGGGGACGTGTGCTACCTATTGGGGACCTGTGCTGCCTATTGGGGACCTGTGCTACCTATTGGGGACCTGTGCTGCCTTTTGGGGACCTGTGCTGCCTATTGGGGAGTTGTGCTGCCTATTGGGAACCTGTGCTGCCTATAGGGACCAATGCTGCCTATTGGGGACCTGTGCTGCCTATTGGGGCAGCTAATCGCACGGGTACCGGGAGGCTTTCGCCGCTAAGACCGGCAGGCAGCAACACTGCCTGGCTGCTCCGGGGGAATTTTAGCCCCCCCTGCAGATACGAACGCTTCGATTGGCTGGGCTGTGTAGCATCTACCATGGAACTCTTGTTGGGACAAAAGTGATCACTATACCCCCTACGTTAATCCTTTGGGGTGTAGATTCCAAAATGGGGTCACTTTTTAACTTCAAAGTAACACAGGTCAGATTTGCAAAAAATGGCCTGGGCATTAAGGTGAAAACAGGCCTGCGGCCCTAAAGGATTAAATGAATCGTAGTGCGGAAAGATCTGCAGCATATGAACAACGGTGCAGCTTTTAGTAGAATTAGGATGCTGAAATGATGCAGATTTGGCGTGGGATATACGGCAAAAGAACCCATTGTGTAATTCTGCGGTCTCAAAGCCTAAATGTTGAGTTGTACATTACTGTAGGCGGGCCCCTAAAGTTAATTCCCTTAGTGGGCCCTAGACACCCCAGTCCGACCCTGGTGCTATCGGAAAGAGTCTTCAGTGCTGCTGGATCAATCCTGACAGAAAAAAGGACCCGTCTGTCGATCCAAAATGTGGATGATCTAACCTTCATTAAAATGAACCACGCATGGGTTTCCAAGGATTCTGTCCCACCGTCCTCTGATGACACATAGGTTGACAGAAAAATGGCTTGCTTTGGTCCTCCTCTTCCTGGGACTTGAACAATTTCTCATTTTGCATCAGCTGAATGTTCAACATCAACATATGCCGCTTTCTAAAACTCCCTAACTGTGCTGCCCCCCCCCCCCCCCCATGGCCGGGGTTACCACCTAGAGCACAAAACCGTGCGAGTGCCGTTGCCCTGGACAGGTGGGTAGGCCGACTCTTGGGCGCGGGCACTGGCACAGGGTCCCTCATAGTGCAATCAGGTGTCTCTGACGGTGGTGGTGCACACCCGCCGTCAGACACACCGCCGTACTATGAGGGGCCCAGTGCCAGTACCGATGCCCACCAGTGGGCCCCCCTTGCTTGAGCAGAGCCCCAGCATTTGCAATGTTTACCTCTCCCTGCTCCTCCGCTGTGTAATCTGGGCCGTCAAATCCATACTGGGCCTGACACCGTCTGAGCCTGCCTCCTGATCTATAGACATATATTTTGAATGTGTACACTATGCTATCCATACATGTTATCCGGTGATACGGTACCCTTTCTCACCTTTGTGCAATCACGTGTAATCCATACTGGGCCTGACACCGTCTGAGCCTGCCTCCTGATCTATAGACATATATTTTGAATGTGTACACTATGCTATCCATACATGTTATCCGGTGATACGGTACCCTTTCTCACCTTTGTGCAATCACGTGTAATCCATACTGGGCCTGACACCGTCTGAGCCTGCCTCCTGATCTATAGACATATATTTTGAATGTGTACACTATGCTATCCATACATGTTATCCGGGGATACGGTACCCTTTCTCACCTTTGTGCAATCACGTGTAATCCATACTGGGCCTGACACCGTCTGAGCCTGCCTCCTGATCTATAGACATATATTTTGAATGTGTACACTATGCTATCCATACATGTTATCCGGGGATACGGTACCCTTTCTCACCTTTGTGCAATCACGTGTAATCCATACTGGGCCTGAGAACGGTTGGCGAGCTGTTAAGCAAGCTACAGCACCTGTGGTTTGCACACGTAAGTTTTTCATTTTTTCAGGAATGACGGTTAGGCCTAATTCCGGAACTGCGGTTGACCTGCACTTACTGGGAAATCATCGTTCGCGGGTAATAATTGTAATCCCAGATCCCCATCACTAACGGTGTTCAGCGGGTTATCTGCACCTGTAAGGCTAGTTTCATATTAGCGCTTTTGAGTGCAGCACCGGCCTGCGCACGGCCGCCTCTAAGCCCCGCCCCTGCCGCGCCTCCGCCGGTAGCTCCGCCTACCGGCGCATGACGCTGCATGTGTCCTGCGTCCCCTATCTTTATCACTGGGGGCGCAGGCCGTGCGCGGTATGCGTTTGGCGGCGCATGCGCCTTTTTGACGGTGCGCCAACCTGCGCCAAACGCAACCTGCTGCAGTTTGGTTGCGCTCGGCGCACGGTCAAAAAGGCGCATGCGCCGCCAAACGCATACTGCGCACGGCCTGCGCCCCCAGTGATAAAGATAGGGGACGCATGCAGCGTCATGCACCGGTAGGCGGAGCTACCGGCGGAGGCGCGGCAGGGGGTGGGGCTTAGCGGCGGCCGTGCGCAGGCCGTCGCTGCGCTCAAAAGCGCTAATGTGAAACTAGCCTAAGCGACAAACGCTGGCCCTTTCAGTGTAGCGCACATGCAGCCACGGACATGTAAGGGCATGACACACCAGTTATTGGCCAATCTCACGTGCCAGAGCCTCGCGTGTCCCTCTAGTAAGCCGGACTTGGACCGCGGGGTATGACGGAGTCTCATTCGTTAACGGAATTAAGCTTGCAATGTGTGCATCTGTTCTGTAGCTGGCATGGTTGAGGTTGCCCGTGTTGAGTCAAATTACGCTGCAGGCTCCACTCCTGGTGGTGCCCTTCTGGACATTCCTTTAAGGTTCAGCTTTGCAACCATACTGCCCACATAAAACAAACACTTTGCCTTCATGAACGCTGTTTGGAGGGTCGTGACTCGTGGGAATAACGCCGCCCAATCAGTTAACCTGCTAGAGAGATCCTTCGTTGCTCCCAAGTATGACATCACACTCCCTAGGAGGAAGGTAATGCCACTGTGGCGACCGTACTCCTGGGGGCGACACAAGTGCACTGATGCCCAGCCACTGCTCGATGAATCTGCTGGTACATTGACCCAGACCACTACATTCCCCTCGCACGCTACACGGCCTGAATCTGACCCTGATGAAACTCAGGTTACCCTTCCCATATACTGTTCCATCTTACACGGTGACAAAGAGGTAGCTGCAGATGAAAGTGCAGGTTCGGCCCACCCGCCATCAGACACACCACTGTACTATCAGGGGCCCTGTGCCAGTGCCGTCGCCAACGAGTGGGCCCCCCCTGCTTGCTCAGGATCACAGCACTT
Source organism: Dendrobates tinctorius (assembly GCF_039654945.1). Lineage (NCBI taxonomy): Eukaryota > Metazoa > Chordata > Amphibia > Anura > Dendrobatidae > Dendrobates > Dendrobates tinctorius. The sequence goes on along the minus strand of NW_027361696.1, from coordinate 28,353,168 downwards.
GCAAGGTTGAAATACTGTGCAGTGAGATGGAAGATGGGGACGACGAGGAGTCCAGACTAGTACAGGGATTCCCTAGCGAGGAGACTTATTTCATTGTTTTCAATGTTGGGACAGCAATTTTTGGGGAGCACTATACTCTGGAGAATGATAGATGGGGCCCACCATACACTGGAACATTCCAAAGGTGGACATCAGACACTGGAGCAGCATTTACAGGGCCCATTATACACTAGAGCATTAGAAATGGGGCCCATTATGTATGGAGCATTATTTGGGCCCATAAGACAGTGGAGCTTCATCCATGGGGACCAACATATACTGTAGCATTATGTGGAGCTCATCATATACTGTTTCAAACATTATATGGGACCAATAATTCTGTATGGAGAAATAGATGGGCCTCGTCATGAGATGTAAAAAGTGAAGTATTTTTCTTTGTAGTATACCACTATTTCTCTGCCGTATCGGAGCAGCATGAGTTGTGGTATTATGTGTTAAAGGGGCGCTTTTTCGCCCAGGGCACATGAAAACCTGGAGCCAGCCCTACCCCCCCATAACTTTAGCCAAATAACCCCCATTTTTCAGTGCGTAACTTGTATTATGAAGTAAATAAAGGGTGACAAGCTTCAGTAATAAGAATTTATGCTTTTGGCATTCAAATGGGCACTGTAAGCGTGTTTCCTGTCCTCCTCTCACTGCCGACTTTTCTTCCCCATTGACTTACATTGGGTTTTCGTGTTTCAGTCGGACCCCCGACTTTTCCCTATAGTCGGCCGATTTCGTTCGACCCGACTTTTGCGAAAGTCGGGTTTCGCGAAACCCAACTCGACCCGAAAAAAGGCAAAGTCGCTCATCTCTAATGAACAACTATCATACCTTGAGATTTTAGCTCTACCCAACCCCCTTTAACAGTAATCTCTTTACATCCAAAAAGGCAAAGACTGACCATTACTGGCAACTACTGTCAGTTCATCAGTTGGGCCACGGGTAAGTTCAGAATCAGCTCAATACCTCTTGTAAAGAATGTACGACGTAGTGGTCACCTGAGAGCCAGTGTCCAGCAAAGCGTTCATGGGGATACCGTCAATCACCACCGGAAGGATTGGTCTCCCTCCAACATACTTAGCTCTCCAGTTCTTTGGGCCTGGGGATCCTATTCCTGGGGGTTGGGCCTCTAACCCCTGGGATTGCTCGTTTAAAGGACAGAATCTTGCAAGATGACCTGCCTTATATCAGCGACAACAGATGCGACGTCCGTCATGGTCATAGCGATTGTTGTTCCTTCCTCGAAGTGGCGGGGTTCTCCTCCTCCAGAGCCATGGGACATCCTCTTGACTGGAAGCAAGCTGGATCTTTTCTTTAGAGGACACTTGCAGAGACTGCACATTTTTAGTAAGCGCAGCCATTCCTTTGGTCAACTCCTGGACCTGAAGACGCAGCTCTTCAGTTGGATCTTTATCCAGAGTCTGTGCATCAGCCTCCACAGGGATGGAAGGGAAAGACGTTGCTTCCTGGTGGTAGGTGATCGCTGGGCGCCTCAGGGGCGCTGGACAGCTGTCAGTGGGTTCCTGCAGAACCCGTATAACCCTGTCCTTAAAATCAGCAAAGTCCAGATCAGGGTCTTGCAGGGTTATGATGCTCAATTGTCCTCTGTGTGTACTGGATAGAAGTCCTTCAATGAACTGCTCCTTTAACAGTTTATCTTCCTCCTTTACACTGTCAGGATGAACTTGCTTAACTGCTCGCAGCGCCTCCTGCAGGTTGAGAGCATAGTCCCTTATACTGTCCTGTGCCTTCTGTTTACAGCCAAAGAACCTCATCTTGATTTCAGCTGCAGTGCCGGTGTCAAAGGTGCTTCTCAGCTTGGCCAGGATCTTTGCAACAGTCTCTTTATCAGTGTCCTGCCTGGCTTTCACCTCTCTCTGTGCTGCACCCGTTAGCTGTCCATTCAGGATATTCACTTTCTCGCTTTCAGACAGAGGGTATACTTTAAACAAACTGCACAGTCTCTCTTTAAATTCACTCAGGGTGTGTGACTCACCCGAGTACTGCGTTTGCCAGGCCGCTCCCGGTATGTAGGGCATAGACAGCGGCATGATGGGGACCACCGCAGCAGGCGCTCCTCCTTGCGGTGCTGCGGGGTTGGCGGCGGCGTCCGCCTCTGCATCACCTTGTCTCTCTTTAAATTCACTCAGGGTGTGTGACTCATCCGAGTACTGAGGTAGCCAGGCCGCTCCCAGTATGTAGGGCATGGACAGCGGCATTATGGGGACCGCTGTGGCGGGCGCTCCTCCTTGCGGTGCTGCGGGATTGGCAACCGCGTCCGCTGCTGCACTGCTGTGTGGCGCGGACATTCTCTTCCCCCCTAGTTAACGTTAGCCAGGGCCGGGGGTTGTATGAGCTCGCCGGCGGCCGCTTCGCAGGCCCGACGCTCTGGGCTGTAGGCCTCAGCTCCTCCCCTTCTCGCGCGCTGTCCTCTCTTCCCGCGCGGCACTTCACTTCTTCGCGCTCTGTTAGGCTCCGCCCACGAAGGCCCGCCTCTTTTGGTTCCTGCGCGCGTCAAGCAGTGCGGCAATGGCGGAAATTGGCGCCAATTTCACACTCAGTCTTTTACACCAACACAGTCTATGGCACACAGGACCCGGGGGTACTGGGCTCCGTAATCCTGTTTGTGACGCCAAGTTGGGTCGGTACCGGGCCGGTATCAGTGGGATGTGTCACAGCAGCAGTGACCCAGACTGTGGCCCTGGGTGCCCAAGTAATGGGGAAAATGGGAATGGTGGAATATAGTTAGATGAATAGTTCATGACGCCACCCGTGGCCGTTCGGCAAGGGAGGTGTTAAGCCGACGCTGCATGCAGATCCGCTGGGACTGATGGTATGGTGCAGCAGAGATGTAAAAGCTCCCCACAGGTGAAGCTGTAGTCCCAGGGCAGTGTAGATGTGGTTGGCACGGGGATGTAGCGGTGCCGGAAAGGTAGGAAGCAGACAAGACACAGCGGGGTGTAATTTCTGTACCTTTACTTGATAACCGCAGTCCAGGGTCCTGATTACAGATGGTAACGGAGCAGGCTAGCCTGGAAGCAACTCAGGGATTCTCTCTCAACAGATGGGCTGTGCAGTCTCCTTCCTAGCGCTTACTTAAGGGATCTCCAGTACTGAGTTACACTGAAGTTCCTCCTGTCAGATGTTCCTAAGAACTCTACTTGTACGGCAGACAACTGTAGCCTGTTCCAGGGACTCCTCACTCCTAAGTCCCGGCTCACTATCCGTGTTGCTGTTGTTCCCTCAAGTCTTAGATGGGAGTATTGCATTTACAGCCTTCTACTCCTCTGGTGTCGTAGGACCATCAGTGTCCATCCATACAGCCGTGGAGACCAGGGAGATGAGCTTTTCCTCTCAGCTCTATCTCAGCGCTCCTTCCACACGTCTGCACACTTCACCCTCCGCAGACTAACTCACCACTCCTTCCTCTTGGCCCTCAGCGAGCACTCCTCCCCTTAATTCCGGTTCAGAACTCCCCCTGCTGGCCTGGAGTGGAACTGTGTTGCATGCATAGATTGACTGCGAGAGGGACCCGTCATTGCCTCCAAGCCTGGCATTACCCTCCCTGGAGGAAGGCAAAGCCACTGTGGCGGCCATGCTCCTGATGGAGCCACAGTTGCATGGTATTATGGTGAAGCCTGAAGTTTTTTGGTCCTTCTCTGGCTGATGTGATGATCTGCAATGTGTAAAATAGCCATGATTAATTGAGGAGATAAAACGTCTGCTCCATTTCTTGCTTTGGTTTTTATACAGGCTTTGACAGTCCCTCATGATTGGCTGCACTATAAATGTGATATTATGGTTACATGGTACTATGGTGAAGCCTCAGGCCATGTGGTCCTTCCCTGGCTGATCTAATCTTCTGCAAGGTATAAAATGGCAAATGGCAACTGAGGCAGTAAAACGGCTGCTGCATTTCGTGCTTTGTTTTCTATACAGGCTATGACAGTCCCTCATGATTGACTGCATTATACAATGTGATGTGATGGTTACATGGTAATATGGTGAAGCCTGAAGTCATGTGGTCCTTCTCTGGCTGATCTAATCTTCAGCAATGGCCGGAGCTGAGCCTCCCCCTCCCCTACAGAAGAGGCGTGGGCGGAGGCCAAACATGACGGGGGGTTGGAAGGTGAGGGTGGGGGGAGCGTCTTCGGGGAATGGGAGCGTTGCACATTTAAAAGGGGGTGCAGTGGGCCTTCCTCCCTCTCTGTTCCCGCTCTTACCTGCAGCTTGTCACCAGCCACCATGTCGGCCGTGGATCGGGCCTTGGAGTGTCTCCGGCAGGCATCCATGTCGCAGCCTCCTGGCTGTTTGGCGGCGCAGCTGGCCTCTATCTCGCCTGGGACCACCGTGCAGGCGACACAGCCGGGGAGGAGAGAGCTACGGACCAGAAGGGTGAGGCTTCCCGAGCGGCTCTCCCCTGACTCGGCTCCCCGGGCCTCCCGATGGCGTAGGAGCCCCTCCCGGGACCCTCCAAGCCGGGCGCCACGCGCTCCCCGCAATAGCGGGCCCCGGCTTGGGAGGAATCCGCAAGCCCGGCGAGGCCCTGCGGCTCGCTCTCTGCAGGGGGCGGGGCGGACACGCGCAGGGCGGCGCAGCTCCACACAGGCATCGGGGGGGCTGTGGTGACGGCGCCCCAGCGTCACAGCCTGCTCTCTCCTCCGGTTCGCGGTCGGGCAGCCCCGGGACGGCGGCCTGCCAGGCGGCAGGGCCCAGCACCTCACCCCTCACCGGGAGGGGGACTTTTGGGGGGTCGGGGGACTGCGGCGGGGGGGTGCCCGCACCGTGGTCTGCCTCTCACGCGGGGCGGCATGACAGGAGGTCCTGCAGCAGGGATGCAGCAGCCTGCAGAGCGGCAGGGCCTGTGGCTTCCACCCCATCAGACGGCGGCAGGTGGCGCGCTCTGGGGCCACATGCGTCATCACCGGGGGCCGTTACAGCAGGGTCAGATGGTGGGGGATCCAGGACCCATGACGCGGCGACCCAGGCAGCGTGGTCGCCAGGAGATTGGCTAGCGGGATCCACCCCGGGTTTCGGGTCCTGCACCCCTGATCCTCCGGGAGAGAGTCCTCAGTGTCAGCGCCAGTCCAGCGGCGCCAGCTTCGCTACAAGAACAGGTGGACATTCATCCGCGGATCCTAGTCGTTCGGCTGGAGGGCCCACAACCCCCTCGCAGCCCGGTGAGTATGCCTCTATGTCTACTGTTTTGTCTTCCTCTTTGGCGGGTGTGGGTTCCCCGGCGGATGGTACTGGGGTTGGAGGGGGTGTAGTTAACATGTTAGGGGACGTGCGGAATTTGTTGTCGCGCTTGGAGCGGGGTTTTCTTGCGGCAACTCCGTTGGCGGCTTGGGTGGGCTTATTCAGCACTTGTCGTTTCCTCGTGGGAGGTCGGTCAATGATGGGATTGATCCGGAGATTTGTTCAGTGGTCTACTCGTCGTTTGATGAGGCTGCTCGGTGGGTGCGGAGCTGTGGTCGGGGGGCGCTTCTGGCTAAGACCGACATTGAAGCTGCGTTTCGCTTATTACCGGTTCATCCGAACAGCATGAGGCTGCTGGGTTGTATTTGGGACGGCAAGTTTTTCGTGGACAGGTGCTTGCCAATGGGTTGCTCATTGTCCTGCGCATATTTTGAGGCATTTAGTTCTTTTCTGGAGTGGTTCGTTCGGGAGGTTTCCGGTTGGGACTCAGTTATCCATTATTTGCGTCTGTGCGTCGGTCCCGCAGATTCATTGCGTTGTCAGAGAATTCTCCAGGCTATTGAATGGGTTGCTGAGCGATTTGGCGTGCCGTTGGCGCCCGGTAAAACAGAGGGCCCCGCTATGTGCCTGCGTTTTCTGGGGATTGTGATTGATACTGTTGCGTGGGAGTTCAGGCTACCTGAGGATAAGTTGGTGGATTTGCGGGCGGAAGTGGTTCGTGCGCGTCGTTTGAAGAAGATATCGTTGCGTGACCTCCAGTCAGTGCTGGGGAAGTTGAATTTTGCGTGTCGGGTGATGCCGATGGGGCGAGTTTTTTCACGTAGGCTGGCCAGCGCTACTGCAGGGATTCAGGCCCCCCATCATTTCATCAGATTGTCGTCGGATCTCAGGGCTGATTTGGCGGTATGGGAGTCTTTTTTGGTCGGCTACAATGGCCGCTCTTTGGTGATGTCAGACGTCGTTGGGAATGATGTCTTGGAATTGTTCACGGATGCTGCTGGCGGTGTAGGCTTCGGTGCTTACTTCAGAGGACAGTGGTGCGCGTCTCGTTGGCCCGATGAGTGGTTCGCGATCGGTTTGGTGCGTAACATTACGTTGTTGGAGATTTTTCCGATCCTTGTGGCCGTTCATTTGTGGGGGTCCGAGTTTCGCGATCGGCGCTTCCGTTTCAATTGTGACAACATGGGCATTGTGAGTGCGATTAACGGTCTTACCGCGTCGTCGCCTCCAGTCGTTCGAGTGTTGCAACAGTTGGTTTTGCTATGCTTGTCCTTGAATGCACATGTGACTGCGTCTCATGTTCCTGGAGCCAAGAACGACATAGCTGACTCTCTCTCTCGTTCGCAGTGGGATCGTTTCCGCTCGTTGGCGCCAGAAGCGGAGGTCGAGGGTTTAGCTTGTCCCGAGGAATTGTGGAACCTGGCTTACGGGCCGCAGAGTCGCTGATCGAAGCTTCCTTGGCGCCTAAAACTTGGGAGGCTTACCAGGCAGTGTGGCGGATGTGGGAGGAAGTTGTTGCAGCTGGTCTGGTCGATGGTTTTGGGCAGGATCAAGAAGGGATGTTGTTGGCCTGGTTGGGGCGCGGCTCCGTCGAGGGTTGGTCGTGTGCAAAAGTTTCTCGCATTTTGGTCAGCCTGTCCTTTGGTTTTCACTTGCGTGGTTGTCAAGATTTGACAAAGACGTTTTTAGTCAAACAGGCGGCGAAGGGTTTTCGTCGGGGCCGAAGCAAGGGGGATTTGAGGAGGCCGGTATCCTTCAATTTATTGGAGCAATTGGATCTCACGCTGGAGTCCGTATGTTCTACGCGTTACGAGGTCTTGTTGTTTCGCTTGGCTTTTTCGTTCGCATTTTTTTGGGGCTTTACGTGTTGGTGAACTTGTTTCTTCCAGTAAGAAATTGGCAGGGGGGTTATTGGCCAGGGATGTTGTATTGACTTCGGGCGGGGTTGAATTTTGGTTGCGACGTTCCAAGACGGATCAGTCGGGAAGAGGTCGCTGGGTGGTGTTGGGGAAGGTGCCTGGTTCTGCAATGTGCCCTGTTCAGTGCTTGAGGAATTTTTGGGACTTGCATCCCAGCTTGTCTGGGTCTCTCTTGTGTCATCTTGACAGCGGTAGTTTGTCCAGATATCAGTTTGGTGCCGTTTTTAAGAAGTCCGTTCGGTGGCTGGGCCTGGATGACTCTCGCTTTGCTCCTCATTCTTTCAGGATAGGGGCGGCGACGGAAGCGGCAGTGGGGGGTTTGGATCCGGCTGCTATATGGCGCATTGGTGGTTGGAAGTCTGACCGATATCGGAGTTACGTTAGGCCTTAGTCGTCATTTGTGTTGTTAGCACTCATCCTTTTTTGTTTCAGGTGTCGAACCTTTGCTGTTTGGATTTTTGGGCACTCCTTCGTTCATTGGGGAGCTTTGAGAGCTGATGTTCGACATGAAGGCAGACAACTGGGCTTCCCCAGGAGCACGGCGGTGGTGCGGTGGCTCGGCTTCCGGGGGATGGAATGGCGGAGGGTTTTACAGGAAATTCACGTGTGTGCCCAGTTGGATCGCGCACCGGACATTCTTGTTCTTCATGTGGGGGGCAATGATTTGGCGGTGAGGCCTTTTCGGGAACTTATAAAGGACATCAAGCAGGATTGTTTGCGGTTGTGGTTGTTATATCGGGGGGTCACCATTGTGTGGTCCGAAATAGTTCCACGCAGGAGGTGGCGTTCCATGAGGTCCCTGGTAAAGGTCAACAAGGCCAGGATTAAAGTTAACAGGGCGGTGTCTTCCTTTGTGGTAAGAAACGGGGGTGTGGCTGTGCGTCACTTTGATCTTGAAAGGGGTGAAGGTGATTTTTGGTTGGCGGATGGGGTCCATTTGAATGGGGTCGGCTCCGATATTTGGACTCTTGGTCTTCAGGAAGGCATTGAGCGGGCCATTGCTTGGCGTGTTCGGGGGGTCTCGGGCCCTTGAGGTGTTCAAGGTCCCTCGTTGTGGCGGTTTTTGAAAGGGGGGGAGTCCTTGGAGTCGTTTGGAAATTTGGTTTTTGGAGATTCACTGTATAGGGTCTCCTCTGTTTATAAGTTGGTGGTGGTGATCTGGTGAAAGGTGGATGGGGAGTTCCGTAAAGAGTGCGGATCCCCTAGTTGCCTAGTGGACAGACGTGTCGGTGGTTGGTGCTCCCGAGCCTGTGGGGTAACGGCTGGGAGTAATATGTGGGGTTCTGTCCACAGCATTTTGGGGTCGATTCACCTAGATCTTGTGGCTTCAAGGACTCCTCCTCCGGGGTCAAGTTACTGTATCTATGTTATTTATAATACTTTATTGTTAATGTTGTTTGTTTACTAAAAGGCTGCTGTGGCCGTATAAATTCCAAAAGAAACCTTTGGCCTTTGGTTTTATGTTGCGGCGTATGGGATTAATTTGTGTTTGGGTGGGGGGTGCGGGGTTGTGGGTGGGTCCCGCCTCCCCCGGCTGGGAGCAACTTGACAATACCAACGTCATGCAATGTATAAAATGGCAATGGACAATTGATGGGATTCATGCTAATGTGATCGCAAATTGTTAAAATTTGTCAAGTTCAATTAATTCCCAAAAAATCAATGCCAACTTGTTTCTCATCAAGTTGATTCACTCATTTCCATTTAATTGGTTTGATTGAATAAAAAAACGTTTTATGCGATAAAAATCATTTTTGTGTCACCACATTCTGAGATCCAGGTTTATTTTTCTTAGTCCATAGTTGTTAAGCACCTTAAATGTCTCAACTAGTTTTGGTGTAGTGGTACCTCCATTCCATTTTTCCTGTACCTGGCTGTAAGGTAACTCGCTACAGCAGAAATTCGGCCACATTATTTTTCTGTAATAGACAGCTAGGAGCACAAAGGTTCATCTACCATGAAGGATTATCACAAACAAAAGATCATAATCACACTCATTTCACGTTAATCTTCAGAGTTAACAGGCTGCCGATTACCTCGATGAACAATGAATGATTTCAATAAGATTTTTTTTTTTTTTTGGGGGGGGGGTGCGAGTTTTATGATCAGAGAAGATTTAATTTTTAATTTTTGTTTTCATTCCCATTTAATTCTAATTTACTTTTCTAGAAAAGTGTGAGATCACAGAAACAGATAATAATTGTATCTCAGGACACAGCTGTGCCCTTTATTGTGTCAGATATTTAATATGGACATTGATCCTTCAAAATACATTGACCCGAATTGGGATCTCGGACAAATCCACTGTCACAAAAGCAGTTCTGAGTTCTCTTTTCAAGACACGGCTGCTTGGGAGCTTCACAGATTTCATCACAATATCCATTTCTGAGAGTACTGTGCGGTAAGCAATAAAGACCTGTAGAGTTAGAAAAAGGGTCAAATTTGCCATCACAAGTTTTGAGAAAAGAGGAAACTAAAAAAGTTGCAAAATAAGCACTGCAAAGATTTCTACTTTACAGTCTTTGTGACTTTTTTTTTATAATTTCAACTTCATTTCTTTTGTTTGTTTATTCTTACACCGTATGAGCTACTCTTCACAATTTTCCTACAATAATTTTCTGTCATGATCCATGCTAGATCAGGACTGATATAAAGCACAGGTAAACTTTTTTTTCTGTGCTTAGGTTTGATTTTTGCCCCCAGTGGCCATTAGGATTATCGCACTGTGGTGTCTTTTGTTCTAAATTTGCTCCCCAGTGGTGGTGAGCGTCATTGCACTCTGTTTCTTTAGTTAATTGCACATGTTTATGATGCAGGTGTGATTGCTGGCTCTGCTATAAAAGAGTCACAGGTGTTGCAATCACCGTTGGTGATAGTATTCATTTCAACCATCCTTGGTGGAGAAAGGAGCTGGAGAACGTTCCTTGCAGCACTGGCTTAGCCCTGGTGTGGAAGGAGTCATAGGGGATTTCCTTGCAGCTCTGACAGAGCTTGGTGGCAGCGTTTCAGGAGGAGAGCTGTATTCTGGTGGTGGACTCTGTTGCCAGGAGCAAGTGCAACAGAGTAAAGCTAAGTGGTGTTTCCCTGTTTGTGTTTTCTCTTCGTGTGTATTAGTACAGCGGTGGGTCCAGTGTCTGTGCCACCCAGCTCCCTAGCAAGGGATAGGTGTAGGGTGTGCTAGGGTGACAGGTATCCTGAGCGGCACCAGGTGCAGAACCAGCATAGGGAACGTCAGGAGTGTTAGGGACACTGACTCAGGGGAGTGCAGGAGGTCTCCACGTCCCCTTTCCCTATCGCAGGGCCCACCATTGTAACTGTTTTCCCTTCCCCTTGTCTTGTTGTTTTAGTTACTGGCCTGCGGGCCGTGTCACACAGGACTGTACCACGTGCCGCGTCTTGTTGTTTATAGTTACCGGCCTGCGAGTCGCGTCACACAGGATGGGTCCACGTGACATTTTCCAGTTAAATAAAAACATATCTTCCCTATTGTGCTTCAGCATAAAATTTGGTTTATGGAGACAACCAATATTGTTGAGGTGTTTATACCCTTATGCATGTTCAATATAACTGTGTTTCTGTAGAGATAAAAATATGTTGTATGGCTGGATAAGTCCTGGTTAGAGATAATGTGTCACCGAGGTGCCTAGCCTCAATGATTTGAAACCCAGAGAGCACATATAGTGCTGAGAGATTCCTTAATGGGCACGGATTTTAGGGCCAGGTTTTAGGAATGACTGCAAGAGCTAGGTGGGACTGGCCATTCCCTTTCCTCTAGTTCCAGGCCTTTCAATGGAAGATTGAAAGTAACCCATCTGCATTCAGAAACTCAATGGGGCTATGGAGAACACCATTGAAAGTCAACTCAAGACAACTAGCACAAGTGACCATCAAATGCAGCATATACCAAGGTGATGAACTGTCCCCATTGCTGTTCTGCCTAGGCTTGAACCCCCTCAGTCAGATAATTACAGAGTATGGCTATTGATACAAGTTCAAGAGTGGAAGCACCATCAGCCACCTCCTCTACATGGATGACCTCAAGCTGTATGCGAAAAACAAACTAGACATCAATTCACTGATCCACCTGACGAGGATCTACAGTGAAGACATCGGGATGTCCTACGGACTGGAGAAGTGCGGCCAGTTGGTAATAAAGAGAGGCAAGATAGTCAAGACCTATGGAGTGGAATTACCAGCAGGGCACATAGCAGATATACACACATGCTACAAGTACCTCAGCATCCCATAGGGATACGGTAACCACGATGAGGAGGCAAGGAAAGCAGCAACATCCAAATACCATCAAAGGGTAAGACAGGTCTTGAAGAGCTAGTTCATTGGGAAGAATAAAATTTGCGCCATCAATACATATGCCCTACCAGTTATCAGATACCCTGCCGGCATAGTGTGCTGGCCAAAAGAAGAGATGGAAGCTGCAGATGTGAAGACACAAATGCTCCTCACAATGCATGGAGGTCTCCACTCTAAGTTTAGCACCCAAAGATTGTATACCACCAGAATGGAGGGTGGTCATGGCTTGATAAGCATCCAATCCACCATCACGGATGAAACAAGGTGTATCCAGGAATACATTTGAAAAATGGCACCAAAAGATGAGATGCAGCAGCAACAACAGATCTGGAAGGAGGAACAGGAACATGACGCGCCATGGCAAGACAAGACGCTGCATAGGATGTACCATCAACAGATAATGGAGGTGGCTGACACAGAAAAACCCTAGCAATGGCTGGAGAAAGCTGGACTCTGAGACAGCACAGAGGCATTAATCATAGCGGCACAAGAGCAAGCACTAAGGACAAGATCCATAGAAGCAGGAATCTACCACAAAAGACAAGACTCAAGGTGCAGACTAAGCAACGAAACCTCAGAAACCATCCAACACATAGTGGCAGGATGCAAAATGCAAGCAGGAACAGCGTATAATGAACGCCACAACCACATAGCAGGAATTGTATGCAGGAACATCTGCACAGCATATGGGCTAAGTCCCCCTAAGTCCAGGTGGGAGACCCCAGTAAAAGTGGTGAAGAATGAAAGGGCTAAAATCCTGTGGGACTTCAAGATCCAGACGGATAAGCAGGTGAGGGCTAACCAACTAGACATTGTCATAGTAGACAAGGATCAGAAGACAGCAATGATAATAGATGTGGCAGTACCAAGTGACAGCAACATCAGAAAGAAGGAATATGAGTAGCTGGAGAAATACCATGGCCTCAAAGGAGAACTCGAGAAGATGTGGAAGGTGAAGGCAGCAGTGATTCCAGTGGTGATAGGAGCACTTGGAGCAGTGACCCCTTAAGTTGGAAGAATGACTACCACAGATCCCAAGAGCAACATCTGAGCTCTCTGTCCAGAAAAGCGCAATGCTGAGAACAACTAAGATCCTGTGCAGAAACCTCAAACTCCCAGGCCTCTGGTAGATGACCTGAGGATGAGAAAGGACAGCAAAGCCCAACCCCATTTGGGGTAAGAAGGAAGGTTTTTTTTTACATTTATATGTGTGTGTATGTATGTAAAGCATATATTCTATGTGTCTATGTACATGTGTGTGTATATACATATTTGTAAGGAGTGCATGTAAGTGAGCATGGTGTATATCTGTGTGTATCTATATACGTATATTTATTTAGGTCTGTGTGTGCAGTATGCAGTGTATGTGCATGGTATGTGTGTTCCCCAAGTTCATGCATTATTTCCTGAATAAATTCTCCTTACCTGAACATATTGGTGGTCTCTGGCTCAGACATGGCAGAACTGTGGAAATGCAAAAGTTACAGATTAGGGTTTTTTTTTTTTTGTTTTACTTTTTTCATGCTCACTGTCACCCAGCTGAGGTCACTGATATTTTCTAAGTTACTCATAAACTTTTTGGATCACAGTATGAAAATAGAAGACATCCATATAAAGGGACAATTCAATTGTTGGTGGTGTCATAATCTGCACCAAGGACTCGAGTTTGTAAAGTGGGGCACATGTTTAATATATTACACAATCTAGAAATAAATGCCAGTATTAGAATATAAATTGTTAGCTCAAAATTGGCTTCTTCCCTTAAAATTAATGTCTGACCCTTTAACAAGCCTTGGAATATCAAGGGACATTATCTAAGTCCATCATCCACCTGCAGACATCTCTTCAGGGGTGTTACTCCTCCTTAGTACAAAGCATTGTTTTGCAGTAAAAATGAGGCACCACTTGATTTGTTGATACTATGTAATGAGATGTCTATGCTATATGTGCCAATTTGTGGACACCAAGTAGTTGTTATACATTCATGGCCAAAAGTGTTAGCATCCTTGAAATTGTTCAAGAAAATGAAGTATTTCCCATAAAATTATTGCAATGACACATGTTTTGTTATACTCAAGTTTATTTCCTTTGTGTGTATTGGAGCAGCACAAAAACAGAGAAAAAAAGGCAAGTTGAACATAATTTCTCACAAAATCACAAAAATGATCCAGACAAAATTGTTAGCACCTTTCTTAAATTGTAGGTAAATAACTTTGTTTTAAGCATGTGATACCCATTGAAACTCACCTGTGGCAAGTAACAGGTATGGCCAATATGAAAATCACACCTGAAACCAGATAAAATGGGGAGAAGTTGACTCAATGTTTCCATTGTGTGTCTATGTGTGCCACACTAAGCATTGAGAACATAAAGAGGAGAAGAGAACTGTCTTAAAACTTGAGAATGAATATTGTTGAAAAATATCAACAATCTCAAGTTTACAAGTCCATCACCAGAGATCTTGATGTTCCTTTTTCCATGGTGCACAAAATAATCAAGAAGCTTATAACCCATGGCACTGTAGCTAATCTCCCTGGACGTGGACGTCAGATAACAATTGATGAAAGGTTACAACGCAGGATAGTCTGAATTTTGGATAAGCAGGTCCAACTAAGTTCCAAAGAAATGCAAGTTCTGCAGACTCATGGGGCATCAGTGTCAGCACAAACTATCTGTCCACATGGGAATTAAATGAAACGCTATACCAGGAGATCCTGGAGGACCCTACTACTGACACAGACATTAAAAAGCTAGAATGAAGTTTGCCAAAATGTACGTGAGTAAGCCAAAATCCTTATGGGAAAGTATCTTGTGAACAGATGAGAAGAAAATACAGGTTTTTGGTAAATCACAGCATTATACTGTTTACAAAAGCAGAATGAGGAATACAAATAAAAAAACACAGTACATACAGTCAAATATGGTGGAGGTTCACAGATGTTTTGGGGTTGCTTTGCTGCTTCTGGCACTGGGGACCTTGACTGTGTGTAAGGCATGATGAAATCTGAAGATTAACAAAGGATTTTAGGTGGCACGCTTATGGGGGCGTGGCCTGGCTGAGGATGAGAGCAGACATAGGGAGGGAGCGCTCTGGGAACTATAGCTTATCCTTAACTCCACTGGGCCATAACAGCGTTGATTTACAGCCTCATAACTTCCAAGATTATCCTGCTTGCATTGGTACCCACAGAAGACGGTTTTGTGGACGGAGGAGCAAATAAAAAGTCAAAGGTGGCAGCGGCGGGAAAACCAGAAGCCTTCCAAGCTGGCGCTGCAGAGTCTACTACAGGTATCCAAGCAGGCAGGGCTGCAGCCTTACATGCAGTGGAGAGGCTGGCAGAGTAGCCAGGGGATCAGAGAAGAGCTTCCAGGCCCCATATAAACAGCTGCAGGAGAAATCTGACTCCACTCAGGTTAACTCCTAAGATGCCATTAGAGAGAATGGGGGGAGTAGTGCTAGCTCCCATCCACTGCATTCCTGTACACAGGACAATCCTGCAATCTCAGCCACATTCCAACAGAGTACAGAGCCTACACTGGAGGACATCCTAACTGCCGCAAATCATTATGGCACTGCCATGTCATCCATCAGTACTCAAATAGGTCAAATTAAAGAGGAAATCTCTGGCATGAGGCAGGGCCTCCAGGAAGTTAATGATCGCATGGCAGCATCAGAAGGGAGGATTACTGACCTTGAGGATAAAGTACCACAGATATCGCAAGTTTCCCGCAGACACGAGCAGCAGCTGTCAGCTCTGTTGATGACTTGGAAAACAGACTAAGAAGAAATAATGTAAGAGTTATTGGAGTGCCGGAGATAACAGAAGGAACTAATCCCACTGAATTCTTTGAGAAATGGATTCACCAAATTTTTGATGCTGAGGTCCTGTCCCCACTTTATGCTGTGGAACGAGCCCATAGGGTTCCTACCAGACCCCTTCCACCGGGAGCTCCCCCAAGGCCAGTTTTAATGAAATTACTCCACTACAAAGACCTGTGGGCGGCCAGAAATAAAGATTCTATAATGGTAGATGGCCACAGAATATCATTTTTTCCTGATTACTCCGTTGAAATATCCAAATTGAGAGCTCAATTTACGAATGTGAAAAGGCGCCTGAGGAACCTCCAAGTTTCATACTCTATGCTGTATCCGGCTAGGCTCAGAGTGGTAGCTTGGAATGAAACATTCTGTTTTGAAAATCGTAAAGATGCTTCACATCGGCTGGACACGAATCAGCAACGGCTTAGACAAGAACAGCGATGCTGAAATATATTTGTTATGGCATGTGTCATCTAGGATCATTAGTTCGGCCATCGTCACTATAACATAACCACTATGACCCAGTGGATTGTCCACTTTGTTATCCATTATTCAGTCCCGGTGGATCTCTTTAAATTTCATATTACTTCATTTTCCGTTTTCAGAGCTGTAGGCTTGGCTTCATTCTTCGGCTTCAGGATGAACTGGTGCTCTTACATTGACTTTTTTGTCATGTTGCGGTTGCAGTTTGCAGGGTGGGTAAGGGTGGGAAGGGGTATGGTAGTGGCTGTTCTAACTGAGGTTTTTCTTTTTCATAACTTTTATGTGCTGCTGATCTTAGTGCTGCTCTCAGATGCCAGAACAGGTGGAATCCACCTGATAGTCATATTTGTTTATTCCATTTATCTGTCTCACTGTAATGATGGGTAAAGTCAACTTTCTTTTATGGAATGTTCGCGGTCTGGGGGATGCTACTAAAAGGGTGGCAGTTATGGATTATATTAGACCCCATTTTCCTGCAATAGTGTGCCTACAGGAGACTCATCTGGAACAAGATAAAATATCATTCTTGACTCGTGCATGGATGAGCTCTGGATATCACTCAACATATTCGGGTTATTCTAGAGGAGTCAGTATTTTGGTCCATAGGTCTATCCCTTTTATATTGATTGCATCTACAATAAATCAAGACGGTAGATATGTATGTATTCACTGTAAAGTTTTTAATACGGAATTGTTATTGATAATAGTACATATTCCTCCCCCTTTTAATAATTCTGTCATGAATATTATAGCTGGTATTATTGGAAGGACCCCAGGGGTTCAACCCGGTGATGTGCATGGGGGATTTTAATAACATCGTTCACCCATATCTGGATAAGCACAATGCGGATGCAAGCCTACATCACCCTATTTCTAGATTTGGGGAGATGGTGGCAGAGCTCTCATTGTTAGATCTGTGGAGAGTCAAAGCAGTTCTCGTGCTATTCTAAAACGCATAATACTCTATCTAGAATAGACTTGGTCCTGGGTTCGGAAGAAATATTGCACATGATGGACATAATTGCATACTTACCCAGAATACTATCTGATCACTCTCCCATACTAACTAGTCTTAACCTCCTACCAGGTTTGAGTCTTTCTCATAATTTGTGGTCATTCAACCCTTTTTGGTTACAGATTGTAGACATAGAGCCGACCTCGCTTGCCCTCAAACATTATTTTCGTGAAAATGATACTGGTGAAGTATCGCTTAATATGATATGGGATGCTATGAAAGCCTGTTTGAGGGGGACTTTAGTTCAGGGGGTCAGCAGGTCCAAGACTAAATCTATTCAGTTTGGAGTATTTCTTAGGGAACGTGTCCAGGCGGCAGAGCATAAATACATATCTACAGGGAAATTACGAGATTTGTTGGAGTGGAAGTGTGGCGCCCCCAGGAGTATGGTCGCCACAGTGGCATTACCTTCCTCCTAGGGAGTGTGATGTCATGCTTGGAAGCAATGAAGGGTCTCTCTATCAGTTAAATACAACACACAGCACAGTTCCCACTCCGGGCCAGCAGAGCGAGCTCTGAACCAAAACTGGGAGAAGGGCTGCTCTCTGGAGGCCAGGAAGGGGAAATTAGTTAGTTCGTGTGAGGAGGGAAAGGTGTGTGGACGTGAGGAGAGGAGCTGGAAGATTGAGCAGAGTTCGGGCTCACTTCTAGCTGTAGCGCATGATCTGGAGTCCGGTCTCCAAGGTTGTATGGATACTGATGTTCCTGCAGCAGAAACCAGAGGATTAGGAAGCTGTAAATGCTCTGTTTCCACATAAGACTCGGAGGCACAACAGCAACGTGTGAGCCAGAAGAAGAAGGCTACAGCTGTCTGCTATACGAGGGAGTTCCAAAAGAGAGCAAGCAAGAGGAACTTCAGTGTAACTCAGTACTGTATGTACCTCAAATAAGCGCTAGAAAGGAGACTACACAACCCATCTGCATAGAGAGATTCCTAAGTTGCTTCCAGGCTGGACAGCCTCTGTTCCATCTGTAATCTGGATCCTGGACTGCACTTGCACAGCAAAGTAAAGGTAAAGGAAATTGCACCCTATTGTGTCATTGCCTTCTTCCTGCAACCCCTTCAGCACTGCTACATCTCTGTGCCCAACACTGCACCCTAATCCTGAACACGTACTTCTACTGCCCTGGGACTACAGCTCTACCTGTGGGGAGCTATTACATCTTGCTGCCTTATACCACCTGTCCCAGAGGATCTGCCTGCAGCGTCGGCTTAACCCCTTCATTGCCGAGCACCACAGGTGGCGTCACGTATCATCCACTTATAAACTTTAATCAGCCATGCTTCACCCCTTTTACATGGACTCCCAGGGCCACGGACCGGGTCACTGCTACTGTGACACTTCCCTCTGAGATACCGGCCTGTTACTGAGTACCCCACTGCTCTGGCAGGCGACCCATTTTGGCATCACAAACAGGATTTATGGAGCCCGGTGCCCCCGGGTCCTGTGTGCCAGAGACTGTGTTGTGTGCCATAGACTATTTGCGCAATTGCCACCATTACCCCGCTGCTTGGCGCACGCGGGAAGCCAAAGAAGCGGGCCGTCGTGGGTGGAGCCAGACTAAAAGCACAAAAAAGTGAAGTGCTGCGTGGGAAGAGGCCAGCGCGCGGGAAGTGAGGGGCAGAGGCCTGTGTCACCCAATCAACCAGCCTGCAGAGTGGCAGCCGGTAAGCCAGCGCAACCCAGGGCCTGGCCAAACATTAACTAGGGGGGAGGAGAATGTCTGAGACAAGAGCAGATGCAGCGGTGGACGCCACCCCCCACAGCACTGCAAGATGCAGGGGCCAGCGAAGATGTGGCTCCAATGGCACCGCAGAATCCAGCAGCCAGCGCTGCCTTCAGAGCACCGCAAGAATCAGTGCCCACCGCAGCAGTCCCCATAATGCCGCTGTCCATGCCCTATATACCAGGAGCGGCCTGATTACCGCAGTACTCAAGAGAGTCACATACTCTGAGTGAATTTAAAGAGAGACTGTGCAGTTTGTTTGAGGTGTATCCTCTGTCTGAAAACCAAAAAGTGAACATCCTTATTGGGCAGCTAACTGGTGCGGCACAAAGGGAAGTAAAAGCCTGGCAGGACACTGACGAAGAGACTGTTAAAAAGATCCTGGCTAAGCTAAGAAGCACCTTTGATGCCCGCACTGCAGCTGAAATAAAAATGAGATTCTTTGGGTGTAGGCAGAGAGTGCAGGACAGTGCTATGCTCTTAACCTGCAGGAGGTGCTGCGAGCCATAAAGCAGATTGACCCTGACAGTGTGAAAGATAGAGACAGACTGTTAAAGGAGCAGTTTATTGAAGGACTCCTATCCAGTACCCACAGAGCACAGCTGCGCATCATAGCCCTACAAAACCCTGACCTAGACTTTGCAAACTTCAAAGACAGGGCTATCCGGGGACTGCATGAACAAATGTCAGCATTCCAGTGCCCCCTAGGCGCCCAGCGATCACATACCACCAAGAAGCAGCATCTTTCTCTCCCAGCCCTGTGGGGGCTGATGCACAGACTCTGGATAATGATCCATCTACAGAACTGCGCCTTCAGGTCCAAGAGCTTGCCAAAAGTATGGCTGCACTTGCCAAAACTGTGCAGTCCATGCAGGTGTCCTCAAAGGAGAAGATCCAGCTGGCCTCCAGTCCAGAGGATGTCCTGTGGCTACGGAAGAAGAGGATCCCGCCACGCCGAGGGAGAGACAACGATCGCTATGACCATAATGGACGTCCCATCTGTCGTCGCTGCTGCAAGGCAGGCCACATCTCAAGATTCTGTCATTTAAACGAGCAATGATGACCTTAGGTACTAATGTGATTGAAAATTGTCTTGCCGAGGTTATTGCTTTGTTGCAACAGGTGGCTGAGACTGCTGGTTCCAGTGAACAACGAGTCGTGCAGAAGGAGATCAAGGCCCTGATGCAAAGACAGCAAGTAGAACTGTCTGGCGGAGAAATTGGCAGCGTCAGAGTGAGTGATCCTTTCTCCATTGTGATACCCCCCAGATGTGAAATGTTAATTTGGTGTCGGGCAGCCATAGACCTCAGAGGAAAAGATTACCAAGCATTGGTAGAGCCAGTGTACTCTGATAGCCGGCCCACTGTCCTGACAGCCAGAGGGGTAGTCGATGTCCGCAAAGGGAGAGTGCCTGTACGTCTCTTGAATTGTGGGGAAGAGGAGGCCACAATACCTCGGTATGCCACAGTTGCTAAGCTGCTTACCGTCAGTAACAACGCAATATGTGATGCAGAGCCCTTGGTCTCATCCAACCAGGTGGAGGACAAAGGCTCTGTAAAGCAGCTGGAGGAGTAGTGTCAGCAGCTGCAGGTGGGAACTGACTCCACCCCTTCATACCAAAAGAGTGGGGTTTACCGAGTGACTCATGAGTATGAGCGGGTATTCAGTAAACACCCTCTAGACTTTGGGAAGGCAAAAGGGGTTCAACACCATATCCCCACTGGAGATCATCCACCCATTAAAGAAAGGTACCGGCCTATACCCCCAACACAATATCAATGTGCCAAAAGTATGCTGCGGAAAATGAAGGAGGCTGGGGTGATCATAGACAGTTGTAGCCCCTGGGCAGCTCCAATAGTCTTTGTGAAAAAGAAAGACGGTACCATGAGAATGTGTGTTGATTGTTGATTACAGCAAAATTAACAGCATTACACATAAGGATGCCTACCCATTAACCGGAATTGAAGAGTCATTAGCTGCACTTAAAACTGCTAACTATTTTTCCACCTTAGATCTCACTAGTGGATATTGGCAGGTTCGCGTGGCAGAGGCAGACAAGGAGAAAACAGCGTTTACCACACCAATGGGTCTCTGCGAGTTCACCTACATGCCGTTCGGGCCCTGCACCGCCCCAGGGACATTTCATTGGCTAATGGAGTGCTGTCTTGGACACAAGAACTTTGAGACAGTCCTGCTGTACCTTGATGATGTCATTGTTTTCTCCAAGACTTATGAAGACCATCTGAAACACCTGGCTGAGGTGTTTGAAGCATTGTCCAACTTTAGCCTGAAGGTGAAGCCATCCAAATGCCACCTCCTGAAGCCCAAGGTACAGTACCTCAGTCATGTGGTGAGTGCAGAAGAAGTGGCACCAGATCCTGACAAAGTCACTGTCATCCGAGACTGGCAGAATCCCAGCAACCTCCATGAAGTGCGTCAATTCCTCAGGTTGGTAGGCTACTACCGAAGGTTCATCAAAGGCTTCACTGAGATAGCCACGCCTATGCAAAATCTTCTGGTGGGCCAGCCCAAGAAAGCAAGGAAGAAGAGTCCTACATTTGAATGGAATGAGGAATTGGAGAGGTCCTTCACTCGACTGAAGATGGCTCTCACAGGAGATGAAGTGCTGGCCTACCCAGATTATGACCAATCATTTGTTTTGTATACTGATGCCAGCAACGTGGGACTGGGAGCAGTACTGTCACAGGTACAGAATGGCAAAGAAAGAGTGATCTCCTACACCAGCAAGAAGCTTTGTCCCACTAAAAGGAACCCTGACAACTACAGTTCCTTCAAACTGGAGTTCCTCACCATAGTCTGGGCTGTGACTGAACGATTCAAGCATTACCTAGCTTCAGCCAAGTTTACCGTCTTCACGGACAACAACCCGTTGACTCACTTGGAGACTGCAAAGCTAGGCGCACTGGAGCAGCAATGGATGGCCCGGCTGTCTAACTATGAATTTACCATCAAGTACCGAGCGGGGCACAAGAATGCCAATGCTGATGCGCTGTCCAGAATGCCCAATCTGCCAGATGCAGGAGAAGACCATGAGGCACTCGAAGAAATAGTATTACCTGCCTTCCACCGGCCAATTGCGGCCCAACGTGCCCAAGGAGTGAGAAACAGATGATCTATCATGAAAGAGGCCACCCTAAATCCATTGCCTCATCATGACTGGGCAGAAACCCAGGATGGCGACCCCGCAGTCCGCCTGGTAAAGGAGCTACTGTCACAAGCTGACTCACGCCCAGATCCAGATGCTCCTGAAGAAACCCAGCAGTTGTGGAAGGAAAGAGGCAGGCTTTTCATCTATGAGGGAAAGCTGTGTAGGAGGAGTATCAATGCCCGCACTCATGAGTTGGTCTGGCAAGTGGTAGTCCCAAAGAGAGAGGCATCAATGGTCTTGGAGGCATACCACAATAGAGCTGGACACTTCGGATGGAAGAAGTTGGAGTCCTTGCTCCGGGAGAGATTCTACTGGGCTGGTATGAGGAAGGCCAATGAAAATTGGTGCCGGGAGTCCACTGTGGACAATGCAACCTGCGCAGGAAGGACCGTAACAGCCAGCGAGCTCCTTTGCAGCCAATAATAACCAAACAACCACTTGAGTTGGTCGCCCTGGACCATGTGAAGCTGGTTCCAAGCCATTCAGGCTACGTTTATGCTCTTACCATCGTTGACCACTACTCGAGATTCCTGGTAGTCGTGCCTGTCAAGGATCAAAGCGAGTGCTTACAGATCAAGGTCCAGCCTTTGAGGCGGAAGTGTTCCAGGAATTCTGTAACTTGTACGGTTGTACCATCCACAGACCAATGGCATGTGTGAAAAGATGAATCAGGTGGTGATCGATCTACTGAAGACCTTGCCTTTGGAGGAGAGGAATATGGCCAGAGAAGTTGCCAGATCTGGTAGACCTCAACAATCACATTCCTGTGAATTCCACCAACTGCACTCCAGCCTACCTAATGAGAGCGAGGCCTGGCAAGCTGCCTATTGATTTGGATATGGGAGTCCTAACACCTGAAGTGACATCACCAGATGCTGACTGGGATATAGAGCAGCAGCAACAGTACCGTAGAGTACAAGAGTGCGTAGAAAAGAGTCTAGCTCAGGCGAGACAAAAACAAGAAAAGAACTACAATCAACATGCACCAGCAGTCCCCTTGTCACCAGGAGAACAAGTCCTAAAGAGGAAAAGGAGGATGCATAAATTGGATGACCGGAGGAATAGGAAGCTGTAAATGCTCTGTTCCCACATAAGACTCAGAGGCACAACAGCAACGTGTGAGCCAGAAGAAGAAGGCTACAGCTGTCTGCCATACTGAGAAATACACAAACAACAATGGAACCTATAACCCATAACCACAAAGCTGCATATTTTCATTAGATATAAAGATATTTTATTAAATACAAAAAGGACTACAATTATTTACTTCATGTGATAACCATAAACAGAGAGCAGATGGTAAAAATCCAAATGCACCGGTAAAACTACAACGCACTGTGACATGGTCCAGCAAAAAACACCACCCTATAAAACATACAGTCATATGTTAAAGTTTGGGCACCCCTATTAATGTTAACCTTTTTTCTTTATAACAATTTTGGCTTTTGCAACAGCTATTTCAGTTTCATATATCTAATAACTGATGGACTCAGTTATATTTCTGGATTCAAATGAGGTTTATTGTACTAACAGAAAATGTGCAATCTGCATTTAAACAAAATTTGACCGCAAAAGTATGGGCACCTCAACATAAAAGTGACATTAATATTTTGTAGATCCTCCTTTTGCAAAAATAACAGCCTCTAGTCACTTCCTGTAGCTATTAATGAGTTCCTGGATGAAGGTATTTGTGACCATTCCTGTTTACAAAACAATTCCAGTTCAGTTAAGTTTGATTGTCGCCGAGCATGGACAGCCCGCTTCAAATCATCCCACAGATGTTCAATGATATTCATGTCTGGAGACTGGGATGGCCATTCCAGAACATTGTAATTGTTCCTCTGCATGAATGCCTGAGTAGATTTGGAGCGGTGTTTTGGATCATTGTCTTGCTGAAATATCCATCCCCCGCGTAACTTCAACTTCGTCACTGATTCTTGCACATTATTGTCAAGAATCTGCTGATACTGAGTTGAATCCATGCGACCCTCAACTTTAACAAGATTCCCGGTGCCGGCATTGGCCACACAGCCCCAAAGCATGATGGAACCTCCACCAAATTTTACTGTGGGTAGCAAGTGTTTTTCTTGGAATGCTGTGTTTTTTAGCCTCCATGCATAACGCCTTTTTGTATGACCAAACAACTCTATCTTTGTTTCATCAGTCCACAGGACCTTCTTCCAAAATGTAACTGGCTTGTCCAAATGTGCTTTTGCATACCTCAGGCGACTCTGTTTGTGGCGTGCTTGCAGAAACGGCTTCTTTCGCATCACTCTCCCATACAGCTTCTCCTTGTGCAAAGTGCGCTGTATTGTTGACCGATGCACAGTGACACCATCTGCAGCAAGATGATGCTGCAGGTCTTTGGAGGTGGTCTGTGGATTGTCCTTGACTGTTCTCACCATTCTTCTTCTCTGCATTTCTGATATTTTTCTTGGCCTGCCACTTCTGGGCTTAACAAGAACTGTACCTGTGTTGTTCCATTTCCTTACTATGTTCCTCACAGTGGAAACTGACAGGTTAAATCTCTGAGACAACTTTTTGTATCCTTCCCCTGAAAAGCTATGTTGAATAATCTTTGTTTTCAGATCATTTGAGAGTTGTTTTGAGGAAGTGGCCACCTTAAATACCTTTTCTCATGATTTGATATACCTGGCTATGAAGTTCAAAGCTCAATGAGGTTACAAAACCAATTTAGTGCTTCAGGAAGTCAGTAAAAAGTCGTTAGGAGTGTTCAAATCAAGAAAATGATAAGTGTGCCCATACTTTTGCACCGGTCAAATTTTGTTTAAATGCAGATTGCACATTTTCTGTTAGTACAATAAACCTCATTTGAATCCAGAAATAGGGTTGCCCAAACTTTAACATATGACTGTATATATCATGGTAAAATGCCATATGAGGGAGTTCCAAAAGAGAGCAAGCAAGAGGAACTTCAGTGTAACTCAGTACTGTATGTACCTCAAATAAGCGCTAGAAAGGAGACTACACAACCCATCTGCATAGAGAGATTCCTAAGTTGCTTCCAGGCTGGCCAGCCTCTGTTCCATCTGTAATCTGGATCCTGTACTGCACTTGCAAAGCAAAGTAAAGGTAAAGGAAATTGCACCCTGTTGTGTCATTGCCTTCTTCCTGCAACCCCTTCAGCACTGCTACATCTCTGTGCCTAACACTGCACCCTCTTCCTCAACACCTATTTCTACTGCCCTGGGACTACAGCTCTACCTGTGGGGAGCTATTAGATCTTGCTGCCTTATACCTTCTGTCCCAGAGGATCTGCCTGCAGTGTCGGCTTAACCCCTTCATTGCCAAGCACCACAGGTAGCGTCACGTATCATCCACTTATAAACTTTAATCAGCCACACGTTTCACCCCTTTTACATGGACGCCCAGGGCCACGGACCGGGTCACCGCTACTGTGACACTTCCCTCTGAGATACCGGCCTGTTACCGAGTACCCCACTGCCCAGGCGGGCGCCCCAGAAGGAGGCACAAAAGGGGTATGACTCTCACATTAAAGAAAGAGCTAATACCAAAATATTATTTTCACAGCACAGATTTTTTGAAGAAGGGGAGAAGGCAGGCCACCTCTTAGCAGTAATTTCTAGGGCACAGAGGGGGAATTCATTTATTGGAGCACTCAGGGATCAAAATGGAGTATTGGTTAATTGTCCTGACAAAATCTTAACAATTTTCTCTGAATTTTATAAAGAGCTTTACAGCTCTAAGTTACAATCTAACAAAGAACAAATAATGTCTTACATGGATATTATTTCATTGCCCACACTTTCAGACACGGACAGGATTTACTTAAATAGCCCATTACAGTTGGAAGAATTATAAGATGCGGTTGTATCTATGCCCAATAATAAATCACCGGGTTCAGATGGCATACCTGCGGAGATTTATAAAAAGTTTGGAGATGTTTTACTTCCCCAGCTCCTTAAGACCTTTCAGGGGGTGGCTGGGACTGGTTCTCTACCCCCATCAATGCAGGAGGCTCTAGTTGTAGTTATCCTTAAACCAGACAAAGATCCTTTATTGCCTGATGCCTACAGATGTTAAAATTATTGCCAAAGTATTAGCCACCAGAGTGATATCTTCCCTAATCCATACAGATCAATCTGGATTTATGCCCTCCAGATCAAATATTCGATGGTTATATCTTAATTTACAATTACCGGCCGACAACTCGGGAGACAGGGTGGTCTGCTCTCTTGATGCAGCCAAGGCATTTGATTCTGTTGAGTGGGAATTTCTCTGGGCTGTACTACATACATTTGGGCTGGGGGATTCATTTATC
Organism: Dendrobates tinctorius; assembly: GCF_039654945.1. NCBI lineage: Eukaryota > Metazoa > Chordata > Amphibia > Anura > Dendrobatidae > Dendrobates > Dendrobates tinctorius. The sequence goes on along the minus strand of NW_027361696.1, from coordinate 28,327,176 downwards.
TCTTGGGCAAAGGGGTGTCTCAACATACTTCTATATGGAATACCCCTACCCTTTCTAATCTCAGCCGCTTGGAGGGTTTTGAGAGCTGGGCCCGAAGAGGGATACGTAGAATTGAACATATATTGGAGGGAGATAGAATTAGAGATTTTACTTATTTGCGTATGGAATTTGGGATCCAGAATTCTGAATTTTACAAGTATTTACATTGCAGGAAAACCTATGCCACAGAATAAGATTATACGGCGTATTGAAAAATCCACAGGAACAGCTGGGATGATTTCTCATTTATATACTGTAGGGACATACTGCATTTGGTGCTTCTGAATCATCCTGTACGTGCGAAGGAGAGGTGGGAGCAAGATATTGGTCCTATTGAGGACAATTTATGGTCAGAAATATTAGAAAGAGTTCCCGGACTCTCGCTGGGAGAAGCAAATCGTTTGTCACATTTATACGTAATTCATCAAGTTTATCGCACTCCCAAGTTTTTGTTCGATATTGGAGTTAGGCCCGCTCCTCTTTGTCCAAGGTGTCGAACAAACACAGCCACCCTACTGCACATGTTATGGTCGTGTCCAAATCTTTAAGCGTTCTGGAGAGGAGTAATAGGGATAATTAATAGAGTATATTCGGTTGAGCTGAGAAGAACCCCCTTTGTATGCATCCTAGGATATATAGAAGACTTGCCAATAGAAGAGGTCGGGAAGTTAGCTGTATCTAGAATGCTTTTTATGGCCAGAAAATTGATAGCCCAGTATTGGATCTCCCACCAAACCCCCTCAATTGCAGAATGTGTAATTAAAATTAACTGGTTAGTTAATTTGGAAAGAGGTATATATCGCAAGAGAGAATCTATTTCCAAATTTGAAAAAATATGGGCATGTTGGATTGATCATTCTGGTCTTGCGTCGAGAGAGCTGACCAGGTTCAGGTTGGGTCTATCCTGATACGATGATATAAAGGTGGAACAAGATTTGACTCTGACAGAGATGATTACATTATAATTTGATTTGGCTTACAATAAGGAGACTTCAGATATGTAGCTCTTTAATTGAGACTTATACTAACCTGTTGTTATCTTCCTTTGTACTGTTGTAACAATTTTCAGAGCGGCACTATATGTAATCAGCTATACCATTTTACCATTAAAATATTGTTTGCATTGGGGTTGTAAACTGGGAGAAAGGGGAGAGCGGGGTTAGAGGTGTATGTACCTCTATTGCGGGTTGTTGTTTTCTTTGTTTTTCCTTTTTGTATTAAAAATTTCAATAAAAATTACTTTAATTAAAAAAAAAGGATTTTGGGTGGCAATGTAGTGTCCCATGTCAGAAAGCTGTGTTTGCTTCCTAGGTCATGGGTCTTCCAGCAGGACAGTGACCCCAAACATACTATAAGAAGGCCCCAGAAATGGATGGAAACAAAGTGCTGGAGAGTTCTGAAGTGACAGCAAAGATTCCAGATCTAAATCCCATTAATCACATGTAGAGAGATCGTACAATTTCTGTTGGGAGAAGGCACCTTCACATACGAGAGACCTGGAAGAGTTTGTGAAAGAAGAGTCATCCATAATTCCAGTTGAGAGGTGTAAGAAGCTTGTTGATGGTTATAGAAAGCGATTGATTGCAGTTATTTATTCTATATAGTGCAAACAAATATTAAGTTGAGGGTGCCAACAATTTTGTTTGTCCTATTTAAGGATTTTTTTGTGAAATAATGTCCAATTTGCCGTTTGTTTAAATTTTTTTTGTTGTTCCAATACACCTAAAGGAAATAGTGTATAGCAAAACTTGTAATTATGGTATTTTTTCTGGGAGAAAAATTTCATTTTCTGGAACAATTTCAAGGATGCCAACACTTTTGGGCTATGACTGTATGTATTTCAGCCTGAAATGGAAAAGGTGGGCAGTGGGCACAAAGAAAACGAAAATTCTGTCATACCAAGTATCACCAGTAGAAGAAGTCTCAGCAGAGCCATCGGCAATTACTTAGTCTGAAAAATATCAACTGCATGCATTATATAATCAGCTCTTTATACCAATCAGCAGCTGTTAAAGCAAATGCATAAAAACATTATTTCAACTAATCAATGAAACGTGAGAGAAGATTCTTGCAGCCTGAACCGTATGAATCGGACACATGATGCTTTATTGAAGCCGTATATGTTTTATTCTGAAACAGCTTATTGTTCAGATGATAGAAATTTAGCAAAATATTAAAATTCTTTTATTTGTGTCAGTTTAATATTTTTTTCTGCGAAGGACAATGATATAATAAACCCAATATTCATTTATGTAACTCAATGCCAGAGGTGCAATACCTGACACGTACATTAAATGGAGTGGCGCTGTTTCTGGAAAAAGTGAAGTCCTCTGCATTTTACGGAACTTATTGTTTGTTTTCTGAGATAGCTCATTCCTTATTATTCTTACAAATCCTAACAAGTCACAGGTGAAAAATATAGTAACTCACTGATACGTCTTAGGAAATCAGGTGAGGTTTCGACAACTTCCACGATTAACAATATGATATATTTATATTTTGTCGTCCAGCAAGGAGACAACGCAAAGTCAACTTGTTGTCTGACTTTTGAATGCACTGCCAGACGTTTTATACTCCTAGAATACAGTAAATATTCAAGTACATTTGTCTCTTTCTTATTGGTTAGAATCTATATGCATAAGCAGCAACTTTTTGAAATGTTGAATAACAAATAACAGTCTCCTGAATGTGTCCACTTATCTCTAGCTAAGCCACAGGTGTAGAAAGTCACAAGTCTTGCACAAGGTTGTAAGCAAACATTATTTCCCCTGCTGTAGGCACAAGCATTTTTGGAGCATATTTTGCTACAACTTTTAACTCTTGATTTTCTGGACACTACGTGTCCTGAATATGTAATATATTCAGCAGCAGATCCCGTTGGTACAATCAGATCTGACATACCCAGGATCACACACAAACACCTGTGACATTTACTTAACTTGTCTTGTGATTTGTCCAAATCTTTTTCCATGAGTCTTAAGTATTAGGCCGGGATCAGACATGAGCGGAATACAGCCGAGTCTCGCATGTTAATACCCAGCACTGCCGTCGGCACTCGGGAGCGGAGCGTGCGGCTCCATGTATTGCTATGCAGCGGCACCCTTTGCTCCTGAGTGCTGGCGGCAGTGCCTGGATTAACATGCGACACTCAGCCGTGTTTCTTGTATGTGTGAGCCCGGCCTCATTCTGTATCTCACTGTTTATCTCATTGTCTTAATTTAGGTATTAGTAAAATAAAGGATTCATTTGATGTTATTCAGCCTTTCTGTTTGATAACCCATAAAATCCTTCTATGTATTAATTCAGCTAATTTAACCAGGAAATATGTGGATTTTCATAGTATATGAAATCTCTGACCTTTCCTGGTGCCTGCGCACTGCAGTACTTGGCTCTGCCCTCAACAGGGCAGGCGAAGTAGGTCGCGACAGAAGCAAAGAGGAGGACGTCATCGCATGAAGATAGGAGGCACCGGACCCGGACCTGCATCGCCCATCGGACCGAACCAATGATGACCTGGTTATTAGAAAGGCAGATAAGGGTGGGGGAACAGTAGTGTTGATATCATCCTTATATTTTAAGGAAAATTATAGAATCTTGCAAGATACTAGCACTTATGTCCTTTCCTCACTAAATGAAGCAGAATTCCTGTAGCTATACAGGCAGCTAAACCGCTATAATGGGGTCCAATAAGGAGACTGTAGTTGAATCTGTGCTTTATTGAATGTGATGGTATATTGATGCGGTGAAACTACAAACAAAAACATATATGCATGCAATCAATACTGGGTTCATCAGGGATTCATATATACTTAGTACATCATCTGCACTAATAGCTAACCAGGGGAGAACTATTTAACTCCTTCCTGACATCAGACGTACTATCCCGTCCATGGGACCCGGGCCCCTATGCCCATGGACGGGATAGTACGTCTAGCGCGATCAGCGGCGCCCACGTGGTGAGCGCCGCTGATCGCGGCCGTGTGTCAGCTGATTATCACAGCTGACACCCGGCACTATGTGTCAGGGGAGGTCACGGACCGCCCCCGACACATTAACCCCTTGCACACCGCGATCAAACATGATCGCGGTGTACCGGGAGTTAAAGGGAAGCATCGGCAGGGAGGGGGCTCCCTCCGTGCTTCCCTGAGCCCCCCACGGCAGCGCAATGTGCAGCGCTGCTGCGGGGGACTCCTTTCCTCCAGGCCCCCGGATCCAAGATGGTGACAGGGGCCTGGAGGAAGCTGGCTTCCTCAGTGCCTGCAAAGCGCAGGCATGAGGAAGCCTTGTGCACTGCCTGTGACAGATTGCTGATCTGTCACAGTGATCTGTGATGTGACAGATCAGCGATCTGTTACAGGACAGTGATGTCCCACCTGGGACTATGTAATAAAGTAAAAAAAAAATTAAAAAAAAGTGTAAAAATAATTTTAAAAAAATCGCCAAATAAATTAGTGAAAAAAAAAAAAATTATTCCCCAATAAATTCATTTTTTGAAAATAAAAAAAAACCAAAACAATAAAAGTACACATATTAGGTATCGCCGCGTCCGTAACGACCCGCCCTATAAAACTGTCCCATTAGTTAACCCCTTTAGCGAACCCCTTAAAAAATAAAAATAAAAAACGAAGCAAAAAATAATGATTTATTATACCGCCAAACAAAAAGTGCAATAACGCGCGATCAAAAAGACGCATATAAATATCCATGGTACCGCTGAAAACGTCATCTTGTCCCGCAAAAAACGAGCCACCACACAGCATCATCAGCGAAAAAATAAAAAAGTTATAGCTCGCAGAATAAAGCGATGCAAAAATAATTAATTTTTATATAAAATAGTTTTCATTGCATAAAACCGACAAAACATAAAAAAACGACCTAAATGAGGTATCGCTGTAACCGTACTGACCCGAAGAATAAAACCGCTTTATCAATTTTACCGCACGCGGAACGGTGTAAACGCACTCCCCCAAAAGAAATTCATGAAACGCTGGTTTTTGTTCATTCTGCGTCCCAAAAATCGGAATAAAAAGCAATCAAAAAATGTCACGTGCCCGAAAATGGTACCAATAAAAACGTCAACTCGTCCCGCAAAAAATAAGACCTCACATGACTCGGTGGGTCAAAATACGGAAAAATTATAGCTCTCAATATGTGGTGATACAAAAACTATTTTTATCAGCATACTCAGGACAAATTGGACAACAACTTTTGGGGTCCAATTTCTCCTGTTACCCTTGGGAAAATAAAAAAAATGGTGACTAAAAGATCATGTTTGTGGAAAAAATACGAATTTTTTATTTTCACGCCCGGGCGTTATAAACTTCTGTGAAGCACTGAGGGGTTCAAAGTGCTCACCACACATCTAGATAAGTTCCTTGGGGGGTCTAGTTTCCAAAATGGTGTCATTTGTGGGGGGTTTCCACTGTTTAGGTACATCAGGGGTTTTCCAATCGCGACATGGTGTCCGATCTCAATTCCAGCCAAAAACGTCAAATGGCGCTGCTTCCCTTCCGAGCTCTGCCATGCGCCCAAATAGTGGTTTACCCCCACATGTCGGGTATCAGCATACTCAGGACAAATTGCACAATAACTTTTAGGGTCCTGTTACCCTTGGGAAAACAAAAATTGGGGTGAAAAGATCATTTTTGTGGAAAAAATATGATTTTTTAATTGTACCGCTGTACGTTATAAACTTCTGTAAAGCCCTTGTGGGTTCAAAGTTCTCACCACATATCTAGATAAGTTCCTTGGGGGGGTCTAGTTTCCAAAATGGGGTCACTTGTAGGGGGTTTCGACTGTTTAGGTACATCAGGGACTCTCCAAACGTGACATGGCGTCCGATCTGAATTCCAGCCAATTTTGCATTGAAAAAGTCAAACGGCGCTCCTTCCATTCTGAGCTCTGCCATGCGCCGAAACAGTCGTTCCCCCCCACAAATCAGGTATCAGCGTACTCAGGACAAATTGCACAATAACTTTTGCAGTCCAATTTCTCCTGTTACCCTTGGTAAAATAAAAAAAATTGAACCTGAAGTATTTTTTTTGTGAAAAAAAGTTAGATATTCATTTTTTTTTAAATATTCAAAAAAATTCCTGTGATGCACCTAAAGGGTTAATAAACTTCTTGAATGTGGTTTTGAGCACCTTAAGGGGTGCAGTTTTTAGAATGGTGTCACTTTTGTGTATATTCTATCATATAGACCCCTCAAAGTGGCTTCAAATGTGATGTGGTCCTAAAAATAAAATGGTGTTGTAAAAATGAGAAATCGCTGGTCAACTTTTAACCCTTATAACTTCCTAACAAAAAAAAATTTTGGTTCCAAAATTGTGCTGATGTAAAGTAAACATGTGGGAAATGTTAGTTATCAAGTTTTTTGTGTGCCGTATCTCTGTGATTTAAGGGCATAAAAATTCAAAGTTGGAAAATTGCGAAATTTTCAAAATTTTTGCCAAATTTCCATTTTTTTACAAATAAACGCAAGTTATTTGAATGAAATTTTACCACTAACATGAAGTACAGTATGTCACGAGAAAACAATGTCAGAATCACCGGGATCCATAGAAGCGTTCCAGAGTTATGACCTCATAAAGGTACAGTGGTCAGAATTGTAAAAATTGGCCCGGTCATGAACGTGCAAACCACCCTTGGGGGTGAAGGGGTTAAGCAGGCTATTATGAGACAGGAATTGGATACAGGAAGCATAAATACATACCAGCGATGCTGTCACAAGGGAAGAAGAAAAATGAGATGCTTCCTGAGGGAAAATGGGGACTGAACTAACTATAATCCTTTGTAAAAGGCTACCAGGATGCATTGCAAATGGAGGGAAATAGCATAGTGAAAGTAAAACACACAATAACACTACGGTTATGGAGCCAGAAAACACTGTAAACATTAACATGCAGATAATCAGGGATTATGAATTAAATGTCGGAGACAGAACAACTTATATCCCCCTAGCCAAGGACCAGACTGCTTTCTATAAAGTTAAAAGCTAAATTAGACAGATTGTTGCAGGAGGATTTGAGGGAAGGAATTTTTGATCAAAAATCAATTGATTATCATGGTAGTAAATTCACCAGTTATGCCAATCTATCACTTCCTGCCTAAAATCCATAAAGGTGTTTCCCTTCCCCCCCTTTCAGACCAATTAAATCAGGTATTGGGTCTATGGGAGAAAAAGTACGGGAATGGATTGACTTTTTTCTGCAACCTTTGGTGAAGGAAATACCAGGTTTTATACGAGACAAAAATACCTTGGTGCAAAGTTTTCAAAATATGAAATGGGAAAAATGTTTTTCGTGGTTAACCTGTGACATCATAAACTTATACCCCTCTATACCACACCATATTGCTTTAGACAGCCTAGAAATGGCGGTGCGGTGACCTGCGCCGAACGCAACATGTTGCATTTTGGTGCGGTCGCCGCACCGTCAAAACGACGCATGCGGAGGCATCCGCATACATTGGCACAGCCTGCGTATCTAATGCTAAAGATAGGGTACACAGGCCGCATGCTGACGTGGGGCGAAGCTGACCAGAGGAGGTGCGGCCAAGGGCAGAGATTCACGGCGGAAGTCGGCATCCCTCCGCATCTCCTCCATACGCTAGTGTGAAACTCGCCTAAGCGTGCTCCCACCTTGGCTAGTTTGCATTTTGGTGCGGTCACCGCACCGTCAAAACGACGCATGCGGAGGCATCCACATACATCGGCACAGCCTGCATATCTAATGCTAAAGATAGGGTACACAGGCCGCATGCTGACGTGGGACGAAGCTGACCAGAGGAGGTGCGGCCATGGGCAGAGCTTCACGGCGGAAGTCGGCATCCCTCCGCAGCTCCTCCATACGCTAGTGTGAAACTCGCCTAAGCGTGCTCCCACCTTGGCTAGTTTGCTTTCACCATTTATTATTGAGTGATAGCACACAAAGCAAACGTACCTGGTTGTCTTGCACGTGTTTTTATGGTTGTGGTCATGCTCATAGTATTGCTTGCAGTTATGCAACCAGGAGTAAAATTCACTCACAATCTCACACACTCCCACACACACTCACAGTCACACTCATACACTCACACTCTTCCACTAACACACACTCACATTCACACAGTCACACTCACACACTCACAATCATACACTCACACTCTTCCACTAACACACACTCACATTCACACAGTCACACTCATACTCTCCCAATCCCAAATGCAGGAGGACGACCATAAGGGGTGAGCTGAATTATTTTACTTTTTTTTTCCAAATGTTAATCTGTGGGGCAGCTTCCATCATTCGTTTATTAAAACGTGCGATTGAAATTGCAGCATGCTGCGATTTGCACCGTTTGTCGTCCGAGACTCGCCAATGCAAGTTTATGGGTGCGAGAAAAAAACGGATACCACACAGACTATCAGTGTGACTTGCGAGAAATACACACCGTGTCCTTTGAAAAGCCGGCAATTCATATGCGGCTATACAGTAAAATCATACTGACATGTTATAATATCAAAGATAGAGTACATGTATACCTGTAGAATAGGTATATACAGTCATGGCCAAAAGTATTGACACCCCTGCAATTCTGTCAGATAATACTCAGTTTCTTCCTGAAAATGATTGCAAACACAAATTCTTTGGTATTATTATCTTCATTTAATTTGTCTTAAATGAAAAAACACAAAAAGAATTGTCCTAAAGCCAAATTGGATATAATTCCACACCAAACATAAAAAAGAGGGTGGACAAAAGTATTGGCACTGTTCGAAAAATCATGTGATGCTTCTCTAATTTGTGTAATTAACAGCACCTGTAACTTACCTGTGGCACCTAACAGGTGTTGGCAATAACTAAATCACACTTGCAGCCAGTTGACATGGATTAAAGTTGACTCAACCTCTGTCCTGTGTCCTTGTGTGTACCACATTGAGCATGGAGAAAAGAAAGAAGACCAAAGAACTGTCTGAGGACTTGAGAAACTAAATTGTGAGGAAGCATGAGCAATCTCAAGGCTACAAGTCCATCTCCAAAGACCTGAATGTTCCTGTGTCTACCGTGCGCAGTGTCATCAAGAAGTTTAAAGCCCATGGCACTGTGGCTAACCTCCCTAGATGTGGACGGAAAAGAAAAATTGACAAGAGATTTCAATACAAGATTGTGCGGATGTTGGATAAAGAACCTCCACTAACATCCAAACAAGTTCAAGCTGCCCTGCAGTCCGAGGGTACAACGGTGTCAACCCGTACAATCCGTCGGCATCTGAATGAAAAGGGACTGTATGGTAGGAGACCCAGGAAGACTCCACTTCTTACCCCGAGACATAAAAAAGCCAGGCTGGAGTTTGCCAAAACTTACCTGAAAATGCCTAAAACATTTTGGAAGAATGTTCTCTGGTCAGATGAGACAAAAGTAGAGCTTTTAGGGCAAAAGCATCAACATAGAGTTTACAGGAGAAAAAAGAGGCATTCAAAGAAAAGTACACGGTCCCTACAGTCAAACATGGCGGAGGTTCCCTGATGTTTTGGGGTTGCTTTGCTGCCTCTGGCACTAGACTGCTTGACCGTGTGCTTGGCATTATGAAGTCAGAAGACTACCAACAAATTTTGCAGCATAATATAGGGCCCAGTGTGAGAAAGCTGGGTCTACCTCAGAGGTCATGGGTCTTCCAGCAGGACAATAACCCAAAACACACTTCAAAAAGCACTAGAAAATGGTTTGAGAGAAAGCACTGGAGACTTCTAAGGTTGCCAGCAATGAGTCCAGACCTGAATCCCAGAGAACACCTGTGGAGAGATCTAAAAATGGCAGTTTGGAGAAGGCACCCTTCAAATATCAGGGACCTGGAGCAGTTTGCCAAAGAAGAATGGTCTAAAATTCCAGCAGAGCATTGTAAGAAACTCATTGATGGTTACCGGAAGCAGTTGGTCGCAGTTATTTTGGCTAAAGGTTGTGCAACCAAGTATTAGGCTGAGGGTGCCAATACTTTTGTCCGGCCCATTTTTGGAGTTTTGTGTGAAATGATCAATGTTTTGCTTTTTGCTTCATTCTCTTTTGTGTTTTTTCATTTAAGACAAATTAAATGAAGATAATAATACCAAAGAATTTGTGTTTGCAATCATTTTCAGGAAGAAACTGAATATTATCTGACAGAATTGCAGGGGTGTCAATACTTTTGGCCATGACTGTATATATATATATATCAGTTACATATATACATATATGTTTTTTTTATATTTCACAGAGAGACGTGGTAGAATAGCCATTAATTCATTTGTTAGCTTCTGAAAAATCAGAAGCCGAAAGGATAGGAGACAAGGTTTACATATAGTAAACCCATGCAGGACAGTTAGATTTATATATTTCAGTAAAACAACCATATCCTAAACGGATATCAAGAATGTATGAAAAATGATTGTATCTTAAAAAATCAATTTATTAGCCAATATTAAAACAATAAATATTATGAGTGCTCACAGATCAATCAGAAACGGTTGGGAACAAACACAGTCAGCCAGATAAAAAAATGATTATACATATAGCGCTAGGCGGTATAAAAACTCATATATACCGCATATCAATAAATGCTCATGGTTTTCCTTTTTAAAATATTGCACAAATTTGTAAACAAATTTAATAGAAAGCAGCTAAATCATTTAAAGTGTACTAAAAGTTAAATAACAAGACCCCTGACCGCTGCCAATGACAAAGTGTCTGTGTGCAGCCAAAAATTACATCATGGCGCCTGACCGCTGCTTACAATAAAGTGTCTATGTGCAGACCGAGAGCCGAACTCATGTCACTATGAGGATGTGAGTAATTAATGAAACGAGAGGTAATCTCCCACCATGAATATGCAAAGCCGAAACGCGCATCAGGGGACGCGGTGTGGGTCCCGACACAGCATCACAGGTAATTCTATACGCTTTGCATATTCATGGTGGGAGATTATCTCTCGTTTCATTAATTACTCACATCCTGGTTATGGCCCCCCTGGCTAAAAAAATCTGCCCCCGCCACCCCAGAAAAGGCACATCTGTAAGATGCGCCAATTCTGGCACTTAGCCTCTCTCTTCCCACTGCCCTGTAGCGGTGGCATATGGGGTAATATTCTGCATGTGTGTGATTATTTAACCCTTTACAATCTTCAGGATTAATAATGGATAGGTGTTTTATTGACACCTCTCCATTACTAAGCCACGTTTAATGTAACCTTACAATGCAAAGATGACATTAACCTCTTATTACCCCATATGCCACCCCTACAGAGCATTTGGAAGAGAGAGGCTAAGTGCCGGAATTGGCGCATCTTACAGATGCGCCTTTTCTGGGGTGGCTAGGGGCAGATTTTTATTAACCGGGGGGGGCAATAACCATGGTCCCTTTCTAGGCTATTAATATCTGCCCTGAGTCACTGGCTTTCCTTCACTGGTGCAAAAAATTGCGCGGGAGCCCACGCCAGTTTTTACTTCAATACATTCTTTTAATACATACAGGTCCCAAATTTTACATACACATGCTAATAACAGTGTTAGACACTGACATTAGTGATGAGCGAACATGCTCGCCACTAATCGTTACGCACCCGAGCGCCGAGCATTTCCGGGAATACTCGCCGGGAACTCGGGTCTCCACCTTGCATTTTTGGCGGTTTTTAAAGACCCAATCAACATGCAAGGATTGTCTGCCAGGCACTGTAGCGCTGCAGCCATCTTTGCTGTGGTCTTGCAGTGATTGGCTGGCCGCACAGCATCATCAGGGGTTTAAGAGACTGGACGCTGTGCTGCTCGGCGCATTCGACTCCGGATTGAGATCGTGTAGGGAGAGCTGCTCCTGAGATAGGGTCAGATTTGGGGATTTATTAGTCAGTGTGGGATCTACCATCCTAAACTACTCAAATCCAGGTAAACCAACAGTCCTTCTAAGGACTAATTCCGGAGTATATATGTTGCAGTGTTAGGTAGGCAGGGGAATGTACGTCACTCTATACATATCAGTGCAAGGCCTGTAGGTACTGTATGTGTGTATATAGATATCATTGCATACATCAAGAGGGTCCATTCCATTACTGTCTGCTGCTGCTACCTATAGCATATATTGACTGTATATACCTAGCCCCAGGTATAATTGGCTGGTAAAAAAATTTTTGCCAGGTAAATAGAGATTAGTTTATTGCAAAGCAATCCAGAGCCCTTTTTTTCTCCATTTGCTTTTTGACACTGCACAATACAGCCAGATCCTTTTCCTAGCACAGCATGAAAATCTAGCAATCTTAAAGGGGTCCCAAAAATCAATTTTTAGTGTGCAGAGAAATCTTTCATTTTAATGTGGTACGGTAGAGTAGAATTTTTTTATTGCCTTACACAATTTCTTTTCTTTTCAATGTTCTTTTTATTGAAGTTAATAAAGTTACATACAATATCAAACAAATTGCAGTCAAAATTGTTATTTATCTTACAATCTTCGTTTATCAGAAAATGAACAAATAGCATGTAATATCTATTCATGACATTGAGATCTACCATGTAAAGGTTAGAAAGTGCTATAAATCAGAAGGTTCATCTAGTAGTGTGAAACAGGCCTAAGCTGGAAATCCATAGATGCAGTGTAAAGTATGGAAATGCTAGAGAGCGTCAACTGATTATAGGGGAGTTGTGACTATTATAGACTCTCATACAATGCATCAGAAATCATAGCATACGACAAAGAACTATTCAGGGTCTTTAAAGTCAACATTTAATCAGAAAATGACCGATTGAAGAACTCGCACGCTCCCTGCATGCCTCCCCAGCCCACAAATCCTGTATAATGTCTTTTGTTGCATGGATAAAATAAAAAAGACTTTGGAATATTGAATCCAAATGGTGAGTGCCACATTTTTTTTCTTTTGGATAATGAGAATGAACATGTACTTTCACTGCTGAGCACCCCGCATTGGAAAAGTGTAAAGGAGAAAGCAGTTCGTTTGATGCAGTGAGTAACCGGAGACTGAGAAGGGGTTAACAAGTATTTACTAAACAATCGATAACAGTAATATTCCTCGCAAGGAGGTAAAGACAATGGCAAAGAGAATATAGAAGATAAACGGGACACTTATCGGTTGAAGTTCTGACAGGAGGAAGGCTGCAATATCTCCCGGAGGCGTCTCAAACGATGCACAAAGTCTCTGGTTCTGCTCCGAAGAAACAAGTAATACTGCTGCCCGACAGTGCCAAAGAATTCAGTTCTCTTTGTCTTTGGTACGCTGGAACATGGAAACAGCCTCTTCGACTGCCGGTCTCAATCGTGGATGGTAAACGAACCATTGGAACCACTGAAATGTTTTCTCAAGGCCGAAGTGAGCCCCCCTCTCGTGAGCTTTGGTAGCCAGCGTAGGTAGTACTGTCTCTAGTATCGCGACCTGCCAGGAAGCTCCCAGTTCTTCCTGGAGTTGTACCTTCCGGTATAGCAGTCCATTTCTCATCTGTAGCTGCTCCCACTACCATAAGATCTTTAATGCTACTGGGGTCAAAGCACTTCGCTGCTTTGGACTAAGCAGCTCCCCCACTGTCACCCAGTGCCTAAACAAAGCGAGTTCACAATCCTCCTGCTGTAATTGGACCCACTCATCCCGAGATCTTCCCAATACTCCTCCATGGCAGAGGGTTTGTATCTGGTCCAGCGTGGCCGTCACCGTCCCAGCAGTCCTTCAAAATCGGGGAACCTCCTCCCACTCCAGAAATTCACCCCTACTCTTCCCCAGTGGTGCATGTCTTGCGCTAGACATGGCATCAGCGTGTGTGTTCTCTGCTCCTCTCCTGTAGGTGATCCGATACTAGAACTTTGCCTTCCTGGCCACATTTTCACTTGCCCCACGAGATGCATCCTCCTCCCCTAAGTAATCATCCCCATCATCCTCCTCCTCCTCCTCTTCTTCCTCCAACTCGTCCAGGAGAGGTCCCTGAGCAGACAATGGCTGAATGTCATCAAGGATTCCCTCCACCTCTTCCTCCTCGTCAACATTGGCTGCAGACGCCTGCTCCTTAAGGTGCGTCAAAGTTTGCATGAGCAGACGCATAAGTGGGATGCTCATGCTTAGGATGGCGTCGTCTGTGCTTACCAGCCGTGTGCATTCCTCAAAACACTGAAGGACTTTACAGAGGTCTTTCAGCTTCGACCACTGCACACCTGTCAACTCCATGTCTGCTCTCAAAGTGCCTGGCCGTGTATCCTCCCACAAATGCATTGTGGCCTGCCTCTGCTCGCACAGCCGCTCCACCATGTGCAGGGTGGAGTTCCACCTTGTTGCAATGTCGATAATGAGGCGGTGGTTGGGAAGGTGGAGCAATCGCTGCAGCTTCTGCATACGAACGGAGTGTACAGGCGACCGGCGGATGTGCGCGCACAGTCTTCGCACCTTCTGGAGCAGGGCTGTTAACTCTGGATAATTTTTGAGGAAGCACTGCACCACCAGGTTCAAGGTGTGAGCCAAGCAAGGTATGTGGCTGAGTTTTGAAAGGGCTATGGCTGCCACAAAATTACGGCCGTTATCACTAACTACCTTGCCTGCCTCAAGATGTACACTGCCCAGCCATGACTCAGTTTGTCGCTTCAAGTACTCGGCCAGCACCTCGGCGGTGTGTCTGTCGCCCAAACACATCATCTGCAACACAGCCTGCTGACGCTTTCCACTAGCTGCTCGATAGGGGGACACCTCGTGTGCAACAGTGGCAGCTGCAGATGGAGTGCTCATACGACTGCGCTCTGTGGATGAGCTTTCGCTTCTGGAGGAGGAGGAGGAGGGTGGAACGCCTACAGCCAACTGTTTCCTATACCGTGGGTTAGGCAGCACTGTCCCACCACCGCTGTCCCCTGTGGACCCTGCATCCACCACATTAACCCAGTGCGCAGTGATGGACACGTAACGGCCCTGGCCATGCCGACTGGACCATGCATCAGTTGTGAGGTGCACCTTTCAACTCACTGACTACTTGAGTGCATGGACAATGCGGTCTTTCACATGATGGTGGAGGGCTGGGATGGCTTTGCGAGAGAAGAAGTGGCGACTGGGTAGGTCATAGCGTGGTACTGCATAGGCCATGAGTTCGCGGAAAGCTGCGCTTTCCACCAACCGAAAGGGCATCATCTCAAACGAGATTAGTTTGGCAATGTGGGCGTTCAAACCCAGTGTACGCGGATGAGAGACTGAGTACTTTCTTGACCTACTCATAGTGTCTGGGAGGGTGAGCTGGACTTGAGAGCTGCATATGGTGGAAGTAGCGGTGGACAGGGCGGACTGAGAGAGGGTTGATGATGGTGATGGAGTTGGTGTTCTTTCTGATGGCCTAGATTCAGTATTTCGTTGATATAACAGTGGGATTCCCTGACTGCTGTGGCCTTGCAACGACACCTCAACATTTGCTGCTGTGCTAACCGGTGGGCTTACAGTGGGGGAAACAATGTAGCGTTGCTGACTACCTTCTTTGTGATCAGTTGCACATGTGGCACTTGAGGTTTGGTGTTGTGTCCACGCTTGCAAGTGCATGCTGGTTAAATGTCTAAGCATGCAACTGGTATTCAAATTTTTCAGATTTTTCCCTCGGCTAAAGGTCTTTGCGCACTTCTTACAGATAACCTTGGCCTGATCATGAGGATTTTGTTCAAAAAAGTGCCACACTGCACTCTTCCTACTTTGGCAGACATTTTGCGGCCTAGCACGCTGTGATGTTTTGACCCTCTGGACAAGCTGTCCAGCAACTCTTTTGATTTTTGAACCCTGTCTTTGGAGTGCTCCGGGCCTGCCAGATAACAGCTGTTGCGATGTTGATGTCTGCTGTGGATGCTCCTCATCTGAGCTATTGGAAGCAGCATCCTCTTCCCCCAATGGATGCCAATCTGGGTCAACAACTGGGTCATCCATCACCTCCTCTTCAATGTCATGTGCACCTTCCTCTGTGTCACCATGTATGGTGGTATAGTGTGCGGGAAGGGGCACCTGAGTCTCATCAGGGTCAGAATCTGGCTCTGTACACTGCGAGGACAATGTAGTGCTCTGAGTGAATGTACCAGCAGAATCATCTATCAGCGGCTGTGCATCAGTGCACTCCATGTCAGATTCATCTTGGCCTGGGTAATTCACCATTTCACTTGATGATCCAGGCATGGTATGTGAAAACAGCTCCATGGAGTAATCAGTAGTATGGCCTGCGTCATCCTTCAATCTTGGTTGTGGTGAAGGACACAAGGAAAGGTGTGGTTCATGAACATGAGCCTCCAATGACGACTCAGTGCTTTTACTTTTTACAACTTCAGAAGAGGAGGCGATAGAGCTGGAGGCTGAGTCAGCAATGTAAGACAAAACTTTTTCCTGATGCTTTGGCGTTAAAAGCGGTTTGCCAACTCCTAGAAAACTAAGCCTTCGAAGCCTTATGGAGCCAGACGATGACGCAGGCTCAACACCTCCTGCATTCGGTCCTATTTTGCTTTTGCCACTAGCATCAGATCCACCACCAACACCATCATTACCAGCTGCCAACCTCCGCCCAATTCCACGGCCTCTTCCACCAACCTTCCTCATTTTTGGTAGAAATGTAGACAAAATCCTACAAACTATATAGTAATGTAAAACAAGGTACAAGGTGTCTATAGGACAGGGGAGATTTAGATTTTCTGCAGACACTTGTGGACACTGGACACTTGGATTGTGTGAGGCCCACTGAATATCACAGCGCTATGTCACAGGCTCGATGGCACAGGTGTGAAAAAAGTGACTACAGGATAAGGGAGATTTTGAATTTCTGGGAGATTTTGAATTTCTGCAGACACTTGTGGACACTGGACACTTGGATTGTGTGAGGCCCACTGAATATCACAGCGCTATGTCACAGGCTCGATGGCACAGGTGTGAAAAAAGTGACTACAGGATAAGGGAGATTTTGAATTTCTGGGAGATTTTGAATTTCTGCAGACACTTGTGGACACTGGACACTTGGATTGTGTGAGGCCCACTGAATATCACAGCGCTATGTCACAGGCTCGATGGCACTGGTGTGAAAAAAGTGACTACAGGATAAGGGAGATTTTGAATTTCTGGGAGATTTTGAATTTCTGCAGACACTTGTGGACACTGGACACTTGGATTGTGTGAGGCCCACTGAATATCACAGCACTATGTCACAGGCTCGATGACACAGGTGTGAAAAAAGTGACTACAGGATAAGGGAGATTTAGATTTTCTGCAGACACTTGTGGACACTGGACACTTGGATTGTGTGAGGCCCACTGAATATCACAGCGCTATGTCACAGGCTCGATGCAGCAGGTGTGAAAAAAGTGACTACAGGATAAGGGAGATTTTGAATTTCTGCAGACACTTGTGGACACTGGACACTTGGATTGTGTGAGGCCCACTGAATATCACAGTGCTATGTCACAGGCTCGATGGCACAGGTGTGAAAAAAGTGACTACAGGATAAGGGAGATTTTGAATTTCTGGGAGATTTTGAATTTCTGCAGGCACTTGTTGACACTGGACACTTGGATTGTGTGAGGCCCACTGAATATCACAGCGCTATGTCACAGCCTCGATGGCACAGGTGTGAAAAAAGTGACTACAGGATAAGGGAGATTTTAAATTTCTGCAGACACTTGTGGACACTGGACACTTGGATTGTGTGAGGCCCACTGAATATCACAGCGCTATGTCACAGGCTCGATGGCACAGGTGTGAAAAAAGTGACTACAGGATAAGGGAGATTTAGATTTTCTGCAGACACTTGTGGACACTGGACACTTGGATTGTGTGAGGCCCACTGAATATCACAGCGCTATGTCACAGGCTCGATGCAGCAGGTGTGAAAAAAGTGACTACAGGATAAGGGAGATTTTGAATTTCTGCAGACACTTGTGGACACTGGACACTTTTGGATTGTGTGAGGCCCACTAAATATCAGAGCGCTATGTCACAGGCTCGATGGCACAGGTGTGAAAAAAGTGAATTGTAGAATTGGGCAGAATAGGAATCTCCCTAGAGTGTAGGTCTGTAAGAACGGAACAAGTCCTCCACTTATCCTTCCACAGTGACACACATATAGCTTCACTGTGGCTGTGATAACAGCCGTTACACGGTACTGTGTGAGGAGCGTACACCGCTGTATGGTGTGAATAAATGCACGCTCAGTACCTTAGCAGGACAAAAAAAAAATTGGGATTGCTTTTAAAAAAACAGTTTGCAGAGCAGTGGGGAAACAGCAATGCAGCTGTCAGGAAGCCTTAGAAGGCAGCCTAACAACCAACACCGCTGATCCACCACAATATAGCCTCCCCTTGCACTGCACACACAGTGACTGGTGTGTTGCACAGGCAAAATCGCTAGCAGCAGAAGCAGTTTTTTTGTCTTCTTCCCTGCCTAACGCTCTCCCTACAGAATCAGCAACCTCTCCCTATGCTAAGATCGGCAGAAGTAAGATGGCGGTCGGCGTGCACGCCCTTTTATGACCCCTGTGACGCCCACCAAAGCAAGCCAATCACTTGCATGCCCTTCTGAAAGATGGTGGCGACCCCTGCCTATGTCATCACGTTGCCCACAGTGTCCGTGGATCCTGATTGACTGAAAAAGAACTCTAAACAAACTTTTGAAACGCGACTTTGGCGCGTAAGTCGCCGACCTCATGGCCGACCTCATCCTAGGGTCGGGTTTCGTTTCATGAAACCCGACTTTGCCAAAAGTCGGCGACTTTTGAAATTGTTCGACCAGTTTCGCTCAACTCTAGATCCAAAGGTAGAAAAAGTAACTTCTTTATTAGGGGGAAATGACAAAAACGGGGAGCATGTGGAACATGTGCAACAAACAAACATGAAAGTGCAGCAATACTCAAGGACGAGTCAACCTTGCCAGTCCAAAAAATATATTGTATTATATTAGTATTAATCATCTGAAATACAGCCATTTACAGAGAATATAAAAATAGACCACCTGATGTACTCTCCGGTGCAATATGAGGGAATAAGGTGAACCTATAGGTGAGGAGGATAAAAGATATACCTCTCTCCCTCGGGGGTATCCAATACATATATGTGCGTATATATATAAGTGCCGATTACAATTAAAACGGCACAGCCAAACTGCAAATGTGGCCACTAGATTAACATCTGCATAACTTCATAGACAATACTGATAATAAGGCACCACATATATGGAGAGGCATTATACCCACCCCCAGGGGGGAGCACATGATAACACCCACTCACATAAGAATTAACAGCGCTGGATAAGAGTTACCTCAGGGGACGAAAATTCGGATGGCCGGGCGGTCAGCGTGTCGCCCAGACGCGCGTTTCGGAGACCCATGACGAAGGAGTATATCGCCGAAATGCGTGTCGGGGAGACACACTGACTTCCCAGCCATCCGAATTTGCCAAGTGCTTCACAGAAGTTTATAACGCAGAGCCGTGAAAATAAAAAATCATTTTTTTGCGTAAAAAAAAATGATTTTTAGCCCACAATTTTTTTTCACAAGCGTAACAGGATAAATTGGACCCCAAAAGTTCTTGTCCAGTTTGTCCTGAGTACCCTGGTACCCCATATATGGGGGAACCATTGTTTGGGCACACGTAAGGGCTCGGAATGGAAGTAGTGATGTTTTGAAATGCTGACTTTGAAGGAATGGTCTGCGGTCATCGTTACGTTTGCAGAGCCCCTGATTGCCTAAACAGTAAAAAACCCCCACAAGTGACCCCATTTTGGAAACTAGACCTTCCAAGTAACTTATCTAGATGTGTGGTGAGCACTTTGAACCCCCGAGTGCTTCACAGAAGTTTATAACGCAGAGACGTGAAAATAAAAAAAATATTGTTTTTTCCACAAAAATAATTTTTTAGCCCCCAATTTTTTATTTTCCCAAGGGTATCAGGAGAAATTAGACCCCCAACGTTGCTGTGCAATTTTTCCTGAGTACGCTGATATCCCATATGTTGGGGTAAACCACTGTTTGGGCACACGTCGGGGCTGGGAAGGGAGGGAGCATCGTTTGACTTTTTGAACTCAAAATTGGCTGGAATCAATGGTTGCACCATGTCGCGTTTGGAGACCCCCTGATGTGCCTAAACAGTGGAAACCCCTCAATTCGAACTCCAACCCTAACCCCAACACACCCCTAACCATAACCCTAACCCCAACACACCCCTAACCCTAATCCCAACCCTAACCATAACCCTAACCACAAGCCTAACTCTAATCCCAACGCTAACCCCAACACATCCCTAACCCTAATCTTAAACCTAATTCCAACCCTAACCCTAATTCCAACCCTAACCCTAATTCCAACCCTAAACCTAATTCTAATCCTAACCCTAATTCCAACCCTAACCCTAATTCCACCCTAACCCTATTTCCAACCCTAACCCTAATTCTAACCCTAACCCTAACCCTAATGGAAAAATAAAAATAAAAATAATTTCTTTATTTTATTATTTGTTCCTGACTATGGGGGTGATAAATGGGGGGTTTATTTACTTTTCATTCTATTTTGATCACTGTGAGAGTTTATCACAGTGATCAAAATGAATGAATGGAATAGGCAGCCGGCGGGCGCACTAAGCATGCGCCTGCCATTTTCTAATATGGCGGCGCCCATGGTCCGGGACCGCGGGACACCGGGAGCTATAGCGGCACTCGGTAGGTAACGGGGGGTGGGAGGGGAGGTAATTGGAAGGTGGGGAGAGCGGAGGGTAGGCGGGGGGAGCAGATGATGACAACGGCGTCACATCACCGCTGTCATTCAGTGGCTGGGGGCAGTGGGGGGTTGGATCGGTGTCACCAGCCATGTCCGATGCTACTGCAGCATCGGCCATGGCTGGATTGTAATATTTCATCAATTTTCAATTTTCATTGATGAAATATTACTATCGCTTTGATTGGCTGTTTCACTTTTAACAGCCAATCAGAGCGATCGTAGCCACGTGGAGGCGAAGCAACACCCCTTGTGGTGAAGTACAAAGCCCCATGTATCTGCGGGTAGGGTAACCTTTCAGTGACCCTGGTCACCCGACCCGCAGGGGGGCTTTAAAGTCATGATGCCACATAGGCGTCACTGGTCATAATGGCACAGGATTTCATGACGTCTATGTGGTGTCATTGGTCGTGAAGGGGTTAAGGATTATGGAGGCCACTGTGCTCTTAGGAACCTTGAGTACTGCATAAATTCTTTTGTAACCTTGGCCGGCCAGATCTGTGCCTTGCCACAATTCTTTCTCTGGGCTCCTTGGCCAGTTCCTTTGACCTCATGATTCTCATTTGGTCTGACATGCACTATGAGCTGTGAGGTCTTATATAGACAGGCGTGTCCCTTTACAAATCAAGTCCTATCAGTTTAATTAAACACAGCTGGACTCCAATGAAGGAGTAGAACCATCTCAAGGATGATCACAAGGAAAAGGACACCATGTGACTTATATATAAGTGTATGAGCAAAGGGTATGAATACTTATTGACCATGTGATATTTCAGTTTTTCTTTTTTAATAACTTTGCAAAAATGTCTACATTTCTGTTTTTCAAGATGGGGTGCAGAGTGTACATTAATGAGAAAGAAATGAACTATTTTGAAGTTACCAAATTGCTGCATTGAAACACAGAGTTAAAAATGTAAAGGGGTCTGAATACTTTCAATACACCCTGTATCTATTTCTGTGTATAGCTGCTAATGAGTTAGTTGTTTCTAATCATTTCACATCTCTCCATTTACTGATTTTCTGCTGGGTTTGTGCTTGTTCCCAGAGATACTGATGTGAAATATGAATTCTTCGCTTTTTCAGAATTTTGGCAGGAAATTCAAATTTCGGCAAATTTATTATCCCCAAATTGATAGTCCTTCAAATTCTCCGATTGCTTTGAAAAAGTGCATATGTGTGATTAAATTACAGCAGCACCTCTACCACCACATCGACCAAGCGAGCTGCTAGCTATGTGCACCCCCTTGCCCTTACAAATGCTCTGACTCTTCTACTCCTTTTTCCTATCAATGAAACCTGTATATTATTTTTTTTTCACACACACTAATCTTTTTCACTGCTGAGCTGTCACACACTATCTGTACAGTGTCATCAGTATTTTATAACGTTCTCTCCACATCTCTATGGGTAAGCTTCGACCTGTGATGTTTTCTCACTATCTAGATTCACCACAAATTGTTGGAAATCCATAGATGCAGTGTAAAGTATGGAAATGCTAGAGAGCGTCAACTGATTATAGGGGAGTTGTGACTATTATAGACTCTCATACAATGCATCAGAAATCATAGCATACGACAAAGCAGACAAACTATTCAGGGTCTTTAAAGTCAACGTTTAATCAGAAAATGACCGATTGAAGAACTCGCACGCTCCCTGCATGCCTCCCCAGCCCGCAAATCCTGTATAATGTCTTTTGTTGCATGGATGAAATAAAAAAGACTTTGGAATATTGAATCCTAATGGCGAGTGCCACATTTTTTTTTCTTTAGGATAATGAGACAGAATATGTACTTTCACTGTTGAGCACCCCGCATTGGAAAAGTGTAAAGGAGAAAGCAGTTTGTTTGATGCAGTGAGTAACCGGAGACTGAGAAGGGGTTAACAAGTATTCACTAAACAATCGATAACAGTAATATTCCTCGCAAGGAGGTAAAGACAATGGCAAAGAGAATATAGAAGATAAACGGGACACTTATCGGTTGAAGTTCTGACAGGAGGAAGGCTGTAATATCTCCTGTCGGTGTCTCAAACGATGCACAAAGTCTCTGGCTCTGCTCTGAAGAAATGAGTAATACTGCCGCCCAACAGTGCCAAAGGATTCATTCCTCTTTGTCTCTGGTATGCTGGAACGTGGAAACAGTCCGTTGCATGAATGTCTCAGAAATGGCGCTGGGCACGGGTAGTGAGCACGTACACTAGCCACAACAATCTGAGGTCTCTCAGAGTAGTCTCTAGGCTGTTGTAACAGTATTTGGGTGTAGCAGAGGTATTCAGTGGTTTGGATACAGACGGTAACTCAATAGCGTCAGGGGTAATCTTCAAGTTAGCACACGGAGGTCTGGAAACAGGGGAGTCGTCAGTAGGAGCTGCGGAGAGGGAGTGAACTGTCTCCTGTCACCTTCCCGCCATATCTGACCCGTTCCCATGCTCAGGCCCCCTTAAGTACCCCGCACCCCCTGCTGTCTGACCAGATGGTTTCTCCCTCCCAGGGGAAATCTCCCCCCGCTAGCAGTGGTGAAAGCCCCGATAGCTCCGGCCTTAAAGGGCACCGCACACCGCTGACTCCGTCTTGTCTCACCTTCTTACACAAGTGTGCTGTTTTAATCAGTTTAAAAGGATTATTCATCACATTTAATAGTGATTGAAGCAACGCTCTAGTGCAGTTCACTTGGTTTCTTTGTGGAGATTAACTCAAGTTTATGTGTTCCACGTATTGTATGAAACCTTTTGTTTGTTTCCCCACAATTGATCTACATTAACAACAAAATTAGGTAGTATTGCAATTTTCACAATGACCTTTGCACATGCTCAATAGATGCTTCAATGCAAAAGTAAGGGTGTGAGTCTGTTCCTTGCTGCAAATGTACATGTGGATTTGCTGAAACAGGAGGAGAGAGTCTAAAACCGCCCCAGTGTCCAGTGTGAAAATTGCAAGATTCTAAAGACTGTGATATGGAAACAAAATGTTAAACCTGATTTACAAAACTACATTTTTTATGACACATTACCTTTAAGACCAAAGTTGGACATCTATTTTGTAGCTGGAAGAATCTGAGCCCTTTTGTATAAAATAAGGTATGTATGCTATTATTTCTAAACACTGTTTTTCGGTGATTCCTTTGTATCTCCGGTCATACTGCACCCACACACACAAATGATACACCAATTGAAAGGTAAACTTGCCCCCTTCAGCAAGAAAATAGCCAAACAAACCACACATCCACGATTTGATCACAAAATACAGTTTAAACATTAATTTTCATAAACCTACAGTAAGGAAAAATGACCTGCAGGTGGCACCACTGTACCCCAAAGCACACTACCAACACATTTGTAAACATGCACTGCTTTTTCGCTGAATACTTCGCCCCAGCACACACGATACACCATTTGAAAGGTAAACTTGCTCCCTTCAGCAAGAAAGCAGCTAAAAAAAAACACACATTCACAATTTTATCACTAAATACAGTTTAAACATTAATTTTCATAAACCTGCAGAAAGACACAATGACCTGCAGGTGGCACCTCAACCGGAAAACATTTTCTGGGCTCTACTTATAAAAACAATTTATTGTATTACCATTCTACATATATAAATACCTTTACTTTTCTCAGTTCAGATTTGTTTTTTATTCATTTCATTGTGCATTCAGTGCATATTTGGGTGTGACCGCCCTCTTTCTGAGCTGGGAAAGCCATCCAGTCTGGCCTAAGCTGTTACTAGTGGTTCAGCCGCTCGACCCTTATTCACATTCACGCCACTTGGCAAGTGAAAAGGTTTTAAATACTAGAGTAGGACTGTCCCACAAGGGTTGCCGTGACGTGGCGGGATGGCTTGTACATTATTTTGATCAAAATTATGTTTACTAAATACCATTATTATTATTATTACCTTTATGCATTATTTGCAGTATACATTTTTTACTTTTTAGTTCAGGATATTTGTGTTTTTTGTTTTCTCTGGTTAATGGTCATGTGTTAATATGCACTTACATTGTGCATACACATTAACTTACTTTTCTCAGTTCAGATTTGTTTTTTGTTTTTTATTTTTTTTTATATATATAA
This sequence comes from Dendrobates tinctorius, assembly GCF_039654945.1. Classification (NCBI taxonomy): domain Eukaryota; kingdom Metazoa; phylum Chordata; class Amphibia; order Anura; family Dendrobatidae; genus Dendrobates; species Dendrobates tinctorius. The sequence goes on along the minus strand of NW_027361696.1, from coordinate 28,302,375 downwards.
ATACCTGTCTGTGTTCATCAGCTCATGAAATACATAGATCAATGAGTGGAACAGGCTGCCACGAGAAGTGGTGAGTTCTCCTTCAATGGAAGTCTTCAAACAGAGGCTGGACAGACATCTGACTGGGATGATTTAGCGAATCCTGCTTTGAGCAGGGGGTTGGACCAGATGGCCCAGGAGGTCCCTTCCAACTCTACGATTCTATGATTCTATGATTCTATGATTCTATGATTCATTTGGCCAGCTTGCTTTTTCTGAAATTGCTTGCGCCCCCGATGACCAATGTGTGAAAATTTTGCACGGGCCAAGCTAGTATTTATTAATTATGAGACATCTCATCCTTCCTTGTTTCATCACATTTTATTATTGCTTCATTTAAGGACATGTTGCACAATGTAATAATGAACAGATATGTAATGATGTATGCAAATATTACGGATCTGGTCCTATAAATGGCACAACGGAGAACTCTGTTCAACAGTACATAGACGACCATCCCAGAATTGTGATATTATAACAAGTCACTTGCAGTCTCCAATCTACAGAAGACATGGGCTTCCTGACACTTTCTGTAGTCTTCTTGATGGCAGGTGAGTCTTATTTCACATCTGTACTTCATTAGCTGTTATTTATCTGATCCGTGAATAATATATATATATATAATTACACAGACAAAAATAATAGTTGCAAAATAGTAATCATCATAATAATAAAAGCTTTTTAATCTCATTACAGTGTTACAGTGGCAGACCGACTGTTACAGTATAAAGAAAACAGGTGAGCAGAATTTTCAATTGTTAAGGAAAAGAGACAGTGGGAAAAAAGTATTTAGTCAGCCACCAATTGTGCAAGTTCTCCCACTTAAAAAGATGAGCGAGGCCTGTAATTGACATCATAGGTAGACCACAACTATGAGAATCAAAATGAGAAAACAAATCCAGAAAATCACCTTGTCTGATTTGGCAAGATTTATTTTTCTAATTATGGTGGAAAATAAGTATTTGGTCATTAGCAAAAGTTAATCTCAATATTTTGTTATATATCCTTTGTTGGCAATGACAGAGGTCAAACGTTTCCTGTAAGTCTTCACAAGGTTGGCACACACTGTTAGTGGTATGTTGTCCCATTCCTTCATACAGATCTCCTCTAGAGCAGTGATGTTTTGGGCCTGTCGCTGGGCAGCACGGACTTTCAAATCCCTCCAAAGGTTTTCTATGGAGTTGAGATCTGGAGAGTCCTGGTCAGGGGCGGACACTGACAGCTTGGGGCCCCTGTGCAAGAAATGTGTCTGGGCTCCCTTCCTTTCATGGCGGCAAAGCTAATATATATATATATATATATATATATATATATATATATATATATATTGTATACACTGCTCAACGGCTCCAAAAAAATAAAGGGAACACTTAAACACCATCTAACTCCAAGTCAATCACACCTCATATTAATTTTAATTTACAATAATCATTTTTATGTTTTATTGCTCTCAATGCATTACATGTGTAATGAATAAATTTTGGCAACTGGAATTTGTCATTCAGTGATATATAGGATGTGTTCCCTTTATTTTTTTTTTAGCAGTATGTATATATCTATATATTTAGATATACAGTATATATATATATATATATATATATATACACAGTATATATATATATATATATATATAGGCACACACACACATAGATGTATATACAGTGGGGAAAAAAAGTATTTAGTCAGTCAGCAATAGTGCAAGTTCCACCACTTAAAAAGATGAGAGGCGTCTGTAATTTACATCATAGGTAGACCTCAACTATGGGAGACAAACTGAGAAAAAAAAATCCAGAAAATCACATTGTTTGTTTTTTTTTTCATTTTATTTGCATATTATGGTGGAAAATAAGTATTTGGTCAGAAACAAGCAATCAAGATTTCTGGCTCTCACAGACCTGTAACTTCTTCTTTAAGAGGCTCCTCTTTCCTCCACTCATTACCTGTAGTAATGTCTCCTGTTTAAACTTGTTATCAGTATAAAAAGACACCTGTGCACACCCTCAAACAGTCTGACTCCAAACTCCACTATGGTGAAGACCAAAGAGCTGTCAAAGGACACCAGAAACAAAATTGTAGCCCTGCACCAGGCTGGGAAGACTGAATCTGCAATAGCCAACCAGCTTGGAGTGAAGAAATCAACTGTGGGAGCAATAATTAGAAAATGGAAGACATACAAGACCACTGATAATCTTCCTCGATCTGGTGCTCCACGTAAAATCCCACCCCGTGGGGTCAGAATGATCACAAGAACGGTGAGCAAAAATCCCAGAACCACGCGGGGGGACCTAGTGAATGAACTGCAGAGAGCTGGGACCAATGTAACAAGGCCTACCATAAGTAACACACTACGCCACCATGGACTCAGATCCTGCAGTGCCAGACGTGTCCCACTGCTTAAGCCTGTACATGTCCGGGCCCGTCTGAAGTTTGCTAGAGAGCATTTGGATGATCCAGAGGAGTTTTGGGAGAATGTCCTATGGTCTGATGAAACCAAACTGGAACTGTTTGGTAGAAACACAACTTGTCGTGTTTGGAGGAAAAAGAATACTGAGTTGCATCCATCAAACACCATACCTACTGTAAAGCATGGTGGTGGAAACATCATGCTTTGGGGCTGTTTCTCTGCAAAGGGGCCAGGACGACTGATCCGGGTACATGAAAGAATGAATGGGGCCATGTATCGTGAGATTTTGAGTGCAAACCTCCTTCCATCAGCAAGGGCATTGAAGATGAAACGTGGCTGGGTCTTTCAACATGACAATTATCCAAAGCACACCACCAGGGCAACGAAGGAGTGGCTTCGTAAGAAGCATTTCAAGGTCCTGGAGTGGCCTAGCCAGTCTCCAGATCTCAACCCTATAGAAAACCTTTGGAGGGAGTTGAAAGTCCGTGTTGCCAAGCGAAAAGCCAAAAACATCACTGCTCTAGAGGAGATCTGCATGGAGGAATGGGCCAACATACCAACAACAGTGTGTGGCAACCTTGTGAAGACTTACAGAAAACGTTTGACCTCTGTCATTGCCAACAAAGGATATATCACAAAGTATTGAGATGAAATTTTGTTTCTGACCAAATACTTATTTTCCACCATAATATGCAAATAAAATGAAAAAAAAACAGACAATGTGATTTTCTGGATTTTTTTTTCTCAGTTTGTCTCCCATAGTTGAGGTCTACCTATGATGTAAATTACAGACGCCTCTCATCTTTTTAAGTGGTGGAACTTGCACTATTGCTGACTGACTAAATACTTTTTTTCCCCACTGTATATTACATGGTCTCCTATATTATGTATATTACCATCCCTTATTATACAGCGCTCTCTCATGTTATGTACAGTCCCTTACATATTGGATTATACGGTATAGAGTCCTGGTTTTTATTACATACCATCTTGTCTTGTTAGCTGTATAATGCAATGATGGCTGATGGAGCATGGGAAAGCTTCTTTTTTAATGGAGGAGCTTATGGACTGGTCGCTCCTCCATCAGCAGTCATTTTATATCTAAAAAGAGAGGGGACTATGTAATAAAAGAGGGCACTGTGAATAACAAAATTAACAAGAATACACTATGTAAGAGACAGCACAGTACATAACAGCAGAGGAAGCTATATAATAAGGGACGGCACCATATATAACTAGAGAGGACGGTACGTAATAAGGGACGGTGTTATACATAATAAAAGATGAAACAATGTAACTAAGGATGGTGTTATACAGAATTAGTGAGTACACTATATGCTAAGGGTCTGTGTTATCTATTTATATAATTGCCTTAAATTGTCTGTCATCCACTTCCGTCTGGATGTCCTCGAATCCCACTATCCACCGCACCGCCCCGGAAGTACGCCGACTGCCATATTGGAATACCCAAGTGATAGGTATTCCAATATGGCACCCGCTGGTGGTACCAGGCCCTTCCACAGTACCACCAGCGGGACACCTCTGGAACCCCCACACCGCTGGACCCGCCGCCGGACCCCGCCGCCGCCGGACCCCGCCGCCGCCGGACCCACCGCCAGGACCCCCCGCCGCTGCTGGACCGACCGCCGGACCCCCCGCCGCTGCTGGATCCACTGCCGGACCCACCACTGCCTGCCCACCCGCCTCCGTGCAGTCACAGCCGGCAGGAAAGACCGCGGCTTGCGGCCTGTGCTGGAGATGGGGTGCGGCCACCCTCTGGTGGCGCCACACACCATCTCCAGCACAGGCCGCAAAACACCGTCTTTCCTGCCGGCTGTGACTGCACAGAGGTGGGTGGGCCGCCACCCCCAGCGCAACTCCCAGCGCCACAAAGCTGCCCCCATCGTGATGTCACTGCCCTCCCGATGTGATAGCATTGGGCCCACATCTAGTACATAATGATAATAATGTCTTCCTCCACCTCTCCCTGTTCCTATGTCCATTATAAGTGTTTTCTTCCCATCGCAATCCCCCACACCTCTCATTGTCCTCCTTCCCCCCGCATCCCATTATTGTCCTCTCCCCCACCCCATCATTGCCCATTCCACAACCTCCATCATTTCCTCCTCTCCCACCACCCCCATTATTGCCCTTTCCACTACCACCATCATTGTCCTTTCCGCCACCACCATCATTGCATTCTCCCCCACCACCCCATCATTGTCCTTTCCACCACCACCATCATTGCATTCTACCCCACCACCCCATCATTGTTCTTTCCACCACCTCCATCATTTCGTCCCCCTCCACCCCATTATTGCCCTTCCCACCACCTCCATCATTGCCTTCTCCCCCACTATCCCCATCCTTGCCCATTCCACTAAGTCCATCATCTTCTCCTCCCCCACAATCCTCATCCTTGCCCATTCCACCACTTCCATCATTTCCTCCTCCCCCACCATCCCCATCATTGCCCTCTCCATCACCCCATCATTCTCTTTTCCCCATTACCCCATCATTGCCATCTCCTCCACCTACACACAGACATACACAACACCATTCACCTCTCTGCACATTCCCCTACAGTGCTGCGCATGCACACACACACACCACCACTCATCTCCACACACATACAACACACATACTGTACATACAGAAAACACACACACAACTTCTCTCACCTCTCTGCAGGTTTCCCCGCAGCTGAAGCATCACCATCACTGGCAACTTCCTCTCTCTGGCACAGCCGGCCGCTGAGTGATTACATCATCCAGCTCTTTGGTCTTCATTGTAGTGGAGTTAGGAGTGTGACTGAGGTTGTGCACAGGTGTCTTTTACACAGATAACAAGTTCAAACAGGTGTCATTACTACAGGTAATGAGTGGAGGACAGAGGAGCCTCTTAAAGAAGGTGTTACAGTTCTGTGAGATCCTGAATTCTTGCATGGTTTTAGGTGACCAAATACTTATTTTCCACCATAATTTGCAAAATAAATCTTGCCAAATGAGACAAGGTGATTTTCTGGATTTGCTTTCTTATTTTGTCTCTCTTGTGATCTACCTATGATGTCAATTAAAGGCCTCTCTCATCTTTTTAAGTGGGAGAACATGCACAATTGGTGGCTGACTAAATACTTTTTTTTCCCACTGTATGTAAATAGAGAGTGAGAAAAAAGGGGAAAAAAGAGATGCTGCAAAAAAGAATGGGAGAGGGCAGAGGGGTTGAAAAGAGAGAAAGTTATGAGGGGTTACTGCAAAAGAAGGAAAGAGAAAACTGCTGTAAATTCAAAATGCAATCAGAGATAAATAGAGAGCAGAAAGCTGCTGCCATGAGAATGAAGGAGAGAACAGAAAGCTGTTTCAAAGTAAGAGAATAAGAAAGAGGAGAGAACAGCTGTTTAGGAAAAAAGGAGAAAGCTGCTAAAATGACAAGAGAAAGGGGAGACCTGCTGTGAAAAAAGGGCAGGAAAAAGGGGAGAGCTGCTGCAAAAGGAAAGAGCATGAGAAAGGGGAGTGCTGCTGTAAAAGGAAAGGTCAAGAAAAGGGGAGAGGTGCTATAAAAGTAAAGGGCAGGGAAAATGGGAGAGCTGGTGCAAAAGGAAAGGACAAAGGAGAAAGAGGAGAGCTTCTGCAAAAGGAAAGGGCAAGAGAAAGGGGAGAGTGTCATGGTCCAGTCCGGAGTTTATCTTCTGCTGTCTTCACTCCGGACTGGTCATGCGGGGGTTAATCTCCTCAGCCTCGTTCTGGAGCTAGCTGGGCTATTTAAATCCCTCAAAGCCTGCTGACCAGTGTTAGTGATAGCTCAAGCTTGCAGTTTAGAGCCGCTGACCCTTGTACCCTGGTGATCCTCCAGCCTTTGACTGATATTCACGTGTATGACCCGGACTGATTTCTGACCCCGTCTCTTGGTATTCGTCTCTGCTGTTACGTTCCCTCTCTGGCATCTGACTCCCTGGCTTGTACCCCGACCACGTATTTCGTCTCACGTTTTGGACCCCGTGCTCATGTTCTGGCTTTCTGACTCTCGGCTTTGGTATTTTGACTACGTGTTTTGCTGCTCCTTCTGGTACGTCTGCTCCTGCTAGTTTCTGACTCGGTTCGTCTGACTATTCTCTCTCGTTACCTGTGGCACCTGTGCTGTTGCTCAGGGTTGCTGCTCTTAGTGTATAACCTCTCTTCCCTCACCAGCTCCCCCTGGTGGAGGTTTCACTACAGAGAGCTGCTGCAAAAGGAAAGGGCTAGAGAAAGGGGAGAGCTACTGCAAAAGGACAAAGGAGAAAGGCAAGAGCTGCTAAAAAAGGAAAGGGCAGGAGAAAGGGGAGAGCTACTGCAAAAGGAGAAAGGCGAGAGCTGCTGCAAAAGGAAAGGGCTAGAGAAAGGGGAGAGCTACTGCAAAAGGACAAAGGAGAAAGGGGTGAGCCACTGCAAAAGGAAAGGGCAGGAGAAAGGGGAGAGCTACTGCAAAAGGACAAAGGAGAAAGGCGAGAGCTGCTAAAAAAGGAAAGGACAGGAGAAGGGTGAGCCACTGCAAAAGGAAAGGGCAGGAAAAAGGGGAGAGCTACTGCAAAAGGACAAAGGAGAAAGGCGAGAGCTGCTAAAAAAGGAAAGGACAGGAGAAGGGTGAGCCACTGCAAAAGGAAAGGGCAGGAAAAAGGGGACAGCTACTGCAAAAGGACAAAGGAGAAAGAGTAGAGATACTGCAAAAAGAGCAAAATAAAGAGGAGAGCAGCTGCTGAAAGATAAAGGACAAAGGAGAGAGCTGGTGCAAAAGAAAAGGACAGGAAAAAGGGGAGAGCTGCTGCAGAAAGAGAACAGAGAAAGGGGAGAGCTGCTATAAAATGTGAGTGAAGGAGAAAGGGGATGTCATGACACCTAAGATGTCACTGGTGCTGCCTATCGGGGGCACTTGCATAAATCTAGGGAGTGCAGAAACAAGGCACGCCAAGCTCAAGGACCTTAAACTAATGCAGTTCAGGACCTGGCACTGAGCAGTCACTTCACCAGGGGGCGGAGCCACCGCATGTGAATGCAGGGACACTGACCACACAGGGTGCAGTCAAGGCAAAGCGTTTCGGCTGCATTTGGCCTTTATAATTAAAAACGATACAGGAGTGTCAGGGATTCGTGGGAATCCTGTGGATATTTAGTGAGGCACGTCTCAGTATTGTCACTTTCACAAAAGTATGGGGCGTTAAAAGAGGAAAATCCCCAATGGTAAATAAGCCAGGGGACTTTAAGTTGAGTGCCTAGTTTATTTTTATTACTTCATGGTGTGGGACCCTACTACGGCACCTTCCTTAGTAGTTAGTGCACACGATTCTCTACTCACACAGGGTGCAGAGCACAAACAGAAAACGTAGTCAAGGAGAGCCGAGGGTCAAAGCCAGGAGGGAGCAATGTACCGAAGGATAAGACACAGAGTAAACAGGGACAAGCCATGAGTTCTGATTACCAGGAGAGACAGAGCAGTACAAAGCAGAATGCAAAGGCAGCAGTCAGGGAACAGAACCAAGTCATACACAGCAAGACACACAAGCACAGAGGCACAACGTAAACCTGGGTCAGCAACCACAAGCCGAGTATACAGACGTGTCACCGACACACAATCCAGGAACTGCCAACGCTAAATGGCCACCCCAGAACCAAAGAGGTGGACTAAAATTAACCCTGACCTGACCAGGATGGAGGCAGCACCATCCTGTCCAGAGTCATGACGGGACAGCTTCTGCAGAAAAAGGAAAAGAGAACAATAGAGAGGAGAAAACTGCTGCATAGAGAGAGAGCTGCTAAAAATGACCAGAGACTTGGATGAGCTGCTGCAATTGTAGAGAAGGAGAAAGTGGAGAGTTGCTGTAAAAGGAGAGTGCAGGAGAAGGGGAAGAACTGCTGCACAACATTAGGAAGAGAGAGGGAAAAGCTACTGCAAAGCTAAGAAAAGAGAGAGCTGCTATATAAAGAGTATAGTGAACGCTGCTAGAAATGACAAGAGAAGGGGAAGAACTGCTGCCCAACATTAGGAAGAGAGAGGGAAAAGCTACTGCAAAGATAAGAAAAGAGAGAGCTGCTATATAAAGAGTATAGTGAACGCTGCTAGAAATGACAAGAGAAAGGGGAGAGCTGCTGCACAACATTAGGAAGAGAGAGGGAAAAGCTACTGCAAAGCTAAGAAAAGAGAGAGCTGCTATATAAAGAGTATAGTGAACGCTGCTAGAAATGACAAGAGAAAGGGGAGAGCTACTGCACAACATTAGGAAGAGAGAGGGAAAAGCTACTGCAAAGATAAGAAAAGAGAGAGCTGCTATATAAAGAATATAGAGAACGCTGCTAGAAATGACAAGAGAAAGGGGAGAGCTGCTGCCCAAACTTAGAAATAGGGACGAGCTGCTGTAAAGATAGAGAACGAGAAAGGAGAAACCTGCTGCAAAGTGACAGAAATGAGGAAGCTGCTAGAAATGATGCGAGGGGAGGGCTGCTGCAAAACTCCTCCAGTGGCCACTGTGGCATGAGAACTTCCTCTGAGGCCATGAGCCGACTGTAAAAAAGTGGCTGTGATCAGGATCCTTTATTAATGACTGGTTTACACGGCACAATCATGGCTGTTAAATGACTGCCGATTGACCAGAATTCTATATGCACAGAATGATCATTAATAGTTCTGTGCACATGAACCGTCATTGTTCTTGGCAGCTCATCTGCTGTTTACACACGACGATGTGCTGTGGATAACAATAATTGTAAAGCTGGCTTACAAAATAGTTGCACTAGACAAATTATGGTTTTACCAGCCTGTTTAGTTGGGCCAATAATCTGGAGTGAGTTTTCTTATGAACTTGCGTTTCCCAATTATCAACCCATCCAAATAAGTTCCTGATGAAGCCGATTGACACATTCCGTAAATATACTGATCGTGTGAGGTAAACCCTAATCACATGGGAGACCCAACAAGCTCTAGTTATTTGTTGTTAGTCACTACATATGAACGTGGGAGGTTGCCAATATTCACCCTGCAGTGCTTGTGCCAAAAATGTCAGAAAAAAATTGTAATTGACTAAAGTGGACTTTGTGGTTGGTAACAATTCTTTAACATGAGATTTTCATCTTCTTTGGTTCTAGTTTGCCCTTCAAACACTCATTACGGACTCATTACTGGCTGTGATACAACCTGTAGCAGTCCTTTCTATCAGGGGAAACTCTGTACCTACCATGAATATTATGGCTGTAGATGTGATTCCGGGCTTATCCCATCCCCTGCAGGCTGCGTCAAGCCTGAAGATTGCGAAGGAAAATGTGAAGCTAACATGCACTATGAGCCTAATGCATCCACCTGCCAACCAAACTGTGAAGAAGGACATAGCCCTGATATCTATGACACTGCTCCTTCATGTGTCTGTGATGACGGCTATATATTTTCTAATTTTAAGTGTGTGAAGAAAGAAGATTGTCCTGTTCCCTTAGAATAGCCACAGCTCCTTTATAGTTCTACAGTACTGGTCCACACGGTGGACATAAACGTTTAGTCCCTTGTTGATTATTGCCATGAAATGTTAGATTAATTTGTTAGTAGCTTCAGCATGTATCTGTATATTATCATATGTGTGAGCATTATAAGGGTATTTGTAAAAGAGCCATGAAGTAGAATAGACCCTCAAAGACGAAGTAGAATAGACCCTAGAAGACCAAGTAGAATAGACCCTAGAACACCATATAGATTAGGCCCTAGAAGACCAAGTAGAATAGACCCTAGAACACCATATAGATTAGGCCCTAGAAGACCAAGTAGAATAGACCCTAGAAAGTCAAGTAGAATAGACCTTAGAAGACCAAGTAGAATAGATCCTAGAAGACCAAGTAGAATAGACCCTAGAAAACCTATTCAATACCATGTTAATGACTTTCTATAAAAACCCCTCTTTCTGCCACTCATCTAGGACAGGGTGGATCAGAAATGAATATTTGGGCAAGTTTAGATGGAGTTGGCATGAATATTGCCTACAGCGTCGTTGATCACTCTGAATGGTCTACTGACACCAAGTCTTCCCCATTTTCAGTTTAGGAAATTAAGAAGAAGTATAGGAAGAAACCACTTAATCAGTTCAATCCTCCTATGTACATAATCCCACACCATTCATTAAGCAGCCTTGCAGCAAGGTGTGGGCTGTGGTTCCAGGGTATGGTAAATTTTTGCAGAGTTGATAATAAACTAGCACTTGATGACGTCGTAAAATCATTACCTTCTTTGTTTATGCAACATGAAACATAATAGACAATATAAACTTAAAGACTCCGGTTTATCTTGTTTATCTTGTGTGATGTTGAATAAATAAAGAAGATAATGTTTTTACGACGTCCTCGAGTTCTGGTTTATCATCAACCCTGTAACTCTAAGAAGAATCCCTGTTATATTCAGTATGTGGATGATTCTGTCACTTATTTCTGTGATCTCGTCTTATAATCCAGAATTATTCTGATTCCAATCTATGTAACAACAATAAAACAGTAAATATGAAGTGTGATGAAGATGTGGATATTATTGGGTTTACAAAGAAGGAAATGTCCAGATTCTTCTGGTTCATATCCCACTGATAGAGATGATTGACTTTATTCAAGGCGAAGTGAAACTTCTACAATTAAAAAGACATTTGTAGGAAACGTTTGCACAATTTATGGATAAGTAATCTATCTATTTCCAGTATATACATCCATAAATTGTGTGCAGCAAAACCATGACAAGGTCCTTCTTTTATCTGTTGAAAAACATTGGTGGAGCTCAGCCTTGCTCCTTGCTCCATGCCCAATATCCAGGCATTAGTGGTCATCAGTTATAATATACAGTATATCATCCAGATCAACAATTATATCAACTTAATCATTAACTTGGAAAAAAAAAAGATCCTTACTGAGATCGTCCTCCAGTTCAGGTTAGGGCAAATATTTCTTCACTATCAGTGCACATATCCTGGATGGGAGGAAGAAGGCTCCCGTCCGGGAAAAGAAGACCAATCTGGAGACTATAAAGAGTAAATAAGGACTGACTGAAACCAAAGCTTATAACTGGTGAGTTATTATGTCATCACTTTAGTAATATGTATCATTTACCTGGATGACATCAGACATCATCTCTCTTCTGTCTCTTGAATTGCAAAAATATTAATGTAGATAATATTACGCACCAGTAGAAAAATGCTGCAAATAAATGCAACAGAGTCCAGGCAAGTCTCAAAAAAAAGTTTTAAGTCAATATTCCTAGCGATGGATGGACTTTATAGTGGAAGTTGATTTTTTCTGTAAAAAAAGGCATGCGACTTTTTTTTTGCAGGCCAAAAAAATCGCACTGAAGCATTGATAAATAAAACCATTTTTTTATGTATGAAAATTGGGTGAACTCCATGAAGCATCTAATATTTGTGGCACCCCAGAGTCCGGTTGCCATAGTGACATTGCCTCCCTCTAAGGGGTGATGTCATGCCTGGAGGCAAGAGGGGGGTCCCCATGCCAGGTAACACAGTGTACATGACGATTCCTACTGCAGGTGAGAAAGGGGAACTTCCTTATAAATTCTGGCCAGCAGGTGGGGATAGTGAGTCAGTAAAAAGACAGCTGAGAGAGTAAACAAGAGAGTTGCTATGGAAACGGGAGCAGTTGGAGCTCATGACAAGACAGTTAGAGACGGTGGGAGTTGGTCTGTGGAGGGGGAAGGTACAGGAGCAGAGACAAGGGCTCTGGGGAGCTAAAATTGCGTATAGCTGACCCCAAAGCGAAGCGCTGATAAAAAAGGACACCAAAGTCCTTGGCTGGGCAAGAGATTTATGCCCTGACAGCCAAATCTGGAGTGCAGGGGACTGCAAGTTCTTTGGCCACACTGAACACTTGAAGGCACGGCAGCAGACCAAGAGCCTGGGGCTAACAGTGAACAAGACAGTGCCTGTGATATAGGCTCACGCTGTCAGCCATACAGGTTAGCAATCATCACGCAGGAGAGGGTCGCAGCTTAGCTACAAGCAGCAGAGACATGAAAAGAGAGCGCAGAAGGAAGGTCCCCAACCACACCTGGCAGGCTGGATCCTCTGAATGCCCCAGACAAGCTGGACTCAATCCATCATCTGTGTGTGGTACCCCAGATTCCATTTACGTTCAAGTAAAAGGTAAAGAAAACCGCACCTCCCTGTGTCCTTCACTTTTCCTCTGCACCCCAAAGTTCACCGCCATATGAACAATTAAATATATTTGCCCTGGGGCCCCGCTCTACCCGTGGGGAGCTGAACCATCTTTGCTGCGTCACCAACAGCCCCAGTGGACCAAAACCGCAACGTCAGCCGCCCATTGCCGAACACCATGGCTGGCGCCACGACCAAACACCACATAATTGTCCTCTATTTTTAATTACTGGACGCTCAGAGCCACGGACCGGGTCACTGCCACCGTGACATCCCCTTTAAAGAACCTGACCGTCCCGGTACTGAGTAACCTAAGGCTCTGTGGGGTGCTCCAAACTTGGCGTCATGAACAGGATTATCGAGCCTAGCAAAGCTGGGTACTAGGAGCCCGGCAAAGCAGGATACTATGTGCCAGAGACATTATTAAATTGTGTGCTAGAGACTTTAATGAGCTTTCAAATAACCGCCATAACTGCGTCATACAGTGTGTGCGAGCACAGAGGGGTGTGCCATCGTGGGCGGAGCCAGAAAGAGAGCATGACGTGAAGCCCTGCCTGCGCTCTGATGTCAGTGGGCGAAGTGAAGCTGGAGCTGCGCTCTATGGTGAGTGAGTGAAAAGCATGAAGATCCGATTTGGAGACAAGGAGGCGCTCAATCCAGCCTGTCAGAGAGCAGCTGTTGACAACGGTAAAGGTAAACGGAGCTTGGCTGCGGTTCACTGAGGGAGGAAGAAAATGCCCAACTTGGGTGGAGATTCAGCGGCGGTAGCAGCTGCAGCCTCCCTAATGCCGCTATCAATGCCATATATACCAGGAGCGGCCTGGTTGCTGCAGTACTCAGGGGAGTTGCACACCCTGAGCGATTTTAAGGAAAGACTATGTAGTTTGTTCAAAATGTACCCCCTGTTTGAGAGTCAAAAAGTCAGTATCCTCATTGGCCAGTTAACTGGTGCGGCCCAGAGGGAAGTAAAGTCCTGGCCGGACACTGATAAAGAAACTGTCAAACAAATCTTGGCCAGACTGAAGGACACTTTTGACACCGCACTGCAGCAGAGAAAAAAATGAGATTCTTTGGATGCAAACAAAGGGTGCAGGACAGTATACGGGACTATGCCCTTAACCTTCAGGACGCGCTACGGGCCGTAAAGCAGGTTGACCCTGAGAGCATGCAAGATGAAGATAATTGCTAATGGAGCAGTTTATAGAGGGACTCCAGTCTAACAATCAAAGGACACAACTGTGCATAATGGCCCTACAAAATCCTGAACTGGACTTTGCACACTTTAACCCCTTTCTGACATATGACGTACTATCCTGTCCATGGTACCCGGGCCCCTATGACCGGGGACGGGATAGTACGTCATTGAGATCAGCAGCACCCCTAGGGGGGGGCACCGTTGATCGCGGCCGGGTGTCAGCTGATTATCACAGCTGACACCCGGCACTATGTGTTAGTGGTGGTCACGGACCGCCCCCGAAACATTAACCCCGGCACACTGCGATCAAACATGATCGCAGTGTACCGGAGGTTTAGGGAAGCAACAAAAGGGAGGGGGCTCCCTCCGTGCTTCCCTGAGACCCCTGCAGCAGCGCGATGTGCAGCGCTGCTGCGGGGGCCTCCTTCCTTGCAGGTCCCCGAATCCAATATGGCCGCGTGGGCCTTCGGGGGCCTGCAGGGAGGCGGCTTCCTTTGTGCCTGCAGAGAGCAGGCATGAGGAAGCCTGCTTCACTGCCTGTCAGATCGCTGATCTGTCACAGCGCTGTGTGACGTGTCAGATCAGCGATCTGACACAAGACAGTGATGTCCCCCCCGGGAGAAAGTAATAAAGTGTAAAAAAAAAAAAAAAAAAAAAAAAGTGTAAAAATAATTTAGAAAAAAATCGCTAAATAAATGTAAAAAAAAAATTCCCTAATAAATTCATTTTTTGGAAATAAAAAAGCCCAAAACAATAAAAGTACACATATTTAGTATCGCCGCTCTATAAAACTGTCCTACTAGTTAACCCCTTTAGTGAATCCCTTAAAAAATAAAAATAAAAAACAAAGCAAAAAATAATGCTTTATCATCATACCGCCGAACAAAAAGTGCAATAACGCACGATCAAAAAGACTGATATAAATAACCATGGTACCGCTGAAAACATCATCTTGTCCCGCCAAAAATGAGCCATGACACAGCATCATCAGCAAAAAAATAAAAAAGTTATAGCTCGCAGAATGAAGTGATGCAAAAATAATTATTTTTTATATAAAATGGTTTATATTGTATAAAAGCGCCAAAACATTAAAAAATGACATAAATGAGGTATCTCTGTAACTGCAACCGACCCGAAGAATAAAAAACTGCCTTATCAATTTTACTGGATGCGGAACGGTGTAAACGCACCCCCAAAAGGAATTCATGAAATGCTGGTTTTTGTTGATTCTGTGACCCAAAAATCAGAATAAAAAGTGATCAAAAATGTCATGTGCCCCAAAATGGTACTAATAAAAATGTCAACTCATCCCGCAAAAAATAAGACCTCACATGACTCTGTGGGCTAAAATACAGAAAAATTATAGCTTTGAAAATGTGGTTATGCAAAAACTATTTTTACAATAAAAAGCGTCTTTTAGCGTGCGACAGCTGCCAAACATAAAAACCCGACATAAATAGTAAATCAAACCCCTCTTTATCACCCCCTTAGTTAGGGAAAAATAAAAAAAATTTAAAAAATGTATTTATTTCCATTTTCCCACTAGGGTTAGGGTTAGGGCTAGGGTTAACGTTAGGGCTAGGGTTAGGGCTAGGGTAAGGGCTGAGATTATGGTTAGGGGTGTGTTGGGGTTTGGGTTGGAGTTAGAATTGGGGGGGGTTTCCACTGTTTAGGCATATCACGTGCTCTCCAAACGCAACATGGTGTCTGATCTCAATTCCAGCCAATTCTGCGTTGAAAAAATCAAACGGTGCTCCTTCCATTCCAAGCTCTGTCATGCACCCAAACAGAGGTTTACCCCCAGATTTGGAGTATCAGCCTACTCAGGACAAATTGTACAACAACTTTTGAGGTGCAATTTCTCCTGCTACCCTTGGAAAAATAAAAAAAATGGGGGAAAAATATCATTTTTGTGGAAAAAAATATATTTTTTTTTATTTTTATGTTTCTACGCTATAAACTTCTGTGAAGCACTTGGGGGTTCAAAGTGCTCACCACACATCTAAATAAGTTCCTTGGGGTGTCTGGTTTCCAACATGGGGTCACTTGTGGGGGGTTTCCACAGTTTTGGCACATCAGGGGCTCTCCAAAGGCAACATGACACCCGCAGACCATTCCATCAAAGTCTGCATTCCAAAACGTCACTACTTCCCTTCCAAGCCCTGACATCTGCCTATACAGTAGTTTTCTCCCACATATGGGACATCAGCATACTCAGGACAAATTGGACAACAACTTTTGGGGTCCAATTTCTCCTCTTACCCTTGGGAAAATAAAATAATTGGGGACTAAAAGATCATGTTTGTGAAAAAAATATGATTTTTTTATTTTCACGCCTGGGCATTATAAACTTCTGTGAAGCACTTGGGGGTTCAAAGTGCTCACCACACATCTAGATAAGTTCCTTGGGGGGTCTAGTTTCCATAATGGTGTCATTTGTGGGGGGTTTCCACTATTTTGGCACATCAGGGGCTTTCCAAACACAACATGACGTCCGATCTCAATTCCAGCCAAAAAAGTCAAATGGCGCTGCTTTCCTTCCGAGCTCTTCCATGCACCCAAATAGTGGTTTACCCCCACATGGGGGGTATCAGCGTACTCACGACAAATTGCACAATAACTTTTGGGGTCCTGTTACCCTTGGGAAAATAAAAATTGGGCGTGAAAAGATCATTTTTGTGGAAAAAGTATGATTTCTTAATTTTACGGCTGGACGTTATAAACTTCTGTGAAGACCTTGAGGGCTCAAAATTCTCACCACACAGCAAGATAAGTTCCTTGGGGGAGTCTAGTTTCCAAAATGTTGTCATTTGTGGGGGGTTTCCACTCTTTTGGCACATCAGGGGCTTTCCAAACGCGACATGACGTCCGATCTCAATTCCAGCCAAAAAGTCAAATGGTGCTGCTTCCCTTCCGAGCTCTGCCATGCGCCCAAATAGTGGTTTACCCCCACATGTGGGGTATCAGCATACTCAGGAAAAATTGCACAATAACTTTTGGGGTCCTGTTACCTTTGGGAAAATAAAAATTGGGGGTGAAAAGATAAGTTTTGTGGAAAAAATATGATTTTTTAATTGTACGGCTGTACGTTATAAACGTCTGTGAAGCCCTTGGGGGTTCAAAGTGCTCACCACATATCTAGATAAGTTCATTGGTGGGTCTAGTTTTCAAAATGGGGTCACGTGTGGGGGGTTTCCACTGTTTAGGCACATCAGGAGCTCTCCAAACATGACATGGTGTTCAATTTGAATTCCAGCCAATTTTGCAGTGAAAAAGTCAAGCGGCGCTGCTTCCCTTCTGAGCTCTGCCATGCACCCAAATAATGGTTTACCACATGTGGGGTATCAGCGTACTCAGGACAAATTGCACAATAACTTTAGCAGTCCAATTTCTTCTGTTACCCTTGGTAAAATAAAAAAATTGGACCTGAATTAATTTTTTTTATGTGAAAAAAAGTTAAATGTTAATTTTTTTTAAACATTCAAAAAATTCCTATGAAGCGCCTGAAGGGTTAATAAACTTCTTGAATCTGATTTTGAGTACCTTGCGGGGTGTAGTTTTTAGAATGGTGTGACTTTGGGTATTTTCTATCATATAGATCCCTTAAAGTGACTTCAAATTGTCAGGAGCCCCGCACTGCACTTGCTCACTGAGCCAGTGCGGGTCTCCTGAGTACAAAAAAAGTGCTCAAAGTTACCTGTGGAGCAGGGCAGCAGCGGTGACAATGCGTGCTTCAGAGAATCAGGACCTGAAGCACATGACTGCTGGGGGCGTGGCCTAAGCTCCACAGATCTAGGAGCTGCAGGGAAACTCCTAGAAAGGTAACTACAGGACAATGTTACCAAGGGGCATAGACAGAGACAGAAACCAGATGAAGCCAGGGTCAAAGCACAAGATAGCAATACAGTACCAAAGGGTTAGACAGAATGGATAGTCAGGACGTAGCAATAGGTCAGAAAACCAGAACGGGCAATAGATGGTACAATAGGGACAGATTGTAACGGAGTAACGATAGCCAAGCCAGGAGGTCAGAACCAGAGAAGACAATAGTACCAAAGCGAGAGACGGAGTACAGAGTGAGGGAACAGGCCGGGTCATACACGGGAAGCAAACAAGCAATGCAGAGTACACACACACCAGGGGTCAGACACACCAGAACAACAGTATAGCTGACAGAGAACCCTGGTAAAGAGTGAGTATAAATACCCCTCCCAGATCCAGAAAGAGGCCACGAACACTTAACCCTGTGAGTGCAGGGCAAGAACTCTGTTCAAACCATGACAGTACCCCCCTCTTAACGGGGGACCACTGGACTCCCAGGCTTGTCTGGGTATCTGGCGTGGAAAGCCCGCACCAGACGATCGGCATGCACCGAACTGGCCAGAACCCATGACCAATCCTCCAGAGAGTACCCCTTCCAGTGTATCAGATACTGGAGTCTCCGGCGCACCCACCGGGAGTCAACAATGCGCCCTACTTCATACTCCAGCTGCCCCTCTACCAGCACTGGCGGAGCATTTGATGAGGGATCCTCTCTCACCATCCCCACAGGCTTTAACAGGGACCTGTGGAAGACATCAGAAATTTTAAAGGAGGTGGGCAGCTGCAGTCGGCAGGCTACTGGGTTAACAACCTCCACAACTTTGTATGGGCCAATAAACTTGGGGCCCAGCTTTATAGATGGTATCTTAAGCTTGATACTGCAAATGCTGGACCTGGCCCCCTCCTCCTGTCAGAAAACTGCTTATAGTTTTCCTGGGCCTTGGAAATATTCCTCTGAACCTCCCTCCAAAGAATTCTAAGACATTGTGCCGCACCCTCAGCTCCAGGACAACCTGAATCCATGTGGGAAAACTCTCCAAAATGTGGGTTAAACCCATAGTTGACCTGAAAGGGAGACTTCCCAGTAGATTGACTCACACGACCGTTGAATGCAAACTCTGCCATGGGCAATACCTCACACCAGTCCTCCTGCCTGGAAGAGGCCAAGTATCTCAGAATGTGCTCCAACGATTGGTTCGTGCGCTCCGTCTGTCCATTAGACTCTGGGTGGTAGGCAGAGGAGAAGGACAATGAAATCCCCAGCTTTTTGCAAAAAGCCCTCCAGAACCTGGCTACAAACTGTACCCCTCTGTCTGACACCACATTCATAGGCACTCCAAGCAACCAAATTATATGCTGCATAGATAAGCGGGCCAGGGTTTCAGCAGATGGTAAAGCAGGGAGAGGTACAAAGTGAGCTTGTTTTGAAAACCTATCCACCACCACCACCCATATCACCGAGTTGCCCCTGGAAGGAGGACGATTTGTGATAAAAGCCATGGACAAATGTGTCCATGGTCTATCCGGAATTGGCAAAGGCACCAATTCCCCGGCTGGCCGGACTTGAGAACTTTTAGAACGAGCGCACACCCCACATGCAGTCACAAACTTTTTAATATCTGTTACCATAGAGGGCCACCAGAAATCCCTCCCAATTGCCCCCCCGGGTAGCTGCAATCCCTGGATGAGCACTCAACATAGAATCGTGAAATTCCTGCATAAGTCCGAGACAGAAACGTTCCGGTACAAACAATTTGCCCGAGGGTTTACCACCAGGAGCCCGAGCCTGGGCCTCCAAAATCCCTCTCTGTAACTCAGATGAGATTTCGGCCACCACTACTCCTGGCTGAAGACTACTCCTGGCTGAAGAATGGAGGAGGGAGGTTCTGGAGGGGACACCGAATCAAAGCTTTGGGATATGGCATCAGCCTTGATGTTTTTAGATCCCGGGCGGAATGTGATGGTAAACTGAAATCGAGAAAAAAAAAGCGCCCACCGAGCCTGTCTGGGGGTCAATCTCTTGGCAGACTCGATATAGGCCAAATTTTTGTGATCAGGGGTGACTGTAATGGGAAGAACAGCCCCCTCCAGGAAATGCCTCCATTCTTCAAAAGCCAACTTTACCGCCAACAACTCTCTATTGCCGATATCGTAATTTCTCTCGGCAGAGGAAAATTTTTTAGAGAAGAAGGCGCAAGGCTTCAGATTAGTAAGGGTAGGAGGGCCGTGAGACAAAACTGCCCCCACCCCTACTTCCGAGGCGTCAATCTCCACGACAAAAGGTCCTAACGGGTCGGGTTGTACCAATACAGGGGCTGAAGAAAAGCACTTTTTTAATGTCATGAAAGAATTTTTTGCAGCTACAGACCAATTTTTTACATCAGCTCCCTTGAGAGTGAGGTCCGTTAGAGGCTTTACCACCTGCAAGAAGCCCTTAATAAATTTCCTATAAAAGTTGGCAAAGCCCAAAAATCGCTGCAACCCTTTCAAGTCATGAGGCTGCACCCTCTCCATAACAGCCTGGACCTTCTTAGGATCCATGCGGAACCCCTCCCCTGACACAATCAACCCCAGAAAGGATACTTCTTGCATGAAAAATGAGCATTTTTCCAACTTGGCATACAAATGATTCTCCCTCAGTCTCATGAGAACCATTCGCAAATGGTGCAAGTGAGATTGACTGTCCACCGAGTACACCAGAATGTCATCCAAATAGATAACCACAAAGCGACCAATTAAATCAGAGAAAATTGCATTGATAAAATTCTGAAAAACAGCAGGAGCGATGGTGAGAGCAAAGGGCATAACCAAGTTTTCGAACAGCCCTTCAGTCGTCAGGAATGCTGTTTTCCATTCGTCCCCTTCCCGGACTCTTATAAGGTTATATGCCCCACGTAAATCCAGTTTAGAGAACCACTTGGCCCCAGTGAGTTGGTTACATAGATCAGGAATTAGGGGGAGAGGGTATGTATTTTTCACAGTAATTTTGTTTAATTCCCGAAAGTCGAGGCATGGCCGCAAACCACCATCTTTTTTCTTAACAAAAAAGAAGCCCGCTGCCACAGGTGAAACAGAAGGCCTAATATGCCCTTTGCGGAGACTCTCGGTAATGTACTCCTTCATGGCTAGACGTTCGGGCCCGGACAAATTGAACAGGCGAGCCTTGAGTAACTTGGCTCCAGGGACTAGATTAATGGCACAATCAAAGGGTTTATGTGATGGTAGCACCTCAGCTTCACTTTCAGAAAATACGTCTTCAAAATCTTTCTGGTACTCCGGAATACCTTCCATATCGACAGACGTCACTGACACAGATTTTACTGGGGTGGCAAGAGTTGTCAAGTTACAACATAGACCGTTAGCCATACAACCCCACTGAATGATCTCCCCCGTGACCCAGTCAATAGTAGGATTGTGACGTTGAAGCCAAGGCATACCCAGTACCAGTCCAGCCGGCAGATTATTTATAACAAAACACCTTCATTTTTCAACGTGAGTGGAACCCACTTTCAGAGAAAAGGTATCAGTCATGAAACAAATTCCCTTCTGGGTGATAGGAGAAGAATCAATTGCCACGATTTTAACAGAATCTTTTAACCTGACTGTCCCTATCTCATGAAAAGTCACAACTTTGGCATCGATCAGACTAATAGAAGAACCACAGTCAACAAAGGCGGTAGTCCCACCTGGACCGCCTGTAAGTTCCAGTTCCACCTGAAGCACAATTTTAGTAAGTGAGGAAAAGGGTACCTGGGAGTCTGGGCAACCTCCTCGATTGTTACCCAGACTCAGTCGTTTTCCTGACGGCTTCAATGAAGAAGGGCAAGAAGGACAGTTCCTTCTCCAATGTCCAGGGGATCCACAGTAAAAGCACAATTGGTTGTTTCTTCGGTGTCTCCTCTCTTTTTCCTCCATTGACATGGCACCAACCTCCATGGGCTCAGGACTAGATGCAGAGTCTCTCAGATTGGAGAATAAAGGGGTCTCCTGCAGCATGACCCCTCTTGCCCGCAGCCTACGGTCCATGCGGACAGCCTGGATCATAGCGTCCTCCAAAGAATCCGGTGGAGGATGAAGGGCTAGGGCATCTTTCAAATGTTCGGACAGGCCTCTACAGAACAAAATCCAGAGGGCAGCATCATCCCAGGAATCCTCCGCTGCCCAGTGTCTGAAATCAGAGCAGAACCGTTCAGCAGAGTTCCTCCCCTGTGTCACACTCATCACCATATCCTCTGCCAGACACACTCTATCAGGCTCATCATAAATGTGCCCCAGAGCCTCAAAGAACAAATTCACAGACATACGTTCAGGAGCAGAGGAAGAGAGAGAGAGAAAGCCCATGCCTGTGGAGCCCCCCGAAGTAGGGAAATGACGACCCCCACCCTCTGGAACTCATCCCCGGAGGAGCGGGGCCTCAGAGAAAAAAAAGCTTGCATCCTTCTCTGAAAGACCTGAACTCCTTTTCATCCCCTGAGAAAAGGTTTGGCAATTTGACCGGAGATTCAGGGAATGCCAATGACACATCTCTACCCCCAGCACTAGGAGCCCCTGCAGCGACAGCCCTCTGCACAGTATCCACCAACTGTTGCTGTGTCTGGGCCATCGTGCGCTGTTCCACATTACGTTTGTGGAACATTTGGGTCAGGTGCTTGACCTGATCAGCCAAAGCTTGTATGGGATCAATGAGGATAACATTTTTTTTTTCTTCAGAGGAAAAAAAAACTGAAATGGTCAGCTATAATGTCAGGAGCCCCGCACTGCACTTGCTCACTGAGCCAGTGCGGGTCTCCTGAGTACAAAAACAGTGCTCAAAGATACCTGTGGAGCAGGGCAGCAGCGGTGATGATGCGTGCTTCAGAGTATCAGGACCTGAAGCACATGACTGCTGGGGGCGTGGCCTAAGCTCCACAGATCTAGGAGCTGCAGGGAAACTCCTAGAAAGGTAACTACAGGACAATGTTACCAAGGGGCATAGACAGAGACAGAAACCAGATGAAGCCAGGGTCAAAGCACAAGATAGCAATACAGTACCAAAGGGTTAGACAGAATGGATAGTCAGGACGTAGCAATAGGTCATAAAACCAGAACGGGCAATAGACTGTACAATAGGGACAGACTGTAACGGAGTAACGATAGCCAAGCCAGGAGGTCAGAACCGGAGAAGACAATAGTACCAAAGCGAGAGACGGAGTACAGAGTGAGGGAACAGTCTGGGTCATACACGGGAAGCAAACAAGCAATGCAGAGTACACGCACACCAGGGGTCAGACACACCAGAACAACAGTATAGCTGACAGAGAACCCTGGTAAAGAGTGAGCATAAATACCCCTCCTAGATCCAGAAAGAGGCCACGAACACTTAACCCTGTGAGTGCAGGGCAAGAACTCTGTTCAAACCATGACACAAATGTTATGTGGTCCCTAAAAATAAAATGGTGTTGTAAAAATGAGATATCGCTGGTCAACTTTTAACCCTTATAACTTCCTAACAAAAAAAAATTTTGGTTCCCAAATTGTGCTGATGTAAAGTGAACATGTGGGAAATGTTACTTATTAAGCTTTTTGTGTGCCATATCTCTGTGATTTAAGGGCATAAAAATTAAATTTGGAAAATTGCGAAATTTTCAAAATTTTCAAAATTTTCTCCAAATTTCTGTTTTTTTCACAGATAAACGCAAGTTATATGAATGAAATTTTACCACTAACATGAAGTACAATATGTCACGAGAAAACAATGTCAAAATCACCGGGATGTATCGAAGCGTTCCAGAGTTATCACCTCATAAAGGGACAGTGGTGAGGCTAGTTTCACACTTGCTTTTTTTTGCAGCGCGTTTTTCCCGCAAAAAAACGCATTGAAAAAACGCATACAAAAGCATACAACTGCTGCGTTTTTTTCAAGCATTTTTATGAGCATGCATGAAAAAAACGCAGCGTTTTTATGCGTTTGTATGCGTTTTTAGTGCGTTTTTACCGCGTTTGCGTTTTTTCCAAACATTAGGTGGCCCCTCACACTAACCCAAACCATGACTTTACTAACCCTAACCCTAACCCTGACCCTAACCCTAACCCTGACCCTAACCCTAACCCTGACCCTAACCCTAACCCTGACCCTAACCCTAACCCTAACCCTTAACCAAACCATACCCTGATCCTAACCCTAACCCTGACCCTGACCCTAACCCTAACCCTGACCCTAACCCTAACCCTGACCCTAACCCTGACCCTAACCCTAACCCTGACCCTAACCCTAACCCTGACCCTGACCCTAACCCTAACCCTAACCCTGACCCTAACCCTAACCCTGACCCTGACCCTAACCCTAACCCTGACCCTAACTCTAACCCTGACCCTAACCCTTAACCAAACCATACCCTGATCCTAACCCTAACCCTGACCCTGACCCTAACCCTAACCCTGACCCTAACCCTTCCCCTGACCCTAACCCTAACCCTTAACCAAACCGTACCCTGATCCTAACCCTGACCCTAACCCTGACCCTAACCCTAACCCTGACCCTAACCCTAACCCTGACCCTAACCCTAACCCTAACCCTTAACCAAACCATACCCTGATCCTAACCCTAACCCTGACCCTGACCCTAACCCTAACCCTGACCCTAACCCTAACCCTAACCCTGACCCTAACCCTAACCCTAACCCTTAACCAAACCATACCCTGATCCTAACCCTAACCCTGACCTTGACCCTAACCCTAACCCTAACCCTAAACCCCCTTAACTAACCCTAACTCTAACCCAAACCCCTAAATTCCATTGTCTAAACTAATGGTAAAAAAAAAAACGCATGTGCAAAAAAACGCATACATAAGCATGCCAATGCGCACATATGCTCACCATAGACTTATAATGGGTGTCTTGCTGTAAAAAAACGCATTGCGCGCGCATGCGTTTTTTTGAGGCAAGTCGGACGCCCAAAAATGCAACAGGTTGCATTTTGTGCGCCCGAGCGCATACCGCAAAGAAACGCATGCGCGGAAAAACGCGTACAAACGCATGTGTATGCGCACATAAGCGCATCCCATGCAAAGTATAAGAAAAAAAAACGCATGCGCTATTTAGCGCTAAAATACCGCTAAAAAAAACGCAAGTGTGAAACCAGCCTCAGAATTGTAAAAATTGGCCCGGTCATGAATGTGCAAACCACCCTTGGGGGTAAAGGGGTTAAGGATAGAGCCATCCGGGTGCTGCGTAAACCAAATCTTAGCGGCAGAGAGCCCTCTAGGTGTCCAGCAATTACCAGCAGGAGGCAGCATCCTTTTCCCAGACCGTATTGAGACCGACACGCCGGCTCAAGATGATGATTCTGCTGCAGACCTATGTCTCCAGGTCAAGGAACTAACCAAAAGTGTGGCTGCACTCCCAAAAACTGTGCAGTCCATACAAGTGGCTCCAAAGAAGAGGATCCAGCTGGCCTCCAGTTCAGATGATGTCCCTGGCGACAAAAGAGGAGAATCCCACCGACTAGAGAGAGATAGCTATTGTCACGACGAGGACGGACAGCCAATCTGTCGCCGCTGCAACAAGGTGGGACAACATAGCAAGATTCTGTTGTTTAAACAACTAACCCCTGGGGCAAAGGGCCAACCCTCAGGAGTAAGACGACCAGGCCAACCAAAGTGGAGAGACAAGTACGTAGAAGGTCGGTCAGTCCTGCCCATCGTGATTGATGGCTTCCCGATGAACGCTTTACTGGACACCGGCTCCCAGGTGACAACAATGCCATATGTCCTCTTTCAGCGGTACTGGGCTGATTCAGACATTACTCACAGCCCAGATAAAGACCTTGCCATCCTTGTCAGAAATGGTCAGCCCTTGCCTCAGATGGGATATAAAGAGGTGACCAACAAGATTGGCCGAGAAGAATTGCAATTGTAAGGTTTGATTATAGTTGATATTGGCAGACAAGAATGCCATCTTATGATCATTTTAGGCACTAATGTAATTGAAAATTGTCTTGGAGAAATTGTTTTGTTACAACAAGTAGCTGAGACCACCAGCTCCAGTCAGCAGTGGGTCCTGCAAAAGGAGATCAGAGCCCTGATGCAGAGACAACAGGTAGAGCTGTTTGGTGGAGAAGTCAGCAGTGTCAGAGTATGTGATCCTTTCCCCATTGCAGTACCTCACTGAAGTGAAATGTTAATTTGGTGTCTGGCAGCAATAGGCCTCAGGGGTCAAGATTGCCAAGCCCTGGTAGAACCCATGTACTCTGATAGTAGGCCCACTGTCCTGACAGCCAAAGGAGTAGTTGATGTCCGCAAGGGGACAGTACCAATATGCATCTTCAATTGTGGGGAGAGAGAGGTCCATTTACCCCGATATGCCACATATCAGGATCATGACAGCGCCGGCGTACAGCCTCCGCTGAGCAGGGACTCACCCGCACTGTAGGGACCCCTGGGGACCAGGATCGCCAGAAAGTATAGGTGCACAGGACCTGAGTGATGAAGTTTAGCAAGCTGGCACGGGACCTACGGTCATGTGACTGCAAGTGGGCGGGGCTTAGCGTCCTGCTTTCAGAGAAGACAGAAAACTCAGAGTCGGGCAAAACGGAGGTCATTCACAGTACGGACAGCGAGGTACAGGAGGGGTAAACAGACGGGAGGTCAGACAAAGCCAAAGGTCATACACAAGAGGGAGACACGGTACCAAGGGGACGAGCAGAGAGAAGTCGGGTCACAAGTCAGAGAGTCTCATACTCGGATAAGGTTATACGCTCCTCTTAGATCTAATTTTGAAAACCACTTAGCTCCGGACAATTGGTTGTATAAATCAGGAATAAGTGGCAGGGGATACGTATTCCTCACAGTTATCTTATTTAACTCACGAAAATCGAGTTACAAAAAAGAGCCTCGCCGCCACAGGAGAAACAGAAGGACGAATGTGTCCCTTACGGAGGCTAACGGAAATATACTCCTTCATCGCTGCCCGTTCTGGACCCGAAAGGTTATACAAGCGGGCCTTGGGCAATTTAGCACCTGGAACCAGGTCAATGGCACAATCAAATGGGCGGTGTGGTGGTAAAACCTCAGCCCCTTTTTCGGAGAAAACGTCCGTATAGTCTATCAGGCACTCCGGAATACCTTCCAGACTCACGGATGACACAGACACAGTATCAAGACATTTCTCATAACAATAGGGACCCCATTTAACAATGTCCCGACATTCCCAATTAATTACAGGATTATGCAATTGTAACCAGGGGAACCCCAACACCAGTCCCGCTGGCAGGTTGTCCATCACAAAACATGAAATACGTTCCTGGTGCAAGGAACTCACTTTAAGGAGAAACTCTTCAGTACGAAACATAATGTCATTCTTTACCAGTGGTGTTTTGTCAATGGCCACAATGTGAATAGGAGTCTCCAACCTAACTGTCCCTAACTTACACCTGGATACCAAATCAGAGTCAATAAAGTTCAATGCTGATCCGCAATCCACGAAGGCAGAAGTGGATGTGGAGACGGTTCCCATCTCCATGATCTCCAATATAGGACTGGCTCCCCTTCCTTGGGAGAAAAACGGTCTTTCACTTTGCGTCACTCCCCTTGCCCGTAGCCTGTGATCCATTCGGATGGCCTGTGTCATAGCTTCCTCCAGGGAATCAGGCGGAGGGTGGAGAGCCAAGGCATCTTTCAGATATTCAGACAGGCCTCTACGGAACAAACCCCAGAGGGCGGCATCATTCCAACAGACCTCAGCAGCCCAGCATCTGAATTCTGTACAAAACCACTCGGCTGAGTGCTTCCCCTGGCACACACTCATCACCATGTCCTCAACCATACGCATACGATCAGGCTCATCATAAATATGCCCCAGGGCCTTAAAAAATGCATACCGTCATACGCTCAGGGGCCGTGGTCGGAAGGGAGAAAGCCCAAGCTTGGGGGGCTCTGCTTAACAGAGACATAATGACCCCCACTCTCTGACTTTCATCCCCAGAAGAGTGTGGTCTTAAGGAAAAAAAAAGCTTACAGCCCTCCTTGAAAACTCAGAAATCTTTTTTATCTCCAGAAAAGGTATCTGGTAACTTCACTGGAGACACAGGGGAAATTAATGTAATATCCCGAGCCCCCGATGAAAAAACCCCCTGCACAGTGTCAGCGATCAGCTGCTGAGACTGAGCCAGGACTCATTGTTATCCAAGGAGTTTCTGAGACATCTGGGTCAGGTGTTTAACCTGCTCAGAAAGAGCGTGCATAGGATCCATCACACACACAGGAGAAAGGGAGCAGAGAAAAAAAAATGGTATTGGTCAGTTATAATATCAGGATCCAGACAGCGCCGGCGTACAGCCTCCGCTGAGCAGCGACTCACCCGCACTGTAGGGACCACTGGGGACCAGGATAGCCAGAAAGTATAGGTGCACAGGACCTGAGTGATGAAGTTTAGCAAGCCGGCACGGGACCTACGGTCATGTGACTGCAAGGGGGCGGGGCTTAGCGTCCTGCTTTCAGAGAAGACAGAAAACTCAGAGTCGGGCAAAACGGAGGTCATTCACAGTATGGACAGCGAGGTACAGGAGGGGTAAACAGACGGGAGGTCAGACAAAGCCAAAGGTCATACACAAGAGGGCGACACGGTACCAAGGGGATGAGCAGAGAGAAGTTGGGTCACAAGGAGAGAGTCATACACGAGAGGTAGCACAGTACAAGAGGGACAGGCAGAACTCGTAACAGGGACAGAACAGGATCAAAACCAAATAAGCAAGATATCAGGCACAAGGCACACGTACGCACAAGGTCAACTAACTCAGCCGAGGGCAGGAGTATAACTGACACTGGACCTAGGTCCAGTGAGCATTAAATAGCCACCCTCTGCCAGGGAGAGGCCGAACAATTAACCCCCAGTCAGACCAGGATGGGCCAAAGCGAAGCCCCGTCCTGGATCATGACACCACCCTTTCTAAGCTGTTCACTGTTAGTAACAATTCAATAGAGGCAGCAGAACCCTTGCTTCCATCCGACAAGGTGGAAGACAATGACTCTGAAGGGCAGCAGGAGGATTGGTGTCAGCAGCTACACGTAGGCACTGACTCCACCCCTTCGCACCAAAAGCATGGGGCCTACTGGGTGCCTCGAGAATTTGAACGGGTCTTCAGCAAACATCCTCTAGGCTTTGGGCACCGTTCTGTACCTGGATGACATCATCATCATCATCTTCTCCAAAACCTACGAAGACCATTTGAAGCACCTAGCTGAGGTATTCGAAGCCCTGTCCAGCTTTGGCTTTAAAGTAAAGCCGTCCAAATGTCACCTTTTGAAGCCCAAGGTGCAGTACCTAGGCAATATGGTAAGCGCGGAAGGTGTGGCACCAGACCCTGACAAAGTCACCGTTATATGGGACTGGCAAAGACCCAACACCATTCATGAAGTAAAGCAGTTTCTTGGGTTAGTAGGCTACTATCGAAGATCTATCAAGGACGTCACCAAAATGGCTGCACCCCTGCAAGATCTTCTAGCGGGCCAATCCAAGAAGACCAAGAACAAGAGTCTTCCATTCAAGTGGAACAAAAGGATAAAAGAGTCCTTCATCAGGTTGAAACTGGCCCTCATGGGAGATGAGGTCCTGGCCTAGTCTGACTATGACCAACCATTTGTACTTTACACTGACACCAGCAACGTGGGATTGGGACCTGTGCTGTCACAAGTGCAGAAAGGCAGAGAGAGAGTGATTACCTATGCCAGCAGGAAGCTTCCTCCCACTGAGAGGAACCCTGACAACTACAGTTCCTTTAAACTAGAGTTCCTCGCCATAGTCTGGGCGGTAACTGAGCACTTCAAGCACTACTTGGCTTCAGCAAAGTTCACCATCTACACGGACAATAATCCGCTAACCCACCTTGAAATGGCAAAGCTAGGGGCACTAGAGCAGCGATGGATGGCCCGGCTGTCCAACTACGAGTTTACCATCAAGTGCCGAGTGGGACATAAGAACGCTAATGCTGATGCGCTGTCCAGGATGCCCAATTCACGAGACGGGGGAGAAGATCCAGAACGCAAAGAAATCGAGTTATCAGCCTTCCACCGTCCAGTTTCAGCCCAGTGCTCCCAAGGGGTGAGAAATAAGTACTATATCATATGAGAGGCAACATTGAACCCATTACCCCATCATGAGTGGGCAGAGATGCAAGATAGTGACCCAGCTGTTCACCTAGGAAAGGAGTTGCTGACACAAGCTGATTCATACCCTGGTCCAGATGACCCACAGGAAGCACAGCAGTTATGGAAGGAGAGAGGCAAGCTGTTCATCTATGAGGGTAAGCTGTGTCGGAGGAACATCAACTCGCGCACACACGAACTGGTCTGGCAGGTGGTAGTCCCGAAGCGGGATGCGCCAATGGTCTTGGAGGCATACCACGATGGAGCAGGATACTTCTGGTGGAAGAAGTTGGAGGTCCTACTTCGTTAAAGATTCTACTGGGTTGGCATGAGAACCATTGAGAAGTGGTGCCGAGAATGTGGCACTCCACAAGCTCCCCCTTTGTAAGTGGCATTATATAGGGATTATGCAGGCAGGATTTAATCTTGGTCATTTTAGCCTCTTGGCTACACCATGATTGCTATACTTTTCATCTATGCTCAGTACCCTATGGTGTTTATTCTCATGGCTCAGTTGCTTACATTTGTTATTACTTGCATTCATTATTGTACCATAGTCTATTTGTATGGATTATTCAATGGATCATTATGTTTAGTATTACATCTCTGAACATTTCTTCATTGCAGGTGTGCTATTGTATGTGATATATTCTAGAGCTTTTTTATGTATGTCCACTTACTGGAGGGAGCTCTTTGGGCTTTATTATAAGCCTTTGTGATAGTTTCATGTCATTGTATGACTTTTTAAATGTTTTTACATGGATGTTGTCTTTTTGTTACCAATAAAATTTGTAATTTTGCAGTGATCCCTGCATTTTGGTCAGTAGCTTTTTCTCCATTTTCTCAGTTTGTGTTTATACTGACTGCTGGTTGATCCGCATATCTTATTCAGTAGTGCCCTCCTGAGTTTTCACATATATAGAATGTGGCCCATGCAACCTGCGCAGGAAAGATTGTAACAGCCAGCGAGCCCCATTACAGCCAATCATCACGAAGCAGCTGCTTGAACTGGTAGCCTTGGTCATGTGAAGTTAACTCTGAGTAGGAAGGGCTACACCTACTCTCTTACCATCGTTGACCATTACTCAAGGTTCTTGGTAGTCTTGCCTGTCAAAGAACAAACATCAAAGATAGCAGCCAAGGCATTTCAACAACACTTTTGTCGACCACACGGATACCCTGAACAAGTGCTCACCGACCAAGGTCCAGACTTTGAGGCAGAAGTGTTCCAGGAATTCTGTAACATGTATGGTTGCAAAAAAATCAGAAGGACGCCACACCATCCACAGACAAATGGCATGTGTGAGAAGATATCGCTTCTTATGGAACTTTATTTTTTTGGACTTTTGTGCGCTGCTTGACACAATACACAATCCAGTTATATTAGGAGATCAATCATTTATTCACATTTAATCCCAACGCGTTTCAAAGTGGAAAACACCTGTTTTCTCTTTCTGCAGCGCTCTATTTCTTTTTCTGCAGCGCTGATCTACCTTCAAGTCGGATTTATGTCTGACGCCACAGTGAGAAACTGACAACCTGAGTGGTGATAATTTGGTCAATGTCTAGTACCAATAATTAATATATATGTCGATCTTACAATTTGATAAAAATCTGGTAGTAATTAACGCATATTTTTATTTGATCACCTTATTTTCATTTTATTTTTATAAGTAGAGAATAACTTGACACACACAATTTTGGTGAATTTATGCAATTCTTTATTTTTGATTTAGTTGACAACATTTATTCTTGTTTATATACATATATTTTTTTCCTTTGGGATCTGTTTCTGTCTTGGTCCAGTGGATTGAGGGTTTAGCTGGATTTCTTTTACAACGTTGTTCGTGTTCTCCTCCCCCCATTTATTTTTCTTCTTTCTTCTTTTTTTCTTTTCCCTTTTTTTAATTCTTATTTTTCTTTTCTTTTTCTGTTCCAGTTTTTATCTATAATATTATAAAGTGATGTTATTTTAATGATCATATAATCCTACATGTTTGAGCTAAGTCATCATAGTATGAACTTTGACATGAACATGTGACTGTTTTGGCGCCAGTTTTCAAAGGCGGTATGTATTTAACCTCTGAACAACAGCATTTTGTTAATATTTGTCGTCCCCTGAAGAAGAAGTGTTTTCCACTTCGAAATGCGTTGGGATTAAATGTGAATAAATGATTGATCTCCTAATATAACTAGATTGTGTATTGTGTCAAGCAGCACACAAAAGTCCAAAAAAATAAATTTCCATAAGAAGCAATATATTTGGTGGTCACTTGTCTGACCATTTGGACGTGCAGCAGCTGACAATCTTCATATGCCTGATCTCTCCTCTAACGGGTGAGTGGATTTTACATTCTTTTATATTATTATCATCAGATAAGACCCTATTGCTCTTTCTTGTTCCTTTAGTGTATTTTATGTGTGAGAAGATGAACCAGGTGGTAATTGACTTATTGAAGACCTTACCTCTGGAAGAACTAAACCAGTGGCCAGAGAAGTTGCCAGATCTGGTAGATCTATATAATCATATACCAGTAAACGGCACCAATTGCACTTCGGCCTACCTGATGATGGCAAGACCTGGCAAGTTACCCATTGATTTGGACATGGGAGTCTTAACACCTGAGACGACATCACCAGATGCAGACTGGGATATGGAGCGGCAGCAACAATACTGCAAAGTGTAAGAATGTGTGGAGAAAAGTTTGTCCCAGGCAAGACAGAGGCAGCAAAGGAATTACAATCAACATGCCCCTGCAGTTCCCTTGACACCAGGAGAACAAGTACTCAAAAGAAAGAGACGAGTTCACAAACTAGATGATCAGTGGGAGGCAGAGCCATAGATCGTTAAACTTTCAGACTTTAATAACACCAAGGTATGCCTCATCAGAAAGGATGGAGGAGAAACCTCAGAGGCAGTCTCAAGAGATCGTCTGAAAGTGTGCCCTGATCAATTGAAAGACAAAGAGGAAGTCCCAGACACCCCACGGCACACAGTAGAGGTGGAAGAGAAGATCCATACTATCCTTGGAGAATTTCCTCAGACATGGAGACAAGTGAATCAGGCTATCGTAGTAGAAGTCCTAACTTTTCAACAGTCTATTGCATCAGATGAAGCAGAGACTCTTAATGAAACGGCTCCAGTATCAGATGCGACATCCGCAGCGGAATTCGGAAATCTGTCCCCTGCTAGCGGCGAATCTGTCAGTCTCATGGTGAGTCTAAGGGTATGTGCACACTTTGCGGTTTCTGCTGCGTTTCCGCTGCGTTTTTGGCTCTGCAGAAACGCAGCAGATTCTGCTGCGTTGTACAGTACCTTTATTTCCTATGGAAATAAAAAAAAAGCTGTGCACATGCTGCGTTGTTTTCAGGAGAGAGTCAGGAGAAGGCAGTGCAGAATACCAATACTAAACAGGTCCACTTATAGTGTTGTGACTAGTGCACTCGCTGCACCAGCTGTAGACACTAGAGAACAGGTCAGGTCATCGGAGATATGTGTACTGCGTAGATCCACTCATAGTACCAGAGGTCAGATCCCTGTCTGTTATAGAGAATACATAATGTAAATGAGTTAATAAGAATGTATAGTTGTAGCTGTTAAGCATGATTGCCTACAGAGACTTACTGTATAAACTTTTTAAGTATTCGTAATAATCAGTTGAAGGACAATTGGGCCACAGGACTATGTGTGGTCAGAACTTTAATTATAAATAGTTACCCCAACTTGGCCTTGAAAATAAGCCACCGGTGTGGCCGAAAAACCAGGTCTATCTACAGAGTGCCCTGTAGCCACGTCCAGGGACAACACACAAAGTGGGCTAAGGCGATTCCCACCAACCAAACCACAGGTACAAGGACAAAGACAATTCCTGGACGGCAGCATAAGGACTGGTCACTGCAGTAACTGTGTTATTGTTTTTTTTTAGGTTTTGATAATTTTTACATTTTTAAGACTTTGTAGATTTTCATTTATTGTTGTTGTTAACAGTTCTTGCTATGTTACCTAAGTCCGGGAGTACTGAATTTCACTGGGGGGAATGTGACACCCCAGATTCTGGTTGCCATAGTGACATTGCCTCCATCTAAGGGGTGATGTCATGTCTGGACGCAGGAGGGGGGTCCTCATGCCAGGTAACACAGTGTACATGACGATTCCTACTGCAGGCCAGAAAGGAGGGCTTCATTATATATTCCGGCCAGCAGATGGGGTTAGTAAGTCAGTAAGAAGATAGCTGAGAGAGTAAATAAGAGAGTTGTCATGGAAACAAGAGCAGTTGGAGCTCATGACAAGACAGTTAGAGACAGTGGGAGTTGGTCTGTGGAGAGGGAAGGGACATGAGCAGAGACAAGGGGCTCTGGTGGAACTAAAATTGCATGAAGCTGACCCCAGAGCGAAGTGGCAGAGTCCTTGGCTGGGCAGGGGACTGCAAGTTCCTTGGCCACACTAAATACCTGAAGGCAAGACAGCAGACAAAGAGCCCGGGGCTGACAGTGAACAAGACAGTGCCCGTGATATAGGCTCACGCTGTCAGCCATACAGGTTAGCAATCAGTACGCAGGAGAGGGCCGTAGCTTAGCTACCAGCAGCAGGGACACGAAAACAGAGCACAGAAGGAAGGTCCCCAACTCCACCTGGCAGGGTGAGTCCCCTGAATGCCTCCAGGCGAGTCGGACTCAATCCATCATCTGTATGTGGTACCCCAGATTGCATTTATGTTCAAGTAAAAGGTAAAAAAAACCCACACCTCTCTGTGTCCTTCACTTTTCCTCAGCACCCCAACGTTCACTACCATATGAACAATTAAATATATTTGCCCTGGGGCCCCGCTCTACCCGTGGGGAGCTGAACCATCTTTGCTGCGTCACCAACAGCCCCAGTGGACCAAAACCGCAGCGTCAGCCGCCCATTGCCGAACACCATGGCTGGCGTCAAGACCAAACACCACATAATTGTCCTCTATTTTTAATTGCTGGATGCCCAGGGCCACGGACCGGGTCACTGCCACCGTGACATCCCCTTCAAAGAACCTGACCGGCCCGGTACCGAGTAATTTAAGGCCCTGCGGGGTGCTCCATATTATTTATTGGAAGTGTATCCTTTTAGCAAAAGATCATTCTGACAAAGCAAAAAAAAAAAAAATTAGTAAAAATTGGATTATGCTGCTACTTTACAAGAGAAATATAATAAAGTATTGCAAATTCTTGGATCAAGAAAAAAAGATCTTTTTAACCCCTCTCTGACATTGGACGTACTATTCCGTCCATGTGCCCTGGGACTTATTTCCCATGGATGGAATAGTACGTCATAGGCCATCAGCCACGCTCACGGGGGGGGGCGCAGGTGATCGTGGCCGGGTGTCAGCTGATTCTAACAGCTGGCACCCGGCACTAAGTATCTGCATGCCATATAAGTATTCGCCTGCACAAAATTAGTGTCCCATAGAGTAATAAGTGGACAAAGTGTCCCAGAAGAGACACACCATGTGCACCTCTTCATATCACTGCAGAATTTACCCTTGACAAAGCCATTAAAGCCGAAACGTTGGGAAGAAAATTTCTGCTGAAAAAATCATTTAATGGCTGTGGATTGCCAGTGCATAATGTAATAAAAATCTGTTAACCCTTTGTGGATTTCACCTTTACTTTTTGAGTGCTCGAGGTAACTCAATTCCAGCCAATTCTGCATTGAAAAAGTCAAACGGCGCTCCTTCCCTTCCGAACTCTGCCATGCGCCCAAACTGTGGTTTGTCCTCGCATATAGGGTATTAGCATACTCAGGACAAATTGCACTACAACTTTTGGGGTCCAATTTCTTCTGTTACCCTTGGGAAAATAAATAATTTGGGGAGAAAAGATCATTTTTGTGAAAAAATATGATTTTTTATTTTTACGGCTCTACATTATAAACTTCTGTGGAGCACTTGGGAGTTCAAAGTGCTCACCACACATCTAGATAAGATCCTTATGGGGTCTACTTTCCAAAATGGTGTCACTTGTGGTTGGTTTCCACTGTTTAGGCACATCATGGGCTCTGCAAACGGAACATGATAAATTAATCCAATTTGTCCACAGAAAGTTATAAATGGCACTTCAAACAATTAATGTATAGCAAATTAGAGTAAATAGACTCCAAATATGAAGCGTTCCATTAAAATACAATTTATTTCAATATATTTTTTAAAAAAGACATACACAATAAAATAAAACAAGATGTCTCCAAAATGAGATGTCACCAAAAGTTATTTAAACCACCGTCAAGGCTAACAATTCTAACCATTCAAATCAGAATACACAGCATATTTTTATGCCAATAATTGAAAGAGACTAATACACTTTATATTAAAGGCGGTACATATATCAGGAAATCAATCCATATAGAAGCAGAGCCCAGCTATATTAACTCCATAATTATATATTTATTATCAAAAAAATAAGTTATACGTATCAGCAGAGCCCAGCTCCATAATCACATATTTATTCCCAATAAGAAGATTATACATATCAAATAATACAAAATGTATGTTAAGCGTTTTCTAAAGGAAATGAATTTATACCTGATAATATGTAGTGGTGGCGTCTCACTACCCCGACGCGCGTTTCGCGGTCTGCTTCTTCCGGGGGCGTGGTTTTGTGAGGAAAAGGAAGGTATTTAAATATGCCAGTATCCAATAGAGATGTCGGATTGATAAATACATACTGACGGCATAGTGACGCATGAACGCTAATGCCGCGCCCCATAGTAACCATCGATTCCCTAGAGACCGCTCAGTGAACCACAGCTATAAGATAGATGTGGTCAGATAATGAGCGCCTTAGTGAGTCGGTCTGGGTCCGGGTAACCAGCGCATGCGTACCGCCATTCAGCATGTTAAAGTTAAAAGGGAAATCACCAGCCTCATTGAATCAGCCTCGATCTACACAGTTAGCGCACACATACAGCCGTTCAATATATGCAAATTGCAAAGAGACAAAGTTGTGTGCGGGCAGTACGGACTATTTATAATAAGTCCAAATTTAATATAAGCATAATAGTATAATGAAAGCATCAGTAAGTCCGACTAGATCTGGACATATAGCCCAAATAGGGGAGTTAGCTGTGGCCATTCAATATATAGGGCTTGTAAAGATTATAGAGAGCCCCAGTATGCTTGCAGTAAAAAACGGACTGTTTGTATTAAGTCCAAACTAAAACCCTCAATAGATCAGGCTGGATACAAACATATTACAAAAGAAATTACAAAAAGAAACAATTACAAGAAAAAATTCACCTATAGTGATAGAAGAATAAACCCTCTATATTATAAAATAATAGATAAAAACAATAATTAGACCACAATATATAAAGAAGGTTTATATTAATATGGTGCAAAGATAAATAAAGTGCAATGTGACAAAATATAAAAATAAAAATAAATCACCATATTAACAAGTGTAGGAATTAGATAAAATTAAGTGAATAAAAAGTGCTTGGAATAATAATAAGTGCAAAATTAGAAAAGGTGAAAGAAAAATAAATACAAATATAAATATTAATAATTAATAATAATACAATATATCAGTGGTCCCCAACCTTTTTTGCACCAGGGACCGGCTTGAAGCAAGACCATTCTTCCATGGCCCGGCAGGGCGGGGATGGAGGTGTGACAGGGGCGGGGCTTTGGTCATAAGGGGGCGGGGCTATGGACGTGGTTGTAGTTTAGCAGTGCATACTTATAATTTAATTATAACATTTTTAATGTGACTCAACTCACCATAGGTTTTGAATGAGTGGGAGCACCTGGCTTGTTTCTCTGTTTCAGTGGGAGCACTGGGCTACTTCTACTGATGACCGTCACTGCTAATGATGATTGGAACCTACAAGGAGCATTGAGCATTTAAGAAAAATTGTACTGGAGTACTGTACATGCTGATTATTTTCTAATCATCAGAAAATGTATGTGTGGTTCCCCCCGTCCTGTCCAGCTCTGTGTGGCTCCCCCTGTTGTATGCATGGCTCCCCTGTCCCATCCTTGTATACAATGCGCTGCTCCCACCCTCCCATCCTGTATACATGGCTCTGCTCCCACTCTCCCATCCTGTATACATGGCTCCGCTCCCAGTCTCCCATCCTGTATACATGGCTCTGCTTCCACTCTCCCATCCTGTATGCATGGCTCCGCTCCCAGTCTCCCATCCTGTATACATGGCTCTGCTTCCACTCTCCCATCCTGTATACATGGCTCTGCTCCCACTCTCCCATCCTGTATACATGGCTCTGCTCCCACTCTCCCATCCTGTATACATGGCTCTGCTCCCACTCTCCTATCCTGTATACATGGCTCTGCTCCCACTCTCCCATCCTGTATACATGGCTCTGCTTCCACTCTCCCATCCTGTATACATGGCTCCGCTCCCAGTCTCCCATCCTGTATACATGGCTCTGCTCTCACTGTCCCTCCCATCCTGAATACATGGCTCTGCTTCCACTCTCCCATCCTGTATGCATGGCTCCGCTCCCAGTCTCTCATCCTGTATACATGGCTCCGCTCCCAGTCTCCCATCATGTATACATGGCTCTGCTCCCACCCTACCATCCTGTATACATGGCTCCCCTGTCCCATCCTGTATACATAGAGGATGGAATCTCCAGCGCTGGACTTCAGTTAAAAATACATCATTTATTGTAAATTCTTAAAATCGAACAGAAAAAAGTATGGATAAGGACATACAGGCAGATGGGGTCTCTGGTGGTCTCCAACCAACGCGTTTCGACCTAGAGGGTCTTACTCATGGTAGTTTTCTGTTCGATTTTAAGAATTTACAATAAATGATGTATTTTTAACTGAAGTCCAGCGCTGGAGATTCCATCCTCTATTTTGCTTCAGTCAACACCCCTGATCAAGATGACTCCGTGCACAGGAGGATTATGGATCGCAACCGTGACTGGTGAGCTGACCTCCCTTCATTTTCCCTATCCTTCTATAATTATCCTGTATACATGGCTCCGCTCCCACTCTTTCTCCCCTGTATGCATGGCTCTGCTCCCACTCTCCCTCCCTTGTATATATGACTCCGCTCCCACTCTCCCTCCCCTGTATATATGGCTCCGCTCCCACTGTCCCTCCCCTGTATACATGGCTCCGCTCCCAGTCTCCCATCATGTATACATGGCTCTGCTTCCACTCTCCCATCCTGTATACGTGGCTCTGCTCCCACTCTTCCATCCTGTATACATGGCTCCCCTGTCCCATCCTGTTTACATGGCTCCACTCCCACTCTTTCTCCCCTGTATGCATGGCTCTGCTCCCACTCTCCCTCCCTTGTATATATGGCTCCGTTCCCACCCTCCCTCCCCTGTATATATGGCTCCGCTCCCACTCTCCCTCCCTTATATATATATGGCTCCGCTCCCACTCTCCCTCCCTTATATATATATGGCTCCGCTCCCACTCTTTCTCCCCTGTATGCATGGCTCTGCTCCCACTCTCCCTCCCTTGTATATATGGCTCCGTTCCCACTCTCCCTCCCTTGTATATATGGCTCCGCTCCCACTCTCCCTCCCCTGCATTTATGGCTCCACTCCCACTCTCCCTCCCTTGTATATATGGCTCTGTTCCCACCCTCCCTCCCTTGTATATATGGCTCCGCTCCCACTCTCCCTCCCTTATATATATATGGCTCCACTCCCACTCTCCCTCCCCTGTAGCTATGGCTCCGCTCCCACTCTCCGTCCCTTGTATATATGGCTCCGCTCCCATTCTCCCAGCCTCCCTTGTATATATGGCTCCGCTCCCACTCTCCCTCCCTTGTATTTATAGCTCCGCTCCCACTCTCCCTCCCTTGTATATATGGCTCCGTTCCCACCCTCCCTCCCTTGTATATATGGCTCCGCTCCCACTCTCCCTCCCTTATATATATATATGGCTCCGCTCCCACTCTCCCTCCCTTGTATTTATAGCTCCGCTCCCACTCTCCCTCCCTTGTATATATGGCTCCGTTCCCACCCTCCCTCCCTTGTATATATGGCTCCGCTCCTACTCTCCCTCCCTTATATATATATATGGCTCCGCTCCCACTCTCCCTCCCATGTACATATGGCTCCGCTCCCACTCTCCCTCCCTTGAATATATGGCTCCGCTCCCACTCTCCCTCCCCTGTATATATGGCTCCGCTCCCACTCTCCCTCCCTTGTATATATGGCTCCGTTCCCACCCTCCCTCCCTTTTATATATGGCTCTCCGCTCCCACTCTCCCTCCCTTGTATATATGGCTCTGCTCCCACCCTCCCTCCCTTGTATATATGGCTCCGCTCCCACTGTCCCTCCCTTGTATATATGGCTCCGCTCCCACTCTCCCTCCCTTGTATTTATAGCTCCGCTCCCACTCTCCCTCCCTTGTATATATGGCTCCGTTCCCACCCTCCCTCCCTTGTATATATGGCTCCGCTCCCACTCGCCCTCCCTTATATATATATGGCTCCGCTCCCACTCTCCCTCCCCTGTACATATGGCTCCGCTCCCACTCTCCCTCCCTTGAATATATGGCTCCGCTCCCACTCTCCCTCCCCTGTATATATGGCTCCGCTCCCACTCTCCCTCCCTTGTATATATGGCTCCACTCGGCTCCCCCATCCTCCCCCATCATACTTACCCTCACGTCGCTGAACTTCTCTCCCTGCATCTCGCGGCGCTTCAGCTCCTGTGCGGAGAGGTCACGTGCTACCGCTCATTAAGGTCTATGAATCTGGACGCCACGCCTATGGGAGATGAGTGGCGTCTATATTCATGACCTTAAATGAGCGGTAGCACGTGACCGCTCAGCGCTGGATGAAGCCGCCGCGGGATGCAGGGTGAGTATCAGCTGCTGCACCGCCGCC
The DNA here is from genome assembly GCF_039654945.1 of Dendrobates tinctorius. Taxonomy (NCBI): domain Eukaryota; kingdom Metazoa; phylum Chordata; class Amphibia; order Anura; family Dendrobatidae; genus Dendrobates; species Dendrobates tinctorius. The sequence goes on along the minus strand of NW_027361696.1, from coordinate 28,261,787 downwards.
AGCTCCCTTTCTGTCCGCGGACCGGCAAGGGCACTGCAACGGCCCGGTGGTTGGGGACCCCTGCAATATATAAATATAAGTCCCAAAGAGACAAATGCCAAAATACAGTTATTTACACAACCCTATTTGTAATAATAAATAATCACATCCATAGCATATAATGTAAATATACAATTATTACAACGAGATAACTTACATATCATAACATAAAATTAATAACAAATATTCTCAAATCTCTGTAATAATTTTTATCATATTTCTTACAAATCCTAATACTTCTGAATAAGATCACAGAACTATATATATGTATCTTCTCTGGAGAATGCCTTCAACTTCCTTATAAACAGTGATAGCTTGTCCAACACATGGGAAAACAGATATAGCCACAAAAAAAGGGGACATCCAAAAGCATCTAAATAATAAACAGAAACAACAATACTTTAAAATACATAAAAACATAAATAACATCGATAAATTAAAAATACCACCTAAACCCCTAAAACATTATAGCCAGAGTAGACTTATTTATAAAAATGCAGCAAAGCCAAAGTTTTCATTATGACCTTGAGGACTTGATCCCCACTCCATTGCTGCGCGTCGCTCTGTCTTCCAGGTCCCTCTGTCAGTGAATTTCAGGTAGAGGGCGCTGCACGCACTAACTACATCACCGCGTAGTTAGGACGCGGAGGAGAGAACAGCACCATGCAGCGATGGACCGGGGACAGGTGAATATAGCTTATACTTACCTCCTCCTGGCGCAGTCTCTGCAGCCCCACTGCTTCTCCCGGTCTCAGGCTCCTTCCTTCAATGGTCACGTGGTATCGCTCATTAAAGTAATAAATATGCGCATATTCATAACTTTAATGAGCGGTGCCATGTGACCTCTGAAGGAAGGAGCCTGAGACCGGGAGAAGCAGGGGGGCTGCAGAGACCGCTCCAGGAGGGGGTAAGTATGACCTGACACCCCCGCTCCCCTAACCCCAACCGAACCCCGGTATATGACTCACATATAAGCTGAGATGGGGACTTTCAGCCCCAAAAAATGGGCTGAAAATCTCGGCTTATACATGAGTATATACGGTATATAATTTTCGTAATAAATACCAGCCAATATAAATGTTTTTGCAACTATTGAAATAGAAGAACTTTATTGGAATTTTCACTTTTTTTGTAGCATAAATAAACTTGTTTTGAATCATTAGAAATGTAAGTATTCACATGAAGACATTTCTTATGCCCATATAGTATACCCTTTAACATTAGATACTTGTCTTCTTATCAAGTTTTTTAATAGACAAACTAATTCAAGTTTTTTTTAATTCTAATCTGTGTTTTTCCGTAACATCAAGATGCAGAATGTGGCAAATTTTGGCAAAATCTTGCCAAATTCAGTGGCATGACATGTCAGAATGAGGAGATTTATAAGCCATGTATGCTCATATGTGAAAGTAAATATGCAAATTGTCTCTTCAGAGAGGAAGAGGAATAGAACTCTGGCACCACCTATTGGAAGCAGTGATCCTACAAGTGAACAGCAAATCTTTAACAAACCTTGCAATATGACTTAGGATAAAAGCCAAACCAAAATCTCAATTTGCAGACACCGTGTTTGTAATGACTCTATATAATACATGAGTTTCACTTTTTGCATTGAAGAACCAAAGTAAGACTGATGTGTGCGCTGGGCTTGTGTGATGTGTCTAATGTGTACTGTGCTTATGTGATGTATCTGATGTGTGCAGGGTTGGACTGGGGTGTCTGGGGCCCACCAGGGTAATGGACTCTAGGGGCCCACCCTACAGCTATATGCAATAGCATAGCTACCGGGGGCTCAGAGGGGGTGGTCACCCCGGGCCCCGTGCTCTGAGGGGGCCCACCCAGGCTACGCTGCTGTAACTGAATCTGTGGCAGAGCAAGGAGAACCGATCATCTCCCTGCTCTGCTGCATTATGTTTTCTCTGCCACAGGACCTGTGATCAGGTCACAGGAGGGGAAGAGTCGAGGTCACATAATCAGGGGTCTCTCAGTGTATGCAGGACTTTGCCGTGCTGGATGAAGGGAAGTTTCTGTGTGAGGTCAGGAGGAGTTTACAGGATGGATGTAGCAGAGCCATGTGTGTACGGGGTGTACGGAGCAAAGCCGCGTGTGTACCAGGTGTACGGAGCGGAGCCGCTTGTGTACGAGGTGTACGGAGCGGAGCCACGCGTTTACGATGTGTACGGAGTGGAGCCGAGTGTGTACGAGGTGTACGGAGCGGAGCTGCGTGTGTACGAGGCATAGAAAGCGGAACCGTGTGTGTATGAGGTGTGCGAAGCTATGAGTGTACAAGGTGTATGGTGGGGAGCATTCATACCTCCCAACCATCTCGATTTTGAGAGAGTCTGCCCTGGTTGGGAGCTCACTTTTCCCGCGGACACGGGAGTACACGGCAGAGTCCCGAGGAGCTCTTTAAAATTTGCAAGTGACGTTTCACTGGAAGCGACGTGCTGGAAGATAACCGGAAATGAGGTAATTTCAGGAGGAGATTGTGACGGAACCATGGAGGCACCTCAGGGAATGCTTTAGATCCATCACCGTCTCCTCCGACAGCGCGGACAGCAGGATCACCTTGGACTCGGAGATGTCGGCCATGTGAGCGGATCATGATATTTCCTGCACCGGGAGGCTCAGGTGGGCACTACAATGGGAGCCGGGCTGCTATAGTATCTTTATATAATCTTTCTTTCTTTCTCCCTCTGTTTCTTTCTCTCTCTCTGTTCTTTCTTTCTTTCTCTCTGTTTCTTTCTCTCTCTGTTCTTTCTTTCTTTCTCTGTTCTTTCTTCCTCTCTGTTCTTTCTTTCTTTCCCCTCTTCCTTTCTCTCTGTTCTTTCTTTCTTTCTCTGTTCTTTCTTCCTCTCTGTTCTTTCTTTCTTTCCCCTCTTCCTTTCTCTCTCTCTCTCTGTTCTTTCTTTCTAATCTTTCTTTCTCTCTCTAATCTTTCTTTCTCTTTCTCTCTCCGTTCTTTCTTTTTCTCTCTCCGTTATTTCTCTCTCACTCTGTTCTTCCTTTCTCTCTCTCTGTTCTTTCTCTCTCTGTTCTTTCTTTCCTCTCTTTCTCTGTTCTCTCTTTCTATATAATGTAGCCCCCTTCATATGGTATAATACAGCCCCCCAAAGAATATAATGCAGCCCCCCTCATAGGATGTCATGCTGCCCCCATCATATGGAGTATCATGCTGCCCCCTCCTCATACGGGATATGTCATTCTGCCCCCTCATACGGGTATCATGCTGCTGCCCCCCCACATGGGGTATCATAATCATTCAACCAGGACTCACTAAATAAATTAAAAAAAAAACACTATGCTCACCACTCCTCCTCGCTCCCACGCTGATTTCGGCGGCGGCTCTGCTCTGATGTTAGGAGCTGCGCTGCAGTCAGACCGGCACACAGCGGGGACACGATGAAGTGACATCATCGTGCACCCGCTGTGTGTCAGAGGAAGAGGGTAATGATGGGAGAGGGAGCATCATGTGATGCTCTCTCTTCCATTATTGTGGCGCAGTGAGGGGCCACGCTGATGCCGCAATAATGGAATATATATATATTATTTTTGGCAAGAGCGCGGTCATCTGCTGAGGTTCTCTGGTTAGGGGCCCACTCAGAAGTTTCACCCCCCCTGAACCAAAACCCTAGCTACACCTCTGGCTATATGCAAATATCTGTCAGTCGTTATCCCCATTATAGAGAAGCATCAGCTGTAAATCATAGGGGGCTCCTGCACATCTACTGTGCTCCCCCATAACTGGGATGCATAATTATGGTAGTTTACATTAATGGGGTTCTTTGGATGAAACAAGTTATCACCGATCCATGGGCTCCACACGATTGGTGATCACTTAGGTACGACCATTAGAAACTGCACCGATTGGAAGAATAGCGAAGTTTTATTGTTGATAGGACACTTATCCCCATTTTAAAATGGAGCGGCAGGTGGGATGTCTGACTGAAGCTCCATTCATTCTCTTTGGGGCTTCTAGAAAAAAACAAGTGCAGCCATGGAGGGAATGAATGGATCAGTGGTCAAGTCAGATGTGCCACTCCAGTCTAATGGGGATAAAAAGTTCCACATTTTGCCGAATGGGTGCCAGCAGTCAGACCCCCACCAATCAATACGTTATCACTTATCCTGTGGAGCGGTGATTACTTTTTTCCACAGGAAACCCCTGTAAGTGCATCTCTGCAGCTGTGTACAAAGTATTTAATCTCTAATGGAAATAAAGAATCTTCACCTAATTAATATCAGAGAGAACAAATGACCGCCATACACATCACAATAACCTATACCAAGACCAATACCATCACATACAGGGAAGAAATACCACCACACCATGACCAGACCACATAGTGATCGAATAATACTACACACAAGGGACAAATACCGCCACACCATGACTAGACTACATAGTGACCGAATAATACTACTTACAAGGAAAAATACTACCACACCATCCCCAGACCACATAGTACCACCACATAGTGACCGAATAATATGACATATTACCAGCACATAGGGACCAAATAATACCACATACAAGGAGAAATGCTGCCACACCATGACCTGACCACAAATTACCACCACATACTAACTGAATACCACAATACTGATTATGAATACAAACCACAATATTAACAACACTGTTATTACCACCAGTCACATTATACACAGGAGCTTTGTATATAGTGTAAATGCACAGGTAATACAGTGATCTCCAGTGACATTATACACAGGATCTCTGTATATAGTTTCAGTGTACAGGTAATACAGTGAGCACAGGTGAATATACCCAACAGCTCTGTATATAGTATCAGTGTACAGTAGAGATGAGCGACTTTGCCTTTTTTCGGGTCAAGTCGGGTTTCATGAAACCCGACTTTCGCAAAAGTCGGGTAGAACGAAATCGGCCGATTATCGTGAAAAGTCGAAGGCAGACTGAAACACGAAACCCAATGCATGTCAATGGGGAAGAAAAGTCGGCAGTGAGTGGAGGACAGGAAACACACCTACAGTGCCCATTTTAATGCCAAAAACATCAATTCTTATTACTTAAGCTTGTCAACCTTAATTTACTTTATAATAATAGTTAGGCATTGAAAACTGGGGGTTATTTGGCTAAAGTTGTGGGGGGGTAGGGCTGGCTCCAGATTTTCGTGGGCCCAGGGCCAAAGAGTGTCAATGGGCTCCTTTAACACATGCCACAATTCATGATCCTCTGATACGGCAGAGAAATAGCGGAATAGTACAATGAAAAATACTTCACTTCTTACATCACATGACTGATATCCATTTTAAATTCTCCAATAGCGCCAAAAAGAGACAGTATCTTACTCCATACAGTATTATGGCCACCGCAGAGTGAGCTATACAGAGTAATGAGGCCCATATATTTCTCCATACAGAATCATTGGTCCCATAAAATGCTCCATACAGTATATGATGAGCTCCACATAATGCTACAGTATATGTTGGTCCCCATGGATGAAGCTCCACTGTCTTATGGGCCCAAATAATGCTCCATATATAATGGGCCCCATTTCCAATGCTCCAGTGTATGATGGGCCCTGTAAATGCTGCTCCAGTGTCTGATGTCCACCTTTGGAATGCTCCAGTGTATGGTGGGCCCCATATATCATTCTCCAGAGTATAGTGCTCCCCAAAAATTGCTCCCAACCTTTAAAACAATTAAATAAGTCTCCTCGCTAGGGAATTCCTGTACTAGTCTGGACTCCTCGTCGTCCCCATTTTCCATCTCTCTGCACTTGGACTGTTATGAATGAGTCACCGAAGGAGGAAAAAGCAAAAATACAAGCTAAGTCCAGAAAACCGGAGAGGTTGGTAGCTATCGGATTGCAGACCCCTGATCCTATCCACAACAACAGTAGCCGTGGGTGGTTCCTACGATGCCCTAGACCCCTCGATCACAGCCGGAGAACTAAATAGGCCTAAAGAAAGAAAGGGGAAATCTAAACTGCCCCAGAGCAGACCCCAATGCAATAGGCAGCCCCCAACATATGATGGTGAAGCAAGATGAAAACACTAACACAGATAGAAAGATAGGTTGAGCAAACGATGGGGCCCAAGCTAACTAAAAAGGACAGGATAGAAAAGCTGCTGTCTGCAATCCGTAAAAAACCCTACCAAAAAACGTCCCAACCGTCTGATAGGAAAAACAGGCCCTGAAGTCGCTAGGACTTCAAAAAGACTATATCAGCACTCAGGTAAATTCTGAAGACAGAGGAAAGAGACCAACTGATCAGAGACAAAAATGGAACTCAGCACACCCCCAACCGGGGATGGCTGAACACAAAAAAACAAGGAAAACAAAACAAAACTAATAAGTTCAAAAGCAGAGCAAAAACTTATCTTTGGGAAGCATGAATCAGACTGGTCTCCAAGAATCCAGCAGAGAAATCACCAGCGACTCAGAAGGGCGTCGGCTGCCTTATATCCAGTCAGAATTTCCTGTTACCCAGTCATCATCTACCAGATCAGGTGTTTGGCAATCAGCCTCATTACCTTCCTTCACCAGAAGAGGGAGTTCATCAGACATCGACGATGAAGGGGAAAATGAACTCACAACATTGGACTGTTTAGGCAGAGGGCGTACAGACGTGATGTCATCGCGCTCTCTGACCAGAATGTCACTGTCAGGTAACACGGAAGACGTCACGGCGGTGGAGCAGGGAGAGGTAAGTATTTCAACTTTGCAAGTGCTGTGATCCTGAGCAAGCAGGGGGGCCCACTCGTTGGCGACGGCACTGACACAGGGCCCCTCATAGTACGGTGGTGTGTCTGATGGTGGGTGGGGGCCCTCCCACCGACAGACACTTTTACATGCTATGAGGGGCCCTGTGCCAGTGCCGTTGCCCATGAGTATGCCCCCCCCGCTCAAGGTCCCTGCACATTCATCTGCACCTTACTCTTTGTCACCGTATAAGGTGGTATAGTATGCAGGAAGGGGAACCTGAGTTTCATCATGGTCAGACTCTGGCTGTGTAGAGTGCAAGGGGAATGTAGTGGTCTGGGTCAATGTACCAGCAGAATCATCTAGCAGTGGCTGGGCATCAGTGCACTTGTGGCGCCCCCAGGAGTACGGTCGCCACATTGGCATTACCTTCCTCCTAGGCAGTGTGATGTCATGCTTGGGAGCAACGAAGGATCTCTCTAGCAGTTAAACCAACACACCACACAGTTCCCACTCCAGGCCAGCAGGGAGAGCTCTGAACCTGACTGCTGAGGAGCTGCTCTCTGTGGTCGGGAGGAGGGAAGTTAGGGCAGTCTGTGAAGGGAAGGGGAAGTGTGTGGATGTGAGAAGGGGAGCTGGAGGATGAGCAGAGTTAATGCTCACTCCTAGCTGGAGCGCATGGTCCGGATTCCGGTCTCAGAGTTTGTAGGGACATTGACGGTCCTGCAGCAGAAACCGGAGGAAGTAGCATCTGTAAATGCTCTGTTCCCTACTAAGGCTCGGAGGCCCCAGCAGCGACTTGTGTGAGCCAGAAGGAAAAGGCTACCGCTGCCTGCCATATGAGTTAGTTTCAAAAGAGAGTCAACAGGGGGAACTTCAGTGAACTCAGTACTGCGAGTACCTCAGATAAGCACTAGAACGGAGGCCACACTATCTATCTGCATTGACAGAATTCATAATTTGCTTCCAGGCTGACCAACTCGTTCTCCATCTGTACTCTGGGTCCTGTATGGCACTTACCAAGTACAGGTAAAGGAACTGCATGACTGTGTCTGTCATCTTTCTCCTGCGCCTGGCGCACGGCTCTGCTACATCCTGCACTGCACACCATCTACCAACTCTTTCATCTGCCCTGTAACTACGGCCCTACCTGTGCAGGGCTTCTACATCTTAGCTGCACCACAACGTCTGTCCCAGAGAAGCGACACTGCAGCGCTGGTCAATCTGATCAGAAACCACAGGTGGCGTCATGTATCATTCACTTATAAACGTTATTCACCCCTTTGCATGGATGCCCATGCCCATGGACCGGATCACCACCACCGTGACACATCCCTTTGAGACACCGGCCCGGTACCGATTAACCCCACTGCCCTGGCTGGCCACCCACACTCGATGTCAGATTCATCTTGGACTGGGGAATTCACGATTTGACTTGATAACCCAGGCATGATATGTGGGAAAGAGCTACATGGACTAATGTGAAGTGTGGCCTGCTGTATCATTCACTTTGGGTGGAGGTGAAGGACACAAGGAAAGGGGTTCTTCCTGACCAGGAGCCAGCACTTGACAACTCAGTGCTTGCATTTTTTGAAACTTCAGAATAGGAGCGAATATTTGCTAGAGTTTGTTTCGGCAATGTAAGCCAAAACCAGTTCCTGATGCTCCGGCTTTAAAAGCGATTAACCTACTCCTAGAAAAGGTAGCCTTCCAGGCTTTCCGAAGCCAGACCATGACGCAGGCTCAACACCTCCTGCCTTAGCTGCTATTGTGCTTTTGCCACTACCAGCAGATGCACCATCAGTACCAGCTGGCCCCCCCACGCTCACGTCCGTGGCCTCTTCCACCATACTTCCAAATTTTGGAGAAAATGTACCCAAAATAACATCAGATATATGGTACTGTATCAGAAGCGTTAAGCTCTATACAGTCAAAGGATAATTGTCAATCTGCCTATATATTTCATGAGTCACACAGAGACGCTCACAGGCTCAGTATGGATTACAACACAATATAAAAAGCCATAAAACGGTAATGGATCTGAAGCGTTCAGCTGTACACAGTGTAGGGGTCATTGTCAATCTCAGTATTTATTTCCACAGTCAGAAACAGACTCTCACTTGGTCAGTTTGGATTAGACCAGAATATAAAATGCAGTAAATGAGTAATGTATCACAAGCGTAGAACTGTATACAGTGTTGGGGTAATTTTTAAATCTACATATAAATTGTAGGAGTAACCCACAGACTCTCACACGCTCAGGATGGTTCACACCACAATATAAAAAGAAGATCCACAAGAAATAATCACACATGTAGGCCAATGTTCCAGGTGTCAATGATACACTTAGAGTGGTGGGTGGAGGAGGACTTCCTGGCAGAAAGGGTACAGTATCACCAGATACCAGGTATATATAGCAAAGTTTAAACATTAAAAATGTACGTCTATATATCAGGAGTAGTGTTGAGCCACCCCGCTAGTGTTCGAGTTCGGTTTGGTTCGTCAAACAGGAGGCAAGTTCATCGAATGTTCGTCGAACGTTCGATGAACACCGTCGAACCCCATTGAAAACAATGGCAGGCAAGCACAAACACATACAAACACATAGAAAACAATTACAAAACACCTTAAAATATGTCCCAAAGCAGACAAAATGCTCAGAAGACAAAAATAACATGGAAAAGAGCAACTACATATAGAAAAGAGGTGGAGGAGTAAAAGGAGGAGGAGACACAGATATAGGCATGTCATGCCCTTATAAAGTCAAGAAAGGCTGGACTAAAACTCTAAAATAAAAAAAATCTAAAATTCTAAAATCGAGGACGACCATATACCGTTGGACTTCCCACCATAAATTATGCCAGCTGCCAATCGGGCGGCATTATTCCCATGACCCTCCGAACAGCGTCCAGGAAGGCAAAGTGTTTGGTTTCTGAGGGCAGTATGGTTGCAAAGCTGAACCTTAAAGTAATGTCCAGAAGGGCACCACCAGGAGTGGAGCCTGCGGCTTAATTGGACTCCACACGGGCAACCTCAACCCTGCCAGCTACGGAAAAGATGGACAGATTGCAAGCTTTGTCGGTTCTGTGGGTGGTGGTGCATGGCCGTTTTTAGTTGTGCTAGCGATTTGTCAGCTTAATTCCGTTAACGAACGAGACTCCGGCATGACCCCGCGGTCCGCGTCCAGCTTACTAGAGGGACACGCGAGGCTCTGGCACGCGAGATCGAGCAATAACACGTCTGTCATGCCCTTACATGTCCGGGGCTGCATGCGCACTGCACTGAAAGGACCAGTGTGTGTCGCTTACAGGTGCGGATAACCCGCAGAACCCCGTTAGTGATGGTGATCTGGGATTACAATTCTTCCCCGCGAACGAGGATTTCCCAATAAGTGCAGGTCAATCGGAATTCCGGAAATAGGCCTAACCGGCATTCCAGAAAGAATGTGAAAAAATTAATTGTCCAAACCACAGTTGCTGTAGCTTGCTTAACAGCTGGGCTCCCCTGCTGAGTAGCACGCAGTTCTTACATAAACAGGAGGCATAGCTTGGTTCACGGGTGGGCAACTCTGCTGAGCAGTAGACAGTGCTACAAGGCCCAAAAGGATTTTCTGGACAAGATGCGGTAAAAAATTATTAGAAACACACACGGTGTAGCTCCTTGACAGGTGCACTACACCGCTGGCTACCAGACAACGCTACTATGTCATGAAACTGTCTATTAACATTTAAAACCATTATTAATGTGAAAATGAAGTTACGCTTTTGGTGAACGAGCCGTTCTCGAACGGAACCTCTAACAGCCGAATTTTAAGCAAAATGTTCGAGTTTGAAGAACAGCTCGAACACCGCTCAAAACAGGTCGTATTTGAACTGGGCCAACAGGTCGACTCGAACACCACTCATCTCTAATCAGGAGGCAAACTCAGATGGTCTCAGGCCCAGTATGGATTCAACAAGATTGTAGAAAGTTGAGAAAGGGTACAGTATCACCGGATAACAGGTATATATGTAGCATAGTTTACACATTACAAATCTATGTCTATATATCAGGAGGCAGACTCAGACGGTCACAGGCCCAGTATGAATTCGACAAGATTGTAGAAAGTTCAGAAAGGGTACAGTATCACCGGACAACAGGTATATATGTAGCATAGTTTACACATTAAAAATCTCCTTGTATATTTCCGTAGTCCGACAAAGACACTCACAGCCTCAGTATGGTTTAGACAAGAATCTAAAAAGTAGAAAAAGGGTAATATATTCGAAGCATACACCAGTATTCACTGTTGGGGTATTTTTCAATCTTCATATATATTTCAGTCTCCGTAAGACAGTCCAGACTCTCCGCAAGAGGAAACGAGATGGATACAAGTACAGACGGAAAGTCGAGTGATTGCAGAAATTTGGGAATTACTAATTACGGGAAAATCTCCCCGGAGAATTCTCAGAGGTGATGCTGACCCTCAATTACTTTGTCTGTGGAGACAGCGAAAACAGTTCTTGTGAAGAAAGGTTTGCTGAATCGCAGTACCGTGGATATCATCACCGTTACTCATCTCCATCAATATTGTGATCACAGGGAGAGATGTAGACATTGTCCTCACTGCCTATCATCATCTGTCAGGTAACTTTGGAGTGCAAAAGACAGAAGCCACAGGCCGTAGGCGATTCTATTGGATTGGCATGAGAGGACACATTTAAAAATGTGGGCAAGAATGTCACACGTCTGTGAGTCGGAAAACTGTGAAAGCTGATGATAAACCACCACTGCATCTCATTGTGAGTCGACGTCCATAACAAATGTAAGCCATTGATCATCTGAAGATAGAGCCCAGCAGGACAGGGCATAGCTACGTCTTAACCATCATCTCTCAGTTCACCAAATTTGTATTGGCAGTCCCAGTGAAGGATTTAACAGTCCATACTACACAGCGGTGGAGCAGGGAGAGGTAAGTATTGCAAGTGCTGGGGCCCTGAGCAAGCAGGGGGGGCCCACTCGTGGGCGGCAGTACTGGCACGGGGTCCCTCATAGTACGCCGGTGTGTCTGATGGCAGGTGTGCACCCCCACCGTCAGAGACACTTGATTGTACTATGAGGGACCCTGTGCCAGTGCCGTCGCCCAAGAGTGGGCCCACCCACCTGTCCAGGGCAACGGCACTCGCACGGGTGCGTGCGCCAGGTGGTGACCCCGGCCCTGGGGGGGGAGGCAACCCAGTTAGGGAGGTTGAAAAAAAGTCTGAGGAAGAGGAGGACAAAAGCCATCCACTTTTGGGCAACCTACGTGTCAGCAGGGGAAGGTGGGACAAAATCCTTTGAAACCCATGCATGGTTCATTTTAATGAAGGTTAGATCATCAACATTTTGGGTCGACAGACGGGTCCTTTTTTCTGTCAGGACTGATCCAGCAGCATTGAAGACTCACTCTTTCGGATAGCACACTAGCAGCAGGGCAAGCGAGCTCCTGTAAGGCATATTGTGCCAATTCAGGCCAGGTGTCCAATTTACAGGCCCAATAGTCAAATGGGAATGACCTGTGAAGGTGAACATCGATATGGGAGGAGAAGTAGTTTGTAACCATAGTTGACAACTGCTGTCTCCTGTCACTTTCAATCGATGCAGTATTACCAGTCGTGTGAGCAGTACTTGAAAAATCAGTCCACAACATGGTCATGAAACCCCTGTGTCCAACGCCCCTTCGGCTGTGTGCACCATGAACACCTCTTCCATGTTGCCCCCTACGGCTCGTGGGAGAACCATCACCGCCGCTGTGTGCTGGGAATGCCTCAAACAAACGGTTTACCAGAGTTGCTTGTTAGCCAATATTAGCTCTAGGTTCTCCTGTGGCATGATGTTTTGGAATTTGCCTTTATAGCGTGGATCCAAGATGCTGGCCAACCAGTAGTCGTCATCGTTCATCATTTTGGCAATGCGGGGGTCCCTTTTTAGGATCTGCAAGGCATAATCACACATGTGGGCCAATGTTCCAGGTGTCAATGATGCACTGCGAGTGCTGGGTGGAGGAGCACTTTCTGGCAAATCAGCATCTCTCCAGTCACGCACAAACCCTGTACCTGACCTTGCCATGCCAACATTTTCTCTTGCCCCCTGAGAAGTATCTTCCTCCCCTAAATAATCATCCCCATCATCCTCCTCCTCCACCTCGTCCAGGAGAGTTCCCTGAGCAGACAATGGCTGACTGTCATCAAGGCTTCCCTCCTTCTCTTCCTCCTCGGCTGCAGACTCCTGCTCCTTAATGTGCGTCAAAGTTTGCATGAGCAGACGCATAAGTGGGATGCTCATGCTTATGATGGCGTCGTCTGCGCTTACCAGCCGTGTGCATTCCTCAAAACACTGAAGGACTTTACAGAGGTCTTTCAGCTTTGACCACTGCACACCAGACAACTCCATGTCTGCCTTAAAACTGCCTGCCCGTGTATCCTCCCACAAATGCATTACAGCCTGCCTCTGTTCGCACAGCCTCTGAACCATGTGCAGGGTGGAGATTCACCTTGTTGCAATGTCGATAAATAGGTGGTGCTTGGGAAAGTGGAGCAATCGCTGCAGCTTCTGCATACGACTGGAGTGTATGGGCGACCGGCGGATGTGCGAGCACAGTCTTCCCACCTTATGGAGCAGGGCTGTTAATTCCGGATAATTATTGAGGAAGCACTGCACCACCAGGTTCAAGGTGTGAGCCAGGCAAGGTATGTGTCTGAGTTTTGAAAGGGCTATGGCTGCCACAAAATTCCGACTGTTATCACTAACTACCTTGCCTGCCTCAAGATGTAGACTGCCCAGCCATGACTCAGTTTGTCGCTGCAAGTAGTCGGCCAGTACCTCCGCGGTGTGTCTGTTGTCGCCCAAACACATCATCTTCAACACAACCTGCTGACGCTTACCACTAGCTGTTCGATAGTGGGACACCTCACTTGCAACACTGGCAGCTGTGGATGGTGTGCTCGTGCGACTGCGCTCTGTGGACGAGCTTTTGCTTCTGGAGGAGGAGGAGGGTCGAACGCCTACAAACGTTTCCTATGCCGTGGGCTAGGCAGCACTGTCCCACCACCGCTGTCCCCTGCATCCACCACATTAACCCAGTGCGCAGTAATGGACACGTAACGGCCCTGGCCATGCCTACTGGACCATGCATTTGTTGAGAGGTGCACCTTTCCACTCACTGATTGCTTGAGTGCATGGACAATGCGGTCTTTCACATGCAGGTGGAGGGCTGGGATGGCTTTTTGAGAAAAGTGCCGACTGGGTAGATCATAGCATGGTACTGCGAAGGCCATGAGCTCGCAGAAAGCTTCGCTTTCAACCAACCAGTAGGGCATCATCTCTAACGAGATTAGTTTGGCAATGTAGGCGTTCAAACACTGTGTACACGGATGAGAGGTTGAGTACTTTCTTATCCTACTGAGAGTCTCTGGTAGGGTGAGCTGGACTTGAGAGCTGCATATGGTGGAACTAGCGGTGGACATGGCGGACTGAGAGAGGGTTGGTGATGGTGTTGGTGGTCTTGCTGATGGCCTAGATTCAGTCTTTCGTAGCAATAAAATTGTGATTCCCTGACTGCTTTGGCCTTGCAACGACACCTCAATATTTGCTGCTGGTGGTGTGCTTACTGGTGGGCTTACAATGGGGGAAGCGATGTAGCATTGCTGACTACCTTCATTCGGAGCAGGTGCACATGTGGTACGTGAGGTTTGGTAGTCCGTCCACGCTTGCAAGTGCATGGTGGTTAAATGTCTAAGCATGCAACTGGTATTCAAATTTCTCAGATTTTTCCCTCGGCTAAAGGTCTTTGCGCACTTCTAACAGATAACCTTTGCGTGATCATTAGGATTTTGTTCAAAAAACTGCTACACTGCACTCTTCCTACTATGGAAGACATTTTGAGGCCTTACACGCTGTGCTAATTTGACCGTCTGGCCAAGCTGTCCTGCAACTCTTTGGGTTTTTGAAACCTGTTTTTGGACTGCTCCGGACTTGCCAGATAACAGCTGTTACGATGTCGATGCCTGCTGCGGATCCTCCTCCTCCTCTTCTGAGCTATTGGCAGCGGCACCCTCTTCCCCCAATGGATGCCAATCTGGGTCAACAACTGGGTCATCCATCACCTCCTCTTCAATTTCATGTGCACCTTCCTCTGTGTCACTGTGTAAGGTGGTATAGCATGCGGGAAGGGGTACCTGAGTTTCATCAGGGTCAGATTCTGGCTCAGTACACTGCGAGGACAATGTAATGCTCTGAGTGAATGTACCAGCAGAAAAATCTAGCAGTGGCTGTGCATCAGTGCACTCCATGTCCGATTCATCTTGGACTGGGGAATTCACGATTTGACTTGATAACCCAGGCATGGTATGTGAAAAGAGCTCCATGGAGTAATCTGCAGTGTGGCCTGCTGCATCCTTCACTTTTGGTAGGGGTGAAGGACACAAGGAAAGGTGTTGTTCCTGACCAGGAGCCTCCACTGACGACTCAGTGCTTTTATTTTTTGAAACATCAGAAGAGGAGGCGATAGAGCTGGAGGCTGTGTCCGCAATGTAAGCCAAAACTTGTTCCTGAAGCTCCGGCTTTAGAAGCGGTTTACCGACTCCCAGAAAAGGGAGCCTTCGAGGCCTTGTGGAGCCAGATGATGACGCAGGCTCAACACCTTCTGCCTTAGGTGCTATTGTGCTTTTACCACTACCAGCAGATGCACCACCTCCCCACCCCATCAGTACCAGCTGGCAATCCCTTCCCACTTCCACGGCCTCTTCCACCATACTTCCTCATTTTTGGAAAAATGAACCCAAAATACCACCAGCTATATGGTACTGTAAAACAAGGTACATGATGTATATAGTATTGGGGAGAATTTGAATCTCCCTAGAGTGTCTGCTGCAGAACCATAAGCGTCCATACAACCTCGGGGACCGGGCCCCAGCCTTGCACTGAGAACCTATAGGCAGGGTTCCTCTTCCAACCCACAACTCCTCTCTGTGCTCCTACTCCTTCATTCCATGCTGTTCCTTCTCTCTCTTATGGAAGCTTAGGTTTCAGGTCTCCGTCTCTCCACCTTTATTACTTTTCCGTGCCAGCTGGCTCAGGTCACTGAGGTAGCTGTAGCACTCCTTCCTCCATCCCTTATTCCAGGGATACCCCATTCCTCACTGAGTGGCTTCCTACTCCACTGACCTTCTGTCAGACTGAACCTCTGGGACTCACCCCAGACTGACCTATAATTCTAAACTTTCCCACTCTTTTATATGAATCTCAACTCCACCCACCTCCCAGCACATCTCGTGTTATGAAGCAAGGAATCACCAGAGGTGCTCTGCTACCCTCTAAGCATGAGCCGCAATGTGATCAGTGCTGAACAATCCTGTGTGTGGGATGCAGGTGTTGAGTGCGGAAAGGAGCTCCCAACTTACAAGGAGGATGGGGCACTACACCTTAGGAGAAGGTGCAGTACCTCTGTGGCGACAGAGCCTCAGGGGCGCCACATACCCCCCGTTAAACACAGCACGTCCGCGGGCTGCAAGATAACAAAGCAGACAGCAAAGAAACATACAAAATTTTCAATGCATAATAAACTTTTCTTATACTAATCTTCCTAGTATAGGAGGTACTCATCTTAAACATTTCATACAATTATATCTAAAATTTTTAATTCTAAGTGCAATTCTCAATTCAAAGTGCTATTCTCTGTAACACATTTTTCTTTATCATTTTGTTTTCTTTCTGTTCTTTTCTCTTTCTCTAGACGCAAGACGCTGACCGCAAATACCTGGTCCATCACCTGTCTCTTTAATTCTTTATTCAAGTTACTCATCTCTATATCAGACATTCCTAATTCTTCTATAAAAGCCATTTCTCAGTTACTAATACTCTTATAAAACACATTATCAAATACTTTACAGTAAAACATTCAACAGTCATTCTTGTAAGTGCTGGATACCACTCCCAGCCGGGATCTCTTGCAGTGTGCTTTGAGGTAGACTTCATCTTCGAAAATAGTCCATGCAAAAACATTATCTTCGCAAAGTGTCTCTTATGTAAAACCAAGAAAGGGCACCTAAAGAGGTGCAACTACTTACTATTAAAATTTTTGGATCACTCCAAGTTCATGATCGCTAGTTCAATAGTGAAGAACGCTGCCAATCAACAGGGCAACAAAAAGTGCTACCAGACAAACAAAGACATGATGAACAAAAATAAAAAAATAGAAGAAAAAGGCACAACTGGTGCAAACTAACCGTCCTGGGTAACGAGAAAATTTGAAAAGGTTGCTAATTGTGGTCCCCTCCTGGGGTTCTGGAACTGTCTTCAGACTCAAAGTAGTTGTTGACAATCCTCAAATACTCTTCTTCCCAAGGTGTCAATCCAGGGATCTTTGGTTTTGGCTGCCAGACAGAAGGGGACTCAAGAGCAGCTTGGTTCCTAGGATCAGGTACCTGAGCAGTCGGAGTGGCAACGGTGGATGGAGGGGCAGCAACAGGTCGCTTTGGCTTGTACCTCTCAATAAACTCATCAGGAATACGGGGGATATTTAGGGCATACCACCCCCTGAGTCCCTCATGCCGGGTGAATGTCACATACTCCCCGGGTTGCAGGTTCCTGTCAGGATGCCCCCTCCTCAGTTGGGGCTCCACGTCCCGCCGGTTAAAGAACAGGTCGCTGATCCTTTTGGGGTCCGCAATGAATTCGAACCCCTTCTCTTGATTCACGTTCAGAACCTGCCCCCAGCCAAGTGCATCCCGGGGTCTGCAACGGCTAGCATGGGCCCTCTCCTTCCGAGCAAGATCCATGCCCAGCACAGCCATCTTTCTCTACTCTCTCTCCTGGTATTCCGCTGCCAGCTGTCGGATGGTGGCCTGACATCCCGCCCAACTCTCTTCTTCCTCCCGCTCTTCCTGGGACCTGCTCTCACCCACGGCACTAGCATCCCGGTCCCAGATCAGATACAGGATGACCTGGCCAGCCGCTGCAACTGCGGTACACCCCAGGGCCTCCCCAGGTGGAGGAACATCCAACGTACCTGGGGCCTCCTGGCGGTGTGGCCTCTGATCCGGTGCAGGTGGTGATGGAGCGGATGGTGGCTCCGGGTCCGCAGGGGCCCGGGCGGGAGCTCCGCTTCTTCTCCCGGGTCCTCCGGTAACTCCTTCGGGCTGGTGGCACTCAGCCGTACGGTCAGGGTAGAAGTGTAGATCAGCGCTGCCCGGGGGCAGTCCGGTACGGTAGCAGCGGGTACCGATGGAAAGGGTACTGCTGGTGTAGGCCCCGCCGAGGTGCGCTGCCGTCTCAGCTTCTCTAAGGATTCTCTTCTCAGCTGCAGATGGGTGGTCAATTCGGCAATTTCGTCCTCCAGTTGCTGACTTCATTCTGGAGCTCGGGTTGGAGCCATCAGCCATGGCGCCAGGGAGATCCGTTTCCCTATGCTCCGCAGGCCTCCTTCCCTTACTCTCCAAAATGGCGTTCTGGCGTTCTCCTTCCTGCCTCGGCCCCTTTCCCGCCACTGGCTTCTTCTGCCCCTCCTTCCAGGGGCGGCATCTTCTTCCATCGCCTCCATACCAAGCCAGTATACGAATCCCTCGGGGGGTGGGCCATGTCGCTGTCACATAGTAATTCAGGCAGGGGAGGTCCAATACTCTTCGCGATCTTTTCCTAGGACCTCACATCTCTTCATGCCCTTCTTCTTCGCGCCAGCGGCCATTTCTAATGTCCATTTTACAGTCTATTAAATCAGGTCTTCAGCACATTTTCAAAAGTTCAAAGTCCAACAAATTTCAGGCACACAGAACCCGATGGCTTCGGGTCTCGTCATCCTGTTCGTGACGCCAAAATTGGGTCGCCCCGTCCCAGGGCTGTGGGGTACTCGGTACCGGGCCGGTGTCAGGGGGGATGTTGTGTCACAGCAGCGGCGACCCGGTCCGTGGCCCTGGGTGCCCAATATCAATGGCGGTGATGTTTGTAATGTAGTTTATATGGAAAGTTCGTGACGCCACCCGTGGTGTTTGGCAAGTAAGATGTTAAGCCAACGCTGCTTGCAGATCCACTGGGACTGATGGTGTGATGCAGCAAAGATGGTGTAGCTCCCACAGGTGGAGCTGTAGTCCCAGGGCAGTGTAGGCGCTATGCAAGAGGATAGGTGCAGGATGGTGTGGATGCTGGTACCCAGATGTAGCGGTGCTGAAGGTGTTAGCGACGCATGAATGGAGGACACCAGAGCTTGCAGTTTCAAAGCTTTACTCACAGTGTGTGGTACACACTGGTGCCTGCCTCCGTACCGTGTCCTCCGGGGTAGAGACTCAATCAACCTCCCGGGCAAGTCAGGGCTCTCCTCTCCAACACTCCGCCAACATGTACCTTTCCTGAACGACTCCTCTATTGCACCTTTTAGTGCGAAGAGCTCCCGTACTGTGGTTCTCTGAAGTTCCTCCTGTCAGATGTTCCTAACAACTCTACTTGTATGACAGACAGCTGTAGCCTGATCAGGGACCTCCTGGATCCCGGCTCTCTATCCGTGTTGCTGTTGTGTCCCAAGTCTTAGATGGGAGTAGTGCATTTACAGCCAACTACTCCACTGGTGTCTGCTGCCGAACCATAAGCGTCCATACAACCTCGGGCCCCGGCCTTGCGCTGAGAACCTATAGGCAGGGTTCCTCTTCCAACCCACAACTCCTCTCTGTTCTCCTACTCCTTCGTTCCGCGCTGTTGCTTCTCTCTCTTATGGAAGCTTAGGTTACAGGTCTCCGTCTCTCCACCTTTCTTACTTTCCCGTGCCAGCTGGCTCAGGTCACTGAGGCAGCTGCAGCACTCGTTCCTCCATCCCTTCCTCCAGGGATACCCCACTCCTCACTGAGTGGCTTCCTACTCCGCCGACCTTCTGTCAGACTGAACCTCTGGGACTCACCTCAGACTGACCTATAATTCTAAACTTTCCCACTCTTTTATATGAATCTCAACTCCACCCACCTCCCAGCACATCTCGTATTATGAAGCAAGGAATCACCAGAGGTGCTCTGCTACCCTCTAAGCATGAGCCGCAATGTGATCAGTGCTGAACTATCCTGTGT
Source organism: Dendrobates tinctorius (assembly GCF_039654945.1). Taxonomy (NCBI): domain Eukaryota; kingdom Metazoa; phylum Chordata; class Amphibia; order Anura; family Dendrobatidae; genus Dendrobates; species Dendrobates tinctorius. Next base: position 28,241,999 of record NW_027361696.1, on the reverse strand, counting down.
GTGGGATGCAGGTGTTGGAGTGCGGAAAGGAGCTCCCAACTTACCAGGAGGGTGGGGCACTACACCTTAGGAGAAGGTGCAGTACCTCTGTGGCGACTGAGCCTCAGGGGTGCCACAATTACACCTCAATGTAACAGGCTGAAATTGGATGGTGTATGACACAGTACAAGGTGTGTATATGGGTCACCCTCCCAGGGATGTGGGGTACTTGGTACCGGACCGGTCTCTCACAGGGGAATGTCACAGCAGGGGTGACCCGGTCTGTGGCCCTGGGCGCCCATGTAAAAGGGGTTAAGTGATGGAATAAAGTTTATGAGTGAATGATTCATGACGCCACCTGTTTTGTTCTGCCATGAAGATGTTAAGCCGACGCTGCAGACAGCTCCTCTGGGACATATGGTGTGGTGCAGCAATGATGTTGTGGCCCTCCACAGGTAGGGCAGTAGTCCCAGGGCAGTGTAGATGTAGAGAAAGGTGTTGAGGAAGAGGGTGCAGTGTCTGGCACAGGGATGGAGCAGTGCTGACGGGGTTGCAGGAAGAAGGCAAGGAAACAACAGGGTGCAGTTTCTTTACCTTTACTTTGCTTGGCAGATGCAGTCCAGGGTCCAGATTACAGATGGCACAGGAGCTGGCTAGCCTGGAAGCAACTTAGAAATCTCTCTATGCAGATGGGTTGTGTAGTCTCCTTCCTAGCACTTATTTTTAGGTACTTGCAGCACTGTGTTACTCTGAAGTTCCACTTGCTTATTCTCTTTAGAACTCTCTTGTATGGCAGACAGCTGTAGCCTTCCTCTTCTGGCTCACACGTCGCTGTTGTGCCTCTAAGTCTTATGTGGGAATAGAGCATTTACAGCTTCCTATTCCTCCGGTTTCTGTTGCAGGAACATCAGTGTCCGTACAGCATTGGAGACTGATAGTTCGGGACGCCACCTGTGGTGTTCGGCAAGTGAGATGTTAAGCCGACGCTGCATGCAGATCCTCTGGGACTGGTGGTGTGTTGCAGCCAAGATGGTGAAGCTCCCCACAGGTGGAGCTGTAGTCCCAGGGCAGTGTAGATGTAGGGGTAGAGGAGAGGCCCAGGCGGTGTAGAAGCTGGTACCCAGATGTAGTGGTACAGGGTATGTTGGCGCAGGAATAAATGGAGGACACCAGGGCTTGTAGTTCCAAAGCTTTACTCACAGCTTTGGAACTAATCCCACCAAGGACATCTGCAAGGAGTTTGTATGTTCTCCCCGTGTTTGCGTGGGTTTCCTCCCACATTCTAAAGACATACTAATATAGGGAATTTAGATTGTGAGCCCCATTGGGACAATGATGATAATGTGTGCAAACCTGTAAAGCGCTGCGGAATTTGTTAGCGCTAAATAAAGATTATTATTAATATTATTATTTGTATCGATAAAACTTCGGGGACCGGGCCCCGGCCTTGCGCTTAGAACTTCTAGGCAGGGTTCTCTCCTAACCCACATCCTCTGTTCCCTTTTACTTCTACATTCCGTACTAGTCTTTCCTTCTTATGGAAGATCAGGTTTCTGTTCAATGTCTTTCTCCTTCTTTCCTTTCCCATGCCAGCAGACCCAGGTCACTGAGATCTGCTGCAGCACCTCCTTCCTCCATCCCTCTCCCAGGGATCTTCTCTCCCTCACTCACTCCTCTGAACTGAACTGACTGACTCACTCACTGAAATTCTAAACCTTCCCGCTCTTTTATGTATTCTAACTCCACCTTCCTCCCAGCACGTTTCGTGTTCCAAGCATGGAGCCACCAAAGGTGCTCTGCTACACTCCAAGCAGGGAGCCGCAATGTGGCTTTGCTAAACTACTGTGTTGTGTGGGATGCAAGTGTTGGAGCGTGGTCAGGAGCCTCCAACTTACCTGGATTTTGGGGCACCACACCTCAGGAGGAGGTGCAGTACCTCTGTAGCAACTGAACTCTCAGGGGCGCCACAGATCCTTTATTGCTTCCAAGCATGACATCACACTCCCTAGGAGGAAGGCAATGCCACTGTGGCGACCATACTCCTGGGGGCGCCACATATATAGTATTGGGGAGAATTGGAAGCTCCCTAGAGATTTTAGGAGGCTGAACTATTATCTCAGGCCCACTATAGATTACACCTCAATGTAACAGGCTGAAATTGGCTGGTGTAAGACAAAGTACAAGGTGTGTATATAGTATTGGGGAGAATTGGAAGCTCCCTAGAGATTTTAGGAGGCTGAACTATTATCTCAGGCCCACTATAGATTACACCTCAATTTAACAGGCTGAAATTGGCTGGTGTAAGACAAAGTACAAGGTGTGTATATAGTATTGGGGAGAATTGGAAGCTCCCTAGAGATTTTAGGAGGCTGAACTATTATCTCAGGCCCACTATAGATTACACCTCAATTTAACAGGCTGAAATTGGCTGGTGTATGACAAGGTACAAGGTGTGTATATAGTATTGGGGAGAATTGGAAGCTCCCTAGAGATTTTAGGAGGCTGAACTATTATCTCAGGCCCACTATAGATTACACCTCAATGTAACAGGCTGAAATTGGCTGGTGTAAGACAAAGTACAAGGTGTGTATATAGTATTGGGGAGAATTGGAAGCTCCCTAGAGATTTTAGGAGGCTGACCTATTATCTCAGGCCCACTATAGATTACACCTCAATGTAACAGGCTGAAATTGGCTGGTGTATGACAAAGTACAAGGTGTGTATATAGTATTGGGGAGAATTGGAAGCTCCCTAGAGATTTTAGGAGGCTGACCTATTATCTCAGGCCCACTATAGATTACACCTCAATGTAACAGGCTGAAATTGGCTGGTGTATGACAAAGTACAAGGTGTGTATATAGTATTGGGGAGAATTGGAAGCTCCCTAGAGATTTTAGGAGGCTGACCTATTATCTCAGGCCCACTATAGATTACACCTCAATGTAACAGGCTGAAATTGGCTGGTGTAAGACAAAGTACAAGGTGTGTATATAGTATTGGGGAGAATTGGAAGCTCCCTAGAGATTTTAGGAGGCTGACAATGATACTCTCAGTCCAAGTATGGCAGCAGGCAGCCTAATAAGCAGGACTGCTGCACACAAAAGTGTGGAAAAATGAACGCTTGGTAACTGTGCAGAAAAGAGGATGAAAAGTATTTTTGCTTTTAAAAAAGCAGTATGCACAGCAGTATGCAAACAGCAATGCAGCTATCAGGGAGCCTTATAAGGCAGCCTAATAACCAACAGAGCTGATGCACAAAAAATATAGCCTCCCCTGTCACTGCACACAAACTGTTGTGTTGTACAGTGAAAATCGCTACCAGCAGAAGCAGTTTTTTGGTTCTTCTTCCCTGCCTAACGCTCTCCCTACAGAATCAGAAGCAGCAGCAGCAGCTCTCCCTATGCTAAGATCGGCATAAGTAAGATGGCGGTTGGCATGCACGCCCTTTTATAGCCCCTGTGACGCCATACAAAGCAAGCCAATCATTTACATGCCCTTTTCAAAGAAGGTGGTGACCGCTGCCCATGTCATCGCGTTGCCCACAGTGTGCGTCCTCCATCATTGGCTGAAAAAGGGCGCTGGAAGCATCATTTGAAACGCCACTTTGGCGCTCTGGTCGCCAACCTCGTGGCCGATCTCACACTATGGTCGGGTTTCGTTTCATGAAACCCGACTTCAGCGAAAGTCGGCGACTTATGAATTTGACCGACCCGTTTCGTTCAACTCTAGTGTACAGCTAATACAGTGATCACCAGTGACATTATACACAGGAGATCTGTATATAGTGTCAGTGTACAGGTAATACAATGATTACCAGTGTCATTATACACAGAAGCTTTGTACACAGTGTATAGTGTGCATGTACATGTTATTACTGACTCACCAATGACGTCTGTAGTTAAAGTCCTTCATCTTCGCTTTTCTTCTTCAACCAGCACAGACCGCCATCACTTCTTCCAGCCAGGACTCGTCTCTGCAAAAAATAACACAGTCATCAATAGCTGATCGCTTCCAGAGCACGTTCCCCACTTTTTCCCTGACTTCTACACTACATCAGATGAAGAAGAAAAGCGACATAATACCGCCCTGCACAGCAACAGGACCTCCCTTTTCTTCCCTACATGGAAAAGTTTCCTAAAAAGTAAATTATATTACAGTAGTAATAATGTCCCTAATTGGACCCTAAATACATTATGTTCCCCCACTTGTCACCATAAACTAATATATCATATTCCTCATTCTGGCTCTCGAACAGTAATTAAGTCCCTCATCCTGGCCCCCTTTATTTAATAATCTCACCCAGCCTGATCCCCTATATTTTATAATATACCTCAGCCTGGCCCCCTTTATTTTATAATATGCCCCAGCCTGGCCCCTTTTATTTTATAATATGCCCCAGCCTGGCCCCCTTTATTTTATAATATGCCCCAGCCTGGCCCCCTATGTCCCTTGTCCTGCCTGGCCTCCAGATATCAATCCCGATTCCCCAGCTATACAGACTGGTCCATATATGCCCCATGTCCTGACCCCCCCATATACATGCATCCTGCTCCCCCCATATATATGCTTTCTAGTCTCTTGTACTGCCCCCCATATATCCATCATGCCACCCCATATATATGCTTCCTGATCTCTTGTACTGCCCCCCAATATAACCATCCTGGCCCCAAATATATGCAACCTGGCCCCCCCATATACAGTATATCCACCCTGCCCCCCATATATATGCATCCTGGTCCCTTGTCCTGCCCCCCTCCCCCATTAATCCATCTTGGCCCCCCATATATATGCATCCTGGCTCCCCACATATCCATCCGGGTCCCTTGGCCTGCCCCTCACCCATATATCCATCCAGGACGCCCATATATGCATTCTGGCCCCCTCCATATATCCATCCTACCCCCCATATATCCATCTTGGCCCCCATATAAATGCATCCTGGTCCCTTGTCCTACCCCCCATAAATCCATCCTGCCCCCCGTATGTGTATCCATCCTGGCCCCTTGTCCTGCCCCTGGACCCCATGTGTATCCGTCCTGGCCACCCCCGCATGTGTATCCATCCTGGCCACCCCTGTATATATATCCATCCTGGCCCCCTTCTCCCATATATATCCATTTTGGGCCCCTTCCCCCGTATATATATATGCATCCTGGGCCCCTTCCCACATATATATATCCATCCTGGGGCCCTTCCCCCTGTCAATATATGCATCCTGGGCCCCTTCCCCTGTATACATATCCATCCTGGGCCCCTTCCCCCTATATATATCCAACCTGACCCCTTCGCCCTGTATATATATCCATCCAGGTCCCTTCCCCCTGTACAGTGTAAATATCCATCCTGGGCCCATTCCCCCTGTATATATACCCATCCTGGGCCCCTTCCCCCTGTAGATATATCCATCTTGGCCCCTTCCCCCCATATATATATCAATACTGGCCCCTTCCCCCCATATTTATATATATCCATCCTGGCCCCTTTCCCGTATGAGAGAGAGAGATAGAAGAAAAAAAGAACATTGCTCTTACCTGCCTGCGCTCCCGGTGGCGGTGTCTTCCTCCTCCTCTGCATATCAGCGCGCTCATACTAAAATGGCCGCCGACATAGCAGAGGCCGGTGAATATGAGCGCCCGGCGCATGACACTGACGTCATACGATGGGCGCTCACTTGCCAGTATCGATCGTGTAATGAATGCTGCGAGCGCACGTCCCTGCACATAGCAGTCTTTGCTTTTAAAGGGCCCGTGCCCCTTAAAACCGCAGACTTTTTTTTCTTCTCTCCTTCCCCGTTTGTGTGATGTGTCTGATGTGTGCTCTGTGCTTGTGTGATGTGTCTGATGTGTGTTCTGCGCTTGTGTGATGTGTCTGATGTGTGCTATGTGCTTGTGTGATGTGTCTGATGTGTGCTCTATGCTTGTGTGATGTTTCTGATGTGTGCTTTGTACTTGTGTGATGTGTCGGATGTGTGCCCTGTACTTGTTTGATGTGTCTGATGTTTGCTGTGTATTTGTGTGATGTGTCTGATGTGTGCTCTGTACTTGTGTGATGTGTCGGATGTGTGCTCTGTACTTGTGTGATGTGTCTGATATGTGCTCTGTGCTTGTGTAATGTGTCTGATGTTTGCTCTGTACTTGTGTGATGTGTCTGATGTGTGCTCTTTGCTTGTTTGATGTGTCTGATGTGTGTTCTGTGCTTGTGTGATGTGTCTGATATGTGCTCTGTGCTTGTGTGATGTGTCTGATGTGTGCTCTGTGCTTGTGTGATGTGTCTGATGTGTGCTCTTTGCTTGTTTGATGTGTCTGATGTGTGTTCTGTGCTTGTGTGATGTGTCTGATATGTGCTCTGTGCTTGTGTGATGTGTCTGATGTGTGCTCTGTGCTTGTGTGATGTGTCTGATGTGTGCTATGTGCTTGGGTGATGTGTCTGATGTGTACTCTGTCCTTGTGTGATGTGTCTGATGTTTGCGCTGTGCTTGTGTAATGTGTCTGATGTGTGCTCTGTGATTGTGTGATGTGTCTGATGTGTGTTCTGTGCTTGTGTGATGTGTCTGATGTGCGCTCTATGCTTGTGTGATGTGTCTGATGTGCGCTCTGTGCTTGTGTGATGTGTCTGATGTGCGCTCTGTGGTTGTGTGATTTGTGCTCTGTGCTTGTGTGATGTGTCTGATGTGTGCTATGTGCTTGGGTGATGTGTCTGATGTGTGCTCTGTGCTTGTGTGATGTGTCTGATGTGTGCTCTGTGCTTGTGTGATGTGTTTGATGTGTGCTCTGTGCTTGTGTGATGTGTCTGATGTGTGCTATGTGCTTGTGTAATGTGTCTGATGTGTGCTATGTGCTTGTGTGATGTGTTTGATGTGTGTTCTGTGCTTGTGTGATGTGTCTGATGTGTGTTCTATGCTTGTGTGATGTGTCTGATGTGTGCTCTGTGCTTGTGTGATGTGTCTGGTGTGTGCTCTATGCTTGTGTGATGTGTCTGATGTGTGTCCTGTGCTTGTGTGATGTGTCTGATGTTTGCTCTGTACTTGTGTGATGTGTCTGATGTGTGTTCTGTGCTTGTGTGATGTGTCTAATGTGTGCTCTGTGCCTGTGTGATGTGTCTGATGTGTTTTCTGGGCTTGTGTGATGTGTCTGATGTGTGTTCTGCGCTTGTGTGATGTGTCTGATGTGTGCTTTGTACTTGTGTGATGTGTCGGATGTGTGCCCTGTACTTGTGTGATGTGTCTGATGTTTGCTGTGTATTTGTGTGATGTGTCTGATGTGTGCTCTGTACTTGTGTGATGTGTCGGATGTGTGCTCTGTACTTGTGTGATGTGTCTGATATGTGCTCTGTGCTTGTGTAATGTGTCTGATGTTTGCTCTGTACTTGTGTGATGTGTGCTCTGTGCTTGTGTGATGTGTCTGATGTGTGCTCTTTGCTTGTTTGATGTGTCTGATGTGTGTTCTGTGCTTGTGTGATGTGTCTGATATGTGCTCTGTGCTTGTGTGATGTGTCTGATGTGTGCTCTGTGCTTGTGTGATGTGTCTGATGTGTGCTATGTGCTTGGGTGATGTGTCTGATGTGTACTCTGTCCTTGTGTGATGTGTCTGATGTTTGCGCTGTGCTTGTGTAATGTGTCTGATGTGTGCTCTGTGATTGTGTGATGTGTCTGATGTGTGTTCTGTGCTTGTGTGATGTGTCTGATGTGCGCTCTATGCTTGTGTGATGTGTCTGATGTGCGCTCTGTGCTTGTGTGATGTGTCTGATGTGCGCTCTGTGGTTGTGTGATTTGTGCTCTGTGCTTGTGTGATGTGTCTGATGTGTGCTATGTGCTTGGGTGATGTGTCTGATGTGTGCTCTGTGCTTGTGTGATGTGTCTGATGTGTGCTCTGTGCTTGTGTGATGTGTTTGATGTGTGCTCTGTGCTTGTGTGATGTGTCTGATGTGTGCTATGTGCTTGTGTAATGTGTCTGATGTGTGCTATGTGCTTGTGTAATGTGTCTGATGTGTGCTATGTGCTTGTGTGATGTGTTTGATGTGTGTTCTGTGCTTGTGTGATGTGTCTGATGTGTGTTCTATGCTTGTGTGATGTGTCTGATGTGTGCTCTGTGCTTGTGTGATGTGTCTGGTGTGTGCTCTATGCTTGTGTGATGTGTCTGATGAGTGTCCTGTGCTTGTGTGATGTGTCTGATGTTTGCTCTGTACTTGTGTGATGTGTCTGATGTGTGCTCTTTGCTTGTGTGATGTGTCTGATGTGTGTCCTGTGCTTGTGTGATGTGTCTGATGTTTGCTCTGTACTTGTGTGATGTGTCTGATGTGTGCTCTTTGCTTGTGTGATGTGTCTGATGTGTGTTCTGTGCTTGTGTGATGTGTCTGATATGTGCTCTGTGCTTGTGTGATGTGTCTGATGTGTGATCTGTGCTTGTGTGATGTGTCTGATGTGTGCTCTCTGCTTGTGTGATGTGTCTGATGTGTGCACTGTGCTTGTGTGATGTGCCTGATGTGTGCTCTGTGCTTGGGTGATGTGTCTGATGTGTGGGCTGTGCTCGTATGATGTGTCTGATGTGTGTTCTGTGCTTGTGTGATGTGTCTGATGTGTGGGCTGTGCTCGTATGATGTGTCTGATGTGTGCTCTGTCCTTGTGTGATGGGTCTGATGTGTGCTCTGTCCTTGTGTGATGGGTCTGATGTGTGCTCTGTTCTTGTGTGATGTGTCTGATGTGTGCTCTGGACTTGTGTGATATGTCTGATGTGTGCTCTGGTCTTGTGTGATGTGTCTGATGTGTGCTCTGCACTTGTGTGATGTGTCTGATGTGTGTTCTGTGCTTGTGTGATGTGTCTGATGTGTGCTCTGTGCTTGTGTGATGTGTCTGATGTGTGCTCTGTGCTTGTGTGATGTGTCTGATGTGTGCTCTGTGCTTGGGTAATGTGTCTGATGTGTGCACTGTGCTTGTGTGATGTGTCTGATGTGTGCTCTGTGCCTGTGTGATGTGTCTGATGTGTGCTCTGTCCTTGTGTGATGTGTCTGATGTGTGCTCTGTGCTTGTGTGATATGTCTGATGTGTGCTCTGTGCTTGTGTGATGTGTCTGATGTGTGCTCTGTGCTTGTGTGATGTGTCTGATGTGTGTTCTGTGCTTGTGTGATGTGTCTGATGTGTGCTCTGTGCCTGTGTGATGTGTCTGATGTGTGTTCTGGGCTTGTGTGATGTATCTGATGTGTGTTCTGCGCTTGTGTGATGTGTCTGATGTGTGCTTTGTACATGTGTGATGTGTCTGATGTGTGCTATGTGCTTGGGTGATGTGTCTGATGTGTGCTGTGTTCTTGTGTGATGTGTCTGATGAGTGCTCTGTGCTTGTGTGATGTGTCTGATGTGCGCACTGTGCTTGTGTGATATGTCTGATGTGTGCTCTGTGCTTGTGTGATGTGACTGATATGTGGCTTGTGCTTGTGTGATGTGTCTTATATGTTGGCTGTGCTTGTGTGATGTGTCTGATGTGTGCTCTGCGCTTGTGTGATGTGTCTGATGTGTGCTCTGCGCTTGTGTGATGTGTCTGATGTGTGCTTTGTACTTGTGTGATGTGTCTGATGTGTGCTCTATGCTTGTGTGATGTGTCTGATGTTTGCTGTGTACTTGTGTGATGTGTCTGATGTGTGCTCTGTACTTGTGTGATGTGTCGGATGTGTGCTCTGTACTTGTGTGATGTGTCTGATTTGTGTTCTGTGCTTGTGTGATGTGTCTGATGTGTGTTCTGTGCTTGTGTGATGTGTCTGATGTGTGTTCTGTGCTTGTGTGATGTGTCTGATATGTGCTCTGTGCTTGTGTAATGTGTCTGATGTTTGCTCTGTACTTGTGTGATGTGTGCTCTGTACTTGTGTGATGTGTCTGATGTGTGCTCTTTGCTTGTTTGATGTGTCTGATGTGTGTTCTGTGCTTGTGTGATGTGTCTGATGTGTGATCTGTGCTTGTGTGATGTGTCTGATGTGTGCTCTGTGCTTGTGTGATGTGTCTGATGTGTGCTCTCTGCTTGTGTGATGTGTCTGATGTGTGCACTGTGCTTGTGTGATGTGTCTGATGTGTGCTCTGTGCTTGTGTGATGTGTCTGATGTGTGCTCTGTGCTTGTGTGATGTGTCTGATGTGTGATCTGTGCTTGTGTGATGTGTCTGATGTGTGCTCTGTGCTTGTGTGATGTGTCTGATGTGTGCTCTCTGCTTGTGTGATGTGTCTGATGTGTGCACTGTGCTTGTGTGATGTGCCTGATGTGTGCTCTGTGCTTGTGTGATGTGTCTGATGTGTGCTCTGTGCTTGTGTGATGTGTCTGATGTGTGCTCTGTGCTTGTGTGATGTGTCTGATGTGTGCTCTGTGCTTGTGTGATGTGTCTGATGTGTGCTCTGTGCTTGTGTAATGTGTCTGATGTGTGCTATGTGCTTGTGTGATGTGTATGATGTGTGCTATGTGCTTGGGTGATGTGTCTGATGTGTTCTCTGTGCTTGTGTGATGTGCCTGATGTGTGCTCTGTGCTTGTGTGATGTGTCTGATGTGTGCTCTGTGCTTGTGTGATGTGTCTGATGTGTGCTCTGTGCTTGTGTAATGTGTCTGATGTGTGCTATGTGCTTGTGTGATGTGTATGATGTGTGCTATGTGCTTGGGTGATGTGTCTGATGTGTTCTCTGTGCTTGTGTGATGTGTCTGATGTGTGCTCTGTGCTTGTGTGATGTGTCTGATGTGTGCTCTGTGCTTGTGTGATGTGTCTGATGTGTGATCTGTGCTTGTGTGATGTGTCTGATGTGTGCTCTGTGCTTGTGTGATGTGTCTGATGTGTGCTCTCTGCTTGTGTGATGTGTCTGATGTGTGCACTGTGCTTGTGTGATGTGCCTGATGTGTGCTCTGTGCTTGTGTGATGTGTCTGATGTGTGCTCTGTGCTTGTGTGATGTGTCTGATGTGTGCTCTGTGCTTGTGTGATGTGTCTGATGTGTGCTCTGTGCTTGTGTGATGTGTCTGATGTGTGCTCTGTGCTTGTGTAATGTGTCTGATGTGTGCTATGTGCTTGTGTGATGTGTATGATGTGTGCTATGTGCTTGGGTGATGTGTCTGATGTGTTCTCTGTGCTTGTGTGATGTGCCTGATGTGTGCTCTGTGCTTGTGTGATGTGTCTTATGTGAGTTCTGTGCTTGTGTGATGTGTCTGATGTGCGCTCTGTGCTTGTGTGATGTGTCTGATGTGCGCTCTGTGTTTGTGTGATGTGTCTGATGTGCGCTCTGTGCTTGTGTGATGTGTCTGATATGTGCTCTGTGCTTGTGTGATGTGTCTGATGTGTGCTCTGTGCTTGTGTGATGTGTCTGATGTGTGGTATGTGCTTGGGTGAGATGTCTGATGTGTACTCTGTCCTTGTGTGCTGTGTCTGACGTGTGCTCTGTGCTTGTGTAATGTGTCTGATGTGTGCTCTGTGCTTGTGTAATGTGTCTGATGTGTGCTCTGTGGTTGTGTAATGTGTCTGATGTGTGCTCTGTGCTTGTGTGATGTGTCTGATGTGTGTTCTGTGCTTGTGTGATATGTCATATGTGTTCTATGCTTGTGTGATGTGCCTGATGTGTGCTCTGTGCTTGTGTGATGTGTCTGGTGTGTGCTCTTTGCTTGTGTGATGTGTCTGATGTGTGCTCTGTGCTTGTGTGATGTGTCTGATGTGCGCTCTGTGCTTGTGTGATGTGTCTGATGTGTGCTCTGTGCTTGTGTGATGTGTCTCACGTGCGCACTGTGCTTGTGTGATGTGTCTGATGTGCGTTCTGCGCTTGTGCGATGTGTCTGATGTGTGCTCTGTGCTTGTGAGATGTGTCTGATGTGTGTTCTGTGCTTGTGTGATGTGTCTGATGTGTGCACTGCGCTTTTGTGATGTGTCTGATGTGCGTTCTGCACTTGAGTGATGTGTCTGATGTGTGTTCTGTGCTTGTGTGATGTGTCTGATGTGTTCACTGTGCTTGTGTGATGTGCCTGATGTGTGCTCTGTGCTTGTGTGATGTGTCTGATGTGTGCGCTGTGCTTGTGTGATGTGTCTGATGTGTGGTCTGTGCTTGTGTGATGTGTCTGATGTGTGCTCTCTGCTTGTGTGATGTGTCTGATGTGTGCTCTGTGCTTGTGTGATGTGTCTGATGTGTGCTCTGTGCTTGTGTAATGTGTCTGATGTGCTCTCTTTGCTTGTGTAATGTGTCTGATGTGTGCTATGTGCTTGTGTGATGTGTCTGATGTGCGTTCTGCGCTTGAGTGATGGGTCTGATGTGTGCTCTGTGCTTGTGAGATGTGTCTGATGTGTGTTCTGTGCTTGTGTGATGTGTCTGATGTGTGCACTGTGCTTGTGTGATGTGCCTGATGTGTGCTCTGTGCTTGTGTGATGTGTCTGATGTGTGCGCTGTGCTTGTGTGATGTGTCTGATGTGTGGTCTGTGCTTGTGTGATGTGTCTGATGTGTGCTCTCTGCTTGTGTGATGTGTCTGATGTGTGCTCTGTGCTTGTGTGATGTGTCTGATGTGTGCTCTGTGCTTGTGTAATGTGTCTGATGTGCTCTCTTTGCTTGTGTAATGTGTCTGATGTGTGCTATGTGCTTGTGTAATGTGTCTGATGTGTGCTCTGTGCTTGTGTGATGTGTCTGATGTGTCCTCTGTGCTTGGGTAATGCGTCTGATGTGTACTCTGTCCTTGTGTGATGTGTCTGATGTGCGCTCTGTGCTTGTGTAATGTGTCTGATGTGTACTCTGTCCTTGTGTGATGTGTCTGTTGTGCACTCTGTGCTTGTGTAATGTGTCTGATGTGTTCTATGTGCTTGTGTGATGTGTCTGATGTGTACTCTGTCCTTGTGTGATGTGTCTGATGTGTGCTCTCTGCTTGTGTGATGTGTCTGATGTGTGCTCTGTGCTTGTGTGATGTGTCTGATGTGTGCTCTGTGCTTGTGTAATGTGTCTGATGTGTGCTATGTGCTTGTGTGATGTGTCTGATGTGCGTTCTGCGCTTGAGTGATGGGTCTGATGTGTGCTCTGTGCTTGTGAGATGTGTCTGATGTGTGTTCTGTGCTTGTGTGATGTGTCTGATGTGTGCACTGTGCTTGTGTGATGTGCCTGATGTGTGCTCTGTGCTTGTGTGATGTGTCTGATGTGTGCGCTGTGCTTGTGTGATGTGTCTGATGTGTGGTCTGTGCTTGTGTGATGTGTCTGATGTGTGCTCTCTGCTTGTGTGATGTGTCTGATGTGTGCTCTGTGTTTGTGTGATGTGTCTGATGTGTGCTCTGTGCTTGTGTGATGTGTCTGATGTGTGCACTTTGCTTGTGTGATGTGCCTGATGTGTGCTCTGTGCTTGTGTGATGTGTCTGATGTGTGCGCTGTGCTTGTGTGATGTGTCTGATGTGTGGTCTGTGCTTGTGTGATGTGTGCTATGTGCTTGTGTGATGTGTCTGATGTGTGCACTCTGCTTGTGTGATGTGTCTGATGTGTGGTCTGTGCTTGTGTGATGTGTGCTATGTGCTTGTGTGATGTGTCTGATGTGTGCTCTCTGCTTGTGTGATGTGTCTGATGTGTGCTCTGTGCTTGTGTAATATGTCTGATGTGTGCTATGTGCTTGTGTAATGTGTCTGATGTGTGCTCTGTGCTTGTGTAATGTGTTTGATGTGTGCTCTGTGCTTGTGTGATGTGTCTGATGTGTGCTCTGTCCTTGTGTGATGTGTCTGATGTGCGCTCTGTGCTTGAGTAATGTGTCTGATGTGTGCTCTGTGCTTGTGTGATGTGTCTGATGTGTGGTCTGTGCTTGTGTGATGTGTGCTATGTGCTTGTGTTATGTGTCTTATGTGTGCTCTCTGCTTGTGTGATGTGTCTGATGTGTGCTCTGTGCTTGTTTAATATGTCTGATGTGTGCTATGTGCTTGTGTAATGTGTCTGATGTGTGCTATGTGCTTGTGTAATGTGTCTGATGTGTGCTCTGTCCTTGTGTGATGTGTCTGATGTGCGCTCTGTGCTTGAGTAATGTGTCTGATGTGTGTTCTGTGCTTGTGTGATATGTCTCATGTGTGCACTGTGCTTGTGTGATGTGTCTGATGTGTGCTCTGTGCTTGGGTAATGTGTCTGATGTGTACTCTGTCCTTGTGTGATGTGTCTGATGTGTGCTCTGTGCTTGTGTGATGTGTCTGATGTGTACTCTGTCCTTGTGTAATGTGTCTGATGTGTGCTCTGTGCTTGAGTAATGTGTCTGATGTGTGTTCTGTGCTTGTGTGATGTGTCTGATGTGTGTTCTGTGCTTGTTTGATGTGTCTGATGTGTGCTCTGTGCTTGGGTAATGTGTCTGATGTGTACTCTGTCCTTGTGTGATGTGTCTGATGTGTGCTCTGTGCTTGTGTAATGTGTCTGATGTGTACTCTGTCCTTGTGTAATGTGTCTGATGTGTGCTCTGTGCTTGAGTAATGTGTCTGATGTGTGTTCTGTGCTTGTGTGATGTGTCTGATGTGTGTTCTGTGCTTGTTTGATGTGTCTGATGTGTGCTCTGTGTTTGTGTGATGTGTCTGATGTGTGCTCTGTTCTTGTGTGATGTGTCTGATGTGTGCTCTGTGTTTGTGTGATGTGTCTGATGTGTGCTCTGTGTTTGTGTGATGTGTCTGATGTGTGCTCTGTGTTTGTGTGATGTGTCTGATGTGTGCTCTATGCTTGTGTGATGTGTCTGATGTGTGCTCTGTGCTAGGGTAATGTGTCTGGTGTGTGCTATGTGCTTGTGTAATGTGTCTGATGTGTGCTCTGTGCTTGAGTGATGTGTATGATGTGTGTTCTGTACTTGTGTGATGTGTGCTCTGTGCTTGTGTGATGTGTCTGATGTGTGTTCTGTGCTTGTGTGATGTGTCTGATATGTGCTCTGTGCTTGTGTGATGTGTCTGATGTGTGCTATGTGCTTGGGTGATGTGTCTGATGTGTACTCTGTCCTTGTGTGATGTGTCTGATGTGTGCTCTGTGCTTGTGTAATGTGTCTGATGTGTGCTCTGTGCTTGTGTGATGTGTCTGATGTGTGCTCTGTGTTTGGGTGATGTGTCTGATGTGTGTTCTGCGCTTGTATGATGTGTCTGATGTGTGCTCTGTGCTTGTGTGATGTGTCTGATGTGTGGGCTGTGCTCGTATGATGTGTCTGATGTGTGTTCTGTGCTTGTGTGATGTGTCTGATGTGTGCTCTGTCCTTGTGTGATGTGTCTGATGTGTGCTCTGTTCTTGTGTGATGTGTCTGATGTGTGCTCTGTGCTTGTGTTATGTGTCTGATGTGTGCTATGTTCTTGTGTGATGTGTCTGATGCGTGCTCTGCACTTGTGTGATGTGTCTGATGTGTGCTCTGCACTTGTGTGATGTGTCTGATGTGCGTTCTATGCTTGTGTGATGTGTCTGATGTGTGCTCTGTGCTTGTGTGATGTGTCTGTTGTGCGCTCTGTGCTTGTGTGATTTGTCTGATGTGCGCTGTGCTTGTGTGATATGTCTGATGTGTGCTCTGTGCTTGTGTGATGTGTCTGATGTGCGCTGTGCTTGTGTGATGTGTCTGATGTGTGCTCGGTGCTTGTGTGATGTGTCTGATGTGCGCTGTGCTTGTGTGATGTGTCTGATGTGCGCTCTGTGCTTGTGTGATGTGTCTGATGTGTGCTCGGTGCTTGTGTGATGTGTCTGATGTGCGCTGTGCTTGTGTGATATGTCTGATGTGTGCTCTGTGCTTGTGTGATGTGTCTGATGTGTGCTCGTTGCTTGTGTGATGTGTCTGATGTGTGCTCTGTGCTTGTGTGATGTGTCTGATGTGTGCTCGGTGCTTGTGTGATGTGTCTGATGTGCGCTCTGTGCTTGTGTGATGTGTCTGATGTGTGCTCTGTGCTTGTGTGATGTGTCTGATATGTGCTCTGTGCTTGTGTGATGTGTCTGATGTGTGCTCTATGCTTGTGTGATGTGTCTGATGTGTGCTCTGTTCTTGTGTGATGTGTCTGATGTGTGCTCTGTGCTTGTGTGATGTGTCTGATGTGCGCTCTGTGCTTGTGTGATGTGTCTGATGTGTGCTCTGTGCTTGTGTGATGTGTCTGATGTGTGCTCTATGCTTGTGTGATGTGTCTGATGTGTGTTCTGTACTTGTCTGATGTGTGCTCTGTTCTTGTGTGATGTGTCTGATGTGTGCTCGGTGCTTGTGTGATGTGTCTGATGTGTGCTATATGCTTGTGTGATGTGTCTGATGTGTACTCTGTCCTTGTGTGATGTGTCTGATGTGTGCTCTGTGCTTGTGTAATGTGTCTGATGTGTGCTCTGTGCTTGAGTGATGTGTGCTCTGTGCTAGGGTAATGTGTCTGGTGTGTGCTATGTGCTTGTGTGATGTGTCTGATGTGTGCTCTGTGCTTGTGTAATGTGTCTGATGTGTGTTCTGTACTTGTGTGATGTGTGCTCTGTGCTAGGGTAATGTGTCTGGTGTGTGCTCTGTGCTTGTGTAATGTGTCTGATGTGTGCTATATGCTTGTGTGATGTGTCTGATGTGTACTCTGTCCTTGTGTGATGTGTCTGATGTGTGCTCTGTGCTTGTGTAATGTGTCTGATGTGTGCTCTGTGATTGTGTGATGTGTCTGATGTGTGCTCTGTGATTGTGTGATGTGTCTGATGTGTGCTCTATGCTTGTGTGATGTGTCTGATGTGTGCTCTGTGCTTGTGTGATGTGTCTGATGTGTGCTCTGTTCTTGTGTGATGTGTCTGATGTGTGCTTTGTACTTGTGTGATGTGTGTGATGTGTGCTCTGTGCTTGTGTGATGTGTCTGATGTGTGCTCTGTGCTTGTGTAATGTGTCTGATGTGTGCTTTGTACTTGTGTGATGTGTCTGATGTGTGCTTTGTGCTTGGTGACGTGTCTGATGTGTGCTCTGTGCTTGTGTGATGTGTCTGATGTGTGCTCTGTGCTTGGGTGATGTGTCTGAAGTGTGTTCTGCGCTTGTATGATGTGTCTGATGTGTGCTCTGTGCTTGTGTGATGTGTCTGATGTGTGGGCTGGGCTCGTATGATGTGTCTGATGTGTGTTCTGTGCTTGTGTGATGTGTCTGATGTGTGCTCTGTCCTTGTGTGATGTGTCTGATGTGTGCTCTGTGCTCGTGTGATGTGTCTGATGTGTGTTCTGTGCTCGTATGAAGTGTCTGATGTGTGTTCTGTGCTTGTGTGATGTGTCTGATGTGTGCTCTGTGCTCGTATGAAGTGTCTGATGTGTGTTCTGTGCTTGTGTGATGTGTCTGATGTGTGCTCTGTCCTTGTGTGATGTGTCTGATATGTGCTCTGTTCTTGTGAGATGTGTCTGATGTGTGCTCTGCACTTGTGTGATGTGTCTGATGTGTGCTCTGTGCTTGTGTGATATGTCTGATGTGTGCTCTGTTCTTGTGTGATGTGTCTGATGTGTGCTCTGCACTTGTGTGATGTGTCTGATGTGTGCTCTGCACTTGTGTGATGTGTCTGATGTGTGTTCTGTGCTTGTGTGATGTGTCTGATGTGTGCTCTGTGCTTGTGTGATGTGTCTGATGTGCGCTATGCTTGTGTGATGTGTCTGATGTGCGCTCTGTGCTTGTGTGATGTGTCTGATGTGCGCTGTGCTTGTGTGATGTGTCTGATGTGTGCTCTGTGCTTGTGTGATGTGTCTGATGTGTGCTCGGTGCTTGTGTGATGTGTCTGATGTGCACTCTGTGCTTGTGTGATGTGTCTGATGTGTGTTCTGTGCTTGTGTGATGTGTCTGATGTGTGCTCGGTGCTTGTGTGATGTGTCTGATGTGCGCTTTTTGCTTGTGTGATGTGTCTGATGTGTGCTCTGTGCTTGTGTGATGTGTCTGATGTGTGCTCTGTGCTTGTGTGATGTGTCTGATGTGTGCTCTATGCTTCTGTGATGTGTCTGATGTGTGCTCTGTTCTTGTGTGATGTGTCTGATGTGTGCTCGGTGCTTGTGTGATGTGTCTGATGTGCGCTCTGTGCTTGTGTGATGTGTCTGATGTGTGCTCTGTGCTTGTGTGATGTGTCTGATGTGTGCTCTATGCTTGTGTGATGTGTCTGATGTGTGCTCTGTGCTTGTGTGATGTGTCTGATGTGCGCTCTGTGCTTGTGTGATGTGTCTGATGTGCGCTCTGTGCTTGTGTGATGTGTCTGATGTGCGCTGTGCTTGTGTGATGTGTCTGATGTGTGCTCTGTGCTTGTGTGATGTGTCTGATGTGTGCTCGGTGCTTGTGTGATGTGTCTGATGTGCGCCCTGTGCTTGTGTGATGTGTCTGATGTGCGCTCTGTGCTTGTGTGATGTGTCTGATGTGCGCTATGCTTGTGTGATGTGTCTGATGTGCGCTCTGTGCTTGTGTGATGTGTCTGATGTGCGCTGTGCTTGTGTGATGTGTCTGATGTGTGTTCTGTGCTTGTGTGATGTGTCTGATGTGTGCTCGGTGCTTGTGTGATGTGTCTGATGTGCGCTCTGTGCTTGTGTGATGTGTCTGATGTGTGTTCTGTGCTTGTGTGATGTGTCTGATGTGTGCTCGGTGCTTGTGTGATGTGTCTGATGTGTGCTCTGTGCTTGTGTGATGTGTCTGATGTGTGCTCTGTGCTTGTGTGATGTGTCTGATGTGTGCTCTATGCTTGTGTGATGTGTCTGATGTGTGCTCTGTGCTTGTGTGATGTGTCTGATGTGTGTTCTGTGCTTGTGTGATGTGTCTGATGTGTGCTCGGTGCTTGTGTGATGTGTCTGATGTGCGCTTTTTGCTTGTGTGATGTGTCTGATGTGTGCTCTGTGCTTGTGTGATGTGTCTGATGTGTGCTCTGTGCTTGTGTGATGTGTCTGATGTGTGCTCTATGCTTCTGTGATGTGTCTGATGTGTGCTCTGTTCTTGTGTGATGTGTCTGATGTGTGCTCGGTGCTTGTGTGATGTGTCTGATGTGCGCTCTGTGCTTGTGTGATGTGTCTGATGTGTGCTCTGTGCTTGTGTGATGTGTCTGATGTGTGCTCTATGCTTGTGTGAAGTGTCTGATGTGTGCTCTGTGCTTGTGTGATGTGTCTGATGTGCGCTCTGTGCTTGTGTGATGTGTCTGATGTGCGCTCTGTGCTTGTGTGATGTGTCTGATGTGCGCTGTGCTTGTGTGATGTGTCTGATGTGTGCTCTGTGCTTGTGTGATGTGTCTGATGTGTGCTCGGTGCTTGTGTGATGTGTCTGATGTGCGCCCTGTGCTTGTGTGATGTGTCTGATGTGCGCTCTGTGCTTGTGTGATGTGTCTGATGTGCGCTATGCTTGTGTGATGTGTCTGATGTGCGCTCTGTGCTTGTGTGATGTGTCTGATGTGCGCTGTGCTTGTGTGATGTGTCTGATGTGTGCTCTGTGCTTGTGTGATGTGTCTGATGTGTGCTCGGTGCTTGTGTGATGTGTCTGATGTGCACTCTGTGCTTGTGTGATGTGTCTGATGTGTGTTCTGTGCTTGTGTGATGTGTCTGATGTGTGCTCGGTGCTTGTGTGATGTGTCTGATGTGCGCTCTGTGCTTGTGTGATGTGTCTGATGTGTGTTCTGTGCTTGTGTGATGTGTCTGATGTGTGCTCGGTGCTTGTGTGATGTGTCTGATGTGTGCTCTGTGCTTGTGTGATGTGTCTGATGTGTGCTCTGTGCTTGTGTGATGTGTCTGATGTGTGCTCTATGCTTGTGTGATGTGTCTGATGTGTGCTCTGTTCTTGTGTGATGTGTCTGATGTGTGCTCGGTGCTTGTGTGATGTGTCTGATGTGCGCTCTGTGCTTGTGTGATGTGTCTGATGTGTGCTCTGTGCTTGTGTGATGTGTCTGATGTGTGCTCTATGCTTGTGTGATGTGTCTGATGTGTGCTCTGTGCTTGTGTGATGTGTCTGATGTGCGCTCTGTGCTTGTGTGATGTGTCTGATGTGTGCTCTGTGCTTGTGTGATGTGTCTGATGTGTGCTCTGTTCTTGTGTGATGTGTCTGATGTGTGCTCGGTGCTTGTGTGATGTGTCTGATGTGCGCTCTGTGCTTGTGTGATGTGTCTGATGTGTGCTCTGTGCTTGTGTGATGTGTCTGATGTGTGCTCTATGCTTGTGTGATGTGTCTGATGTGTGCTCTGTGCTTGTGTGATGTGTCTGATGTGCGCTCTGTGCTTGTGTGATGTGTCTGATGTGCGCTCTGTGCTTGTGTGATGTGTCTGATGTGCGCTGTGCTTGTGTGATGTGTCTGATGTGTGCTCGGTGCTTGTGTGATGTGTCTGATGTGCGCCCTGTGCTTGTGTGATGTGTCTGATGTGCGCTCTGTGCTTGTGTGATGTGTCTGATGTGCGCTATGCTTGTGTGATGTGTCTGATGTGCGCTCTGTGCTTGTGTGATGTGTCTGATGTGCGCTGTGCTTGTGTGATGTGTCTGATGTGTGCTCTGTGCTTGTGTGATGTGTCTGATGTGTGCTCGGTGCTTGTGTGATGTGTCTGATGTGCTCTCTGTGCTTGTGTGATGTGTCTGATGTGCACTCTGTGCTTGTGTGATGTGTCTGATGTGTGTTCTGTGCTTGTGTGATGTGTCTGATGTGTGCTCGGTGCTTGTGTGATGTGTCTGATGTGCGCTCTGTTCTTGTGTGATGTGTCTGATGTGTGCTCGGTGCTTGTGTGATGTGTCTGATGTGCGCTCTGTGCTTGTGTGATGTGTCTGATGTGTGCTCTGTGCTTGTGTGATGTGTCTGATGTGTGCTCTATGCTTGTGTGATGTGTCTGATGTGTGCTCTGTGCTTGTGTGATGTGTATGATGTGCGCTCTGTGCTTGTGTGATGTGTCTGATGTGCGCTCTGTGCTTGTGTGATGTGTCTGATGTGCGCTGTGCTTGTGTGATGTGTCTGATGTGTGCTCTGTGCTTGTGTGATGTGTCTGATGTGTGCTCGGTGCTTGTGTGATGTGTCTGATGTGCGCCCTGTGCTTGTGTGATGTGTCTGATGTGTGCTCTGTGCTTGTGTGATGTGTCTGATGTGTGCTCTGTGTTTGTGTGATGTGTCTGATGTGTGCTCTGTGCTTGTGTAATGTGTCTGATGTGTGCTATGTGCTTGGGTGAGATGTTTGATATGTACTCTGTCCTTGTGTGATGTGTCTGATGTGTGCACTGTGCTTGTGTAATGTGTCTGATGTGTGCTCTGTGCTTGTGTGATGTGTCTGATGTGTGCTATGTGCTTGTGTGATGTGTCTGATGTGTGCTCTGTGATTGTGTGATGTGTCTGATGTGTGTTCTGTGCTTGTGTGATGTGTCATATGTGTTCTATGCTTGTGTGATGTGCCTGATGTGTGTTCTGTGCTTGTGTGATGTGTCTGATGTGTGCTCTCTGCTTGTGTGATGTGTCTGATGTGTGCTCTGTGCTTGTGTGATGTGTCTGATGTGTGCTATGTGCTTGTGTAATGTGTCTGATGTGCTCTCTTTGCTTGTGTAATGTGTCTGATGTGTGCTATGTGCTTGTGTAATGTGTCTGATGTGTGCTCTGTGCTTGTGTAATGTGTCTGATGTGTGCTCTGTGCTTGTGTGATGTGTCTGATGTGTGCTCTGTGCTTGGTTAATGTGTCTGATGTGTACTCTGTCCTTGTGTGATGTGTCTGATGTGTCCTCTGTGCTTAGGTAATGTGTCTAATGTGTGTTCTGTGCTTGTGTGATATGTCTGATGTGTTCACTGTGCTTGTGTGATGTGTCTGATGTGTACTCTGTCCTTGTGTGAAGTGTCTGATGTGCGCTCTGTGCTTGTGTAATATGTCTGATGTGAGCTATGTGCTTCTGTGATGTGTCTGATGTGTGCTCAGTGCTTCTGTAATGTGTCTGATGTGTTCATTGTGCTTGTGTGATGTGTCTGATGTGTGATCTGTGCTTGTGTGATGTGTCTGATGTGTCTTCTGTGCTTTTGTGATGTGTCTGTTGTGTGCTCTGTGCTTGTGTGATGTGTCTGATGTGTGTTCTGTGCTTGTGTGATGTGTCTGATGTTTGCTCTGTCCTTGTGTGATGTGTCTGATGTGTTCTAGGTGCTTGCGTGATGTGTCTGATGTGTGCTCTATTCTTGTGTAATGTGTCTGATGTGTGCTCTGGAGTTGTGTGATGTGTCTGATGTGTGCTCTGCACTTGTGTGATGTGTCTGATGTGTGCTCTGCACTTGTGTGATGTGTCTGATGTGTGTTCTGTGCTTGTGTGATGTGTCTGATGTGTGTTCTGTGCTTGTGTGATGTGTCTGATGTGTGCTCTGTGCTTGTGTGATGTGTCTGATGTGTGCTCTGTGCTTGTGTGATATGTCTGATGTGTGCTCTGTGCTTGTGTAATGTGTCTGATGTGTGTTCTGTGCTTGTGTGTTATGTCTCATGTGTGCACTGTGCTTGTGTGATGTGTCTGATGTGTACTCTGTCCTTGTGTGATGTGTCTGATGTGCGCTCTGTGCTTGTGTAATGTGTCTGATGTGTGCTCTGTGCTTGTGTGATATGTCTGATGTGTGCTCTGTCCTTGTGTGATGTGTCTGATGTGTGCTCTGTGCTTGGGTAATGTGTCTGATGTGTGCTCTGTGCTTGGGTAATGTGTCTGATGTGTGTTCTTTGCTTGTGTGATATGTCTGATGTGTTCACTGTGCTTGTGTGATGTGTCTGATGTGTGTTCTGTGCTTGTGTGATGTGTCTGATGTGTACTCTGTCCTTGTGTGATGTGTCTGATGTGCGCTCTGTGCTTGTGTAATGTGTCTGATGTGTGCTATGTGCTTCAGTGATGTGTCTGATGTGTGCTCAGTGCTTGTGTAATTTGTCTGATGTGTGCTCTGTGCATGGGTAATGTGTCTGATGTGTGCTCTGTGCTTGGGTAATGTGTCTGATGTGTGTTCTTTGCTTGTGTGATATGTCTGATGTGTGTTCTGTACTTGTGTGATGTGTGCTCTGTGCTTGTGTGATGTGTATGATGTGTGTTCTGTACTTGTGTGATGTGTCGGATGTGTGCACTGTACTTGTGTGATGTGTCTGATGTGTGCTCTTTGCTTGTGTGATGTGTCTGATGTGTGTTCTGCGCTTGTGTGATGTGTCTGATGTGTGCACTGTCCTTGTGTGATGTGTCTGATGTGTGCACTGTGCTTGTGTAATGTGTCTGATGTGTGCTCTGTGATTGTGTGATGTGTCTGATGTGTGTTCTGTGCTTGTGTGATGTGTCTGGTGTGTGCTATGTGCTTGTGTAATGTGTCTGATGTGTGCACTGTGCTTGTGTAATGTGTCTGATGTGTGCTCTGTGATTGTGTGATGTGTCTGATGTGCGCTCTGTGCTTGTGTGATGTGTCTGGTGTGTGCTATGTGCTTGTGTAATGTGTCTGATGTGTGCTCTGTGCTTGTGTGATGTGTATGATGTGTGTTCTGTACTTGTGTGATGTGTGCTCTGTACTTGTGTGATGTGTCGGATGTGTGCACTGTACTTGTGTGATGTGTCTGATGTGTGCTCTTTGCTTGTGTGATGTGTCTGATGTGTGTTCTGCGCTTGTGTGATGTGTCTGATGTGTGCACTGTCCTTGTGTGATGTGTCTGATGTGTGCACTGTGCTTGTGTAATGTGTCTGATGTGTGCTCTGTGATTGTGTGATGTGTCTGATGTGTGTTCTGTGCTTGTGTGATGTGTGCTCTATGATTGTGTGATGTGTCTGATGTGTGCTCTGTGCTTGTGGGATGTGTCTGATGTGCGCTCTGTGATTGTGTGATGTGTCTGATGTGTGTTCTGTGCTTGTGTGATGTGTGCTCTATGATTGTGTGATGTGTCTGATGTGTGCTCTGTGCTTGTGTAATGTGTCTGATGTGTGCTCTGTGATTGTGTGATGTGTCTGATGTGTGTTCTGTGCTTGTGTGATGTGTGCTCTATGATTGTGTGATGTGTCTGATGTGTGCTCTGTGCTTGTGTGATGTGTCTGATGTGTGCTCTGTGCTTGTGTAATGTGTCTGATGTGTGCTATGTGCTTGTGTGATGTGTCTGATGTGTGCTCTGTGCTTGTGTGATGTGTCTGATGTGTGCTCTGTGCTTGTGTGATGTGTCTGATGTGTGCTCTGTGCTTGTGTGATGTGTGCTCTGTGCTTGTGTGATGTGTCTGATGTGTGTTCTGTGCTTGTGTGATATGTCTGATGTGTGTTCTGTGCTTGTGTGATGTGTCTGATGTGTGTTCTGTGCTTGTGTGATGTGTCTGATGTGTGTTCTGTGCTTGTGTGATGTGTCTGATGTGTGTTCTGTGCTTGTGTGATGTGTCTGATGTGTGTTCTGCGCTTGTGTGATGTGTCTGATGTGTGCTCTGGAGTTGTGTGATGTGTCTGATGTGTGCTCTGTTCTTGTGTGATGTGTCTGATGTGTGCTCTGCACTTGTGTGATGTGTCTGATGTGTGTTCTATGCTTGTGTGATGTGTCTGATGTGTGTTCTGTGCTTGTGTGATGTGTCTGATGTGTGCTCTGTGCTTGTGTGATGTGTCTGATGTGTGCTCTGTGCTTGGGTAATGTGTCTGATGTGTACTCTGTCCTTGTGTGATGTGTCTGATGTGCACTCTGTGCTTGTGTAATGTGTCTGATGTGTTCTATGTGCTTGTGTGATGTGTCTGATGTGTGCTCTGTGCTTGTGTGATGTGTCTGATGTGTGCTCTGTGCTTGTGTGATGTGTGCTCTGTGCTTGTGTGATGTGTCTGATGTGTGTTCTGTGCTTGTGTGATATGTCTGATGTGTGTTCTGTGCTTGTGTGATGTGTCTGATGTGTGTTCTGTGCTTGTGTGATGTGTCTGATGTGTACTCTGTCCTTGTGTGATGTGTCTGATGTGTGTTCTGCGCTTGTGTGATGTGTCTGATGTGTGCTCTGTGCTTGGGTAATGTGTCTGATGTGTACTCTGTCCTTGTGTGATGTGTCTGATGTGCACTCTGTGCTTGTGTAATGTGTCTGATGTGTTCTATGTGCTTGTGTGATGTGTCTGATGTGTGCTCTGTGCTTGTGTGATGTGTCTGATGTGTGCTCTGTGCTTGTGTGATGTGTCTGATGTGTGCTCTGTGCTTGTGTGATGTGTCTGATGTGTGTTCTGTGCTTGTGTGATATGTCTGATGTGTGTTCTGTGCTTGTGTGATGTGTCTGATGTGTGTTCTGTGCTTGTGTGATGTGTCTGATGTGTACTCTGTCCTTGTGTGATGTGTCTGATGTGTGTTCTGCGCTTGTGTGATGTGTCTGATGTGTGCTCTGGAGTTGTGTGATGTGTCTGATGTGTGCTCTGTTCTTGTGTGATGTGTCTGATGTGTGCTCTGCACTTGTGTGATGTGTCTGATGTGTGTTCTATGCTTGTGTGATGTGTCTGATGTGTGTTCTGTGCTTGTGTGATGTGTCTGATGTGTGCTCTGTGTTTGTGTGATGTGTCTGATGTGTGCTCTGTTCTTGTGTGATGTGTCTGATGTGTGCTCTGTGTTTGTGTGATGTGTCTGATGTGTGCTCTGTGCTTGTGTGATGTGTCTGATGTGTGCTCTGTGCTTGGGTAATGTGTCTGATGTGTACTCTGTCCTTGTGTGATGTGTCTGATGTGCACTCTGTGCTTGTGTAATGTGTCTGATGTGTTCTATGTGCTTGTGTGATGTGTCTGATGTGTGCTCTGTGCTTGTGTGATGTGTCTGATGTGTGCTCTGTGCTTGTGTGATGTGTGCTCTGTGCTTGTGTGATGTGTCTGATGTGTGTTCTGTGCTTGTGTGATATGTCTGATGTGTGTTCTGTGCTTGTGTGATGTGTCTGATGTGTGTTCTGTGCTTGTGTGATGTGTCTGATGTGTACTCTGTCCTTGTGTGATGTGTCTGATGTGTGTTCTGCGCTTGTGTGATGTGTCTGATGTGTGCTCTGGAGTTGTGTGATGTGTCTGATGTGTGCTCTGTTCTTGTGTGATGTGTCTGATGTGTGCTCTGCACTTGTGTGATGTGTCTGATGTGTGTTCTATGCTTGTGTGATGTGTCTGATGTGTGCTCTGTGTTTGTGTGATGTGTCTGATGTGTGCTCTGTTCTTGTGTGATGTGTCTGATGTGTGCTCTGTGTTTGTGTGATGTGTCTGATGTGTGCTCTGTGTTTGTGTGATGTGTCTGATGTGTGCTCTATGCTTGCGTGATGTGTCTGATGTGTGCTCTGTGCTAGGGTAATGTGTCTGGTGTGTGCTATGTGCTTGTGTGATGTGTCTGATGTGTGCTCTGCACTTGTGTCATGTGTCTGATGTGTGTTCTATGCTTGTGTGATGTGATTGATGTGTGCTCTGTGCTTGTGTGATGTGTCTGATGTGCGCTCTGTGCTTGTGTGATATGTCTGATGTGCGCTGTGCTTGTGTGATGTGTCTAATGTGCGCTCTGTGCTTGTGTGATGTGTCTGATGTGTGCTCGGTGCTTGTGTGATGTGTCTGATGTGCGCTGTGCTTGTGTGATGTGTCTGATGTGTGCTCTGTGCTTGTGTGATGTGTCTGATGTGTGCTCGGTGCTTGTGTGTTGTGTCTGATGTGCGCTCTGTGCTTGTGTGATGTGTCTGATGTGTGCTCTGTGCTTGTGTGATGTGTCTGATGTGTGCTCGGTGCTTGTGTGATGTGTCTGATGTGCGCTCTGTGCTTGTGTGATGTGTCTGAAGTGTGCTCTGTGCTTGTGTGATGTGTCTGATGTGTGCTCTGTGCTTGTGTGATGTGTCTGATGTGTGCTCTATGCTTGTGTGATGTGTCTGATGTGTGCTCTGTTCTTCTGTGATGTGTCTGATGTGTGCTCGGTGCTTGTGTGATGTGTCTGATGTGCGCTCTGTGCTTGTGTGATGTGTCTGATGTGTGCTCTGTGCTTGTGTGATGTGTCTGATGTGTGCTCTATGCTTGTGTGATGTGTCTGATGTGTGTTCTGTACTTGTCTGATGTGTGCTCTTTTCTTGTGTGATGTGTCTGATGTGTGCTCGGTGCTTGTGTGATGTGTCTGATGTGCGCTCTGTGCTTGAGTGATGTGTATGATGTGTGTTCTGTACTTGTGTGATGTGTGCTCTGTGCTAGGGTAATGTGTCTGGTGTGTGCTATGTGCTTGTGTGATGTGTCTGATGTGTGCTCTGTGCTTGTGTAATGTGTCTGATGTGTGCTATATGCTTGTGTGATGTGTCTGATGTGTGCTCTGTGCTTGTGTGATGTGTCTGATGTGTGCTCTGTGATTGTGTGATGTGTCTGATGTGTGTTCTGTGCTTGTGTGATGTGTCTGATGTGTGCTCTATGCTTGTGTGATGTGTCTGATGTGTGCTCTGTGCTTGTGTGATGTGTCTGATGTGTGTTCTGTGCTTGTGTGATGTGTCTGATGTGTGCTCTGTGTTTGTGTGATGTGTGTGATGTGTGCTCTGTGCTTGTGTGATGTGTCTGATGTGTGCTCTGTGCTTGTGTGATGTGTCTGATGTGTGCTCTGTGCTTGTGTGATGTGTCTGATGTGTGCTTTGTGCTTGGTGACGTGTCTGATGTGTGCTCTGTGTTTGTGTGATGTGTCTGATGTGTACTCTGTGCTTGTGTGATGTGTCTGATGTGTGCTCTGTGCTTGGGTGATGTGTCTGATGTGTGTTCTGCGCTTGTATGATGTGTCTGATGTGTGCTCTGTGCTTGTGTAATGTGTCTGATGTGTGGGCTGTGCTCGTATGATGTGTCTGATGTGTGTTCTGTGCTTGTGTGATGTGTCTGATGTGTGCTCTGTCCTTGTGTGATGTGTCTGATGTGTGCTCTGTTCTTGTGTGGTGTGTCTGATGTGTGCTCTGTGCTTGTGTGATGTGTCTGATGTGTGCTCTGTTCTTGTGTGATGTGTCTGATGTGTGCTCTGCACTTGTGTGATGTGTCTGATGTGTGCTCTGCACTTGTGTGATGTGTCTGATGTGTGTTCTGTGCTTGTGTGATGTGTCTGATGTGTGCTCTATGCTTTTGTGATGTGTATGATGTGTGCTCTGTGCTTGTGTGATGTGTCTGATGTGCGCTCTGTGCTTGTGTGATGTGTCTGATGTGCGCTGTGCTTGTGTGATGTGTCTGATGTGCGCTCTGTGCTTGTGTGATGTGTCTGATGTGTGCTCGGTGCTTGTGTGATGTGTCTGATATGCGCTGTGCTTGTGTGATGTGTCTGATATGTGCTCTGTGCTTGAGTGATGTGTATGATGTGTGCTCTGTACTTGTGTGATGTGTCTGATGTGCGCTGTGCTTGTGTGATGTGTCTGATGTGTGCTCTGTGCTTGGGTGATGTGTCTGATGTGTGTTCTGCGCTTGTATGATGTGTCTGATGTGTACTCTGTCCTTGTGTGATGTGTCTGATGTGCGCTCTGTGCTTGTGTAATGTGTCTGATGTGTGCTATGTGCTTCTGTGATGTGTCTGATGTGTGTTCTGTGCTTGTGTGATATGTCTGATGTGTGCACTGTACTTGTGTGATGTGTCTGATGTGTGCTCTGTGCTTGTGTGATGTGTCCCATGTGTGCTCTGTACTTGTGTGATGTGTCTGATGTGTCTTCTGTGCAGTGTGATGTGTCTGATGTGTGCTCTGTGCTTGTGTGATGTGTCTTATATGTGTGCTGTGCTTGTGTGATGTGTTTGATGTGTTCTCTGTGCTTGTGTGATGTGTCTGATGTGTGCTCTGTGCTTGTGTGATGTGTCTTATATGTGGGCTGTGCTTGTGTGATGTGTCTGATGTGTGCTCTGTGCTTGTGTGATGTGTCTGATGTGTGCTCTGTGCTTGTGTGATGTGTCTGATGTGTGCTCTGTGCTTGTGTGATGTGTCTTATATGTGGGCTGTGCTTGTGTGATGTGTCTGATGTGTTCTCTGTGCTTGTGTGATGTGTCTGATGTGTCTTCTGTGCTTGTGTGATGTGTCTGATGAGTGTTCTGCGCTTGTGTGATGTGTCTGATGTGTGCTCTGTGCTTGTGTGATGTGTCTGATGTGTGCTCTGTGCTTGTGTGATGTGTCTGATGTGTGGGCTGTGCTCGTATGATGTGTCTGATGTGTGTTCTGTGCTTGTGTGATGTGTCTGATGTGTGCTCTGTCCTTGTGTGATGTGTCTGATGTGTGCTCTGTGCTAGGGTAATGTGTCTGATGTGTGCTCTATTCTTGTCTAATGTGTCTGATGTGTGCTCTGGAGTTGTGTGATGTGTCTGATTTGTGCTCTGTTCTTGTGTGATGTGTCTGATGTGTGCTCTGCACTTGTGTGATGAGTCTGATGTGTGTTCTTTGCTTGTGTGATGTGTCTGATGTGTGTTATGTGCTTGTGTGATGTGTCTGATGTGTGCTCTGTGTTTGTGTGATGTGTCTGATGTGTGCTCTGTTCTTGTGTGATGTGTCTGATGTGTGCTCTGTGTTTGTGTGATGTGTCTGATGTGTGCTCTGTGTTTGTGTGATGTGTCTGATGTGTGCTCTATGCTTGTGTGATGTGTCTGATGTGTGCTCTGTGCTAGGGTAATGTGTCTGGTGTGTGCTATGTGCTTGTGTGATGTGTCTGATGTGTGCTCTGTGCTTGTGTAATGTGTCTGATGTGTGCTATATGCTTGTGTGATGTGTCTGATGTGTACTCTGTGCTTGTGTGATGTGTCTGATGTGTGCTCTGTTCTTGTGTGATGTGTCTGATGTGTGCTCTGTGCTTGTGTGATGTGTCTGATGTGTGCTCTGTTCTTGTGTGATGTGTCTGATGTGTGCTCTGCACTTGTGTGATGTGTCTGATGTGTGCTCTGCACTTGTGTGATGTGTCTGATGTGTGCTCTGTGCTTGTGTGATGTGTCTGATGTGCGCTCTGTGCTTGTGTGATGTGTCTGATGTGCGCTCTGTGCTTGTGTGATGTGTCTGATGTTTGCTCGGTGCTTGTGTGATGTGTCTGATGTGCGCTGTGCTTGTGTGATGTGTCTGATGTGTGCTCTGTGCTTGTGTGATGTGTCTGATGTGTGCTCGGTGCTTGTGTGACGTGTCTGATGTGTGCTCTGTGCTTGTGTGATGTGTCTGATGTGTGCTCGGTGCTTGTGTGATGTGTCTGATGTGCGCTCTGTGCTTGTGTGATGTGTCTGATGTGTGCTCTGTGCTTGTGTGATGTGTCTGATGTGTGCTCTGTGCTTGTGTGATGTGTCTGATGTGTGCTCTATGCTTGTGTGATGTGTCTGATGTGTGCTCTGTTCTTGTGTGATGTGTCTGATGTGTGCTCGGTGCTTGTTTGATGTGTCTGATGTGCGCTCTGTGCTTGTGTGATGTGTCTGATGTGTGCTCTGTGCTTGTGTGATGTGTCTGATGTGTGCTCTATGCTTGTGTGATGTGTCTGATGTGTGTTCTGTATGTGACGAACAGCCCACCGCCGTTCGTCCACTTACGGGCGACGACTAACGGGGGTCCCGCTGCCACCAAAACGCGACGGACAGCGGACCCTGTGTCACCACTATGTCACAATCCCACCACTGACACCGGTGTATCAGCGGACGGAGGGACGTGACACAATGCCGGCACACGGCTATCACAGGCGCAGTGGGGCTTATCTTAGTTTTCCCACCACTGGCACCATGTGACAAAAATATCCAGCAAGCTAATCTCGCTCTACAATTTGCCGCAGGGGGAGTTTAATTTGGATGCCCCACCACTGCTATCAATCTTCCAAGTACTGCGGGGATTTGTGTATATCCCACTTTCTCAGTTCCACCTTGGAACTCGCAGCTCTCCGGCGCCCCCCTTACCCTCAGGTCAGTCAGGGAACTGCACCTAGGATAATTGGTCGCCGGACGGGCTGCCTGTTGTGAACCGGCAATTAGGCTTCTGCAGTAAGGGAATTATCAATGCTGTGGCCGCAGACCCTTATTCAGCAATATAAGACCCTTCTGTACTGCCAGCAAGCCGTAATAGCCGTACACAACGTGCTGCCACCAGTCACGGTTACTTAATTCACAGTGTTAAATTAAGAGGGTCCGTGGCAAACCCCTTGAATTAGTAGCGATTATCTAACAAAGGCGTATAGTTCGATTCTTAGAGCATGGAGACAGATCTAAATAATTTCATTTATTTTCCGAAAGAGGACAGTGATTACAGATAAAAGTTGCTATAAAATTGAGACATAAAATATGTACAGTACAGGTATAAAATAAAAGTGGAGAAAACAAAGAGATTGCACTCACAGTTCCATATTGTTCCTTAGGCGGACCATGCGGCTAAGGTGGGTGGAGGCGGAGCTGCACTTCTCCGCTCATCTGAGTTCTTGTCAGCACGGACTCTGCAGCTGTTCTGAGCTGGTTTGCCCAGGAAATGCCTTATAGACTTTCCTATGTGACATCACAGAGAGGTGCATTCTGGGTTGATCCCACCTCTCTTATCCAAGTTATGTTTTGGCTACAAAACTTAGATTAGCTATAACTTTATGGGAGAAGCTGGTATGGACTCATCAGTGGTATCATGTTTCCCAGCGTAATGAGCCCATCAAGAAAACATCAAACATCTATGCGATATGACCGTCCATTTGGGCGCAAATCCTATCTCATGTTCTGGACAGGGTAGAACTTCGAAACATACGCGGTCTCGAAGCTGGGACCACTCAGGTTACAAAAATATGATTTTCATATCTCTAGGGTATTTGGTTCTTATGGTATAGTCTCTCATAGTTTTATTCGTTTCAAACAAAGAAGTTTAGTTCCCGCACTTTTTTCTCTTTCAGCTGAGAGAAGCCAAATGGTGTGAGGAAGATGGTCTAGCTAATTAACATTCCTGCTCTTCCAGAGGAAGTGGCAGGGTTGGTAAAACCTGGGGGGAAGGAATTCCTACTACTGACAGTTTACAATGTCCTAGGATGGAGGATTTGTTAGCACATTGCAACATAAAACATATCTTGCAGATATTATACATCACACCTCCCCCCTTAAGAGGGCGCTAAGGAGGCATTACCTCTCGGTAATCGGCCATGCGCACCTCAGCGGGTTCGCCCCGGCGGGACAACCCATCGGCATTGCCGTTTTCACTGCCCTTCCTGTGTTTTACAGTAAAATCGTACTGTTGAAGGGCAAGGCTCCAGCGGAGCAATCTTCCATTGGTTCCGGACACTGTGTGCAACCAGCTCAGAGGGTTGTGGTCGGTTACCACCGTGAAGGCGCGCCCATACAGGTAGGGCTGCAAACGCTGCAGTGCCCACACCATGGCCAGACACTCCTTCTCGATGGTCGAGTATGCCACTTCCCTCGGCAAAAGTTTCCGGCTCAGGTACAACACGGGGTGCTCTTGGTCCCCCGAGTCGACCTGGCTAAGCACAGCACCGAGGCCAAACTCGCTGGCGTCGGTCTGTACCAGAAACGGGCGACTGCTGTCGACTGCTCTCAACACTGGAGAGTTGCACAGGGCTGCTTTCAAAGCTTGGAAAGCCGCCTCACAGTCATCTGTCCAGTTGACTGTTTGGGGTAGCCTCTGCTTGGTGAGGTCAGTCAAGGGTTTGGCAAGGGCGCTATAGTCCTGTACGAACCGCCTATAGTACCCTGCAGTGCCCAAGAAGGACTTCACCTGTTTCTTGGTCCTGGGGGTGGGCCAGGACACGATTGCGTCCACTTTTCCTGGCTCCAGACTCATGGAACCCCCGCCTACCCGGTGCCCCAGGTAGTGGACCTTGCGCATGCCTATCTGGCACTTCCCCGGCTTGATGGTCAGGCCTGCCTGGTGAAGACGCTTGAGCACCTCCTGGAGGTGCTGAAGGTGTTCCTCCCAGGTGGAACTGAAGACGGCAATATCGTCTAAGTACGCCACGGCGTACTCCTCCAGTCCCCGAAGCAGGTGGTTGACCATCCGCTGGAAAGTGGCAGGGGCATTCTTCATGCCGAAGGGCATGACCGTGGACTCGTACAGTCCAAAGGGGGTGATAAAGGCGGATTTCTCCTGCGCCTCAGGGCTCAGGGGAATCTGCCAGTATCCCCGACTCAAATCCATGATGGATATGTAGTTGGCGTTTGTCAACCGCTCGAGCAGATCCTCGATGCGCGGCATTGGGTGGGCATCAGAGGTTGTGATGGCGTTGAGCCCCCTGTAGTCCACGCAGAACCGGGTGGTTCGATCCTTTTTAGGAACGAGGACTACAGGTGAAGCCCACGCACCTTTTGACCGTCGAATCACTCCCAGCCTTAACATCTCATCGACCTCTCGGCGCATAACTTGTTGCACCGTTTCAGAGATCCGATAAGGTGTTCGCCGTAATGGGGCATGATTCCCGGTGTCCACCTCATGAACCGCTAACTCCGTCCTCCCAGGACGGTTGGTGAACACGGGCCGGAAGAGTTCCAGGGTGGCCATCAACTGCAACCGCTGGGACACGGTGAGCGAACCACTTATCTCCATGTCCTCAATGGACCCATTGGCCTTGGCCTGGGCCAGCATGTCCAGGAGGGAATCTTCCTCCCCATCCTCTGGCAGATTGCAGACCGGTAGGATGCAAGCTTCACGTTCGTAGTGCGCCTTCAGCATGTTGACGTGAAAGGCCTTGCGCCTACCCCGAGCATGGTCAAGCGTGACCACGTAGGTGACCGGGTTGAGCTGTTGGTGGACGACGTACGGGCCTTCCCAGGCTGCCTGAAGCTTATCCGTTGGTACAGGGACCAGCGCCCACACCTTTTGACCCACCTGGTAGGTCCGCTCCCGGGCGTTCTGGTCGTACCAGTGCTTCTGGTCAGCCTGAGCCTGCGTCATGTTGTCATGCACCAACTGCGTCAAGGTCTGCATCTTGTCACGGAAGCGCATGACATAATCCACGATGGACACTTCTGTGGGGTTTGGCTCATCTTCCCAGGATTCTCTTATCAACCCAAGGGGTCCCCGGACTCGCCTGCCATACAGGAGCTCGAAGGGGGAGAACCCGGTCGAGGCCTGCGGAACTTCTCTGTAAGCGAACAGCAGGTGTGGGAGGTACCGCTCCCAGTCGCGCCCTTGGGTCTCAACCAGTATGCGGAGCATCTGTTTGAGGGTACCGTTGAAGCGTTCACACAAACCATTAGTCTGTGGGTGATACGGACTCGATACCAGGTGCGTCACCTGCATTTTCTCACAGAGAGCCTCCATTAGGCGAGACATGAATTGGGGCCCTTGATCGGTAAGCATCTCCCTGGGAAATCCTACCCTTGAAAAGATGGTCACCAGTGCGTCAGCCACCTTATCTGCCCTGGTTGAAGACAGAGCTACTGCCTCTGGGTACCGGGTAGCGTAGTCTACCACGGTGAGAATGTATCGCTTTCCGGAGCTGCTGGGGACGGACAGCGGTCCTACAATGTCCACCGCGATTCTCTGGAAAGGCTCCTCTATCACCGGCAAAGGAATAAGGGGAGCCTTAAGAGCAGGCCCCGCCTTACCCACTTTTTGACAGGTGGCACAGGAGCGGCAGTAGTGTGTTACATCTGTCCCCATCTTGGGCCAATAGAAGTGTTGAGACAGCCGTGCCTTTGTTTTGCTGATCCCCAAGTGTCCAGCGAGTGGAATCTCATGGGCAATCCGCAACAACTCAGTTCTGAACTGATAGGGGACGACCAGCTGTCTTTCCCTCAACCACTCCTTTTTAGGATCTCCGGGTACTGTCTCCCGGTACAACCTTCCTCGTTCCCAGAACACCCTCTCCTTATCAGACTTGGAGGTGGGCGTCTCGGCGAGACCTCTCAATTTCTCCAGGCTGGCATCTGAGTGCAGAGCAGCCTGGAACTCCATGCTGGAGGCTGCCAGAAGTGACGTCAGGGTCCCCTCTTTACTGGGACCCTCTGGAACCGGCTCTGGGTTCACCTCTGGTTCAGTCTCTCTTGTAGCAGCAGAGGGTCCAGAAGACAGTGCGTTACCTGCGATCTGGGCACTCTGACTGCGTGTGACAGCTGCTATGTATGCTGTCTCCCTGGGGATTTCTTCAGACCCACCAGCTGGTGCTGCCCTGGGCTCTACCTCCCCATCCACCCCCAACACTTCAGGAGCAGTGCTACTTATGGGCCAGTTACCTTCCTCGGTGGCACTGGTCAGCTGCATGGCATTACCTTCCTCATGGTCCCCATGCACCTCCCCATTTCCTTGAGCACCGTTGCTTACTCCTGCCAGGGGTTCCTCAGCCGTCTCACTCCGCAGAGTGATGGGGCTGAGCACTTCGGTACCTGTGGACACATCTACCGCTTCAAAGAAAGGGTTAACGGGTTCAGTCGGCACAGATACATCAACATCATTGTGATGTACAATATCTGCAAGATATGTTTTCTGTTGCAATGTGCTAACAAATCCTCCATCCTAGGACATTGTAAACTGTCAGTAGTAGGAATTCCTTCCCCCCAGGTTTTACCAACCCTGCCACTTCCTCTGGAAGAGCAGGAATGTTAATTAGCTAGACCATCTTCCTCACACCATTTGGCTTCTCTCAGCTGAAAGAGAAAAAAGTGCGGGAACTAAACTTCTTTGTTTGAAACGAATAAAACTATGAGAGACTATACCATAAGAACCAAATACCCTAGAGATATGAAAATCATATTTTTGTAACCTGAGCGGTCCCAGCTTCGAGACCGCGTATGTTTCGAAGTTCTACCCTGTCCAGAACATGAGATAGGATTTGCGCCCAAATGGACGGTCATATCGCATAGATGTTTGATGTTTTCTTGATGGGCTCATTACGCTGGGAAACATGATACCACTGATGAGTCCATACCAGCTTCTCCCATAAAGTTATAGCTAATCTAAGTTTTGTAGCCAAAACATAACTTGGATAAGAGAGGTGGGATCAACCCAGAATGCACCTCTCTGTGATGTCACATAGGAAAGTCTATAAGGCATTTCCTGGGCAAACCAGCACAGAACAGCTGCAGAGTCCGTGCTGACAAGAACTCAGATGAGCGGAGAAGTGCAGCTCCGCCTCCACCCACCTTAGCCGCATGGTCCGCCTAAGGAACAATATGGAACTGTGAGTGCAATCTCTTTGTTTTCTCCTCTTTTATTTTATACCTGTACTGTACATATTTTATGTCTCAATTTTATATCAACTTTTATCTGTAACCACTGTCCTCTTTCGGAAAATAAATGAAATAATTATTTAGATCTGTCTCCATGCTCTAAGAATCGAACTATACGCCTTTGTTAGATAATCGCTACTAATTCAAGGGGTTTGCCACGGACCCTCTTAATTTAACACTGTGAATTAAGTAACCGTGACTGGTGGCAGCACGTTGTGTACGGCTATTACGGCTTGCTGGCAGTACAGAAGGGTCTTATATTGCTGAATAAGGGTCTGCGGCCACAGCATTGATAATTCCCTTACGGCAGAAGCCTAATTGCCGGTTCACAACAGGCAGCCCGTCCGGCGACCAATTATCCTAGGTGCAGTTCCCTGACTGACCTGAGGGTAAGGGGGGCGCCGGAGAGCTGCGAGTTCCAAGGTGGAACTGAGAAAGTGGGATATACACAAATCCCCGCAGTACTTGGAAGATTGATAGCAGTGGTGGGGCATCCAAATTAAACTCCCCCTGCGGCAAATTGTAGAGCGAGATTAGCTTGCTGGATATTTTTGTCACATGGTGCCAGTGGTGGGATAACTAAGATAAGCCCCACTGCGCCTGTGATAGCCGTGTGCCGGCATTGTGTCACGTCCCTCCGTCCGCTGATACACCGGTGTCAGTGGTGGGATTGTGACATAGTGGTGACACAGGGTCCGCTGTCCGTCGCGTTTTGGTGGCAGCGGGACCCCCGTTGGTGTCGCCCGTAAGTAGACGAACGGCGGTGGGCTGTTCGTCACAATCATCATCATCCTTCCTAGGAGAAGAATGGTTATCAGTTTGCTTTGGTACATTCACATCAGCATCAGCATCGTACCTGGGGAAAGAATGGTTGTTAGTTGCATCATTACTCATCAAGGCATTAGCAGGTAACACATTCAGTTTCCCGTCATCATCATCATCATCATCAGGGTTAACGTTACCCTTATTATCAGTTTGGGGAAGGGTGTCAGGGACGTAGTATGCAACCATCCGCCCCAAGTCAGTCCCCAATAAAACATCAGTGGGCAGGTTTTCAGACACTCCCACCTCCCTCAACCCGCTCCCGGCACCCCAATCAAGAAAAACTCGTGCCACTGGCAAGGGACAACGGGTGCCTCCAATCCCGGTGACAGTCAAGGTTTTCCCCTCAACAAACTCTTCAGGGGCCGCCAGTCCAGGACGGATGAGGGTTCGTTCAGCCCCGGTGTCCTTGAGGCCTGTAGCAAGACGGGCCCCCACCTGAACAGGTTGAACGTTGTCGTCAGCCCTCCCAACCACACCTCCCACCAAAAGAACAGAGGCGTTGGGCCCGGGGGCCTTGGCTGGGGGGTTCTTCGGCCTATTCGGACAGGTGTAAAAGAAGTGACCAGGCCGCTGGCAGTGGTGACACAGGCGACTGTCAGTAGCCGGCCTGCTGTTGGCAACAGGGACAGGGCCTCCGGAGGGACGGCTAGCTGGGGCATTGGGGTTGGTTGCTGGCTTACCCCCTTTCCAGCTGGTGGCGACTGGCCTCCGCGTCTCGGGCTTCCGGTTGGCCTCGTGGTTGTCGGCGATCTGCGCCGCTTTGTCCGCGTTCGTTGGTTCGCGGTCCAGGATGAACTGTCGGACCTCAGCTGGGCAGAGATGCAGGAACTGGTCTTTGATCATCAGGTCCCGTAGCTGCTCAAAGGTTTCAACGGACAGTCCATGGATCCACTGGTCAAAGTGGGTCCTGAGTCCTTGCACCACATCACTGTAGCTATCATGTGGGCCACGTTGGAGGTGCCGGAACTTCTTT
Source organism: Dendrobates tinctorius (assembly GCF_039654945.1). Lineage (NCBI taxonomy): Eukaryota > Metazoa > Chordata > Amphibia > Anura > Dendrobatidae > Dendrobates > Dendrobates tinctorius. The sequence goes on along the minus strand of NW_027361696.1, from coordinate 28,204,321 downwards.
CGGTATACCTCAGGTGTCAGCCGGTATTTGGCGATCAGCGCCTGCTTTATGGCGTCATAGTCGTCATCGGCTTCTGGCGGAAGAGAAGCAAATGCCTCCAGGGCTTTGCCTTTTAGCCCTGGGGTCAAGTACCTTGCCCATTGGTCTCTAGGCAGCTGGTACTGTCTGCAGGCTTTCTCAAAGGCTCGCAGAAATGTGTCCAAGTCCCCATCCTTTTCCATCACGGGAAAATGCTCTGGCCGGGGTTTAGGAGTCTGGACGCTGCTGGGCTCACTGCTTCGGGCTGTGGGGGCATTCCCACCCCGCTGGAGTACCTCCAGTTCATGGGCCCTCTGCGCCTGGCGCTCGGCTCTCTCAGCCTCAGCTTGGCGCTCACGTTCGGCTTGGGCCTCCTGCCGATATTGCTGGATCAGCCTCACCCGCCCATCCCTGTCTTCGGCGGGGAGTTCGTCCAAGGCCATTTGCAGATAGGGGTCCACCCCGTTCTGGTTGAATGTGGGGCCAGCGCTCAGGAGTGGAGCCTCTGCTGCAGCCCCATGGCAACTTGGGCCAACTTCTGCGCTCGCTGGATTCTGGTCGTTGTCCAGCTGCACTAGAGCCGCGATCATTTGATCTTTGGTTCCGCCTGCGGCGTCTATGCCTCGGTACGTGCATAACCCAGCAAGGGTGTCCTTTTTCTGCTTCTGATACCACTCCACTGTCATCGCCAAATAAAAGATAGAAAAAGAAAAACGAAGAAACGGGAGGGGGATACTTGCAAGTACACACTAATGTCTCAGAACTAGTAACCACTGAGTCTGTTCTCCAAAACCTATGATGCAGGATTCCCGCAGGAACCGTGCAGGTCTTTAGTGAGAGGAATGATTGCTCAAACCAAATCACTAATGCTCTAGGATTATCCCACCGCTCTGCCACCAATATGTGACGAACAGCCCACCGCCGTTCGTCCACTTACGGGCGACGACTAACAGGGGTCCCGCTGCCACCAAAACGCGACGGACAGCGGACCCTGTGTCACCACTATGTCACAATCCCACCACTGACACCGGTGTATCAGCGGACGGAGGGACATGACACAATGCCGGCACAAGGCTATCACAGGCGCAGTGGGGCTTATCTTAGTTATCCCACCACTGGCACCATGTGACAAAAATATCCAGCAAGCTAATCTCGCTCTACAATTTGCCGCAGGGGGAGTTTAATTTGGATGCCCCACCACTGCTATCAATCTTCCAAGTACTGCGGGGATTTGTGTATATCCCACTTTCTCAGTTCCACCTTGGAACTCACAGCTCTCCGGCGCCCCCCTTACCCTCAGGTCAGTCAGGGAACTGCACCTAGGATAATTGGTCGCCGGACGGGCTGCCTGTTGTGAACCGGCAATTAGGCTTCTGCAGTAAGGGAATTATCAATGCTGTGGCCGCAGACCCTTATTCAGCAATATAAGACCCTTCTGTACTGCCAGCAAGCCGTAATAGCCGTACACAACGTGCTGCCACCAGTCACGGTTACTTAATTCACAGTGTTAAATTAAGAGGGTCCGTGGCAAACCCCTTGAATTAGTAGCGATTATCTAACAAAGGCGTATAGTTCGATTCTTAGAGCATGGAGACAGATCTAAATAATTTCATTTATTTTCCGAAAGAGGACAGTGATTACAGATAAAAGTTGCTATAAAATTGAGACATAAAATATGTACAGTACAGGTATAAAATAAAAGTGGAGAAAACAAAGAGATTGCACTCACAGTTCCATATTGTTCCTTAGGCGGACCATGCGGCTAAGGTGGGTGGAGGCGGAGCTGCACTTCTCCGCTCATCTGAGTTCTTGTCAGCACGGACTCTGCAGCTGTTCTGAGCTGGTTTGCCCAGGAAATGCCTTATAGACTTTCCTATGTGACATCACAGAGAGGTGCATTCTGGGTTGATCCCACCTCTCTTATCCAAGTTATGTTTTGGCTACAAAACTTAGATTAGCTATAACTTTATGGGAGAAGCTGGTATGGACTCATCAGTGGTATCATGTTTCCCAGCGTAATGAGCCCATCAAGAAAACATCAAACATCTATGCGATATGACCATCCATTTGGGCGCAAATCCTATCTCATGTTCTGGACAGGGTAGAACTTCGAAACATACGCGGTCTCGAAGCTGGGACCGCTCAGGTTACAAAAATATGATTTTCATATCTCTAGGGTATTTGGTTCTTATGGTATAGTCTCTCATAGTTTTATTCGTTTCAAACAAAGAAGTTTAGTTCCCGCACTTTTTTCTCTTTCAGCTGAGAGAAGCCAAATGGTGTGAGGAAGATGGTCTAGCTAATTAACATTCCTGCTCTTCCAGAGGAAGTGGCAGGGTTGGTAAAACCTGGGGGGAAGGAATTCCTACTACTGACAGTTTACAATGTCCTAGGATGGAGGATTTGTTAGCACATTGCAACAGAAAACATATCTTGCAGATATTATACATCACACTGTACTTGTCTGATGTGTGCTCTGTTCTTGTGTGATGTGTCTGATGTGTGCTCGGTGCTTGTGTGATGTGTCTGATGTGCGCTCTGTGCTTGTGTGATGTGTATGATGTGTGCTCTGTGCTTGTGTGATGTGTCTGATGTGTGCTATATGCTTGTGTGATGTGTCTGATGTGTACTCTGTCCTTGTGTGATGTGTCTGATGTGTGCTCTGTGCTTGTGTAATGTGTCTGATGTGTGCTCTGTGCTTGAGTGATGTGTGCTCTGTGCTAGGGTAATGTGTCTGGTGTGTGCTATGTGCTTGTGTGATGTGTCTGATGTGTGCTCTGTGCTTGTGTAATGTGTCTGATGTGTGCTCTATGCTTGTGTGATGTGTCTGATGTGTGCTATGTACTTGTGTGATGTGTCTGATGTGCGCTCTGTGCTTGTGTGATATGTCTGATGTGCGCTGTGCTTGTGTGATGTGTCTGATGTGCGCTCTGTGCTTGTGTGATGTGTCTGATGTGCGCTCTGTGCTTGTGTGATATGTCTGATGTGCGCTGTGCTTGTGTGATGTGTCTGATGTGCGCTCTGTGCTTGTGTGATGTGTCTGATGTGTGCTCGGTGCTTGTGTGATGTGTCTGATGTGCGCTGTGCTTGTGTGATGTGTCTGATGTGTGCTCTGTGCTTGTGTGATGTGTCTGATGTGTGCTCTGTGCTTGTGTGATGTGTCTGATGTGCGCTCTGTGCTTGTGTGATGTGTCTGATGTGTGCTCTGTGCTTGTTTGATGTGTCTGATGTGTGCTAGGTGCTTGTGTGATGTGTCTGATGTGCGCTCTGTGCTTGTGTGATGTGTCTGATGTGTGCTCTGTTCTTGTGTGATGTGTCTGATGTGTGCTCGGTGCTTGTGTGATGTGTCTGATGTGCGCTCTGTGCTTGTGTGATGTGTCTGATGTGTTCTCTGTGCTTGTGTGATGTGTCTGATGTGTGCTCTATGCTTGTGTGATGTGTCTGATTCTGATGTGTGTTCTGTACTTGTCTGATGTGTGCTCTGTTCTTGTGTGATGTGTCTGATGTGTGCTCGGTGCTTGTGTGATGTGTCTGATGTGCGCTCTGTGCTTGTGTGATGTGTCTGATGTGTGCTATATGCTTGTGTGATGTGTCTGATGTGTACTCTGTCCTTGTGTGATGTGTCTGATGTGTGCTCTGTGCTTGTGTAATGTGTCTGATGTGTGTTCTGTACTTGTGTGATGTGTGCTCTGTGCTAGGGTAATGTGTCTGGTGTGTGCTATGTGCTTGTGTGATGTGTCTGATGTGTGGTCTGTGCTTGTGTAATGTGTCTGATGTGTGCTATATGCTTGTGTGATGTGTCTGATGTGTACTCTGTCCTTGTGTGATGTGTCTGATGTGTGCTCTGTGCTTGTGTAATGTGTCTGATGTGTGCTCTGTGATTGTGTGATGTGTCTGATGTGTGCTCTGTGATTGTGTGATGTGTCTGATGTGTGCTCTATGCTTGTGTGATGTGTCTGATGTGTGCTCTGTGCTTGTGTGATGTGTCTGATGTGTGCTCTGTTCTTGTGTGATGTGTCTGATGTTTGCTCTGTACTTGTGTGATGTGTCTGATGTGTGCTCTGTGTTTGTGTGATGTGTGTGATATGTGCTCTGTGCTTGTGTGATGTGTCTGATGTGTGCTCTGTGCTTGTGTGATGTGTCTGATGTGTGCTCTGTGCTTGTGTAATGTGTCTGATGTGTGCTTTGTACTTGTGTGATGTGTCTGATGTGTGCTTTGTGCTTGGTGACGTGTCTGATGTGTGCTCTGTGCTTGGGTGATGTGTCTGATGTGTGTTCTGCGCTTGTATGATGTGTCTGATGTGTGCTCTGTGCTTGTGTGATGTGTCTGATGTGTGGGCTGGGTTCGTATGATGTGTCTGATGTGTGCTCTGTGCTTGTATGATGTGTCTGATGTGTGCTCTGTGATTGTGTGATGTGTCTGATGTGTGCTCTGTGCTTGTGTGATGTGTCTGATGTGTGCTCTGTGCTTGGGTGATGTGTCTGATGTGTGCTCTGTGCTTGTATGATGTGTCTGATGTGTGCTCTGTGCTTGGGTGATGTGTCTGATGTGTGCTCTGTGCTTGTGTGATGTGTCTGATGTGTGTTCTGTGCTTGTGTGATGTGTCTGATGTGTGCTCTGTCCTTGTGTGATGTGTCTGATGTGTGGGCTGTGCTCGTATGATGTGTCTGATGTGTGTTCTGTGCTTGTGTGATGTGTCTGATGTGTGCTCTGTCCTTGTGTGATGTGTCTGATATGTGCTCTGTTCTTGTGGGATGTGTCTGATGTGTGCTCTGTGCTTGTGTGATATGTCTGATGTGTGCTCTGTTCTTGTGTGATGTGTCTGATGTGTGGGCTGTGCTCGTATGATGTGTCTGATGTGTGTTCTGTGCTTGTGTGATGTGTCTGATGTGTGCTCTGTCCTTGTGTGATGTGTCTGATATGTGCTCTGTTCTTGTGGGATGTGTCTGATGTGTGCTCTGTGCTTGTGTGATGTGTCTGATGTGTGCTCTGTTCTTGTGTGATGTGTCTGATGTGTGCTCTGCACTTGTGTGATGTGTCTGAGGTGTGTTCTGTGCTTGTGTGATGTGTCTGATGTGTGGGCTGTGCTTGTGTGATATGTCTGATGTGCGCTCTGTGCTTGTGTGATGTGTCTGATGTGCGCTATGCTTGTGTGATGTGTCTGATGTGCGCTCTGTGCTTGTGTGATGTGTCTGATGTGCGCAGTGCTTGTGTGATGTGTCTGATGTGTGCTCTGTGCTTGTGTGATGTGTCTGATGTGTGCTTGGTGCTTGTGTGATGTGTCTGATGTGCACTCTGTGCTTGTGTGATGTGTCTGATGTGTGTTCTGTGCTTGTGTGATGTGTCTGATGTGTGCTCGGTGCTTGTGTGATGTGTCTGATGTGCGCTCTGTGCTTGTGTGATGTGTCTGATGTGTGCTCTGTGCTTGTGTGATGTGTCTGATGTGTGCTCTGTGCTTGTGTGATGTGTCTGATGTGTGCTCTATGCTTGTGTGATGTGTCTGATGTGTGCTCTGTTCTTGTGTGATGTGTCTGATGTGTGCTTGTGTGATGTGTCTGATGTGCGCTCTGTGCTTGTGTGATGTGTCTGATGTGTGCTCTGTGCTTGTGTGATGTGTCTCATGTGTGCTCTATGCTTGTGTGATGTGTCTGATGTGCGCTCTGTGCTTGTGTGATGTGTCTGATGTGCGCTCTGTGCTTGTGTGATGTGTCTGATGTGCGCTGTGCTTGTGTGATGTGTCTGATGTGTGCTCTGTGCTTGTGTGATGTGTCTGATGTGTGCTCGGTGCTTGTGTGATGTGTCTGATGTGCGCCCTGTGCTTGTGTGATGTGTCTGATGTGTGTTCTGTGCTTGTGTGATGTGTCTGATGTGTGCTCTGTCCTTGTGTGATGTGTCTGATGTGTGCTCTGTTCTTGTGTGGTGTGTCTGATGTGTGCTCTGTGCTTGTGTGATGTGTCTGATGTGTGCTCTGTTCTTGTGTGATGTGTCTGATGTGTGCTCTGCACTTGTGTGATGTGTCTGATGTGTGCTCTGCACTTGTGTGATGTGTCTGATGTGTGTTCTGTGCTTGTGTGATGTGTCTGATGTGTGCTCTATGCTTGTGTGATGTGTCTGATGTGTGCTCTGTTCTTGTGTGGTGTGTCTGATGTGTGCTCTGTGCTTGTGTGATGTGTCTGATGTGTGCTCTGTTCTTGTGTGATGTGTCTGATGTGTGCTCTGCACTTGTGTGATGTGTCTGATGTGTGCTCTGCACTTGTGTGATGTGTCTGATGTGTGTTCTGTGCTTGTGTGATGTGTCTGATGTGTGCTCTGTGCTTGTGTGATGTGTATGATGTGCGCTCTGTGCTTGTGTGATGTGTCTGATGTGCGCTGTGCTTGTGTGATGTGTCTGATGTGCGCTCTGTGCTTGTGTGATGTGTCTGATATGCGCTGTGCTTGTGTGATGTGTCTGATATGTGCTCTGTGCTTGAGTGATGTGTATGATGTGTGCTCTGTACTTGTGTGATGTGTCTGATGTGCGCTGTGCTTGTGTGATGTGTCTGATGTGTGCTCTGTGCTTGGGTGATGTGTCTGATGTGTGTTCTGCGCTTGTATGATGTGTCTGATGTGTGTTCTGTGCTTGTGTTATATGTCTGATGTGTTCATTGTGCTTGTGTGATGTGTCTGATGTGTGCTCTGTGCTTGTGTGATGTGTCCCATGTGTGCTCTGTACTTGTGTGATGTGTCTGATGTGTCTTCTGTGCAGTGTGATGTGTCTTATATGTGTGCTGTGCTTGTGTGATGTGTCTGATGTGTTCTCTGTGCTTGTGTGATGTGTCTGATGTGTCTTCTGTGCTTGTGTGATGTGTCTGATGTGTGCTCTGTGCTTGTGTGATGTGTGTGATGTGTGCTCTGTGCTTGTGTGATGTGTCTTATATGTGGGCTGTGCTTGTGTGATGTGTCTGATGTGTGCTCTGTGCTTGTGTGATGTGTCTGATGTGTGCTCTGTGCTTGTGTGATGTGTCTGATGTGTGTTCTGTGCTTGTGTGATGTGTCTTATATGTGGGCTGTGCTTGTGTGATGTGTCTGATGTGTTCTCTGTGCTTGTGTGATGTGTCTGATGTGTCTTCTGTGCTTGTGTGATGTGTCTGATGTGTGCTCTATTCTTGTCTAATGTGTCTGATGTGTGCTCTGGAGTTGTGTGATGTGTCTGATGTGTGCTCTGTTCTTGTGTGATGTGTCTGATGTGTGCTCTGCACTTGTGTGATGTGTCTGATGTGTGTTCTGTGCTTGTGTGATGTGTCTGATGTGTGCTCTGTGTTTGTGTGATATGTCTGATGTGTGCTCTGTTCTTGTGTGATGTGTCTGATGTGTGCTCTGTGTTTGTGTGATGTGTCTGATGTGTGCTCTGTGTTTGTGTGATGTGTCTGATGTGTGCTCTATGCTTGTGTGATGTGTCTGATGTGTGCTCTGTGCTAGGGTAATGTGTCTGGTGTGTGCTATGTGCTTGTGTGATGTGTCTGATGTGTGCTCTGTGCTTGTGTAATGTGTCTGATGTGTGCTATATGCTTGTGTGATGTGTCTGATGTGTACTCTGTCCTTGTGTGATGTGTCTGATGTGTGCTCTGTGCTTGTGTAATGTGTCTGATGTGTGCTCTGTGCTTGAGTGATGTGTATGATGTGTGTTCTGTACTTGTGTGATGTGTGCTCTGTACTTGTGTGATGTGTCGGATGTGGGCTCTGTACTTGTGTGATGTGTCTGATGTGTGCTCTTTGCTTGTGTGATGTGTCTGATGTGTGTTCTGTGCTTGTGTGATGTGTCTGATATGTGCTCTGTGCTTGTGTGATGTGTCTGATGTGTGCTATGTGCTTGGGTGATGTGTCTGATGTGTACTCTGTCCTTGTGTGATGTGTCTGATGTGTGCACTGTGCTTGTGTAATGTGTCTGATGTGTGCTCTGTGATTGTGTGATGTGTCTGATGTGTGCTCTGTGCTTGTGTGATGTGTCTGATGTGTGCTCTGTGATTGTGTGATGTGTCTGATGTGTGCTCTGTTCTTGTGTGATGTGTCTGATGTTTGCTCTGTACTTGTGTGATGTGTCTGATGTGTGCTCTGTGCTTGTGTGATGTGTCTGATGTGTGCTCTGTGCTTGTGTGATGTGTCTGATGTGTGCTCTGTGCTTGTGCAATGTGTCTGATGTGCGCTCTGTCCTTGTGTGATGTGTCTGATATGTGCTCTGTTCTTGTGGGATGTGTCTGATGTGTGCTCTGTGCTTGTGTGATGTGTCTGATGTGTGCTCTGTTCTTGTGTGATGTGTCTGATGTGTGCTCTGCACTTGTGTGATGTGTCTGATGTGTGCTCTGCACTTGTGTGATGTGTCTGAGGTGTGTTCTGTGCTTGTGTGATGTGTCTGATGTGTGGGCTGTGCTTGTGTGATATGTCTGATGTGCGCTCTGTGCTTGTGTGATGTGTCTGATGTGCGCTATGCTTGTGTGATGTGTCTGATGTGCGCTCTGTGCTTGTGTGATGTGTCTGATGTGCGCTGTGCTTGTGTGATGTGTCTGATGTGTGCTCTGTGCTTGTGTGATGTGTCTGATGTGTGCTTGGTGCTTGTGTGATGTGTCTGATGTGCACTCTGTGCTTGTGTGATGTGTCTGATGTGTGTTCTGTGCTTGTGTGATGTGTCTGATGTGTGCTCGGTGCTTGTGTGATGTGTCTGATTGCGCTCTGTGCTTGTGTGATGTGTCTGATGTGTGCTCTGTGCTTGTGTGATGTGTCTGATGTGTGCTCTGTGCTTGTGTGATGTGTCTGATGTGTGCTCTATGCTTGTGTGATGTGTCTGATGTGTGCTCTGTTCTTGTGTGATGTGTCTGATGTGTGCTTGTGTGATGTGTCTGATGTGCGCTCTGTGCTTGTGTGATGTGTCTGATGTGTGCTCTGTGCTTGTGTGATGTGTCTCATGTGTGCTCTATGCTTGTGTGATGTGTCTGATGTGCGCTCTGTGCTTGTGTGATGTGTCTGATGTGCGCTCTGTGCTTGTGTGATGTGTCTGATGTGCGCTGTGCTTGTGTGATGTGTCTGATGTGTTCTCTGTGCTTGTGTGATGTGTCTGATGTGTGCTCGGTGCTTGTGTGATGTGTCTGATGTGCGCCCTGTGCTTGTGTGATGTGTCTGATGTGTGTTCTGTGCTTGTGTGATGTGTCTGATGTGTGCTCTGTCCTTGTGTGATGTGTCTGATGTGTGCTCTGTTCTTGTGTGGTGTGTCTGATGTGTGCTCTGTGCTTGTGTGATGTGTCTGATGTGTGCTCTGTTCTTGTGTGATGTGTCTGATGTGTGCTCTGCACTTGTGTGATGTGTCTGATGTGTGCTCTGCACTTGTGTGATGTGTCTGATGTGTGTTCTGTGCTTGTGTGATGTGTCTGATGTGTGCTCTATGCTTGTGTGATGTGTCTGATGTGTGCTCTGTGCTTGTGTGATGTGTCTGATGTGCGCTCTGTGCTTGTGTGATGTGTCTGATGTGCGCTGTGCTTATGTGATGTGTCTGATGTGCGCTCTGTGCTTGTGTGATGTGTCTGATATGCGCTGTGCTTGTGTGATGTGTCTGATATGTGCTCTGTGCTTGAGTGATGTGTATGATGTGTGCTCTGTACTTGTGTGATGTGTCTGATGTGCGCTGTGCTTGTGTGATGTGTCTGATGTGTGCTCTGTGCTTGGGTGATGTGTCTGATGTGTGTTCTGCGCTTGTATGATGTGTCTGATGTGTGTTCTGTGCTTGTGTTATATGTCTGATGTGTTCATTGTGCTTGTGTGATGTGTCTGATGTGTGCTCTGTGCTTGTGTGATGTGTCCCATGTGTGCTCTGTACTTGTGTGATGTGTCTGATGTGTCGTCTGTGCAGTGTGATGTGTCTTATATGTGTGCTGTGCTTGTGTGATGTGTCTGATGTGTTCTCTGTGCTTGTGTGATGTGTCTGATGTGTCTTCTGTGCTTGTGTGATGTGTCTGATGTGTGCTCTGTGCTTGTGTGATGTGTCTGATGTGTGCTCTGTGCTTGTGTGATGTGTCTTATATGTGGGCTGTGCTTGTGTGATGTGTCTGATGTGTGCTCTGTGCTTGTGTGATGTGTCTGATGTGTGCTCTGTGCTTGTGTGATGTGTCTGATGTGTGCTCTGTGCTTGTGTGATGTGTCTTATATGTGGGCTGTGCTTGTGTGATGTGTCTGATGTGTGCTCTGTGCTTGTGTGATGTGTCTGATGTGTTCTCTGTGCTTGTGTGATGTGTTTGATGTGTGCTCTGTGCTTGTGTGATGTGTCTTATATGTGGGCTGTGCTTGTGTGATGTGTCTGATGTGTTCTCTGTGCTTGTGTGATGTGTCTGATGTGTCTTCTGTGCTTGTGTGATGTGTCTGATGTGTGCTCTATTCTTGTCTAATGTGTCTGATGTGTGCTCTGGAGTTGTGTGATGTGTCTGATGTGTGCTCTGTTCTTGTGTGATGTGTCTGATGTGTGCTCTGCACTTGTGTGATGTGTCTGATGTGTGTTCTGTGCTTGTGTGATATGTCTGATGTGTGTTCTGTGCTTGTGTGATGTGTCTGATGTGTGCTCTGTGTTTGTGTGATATGTCTGATGTGTGCTCTGTTCTTGTGTGATGTGTCTGATGTGTGCTCTGTGTTTGTGTGATGTGTCTGATGTGTGCTCTGTGTTTGTGTGATGTGTCTGATGTGTGCTCTATGCTTGTGTGATGTGTCTGATGTGTGCTCTGTGCTAGGGTAATGTGTCTGGTGTGTGCTATATGCTTGTGTGATGTGTCTGATGTGTACTCTGTCCTTGTGTGATGTGTCTGATGTGTGCTCTGTGCTTGTGTAATGTGTCTGATGTGTGCTCTGTGCTTGAGTGATGTGTATGATGTGTGTTCTGTACTTGTGTGATGTGTGCTCTGTACTTGTGTGATGTGTCGGATGTGGGCTCTGTACTTGTGTGATGTGTCTGATGTGTGCTCTTTGCTTGTGTGATGTGTCTGATGTGTGTTCTGTGCTTGTGTGATGTGTCTGATATGTGCTCTGTGCTTGTGTGATGTGTCTGATGTGTGCTATGTGCTTGGGTGATGTGTCTGATGTGTACTCTGTCCTTGTGTGATGTGTCTGATGTGTGCACTGTGCTTGTGTAATGTGTCTGATGTGTGCTCTGTGATTGTGTGATGTGTCTGATGTGTGCTCTGTGCTTGTGTGATGTGTCTGATGTGTGCTCTGTGATTGTGTGATGTGTCTGATGTGTGCTCTGTTCTTGTGTGATGTGTCTGATGTTTGCTCTGTACTTGTGTGATGTGTCTGATGTGTGCTCTGTGCTTGTGTGATGTGTCTGATGTGTGCTCTGTGCTTGTGTGATGTGTCTGATGTGTGCTCTGTGATTGTGTGATGTGTCTGATGTGTGCTCTGTTCTTGTGTGATGTGTCTGATGTTTGCTCTGTACTTGTGTGATGTGTCTGATGTGTGCTCTGTGCTTGTGCAATGTGTCTGATGTGCGCTCTGTCCTTGTGTGATGTGTCTGATATGTGCTCTGTTCTTGTGGGATGTGTCTGATGTGTGCTCTGTGCTTGTGTGATGTGTCTGATGTGTGCTCTGTTCTTGTGTGATGTGTCTGATGTGTGCTCTGCACTTGTGTGATGTGTCTGATGTGTGCTCTGCACTTGTGTGATGTGTCTGAGGTGTGTTCTGTGCTTGTGTGATGTGTCTGATGTGTGGGCTGTGCTTGTGTGATATGTCTGATGTGCGCTCTGTGCTTGTGTGATGTGTCTGATGTGCGCTATGCTTGTGTGATGTGTCTGATGTGCGCTCTGTGCTTGTGTGATGTGTCTGATGTGCGCTGTGCTTGTGTGATGTGTCTGATGTGTGCTCTGTGCTTGTGTGATGTGTCTGATGTGTGCTTGGTGCTTGTGTGATGTGTCTGATGTGCACTCTGTGCTTGTGTGATGTGTCTGATGTGTGTTCTGTGCTTGTGTGATGTGTCTGATGTGTGCTCGGTGCTTGTGTGATGTGTCTGATGTGCGCTCTGTGCTTGTGTGATGTGTCTGATGTGTGCTCTGTGCTTGTGTGATGTGTCTGATGTGTGCTCTGTGCTTGTGTGATGTGTCTGATGTGTGCTCTATGCTTGTGTGATGTGTCTGATGTGTGCTCTGTTCTTGTGTGATGTGTCTGATGTGTGCTTGTGTGATGTGTCTGATGTGCGCTCTGTGCTTGTGTGATGTGTCTGATGTGTGCTCTGTGCTTGTGTGATGTGTCTCATGTGTGCTCTATGCTTGTGTGATGTGTCTGATGTGCGCTCTGTGCTTGTGTGATGTGTCTGATGTGCGCTCTGTGCTTGTGTGATGTGTCTGATGTGCGCTGTGCTTGTGTGATGTGTCTGATGTGTGCTCTGTGCTTGTGTGATGTGTCTGATGTGTGCTCGGTGCTTGTGTGATGTGTCTGATGTGCTCCCTGTGCTTGTGTGATGTGTCTGATGTGTGTTCTGTGCTTGTGTGATGTGTCTGATGTGTGCTCTGTGCTTGTGTGATGTGTCTGATGTGTGCTCTGTTCTTGTGTGATGTGTCTGATGTGTGCTCTGCACTTGTGTGATGTGTCTGATGTGTGCTCTGCACTTGTGTGATGTGTCTGATGTGTGTTCTGTGCTTGTGTGATGTGTCTGATGTGTGCTCTATGCTTGTGTGATGTGTCTGATGTGTGCTCTGTGCTTGTGTGATGTGTCTGATGTGCGCTGTGTGCTTGTGTGATGTGTCTGATGTGCGCTGTGCTTGTGTGATGTGTCTGATGTGCGCTCTGTGCTTGTGTGATGTGTCTGATATGCGCTGTGCTTGTGTGATGTGTCTGATATGTGCTCTGTGCTTGAGTGATGTGTATGATGTGTGCTCTGTACTTGTGTGATGTGTCTGATGTGCGCTGTGCTTGTGTGATGTGTCTGATGTGTGCTCTGTGCTTGGGTGATGTGTCTGATGTGTGTTCTGCGCTTGTATGATGTGTCTGATGTGTGTTCTGTGCTTGTGTTATATGTCTGATGTGTTCATTGTGCTTGTGTGATGTGTCTGATGTGTGCTCTGTGCTTGTGTGATGTGTCCCATGTGTGCTCTGTACTTTTGTGATGTGTCTGATGTGTCGTCTGTGCAGTGTGATGTGTCTTATATGTGTGCTGTGCTTGTGTGATGTGTCTGATGTGTTCTCTGTGCTTGTGTGATGTGTCTGATGTGTCTTCTGTGCTTGTGTGATGTGTCTGATGTGTGCTCTGTGCTTGTGTGATGTGTCTGATGTGTGCTCTGTGCTTGTGTGATGTGTCTTATATGTGGGCTGTGCTTGTGTGATGTGTCTGATGTGTGCTCTGTGCTTGTGTGATGTGTCTGATGTGTGCTCTGTGCTTGTGTGATGTGTCTGATGTGTGCTCTGTGCTTGTGTGATGTGTTTTATATGTGGGCTGTGCTTGTGTGATGTGTCTGATGTGTTCTCTGTGCTTGTGTGATGTGTCTGATGTGTCTTCTGTGCTTGTGTGATGTGTCTGATGTGTGCTCTATTCTTGTCTAATGTGTCTGATGTGTGCTCTGGAGTTGTGTGATGTGTCTGATGTGTGCTCTGTTCTTGTGTGATGTGTCTGATGTGTGCTCTGCACTTGTGTGATGTGTCTGATGTGTGTTCTGTGCTTGTGTGATGTGTCTGATGTGTGTTCTGTGCTTGTGTGATGTGTCTGATGTGTGCTCTGTGTTTGTGTGATATGTCTGATGTGTGCTCTGTTCTTGTGTGATGTGTCTGATGTGTGCTCTGTGTTTGTGTGATGTGTCTGATGTGTGCTCTGTGTTTGTGTGATGTGTCTGATGTGTGCTCTATGCTTGTGTGATGTGTCTGATGTGTGCTCTGTGCTAGGGTAATGTGTCTGGTGTGTGCTATGTGCTTGTGTGATGTGTCTGATGTGTGCTCTGTGCTTGTGTAATGTGTCTGATGTGTGCTATATGCTTGTGTGATGTGTCTGATGTGTACTCTGTCCTTGTGTGATGTGTCTGATGTGTGCTCTATGCTTGAGTGATGTGTATGATGTGTGTTCTGTACTTGTGTGATGTGTGCTCTGTACTTGTGTGATGTGTCGGATGTGGGCTCTGTACTTGTGTGATGTGTCTGATGTGTGCTCTTTGCTTGTGTGATGTGTCTGATGTGTGTTCTGTGCTTGTGTGATGTGTCTGATATGTGCTCTGTGCTTGTGTGATGTGTCTGATGTGTGCTATGTGCTTGGGTGATGTGTCTGATGTGTACTCTGTCCTTGTGTGATGTGTCTGATGTGTGCTCTGTCCTTGTGTGATGTGTCTGATGTGTGCTCTGTTCTTGTGTGGTGTGTCTGATGTGTGCTCTGTGCTTGTGTGATGTGTCTGACGTGTGCTCTGTTCTTGTGTGATGTGTCTGATGTGTGCTCTGCACTTGTGTGATGTGTCTGATGTGTGCTCTGCACTTGTGTGATGTGTCTGATGTGTGTTCTGTGCTTGTGTGATGTGTCTGATGTGTGCTCTATGCTTGTGTGATGTGTCTGATGTGTGCTCTGTGCTTGTGTGATGTGTCTGATGTGCGCTGTGTGCTTGTGTGATGTGTCTGATGTGCGCTGTGCTTGTGTGATGTGTCTGATGTGCGCTCTGTGCTTGTGTGATGTGTCTGATATGCGCTGTGCTTGTGTGATGTGTCTGATATGTGCTCTGTGCTTGAGTGATGTGTATGATGTGTGCTCTGTACTTGTGTGATGTGTCTGATGTGCGCTGTGCTTGTGTGATGTGTCTGATGTGTGCTCTGTGCTTGGGTGATGTGTCTGATGTGTGTTCTGCGCTTGTATGATGTGTCTGATGTGTGTTCTGTGCTTGTGTTATATGTCTGATGTGTTCATTGTGCTTGTGTGATGTGTCTGATGTGTGCTCTGTGCTTGTGTGATGTGTCCCATGTGTGCTCTGTACTTTTGTGATGTGTCTGATGTGTCGTCTGTGCAGTGTGATGTGTCTTATATGTGTGCTGTGCTTGTGTGATGTGTCTGATGTGTTCTCTGTGCTTGTGTGATGTGTCTGATGTGTCTTCTGTGCTTGTGTGATGTGTCTGATGTGTGCTCTGTGCTTGTGTGATGTGTCTGATGTGTGCTCTGTGCTTGTGTGATGTGTCTTATATGTGGGCTGTGCTTGTGTGATGTGTCTGATGTGTGCTCTGTGCTTGTGTGATGTGTCTGATGTGTGCTCTGTGCTTGTGTGATGTGTCTGATGTGTGCTCTGTGCTTGTGTGATGTGTTTTATATGTGGGCTGTGCTTGTGTGATGTGTCTGATGTGTCTTCTGTGCTTGTGTGATGTGTCTGATGTGTGCTCTATTCTTGTCTAATGTGTCTGATGTGTGCTCTGGAGTTGTGTGATGTGTCTGATGTGTGCTCTGTTCTTGTGTGATGTGTCTGATGTGTGCTCTGCACTTGTGTGATGTGTCTGATGTGTGTTCTGTGCTTGTGTGATGTGTCTGATGTGTGTTCTGTGCTTGTGTGATGTGTCTGATGTGTGCTCTGTGTTTGTGTGATATGTCTGATGTGTGCTCTGTTCTTGTGTGATGTGTCTGATGTGTGCTCTGTGTTTGTGTGATGTGTCTGATGTGTGCTCTGTGTTTGTGTGATGTGTCTGATGTGTGCTCTATGCTTGTGTGATGTGTCTGATGTGTGCTCTGTGCTAGGGTAATGTGTCTGGTGTGTGCTATGTGCTTGTGTGATGTGTCTGATGTGTGCTCTGTGCTTGTGTAATGTGTCTGATGTGTGCTATATGCTTGTGTGATGTGTCTGATGTGTACTCTGTGCTTGTGTAATGTGTCTGATGTGTGCTCTATGCTTGAGTGATGTGTATGATGTGTGTTCTGTACTTGTGTGATGTGTGCTCTGTACTTGTGTGATGTGTCGGATGTGGGCTCTGTACTTGTGTGATGTGTCTGATGTGTGCTCTTTGCTTGTGTGATGTGTCTGATGTGTGTTCTGTGCTTGTGTGATGTGTCTGATATGTGCTCTGTGCTTGTGTGATGTGTCTGATGTGTGCTATGTGCTTGGGTGATGTGTCTGATGTGTACTCTGTCCTTGTGTGATGTGTCTGATGTGTGCACTGTGCTTGTGTAATGTGTCTGATGTGTGCTCTGTGATTGTGTGATGTGTCTGATGTGTGCTCTGTGCTTGTGTGATGTGTCTGATGTGTGCTCTGTGATTGTGTGATGTGTCTGATGTGTGCTCTGTTCTTGTGTGATGTGTCTGATGTTTGCTCTGTACTTGTGTGATGTGTCTGATGTGTGCTCTGTGCTTGTGTGATGTGTCTGATGTGTGCTCTGTGCTTGTGTGATGTGTCTGATGTGTGCTCTGTGCTTGTGCAATGTGTCTGATGTGTGCTTTGTACTTGTGTGATGTGTCTGATGTGTGCTTTGTGCTTGGTGACGTGTCTGATGTGTGCTCTGTGTTTGTGTGATGTGTCTGATGTGTACTCTGTGCTTGTGTGATGTGTCTGATGTGTGCTCTGTGTTTGGGTGATGTGTCTGATGTGTGTTCTGCGCTTGTATGATGTGTCTGATGTGTGCTCTGTGCTTGTGTGATGTGTCTGATGTGTGGGCTGTGCTCGTATGATGTGTCTGATGTGTGTTCTGTGCTTGTGTGATGTGTCTGATGTGTGCTCTGTCCTTGTGTGATGTGTCTGATGTGTGCTCTGTGCTTGTGTGATGTGTCTGATGTGTGGGCTGTGCTCGTATGATGTGTCTGATGTGTGTTCTGTGCTTGTGTGATGTGTCTGATGTGTGCTCTGTCCTTGTGTGATGTGTCTGATGTGTGCTCTGTTCTTGTGTGATGTGTCTGATGTGTGCTCTGTGCTTGTGTGATGTGTCTGATGTGTGCTCTGTTCTTGTGTGATGTGTCTGATGTGTGCTCTGCACTTGTGTGATGTGTCTGATGTGTGCTCTGCACTTGTGTGATGTGTCTGATGTGTGTTCTGTGCTTGTGTGATGTGTCTGATGTGTGCTCTATGCTTGTGTGATGTGTCTGATGTGCGCTCTGTGCTTGTGTGATTTGTCTGATGTGCGCTCTGTGCTTGTGTGATTTGTCCGATGTGTGCTCTGCACTTGTGTGATGTGTCTGATGTGTGCTCTATGCTTGTGTGATGTGTCTGATATGTGCTCTATGCTTGTGTGATGTGTCTGATGTGCGCTCTGTGCTTGTGTGATGTGTCTGATGTGTGTTCTGTGCTTGTGTGATGTGTCTGATGTGTGCTCTGTGCTTGTGTGATGTGTCTGATGTGCGCTCTGTGCTTGTGTGATTTGTCTGATGTGCGCTGTGCTTGTGTGATGTGTCTGATGTGCGCTCTGTGCTTGTGTGATGTGTCTGATGTGTGCTCGGTGCTTGTGTGATGTGTCTGATGTGCGCTGTGCTTGTGTGATGTGTCTGATGTGCGCTCTGTGCTTGTGTGATGTGTCTGATGTGTGCTCGGTGCTTGTGTGATGTGTATGATGTGCGCTGTGCTTGTGTAATGTGTCTGATGTGTGCTCTGTGCTTGTGTGATGTGTCTGATGTGTGCTCGGTGCTTGTGTGATGTGTCTGATGTGTGCTCTGTGCTTGTGTGATGTGTCTGATGTGTGCTCTGTGCTTGTGTGATGTGTCTGATGTGTGCTCGGTGCTTGTGTGATGTGTCTGATGTGCGCTCTGTGCTTGTGTGATGTGTCTGATGTGTGCTCTGTGCTTGTGTGATGTGTCTGATGTGCGCTCTGTGCTTGTGTGATGTGTCTGATGTGCGCTCTGTGCTTGTGTGATGTGTCTGATGTGTGCTCTGTGCTTGTGTGATGTGTCTGATGTGTGCTCTATGCTTGTGTGATGTGTCTGATGTGTGTTCTGTACTTGTCTGATGTGTGCTCTGTTCTTGTGTGATGTGTCTGATGTGTGCTCGGTGCTTGTGTGATGTGTCTGATGTGCGCTCTGTGCTTGTGTGATGTGTCTGATGTGTGCTATATGCTTGTGTGATGTGTCTGATGTGTACTCTGTCCTTGTGTGATGTGTCTGATGTGTGCTCTGTGCTTGTGTAATGTGTCTGATGTGTGCTCTGTGCTTGAGTGATGTGTGCTCTGTGCTAGGGTAATGTGTCTGGTGTGTGCTATGTGCTTGTGTGATGTGTCTGATGTGTGCTCTATGCTTGTGTGATGTGTCTGATGTGTGCTATGTACTTGTGTGATGTGTCTGATGTGCGCTCTGTGCTTGTGTGATATGTCTGATGTGCGCTGTGCTTGTGTGATGTGTCTGATGTGCGCTCTGTGCTTGTGTGATGTGTCTGATGTGCGCTCTGTGCTTGTGTGATATGTCTGATGTGCGCTGTGCTTGTGTGATGTGTCTGATGTGCGCTCTGTGCTTGTGTGATGTGTCTGATGTGTGCTCGGTGCTTGTGTGATGTGTCTGATGTGCGCTGTGCTTGTGTGATGTGTCTGATGTGTGCTCTGTGCTTGTGTGATGTGTCTGATGTGTACTCGGTGCTTGTGTGATGTGTCTGATGTGCGCTCTGTGCTTGTGTGATGTGTCTGATGTGTGCTCTGTGCTTGTTTGATGTGTCTGATGTGTGCTCGGTGCTTGTGTGATGTGTCTGATGTGCGCTCTGTGCTTGTGTGATGTGTCTGATGTGTGCTCTGTGCTTGTGTGATGTGTCTGATGTGTGCTCTGTGCTTGTGTGATGTGTCTGATGTGTGCTCTATGCTTGTGTGATGTGTCTGATGTGTGCTCTGTTCTTGTGTGATGTGTCTGATGTGTGCTCGGTGCTTGTGTGATGTGTCTGATGTGCGCTCTGTGCTTGTGTGATATGTCTGATGTGTTCTCTGTGCTTGTGTGATGTGTCTGATGTGTGCTCTGTGCTTGTGTGATATGTCTGATGTGTGCTCTGTGCTTGGGTAATGTGTCTGATGTGTGTTCTGTGCTTGTGTGATGTGTCTGATGTGTACTCTGTCCTTGTGTGATGTGTCTGATTCTGATGTGTGTTCTGTACTTGTCTGAGGTGTGTTCTGTGCTTGTGTGATGTGTCTGATGTGTGGGCTGTGCTTGTGTGATGTGTCTGATGTGCGCTCTGTGCTTGTGTGATGTGTCTGATGTGTGCTATATACTTGTGTGATGTGTCTGATGTGTACTCTGTCCTTGTGTGATGTGTCTGATGTGTGCTCTGTGCTTGTGTAATGTGTCTGATGTGTGTTCTGTACTTGTGTGATGTGTGCTCTGTGCTAGGGTAATGTGTCTGGTGTGTGCTATGTGCTTGTGTGATGTGTCTGATGTGTGCTCTGTGCTTGTGTAATGTGTCTGATGTGTGCTATATGCTTGTGTGATGTGTCTGATGTGTACTCTGTCCTTGTGTGATGTGTCTGATGTGTGCTCTGTGCTTGTGTAATGTGTCTGATGTGTGCTCTGTGATTCTGTGATGTGTCTGATATGTGCTCTGTGATTGTGTGATGTGTCTGATGTGTGCTCTGTGCTTGTGTGATGTGTCTGATGTGTGCTCTGTTCTTGTGTGATGTGTCTGATGTGTGCTCTATGCTTGTGTGATGTGTCTGATGTGTGCTCTGTGCTTGTGTGATGTGTCTGATGTGTGCTCTATTCTTGTGTGATGTGTCTGTTGTGTGCTCTATGCTTGTGTGATGTGTCTGATGTGTGCTCTGTTCTTGTGTGATGTGTCTGATGTTTGCTCTGTGCTTGTGTGATGTGTCTGATGTGTGCTCTGTGTTTGTGTGATGTGTGTGATATGTGCTCTGTGCTTGTGTGATGTGTCTGATGTGTGCTCTGTGCTTGTGTGATGTGTCTGATGTGTGCTCTGTGCTTGTGTGATGTGTCTGATGTGTGCTCTGTGCTTGTGTAATGTGTCTGATGTGTGCTCTGTGCTTGGGTGATATGTCTGATGTGTGTTCTGCGCTTGTATGATGTGTCTGATGTGTGTTCTGTGCTTGTGTGATGTGTCTGATGTGTGCTCTGTGCTTGGGTGATATGTCTGATGTGTGTTCTGCGCTTGTATGATGTGTCTGATGTGTGTTCTGTGCTTGTGTGATGTGTCTGATGTGTGCTCTGTCCTTGTGTGATGTGTCTGATGTGTGCTCTGTGCTTGTGTGATGTGTCTGATGTGTGGGCTGTGCTCGTATGATGTGTCTGATGTGTGTTCTGTGCTTGTGTGATGTGTCTGATGTGTGCTCTGTCCTTGTGTGATGTGTCTGATATGTGCTCTGTTCTTGTGGGATGTGTCTGATGTGTGCTCTGTGCTTGTGTGATATGTCTGATGTGTGCTCTGTTCTTGTGTGATGTGTCTGATGTGTGCTCTGCACTTGTGTGATGTGTCTGATGTGTGCTCTGCACTTGTGTGATGTGTCTGATGTGTGTTCTGTGCTTGTGTGATGTGTCTGATGTGTGCTCTGTGCTTGTGTGATGTGTCTGATGTGCGCTCTGTGCTTGTGTGATGTGTCTGATGTGCGCTATGCTTGTGTGATGTGTCTGATGTGCGCTCTGTGCTTGTGTGATGTGTCTGATGTGCGCTGTGCTTGTGTGATGTGTCTGATGTGTGCTCTGTGCTTGTGTGATGTGTCTGATGTGTGCTCGGTGCTTGTGTGATGTGTCTGATGTGCACTCTGTGCTTGTGTGATGTGTCTGATGTGCGTTCTGTGCTTGTGTGATGTGTCTGATGTGTGCTCGGTGCTTGTGTGATGTGTCTGATGTGCGCTCTGTGCTTGTGTGATGTGTCTGATGTGTGCTCTGTGCTTGTGTGATGTGTCTGATGTGTGCTCTGTGCTTGTGTGATGTGTCTGATGTGTGCTCTATGCTTGTGTGATGTGTCTGATGTGTGCTCTGTTCTTTTGTGATGTGTCTGATGTGTGCTCGGTGCTTGTGTGATGTGTCTGATGTGCGATCTGTGCTTGTGTGATGTGTCTGATGTGCGCTCTGTGCTTGTGTGATGTGTCTGATGTGTGCTCTGTGCTTGTGTGATGTGTCTGATGTGTGCTCTGTGCTTGTGTGATGTGTCTGATGTGCGCTCTGTGCTTGTGTGATGTGTCTGATGTGCGCTCTGTGCTTGTGTGATGTGTCTGATGTGCGCTGTGCTTGTGTGATGTGTCTGATGTGTGCTCTGTGCTTGTGTGATGTGTCTGATGTGTGCTCTGTGCTTGTGTGATGTGTCTGATGTGCGCCCTGTGCTTGTGTGATGTGTCTGATGTGCGCCCTGTGCTTGTGTGATGTGTCTGATGTGTGTTCTGTGCTTGTGTGATGTGTCTGATGTGTGCTCTGTGCTTGTGTGATGTGTCTGATGTGCGCCCTGTGCTTGTGTGATGTGTCTGATGTGCGCCCTGTGCTTGTATGATGTGTCTGATGTGTGCTCTGTGCTTGTGTGATGTGTCTGATGTGTGCTCTGTGCTTGTGTGATGTGTCTGATGTGTGCTCTGTGCTTGTGTAATGTGTCTGATGTGTGCTATGTGCTTGGGTGAGATGTTTGATATGTACTCTGTCCTTGTGTGATGTGTCTGATGTGTGCACTGTGCTTGTGTAATGTGTCTGATGTGTGCTCTGTGCTTGTGTGATGTGTCTGATGTGTGCTCTGTGATTGTGTGATGTGTCTGATGTGTGTTCTGTGCTTGTGTGATGTGTCATATGTGTTCTAAGCTTGTGTGATGTGCCTGATGTGTGTTCTGTGCTTGTGTGATGTGTCTGATGTGTGCTCTCTGCTTGTGTGATGTGTCTGATGTGTGCTCTGTGCTTGTGTGATGTGTCTGATGTGCTCTCTTTGCTTGTGTGATGTGTCTGATGTGTGCTCTCTGCTTGTGTGATGTGTCTGATGTGTGCTCTGTGCTTGTGTAATGTGTCTGATGTGCTCTCTTTGCTTGTGTAATGTGTCTGATGTGTGCTATGTGCTTGTGTAATGTGTCTGATGTGTGACCTGTGCTTGTGTAATGTGTCTGATGTGTGCTCTGTGCTTGTGTGATGTGTCTGATGTGTGCTCTGTGCTTGGGTAATGTGTCTGATGTGTACTCTGTCCATGTGTGATGTGTCTGATGTGCGCTCTGTGCTTGTGTAATGTGTCTGATGTGTGCTATGTGCTTGTGTAATGTGTCTGATGTGTGCTATGTGCTTGTGTAATGTGTCTGATGTGTGCTCTGTGCTTAGGTAATGTGTCTAATGTGTGTTCTGTGCTTGTGTGATATGTCTGATGAGTTCACTGTGCTTGTGTGATGTGTCTGATGTGTACTCTGTCCTTGTGTGAAGTGTCTGTTGTGCGATCTGTGCTTGTGTAATATGTCTGATGTGCGCTCTGTGCTTCTGTGATGTGTCTGATGTGTTCATTGTGCTTGTGTGATGTGTCTGATGTGTGATCTGTGCTTGTGTGATGTGTCTGATGTGTGCTCTGTGCTTGTGTGATGTGTCTGATGTGTGGGCTGTGCTCGTATGATGTGTCTGATGTGTGTTCTGTGCTTGTGTGATGTGTCTGATGTGTGCTCTGTCCTTGTGTGATGTGTCTGATGTGAGCTCTGTGCTAGGGTAATGTGTCTGATGTGTGCTAGGTGCTTGCGTGATGTGTCTGATGTGTGCTCTATTCTTGTGTAATGTGTGTGATGTGTGCTCTGGAGTTGTGTGATGTGTCTGATGTGTGCTCTGCACTTGTGTGATGTGTCTGATGTGTGCTCTGCACTTGTGTGATGTGTCTGATGTGTGTTCTGTGCTTGTGTGATGTGTCTGATGTGTGTTCTGTGCTTGTGTGATGTGTCTGATGTGTGCTCTGTGCTTGTGTGATGTGTCTGATGTGTGCTCTGTGCTTGTGTGATATGTCTGATGTGTGCTCTGTGCTTGTGTAATGTGTCTGATGTGTGTTCTGTGCTTGTGTGTTATGTCTCATGTGTGCACTGTGCTTGTGTGATGTGTCTGATGTGTGCTCTGTGCTTGTGTAATGTGTCTGATGTGTGCTCTTTGCTTGTGTGATATGTCTGATGTGTGCTCTGTGCTTGGGTAATGTGTCTGATGTGTGTTCTGTGCTTGTGTGTTATGTCTCATGTGTGCACTGTGCTTGTGTGATGTGTCTGATGTGTGCTCTGTGCTTGGGTAATGTGTCTGATGTGTGTTCTTTGCTTGTGTGATATGTCTGATGTGTTCACTGTGCTTGTGTGATGTGTCTGATGTGTGTTCTGTGCTTGTGTGATGTGTCTGATGTGTACTCTGTCCTTGTGTGATGTGTCTGATGTGCGCTCTGTGCTTGTGTAATGTGTCTGATGTGTGCTCAGTGCTTGTGTGATTTGTCTGATGTGTGCTCTGTGCTTGGGTAATGTGTCTGATGTGTGCACTGTGCTTGTTTGATGTGTCTGATGTGTGTTCTGTGCTTGTGTGATGTGTCTGATGTGTGTTCTGTGTTTGTGTGATGTGTCTGATGTGTGCTCTGTTCTTGTGTGATGTATCTGATGTGTGCTCTGTGTTTGTGTGATGTGTCTGATGTGTGCTCTGTGTTTGTGTGATGTGTCTGATGTGTGCTCTATGCTTGTGTGATGTGTCTGATGTGTGCTCTGTGCTAGGGTGATGTGTCTGATGTGTACTCTGTCCTTGTGTGATGTGTCTGATGTGTGCTCTGTGCTTGTGTAATGTGTCTGATGTGTGCTCTGTGCTTGTGTGATGTGTATGATGTGTGTTCTGTACTTGTGTGATGTGTGCTCTGTACTTGTGTGATGTGTCGGATGTGTGCACTGTACTTGTGTGATGTGTCTGATGTGTGCTCTTTGCTTGTGTGATGTGTCTGATGTGTGTTCTGCGCTTGTGTGATGTGTCTGATGTGTGCTCTGTGATTGTGTGATGTGTCTGATGTGTGTTCTGTGCTTGTGTGATGTGTGCTCTATGCTTGTGTGATGTGTCTGATGTGTGCTCTGTGCTTGTGGGATGTGTCTGATGTGTGCACTGTGCTTGTGTAATGTGTCTGATGTGTGCTCTGTGATTGTGTGATGTGTCTGATGTGTGTTCTGTGCTTGTGTGATGTGTGCTCTATGCTTGTGTGATGTGTCTGATGTGTGCTCTGTGCTTGTGGGATGTGTCTGATGTGCGCTGTGCTTGTGTGATGTGTCTGATGTGTGCTCTGTGCTTGTGTAATGTGTCTGATGTGTGCTATGTGCTTGTGTGATGTGTCTGATTTGTGCTCTGTGCTTGGGTAATGTGTCTGATGTGTGTTCTGTGCTTGTGTGATGTGTCTAATGTGTGCACTGTGCTTGTGTGATGTGTCTGATGTGTGCTCTGTGCTTGGGTAATGTGTCTGATGTGTACTCTGTCCTTGTGTGATGTGTCTGATGTGTTCTATGTGCTTGTGTGATGTGTCTGATGTGTGCTCTGTGCTTGTGTGATATGTCTGATGTGTGTTCTGTGCTTGTGTGATGTGTCTGATGTGTGTTCTGTGTTTGTGTGATGTGTCTGATGTGTACTCTGTCCTTGTGTGATGTGTCTGATGTGTGTTCTGCGCTTGTGTGATGTGTCTGATGTGTGCTCTGGAGTTGTGTGATGTGTCTGATGTGTGCTCTGTTCTTGTGTGATGTGTCTGATGTGTGCTCTGCACTTGTGTGATGTGTCTGATGTGTGTTCTATGCTTGTGTGATGTGTCTGATGTGTGTTCTGTGCTTGTGTGATGTGTCTGATGTGTGCTCTGTGTTTGTGTGATGTGTCTGATGTGTGCTCTGTTCTTGTGTGATGTGTCTGATGTGTGCTCTGTGTTTGTGTGATGTGTCTGATGTGTGCTCTGTGTTTGTGTGATGTGTGTGATGTGTGTTCTATGCTTGTGTGATGTGTCTGATGTGTGCTCTGTGTTTGTGTGATGTGTCTGATGTGTGCTCTGTTCTTGTGTGATGTGTCTGATGTGTGCTCTGTGTTTGTGTGATGTGTCTGATGTGTGTTCTATGCTTGTGTGATGTGTCTGATGTGTGTTCTGTGCTTGTGTGATGTGTCTGATGTGTGCTCTGTTCTTGTGTGATGTGTCTGATGTTTGCTCTGTACTTGTGTGATGTTTCTGATGTGTGCTCTGTGTTTGTGTGATGTGTGTGATGTGTGCTCTGTGCTTGTGTGATGTGTCTGATGTGTGCTCTGTGCTTGTGTGATGTGTCTGATGTGTGCTCTGTGCTTGTGTAATGTGTCTGATGTGTGCTTTGTACTTGTGTGATATGTCTGATGTGTGCTTTGTGCTTGGTGACGTGTCTGATGTGTGCTCTGTGTTTGTGTGATGTGTCTGATGTGTACTCTGTGCTTGTGTGATGTGTCTGATGTGTGCTCTGTGCTTGGGTGATGTGTCTGATGTGTGTTCTGCGCTTGTATGATGTGTCTGATGTGTGCTCTGTGCTTGTGTGATGTGTCTGTTGTGTGTTCTGTGCTTGTGTGATGTGTCTGATGTGTGCTCTGTCCTTGTGTGATGTGTCTGATGTGTGCTCTGTTCTTGTGTGGTGTGTCTGATGTGTGCTCTGTGCTTGTGTGATGTGTCTGATGTGTGCTCTGTTCTTGTGTGATGTGTCTGATGTGTGCTCTGCACTTGTGTGATGTGTCTGATGTGTGCTCTGCACTTGTGTGATGTGTCTGATGTGTGTTCTGTGCTTGTGTGATGTGTCTGATGTGTGCTCTATGCTTGTGTGATGTGTCTGATGTGTGCTCTGTGCTTGTGTGATGTGTCTGATGTGCGCTCTGTGCTTGTGTGATGTGTCTGATGTGCGCTGTGCTTGTGTGATGTGTCTGATGTGAGCTCTGTGCTTGTGTGATGTGTCTGATGTGTGCTCGGTGCTTGTGTGATGTGTCTGATATGCGCTGTGCTTGTGTGATGTGTCTGATATGTGCTCTGTGCTTGAGTGATGTGTATGATGTGTGCTCTGTACTTGTGTGATGTGTCTGATGTGCGCTGTGCTTGTGTGATGTGTCTGATGTGTGCTCTGTGCTTGGGTGATGTGTCTGATGTGTGTTCTGCGCTTGTGTGATGTGTCTGATGTGTGCTCTGTACTTGTGTGATGTGTCTGATGTGTGCTCTGTGCTTGTGTGATGTGTCTGATGTGTGGGCTGTGCTTGTGTGATGTGTCTGATGTGTGCTCTGTGCTTGGGTAATGTGTCTGATGTGTGTTCTGTGCTTGTGTGTTATGTCTCATGTGTGCACTGTCCTTGTGTGATGTGTCTGATGTGTGCTCTGTGCTTGTGTGATGTGTCTGATGTGTGCTCTGTGCTTGTGTGATGTGTCTGATGTGTGTTCTTTGCTTGTGTGATGTGTCTGATGTGTTCACTGTGCTTGTGTGATGTGTCTGATGTGTGTTCTGTGCTTGTGTGATGTGTCTGATGTGTACTCTGTCCTTGTGTGATGTGTCTGATGTGCGCTCTGTGCTTGTGTAATGTGTCTGATGTGTGCTCTGTGCTTGTGTAATGTGTCTGATGTGTGCTCTGTACTTGTGTGATGTGTCTGATGTGTGCTCTGTGCTTGTGTAATGTGTCTGATGTGTACTCTGTCCTTGTGTGATGTGTCTGATGTGCGCTCTGTGCTTGTGTGATGTGTCTGATGTGTGCTCTGTGCTTGTGTGATGTGTCTGATGTGTTCACTGTGCTTGTGTGATGTGTCTGATGTGTGTTCTGTGCTTGTGTGATGTGTCTGATGTGTGCTCTGTGCTTGGGTAATGTGTCTGATGTGTGTTCTGTGCTTGTGTGATATGTCTGATGTGTGTTCTGTGCTTGTGTGATGTGTCTGATGTGTGCTCTGTTCTTGTGTGATGTGTCTGATGTTTGCTCTGTACTTGTGTGATGTTTCTGATGTGTGCTCTGTGTTTGTGTGATGTGTGTGATGTGTGCTCTGTGCTTGTGTGATGTGTCTGATGTGTGCTCTGTGCTTGTGTGATGTGTCTGATGTGTGCTCTGTGCTTGTGTAATGTGTCTGATGTGTGCTTTGTACTTGTGTGATATGTCTGATGTGTGCTTTGTGCTTGGTGACGTGTCTGATGTGTGCTCTGTGTTTGTGTGATGTGTCTGATGTGTACTCTGTGCTTGTGTGATGTGTCTGATGTGTGCTCTGTGCTTGGGTGATGTGTCTGATGTGTGTTCTGCGCTTGTATGATGTGTCTGATGTGTGCTCTGTGCTTGTGTGATGTGTCTGTTGTGTGTTCTGTGCTTGTGTGATGTGTCTGATGTGTGCTCTGTCCTTGTGTGATGTGTCTGATGTGTGCTCTGTTCTTGTGTGGTGTGTCTGATGTGTGCTCTGTGCTTGTGTGATGTGTCTGATGTGTGCTCTGTTCTTGTGTGATGTGTCTGATGTGTGCTCTGCACTTGTGTGATGTGTCTGATGTGTGCTCTGCACTTGTGTGATGTGTCTGATGTGTGTTCTGTGCTTGTGTGATGTGTCTGATGTGTGCTCTATGCTTGTGTGATGTGTCTGATGTGTGCTCTGTGCTTGTGTGATGTGTCTGATGTGCGCTCTGTGCTTGTGTGATGTGTCTGATGTGCGCTGTGCTTGTGTGATGTGTCTGATGTGCGCTCTGTGCTTGTGTGATGTGTCTGATGTGTGCTCGGTGCTTGTGTGATGTGTCTGATATGCGCTGTGCTTGTGTGATGTGTCTGATATGTGCTCTGTGCTTGAGTGATGTGTATGATGTGTGCTCTGTACTTGTGTGATGTGTCTGATGTGCGCTGTGCTTGTGTGATGTGTCTGATGTGTGCTCTGTGCTTGGGTGATGTGTCTGATGTGTGTTCTGCGCTTGTGTGATGTGTCTGATGTGTGCTCTGTACTTGTGTGATGTGTCTGATGTGTGCTCTGTGCTTGTGTGATGTGTCTGATGTGTGGGCTGTGCTTGTGTGATGTGTCTGATGTGTGCTCTGTGCTTGGGTAATGTGTCTGATGTGTGTTCTGTGCTTGTGTGTTATGTCGCATGTGTGCACTGTCCTTGTGTGATGTGTCTGATGTGTGCTCTGTGCTTGTGTGATGTGTCTGATGTGTGCTCTGTGCTTGTGTGATGTGTCTGATGTGTGTTCTTTGCTTGTGTGATGTGTCTGATGTGTTCACTGTGCTTGTGTGATGTGTCTGATGTGTGTTCTGTGCTTGTGTGATGTGTCTGATGTGTACTCTGTCCTTGTGTGATGTGTCTGATGTGCGCTCTGTGCTTGTGTAATGTGTCTGATGTGTGCTCTGTGCTTGTGTAATGTGTCTGATGTGTGCTCTGTACTTGTGTGATGTGTCTGATGTGTGCTCTGTGCTTGTGTAATGTGTCTGATGTGTACTCTGTCCTTGTGTGATGTGTCTGATGTGCGCTCTGTGCTTGTGTGATGTGTCTGATGTGTGCTCTGTGCTTGTGTGATGTGTCTGATGTGTTCACTGTGCTTGTGTGATGTGTCTGATGTGTGTTCTGTGCTTGTGTGATGTGTCTGATGTGTGCTCTGTGCTTGGGTAATGTGTCTGATGTGTGTTCTGTGCTTGTGTGATATGTCTGATGTGTGCACTGTGCTTGTTTGATGTGACTGATGTGTGTTCTGTGCTTGTGTTATATGTCTGATGTGTTCATTGTGCTTGTTTGATGTGTCTGATGTGTACTCTGTCCTTGTGTGATGTGTCTGATGTGTGCTCTGT
This sequence comes from Dendrobates tinctorius, assembly GCF_039654945.1. Lineage (NCBI taxonomy): Eukaryota > Metazoa > Chordata > Amphibia > Anura > Dendrobatidae > Dendrobates > Dendrobates tinctorius. The sequence goes on along the minus strand of NW_027361696.1, from coordinate 28,175,730 downwards.
GCTTGTGTGATGTGTCTGATGTGTCTTCTGTGCTTGTGTGATGTGTCTGATGTGTGCTCTGTGCTTGTGTGATGTGTCTGATGTGTGTTCTGTGCTTGTGTAATATATCTGATGTGTTCACTGTGCTTGTGTGATGTGTCTGATGTGTCTTCTGTGCTTGTGTGATGTGTCTGATGTGTCTTCTGTGCTTGTGTGATGTGTCTGATGTGTGCTCTGTGCTTGGGTGATGTGTCTGATGTGTGTTCTGCGCTTGTGTGATGTGTCTGATGTGTGCTGTGTACTTGTGTGATGTGCCTGATGTGTGCTCTGTGCTTGTGTGATGTGTCTGTTGTGTGGGCTGTGCTCGTATGATGTGTCTGATGTGTGCTCTGTACTTGTGTGATGTGTCTGATGTGTGCTCTGTGCTTGTGTGATGTGTCTGAGGTGTGCTCTGTGCTTGGGTAATGTGTCTGATGTGTGTTCTGTGCTTGTGTGTTATGTCTCATGTGTGCACTGTCCTTGTGTGATGTGTCTGATGTGTGCTCTGTGCTTGTGTGATGTGTCTGATGTGTGCTCTGTGCTTGGGTAATGTGTCTGATGTGTGTTCTTTGCTTGTGTGATGTGTCTGATGTGTTCACTGTGCTTGTGTGATGTGTCTGATGTGTGTTCTGTGCTTGTGTGATGTGTCTGATGTGTACTCTGTCCTTGTGTGATGTGTCTGATGTGCGCTCTGTGCTTGTGTAATGTGTCTGATGTGCGCTCTGTGCTTGTGTGATGTGTCTGATGTGTGCTCTGTACTTGTGTGATGTGTCTGATGTGTGCTCTGTGCTTGTGTGATGTGTCTGATGTGTGGGCTGTGCTTGTGTGATGTGTCTGTTGTGTTCATTGTGCTAGTGTGATGTGTCTGATGTGTGTTCTGTGCTTGTGTGATGTGTCTGATGTGTGCTCTGTGCTTGGGTAATGTGTCTGTTGTGTGTTCTGTGCTTGTGTGACATGTCTGATGTGTGCACTGTGCTTGTTTGATGTGTCTGATGTGTGTTCTGTGCTTGTGTTATATGTCTGATGTGTTCATTGTGCTTGTTTGATGTGTCTGATGTGTGCTCTGTGCTTGTGTGATGTGTCTGATGTGTGCTCTGTACTTGTGTGATGTGTCTGATGTGTCTTATGTGCTTGTGTGATGTGTCTGATGTGTGCTCTGTGCTTGTGTGATGTGTCTGATGTGTGTTCTTTGCTTGTGTGATATATCTGATGTGTTCACTGTGCTTGTGTGATGTGTCTTATATGTGGGCTGTGCTTGTGTGATGTGTCTGATGTGTCTTCTGTGCTTGGGTGATGTGTCTGATGTGTGCTCTGTGCTTGGGTGATGTGTCTGATGTGTGTTCTGCGCTTGTGTGATGTGTCTGATGTGTCTTCTGTGCTTGTGTGATGTGTCTGATGTGTGCTCTGTGCTTGGGTGATGTGTCTGATGTGTGTTCTGCGCTTGTGTGATGTGTCTGATGTGTGCTCTGTACTTGTGTGATGTGTCTGATGTGTGTTCTGCGCTTGTGTGATGTGTCTGATGTGTCTTCTGTGCTTGTGTGATGTGTCTGATGTGTGTTCTGTGCTTGGGTAATTTGTCTGATGTGTGTTCTGTGCTTGTGTGATATGTCTGATGTGTGCACTGTACTTGTGTGATGTGTCTGATGTGTGTTCTGTGCTTGTGTTATATGTCTGATGTGTTCATTGTGCTTGTGTGATGTGTCTGATGTGTGCTGTGTGCTTGTGTGATGTGTCCGATGTGTGCTCTGTGCTTCGGTAATGTGTCTGATGTGTGTTCTGTGCTTGTGTGATGTGTCTGATGTGTGCTCTGTCCTTGTGTGATGTGTCTGATGTGCGCTCTGTGCTTGTGTAATGTGTCTGATGTGTTCTATGTGCTTGTGTGATGTGTCTGATGTGTGCTCTGTGCTTGTGTGATGTGTCTGATGTGTGCTCTGTGCTTCGGTAATGTGTCTGATGTGTGTTCTGTGCTTGTGTGATATGTCTGATGTGTGTTCTGTCCTTGTGTGATATGTCTGATGTGCGCTCTGTGCTTGTGTAATGTGTCTGATGTGTGCTATGTGCTTGTGTGATGTGTCTGATGTGTGTTCTGTGCTTGGGTAATGTGTCTGATGTGTGTTCTGTGCTTGTGTGATATGTCTGATGTGTGCACTGTACTTGTGTGATGTGTCTGATGTGTGTTCTGTGCTTGTGTTATATGTCTGATGTGTTCATTGTGCTTGTGTGATGTGTCTGATGTGTGCTGTGTGCTTGTGTGATGTGTCCGATGTGTGCTCTGTACTTGTGTGATGTGTCTGATGTGTCTTCTGTGCAGTGTGATGTGTCTGATGTGTGTTCTGCGCTTGTGTGATGTGTCTGATGTGTGCTCTGTGCTTGTGTGATGTGTCTTATATGTGGGCTGTGCTTGTGTGATGTGTCTGATGTGTTCTCTGTGCTTGTGTGATGTGTCTGATGTGTCTTCTGTGCTTGTGTGATGTGTCTGATGTGTGCTCTGTGCTTGTGTGATGTGTCTGATGTGTGCTCTGTGCTTGTGTGATGTGTCTGATGTGTGCTCTTTGCTTGTGTGATGTGTCTTATATGTGGGCTGTGCTTGTGTGATGTGTCTGATGTGTTCTCTGTGCTTGTGTGATGTGTCTGATGTGTCTTCTGTGCTTGTGTGATGTGTCTGATGTGCGCTGTGCTTGTGTGATGTGTCTGATATGTGCTCTGAGCTTGAGTGATGTGTATGATGTGTGGTCTGTACTTGTGTGATGTGTCTGATGTGCGCTGTGCTTGTGTGATGTGTCTGATGTGTGCTCTGTGTTTGTGTGATGTGTGTGATGTGTGCTCTGTGCTTGTGTGATGTGTCTGATGTGTGCTCTGTGCTTGTGTGATATGTCTGATGTGTGCTCTGTGCTTGTGTAATGTGTCTGATGTGTGCTTTGTACTTGTGTGATGTGTCTGATGTGTGCTTTGTGCTTGGTGACGTGTCTGATGTGTGCTCTGTGCTTGTGTGATGTGTCTGATGTGTGCTCTGTGCTTGGGTGATGTGTCTGATGTGTGTTCTGCGCTTGTATGATGTGTCTGATGTGTGCTCTGTGCTTGTGTGATGTGTCTGATGTGTGGGCTGTGCTCGTATGATGTGTCTGATGTGTGTTCTGTGCTTGTGTGATGTGTCTGATGTGTGCTCTGTCCTTGTGTGATGTGTCTGATGTGTGCTCTGTTCTTTTGTGATGTGTCTGATGTGTGCTCTGTGCTTGTGTGATGTGTCTGATGTGTGCTCTGTTCTTGTGTGATATGTCTGATGTGTGCTCTGCACTTGTGTGAAGTGTCTGATGTGTGCTCTGCACTTGTGTGATGTGTCTGATGTGTGTTCTGTGCTTGTGTGATGTGTCTGATGTGTGCTCTGTGCTTGTGTGATGTGTCTGATGTGTGCTCTGTGCTTGTGTGATGTGTCTAATGTGAGGGCTGTGCTCGTATGATGTGTCTGATGTGTGTTCTGTGCTTGTGTGATGTGTCTGATGTGTGCTCTGTCCTTGTGTGATGTGTCTGATGTGTGCTCTGTTCTTGTGTGATGTGTCTGATGTGTGTTCTGTGCTTGTGTGATGTGTCTGATGTGTGCTCTGTCCTTGTGTGATGTGTCTGATGTGTGCTCTGTGCTTGTGTGATGTGTCTGATGTGTGGGCTGTGCTCGTATGATGTGTCTGATGTGTGTTCTGTGCTTGTGTGATGTGTCTGATGTGTGCTCTGTCCTTGTGTGATGTGTCTGATGTGTGCTCTGTTCTTGTGTGATGTGTCTGATGTGTGCTCTGTGCTTGTGTGATGTGTCTGATGTGTGCTCTGTTCTTGTGTGATATGTCTGATGTGTGCTCTGCACTTGTGTGAAGTGTCTGATGTGTGCTCTGCACTTGTGTGATGTGTCTGATGTGTGTTCTGTGCTTGTGTGATGTGTCTGATGTGTGCTCTGTGGTTGTGTGATGTGTCTGATGTGCGCTCTGTGCTTGTGTGATGTGTCTGATGTGCGCTGTGCTTGTGTGATGTGTCTGATGTGCGCTCTGTGCTTGTGTGATGTGTCTGATGTGTGCTCGATGCTTGTGTGATGTGTCTGATGTGCGCTGTGCTTGTGTGATGTGTCTGATATGTGCTCTGTGCTTGAGTGATGTGTATGATGTGTGCTCTGTACTTGTGTGATGTGTCTGATGTGCGCTGTGCTTGTGTGATGTGTCTGATGTGTGCTCTGTTCTTGAGTGATGTGTCTGATGTGTGCTATGTACTTGTGTGATGTGTCGGATGTGGGCTCTGTACTTGTGTGATGTGTCTGATGTGTGCTCTATGCTTGTGTGATGTGTCTGATGTGTTCTCTGTGCTTGAGTGATGTGTCTGATGTGTGCTCTTTGCTTGTGTGATGTGTCTGATGTGTGTTCTGTGCTTGTGTGATGTATCTCATATGTGCTCTGTGCTTGTGTGATGTGTCTGATGTGTGCTATGTGCTTGGGTGATGTGTCTGATGTGTACTCTGTCCTTGTGTGATGTGTCTGATGTGTGCTCTGTGCTTGTGTGATGTGTCTGATGTGTGCTCTATGCTTGTGTGATGTGTCTGATGTGTGTTCTGTGCTTGTGTGATGTGTCTGATGTGTGCTCTGTGCTTGTATGATGTGTCTGATGTGTGCTCTATGCTTGTGTGAAGTGTCTGATGTTTGCTCTGTGCTTGTCTGATGTGTCTGATGTGTGCTCTGTGCTTGTGTGATGTGTCTGATGTGTGCTCTGTGCTTGTGTAATGTGTCTGATGTGTGCTTTGTACTTGTGTGATGTGTCTGATGTGTGCTTTGTGCTTGGTGACGTGTCTGATGTGTGCTCTGTGTTTGTGTGATGTGTCTGATGTGTACTCTGTGCTTGTGTGATGTGTCTGATGTGTGCTCTGTGCTTGGGTGATGTGTCTGATGTGTGTTCTGCGCTTGTATGATGTGTCTGATGTGTGCTCTGTGCTTGTGTGATGTGTCTGATGTGTGGGCTGTGCTCGTATGATGTGTCTGATGTGTGTTCTGTGCTTGTGTGATGTGTCTGATGTGTGCTCTGTCCTTGTGTGATGTGTCTGATGTGTGCTCTGTGCTTGTGTGATGTGTCTGATGTGTGGGCTGTGCTCGTATGATGTGTCTGATGTGTGTTCTGTGCTTGTGTGATGTGTCTGATGTGTGCTCTGTCCTTGTGTGATGTGTCTGATGTGTGCTCTGTTCTTGTGTGATGTGTCTGATGTGTGCTCTGTGCTTGTGTGATGTGTCTGATGTGTGCTCTGTTCTTGTGTGATGTGTCTGATGTGTGCTCTGCACTTGTGTGATGTGTCTGATGTGTGCTCTGCACTTGTGTGATGTGTCTGATGTGTGCTCTATGCTTGTGTGATGTGTCTGATGTGTGCTCTGTGCTTGTGTGATGTGTCTGATGTGCGCTCTGTGCTTGTGTGATGTGTCTGATGTGCGCTTTGCTTGTGTGATGTGTCTGATGTGCGCTCTGTGCTTGTGTGATGTGTCTGATGTGTGCTCGGTGCTTGTGTGATGTGTCTGATGTGCGCTGTGCTTGTGTGATGTGTCTGATGTGTGCTCTGTGCTTGTGTGATGTGTCTGATGTGTGCTCGGTGCTTGTGTGATGTGTCTGATGTGCGCTGTGTGCTTGTGTGATGTGTCTGATGTGTGCTCTGTGCTTGTGTGATGTGTCTGATGTGTGCTATGTGCTTGTGTAATGTGTCTGATGTGTGCTATGTGCTTGTGTAATGTGTCTGATGTGCGCTCTGTGCTTGTATAATGTGTCTGATGTGTGCTCTGGGCTTGTGTGATGTGTCTGATGTGTGCTCTGTGCTTGGGTAATGTGTCTGATGTGTGTTCTGTGCTTGTGTGATATGTCTCATGTGTGCACTGTGCTTGTGTGATGTGTCTGATGTGTACTCTGTCCTTGTGTGATGTGTCTGATGTGCGCTCTGTGCTTGGGTAATGTGTCTGATGTGTGCTCTGTGCTTGGGTAATGTGTCTGATGTGTACTCTGTCCTTGTGTGATGTGTCTGATGTGTGCTCTGGAGTTGTGTGATGTGTCTGATGTGTGCTCTGTGTGATGTACAATGTCTGTGAGGTATGGGGTTTTGTCTACAAAATATGATGTTTTCTGTTGTAACTTTCCAGAAAGATCCGGCACACATGACAATCCAGGCTGCTAGCTCTGCAGCTTCACCCCTCCTCCCTTCACACACACACAGAGCAGTGCCACCCCCCTCCTCTACAGCCTGTGTTCGCACTAGTAATAGGAGACCCCCTGCTGTTACAACCATTTGTTTCCTCTCCACAGCTGAGAGAAAAAAGTGCGGGATGGTTCTTTGTTTGAAACAAAGAGGTTTGAATAAAACTATAAGAGCCTGCCGTGCGAAAACCATACCCAGCAGAAATATAAAAATCATATTTCTGCGATCCGAGCAGACCCAGCTTCGCTGTGGTGCCTGTTGCAAAACTCTCGGATGTCCAGAACCTGAGATATGATTTGCGCCCAAATGGACGGTCATATCGCATAGATGTTTGATGTTTTCTTGATGGGCTCATTACGCTGGGAAACATGATACCACTGATGAGTCCATACCAGCTTCTCCCATAAAGTTATAGCTAATCTAAGTTTTGTAGCCAAAACATAACTTGGATAAGAGAGGTGGGATCAACCCAGAATGCACCTCTCTGTGATGTCACATAGGAAAGTCTATAAGGCATTCCCTGGCAGAACCAGCTCAGAACAGCTGCAGAATCCGTGCTGACAAGAACTCCAGATGAGTGGAGACGTGTGGCTCCTCCCCCCTTAAAGCCGCATGGTCTGCCTAAGGAACAATATGGAACTGTGAGTGTAATCTCTTTGTTTTCTCCACTTTTATTTTATACCTGTACTGTACATATTTTATGTCTCAATTTTATAGCAACTTTTATCTGTAATCACTGTCCTCTTTCGGAAAATAAATGAAATTATTTAGATCTGTCTCCATGCTCTAAGAATCGAACTATACGCCTTTGATAGATAATCGCTACTAATTCAAAGGGTTTGCCACGGACCCTCTTAATTTAACACTGTGAATTAAGTAACCGTGACTGGTGGCAGCGCGTTGTGTACGGCTATTACGGCTTGCTGGCAGTCTAGAAGGGTCTTATATTGCTGAGTAAGGGGCTTCAGCCACAGCATTGATAATTCCCTTACTGCAGAAGCCTAATTGCCGGTTCACAACAGGCAGCCCGTCCGGCGACTAATTATCCTAGGTGCAGTTCCCTGACTGACCTGAGGGTAAGGGGGGCGCCGGAGAGCTGCGAGTTCCAAAGTGGAACTGGGAAAGTGGGATATACATAAATCCCCGCAGTACTTGGAAGATTGATAGCAGTGGTGGGGCATCCAAATTAAACTCCCCCTGCGGCAAATTGTAGAGCGAGATTAGCTTGCTGGATATTTTTGGTCACATGGTGCCAGTGTTGGGATAACTAAGATAAGCCCCACTGCGCCTGTGATAGCCGTGTGCCGGCATTGTGTCACGCCCCTCCGTCCGCTGATACACCCGTGTCAGTGGTGGGACTGTGACATAGTGGTGACACAGGGTCCGCTGTCCGTCGCGTTTTGGTGGCAGCGGGACTCCCGTTAGTGTCGCCCGTAAGTGGACGAACGGCGGTGGGCTGTTCGTCACATATTGGTGGCACAGCGGTGGGATAATCCTAGAGCATTAGTGATTTGGTTTGAGCAATCATTCCTCTCACTAAAGACCTGCACGGTTCCTGCGGGAATCCTGCATCATAGGTTTTGGAGAACAGACTCAGTGGTTACTAGTCCTGAGACATTAGTGTGTACTTGCAAGTATCCCCCTCCCGTTTCTTCGTTTTTCTTTTTCTATCTTTTATTTGGCAACCATGGCGGCGATGACAGTGGAGTGGTATCAGAAGCAGAAAAAGGACACCCTTGCTGGGTTATGCACGTACCGAGGCATAGACGCCGCAGGAGGAACCAAAGATCAAATGATCGCGGCTCTAGTGCAGCTGGACAACGGCCAGAATCCAGCGAGCGCAGAAGTTGGCCCAAGTTGCCATGGGGCTGCAGCAGAGGCTCCACTCCTGAGCGCTGGCCCCACATTCAACCAGAACGGGGTGGACCCCTATCTGCAAATGGCCTTGGACGAACTCCCCGCCGAAGACAGGGATGGGCGGGTGAGGCTGATCCAGCAATATCGGCAGGAGGCCCAAGCCGAACGTGAGCGCCAAGCTGAGGCTGAGAGGGTCGAGCGTCAAGCCCAGGCTGAGAGAGCTGAGCGCCATGCAGAAGCTCAGAGGGCCCATGAGCTGGAGATGCTCCAGCGGGGGTGGAATGCCCCCACAGCCCGAAGCCGTGAGCCCAGCAGCGTCCAGACTCCTAAACCCCGGCCAGAGCATTTTCCCGTGATGGAAAAGGATGGGGACTTGGACACGTTCCTGCGAGCCTTTGAGAAAGCCTGCAGACAGTACCAGCTGCCTAGAGACCAATGGGCAAGGTACTTGACCCCAGGGCTAAAAGGCAAAGCCCTGGAGGCATTTGCTTCTCTTCCGCCAGAAGCCGATGACGACTATGACGCCATAAAGCAGGCGCTGATCGCCAAATACCGGCTGACACCTGAGGTATACCGAAAGAAGTTCCGACACCTCCAACGTGGCCCACACGATAGCTACAGTGATGTGGTGCAAGGACTCAGGACCCACTTTGACCAGTGGATCCATGGACTGTCCGTTGAAACCTTTGAGCAGCTACGGGACCTGATGATCAAAGACCAGTTCCTGCATCTCTGCCCAGCTGAGGTCCGACAGTTCATCCTGGACCGCGAACCAACGAACGCGGACAAAGCGGCGCAGATCGCCGACAACCACGAGGCCAACCGGAAGCCCGAGACGCGGAGGCCAGTCACCACCAGCTGGAAAGGGGGTAAGCCAGCAACCAACCCCAATGCCCCAGCTGGCCGTCCCTCCGGAGGCCCTGTCCCTGTTGCCAACAACAGGCCGGCTACTGACAGTCGCCTGTGTCACCACTGCCAGCGGCCTGGTCACTTCTTTTACGCCTGTCCGAACAGGCCGAAGAACCCCCCAGCCAAGGCCCCCGGGCCCAACGCCTCTGTTCTTTTGGTGGGAGGTGTGGTTGGGAGGGCTGACGACAACGTTCAACCTGTTCAGGTGGGGGCCCGTCTTGCTACAGGCCTCAAGGACACCGGGGCTGAACGAACCCTCATCCGTCCTGGACTGGCGGCCCCTGAAGAGTTTGTTGAGGGGAAAACCCTGACTGTCACCGGGATTGGAGGCACCCGTTGTCCCTTGCCAGTGGCACGAGTTTTTCTTGATTGGGGTGCCGGGAGCGGGTTGAGGGAGGTGGGAGTGTCTGAAAATTTGCCCACTGATGTTTTATTGGGGACTGACTTGGGGAGGATGGTTGCATACTATGTCCCTGACACCCTTCCCCAAACTGATAATAAGGGTAACGTTAACCCTGATGATGTTGATGATGGGAAACTGAATGTGTTACCTGCTAATGCCTTGATGAGTAATGATGCAACTAACAACCATTCTTTCCCAAGGTATGATGCTGATGTGATTGTACCAAAGCAAACTGATAACCATTCTTTTCCTAGGAATGATGATGTTGATGTATCTGTGCCGACTGAACCCGTTAACCCTTTCTTTGAAACGGTAGATGTGTCCACAGGTACCGAGGTGCTCAGCCCCGTCACTCTGCGGAGTGAGACGGCTGAGGAACCCCTGGCAGGAGCAAGCAACGGTGCTCAAGAGAATGGGGAGGTGCATGGGGACCATGAGGAAGGTAATGCCATGCAGCTGACCAGTGCCACCGAGGAAGGTAACTGGCCCATAAGTAGCACTGCTCCTAAAGTGTTGGGGGTGGATGGGGAGGTAGAGCCCAGGGCAGCACCAGCTGGTGGGTCTGCAGAAATCCCCAGGGAGACAGCATACATAGCAGCTGTCACACGCAGTCAGAGTGCCCAGATCGCAGGTAACGCACTGTCTTCTGGACCCTCTGCTGCTACAGGAGAGACTGAACCAGAGGTGAACCCAGAGCCGGTTCCAGAGGGTCCCAGTAAAGGAGGTACCCTGACGTCACTTCTGACAGCCTCCAGCATGGAGTTCCAGGCTGCTCTGCACTCAGATGCCAGCCTGGAGAAATTGAGAGGTCTCGCCGAGACGCCCACCTCCAAGTCTGATAAGGAGAGGGTGTTCTGGGAACGAGGAAGGTTGTACCGGGAGACGGTACCCGGAGATCCTAAAAAGGAGTGGTTGAGGGAAAGACAGCTGGTCGTCCCCTATCAGTTCAGAACTGAGTTGTTGCGGATTGCCCATGAGATTCCACTCGCTGGACACTTGGGGATCAGCAAAACAAAGGCACGGCTGTCTCAACACTTCTATTGGCCCAAGATGGGGACAGATGTAACACACTACTGCCGCTCCTGTGCCACCTGTCAAAAAGTGGGTAAGGCGGGGCCTGCTCTTAAGGCTCCCCTTATTCCTTTGCCGGTGATAGAGGAGCCTTTCCAGAGAATCGCGGTGGACATTGTAGGACCGCTGTCCGTCCCCAGCAGCTCCGGAAAGCGATACATTCTCACCGTGGTAGACTACGCTACCCGGTACCCAGAGGCAGTAGCTCTGTCTTCAACCAGGGCAGATAAGGTGGCTGACGCACTGGTGACCATCTTTTCAAGAGTAGGATTTCCCAGGGAGATGCTTACCGATCAAGGGCCCCAATTCATGTCTCGCCTAATGGAGGCTCTCTGTGAGAAAATGCAGGTGACGCAGCTGGTATCGAGTCCGTATCACCCACAGACTAATGGTTTGTGTGAACGTTTCAACGGTACCCTCAAACAGATGCTCCGCATACTGGTTGAGACCCAAGGGCGCGACTGGGAGCGGTACCTCCCACACCTGCTGTTCGCTTACAGAGAAGTTCCGCAGGCCTCGACCGGGTTCTCCCCCTTCGAGCTCCTGTATGGCAGGCGAGTCCGGGGACCCCTTGGGTTGATAAGAGAATCCTGGGAAGATGAGCCAAACCCCACAGAAGTGTCCATCGTGGATTATGTCATGCGCTTCCGTGACAAGATGCAGACCTTGACGCAGTTGGTGCATGACAACATGACGCAGGCTCAGGCTGACCAGAAGCGCTGGTACGACCAGAACGCCCGGGAGCGGACCTACCAGGTGGGTCAAAAGGTGTGGGCGCTGGTCCCTGTACCAACGGATAAGCTTCAGGCAGCCTGGGAAGGCCCGTACGTCGTCCACCAACAGCTCAACCCGGTCACCTACGTGGTCACGCTTGACCATGCTCGGGGTAGGCGCAAGGCCTTTCACGTCAACATGCTGAAGGCGCACTACGAACGTGAAGCTTGCATCCTACCGGTCTGCAATCTGCCAGAGGATGGGGAGGAAGATTCCCTCCTGGACATGCTGGCCCAGGCCAAGGCCAATGGGTCCATTGAGGACATGGAGATAAGTGGTTCGCTCACCGTGTCCCAGCGGTTGCAGTTGATGGCCACCCTGGAACTCTTCCGGCCCGTGTTCACCAACCGTCCTGGGAGGACGGAGTTAGCGGTTCATGAGGTGGACACCGGGAATCACGCCCCATTACGGCGAACACCTTATCGGATCTCTGAAACGGTGCAACAAGTCATGCGCCGAGAGGTCGATGAGATGTTAAGGCTGGGAGTGATTCGACGGTCAAAAGGTGCGTGGGCTTCACCTGTAGCCCTCGTGCCTAAAAAGGATCGAACCACCCGGTTCTGCGTGGACTACAGGGGGCTCAACGCCATCACAACCTCTGATGCCCACCCGATGCCGCGCATCGAGGATCTGCTCGAGCGGTTGACAAACGCCAACTACATATCCATCATGGATTTGAGTCGGGGATACTGGCAGATTCCCCTGAGCCCTGAGGCGCAGGAGAAATCCGCCTTTATCACCCCCTTTGGACTGTACGAGTCCACGGTCATGCCCTTCGGCATGAAGAATGCCCCTGCCACTTTCCAGCGGATGGTCAACCACCTGCTTCGGGGACTGGAGGAGTACGCCGTGGCGTACTTAGACGATATTGCCGTCTTCAGTTCCACCTGGGAGGAACACCTTCAGCACCTCCAGGAGGTGCTCAAGCGTCTTCACAAGGCAGGCCTGACCATCAAGCCGGGGAAGTGCCAGATAGGCATGCGCAAGGTCCACTACCTGGGGCACCGGGTAGGCGGGGGTTCCATGAGTCCGGAGCCAGAAAAAGTGGACGCAATCGTGTCCTGGCCCACCCCCAGGACCAAGAAACAGGTGAAGTCCTTCTTGGGCACTGCAGGGTACTATAGGCGGTTCGTACAGGACTATAGCGCCCTTGCCAAACCCTTGACTGACCTCACCAAGCAGAGGCTACCCCAAACAGTCAACTGGACAGATGACTGTGAGGCGGCTTTCCAAGCTTTGAAAGCAGCCCTGTGCAACTCTCCAGTGTTGAGAGCAGTCGACAGCAGTCGCCCGTTTCTGGTACAGACCGACGCCAGCGAGTTTGGCCTCGGTGCTGTGCTTAGCCAGGTCGACTCGGGGGACCAAGAGCACCCCGTGTTGTACCTGAGCCGGAAACTTTTGCCGAGGGAAGTGGCATACTCGACCATCGAGAAGGAGTGTCTGGCCATGGTGTGGGCACTGCAGCGTTTGCAGCCCTACCTGTATGGGCGCGCCTTCACGGTGGTAACCGACCACAACCCACTGAGCTGGTTGCACACCGTGTCGGGAACCAATGGAAGATTGCTCCGCTGGAGCCTTGCCCTTCAACAGTACGATTTTACTGTAAAACACAGGAAGGGCAGTGAAAACGGCAATGCCGATGGGTTGTCCCGCCGGGGCGAACCCGCTGAGGTGCGCATGGCCGATTACCGAGAGGTAATGCCTCCTTAGCGCCCTCTTAAGGGGGGAGGTGTGATGTACAATGTCTGTGAGGTATGGGGTTTTGTCTACAAAATATGATGTTTTCTGTTGTAACTTTCTAGAAAGATCCGGCACACATGACAATCCAGGCTGCTAGCTCTGCAGCTTCACCCCTCCTCCCTTCACACACACACAGAGCAGTGCCACCCCCCTCCTCTACAGCCTGTGTTCGCACTAGTAATAGGAGACCCCCTGCTGTTACAACCATTTGTTTCCTCTCCACAGCTGAGAGAAAAAAGTGCGGGATGGTTCTTTGTTTGAAACAAAGAGGTTTGAATAAAACTATAAGAGCCTGCCGTGCGAAAACCATACCCAGCAGAAATATAAAAATCATATTTCTGCGATCCGAGCAGACCCAGCTTCGCTGTGGTGCCTGTTGCAAAACTCTCGGATGTCCAGAACCTGAGATATGATTTGCGCCCAAATGGACGGTCATATCGCATAGATGTTTGATGTTTTCTTGATGGGCTCATTACGCTGGGAAACATGATACCACTGATGAGTCCATACCAGCTTCTCCCATAAAGTTATAGCTAATCTAAGTTTTGTAGCCAAAACATAACTTGGATAAGAGAGGTGGGATCAACCCAGAATGCACCTCTCTGTGATGTCACATAGGAAAGTCTATAAGGCATTCCCTGGCAGAACCAGCTCAGAACAGCTGCAGAATCCGTGCTGACAAGAACTCCAGATGAGTGGAGACGTGTGGCTCCTCCCCCCTTAAAGCCGCATGGTCTGCCTAAGGAACAATATGGAACTGTGAGTGTAATCTCTTTGTTTTCTCCACTTTTATTTTATACCTGTACTGTACATATTTTATGTCTCAATTTTATAGCAACTTTTATCTGTAATCACTGTCCTCTTTCGGAAAATAAATGAAATTATTTAGATCTGTCTCCATGCTCTAAGAATCGAACTATACGCCTTTGATAGATAATCGCTACTAATTCAAAGGGTTTGCCACGGACCCTCTTAATTTAACACTGTGAATTAAGTAACCGTGACTGGTGGCAGCGCGTTGTGTACGGCTATTACGGCTTGCTGGCAGTCTAGAAGGGTCTTATATTGCTGAGTAAGGGGCTTCAGCCACAGCATTGATAATTCCCTTACTGCAGAAGCCTAATTGCCGGTTCACAACAGGCAGCCCGTCCGGCGACTAATTATCCTAGGTGCAGTTCCCTGACTGACCTGAGGGTAAGGGGGGCGCCGGAGAGCTGCGAGTTCCAAAGTGGAACTGGGAAAGTGGGATATACATAAATCCCCGCAGTACTTGGAAGATTGATAGCAGTGGTGGGGCATCCAAATTAAACTCCCCCTGCGGCAAATTGTAGAGCGAGATTAGCTTGCTGGATATTTTTGGTCACATGGTGCCAGTGTTGGGATAACTAAGATAAGCCCCACTGCGCCTGTGATAGCCGTGTGCCGGCATTGTGTCACGCCCCTCCGTCCGCTGATACACCCGTGTCAGTGGTGGGACTGTGACATAGTGGTGACACAGGGTCCGCTGTCCGGCGCTTTTTGGTGGCAGCGGGACTCCCGTTAGTGTCGCCCGTAAGTGGACGAACGGCGGTGGGCTGTTCGTCACACTCTGCACTTGTGTGATGTGTCTGATGTGTGTTCTGTGCTTGTGTGATGTGTCTGATGTGTGTTCTGTGTTTGTGTGATGTGTCTGATGTGTGCTCTGTTCTTGTGTGATGTGTCTGATGTGTGCTCTGTGCTTGTGTGATGTGTCTGATGTGTCTTCTGTCCTTGTGTGATGTGTGTGATGTGTGCTCTGTGCTTGGGTGATGTGTCTGATGTGTGCTCTGTGCTTGTGTGATGTGTCTGATGTGTGCTCTATGCTTGTGTGATGTGTCTGATGTGTGATCTGTGCTAGGGTAATGTGTCTGATGTGTGCTAGGTGCTTGCGTGATGTGTCTGATGTGTGCTCTGTTCTTGTGTAATGTGTCTGATGTGTGCTCTAGAGTTGTGTGATGTGTCTGATGTGTGCTCTGCACTTGTGTGATGTGTCTGATGTGTGTTCTGTGCTTGTGTGATGTGTCTGATGTGTGTTCTGTGCTTTTGTGATGTGTCTGATGTGTGCTCTGTCCTTGTGTGATGTGTCTGATGTGTGATCTGTGCTAGGGTAATGTGTCTGATGTGTGCTAGGTGCTTGCGTGATGTGTCTGATGTGTGCTCTGTTCTTGTGTAATGTGTCTGATGTGTGCTCTAGAGTTGTGTGATGTGTCTGATGTGTGCTCTGCACTTGTGTGATGTGTCTGATGTGTGTTCTGTGCTTGTGTGATGTGTCTGATGTGTGCTCTGTTCTTGTGTGATGTGTCTGATGTGTGCTCTGTGTTTGTGTGATGTGTCTGATGTGTGCTCTATGCTTGTGTGATGTGTCTGATGTGTGCTCTGTGCTTGTGTAATGTGTCTGATGTGTGCTCTAGAGTTGTGTGATGTGTCTGATGTGTGCTCTGTTCTTGTGTGATGTGTCTGATGTGTGCTCTGTGTTTGTGTGATGTGTCTGATGTGTGCTCTGTGTTTGTGTGATGTGTCTGATGTGTGCTCTATGCTTGTGTGATGTGTCTGATGTGTGCTCTGTTCTTGTGTAATGTGTCTGATGTGTGCTCTAGAGTTGTGTGATGTGTCTGATGTGTGCTCTGCACTTGTGTGATGTGTCTGATGTGTGTTCTGTGCTTGTGTGATGTGTCTGATGTGTGCTCTGTGTTTGTGTGATGTGTCTGATGTGTGCTCTGTGTTTGTGTGATGTGTCTGATGTGTGCTCTGTGTTTGTGTGATGTGTCTGATGTGTGCTCTGTGTTTGTGTGATGTGTCTGATGTGTGCTCTATGCTTGTGTGATGTGTCTGATGTGTGCTCTGTGCTTGTGTAATGTGTCTGATGTGTGCTCTGTGTTTGTGTGATGTGTCTGAGGTGTGCTCTGTGTTTGTGTGATGTGTCTGATGTGTGCTCTGTGTTTGTGTGATGTGTCTGATGTGTGCTCTGTGTTTGTGTGATGTGTCTGATGTGTGCTCTATGCTTGTGTGATGTGTCTGATGTGTGCTCTGTGCTTGTGTAATGTGTCTGATGTGTGCTATATGCTTGTGTAATGTGTCTGATGTGTACTCTGTCCTTGTGTGATGTGTCTGTTGTGTGCTCTGTGTTTGTGTGATGTGTCTGATGTGTGCTCTGTGCTTGTGTAATGGTCTGATGTGTGCTCTGTGCTTGTGTGATGTGTCTGATGTGTGCTCTATGCTTGTGTGATGTGTCTGATGTGTGCTTTGTGCTTGTTGATGTGTCTGATGTGTGCTCTGTGCTTGTGTGATGTGTCTGATGTGTGCTCTGTTCTTGTGTGATGTGTCTGATGTGTGCTATGTGCTAGGGTAATGTGTTTGATGTGTGCTATGTGCTTGGGTGATGTGTCTGATGTGTGCTCTGTTCTTGTGTGATGTGTCTGATGTGTGCTCTGTGTTTGTGTGATGTGTCTGATGTGTGCTCTGTGCTTGTGTGATGTGTCTGATGTGTGCTCTGTGCTTGTTTGATGTGTCTGATGTGTGCTCTGTGCTTGCGTAATGTGTCTGATGTGTGCTTTGAACTTGTGTGATGTGTCTGATGTGTGCTTTGTGCTTGGTGACGTGTCTGATGTGTGCTCTGTGTTTGTGTGATGTGTCTGATGTGTACTCTGTGCTTGTGTGATGTGACTGATGTGTGCTCTGTGCTTGTTTGATGTGTCTGATGTGTGCTCTGTGCTTGTGTGATGTGTCTGATGTGTGGGCTGTGCTCGTATGATGTGTCTGATGTGTGTTCTTTGCTTGTGTGATGTGTCTGATGTGTGCTCTGTCCTTGTGTGATGTGTCTGATGTGTGCTCTGTGCTTGTGTGATGTGTCTGATGTGTGCTCTATGCTTGTGTGATGTGTCTGATGTGTGCTCTGTGCTAGGGTAATGTGTCTGATGTGTGCTCTGTGCTTGTGTGATGTGTATGATGTGTGTTCTGTACTTGTGTGATGTGTGCTCTGTACTTGTGTGATGTGTCGGATGTGGGCTCTGTACTTGTGTGATGTGTCTGATGTGTGCTCTGTTCTTGTGTGATGTGTCTGATGTGTGCTCTGGACTTGTGTGATGTGTCTGATGTGTGCTCTGTGCTAGGGTAATGTGTCTGATGTGTGCTATGTGCTTGGGTGATGTGTCTGATGTGTGCTCTATGCTTGTGTGATGTGTCTGATGTGTGCTCTGTGCTTGTGTGATGTGCCTGATGTGTGCTCTGTACTTGTGTGATGTGTCTGATGTGTGCTCTGTGCTAGGGTAATGTGTCTGATGTGTGCTATGTGCTTGGGTGATGTGTCTGATGTGTTCTCTATGCTTGTGTGATGTGTCTGATGTGTGCTCTGTGCTTGTGTGATGTGTCTGATGTGTGCTCTGCACTTGTGTGATGTGTCTGATGTGTGTTCTGTGCTTGTGTGATGTGTCTGATGTGTGCTCTGTACTTGTATGATGTGTCTGATGTGTGCTCTATGCTTGTGTGATGTGTCTGATGTGTGCTCTGTGCTTGTGTGATGTGTCTGATGTGTGCTCTGTTCTTGTGTGATGTGTCTGATGTGTGCTCTGGACTTGTGTGATGTGTCTGATGTGTGCTCTGTGCTAGGGTAATGTGTCTGATGTGTGCTATGTGCTTGGGTGATGTGTCTGATGTGTGCTCTGTTCTTGTGTGATGTGTCTGATGTGTGCTCTGTGTTTGTGTGATGTGTCTGATGTGTGCTCTGTGCTTGTGTGATGTGTCTGATGTGTGCTCTGTGCTTGTGTGATGTGTCTGATGTGTGCTCTGTGCTTGCGTAATGTGTCTGATATGTGCTTTCTACTTGTGTGATGTGTCTGATGTGTGCTTTGTGGTTGGTGACGTGTCTGATGTGTGCTCTGTGTTTGTGTGATGTGTCTGATGTGTGCTCTGTCTTTGTGTGATGTGTCTGATGTGTGTTCTGTGCTTGTGTGATGTGTCTGATTTGTGCTCTGTGCTTGTGTGATGTGTCTGATGTGTGTTCTGTGCTTGTGTGATGTGTCTGATGTGTGCTCAGTGCCTGTGTGATGTGTCTGATGTGTGTTCTGGGTTTGTGTGATGTGTCTGATATGTGCTCTGTGCTTGTGTGATGTGTCTGATGTGTGCTATGTGCTTGTGTAATGTGTCTGATGTGTGCTCTGTGCTTGTGTGATGTGTCTGATGTGTGCTATGTGCTTGGGGGAGATGTCTGATGTGTACTCTGTCCTTGTGTGATGTGTCTGATGTGTGCTCTGTGCTTGTGTGATGTGTCTGATGTGTGCTATGTGCTTGTGTAATGTGTCTGATGTGTGCTCTGTGCTTGTGTGATGTGTCTGATGGGAGTTCTGTGCTTGTGTGATGTGTCTGATGTGTGGTCTGTGCTTGTGTGATGTGTGCTATGTGCTTGTGTGATGTGTCTGATGTGTGCTCTCTGCTTGTGTGATGTGTCTGATGTGTGCTCTGTGCTTGTGTAATGTGTCTGATGTGTGCTCTGTGCTTGTGTAATGTGTCTGATGTGTGCTCTGTGCTTGGGTAATGTGTCTGATGTGTACTCTGTCCTTGTGTGATATGTCTGATGTGCACTCTGTGCTTGTATAATGTGTCTGATGTGTGCACTGTGCTTGTGTGATGTGTCTGATGTGTACTCTGTCCTTGTGTGATGTGTCTGATGTGTGCTCTGTGCTTGGGTAATGTGTCTGATGTGTGTTCTTTGCTTGTGTGATGTGTCTGATATGCGCTCTGTGCTTGTGTAATGTGTCTGATGTGTGCTATGTGCTTCTGTGATGTGTCTGATGTGTGCTCAGTGCTTGTGTGATGTGTCTGATGTGTGCTCAGTGCTTGTGTGATATGTCTGATGTGTGTTCTGTGCTTGTGTTATATGTCTGATGTGTTCATTGTGCTTGTGTGATGTGTCTGATGTGTGCTCTGTGCTTGTGTGATGTGTCTGATGTGTGCTCTGTGCTTGTGTGATGTGTCTGATGTGTGCTCTGTGCTTGTGTGATATGTCTGATGTGTGTTCTGTGCTTGGGGATATATCTGATGTGTTCACTGTGCATGTGTCATGTGTCTGATGTGTCTTCTGTGCTTCTGTGATGTGTCTGATGTGTGTTCTGTGCTTGTGTGATGTGTCTGATGTGTGATCTGTGCTAGGGTAATGTGTCTGATGTGTGCTAGGTGCTTGCGTGATGTGTCTGATGTGTGCTCTGGAGTTGTGTGATGTGTCTGATGTGTGCTCTGCACTTGTGTGATGTGTCTGATGTGTGTTCTGTGCTTGTGTGATGTGTCTGATGTGTGGTCTGTGTTTGTGTGATGTGTCTGATGTGTGCTCTGTTCTTGTGTGATGTGTCTGATGTGTGCTCTGTGTTTGTGTGATGTGTCTGATGTGTGCTCTGTGTTTGTGTGATGTGTCTGATGTGTGCTCTGTGTTTGTGTGATGTGTCTGATGTGTGCTCTGTGCTTGTGTGATGTGTCTGTTGTGTGCTCTGTGCTTGTGTAATGTGTCTGATGTGTGCTCTGTCCTTGTGTGATGTGTATGATGTGTGTTCTGTACTTGTGTGATGTGTGCTCTGTACTTGTGTGATGTGTCGGATGTGTGCTCTGCACTTGTGTGATGTGTCTGATGTGTACTCTGTCCTTGTGTGATGTGTCTGATGTGTGCACTGTGCTTGTGTAATGTGTCTGATGTGTGCTCTGTGCTTGTGTGATGTGTCTGATGTGTGTTCTGTGCTTGTGTGAAGTGTCTGATGGGTGCTCTATGCATGTGTGATGTGTCTGATGTGTGCTCTGTCCTTGTGTGATGTGTATGATGTGTGTTCTGTACTTGTGTGATGTGTGCTCTGTACTTGTGTGATGTGTCGGATGTGTGCTCTGCACTTGTGTGATGTGTCTGATGTGTACTCTGTCCTTGTGTGATGTGTCTGATGTGTGCACTGTGCTTGTGTAATGTGTCTGATGTGTGCTCTGTGCTTGTGTGATGTGTCTGATGTGTGTTCTGTGCTTGTGTGAAGTGTCTGATGGGTGCTCTGTGCTTGTGTGATGTGTCTGATGTGCGCTGTGCTTGTGTGATGTGTCTGATGTGTGCTCTGTGCTTGTGTAATGTGTCTGATGTGTTCTATGTGCTTGTGTGATGTGTCTGATTTGTGATCTGTGCTTGTGTGATGTATCTGATGTGTGCTCTGTGCTTGGGTAATGTGTCTGATGTGTGTTCTTTGCTTGTGTGATATGTCTGATGTGTGTTCTGTGCTTGTGTGATGTGTCTGATGTGCGCTCTGTGCTTGTGTAATGTGTCTGATGTGTGTTCTGTGCTTGTGTGATGTGTCTGATGTGTGCTCTGTGCTTGGGTAATGTGTCTGATGTGTGTTCTTTGCTTGTGTGATGTGTCTGATGTGTGTTCTGTGCTTGTGTGATGTGTCTGATGTGCGCTCTGTGCTTATGTAATGTGTCTGATGTGTGCTATGTGCTTCTGTGATGTGTCTGATGTGTGCTCAGTGCTTGTGTGATGTGTCTGATGTGTGTTCTGTGCTTGTGTGATATGTCTGATGTGTGCACTGTGCTTGTGTGATGTGTCTGATGTGTGTTCTGTGCTTGTGTTATATGTCTGATGTGTTCATTGTGCTTGTGTGATATGTCTGATGTGTGCTCTGTGCTTGTGTGATGTGTCTGATGTGTGCACTGTGCTTGTGTAATGTGTCTGATGTGTGCTCTGTGCTTGTGTGATGTGTCTTATGTGTGCTATGTGCTTGTGTAATGTGTCTGATGTGTGCTCTGTGCTTGTGTGATGTGTCTGATGTGTGTTCTGTGCTTGTGTGATGTGTCTGATGTGTGGTCTGTGCTTGTGTGATGTGTGCTATGTGCTTGTGTGATGTGTCTGATGTGTGCTCTCTGCTTGTGTGATGTGTCTGATGTGTGCTCTGTGCTTGTGTAATGTGTCTGATGTGTGCTCTGTGCTTGTGTAATGTGTCTGATGTGTGCTCTGTGCTTGTGTAATGTGTCTGATGTGTGCTATGTGCTTGGGTAATGTGTCTGATGTGTACTCTGTCCTTGTGTGATGTGTCTGATGTGCACTCTGTGCTTGTATAATGTGTCTGATGTGTGCTATGTGCTTGGGTAATGTGTCTGATGTGTACTCTGTCCTTGTGTGATATGTCTCATGTGTGCACTGTGCTTGTGTGATGTGTCTGATGTGTACTCTGTCCTTGTGTGATGTGTCTGATGTGTGCTCTGTGCTTGGGTAATGTGTCTGATGTGTGTTCTTTGCTTGTGTGATATGTCTGATGTGTGTTATGTGCTTGGGTGATGTGTCTGATATGCGCTCTGTGCTTGTGTAATGTGTCTGATGTGTGCACTGTGCTTGTGTAATGTGTCTGATGTGTGCTCTGTGCTTGTGTGATGTGTCTGATGTGTGTTCTGTGCTTGTGTGAAGTGTCTGATGGGTGCTCTATGCATGTGTGATGTGTCTGATGTGTGCTCTGTCCTTGTGTGATGTGTATGATGTGTGTTCTGTACTTGTGTGATGTGTGCTCTGTACTTGTGTGATGTGTCGGATGTGTGCTCTGCACTTGTGTGATGTGTCTGATGTGTACTCTGTCCTTGTGTGATGTGTCTGATGTGTGCACTGTGCTTGTGTAATGTGTCTGATGTGTGCTCTGTGCTTGTGTGATGTGTCTGATGTGTGTTCTGTGCTTGTGTGAAGTGTCTGATGGGTGCTCTGTGCTTGTGTGATGTGTCTGATGTGCGCTGTGCTTGTGTGATGTGTCTGATGTGTGCTCTGTGCTTGTGTAATGTGTCTGATGTGTTCTATGTGCTTGTGTGATGTGTCTGATTTGTGATCTGTGCTTGTGTGATGTGTCTGATGTGTGCTCTGTGCTTGGGTAATGTGTCTGATGTGTGTTCTTTGCTTGTGTGATATGTCTGATGTGTGTTCTGTGCTTGTGTGATGTGTCTGATGTGCGCTCTGTGCTTGTGTAATGTGTCTGATGTGTGTTCTGTGCTTGTGTGATGTGTCTGATGTGTGCTCTGTGCTTGGGTAATGTGTCTGATGTGTGTTCTTTGCTTTTGTGATGTGTCTGATGTGTGTTCTGTGCTTGTGTGATGTGTCTGATGTGCGCTCTGTGCTTGTGTAATGTGTCTGATGTGTGCTATGTGCTTCTGTGATGTGTCTGATGTGTGCTCAGTGCTTGTGTGATGTGTCTGATGTGTGTTCTGTGCTTGTGTGATATGTCTGATGTGTGCACTGTGCTTGTGTGATGTGTCTGATGTGTGTTCTGTGCTTGTGTTATATGTCTGATGTGTTCATTGTGCTTGTGTGATATGTCTGATGTGTGCTCTTTGCTTGTGTGATGTGTCTGATGTGTGCTCTTTGCTTGTGTGATATGTCTGATGTGTGCTCTGTACTTGTGTGATGTGTCTGATGTGTCTTCTGTGCTTGTGTGATGTGTCTGATGTGTGCTCTGTGCTTGTGTGATGTGTCTGATGTGTGCTCTGTGCTTGTGTGATGTGTCTTATATGTGGGCTGTGCTTGTGTGATGTGTCTGATGTGTTCTCTGTGCTTGTGTGATGTGTCTGATGTGTCTTCTGTGCTTGTGTGATGTGTCTGATGTGTGTTCTGCGCTTGTGTGATGTGTCTGATGTGACGAACAGCCCACGGCCGTTCGTCCACTTACGGGCGACGACTAACGGGGGTCCCGCTGCCACCAAAACGCGACGGACAGCGGACCCTGTGTCACCACTATGTCACAGTCCCACCACTGACACGGGTGTATCAGCGGACGGAGGGGCGTGACACAATGCCGGCACACGGCTATCACAGGCGCAGTGGGGCTTATCTTAGCTATCCCAACACTGGCACCATGTGACCAAAAATATCCAGCAAGCTAATCTCGCTCTACAATTTGCCGCAGGGGGAGTTTAATTTGGATGCCCCACCACTGCTATCAATCTTCCAAGTACTGCGGGGATTTATGTATATCCCACTTTCTCAGTTCCACTTTGGAACTCGCAGCTCTCCGGCGCCCCCCTTACCCTCAGGTCAGTCAGGGAACTGCACCTAGGATAATTAGTCGCCGGACGGGCTGCCTGTTGTGAACCGGCAATTAGGCTTCTGCAGTAAGGGAATTATCAATGCTGTGGCTGAAGCCCCTTACTCAGCAATATAAGACCCTTCTAGACTGCCAGCAAGCCGTAATAGCCGTACACAACGCGCTGCCACCAGTCACGGTTACTTAATTCACAGTGTTAAATTAAGAGGGTCCGTGGCAAACCCCTTGAATTAGTAGCGATTATCTATCAAAGGCGTATAGTTCGATTCTTAGAGCATGTAGACAGATCTAAATAATTTCACTTATTTTCCGAAAAAGGACAGTGATTACAGATAAAAGTTGCTATAAAATTGAGACATAAAATATGTACAGTACAGGTATAAAATACAAGTGGAGAAAACAAAGAGATTACACTCACAGTTCCATATTGTTCCTTAGGCAGACCATGCGGCTTTAAGGGGGGAGGAGCCACACGTCTCCATTCATCTGGAGTTCTTGTCAGCACGGACTCTGCAGCTGTTCTGAGCTGGTTTGCCCAGGAAATGCCTTATAGACTTTCCTATGTGACATCGCGGAGAGGTGCATTCTGGGTTGATCCCACCTCTCTTATCCAAGTTATGTTTTGGCTACAAAACTTAGATTAGCTATAACTTTATGGGAGAAGCTGGTATGGACTCATCAGTGGTATCATGTTTCCCAGCCTAATGAGCCCATCAAGAAAACATCAAACATCTATGCGATATGACCGTCCATTTGGGCGCAAATCATATCTCATGTTCTGGGCAGGGTGGAACTTCGAAAGAGACACGGTATCGAAGCTGGGACCGCTCAGGTTACAAAAATATGATTTTCATATCTCTACTGGGTATGGTTTTCGTAATATGACTTTTATGTTTCCCATATACCGGCATACAGCCTGTGTTTTTCCGAACAAAGGGATCCCTTCCCCCTGCTCTTCGAGAGGAAGTTGGTTTAAGGTTTCAGAGCTAGCCCAGGCAGGGGGGCACT
Organism: Dendrobates tinctorius; assembly: GCF_039654945.1. Lineage (NCBI taxonomy): Eukaryota > Metazoa > Chordata > Amphibia > Anura > Dendrobatidae > Dendrobates > Dendrobates tinctorius. The sequence goes on along the minus strand of NW_027361696.1, from coordinate 28,151,702 downwards.
GGTCAGTGTGTGAGTGAGCCATGGGCGAAAAGAGGAGGGGGGAAGGTGCTGCATGAGCTGACAGCCTGCATTGGCATAGAGGGCTGGATTTTTCTGGAAAGTTACAACAGAAAACATCATATTTTGTAGACAAAACCTCATACCTCACAGACATTGTACATCACACCTCCCCCCTTAAGAGGGCGCTAAGGAGGCATTACCTCTCGGTAATCGGCCATGCGCACCTCAGCGGGTTCGCCCCGGCGGGACAACCCATCGGCATTGCCGTTTTCGCTGCCCTTCCTGTGTTTTTTTCAGTGAAGTCGTACTGTTGAAGGGCAAGGCTCCAGCGGAGCAACCTTCCATTGGTTCCGGACACTGTGTGCAACCAGCTCAGAGGGTTGTGGTCGGTTACCACCGTGAAGGCGCGCCCATACAGGTAGGGCTGCAAACGCTGCAGTGCCCACACCATGGCCAGACACTCCTTCTCGATGGTCGAGTATGCCACTTCCCTCGGCAAAAGTTTCCGGCTCAGGTACAACACGGGGTGCTCTTGGTCCCCCGAGTCGACCTGGCTAAGCACAGCACCGAGGCCAAACTCGCTGGCGTCGATCTGTACCAGAAACGGGCGACTGCTGTCGACTGCTCTCAACACTGGAGAGTTGCACAGGGCTGCTTTCAAAGCTTGGAAAGCCGCCTCACAGTCATCTGTCCAGTTGACTGTTTGGGGTAGCCTCTGCTTGGTGAGGTCAGTCAAGGGTTTGGCAAGGGCGCTATAGTCCTGTACGAACCGCCTATAGTACCCTGCAGTGCCCAAGAAGGACTTCACCTGTTTCTTGGTCCTGGGGGTGGGCCAGGACACGATTGCGTCCACTTTTTCTGGCTCCGGACTCATGGAACCCCCGCCTACCCGGTGCCCCAGGTAGTGGACCTTGTGCATGCCTATCTGGCACTTCCCCGGCTTGATGGTCAGGCCTGCCTGGTGAAGACGCTTGAGCACCTCCTGGAGGTGCTGAAGGTGTTCCTCCCAGGTGGAACTGAAGACGGCAATATCGTCTAAGTATGCCACGGCGTACTCCTCCAGTCCCCGAAGCAGGTGGTTGACCATCCGCTGGAAAGTGGCAGGGGCATTCTTCATGCCGAAGGGCATGACCGTGGACTCGTACAGTCCAAAGGGGGTGATAAAGGCGGATTTCTCCTGCGCCTCAGGGCTCAGGGGAATCTGCCAGTATCCCCGACTCAAATCCATGATGGATATGTAGTTGGCGTTTGTCAACCGCTCGAGCAGATCCTCGATGCGCGGCATCGGGTGGGCATCAGAGGTTGTGATGGCGTTGAGCCCCCTGTAGTCCACGCAGAACCGGGTGGTTCGATCCTTTTTAGGCACGAGGACTACAGGTGAAGCCCACGCACCTTTTGACCGTCGAATCACCCCCAGCCTTAACATCTCATCGATCTCTTGGCGCATGACTTGTTGCACCGTTTCAGAGATCCGATAAGGTGTTCGCCGTAATGGGGCATGATTCCCGGTGTCCACCTCATGAACCGCTAACTCCGTCCTCCCAGGACGGTTGGTGAACACGGGCCGGAAGAGTTCCAGGGTGGCCATCAACTGCAACCGCTGGGACACGGTGAGCGAACCACTTATCTCCATGTCCTCAATGGACCCATTGGCCTTGGCCTGGGCCAGCATGTCCAGGAGGGAATCTTCCTCCCCATCCTCTGGCAGATTGCAGACCGGTAGGACGCAAGCTTCACGTTCGTAGTGCGCCTTCAGCATGTTGACGTGAAAGGCCTTGCGCCTACCCCGAGCATGGTCAAGCGTGACCACGTAGGTGACCGGGTTGAGCTGTTGGTGGACGACGTATGGGCCTTCCCAGGCTGCCTGAAGCTTATCCGTTGGTACCGGGACCAACACCCACACCTTTTGACCCACCTGGTAGGTCCGCTCCCGGGCGTTCTGGTCGTACCAGCGCTTCTGGTCAGCCTGAGCCTGCGTCATGTTGTCATGCACCAACTGCGTCAAGGTCTGCATCTTGTCACGGAAGCGCATGACATAATCCACGATGGACACTTCTGTGGGGTTTGGCTCATCTTCCCAGGATTCTCTTATCAACCCAAGGGGTCCCCGGACTCGCCTGCCATACAGGAGCTCGAAGGGGGAGAACCCGGTCGAGGCCTGCGGAACTTCTCTGTAAGCGAACAGCAGGTGTGGGAGGTACCGCTCCCAGTCGCGCCCTTGGGTCTCAACCAGTATGCGGAGCATCTGTTTGAGGGTACCGTTGAAGCGTTCACACAAACCATTAGTCTGTGGGTGATACGGACTCGATACCAGGTGCGTCACCTGCATTTTCTCACAGAGAGCCTCCATTAGGCGAGACATGAATTGGGGCCCTTGATCGGTAAGCATCTCCCTGGGAAATCCTACCCTTGAAAAGATGGTCACCAGTGCGTCAGCCACCTTATCTGCCCTGGTTGAAGACAGAGCTACTGCCTCTGGGTACCGGGTAGCGTAGTCTACCACGGTGAGAATGTATCGCTTTCCGGAGCTGCTGGGGACGGACAGCGGTCCTACAAGGTCCACCGCGATTCTCTGGAAAGGCTCCTCTATCACCGGCAAAGGAATAAGGGGAGCCTTAAGAGCAGGCCCCGCCTTACCCACTTTTTGACAGGTGGCGCAGGAGCGGCAGTAGTGTGATACATCTGTCCCCATCTTGGGCCAATAGAAGTGTTGAGACAGCCGTGCCTTTGTTTTGCTGATCCCCAAGTGTCCAGCGAGTGGAATCTCATGGGCAATCCGCAACAACTCGGTTCTGAACTGATAGGGGACGACCAGCTGTCTTTCCCTCAACCACTCCTTTTTAGGATCTCCGGGTACTGTCTCCCGGTACAACCTTCCTCGTTCCCAGAACACCCTCTCCTTATCAGACTTGGAGGTGGGCGTCTCGGCGAGACCTCTCAATTTCTCCAGGCTGGCATCTGAGTGCAGAGCAGCCTGGAACTCCATGCTGGAGGCTGCCAGAAGTGACGTCAGGGTACCTCCTTTACTGGGACCCTCTGGAACCGGCTCTGGGTTCACCTCTGGTTCAGTCTCTCCTGTAGCAGCAGAGGGTCCAGAAGACAGTGCGTTACCTGCGATCTGGGCACTCTGACTGCGTGTGACAGCTGCTATGTATGCTGTCTCCCTGGGGATTTCTACAGACCCACCAGCTGGTGCTGCCCTGGGCTCTACCTCCCCATCCACCCCCAACACTTCAGGAGCAGTGCTACTTATGGGCCAGTTACCTTCCTCGGTGGCACTGGTCAGCTGCATGGCATTACCTTCCTCATGGTCCCCATGCACCTCCCCATTCTCTTGAGCACCGTTGCTTGCTCCTGCCAGGGGTTCCTCAGCCGTCTCACTCCGCAGAGTGACGGGGCTGAGCACCTCGGTACCTGTGGACACATCTACCGTTTCAAAGAAAGGGTTAACGGGTTCAGTCGGCACAGATACATCATCATTCCTAGGAAAAGAATGGTTATCAGTTTGCTTTGGTACATTCACATCAGCATCAGCATCGTACCTGGGGAAAGAATGGTTGTTAGTTGCATCATTACTCATCAAGGCATTAGCAGGTAACACATCCAGTTTCCCATCATCAACATCATCAGGGTTAACGTTACCCTTATTATCAGTTTGGGGAAGGGTGTCAGGGACATAGTATGCAACCATCCTCCCCAAGTCCGTCCCCAATAAAACATCAGTGGGCAAATTTTCAGACACTCCCACCTCCCTCAACCCGCTCCCGGCACCCCAATCAAGAAAAACTCGTGCCACTGGCAAGGGACAACGGGTGCCTCCAATCCCGGTGACAGTCAGGGTTTTCCCCTCAACAAACTCTTCAGGGGCCGCCAGTCCAGGACGGATGAGGGTTCGTTCAGCCCCGGTGTCCTTGAGGCCTGTAGCAAGACGGGCCCCCACCTGAACAGGTTGAACGTTGTCGTCAGCCCTCCCAACCACACCTCCCACCAAAAGAACAGAGGCGTTGGGCCCGGGGGCCTTGGCTGGGGGGTTCTTCGGCCTATCCGGACAGGTGTAAGAGAAGTGACCAGGCCGCTTGCAGTGGTGACACAGGCGACTGTCAGTAGCCGGCCTGTTGTTGGCAACAGGGACAGGGCCTCCGGAGGGACGGCTAGCTGGGGCATTGGGGTTGGTTGCTGGCTTACCCCCTTTCCAGCTGGTGGCGACTGGCCTCCGCGTCTCGGGCTTCCGGTTGGCCTCGTGGTTGTCGGCGATCTGCGCCGCTTTGTCCGCGTTCGTTGGTTCGCGGTCCAGGATGAACTGTCGGACCTCAGCTGGGCAGAGATGCAGGAACTGGTCTTTGATCATCAGGTCCCGTAGCTGCTCAAAGGTTTCAACGGACAGTCCATGGATCCACTGGTCAAAGTGGGTCCTGAGTCCTTGCACCACATCACTGTAGCTATCGTGTGGGCCACGTTGGAGGTGTCGGAACTTCTTTCGGTATACCTCAGGTGTCAGACGGTATTTGGCGATCAGCGCCTGCTTTATGGCGTCATAGTCATCATCATGCGCTTGCGGAAGAGAAGCAAACGCCTCCAGAGCTTTGCCCTTTAGCCCTGGGGTCAAGTACCTGGCCCATTGGTCTTCGGGCAGTCGGTACTGTCTGCAGGCTTTCTCAAAGGCTCGCAGAAACGTGTCCAAGTCCCCATCCTTTTCCATTACGGGAAAATGCTCTGGCCGGGGTTTAGGAGTCTGGACGCTGCTGGGCTCACGGCTTCGGGCTGTGGGGGCATTCCACCCCCGCTGGAGCATCTCCAGCTCATGGGCCCTCTGAGCTTCAGCTTGGCGCTCACGTTCGGCTTGGGCCTCCTGCCGATATTGCTGGATCAGCCTCACCTGCCCATCCCTGTCTTCGGCGGGGAGTTCGTCGAAGGCCATTTGCAGATAGGGGTCCACCCCGTTCTGGTTGAATGTGGGGCCAGCGCTCAGGAGTGGAGCCTCTGCTGCAGCCCCATGGCAACTTGGGCCAACTTCTGCGCTCGCTGGATTCTGGTCGTTGTCCAGCTGCACTAGAGCCGCGATCATTTGATCTTTGGTTCCTCCTGCGGCGTCTATGCCTCGGTACGTGCATAACCCAGCAAGGGTGTCCTTTTTCTGCTTCTGATACCACTCCACTGTCATCGCCGCCATGGTTGCCAAATAAAAGATAGAAAAAGAAAAACGAAGAAACGGGAGGGGGATACTTGCAAGTACACACTAATGTCTCAGGACTAGTAACCACTGAGTCTGTTCTCCAAAACCTATGATGCAGGATTCCCGCAGGAACCGTGCAGGTCTTTAGTGAGAGGAATGATTGCTCAAACCAAATCACTAATGCTCTAGGATTATCCCACCGCTCTGCCACCAATATGTGACGAACAGCCCACGGCCGTTCGTCCACTTACGGGCGACGACTAACGGGGGTCCCGCTGCCACCAAAACGCGACGGACAGCGGACCCTGTGTCACCACTATGTCACAGTCCCACCACTGACACGGGTGTATCAGCGGACGGAGGGGCGTGACACAATGCCGGCACACGGCTATCACAGGCGCAGTGGGGCTTATCTTAGCTATCCCAACACTGGCACCATGTGACCAAAAATATCCAGCAAGCTAATCTCGCTCTACAATTTGCCGCAGGGGGAGTTTAATTTGGATGCCCCACCACTGCTATCAATCTTCCAAGTACTGCGGGGATTTATGTATATCCCACTTTCTCAGTTCCACTTTGGAACTCGCAGCTCTCCGGCGCCCCCCTTACCCTCAGGTCAGTCAGGGAACTGCACCTAGGATAATTAGTCGCCGGACGGGCTGCCTGTTGTGAACCGGCAATTAGGCTTCTGCAGTAAGGGAATTATCAATGCTGTGGCTGAAGCCCCTTACTCAGCAATATAAGACCCTTCTAGACTGCCAGCAAGCCGTAATAGCCGTACACAACGCGCTGCCACCAGTCACGGTTACTTAATTCACAGTGTTAAATTAAGAGGGTCCGTGGCAAACCCCTTGAATTAGTAGCGATTATCTATCAAAGGCGTATAGTTCGATTCTTAGAGCATGGAGACAGATCTAAATAATTTCATTTATTTTCCGAAAGAGGACAGTGATTACAGATAAAAGTTGCTATAAAATTGAGACATAAAATATGTACAGTACAGGTATAAAATAAAAGTGGAGAAAACAAAGAGATTACACTCACAGTTCCATATTGTTCCTTAGGCAGACCATGCGGCTTTAAGGGGGGAGGAGCCACACGTCTCCATTCATCTGGAGTTCTTGTCAGCACGGACTCTGCAGCTGTTCTGAGCTGGTTTGCCCAGGAAATGCCTTATAGACTTTCCTATGTGACATCGCGGAGAGGTGCATTCTGGGTTGATCCCACCTCTCTTATCCAAGTTATGTTTTGGCTACAAAACTTAGATTAGCTATAACTTTATGGGAGAAGCTGGTATGGACTCATCAGTGGTATCATGTTTCCCAGCGTAATGAGCCCATCAAGAAAACATCAAACATCTATGCGATATGACCGTCCATTTGGGCGCAAATCATATCTCATGTTCTGGGCAGGGTGGAACTTCGAAAGAGACACGGTATCGAAGCTGGGACCGCTCAGGTTACAAAAATATGATTTTCATATCTCTACTGGGTATGGTTTTCGTAATATGACTTTTATGTTTCCCATATACCGGCATACAGCCTGTGTTTTTCCGAACAAAGGGATCCCTTCCCCCTGCTCTTCGAGAGGAAGTTGGTTTAAGGTTTCAGAGCTAGCCCAGGCAGGGGGGCACTGGTCAGTGTGTGAGTGAGCCATGGGCGAAAAGAGGAGGGGGGAAGGTGCTGCATGAGCTGACAGCCTGCATTGGCATAGAGGGCTGGATTTTTCTGGAAAGTTACAACAGAAAACATCATATTTTGTAGACAAAACCCCATACCTCACAGACATTGTACATCACATCTGATGTGTGCTCTGTGCTTGTGTGATGTGTCTCATGTGTGCTCTGTGCTTGTGTGATGTGTCTGATGTGTGGGCTGTGCTCGTATGATGTGTCTGATGTGTGTTCTGTGCTTGTGTGATGTGTCTGATTTGTGCTCTGTGCTTGTGTGATGTGTCTGATGTGTGTTCTGTGCTTGTGTGATGTGTCTGATGTGTGCTCAGTGCCTGTGTGATGTGTCTGATGTGTGTTCTGGGTTTGTGTGATGTGTCTGATATGTGCTCTGTGCATGTGTGATGTGTCTGATGTGTGCTCTGTGCTTGTGTGATGTGTCTGATGTGTGCTATGTGCTTGGGTGAGATGTCTGATGTGTACTCTGTCCTTGTGTGATGTGTCTGATGTGTGCACTGTGCTTGTGTAATGTGTCTGATGTGTGCTCTGTGCTTGTGTGATGTGTCTGATGTGTGCTCTGTGCTTGTGTGATGTGTCTGATGTGTGGTCTGTGCTTGTGTGATGTGTGCTATGTGCTTGTGTGATGTGTCTGATGTGTGCTCTCTGCTTGTGTGATGTGTCTGATGTGTGCTCTGTGCTTGTGTAATGTGTCTGATGTGTGCTCTGTGCTTGTGTTATGTGTCTGATGTGTGCTCTGTGCTTGTGTAATGTGTCTGATGTGTGCTATGTGCTTGGGTAATGTGTCTGATGTGTACTCTGTCCTTGTGTGATGTGTCTGATGTACACTCTGTGCTTGTATAATGTGTCTGATGTGTGCTATGTGCTTGGGTAATGTGTCTGATGTGTTCTCTGTCCTTGTGTGATATGTCTCATGTGTGCACTGTGCTTGTGTGATGTGTCTGATGTGTACTCTGTCCTTGTGTGATGTGTCTGATGTGTGCTCTGTGCTTGGGTAATGTGTCTGATGTGTGTTCTTTGCTTGTGTGATATGTCTGATGTGTGTTCTGTGCTTGGGTGATGTGTCTGATATGCGCTCTGTGCTTGTGTAATGTGTCTGATGTGTGTTCTTTGCTTGTGTGATATGTCTGATGTGTGTTCTGTGCTTCTGTGATGTGTCTGATGTGTGCTCAGTGCTTGTGTGATGTGTCTGATGTGTGTTCTGTGCTTGTGTGATATGTCTGATGTGTGCACTGTGCTTGTGTGATGTGTCTGATGTGTGTTCTGTGCTTGTGTTATATGTCTGATGTGTTCATTGTGCTTGTGTGATGTGTCTGATGTGTGCTCTGTGCTTGTGTGATGTGTCTGATGTGTGCTCTGTGCTTGTGTGATGTGTCTGATGTGTGCTCTGTGCTTGTGTGATATGTCTGATGTGTGTTCTGTGCTTGGGGATATATCTGATGTGTTCACTGTGCTTGTGTGATGTGTCTGATGTGTCTTCTGTGCTTCTGTGATGTGTCTGATGTGTGTTCTGTGCTTGTGTGATGTGTCTGATGTGTGCTCTGTCCTTGTGTGATGTGTCTGATGTGTGCTATATGCTTGTGTAATGTGTCTGATGTGTACTCTGTCCTTGTGTGATGTGTCTGTTGTGTGCTCTGTGCTTGTGTAATGTGTCTGATGTGTGCTCTGTCCTTGTGTGATGTGTCTGATGTGTGCACTGTGCTTGTGTAATGTGTCTGATGTGTGCTCTGTGCTTGTGTGATGTGTCTGATGTGTGTTCTGTGCTTGTGTGAAGTGTCTGATGGGTGCTCTATGCATGTGTGATGTGTCTGATGTGTGCTCTGTCCTTGTGTGATGTGTATGATGTGTGTTCTGTACTTGTGTGATGTGTGCTCTGTACTTGTGTGATGTGTCGGATGTGTGCTCTGCACTTGTGTGATGTGTCTGATGTGTACTCTGTCCTTGTGTGATGTGTCTGATGTGTGCACTGTGCTTGTGTAATGTGTCTGATGTGTGCTCTGTGCTTGTGTGAAGTGTCTGATGGGTGCTCTATGCATGTGTGATGTGTCTGATGTGTGTTCTGTGCTTGTGTGAAGTGTCTGATGGGTGCTCTATGCATGTGTGATGTGTCTGATGTGTGCTCTGTCCTTGTGTGATGTGTATGATGTGTGTTCTGTACTTGTGTGATGTGTGCTCTGTACTTGTGTGATGTGTCGGATGTGTGCTCTGCACTTGTGTGATGTGTCTGATGTGTACTCTGTCCTTGTGTGATGTGTCTGATGTGTGCACTGTGCTTGTGTAATGTGTCTGATGTGTGCTCTATGCTTGTGTGATGTGTCTGATGTGTGTTCTGTGCTTGTGTGAAGTGTCTGATGGGTGCTCTGTGCTTGTGTGATGTGTCTGATGTGCGCTGTGCTTGTGTGATGTGTCTGATGTGTGCTCTGTGCTTGTGTAATGTGTCTGATGTGTTCTATGTGCTTGTGTGATGTGTCTGATTTGTGATCTGTGCTTGTGTGATGTGTCTGATGTGTGCTCTGTGCTTGGGTAATGTGTCTGATGTGTGTTCTTTGCTTGTGTGATATGTCTGATGTGTGCTCTGTTCTTGGGTAATGTGTCTGATGTGTGTTCTGTGCTTGTGTGATGTGTCTGATGTGCGCTCTGTGCTTGTGTAATGTGTCTGATGTGTGTTCTGTGCTTGTGTGATGTGTCTGATGTGTGCTCTGTGCTTGGGTAATGTGTCTGATGTGTGTTCTTTGCTTGTGTGATGTGTCTGATGTGTGTTCTGTGCTTGTGTGATGTGTCTGATGTGCGCTCTGTGCTTGTGTAATGTGTCTGATGTGTGCTATGTGCTTCTGTGATGTGTCTGATGTGTGCTCAGTGCTTGTGTGATGTGTCTGATGTGTTTTCTGTGCTTGTGTGATATGTCTGATGTGTGCACTGTGCTTGTGTGATGTGTCTGATGTGTGTTCTGTGCTTGTGTTATATGTCTGATGTGTTCATTGTGCTTGTGTGATATGTCTGATGTGTGCTCTGTGCTTGTGTGATGTGTCTGATGTGTGCACTGTGCTTGTGTGATGTGTCTGATGTGTGTTCTGTGCTTGTGTTATATGTCTGATGTGTTCATTGTGCTTGTGTGATATGTCTGATGTGTGCTCTGTGCTTGTGTGATGTGTCTGATGTGTGCTCTTTGCTTGTGTGATATGTCCGATGTGTGCTCTGTACTTGTGTGATGTGTCTGATGTGTCTTCTGTGCTTGTGTGATGTGTCTGATGTGTGCTCTGTGCTTGTGTGATGTGTCTGATGTGTGCTCTGTGCTTGTGTGATGTGTCTTATATGTGGGCTGTGCTTGTGTGATGTGTCTGATGTGTTCTCTGTGCTTGTGTGATGTGTCTGATGTGTGTTCTGCGCTTGTGTGATGTGTCTGATGTGTGCTCTGTGCTTGTGTGATGTGTCTGATGTGTGCTCTGTGCTTGTGTGATGTGTCTTATATGTGGGCTGTGCTTGTGTGATGTGTCTGATGTGTTCTCTGTGCATGTGTGATGTGTCTGATGTGTCTTCTGTGCTTGTGTGATGTGTCTGATCTGTGTTCTGTGCTTGTGTGATGTGTCTCATGTGTGCTCTGTGCTTGTGTGATGTGTCTGATGTGTGGGCTGTGCTCGTATGATGTGTCTGATGTGTGTTCTGTGCTTGTGTGATGTGTCTGATGTGTGCTCTGTCCTTGTGTGATGTGTCTGATGTGTGTTCTGTGCTTGTGTGATGTGTCTGATTTGTGCTCTGTGCTTGTGTGATGTGTCTGATGTGTGTTCTGTGCTTGTGTGATGAGTCTGATGTGTGCTCAGTGCCTGTGTGATGTGTCTGATGTGTGTTCTGGGTTTGTGTGATGTGTCTGATATGTGCTCTGTGCATGTGTGATGTGTCTGATGTGTGCTCTGTGCTTGTGTGATGTGTCTGATGTGTGCTATGTGCTTGGGTGAGATGTCTGATGTGTACTCTGTCCTTGTGTGATGTGTCTGATGTGTGCACTGTGCTTGTGTAATGTGTCTGATGTGTGCTCTGTGCTTGTGTGATGTGTCTGATGTGTGCTATGTGCTTGTGTAATGTGTCTGATGTGTGCTCTGTGCTTGTGTGATGTGTCTGATGTGTGTTCTGTGCTTTTGTGATGTGTCTGATGTGTGGTCTGTGCTTGTGTGATGTGTGCTATGTGCTTGTGTGATGTGTCTGATGTGTGCTCTCTGCTTGTGTGATGTGTCTGATGTGTGCTCTCTGCTTGTGTAATGTGTCTGATGTGTGCTCTGTGCTTGTGTAATGTGTCTGATGTGTGCTCTGTGCTTGTGTAATGTGTCTGATGTGTGCTATGTGCTTGGGTAATGTGTCTGATGTGTACTCTGTCCTTGTGTGATATGTCTCATGTGTGCACTGTGCTTGTGTGATGTGTCTGATGTGTACTCTGTCCTTGTGTGATATGTCTGATGTGTGTTCTGTGCTTGGGTGATGTGTCTTATATGCGCTCTGTGCTTGTGTAATGTGTCTGATGTGTGCTATGTGCTTCTGTGATGTGTCTGATGTGTGCTCAGTGCTTGTGTGATGTGTCTGATGTGTGTTCTGTGCTTGGGTGATGTGTCTGATATGCGCTCTGTGCTTGTGTAATGTGTCTGATGTGTGCTATGTGCTTCTGTGATGTGTCTGATGTGTGCTCAGTGCTTGTGTGATGTGTCTGATGTGTGTTCTGTGCTTGTGTGATATGTCTGATGTGTGCACTGTGCTTGTGTGATGTGTCTGATGTGTGTTCTGTGCTTGTGTTATATGTCTGATGTGTTCATTGTGCTTGTGTGATGTGTCTGATGTGTGCTCTGTGCTTGTGTGATGTGTCTGATGTGTGCTCTGTGCTTGTGTGATATGTCTGATGTGTGTTCTGTGCTTGGGGATATATCTGATGTGTTCACTGTGCTTGTGTGATGTGTCTGATGTGTCTTCTGTGCTTCTGTGATGTGTCTGATGTGTGTTCTGTGCTTGTGTGATGTGTCTGATGTGTGCTCTGTCCTTGTGTGATGTGTCTGATGTGTGATCTGTGCTAGGGTAATGTGTCTGATGTGTGCTAGGTGCTTGCGTGATGTGTCTGATGTGTGCTCTGGAGTTGTGTGATGTGTCTGATGTGTGCTCTGCACTTGTGTGATGTGTCTGATGTGTGTTCTGTGCTTGTGTGATGTGTCTGATGTGTGTTCTGTGTTTGTGTGATGTGTCTGATGTGTGCTCTGTTCTTGTGTGATGTGTCTGATGTGTGCTCTGTGTTTGTGTGATGTGTCTGATGTGTGCTCTGTGTTTGTGTGATGTGTCTGATGTGTGCTCTATGCTTGTGTGATGTGTCTGATGTGTGCTCTGTGCTTGTGTAATGTGTCTGATGTGTGCTCTGTGCTTGTGTGATGTGTCTGTTGTGTGCTCTGTCCTTGTGTGATGTGTATGATGTGTGTTCTGTACTTGTGTGATGTGTGCTCTGTACTTGTGTGATGTGTCGGATGTGTGCTCTGCACTTGTGTGATGTGTCTGATGTGTACTCTGTCCTTGTGTGATGTGTCTGATGTGTGCACTGTGCTTGTGTAATGTGTCTGATGTGTGCTCTGTGCTTGTGTGATGTGTCTGATGTGTGTTCTGTGCTTGTGTGAAGTGTCTGATGGGTGCTCTATGCATGTGTGATATGTCTGATGTGTGCTCTGTCCTTGTGTGATGTGTATGATGTGTGTTCTGTACTTGTGTGATGTGTGCTCTGTACTTGTGTGATGTGTCGGATGTGTGCTCTGCACTTGTGTGATGTGTCTGATGTGTACTCTGTCCTTGTGTGATGTGTCTGATGTGTGCACTGTGCTTGTGTAATGTGTCTGATGTGTGCTCTGTGCTTGTGTGATGTGTCTGATGTGTGTTCTGTGCTTGTGTGAAGTGTCTGATGTGTGTTCTGTGCTTGTGTGAAGTGTCTGATGGGTGCTCTGTGCTTGTGTGATGTGTCTGATGTGCGCTGTGCTTGTGTGATGTGTCTGATGTGTGCTCTGTGCTTGTGTAATGTGTCTGATGTGTTCTATGTGCTTGTGTGATGTGTCTGATTTGTGATCTGTGCTTGTGTGATGTGTCTGATGTGTGCTCTGTGCTTGGGTAATGTGTCTGATGTGTGTTCTTTGCTTGTGTGATATGTCTGATGTGTGTTCTGTGCTTGTGTGATGTGTCTGATGTGCGCTCTGTGCTTGTGTAATGTGTCTGATGTGTGTTCTGTGCTTGTGTGATGTGTCTGATGTGTGCTCTGTGCTTGGGTAATGTGTCTGATGTGTGTTCTTTGCTTGTGTGATGTGTCTGATGTGTGTTCTGTGCTTGTGTAATGTGTCTGATGTGTGCTCAGTGCTTGTGTGATGTGTCTGATGTGTGTTCTGTGCTTGTGTGATATGTCTGATGTGTGCACTGTGCTTGTGTGATGTGTCTGATGTGTGTTCTGTGCTTGTGTTATATGTCTGATGTGTGCTATGTGCTTGTGTGATGTGTCTGATGTGTGCTCTGTGCTTGTGTGATGTGTCTGATGTGTGCTCTTTGCTTGTGTGATATGTCTGATGTGTGCTCTGTACTTGTGTGATGTGTCTGATGTGTCTTCTGTGCTTGTGTGATGTGTCTGATGTGTGCTCTGTGCTTGTGTGATGTGTCTGATGTGTGCTCTGTGCTTGTGTGATGTGTCTTATATGTGGGCTGTGCTTGTGTGATGTGTCTGATGTGTTCTCTGTGCTTGTGTGATGTGTCTGATGTGTGTTCTGCGCTTGTGTGATGTGTCTGATGTGTGCTCTGTGCTTGTGTGATGTGTCTGATGTGTGCTCTGTGCTTGTGTGATGTGTCTTATATGTGGGCTGTGCTTGTGTGATGTGTCTGATGTGTTCTCTGTGCTTGTGTGATGTGTCTGATGTGTCTTCTGTGCTTGTGTGATGTGTCTGATCTGTGTTCTGTGCTTGTGTGATGTGTCTCATGTGTGCTCTGTGCTTGTGTGATGTGTCTGATGTGTGGGCTGTGCTCGTATGATGTGTCTGATGTGTGTTCTGTGCTTGTGTGATGTGTCTGATGTGTGCTCTGTCCTTGTGTGATGTGTCTGATGTGTGTTCTGTGCTTGTGTGATGTGTCTGATTTGTGCTCTGTGCTTGTGTGATGTGTCTGATGTGTGTTCTGTGCTTGTGTGATGAGTCTGATGTGTGCTCAGTGCCTGTGTGATGTGTCTGATGTGTGTTCTGGGTTTGTGTGATGTGTCTGATATGTGCTCTGTGCATGTGTGATGTGTCTGATGTGTGCTCTGTGCTTGTGTGATGTGTCTGATGTGTGCTATGTGCTTGGGTGAGATGTCTGATGTGTACTCTGTCCTTGTGTGATGTGTCTGATGTGTGCACTGTGCTTGTGTAATGTGTCTGATGTGTGCTCTGTGCTTGTGTGATGTGTCTGATGTGTGCTATGTGCTTGTGTAATGTGTCTGATGTGTGCTCTGTGCTTGTGTGATGTGTCTGATGTGTGTTCTGTGCTTTTGTGATGTGTCTGATGTGTGGTCTGTGCTTGTGTGATGTGTGCTATGTGCTTGTGTGATGTGTCTGATGTGTGCTCTCTGCTTGTGTGATGTGTCTGATGTGTGCTCTCTGCTTGTGTAATGTGTCTGATGTGTGCTCTGTGCTTGTGTAATGTGTCTGATGTGTGCTCTGTGCTTGTGTAATGTGTCTGATGTGTGCTATGTGCTTGGGTAATGTGTCTGATGTGTACTCTGTCCTTGTGTGATATGTCTCATGTGTGCACTGTGCTTGTGTGATGTGTCTGATGTGTACTCTGTCCTTGTGTGATATGTCTGATGTGTGTTCTGTGCTTGGGTGATGTGTCTTATATGCGCTCTGTGCTTGTGTAATGTGTCTGATGTGTGCTATGTGCTTCTGTGATGTGTCTGATGTGTGCTCAGTGCTTGTGTGATGTGTCTGATGTGTGTTCTGTGCTTGGGTGATGTGTCTGATATGCGCTCTGTGCTTGTGTAATGTGTCTGATGTGTGCTATGTGCTTCTGTGATGTGTCTGATGTGTGCTCAGTGCTTGTGTGATGTGTCTGATGTGTGTTCTGTGCTTGTGTGATATGTCTGATGTGTGCACTGTGCTTGTGTGATGTGTCTGATGTGTGTTCTGTGCTTGTGTTATATGTCTGATGTGTTCATTGTGCTTGTGTGATGTGTCTGATGTGTGCTCTGTGCTTGTGTGATGTGTCTGATGTGTGCTCTGTGCTTGTGTGATATGTCTGATGTGTGTTCTGTGCTTGGGGATATATCTGATGTGTTCACTGTGCTTGTGTGATGTGTCTGATGTGTCTTCTGTGCTTCTGTGATGTGTCTGATGTGTGTTCTGTGCTTGTGTGATGTGTCTGATGTGTGCTCTGTCCTTGTGTGATGTGTCTGATGTGTGATCTGTGCTAGGGTAATGTGTCTGATGTGTGCTAGGTGCTTGCGTGATGTGTCTGATGTGTGCTCTGGAGTTGTGTGATGTGTCTGATGTGTGCTCTGCACTTGTGTGATGTGTCTGATGTGTGTTCTGTGCTTGTGTGATGTGTCTGATGTGTGTTCTGTGTTTGTGTGATGTGTCTGATGTGTGCTCTGTTCTTGTGTGATGTGTCTGATGTGTGCTCTGTGTTTGTGTGATGTGTCTGATGTGTGCTCTGTGTTTGTGTGATGTGTCTGATGTGTGCTCTATGCTTGTGTGATGTGTCTGATGTGTGCTCTGTGCTTGTGTAATGTGTCTGATGTGTGCTCTGTGCTTGTGTGATGTGTCTGTTGTGTGCTCTGTCCTTGTGTGATGTGTATGATGTGTGTTCTGTACTTGTGTGATGTGTGCTCTGTACTTGTGTGATGTGTCGGATGTGTGCTCTGCACTTGTGTGATGTGTCTGATGTGTACTCTGTCCTTGTGTGATGTGTCTGATGTGTGCACTGTGCTTGTGTAATGTGTCTGATGTGTGCTCTGTGCTTGTGTGATGTGTCTGATGTGTGTTCTGTGCTTGTGTGAAGTGTCTGATGGGTGCTCTATGCATGTGTGATATGTCTGATGTGTGCTCTGTCCTTGTGTGATGTGTATGATGTGTGTTCTGTACTTGTGTGATGTGTGCTCTGTACTTGTGTGATGTGTCGGATGTGTGCTCTGCACTTGTGTGATGTGTCTGATGTGTACTCTGTCCTTGTGTGATGTGTCTGATGTGTGCACTGTGCTTGTGTAATGTGTCTGATGTGTGCTCTGTGCTTGTGTGATGTGTCTGATGTGTGTTCTGTGCTTGTGTGAAGTGTCTGATGGGTGCTCTGTGCTTGTGTGATGTGTCTGATGTGCGCTGTGCTTGTGTGATGTGTCTGATGTGTGCTCTGTGCTTGTGTAATGTGTCTGATGTGTTCTATGTGCTTGTGTGATGTGTCTGATTTGTGATCTGTGCTTGTGTGATGTGTCTGATGTGTGCTCTGTGCTTGGGTAATGTGTCTGATGTGTGTTCTTTGCTTGTGTGATATGTCTGATGTGTGTTCTGTGCTTGTGTGATGTGTCTGATGTGCGCTCTGTGCTTGTGTAATGTGTCTGATGTGTGTTCTGTGCTTGTGTGATGTGTCTGATGTGTGCTCTGTGCTTGGGTAATGTGTCTGATGTGTGTTCTTTGCTTGTGTGATGTGTCTGATGTGTGTTCTGTGCTTGTGTAATGTGTCTGATGTGTGCTCAGTGCTTGTGTGATGTGTCTGATGTGTGTTCTGTGCTTGTGTGATATGTCTGATGTGTGCACTGTGCTTGTGTGATGTGTCTGATGTGTGTTCTGTGCTTGTGTTATATGTCTGATGTGTGCTATGTGCTTGTGTGATGTGTCTGATGTGTGCTCTGTGCTTGTGTGATGTGTCTGATGTGTGCTCTTTGCTTGTGTGATATGTCTGATGTGTGCTCTGTACTTGTGTGATGTGTCTGATGTGTCTTCTGTGCTTGTGTGATGTGTCTGATGTGTGCTCTGTGCTTGTGTGATGTGTCTGATGTGTGCTCTGTGCTTGTGTGATGTGTCTTATATGTGGGCTGTGCTTGTGTGATGTGTCTGATGTGTTCTCTGTGCTTGTGTGATGTGTCTGATGTGTCTTCTGTGCTTGTGTGATGTGTCTGATGTGTGTTCTGCGCTTGTGTGATATGTCTGATGTGTGCTCTGTGCTTGTGTGATGTGTCTCATGTGTGCTCTGTGCTTGTGTGATGTGTCTGATGTGTGGGCTGTGCTCGTATGATGTGTCTGATGTGTGTTCTGTGCTTGTGTGATGTGTCTGATGTGTGCTCTGTGCTAGGGTAATGTGTCTGATGTGTGCTAGGTGCTTGAGTGATGTGTCTGATGTGTGCTCTATTCTTGTGTAATGTGTCTGATGTGTCTTCTGTGCTTGTGTGATGTGTCTGATGTGTGTTCTGCGCTTGTGTGATGTGTCTGATGTGTGCTCTGCACTTGTGTGATGTGTCTGATGTGTGTTCTGTGCTTGTGTGATGTGTCTGATGTGTGCTCTGTTCTTGTGTGATGTGTCTGATGTGTGCTCTGTGTTTGTGTGATGTGTCTGATGTGTGCTCTATGCTTGTGTGATGTGTCTGGTGTGTGCTCTGTGCTTGTGTAATGTGTCTGATGTGTGCTAAATGCTTGTGTGATGTGTCTGATGTGTACTCTGTCCTTGTGTGATGTGTCTGATGTGTGCTCTGTGCTTGTGTAATGTGTCTGATGTGTGCTCTGTGCTTGTGTGATGTGTATGATGTGTGTTCTGTACTTGTGTGATGTGTGCTCTGTACTTGTGTGATGTGTCTGATGTGTGCTCTGTGTTTGTGTGATGTGTCTGATGTGTGCTCTGTGCATGTGTAATGGGTCTGATGTGTGCTCTGTGCTTGTGTGATGTGTCTGATGTGTGCTCTATGCTTGTGTGATGTGTCTGATGTGTGCTTTGTGCTTGGTGATGTGTCTGATGTGTGCTATGTGCTTGGGTGATGTGTCTGATGTGTGCTCTGTTCTTGTGTGATGTGTCTGATGTGTGCTCTGTGTTTGTGTGATGTGTCTGATGTGTGCTCTGTGCTTGTGTGATGTGTCTGATGTGTGCTCTGTGCTTGTGTGATGTGTCTGATGTGTGCTCTGTGCTTGCGTAATGTGTCTGATGTGTGCTTTGAACTTGTGTGATGTGTCTGATGTGTGCTTTGTGCTTGGTGACGTGTCTGATGTGTGCTCTGTGTTTGTGTGATGTGTCTGATGTGTACTCTGTGCTTGTGTGATGTGTCTGATGTGTGCTCTGTGCTTGGGTGATGTGTCTGATGTGTGTTCTGCGCTTGTGTGATGTGTCTGATGTGTGTTCTGTGCTTGTGTGATGTGTCTGATGTGTGCTATGTGCTTGGGTGATGTTTCTGATGTGTGCTCTGTTCTTGTGTGATGTGTCTGATGTGTGCTCTGTGTTTGTGTGATGTGTCTGATGTGTGCTCTGTGCTTGTGTGATGTGTCTGATGTGTGCTCTGTGCTTGTGTGATGTGTCTGATGTGTGCTCTGTGCTTGCGTAATGTGTCTGATGTGTGCTTTGAACTTGTGTGATGTGTCTGATGTGTGCTTTGTGCTTGGTGACGTGTCTGATGTGTGCTCTGTGTTTGTGTGATGTGTCTGATGTGTGCTCTGTGCGTGTTTGATGTGTCTGATGTGTGCTCTGTGCTTGTGTGATGTGTCTGATGTGTGTTCTGTGCTTGTGTGATGTATCTGTTGTGTGCTCTGTCCTTGTGTGATGTGTCTGATGTGTGCTCTGTGCTTGTGTGATGTGTCTGATGTGTGCTTTGTGCTTGGTGACGTGTCTGATGTGTGCTCTGTGTTTGTGTGATGTGTCTGATGTGTGCTCTGTGCTTGTTTGATGTGTCTGATGTGTGCTCTATGCTTGTGTGATGTGTGTGATGTGTGCTCTGTGCTTGTGTGATGTGTCTGATGTGTGCTCTATGCTTGTGTGATGTGTCTGATGTGTGCTCTGTGCTTCTGTAATGTGTCTGATGTGGGCTATATGCTTGTGTAATGTGTCTGATGTGTACTCTGTCCTTGTGTGATGTGTCTGATGTGTGCTCTGTGCTTGTGTAATGTGTCTGATGTGTGCTCTGTGCTTGTGTGATGTGGATGATGTGTGTTCTGTACTTGTGTGATGTGTGCTCTGTACTTGTGTGATGTATCGGATGTGGGCTCTGTACTTGTGTGATGTGTCTGATGTGTGCTCTGTGTTTGTGTGATGTGTCTGATGTGTGCTCTGTGCTTGTGTGATGTGTCTGATGTGTGCTCTATGCTTGTGTGATATGTCTCATGTGTGCTTTGTGCTTGGTGATGTGTCTGATGTGTGCTCTGTGCTTGTGTGATGTGTCTGATGTGTGCTCTGTTCTTGTGTGATGTGTCTGATGTGTGCTCTGTGCTAGGGTAATGTGTCTGATGTGTGCTATGTGCTTGTGTGATGTGTCTGATTTGTGCTCTGTTCTTGTGTGATGTTTCTGATGTGTGCTCTGTGTTTGTGTGATGTGTCTGATGTGTGCTCTGTGCTTGTGTGATGTGTCTGATGTGTGCTCTGTGCTTGTGAGATGTGTCTGATGTGTGCTCTGTGCTTGCGTAATGTGTCTGATGTGTGCTTTCTACTTGTGTGATGTGTCTGATGTGTGCTTTGTGCTTGGTGACGTGTCTGATGTGTGCCCTGTGTTTGTGTGATGTGTCTGATGTGTACTCTGTGCTTGTGTGATGTGTCTGATGTGTGCTCTGTGCTTGGGTGATGTGTCTGATGTGTGTTCTGCGCTTGTGTGATGTGTCTGATGTGTGCTCTGTGCTTGTGTGATGTGTCTGATGTGTGCTCTGTGCTCGTGTGATGTGTCTGATGTGTGGGCTGTGCTCGTATGATGTGTCTGATGTGTGTTCTGTGCTTGTGTGATGTGTCTGATGTGTGCTCTGTCCTTGTGTGATGTGTCTGATGTGTGCTCTGTGCTTGTGTGATGTGTCTGATGTGTGGGCTGTGCTCGTATGATGTGTCTGATGTGTGTTCTGTGCTTGTGTGATGTGTATGATGTGTGCTCTGTCCTTGTGTGATGTGTCTGATGTGTGCTCTGTGCTTGTGTGATGTGTCTGATGTGTGCTAGGTGCTTGGGTGATGTGTCTGATGTGTGCTCTGTTCTTGTGTGATATGTCTGATGTGTGCTCTGCACTTGTGTGATGTGTCTGATGTGTGTTCTGTGCTTGTGTGATGTGTCTGATGTGTGCTCTGTTCTTGTGTGATGTGTCTGATGTGCGCTCTGTGCTTGTGTGATGTGTCTGATGTGTGCTCTGTGCTTGTGTGATGTGTCTGATGTGTGCTCTGTGCTTGTGTGATGTGTCTGATGTGCGCTCTGTGATTGTGTGATGTGTCTGATGTGTGTTCTGTGCTTGTGTGATGTGTCATATGTGTTCTATGCTTGTGTGATGTGCCTGATGTGTGTTCTGTGCTTGTGTGATGTGTCTGATGTGTGCACTGTGCTTATGTGATGTGCCTGATGTGTGCTCTGTGCTTGTGTGATGTGTATGATGTGTGCTCTGTGCTTGTGTGATGTGTCTCATGCGTGCTATGTGCTTGTGTGATGTGTCTGATGTGTGCTCTCTGCTTGTGTGATGTGTCTGATGTGCGCTCTGTGATTGTGTGATGTGTCTGATGTGTGTTCTGTGCTTGTGTGATGTGTCATATGTGTTCTATGCTCGTGTGATGTGCCTGATGTGTGTTCTGTGCTTGTGTGATGTGTCTGATGTGTGCACTGTGCTTATGTGATGTGCCTGATGTGTGCTCTGTGCTTGTGTGATGTGTATGATGTGTGCTCTGTGCTTGTGTGATGTGTCTGATGTGTGCTCTGTGCTTGTGTGATGTGTCTGATGTGTGCTCTGTGCTTGTGTGATGTATCTGATGTGTGCTCTGTGCTTGTGTAATGTGTCTGATATGTGCTATGTGCTTTTGTGATGTGTCTGATGTGCGCTCTGTGCTTGTGTGATGTGTCTGATGTGTGCTCTGTACTTGTGTGATGTGTCTGATGTGTGCACTGTGCTTGTGTGATGTGTCTGATGTGTGCACTGTGCTTGTGTGATATGTCTGATGTGTGCTCTGTGCTTGTGTGATGTGTCTGATGTGTGCTCTGTCCTTGTGTGATGTGTCTGATGTGTGCACTGTGCTTGTGTGATGTGTCTGATGTGTGTTCTGTGCTTGTGTGATATGTCTGATGTGTGCTCTGTGCTTGTGTGATGTGTCTGATTTGTGCTCTGTGCTTGTGTGATGTGTCTGATGTGTGTTCTGTGCTTGTGTGATGTGTCTGATATGTGCTCTGTGCCTGTGTGATGTGTCTGATGTGTGTTCTGGGTTTGTGTGATGTGTCTGATGTGTGCTCTGTGCTTGTGTGATGTGTCTGATGTGTGCTATGTGCTTGGGTGAGATGTCTGATGTGTTCTCTATCCTTGTGTGTTGTGTCTGATGTGTGCACTGTGCTTGTGTAATGTGTCTGATGTGTGCTCTGTGCTTGTGTGATGTGTCTGATGTGTGCTATGTGCTTGTGTAATGTGTCTGATGTGTGCTCTGTGCTTGTGTGATGTGTCTGATGTGTGTTCTGTGCTTGTGTAATTTGTCTGATGTGTGCTCTCTGCTTGTGTGATGTGCCTGATGTGTGCTCTGTGCTTGTGTGATGTGTCTGGTGTGTGCTCTGTGCTTGTGTGATGTGTCTGATGTGTGCTCTCTGCTTGTGTGATGTGTCTTACGTGCGCACTGTGCTTTTGTGTTGAGTCTGATGTGCGTTCTGCGCTTGTGTGATGTGTCTGATGTGTGCTCTGTGCTTGTGAGATGTGTCTGATGTGTGTTCTGTGCTTGTGTGATGTGTCTGATGTGTGCACTGTGCTTGTGTGATGTGTCTGATGTTTGTTCTGCGCTTGTGTGATGTGTCTGATGTGTGCTCTGTGCTTGTGAGATGTGTCTGATGTGTGTTATGTGCTTGTGTGATGTGTCTGATGTGTGATCTGTGCTTGTGTGATGTGTCTGATGTGTGGTCTGTGCTTGTGTGATGTGTCTGATGTGTGCTCTGTGCTTGTGTAATGTGTCTGATGTGTGGGCTGTGCTTGTGTGATGTGTCTGATGTGTGGGCTGTGCTCGTATGATGTGTCTGATGTGTGCACTGTGCTTGTGTGATGTGTCTGATGTTTGTTCTGCGCTTGTGTGATGTGTCTGATGTGTGCTCTGTGCTTGTGAGATGTGTCTGATGTGTGTTATGTGCTTGTGTGATGTGTCTGATGTGTGATCTGTGCTTGTGTGATGTGTCTGATGTGTGGTCTGTGCTTGTGTGATGTGTCTGATGTGTGCTCTGTGCTTGTGTGATGTGTCTGATGTGTGGGCTGTGCTTGTGTGATGTGTCTGATGTGTGGGCTGTGCTCGTATGATGTGTCTGATGTGTGTTCTGTGCTTGTGTGATGTGTCTGATGTCTGCTCTGTGCTTGTGTAATGTGTCTGATGTGTGCTCTGTTCTTGTGTAATGTGTCTGATGTGTGATCTGTTCTTGTGTGATGTGTCTGATGTGTGCTCTGTGCTAGGGTAATGTGTCTGATGTGTGTTCTGTGCTTGTGTGATGTGTCTGATGTGTGTTCTGTGCTTTTGTGATGTGTCTGATGTGTGCTATGTGCTTGTGTGATGTGTCTGATGTGTGCTCTGTGTTTGTGTGATGTGTCTGATGTGTGCTCTGTTCTTGTGTGATGTGTCTGATGTGTGCTCTGTGTTTGTGTGATGTGTCTGATGTGTGCTCTGTGCTTGTGTGATGTGTCTGATGTGTGCTCTGTGCTTGTGTGATGTGTCTGAAGGGTGCTCTGTGCTTGTGTAATGTGTCTGGTGTGTGCTATGTGCTTTTGTGATGTGTCTGATGTGTGCTCTGTCCTTGTGTAATGTTTCTGATGTGTGCTCTGTGCTTGTGTAATGTGTCTGATGTGTGTTCTGTACTTGTGTAATGTTTCTGATGTGTGCTCTGTCCTTGTGTGATGTGTCTGATGTGTGCACTGTGCTTGTGTAATTTGTTTGATGTGTGCTCTGTGCTTGTGGGATGTGTCTGATGTGTGCTCTGTGCTTGTGTGATGTGTCTGATGTGTGTTCTGTGCTTGTGTGATGTGTCTGATATGTGCTCTGTGCTTGTGTGATGTGTCTGATGTATGCTATGTGCTTGGGTGATGTGCCTGATATGTACTCTGTCCTGACCTTGTGTGATGTGTCTGATGTGTGCTCTGTGCTTGTGTGATGTGTCTGATGTGTGCTCTGTGCTTATGTGATGTGTCTGATGTGCATTCTGAGCTTGTGTGATGTGTCTGATGTGTGCTATGTGCTTGTGTGATGTGTCTGATGTGTGCTCTGTGCTTGTGAGATGTGTCTGATGTGTGTTCTGTGCTTGTATGATGTGTCTGATGTGTGCTCTGTGCTTGTGTGATGTGTCTGATGTGTGTTCTTTGCTTGTGTGATGTGTCTGATGTGTGCTCTGTGCTTGTGTGATGTGTCTGATGTGTGCTCTGTGCTTGTGTGATGTGTCTAATGTGTGCTATGTGCTTGTGTGATGTGTCTGATGTGTGCTCTGTGATTGTGTGATGTGTCTGATGTGTGTTCTGTGCTTGTGTGATGTGTCATATGTGTTCTATGCTTGTGTGATGTGCCTGATGTGTGCTCTGTGCTTGTGTGATGTGTGCTCTCTGCTTGTGTGATGTGTCTGATGTGTGCTCTGTGCTTGTGTGATGTGTCTGATGTGTGCTCTGTGCTTATGTAATGTGTCTGATGTGTGCTCTGTGCTTGTGTGATGTGTCTGATGTGTGCTCTGTGCTTGGGTAATGTGTCTGATGTGTACTCTGTCCTTGTGTGATGTGTCTGATGTGTGCTATGTGCTTGTGTAATGTGTCTGATGTGTGCTATGTGCTTGTGTAATGTGTCTGATGTGTGCTCTGTGCTTGTGTGATGTGTCTGATGTGTACTCTGTCCTTGTGTGATGTGTCTGATGTGTGCTCTGTGCTTGGGTAATGTGTCTGATGTGTACTCTGTCCTTGTGTGATGTGTCTGATGTGTGCTCTGTGCTTGGGTAATGTGTCTGATGTGTACTCTGTCCTTGTGTGATGTGTCTGATGTGTGCTATGTGCTTGTGTAATGTGTCTGATGTGTGCTATGTGCTTGTGTAATGTGTCTGATGTGTGCTCTGTGCTAGTGTGATGTGTCTGATGTGTGCTCTGTGCTTAGGTAATGTGTCTAATGTGTGTTCTGTGCTTGTGTGATATGTCTGATGTGTTCACTGTGCTTGTGTGATGTGTCTGATGTGCGCTCTGTGCTTGTGTAATGTGTCTGATGTGTGCTCTGTGCTTGTGTGATATGTCTGATGTGTGCAATGTGCTTGTGTGATGTGTCTGATGTGTGCACTGTGCTTGTGTAATGTGTCTGAAGTGTGTTCTGTGCTTGTGTGATGTGTCTGATGTGTGTTCTGTGCTTGTGTGATGTGTCTGATGTGTGCTCTGTGATTGTGTGATGTGTCTGATGTGTGTTCTGTGCTTGTGTGATGTGTCTGATGTGTGCTCTGTGATTGTGTGATGTGTCTGATGTGTGCTATGTGCTTGTGTGATGTGTCTGATGTGTGCTCTGTGATTGTGTGATGTGTCTGATGTGTGTTCTGTGCTTGTGTGATGTGCCTGATGTGTGCTCTGTGATTGTGTGATGTGTCTGATGTGTGTTCTGTGCTTGTGTGATGTGTCTGATGTGTGCTCTGTGATTGTGTGATGTGTCTGATGTGTGTTCTGTGATTGTGCGATGTGTCTGGTGTGTGCTCTGTGCTTGTGTGATGTGTCTGATGTGTGCTCTGTGCTTGTGTGATGTGTCTGATGTGCGCTCTGTGCTTGTGTGATGTGTCTGATGTGTGCTCTGTGCTTGTGTGATGTGTCTGATGTGTGCTCTGTGCTTGTGAGATGTGTCTGATGTGTGTTCTGTGCTTGTGAGATGTGTCTGATGTGTGCACTGTGCTTGTGTGATGTGTCTGATGTGCGTTCTGTGCTTGTGTGATGTTCCTGATGTGTGATCTGTGATTGTGTGCGATGTGTCTGATGTGTGGTCTGTGCTTGTGTGATGTGTGCTATGTGCTTGTGTGATGTGTCTGATGTGTGCTCTCTGCTTGTGTGATGTGTCTGATGTGTGCTCTGTGCTTGTGTAATGTGTCTGATGTGTGCTCTGTGCTTGTGTGATGTGTCTGATGTGTGCTCTGTGCTTGTGTAATGTGTCTGATGTGTGCTCTGTGCTTGTGTAATGTGTCTGATGTGTGCTCTGTGCTTGTATGATGTGTCTGATGTGTGCTCTGTGCTTGGGTAATGTGTCTGATGTGTACTCTGTCCTTGAGTGATGTGTCTGATGTGCGCTCTGTGCTTGGGTATTGTGTCTGATGTGTACTCTGTCCTTGTGTGATGTGTCTGATGTGCGCTTTGTGCTTGTGTAATGTGTCTGATGTGTGCTATGTGCTTGTGTAATGTGTCTGATGTGTGCTCTGTGCTTGTGTGATGTGTCTGATGTGTGCTCTGTGCTTGTGTGATGTGTCTGATGTGTGTTCTGTGCTTGTGTGATATGTCTGATGTGTTCACTGTGCTTGTGTGATGTGTCTGATGTGTGCTCTGTGCTTGGGTAATGTGTCTGATGTGTACTCTGTCCTTGTGTGATGTGTCTGATGTGTGCTCTGTGCTTGTGTAATGTGTCTGATGTGTGCTATGTGCTTCTGTGATGGGTCTGATGTGTGCTCAGTGCTTGTGTGATATGTCTGATGTGTGCACTGTGCTTGTGTGATGTGTCTGATGTGTGCTATGTGCTTGGGTGATGTGTCTGATGTGTACTCTGTCCTTGTGTGATGTGTCTGATGTGTGCACTGTGCTTGTGTAATGTCTCTGATGTGTGCTCTGTGCTTGTGTGATGTGTCTGATGTGTGCTCTGTGATTGTGTGATGTGTCTGATGTGTGTTCTGTGCTTGTGTGAAGTGTCTGATGGGTGCTCTATGCATGTGTGATGTGTCTGATGTGTGCTCTGTGCTTGTGTGATGTGTCTGATGTGCGCTGTGCTTGTGTGATGTATCTGATGTGTGCTCTGTGCTTGTGTAATGTGTCTGATGTGTTCTATGTGCTTGTGTGATGTGTCTGATGTGTGTTCTGTGCTTGTGTGAAGTGTCTGATGTGTGCTCTGTGATTGTGTGATGTGTCTGATGTGTGTTCTGTGCTTGTGTGAAGTGTCTGATGGGTGCTCTATGCATGTGTGATGTGCCTGATTTGTGCTCTGTGCTTGTGTGATGTGTCTGATGTGTGCTCTGTGCTTGGGTAATGTGTCTGATGTGTGTTCTTTGCTTGTGTGATATGTCTGATGTGTTCACTGTGCTTGTGTGATGTGTCTGATGAGTGTTCTGTGCTTGTGTGATGTGTCTGATGTGCGCTCTGTCCTTGTGTAATGTGTCTGATGTGTGCTATGTGCTTCTGTGATGTGTCTAATATGTGCTATGTGCTTCTGTGATGTCTAATGTGTGCTCAGTGCTTGTGTGATGTGTCTGATGTGTGTTCTGTGCTTGTGTGATATGTCTGATGTGTGCACTGTGCTTGTGTGATGTGTCTGATGTGTACTCTGTACTTGTGTGATGTGTCTGATGTGTCTTCTGTGCTTGTGTGATGTGTCTGATGTGTGCTCTGTGCTTGTGTGATGTGTCTGATGTGTGCTCTGTGCTTGTGTGATGTGTCTTATATGTGGGCTGTGCTTGTGTGATGTGTCTGATGTGTTCTCTGTGCTTGTGTGATGTGTCTGATGTGTCTTCTGTGCTTGTGTGATGTGTCTGATGTGTGTTCTGCGCTTGCGTGATGTGTCTGATGTGTGCTCTGTGCTTGTTTGATGTGTCTGATGTGTGCTCTGTGCTTGTCTGATGTGTCTGATTTGTGGGCTGTGCTCGTATGATGTGTCTGATGTGTGTTCTGTGCTTGTGTGATGTGTCTGATGTGTGCTCTGTCCTTGTGTGATGTGTCTGATGTGTGCTCTGTGCTAGGGTAATGTGTCTGATGTGTGCTCTGCACTTGTGTGATGTGTCTGATGTGTCTTCTGTGCTTGTGTGATGTGTCTGATGTGTGTTCTGTGCTTGTGTGATGTGTCTGATGTGTGCTCTGTGTTTGTGTGATGTGTCTGATGTGTGCTCTGTTCTTGTGTGATGTGTCTGATGTGTGCTCTGTGTTTGTGTGATGTGTCTGATGTGTGTTCTGTGTTTGTGTGATGTGTCTGATGTGTGCTCTATGCTTGTGTGATGTGTGTGCTCTGTGCTAGGGTAATGTGTCTGGTGTGTGCTATGTGCGTGTGTGATGTGTCTGATGTGTGCTCTGTGCTTGTGTAATGTGTCTGATGTGTGCTATATGCTTGTGTGATGTGTCTGATGTGTGCTCTGTGTTTGTGTAATGTGTCTGGTGTTTGCTATGTGCTTGTGTGATGTGTCTGATGTGTGCTCTGTGCTTGTGTAATGTGTCTGATGTGTGCTCTGTGCTTGTGTGATGTGTATGATGTGTGTTCTGTACTTGTGTGATGTGTGCTCTGTACTTGTGTTATGTGTCTGATGTGTGCTCTGTGTTTTTGTGATGTGTCTGATGTGTGCTCTGTGCTTGTGTAATGGGTCTGATGTGTGCTCTGTGCTTGTGTGATGTGTCTGATGTGTGCTCTATGCTTGTGTGATGTGTCTGATGTGTGCTTTGTGCTTGGTGATGTGTCTGATGTGTGCTCTGTGCTTGTGTGATGTGTCTGATGTGTGCTCTGTTCTTGTGTGATGTGTCTGATGTGTGCTCTGGACTTGTGTGATTTGTCTGATGTGTGCTCTGTGCTAGGGTAATGTGTCTGATGTGTGCTATGTGCTTGGGTGATGTGTCTGATGTGTGCTCTGTTCTTGTGTGATGTGTCTGATGTGTGCTCTGTGTTTGTGTGATGTGTCTGATGTGTGCTCTGTGTTTGTGTGATGTGTGGTATTTGCTTGTGTGATGTGTCTGATGTGTGCTCTCTGCTTGTGTGATATGTCTAATATGTGCTCTGTGCTTGTGTGATGTGTCTGATGTGTGCTCTGTGCTTGTGTGATGTGTCTGATGTGTGCTCTGTGCTTGTGTAATGTGTCTGATGTGCTCTCTTTGCTTGTGTAATGTGTCTGATGTGTGCACTGTGCTTGTGTGATGTGTCTGATGTGTGCTCTGTGCTTGTGTGATGTGTCTGATGTGTGTTCTGTGCTTGTGTGATGTGTCTGATGTGTGCTCTGTCCTTGTGTGATGTGTCTGATGTCTGCTCTGTGCTAGGGTAATGTGTCTGATGTGTGCTCTGTTCTTGTGTGATGTGTCTGATGTGTGCTCTGCACTTGTGTGATGTGTCTGATGTGTGTTCTCTGCTTGTGTGATGTGTCTGATGTGTGTTCTGTGCTTGTGTGATGTGTCTGATGTGTGCTCTGTGCTTGGGTAATGTGTCTGATGTGCGTTCTGTGCTTGTTTTATATGTCTCATGTGTTCACTGTGCTTGTGTGATGTGTCTGATGTGTGCACTGTGCTTGTGTGATATGTCTGATGTGTGTTCTGTGCTTGTTTTATATGTCTCATGTGTTCACTGTGCTTGTGTGATGTGTCAGATGTCTCTTCTGTGCTTGTGTGATGTGTCTGATGTGTGCTCTGTGCTTGTGTGATGTGTCTGATATGTGCTCTGTGCTTGTGTGATGTGTCTGATGTGTGGGCTGTGCTCGTATGATGTGTCTGATGTGTGTTCTGTGCTTGTGTGATGTGTCTGATGTGTGCTCTGTCCTTGTGTGATGTGTCTGATGTGTGCTCTGTCCTTGTGTGATGTGTCTGATGTGTGCTCTGTGTTTGTGTGATGTGTCTGATGTGTACTATGTCCTTGTGTGATGTGTCTGATGTGTGCTCTGTGCTTGTGTGATGTGTCTGATGTGTGCTCTGTGCTTGGGTAATGTGTCTGATGTGTGGTCTGTGCTTGTGTGATGTGTCTGATGTGTGCACTGTGCTTGTGTGATGTGTCTGATGTGTGTTCTGTGCTTGTTTTATATGTCTCATGTGTTCACTGTGCTTGTGTGATGTGTCAGATGTCTCTTCTGTGCTTGTGTGATGTGTCTGATGTGTGCTCTGTGCTTGTGTGATGTGTCTGATATGTGCTCTGTGCTTGTGTGATGTGTCTGATGTGTGGGCTGTGCTCGTATGATGTGTCTGATGTGTGTTCTGTGCTTGTGTGATGTGTCTGTTGTGTGCTCTGTCCTTGTGTGATGTGTCTGATGTGTGCTCTGTCCTTGTGTGATGTGTCTGATGTGTGCTCTGTGTTTGTGTGATGTGTCTGATGTGTACTATGTCCTTGTGTGATGTGTCTGATGTGTGCTCTGTGCTTGTGTGATGTGTCTGATGTGTACTATGTCCTTGTGTGATGTGTCTGATGTGTGCTCTGTACTTGTGTGATGTGTCTGATGTGTGCTCTGTCCTTGTGTGATGTGTCTGATGTGCGCTCTGTACTTGTGTGATGTGTCTGATGTGTGCTCTGTGCTTGTGTGATGTGTCTGATGTGTGTTCTGTGCTTGTGTGATGTGTCTGATGTGTGTTCTGTGCTTGTGTGATGTGTCTGATGTGTGCTATGTGCTTGTGTGATGTGTCTGATGTGCATTCTGCGCTTGTGTGATGTGTCTGATGTGTGCTATGTGCTTGTGTGATGTGTCTGATGTGTGCTCTGTGCTTGTGAGATGTGTCTGATGTGTGTTCTGTGCTTGTGTGATGTGTCTGATGTGTGCTCTGTGCTTGTGTGATGTGTCTGATGTGCGCTCTGTGCTTGTGTGATGTGTCTGATATGTGCACTGTGCTTGTGTGATGTGTCTGATGTGTGCTCTGTGCTTGTGTGATGTGTCTGATGTGTGCACTGTGCTTGTGTAATGTGTCTGATGTGTGCTCTGTGCTTGTGTGATGTGTCTGATGTGTGCTCTGTGCTTGTGTGATGTGTCTGATGTGTGTTCTGTGCTTGTGTGATGTGTCAGACGTGCGAACTGTGCTTGTGTGATGTGTCTGATGTGCATTCTGTGCTTGTGTGATGTGTCAGACGTGCGCACTGTGCTTGGGTGATGTGTCTGATGTGTGCACTGTGCTTGTGTAATGTGTCTGATGTGTGCTCTGTGCTTGTGTGATGTGTCTGATGTGTGCTCTGTGCTTGTGTGATGTGTCTGATGTGTGCTCTGTGCTTGTGTGATGTGTCTGATGTGCATTCTGCGCTTGTGTGATGTGTCTGATGTGTGCTCTGTGCTTGTGAGATGTGTCTGATGTGTGTTCTGTGCTTGTGTGATGTGTCTGATGTGTGCTCTGTGCTTGTGTGATGTGTCTGATGTGTGCTCTATGCTTGTGTGATGTGTCTGATGTGTGCTATGTGTTTGTGTGATGTGTCTGATGTGTATTCTGTGCTTGTGTGATGTGTCTGATGTGTGCTCTATGCTTGTGTGATGTGTCTGATGTGTGCTCTGTGCTTCTGTGATGTGTCTGATGTGTATTCTGTGCTTGTGTGATGTGTCTGATGTGTGCTCTCTGCTTGTATGATGTGTCTGATGTGTGCTATGTGTTTGTGTGATGTGTCTGATGTGTGATCTGTGTTTGTGTGATGTGTCTGATGTGTGCTCTGTGTTTGTGTGATGTGTCTGATGTGTGCTCTGTGTTTGTGTGATGTGTCTGGTGTGTGCTATGTGCTTCTGTGATGTGTCTGATGTGTGCTCTGTGCTTGTGTTATGTGTCTGATGTGTGCTCTGTGCTTGTGTGATGTGTCTGATGTGTGCTCTATGCTTGTGTAATGTGTCTGATGTGTGCTTTGTGCTTGGTGATGTGTCTGATGTGTGCTCTGTGTTTGTGTGATGTGTCTGATGTGTGCTTTGTGCTTGGTGATGTGTCTGATGTGTGCTCTGTGCTTGTGTAATGTGTCTGATGTGTGCTTTGTGCTTGGTGATGTGTCTGATGTGTGCTCGGTGCTTGCGTGATGTGTCTGATGTGCGCTCTGTGCTTGTGTGATGTGTCTGATGTGTGCTCTGTGCTTGTGTGATGTGTCTGATGTGTGCTCTGTGCTTGTGTGATGTGTCTGATGTGTGTTCTGTGCTTGTGTGATGTGTCTGATGTGTGCTCTGTGTTTGTGTGATGTGTCTGATGTGTGCTCTGTTCTTGTGTGATGTGTCTGATGTGTGCTCTGTGTTTGTGTGATGTGTCTGATGTGTGCTCTGTTCTTGTGTGATGTGTCTGATGTGTGCTCTGTGCTTGTGTTATGTGTCTGATGTGTGCTCTGTGTTTGTGTTATGTGTCTGATGTGTGCTCTATGCTTGCGTGATGTGTCTGATGTGCGCTCTGTGCTTGTGTGATGTGTCTGATGTGCGCTCTGTGCTTGTGTGATGTGTCTGATGTGTGTTCTGTGCTTGTGTGATGTGTCTGATGTGTATTCTGTGCTTGTGTGATGTGTCTGATGTGTGCTCTGTGTTTGTGTGATGTGTCTGATGTGTGCTCTGTTATTGTGTGATGTGTCTGATGTGTGCTCTGTGCTTGTGTTATGTGTCTGATGTGTGCTCTGTGTTTGTGTGATGTGTCTGATGTGTGCTCTGCACTTGTGTGATGTGTCTGATGTGTGCTTTGTACTTGTGTGATGTGTCTGATGTGTGCTTTGTGCTTGGTGATGTGTCTGATGTGTGCTATGTGTTTGTGTGATGTGTCTGATGTGTGCTATGTGCTTCTGTGATGTGTCTGATGTGTGCTCTGTGCTTGTGTTATGTGTCTGA
The DNA here is from genome assembly GCF_039654945.1 of Dendrobates tinctorius. Taxonomy (NCBI): domain Eukaryota; kingdom Metazoa; phylum Chordata; class Amphibia; order Anura; family Dendrobatidae; genus Dendrobates; species Dendrobates tinctorius. Next base: position 28,120,028 of record NW_027361696.1, on the reverse strand, counting down.
TGTGTGCTCTGTGCTTGTGTGATGTGTCTGATGTGTGCTCTATGCTTGTGTGATGTGTCTGATGTGTGCTTTGTACTTGTGTGATGTGTCTGATATGTGCTTTGTGCTTGGTGATGTGTCTGATGTGTGCTATGTATTTGTGTGATGTGTCTCATGTGTGCTCTGTGTTTGTGTGATGTGTCTGATGTTTGCTCTATGCTTGTGTGATGTGTCTGATGTGTGCTCTGTGCTAGGTAATGTGTCTGGTGTGTGCTATGTGCTTCTGTGATGTGTCTGATGTGTGCTATGTGCTTGTGTGATGTGTCTGATGTGTGCTCTGTGCTTGTGTGATGTGTATGATGTGTGTTCTGTACTTGTGTAATGTGTCTGATGTGTGCTCTCTGCTTGTATGATGTGTCTGATGTGTGGTCTGTGCTTGTGTGATGTGTCTGATATGTGGTCTGTGCTTGTGTGATGTGTCTGATGTGTGTTCTGTGCTTGTGTAATGTGTCTGATGTGTGCTATGTGCTTGTGTAATGTGTCTGATGTGTGCTTTGTGCTTGTGTGATGTGTCTGATGTGTGCTCTGTGCTTGTGTGATGTGTCTGATGTGCGCTCAGTGCTTGTGTAATGTGTCTGATGTGTGCTATGTGCTTGTGTAATGTGTCTGATGTGTGCTCTGTGCTTGGGTAATGTGTCTGATGTGTGTTCTGTGCTTGTGTGATATGTCTGATGTGTTCACTGTGCTTGTGTGATGTGTCTGATGTGTGCTCTGTGTGACGAACAGCCCACGGCCGTTCGTCCACTTACGGGCGACGACTAACGGGGGTCCCGCTGCCACCAAAACGCGACGGACAGCGGACCCTGTGTCACCACTATGTCACGATCCCACCACTGACACCGGTGTATCAGCGGACGGAGGGACGTGACACAATGCCGGCACACGGCTATCTCAGGCGCAGTGGGGCTTATCTTAGTTATCCCACCACTGGCACCATGTGACAAAAATATCCAGCAAGCTAATCTCGCTCTACAATTTGCCGCAGGGGGAGTTTAATTTGGATGCCCCACCACTGCTATCAATCTTCCAAGTACTGCGGGGATTTATGTATATCCCACTTTCTCAGTTCCACTTTGGAACTCGCAGCTCTCCGGCGCCCCCCTTACCCTCAGGTCAGTCAGGGAACTGCACCTAGGATAATTAGTCGCCGGACGGGCTGCCTGTTGTGAACCGGCAATTAGGCTTCTGCAGTAAGGGAATTATCAATGCTGTGGCTGAAGCCCCTTACTCAGCAATATAAGACCCTTCTAGACTGCCAGCAAGCCGTAATAGCCGTACACAACGCGCTGCCACCAGTCACGGTTACTTAATTCACAGTGTTAAATTAAGAGGGTCCGTGGCAAACCCCTTGAATTAGTAGCGATTATCTATCAAAGGCGTATAGTTCGATTCTTAGAGCATGGAGACAGATCTAAATAATTATTTCATTTATTTTCCGAAAGAGGACAGTGATTACAGATAAAAGTTGCTATAAAATTGAGACATAAAATATGTACAGTACAGGTATAAAATAAAAGTGGAGAAAACAAAGAGATTACACTCACAGTTCCATATTGTTCCTTAGGCAGACCATGCGGCTTTAAGGGGGGAGGAGCCACACGTCTCCATTCATCTGGAGTTCTTGTCAGCACCGACTCTGCAGCTGTTCTGAGCTGGTTTGCCCAGGAAATGCCTTATAGACTTTCCTATGTGACATCACAGAGAGGTGCATTCTGGGTTGATCCCACCTCTCTTATCCAAGTTATGTTTTGGCTACAAAACTTAGATTAGCTATAACTTTATGGGAGAAGCTGGTATGGACTCATCAGTGGTATCATGTTTCCCAGCGTAATGAGCCCATCAAGAAAACATCAAACATCTATGCGATATGACCGTCCATTTGGGCGCAAATCCTATCTCATGTTCTGGACAGGGTAGAACTTCGAAAGATACGCGGTCTCGAAGCTGGGACCGCTCAGGTTACAAAAATATGATTTTCATATCTCTGCTTGGTACGGTTTTCGCAGGGCAGGCTCTTATAGTTTTATTCAAACCTCTTTGTTTCAAACAAAGAACCATCCCGCACTTTTTTCTCTCAGCTGTGGAGAGGAAACAAATGGTTGTAACAGCAGGGGGTCTCCTATTACTAGTGCGAACACAGGCTGTAGAGGAGGGGGGGTGGCACTGCTCTGTGTGTGTGTGAAGGGAGGAGGGGTGAAGCTGCAGAGCTAGCAGCCTGGATTGTCATATGTGCCGGATCTTTCTGGAAAGTTACAACAGAAAACATCATATTTTGTAGACAAAACCCCATACCTCACAGACATTGTACATCACACCTCCCCCCTTAAGAGGGCGCTAAGGAGGCATTACCTCTCGGTAATCGGCCATGCGCACCTCAGCGGGTTCGCCCCGGCGGGACAACCCATCGGCATTGCCGTTTTCACTGCCCTTCCTGTGTTTTACAGTAAAATCGTACTGTTGAAGGGCAAGGCTCCAGCGGAGCAATCTTCCATTGGTTCCGGACACTGTGTGCAACCAGCTCAGAGGGTTGTGGTCGGTTACCACCGTGAAGGCGCGCCCATACAGGTAGGGCTGCAAACGCTGCAGTGCCCACACCATGGCCAGACACTCCTTCTCGATGGTCGAGTATGCCACTTCCCTCGGCAAAAGTTTCCGGCTCAGGTACAACACGGGGTGCTCTTGGTCCCCCGAGTCGACCTGGCTAAGCACAGCACCGAGGCCAAACTCGCTGGCGTCGGTCTGTACCAGAAACGGGCGACTGCTGTCGACTGCTCTCAACACTGGAGAGTTGCACAGGGCTGCTTTCAAAGCTTGGAAAGCCGCCTCACAGTCATCTGTCCAGTTGACTGTTTGGGGTAGCCTCTGCTTGGTGAGGTCAGTCAAGGGTTTGGCAAGGGCGCTATAGTCCTGTACGAACCGCCTATAGTACCCTGCAGTGCCCAAGAAGGACTTCACCTGTTTCTTGGTCCTGGGGGTGGGCCAGGACACGATTGCGTCCACTTTTTCTGGCTCCGGACTCATGGAACCCCCGCCTACCCGGTGCCCCAGGTAGTGGACCTTGCGCATGCCTATCTGGCACTTCCCCGGCTTGATGGTCAGGCCTGCCTGGTGAAGACGCTTGAGCACCTCCTGGAGGTGCTGAAGGTGTTCCTCCCAGGTGGAACTGAAGACGGCAATATCGTCTAAGTACGCCACTGCGTACTCCTCCAGTCCCCGAAGCAGGTGGTTGACCATCCGCTGGAAAGTGGCAGGGGCATTCTTCATGCCGAAGGGCATGACCGTGGACTCGTACAGTCCAAAGGGGGTGATAAAGGCGGATTTCTCCTGCGCCTCAGGGCTCAGGGGAATCTGCCAGTATCCCCGACTCAAATCCATGATGGATATGTAGTTGGCGTTTGTCAACCGCTCGAGCAGATCCTCGATGCGCGGCATCGGGTGGGCATCAGAGGTTGTGATGGCGTTGAGCCCCCTGTAGTCCACGCAGAACCGGGTGGTTCGATCCTTTTTAGGCACGAGGACTACAGGTGAAGCCCACGCACCTTTTGACCGTCGAATCACCCCCAGCCTTAACATCTCATCGATCTCTTGGCGCATGACTTGTTGCACCGTTTCAGAGATCCGATAAGGTGTTCGCCGTAATGGGGCATGATTCCCGGTGTCCACCTCATGAACCGCTAACTCCGTCCTCCCAGGACGGTTGGTGAACACGGGCCGGAAGAGTTCCAGGGTGGCCATCAACTGCAACCGCTGGGACACGGTGAGCGAACCACTTATCTCCATGTCCTCAATGGACCCATTGGCCTTGGCCTGGGCCAGCATGTCCAGGAGGGAATCTTCCTCCCCATCCTCTGGCAGATTGCAGACCGGTAGGACGCAAGCTTCACGTTCGTAGTGCGCCTTCAGCATGTTGACGTGGAAGGCCTTGCGCCTACCCCGAGCATGGTGAAGCGTGACCACGTAGGTGACCGGGTTGAGCTGTTGGTGGACGACGTATGGGCCTTCCCAGGCTGCCTGAAGCTTATCCGTTGGTACAGGGACCAACACCCATACCTTTTGACCCACCTGGTAGGTCCGCTCCCGGGCGTTCTGGTCGTACCAGCGCTTCTGGTCAGCCTGAGCCTGCGTCATGTTGTCATGCACCAACTGCGTCAAGGTCTGCATCTTGTCACGGAAGCGCATGACATAATCCACGATGGACACTTCTGTGGGGTTTGGCTCATCTTCCCAGGATTCTCTTATCAACCCAAGGGGTCCCCGGACTCGCCTGCCATACAGGAGCTCGAAGGGGGAGAACCCGGTCGAAGCCTGCGGAACTTCTCTGTAAGCGAACAGCAGGTGTGGGAGGTACCGCTCCCAGTCGCGCCCTTGGGTCTCAACCAGTATGCGGAGCATCTGTTTGAGGGTACCGTTGAAACGTTCACACAAACCGTTAGTCTGTGGGTGATACGGACTCGATACCAGCTGCGTCACCTGCATTTTCTCACAGAGAGCCTCCATTAGGCGAGACATGAATTGGGGCCCTTGATCGGTAAGCATCTCCCTGGGAAATCCTACTCTCGAAAAGATGGTCACCAGTGCGTCAGCCACCTTATCTGCCCTGGTTGAAGACAGAGCTACTGCCTCTGGGTACCGGGTAGCGTAGTCTACCACGGTGAGAATGTATCGCTTTCCGGAGCTGCTGGGGACGGACAGCGGTCCTACAATGTCCACCGCGATTCTCTGGAAAGGCTCCTCTATCACCGGCAAAGGAATAAGGGGAGCCTTAAGAGCAGGCCCCGCCTTACCCACTTTTTGACAGGTGGCACAGGAGCGGCAGTAGTGTGTTACATCTGTCCCCATCTTGGGCCAATAGAAGTGTTGAGACAGCCGTGCCTTTGTTTTGCTGATCCCCAAGTGTCCAGCGAGTGGAATCTCATGGGCAATCCGCAACAACTCAGTTCTGAACTGATAGGGGACGACCAGCTGTCTTTCCCTCAACCACTCCTTTTTAGGATCTCCGGGTACTGTCTCCCGGTACAACCTTCCTCGTTCCCAGAACACCCTCTCCTTATCAGACTTGGAGGTGGGCGTCTCGGCGAGACCTCTCAATTTCTCCAGGCTGGCATCTGAGTGCAGAGCAGCCTGGAACTCCATGCTGGAGGCTGCCAGAAGGGACGTCAGGGTCCCCTCTTTACTGGGACCCTCTGGAACCGGCTCTGGGTTCACCTCTGGTTCAGTCTCTCCTGTAGCAGCAGAGGGTCCAGAAGACAGTGCGTTACCTGCGATCTGGGCACTCTGACTGCGTGTGACAGCTGCTATGTATGCTGTCTCCCTGGGGATTTCTGCAGACCCACCAGCCGGTGCTGCCCTGGGCTCTCCCTCCCCATCCACCCCCAACACTTTAGGAGCAGTGCTACTTATGGGCCAGTTACCTTCCTCGGTGGCACTGGTCAGCTGCATGGCATTACCTTCCTCATGGTCCCCATGCACCTCCCCATTCTCTTGAGCACCGTTGCTTGCTCCTGCCAGGGGTTCCTCAGCCGTCTCACTCCGCAGAGTGACGGGGCTGAGCACCTCGGTACCTGTGGACACATCTACCGTTTCAAAGAAAGGGTTAACGGGTTCAGTCGGCACAGATACATCAACATCATCATTCCTAGGAAAAGAATGGTTATCAGTTTGCTTTGGTACAATCACATCAGCATCATACCTTGGGAAAGAATGGTTGTTAGTTGCATCATTACTCATCAAGGCATTAGCAGGTAACACATTCAGTTTCCCATCATCAACATCATCAGGGTTAACGTTACCCTTATTATCAGTTTGGGGAAGGGTGTCAGGGACATAGTATGCAACCATCCTCCCCAAGTCAGTCCCCAATAAAACATCAGTGGGCAAATTTTCAGACACTCCCACCTCCCTCAACCCGCTCCCAGCACCCCAGTCAAGAAAAACTCGTGCCACTGGCAAGGGACAACGGGTGCCTCCAATCCCGGTGACAGTCAGGGTTTTCCCCTCAACAAACTCTTCAGGGGCCGCCAGTCCAGGACGGATGAGGGTTCGTTCAGCCCCGGTGTCCTTGAGGCCTGTAGCAAGACGGGCCCCCACCTGAACAGGTTGAACGTTGTCGTCAGCCCTCCCAACCACACCTCCCACCAAAAGAACAGAGGCGTTGGGCCCGGGGGCCTTGGCTGGGGGGTTCTTCGGCCTATTCGGACAGGTGTAAGAGAAGTGACCAGGCCGCTGGCAGTGGTGACACAGGCGACTGTCAGTAGCCGGCCTGTTGTTGGCAACAGGGACAGGGCCTCCGGAGGGACGGCCAGCTGGGGCATTGGGGTTGGTTGCTGGCTTACCCCCTTTCCAGCTGGTGGTGACTGGCCTCCGCGTCTCGGGCTTCCGGTTGGCCTCGTGGTTGTCGGCGATCTGCGCCGCTTTGTCCGCGTTCGTTGGTTCGCGGTCCAGGATGAACTGTCGGACCTCAGCTGGGCAGAGATGCAGGAACTGGTCTTTGATCATCAGGTCCCGTAGCTGCTCAAAGGTTTCAACGGACAGTCCATGGATCCACTGGTCAAAGTGGGTCCTGAGTCCTTGCACCACATCACTGTAGCTATCGTGTGGGCCACGTTGGAGGTGTCGGAACTTCTTTCGGTATACCTCAGGTGTCAGCCGGTATTTGGCGATCAGCGCCTGCTTTATGGCGTCATAGTCGTCATCGGCTTCTGGCGGAAGAGAAGCAAATGCCTCCAGGGCTTTGCCTTTTAGCCCTGGGGTCAAGTACCTTGCCCATTGGTCTCTAGGCAGCTGGTACTGTCTGCAGGCTTTCTCAAAGGCTCGCAGGAACGTGTCCAAGTCCCCATCCTTTTCCATCACGGGAAAATGCTCTGGCCGGGGTTTAGGAGTCTGGACGCTGCTGGGCTCACGGCTTCGGGCTGTGGGGGCATTCCACCCCCGCTGGAGCATCTCCAGCTCATGGGCCCTCTGAGCTTCTGCATGGCGCTCAGCTCTCTCAGCCTGGGCTTGACGCTCGACCCTCTCAGCCTCAGCTTGGCGCTCACGTTCGGCTTGGGCCTCCTGCCGATATTGCTGGATCAGCCTCACCCGCCCATCCCTGTCTTCGGCGGGGAGTTCGTCCAAGGCCATTTGCAGATAGGGGTCCACCCCGTTCTGGTTGAATGTGGGGCCAGCGCTCAGGAGTGGAGCCTCTGCTGCAGCCCCATGGCAACTTGGGCCAACTTCTGCGCTCGCTGGATTCTGGCCGTTGTCCAGCTGCACTAGAGCCGCGATCATTTGATCTTTGGTTCCTCCTGCGGCGTCTATGCCTCGGTACGTGCATAACCCAGCAAGGGTGTCCTTTTTCTGCTTCTGATACCACTCCACTGTCATCGCCGCCATGGTTGCCAAATAAAAGATAGAAAAAGAAAAACGAAGAAACGGGAGGGGGATACTTGCAAGTACACACTAATGTCTCAGGACTAGTAACCACTGAGTCTGTTCTCCAAAACCTATGATGCAGGATTCCCGCAGGAACCGTGCAGGTTTTTAGTGAGAGGAATGATTGCTCAAACCAAATCACTAATGCTCTAGGATTATCCCACCGCTGCCACCAATATGTGACGAACAGCCCACGGCCGTTCGTCCACTTACGGGCGACGACTAACGGGGGTCCCGCTGCCACCAAAACGCGACGGACAGCGGACCCTGTGTCACCACTATGTCACGATCCCACCACTGACACCGGTGTATCAGCGGACGGAGGGACGTGACACAATGCCGGCACACGGCTATCACAGGCGCAGTGGGGCTTATCTTAGTTATCCCACCACTGGCACCATGTGACAAAAATATCCAGCAAGCTAATCTCGCTCTACAATTTGCCGCAGGGGGAGTTTAATTTGGATGCCCCACCACTGCTATCAATCTTCCAAGTACTGCGGGGATTTATGTATATCCCACTTTCTCAGTTCCACTTTGGAACTCGCAGCTCTCCGGCGCCCCCCTTACCCTCAGGTCAGTCAGGGAACTGCACCTAGGATAATTAGTCGCCGGACGGGCTGCCTGTTGTGAACCGGCAATTAGGCTTCTGCAGTAAGGGAATTATCAATGCTGTGGCTGAAGCCCCTTACTCAGCAATATAAGACCCTTCTAGACTGCCAGCAAGCCGTAATAGCCGTACACAACGCGCTGCCACCAGTCACGGTTACTTAATTCACAGTGTTAAATTAAGAGGGTCCGTGGCAAACCCCTTGAATTAGTAGCGATTATCTATCAAAGGCGTATAGTTCGATTCTTAGAGCATGGAGACAGATCTAAATAATTATTTCATTTATTTTCCGAAAGAGGACAGTGATTACAGATAAAAGTTGCTATAAAATTGAGACATAAAATATGTACAGTACAGGTATAAAATAAAAGTGGAGAAAACAAAGAGATTACACTCACAGTTCCATATTGTTCCTTAGGCAGACCATGCGGCTTTAAGGGGGGAGGAGCCACACGTCTCCATTCATCTGGAGTTCTTGTCAGCACCGACTCTGCAGCTGTTCTGAGCTGGTTTGCCCAGGAAATGCCTTATAGACTTTCCTATGTGACATCACAGAGAGGTGCATTCTGGGTTGATCCCACCTCTCTTATCCAAGTTATGTTTTGGCTACAAAACTTAGATTAGCTATAACTTTATGGGAGAAGCTGGTATGGACTCATCAGTGGTATCATGTTTCCCAGCGTAATGAGCCCATCAAGAAAACATCAAACATCTATGCGATATGACCGTCCATTTGGGCGCAAATCCTATCTCATGTTCTGGACAGGGTAGAACTTCGAAAGATACGCGGTCTCGAAGCTGGGACCGCTCAGGTTACAAAAATATGATTTTCATATCTCTGCTTGGTACGGTTTTCGCAGGGCAGGCTCTTATAGTTTTATTCAAACCTCTTTGTTTCAAACAAAGAACCATCCCGCACTTTTTTCTCTCAGCTGTGGAGAGGAAACAAATGGTTGTAACAGCAGGGGGTCTCCTATTACTAGTGCGAACACAGGCTGTAGAGGAGGGGGGGTGGCACTGCTCTGTGTGTGTGTGAAGGGAGGAGGGGTGAAGCTGCAGAGCTAGCAGCCTGGATTGTCATATGTGCCGGATCTTTCTGGAAAGTTACAACAGAAAACATCATATTTTGTAGACAAAACCCCATACCTCACAGACATTGTACATCACACTCTGTGCTTGTGTGATGTGTCTGATGTGTGCTCTGTCCTTGTGTGATGTGTCTGATGTGCGCTCTGTGCTTGTGTAATGTGTCTGATGTGTGCTCTGTGCTTGTGTGATGTGTCTGATGTGTGCTCTGTGCTTGGGTAATGTGTCTGATGTGTGTTCTGTGCTTGTGTGATGTGTCTGATGTGTGCACTGTGCTTGTATGATGTGTCTGATGTGTGTTCTGTGCTTGTTTTATATGTCTCATGTGTTCACTGTGCTTGTGTGATGTGTCTGATGTGTGCTCTGTGCTTGTGTGATGTGTCAGATGTCTCTTCTGTGCTTGTGTGATGTGTCTGATGTGTGCTCTGTGCTTGTGTGATGTGTCTGATATGTGCTCTGTGCTTGTGTGATGTGTCTGATGTGTGGGCTGTGCTCGTATGATGTGTCTGATGTGTGTTCTGTGCTTGTGTGATGTGTCTGATGTGTGCTCTGTCCTTGTGTGATGTGTCTGATGTGTGCTCTGTCCTTGTGTGATGTGTCTGATGTGTGCTCTGTGTTTGTGTGATGTGTCTGATGTGTACTATGTCCTTGTGTGATGTGTCTGATGTGTGCTCTGTGCTTGTGTGATGTGTCTGATGTGTACTATGTCCTTGTGTGATGTGTCTGATGTGTGCTCTGTACTTGTGTGATGTGTCTGATGTGTGCTCTGTCCTTGTGTGATGTGTCTGATGTGCGCTCTGTGCTTGTGTGATGTGTCTGATGTGTGTTCTGTGCTTGTGTGATGTGTCTGATGTGTGCTCTGTCCTTGTGTGATGTGTCTGATGTGTGCTCTGTCCTTGTGTGATGTGTCTGATGTGTGCTCTGTGTTTGTGTGATGTGTCTGATGTGTGCTCTATGCTTGTGTGATGTGTCTGGTGTGTGCTATGTGCTTGTGTGATGTGTCTGATGTGTGCTCTGTGTTTGTGTGATGTGTCTGATGTGTACTCTGTGCTTGTGTGATGTGTCTGATGTGTGCTCTGTGCTTGGGTGATGTGTCTGATGTGTTTTCTGCGCTTGTGTGATGTGTCTGATGTGTGCTCTGTGCTTGTGTGATGTGTCTGATGTGTGCTCTGTGCATGTGTGATGTGTCTGATGTGTGGGCTGTGCTCATATGATGTGTCTGATGTGTGTTCTGTGCTTGTGTGATGTGTCTGATGTGTGCTCTGTCCTTGTGTGATGTGTCTGATGTGTGCTCTGTCCTTGTGTGATGTGTCTGATGTGTGCTCTGTGTTTGTGTGATGTGTCTGATGTGTGCTCTATGCTTGTGTGATGTGTCTGATGTGTGCTCTGTGCTAGGGTAATGTGTCTGGTGTGTGCTATGTGCTTGTGTGATGTGTCTGATGTGTGCTCTGTGCTTCTGTAATGTGTCTGATGTGTGCTATATGCTTGTGTAATGTGTCTGATGTGTGCTCTGTGGTTGTGTGATGTGTATGATGTGTGTTCTGTACTTGTGTGATGTGTGCTCTGTACTTGTGTGATGTGTCGGATGTGGGCTCTGTACTTGTGTGATGTGTCTGATGTGTGCTCTGTGTTTGTGTGATGTGTCTGATGTGTGCTCTGTGCTTGTGTAATGGGTCTGATGTGTGCTCTATGCTTGTGTGATGTGTCTGATGTGTGCTTTGTGCTTGGTGATGTGTCTGATGTGTGCTCTGTTCTTGTGTGATGTGTCTGATGTGTGCTCTGGACTTGTGTGATGTGTCTGATGTGTGCTCTGTGCTTGTGTGATGTGTCTGATGTGTGCTCTGTGCTTGTGTGATGTGTCTGATGTGTGCTCTGTGCTTATGTGATGTGTCTGATGTGTGCTCTGTGTTTGTGTGATGTGTCTGATGTGTGCTCTGTGCTTGTGTGATGTGTCTGATGTGTGCTCTGTGCTTGTGTGATGTGTCTGATGTGTGCTCTGTGCTTGCGTAATGTGTCTGATGTGTGCTTTCTACTTGTGTGATGTGTCTGATGTGTGCTTTGTGCTTGATGACGTGTCTGATGTGTGCTCTGTGTTTGTGTGATGTGTCTGATGTGTTCTCTGTGCTTGTGTGATGTGTCTGATGTGTGGTCTGTGCTTGTGTGATGTGTGCTATGTGCTTGTGTGATGTGTCTGGTGTGTGCTCTCTGCTTGTGTGATGTGTCTGATGTGTGCTCTGTGCTTGTGTGATGTGTCTGATGTGTGCTCTGTGCTTGTGTAATGTGTATGATGTGTGCTCTGTGCTTGTGTAATGTGTCTGATGTGTGCTCTGTCCTTGTGTGATGTGTCTGATGTGCGCTCTGTGCTTGTGTAATGTGTCTGATGTGTGCTATGTGCTTGTGTAATGTGTCTGATGTGTGCTTTGTGCTTGTGTGATGTGTCTTATGTGTGCTCTGTGCTTGTTTGATGTGTCTGATGTGTGCTCTGTGCTTGTGTAATGTGTCTGATGTGTGCTCTGTCCTTGTGTGATGTGTCTGATGTGCGCTCTGTGCTTGTGTAATGTGTCTGATATGTGCTATGTGCTTGGGTAATGTGTCTGATGTGTACTCTGTCCTTGTGTGATGTGTCTGATGTGTGCTTTGTGCTTGGTGATGTGTCTGATGTGTGCTCTGTTCTTGTGTGATGTGTCTGATGTGTGCTCTGGACTTGTGTGATGTGTCTGATGTGTGCTCTGTGCTTGTGTGATGTGTCTGATGTGTGCTCTGTGCTTGTGTGATGTGTCTGATGTGTGCTCTGTGCTTGTGTGATGTGTCTGATGTGTGCTCTGTGTTTGTGTGATGTGTCTGATGTGTGCTCTGTGCTTGTGTGATGTGTCTGATGTGTGCTCTGTGCTTGTGTGATGTGTCTGATGTGTGCTCTGTGCTTGCGTAATGTGTCTGATGTGTGCTTTCTACTTGTGTGATGTGTCTGATGTGTGCTTTGTGCTTGATGACGTGTCTGATGTGTGCTCTGTGTTTGTGTGATGTGTCTGATGTGTGCTCTGTGCTTGGGTGATGTGTCTGATGTGTGCTCTGTGCTAGGGTAATGTGTCTGATGTGTGCTAGGTGCTTGGGTAATGTGTCTGATGTGTGCTCTGTTCTTGTGTAATGTGTCTGATGTGTGCTCTCTTCTTGTGTGATGTGTCTGATGTGTGCTCTGCTCTTGTGTGATGTGTCTGATGTGTGCTCTGTGCTTGTGTGATGTGTCTGATGTGTGCTATGTGCTTGTGTGATGTGTCTGATGTGTGCTCTGTGTTTGTGTGATGTGTCTGATGTGTGCTCTGTTCTTGTGTGATGTGTCTGTTGTGTGCTCTGTGCTTGTGTGATGTGTCTGATGTGTGCTCTGTGCTTGTGTGATGTGTCTGATGTGTGCTCTGTGCTTGTGTAATGTGTCTGATTTGTGCTTTGTACTTGTGTGATGTGTCTGATGTGTGCTTTGTGCTTGGTGATGTGTCTGATGTGTGCTCTGTTCTTGTGTGATGTGTCTGTTGTGTGCTCTGTGTTTGTGTGATGTGTCTGATGTGTGCTCTGTGTTTGTGTGATGTGTCTGATGTTTGCTCTATGCTTGTGTGATGTGTCTGATGTGTACTCTGTCCTTTTGTGATGTGTCTGATGTGTGCTCTGTGCTTGTGTAATGTGTCTGATGTGTGTTCTATGCTTGTGTAATGTGTCTGATGTGTACTCTGTCCTTTTGTGATGTGTCTGATGTGTGCCCTGTGCTTGTGTGATGTGTATGATGTGTGCTCTTTGCTTGTGTGATGTGTCTGATGTGTGTTCTGTGCTTGTGTGATGTGTCTGATGTGTGCTCTGTGTTTGTGTGATGTGTCTGATGTTTGCTCTGTGCTTGTGTAATGTGTCTGATGTGTACTCTGTCCTTTTGTGATGTGTCTGATGTGTGCTCTGTGCTTGTGTAATGTGTCTGATGTGTGTTCTATGCTTGTGTAATGTGTCTGATGTGTACTCTGTCCTTTTGTGATGTGTCTGATGTGTGCCCTGTGCTTGTGTGATGTGTATGATGTGTGCTCTTTGCTTGTGTGATGTGTCTGATGTGTGTTCTGTGCTTGTGTGATGTGTCTGATATGTGCTCTGTGCTTGTGTGATGTGTCTGATGTATGCTATGTGCTTGGGTGATGTGTCTGATATGTACTCTGTCCTTGTGTGATGTGTCTGATGTGTGCACTGTGCTTGTGTAATGTGTCTGATATGTACTCTGTCCTTGTGTGATGTGTCCGATGTGTGCACTGTGCTTGTGTAATGTGTCTGATGTGTGCTCTGTGCTTGTGTGATGTGTCTGATATGTGCTCTGTGCTTGTGTGATGTGTCAGACGTGCGCACTGTGCTTGTGTGATGTGTCTGATGTGTGTTCTGTGCTTGTGTGATGTGTCTGATGTGTGATCTGTGCTTGTGTGATGTGTCTGATGTGCGCTCTGTGCTTGTGTGATGTGTCTGATGTGCGCTCTGTGCTTGTGTGATGTGTCTGATGTGCGCTCTGTGCTTGTGTGATGTGTCTGATGTGTGCTCTGTGCTTGTGTGATGTGTCTGATGTGTGCTCTGTGCTTGTGTTATGTGTCTGATGTGTGTTCTGTGCTTGTGTGATGTGTCTGATATGTGCTCTGTGCTTGTGTGATGTGTCTGATATGCGCTCTGTGCTTGTGTGATGTGTCTGATGTGAGCTCTGTGCTTGTGTGATGTGTCTGATATGTGGTCTGTGCTTGTGTGATGTGTCTGATTTGTGTTCTGTGCTTGTGTGATGTGTCTGATGTGTGATCTGTGCTTGTGTGATGTGTCTGATGTGTGCTCTGTGCTTGTGTGATGTGTCTGATGTGTGCTCTATGCTTGTGTGATGTGTCTGATGTGCGCTCTGTGCTTGTGTGATGTGTCTTATGTGCGCTCTGTGCTTGTGTGATGTGTCTGATGTGTGCTCTGTGCTTGTGTGATGTGTCTGATGTGTGTTCTGTGCTTGTCTGATGTGTCTGATGTGTGTTCTGTGCTTGTGTGATGTGTCTGATGTGTGCTATGTGCTTGTGTGATGTGTCTGATGTGTGCTTTGTGTTTGTGTGATGTGTCTGATGTGTGCTCTGTTCTTGTGTGATGTGTCTGATGTGTGCTCTGTGTTTGTGTGATGTGTCTGATGTGTGCTCTGTGCTTGTGTGATGTGTCTGATGTGTGCTCTGTGCTTGTGTGATGTGTCTGATGTGTGCTCTGTACTTGTGTAATGTGTCTGATGTGTGCTTTGTACTTGTGTGATGTGTCTGATGTGTGCTCTGTGCTTGTGTGATGTGTCTGATGTGTGTTCTGTGCTTGTGTGATGTGTCTGATGTGTGCACTGTGCTTGTGTGATGTGTCTGATGTGTGCACTGTGCTTGTGTGATGTGTCTGATGTGTGCTCTGTGCTTGTGTGATGTGTCTGATGTGTGCTATGTGCTTGTGTGATGTGTCTGATGTGTGCTCTGTGCTTGTGTGATGTGTCTGATGTGTGCTATGTGCTTGTGTGATGTGTCTGATGTGTGCTCTGTGCTTGTGTGATGTGTCTGATGTGTGCTCTGTAGTTGTGTGATGTGTCTGATGTGTCTTCTGTGCTTGTGTGATGTGTCTGATGTGTTCTCTGTGCTTGTGTGATGTGTCTGATGTGTCTTCTGTGCTTGTGTGATGTGTCTGATGTGTTCTCTGTGCTTGTGTGATGTGTCTGATGTGTGCTCTGTGCTTGGGTGATGTGTCTGATGTTTGTTCTGCGCTTGTGTGATGTGTCTAATGTGTGCTCTGTACTTGTGTGATGTGTCTGATGTGTGCTCTGTGCTTGTGTGATGTGTCTGATGTGTGGGCTGTGCTCGTATGATGTGTCTGATGTGTGTTCTGTGCTTGTGTGATGTGTCTGATGTGTGCTCTGTCCTTGTGTGATGCTGATGTGTGCTCTGGACTTGTGTGATGTGTCTGATGTGTGCTATGTGCTTGGGTGATGTGTCTGATGTGTGCTATGTGCTTGTGTGATGTGTCTGATGTGTGCTTTGTACTTGTGTGATGTGTCTGATGTGTGCTCTGTGATTGTGTGATGTGTCTGATGTGTGTTCTGTGCTTGTGTGATGTGTCTGATGTGTGCTCTGTGCTTGTGTGATGTGTCTGGTGTGTGCTCTGTGCTTGTGTGATGTGTCTGATGTGCGCTCTGTGCTTGTGTGATATGTCTGATGTGTGCTCTGTGCTTGTGTTATGTGTCTTACGTGCGCACTGTGCTTGTGTGATGTGTCTGATGTGCGTTCTGCGCTTGTGTGATGTGTCTGATGTGTGCTCTATGCTTGTGAGATGTGTCTGATGTGTGTTGTGTGCTTGTGTGATGCGTCTGATGTGTGTTCTGTGCTTGTGTGATGTGTCTGATGTGTGCTCTGTGCTTGTGTGATGTGTCTGATGTGTTCTCTGTGCTTGTGTGATGTGTCTGATGTGCGCTCTGTGCTTGTGTGATGTGTCTGATGTGCGCTCTGTGCTTGTGTGATATGTCTGATGTGTGCTCTGTGCTTGTGTTATGTGTCTTACGTGCGCACTGTGCTTGTGTGATGTGTCTGATGTGCGTTCTGCGCTTGTGTGATGTGTCTGATGTGCGTTCTGCGCTTGTGTGATGTGTCTGATGTGTGTTCTGTGCTTGTGTGATGCGTCTGATGTGTGTTCTGTGCTTGTGTGATGTGTCTGATGTGTGCTCTGTGCTTGTGTGATGTGTCTGATGTGTTCTCTGTGCTTGTGTGATGTGTCTGATGTGCGCTCTGTGCTTGTGTGATATGTCTGATGTGTGCACTGTGCTTGTGTGATGTGTCTGATGTGTGTTGTGTGCTTGTGTGATGTGTCTGATGTGTGCACTGTGCTTGTGTGATGTGTCTGATGTGCGTTCTGCGCTTGTGAGATGTGTCTGATGTGTGTTCTGTGCTTGTGTGATGTGTCTGATGTGTGCTCTGTGCTTGTGTGATGTGTCTGATGTGTTCTCTGTGCTTGTTTGATGTGTCTGATGTGCGCTCTGTGCTTGTGTGATGTGTCTGATGTGCGTTCTGCGCTTGTGTGATGTGTCTGATGTGTGCTCTGTGCTTGTGAGATGTGTCTGATGTGTGTTCTGTGCTTGTGTGATGCGTCTGATGTGTGTTCTGTGCTTGTGTGATGTGTCTGATGTGTGCTCTGTGCTTGTGTGATGTGTCTGATGTGTTCTCTGTGCTTGTGTGATGTGTCTGATGTGCGCTCTGTGCTTGTGTGATATGTCTGATGTGTGCTCTGTGCTTGTGTGATGTGTCTTACGTGCGCACTGTGCTTGTGTGATGTGTCTGATGTCCGTTCTGCGCTTGTGTGATGTGTCTGATGTGTGCTCTATGCTTGTGAGATGTGTCTGATGTGTGTTGTGTGCTTGTGTGATGTGTCTGATGTGTGCACTGTGCTTGTGTGATGTGTCTGATGTGCGTTCTGCGCTTGTGTGATGTGTCTGATGTGTGCTCTGTGCTTGTGAGATGTGTCTGATGTGTTTTTCTGTGCTTGTGTGATGCGTCTGATGTGTGTTCTGTGCTTGTGTGATGTGCCTGATGTGTGCTCTGTGCTTGTGTGATGTGTCTGATGTGTGCACTGTGCTTGTGTGATGTGTGATATGTGCTTGTGTGATGTGTCTGATTTGTGCTCTGTGCTTGTGTGATGTGTGCTCTGTGCTTGTGTGATATGTCTGATGTGTGCTCTGTGCTTGTGTGATGTGTCTTACGTGCGCACTGTGCTTGTGTGATGTGTCTGATGTGCGTTCTTCGCTGGTGTGATGTGTCTGATGTGTGCTTTATGCTTGTGAGATGTGTCTGATGTGTGTTGTGTGCTTGTGTGATGTGTCTGATGTGTGCACTGTGCTTGTGTGATGTGTCTAATGTGCGTTCTGCGCTTGTGTAATGTGTCTGATGTGTGCTCTGTGCTTGTGAGATGTGTCTGATGTGTGTTCTGTGCTTGTGTGATGCGTCTGATGTGTGTTCTGTGCTTGTGTGATGTGTCTGTTGTGTGGTCTGTGCTTGTGTGATGTGTGCTATGTGCTTGTGTGATGTGTCTGATGTGTGCTCTGTGCTTGTGTGATGTGTCTGATGTGTGCTCTGTGCTTGTGTAATGTGTCTGATGTGTGCTCTGTGCTTGTGTGATGTGTCTGATGTGTGCTCTGTGCTTGGGTAATGTGTCTGATGTGTGCTCTGTCCTTGTGTGATGTGTCTGATGTGCGCTCTGTGCTTGTGTAATGTGTCTGATGTGTGCTATGTGCTTGTGTAATGTGTCTGATGTGTGCTCTGTGCTTGTGTAATGTGTCTGATGTGTGCTCTGTGCTTGTGTAATGTGTCTGATGTGTGCTCTGTGCTTGTGTGATGTGTCTGATGTGTGCTCTGTGCTAGTGTAATGTGTCTGATGTGTGCTCTGTCCTTGTGTGATGTGTCTGATGTGCGCTCTGTGCTTGTGTAATGTGTCTGATGTGTGCTATGTTCTTCTGTGATGTGTCTGATGTGTGCTCTGTGCTTGGGTAATGTGTCTGATGTGTGTTCTGTGCTTGTTTTATATGTCTCATGTGTTCACTGTGCTTGTGTGATGTGTCTGATGTGTGCTCTGTGCTTGTGTGATGTGTCTGATGTGTGCTCTGTACTTGTGTGATGTGTCTGATATGTCTTCTGTGCTTGTGTGATGTGTCTGATGTGAGCTCTGTGCTTGTGTGATGTGTCTGATGTGTGTTCTGTGCTTGTGTGATATGTCTGATGTGTTCACTGACTTGTGTGATGTGTCTTATATGTGGGCTGTGCTTGTGTGATGTGTCTGATGTGTGCTCTGTGCTTGTGTGATGTGTCTGATGTGTCTTCTGTGCTTGTGTGATGTGTCTGATGTGTGCTCTGTGCTTGTGTGATGTGTCTGATGTGTACTCTGTGCTTGTGTGATGTGTCTGATGTATGTTCTGCGCTTGTGTGATGTGTCTGATGTGTGCTCTGTGCTTGTGTGATGTGTCTGATGTGTGCTCTGTGATTGTGTGATGTGTCTGATGTGTGGGCTGTGCTCGTATGATGTGTCTGATGTGTGTTCTGTGCTTGTGTGATGTGTCTGATGTGTGCTCTGTCCTTGTGTGATGTGTCTGATGTGTGCTCTGTGCTAGGGTAATGTGTCTGATGTGTGCTAGGTGCTTGGGTGATGTGTCTGATGTGTGCTCTGTTCTTGTGTGATGTGTCTGATGTGTGCTCTGGACTTGTGTGATGTGTCTGATGTGTGCTCTGTTCTTGTGTGATGTGTCTGATGTGTGCTCTGTGCTTGTGAGATGTGTCTGATGTGTGTTCTGTGCTTGTGTGATGCGTCTGATGTGTGTTCTGTGCTTGTGTGATGTGTCTGTTGTTTGGTCTGTGCTTGTGTGATGTGTCTGATGTGTGCTCTGTGCTTGTGTGATGTGTCTGATGTGTGCTCTGTGCTTGGGTAATGTGTCTGATGTGTGCTCTGTCCTTGTGTGATGTGTCTGATGTGCGCTCTGTGCTTGTGTAATGTGTCTGATGTGTGCTATGTGCTTGTGTAATGTGTCTGATGTGTGCTCTGTGCTTGTGTAATGTGTCTGATGTGTGCTCTGTGCTTGTGTAATGTGTCTGATGTGTGCTCTGTGCTTGTGTGATGTGTCTGATGTGTGCTATGTTCTTCTGTGATGTGTCTGATGTGTGCTCTGTGCTTGGGTAATGTGTCTGATGTGTGTTCTGTGCTTGTTTTATATGTCTCATGTGTTCACTGTGCTTGTGTGATGTGTCTGATGTGTGCTCTGTACTTGTGTGATGTGTCTGATATGTCTTCTGTGCTTGTGTGATGTGTCTGATGTGTGCTCTGTGCTTGTGTGATGTGTCTGATGTGTGTTCTGTGCTTGTTTGATGTGTCTGATGTGTTCACTGACTTGTGTGATGTGTCTTATATGTGGGCTGTGCTTGTGTGATGTGTCTGATGTGTGCTCTGTGCTTGTGTGATGTGTCTGATGTGTACTCTGTGCTTGTGTGATGTGTCTGATGTGTGCTCTGTGCTTGGGTGATGTGTCTGATGTGTGCTCTGTGCTTGTGTGATGTGTCTGATGTGTGTTCTGTGCTTGTGTGATATGTCTGATGTGTTCACTGACTTGTGTGATGTGTCTTATATGTGGGCTGTGCTTGTGTGACGTGTCTGATGTGTGCTCTGTGCTTGTGTGATGTGTCTGATGTGTACTCTGTGCTTGTGTGATGTGTCTGATGTGTGCTTTGTGCTTGGGTGATGTGTCTGATGTGTGTTCTGCGCTTGTGTGATGTGTCTGATGTGTGCTCTGTGCTTGTGTGATGTGTCTGATGTGTGCTCTGTGCTTGTGTGATGTGTCTGATGTGTGGGCTGTGCTCGTATGATGTGGCTGATGTGTGTTCTGTGCTTGTGTGATGTGTCTGATGTGTGCTCTGTCCTTGTGTGATGTGTCTGATGTGTGCTCTGTGCTAGGGTAATGTGTCTGATGTGTGCTAGGTGCTTGTGTGATGTGTCTGATGTGTGCTCTGTTCTTGTGTGATGTGTCTGATGTGTGCTCTGTTCTTGTGTGATGTGTCTGATGTGTGTTCTGTGCTTGTGTGATGTGTCTGATGTGTGTTCTTTGTTTGTGTGATGTGTCTGATGTGTGCTCTGTGTTTGTGTGATGTTTCTGATGTGTACTCTGTGCTTGTGTAATGTGTCTGATGTGTGCTTTGTACTTGTGTGATGTGTCTGATGTGTGCTCTATGCTTGTGTGATGTGTCTGATGTGTGCTTTGTGCTTGGTGATGTGTCTGATGTGTGCTCTGTGCTTGTGTGATGTGTCTGATGTGTGCTCTGTTCTTGTGTGATGTGTCTCATGTGTGCTCTGGACTTGTGTGATGTGTCTGATGTGTGCTCTATGCTAGGGTAATGTGTCTGATGTGTGCTATGTGCTTGGGTGATATGTCTGATGTGTGTTCTGTGCTTGTGTGATATGTCTGATGTGTGCTCTGTGTTTGTGTGATGTGTCTGATGTGTGCTCTGTGCTTGTGTAATGTGTCTGATGTGTGCTCTGTGCTTGGTGATGTGTCTGATGTGTGCTTTGTGCTTGGTGATGTGTCTGATGTGTGCTCTGTGCTTGTGTGATGTGTCTGATGTGTGCTTTGTGCTTGGTGATGTGTCTGATGTGTGCTCTGTGCTTGTGTGATGTGTCTGATGTGTGCTCTGGACTTGTGTGATGTGTCTGATGTGTGCTCTATGCTAGGGTAATGTGTCTGATGTGTGCTATGTACTTGTGTGATTTGTCTGATGTGTGCTTTGTGTTTGTTTGATGTGTCTGATGTGTGCTCTGTGCTTGTGTGATGTGTCTGATGTGTGCTTTGTGTTTGAGTGATGTGTCTGATGTGTGCTCTGTGCTTGTGTGATGTGTCTGATGTGTGTTCTGTCCTTGTGTGATGTGTCTGATGTGTGTTCTGTGCTTGTGTGATGTGTCTGATGTGTGCTCTGTGCTTGTGTAATGTGTCTGATGTGTGCTAGGTGCTTGGGTGATGTGTCTGATGTGTGCTCTGTTCTTGTGTGTTGTGTCTGATGTGTGTTCTGTGCTTGTGTGATGTGTCTGATGTGTGTTCTGTGCTTGTGTGATGTGTCTGATGTGTGCTCTGTGCTTGTGTAATGTGTCTGATGTGTGCTTTGTACTTGTGTGATGTGTCTGATGTGTTCTCGGTTCTTGTGTGATGTGTCTGATGTGTGCTCTGGACTTGTGTGATGTGTCTGATGTGTGCTCGGTTCTTGTGTGATGTGTCTGATGTGTGCTCTGGACTTGTGTGATGTGTCTGATGTGTGTTCTGTGCTTGTGTGATGTGTCTGATGTGTGCTCTGTGTTTGTGTTATGTGTCTGATGTGTGGTCTGTGCTTGTGTGATGTGTCTGATGTGTGCTCTATGCTTGTGTGATGTGTCTGATGTGTGCTTTGTGCTTGGTGATGTGTCTGATGTGTGCTCTGTGCTTGTGTGATGTGTCTGATGTGTGCTCTGTTCTTGTGTGATGTGTCTGATGTGTGCTCTGGACTTGTGTGATGTGTCTGATGTGTGCTATGTGCTTGTGTGATGTGTCTGATGTGTGTTCTGTGCTTGTGTGATGTGTCTGATGTGTGCTCTGTGTTTGTGTGATGTGTCTGATGTGTGCTTTGTACTTGTGTGATGTGTCTGATGTGTGATCTATGCTTGTGTGATGTGTCTGATGTGTGCTTTGTGCTTGGTGATGTGTCTGATGTGTGCTCTGTGCTTGTGTGATGTGTCTGATGTGTGCTCTGTTCTTGTGTGATGTGTCTGATGTGTGCTCTGGACTTGTGTGATGTGTCTGATGTGTGCTATGCGCTTGTGTGATGTGTCTGATGTGTGCTTTGTGCTTGTGTGATATGTCTGATGTGTGCTATGCGCTTGTGTGATGTGTCTGATGTGTGCTTTGTGCTTGTGTGATATGTCTGATGTGTGCTCTATGCTTGTGTGATGTGTCTGATGTGTGCTTTGTGCTTGTGTGATATGTCTGATGTGTGCTATGCGCTTGTGTGATGTGTCTGATGTGTGTTCTGTGCTTGTGTGATGTGTCTGATGTGTGCTCTGTGCTTGTGTGATGTGTCTGATGTGTGCTCTGTTCTTGTGTGATGTGTCTGATGTGTGCTATGTGCTTGTGTGATATGTCTGATGTGTGCTATGCGCTTGTGTGATGTGTCTGATGTGTGCTCTGTGTTTGTGTGATGTGTCTGATGTGTGCTCTGTGCTTGTGTAATGTGTCTGATGTGTGCTTTGTACTTGTGTGATGTGTCTGATGTGTGCTCTATGCTTGTGTGATGTGTCTGATGTGTGCTTTGTGCTTGGTGATGTGTCTGATGTGTGCTCTGTGCTTGTGTGATGTGTCTGATGTGTGCTCTGTTCTTGTATGATGTGTCTGATGTGTGCTCTGGACTTGTGTGATGTGTCTGATGTGTGCTCTATGCTAGGGTAATGTGTCTGATGTGTGCTATGTACTTGTGTGATGTGTCTGATGTGTGCTCTGTTCTTGTGTGATGTGTCTGATGTGTGCTTTGTGTTTGTGTGATGTGTCTGATGTGTGCTCTGTGCTTGTGTGATGTGTCTGATGTGTGGGCTGTGCTCGTATGATGTGTCTGATGTGTGTTCTGTGCTTGTGTGATGTGTCTGATGTGTGCTCTGTCCTTGTGTGATGTGTCTGATGTGTGCTCTGTGCTTGTGTGATGTGTCTGATGTGTGCTCTGTGCTAGGGTAATGTGTCTGATGTGTGCTAGGTGCTTGTGTGATGTGTCTGATGTGTGCTCTGGACTTGTGTGATGTGTCTGATGTGTGCTCTGTTCTTGTGTGATGTGTCTGATGTGTGCTCTGCACTTGTGTGATGTGTCTGATGTGTGTTCTGTGCTTGTGTGATGTGTCTGATGTGTGTTCTGTGCTTGTGTGATGTGTCTGATGTGTGCTCTGTGTTTGTGTGATGTGTCTGATGTGTGCTCTGTGCTTGTGTAATGTGTCTGATGTGTGCTTTGTACTTGTGTGATGTGTCTGATGTGTGCTCTATGCTTGTGTGATGTGTCTGATGTGTGCTTTGTGCTTGGTGATGTGTCTGATGTGTGCTCTGTTCTTGTGTGATGTGTCTGATGTGTGCTCTGTTCTTGTGTGATGTGTCTGATGTGTGCATTGTGTTTGTGTGGTGTGTCTGATGTGTGATCTGTGCTTGTGTAATGTGTCTGATGTGTGGGCTGTGCTCGTATCATGTGTCTGATGTGTGTTCTGTGCTTGTGTGATGTGTCTGATGTGTGCTCTGTTCTTGTGTGATGTGTCTGATGTGTGCTCTGTTCTTGTGTGATGTGTCTGATGTGTGTTCTGTGCTTGTGTGATGTGTCTGATGTGTGCTCTGCACTTGTGTGATGTGTCTGATGTGTGTTCTGTGCTTGTGTGATGTGTCTGATGTGTGCTCTGTCCTTGTGTGATGTGTCTGATGTGTGCTCTGTTCTTGTGTGATGTGTCTGATGTGTGTTCTGTGCTTGTGTGATGTGTCTGATGTGTGCTCTGCACTTGTGTGATGTGTCTGATGTGTGTTCTGTGCTTGTGTGATGTGTCTGATGTGTGCTCTGTGTTTGTGTGATGTGTCTGATGTGTGGTCTGTGCTTGTGTAATGTGTCTGATGTGTGCTCTGTTCTTGTGTGATGTGTCTGATGTGTGCTCTGGACTTGTGTGATGTGTCTCATGTGTGCTCTGTTCTTGTGTGATGTGTCTGATGTGTGCTCTGCACTTGTGTGATGTGTCTGATGTGTGTTCTGTGCTTGTGTGATGTGTCTGATGTGTGTTCTGTGCTTGTGTGATGTGTCTGATGTGTGCTCTGTGTTTGTGTGATGTGTCTGATGTGTGGTCTGTGCTTGTGTAATGTGTCTGATGTGTGCTTTGTACTTGTGTGATGTGTCTGATGTGTGCTCTGGACTTGTGTGATGTGTCTGATGTGTGCTCTATGCTCGTGTGATGTGTCTGATGTGTGCTTTGTGCTTGGTGATGTGTCTGATGTGTGCTCTGTGCTTGTGTGATGTGTCTGATGTGTGCTCTGTTCTTGTGTGATGTGTCTGATGTGTGCTCTGTGCTTGTGTAATGTGTCTGATGTGTGCTCTGTGTTTGTGTGATGTGTCTGATGTGTGCTCTGTGCTTGTGTAATGTGTCTGATGTGTGCTTTGTACTTGTGTGATGTGTCTGATGTGTGCTCTGTTCTTGTGTTATGTGTCTGATGTGTGCTTTGTGTTTGTGTGATGTGTCTGATGTGTGCTCTGTGCTTGTGTGATGTGTCTGATGTGTGGGCTGTGCTCGTATGATGTGTCTGATGTGTGTTCTGTGCTTGTGTGATGTGTCTGATGTGTGCTCTGTCCTTGTGTGATGTGTCTGATGTGTGCTCTGTGCTAGGGTAATGTGTCTGATGTGTGCTAGGTGCTTGTGTGATGTGTCTGATGTGTGCTCTGTCCTTGTGTGATGTGTCTGATGTGTGCTCTGTGCTTGTGTGATGTGTCTGATGTGTGCTCTGGACTTGTGTGATGTGTCTGATGTGTGGGCTGTGCTCGTATGATGTGTCTGATGTGTGTTCTGTGCTTGTGTGATGTGTCTGATGTGTGCTCTGTCCTTGTGTGATGTGTCTGATGTGTGCTCTGTGCTTGTGTGATGTGTCTAATGTGTGCTCTGTTCTTGTGTGATGTGTCTGATGTGTGCTCTGGGCTTGTGTGATGTGTCTGATGTGTGCTCTATGCTTGTGTGATGTGTCTGATGTGTGCTTTGTGCTTGGTGATGTGTCTGATGTGTGCTCTGTGCTTGTGTGATGTGTCTGATGTGTGCTCTGTTCTTGTGTGATGTGTCTGATGTGTGCTCTGTTCTTGTGTGATGTGTCTGATGTCTGCTTTGTGTTTGTGTGATGTGTCTGTTGTGTGCTCTGTGCTTGTGTGATGTGTCTGATGTGTGCTCTGTGCTTGTGTGATGTGTCTGGTGTGTGCTCTGTGCTTGTGTGATGTGTCTGATGTGTTCTCTGTGCTTGTGTGATGTGTCTGATGTGCGCTCTGTGCTTGTGTGATATGTCTGATGTGTGCTCTGTGCTTGTGTGATGTGTCTTACGTGCGCACTGTGCTTGTGTGATGTGTCTGATGTGCGTTCTGTGCTTGTGTGATGTGTCTGATGTGTGCTCTGTGCTTGTGAGATGTGTCTGATGTGTGTTCTGTGCTTGTGTGATGCGTCTGATGTGTGTTCTGTGCTTGTGTGATGTGTCTGATGTGTGCACTGTGCTTGTGTTATGTGCCTGATGTGTGCTCTGTGCTTGTGTGATGTGTCTGATGTGTGCACTGTGCTTGTGTGATGTGTCTGATGTGTGGTCTGTGCTTGTGTGATGTGTCTGATGTGCTCTCTGCTTGTGTGATGTGTCTGATGTGCTCTCTTTGCTTGTGTAATGTGTCTGATGTGTGCTATGTGCTTGTGTAATGTGTCTGATGTGTGCTCTGTGCTTGTGTAATGTGTATGATGTGCTCTCTTTGCTTGTGTAATGTGTCTGATGTGTGCTATGTGCTTGTGTAATGTGTCTGATGTGTGCTCTGTGCTTGTGTAATGTGTCTGATGTGTGCTCTGTGCTTGTGTGATGTGTCTGATGTGCGCTCTGTGCTTGGGTAATGTGTCTGATGTGTGCTATGTGCTTGTGTAATGTGTCTGATGTGTGCTCTGTGCTTGTGTGATGTGTCTGATGTGTGCTCTGTGCTTGGGTAATGTGTCTGATGTGTACTCTGTCCTTGTGTGATGTGTCTGATGTGCGCTCTGTGCTTGTGTAATGTGTCTGATGTGTGCTATGTGCTTCTGTGATGTGTCTGATGTGTGCTCAGTGCTTGTGTGATGTGTCTGATGTATGCTCTGTGCTTGTGTGATATGTCTGATGTGTTCACTGTGCTTGTGTGATGTGTCTGATGTGTGCTCTGTGCTTGTGTGATGTGTCTGATGTGTGCTCTGTGCTTGTGTGATGTGTCTGATGTGTGCTCTGTGCTTGTATGATGTGTCTGATGTGTACTCTGTGCTTGTGTGATGTGTCTGATGTGTGTTCTGCGCTTGTGTGATGTGTCTGATGTGTGCTCTGTGCTTGTGTGATGTGTCTGATGTGTGCTCTGTGCTTGTGTGATGTGTCTGATGTGTGGGCTGTGCTCGTGTGATGTGTCTGATGTGTGCTCTGTGCTTGTGTGATGTGTCTGATGTGTGCTCTGTGCTATGGTAATGTGTCTGATGTGTGCTAGGTGCTTGGGTGATGTCTCTGATGTGTGCTCTGTGCTTGTGTGATGTGTCTGATGTGTGCTCTGTGCTTGTGTGATGTGTCTGATGTGTGGGCTGTGCTCGTATGATGTGTCTGATGTGTGTTCTGTGCTTGTGTGATGTGTCTGATGTGTGCTTTGTGTTTGTGTGATGTGTCTGATGTGTGCTCTGTTCTTGTGTGATGTGTCTGATGTGTGCTTTGTGTTTGTGTGATGTGTCTGATGTGTGCTCTGTGCTTGTGTGATGTGTCTGATGTGTGCTCTGTGCTTGTGTGATGTGTCTGATGTGTGCTCTGTGCTAGGGTAATGTGTCTGATGTGTGCTAGGTGCTTGGGTGATGTCTCTGATGTGTGCTCTGTTCTTGTGTGATGTGTCTGATGTGTGCTCTGTTCTTGTGTGATGTGTCTGATGTGTGTTCTTTGCTTGTGTGATGTGTCTGATGTGTGTTCTGTGCTTGTGTGATGTGTCTGATGTGTGCTCTGTGTTTGTGTGATGTGTCTGATGTGTGCTCTGTGATTGTGTAATGTGTCTGATGTGTGCTTTGTACTTGTGTGATGTGTCTGATGTGTGCTCTATGCTTGTGTGATGTGTCTGATGTGTGCTTTGTGCTTGGTGATGTGTCTGATGTGTGCTCTGTGCTTGTGTGAAGTGTCTGATGTGTGCTCTGTTCTTGTGTGATGTGTCTGATGTGTGCTCTGGACTTGTGTGATGTGTCTGATGTGTGTTCTGTGCTTGTGTGATGTGTCTGATGTGTGCTCTGTCCTTGTGTGATGTGTCTGATGTGTGCTCTGTGCTAGGGTAATGTGTCTGATGTGTGCTAGGTGCTTGGGTGATGTGTCTGATGTGTGCTCTGTTCTTGTGTGATGTGTCTGATGTGTGGGCTGTGCTCGTATGATGTGTCTGATGTGTGTTCTGTGCTTGTGTGAAGTGTCTGATGTGTGCTCTGTTCTTGTGTGATGTGTCTGATGTGTGCTCTGGACTTGTGTGATGTGTCTGATGTGTGCTTTGTGTTTGTGTGATGTGTCTGATGTGTGTTCTGTGCTTGTGTGATGTGTCTGATGTGTGCTCTGTCCTTGTGTGATGTGTCTGATGTGTGCTCTGTGCTAGGGTAATGTGTCTGATGTGTGCTAGGTGCTTGGGTGATGTGTCTGATGTGTGCTCTGTGCTTGGGTAATGTGTCTGATGTGTACTCTGTCCTTGTGTGATGTGTCTGATGTGCGCTCTGTGCTTGTGTAATGTGTCTGATGTGTGCTCTGTGCTTGTGTGATGTGTCTGATGTGTGCTCTGTGCTTGGGTAATGTGTCTGATGTGTGTTCTGTGCTTGTGTGATGTGTCTGATGTGTGCACTGTGCTTGTGTGATGTGTCTGATGTGTGTTCTGTGCTTGTTTTATATGTCTCATGTGTTCACTGTGCTTGTGTGATGTGTCTGATATGTGCTCTGTGCTTGTGTGATGTGTCAGATGTCTCTTCTGTGCTTGTGTGATGTGTCTGATGTGTGCTCTGTGCTTGTGTGATGTGTCTGATGTGTGCTCTGTGCTTGTGTGATATGTCTGATGTGTGGGTTGTGCTCGTATGATGTGTCTGATGTGTGTTCTGTGCTTGTGTGATGTGTCTGATGTGTGCTCTGTCCTTGTGTGATGTGTCTGATGTGTGCTCTGTCCTTGTGTGATGTGTCTGATGTGTGCTCTGTGTTTGTGTGATGTGTCTGATGTGTACTATGTCCTTGTGTGATGTGTCTGATGTGTTCTCTGTGCTTGTGTGATGTGTCTGATGTGTACTATGTCCTTGTGTGATGTGTCTGATGTGTGCTCTGTACTTGTGTGATGTGTCTGATGTGTGCTCTGTCCTTGTGTGATGTGTCTGATGTGCGCTCTGTACTTGTGTGATGTGTCTGATGTGTGCTCTGTGCTTGTGTGATGTGTCTGATGTGTGTTCTGTGCTTGTGTGATGTGTCTGATGTGTGCTCTGTCCTTGTGTGATGTGTCTGATGTGTGCTCTGTCCTTGTGTGATGTGTCTGATGTGTGCTCTGTGTTTGTGTGATGTGTCTGATGTGTGCTCTATGCTTGTGTGATGTGTCTGGTGTGTGCTATGTGCTTGTGTGATGTGTCTGATGTGTGCTCTGTGTTTGTGTGATGTGTCTGATGTGTTCTCTGTGCTTGTGTGATGTGTCTGATGTGTGCTCTGTGCTTGGGTGATGTGTCTGATGTGTTTTCTGCGCTTGTGTGATGTGTCTGATGTGTGCTCTGTGCTTGTGTGATGTGTCTGATGTGTGCTCTGTGCATGTGTGATGTGTCTGATGTGTGGGCTGTGCTCATATGATGTGTCTGATGTGTGTTCTGTGCTTGTGTGATGTGTCTGATGTGTGCTCTGTCCTTGTGTGATGTGTCTGATGTGTGCTCTGTCCTTTTGTGATGTGTCTGATGTGTGCTCTGTGTTTGTGTGATGTGTCTGATGTGTGCTCTATGCTTGTGTGATGTGTCTGATGTGTGCTCTGTGCTAGGGTAATGTGTCTGGTGTGTGCTATGTGCTTGTGTGATGTGTCTGATGTGTGCTGTGTGCTTCTGTAATGTGTCTGATGTGTGCTATATGCTTGTGTAATGTGTCTGATGTGTGCTCTGTGGTTGTGTGATGTGTATGATGTGTGTTCTGTACTTGTGTGATGTGTGCTCTGTACTTGTGTTTTGTGTCGGATGTGGGCTCTGTACTTGTGTGATGTGTCTGATGTGTGCTCTGTTCTTGTGTGATGTGTCTGATGTGTGCTCTGGACTTGTGTGATGTGTCTGATGTGTGCTCTGTGCTTGTGTGATGTGTCTGATGTGTGCTCTGTGCTTGTGTGATGTGTCTGATGTGTGCTCTGTGCTTGTGTGATGTGTCTGATGTGTGCTCTGTGTTTGTGTGATGTGTCTGATGTGTGCTCTGTGCTTGTGTGATGTGTCTGATGTGTGTTCTGCGCTTGTGTGATGTGTCTGATGTGTGCTCTGTGCTTGTGTGATGTGTCTGATGTGCGTTCTGTGCTTGTGTGATGTGTCTGATGTGTGCTCTGTGCTTGTGAGATGTGTCTGATGTGTGTTCTGTGCTTGTGTGATGTGTCTGATGTGTGCACTGTGCTTGTGTGATGTGCCTGATGTGTGATCTGTGCTTGTGTGATGTGTCTGATGTATGGTCTGTGCTTGTGTGATGTGTCTGATGTGTGCTCTCTTCTTGTGTGATGTGTCTGATGTGTGCTCTGTGCTTGTGTGATGTGTCTGATGTGTGCTCTGTGCTTGTGTAATGTGTCTGATGTGTGCTATGTGCTTGTGTAATGTGTCTGATGTGTGCTCTGTGCTTGGGTGATGTGTCTGATGTGTGTTCTGCGCTTGTGTGATGTGTCTGATGTGTGCTCTGTGCTTGTGTGATGTGTCTGTTGTGTGCTCTGTGCTTGTGTGATGTGTCTGATGTGTGGGCTGTGCTCGTATGATGTGTCTGATGTGTGTTCTGTGCTTGTGTGATGTGTCTGATGTGTGCTCTGTCCTTGTGTGATGTGTCTGATGTGTGCTCTGTGCTAGGGTAATGTGTCTGATGTGTGCTAGGTGCTTGGGTGATGTGTCTGATGTGTGCTCTGTTCTTGTGTAATGTGTCTGATGTGTGTTCTGTGCTTGTGTGATGTGTCTGATATGTGCTCTGTGCTTGTGTGATGTGTCTGATGTGTGTTCTGTGCTTGTGTGATGTGTCTGATGTGTGTTCTGTGCTTGTGTGATGTGTCTGATGTGTGCTCTGTGCTTGTGTGATGTGTCTGATGTATGGTCTGTGCTTGTGTGATGTGTCTGATGTGTGCTCTCTTCTTGTGTGATGTGTCTGATGTGTGCTCTGTGCTTGTGTGATGTGTCTGATGTGTGCTATGTGCTTGTGTGATGTGTCTGATGTGTGTTCTGTGCTTGTGTGATGTGTCTGATGTGTGTTCTGTGCTTGTGTGATGTGTCTGATGTGTGCTCTGTGCTTGTGTGATGTGTCTGATGTATGGTCTGTGCTTGTGTGATGTGTCTGATGTGTGCTCTCTTCTTGTGTGATGTGTCTGATGTGTGCTCTGTGCTTGTTTAATGTGTCTGATGTGTGCTATGTGCTTGTGTAATGTGTCTGATGTGTGCTCTGTGCTTGGGTGATGTGTCTGATGTGTGTTCTGCGCTTGTGTGATGTGTCTGATGTGTGCTCTGTGCTTGTGTGATGTGTCTGTTGTGTGCTCTGTGCTTGTGTGATGTGTCTGATGTGTGGGCTGTGCTCGTATGATGTGTCTGATGTGTGCTCTGTCCTTGTGTGATGTGTCTGATGTGTGCTCTGTGCTAGGGTAATGTGTCTGATGTGTGCTAGGTGCTTGGGTGATGTGTCTGATGTGTGCTCTGTTCTTGTGTAATGTGTCTGATGTGTGTTCTGTGCTTGTGTGATGTGTCTGATGTGTGCTCTGTGCTTGTGTGATGTGTCTGATGTGTGTTCTGTGCTTGCGTGATGTGTCTGATGTGTGTTCTGTGCTTGTGTGATGTGTCTGATGTGTGCTCTGCACTTGTGTGATGTGTCTGATGTGTGTTCTGTGCTTGTGTGATGTGTCTGATGTGTGTTCTGTGCTTGTGTGATGTGTCTGATGTGTGCTCTGTGCTTGTGTGATGTGTCTGATGTGTGCTCTGTGTTTGTGTGATGTGTCTGATGTGTGCTCTGTGCTTGGGTGATGTGTCTGATGTGTGCTCTGTGCTAGGGTAATGTGTCTGATGTGTGCTAGGTGCTTGGGTAATGTGTCTGATGTGTGCTCTGTTCTTGTGTAATGTGTCTGATGTGTGCTCTCTTCTTGTGTGATGTGTCTGATGTGTGCTCTGCTCTTGTGTGATGTGTCTGATGTGTGCTCTGTGCTTGTGTGATGTGTCTGATGTGTGCTATGTGCTTGTGTGATGTGTCTGATGTGTGCTCTGTGTTTGTGTGATGTGTCTGATGTGTGCTCTGTTCTTGTGTGATGTGTCTGTTGTGTGCTCTGTGCTTGTGTGATGTGTCTGATGTGTGCTCTGTGCTTGTGTGATGTGTCTGATGTGTGCTCTGTGCTTGTGTAATGTGTCTGATTTGTGCTTTGTACTTGTGTGATGTGTCTGATGTGTGCTTTGTGCTTGGTGATGTGTCTGATGTGTGCTCTGTTCTTGTGTGATGTGTCTGTTGTGTGCTCTGTGTTTGTGTGATGTGTCTGATGTGTGCTCTGTGTTTGTGTGATGTGTCTGATGTTTGCTCTATGCTTGTGTGATGTGTCTGATGTGTACTCTGTCCTTTTGTGATGTGTCTGATGTGTGCTCTGTGCTTGTGTAATGTGTCTGATGTGTGTTCTATGCTTGTGTAATGTGTCTGATGTGTACTCTGTCCTTTTGTGATGTGTCTGATGTGTGCCCTGTGCTTGTGTGATGTGTATGATGTGTGCTCTTTGCTTGTGTGATGTGTCTGATGTGTGTTCTGTGCTTGTGTGATGTGTCTGATGTGTGCTCTGTGTTTGTGTGATGTGTCTGATGTTTGCTCTGTGCTTGTGTAATGTGTCTGATGTGTACTCTGTCCTTTTGTGATGTGTCTGATGTGTGCTCTGTGCTTGTGTAATGTGTCTGATGTGTGTTCTATGCTTGTGTAATGTGTCTGATGTGTACTCTGTCCTTTTGTGATGTGTCTGATGTGTGCCCTGTGCTTGTGTGATGTGTATGATGTGTGCTCTTTGCTTGTGTGATGTGTCTGATGTGTGTTCTGTGCTTGTGTGATGTGTCTGATATGTGCTCTGTGCTTGTGTGATGTGTCTGATGTATGCTATGTGCTTGGGTGATGTGTCTGATATGTACTCTGTCCTTGTGTGATGTGTCTGATGTGTGCACTGTGCTTGTGTAATGTGTCTGATATGTACTCTGTCCTTGTGTGATGTGTCCGATGTGTGCACTGTGCTTGTGTAATGTGTCTGATGTGTGCTCTGTGCTTGTGTGATGTGTCTGATATGTGCTCTGTGCTTGTGTGATGTGTCAGACGTGCGCACTGTGCTTGTGTGATGTGTCTGATGTGTGTTCTGTGCTTGTGTGATGTGTCTGATGTGTGATCTGTGCTTGTGTGATGTGTCTGATGTGCGCTCTGTGCTTGTGTGATGTGTCTGATGTGCGCTCTGTGCTTGTGTGATGTGTCTGATGTGCGCTCTGTGCTTGTGTGATGTGTCTGATGTGTGCTCTGTGCTTGTGTGATGTGTCTGATGTGTGCTCTGTGCTTGTGTTATGTGTCTGATGTGTGTTCTGTGCTTGTGTGATGTGTCTGATATGTGCTCTGTGCTTGTGTGATGTGTCTGATATGCGCTCTGTGCTTGTGTGATGTGTCTGATGTGAGCTCTGTGCTTGTGTGATGTGTCTGATATGTGGTCTGTGCTTGTGTGATGTGTCTGATTTGTGTTCTGTGCTTGTGTGATGTGTCTGATGTGTGATCTGTGCTTGTGTGATGTTTTTGATGTGTGCTCTGTGCTTGTGTGATGTGTCTGATGTGTGCTCTATGCTTGTGTGATGTGTCTGATGTGCGCTCTGTGCTTGTGTGATGTGTCTTATGTGCGCTCTGTGCTTGTGTGATGTGTCTGATGTGTGCTCTGTGCTTGTGTGATGTGTCTGATGTGTGTTCTGTGCTTGTGTGATGTGTCTGATGTGTGTTCTGTGCTTGTGTGATGTGTCTGATGTGTGCTATGTGCTTGTGTGATGTGTCTGATGTGTGCTTTGTGTTTGTGTGATGTGTCTGATGTGTGCTCTGTTCTTGTGTGATGTGTCTGATGTGTGCTCTGTGTTTGTGTGATGTGTCTGATGTGTGCTCTGTGCTTGTGTGATGTGTCTGATGTGTGCTCTGTGCTTGTGTGATGTGTCTGATGTGTGCTCTGTACTTGTGTAATGTGTCTGATGTGTGCTTTGTACTTGTGTGATGTGTCTGATGTGTGCTCTGTGCTTGTGTGATGTGTCTGATGTGTGTTCTGTGCTTGTGTGATGTGTCTGATGTGTGCACTGTGCTTGTGTGATGTGTCTGATGTGTGCACTGTGCTTGTGTGATGTGTCTGATGTGTGCTCTGTGCTTGTGTGATGTGTCTGATGTGTGCTATGTGCTTGTGTGATGTGTCTGATGTGTGCTCTGTGCTTGTGTGATGTGTCTGATGTGTGCTATGTGCTTGTGTGATGTGTCTGATGTGTGCTCTGTGCTTGTGTGATGTGTCTGATGTGTGCTCTGTAGTTGTGTGATGTGTCTGATGTGTCTTCTGTGCTTGTGTGATGTGTCTGATGTGTTCTCTGTGCTTGTGTGATGTGTCTGATGTGTCTTCTGTGCTTGTGTGATGTGTCTGATGTGTTCTCAGTGCTTGTGTGATGTGTCTGATGTGTGCTCTGTGCTTGGGTGATGTGTCTGATGTTTGTTCTGCGCTTGTGTGATGTGTCTAATGTGTGCTCTGTACTTGTGTGATGTGTCTGATGTGTGCTCTGTGCTTGTGTGATGTGTCTGATGTGTGGGCTGTGCTCGTATGATGTGTCTGATGTGTGTTCTGTGCTTGTGTGATGTGTCTGATGTGTGCTCTCTCCTTGTGTGATGCTGATGTGTGCTCTGGACTTGTGTGATGTGTCTGATGTGTGCTATGTGCTTGGGTGATGTGTCTGATGTGTGCTATGTGCTTGTGTGATGTGTCTGATGTGTGCTTTGTACTTGTGTGATGTGTCTGATGTGTGCTCTGTGATTGTGTGATGTGTCTGATGTGTGTTCTGTGCTTGTGTGATGTGTCTGATGTGTGCTCTGTGCTTGTGTGATGTGTCTGGTGTGTGCTCTGTGCTTGTGTGATGTGTCTGATGTGCGCTCTGTGCTTGTGTGATATGTCTGATGTGTGCTCTGTGCTTGTGTTATGTGTCTTACGTGCGCACTGTGCTTGTGTGATGTGTCTGATGTGCGTTCTGCGCTTGTGTGATGTGTCTGATGTGTGCTCTATGCTTGTGAGATGTGTCTGATGTGTGTTGTGTGCTTGTGTGATGCGTCTGATGTGTGTTCTGTGCTTGTGTGATGTGTCTGATGTGTGCTCTGTGCTTGTGTGATGTGTCTGATGTGTTCTCTGTGCTTGTGTGATGTGTCTGATGTGCGCTCTGTGCTTGTGTGATGTGTCTGATGTGCGCTCTGTGCTTGTGTGATATGTCTGATGTGTGCTCTGTGCTTGTGTTATGTGTCTTACGTGCGCACTGTGCTTGTGTGATGTGTCTGATGTGCGTTCTGCGCTTGTGTGATGTGTCTGATGTGCGTTCTGCGCTTGTGTGATGTGTCTGATGTGTGTTCTGTGCTTGTGTGATGCGTCTGATGTGTGTTCTGTGCTTGTGTGATGTGTCTGATGTGTGCTCTGTGCTTGTGTGATGTGTCTGATGTGTTCTCTGTGCTTGTGTGATGTGTCTGATGTGCGCTCTGTGCTTGTGTGATATGTCTGATGTGTGCACTGTGCTTGTGTGATGTGTCTGATGTGTGTTGTGTGCTTGTGTGATGTGTCTGATGTGTGCACTGTGCTTGTGTGATGTGTCTGATGTGCGTTCTGCGCTTGTGAGATGTGTCTGATGTGTGTTCTGTGCTTGTGTGATGTGTCTGATGTGTGCTCTGTGCTTGTGTGATGTGTCTGATGTGTTCTCTGTGCTTGTTTGATGTGTCTGATGTGCGCTCTGTGCTTGTGTGATGTGTCTGATGTGCGCTCTGTGCTTGTGTGATATGTCTGATGTGTGCTCTGTGCTTGTGTGATGTGTCTTACGTGCGCACTGTGCTTGTGTGATGTGTCTGATGTCCGTTCTGCGCTTGTGTGATGTGTCTGATGTGTGCTCTATGCTTGTGAGATGTGTCTGATGTGTGTTGTGTGCTTGTGTGATGTGTCTGATGTGTTCTCTGTGCTTGTGTGATGTGTCTGATGTGCGCTCTGTGCTTGTGTGATATGTCTGATGTGTGCTCTGTGCTTGTGTGATGTGTCTTACGTGCGCACTGTGCTTGTGTGATGTGTCTGATGTCCGTTCTGCGCTTGTGTGATGTGTCTGATGTGTGCTCTATGCTTGTGAGATGTGTCTGATGTGTGTTGTGTGCTTGTGTGATGTGTCTGATGTGTGCACTGTGCTTGTGTGATGTGTCTGATGTGCGTTCTGCGCTTGTGTGATGTGTCTGATGTGTGCTCTGTGCTTGTGAGATGTGTCTGATGTGTTTTTCTGTGCTTGTGTGATGCGTCTGATGTGTGTTCTGTGCTTGTGTGATGTGCCTGATGTGTGCTCTGTGCTTGTGTGATGTGTCTGATGTGTGCACTGTGCTTGTGTGATGTGTGATATGTGCTTGTGTGATGTGTCTGATTTGTGCTCTGTGCTTGTGTGATGTGTGCTCTGTGCTTGTGTGATATGTCTGATGTGTGCTCTGTGCTTGTGTGATGTGTCTTACGTGCGCACTGTGCTTGTGTGATGTGTCTGATGTGCGTTCTTCGCTGGTGTGATGTGTCTGATGTGTGCTTTATGCTTGTGAGATGTGTCTGATGTGTGTTGTGTGCTTGTGTGATGTGTCTGATGTGTGCACTGTGCTTGTGTGATGTGTCTAATGTGCGTTCTGCGCTTGTGTAATGTGTCTGATGTGTGCTCTGTGCTTGTGAGATGTGTCTGATGTGTGTTCTGTGCTTGTGTGATGCGTCTGATGTGTGTTCTGTGCTTGTGTGATGTGTCTGTTGTGTGGTCTGTGCTTGTGTGATGTGTGCTATGTGCTTGTGTGATGTGTCTGATGTGTGCTCTGTGCTTGTGTGATGTGTCTGATGTGTGCTCTGTGCTTGTGTAATGTGTCTGATGTGTGCTCTGTGCTTGTGTGATGTGTCTGATGTGTGCTCTGTGCTTGGGTAATGTGTCTGATGTGTGCTCTGTCCTTGTGTGATGTGTCTGATGTGCGCTCTGTGCTTGTGTAATGTGTCTGATGTGTGCTATGTGCTTGTGTAATGTGTCTGATGTGTGCTCTGTGCTTGTGTAATGTGTCTGATGTGTGCTCTGTGCTTGTGTAATGTGTCTGATGTGTGCTCTGTGCTTGTGTGATGTGTCTGATGTGTGCTCTGTGCTTGTGTGATGTGTCTGATGTGTGCTCTGTGCTAGTGTAATGTGTCTGATGTGTGCTCTGTCCTTGTGTGATGTGTCTGATGTGCGCTCTGTGCTTGTGTAATGTGTCTGATGTGTGCTA
This sequence comes from Dendrobates tinctorius, assembly GCF_039654945.1. Classification (NCBI taxonomy): domain Eukaryota; kingdom Metazoa; phylum Chordata; class Amphibia; order Anura; family Dendrobatidae; genus Dendrobates; species Dendrobates tinctorius. Next base: position 28,083,873 of record NW_027361696.1, on the reverse strand, counting down.
TGTTCTTCTGTGATGTGTCTGATGTGTGCTCTGTGCTTGGGTAATGTGTCTGATGTGTGTTCTGTGCTTGTTTTATATGTCTCATGTGTTCACTGTGCTTGTGTGATGTGTCTGATGTGTGCTCTGTGCTTGTGTGATGTGTCTGATGTGTGCTCTGTACTTGTGTGATGTGTCTGATATGTCTTCTGTGCTTGTGTGATGTGTCTGATGTGAGCTCTGTGCTTGTGTGATGTGTCTGATGTGTGTTCTGTGCTTGTGTGATATGTCTGATGTGTTCACTGACTTGTGTGATGTGTCTTATATGTGGGCTGTGCTTGTGTGATGTGTCTGATGTGTGCTCTGTGCTTGTGTGATGTGTCTGATGTGTCTTCTGTGCTTGTGTGATGTGTCTGATGTGTGCTCTGTGCTTGTGTGATGTGTCTGATGTGTACTCTGTGCTTGTGTGATGTGTCTGATGTATGTTCTGCGCTTGTGTGATGTGTCTGATGTGTGCTCTGTGCTTGTGTGATGTGTCTGATGTGTGCTCTGTGATTGTGTGATGTGTCTGATGTGTGGGCTGTGCTCGTATGATGTGTCTGATGTGTGTTCTGTGCTTGTGTGATGTGTCTGATGTGTGCTCTGTCCTTGTGTGATGTGTCTGATGTGTGCTCTGTGCTAGGGTAATGTGTCTGATGTGTGCTAGGTGCTTGGGTGATGTGTCTGATGTGTGCTCTGTTCTTGTGTGATGTGTCTGATGTGTGCTCTGGACTTGTGTGATGTGTCTGATGTGTGCTCTGTTCTTGTGTGATGTGTCTGATGTGTGTTCTGTGCTTGTGTGATGCGTCTGATGTGTGTTCTGTGCTTGTGTGATGTGTCTGTTGTTTGGTCTGTGCTTGTGTGATGTGTCTGATGTGTGCTCTGTGCTTGTGTGATGTGTCTGATGTGTGCTCTGTGCTTGGGTAATGTGTCTGATGTGTGCTCTGTCCTTGTGTGATGTGTCTGATGTGCGCTCTGTGCTTGTGTAATGTGTCTGATGTGTGCTATGTGCTTGTGTAATGTGTCTGATGTGTGCTCTGTGCTTGTGTAATGTGTCTGATGTGTGCTCTGTGCTTGTGTAATGTGTCTGATGTGTGCTCTGTGCTTGTGTGATGTGTCTGATGTGTGCTATGTTCTTCTGTGATGTGTCTGATGTGTGCTCTGTGCTTGGGTAATGTGTCTGATGTGTGTTCTGTGCTTGTTTTATATGTCTCATGTGTTCACTGTGCTTGTGTGATGTGTCTGATGTGTGCTCTGTACTTGTGTGATGTGTCTGATATGTCTTCTGTGCTTGTGTGATGTGTCTGATGTGTGCTCTGTGCTTGTGTGATGTGTCTGATGTGTGTTCTGTGCTTGTTTGATGTGTCTGATGTGTTCACTGACTTGTGTGATGTGTCTTATATGTGGGCTGTGCTTGTGTGATGTGTCTGATGTGTGCTCTGTGCTTGTGTGATGTGTCTGATGTGTACTCTGTGCTTGTGTGATGTGTCTGATGTGTGCTCTGTGCTTGGGTGATGTGTCTGATGTGTGCTCTGTGCTTGTGTGATGTGTCTGATGTGTGTTCTGTGCTTGTGTGATATGTCTGATGTGTTCACTGACTTGTGTGATGTGTCTTATATGTGGGCTGTGCTTGTGTGACGTGTCTGATGTGTGCTCTGTGCTTGTGTGATGTGTCTGATGTGTACTCTGTGCTTGTGTGATGTGTCTGATGTGTGCTTTGTGCTTGGGTGATGTGTCTGATGTGTGTTCTGCGCTTGTGTGATGTGTCTGATGTGTGCTCTGTGCTTGTGTGATGTGTCTGATGTGTGCTCTGTGCTTGTGTGATGTGTCTGATGTGTGGGCTGTGCTCGTATGATGTGGCTGATGTGTGTTCTGTGCTTGTGTGATGTGTCTGATGTGTGCTCTGTCCTTGTGTGATGTGTCTGATGTGTGCTCTGTGCTAGGGTAATGTGTCTGATGTGTCTTCTGTGCTTGTGTGATGTGTCTGATGTGTGCTCTGTTCTTGTGTGATGTGTCTGATGTGTGCTCTGTGCTTGTGTGATGTGTCTGATGTGTGCTCTGTGCTTGTGTGATGTGTCTGATGTGTGGGCTGTGCTCGTATGATGTGGCTGATGTGTGTTCTGTGCTTGTGTGATGTGTCTGATGTGTGCTCTGTCCTTGTGTGATGTGTCTGATGTGTGCTCTGTGCTAGGGTAATGTGTCTGATGTGTGCTTTGTGCTTGGGTGATGTGTCTGATGTGTGTTCTGCGCTTGTGTGATGTGTCTGATGTGTGCTCTGTGCTTGTGTGATGTGTCTGATGTGTGCTCTGTGCTTGTGTGATGTGTCTGATGTGTGGGCTGTGCTCGTATGATGTGGCTGATGTGTGTTCTGTGCTTGTGTGATGTGTCTGATGTGTGCTCTGTCCTTGTGTGATGTGTCTGATGTGTGCTCTGTGCTAGGGTAATGTGTCTGATGTGTGCTAGGTGCTTGTGTGATGTGTCTGATGTGTGCTCTGTTCTTGTGTGATGTGTCTGATGTGTGCTCTGTTCTTGTGTGATGTGTCTGATGTGTGTTCTGTGCTTGTGTGATGTGTCTGATGTGTGTTCTTTGTTTGTGTGATGTGTCTGATGTGTGCTCTGTGTTTGTGTGATGTTTCTGATGTGTACTCTGTGCTTGTGTAATGTGTCTGATGTGTGCTTTGTACTTGTGTGATGTGTCTGATGTGTGCTCTATGCTTGTGTGATGTGTCTGATGTGTGCTTTGTGCTTGGTGATGTGTCTGATGTGTGCTCTGTGCTTGTGTGATGTGTCTGATGTGTGCTCTGTTCTTGTGTGATGTGTCTCATGTGTGCTCTGGACTTGTGTGATGTGTCTGATGTGTGCTCTATGCTAGGGTAATGTGTCTGATGTGTGCTATGTGCTTGGGTGATATGTCTGATGTGTGTTCTGTGCTTGTGTGATATGTCTGATGTGTGCTCTGTGTTTGTGTGATGTGTCTGATGTGTGCTCTGTGCTTGTGTAATGTGTCTGATGTGTGCTCTGTGCTTGGTGATGTGTCTGATGTGTGCTTTGTGCTTGGTGATGTGTCTGATGTGTGCTCTGTGCTTGTGTGATGTGTCTGATGTGTGCTTTGTGCTTGGTGATGTGTCTGATGTGTGCTCTGTGCTTGTGTGATGTGTCTGATGTGTGCTCTGGACTTGTGTGATGTGTCTGATGTGTGCTCTATGCTAGGGTAATGTGTCTGATGTGTGCTATGTACTTGTGTGATTTGTCTGATGTGTGCTTTGTGTTTGTTTGATGTGTCTGATGTGTGCTCTGTGCTTGTGTGATGTGTCTGATGTGTGCTTTGTGTTTGTGTGATGTGTCTGATGTGTGCTCTGTGCTTGTGTGATGTGTCTGATGTGTGTTCTGTCCTTGTGTGATGTGTCTGATGTGTGTTCTGTGCTTGTGTGATGTGTCTGATGTGTGCTCTGTGCTTGTGTAATGTGTCTGATGTGTGCTAGGTGCTTGGGTGATGTGTCTGATGTGTGCTCTGTTCTTGTGTGTTGTGTCTGATGTGTGTTCTGTGCTTGTGTGATGTGTCTGATGTGTGTTCTGTGCTTGTGTGATGTGTCTGATGTGTGCTCTGTGCTTGTGTAATGTGTCTGATGTGTGCTTTGTACTTGTGTGATGTGTCTGATGTGTGCTCGGTTCTTGTGTGATGTGTCTGATGTGTGCTCTGGACTTGTGTGATGTGTCTGATGTGTGCTCGGTTCTTGTGTGATGTGTCTGATGTGTGCTCTGGACTTGTGTGATGTGTCTGATGTGTGTTCTGTGCTTGTGTGATGTGTCTGATGTGTGCTCTGTGTTTGTGTTATGTGTCTGATGTGTGGTCTGTGCTTGTGTGATGTGTCTGATGTGTGCTCTATGCTTGTGTGATGTGTCTGATGTGTGCTTTGTGCTTGGTGATGTGTCTGATGTGTGCTCTGTGCTTGTGTGATGTGTCTGATGTGTGCTCTGTTCTTGTGTGATGTGTCTGATGTGTGCTCTGGACTTGTGTGATGTGTCTGATGTGTGCTATGTGCTTGTGTGATGTGTCTGATGTGTGTTCTGTGCTTGTGTGATGTGTCTGATGTGTGCTCTGTGTTTGTGTGATGTGTCTGATGTGTGCTTTGTACTTGTGTGATGTGTCTGATGTGTGATCTATGCTTGTGTGATGTGTCTGATGTGTGCTTTGTGCTTGGTGATGTGTCTGATGTGTGCTCTGTGCTTGTGTGATGTGTCTGATGTGTGCTCTGTTCTTGTGTGATGTGTCTGATGTGTGCTCTGGACTTGTGTGATGTGTCTGATGTGTGCTATGCGCTTGTGTGATGTGTCTGATGTGTGCTTTGTGCTTGTGTGATATGTCTGATGTGTGCTATGCGCTTGTGTGATGTGTCTGATGTGTGCTTTGTGCTTGTGTGATATGTCTGATGTGTGCTCTATGCTTGTGTGATGTGTCTGATGTGTGCTTTGTGCTTGTGTGATATGTCTGATGTGTGCTATGCGCTTGTGTGATGTGTCTGATGTGTGTTCTGTGCTTGTGTGATGTGTCTGATGTGTGCTCTGTGCTTGTGTGATGTGTCTGATGTGTGCTCTGTTCTTGTGTGATGTGTCTGATGTGTGCTATGTGCTTGTGTGATATGTCTGATGTGTGCTATGCGCTTGTGTGATGTGTCTGATGTGTGCTCTGTGTTTGTGTGATGTGTCTGATGTGTGCTCTGTGCTTGTGTAATGTGTCTGATGTGTGCTTTGTACTTGTGTGATGTGTCTGATGTGTGCTCTATGCTTGTGTGATGTGTCTGATGTGTGCTTTGTGCTTGGTGATGTGTCTGATGTGTGCTCTGTGCTTGTGTGATGTGTCTGATGTGTGCTCTGTTCTTGTATGATGTGTCTGATGTGTGCTCTGGACTTGTGTGATGTGTCTGATGTGTGCTCTATGCTAGGGTAATGTGTCTGATGTGTGCTATGTACTTGTGTGATGTGTCTGATGTGTGCTCTGTTCTTGTGTGATGTGTCTGATGTGTGCTTTGTGTTTGTGTGATGTGTCTGATGTGTGCTCTGTGCTTGTGTGATGTGTCTGATGTGTGGGCTGTGCTCGTATGATGTGTCTGATGTGTGTTCTGTGCTTGTGTGATGTGTCTGATGTGTGCTCTGTCCTTGTGTGATGTGTCTGATGTGTGCTCTGTGCTTGTGTGATGTGTCTGATGTGTGCTCTGTGCTAGGGTAATGTGTCTGATGTGTGCTAGGTGCTTGTGTGATGTGTCTGATGTGTGCTCTGGACTTGTGTGATGTGTCTGATGTGTGCTCTGTTCTTGTGTGATGTGTCTGATGTGTGCTCTGCACTTGTGTGATGTGTCTGATGTGTGTTCTGTGCTTGTGTGATGTGTCTGATGTGTGTTCTGTGCTTGTGTGATGTGTCTGATGTGTGCTCTGTGTTTGTGTGATGTGTCTGATGTGTGCTCTGTGCTTGTGTAATGTGTCTGATGTGTGCTTTGTACTTGTGTGATGTGTCTGATGTGTGCTCTATGCTTGTGTGATGTGTCTGATGTGTGCTTTGTGCTTGGTGATGTGTCTGATGTGTGCTCTGTTCTTGTGTGATGTGTCTGATGTGTGCTCTGTTCTTGTGTGATGTGTCTGATGTGTGCATTGTGTTTGTGTGATGTGTCTGATGTGTGATCTGTGCTTGTGTAATGTGTCTGATGTGTGGGCTGTGCTCGTATCATGTGTCTGATGTGTGTTCTGTGCTTGTGTGATGTGTCTGATGTGTGCTCTGTCCTTGTGTGATGTGTCTGATGTGTGCTCTGTTCTTGTGTGATGTGTCTGATGTGTGTTCTGTGATTGTGTGATGTGTCTGATGTGTGCTCTGTCCTTGTGTGATGTGTCTGATGTGTGCTCTGTGCTTGGGTAATGTGTCTGATGTGTGCTAGGTGCTTGGGTGATGTGTCTGATGTGTGCTCTGTTCTTGTGTGATGTGTCTGATGTGTGTTCTGTGCTTGTGTGATGTGTCTGATGTGTGCTCTGCACTTGTGTGATGTGTCTGATGTGTGTTCTGTGCTTGTGTGATGTGTCTGATGTGTGCTCTGTGTTTGTGTGATGTGTCTGATGTGTGGTCTGTGCTTGTGTAATGTGTCTGATGTGTGCTCTGTTCTTGTGTGATGTGTCTGATGTGTGCTCTGGACTTGTGTGATGTGTCTCATGTGTGCTCTGTTCTTGTGTGATGTGTCTGATGTGTGCTCTGCACTTGTGTGATGTGTCTGATGTGTGTTCTGTGCTTGTGTGATGTGTCTGATGTGTGTTCTGTGCTTGTGTGATGTGTCTGATGTGTGCTCTGTGTTTGTGTGATGTGTCTGATGTGTGGTCTGTGCTTGTGTAATGTGTCTGATGTGTGCTTTGTACTTGTGTGATGTGTCTGATGTGTGCTCTGGACTTGTGTGATGTGTCTGATGTGTGCTCTATGCTCGTGTGATGTGTCTGATGTGTGCTTTGTGCTTGGTGATGTGTCTGATGTGTGCTCTGTGCTTGTGTGATGTGTCTGATGTGTGCTCTGTTCTTGTGTGATGTGTCTGATGTGTGCTCTGTGCTTGTGTAATGTGTCTGATGTGTGCTCTGTGTTTGTGTGATGTGTCTCATGTGTGCTCTGTGCTTGTGTAATGTGTCTGATGTGTGCTTTGTACTTGTGTGATGTGTCTGATGTGTGCTCTGTTCTTGTGTGATGTGTCTGATGTGTGCTTTGTGTTTGTGTGATGTGTCTGATGTGTGCTCTGTGCTTGTGTGATGTGTCTGATGTGTGGGCTGTGCTCGTATGATGTGTCTGATGTGTGTTCTGTGCTTGTGTGATGTGTCTGATGTGTGCTCTGTCCTTGTGTGATGTGTCTGATGTGTGCTCTGTGCTTGTGTGATGTGTCTAATGTGTGCTCTGTTCTTGTGTGATGTGTCTGATGTGTGCTCTGGGCTTGTGTGATGTGTCTGATGTGTGCTCTGTGCTAGGGTAATGTGTCTGATGTGTGCTAGGTGCTTGTGTGATGTGTCTGATGTGTGCTCTGTCCTTGTGTGATGTGTCTGATGTGTGCTCTGTGCTTGTGTGATGTGTCTGATGTGTGCTCTGGACTTGTGTGATGTGTCTGATGTGTGGGCTGTGCTCGTATGATGTGTCTGATGTGTGTTCTGTGCTTGTGTGATGTGTCTGATGTGTGCTCTGTCCTTGTGTGATGTGTCTGATGTGTGCTCTGTGCTTGTGTGATGTGTCTAATGTGTGCTCTGTTCTTGTGTGATGTGTCTGATGTGTGCTCTGGGCTTGTGTGATGTGTCTGATGTGTGCTCTATGCTTGTGTGATGTGTCTGATGTGTGCTTTGTGCTTGGTGATGTGTCTGATGTGTGCTCTGTTCTTGTGTGATGTGTCTGATGTGTGCTCTGTTCTTGTGTGATGTGTCTGATGTGTGCTCTGTTCTTGTGTGATGTGTCTGATGTGTGCTCTGTTCTTGTGTGATGTGTCTGATGTCTGCTTTGTGTTTGTGTGATGTGTCTGTTGTGTGCTCTGTGCTTGTGTGATGTGTCTGATGTGTGCTCTGTGCTTGTGTGATGTGTCTGGTGTGTGCTCTGTGCTTGTGTGATGTGTCTGATGTGTTCTCTGTGCTTGTGTGATGTGTCTGATGTGCGCTCTGTGCTTGTGTGATATGTCTGATGTGTGCTCTATGCTTGTGTGATGTGTCTGATGTGTGCTCTATGCTTGTGTGATGTGTCTGATGTGTGCTCTGTGCTTGTGTGATGTGTCTGATGTGTGCTCTGTTCTTGTGTGATGTGTCTGATGTGTGCTCTGTTCTTGTGTGATGTGTCTGATGTCTGCTTTGTGTTTGTGTGATGTGTCTGTTGTGTGCTCTGTGCTTGTGTGATGTGTCTGATGTGTGCTCTGTGCTTGTGTGATGTGTCTGGTGTGTGCTCTGTGCTTGTGTGATGTGTCTGATGTGTTCTCTGTGCTTGTGTGATGTGTCTGATGTGCGCTCTGTGCTTGTGTGATATGTCTGATGTGTGCTCTGTGCTTGTGTGATGTGTCTTACGTGCGCACTGTGCTTGTGTGATGTGTCTGATGTGCGTTCTGTGCTTGTGTGATGTGTCTGATGTGTGCTCTGTGCTTGTGAGATGTGTCTGATGTGTGTTCTGTGCTTGTGTGATGCGTCTGATGTGTGTTCTGTGCTTGTGTGATGTGTCTGATGTGTGCACTGTGCTTGTGTTATGTGCCTGATGTGTGCTCTGTGCTTGTGTGATGTGTCTGATGTGTGCACTGTGCTTGTGTGATGTGTCTGATGTGTGGTCTGTGCTTGTGTGATGTGTCTGATGTGCTCTCTGCTTGTGTGATGTGTCTGATGTGCTCTCTTTGCTTGTGTAATGTGTCTGATGTGTGCTATGTGCTTGTGTAATGTGTCTGATGTGTGCTCTGTGCTTGTGTAATGTGTATGATGTGCTCTCTTTGCTTGTGTAATGTGTCTGATGTGTGCTATGTGCTTGTGTAATGTGTCTGATGTGTGCTCTGTGCTTGTGTAATGTGTCTGATGTGTGCTCTGTGCTTGTGTGATGTGTCTGATGTGCGCTCTGTGCTTGGGTAATGTGTCTGATGTGTGCTATGTGCTTGTGTAATGTGTCTGATGTGTGCTCTGTGCTTGTGTGATGTGTCTGATGTGTGCTCTGTGCTTGGGTAATGTGTCTGATGTGTACTCTGTCCTTGTGTGATGTGTCTGATGTGCGCTCTGTGCTTGTGTAATGTGTCTGATGTGTGCTATGTGCTTCTGTGATGTGTCTGATGTGTGCTCAGTGCTTGTGTGATGTGTCTGATGTATGCTCTGTGCTTGTGTGATATGTCTGATGTGTTCACTGTGCTTGTGTGATGTGTCTGATGTGTGCTCTGTGCTTGTGTGATGTGTCTGATGTGTGCTCTGTGCTTGTGTGATGTGTCTGATGTGTGCTCTGTGCTTGTATGATGTGTCTGATGTGTACTCTGTGCTTGTGTGATGTGTCTGATGTGTGTTCTGCGCTTGTGTGATGTGTCTGATGTGTGCTCTGTGCTTGTGTGATGTGTCTGATGTGTGCTCTGTGCTTGTGTGATGTGTCTGATGTGTGGGCTGTGCTCGTGTGATGTGTCTGATGTGTGCTCTGTGCTTGTGTGATGTGTCTGATGTGTGCTCTGTGCTATGGTAATGTGTCTGATGTGTGCTAGGTGCTTGGGTGATGTCTCTGATGTGTGCTCTGTGCTTGTGTGATGTGTCTGATGTGTGCTCTGTGCTTGTGTGATGTGTCTGATGTGTGGGCTGTGCTCGTATGATGTGTCTGATGTGTGTTCTGTGCTTGTGTGATGTGTCTGATGTGTGCTTTGTGTTTGTGTGATGTGTCTGATGTGTGCTCTGTTCTTGTGTGATGTGTCTGATGTGTGCTTTGTGTTTGTGTGATGTGTCTGATGTGTGCTCTGTGCTTGTGTGATGTGTCTGATGTGTGCTCTGTGCTTGTGTGATGTGTCTGATGTGTGCTCTGTGCTAGGGTAATGTGTCTGATGTGTGCTAGGTGCTTGGGTGATGTCTCTGATGTGTGCTCTGTTCTTGTGTGATGTGTCTGATGTGTGCTCTGTTCTTGTGTGATGTGTCTGATGTGTGTTCTTTGCTTGTGTGATGTGTCTGATGTGTGTTCTGTGCTTGTGTGATGTGTCTGATGTGTGCTCTGTGTTTGTGTGATGTGTCTGATGTGTGCTCTGTGATTGTGTAATGTGTCTGATGTGTGCTTTGTACTTGTGTGATGTGTCTGATGTGTGCTCTATGCTTGTGTGATGTGTCTGATGTGTGCTTTGTGCTTGGTGATGTGTCTGATGTGTGCTCTGTGCTTGTGTGAAGTGTCTGATGTGTGCTCTGTTCTTGTGTGATGTGTCTGATGTGTGCTCTGGACTTGTGTGATGTGTCTGATGTGTGCTTTGTGTTTGTGTGATGTGTCTGATGTGTGTTCTGTGCTTGTGTGATGTGTCTGATGTGTGCTCTGTCCTTGTGTGATGTGTCTGATGTGTGCTCTGTGCTAGGGTAATGTGTCTGATGTGTGCTCTGTTCTTGTGTGATGTGTCTGATGTGTGGGCTGTGCTCGTATGATGTGTCTGATGTGTGTTCTGTGCTTGTGTGATGTGTCTGATGTGTGCTCTGTCCTTTTGTGATGTGTCTGATGTGTGCTCTGTGCTTGTGTGATGTGTCTGATGTGTGCTCTGTCCTTGTGTGATGTGTCTGATGTGTGCTCTGTGCTTGTGTGATGTGTCTGATGTGTGCTCTGGACTTGTGTGATGTGTCTGATGTGTGCTATGTACTTGTGTGATGTGTCTGATGTGTGCTCTGTTCTTGTGTGATGTGTCTGATGTGTGGGCTGTGCTCGTATGATGTGTCTGATATGCGCTCTGTCCTTGTGTGATGTGTCTGATGTGTGCTCTGTGCTTGTGTGATGTGTCTGATGTGTGCTCTGTCCTTGTGTGATGTGTCTGATGTGTGCTCTGTGCTTGTGTGATGTGTCTGATGTGTGCTCTGGACTTGTGTGATGTGTCTGATGTGTGCTCTATGCTTGTGTGATGTGTCTGATGTGTGCTTTGTGCTTGGTGATGTGTCTGATGTGTGCTCTGTGCTTGTGTGATGTGTCTGATGTGTGCTCTGTTCTTGTGTGATGTGTCTGATGTGTGCTATGGACTTGTGTGATGTGTCTGATGTGTGCTCTGTTCTTGTGTGATGTGTCCGGTGTGTGCTCTGTGTTTGTTTGATGTGTCTTATGTGTGCTCTGTGCTTGTGTGATGTGTCTGATGTGTGCTCTGTGCTTGTGTGATGTGTCTGATGTGTTCTCTGTGCTTGTGTGATGTGTCTGATGTGCGCTCTGTGCTTGTGTGATATGTCTGATGTGTGCTCTGTGCTTGTGTGATGTGTCTTACGTGCGCACTGTGCTTGTGTGATGTGTCTGATGTGTGCTCTGTGCTTGTGAGATGTGTCTGATGTGTGCTCTGTTCTTGTGTGATGTGTCTGATGTGTGCTATGGACTTGTGTGAAGTGTCTGATGTGTTCTCTGTGCTTGTGTGATGTGTCTGATGTGCGCTCTGTGCTTGTGTGATATGTCTGATGTGTGCTCTGTGCTTGTGTGATGTGTCTTACGTGCGCACTGTGCTTGTGTGATGTGTCTGATGTGTGCTCTGTGCTTGTGTGATGTGTCTGATGTGTGCTCTGTTCTTGTGTGATGTGTCTGATGTGTGCTATGGACTTGTGTGATGTGTCTGATGTGTGCTCTGTTCTTGTGTGATGTGTCCGGTGTGTGCTCTGTGTTTGTTTGATGTGTCTTATGTGTGCTCTGTGCTTGTGTGATGTGTCTGATGTGTGCTCTGTGCTTGTGTGATGTGTCTGGTGTGTGCTCTGTGCTTGTGTGATGTGTCTGATGTGTTCTCTGTGCTTGTGTGATGTGTCTGATGTGCGCTCTGTGCTTGTGTGATATGTCTGATGTGTGCTCTGTGCTTGTGTGATGTGTCTTACGTGCGCACTGCGCTTGTGTGATGTGTCTGATGTGTGCTCTGTGCTTGTGAGATGTGTCTTACGTGCGCACTGTGCTTGTGTGATGTGTCTGATGTGTGTTCTGTGCTTGTGTGATGCGTCTGATGTGTGTTCTGTGCTTGTGTGATGTGTCTGATGTGTGCACTGTGCTTGTGTTATGTGCCTGATGTGTGCTCTGTGCTTGTGTGATGTGTCTGATGTGTGCACTGTGCTTGTGTGATGTGTCTGATGTGTGGTCTGTGCTTGTGTGATGTGTGCTATGTGCTTGTGTGATGTGTCTGGTGTGTGCTCTCTGCTTGTGTGATGTGTCTGATGTGTGCTCTGTGCTTGTGTAATGTGTATGATGTGTGCTCTGTGCTTGTGTAATGTGTCTGATGTGTGCTCTCTGCTTGTGTGATGTGTCTGATGTGCGCTCTGTGCTTGGGTAATGTGTCTGATGTGTGTTCTGTGCTTGTGTGATGTGTCTGATGTGTGTTCTGTGCTTGTGTGATATGTCTGATGTGTTCACTGTGCTTGGGTAATGTGTCTGATGTGTACTCTGTCCTTGTGTGATGTGTCTGATGTGCGCTCTGTGCTTGTGTAATGTGTCTGATGTGTGCTATGTGCTTCTGTGATGTGTCTGATGTGTGCTCAGTGCCTGTGTGATGTGTCTGATGTGTTCACTGTGCTTGTGTGATGTGTCTGATGTGTGCTCTGTGCTTGTGTGATATGTCTGATGTGTTCACTGTGCTTGTGTGATGTGTCTGATGTGTTCACTGTGCTTGTGTGATGTGTCTGATGTGTGCTCTGTGCTTGTGTGATATGTCTGATGTGTTCACTGTGCTTGTGTGATGTGTCTGATGTGTGCTCTGTGCTTGGGTGATGTGTCTGATGTGTGTTCTGCGCTTGTGTGATGTGTCTGATGTGTGTTTTGTGCTTGTGTGATGTGTCTGATGTGTGCTCTGTGCTTGTGTGATGTGTCTGATGTGTGGGCTGTGCTCCTATGATGTGTCTGATGTGTGTTCTGTGCTTGTGTGATGTGTCTGATGTGTGCTCTGTTCTTGTGTGATGTTTCTGATGTGTGCTCTGGACTTGTGTGATGTGTCTGATGTGTGCTCTGTTCTTGTGTGATGTGTCTGATGTGTGCTCTGCACTTGTGTGATGTGTCTGATGTGTGTTCTGTGCTTGTGTGATGTGTCTGATGTGTGTTCTGTGCTTGTGTGATGTGTCTGATGTGTGCTCTGTGTTTGTGTGATGTGTCTGATGTGTGCTCTGTGCTTGTGTAATGTGTCTGATGTGTGCTTTGTACTTGTGTGATGTGTCTGATGTGTGCTCTATGCTTGTGTGATGTGTCTGATGTGTGCTCTGTGCTTGTGTGATGTGTCTGATGTGTGCTCTGTTCTTGTGTGATGTGTCTGATGTGTGCTCTGGACTTGTGTGATGTGTCTGATGTGTGCTCTATGCTAGGGTAATGTGTCTGATGTGTGCTATGTGCTTGGGTGATGTGTCTGATGTGTGCTATGCGCTTGTGTGATGTGTCTGATGTGTGTTCTGTGCTTGTGTGATGTGTCTGATGTGTCTTCTGTGCTTGTGTGATGTGTCTGATGTGTGTTCTGTGCTTGTGTGATGTGTCTGATGTGTGCTCTGTGCTTGTGTGATGTGTCTGATGTGTACTCTGAGCTTGTGTGATGTGTCTGATGTGTGCTCTGTGCTTGTGTGATGTGTCTGATGTGTGGGCTGTGCTCGTATGATGTGTCTGATGTGTGTTCTGTGCTTGTGTGATGGGTCTGATGTGTGCTCTGTCCTTGTGTGATGTGTCTGATGTGTGCTCTGTGCTTGGGTGATGTGTCTGATGTGTGTTCTGCGCTTGTGTGATGTGTCTGATGTGTGCTCTGTGCTTGTGTGATGTGTCTGATGTGTGCTCTGTGCTTGTGTGATGTGTCTGATGTGTGGGCTGTGCTCGTATGATGTGTCTGATGTGTGTTCTGTGCTTGTGTGATGGGTCTGATGTGTGCTCTGTCCTTGTGTGATGTGTCTGATGTGTGCTCTATGCTTGTGTGATGTGTCTGATGTGTGCTTTGTGCTTGGTGATGTGTCTGATGTGTGCTCTGTGCTTGTGTGATGTGTCTGATGTGTGCTCTGTTCTTGTGTGATGTGTCTGATGTGTGCTATGGACTTGTGTGATGTGTCTGATGTGTGCTCTGTTCTTGTGTGATGTGTCTGATGTGTGCTTTGTGTTTGTTTGATGTGTCTTATGTGTGCTCTGTGCTTGTGTGATGTGTCTGATGTGTGCTCTGTGCTTGTGTGATGTGTCTGGTGTGTGCTCTGTGCTTGTGTGATGTGTCTGATGTGTTCTCTGTGCTTGTGTGATGTGTCTGATGTGTGCTCTGTGCTTGTGTGATATGTCTGATGTGTGCTCTGTGCTTGTGTGATGTGTCTTACGTGCGCACTGTGCTTGTGTGATGTGTCTGATGTGGGTTCTGCGCTTGTGTGATGTGTCTGATGTGTGCTCTGTGCTTGTGAGATGTGTCTGATGTGTGTTCTGTGCTTGTGTGATGCGTCTGATGTGTGTTCTGTGCTTGTGTGATGTGTCTGATGTGTGCACTGTGCTTGTGTTATGTGCCTGATGTGTGCTCTGTGCTTGTGTGATGTGTCTGATGTGTGCACTGTGCTTGTGTGATGTGTCTGATGTGTGGTCTGTGCTTGTGTGATGTGTGCTATGTGCTTGTGTGATGTGTCTGATGTGTGCTCTGTGCTTGTGTAATGTGTCTGATGTGCGCTCTGTGCTTGGGTAATGTGTCTGATGTGTGTTCTGTGTTTGTGTGATATGTCTGATGTGTGCAATGTGCTTGTGTGATGTGTCTGATGTGTGTTCTGTGCTTGTGTGATATGTCTGATGTGCGCTCTGTGCTTGTGTAATGTGTCTGATGTGTGCTATGTGCTTCTGTGATGTGTCTGATGTGTGCTCAGTGCTTGTGTGATGTGTCTGATGTGTGCTCTGTGCTTGTGTGATATGTCTGATGTGTTCACTGTGCTTGTGTGATGTGTCTGATGTGTGCTCTGTGCTTGTGTGATGTGTCTGATGTGTGCTATGTGCTTCTGTGATGTGTCTGATGTGCGCTCTGTGCTTGGGTAATGTGTATGATGTGCGCTCTGTGCTTGTGTGATATGTCTGATGTGTTCACTGTGCTTGGGTAATGTGTCTGATGTGTACTCTGTCCTTGTGTGATGTGTCTGATGTGCGCTCTGTGCTTGTGTAATGTGTCTGATGTGTGCTATGTGCTTCTGTGATGTGTCTGATGTGTGCTCAGTGCTTGTGTGATGTGTCTGATGTGTGCTCTGTGCTTGTGTGATATGTCTGATGTGTTCACTGTGCTTGTGTGATGTGTCTGATGTGTGCTCTGTGCTTGTGTGATGTGTCTGATGTGTCTTCTGTGCTTGTGTGATGTGTCTGATGTGTGCTCTGTGCTTGGGTGATGTGTCTGATGTGTGTTCTGCGCTTGTGTGATGTGTCTGATGTGTGTTCTGTGCTTGTGTGATGTGTCTGATGTGTGCTCTGTGCTTGTGTGATGTGTCTGATGTGTGGGCTGTGCTCGTATGATGTGTCTGATGTGTGTTCTGTGCTTGTGTGATGTGTCTGATGTGTGCTCTGTTCTTGTGTGATGTGTCGGATGTGTGCTCTGGACTTGTGTGATGTGTCTGATGTGTGCTCTGTTCTTGTGTGATGTGTCTGATGTGTGCTCTGCACTTGTGTGATGTGTCTGATGTGTGTTCTGTGCTTGTGTGATGTGTCTGATGTGTGCTCTGTGTTTGTGTGATGTGTCTGATGTGTGCTCTGTGCTTGTGTAATGTGTCTGATGTGTGCTTTGTACTTGTGTGATGTGTCTGATGTGTGCTCTATGCTTGTGTGATGTGTCTGATGTGTGCTTTGTGCTTGGTGATGTGTCTGATGTGTGCTCTGTGCTTGTGTGATGTGTCTGATGTGTGCTCTGTTCTTGTGTGATGTGTCTGATGTGTGCTCTGGACTTGTGTGATGTGTCTGATGTGTGCTCTATGCTAGGGTAATGTGTCTGATGTGTGCTATGTGCTTGGGTGATGTGTCTGATGTGTGCTATGCGCTTGTGTGATGTGTCTGATGTGTGTTCTGTGCTTGTGTGATGTGTCTGATGTGTCTTCTGTGCTTGTGTGATGTGTCTGATGTGTGTTCTGTGCTTGTGTGATGTGTCTGATGTGTGCTCTGTGCTTGTGTGATGTGTCTGATGTGTACTCTGTGATTGTGTGATGTGTCTGATGTGTGCTCTGTGCTTGGGTGATGTGTCTGATGTGTGTTCTGCGCTTGTGTGATGTGTCTGATGTGTGCTCTGTGCTTGTGTGATGTGTCTGATGTGTGCTCTGTGCTTGTGTGATGTGTCTGATGTGTGGGCTGTGCTCGTATGATGTGTCTGATGTGTGTTCTGTGCTTGTGTGATGTGTCTGATGTGTGCTCTGTCCTTGTGTGATGTGTCTGATGTGTGCTAGGTGCTTGGGTGATGTGTCTGATGTGTGCTCTGTTCTTGTGTGATGTGTCTGATGTGTGCTCTGGACTTGTGTGATGTGTCTGATGTGTGCTCTGTTCTTGTGTGATGTGTCTGATGTGTGCTCTGCACTTGTGAGATGTGTCTGATGTGTGTTCTGTGCTTGTGTGATGTGTCTGATGTGTGTTCTCTGTGTGATGTGTCTGATGTGTGCTCTGTGCTTGTGTAATGTGTCTGATGTGTGCTTTATACTTGTGTGATGTGTCTGATGTGTGCTCTATGCTTGTGTGATGTGTCTGATGTGTGCTTTGTGCTTGGTGATGTGTCTGATGTGTGCTCTGTGCTTGTGTGATGTGTCTGATGTGTGCTCTGTTCTTGTGTGATGAGTCTGATGTGTGCTATGTGCTTGTGTGATATGTCTGATGTGTGCTATGCGCTTGTGTGATGTGTCTGATGTGTGTTCTGTGCTTGTGTGATGAGTCTGATGTGTGCTCTGTGCTTGTGTGATGTGTCTGATGTGTGCTCTGTTCTTGTGTGATGTGTCTGATGTGTGCTATGTGCTTGTGTGATATGTCTGATGTGTGCTATGCGCTTGTGTGATGTGTCTGATGTGTGCTCTGTGTTTGTGTGATGTGTCTGATGTGTGCTCTGTGCTTGTGTAATGTGTTTGATGTGTGCTTTGTACTTGTGTGATGTGTCTGATGTGTGCTTTGTGCTTGTGTGATGTGTCTGATGTGTGCTCTGTGCTTGTGTGATGTGTCTGATGTGTGCTCTGGACTTGTGTGATGTGTCTGATGTGTGCTATGTACTTGTGTGATTTGTCTGATGTGTGCTTTGTGTTTGTGTGATGTGTCTGATGTGTGCTCTGTGCTTGTGTGATGTGTCTGATGTGTGCTCTGTGCTTGTGTAATGTGTTTGATGTGTGCTTTGTACTTGTGTGATGTGTCTGATGTGTGCTCTATGCTTGTGTGATGTGTCTGATGTGTGCTTTGTGCTTGTGTGATGTGTCTGATGTGTGCTCTGTGCTTGTGTGATGTGTCTGATGTGTGCTCTGTTCTTGTGTGATGTGTCTGATGTGTGCTTTGTGCTTGTGTGATGTGTCTGATGTGTGCTCTGGACTTGTGTGATGTGTCTGATGTGTGCTCTGTTCTTGTGTGATGTGTCTGATGTGTGCTCTGGACTTGTGTGATGTGTCTGATGTGTGCTCTGTGCTCGTATGATGTGTCTGATGTGTGTTCTGTCCTTGTGTGATGTGTCTGATGTGTGCTCTGTGCTAGGGTAATGTGTCTGATGTGTGCTAGGTGCTTGGGTGATGTGTCTGATGTGTGCTCTGTTCTTGTGTGATGTGTCTGATGTGTGCTCTGGACTTGTGTGATGTGTCTGATGTGTGCTCTGTTCTTGTGTGTTGTGTCTGATGTGTGTTCTGTGCTTGTGTGATGTGTCTGATGTGTGTTCTGTGCTTGTGTGATGTGTATGATGTGTGCTTTGTACTTGTTTGATGTGTCTGATGTGTGCTCGGTTCTTGTGTGATGTGTCTGATGTGTGTTCTGTGCTTGTGTGATGTGTCTGATGTGTGTTCTGTGCTTGTGTGATGTGTCTGATGTGTGCTCTGTGTTTGTGTGATGTGCCTGATGTGTGCTCTGTGCTTGTGTGATGTGTCTGATGTGTGCTCTGTGCTTGTGTAATGTGTTTGATGTGTGCTTTGTACTTGTGTGATGTGTCTGATGTGTGCTCTATGCTTGTGTGATGTGTCTGATGTGTGCTTTGTGCTTGTGTGATGTGTCTGATGTGTGCTCTGTGCTTGTGTGATGTGTCTGATGTGTGCTCTGTTCTTGTGTGATGTGTCTGATGTGTGCTTTGTGCTTGTGTGATGTGTCTGATGTGTGCTCTGGACTTGTGTGATGTGTCTGATGTGTGCTCTGTTCTTGTGTGATGTGTCTGATGTGTGCTCTGGACTTGTGTGATGTGTCTGATGTGTGCTCTGTGCTCGTATGATGTGTCTGATGTGTGTTCTGTCCTTGTGTGATGTGTCTGATGTGTGCTCTGTGCTAGGGTAATGTGTCTGATGTGTGCTAGGTGCTTGGGTGATGTGTCTGATGTGTGCTCTGTTCTTGTGTGATGTGTCTGATGTGTGCTCTGGACTTGTGTGATGTGTCTGATGTGTGCTCTGTTCTTGTGTGTTGTGTCTGATGTGTGTTCTGTGCTTGTGTGATGTGTCTGATGTGTGTTCTGTGCTTGTGTGATGTGTATGATGTGTGCTTTGTACTTGTTTGATGTGTCTGATGTGTGCTCTGCACTTGTGTGATGTGTCTGATGTGTGTTCTGTGCTTGTGTGATGTGTCTGATGTGTGTTCTGTGCTTGTGTGATGTGTCTGATGTGTGCTCTGTGTTTGTGTGATGTGCCTGATGTGTGCTCTGTGCTTGTGTAATGTGTCTGATGTGTGCTTTGTACTTGTGTGATGTGTCTGATGTGTGCTCTATGCTTGTGTGATGTGTCTG
This sequence comes from Dendrobates tinctorius, assembly GCF_039654945.1. Taxonomy (NCBI): domain Eukaryota; kingdom Metazoa; phylum Chordata; class Amphibia; order Anura; family Dendrobatidae; genus Dendrobates; species Dendrobates tinctorius. The sequence continues at coordinate 28,065,325 of NW_027361696.1, read as the reverse complement.
ATGTGTGCTTTGTGCTTGGTGATGTGTCTGATGTGTGCTCTGTTCTTGTGTGATGTGTCTGATGTGTCTTCTGTGCTTGGGTGATGTGTCTGATGTGTGCTATGCGCTTGTGTGATGTGTCTGATGTGTGTTCTGTGCTTGTGTGATGTGTCTGATGTGTCTTCTGTGCTTGTGTGATGTGTCTGATGTGTGCTCTGTGCTTGTGTGATGTGTCTGATGTGTACTCTGTGCTTGTGTGATGTGTCTGATGTGTGCTCTGTGCTTGGGTGATGTGTCTGATGTGTGTTCTGCGCTTGTGTGATGTGTCTGATGTGTGCTCTGTGCTTGTGTGATATGTCTGATGTGTGCTCTGTGCTTGTGTGATGTGTCTGATGTGTGGGCTGTGCTCGTATGATGTGTCTGATGTGTGTTCTGTGCTTGTGTGATGTGTCTGATGTGTGCTCTGTCCTTGTGTGATGTGTCTGATGTGTGCTAGGTGCTTGGGTGATGTGTCTGATGTGTGCTCTGTTCTTGTGTGATGTGTCTGATGTGTGCTCTGGACTTGTGTGATGTGTCTGATGTGTGCTCTGTTCTTGTGTGATGTGTCTGATGTGTGCTCTGCACTTGTGAGATGTGTCTGATGTGTGTTCTGTGCTTGTGTGATGTGTCTGATGTGTGTTCTCTGTTTGTGTGATGTGTCTGATGTGTGCTCTGTGTTTGTGTGATGTGTCTGATGTGTGCTTTATACTTGTTTGATGTGTCTGATGTGTGCTCTATGCTTGTGTGATGTGTCTGATGTGTGCTTTGTGCTTGGTGATGTGTCTGATGTGTGCTCTGTGCTTGTGTGATGTGTCTGATGTGTCCTCTGCACTTGTGTGATGTGTCTGATGTGTGTTCTGTGCTTGTGTGATGTGTCTGATGTGTGTTCTCTGTTTGTGTGATGTGTCTGATGTGTGCTCTGTGCTTGTGTAATGTGTCTGATGTGTGCTTTATACTTGTGTGATGTGTCTGATGTGTGCTCTGTGCTTGTGTGATGTGTCTGATGTGTGCTTTGTGCTTGGTGATGTGTCTGATGTGTGCTCTGTGCTTGTGTGATGTGTCTGATGTGTGCTCTGTTCTTGTGTGATGTGTCTGATGTGTGCTATGTGCTTGTGTGATATGTCTGATGTGTGCTATGCGCTTGTGTGATGTGTCTGATGTGTGTTCTGTTCTTGTGTGATGTGTCTGATGTGTGCTCTGTTCTTGTGTGATGTGTCTGATGTGTGCTTTATACTTGTGTGATGTGTCTGATGTGTGCTCTGTGCTTGTGTGATGTGTCTGATGTGTGCTTTGTGCTTGGTGATGTGTCTGATGTGTGCTCTGTGCTTGTGTGATGTGTCTGATGTGTGCTCTGTTCTTGTGTGATGTGTCTGATGTGTGCTATGTGCTTGTGTGATATGTCTGATGTGTGCTATGCGCTTGTGTGATGTGTCTGATGTGTGTTCTGTTCTTGTGTGATGTGTCTGATGTGTGCTCTGTGCTTGTGTGATGTGTCTGATGTGTGCTCTGTTCTTGTGTGATGTGTCTGATGTGTGCTATGTGCTTGTGTGATATGTCTGATGTGTGCTATGCGCTTGTGTGATGTGTCTGATGTGTGCTCTGTGTTTGTGTGATGTGTCTGATGTGTGCTCTGTGCTTGTGTAATGTGTCTGATGTGTGCTTTGTACTTGTGTGATGTGTCTGATGTGTGCTCTATGCTTGTGTGATGTGTCTGATGTGTGCTTTGTGCTTGGTGATGTGTCTGATGTGTGCTCTGTTCTTGTGTGATGTGTCTGATGTGTGCTCTGGACTTGTGTGATGTGTCTGATGTGTGCTCTATGCTAGGGTAATGTGTCTGATGTGTGCTATGTACTTGTGTGATGTGTCTGATGTGTGCTCTGTTCTTGTGTGATGTGTCTGATGTGTGCTTTGTGTTTGTGTGATGTGTCTGATGTGTGCTCTGTGCTTGTGTGATGTGTCTGATGTGTGCTCTGTGCTAGGGTAATGTGTCTGATGTGTGCTCTGTTCTTGTGTGATGTGTCTGATGTGTGCTCTGGACTTGTGTGATGTGTCTGATGTGTGCTCTGTTCTTGTGTGATGTGTCTGATGTGTGCTCTGCACTTGCGTGATGTGTCTGATGTGTGTTCTGTGCTTGTGTGATGTGTCTGATGTGTGTTCTGTGCTTGTGTGATGTGTCTGATGTGTGCTCTGTGTTTGTGTGATGTGTCTGATGTGTGCTCTGTGCTTGTGTAATGTGTCTGATGTGTGCTTTGTACTTGTGTGATGTGTCTGATGTGTGCTATGTGCTTGTGTGATGTGTCTGATGTGTGCTATGCGCTTGTGTGATGTGTCTGATGTGTGCTCTCTGCTTGTGTGATGTGTCTGATGTGTGCTCTGTGCTTGTGTGATGTGTCTGATGTGTGCTCTGTGCTTGTGTGATGTGTCTGATGTGTGCTCTCTGCTTGTGTGATGTGTCTGATGTGTGCACTGTGCTTGTGTGATGTGCCTGATGTGTGCTCTCTGCTTGTGTGATGTGTCTGATGTGTGTTCTGTGCTTGTGTGATGTGTCTGAAGTGTGCTCTGTGTTTGTGTGATGTGTCTGATGTGTGCTCTATGCTTGTGTGATGTGTCTGATGTGTGCTTTGTGCTTGGTGATGTGTCTGATGTGTGCTCTGTGCTTGTGTGATGTGTCTGATGTGTGCTCTGTTCTTGTGTGATGTGTCTGATGTGTGCTCTGGACTTGTGTGATGTGTCTGATGTGTGCTCTATGCTAGGGTAATGTGTCTGATGTGTGCTATGTACTTGTGTGATGTGTCTGATGTGTGCTCTGTTCTTGTGTGATGTGTCTGATGTGTGCTTTGTGTTTGTGTGATGTGTCTGATGTGTGCTCTGTGCTTGTGTGATGTGTCTGATGTGTGCTCTGTGCTTGTGTGATGTGTCTGATGTGTGCACTGTGCTTGTGTAATGTGTCTGATGTGTGTTCTGTGCTAGTGTGATTTGTCAGACGTGCGCACTGCGCTTGTGTGATGTGTCTGATGTGTGCTATGTGCTTGTGTGATGTGTCTGATGTGTGCTCTGCACTTGTGTGATGTGTCTGATGTGTGTTCTGTGCTTGTGTGATGTGTCTGATGTGTGTTCTGTGCTTGTGTGATGTGTCTGATGTGTGCTCTGTGTTTGTGTGATGTGTCTGATGTGTGCTCTGTGCTTGTGTAATGTGTCTGATGTGTGCTTTGTGCTTGGTGATGTGTCTGATGTGTGCTCTGTGCTTGTGTGATGTGTCTGATGTGTGCTCTGTGCTTGTGTGATGTGTCTGATGTGTGCTCTGTGCTTGTGTGATGTGTCTGATGTGTGCACTGTGCTTGTGTAATGTGTCTGATGTGTGTTCTGTGCTAGTGTGATTTGTCAGACGTGCGCACTGCGCTTGTGTGATGTGTCTGATGTGTGCTATGTGCTTGTGTGATGTGTCTGATGTGTGCTCTGCACTTGTTTGATGTGTCTGATGTGTGTTCTGTGCTTGTGTGATGTGTCTGATGTGTGTTCTGTGCTTGTGTGATGTGTCCTCTGTGCTTGTGTAATGTGTCTGATGTGTGCTCTGTGTTTGTGTGATGTGTCTGATGTGTGCTCTGTGCTTGTGTGATGTGTCTGATGTGTGCTTTGTACTTGTGTGATGTGTCTGATGTGTGCTCTATGCTTGTGTGATGTGTCTGATGTGTGCTTTGTGCTTGGTGATGTGTCTGATGTGTGCTCTGTGCTTGTGTGATGTGTCTGATGTGTGCTCTGGACTTGTGTGATGTGTCTGATGTGTGCTCTATGCTAGGGTAATATGTCTGATGTGTGCTATGTGCTTGGGTGATGTGTCTGATGTGTGCTATGCGCTTGTGTGATGTGTCTGATGTGTGTTCTGTGCTTGTGTGATGTGTCTGATGTGTGCTCTGTGTTTGTGTGATGTGTCTGATGTGTGCTCTGTGCTTGTGTAATGTGTCTGATGTGTGCTATGTACTTGTGTGATGTGTCTGATGTGTGCTATGCACTTGTGTGATGTGTCTGATGTGTGCTCTGTGTTTGTGTGATGTGTCTGATGTGTGCTCTATGCTTGTGTGGTGTGTCTGATGTGTGCTTTGTGCTTGGTGATGTGTCTGATGTGTGCTCTGTTCTTGTGTGATGTGTCTGATGTGTGCTCTGGACTTGTGTGATGTGTCTGATGTGTGCTCTATGCTAGGTTAATGTGTCTGATGTGTGCTATGTACTTGTGTGATGTGTCTGATGTGTCTTCTGTGCTTGTGTGATGTGTCTGATGTGTGCTCTGTGCTTGTGTGATGTGTCTGATGTGTGCTCTGTGCTTGGGTGATGTGTCTGATGTGTGTTCTGCGCTTGTGTGATATGTCTGATGTGTGCTCTGTTCTTGTGTGATGTGTCTGATGTGTGCTCTGGACTTGTGTGATGTGTCTGATGTGTGCTCTGTTCTTGTGTGATGTGTCTGATGTGTGTTCTGCACTTGTGTGATGTGTCTGATGTGTGGGCTGTGCTCGTATGATGTGTCTGATGTGTGTTCTGTGCTTGTGTGATGTGTCTGATGTGTGTTCTGTGCTTGTGTGATGTGTCTGATGTGTGTTCTGTGCATGTGTGATGTGTCTGATGTGTGCTCTGTGTTTGTGTGATGTGTCTGATGTGTGCTCTGTACTTGTGTGATGTGTCTGATGTGTGCTCTATGCTTGTGTGATGTGTCTGATGTGTGCTTTGTGCTTGGTGATGTGTCTGATGTGTGCTCTGTGCTTGTGTGATGTGTCTGATGTGTGCTATGTGCTTGTGTGATGTGTCTGATGTGTGCTTTGTGCTTGGTGATGTGTCTGATGTGTGCTCTGTACTTGTGTGATGTGTCTGATGTGTGCTCTATGCTTGTGTGATGTGTCTGATGTGTGCTTTGTGCTTGGTGATGTGTCTGATGTGTGCTCTGGACTTGTGTGATGTGTCTGATGTGTGCTATGTGCTTGGGTGATGTGTCTGATGTGTGCTATGCGCTTGTGTGATGTGTCTGATGTGTGTTCTGTGCTTGTGTGATGTGTCTGATGTGTGCTCTGTGTTTGTGTGATGTGTCTGATGTGTGCTCTGTGCTTGTGTAATGTGTCTGATGTGTGCTTTGTACTTGTGTGATGTGTCTGATGTGTGCTATGCGCTTGTGTGATGTGTCTGATGTGTGTTCTGTGCTTGTGTGATGTGTCTGAAGTGTGCTCTGTGTTTGTGTGATGTGTCTGATGTGTGCTCTATGCTTGTGTGATGTGTCTGATGTGTGCTTTGTGCTTGGTGATGTGTCTGATGTGTGCTCTGTGCTTGTGTGATGTGTCTGATGTGTGCTCTGTTCTTGTGTGATGTGTCTGATGTGTGCTCTGGACTTGTGTGATGTGTCTGATGTGTGCTCTATGCTAGGGTAATGTGTCTGATGTGTGCTATGTACTTGTGTGATGTGTCTGATGTGTGCTCTGTTCTTGTGTGATGTGTCTGATGTGTGCTTTGTGTTTGTGTGATGTGTCTGATGTGTGCTCTGTGCTTGTGTGATGTGTCTGATGTGTGCTCTGTGCTTGTGTGATGTGTCTGATGTGTGCACTGTGCTTGTGTAATGTGTCTGATGTGTGCTCTGTGCTTTTGTGATGTGTCTGATGTGTGTTCTGTGCTAGTGTGATTTGTCAGACGTGCGCACTGCGCTTGTGTGATGTGTCTGATGTGTGCTATGTGCTTGTGTGATGTGTCTGATGTGTGTTCTGTGCTTGTGTGATGTGTCTGATGTGTGCTCTGTGCTTGTGTGATGTGTCTGATATGTGGTCTGTGTGACGAACAGCCCACGGCCGTTCGTCCACTTACGGGCGACGACTAACGGGGGTCCCGCTGCCACCAAAACGCGACGGACAGCGGACCCTGTGTCACCATTATGTCACAATCCCACCACTGACACCGGTGTATCAGCGGACGGAGGGACGTGACACAATGCCGGCACACGGCTATCACAGGCGCAGTGGGGCTTATCTTAGTTATCCCACCACTGGCACCATGTGACAAAAATATCCAGCAAGCTAATCTCGCTCTACAATTTGCCGCAGGGGGAGTTTAATTTGGATGCCCCACCACTGCTATCAATCTTCCAAGTACTGCGGGGATTTGTGTATATCCCACTTTCTCAGTTCCACCTTGGAACTCGCAGCTCTCCGGCGCCCCCCTTACCCTCAGGTCAGTCAGGGAACTGCACCTAGGATAATTGGTCGCCGGACGGGCTGCCTGTTGTGAACCGGCAATTAGGCTTCTGCAGTAAGGGAATTATCAATGCTGTGGCCGCAGACCCTTATTCAGCAATATAAGACCCTTCTGTACTGCCAGCAAGCCGTAATAGCCGTACACAACGCGCTGCCACCAGTCACGGTTACTTAATTCACAGTGTTAAATTAAGAGGGTCCGTGGCAAACCCCTTGAATTAGTAGCGATTATCTATCAAAGGCGTATAGTTCGATTCTTAGAGCATGGAGACAGATCTAAATAATTATTTCATTTATTTTCCGAAAGAGGACAGTGATCACAGATAAAAGTTGCTATAAAATTGAGACATAAAATATGTACAGTACAGGTATAAAATAAAAGTGGAGAAAACAAAGAGATTACACTCACAGTTCCATATTGTTCCTTAGGCAGACCATGCGGCTAAGGTGGGTGGAGGCGGAGCTGCACTTCTCCGCTCATCTGAGTTCTTGTCAGCACGGATTCTGCAGCTGTTCTGAGCTGGTTTGCCCAGGAAATGCCTTATAGACTTTCCTATGTGACATCACAGAGAGGTGCATTCTGGGTTGATCCCACCTCTCTTATCCAAGTTATGTTTTGGCTACAAAACTTAGATTAGCTATAACTTTATGGGAGAAGCTGGTATGGACTCATCAGTGGTATCATGTTTCCCAGCGTAATGAGCCCATCAAGAAAACATCAAACATCTATGCGATATGACCGTCCATTTGGGCGCATATCCTATCTCATGTTCTGGACAGGGTAGAACTTCGAAACATACGCGGTCTCGAAGCTGGGACCGCTCAGGTTATAAAAATATGATTTTCATATCTCTAGGGTATTTGGTTCTTATGGTATAGTCTCTCATAGTTTTATTCGTTTCAAACAAAGAAGTTTAGTTCCCGCACTTTTTTTTCTCTTTCAGCTGAGAGAAGCCAAATGGTGTGAGGAAGATGGTCTAGCTAATTAACATTCCTGATCTTCCAGAGGAAGTGGCAGGGTTGATAAAACCTGGGGGGAAGGAATTCCTACTACTGACAGTTTACAATGTCCTAGGATGGAGGATTTGTTAGCACATTGCAACAGAAAACATATCTTCGGGCATTGTACATCACACCTCCCCCCTTAAGAGGGCGCTAAGGAGGCATTACCTCTCGGTAATCTGCCATGCGCACCTCAGCGGGTTCGCCCCGGCGGGACAACCCATCGGCATTGCCGTTTTCACTGCCCTTCCTGTGTTTTACAGTAAAATCGTACTGTTGAAGGGCAAGGCTCCAGCGGAGCAATCTTCCATTGGTTCCGGACACTGTGTGCAACCAGCTCAGAGGGTTGTGGTCGGTTACCACCGTGAAGGCGCACCCATACAGGTAGGGCTGCAAACGCTGCAGTGCCCACACCATGGCCAGACACTCCTTCTCGATGGTCGAGTATGCCACTTCCCTCGGCAAAAGTTTCCGGCTCAGGTACAACACGGGGTGCTCTTGGTCCCCCGAGTCGACCTGGCTAAGCACAGCACCGAGGCCAAACTCGCTGGCGTCGGTCTGTACCAGAAACGGGCGACTGCTGTCGACTGCTCTCAACACTGGAGAGTTGCACAGGGCTGCTTTCAAAGCTTGGAAAGCCGCCTCACAGTCATCTGTCCAGTTGACTGTTTGGGGTAGCCTCTGCTTGGTGAGGTCAGTCAAGGGTTTGGCAAGGGCGCTATAGTCCTGTACGAACCGCCTATAGTACCCTGCAGTGCCCAAGAAGGACTTCACCTGTTTCTTGGTCCTGGGGGTGGGCCAGGACACGATGGCGTCCACTTTTTCTGGCTCCGGACTCATGGAACCCCCGCCTACCCGGTGCCCCAGGTAGTGGACCTTGCGCATGCCTATCTGGCACTTCCCCGGCTTGATGGTCAGGCCTGCCTGGTGAAGACGCTTGAGCACCTCCTGGAGGTGCTGAAGGTGTTCCTCCCAGGTGGAACTGAAGACGGCAATATCGTCTAAGTACGCCACTGCGTACTCCTCCAGTCCCCGAAGCAGGTGGTTGACCATCCGCTGGAAAGTGGCAGGGGCATTCCTCATGCCGAAGGGCATGACCGTGGACTCGTACAGTCCAAAGGGGGTGATAAAGGCGGATTTCTCCTGCGCCTCAGGGCTCAGGGGAATCTGCCAGTATCCCCGACTCAAATCCATGATGGATATGTAGTTGGCGTTTGTCAACCGCTCGAGCAGATCCTCGATGCGCGGCATTGGGTGGGCATCAGAGGTTGTGATGGCGTTGAGCCCCCTGTAGTCCACGCAGAACCGGGTGGTTCGATCCTTTTTAGGCACGAGGACTACAGGTGAAGCCCACGCACCTTTTGACCGTCGAATCACTCCCAGCCTTAACATCTCATCGACCTCTTGGCGCATGACTTGTTGCACCGTTTCAGAGATCCGATAAGGTGTTCGCCGTAATGGGGCTGTGATGTACAATGTCTGTGAGGTATGGGGTTTTGTCTACAAAATATGATGTTTTCTGTTGTAACTTTCCAGAAAAATCCAGCCCTCTATGCCAATGCAGGCTGTCAGCTCATGCAGCACCTTCCCCCCCCTCCTCTTTTCGCCCATGGCTCACTCACACACTGACCAGTGCCCCCCCTGCCTGGGCTAGCTCTGAAACCTTAAACCAACTTCCTCTCGAAGAGCAGGGGGAAGGGATCCCTTTGTTCGGAAAAACACAGGCTGTATGCCGGTATATGGGAAACATAAAAGTCATATTACGAAAACCATACCCAGTAGAGATATGAAAATCATATTTTTGTAACCTGAGCGGTCCCAGCTTCGATACCGTGTCTCTTTCGAAGTTCCACCCTGCCCAGAACATGAGATATGATTTGCGCCCAAATGGACGGTCATATCGCATAGATGTTTGATGTTTTCTTGATGGGCTCATTACGCTGGGAAACATGATACCACTGATGAGTCCATACCAGCTTCTCCCATAAAGTTATAGCTAATCTAAGTTTTGTAGCCAAAACATAACTTGGATAAGAGAGGTGGGATCAACCCAGAATGCACCTCTCCGTGATGTCACATAGGAAAGTCTATAAGGCATTTCCTGGGCAAACCAGGTCAGAACAGCTGCAGAGTCCGTGCTGACAAGAACTCCAGATGAATGGAGACGTGTGGCTCCTCCCCCCTTAAAGCCGCATGGTCTGCCTAAGGAACAATATGGAACTGTGAGTGTAATCTCTTTGTTTTCTCCACTTTTATTTTATACCTGTACTGTACATATTTTATGTCTCAATTTTATAGCAACTTTTATCTGTAATCACTGTCCTCTTTCGGAAAATAAATGAAATTATTTAGATCTGTCTCCATGCTGTAAGAATCGAACTATACGCCTTTGATAGATAATCGCTACTAATTCAAGGGGTTTGCCACGGACCCTCTTAATTTAACACTGTGAATTAAGTAACCGTGACTGGTGGCAGCGCGTTGTGTACGGCTATTACGGCTTGCTGGCAGTCTAGAAGGGTCTTATATTGCTGAGTAAGGGGCTTCAGCCACAGCATTGATAATTCCCTTACTGCAGAAGCCTAATTGCCGGTTCACAACAGGCAGCCCGTCCGGCGACTAATTATCCTAGGTGCAGTTCCCTGACTGACCTGAGGGTAAGGGGGGCGCCGGAGAGCTGCGAGTTCCAAAGTGGAACTGAGAAAGTGGGATATACATAAATCCCCGCAGTACTTGGAAGATTGATAGCAGTGGTGGGGCATCCAAATTAAACTCCCCCTGCGGCAAATTGTAGAGCGAGATTAGCTTGCTGGATATTTTTGGTCACATGGTGCCAGTGTTGGGATAACTAAGATAAGCCCCACTGCGCCTGTGATAGCCGTGTGCCGGCATTGTGTCACGCCCCTCCGTCCGCTGATACACCCGTGTCAGTGGTGGGACTGTGACATAGTGGTGACACAGGGTCCGCTGTCCGTCGCGTTTTGGTGGCAGCGGGACTCCCGTTAGTGTCGCCCGTAAGTCGACGAACGGCGGTGGGCTGTTCGTCACATATTGGTGGCAGAGCGGTGGGATAATCCTAGAGCATTAGTGATTTGGTTTGAGCAATCATTCCTCTCACTAAAGACCTGCACGGTTCCTGCGGGAATCCTGCATCATAGGTTTTGGAGAACAGACTCAGTGGTTACTAGTCCTGAGACATTAGTGTGTACTTGCAAGTATCCCCCTCCCGTTTCTTCGTTTTTCTTTTTCTATCTTTTATTTGGCAACCATGGCGGCGATGACAGTGGAGTGGTATCAGAAGCAGAAAAAGGACACCCTTGCTGGGTTATGCACGTACCGAGGCATAGACGCCGCAGGAGGAACCAAAGATCAAATGATCGCGGCTCTAGTGCAGCTGGACAACGGCCAGAATCCAGCGAGCGCAGAAGTTGGCCCAAGTTGCCATGGGGCTGCAGCAGAGGCTCCACTCCTGAGCGCTGGCCCCACATTCAACCAGAACGGGGTGGACCCCTATCTGCAAATGGCCTTGGACGAACTCCCCGCCGAAGACAGGGATGGGCGGGTGAGGCTGATCCAGCAATATCGGCAGGAGGCCCAAGCCGAACGTGAGCGCCAAGCTGAGGCTGAGAGGGTCGAGCGTCAAGCCCAGGCTGAGAGAGCTGAGCGCCATGCAGAAGCTCAGAGGGCCCATGAGCTGGAGATGCTCCAGCGGGGGTGGAATGCCCCCACAGCCCGAAGCCGTGAGCCCAGCAGCGTCCAGACTCCTAAACCCCGGCCAGAGCATTTTCCCGTGATGGAAAAGGATGGGGACTTGGACACGTTCCTGCGAGCCTTTGAGAAAGCCTGCAGACAGTACCAGCTGCCTAGAGACCAATGGGCAAGGTACTTGACCCCAGGGCTAAAAGGCAAAGCCCTGGAGGCATTTGCTTCTCTTCCGCCAGAAGCCGATGACGACTATGACGCCATAAAGCAGGCGCTGATCGCCAAATACCGGCTGACACCTGAGGTATACCGAAAGAAGTTCCGACACCTCCAACGTGGCCCACACGATAGCTACAGTGATGTGGTGCAAGGACTCAGGACCCACTTTGACCAGTGGATCCATGGACTGTCCGTTGAAACCTTTGAGCAGCTACGGGACCTGATGATCAAAGACCAGTTCCTGCATCTCTGCCCAGCTGAGGTCCGACAGTTCATCCTGGACCGCGAACCAACGAACGCGGACAAAGCGGCGCAGATCGCCGACAACCACGAGGCCAACCGGAAGCCCGAGACGCGGAGGCCAGTCGCCACCAGCTGGAAAGGGGGTAAGCCAGCAACCAACCCCAATGCCCCAGCTAGCCGTCCCTCCGGAGGCCCTGTCCCTGTTGCCAACAACAGGCCGGCTACTGACAGTCGCCTGTGTCACCACTGCCAGCGGCCTGGTCACTTCTTTTACACCTGTCCGAATAGGCCGAAGAACCCCCCAGCCAAGGCCCCCGGGCCCAACGCCTCTGTTCTTTTGGTGGGAGGTGTGGTTGGGAGGGCTGACGACAACGTTCAACCTGTTCAGGTGGGGGCCCGTCTTGCTACAGGCCTCAAGGACACCGGGGCTGAACGAACCCTCATCCGTCCTGGACTGGCGGCCCCTGAAGAGTTTGTTGAGGGGAAAACCTTGACTGTCACCGGGATTGGAGGCACCCGTTGTCCCTTGCCAGTGGCACGAGTTTTTCTTGACTGGGGTGCCGGGAGCGGGTTGAGGGAGGTGGGAGTGTCTGAAAACCTGCCCACTGATGTTTTATTGGGGACTGACTTGGGGAGGATGGTTGCATACTATGTCCCTGACACCCTTCCCCAAACTGATAATAAGGGTAACGTTAACCCTGATGATGTTGATGATGGGAAACTGAATGTGTTACCTGCTAATGCCTTGATGAGTAATGATGCAACTAACAACCATTCTTTCCCCAGGTACGATGCTGATGCTGATGTGAATGTACCAAAGCAAACTGATAACCATTCTTCTCCTAGGAAGGATGATGATGATGTTGATGTATCTGTGCCGACTGAACCCGTTAACCCTTTCTTTGAAGCGGTAGATGTGTCCACAGGTACCGAAGTGCTCAGCCCCGTCACTCTGCGGAGTGAGACGGCTGAGGAACCCCTGGCAGGAGTAAGCAACGGTGCTCAAGGAAATGGGGAGGTGCATGGGGACCATGAGGAAGGTAATGCCATGCAGCTGACCAGTGCCACCGAGGAAGGTAACTGGCCCATAAGTAGCACTGCTCCTGAAGTGTTGGGGGTGGATGGGGAGGTAGAGCCCAGGGCAGCACCAGCTGGTGGGTCTGCAGAAATCCCCAGGGAGACAGCATACATAGCAGCTGTCACACGCAGTCAGAGTGCCCAGATCGCAGGTAACGCACTGTCTTCTGGACCCTCTGCTGCTACAGGAGAGACTGAACCAGAGGTGAACCCAGAGCCGGTTCCAGAGGGTCCCAGTAAAGAGGGGACCCTGACGTCACTTCTGGCAGCCTCCAGCATGGAGTTCCAGGCTGCTCTGCACTCAGATGCCAGCCTGGAGAAATTGAGAGGTCTCGCCGAGACGCCCACCTCCAAGTCTGATAAGGAGAGGGTGTTCTGGGAACGAGGAAGGTTGTACCGGGAGACAGTACCCGGAGATCCTAAAAAGGAGTGGTTGAGGGAAAGACAGCTGGTCGTCCCCTATCAGTTCAGAACTGAGTTGTTGCGGATTGCCCATGAGATTCCACTCGCTGGACACTTGGGGATCAACAAAACAAAGGCACGGCTGTCTCAACACTTCTATTGGCCCAAGATGGGGACAGATGTAACACACTACTGCCGCTCCTGTGCCACCTGTCAAAAAGTGGGTAAGGCGGGGCCTGCTCTTAAGGCTCCCCTTATTCCTTTGCCGGTGATAGAGGAGCCTTTCCAGAGAATCGCGGTGGACATTGTAGGACCGCTGTCCGTCCCCAGCAGCTCCGGAAAGCGATACATTCTCACCGTGGTAGACTACGCTACCCGGTACCCAGAGGCAGTAGCTCTGTCTTCAACCAGGGCAGATAAGGTGGCTGACGCACTGGTGACCATCTTTTCGAGAGTAGGATTTCCCAGGGAGATGCTTACCGATCAAGGGCCCCAATTCATGTCTCGCCTAATGGAGGCTCTCTGTGAGAAAATGCAGGTGACGCAGCTGGTATCGAGTCCGTATCACCCACAGACTAACGGTTTGTGTGAACGCTTCAACGGTACCCTCAAACAGATGCTCCGCATACTGGTTGAGACCCAAGGGCGCGACTGGGAGCGGTACCTCCCACACCTGCTGTTCGCTTACAGAGAAGTTCCGCAGGCCTCGACCGGGTTCTCCCCCTTCGAGCTCCTGTATGGCAGGCGAGTCCGGGGACCCCTTGGGTTGATAAGAGAATCTTGGGAAGATGAGCCAAACCCCACAGAAGTGTCCATCGTGGATTATGTCATGCGCTTCCGTGACAAGATGCAGACCTTGACGCAGTTGGTGCATGACAACATGACGCAGGCTCAGGCTGACCAGAAGCACTGGTACGACCAGAACGCCCGGGAGCGGACCTACCAGGTGGGTCAAAAGGTGTGGGCGCTGGTCCCTGTACCAACGGATAAGCTTCAGGCAGCCTGGGAAGGCCCATACGTCGTCCACCAACAGCTCAACCCGGTCACCTACGTGGTCACGCTTGACCATGCTCGGGGTAGGCGCAAGGCCTTTCACGTCAACATGCTGAAGGCGCACTACGAACGTGAAGCTTGCGTCCTACCGGTCTGCAATCTGCCAGAGGATGGGGAGGAAGATTCCCTCCTGGACATGCTGGCCCAGGCCAAGGCCAATGGGTCCATTGAGGACATGGAGATAAGTGGTTCGCTCACCGTGTCCCAGCGGTTGCAGTTGATGGCCACCCTGGAACTCTTCCGGCCCGTGTTCACCAACCGTCCTGGGAGGACGGAGTTAGCGGTTCATGAGGTGGACACCGGGAATCATGCCCCATTACGGCGAACACCTTATCGGATCTCTGAAACGGTGCAACAAGTCATGCGCCAAGAGATCGATGAGATGTTAAGGCTGGGGGTGATTCGACGGTCAAAAGGTGCGTGGGCTTCACCTGTAGTCCTCGTGCCTAAAAAGGATCGAACCACCCGGTTCTGCGTGGACTACAGGGGGCTCAACGCCATCACAACCTCTGATGCCCACCCGATGCCGCGCATCGAGGATCTGCTCGAGCGGTTGACAAACGCCAACTACATATCCATCATGGATTTGAGTCGGGGATACTGGCAGATTCCCCTGAGCCCTGAGGCGCAGGAGAAATCCGCCTTTATCACCCCCTTTGGACTGTACGAGTCCACGGTCATGCCCTTCGGCATGAAGAATGCCCCTGCCACTTTCCAGCGGATGGTCAACCACCTGCTTCGGGGACTGGAGGAGTACGCAGTGGCGTACTTAGACGATATTGCCGTCTTCAGTTCCACCTGGGAGGAACACCTTCAGCACCTCCAGGAGGTGCTCAAGCGTCTTCACCAGGCAGGCCTGACCATCAAGCCGGGGAAGTGCCAGATAGGCATGCGCGAGGTCCACTACCTGGGGCACCGGGTAGGCGGGGGTTCCATGAGTCCGGAGCCAGGAAAAGTGGACGCAATCGTGTCCTGGCCCACCCCCAGGACCAAGAAACAGGTGAAGTCCTTCTTGGGCACTGCAGGGTACTATAGGCGGTTCGTACAGGACTATAGCGCCCTTGCCAAACCCTTGACTGACCTCACCAAGCAGAGGCTACCCCAAACAGTCAACTGGACAGATGACTGTGAGGCGGCTTTCCAAGCTTTGAAAGCAGCCCTGTGCAACTCTCCAGTGTTGAGAGCAGTCGACAGCAGTCGCCCGTTTCTGGTACAGACCGACGCCAGCGAGTTTGGCCTCGGTGCTGTGCTTAGCCAGGTCGACTCGGGGAACCAAGAGCACCCCGTGTTGTACCTGAGCCGGAAACTTCTGCCGAGGGAAGTGGCATACTCGACCATCGAGAAGGAGTGTCTGGCCATGGTGTGGGCACTGCAACGTTTGCAGCCCTACCTGTACGGGCGCGCCTTCACGGTGGTAACCGACCACAACCCTCTGAGCTGGTTGCACACAGTGTCCGGAACCAATGGAAGATTGCTCCGCTGGAGCCTTGCCCTTCAACAGTACGATTTTACTGTAAAACACAGGAAGGGCAGTGAAAACGGCAATGCCGATGGGTTGTCCCGCCGGGGCGAACCCGCTGAGGTGCGCATGGCAGATTACCGAGAGGTAATGCCTCCTTAGCGCCCTCTTAAGGGGGGAGGTGTGATGTACAATGTCTGTGAGGTATGGGGTTTTGTCTACAAAATATGATGTTTTCTGTTGTAACTTTCCAGAAAAATCCAGCCCTCTATGCCAATGCAGGCTGTCAGCTCATGCAGCACCTTCCCCCCCTCCTCTTTTCGCCCATGGCTCACTCACACACTGACCAGTGCCCCCCCTGCCTGGGCTAGCTCTGAAACCTTAAACCAACTTCCTCTCGAAGAGCAGGGGGAAGGGATCCCTTTGTTCGGAAAAACACAGGCTGTATGCCGGTATATGGGAAACATAAAAGTCATATTACGAAAACCATACCCAGTAGAGATATGAAAATCATATTTTTGTAACCTGAGCGGTCCCAGCTTCGATACCGTGTCTCTTTCGAAGTTCCACCCTGCCCAGAACATGAGATATGATTTGCGCCCAAATGGACGGTCATATCGCATAGATGTTTGATGTTTTCTTGATGGGCTCATTACGCTGGGAAACATGATACCACTGATGAGTCCATACCAGCTTCTCCCATAAAGTTATAGCTAATCTAAGTTTTGTAGCCAAAACATAACTTGGATAAGAGAGGTGGGATCAACCCAGAATGCACCTCTCCGTGATGTCACATAGGAAAGTCTATAAGGCATTTCCTGGGCAAACCAGGTCAGAACAGCTGCAGAGTCCGTGCTGACAAGAACTCCAGATGAATGGAGACGTGTGGCTCCTCCCCCCTTAAAGCCGCATGGTCTGCCTAAGGAACAATATGGAACTGTGAGTGTAATCTCTTTGTTTTCTCCACTTTTATTTTATACCTGTACTGTACATATTTTATGTCTCAATTTTATAGCAACTTTTATCTGTAATCACTGTCCTCTTTCGGAAAATAAATGAAATTATTTAGATCTGTCTCCATGCTCTAAGAATCGAACTATACGCCTTTGATAGATAATCGCTACTAATTCAAGGGGTTTGCCACGGACCCTCTTAATTTAACACTGTGAATTAAGTAACCGTGACTGGTGGCAGCGCGTTGTGTACGGCTATTACGGCTTGCTGGCAGTCTAGAAGGGTCTTATATTGCTGAGTAAGGGGCTTCAGCCACAGCATTGATAATTCCCTTACTGCAGAAGCCTAATTGCCGGTTCACAACAGGCAGCCCGTCCGGCGACTAATTATCCTAGGTGCAGTTCCCTGACTGACCTGAGGGTAAGGGGGGCGCCGGAGAGCTGCGAGTTCCAAAGTGGAACTGAGAAAGTGGGATATACATAAATCCCCGCAGTACTTGGAAGATTGATAGCAGTGGTGGGGCATCCAAATTAAACTCCCCCTGCGGCAAATTGTAGAGCGAGATTAGCTTGCTGGATATTTTTGGTCACATGGTGCCAGTGTTGGGATAACTAAGATAAGCCCCACTGCGCCTGTGATAGCCGTGTGCCGGCATTGTGTCACGCCCCTCCGTCCGCTGATACACCCGTGTCAGTGGTGGGACTGTGACATAGTGGTGACACAGGGTCCGCTGTCCGTCGCGTTTTGGTGGCAGCGGGACTCCCGTTAGTGTCGCCCGTAAGTGGACGAACGGCGGTGGGCTGTTCGTCACAGGGGCATGATTCCCGGTGTCCACCTCATGAACCGCTAACTCCGTCCTCCCAGGACGGTTGGTGAACACGGGCCGGAAGAGTTCCAGGGTGGCCATCAACTGCAACCGCTGGAACACGGTGAGCGAACCACTTATCTCCATGTCCTCAATGGACCCATCGGCCTTGGCCTGGGCCAGCATGTCCAGGAGGGGATCTTCCTCCCCATCCTCTGGCAGATTGCAGACCGGTAGGACACATGCTTCACGTTCGTAGTGCGCCTTCAGCATGTTGACGTGAAAGGCCTTGCGCCTACCCCGAGCATGGTCAAGCGTGACCACGTAGGTGACCGGGTTGAGCTGTTGGTGGACGACGTACGGGCCTTCCCAGGCTGCCTGAAGCTTATCCGTTGGTACAGGGACCAGCGCCCACACCTTTTGGCCCACCTGGTAGGTCCGCTCCCGGGCGTTCTGGTCGTACCAGTGCTTCTGGTCAGCCTGAGCCTGCGTCATGTTGTCATGCACCAACTGCGTCAAGGTCTGCATCTTGTCACGGAAGCGCATGACATAATCCACGATGGACACTTCTGTGGGGTTTGGCTCATCTTCCCAGGATTCTCTTATCAACCCAAGGGGTCCCCGGACTCGCCTGCCATACAGGAGCTCGAAGGGGGAGAACCCGGTCGAGGCCTGCGGAACTTCTCTGTAAGCGAACAGCAGGTGTGGGAGGTACCGCTCCCAGTCGCGCCCTTGGGTCTCAACCAGTATGCGGAACATCTGTTTGAGGGTACCGTTGAAGCGTTCACACAAACCATTAGTCTGTGGGTGATACGGACTCGATACCAGGTGCGTCACCTGCATTTTCTCACAGAGAGCCTCCATTAGGCGAGACATGAATTGGGGCCCTTGATCGGTAAGCATCTCCCTGGGAAATCCTACCCTTGAAAAGATGGTCACCAGTGCGTCAGCCACCTTATCTGCCCTGGTTGAAGACAGAGCTACTGCCTCTGGGTACCGGGTAGCGTAGTCTACCACGGTGAGAATGTATCGCTTTCCGGAGCTGCTGGGGACGGACAGCGGTCCTACAATGTCCACCGCGATTCTCTGGAAAGGCTCCTCTATCACCGGCAAAGGAATAAGGGGAGCCATAAGAGCAGGCCCCGCCTTACCCACTTTTTGACAGGTGGTGCAGGAGCGGCAGTAGTGTGTTACATCTGTCCCCATCTTGGGCCAATAGAAGTGTTGAGACAGCCGTGCCTTTGTTTTGCTGATCCCCAAGTGTCCAGCGAGTGGAATCTCATGGGCAATCCGCAACAACTCAGTTCTGAACTGATAGGGGACGACCAGCTGTCTTTCCCTCAACCACTCCTTTTTAGGATCTCCGGGTACTGTCTCCCGGTACAACCTTCCTCGTTCCCAGAACACCCTCTCCTTATCAGGCTTGGAGGTGGGCGTCTCGGCGAGACCTCTCAATTTCTCCAGGCTGGCATCTGAGTGCAGAGCAGCCTGGAACTCCATGCTGGAGGCTGCCAGAAGTGACGTCAGGGTACCTCCTTTACTGGGACCCTCTGGAACCGGCTCTGGGTTCACCTCTGGTTCAGTCTCTCCTGTAGCAGCAGAGGGTCCAGAAGACAGTGCGTTACCTGCGATCTGGGCACTCTGACTGCGTGTGACAGCTGCTATGTATGCTGTCTCCCTGGGGATTTCTACAGACCCACCAGCCGGTGCTGCCCTGGGCTCTCCCTCCCCATCCACCCCCAACACTTTAGGAGCAGTGCTACTTATGGGCCAGTTACCTTCCTCGGTGGCACTGGTCAGCTGCATGGCATTACCTTCCTCATGGTCCCCATGCACCTCCCCATTCTCTTGAGCACCGTTGCTTGCTCCTGCCAGGGGTTCCTCAGCCGTCTCACTCCGCAGAGTGACGGGGCTGAGCACCTCGGTACCTGTGGACACATCTACCGTTTCAAAGAAAGGGTTAACGGGTTCAGTCGGCACAGATACATCAACATCATCATTCCTAGGAAAAGAATGGTTATCAGTTTGCTTTGGTACATTCACATCAGCATCAGCATCATACCTTGGGAAAGAATGGTTGTTAGTTGCATCATTACTCATCAAGGCATTAGCAGGTAACACATTCAGTTTCCCATCATCAACATCATCAGGGTTAACGTTACCCTTATTATCAGTTTGGGGAAGGGTGTCAGGGACATAGTATGCAACCATCCTCCCCAAGTCAGTCCCCAATAAAACATCAGTGGGCAAATTTTCAGACACTCCCACCTCCCTCAACCCGCTCCCGGCACCCCAATCAAGAAAAACTCGTGCCACTGGCAAGGGACAACGGGTTCCTCCAATCCCGGTGACAGTCAAGGTTTTCCCCTCAACAAACTCTTCAGGGGCCGCCAGTCCAGGACGGATGAGGGTTTGTTCAGCCCCGGTGTCCTTGAGGCCTGTAGCAAGACGGGCCCCCACCTGAACAGGTTGAACGTTGTCGTCAGCCCTCCCAACCACACCTCCCACCAAAAGAACAGAGGCGTTGGGCCCGGGGGCCTTGGCTGGGGGGTTCTTCGGCCTATCCGGACAGGTGTAAGAGAAGTGACCAGGCCGCTTGCAGTGGTGACACAGGCGACTGTCAGTAGCCGGCCTGTTGTTGGCAACAGGGACAGGGCCTCCGGAGGGACGGCTAGCTGGGGCATTGGGGTTGGTTGCTGGCTTACCCCCTTTCCAGCTGGTGGCGACTGGCCTCCGCGTCTCGGGCTTCCGGTTGGCCTCGTGGTTGTCGGCGATCTGCGCCGCTTTGTCCGCGTTCGTTGGTTCGCGGTCCAGGATGAACTGTCGGACCTCAGCTGGGCAGAGATGCAGGAACTGGTCTTTGATCATCAGGTCCCGTAGCTGCTCAAAGGTTTCAACGGACAGTCCATGGATCCACTGGTCAAAGTGGGTCCTGAGTCCTTGCACCACATCACTGTAGCTATCATGTGGGCCACGTTGGAGGTGCCGGAACTTCTTTCGGTATACCTCAGGTGTCAGCCGGTATTTGGCGATCAGCGCCTGCTTTATGGCGTCATAGTCGTCATCGGCTTCTGGCGGAAGAGAAGCAAATGCCTCCAGGGCTTTGCCTTTTAGCCCTGGGGTCAAGTACCTTGCCCATTGGTCTCTAGGCAGCTGGTACTGTCTGCAGGCTTTCTCAAAGGCTCGCAGAAATGTGTCCAAGTCCCCATCCTTTTCCATCACGGGAAAATGCTCTGGCCGGGGTTTAGGAGTCTGGACGCTGCTGGGCTCACTGCTTCGGGCTGTGGGGGCATTCCCACCCCGCTGGAGTACCTCCAGTTCATGGGCCCTCTGCGCCTGGCGCTCGGCTCTCTCAGCCTCAGCTTGGCGCTCACGTTCGGCTTGGGCCTCCTGCCGATATTGCTGGATCAGCCTCACCCGCCCATCCCTGTCTTCGGCGGGGAGTGCGTCCAAGGCCATTTGCAGATAGGGGTCCACCCCGTTCTGGTTGAATGTGGGGCCAGCGCTCAGGAGTGGAGCCTCTGCTGCAGCCCCATGGCAACTTGGGCCAACTTCTGCGCTCGCTGGATTCTGGTCGTTGTCCAGCTGCACTAGAGCCGCGATCATTTGATCTTTGGTTCCGCCTGCGGCGTCTATGCCTCGGTACGTGCATAACCCAGCAAGGGTGTCCTTTTTCTGCTTCTGATACCACTCCACTGTCATCGCCGCCATGGTTGCCAAATAAAAGATAGAAAAAGAAAAACGAAGAAACGGGAGGGGGATACTTGCAAGTACACACTAATGTCTCAGGACTAGTAACCACTGAGTCTGTTCTCCAAAACCTATGATGCAGGATTCCCGCAGGAACCGTGCAGGTCTTTAGTGAGAGGAATGATTGCTCAAACCAAATCACTAATGCTCTAGGATTATCCCACCGCTCTGCCACCAATATGTGACGAACAGCCCACGGCCGTTCGTCCACTTACGGGCGACGACTAACGGGGGTCCCGCTGCCACCAAAACGCGATGGACAGCGGACCCTGTGTCACCACTATGTCACAATCCCACCACTGACACCGGTGTATCAGCGGACGGAGGGACGTGACACAATGCCGGCACACGGCTATCACAGGCGCAGTGGGGCTTATCTTAGTTATCCCACCGCTGGCACCATGTGACAAAAATATCCAGCAAGCTAATCTCGCTCTACAATTTGCCGCAGGGGGAGTTTAATTTGGATGCCCCACCACTGCTATCAATCTTCCAAGTACTGCGGGGATTTGTGTATATCCCACTTTCTCAGTTCCACCTTGGAACTCGCAGCTCTCCGGCGCCCCCCTTACCCTCAGGTCAGTCAGGGAACTGCACCTAGGATAATTGGTCGCCGGACGGGCTGCCTGTTGTGAACCGGCAATTAGGCTTCTGCAGTAAGGGAATTATCAATGCTGTGGCCGCAGACCCTTATTCAGCAATATAAGACCCTTCTGTACTGCCAGCAAGCCGTAAAAGCCGTACACAACGCGCTGCCACCAGTCACGGTTACTTAATTCACAGTGTTAAATTAAGAGGGTCCGTGGCAAACCCCTTGAATTAGTAGCGATTATCTATCAAAGGCGTATAGTTCGATTCTTAGAGCATGGAGACAGATCTAAATAATTATTTCATTTATTTTCCGAAAGAGGACAGTGATCACAGATAAAAGTTGCTATAAAATTGAGACATAAAATATGTACAGTACAGGTATAAAATAAAAGTGGAGAAAACAAAGAGATTACACTCACAGTTCCATATTGTTCCTTAGGCAGACCATGCGGCTAAGGTGGGTGGAGGCGGAGCTGCACTTCTCCGCTCATCTGAGTTCTTGTCAGCACGGATTCTGCAGCTGTTCTGAGCTGGTTTGCCCAGGAAATGCCTTATAGACTTTCCTATGTGACATCACAGAGAGGTGCATTCTGGGTTGATCCCACCTCTCTTATCCAAGTTATGTTTTGGCTACAAAACTTAGATTAGCTATAACTTTATGGGAGAAGCTGGTATGGACTCATCAGTGGTATCATGTTTCCCAGCGTAATGAGCCCATCAAGAAAACATCAAACATCTATGCGATATGACCGTCCATTTGGGCGCAAATCCTATCTCATGTTCTGGACAGGGTAGAACTTCGAAACATACGCGGTCTCGAAGCTGGGACCGCTCAGGTTATAAAAATATGATTTTCATATCTCTAGGGTATTTGGTTCTTATGGTATAGTCTCTCATAGTTTTATTCGTTTCAAACAAAGAAGTTTAGTTCCCGCACTTTTTTTTCTCTTTCAGCTGAGAGAAGCCAAATGGTGTGAGGAAGATGGCCTAGCTAATTAACATTCCTGCTCTTCCAGAGGAAGTGGCAGGGTTGATAAAACCTGGGGGGAAGGAATTCCTACTACTGACAGTTTACAATGTCCTAGGATGGAGGATTTGTTAGCACATTGCAACAGAAAACATATCTTCGGGCATTGTACATCACAGTCTGTGCTTGTGTGATGTGTCTGATGTGTGGTCTGTGCTTGTGTGATGTGTCTGATGTGTGCTATGCGCTTGTGTGATGTGTCTGATGTGTGCTCTCTGCTTGTGTGATGTGTCTGATGTGTGCTCTGTGCTTGTGTGATGTGTCTGATGTGTGCTCTGTGCTTGTGTGATGTGTCTTATGTGTGCTCTCTGCTTGTGTGATGTGTCTGATGTGTGCACTGTGCTTGTGTGATGTGTCTGATGTGTGCTCTGTGCTTGTGTGATGTGTCTGATATGTGGTCTGTGCTTGCGTGATGTGTCTGATGTGTGTTCTGTGCTTGTGTGATGTGTCTGATGTGTGTTCTGTGCTTGTGTGATGTGTCTGATGTGTGCTCTATGCTTGTGTGATGTGTCTGATATGCGCTCTGAGCTTGTGTGATGTGTCTGATGTGCGCTCTATGCTTGTGTGATGTGTCTGATGTGTGCTCTGTGCTTGTGTGATGTGTCTGATGTGTGCTCTGTGCTTGTGTGATGTGTCTGGTGTGTGTTCTGTGCTTGTGTGATGTGTGTTATGTGTGCTCTGTGCTTGTGTGATGTGTCTGATGTGCGCTCTTTGCTTGTGTGATGTGTCTGATGTGTGCTCTGTGCTTGTGTGATGTGTCTGATATGTGGTCTGTGCTTGTGTGATGTGTCTGATGTGTGTTCTGTGCTTGTGTGATGTGTCTGATGTGTGATCTGTGCTTGTGTGATGTGTCTGATGTGTGATCTGTGCTTGTGTGATGTGTCTGATGTGTTTTCTGTGCTTGTGTGATGTGTCAGATGTGTGCTCTGTGCTTGTGTGATGTGTCTGATGTGTTCTCTGTGCTTGTGTGATGTGTCTGATGTGCGCTCTGTGCTTGTGTGATGTGTCTGATATGTGTTCTGTGCTTGTGTGATGTGTCAGATGTGTGCTCTGTGTTTGTGTGATGTGTCTGATGTGTGGTCTGTGCTTGTGTAATGTGTCTGATGTGTGCTCTGTTCTTGTGTGATGTGTCTGATGTGTGCTCTGGACTTGTGTGATGTGTCTGATGTGTGCTCTGTTCTTGTGTGATGTGTCTGATGTGTGCTCTGCACTTGTGTGATGTGTCTGATGTGTGTTCTGTGCTTGTGTGATGTGTCTGATGTGTGTTCTGTGCTTGTGCGATGTGTCTGATGTGTGCTCTGTGTTTGTGTGATGTGTCTGATGTGTGGTCTGTGCTTGTGTAATGTGTCTGATGTGTGCTTTGTACTTGTGTGATGTGTCTGATGTGTGCTCTATGCTTGTGTGATGTGTCTGATGTGTGCTTTGTGCTTGGTGATGTGTCTGATGTGTGCTCTGTGCTTGTGTGATGTGTCTGATGTGTGCTCTGTTCTTGTGTGATGTGTCTGATGTGTGGTCTGTGCTTGTGTAATGTGTCTGATGTGTGCTCTGTGTTTGTGTGATGTGTCTGATGTGTGCTCTGGACTTGTGTGATGTGTCTGATGTGTGCTACGTGCTTGGGTGATGTGTCTGATGTGTGCTCTGTGCTTGTGTAATGTGTCTGATGTGTGCTCTGTGTTTGTGTGATGTGTCTGATGTGTGCTCTGTGCTTGTGTAATGTGTCTGATGTGTGCTTTGTACTTGTGTGATGTGTCTGATGTGTGCTCTGTTCTTGTGTGATGTGTCTGATGTGTGCTTTGTGTTTGTGTGATGTGTCTGATGTGTGCTCTGTGCTTGTGTGATGTGTCTGATGTGTGGGCTGTGCTCGTATGATGTGTCTGATGTGTGTTCTGTCCTTGTGTGATGTGTCTGATGTGTGCTCTGTGCTAGGGTAATGTGTCTGATGTGTGCTAGGTGCTTGTGTGATGTGTCTGATGTGTGCTCTGTCCTTGTGTGATGTGTCTGATGTGTGCTCTGGACTTGTGTGATGTGTCTGATGTGTGCTCTATGCTAGGGTAATGTGTCTGATGTGTGCTATGTACTTGTGTGATGTGTATGATGTGTGCTCTGTTCTTGTGTGATGTGTCTGATGTGTGCTCTGGACTTGTGTGATGTGTCTGATGTGTGCTCTGTTCTTGTGTGATGTGTCTGATGTGTGCTCTGGGCTTGTGTGATGTGTCTGATGTGTGCTCTATGCTTGTGTGATGTGTCTGATGTGTGCTCTGGGCTTGTGTGATGTGTCTGATGTGTGCTCTATGCTTGTGTGATGTGTCTGATGTGTGCTTTGTGCTTGGTGATGTGTCTGATGTGTGCTCTGTGCTTGTGTGATGTGTCTGATGTGTGCTCTGTTCTTGTGTGATGTGTCTGATGTGTGCTATGTACTTGTGTGATGTGTCTGATGTGTGCTCTGTTCTTGTGTGATGTGTCTGATGTGTGGGCTGTGCTCGTATGATGTGTCTGATGTGTGTTCTGTGCTTGTGTGATGTGTCTGATGTGTGCTCTGTCCTTGTGCGATGTGTCTGATGTGTGCTCTGTGCTTGTGTGATGTGTCTGATGTGTGCTCTGTTCTTGTGTGATGTGTCTGATGTGTGCTCTGGGCTTGTGTGATGTGTCTGATGTGTGCTCTATGCTTGTGTGATGTGTCTGATGTGTGCTTTGTGCTTGGTGATGTGTCTGATGTGTGCTCTGTGCTTGTGTGATGTGTCTGATGTGTGTTCTGTGCTTGTGTGATGTGTCTGATGTGTGGTCTGTGCTTGTGTAATGTGTCTGATGTGTGCTCTGTTCTTGTGTGATGTGTCTGATGTGTGCTCTGGACTTGTGTGATGTGTCTGATGTGTGCTCTGTTCTTGTGTGATGTGTCTGATGTGTGCTCTGCACTTGTGTGATGTGTCTGATGTGTGTTCTGTGCTTGTGTGATGTGTCTGATGTGTGTTCTGTGCTTGTGTGATGTGTCTGATGTGTGCTCTGTGTTTGTGTGATGTGTCTGATGTGTGGTCTGTGCTTGTGTAATGTGTCTGATGTGTGCTTTGTACTTGTGTGATATGTCTGATGTGTGCTCTATGCTTGTGTGATGTGTCTGATGTGTGCTTTGTGCTTGGTGATGTGTCTGATGTGTGCTCTGTGCTTGTGTGATGTGTCTGATGTGTGCTCTGTTCTTGTGTGATGTGTCTGATGTGTGCTCTGGACTTGTGTGATGTGTCTGATGTGCGCTCTGTGCTTGTGTAATGTGTCTGATGTGTGCTCTGTGTTTGTGTGATGTGTCTGATGTGTGCTCTGTGCTTGTGTAATGTGTCTGATGTGTGCTTTGTACTTGTGTGATGTGTCTGATGTGTGCTCTGTTATTGTGTGATGTGTCTGATGTGTGCTTTGTGTTTGTGTGATGTGTCTGATGTGTGCTCTGTGCTTGTGTGATGTGTCTGATGTGTGGGCTGTGCTCGTATGATGTGTCTGATGTGTGTTGTGTGCTTGTGTGATGTGTCTGATGTGTGCTCTGTCCTTGTGTGATGTGTCTGATGTGTGCTCTGTGCTAGGGTAATGTGTCTGATGTGTGCTAGGTGCTTGTGTGATGTGTCTGATGTGTGCTCTGTCCTTGTGTGATGTGTCTGATGTGTGCTCTGTGCTTGTGTGATGTGTCTGATGTGTGCTCTGGACTTGTGTGATGTGTCTGATGTGTGCTCTATGCTAGGGTAATGTGTCTGATGTGTGCTATGTACTTGTGTGATGTGTCTAATGTGTGCTCTGTTCTTGTGTGATGTGTCTGATGTGTGCTCTGTGCTTGTGTGATGTGTCTGATGTGTGCTCTGTGCTTGTGTGATGTGTCTGATGTGTGCTCTGTGCTTGTGTGATGTGTCTGATGTGTGCTCTGTTCTTGTGTGATGTGTCTGATGTGTGCTCCGGGCTTGTGAGATGTGTCTGATGTGTGCTCTATGCTTGTGTGATGTGTCTGATGTGTGCTTTGTGCTTGGTGATGTGTCTGATGTGTGCTCTGTGCTTGTGTGATGTGTCTGATGTGTGCTCTGTTCTTGTGTGATGTGTCTGATGTGTGCTCTGGACTTGTGTGATGTGTCTGATGTGTGCTCTGTTCTTGTGTGATGTGTCTGATGTGTGCTTTGTGTTTGTGTGATGTGTCTGATGTGTGCTCTGTGCTTGTGTGATGTGTCATATGTGTTCTATGCTTGTGTGATGTGCCTGATGTGTGCTCTGTGCTTGTGTGATGTGTCTGGTGTGTGCTCTGTGCTTGTGTGATGTGTCTGATGTGTTCTCTGTGCTTGTGTGATGTGTCTGATGTGCGCTCTGTGCTTGTGTGATATGTCTGATGTGTGCTCTGTGCTTTTGTGATGTGTCTTACGTGCGCACTGTGCTTGTGTGATGTGTCTGATGTGCGTTCTGCGCTTCTGTGATGTGTCTGATGTGTGCTCTGTGCTTGTGAGATGTGTCTGATGTGTGTTCTGTGCTTGTGTGATGCGTCTGATGTGTGTTCTGTGCTTGTGTGATGTGTGCACTGTGCTTGTGTTATGTGCCTGATGTGTGCTCTGTGCTTGTGTGATGTGTCTGATGTGTGCACTGTGCTTGTGTGATGTGTCTGATGTGTGCTCTGTGCTTGTGTAATGTGTATGATGTGCTCTCTTTGCTTGTGTAATGTGTCTGATGTGTGCTATGTGCTTCTGTGATGTGTCTGATGTGTGCTCAGTGCTTGTGTGATGTGTCTGATGTGTGCTCTGTGCTTGTGTGATATGTCTGATGTGTTCACTGTGCTTGTGTGATGTGTCTGATGTGTGCTCTGTGCTTGTGTGATGTGTCTGATGTGTGCTCTGTACTTGTGTGATGTGTCTGATGTGTGCTCTGTGCTTGTGTGATGTGTCTGATGTGCGCTCTGTGCTTGGGTAATGTGTCTGATGTGTGCTATGTGCTTGTGTAATGTGTCTGATGTTTGCTCTGTGCTTGTGTGATGTGTCTGATGTGTGCTCTGTGCTTGGGTAATGTGTCTGATGTGTACTCTGTCCTTGTGTGATGTGTCTGATGTGCGCTCTGTGCTTGTGTAATGTGTCTGATGTGTGCTATGTGCTTCTGTGATGTGTCTGATGTGTGCTCAGTGCTTGTGTGATGTGTCTGATGTGTGCTCTGTGCTTGTGTGATATGTCTGATGTGTTCACTGTGCTTGTGTGATGTGTCTGATGTGTCTTCTGTGCTTGTGTGATATGTCTGATGTGTCTTCTGTGCTTGTGTGATGTGTCTGATGTGTGCTCTGTGCTTGTGTGATGTGTCTGATGTGTTCACTGTGCTTGTGTGATGTGTCTTATATGTGGGCTGTGCTTGTGTGATGTGTCTGATGTGTGCTCTGTGCTTGTGTGATGTGTCTGATGTGTGCTCTGTGCTTGTATGATGTGTCTGATGTGCGCTCTGTGCTTGGGTAATGTGTCTGATGTGTGCTATGTGCTTGTGTAATGTGTCTGATGTTTGCTCTGTGCTTGTGTGATGTGTCTGATGTGTGCTCTGTGCTTGGGTAATGTGTCTGATGTGTACTCTGTCCTTGTGTGATGTGTCTGATGTGCGCTCTGTGCTTGTGTAATGTGTCTGATGTGTGCTATGTGCTTCTGTGATGTGTCTGATGTGTGCTCAGTGCTTGTGTGATGTGTCTGATGTGTGCTCTGTGCTTGTGTGATATGTCTGATGTGTTCACTGTGCTTGTGTGATGTGTCTGATGTGTCTTCTGTACTTGTGTGATATGTCTGATGTGTCTTCTGTGCTTGTGTGATGTGTCTGATGTGTGCTCTGTGCTTGTGTGATGTGTCTGATGTGTTCACTGTGCTTGTGTGATGTGTCTTATATGTGGGCTGTGCTTGTGTGATGTGTCTGATGTGTGCTCTGTGCTTGTGTGATGTGTCTGATGTGTGCTCTGTGCTTGTATGATGTGTCTGATGTGTGCTCTGTGCTTGTGTGATGTGTCTGATGTGTGTTCTGCGCTTGTGTGATGTGTCTGATGTGTGCTCTGTGCTTGTGTGATGTGTCTGATGTGTGCTCTGTGCTTGTGTGATGTGTCTGATGTGTGGGCTGTGCTCGTATGATGTGTCTGATGTGTGTTCTGTGCTTGTGTGATGTGTCTGATGTGTGCTCTGTCCTTGTGTGATGTGTCTGATGTGTGCTCTATGCTAGGGTAATGTGTCTGATGTGTGCTAGGTGCTTGTGTGATGTGTCTGATGTGTGCTCTGGACTTGTGTGATGTGTCTGATGTGTGCACTGTTCTTGTGTGATGTGTCTGATGTGTGTTCTGTGCTTGTGTGATGTGTCTGATGTGTGTTCTGTGCTTGTGTGATGTGTCTGATGTGTGCTCTGTGTTTGTGTGATGTGTCTGATGTGTGCTCTGTGCTTGTGTAATGTGTCTGATGTGTGCTTTGTACTTCTGTGATGTGTCTGATGTGTGCTCTATGCTTGTGTGATGTGTCTGATGTGTGCTTTGTGCTTGGTGATGTGTCTGATGTGTGCTCTGTGCTTGTGTGACGTGTCTGATGTGTGCTCTGTTCTTGTGTGATGTGTCTGATGTGTGCTCTGGACTTGTGTGATGTGTCTGATGTGTGCTCTATGCTAGGGTAATGTGTCTGATGTGTGCTATGCGCTTGTGTGATGTGTCTGATGTGTGTTCTGTGCTTGTGTGATGTGTCTGATGTGTGCTCTGTGTTTGTGTGATGTGTCTGATGTGTGCTCTGTGCTTGTGTAATGTGTCTGATGTGTGCTTTGTACTTGTGTGATGTGTCTGATGTGTGCTATGCGCTTGTGTGATGTGTCTGAAGTGTGCTCTGTGTTTGTGTGATGTGTCTGATGTGTGCTCTATGCTTGTGTGATGTGTCTGATGTGTGCTTTGTGCTTGGTGATGTGTCTGATGTGTGCTCTGTGCTTGTGTGATGTGTCTGATTTGTGCTCTATGCTAGGGTAATGTGTCTGATGTGTGCTCTGTTCTTGTGTGATATGTCTGATGTGTGCTCTGTTCTTGTGTGATGTGTCTGATGTGTGCTTTGTGTTTGTGTGATGTGTCTGATGTGTGCTCTGCACTTGTGTGATGTGTCTGAAGTGTGCTCTGTGTTTGTGTGATGTGTCTGATGTGTGCTCTATGCTTGTGTGATGTGTCTGATGTGTGCTTTGTGCTTGGTGATGTGTCTGATGTGTGCTCTGTGCTTGTGTGATGTGTCTGATTTGTGCTCTATGCTAGGGTAATGTGTCTGATGTGTGCTCTGTTCTTGTGTGATGTGTCTGATGTGTGCTCTGTTCTTGTGTGATGTGTCTGATGTGTGCTTTGTGTTTGTGTGATGTGTCTGATGTGTGCTCTGCACTTGTGTGATGTGTCTGATGTGTGCTCTGTTCTTGCGTGATGTGTCTGATGTGTGCTCTGGACTTGTGTGATGTGTCTGATGTGTGCTCTATGCTAGGGTAATGTGTCTGATGTGTGCTATGCGCTTGTGTGATGTGTCTGATGTGTGCTCTGTGTTTGTGTGATGTGTCTGATGTGTGCTCTGTGCTTGTGTAATGTGTCTGATGTGTGCTTTGTACTTGTGTGATGTGTCTGATGTGTGCTATGCGCTTGTGTGATGTGTCTGAAGTGTGCTCTGTGTTTGTGTGATGTGTCTGATGTGTGCTCTATGCTTGTGTGATGTGTCTGATGTGTGCTATGTACTTGTGTGATGTGTCTGATGTGTCTTCTGTGCTTGTGTGATGTGTCTGATGTGTGCTCTGTGCTTGTGTGATGTGTCTGATGTGTGCTCTATGCTAGGGTAATGTGTCTGATGTGTGCTATGTACTTGTGTGATGTGTCTGATGTGTCTTCTGTGCTTGTGTGATGTGTCTGATGTGTGCTCTGTGCTTGTGTGATGTGTCTGATGTGTGCTCTGTGCTTGGGTGATGTGTCTGATGTGTGTTCTGCGCTTGTGTGATATGTCTGATGTGTGCTCTGTGCTTGTGTGATGTGTCTGATGTGTGCTCTGTGCTTGTGTGATGTGTCTGATGTGTGCTCTGTTCTTGTGTGATGTGTCTGATGTGTGCTCTGTTCTTGTGTGATGTGTCTGATGTGTGCTTTGTGTTTGTGTGATGTGTCTGATGTGTGCTCTGCACTTGTGTGATGTGTCTGATGTGTGCTCTGTTCTTGCGTGATGTGTCTGATGTGTGCTCTGGACTTGTGTGATGTGTCTGATGTGTGCTCTATGCTAGGGTAATGTGTCTGATGTGTGCTATGCGCTTGTGTGATGTGTCTGATGTGTGCTCTGTGTTTGTGTGATGTGTCTGATGTGTGCTCTGTGCTTGTGTAATGTGTCTGATGTGTGCTTTGTACTTGTGTGATGTGTCTGATGTGTGCTATGCGCTTGTGTGATGTGTCTGAAGTGTGCTCTGTGTTTGTGTGATGTGTCTGATGTGTGCTCTATGCTTGTGTGATGTGTCTGATGTGTGCTATGTACTTGTGTGATGTGTCTGATGTGTCTTCTGTGCTTGTGTGATGTGTCTGATGTGTGCTCTGTGCTTGTGTGATGTGTCTGATGTGTGCTCTATGCTAGGGTAATGTGTCTGATGTGTGCTATGTACTTGTGTGATGTGTCTGATGTGTCTTCTGTGCTTGTGTGATGTGTCTGATGTGTGCTCTGTGCTTGTGTGATGTGTCTGATGTGTGCTCTGTGCTTGGGTGATGTGTCTGATGTGTGTTCTGCGCTTGTGTGATATGTCTGATGTGTGCTCTGTGCTTGTGTGATGTGTCTGATGTGTGCTCTGTGCTTGTGTGATGTGTCTGATGTGTGCTCTGTTCTTGTGTGATGTGTCTGATGTGTGCTCTGGACTTGTGTGATGTGTCTGATGTGTGCTCTGTTCTTGTGTGATGTGTCTGATGTGTGCTCTGGACTTGTGTGATGTGTCTGATGTGACGAACAGCCCACCGCCGTTCGTCCACTTACGGGCGACACTAACGGGAGTCCCGCTGCCACCAAAACGCGATGGACAGCGGACCCTGTGTCACCACTATGTCACAGTCCCACCACTGACACGGGTGTATCAGCGGACGGAGGGGCGTGACACAATGCCGGCACACGGCTATCACAGGCGCAGTGGGGCTTATCTTAGTTATCCCACCGCTGGCACCATGTGACAAAAATATCCAGCAAGCTAATCTCGCTCTACAATTTGCCGCAGGGGGAGTTTAATTTGGATGCCCCACCACTGCTATCAATCTTCCAAGTACTGCGGGGATTTGTGTATATCCCACTTTCTCAGTTCCACCTTGGAACTCGCAGCTCTCCGGCGCCCCCCTTACCCTCAGGTCAGTCAGGGAACTGCACCTAGGATAATTGGTCGCCGGACGGGCTGCCTGTTGTGAACCGGCAATTAGGCTTCTGCAGTAAGGGAATTATCAATGCTGTGGCTGAAGCCCCTTACTCAGCAATATAAGACCCTTCTAGACTGCCAGCAAGCCTCTATAGCCGTATACAACGTGCTGCCACCAGTCACGGTTACTTAATTCACAGTGTTAAATTAAGAGGGTCCGTGGCAAACCCCTTGAATTAGTAGCGATTATCTAACAAAGGCGTATAGTTCGAGTCTTAGAGCATAGAGACAGATCTAAATAATTATTTCATTTATTTTCCGAAAGAGGACAGTGGTTACAGATAAAAGTTGCTATAAAATTGAGACATAAAATATGTACAGTACAGGTATAAAATAAAAGTGGAGAAAACAAAGAGATTGCACTCACAGTTCCATATTGTTCCTTAGGCGGACCATGCGGCTAAGGTGGGTGGAGGCGGAGCTGCACTTCTCCGCTCATCTGAGTTCTTGTCAGCACGGACTCTGCAGCTGTTCTGAGCTGGTTTGCCCAGGAAATGCCTTATAGACTTTCCTATGTGACATCACAGAGAGGTGCATTCTGGGTTGATCCCACCTCTCTTATCCAAGTTATGTTTTGGCTACAAAACTTAGATTAGCTATAACTTTATGGGAGAAGCTGGTATGGACTCATCAGTGGTATCATGTTTCCCAGCGTAATGAGCCCATCAAGAAAACATCAAACATCTATGCGATATGACCGTCCATTTGGGCGCAAATCCTATCTCATGTTCTGGACAGGGTAGAACTTCGAAACATACGCGGTCTCGAAGCTGGGACCGCTCAGGTTACAAAAATATGATTTTCATATCTCTAGGGTATTTGGTTCTTATGGTATAGTCTCTCATAGTTTTATTTGTTTCAAACAAAGAAGTTTAGTTCCCGCACTTTTTTCTCTTTCAGCTGAGAGAAGCCAAATGGTGTGAGGAAGATGGTCTAGCTAATTAACATTCCTGCTCTTCCAGAGGAAGTGGCAGGGTTGGTAAAACCTGGGGGGAAGGAATTCCTACTACTGACAGTTTACAATGTCCTAGGATGGAGGATTTGTTAGCACATTGCAACAGAAAACATATCTTGCAGATATTGTACATCACACCTCCCCCCTTAAGAGGGCGCTAAGGAGGCATTACCTCTCGGTAATCGGTTATGCGCACCTCAGCGGGTTCGCCCCGGCGGGACAACCCATCGGCATTGCCGTTTTCACTGCCCTTCCTGTGTTTTACAGTAAAATCGTACTGTTGAAGGGCAAGGCTCCAGCGGAGCAATCTTCCATTGGTTCCGGACACTGTGTGCAACCAGCTCAGAGGGTTGTGATCGGTTACCACCGTGAAGGCGCGCCCATACAGGTAGGGCTGCAAACGCTGCAGTGCCCACACCATGGCCAGACACTCCTTCTCGATGGTCGAGTATGCCACTTCCCTCGGCAAAAGTTTCCGGCTCAGGTACAACACGGGGTGCTCTTGGTCCCCCGAGTCGACCTGGCTAAGCACAGCACCAAGGCCAAACTCGCTGGCGTCGGTCTGTACCAGAAACGGGCGACTGCTGTCGACTGCTCTCAAAACTGGAGAGTTGCACAGGGCTGCTTTCAAAGCTTGGAAAGCCGCCTCACAGTCATCTGTCCAGTTGACTGTTTGGGGTAGCCTCTGCTTGGTGAGGTCAGTCAAGGGTTTGGCAAGGGCGCTATAGTCCTGTACGAACCGCCTATAGTACCCTGCAGTGCCCAAGAAGGACTTCACCTGTTTCTTGGTCCTGGGGGTGGGCCAGGACACGATTGCGTCCACTTTTCCTGGCTCCGGACTCATGGAACCCCCGCCTACCCGGTGCCCCAGGTAGTGGACCTTGCGCATGCCTATCTGGCACTTCCCCGGCTTGATGGTCAGGCCTGCCTGGTGAAGACGCTTGAGCACCTCCTGGAGGTGCTGAAGGTGTTCCTCCCAGGTGGAACTGAAGACGGCAATATCGTCTAAGTACGCCACGGCGTACTCCTCCAGTCCCCGAAGCAGGTGGTTGACCATCCGCTGGAAAGTGGCAGGGGCATTCTTCATGCCGAAGGGCATGACCGTGGACTCGTACAGTCCAAAGGGGGTGATAAAGGTGGATTTCTCCTGCGCCTCAGGGCTCAGGGGAATCTGCCAGTATCCCCGACTCAAATCCATGATGGATATGTAGTTGGCGTTTGTCAACCGCTCGAGCAGATCCTCGATGCGCGGCATTGGGTGGGCATCAGAGGTTGTGATGGCGTTGAGCCCCCTGTAGTCCACGCAGAACCGGGTGGTTCGATCCTTTTTAGGAACGAGGACTACAGGTGAAGCCCACGCACCTTTTGACCGTCGAATCACTCCCAGCCTTAACATCTCATCGATCTCTTGGCGCATGACTTGTTGCACCGTTTCAGAGATCCGATAAGGTGTTCGCCGTAATGGGGCATGATTCCCGGTGTCCACCTCATGAACCGCTAACTCCGTCCTCCCAGGACGGTTGGTGAACACGGGCCGGAAGAGTTCCAGGGTGGCCATCAACTGCAACCGCTGGGACACGGTGAGCGAACCACTTATCTCCATGTCCTCAATGGACCCATTGGCCTTGGCCTGGGCCAGCATGTCCAGGAGGGAATCTTCCTCCCCATCCTCTGGCAGATTGCAGACCGGTAGGATGCAAGCTTCACGTTCGTAGTGCGCCTTCAGCATGTTGACGTGAAAGGCCTTGCGCCTACCCCGAGCATGGTCAAGCGTGACCACGTAGGTGACCGGGTTGAGCTGTTGGTGGACGACGTACGGGCCTTCCCAGGCTGCCTGAAGCTTATCCGTTGGTACAGGGACCAGCGCCCACACCTTTTGACCCACCTGGTAGGTCCGCTCCCGGGCGTTCTGGTCGTACCAGTGCTTCTGGTCAGCCTGAGCCTGCGTCATGTTGTCATGCACCAACTGCGTCAAGGTCTGCATCTTGTCACGGAAGCGCATGACATAATCCACGATGGACACTTCTGTGGGGTTTGGCTCATCTTCCCAGGATTCTCTTATCAACCCAAGGGGTCCCCGGACTCGCCTGCCATACAGGAGCTCGAAGGGGGAGAACCCGGTCGAGGCCTGCGGAACTTCTCTGTAAGCGAACAGCAGGTGTGGGAGGTACCGCTCCCAGTCGCGCCCTTGGGTCTCAACCAGTATGCAGAGCATATGTTTGAGGGTACCGTTGAAGCGTTCACACAAACCATTAGTCTGTGGGTGATACGGACTCGATACCAGGTGCGTCACCTGCATTTTCTCACAGAGAGCCTCCATTAGGCGAGACATGAATTGGGGCCCTTGATCGGTAAGCATCTCCCTGGGAAATCCTACTCTTGAAAAGATGGTCACCAGTGCGTCAGCCACCTTATCTGCCCTGGTTGAAGACAGAGCTACTGCCTCTGGGTACCGGGTAGCGTAGTCTACCACAGTGAGAATGTATCGCTTTCCGGAGCTGCTGGGGACGGACAGCGGTCCTACAATGTCCACCGCGATTCTCTGGAAAGGCTCCTCTATCACTGGCAAAGGAATAAGGGGAGCCTGAAGAGCAGGCCCCGCCTTACCCACTTTTTGACAGGTGGTGCAGGAGCGGCAGTAGTGTGTTACATCTGTCCCCATCTTGGGCCAATAGAAGTGTTGAGACAGCCGTGCCTTTGTTTTGCTGATCCCCAAGTGTCCAGCGAGTGGAATCTCATGGGCAATCCGCAACAACTCGGTTCTGAACTGATAGGGGACGACCAGCTGTCTTTCCCTCAACCACTCCTTTTTAGGATCTCCGGGTACTGTCTCCCGGTACAACCTTCCTCGTTCCCAGAACACCCTCTCCTTATCAGGCTTGGAGGTGGGCGTCTCAGCGAGACCTCTCAATTTCTCCAGGCTGGCATCTGAGTGCAGAGCAGCCTGGAACTCCATGCTGGAGGCTGCCAGAAGTGACGTCAGGGTACCTCCTTTACTGGGACCCTCTGGAAACGGCTCTGGGTTCACCTCTGGTTCAGTCTCTCCTGTAGCAGCAGAGGGTCCAGAAGACAGTGCGTTACCTGCGATCTGGGCACTCTGACTGCGTGTGACAGCTGCTATGTATGCTGTCTCCCTGGGGATTTCTACAGACCCACCAGCCGGTGCTGCCCTGGGCTCTCCCTCCCCATCCACCCCCAACACTTTAGGAGCAGTGCTACTTATGGGCCAGTTACCTTCCTCGGTGGCACTGGTCAGCTGCATGGCATTACCTTCCTCATGGTCCCCATGCACCTCCCCATTCTCTTGAGCACCGTTGCTTGCTCCTGCCAGGGGTTCCTCAGCCGTCTCACTCCGCAGAGTGACGGGGCTGAGCACCTCGGTACCTGTGGACACATCTACCGTTTCAAAGAAAGGGTTAACGGGTTCAGTCGGCACAGATACATCATCATTCCTAGGAAAAGAATGGTTATCAGTTTGCTTTGGTACATTCACATCAGCATCAGCATCATACCTTGGGAAAGAATGGTTGTTAGTTGCATCATTACTCATCAAGGCATTAGCAGGTAACACATTCAGTTTCCCATCATCAACATCATCAGGGTTAACGTTACCCTCATTATCAGTTTGGGGAAGGGTGTCAGGGACATAGTATGCAACCATCCTCCCCAAGTCAGTCCCCAATAAAACATCAGTGGGCAAATTTTCAGACACTCCCACCTCCCTCAACCCGCTC
Source organism: Dendrobates tinctorius (assembly GCF_039654945.1). Taxonomy (NCBI): domain Eukaryota; kingdom Metazoa; phylum Chordata; class Amphibia; order Anura; family Dendrobatidae; genus Dendrobates; species Dendrobates tinctorius. The sequence continues at coordinate 28,028,723 of NW_027361696.1, read as the reverse complement.
CCGGCACCCCAATCAAGAAAAACTCGTGCCACTGGCAAGGGACAACGGGTGCCTCCAATCCCGGTGACAGTCAGGGTTTTCCCCTCAACAAACTCTTCAGGGGCCGCCAGTCCAGGACGGATGAGGGTTCGTTCAGCCCCGGTGTCCTTGAGGCCTGTAGCAAGACGGGCCCCCACCTGAACAGGTTGAACGTTGTCGTCAGCCCTCCCAACCACACCTCCCACCAAAAGAACAGAGGCGTTGGGCCCGGGGGCCTTGGCTGGGGGGTTCTTCGGCCTATTCGGACAGGTGTAAAAGAAGTGACCAGGCCGCTGGCAGTGGTGACACAGGCGACTGTCAGTAGCCGGCCTGCTGTTGGCAACAGGGACAGGGCCTCCGGAGGGACGGCTAGCTGGGGCATTGGGGTTGGTTGCTGGCTTACCCCCTTTCCAGCTGGTGGCGACTGGTCTCCGCGTCTCGGTCTTCCGGTTGGCCTCGTGGTTGTCGGCGATCTGCGCCGCTTTGTCCGCGTTCGTTGGTTCGCGGTCCAGGATGAACTGTCGGATCTCAGCTGGGCAGAGATGCAGGAACTGGTCTTTGATCATCAGGTCCCGTAGCTGCTCAAAGGTTTCAACGGACAGTCCTTGGATCCACTGGTCAAAGTGGGTCCTGAGTCCTTGCACCACATCACTGTAGCTATCGTGTGGGCCACGTTGGAGGTGTCGGAACTTCTTTCGGTATACCTCAGGTGTCAGCCGGTATTTGGCGATCAGCGCCTGCTTTATGGCATCATAGTCGTCATCGGCTTCTGGCGGAAGAGAAGCAAATGCCTCCAGGGCTTTGCCTTTTAGCCCTGGGGTCAAGTACCTTGCCCATTGGTCTCTGGGCAGCTGGTACTGTCTGCAGGCTTTCTCAAAGGCTCGCAGAAACGTGTCCAAGTCCCCGTCCTTTTCCATCACGGGAAAATGCTCTGGCCGGGGTTTAGGAGTCTGGATGCTGCTGGGCTCACCGCTCCGGGCTGTGGGGGCATTCCCACCCCGCTGGAGTACCTCCAGTTCATGGGCCCTCTGCGCCTGGCGCTCGGCTCTCTCAGCCTCAGCTTGGCGCTCACGTTCGGCTTGGGCCTCCTGCCGATATTGCTGGATCAGCCTCACCCGCCCATCCCTGTCTTCGGCGGGGAGTTCGTCCAAGGCCATTTGCAGATAGGGGTCCACCCCGTTCTGGTTGAATGTGGGGCCAGCGCTCAGGAGTGGAGCCTCTGCTGCAGCCCCATGGCAACTTGGGCCAACTTCTGCGCTCGCTGGATTCTGGTCGTTGTCCAGCTGCACTAGAGCCGCGATCATTTGATCTTTGGTTCCGCCTGCGGCGTCTATGCCTCGGTACGTGCATAACCCAGCAAGGGTGTCCTTTTTCTGCTTCTGATACCACTCCACTGTCATCGCCGCCATGGTTGCCAAATAAAAGATAGAAAAAGAAAAACGAAGAAACGGGAGGGGGATACTTGCAAGTACACACTAATGTCTCAGGACTAGTAACCACTGAGTCTGTTCTCCAAAACCTATGATGCAGGATTCCCGCAGGAACCGTGCAGGTCTTTAGTGAGAGGAATTATTGCTCAAACCAAATCACTAATGCTCTAGGATTATCCCACCGCTGCCACCAATATGTGACGAACAGCCCACCGCCGTTCGTCCACTTACGGGCGACACTAACGGGAGTCCCGCTGCCACCAAAACGCGACGGACAGCGGACCCTGTGTCACCACTATGTCACAGTCCCACCACTGACACGGGTGTATCAGCGGACGGAGGGGCGTGACACAATGCCGGCACACGGCTATCACAGGCGCAGTGGGGCTTATCTTAGTTATCCCACCGCTGGCACCATGTGACAAAAATATCCAGCAAGCTAATCTCGCTCTACAATTTGCCGCAGGGGGAGTTTAATTTGGATGCCCCACCACTGCTATCAATCTTCCAAGTACTGCGGGGATTTGTGTATATCCCACTTTCTCAGTTCCACCTTGGAACTCGCAGCTCTCCGGCGCCCCCCTTACCCTCAGGTCAGTCAGGGAACTGCACCTAGGATAATTGGTCGCCGGACGGGCTGCCTGTTGTGAACCGGCAATTAGGCTTCTGCAGTAAGGGAATTATCAATGCTGTGGCTGAAGCCCCTTACTCAGCAATATAAGACCCTTCTAGACTGCCAGCAAGCCTCTATAGCCGTATACAACGTGCTGCCACCAGTCACGGTTACTTAATTCACAGTGTTAAATTAAGAGGGTCCGTGGCAAACCCCTTGAATTAGTAGCGATTATCTAACAAAGGCGTATAGTTCGAGTCTTAGAGCATAGAGACAGATCTAAATAATTATTTCATTTATTTTCCGAAAGAGGACAGTGGTTACAGATAAAAGTTGCTATAAAATTGAGACATAAAATATGTACAGTACAGGTATAAAATAAAAGTGGAGAAAACAAAGAGATTGCACTCACAGTTCCATATTGTTCCTTAGGCGGACCATGCGGCTAAGGTGGGTGGAGGCGGAGCTGCACTTCTCCGCTCATCTGAGTTCTTGTCAGCACGGACTCTGCAGCTGTTCTGAGCTGGTTTGCCCAGGAAATGCCTTATAGACTTTCCTATGTGACATCACAGAGAGGTGCATTCTGGGTTGATCCCACCTCTCTTATCCAAGTTATGTTTTGGCTACAAAACTTAGATTAGCTATAACTTTATGGGAGAAGCTGGTATGGACTCATCAGTGGTATCATGTTTCCCAGCGTAATGAGCCCATCAAGAAAACATCAAACATCTATGCGATATGACCGTCCATTTGGGCGCAAATCCTATCTCATGTTCTGGACAGGGTAGAACTTCGAAACATACGCGGTCTCGAAGCTGGGACCGCTCAGGTTACAAAAATATGATTTTCATATCTCTAGGGTATTTGGTTCTTATGGTATAGTCTCTCATAGTTTTATTTGTTTCAAACAAAGAAGTTTAGTTCCCGCACTTTTTTCTCTTTCAGCTGAGAGAAGCCAAATGGTGTGAGGAAGATGGTCTAGCTAATTAACATTCCTGCTCTTCCAGAGGAAGTGGCAGGGTTGGTAAAACCTGGGGGGAAGGAATTCCTACTACTGACAGTTTACAATGTCCTAGGATGGAGGATTTGTTAGCACATTGCAACAGAAAACATATCTTGCAGATATTGTACATCACATCTGATGTGTGCTCTGTTCTTGTGTGATGTGTCTGATGTGTGCTCTGCACTTGTGTGATGTGTCTGATGTGTGCTCTGTGCTTGTGTGATGTGTCTGATGTGTGCTCTGTGCTTGTGTAATGTGTCTGATGTGTGTTCTGTGCTTGTGTGATGTGTCTGATGTGTGCACTGTGCTTGTGTGATGTGTCTGTTGTGTGGTCTGTGCTTGTGTGATGTGTGCTATGTGCTTGTGTGATGTGTCTGATGTGTGCTCTGTGCTTGTGTGATGTGTCTGATGTGTGCTCTGTGCTTGTGTAATGTGTCTGATGTGTGCTATGTGCTTGTGTAATGTGTCTGATGTGTGCTCTGTGCTTGTGTAATGTGTCTGATGTGTGCTCTGTGCTTGTGTGATGTGTCTGATATGTGGTCTGTGCTTGTGTGATGTGTCTGATGTGTGTTCTGTGCTTGTGAGATGTGTCTGATGTGTGTTCTGTGCTTGTGTGATGTGTCTGATGTGTGCTCTATGCTTGTGTGATGTGTCTGATGTGCGCTCTGAGCTTGTGTGATGTGTCTGATGTGCGCTCTGTGCTTGTGTGATGTGTCTGATGTGTGCTCTGTTCTTGTGTGATGTGTCTGATGTGTGCTTTGTGTTTGTGTGATGTGTCTGATGTGTGCTCTGTGCTTGTGTGATGTGTCTGATGTGTGCTCTGTGCTTGTGTGATGTGTCTGATGTGTGCACTGTGCTTGTGTAATGTGTCTGATGTGTGTTCTGTGCTAGTGTGATGTGTCTGATGTGTGCTCTGTTCTTGTGTGATGTGTCTGATGTGTGCTTTGTGTTTGTGTGATGTGTCTGATGTGTGCTCTGTGCTTGTGTGATGTGTCTGATGTGTGCTCTGTGCTTGTGTGATGTGTCTGATGTGTGCACTGTGCTTGTGTGATGTGTCTGATGTGTGCTCTGTTCTTGTGTGATGTGTCTGATGTGTGCTTTGTGTTTGTGTGATGTGTCTGATGTGTGCTTTGTGCTTGTGTGATGTGTCTGATGTGTGCTCTGTGCTTGTGTGATGTGTCTGATGTGTGCTCTGTGCTTGTGTGATGTGTCTGATGTGTGTTCTGTGCTAGTGTGATTTGTCAGACGTGCGCACTGCGCTTGTGTGATGTGTCTGATGTGTGCTATGTGCTTGTGTGATGTGTCTGATGTGTGTTCTGTGCTTGTGTGATGTGTCTGATGTGTGCTCTGTGCTTGTGTGATGTGTCTGATATGTGGTCTGTGCTTGTGTGATGTGTCTGATGTGTGGTCTGTGCTTGTGTGATGTGTCTGATGTGTGCTATGCGCTTGTGTGATGTGTCTGATGTGTGCTCTCTGCTTGTGTGATGTGTCTGATGTGTGCTCTGTGCTTGTGTGATGTGTCTGATGTGTGCTCTGTGCTTGTGTGATGTGTCTTATGTGTGCTCTCTGCTTGTGTGATGTGTCTGATGTGTGCACTGTGCTTGTGTGATGTGTCTGATGTGTGCTCTGTGCTTGTGTGATGTGTCTGATATGTGGTCTGTGCTTGTGTGATGTGTCTGATGTGTGTTCTGTGCTTGTGTGATGTGTCTGATGTGTGTTCTGTGCTTGTGTGATGTGTCTGATGTGTGCTCTATGCTTGTGTGATGTGTCTGATGTGCGCTCTGAGCTTGTGTGATGTGTCTGATGTGCGCTCTGTGCTTGTGTGATGTGTCTGATGTGTGCTCTGTGCTTGTGTGATGTGTCTGGTGTGTGTTCTGTGCTTGTGTGATGTGTCTGATGTGTGCTCTGTGCTTGTGTGATGTGTCTGATGTGCGCTCTTTGCTTGTGTGATGTGTCTGATGTGTGCTCTGTGCTTGTGTGATGTGTCTGATGTGTGCTCTGTGCTTGTGTGATGTGTCTGATATGTGGTCTGTGCTTGTGTGATGTGTCTGATGTGTGTTCTGTGCTTGTGTGATGTGTCTGATGTGTGATCTGTGCTTGTGTGATGTGTCTGATGTGTGCTCTGTGCTTGTGTGATGTGTCTGATGTGTGCTCTATGCTTGTGTGATGTGTCTGATGTGCGCTCTGTGCTTGTGTGATGTGTCTGATGTGCGCTCTGTACTTGTGGGATGTGTCTGATGTGTGTTCTGTGCTTGTGTGACGTGTCTCATGTGTGTTCTGTGCTTGTGTGATGTGTCTGATGTGTGCTATGTGCTTGTGTGATGTGTCTGATGTGTGCTTTGTGTTTGTGTGATGTGTCTGATGTGTGCTATGTGCTTGTGTGATGTGTCTGATGTGTGCTCTGTTCTTGTGTGATGTGTCTGATGTGTGCTCTGTGTTTGTGTGATGTGTCTGATGTGTGCTCTGTGCTTGTGTGATGTGTCTGATGTGTGCTCTGTGCTTGTGTGATGTGTCTGATGTGTGCTCTGTGCTTGTGTAATGTGTCTGAAGTGTGCTTTGTACTTGTGTGATGTGTCTGATGTGTGCTCTGTGCTTGTGTAATGTGTCTGATGTGTGCTTTGTAATTGTGTGATGTGTCTGATGTGTGCTCTATGCTTGTGTGATGTGTCTGATGTGTGCTTTGTGCTTGGTGATGTGTCTGATGTGTGCTCTGTGCTTGTGTGATGTGTCTGATGTGTGCTCTGTGCTTGTGTGATGTGTCTGGTGTGTGTTCTGTGCTTGTGTGATGTGTCTGATGTGTGCTCTGTGCTTGTGTGATGTGTCTGATGTGCGCTCTTTGCTTGTGTGATGTGTCTGATGTGTGCTCTGTGCTTGTGTGATGTGTCTGATATGTGGTCTGTGCTTGTGTGATGTGTCTGATGTGTGTTCTGTGCTTGTGTGATGTGTCTGATGTGTGATCTGTGCTTGTGTGATGTGTCTGATGTGTGCTCTGTGCTTGTGTGATGTGTCTGATGTGCGCTCTGTGCTTGTTTGATGTGTCTGATGTGCGCTCTGTGCTTGTGTGATGTGTCTGATGTGTGCTCTGTGCTTGTGTGATGTGTCTGATGTGTGTTCTGTGCTTCTGTGACGTGTCTCATGTGTGTTCTGTGCTTGTGTGATGTGTCTGATGTGTGCTTTGTGTTTGTGTGATGTGTCTGATGTGTGCTATGTGCTTGTGTGATGTGTCTGATGTGTGCTCTGTTCTTGTGTGATGTATCTGATATGTGCTCTGTGTTTGTGTGATGTGTCTGATGTGTGCTCTGTGCTTGTGTGATGTGTCTGATGTGTGCTATGTGCTTGTGTGATGTGTCTGATGTGTGCTTTGTGCTTGGTGATGTGTCTGATGTGTGCTCTGTACTTGTGTGATGTGTCTGATGTGTGCTCTATGCTTGTGTGATGTGTCTGATGTGTGCTTTGTTCTTGGTGATGTGTCTGATGTGTGTTCTGTGCTTGTGTGATGTGTCTGATGTGTGCTCTGGACTTGTGTGATGTGTCTGATGTGTGCTATGTGCTTGGGTGATGTGTCTGATGTGTGCTATGCGCTTGTGTGATGTGTCTGATGTGTGTTCTGTGCTTGTGTGATGTGTCTGATGTGTGCTCTGTGTTTGTGTGATGTGTCTGATGTGTGCTCTGTGCTTGTGTAATGTGTCTGATGTGTGCTTTGTACTTGTGTGATGTGTCTGATGTGTGCTATGAGCTTGTGTGATGTGTCTGATGTGTGTTCTGTGCTTGTGTCATGTGTCTGAAGTGTGCTCTGTGTTTGTGTGATGTGTCTGATGTGTGCTCTATGCTTGTGTGATGTGTCTGATGTGTGCTTTGTGCTTGGTGATGTGTCTGATGTGTGCTCTGTGCTCGTGTGATGTGTCTGATGTGTGCTCTGTTCTTGTGTGATGTGTCTGATGTGTGCTTTGTGTTTGTGTGATGTGTCTGATGTGTGCTCTGTGCTTGTGTGATGTGTCTGATGTGTGCTCTGTGCTTGTGTGATGTGTCTGATGTGTGCACTGTGCTTGTGTAATGTGTCTGATGTGTGCTCTGTGCTTGTGTGATGTGTCTGATGTGTGTTCTGTGCTAGTTTGATTTGTCAGACGTGCGCACTGCGCTTGTGTGATGTGTCTGATGTGTGCTATGTGCTTGTGTGATGTGTCTGATGTGTGTTCTGTGCTTGTGTGATGTGTCTGATATGTGGTCTGTGCTTGTGTGATGTGTCTGATGTGTGGTCTGTGCTTGCGTGATGTGTCTGATGTGTGCTCTCTGCTTGTGTGATGTGTCTGATGTGTGCTCTGTGCTTGTGTGATGTGTCTGATGTGTGCTCTGTGCTTGTGTGATGTGTCTTATGTGTGCTCTCTGCTTGTGTGATGTGTCTGATGTGTGCACTGTGCTTGTGTGATGTGTCTGATGTGTGCTCTGTGCTTGTGTGATGTGTCTGATATGTGGTCTGTGCTTGTGTGATGTGTCTGATGTGTGCTCTATGCTTGTGTGATGTGTCTGATGTGCGCTCTGAGCTTGTGTGATGTGTCTGATGTGCGCTCTGTGCTTGTGTGATGTGTCTGATGTGTGCTCTGTTCTTGTGTGATGTGTCTGATGTGTGCTTTGTGTTTGTGTGATGTGTCTGATGTGTGCTCTGTGCTTGTGTGATGTGTCTGATGAGTGCTCTGTGCTTGTGTGATGTGTCTGATGTGTGCACTGTGCTTGTGTAATGTGTCTGATGTGTGTTCTGTGCTAGTGTGATGTGTCTGATGTGTGCTCTGTTCTTGTGTGATGTGTCTGATGTGTGCTTTGTGTTTGTGTGATGTGTCTGATGTGTGCTCTGTGCTTGTGTGATGTGTCTGATGTGTGCTCTGTGCTTGTGTGATGTGTCTGATGTGTGCACTGTGCTTGTGTAATGTGTCTGATGTGCGCTCTGTGCTTGTGTGATGTGTCTGATGTGTGCTCTGTTCTTGTGTGATGTGTCTGATGTGTGCTTTGTGTTTGTGTGATGTGTCTGATGTGTGCTTTGTGCTTGTGTGATGTGTCTGATGTGTGCTCTGTGCTTGTGTGATGTGTCTGATGTGTGCTCTGTGCTTGTGTGATGTGTCTGATGTGTGTTCTGTGCTAGTGTGATTTGTCAGACGTGCGCACTGCGCTTGTGTGATGTGTCTGATGTGTGCTATGTGCTTGTGTGATGTGTCTGATGTGTGTTCTGTGTTTGTGTGATGTGTCTGATGTGTGCTCTGTGCTTGTGTGATGTGTCTGATATGTGGTCTGTGCTTGTGTGATGTGTCTGATGTGTGGTCTGTGCTTGTGTGATGTGTCTGATGTGTGCTATGCGCTTGTGTGATGTGTCTGATGTGTGCTCTCTGCTTGTGTGATGTGTCTGATGTGTGCTCTGTGCTTGTGTGATGTGTCTGATGTGTGCTCTGTGCTTGTGTGATGTGTCTTATGTGTGCTCTCTGCTTGTGTGATGTGTCTGATGTGTGCACTGTGCTTGTGTGATGTGTCTGATGTGTGCTCTGTGTTTGTGTGATGTGTCTGATATGTGGTCTGTGCTTGTGTGATGTGTCTGATGTGTGTTCTGTGCTTGTTTGATGTGTCTGATGTGTGTTCTGTGCTTGTGTGATGTGTCTGATGTGTGCTCTATGCTTGTGTGATGTGTCTGATGTGCGCTCTGAGCTTGTGTGATGTGTCTGATGTGCGCTCTGTGCTTGTGTGATGTGTCTGATGTGTGCTCTGTGCTTGTGTGATGTGTCTGGTGTGTGTTCTGTGCTTGTGTGATGTGTCTGATGTGTGCTCTGTGCTTGTGTGATGTGTCTGATGTGCGCTCTTTGCTTGTGTGATGTGTCTGATGTGTGCTCTGTGCTTGTGTGATGTGTCTGATGTGTGCTCTTTGCTTGTGTGATGTGTCTGATATGTGGTCTGTGCTTGTGTGATGTGTCTGATGTGTGTTCTGTGCTTGTGTGATGTGTCTGATGTGTGATCTGTGCTTGTGTGATGTGTCTGATGTGTGCTCTGTGCTTGTGTGATGTGTCTGATGTGTGCTCTATGCTTGTGTGATGTGTCTGATGTGCGCTCTGTGCTTGTGTGATGTGTCTGATGTGCGCTCTGTACTTGTGGGATGTGTCTGATGTGTGTTCTGTGCTTGTGTGACGTGTCTCATGTGTGTTCTGTGCTTGTGTGATGTGTCTGATGTGTGCTATGTGCTTGTGTGATGTGTCTGATGTGTGCTTTGTGTTTGTGTGATGTGTCTGATGTGTGCTATGTGCTTGTGTGATGTGTCTGATGTGTGCTCTGTTCTTGTGTGATGTGTCTGATGTGTGCTCTGTGTTTGTGTGATGTGTCTGATGTGTGCTCTGTGCTTGTGTGATGTGTCTGATGTGTGCTCTGTGCTTGTGTGATGTGTCTGATGTGTGCTCTGTGCTTGTGTAATGTGTCTGAAGTGTGCTTTGTACTTGTGTGATGTGTCTGATGTGTGCTCTGTGCTTGTGTAATGTGTCTGATGTGTGCTTTGTACTTGTGTGATGTGTCTGATGTGTGCTCTATGCTTGTGTGATGTGTCTGATGTGTGCTTTGTGCTTGGTGATGTGTCTGATGTGTGCTCTGTGCTTGTGTGATGTGTCTGGTGTGTGTTCTGTGCTTGTGTGATGTGTCTGATGTGTGCTCTGTGCTTGTGTGATGTGTCTGATGTGCGCTCTTTGCTTGTGTGATGTGTCTGATGTGTGCTCTGTGCTTGTGTGATGTGTCTGATATGTGGTCTGTGCTTGTGTGATGTGTCTGATGTGTGTTCTGTGCTTGTGTGATGTGTCTGATGTGTGCTCTGTGCTTGTGTGATGTGTCTGATGTGCGCTCTGTGCTTGTTTGATGTGTCTGATGTGCGCTCTGTGCTTGTGTGATGTGTCTGATGTGTGCTCTGTGCTTGTGTGATGTGTCTGATGTGTGTTCTGTGCTTCTGTGACGTGTCTCATGTGTGTTCTGTGCTTGTGTGATGTGTCTGATGTGTGCTTTGTGTTTGTGTGATGTGTCTGATGTGTGCTATGTGCTTGTGTGATGTGTCTGATGTGTGCTCTGTTCTTGTGTGATGTATCTGATGTGTGCTCTGTGTTTGTGTTATGTGTCTGATGTGTGCTCTGTGCTTGTGTGATGTGTCTGATGTGTGCTATGTGCTTGTGTGATGTGTCTGATGTGTGCTTTGTGCTTGGTGATGTGTCTGATGTGTGCTCTGTACTTGTGTGATGTGTCTGATGTGTGCTCTATGCTTGTGTGATGTGTCTGATGTGTGCTTTGTTCTTGGTGATGTGTCTGATGTGTGCTATGCGCTTGTGTGATGTGTCTGATGTGTGTTCTGTGCTTGTGTGATGTGTCTGATGTGTGCTCTGGACTTGTGTGATGTGTCTGATGTGTGCTATGTGCTTGGGTGATGTGTCTGATGTGTGCTATGCGCTTGTGTGATGTGTCTGATGTGTGTTCTGTGCTTGTGTGATGTGTCTGATGTGTGCTCTGTGTTTGTGTGATGTGTCTGATGTGTGCTCTATGCTTGTGTGATGTGTCTGATGTGTGCTTTGTGCTTGTTGATGTGTCTGATGTGTGCTCTGTTCTTGTGTGATGTGTCTGATGTGTGCTTTGTGTTTGTGTGATGTGTCTGATGTGTGCTCTGTGCTTGTGTGATGTGTCTGATGTGTGCTCTGTGCTTGTGTGATGTGTCTGATGTGTGCACTGTGCTTGTGTAATGTGTCTGATGTGTGCTCTGTGCTTGTGTGATGTGTCTGATGTGTGCTCTGTGCTTGTGTGATGTGTCTGATGTGTGCACTGCGCTTGTGTGATGTGTCTGATGTGTGCTATGTGCTTGTGTGATGTGTCTGATGTGTGTTCTGTGCTTGTGTGATGTGTCTGATATGTGGTCTGTGCTTGTGTGATGTGTCTGATGTGTGGTCTGTGCTTGCGTGATGTGTCTGATGTGTGCTCTCTGCTTGTGTGATGTGTCTGATGTGTGCTCTGTGCTTGTGTGATGTGTCTGATGTGTGCTCTGTGCTTGTGTGATGTGTCTTATGTGTGCTCTCTGCTTGTGTGATGTGTCTGATGTGTGCACTGTGCTTGTGTGATGTGTCTGATGTGTGCTCTGTGCTTGTGTGATGTGTCTGATATGTGGTCTGTGCTTGTGTGATGTGTCTGATGTGTGCTCTATGCTTGTGTGATGTGTCTGATGTGCGCTCTGAGCTTGTGTGATGTGTCTGATGTGCGCTCTGTGCTTGTGTGATGTGTCTGATGTGTGCTCTGTTCTTTTGTGATGTGTCTGATGTGTGCTTTGTGTTTGTGTGATGTGTCTGATGTGTGCTCTGTGCTTGTGTGATGTGTCTGATGTGTGCTCTGTGCTTGTGTGATGTGTCAGATGTGTGCACTGTGCTTGTGTAATGTGTCTGATGTGTGTTCTGTGCTAGTGTGATGTGTCTGATGTGTGCTCTGTTCTTGTGTGATGTGTCTGATGTGTGCTTTGTGTTTGTGTGATGTGTCTGATGTGTGCTCTGTGCTTGTGTGATGTGTCTGATGTGTGCTCTGTGCTTGTGTGATGTGTCTGATGTGTGCACTGTGCTTGTGTAATGTGTCTGATGTGCGCTCTGTGCTTGTGTGATGTGTCTGATGTGTGCTCTGTTCTTGTGTGATGTGTCTGATGTGTGCTTTGTGTTTGTGTGATGTGTCTGATGTGTGCTTTGTGCTTGTGTGATGTGTCTGATGTGTGCTCTGTGCTTGTGTGATGTGTCTGATGTGTGCTCTGTGCTTGTGTGATGTGTCTGATGTGTGTTCTGTGCTAGTGTGATTTGTCAGACGTGCGCACTGCGCTTGTGTGATGTGTCTGATGTGTGCTATGTGCTTGTGTGATGTGTCTGATGTGTGTTCTGTGCTTGTGTGATGTGTCTGATGTGTGCTCTGTGCTTGTGTGATGTGTCTGATATGTGGTCTGTGCTTGTGTGATGTGTCTGATGTGTGGTCTGTGCTTGTGTGATGTGTCTGATGTGTGCTATGCGCTTGTGTGATGTGTCTGATGTGTGCTCTGTGCTTGTGTGATGTGTCTGATATGTGGTCTGTGCTTGTGTGATGTGTCTGATGTGTGCTATGTGCTTGTGTGATGTGTCTGATGTGTGTTCTGTGCTTGTGTGATGTGTCTGATATGTGGTCTGTGCTTGTGTGATGTGTCTGATGTGTGGTCTGTGCTTGCGTGATGTGTCTGATGTGTGCTCTCTGCTTGTGTGATGTGTCTGATGTGTGCTCTGTGCTTGTGTGATGTGTCTGATGTGTGCTCTGTGCTTGTGTGATGTGTCTTATGTGTGCTCTCTGCTTGTGTGATGTGTCTGATGTGTGCACTGTGCTTGTGTGATGTGTCTGATGTGTGCTCTGTGCTTGTGTGATGTGTCTGATATGTGGTCTGTGCTTGTGTGATGTGTCTGATGTGTGCTTTGTGTTTGTGTGATGTGTCTGATGTGTGCTTTGTGCTTGTGTGATGTGTCTGATGTGTGCTCTGTGCTTGTGTGATGTGTCTGATGTGTGCTCTGTGCTTGTGTGATGTGTCTGATGTGTGTTCTGTGCTAGTGTGATTTGTCAGACGTGCGCACTGCGCTTGTGTGATGTGTCTGATGTGTGCTATGTGCTTGTGTGATGTGTCTGATGTGTGTTCTGTGCTTGTGTGATGTGTCTGATGTGTGCTCTGTGCTTGTGTGATGTGTCTGATATGTGGTCTGTGCTTGTGTGATGTGTCTGATGTGTGGTCTGTGCTTGTGTGATGTGTCTGATGTGTGCTATGCGCTTGTGTGATGTGTCTGATGTGTGCTCTCTGCTTGTGTGATGTGTCTGATGTGTGCTCTGTGCTTGTGTGATGTGTCTGATGTGTGCTCTGTGCTTGTGTGATGTGTTTTATGTGTGCTCTCTGCTTGTGTGATGTGTCTGATGTGTGCACTGTGCTTGTGTGATGTGTCTGATGTGTGCTCTGTGCTTGTGTGATGTGTCTGATATGTGGTCTGTGCTTGTGTGATGTGTCTGATGTGTGTTCTGTGCTTGTGTGATGTGTCTGATGTGTGTTCTGTGCTTGTGTGATGTGTCTGATGTGTGCTCTATGCTTGTGTGATGTGTCTGATGTGCGCTCTGAGCTTGTGTGATGTGTCTGATGTGCGCTCTGTGCTTGTGTGATGTGTCTGATGTGTGCTCTGTGCTTGTGTGATGTGTCTGATGTGTGCTCTGTGCTTGTGTGATGTGTCTGGTGTGTGTTCTGTGCTTGTGTGATGTGTCTGATGTGTGCTCTGTGCTTGTGTGATGTGTCTGATGTGCGCTCTTTGCTTGTGTGATGTGTCTGATGTGTGCTCTGTGCTTGTGTGATGTGTCTGATATGTGGTCTGTGCTTGTGTGATGTGTCTGATGTGTGCTATGTGCTTGTGTGATGTGTCTGATGTGTGTTCTGTGCTTGTGTGATGTGTCTGATATGTGGTCTGTGCTTGTGTGATGTGTCTGATGTGTGGTCTGTGCTTGCGTGATGTGTCTGATGTGTGCTCTCTGCTTGTGTGATGTGTCTGATGTGTGCTCTGTGCTTGTGTGATGTGTCTGATGTGTGCTCTGTGCTTGTGTGATGTGTCTTATGTGTGCTCTCTGCTTGTGTGATGTGTCTGATGTGTGCACTGTGCTTGTGTGATGTGTCTGATGTGTGCTCTGTGCTTGTGTGATGTGTCTGATATGTGGTCTGTGCTTGTGTGATGTGTCTGATGTGTGCTCTATGCTTGTGTGATGTGTCTGATGTGCGCTCTGAGCTTGTGTGATGTGTCTGATGTGCGCTCTGTGCTTGTGTGATGTGTCTGATGTGTGCTCTGTTCTTGTGTGATGTGTCTGATGTGTGCTTTGTGTTTGTGTGATGTGTCTGATGTGTGCTCTGTGCTTGTGTGATGTGTCTGATGTGTGCTCTGTGCTTGTGTGATGTGTCAGATGTGTGCACTGTGCTTGTGTAATGTGTCTGATGTGTGTTCTGTGCTAGTGTGATGTGTCTGATGTGTGCTCTGTTCTTGTGTGATGTGTCTGATGTGTGCTTTGTGTTTGTGTGATGTGTCTGATGTGTGCTCTGTGCTTGTGTGATGTGTCTGATGTGTGCACTGTGCTTGTGTGATGTGTCTGATGTGTGCTATGTGCTTGTGTGATGTGTCTGGTGTGTGTTCTGTGCTTGTGTGATGTGTCTGATGTGTGCTCTGTGCTTGTGTGATGTGTCTGATGTGTGCTTTGTGCTTGGTGATGTGTCTGATGTGTGCTCTGTGCTTGTGTGATGTGTCTGATGTGTGCTCTGTGCTTGTGTGATGTGTCTGGTGTGTGTTCTGTGCTTGTGTGATGTGTCTGATGTGTGCTCTGTGCTTGTGTGATGTGTCTGATGTGCGCTCTTTGCTTGTGTGATGTGTCTGATGTGTGCTCTGTGCTTGTGTGATGTGTCTGATATGTGGTCTGTGCTTGTGTGATGTGTCTGATGTGTGTTCTGTGCTTGTGTGATGTGTCTGATGTGTGATCTGTGCTTGTGTGATGTGTCTGATGTGTGCTCTGTGCTTGTGTGATGTGTCTGATGTGCGCTCTGTGCTTGTGTGATGTATCTGATGTGCGCTCTGTGCTTGTGTGATGTGTCTGATGTGTGCTCTGTGCTTGTGTGATGTGTCTGATGTGTGTTCTGTGCTTCTGTGACGTGTCTCATGTGTGTTCTGTGCTTGTGTGATGTGTCTGATGTGTGCTTTGTGTTTGTGTGATGTGTCTGATGTGTGCTATGTGCTTGTGTGATGTGTCTGATGTGTGCTCTGTTCTTGTGTGATGTATCTGATGTGTGCTCTGTGTTTGTGTGATGTGTCTGATGTGTGCTCTGTGCTTGTGTGATGTGTCTGATGTGTGTTCTGTGCTTGTGTGATGCGTCTGATGTGTGTTCTGTGCTTGTGTGATGTGTCTGATGTGTGCTCTGTGCTTGTGTGATATGTCTGATGTGTGCTCTGTGCTTGTGTGATGTGTCTTACGTGCGCACTGTGCTTGTGTGATGTGTCTGATGTGCGTTCTGCGCTTGTGTGATGTGTCTGATGTGTGCTCTGTGCTTGTGAGATGTGTCTGATGTGTGTTCTGTGCTTGTGTGATGCGTCTGATGTGTGTTCTGTGCTTGTGTGATGTGCCTGATGTGTGCTCTGTGCTTGTGTGATGTGTCTGATGTGTGCACTGTGCTTGTGTGATGTGTCTGTTGTGTGGTCTGTGCTTGTGTGATGTGTGCTATGTGCTTGTGTGATGTGTCTGATTTGTGCTCTGTGCTTGTGTGATGTGTCTGATGTGTGCTCTGTGCTTGTGTAATGTGTCTGATGTGTGCTCTGTGCTTGTGTGATGTGTCTGATGTGCGCTCTGTGCTTGTGTAATGTGTCTGATGTGTGCTCTGTGCTTGTGTAATGTGTCTGATGTGTGCTCTGTGCTTGTGTGATGTGTCTGATGTGTGCTCTGTGCTTGGGTAATGTGTCTGATGTGTACTCTGTCCTTGTGTGATGTGTCTGATGTGCGCTCTGTGCTTGTGTAATGTGTCTGATGTGTGCTATGTGCTTGTGTAATGTGTCTGATGTGTGCTCTGTGCTTGGGTAATGTGTATGATGTGTGTTCTGTGCTTGTGTGATATGTCTGATGTGTTCACTGTGCTTGTGTGATGTGTCTGATGTGTGCTCTGTCCTTGTGTGATGTGTCTGATGTGTACTCTGTGCTTGTGTGATGTGTCTGATGTGTGCTCTGTGCTTGGGTAATGTGTATGATGTGTGTTCTGTGCTTGTGTGATATGTCTGATGTGTTCACTGTGCTTGTGTGATGTTTCTGATGTGTGCTCTGTCCTTGTGTGATGTGTCTGATGTGTGCTCTGTGCTTGTGTGATGCGTCTGATGTGTGTTCTGTGCTTGTGTGATATGTCTGATGTGTGCTCTGTGCTTGTGTGATGTGTCTGATGTGCGTTCTGCGCTTGTGTGATGTGTCTGATGTGTGCTCTGTGCTTGTGAGATGTGTCTGATGTGTGTTCTGTGCTTGTGTGATGCGTCTGATGTGTGTTCTGTGCTTGTGTGATGTGTCTGATGTGTGCTCTGTGCTTGTGTGATATGTCTGATGTGTGCTCTGTCCTTGTGTGATGTGTCTGATGTGTACTCTGTCCTTGTGTGATGTGTCTGATGTGTGCTCTGTTCTTGTGTGATGTGTCTGATGTGTGCTTTGTGTTTGTGTGATGTGTCTGATGTGTGCTCTGTGCTTGTGTGATGTGTCTGATGTGTGCTCTGTGCTTGTGTGATGTGTCTGATGTGTGCACTGTGCTTGTGTGATGTGTCTGATGTGTGCTCTGTTCTTGTGTGATGTGTCTGATGTGTGCTTTGTCTTTGTGTGATGTGTCTGATGTGTGCTTTGTGCTTGTGTGATGTGTCTGATGTGTGCTCTGTGCTTGTGTGATGTGTCTGATGTGTGCTCTGTGCTTGTGTGATGTGTCTGATGTGTGTTCTGTGCTAGTGTGATTTGTCAGACGTGCGCACTGCGCTTGTGTGATGTGTCTGATGTGTGCTATGTGCTTGTGTGATGTGTCTGATGTGTGTTCTGTGCTTGTGTGATGTGTCTGATGTGTGCTCTGTGCTTGTGTGATGTGTCTGATATGTGGTCTGTGCTTGTGTGATGTGTCTGATGTGTGGTCTGTGCTTGTGTGATGTGTCTGATGTGTGCTATGCGCTTGTGTGATGTGTCTGATGTGTGCTCTCTGCTTGTGTGATGTGTCTGATGTGTGCTCTGTGCTTGTGTGATGTGTCTGATGTGTGCTCTGTGCTTGTGTGATGTGTCTTATGTGTGCTCTCTGCTTGTGTGATGTGTCTGATGTGTGCACTGTGCTTGTGTGATGTGTCTGATGTGTGCTCTGTGCTTGTGTGATGTGTCTGATATGTGGTCTGTGCTTGTGTGATGTGTCTGATGTGTGTTCTGTGCTTGTGTGATGTGTCTGATGTGTGTTCTGTGCTTGTGTGATGTGTCTGATGTGTGCTCTATGCTTGTGTGATGTGTCTGATGTGCGCTCTGAGCTTGTGTGATGTGTCTGATGTGCGCTCTGTGCTTGTGTGATGTGTCTGATGTGTGCTCTGTGCTTGTGTGATGTGTCTGGTGTGTGTTCTGTGCTTGTGTGATGTGTCTGATGTGTGCTCTGTGATTGTGTGATGTGTCTGATGTGCGCTCTTTGCTTGTGTGATGTGTCTGATGTGTGCTCTGTGCTTGTGTGATGTGTCTGATGTGTGCTCTGTGCTTGTGTGATGTGTCTGATATGTGGTCTGTGCTTGTGTGATGTGTCTGATGTGTGTTCTGTGCTTGTGTGATGTGTCTGATGTGTGATCTGTGCTTGTGTGATGTGTCTGATGTGTGCTCTGTGCTTGTGTGATGTGTCTGATGTGTGCTCTATGCTTGTGTGATGTGTCTGATGTGCGCTCTGTGCTTGTGTGATGTGTCTGATGTGCGCTCTGTACTTGTGGGATGTGTCTGATGTGTGTTCTGTGCTTGTGTGACGTGTCTCATGTGTGTTCTGTGCTTGTGTGATGTGTCTGATGTGTGCTATGTGCTTGTGTGATGTGTCTGATGTGTGCTTTGTGTTTGTGTGATGTGTCTGATGTGTGCTATGTGCTTGTGTGATGTGTCTGATGTGTGCTCTGTTCTTGTGTGATGTGTCTGATGTGTGCTCTGTGTTTGTGTGATGTGTCTGATGTGTGCTCTGTGCTTGTGTGATGTGTCTGATGTGTGCTCTGTGCTTGTGTGATGTGTCTGATGTGTGCTCTGTGCTTGAGTAATGTGTCTGAAGTGTGCTTTGTACTTGTGTGATGTGTCTGATGTGTGCTCTGTGCTTGTGTAATGTGTCTGATGTGTGCTTTGTACTTGTGTGATGTGTCTGATGTGTGCTCTATGCTTGTGTGATGTGTCTGATGTGTGCTTTGTGCTTGGTGATGTGTCTGATGTGTGCTCTGTGCTTGTGTGATGTGTCTGATGTGTGCTCTGTGCTTGTGTGATGTGTCTGGTGTGTGTTCTGTGCTTGTGTGATGTGTCTGATGTGTGCTCTGTGCTTGTGTGATGTGTCTGATGTGCGCTCTTTGCTTGTGTGATGTGTCTGATGTGTGCTCTGTGCTTGTGTGATGTGTCTGATATGTGGTCTGTGCTTGTGTGATGTGTCTGATGTGTGTTCTGTGCTTGTGTGATGTGTCTGATGTGTGATCTGTGCTTGTGTGATGTGTCTGATGTGTGCTCTGTGCTTGTGTGATGTGTCTGATGTGCGCTCTGTGCTTGTTTGATGTGTCTGATGTGCGCTCTGTGCTTGTGTGATGTGTCTGATGTGTGCTCTGTTCTTGTGTGATGTGTCTGATGTGTGTTCTGTGCTTCTGTGACGTGTCTCATGTGTGTTCTGTGCTTGTGTGATGTGTCTGATGTGTGCTTTGTGTTTGTGTGATGTGTCTGATGTGTGCTATGTGCTTGTGTGATGTGTCTGATGTGTGCTCTGTTCTTGTGTGATGTATCTGATATGTGCTCTGTGTTTGTGTGATGTGTCTGATGTGTGCTCTGTGCTTGTGTGATGTGTCTGATGTGTGCTATGTGCTTGTGTGATGTGTCTGATGTGTGCTTTGTGCTTGGTGATGTGTCTGATGTGTGCTCTGTACTTGTGTGATGTGTCTGATGTGTGCTCTATGCTTGTGTGATGTGTCTGATGTGTGCTTTGTTCTTGGTGATGTGTCTGATGTGTGTTCTGTGCTTGTGTGATGTGTCTGATGTGTGCTCTGGACTTGTGTGATGTGTCTGATGTGTGCTATGTGCTTGGGTGATGTGTCTGATGTGTGCTATGCGCTTGTGTGATGTGTCTGATGTGTGTTCTGTGCTTGTGTGATGTGTCTGATGTGTGCTCTGTGTTTGTGTGATGTGTCTGATGTGTGCTCTGTGCTTGTGTAATGTGTCTGATGTGTGCTTTGTACTTGTGTGATGTGTCTGATGTGTGCTATGAGCTTGTGTGATGTGTCTGATGTGTGTTCTGTGCTTGTGTCATGTGTCTGAAGTGTGCTCTGTGTTTGTGTGATGTGTCTGATGTGTGCTCTATGCTTGTGTGATGTGTCTGATGTGTGCTTTGTGCTTGGTGATGTGTCTGATGTGTGCTCTGTGCTCGTGTGATGTGTCTGATGTGTGCTCTGTTCTTGTGTGATGTGTCTGATGTGTGCTTTGTGTTTGTGTGATGTGTCTGATGTGTGCTCTGTGCTTGTGTGATGTGTCTGATGTGTGCTCTGTGCTTGTTTGATGTGTCTGATGTGTGCACTGTGCTTGTGTAATGTGTCTGATGTGTGCTCTGTGCTTGTGTGATGTGTCTGATGTGTGTTCTGTGCTAGTTTGATTTGTCAGACGTGCGCACTGCGCTTGTGTGATGTGTCTGATGTGTGCTATGTGCTTGTGTGATGTGTCTGATGTGTGTTCTGTGCTTGTGTGATGTGTCTGATATGTGGTCTGTGCTTGTGTGATGTGTCTGATGTGTGGTCTGTGCTTGCGTGATGTGTCTGATGTGTGCTCTCTGCTTGTGTGATGTGTCTGATGTGTGGTCTGTGCTTGCGTGATGTGTCTGATGTGTGCTCTGTGCTTGTGTGATGTGTCTTATGTGTGCTCTCTGCTTGTGTGATGTGTCTGATGTGTGCACTGTACTTGTGTGATGTGTCTGATGTGTGCTCTGTGCTTGTGTGATGTGTCTGATATGTGGTCTGTGCTTGTGTGATGTGTCTGATGTGTGCTCTATGCTTGTGTGATGTGTCTGATGTGCGCTCTGAGCTTGTGTGATGTGTCTGATGTGCGCTCTGTGCTTGTGTGATGTGTCTGATGTGTGCTCTGTTCTTGTGTGATGTGTCTGATGTGTGCTTTGTGTTTGTGTGATGTGTCTGATGTGTGCTCTGTGCTTGTGTGATGTGTCTGATGTGTGCTCTGTGCTTGTGTGATGTGTCTGATGTGTGCACTGTGCTTGTGTAATGTGTCTGATGTGTGTTCTGTGCTAGTGTGATGTGTCTGATGTGTGCTCTGTTCTTGTGTGATGTGTCTGATGTGTGCTTTGTGTTTGTGTGATGTGTCTGATGTGTGCTCTGTGCTTGTGTGATGTGTCTGATGTGTGCTCTGTGCTTGTGTGATGTGTCTGATGTGTGCACTGTGCTTGTGTAATGTGTCTGATGTGCGCTCTGTGCTTGTGTGATGTGTCTGATGTGTGCTCTGTTCTTGTGTGATGTGTCTGATGTGTGCTTTGTGTTTGTGTGATGTGTCTGATGTGTGCTTTGTGCTTGTGTGATGTGTCTGATGTGTGCTCTGTGCTTGTGTGATGTGTCTGATGTGTGCTCTGTGCTTGTGTGATGTGTCTGATGTGTGTTCTGTGCTAGTGTGATTTGTCAGACGTGCGCACTGCGCTTGTGTGATGTGTCTGATGTGTGCTATGTGCTTGTGTGATGTGTCTGATGTGTGTTCTGTGCTTGTGTGATGTGTCTGATGTGTGCTCTGTGCTTGTGTGATGTGTCTGATATGTGGTCTGTGCTTGTGTGATGTGTCTGATGTGTGGTCTGTGCTTGTGTGATTTGTCTGATGTGTGCTATGCGCTTGTGTGATGTGTCTGATGTGTGCTCTCTGCTTGTGTGATGTGTCTGATGTGTGCTCTGTGCTTGTGTGATGTGTCTGATGTGTGCTCTGTGCTTGTGTGATGTGTCTTATGTGTGCTCTCTGCTTGTGTGATGTGTCTGATGTGTGCACTGTGCTTGTGTGATGTGTCTGATGTGTGCTCTGTGCTTGTGTGATGTGTCTGATATGTGGTCTGTGCTTGTGTGATGTGTCTGATGTGTGTTCTGTGCTTGTGTGATGTGTCTGATGTGTGTTCTGTGCTTGTGTGATGTGTCTGATGTGTGCTCTATGCTTGTGTGATGTGTCTGATGTGCGCTCTGAGCTTGTGTGATGTGTCTGATGTGCGCTCTGTGCTTGTGTGATGTGTCTGATGTGTGCTCTGTGCTTGTGTGATGTGTCTGGTGTGTGTTCTGTGCTTGTGTGATGTGTCTGATGTGTGCTCTGTGCTTGTGTGATGTGTCTGATGTGCGCTCTTTGCTTGTGTGATGTGTCTGATGTGTGCTCTGTGCTTGTGTGATGTGTCTGATGTGTGCTCTTTGCTTGTGTGATGTGTCTGATATGTGGTCTGTGCTTGTGTGATGTGTCTGATGTGTGTTCTGTGCTTGTGTGATGTGTCTGATGTGTGATCTGTGCTTGTGTGATGTGTCTGATGTGTGCTCTGTGCTTGTGTGATGTGTCTGATGTGTGCTCTATGCTTGTGTGATGTGTCTGATGTGCGCTCTGTGCTTGTGTGATGTGTCTGATGTGCGCTTTGTACTTGTGGGATGTGTCTGATGTGTGTTCTGTGCTTGTGTGACGTGTCTCATGTGTGTTCTGTGCTTGTGTGATGTGTCTGATGTGTGCTATGTGCTTGTGTGATGTGTCTGATGTGTGCTTTGTGTTTGTGTGATGTGTCTGATGTGTGCTATGTGCTTGTGTGATGTGTCTGATGTGTGCTCTGTTCTTGTGTGATGTGTCTGATGTGTGCTCTGTGTTTGTGTGATGTGTCTGATGTGTGCTCTGTGCTTGTGTGATGTGTCTGATGTGTGCTCTGTGCTTGTGTGATGTGTCTGATGTGTGCTCTGTGCTTGTGTAATGTGTCTGAAGTGTGCTTTGTACTTGTGTGATGTGTCTGATGTGTGCTCTGTGCTTGTGTAATGTGTCTGATGTGTGCTTTGTACTTGTGTGATGTGTCTGATGTGTGCTCTATGCTTGTGTGATGTGTCTGATGTGTGCTTTGTGCTTGGTGATGTGTCTGATGTGTGCTCTGTGCTTGTGTGATGTGTCTGATGTGTGCTCTGTGCTTGTGTGATGTGTCTGGTGTGTGTTCTGTGCTTGTGTGATGTGTCTGATGTGTGCTCTGTGCTTGTGTGATGTGTCTGATGTGCGCTCTTTGCTTGTGTGATGTGTCTGATGTGTGCTCTGTGCTTGTGTGATGTGTCTGATATGTGGTCTGTGCTTGTGTGATGTGTCTGATGTGTGTTCTGTGCTTGTGTGATGTGTCTGATGTGTGATCTGTGCTTGTGTGATGTGTCTGATGTGTGCTCTGTGCTTGTGTGATGTGTCTGATGTGCGCTCTGTGCTTGTTTGATGTGTCTGATGTGCGCTCTGTGCTTGTGTGATGTGTCTGATGTGTGCTCTGTGCTTGTGTGATGTGTCTGATGTGTGTTCTGTGCTTCTGTGACGTGTCTCATGTGTGTTCTGTGCTTGTGTGATGTGTCTGATGTGTGCTTTGTGTTTGTGTGATGTGTCTGATGTGTGCTATGTGCTTGTGTGATGTGTCTGATGTGTGCTCTGTTCTTGTGTGATGTATCTGATGTGTGCTCTGTGTTTGTGTTATGTGTCTGATGTGTGCTCTGTGCTTGTGTGATGTGTCTGATGTGTGCTATGTGCTTGTGTGATGTGTCTGATGTGTGCTTTGTGCTTGGTGATGTGTCTGATGTGTGCTCTGTACTTGTGTGATGTGTCTGATGTGTGCTCTATGCTTGTGTGATGTGTCTGATGTGTGCTTTGTTCTTGGTGATGTGTCTGATGTGTGCTATGCGCTTGTGTGATGTGTCTGATGTGTGTTCTGTGCTTGTGTGATGTGTCTGATGTGTGCTCTGGACTTGTGTGATGTGTCTGATGTGTGCTATGTGCTTGGGTGATGTGTCTGATGTGTGCTATGCGCTTGTGTGATGTGTCTGATGTGTGTTCTGTGCTTGTGTGATGTGTCTGATGTGTGCTCTGTGTTTGTGTGATGTGTCTGATGTGTGCTCTGTGCTTGTGTAATGTGTCTGATGTGTGCTTTGTACTTGTGTGATGTGTCTGATGTGTGCTATGAGCTTGTGTGATGTGTCTGATGTGTGTTCTGTGCTTGTGTCATGTGTCTGAAGTGTGCTCTGTGTTTGTGTGATGTGTCTGATGTGTGCTCTATGCTTGTGTGATGTGTCTGATGTGTGCTTTGTGCTTGTTGATGTGTCTAATGTGTGCTCTGTGCTCGTGTGATGTGTCTGATGTGTGCTCTGTTCTTGTGTGATGTGTCTGATGTGTGCTTTGTGTTTGTGTGATGTGTCTGATGTGTGCTCTGTGCTTGTGTGATGTGTCTGATGTGTGCTCTGTGCTTGTGTGATGTGTCTGATGTGTGCACTGTGCTTGTGTAATGTGTCTGATGTGTGCTCTGTGCTTGTGTGATGTGTCTGATGTGTGCTCTGTGCTTGTGTGATGTGTCTGATGTGTGCACTGCGCTTGTGTGATGTGTCTGATGTGTGCTATGTGCTTGTGTGATGTGTCTGATGTGTGTTCTGTGCTTGTGTGATGTGTCTGATATTGTGATGTACAATGTCTGTGAGGTATGGGGTTTTGTCTACAAAATATGATGTTTTCTGTTGTAACTTTCCAGAAAGATCCGGCACATATGACAATCCAGGCTGCTAGCTCTGCAGCTTCACCCCTCCTCCCTTCACACACACACAGAGCAGTGCCACCCCCCTCCTCTACAGCCTGTGTTCGCACTAGTAATAGGAGACCCCCTGCTGTTACAACCATTTGTTTCCTCTCCACAGCTGAGAGAAAAAAGTGCGGGATGGTTCTTTGTTTGAAACAAAGAGGTTTGAATAAAACTATAAGAGCCTGCCCTGCGAAAACCGTACCAAGCAGAGATATAAAAATCATATTTCTGCGATCCGAGCAGACCCAGCTTCGCTGTGGTGCCTGTTGCAAAACTCTCGGATGTCCAGAACCTGAGATATGATTTGCGCCCAAATGGACGGTCATATCGCATAGATGTTTGATGTTTTCTTGATGGGCTCATTACGCTGGGAAACATGATACCACTGATGAGTCCATACCAGCTTCTCCCATAAAGTTATAGCTAATCTAAGTTTTGTAGCCAAAACATAACTTGGATAAGAGAGGTGGGATCAACCCAGAATGCACCTCTCTGTGATGTCACATAGGAAAGTCTATAAGGCATTTCCTGGGCAAACCAGCTCAGAACAGCTGCAGAATCCGTGCTGACAAGAACTCCAGATGAGTGGAGACGTGTGGCTCCTCCCCCCTTAAAGCCGCATGGTCTGCCTAAGGAACAATATGGAACTGTGAGTGTAATCTCTTTGTTTTCTCCACTTTTATTTTATACCTGTACTGTACATATTTTATGTCTCAATTTTATAGCAACTTTTATCTGTAATCACTGTCCTCTTTCGGAAAATAAATGAAATTATTTAGATCTGTCTCCATGCTCTAAGAATCGAACTATACGCCTTTGATAGATAATCGCTACTAATTCAAGGGGTTTGCCACGGACCCTCTTAATTTAACACTGTGAATTAAGTAACCGTGACTGGTGGCAGCGCGTTGTGTACGGCTATTACGGCTTGCTGGCAGTCTAGAAGGGTCTTATATTGCTGAGTAAGGGGCTTCAGCCACAGCATTGATAATTCCCTTACTGCAGAAGCCTAATTGCCGGTTCACAACAGGCAGCCCGTCCGGCGACTAATTATCCTAGGTGCAGTTCCCTGACTGACCTGAGGGTAAGGGGGGCGCCGGAGAGCTGCGAGTTCCAAAGTGGAACTGAGAAAGTGGGATATACATAAATCCCCGCAGAACTTGGAAGATTGATAGCAGTGGTGGGGCATCCAAATTAAACTCCCCCTGCGGCAAATTGTAGAGCGAGATTAGCTTGCTGGATATTTTTGTCACATGGTGCCAGTGGTGAGATAACTAAGATAAGCCCCACTGCGCCTGTGATAGCCGTGTGCCGGCATTGTGTCACGTCCCTCCGTCCGCTGATACACCGGTGTCAGTGGTGGGATCGTGACATAGTGGTGACACAGGGTCCGCTGTCCGTCGCGTTTTGGTGGCAGCGGGACCCCCGTTAGTGTCGCCCGTAAGTAGACGAACGGCGGTGGGCTGTTCGTCACATATTGGTGGCAGAGCGGTGGGATAATCCTAGAGCATTAGTGATTTGGTTTGAGCAATCATTCCTCTCACTAAAGACCTGCACGGTTCCTGCGGGAATCCTGCATCATAGGTTTTGGAGAACAGACTCAGTGGTTACTAGTCCTGAGACATTAGTGTGTACTTGCAAGTATCCCCCTCCCGTTTCTTCGTTTTTCTTTTTCTATCTTTTATTTGGCAACCATGGCGGCGATGACAGTGGAGTGGTATCAGAAGCAGAAAAAGGACACCCTTGCTGGGTTATGCACGTACCGAGGCATAGACGCCGCAGGAGGAACCAAAGATCAAATGATCGCGGCTCTAGTGCAGCTGGACAACGGCCAGAATCCAGCGAGCGCAGAAGTTGGCCCAAGTTGCCATGGGGCTGCAGCAGAGGCTCCACTCCTGAGCGCTGGCCCCACATTCAACCAGAACGGGGTGGACCCCTATCTGCAAATGGCCTTGGACGAACTCCCCGCCGAAGACAGGGATGGGCGGGTGAGGCTGATCCAGCAATATCGGCAGGAGGCCCAAGCCGAACGTGAGCGCCAAGCTGAGGCTGAGAGGGTCGAGCGTCAAGCCCAGGCTGAGAGAGCTGAGCGCCATGCAGAAGCTCAGAGGGCCCATGAGCTGGAGATGCTCCAGCGGGGGTGGAATGCCCCCACAGCCCGAAGCCGTGAGCCCAGCAGCGTCCAGACTCCTAAACCCCGGCCAGAGCATTTTCCCGTGATGGAAAAGGATGGGGACTTGGACACGTTCCTGCGAGCCTTTGAGAAAGCCTGCAGACAGTACCAGCTGCCTAGAGACCAATGGGCAAGGTACTTGACCCCAGGGCTAAAAGGCAAAGCCCTGGAGGCATTTGCTTCTCTTCCGCCAGAAGCCGATGACGACTATGACGCCATAAAGCAGGCGCTGATCGCCAAATACCGGCTGACACCTGAGGTATACCGAAAGAAGTTCCGACACCTCCAACGTGGCCCACACGATAGCTACAGTGATGTGGTGCAAGGACTCAGGACCCACTTTGACCAGTGGATCCATGGACTGTCCGTTGAAACCTTTGAGCAGCTACGGGACCTGATGATCAAAGACCAGTTCCTGCATCTCTGCCCAGCTGAGGTCCGACAGTTCATCCTGGACCGCGAACCAACGAACGCGGACAAAGCGGCGCAGATCGCCGACAACCACGAGGCCAACCGGAAGCCCGAGACGCGGAGGCCAGTCACCACCAGCTGGAAAGGGGGTAAGCCAGCAACCAACCCCAATGCCCCAGCTGGCCGTCCCTCCGGAGGCCCTGTCCCTGTTGCCAACAACAGGCCGGCTACTGACAGTCGCCTGTGTCACCACTGCCAGCGGCCTGGTCACTTCTCTTACACCTGTCCGAATAGGCCGAAGAACCCCCCAGCCAAGGCCCCCGGGCCCAACGCCTCTGTTCTTTTGGTGGGAGGTGTGGTTGGGAGGGCTGACGACAACGTTCAACCTGTTCAGGTGGGGGCCCGTCTTGCTACAGGCCTCAAGGACACCGGGGCTGAACGAACCCTCATCCGTCCTGGACTGGCGGCCCCTGAAGAGTTTGTTGAGGGGAAAACCCTGACTGTCACCGGGATTGGAGGCACCCGTTGTCCCTTGCCAGTGGCACGAGTTTTTCTTGATTGGGGTGCCGGGAGCGGGTTGAGGGAGGTGGGAGTGTCTGAAAATTTGCCCACTGATGTTTTATTGGGGACTGACTTGGGGAGGATGGTTGCATACTATGTCCCTGACACCCTTCCCCAAACTGATAATAAGGGTAACGTTAACCCTGATGATGTTGATGATGGGAAACTGAATGTGTTACCTGCTAATGCCTTGATGAGTAATGATGCAACTAACAACCATTCTTTCCCAAGGTATGATGCTGATGTGATTGTACCAAAGCAAACTGATAACCATTCTTTTCCTAGGAATGATGATGTTGATGTATCTGTGCCGACTGAACCCGTTAACCCTTTCTTTGAAACGGTAGATGTGTCCACAGGTACCGAGGTGCTCAGCCCCGTCACTCTGCGGAGTGAGACGGCTGAGGAACCCCTGGCAGGAGCAAGCAACGGTGCTCAAGAGAATGGGGAGGTGCATGGGGACCATGAGGAAGGTAATGCCATGCAGCTGACCAGTGCCACCGAGGAAGGTAACTGGCCCATAAGTAGCACTGCTCCTAAAGTGTTGGGGGTGGATGGGGAGGTAGAGCCCAGGGCAGCACCAGCTGGTGGGTCTGCAGAAATCCCCAGGGAGACAGCATACATAGCAGCTGTCACACGCAGTCAGAGTGCCCAGATCGCAGGTAACGCACTGTCTTCTGGACCCTCTGCTGCTACAGGAGAGACTGAACCAGAGGTGAACCCAGAGCCGGTTCCAGAGGGTCCCAGTAAAGAGGGGACCCTGACGTCCCTTCTGGCAGCCTCCAGCATGGAGTTCCAGGCTGCTCTGTACTCAGATGCCAGCCTGGAGAAATTGAGAGGTCTCGCCGAGACGCCCACCTCCAAGTCTGATAAGGAGAGGGTGTTCTGGGAACGAGGAAGGTTGTACCGGGAGACGGTACCCGGAGATCCTAAAAAGGAGTGGTTGAGGGAAAGACAGCTGGTCGTCCCCTATCAGTTCAGAACTGAGTTGTTGCGGATTGCCCATGAGATTCCACTCGCTGGACACTTGGGGATCAGCAAAACAAAGGCACGGCTGTCTCAACACTTCTATTGGCCCAAGATGGGGACAGATGTAACACACTACTGCCGCTCCTGTGCCACCTGTCAAAAAGTGGGTAAGGCGGGGCCTGCTCTTAAGGCTCCCCTTATTCCTTTGCCGGTGATAGAGGAGCCTTTCCAGAGAATCGCGGTGGACATTGTAGGACCGCTGTCCGTCCCCAGCAGCTCCGGAAAGCGATACATTCTCACCGTGGTAGACTACGCTACCCGGTACCCAGAGGCAGTAGCTCTGTCTTCAACCAGGGCAGATAAGGTGGCTGACGCACTGGTGACCATCTTTTCGAGAGTAGGATTTCCCAGGGAGATGCTTACCGATCAAGGGCCCCAATTCATGTCTCGCCTAATGGAGGCTCTCTGTGAGAAAATGCAGGTGACGCAGCTGGTATCGAGTCCGTATCACCCACAGACTAACGGTTTGTGTGAACGTTTCAACGGTACCCTCAAACAGATGCTCCGCATACTGGTTGAGACCCAAGGGCGCGACTGGGAGCGGTACCTCCCACACCTGCTGTTCGCTTACAGAGAAGTTCCGCAGGCTTCGACCGGGTTCTCCCCCTTCGAGCTCCTGTATGGCAGGCGAGTCCGGGGACCCCTTGGGTTGATAAGAGAATCCTGGGAAGATGAGCCAAACCCCACAGAAGTGTCCATCGTGGATTATGTCATGCGCTTCCGTGACAAGATGCAGACCTTGACGCAGTTGGTGCATGACAACATGACGCAGGCTCAGGCTGACCAGAAGCGCTGGTACGACCAGAACGCCCGGGAGCGGACCTACCAGGTGGGTCAAAAGGTGTGGGCGCTGGTCCCTGTACCAACGGATAAGCTTCAGGCAGCCTGGGAAGGCCCGTACGTCGTCCACCAACAGCTCAACCCGGTCACCTACGTGGTCACGCTTGACCATGCTCGGGGTAGGCGCAAGGCCTTTCACGTCAACATGCTGAAGGCGCACTACGAACGTGAAGCTTGCGTCCTACCGGTCTGCAATCTGCCAGAGGATGGGGAGGAAGATTCCCTCCTGGACATGCTGGCCCAGGCCAAGGCCAATGGGTCCATTGAGGACATGGAGATAAGTGGTTCGCTCACCGTGTCCCAGCGGTTGCAGTTGATGGCCACCCTGGAACTCTTCCGGCCCGTGTTCACCAACCGTCCTGGGAGGACGGAGTTAGCGGTTCATGAGGTGGACACCGGGAATCATGCCCCATTACGGCGAACACCTTATCGGATCTCTGAAACGGTGCAACAAGTCATGCGCCAAGAGGTCGATGAGATGTTAAGGCTGGGAGTGATTCGACGGTCAAAAGGTGCGTGGGCTTCACCTGTAGTCCTCGTGCCTAAAAAGGATCGAACCACCCGGTTCTGCGTGGACTACAGGGGGCTCAACGCCATCACAACCTCTGATGCCCACCCGATGCCGCGCATCGAGGATCTGCTCGAGCGGTTGACAAACGCCAACTACATATCCATCATGGATTTGAGTCGGGGATACTGGCAGATTCCCCTGAGCCCTGAGGCGCAGGAGAAATCCGCCTTTATCACCCCCTTTGGACTGTACGAGTCCACGGTCATGCCCTTCGGCATGAAGAATGCCCCTGCCACTTTCCAGCGGATGGTCAACCACCTGCTTCGGGGACTGGAGGAGTACGCCGTGGCGTACTTAGACGATATTGCCGTCTTCAGTTCCACCTGGGAGGAACACCTTCAGCACCTCCAGGAGGTGCTCAAGCGTCTTCACCAGGCAGGCCTGACCATCAAGCCGGGGAAGTGCCAGATAGGCATGCGCAAGGTCCACTACCTGGGGCACCGGGTAGGCGGGGGTTCCATGAGTCCGGAGCCAGGAAAAGTGGACGCAATCGTGTCCTGGCCCACCCCCAGGACCAAGAAACAGGTGAAGTCCTTCTTGGGCACTGCAGGGTACTATAGGCGGTTCGTACAGGACTATAGCGCCCTTGCCAAACCCTTGACTGACCTCACCAAGCAGAGGCTACCCCAAACAGTCAACTGGACAGATGACTGTGAGGCGGCTTTCCAAGCTTTGAAAGCAGCCCTGTGCAACTCTCCAGTGTTGAGAGCAGTCGACAGCAGTCGCCCGTTTCTGGTACAGACCGACGCCAGCGAGTTTGGCCTCGGTGCTGTGCTTAGCCAGGTCGACTCGGGGGACCAAGAGCACCCCGTGTTGTACCTGAGCCGGAAACTTTTGCCGAGGGAAGTGGCATACTCGACCATCGAGAAGGAGTGTCTGGCCATGGTGTGGGCACTGCAGCGTTTGCAGCCCTACCTGTATGGGCGCGCCTTCACGGTGGTAACCGACCACAACCCTCTGAGCTGGTTGCACACAGTGTCCGGAACCAATGGAAGGTTGCTCCGCTGGAGCCTTGCCCTTCAACAGTACGACTTCACTGTAAAACACAGGAAGGGCAGCAAAAACGGCAATGCCGATGGGTTGTCCCGCCGGGGCGAACCCGCTGAGGTGCGCATGGCCGATTACCGAGAGGTAATGCCTCCTTAGCGCCCTCTTAAGGGGGGAGGTGTGATGTACAATGTCTGTGAGGTATGGGGTTTTGTCTACAAAATATGATGTTTTCTGTTGTAACTTTCCAGAAAGATCCGGCACATATGACAATCCAGGCTGCTAGCTCTGCAGCTTCACCCCTCCTCCCTTCACACACACACAGAGCAGTGCCACCCCCCTCCTCTACAGCCTGTGTTCGCACTAGTAATAGGAGACCCCCTGCTGTTACAACCATTTGTTTCCTCTCCACAGCTGAGAGAAAAAAGTGCGGGATGGTTCTTTGTTTGAAACAAAGAGGTTTGAATAAAACTATAAGAGCCTGCCCTGCGAAAACCGTACCAAGCAGAGATATAAAAATCATATTTCTGCGATCCGAGCAGACCCAGCTTCGCTGTGGTGCCTGTTGCAAAACTCTCGGATGTCCAGAACCTGAGATATGATTTGCGCCCAAATGGACGGTCATATCGCATAGATGTTTGATGTTTTCTTGATGGGCTCATTACGCTGGGAAACATGATACCACTGATGAGTCCATACCAGCTTCTCCCATAAAGTTATAGCTAATCTAAGTTTTGTAGCCAAAACATAACTTGGATAAGAGAGGTGGGATCAACCCAGAATGCACCTCTCTGTGATGTCACATAGGAAAGTCTATAAGGCATTTCCTGGGCAAACCAGCTCAGAACAGCTGCAGAATCCGTGCTGACAAGAACTCCAGATGAGTGGAGACGTGTGGCTCCTCCCCCCTTAAAGCCGCATGGTCTGCCTAAGGAACAATATGGAACTGTGAGTGTAATCTCTTTGTTTTCTCCACTTTTATTTTATACCTGTACTGTACATATTTTATGTCTCAATTTTATAGCAACTTTTATCTGTAATCACTGTCCTCTTTCGGAAAATAAATGAAATTATTTAGATCTGTCTCCATGCTCTAAGAATCGAACTATACGCCTTTGATAGATAATCGCTACTAATTCAAGGGGTTTGCCACGGACCCTCTTAATTTAACACTGTGAATTAAGTAACCGTGACTGGTGGCAGCGCGTTGTGTACGGCTATTACGGCTTGCTGGCAGTCTAGAAGGGTCTTATATTGCTGAGTAAGGGGCTTCAGCCACAGCATTGATAATTCCCTTACTGCAGAAGCCTAATTGCCGGTTCACAACAGGCAGCCCGTCCGGCGACTAATTATCCTAGGTGCAGTTCCCTGACTGACCTGAGGGTAAGGGGGGCGCCGGAGAGCTGCGAGTTCCAAAGTGGAACTGAGAAAGTGGGATATACATAAATCCCCGCAGAACTTGGAAGATTGATAGCAGTGGTGGGGCATCCAAATTAAACTCCCCCTGCGGCAAATTGTAGAGCGAGATTAGCTTGCTGGATATTTTTGTCACATGGTGCCAGTGGTGAGATAACTAAGATAAGCCCCACTGCGCCTGTGATAGCCGTGTGCCGGCATTGTGTCACGTCCCTCCGTCCGCTGATACACCGGTGTCAGTGGTGGGATCGTGACATAGTGGTGACACAGGGTCCGCTGTCCGTCGCGTTTTGGTGGCAGCGGGACCCCCGTTAGTGTCGCCCGTAAGTAGACGAACGGCGGTGGGCTGTTCGTCACAGATATGTGGTCTGTGCTTGTGTGATGTGTCTGATGTGTGGTCTGTGCTTGCGTGATGTGTCTGATGTGTGCTCTCTGCTTGTGTGATGTGTCTGATGTGTGCTCTGTGCTTGTGTGATGTGTCTGATGTGTGCTCTGTGCTTGTGTGATGTGTCTTATGTGTGCTCTCTGCTTGTGTGATGTGTCTGATGTGTGCACTGTGCTTGTGTGATGTGTCTGATGTGTGCTCTGTGCTTGTGTGATGTGTCTGATATGTGGTCTGTGCTTGTGTGATGTGTCTGATGTGTGCTCTATGCTTGTGTGATGTGTCTGATGTGCGCTCTGAGCTTGTGTGATGTGTCTGATGTGCGCTCTGTGCTTGTGTGATGTGTCTGATGTGTGCTCTGTTCTTGTGTGATGTGTCTGATGTGTGCTTTGTGTTTGTGTGATGTGTCTGATGTGTGCTCTGTGCTTGTGTGATGTGTCTGATGTGTGCTCTGTGCTTGTGTGATGTGTCAGATGTGTGCACTGTGCTTGTGTAATGTGTCTGATGTGTGTTCTGTGCTAGTGTGATGTGTCTGATGTGTGCTCTGTTCTTGTGTGATGTGTCTGATGTGTGCTTTGTGTTTGTGTGATGTGTCTGATGTGTGCTCTGTGCTTGTGTGATGTGTCTGATGTGTGCTCTGTGCTTGTGTGATGTGTCTGATGTGTGCACTGTGCTTGTGTAATGTGTCTGATGTGCGCTCTGTGCTTGTGTGATGTGTCTGATGTGTGCTCTGTTCTTGTGTGATGTGTCTGATGTGTGCTTTGTGTTTGTGTGATGTGTCTGATGTGTGCTTTGTGCTTGTGTGATGTGTCTGATGTGTGCTCTGTGCTTGTGTGATGTGTCTGATGTGTGCTCTGTGCTTGTGTGATGTGTCTGATGTGTGTTCTGTGCTAGTGTGATTTGTCAGACGTGCGCACTGCGCTTGTGTGATGTGTCTGATGTGTGCTATGTGCTTGTGTGATGTGTCTGATGTGTGTTCTGTGCTTGTGTGATGTGTCTGATGTGTGCTCTGTGCTTGTGTGATGTGTCTGATATGTGGTCTGTGCTTGTGTGATGTGTCTGATGTGTGGTCTGTGCTTGTGTGATGTGTCTGATGTGTGCTATGCGCTTGTGTGATGTGTCTGATGTGTGCTCTCTGCTTGTGTGATGTGTCTGATGTGTGCTCTGTGCTTGTGTGATGTGTCTGATGTGTGCTCTGTGCTTGTGTGATGTGTTTTATGTGTGCTCTCTGCTTGTGTGATGTGTCTGATGTGTGCACTGTGCTTGTGTGATGTGTCTGATGTGTGCTCTGTGCTTGTGTGATGTGTCTGATATGTGGTCTGTGCTTGTGTGATGTGTCTGATGTGTGTTCTGTGCTTGTGTGATGTGTCTGATGTGTGTTCTGTGCTTGTGTGATGTGTCTGATGTGTGCTCTATGCTTGTGTGATGTGTCTGATGTGCGCTCTGAGCTTGTGTGATGTGTCTGATGTGCGCTCTGTGCTTGTGTGATGTGTCTGATGTGTGCTCTGTGCTTGTGTGATGTGTCTGATGTGTGCTCTGTGCTTGTGTGATGTGTCTGGTGTGTGTTCTGTGCTTGTGTGATGTGTCTGATGTGTGCTCTGTGCTTGTGTGATGTGTCTGATGTGCGCTCTTTGCTTGTGTGATGTGTCTGATGTGTGCTCTGTGCTTGTGTGATGTGTCTGATATGTGGTCTGTGCTTGTGTGATGTGTCTGATGTGTGCTATGTGCTTGTGTGATGTGTCTGATGTGTGTTCTGTGCTTGTGTGATGTGTCTGATATGTGGTCTGTGCTTGTGTGATGTGTCTGATGTGTGGTCTGTGCTTGCGTGATGTGTCTGATTTGTGCTCTCTGCTTGTGTGATGTGTCTGATGTGTGCTCTGTGCTTGTGTGATGTGTCTGATGTGTGCTCTGTGCTTGTGTGATGTGTCTTATGTGTGCTCTCTGCTTGTGTGATGTGTCTGATGTGTGCACTGTGCTTGTGTGATGTGTCTGATGTGTGCTCTGTGCTTGTGTGATGTGTCTGATATGTGGTCTGTGCTTGTGTGATGTGTCTGATGTGTGCTCTATGCTTGTGTGATGTGTCTGATGTGCGCTCTGAGCTTGTGTGATGTGTCTGATGTGCGCTCTGTGCTTGTGTGATGTGTCTGATGTGTGCTCTGTTCTTGTGTGATGTGTCTGATGTGTGCTTTGTGTTTGTGTGATGTGTCTGATGTGTGCTCTGTGCTTGTGTGATGTGTCTGATGTGTGCTCTGTGCTTGTGTGATGTGTCAGATGTGTGCACTGTGCTTGTGTAATGTGTCTGATGTGTGTTCTGTGCTAGTGTGATGTGTCTGATGTGTGCTCTGTTCTTGTGTGATGTGTCTGATGTGTGCTTTGTGTTTGTGTGATGTGTCTGATGTGTGCTCTGTGCTTGTGTGATGTGTCTGATGTGTGCTCTGTGCTTGTGTGATGTGTCTGATGTGTGCACTGTGCTTGTGTAATGTGTCTGATGTGCGCTCTGTGCTTGTGTGATGTGTCTGATGTGTGCTCTGTTCTTGTGTGATGTGTCTGATGTGTGCTTTGTGTTTGTGTGATGTGTCTGATGTGTGCTTTGTGCTTGTGTGATGTGTCTGATGTGTGCTCTGTGCTTGTGTGATGTGTCTGATGTGTGCTCTGTGCTTGTGTGATGTGTCTGATGTGTGTTCTGTGCTAGTGTGATTTGTCAGACGTGCGCACTGCGCTTGTGTGATGTGTCTGATGTGTGCTATGTGCTTGTGTGATGTGTCTGATGTGTGTTCTGTGCTTGTGTGATGTGTCTGATGTGTGCTCTGTGCTTGTGTGATGTGTCTGATATGTGGTCTGTGCTTGTGTGATGTGTCTGATGTGTGGTCTGTGCTTGTGTGATGTGTCTGATGTGTGCTATGCGCTTGTGTGATGTGTCTGATGTGTGCTCTCTGCTTGTGTGATGTGTCTGATGTGTGCTCTGTGCTTGTGTGATGTGTCTGATGTGTGCTCTGTGCTTGTGTGATGTGTTTTATGTGTGCTCTCTGCTTGTGTGATGTGTCTGATGTGTGCACTGTGCTTGTTTGATGTGTCTGATGTGTGCTCTGTGCTTGTGTGATGTGTCTGATATGTGGTCTGTGCTTGTGTGATGTGTCTGATGTGTGTTCTGTGCTTGTGTGATGTGTCTGATGTGTGTTCTGTGCTTGTGTGATGTGTCTGATGTGTGCTCTGTGCTTGTGTGATGTGTCTGATGTGTGCACTGTGCTTGTTTGATGTGTCTGATGTGTGCTCTGTGCTTGTGTGATGTGTCTGATATGTGGTCTGTGCTTGTGTGATGTGTCTGATGTGTGTTCTGTGCTTGTGTGATGTGTCTGATGTGCGCTCTGAGCTTGTGTGATGTGTCTGATGTGCGCTCTGTGCTTGTGTGATGTGTCTGATGTGTGCTCTGTGCTTGTGTGATGTGTCTGATGTGTGCTCTGTGCTTGTGTGATGTGTCTGGTGTGTGTTCTGTGCTTGTGTGATGTGTCTGATGTGTGCTCTGTGCTTGTGTGATGTGTCTGATGTGCGCTCTTTGCTTGTGTGATGTGTCTGATGTGTGCTCTGTGCTTGTGTGATGTGTCTGATATGTGGTCTGTGCTTGTGTGATGTGTCTGATGTGTGTTCTGTGCTTGTGTGATGTGTCTGATGTGTGATCTGTGCTTGTGTGATGTGTCTGATGTATGCTCTGTGCTTGTGTGATGTGTCTGATGTGTGCTCTATGCTTGTGTGATGTGTCTGATGTGCGCTCTGTGCTTGTGTGATGTGTCTGATGTGCGCTCTGTGCTTGTGGGATGTGTCTGATGTGTGTTCTGTGCTTGTGTGACGTGTCTCATGTGTGTTCTGTGCTTGTGTGATGTGTCTGATGTGTGCTATGTGCTTGTGTGATGTGTCTGATGTGTGCTTTGTGTTTGTGTGATGTGTCTGATGTGTGCTATGTGCTTGTGTGATGTGTCTGATGTGTGCTCTGTTCTTGTGTGATGTGTCTGATGTGTGCTCTGTGTTTGTGTGATGTGTCTGATGTGTGCTCTGTGCTTGTGTGATGTGTCTGATGTGTGCTCTGTGCTTGTGTGATGTGTCTGATGTGTGCTCTGTGCTTGTGTAATGTGTCTGATGTGTGCTTTGTACTTGTGTGATGTGTCTGATGTGTGCTCTGTGCTTGTGTAATGTGTCTGATGTGTGCTTTGTACTTGTGTGATGTGTCTGATGTGTGCTCTATGCTTGTGTGATGTGTCTGATGTGTGCTTTGTGCTTGGTGATGTGTCTGATGTGTGCTCTGTGCTTGTGTGATGTGTCTGATGTGTGCTCTGTGCTTGTGTGATGTGTCTGGTGTGTGTTCTGTGCTTGTGTGATGTGTCTGATGTGTGCTCTGTGCTTGTGTGATGTGTCTGATGTGCGCTCTTTGCTTGTGTGATGTGTCTGATGTGTGCTCTGTGCTTGTGTGATGTGTCTGATATGTGGTCTGTGCTTGTGTGATGTGTCTGATGTGTGTTCTGTGCTTGTGTGATGTGTCTGATGTGTGATCTGTGCTTGTGTGATGTGTCTGATGTGTGCTCTGTGCTTGTGTGATGTGTCTGATGTGCGCTCTGTGCTTGTGTGATGTGTCTGATGTGCGCTCTGTGCTTGTGTGATGTGTCTGATGTGTGCTCTGTGCTTGTGTGATGTGTCTGATGTGTGTTCTGTGCTTCTGTGACGTGTCTCATGTGTGTTCTGTGCTTGTGTGATGTGTCTGATGTGTGCTTTGTGTTTGTGTGATGTGTCTGATGTGTGCTATGTGCTTGTGTGATGTGTCTGATGTGTGCTCTGTTCTTGTGTGATGTATCTGATGTGTGCTCTGTGTTTGTGTGATGTGTCTGATGTGTGCTCTGTGCTTGTGTGATGTGTCTGATGTGTGTTCTGTGCTTGTGTGATGCGTCTGATGTGTGTTCTGTGCTTGTGTGATGTGTCTGATGTGTGCTCTGTGCTTGTGTGATATGTCTGATGTGTGCTCTGTGCTTGTGTGATGTGTCTTACGTGCGCACTGTGCTTGTGTGATGTGTCTGATGTGCGTTCTGCGCTTGTGTGATGTGTCTGATGTGTGCTCTATGCTTGTGAGATGTGTCTGATGTGTGTTGTGTGCTTGTGTGATGTGTCTGATGTGATCACTGTGCTTGTGTGATGTGTCTGATGTGCGTTCTGCGCTTGTGTGATGTGTCTGATGTGTGCTCTGTGCTTGTGAGATGTGTCTGATGTGTGTTCTGTGCTTGTGTGATGCGTCTGATGTGTGTTCTGTGCTTGTGTGATGTGCCTGATGTGTGCTCTGTGCTTGTGTGATGTGTCTGATGTGTGCACTGTGCTTGTGTGATGTGTCTGTTGTGTGGTCTGTGCTTGTGTGATGTGTGCTATGTGCTTGTGTGATGTGTCTGATTTGTGCTCTGTGCTTGTGTGATGTGTCTGATGTGTGCTCTGTGCTTGTGTAATGTGTCTGATGTGTGCTCTGTGCTTGTGTGATGTGTCTGATGTGCGCTCTGTGCTTGTGTAATGTGTCTGATGTGTGCTCTGTGCTTGTGTAATGTGTCTGATGTGTGCTCTGTGCTTGTGTGATGTGTCTGATGTGTGCTCTGTGCTTGGGTAATGTGTCTGATGTGTACTCTGTCCTTGTGTGATGTGTCTGATGTGCGCTCTGTGCTTGTGTAATGTGTCTGATGTGTGCTATGTGCTTGTGTAATGTGTCTGATGTGTGCTCTGTGCTTGGGTAATGTGTATGATGTGTGTTCTGTGCTTGTGTGATATGTCTGATGTGTTCACTGTGCTTGTGTGATGTGTCTGATGTGTGCTCTGTCCTTGTGTGATGTGTCTGATGTGTACTCTGTGCTTGTGTGATGTGTCTGATGTGTGCTCTGTGCTTGGGTAATGTGCATGATGTGTGTTCTGTGCTTGTGTGATATGTCTGATGTGTTCACTGTGCTTGTGTGATGTGTCTGATGTGTGCTCTGTCCTTGTGTGATGTGTCTGATGTGTGCTCTGTGCTTGTGTGATGTGTCTGATGTGTGCTATGTGCTTGTGTAATGTGTCTGATGTGTGCTCTGTGCTTCTGTGATGTGTCTGATGTGTGTTCTGTGCTTGTGTGATGCGTATGATGTGTGTTCTGTGCTTGTGTGATGTGTCTGATGTGCGCTCTGTACTTGTGTGATATGTCTGATGTGTGCTCTGCGCTTGTGTGATGTGTCTGATGTGGGTTCTGCGCTTGTGTGATGTGTCTGATGTGTGCTCTGTGCTTGTGAGATGTGTCTGATGTGTGTTCTGTGCTTGTGTGATGCGTCTGATGTGTGTTCTGTGCTTGTGTGATGTGTCTGATGTGTGCTCTGTGCTTGTGTGATATGTCTGATGTGTGCTCTGTCCTTGTGTGATGTGTCTGATGTGTACTCTGTCCTTGTGTGATGTGTCTGATGTGCGCTCTGTGCTTGTGTAATGTGTCTGATGTGTGCACTGTGCTTGTGTGATGTGTCTGATGTGCGTTCTGCGCTTGTGTGATGTGTCTGATGTGTGTTCTGTGCTTGTGTGATGCGTATGATGTGTGTTCTGTGCTTGTGTGATGCGTATGATGTGTGTTCTGTGCTTGTGTGATGTGTCTGATGTGCGCTCTGTACTTGTGTGATATGTCTGATGTGTGCTCTGTGCTTGTGTGATGTGTCTGATGTGCGTTCTGCGCTTGTGTGATGTGTCTGATGTGTGCTTTGTGTTTGTGTGATGTGTCTGATGTGTGCTATGTGCTTGTGTGATGTCTCTGATGTGTGTTCTGTGCTTGTGTGATGTGTCTGATGTGTGCTCTGTGTTTGTGTGATGTGTGTGATGTGTGCTCTGTGCTTGTGTGATGTGTCTAATGTGTGTTCTGTGCTTGTGTGATGTGTCTGATGTGTGCACTGTGCTTGTGTGATGTGTCTGATGTGTGCTCTGTGCTTGTGTGATGTGTCTGATGTGTGCTATGTGCTTGTGTGATGTGTCTGATGTGTGCTCTGTGCTTGTGTGATGTGTCTGATGTGTGCTCTGTACTTGTGTGATGTGTCTGATGTGTCTTCTGTGCTTGTGTGATGTGTCTGATGTGTGCTCTGTGCTTGTGTGATGTGTCTGATGTGTTTTCTGTGCTTGTGTGATGTGTCTGATGTGTGCTCTGTGCTTGGGTGATGTGTCTGATGTTTGTTCTGCGCTTGTGTGATGTGTCTGATGTGTGCTCTGTGCTTGTGTGATGTGTCTGATGTGTGCTCTGTGCTTGTGTGATGTGTCTGATGTGTGGGCTGTGCTCGTATGATGTGTCTGATGTGTGTTCTGTGCTTGTGTGATGTGTCTGATGTGTGCTCTGTCCTTGTGTGATGTGTCTGATGTGTGCTCTGTGCTAGGGTAATGTGTCTGATGTGTGCTCTGTTCTTGTGTGATGTGTCTGATGTGTGCTCTGGACTTGTGTGATGTGTCTGATGTGTGCTCTGTTCTTGTATGATGTGTCTGATGTGTGCTCTGCACTTGTGTGATGTGTCTGATGTGTGTTCTGTGCTTGTGTGATGTGTATGATGTGTGTTCTGTGCTTGTGTGATGTGTCTGATATGTGCTCTGTGTTTGTGTGATGTGTCTGATGTGTGCTCTGTGCTTGTGTAATGTTTCTGATGTGTGCTTTGTACTTGTGTGATGTGTCTGATGTGTGCTCTATGCTTGTGTGATGTGTCTGATGTTTGCTTTGTGCTTGGTGATGTGTCTGATGTGTGCTCTGTTCTTGTGTGATGTGTCTGATGTGTGCTCTGGACTTGTGTGATGTTTCTGATGTGTGCTCTATGCTAGGGTAATGTGTCTGATGTGTGCTATGTGCTTGGGTGATGTGTCTGATGTGTGCTATATGCTTGTGTGATGTGTCTGATGTGTGCTCTGTGATTGTGTGATGTGGCTGATGTGTGTTCTGTGCTTGTGTGATGTGTCTGATGTGTGCTCTGGACTTGTGTGATGTGTCTGATGTGTGCTCTGTGCTTGTGTGATGTGTCTGATGTGCGCTCTGTGCTTGTGTAATGTGTCTGATGTGTGCTCTGTGCTTGTGTAATGTGTCTGATGTGTGCTCTGTGCTTGTGTGATGTGTCTGATGTGCGCTCTGTGCTTGTGTAATGTGTCTGATGTGTGCTCTGTGCTTGTGTAATGTGTCTGATGTGTGCTCTGTGCTTGTGTGATGTGTCTGATGTGTGCTCTGTGCTTGGGTAATGTGTCTGATGTGTACTCTGTCCTTGTGTGATGTGTCTGATGTGCGCTCTGTGCTTGTGTAATGTGTCTGATGTGTGCTATGTGCTTGTGTAATGTGTCTGATGTGTGCTCTGTGCTTGTGTAATGTGTCTGATGTGCGCTCTGTGCTTGGGTAATGTGTATGATGTGTGTTCTGTACTTGAGTGATATGTCTGATGTGTGCACTGTGCTTGTGTGATGTGTCTGATGTGTGTTCTGTGCTTGTGTGATATGTCTGATGTGTTCACTGTGCTTGTGTGATGTGTCTGATGTGTGCTCTGTCCTTGTGTGATGTGTCTGATGTGTACTCTGTCCTTGTGTGATGTGTCTGATGTGCGCTCTGTGCTTGTGTAATGTGTCTGATGTGTGCTCTGTGCTTCTGTGATGTGTCTGATGTATGCACTGTGCTTGTGTGATGTGTCTGATGTGCGTTCTGCGCTTGTGTGATGTGTCTGATGTGTGTTCTGTGCTTGTGTGATGCGTATGATGTGTGTTCTGTGCTTGTGTGATGTGTCTGATGTGCGCTCTGTACTTGTGTGATATGTCTGATGTGTGCTCTGTGCTTGTGTGATGTGTCTGATGAGCGTTCTGCGCTTGTGTGATGTGTCTGATGTGTGCTCTGTGCTTGTGAGATGTGTCTGATGTGTGTTCTGTGCTTGTGTGATGCGTCTGATGTGTGTTCTGTGCTTGTGTGATATGTCTGATGTGTGCTCTGTGCTTGTGTGATATGTCTGATGTGTGCTCTGTGCTTGTGTGATGTGTCTTACGTGCGCACTGTGCTTGTGTGATGTGTCTGATGTGCGTTCTGCGCTTGTGTAATGTGTCTGATGTGTGCTCTGTGCTTGTGAGATGTGTCTGATGTGTGTTCTGTGCTTGTGTGATGTGTCTGATGTGTGCTTTATGCTTGTGAGATGTGTCTGATGTGTGTTGTGTGCTTGTGTGATGTGTCTGATGTGTGCACTGTGCTTGTGTGATGTGTCTGATGTGCGTTCTGCGCTTGTGTAATGTGTCTGATGTGTGTTGTGTGCTTGTGTGATGTGTCTGATGTGTGCACTGTGCTTGTGAGATGTGTCTGATGTGTGTTCTGTGCTTGTGTGATGCGTCTGATGTGTGTTCTGTGCTTGTGTGATGTGTCTGATGTGTGCACTGTGCTTGTGTGATGTGTCTGTTGTGTGGTCTGTGCTTGTGTGATGTGTACTATGTGCTTGTGTGATGTGTCTGATGTGTGCTCTGTGCTTGTGTGATGTGTCTGATGTGTGCTCTGTGCTTGTGTAATGTGTCTGATGTGTGTTCTGTGCTTGTGTGATGTGTCTGATGTGTGCACTGTGCTTGTGTGATGTGTCTGTTGTGTGGTCTGTGCTTGTGTGATGTGTGCTATGTGCTTGTGTGATGTGTCTGATGTGTGCTCTGTGCTTGTGTGATGTGTCTGATGTGTGCTCTGTGCTTGTGTAATGTGTCTGATGTGTGCTATGTGCTTGTGTAATGTGTCTGATGTGTGCTCTGTGCTTGTGTAATGTGTCTGATGTGTGCTCTGTGCTTGTGTAATGTGTCTGATGTGTGCTCTGTGCTTGTGTGATGTGTCTGATGTGTGCTCTGTGCTTGGGTAATATGTCTGATGTGTACTCTGTCCTTGTGTGATGTGTCTGATGTGCGCTCTGTGCTTGTGTAATGTGTCTGATGTGTGCTATGTGCTTCTGTGATGTGTCTGATGTGTGCTCTGTGCTTGGGTAATGTGTCTGATGTGTGCTCTGTACTTGTGTGATGTGTCTGATGTGTCTTCTGTACTTGTGTGATGGGTCTGATGTGTGTTCTGTGCTTGTGTGATATGTCTGATGTGTTCACTGACTTGTGTGATGTGTCTGATGTGCGCTCTGTGCTTGTTTTATATGTCTCATGTGTTCACTGTGCTTGTGTGATGTGTCTGATGTGTGCTCTGTGCTTGTGTGATGTGTCTGATGTGTGCTCTGTACTTGTGTGATGTGTCTGATGTGTCTTCTGTACTTGTGTGATGGGTCTGATGTGTGTTCTGTGCTTGTGTGATATGTCTGATGTGTTCACTGACTTGTGTGATGTGTCTTATATGTGGGCTGTGCTTGTGTGATGTGTCTGATGTGTGCTCTGTGCTTGTGTAATGTGTCTGATGTGTACTCTGTGCTTGGGTGATGTGTCTGATGTGTGTTCTGCGCTTGTGTGATTTGTCTGATGTGTGCTGTGTGCTTGTGTGATGTGTCTGATGTGTGCTCTGTGCTTGTGTGATGTGTCTGTTGTGTGGGCTGTGCTCGTATGATGTGTCTGATGTGTGTTCTGTGCTTGTGTGATGTGTCTGATGTGTGCTCTGTCCTAGTGTGATGTGTCTGATGTGTGCTCTGTGCTAGGGTAATGTGTCTGATGTGTGCTAGGTGCTTGGGTGATGTGTCTGATGTGTGTTCTGTTCTTGTGTGATGTGTCTGATGTGTGCTCTGGACTTGTGTGATGTGTCTGATGTGTGCTCTGTTCTTGTGTGATGTGTCTGATGTGTGCTCTATTCTTGTGTGATGTGTCTGATGTGTGCTTTGTGCTTGGTGATGTGTCTGATGTGTGCTATGTGCTTGGGTGATGTGTCTGATGTGTGTTCTGTGCTTGTGTGATGTGTCTGATGTGTGCTCTGTGTTTGTGTGATGTGTCTGATGTGTGCTTTGTACTTGTGTGATGTGTCTGATGTGTGCTTTGTGCTTGGTGATGTGTCTGATGTGTGCCATGCGCTTGTGTGATGTGTCTGATGTGTGTTCTGTGCTTGTGTGATGTGTCTGATGTGTGCTCTGTGTTTGTGTGATGTGTCTGATGTGTGCTCTGTGCTTGTGTAATGTGTCTGATGTGTGCTTTGTACTTGTGTGATGTGTCTGATGTGTGCTTTGTGCTTGGTGATGTGTCTGATGTGTGCTCTGTGCTTGTGTGATGTGTCTGATGTGTGCTCTGGACTTGTGTGATGTGTCTGATGTGTGCTCTGTTCTTGTGTGATGTGTCTGATGTGTGCTTTGTGTTTGTGTGATGTGTCTGATGTGTGCTCTGTGCTTGTGTGATGTGTCTGATGTGTGGGCTGTGCTCGTATGATGTGTCTGATGTGTGTTCTGTGCTTGTGTGATGTGTCTGATGTGTGCTCTGTCCTTGTATGATGTGTCTGATGTGTGTTCTGTGCTTGGGTGATGTGTCTGATGTGTGCTTTGTACTTGTGTGATGTGTCTGATGTGTGCTCGTTTCTTGTGTGATGTGTCTGATGTGTGCTCTGGACTTGTGTGATGTGTCTGATGTGTGCTCTGTTCTTGTGTGATGTGTCTGATGTGTGCTCTGCACTTGTGTGATGTGTCTGATGTGTGTTCTGTGCTTGTGTGATGTGTCTGATGTGTGTTCTGTGCTTGTGTGATGTGTCTGATGTGTGGTCTGTGCTTGTGTAATGTGTCTGATTTGTGCTTTGTACTTGTGTGATGTGTCTGATGTGTGCTCTATGCTTGTGTGATGTGTCTGATGTGTGCTTTGTGCTTGGTGATGTGTCTGATGTGTGCTCTGTTTTTGTGTGATGTGTCTGATGTGTGCTTTGTGTTTGTGTGATGTGTCTGATGTGTGCTATGCGCTTGTGTGATGTGTCTGATGTGTGTTCTGTGCTTGTGTGATATGTCTGATGTGTGCTCTGTGTTTGTGTGATGTGTCTGATGTGTGCTCTGTGCTTGTGTAATGTGTCTGATGTGTGCTTTGTACTTGTGTGATGTGTCTGATGTGTGCTCTGTTCTTGTGTGATGTGTCTGATGTGTGCTTTGTGTTTGTGTGATGTGTCTGATGTGTGCTCTGTGCTTGTGTGATGTGTCTGATGTGTGGGCTGTGCTCGTATGATGTGTCTGATGTGTGTTCTGTGCTTGTGTGATGTGTCTGATGTGTGCTCTATGCTTGTGTGATGTGTCTGATGTGTGCTCTGTGCTTGTGTGATGTGTCTGATGTGTGCTCTGTTCTTGTGTGATGTGTCTGATGTGTGCTCTGGACTTGTGTGATGTGTCTGATGTGTGCTCTGTTCTTGTGTGATGTGTCTGATGTTTGCTTTGTGTTTGTGTGATGTGTCTGATGTGTGCTCTGTGCTTGTGTGATGTGTCTGATGTGTGCTCTGTGCTTGTGTGATGTGTCATATATGTTCTATGCTTGTGTGATGTGCCTGATGTGTGCTCTGTGCTTGTGTGATGTGTCTGGTGTATGCTCTGTCCTTGTATGATGTGTCTGATGTGTGTTCTGTGCTTGTGTGA
Organism: Dendrobates tinctorius; assembly: GCF_039654945.1. Classification (NCBI taxonomy): domain Eukaryota; kingdom Metazoa; phylum Chordata; class Amphibia; order Anura; family Dendrobatidae; genus Dendrobates; species Dendrobates tinctorius. Next base: position 27,984,208 of record NW_027361696.1, on the reverse strand, counting down.
TGTGTCTGATGTGTGCTCTGTCCTTGTATGATGTGTCTGATGTGTGTTCTGTGCTTGGGTGATGTGTCTGATGTGTGCTTTGTACTTGTGTGATGTGTCTGATGTGTGCTCGTTTCTTGTGTGATGTGTCTGATGTGTGCTCTGGACTTGTGTGATGTGTATGATGTGTGCTCTGCACTTGTGTGATGTGTCTGATGTGTGTTCTGTGCTTGTGTGATGTGTCTGATGTGTGTTCTGTGCTTGTGTGATGTGTCTGATGTGTGGTCTGTGCTTGTGTAATGTGTCTGATTTGTGCTTTGTACTTGTGTGATGTGTCTGATGTGTGCTCTATGCTTGTGTGATGTGTCTGATGTGTGCTTTGTGCTTGGTGATGTGTCTGATGTGTGCTCTGTTTTTGTGTGATGTGTCTGATGTGTGCTTTGTGTTTGTGTGATGTGTCTGATGTGTGCTATGCGCTTGTGTGATGTGTCTGATGTGTGTTCTGTGCTTGTGTGATATGTCTGATGTGTGCTCTGTGTTTGTGTGATGTGTCTGATGTGTGCTCTGTGCTTGTGTAATGTGTCTGATGTGTGCTTTGTACTTGTGTGATGTGTCTGATGTGTGCTCTGTTCTTGTGTGATGTGTCTGATGTGTGCTTTGTGTTTGTGTGATGTGTCTGATGTGTGCTCTGTGCTTGTGTGATGTGTCTGATGTGTGGGCTGTGCTCGCATGATGTGTCTGATGTGTGTTCTGTGCTTGTGTGATGTGTCTGATGTGTGCTCTATGCTTGTGTGATGTGTCTGATGTGTGCTCTGTGCTTGTGTGATGTGTCTGATGTGTGCTCTGTTCTTGTGTGATGTGTCTGATGTGTGCTCTGGACTTGTGTGATGTGTCTGATGTGTGCTCTGTTCTTGTGTGATGTGTCTGATGTTTGCTTTGTGTTTGTGTGATGTGTCTGATGTGTGCTCTGTGCTTGTGTGATGTGTCTGATGTGTGCTCTGTGCTTGTGTGATGTGTCATATGTGTTCTATGCTTGTGTGATGTGCCTGATGTGTGCTCTGTGCTTGTGTGATGTGTCTGGTGTGTGCTCAGTGCTTGTGTGATGTGTCTGATGTGTTCTCTGTGCTTGTGTGATGTGTCTGATGTGCGCTCTGTGCTTGTGTGATATGTCTGATGTGTGCTCTGTGCTTGTGTGATGTGTCTTACGTGCGCACTGTGCTTGTGTGATGTGTCTGATGTGCGTTCTGCGCTTGTGTGATGTGTCTGATGTGTGCTCTGTGCTTGTGAGATGTGTCTGATGTGTCTTCTGTGCTTGTGTGATGTGTCTGATGTGTGCTCTGTGCTTGTGTGATGTGTCTGATGTGTATTCTGTGCTTGTGTGATGTGTCTGATGTGTGCTCTGTGCTTGGGTGATGTGTCTGATGTATGCTCTGTGCTTGTGAGATGTGTCTGATGTGTCTTCTGTGCTTGTGTGATGTGTCTGATGTGTGCTCTGTGCTTGTGTGATGTGTCTGATGTGTGCTCTGTGTTTGTGTGATGTGTCTGATGTGTGCTCTGTGCTTGTGTGATGTGTCTGATGTGTGCTCTGTGCTTGTGTGATGTGTCTGATGTGTGCTCTGTGCTTGTGTAATGTGTCTGATGTGTGCTTTGTACTTGTGTGATGTGTCTGATGTGTGCTCTGTGCTTGTGTGATGTGTCTGATGTGTGTTCTGTGTTTGTGTGATGTGTCTGATGTGTGCACTGTGCTTGTGTGATGTGTCTGATGTGTGCTCTGTGCTTGTGTGATGTGTCTGATGTGTGCTCTGTACTTGTGTGATGTGTCTGATGTGTCTTCTGTGCTTGTGTGATGTGTCTGATGTGTGCTCTGTGCTTGTGTGATGTGTCTGATGTGTATTCTGTGCTTGTGTGATGTGTCTGATGTGTGCTCTGTGCTTGGGTGATGTGTCTGATGTTTGTTCTGCGCTTGTGTGATGTGTCTGATGTGTGCTCTGTGCTTGTGTGATGTGTCTGATGTGTGGGCTGTGCTCGTATGATGTGTCTGATGTGTGTTCTGTGCTTGTGTGATGTGTCTGATGTGTGCTCTGTCCTTGTGTGATGTGTCTGATGTGTGCTCTGTGCTAGGGTAATGTGTCTGATGTGTGCTAGGTGCTTGGGTTATGTGTCTGATGTGTGCTCTGTTCTTGTGTGATGTGTCTGATGTGTGCTCTGGACTTGTGTGATGTGTCTGATGTGTGCTCTGTTCTTGTATGATGTGTCTGATGTGTGCTTTGCACTTGTGTGATGTGTCTGATGTGTGTTCTGTGCTTGTGTGATGCGTCTGATGTGTGTTCTGTGCTTGTGTGATGTGTCTGATGTGTGCACTGTGCTTGTGTGATGTGTCTGTTGTGTGGTCTGTGCTTGTGTGATGTGTCTGATGTGTGCTCTGTGCTTGTGTGATGTGTCTGATGTGTGCTCTGTGCTTGTGTGATGTGTCTGATGTGTGCTCTGTGCTTGTGTAATGTGTCTGATGTGTGTTCTGTGCTTGTGTGATGTGTCTGTTGTGTGGTCTGTGCTTGTGTGATGTGTGCTATGTGCTTGTGTGATGTGTCTGATGTGTGCTCTGTGCTTGTGTGATGTGTCTGATGTGTGCTCTGTCCTTGTGTGATGTGTCTGATGTGCGCTCTTTGCTTGTGTAATGTGTCTGATGTGTGCTATGTGCTTGTGTAATGTGTCTGATGTGTGCTCTGTGCTTGTGTAATGTGTCTGATGTGTGCTCTGTGCTTGGGTAATGTGTCTGATGTGTGCTCTGTCCTTGTGTGATGTGTCTGATGTGCGCTCTTTGCTTGTGTAATATGTCTGATGTGTGCTATGTGCTTGTGTAATGTGTCTGATGTGTGCTCTGTGCTTGTGTGATGTGTCTGTTGTGTGGTCTGTGATTGTGTGATGTGTGCTATGTGCTTGTGTGATGTGTCTGGTGTGTGCTCTGTGCTTGTGTAATGTGTCTGATGTGTGTTCTGTGCTTGTGTGATGTGTCTGATGTGTGCACTGTGCTTGTGTGATGTGTCTGTTGTGTGGTCTGTGCTTGTGTGATGTGTGCTATGTGCTTGTGTGATGTGTCTGATGTGTGCTCTGTGCTTGTGTGATGTGTCTGATGTGTGCTCTGTGCTTGTGTAATGTATCTGATGTGTGCTCTGTGCTTGGGTAATGTGTCTGATGTGTGCTCTGTCCTTGTGTGATGTGTCTGATGTGCGCTCTTTGCTTGTGTGATGTGTCTGATGTGTGCTCTGTGCTTGTGTAATGTGTCTGATGTGTGCTCTGTGCTTGTGTAATGTGTCTGATGTGTGCTCTGTGCTTGTGTGATGTGTCTGATGTGTGCTCTGTGCTTGGGTAATATGTCTGATGTGTACTCTGTCCTTGTGTGATGTGTCTGATGTGCGCTCTGTGCTTGTGTAATGTGTCTGATGTGTGCTATGTGCTTCTGTGATGTGTCTGATGTGTGCTCTGTGCTTGGGTAATGTGTCTGATGTGTGTTCTGTGCTTGTGTGATGTGTCTGATGTGTTCACTGTGCTTGTGTGATGTGTCTGATGTGTGCTCTGTGCTTGTGTGATGTGTCTGATGTGTGCTCTGTACTTGTGTGATGTGTCTGATGTGTGCTCTGTGCTTGTGTGATGTGTCTGATGTGTGGGCTGTGCTCGTATGATGTGTCTGATGTGTGTTCTGTGCTTGTGTGATGTGTCTGATGTGTGCTCTGTCCTTGTGTGATGTGTCTGATGTGGGCTCTGTGCTAGGGTAATGTGTCTGATGTGTGCTAGGTGCTTGGGTGATGTGTCTGATGTGTGCTCTGTTCTTGTGTGATGTGTCTGATGTGTGTTCTGTGCTTGTGTGATGTGTCTGATGTGTGTTCTGTGCTTGTGTGATGTGTCTGATGTGTGCTCTGTGTTTGTGTGATGTGTCTGATGTGTGCTCTGTGCTTGTTTAATGTGTCTGATGTGTGCTTTGTACTTGTGTGATGTGTCTGATTTGTGCTCTATGCTTGAGTGAAGTGTCTGATGTGTGCTTTGTGCTTGGTGATGTGTCTGATGTGTGCTCTGTGCTTGTGTGATGTGTCTGATGTGTGCTCTGTTCTTGTGTGATGTGTCTGATGTGTGCTCTGGACTTGTGTGATGTGTCTGATGTGTGCTATATGCTAGGGTAATGTGTCTGATGTGTGCTATGTACTTGTGTGATGTGTCTGATGTGTGCTCTGTTCTTGTGTGATGTGTCTGATGTGTGCTCTGTCCTTGTGTGATGTGTCTGATGTGTGCTCTGTTCTTGTGTGATGTGTCTGATGTGTGCTCTGGACTTGTGTGATGTGTCTGATGTGTGCTCTATGCTTGTGTGATGTGTCTGATGTGTGCTTTGTGCTTGGTGATGTGTCTGATGTGTGCTCTGTGCTTGTGTGATGTGTCTGATGTGTGCTCTGTTCTTGTGTGATGTGTCTGATGTGTGCTCTGGACTTGTGTGATGTGTCTGATGTGTGCTTTGTTCTTGTGTGATGTGTCTGATGTGTGCTTTGTGTTTGTGTGATGTGTCTGATGTGTGCTCTGTGCTTGTGTGATGTGTCTGATGTGTGCTCTGTGCTTGTGTGATGTGTCATATGTGTTCTATGCTTGTGTGATATGCCTGATGTGTGCTCTGTGCTTGTGTGATCTGTCTGGTGTGTGCTCTGTGCTTGTGTGATGTGTCTGATGTGTTCTCTGTGCTTGTGTGATGTGTCTGATGTGCGCTCTGTGCTTGTGTAATATGTCTGATGTGTGCTCTGTGCTTGTGTGATGTGTCTTACGTGCGCACTGTGCTTGTGTGATGTGTCTGATGTGCGTTCTGCGCTTGTGTGATGTGTCTGATGTGTGCTCTGTGCTTGTGAGATGTGTCTGATGTGTCTTCTGTGCTTGTGTGATGTGTCTGATGTGTGCTCTGTGCTTGTGTGATGTGTCTGATGTGTGCTCTGTGTTTGTGTGATGTGTCTGATGTGTGCTCTGTGCTTGTGTGATGTGTCTGATGTGTGCTCTGTGCTTGTGTGATGTGTCTGATGTGTGCTCTGAGCTTTGTGTAATGTGTCTGATGTGTGCTTTGTACTTGTGTGATGTGTCTGATGTGTGCTCTGTGCTTGTGTGATGTGTCTGATGTGTGTTCTGTGCTTGTGTGATGTGTCTGATGTGTGCACTGTGCTTGTGTGATGTGTCTGATGTGTGCTCTGTGCTTGTGTGATGTGTCTGATGTGTGCTATGTGCTTGTGTGATGTGTCTGATGTGTGCTCTGTGCTTGTGTGATGTGTCTGATGTGTGCTCTGTACTTGTGTGATGTGTCTGATGTGTCTTCTGTGCTTGTGTGATGTGTCTGATGTGTGCTCTGTGCTTGTGTGATGTGTCTTACGTGCGTTCTGCGCTTGTGTGATGTGTCTGATGTGTGCTCTGTGCTTGTGTGATGTGTCTGATGTGTTCTCTGTGCTTGTGTGATGTGTCTGATGTGTGCTCTGTGCTTGTGTGATGTGTCTTACGTGCGTTCTGCGCTTGTGTGATGTGTCTGGTGTGTGCTCTGTGCTTGTGTGATGTGTCTGATGTGTTCTCTGTGCTTGTGTGATGTGTCTGATGTGCGCTCTGTGCTTGTGTAATATGTCTGATGTGTGCTCTGTGCTTGTGTGATGTGTCTTACGTGCGCACTGTGCTTGTGTGATGTGTCTGATGTGCGTTCTGCGCTTGTGTGATGTGTCTGATGTGTGCTCTGTGCTTGTGAGATGTGTCTGATGTGTCTTCTGTGCTTGTGTGATGTGTCTGATGTGTGCTCTGTGCTTGTGTGATGTGTCTGATGTGTATTCTGTGCTTGTGTGATGTGTCTGATGTGTGCTCTGTGCTTGTGAGATGTGTCTGATGTGTCTTCTGTGCTTGTGTGATGTGTCTGATGTGTGCTCTGTGCTTGTGTGATGTGTCTGATGTGTGCTCTGTGTTTGTGTGATGTGTCTGATGTGTGCTCTGTGCTTGTGTGATGTGTCTGATGTGTGCTCTGTGCTTGTGTGATGTGTCTGATGTGTGCTCTGAGCTTTGTGTAATGTGTCTGATGTGTGCTTTGTACTTGTGTGATGTGTCTGATGTGTGCTCTGTGCTTGTGTGATGTGTCTGATGTGTGTTCTGTGCTTGTGTGATGTGTCTGATGTGTGCACTGTGCTTGTGTGATGTGTCTGATGTGTGCTCTGTGCTTGTGTGATGTGTCTGATGTGTGCTATGTGCTTGTGTGATGTGTCTGATGTGTGCTCTGTGCTTGTGTGATGTGTCTGATGTGTGCTCTGTACTTGTGTGATGTGTCTGATGTGTCTTCTGTGCTTGTGTGATGTGTCTGATGTGTGCTATGTGCTTGTGTGATATGTCTGATGTGCGTTCTGCGCTTGTGTGATGTGTCTGATGTGTGCTCTGTGCTTGTGAGATGTGTCTGATGTGTCTTCTGTGCTTGTGTGATGTGTCTGATGTGTGCTCTGTGCTTGTGTGATGTGTCTGATGTGTATTCTGTGCTTGTGTGATGTGTCTGATGTGTGCTCTGTGCTTGGGTGATGTGTCTGATGTTTGTTCTGCGCTTGTGTGATGTGTCTGATGTGTGCTCTGTGCTTGTGTGATGTGTCTGATGTGTGGGCTGTGCTCGTATGATGTGTCTGATGTGTGTTCTGTGCTTGTGTGATGTGTCTGATGTGTGCTCTGTCCTTGTGTGATGTGTCTGATGTGTGCTCTGTGCTAGGGTAATGTGTCTGATGTGTGCTAGGTGCTTGGGTTATCTGTCTGATGTGTGCTCTGTTCTTGTGTGATGTGTCTGATGTGTGCTCTGGACTTGTGTGATGTGTCTGATGTGTGCTCTGTTCTTGTATGATGTGTCTGATGTGTGCTCTGTGCTTGTGTGATGCGTCTGATGTGTGTTCTGTGCTTGTGTGATGTGTCTGATGTGTGCACTGTGCTTGTGTGATGTGTCTGTTGTGTGGTCTGTGCTTGTGTGATGTGTGCTATGTGCTTGTGTGATGTGTCTGATTTGTGCTCTGTGCTTGTGTGATGTGTCTGATGTGTGTTCTGTGCTTGTGTGATGTGTCTGATGTGTGCTCTGTCCTTGTGTGATGTGTCTGATGTGTGCTCTGTGCTAGGGTAATGTGTCTGATGTGTGCTCTGTTCTTGTGTGATGTGTCTGATGTGTGCTCTGGACTTGTGTGATGTGTCTGATGTGTGCTCTGCACTTGTGTGATGTGTCTGATGTGTGTTCTGTGCTTGTGTGATGCGTCTGATGTGTGTTCTGTGCTTGTGTGATGTGTCTGATGTGTGCACTGTGCTTGTGTGATGTGTCTGTTGTGTGGTCTGTGCTTGTGTGATGTGTGCACTGTGCTTGTGTGATGTGTCTGATTTGTGCTTTGTGCTTGTGTGATGTGTCTGATGTGTGCTCTGTGCTTGTGTAATGTGTCTGATGTGTGTTCTGTGCTTGTGTGATGTGTCTGTTGTGTGGTCTGTGCTTGTGTGATGTGTGCTATGTGCTTGTGTGATGTGTCTGATTTGTGCTCTGTGCTTGTGTGATGTGTCTGTTGTGTGGTCTGTGCTTGTGTGATGTGTGCTCTGTGCTTGTGTAATGTGTCTGATGTGTGCTCTGTCCTTGTGTGATGTATCTGATGTGCGCTCTTTGCTTGTGTAATGTGTCTGATGTGTGCTATGTGCTTGTGTAATGTGTCTGATGTGTGCTCTGTGCTTGTGTAATGTGTCTGATGTGTGCTCTGTGCTTGGGTAATGTGTCTGATGTGTGCTCTGTCCTTGTGTGATGTGTCTGATGTGCGCTCTTTGCTTGTGTAATGTGTCTGATGTGTGCTATGTGCTTGTGTAATGTGTCTGATGTGTGCTCTGTGCTTGTGTAATGTGTCTGATGTGTGCTCTGTGCTTGTGTGATGTGTCTGTTGTGTGGTCTGTGCTTGTGTGATGTGTGCTATGTGCTTGTGTGATGTGTCTGATGTGTGCTATGTGCTTGTGTAATGTGTCTGATGTGTGCTCTGTGCTTGTGTAATGTGTCTGATGTGTGCTCTGTGCTTGGGTAATGTGTCTGATGTGTGCTCTGTCCTTGTGTGATGTGTCTGATGTGCGCTCTTTGCTTGTGTAATGTGTCTGATGTGTGCTATGTGCTTGTGTAATGTGTCTGATGTGTGCTCTGTGCTTGTGTAATGTGTCTGATGTGTGCTCTGTGCTTGTGTGATGTGTCTGTTGTGTGGTCTGTGCTTGTGTGATGTGTGCTATGTGCTTGTGTGATGTGTCTTATGTGTGCTATGTGCTTGTGTAATGTGTCTGATGTGTGCTATGTGCTTGTGTAATGTGTCTGATATGTGCTCTGTGCTTGTGTGATGTGTCTGATGTGTGCTCTGTGCTTGTGTGATGTGTCTGTTGTGTGGTCTGTGCTTGTGTGATGTGTCTGATGTGCGCTATGTGCTTGTGTAATGTGTCTGATGTGTGCACTGTGCTTGTGTGATGTGTCTGTTGTGTGGTCTGTGCTTGTGTGATGTGCGCTCTTTGCTTGTGTAATGTGTCTGATGTGTGCTATGTGCTTGTGTGATGTGTCTGTTGTGTGGTCTGTGCTTGTGTGATGTGTCTGATGTGTGCTCTGTGCTTGTGTAATGTGTCTGATGTGTGCTCTGTGCTTGTGTGATGTGTCTGTTGTGTGGTCTGTGCTTGTGTGATGTGTGCTATGTGCTTGTGTAATGTGTCTGATGTGTGCACTGTGCTTGTGTGATGTGTCTGTTGTGTGGTCTGTGCTTGTGTGATGTGTGCTATGTGCTTGTGTGATGTGTCTGATGTGTGCACTGTGCTTGTGTGATGTGTCTGTTGTGTGGTCTGTGCTTGTGTGATGTGTGCTATGTGCTTGTGTGATGTGTCTGATGTGTGCTCTGTGCTTGTGTGATGTGTCTGATGTGTGCTCTGTGCTTGTGTAATGTGTCTGATGTGTGCACTGTGCTTGAGTAATGTGTCTGATGTGTGCTCTGTCCTTGTGTGATGTGTCTGATGTGCGCTCTTTGCTTGTGTGATGTGTCTGATGTGCGCTCTGTGCTTGTGTAATGTGTCTGATGTGTGCTCTGTGCTTGTGTAATGTGTCTGATGTGTGCTCTGTGCTTGTGTGATGTGTCTGATGTGTGCTCTGTGCTTGGGTTATATGTCTGATGTGTACTCTGTCCTTGTGTGATGTGTCTGATGTGCGCTCTGTGCTTGTGTAATGTGTCTGATGTGTGCTCTGTGCTTGGGTAATGTGTCTGATGTGTGTTCTGTGCTTGTGTGTTATGTCTGATGTGTGCACTGTGCTTGTGTGATGTGTCTGATGTGTGTTCTGTGCTTGTTTTATATGTCTCATGTGTTCACTGTGCTTGTGTGATGTGTCTGATGTGTGTTCTGTGCTTGTGTGATATGTCTGATGTGTTCACTGACTTGTGTGATGTGTCTTATATGTGGGCTGTGCTTGTGTGATGTGTCTGATGTGTCTTCTGTGCTTGTGTGATGTGTCTGATGTGTGCTCTGTGCTTGTGTAATGTGTCTGATGTGTACTCTGTGCTTGTGTGATGTGTCTGATGTGTGCTCTGTGCTTGGGTGATGTGTCTGATGTGTGTTCTGCGCTTGTGTGATGTGTCTGATGTGTGCTCTGCGCTTGTGTGATGTGTCTGATGTGTGCTCTGTACTTGTGTGATGTGTCTGTTGTGTGGGCTGTGCTCGTATGATGTGTCTGATGTGTGTTCTGTGCTTGTGTGATGTGTCTGATGTGTGCTCTGTCCTAGTGTGATGTGTCTGATGTGTGCTCTGTCCTTGTGTGATGTGTCTGATGTGTGCTAGCTGCTTGGGTGATGTGTCTGATGTGTGCTCTGTTCTTGTGTGATGTGTCTGATGTGTGCTCTGGACTTGTGTGATGTGTCTGATGTGTGCTCTGTTCTTGTGTGATGTGTCTGATGTGTGCTCTGTTCTTGTGTGATGTGTCTGATGTGTGCTCTGGACTTGTGTGATGTGTCTGATGTGTGCTCTGTTCTTGTGTGATGTGTCTGATGTGTGCTCTGTTCTTGTGTGATGTGTCTGATGTGTGCTCTGCACTTGTGTGATGTGTCTGATGTGTGCTCTGTGTTTGTGTGATGTGTCTGATGTGTGCTCTGTGCTTGTGTAATGTGTCTTATGTGTGCTTTGTACTTGTGTGATGTGTCTGATATGTGCTCTATGCTTGTGTGATGTGTCTGATGTGTGCTTTGTGCTTGGTGATGTGTCTGATGTGTGCTCTGTGCTTGTGTGATGTGTCTGATGTGTGCTCTGTTCTTGTGTGATGTGTCTGATGTGTGCTCTATGCTAGGGTAATGTGTCTGATGTGTGCTATGTGCTTGGGTGATATGTCTGATGTGTGCCATGCGCTTGTGTGATGTGTCTGATGTGTGTTCTGTGCTTGTGTGATGTGTCTGATGTGTGCTCTGTGTTTGTGTGATGTGTCTGATGTGTGCTCTGTGCTAGGGTAATGTGTCTGATGTGTGCTCTGTCCTTGTATGATGTGTCTGATGTGTGTTCTGTGCTTGGGTGATGTGTCTGATGTGTGCTTTGTACTTGTGTGATGTGTCTGATGTGTGCTCGTTTCTTGTGTGATGTGTCTGATGTGTGCTCTGGACTTGTGTGATGTGTCTGATGTGTGCTCTGTTCTTGTGTGATGTGTCTGATGTGTGCTCTGTGCTTGGGTAATGTGTCTGATGTGTGTTCTGTGCTTATGTGATATGTCTGATGTGTGCTCTGTGTTTGTGTGATGTGTCTGATGTGTGCTTTGTGCTTGTGTGATATGTCTGATGTGTGCTCTGTGCTTGTGTGATATGTCTGATGTGTGCTCTGTGCTTGTGTGTTATGTCTGATGTGTGCTCTGGACTTGTGTGATGTGTCTGATGTGTGCTTTGTGCTTGTGTGATGTGTCTGATGTGTGCTCTGTGCTTGTGTGATGTGTCTGATGTGTGCTCTGTGCTTGTGTGATGTGTCTGATGTGTGCTCTGTGCTTGTGTAATGTGTGTGATGTGTGCTCTGTGCTTGTGTGATGTGTCTGATGTGTGCTCTGTGCTTGGGTAATGTGTCTGATGTGTGTTCTGTGCTTATGTGATATGTCTGATGTGTGCTCTGTGTTTGTGTGATGTGTCTGATGTGTGCTTTGTGCTTGTGTGAAATGTCTGATGTGTGCTCTGTGCTTGTGTGATATGTCTGATGTGTGCTCTGTGCTTGTGTGATATGTCTGATGTGTGCTCTGGACTTGTGTGATGTGTCTGATGTGTGCTTTGTGCTTGTGTGATGTGTCTGATGTGTGCTCTGTGCTTGTGTGATGTGTCTGATGTGTGCTCTGTGCTTGTGTGATGTGTCTGATGTGTGCTCTGTGCTTGTGTGATGTGTCTGATGTGTCTTCTGTGCTTGTGTGATGTGTCTGATGTGTGCTCTGTGCTTGTGTGATGTGTCTGATGTGTACTCTGTGCTTGTGTGATGTGTCTGATGTGTGCTCTGTGCTTGGGTGATGTGTCTGATGTGTGTTCTGCGCTTGTGTGATGTGTCTGATGTGTGCTCTGTGCTTGTGTGATGTGTCTGATATGTGCTCTGTGCTTGTGTGATGTGTCTGATGTGTGGGCTGTGCTCGTATGATGTGTCTGATGTGTGTTCTGTGCTTGTGTGATGTGTCTGATCTGTGCTATGTGCTTGTGTGATGTGTCTGATGTGTGCTCTGTGTTTGTGTGATGTGTCTGATGTGTGCTCTGTTCTTGTGTGATGTGTCTGTTGTGTGCTCTGTGCTTGTGTGATGTGTCTGATGTGTGCTCTGTGCTTGTGTGATGTGTCTGATGTGTGCTCTGTGCTTGTGTAATGTGTCTGATGTGTGCTTTGTACTTGTGTGATGTGTCTGATGTGTGTTCTGTGTTTGTGTGATGTGTCTGATGTGTGCTCTGTGCTAGGTAATGTGTCTGGTGTGTGCTATGTGCTTGTGTGATGTGTCTGATGTGTGCTCTGTGCTTGTGTAATGTGTCTGATGTGTGCACTGTGCTTGTGTGATGTGCCTGATGTGTGCTCTCTGCTTGTGTGATGTGTCTGATGTGTGCACTGTGCTTGTGTGATGTGTCTGATGTGTGGTCTGTGCTTGTGTGATGTGTGCTATGTGCTTGTGTGATGTGTCTGGTGTGTGCTCTCTGCTTGTGTGATGTGTCTGATGTGTGCTCTGTGCTTGTGTGATGTGTCTGATGTGTGCTATGTGCTATTGTAATGTGTCAGATGTGTCCTCTTTGCTTGTGTAATGTGTCTGATGTGTGCTCTGTGCTTGTGTGATGTGTCTGATGTGCGCTCTGTGCTTGGGTAATGTGTCTGATGTGTGCTATGTGCTTGTGTAATGTGTCTGATGTGTGCTCTGTGCTTGTGTGATGTGTCTGATGTGTGCTCTGTGCTTGGGTAATGTGTCTGATGTGTGTTCTGTGCTTATGTGATATGTCTGATGTGTGCTCTGTGTTTGTGTGATGTGTCTGATGTGTGCTCTGTGCTTGTGTGATGTGTCTGATGTGTGCTCTGTTCTTGTGTGATGTGTCTGATGTGTGCTCTGGACTTGTGTGATGTGTCTGATGTGTGCTCTATGCTAGGGTAATGTGTCTGATGTGTGCTATGTACTTGTGTGATATGTCTGATGTGTGCTCTGTTCTTGTGTGATGTGTCTGATGTGTGCTCTGTGCTTGTGTGATGTGTCTGATGTGTGCACTGTGCTTGTGTAATGTGTCAGATGTGTGTTCTGTGCTAGTGTGATTTGTCAGACGTGCGCACTGCGCTTGTGTGGTGTGTCTGATGTGTGCTATGTGCTTGTGTGATGTGTCTGATGTGTGCTCTGCACTTGTGTGATGTGTCTGATGTGTGTTCTGTGCTTGTGTGATGTGTCTGATGTGTGTTCTGTGCTTGTGTGATGTGTCTGATGTGTGCTCTGTGTTTGTGTGATGTGTCTGATGTGTGCTCTGTGCTTGTGTAATGTGTCTGATGTGTGCTTTGTACTTGTGTGATGTGTCTGATGTGTGCTCTATGCTTGTTTGATGTGTCTGATGTGTGCTTTGTGCTTGGTGATGTGTCTGATGTGTGCTCTGTGCTTGTGTGATGTGTCTGATGTGTGCTCTGTTCTTGTGTGATGTGTCTGATGTGTGCTCTGGACTTGTGTGATGTGTCTGATGTGTGCTCTATGCTAGGGTAATGTGTCTGATGTGTGCTATGTGCTTGGGTGATGTGTCTGATGTGTGCTATGCGCTTGTGTGATGTGTCTGATGTGTGTTCTGTGCTTGTGTGATGTGTCTGATGTGTGCTCTGTGTTTGTGTGATGTGTCTGATGTGTGCTCTGTGCTTGTGTAATGTGTCTGATGTGTGCTTTGTACTTGTGTGATGTGTCTGATGTGTGCTATGCACTTGTGTGATGTTTCTGATGTGTGCTATGCACTTGTGTGATGTGTCTGAAGTGTGCTCTGTGTTTGTGTGATGTGTCTGATGTGTGCTCTATGCTTGTGTGATGTGTCTGATGTGTGCTTTGTGCTTGGTGATGTGTCTGATGTGTGCTCTGTGCTTGTGTGATGTGTCTGATGTGTGCTCTGGACTTGTGTGATGTGTCTGATGTGTGCTCTATGCTAGGGTAATGTGTCTGATGTGTGCTATGTACTTGTGTGATGTGTCTGATGTGTGCTCTGTGCTTGTGTGATGTGTCTGATGTGTCTTCTGTGCTTGTGTGATGTGTCTGATGTGTGCTCTGTGCTTGTGTGATGTGTCTGATGTGTGCTCTGTGCTTGGGTGATGTGTCTGATGTGTGTTCTGCGCTTGTGTGATATGTCTGATGTGTGCTCTGTGCTTGTGTGATGTGTCTGATGTGTGCTCTGTGCTTGTGTGATGTGTCTGATGTGTGCTCTGTTCTTGTGTGATGTGTCTGATGTGTGCTCTGGACTTGTGTGATGTGTCTGATGTGTGCTCTGTTCTTGTGTGATGTGTCTGATGTGTGCTCTGGACTTGTGTGATGTGTCTGATGTGACGAACAGCCCACCGCCGTTCGTCCACTTACGGGCGACACTAACGGGAGTCCCGCTGCCACCAAAACGCGATGGACAGCGGACCCTGTGTCACCACTATGTCACAGTCCCACCACTGACACGGGTGTATCAGCGGACGGAGGGGCGTGACACAATGCCGGCACACGGCTATCACAGGCGCAGTGGGGCTTATCTTAGTTATCCCACCGCTGGCACCATGTGACAAAAATATCCAGCAAGCTAATCTCGCTCTACAATTTGCCGCAGGGGGAGTTTAATTTGGATGCCCCACCACTGCTATCAATCTTCCAAGTACTGCGGGGATTTGTGTATATCCCACTTTCTCAGTTCCACCTTGGAACTCGCAGCTCTCCGGCGCCCCCCTTACCCTCAGGTCAGTCAGGGAACTGCACCTAGGATAATTGGTCGCCGGACGGGCTGCCTGTTGTGAACCGGCAATTAGGCTTCTGCAGTAAGGGAATTATCAATGCTGTGGCTGAAGCCCCTTACTCAGCAATATAAGACCCTTCTAGACTGCCAGCAAGCCTCTATAGCCGTATACAATGTGCTGCCACCAGTCACGGTTACTTAATTCACAGTGTTAAATTAAGAGGGTCCGTGGCAAACCCCTTGAATTAGTAGCGATTATCTAACAAAGGCGTATAGTTCGAGTCTTAGAGCATAGAGACAGATCTAAATAATTATTTCATTTATTTTCCGAAAGAGGACAGTGGTTACAGATAAAAGTTGCTATAAAATTGAGACATAAAATATGTACAGTACAGGTATAAAATAAAAGTGGAGAAAACAAAGAGATTGCACTCACAGTTCCATATTGTTCCTTAGGCGGACCATGCGGCTAAGGTGGGTGGAGGCGGAGCTGCACTTCTCCGCTCATCTGAGTTCTTGTCAGCACGGACTCTGCAGCTGTTCTGAGCTGGTTTGCCCAGGAAATGCCTTATAGACTTTCCTATGTGACATCACAGAGAGGTGCATTCTGGGTTGATCCCACCTCTCTTATCCAAGTTATGTTTTGGCTACAAAACTTAGATTAGCTATAACTTTATGGGAGAAGCTGGTATGGACTCATCAGTGGTATCATGTTTCCCAGCGTAATGAGCCCATCAAGAAAACATCAAACATCTATGCGATATGACCGTCCATTTGGGCGCAAATCCTATCTCATGTTCTGGACAGGGTAGAACTTCGAAACATACGCGGTCTCGAAGCTGGGACCGCTCAGGTTACAAAAATATGATTTTCATATCTCTAGGGTATTTGGTTCTTATGGTATAGTCTCTCATAGTTTTATTTGTTTCAAACAAAGAAGTTTAGTTCCCGCACTTTTTTCTCTTTCAGCTGAGAGAAGCCAAATGGTGTGAGGAAGATGGTCTAGCTAATTAACATTCCTGCTCTTCCAGAGGAAGTGGCAGGGTTGGTAAAACCTGGGGGGAAGGAATTCCTACTACTGACAGTTTACAATGTCCTAGGATGGAGGATTTGTTAGCACATTGCAACAGAAAACATATCTTGCAGATATTGTACATCACACCTCCCCCCTTAAGAGGGCGCTAAGGAGGCATTACCTCTCGGTAATCGGTTATGCGCACCTCAGCGGGTTCGCCCCGGCGGGACAACCCATCGGCATTGCCGTTTTCACTGCCCTTCCTGTGTTTTACAGTAAAATCGTACTGTTGAAGGGCAAGGCTCCAGCGGAGCAATCTTCCATTGGTTCCGGACACTGTGTGCAACCAGCTCAGAGGGTTGTGATCGGTTACCACCGTGAAGGCGCGCCCATACAGGTAGGGCTGCAAACGCTGCAGTGCCCACACCATGGCCAGACACTCCTTCTCGATGGTCGAGTATGCCACTTCCCTCGGCAAAAGTTTCCGGCTCAGGTACAACACGGGGTGCTCTTGGTCCCCCGAGTCGACCTGGCTAAGCACAGTACCAAGGCCAAACTCGCTGGCGTCGGTCTGTACCAGAAACGGGCGACTGCTGTCGACTGCTCTCAACACTGGAGAGTTGCACAGGGCTGCTTTCAAAGCTTGGAAAGCCGCCTCACAGTCATCTGTCCAGTTGACTGTTTGGGGTAGCCTCTGCTTGGTGAGGTCAGTCAAGGGTTTGGCAAGGGCGCTATAGTCCTGTACGAACCGCCTATAGTACCCTGCAGTGCCCAAGAAGGACTTCACCTGTTTCTTGGTCCTGGGGGTGGGCCAGGACACGATTGCGTCCACTTTTCCTGGCTCCGGACTCATGGAACCCCCGCCTACCCGGTGCCCCAGGTAGTGGACCTTGCGCATGCCTATCTGGCACTTCCCCGGCTTGATGGTCAGGCCTGCCTGGTGAAGACGCTTGAGCACCTCCTGGAGGTGCTGAAGGTGTTCCTCCCAGGTGGAACTGAAGACGGCAATATCGTCTAAGTACGCCACGGCGTACTCCTCCAGTCCCCGAAGCAGTTGGTTGACCATCCGCTGGAAAGTGGCAGGGGCATTCTTCATGCCGAAGGGCATGACCGTGGACTCGTACAGTCCAAAGGGGGTGATAAAGGTGGATTTCTCCTGCGCCTCAGGGCTCAGGGGAATCTGCCAGTATCCCCGACTCAAATCCATGATGGATATGTAGTTGGCGTTTGTCAACCGCTCGAGCAGATCCTCGATGCGCGGCATTGGGTGGGCATCAGAGGTTGTGATGGCGTTGAGCCCCCTGTAGTCCACGCAGAACCGGGTGGTTCGATCCTTTTTAGGAACGAGGACTACAGGTGAAGCCCACGCACCTTTTGACCGTCGAATCACTCCCAGCCTTAACATCTCATCGATCTCTTGGCGCATGACTTGTTGCACCGTTTCAGAGATCCGATAAGGTGTTCGCCGTAATGGGGCATGATTCCCGGTGTCCACCTCATGAACCGCTAACTCCGTCCTCCCAGGACGGTTGGTGAACACGGGCCGGAAGAGTTCCAGGGTGGCCATCAACTGCAACCGCTGGGACACGGTGAGCGAACCACTTATCTCCATGTCCTCAATGGACCCATTGGCCTTGGCCTGGGCCAGCATGTCCAGGAGGGAATCTTCCTCCCCATCCTCTGGCAGATTGCAGACCGGTAGGATGCAAGCTTCACGTTCGTAGTGCGCCTTCAGCATGTTGACGTGAAAGGCCTTGCGCCTACCCCGAGCATGGTCAAGCGTGACCACGTAGGTGACCGGGTTGAGCTGTTGGTGGACGACGTACGGGCCTTCCCAGGCTGCCTGAAGCTTATCCGTTGGTACAGGGACCAGCGCCCACACCTTTTGACCCACCTGGTAGGTCCGCTCCCGGGCGTTCTGGTCGTACCAGTGCTTCTGGTCAGCCTGAGCCTGCGTCATGTTGTCATGCACCAACTGCGTCAAGGTCTGCATCTTGTCACGGAAGCGCATGACATAATCCACGATGGACACTTCTGTGGGGTTTGGCTCATCTTCCCAGGATTCTCTTATCAACCCAAGGGGTCCCCGGACTCGCCTGCCATACAGGAGCTCGAAGGGGGAGAACCCGGTCGAGGCCTGCGGAACTTCTCTGTAAGCGAACAGCAGGTGTGGGAGGTACCGCTCCCAGTCGCGCCCTTGGGTCTCAACCAGTATGCAGAGCATCTGTTTGAGGGTACCGTTGAAGCGTTCACACAAACCATTAGTCTGTGGGTGATACGGACTCGATACCAGGTGCGTCACCTGCATTTTCTCACAGAGAGCCTCCATTAGGCGAGACATGAATTGGGGCCCTTGATCGGTAAGCATCTCCCTGGGAAATCCTACTCTTGAAAAGATGGTCACCAGTGCGTCAGCCACCTTATCTGCCCTGGTTGAAGACAGAGCTACTGCCTCTGGGTACCGGGTAGCGTAGTCTACCACAGTGAGAATGTATCGCTTTCCGGAGCTGCTGGGGACGGACAGCGGTCCTACAATGTCCACCGCGATTCTCTGGAAAGGCTCCTCTATCACCGGCAAAGGAATAAGGGGAGCCTGAAGAGCAGGCCCCGCCTTACCCACTTTTTGACAGGTGGTGCAGGAGCGGCAGTAGTGTGTTACATCTGTCCCCATCTTGGGCCAATAGAAGTGTTGAGACAGCCGTGCCTTTGTTTTGCTGATCCCCAAGTGTCCAGCGAGTGGAATCTCATGGGCAATCCGCAACAACTCGGTTCTGAACTGATAGGGGACGACCAGCTGTCTTTCCCTCAACCACTCCTTTTTAGGATCTCCGGGTACTGTCTCCCGGTACAACCTTCCTCGTTCCCAGAACACCCTCTCCTTATCAGGCTTGGAGGTGGGCGTCTCGGCGAGACCTCTCAATTTCTCCAGGCTGGCATCTGAGTGCAGAGCAGCCTGGAACTCCATGCTGGAGGCTGCCAGAAGTGACGTCAGGGTACCTCCTTTACTGGGACCCTCTGGAAACGGCTCTGGGTTCACCTCTGGTTCAGTCTCTCCTGTAGCAGCAGAGGGTCCAGAAGACAGTGCGTTACCTGCGATCTGGGCACTCTGACTGCGTGTGACAGCTGCTATGTATGCTGTCTCCCTGGGGATTTCTACAGACCCACCAGCCGGTGCTGCCCTGGGCTCTCCCTCCCCATCCACCCCCAACACTTTAGGAGCAGTGCTACTTATGGGCCAGTTACCTTCCTCGGTGGCACTGGTCAGCTGCATGGCATTACCTTCCTCATGGTCCCCATGCACCTCCCCATTCTCTTGAGCACCGTTGCTTGCTCCTGCCAGGGGTTCCTCAGCCGTCTCACTCCGCAGAGTGACGGGGCTGAGCACCTCGGTACCTGTGGACACATCTACCGTTTCAAAGAAAGGGTTAACGGGTTCAGTCGGCACAGATACATCATCATTCCTAGGAAAAGAATGGTTATCAGTTTGCTTTGGTACATTCACATCAGCATCAGCATCATACCTTGGGAAAGAATGGTTGTTAGTTGCATCATTACTCATCAAGGCATTAGCAGGTAACACATTCAGTTTCCCATCATCAACATCATCAGGGTTAACGTTACCCTCATTATCAGTTTGGGGAAGGGTGTCAGGGACATAGTATGCAACCATCCTCCCCAAGTCAGTCCCCAATAAAACATCAGTGGGCAAATTTTCAGACACTCCCACCTCCCTCAACCCGCTCCCGGCACCCCAATCAAGAAAAACTCGTGCCACTGGCAAGGGACAACGGGTGCCTCCAATCCCGGTGACAGTCAGGGTTTTCCCCTCAACAAACTCTTCAGGGGCCGCCAGTCCAGGACGGATGAGGGTTCGTTCAGCCCCGGTGTCCTTGAGGCCTGTAGCAAGACGGGCCCCCACCTGAACAGGTTGAACGTTGTCGTCAGCCCTCCCAACCACACCTCCCACCAAAAGAACAGAGGCGTTGGGCCCGGGGGCCTTGGCTGGGGGGTTCTTTGGCCTATTCGGACAGGTGTAAAAGAAGTGACCAGGCCGCTGGCAGTGGTGACACAGGCGACTGTCAGTAGCCGGCCTGCTGTTGGCAACAGGGACAGGGCCTCCGGAGGGACGGCTAGCTGGGGCATTGGGGTTGGTTGCTGGCTTACCCCCTTTCCAGCTGGTGGCGACTGGTCTCCGCGTCTCGGTCTTCCGGTTGGCCTCGTGGTTGTCGGCGATCTGCGCCGCTTTGTCCGCGTTCGTTGGTTCGCGGTCCAGGATGAACTGTCGGACCTCAGCTGGGCAGAGATGCAGGAACTGGTCTTTGATCATCAGGTCCCGTAGCTGCTCAAAGGTTTCAACGGACAGTCCTTGGATCCACTGGTCAAAGTGGGTCCTGAGTCCTTGCACCACATCACTGTAGCTATCGTGTGGGCCACGTTGGAGGTGTCGGAACTTCTTTCGGTATACCTCAGGTGTCAGCCGGTATTTGGCGATCAGCGCCTGCTTTATGGCATCATAGTCGTCATCGGCTTCTGGCGGAAGAGAAGCAAATGCCTCCAGGGCTTTGCCTTTTAGCCCTGGGGTCAAGTACCTTGCCCATTGGTCTCTGGGCAGCTGGTACTGTCTGCAGGCTTTCTCAAAGGCTCGCAGAAACGTGTCCAAGTCCCCGTCCTTTTCCATCACGGGAAAATGCTCTGGCCGGGGTTTAGGAGTCTGGATGCTGCTGGGCTCACCGCTCCGGGCTGTGGGGGCATTCCCACCCCGCTGGAGTACCTCCAGTTCATGGGCCCTCTGCGCCTGGCGCTCGGCTCTCTCAGCCTCAGCTTGGCGCTCACGTTCGGCTTGGGCCTCCTGCCGATATTGCTGGATCAGCCTCACCCGCCCATCCCTGTCTTCGGCGGGGAGTTCGTCCAAGGCCATTTGCAGATAGGGGTCCACCCCGTTCTGGTTGAATGTGGGGCCAGCGCTCAGGAGTGGAGCCTCTGCTGCAGCCCCATGGCAACTTGGGCCAACTTCTGCGCTCGCTGGATTCTGGTCGTTGTCCAGCTGCACTAGAGCCGCGATCATTTGATCTTTGGTTCCGCCTGCGGCGTCTATGCCTCGGTACGTGCATAACCCAGCAAGGGTGTCCTTTTTCTGCTTCTGATACCACTCCACTGTCATCGCCGCCATGGTTGCCAAATAAAAGATAGAAAAAGAAAAACGAAGAAACGGGAGGGGGATACTTGCAAGTACACACTAATGTCTCAGGACTAGTAACCACTGAGTCTGTTCTCCAAAACCTATGATGCAGGATTCCCGCAGGAACCGTGCAGGTCTTTAGTGAGAGGAATTATTGCTCAAACCAAATCACTAATGCTCTAGGATTATCCCACCGCTGCCACCAATATGTGACGAACAGCCCACCGCCATTCGTCCACTTACGGGCGACACTAACGGGAGTCCCGCTGCCACCAAAACGCGACGGACAGCGGACCCTGTGTCACCACTATGTCACAGTCCCACCACTGACACGGGTGTATCAGCGGACGGAGGGGCGTGACACAATGCCGGCACACGGCTATCACAGGCGCAGTGGGGCTTATCTTAGTTATCCCACCGCTGGCACCATGTGACAAAAATATCCAGCAAGCTAATCTCGCTCTACAATTTGCCGCAGGGGGAGTTTAATTTGGATGCCCCACCACTGCTATCAATCTTCCAAGTACTGCGGGGATTTGTGTATATCCCACTTTCTCAGTTCCACCTTGGAACTCGCAGCTCTCCGGCGCCCCCCTTACCCTCAGGTCAGTCAGGGAACTGCACCTAGGATAATTGGTCGCCGGACGGGCTGCCTGTTGTGAACCGGCAATTAGGCTTCTGCAGTAAGGGAATTATCAATGCTGTGGCTGAAGCCCCTTACTCAGCAATATAAGACCCTTCTAGACTGCCAGCAAGCCTCTATAGCCGTATACAACGTGCTGCCACCAGTCACGGTTACTTAATTCACAGTGTTAAATTAAGAGGGTCCGTGGCAAACCCCTTGAATTAGTAGCGATTATCTAACAAAGGCGTATAGTTCGAGTCTTAGAGCATAGAGACAGATCTAAATAATTATTTCATTTATTTTCCGAAAGAGGACAGTGGTTACAGATAAAAGTTGCTATAAAATTGAGACATAAAATATGTACAGTACAGGTATAAAATAAAAGTGGAGAAAACAAAGAGATTGCACTCACAGTTCCATATTGTTCCTTAGGCGGACCATGCGGCTAAGGTGGGTGGAGGCGGAGCTGCACTTCTCCGCTCATCTGAGTTCTTGTCAGCACGGACTCTGCAGCTGTTCTGAGCTGGTTTGCCCAGGAAATGCCTTATAGACTTTCCTATGTGACATCACAGAGAGGTGCATTCTGGGTTGATCCCACCTCTCTTATCCAAGTTATGTTTTGGCTACAAAACTTAGATTAGCTATAACTTTATGGGAGAAGCTGGTATGGACTCATCAGTGGTATCATGTTTCCCAGCGTAATGAGCCCATCAAGAAAACATCAAACATCTATGCGATATGACCGTCCATTTGGGCGCAAATCCTATCTCATGTTCTGGACAGGGTAGAACTTCGAAACATACGCGGTCTCGAAGCTGGGACCGCTCAGGTTACAAAAATATGATTTTCATATCTCTAGGGTATTTGGTTCTTATGGTATAGTCTCTCATAGTTTTATTTGTTTCAAACAAAGAAGTTTAGTTCCCGCACTTTTTTCTCTTTCAGCTGAGAGAAGCCAAATGGTGTGAGGAAGATGGTCTAGCTAATTAACATTCCTGCTCTTCCAGAGGAAGTGGCAGGGTTGGTAAAACCTGGGGGGAAGGAATTCCTACTACTGACAGTTTACAATGTCCTAGGATGGAGGATTTGTTAGCACATTGCAACAGAAAACATATCTTGCAGATATTGTACATCACATCTGATGTGTGCTCTGTTCTTGTGTGATGTGTCTGATGTGTGCTCTGCACTTGTGTGATGTGTCTGATGTGTGCTCTGTGCTTGTGTGATGTGTCTGATGTGTGCTCTGTGCTTGTGTAATGTGTTTGATGTGTGTTCTGTGCTTGTGTGATGTGTCTGATGTGTGCACTGTGCTTGTGTGATGTGTCTGTTGTGTGGTCTGTGCTTGTGTGATGTGTGCTATGTGCTTGTGTGATGTGTCTGATGTGTGCTCTGTGCTTGTGTGATGTGTCTGATGTGTGCTCTGTGCTTGTGTAATGTGTCTGATGTGTGCTATGTGCTTGTGTAATGTGTCTGATGTGTGCTCTGTGCTTGTGTAATGTGTCTGATGTGTGCTCTGTGCTTGTGTAATGTGTCTGATGTGTGCTCTGTGCTTGTGTGATGTGTCTGATGTGTGCTCTGTGCTTGGGTAATATGTCTGATGTGTACTCTGTCCTTGTGTGATGTGTCTGATGTGCGCTCTGTGCTTGTGTAATGTGTCTGATGTGTGCTATGTGCTTCTGTGATGTGTCTGATGTGTGCTCTGTGCTTGGGTAATGTGTCTGATGTGTGCTCTGTACTTGTGTGATGTGTCTGATGTGTCTTCTGTACTTGTGTGATGGGTCTGATGTGTGTTCTGTGCTTGTGTGATATGTCTGATGTGTTCACTGACTTGTGTGATGTGTCTGATGTGCGCTCTGTGCTTGTTTTATATGTCTCATGTGTTCACTCTGCTTGTGTGATGTGTCTGATGTGTGCTCTGTGCTTGTGTGATGTGTCTGATGTGTGCTCTGTACTTGTGTGATGTGTCTGATGTGTCTTCTGTACTTGTGTGATGGGTCTGATGTGTGTTCTGTGCTTGTGTGATATGTCTGATGTGTTCACTGACTTGTGTGATGTGTCTTATATGTGGGCTGTGCTTGTGTGATGTGTCTGATGTGTGCTCTGTGCTTGTGTAATGTGTCTGATGTGTACTCTGTGCTTGGGTGATGTGTCTGATGTGTGTTCTGCGCTTGTGTGATTTGTCTGATGTGTGCTGTGTGCTTGTGTGATGTGTCTGATGTGTGCTCTGTGCTTGTGTGATGTGTCTGTTGTGTGGGCTGTGCTCGTATGATGTGTCTGATGTGTGTTCTGTGCTTGTGTGATGTGTCTGATGTGTGCTCTGTCCTAGTGTGATGTGTCTGATGTGTGCTCTGTGCTAGGGTAATGTGTCTGATGTGTGCTAGGTGCTTGGGTGATGTGTCTGATGTGTGTTCTGTTCTTGTGTGATGTGTCTGATGTGTGCTCTGGACTTGTGTGATGTGTCTGATGTGTGCTCTGTTCTTGTGTGATGTGTCTGATGTGTGCTCTATTCTTGTGTGATGTGTCTGATGTGTGCTTTGTGCTTGGTGATGTGTCTGATGTGTGCTATGTGCTTGGGTGATGTGTCTGATGTGTGTTCTGTGCTTGTGTGATGTGTCTGATGTGTGCTCTGTGTTTGTGTGATGTGTCTGATGTGTGCTTTGTACTTGTGTGATGTGTCTGATGTGTGCTTTGTGCTTGGTGATGTGTCTGATGTGTGCCATGCGCTTGTGTGATGTGTCTGATGTGTGTTCTGTGCTTGTGTGATGTGTCTGATGTGTGCTCTGTGTTTGTGTGATGTGTCTGATGTGTGCTCTGTGCTTGTGTAATGTGTCTGATGTGTGCTTTGTACTTGTGTGATGTGTCTGATGTGTGCTTTGTGCTTGGTGATGTGTCTGATGTGTGCTCTGTGCTTGTGTGATGTGTCTGATGTGTGCTCTGGACTTGTGTGATGTGTCTGATGTGTGCTCTGTTCTTGTGTGATGTGTCTGATGTGTGCTTTGTGTTTGTGTGATGTGTCTGATGTGTGCTCTGTGCTTGTGTGATGTGTCTGATGTGTGGGCTGTGCTCGTATGATGTGTCTGATGTGTGTTCTGTGCTTGTGTGATGTGTCTGATGTGTGCTCTGTCCTTGTATGATGTGTCTGATGTGTGTTCTGTGCTTGGGTGATGTGTCTGATGTGTGCTTTGTACTTGTGTGATGTGTCTGATGTGTGCTCGTTTCTTGTGTGATGTGTCTGATGTGTGCTCTGGACTTGTGTGATGTGTCTGATGTGTGCTCTGTTCTTGTGTGATGTGTCTGATGTGTGCTCTGCACTTGTGTGATGTGTCTGATGTGTGTTCTGTGCTTGTGTGATGTGTCTGATGTGTGTTCTGTGCTTGTGTGATGTGTCTGATGTGTGGTCTGTGCTTGTGTAATGTGTCTGATTTGTGCTTTGTACTTGTGTGATGTGTCTGATGTGTGCTCTATGCTTGTGTGATGTGTCTGATGTGTGCTTTGTGCTTGGTGATGTGTCTGATGTGTGCTCTGTTTTTGTGTGATGTGTCTGATGTGTGCTTTGTGTTTGTGTGATGTGTCTGATGTGTGCTATGCGCTTGTGTGATGTGTCTGATGTGTGTTCTGTGCTTGTGTGATATGTCTGATGTGTGCTCTGTGTTTGTGTGATGTGTCTGATGTGTGCTCTGTGCTTGTGTAATGTGTCTGATGTGTGCTTTGTACTTGTGTGATGTGTCTGATGTGTGCTCTGTTCTTGTGTGATGTGTCTGATGTGTGCTTTGTGTTTGTGTGATGTGTCTGATGTGTGCTCTGTGCTTGTGTGATGTGTCTGATGTGTGGGCTGTGCTCGTATGATGTGTCTGATGTGTGTTCTGTGCTTGTGTGATGTGTCTGATGTGTGCTCTATGCTTGTGTGATGTGTCTGATGTGTGCTCTGTGCTTGTGTGATGTGTCTGATGTGTGCTCTGTTCTTGTGTGATGTGTCTGATGTGTGCTCTGGACTTGTGTGATGTGTCTGATGTGTGCTCTGTTCTTGTGTGATGTGTCTGATGTTTGCTTTGTGTTTGTGTGATGTGTCTGATGTGTGCTCTGTGCTTGTGTGATGTGTCTGATGTGTGCTCTGTGCTTGTGTGATGTGTCTGGTGTGTGCTCAGTGCTTGTGTGATGTGTCTGATGTGTGCTCTGTGCTTGTGTGATGTGTCTTACGTGCGCACTGTGCTTGTGTGATGTGCCTGATGTGTGCTCTGTGCTTGTGTGATGTGTCTGGTGTGTGCTCAGTGCTTGTGTGATGTGTCTGATGTGTTCTCTGTGCTTGTGTGATGTGTCTGATGTGCGCTCTGTGCTTGTGTGATATGTCTGATGTGTGCTCTGTGCTTGTGTGATGTGTCTTACGTGCGCACTGTGCTTGTGTGATGTGTCTGATGTGCGTTCTGCGCTTGTGTGATGTGTCTGATGTGTGCTCTGTGCTTGTGAGATGTGTCTGATGTGTCTTCTGTGCTTGTGTGATGTGTCTGATGTGTGCTCTGTGCTTGTGTGATGTGTCTGATGTGTATTCTGTGCTTGTGTGATGTGTCTGATGTGTGCTCTGTGCTTGGGTGATGTGTCTGATGTATGCTCTGTGCTTGTGAGATGTGTCTGATGTGTCTTCTGTGCTTGTGTGATGTGTCTGATGTGTGCTCTGTGCTTGTGTGATGTGTCTGATGTGTGCTCTGTGTTTGTGTGATGTGTCTGATGTGTGCTCTGTGCTTGTGTGATGTGTCTGATGTGTGCTCTGTGCTTGTGTGATGTGTCTGATGTGTGCACTGTGCTTGTGTAATGTGTCTGATGTGTGCTTTGTACTTGTGTGATGTGTCTGATGTGTGCTCTGTGCTTGTGTGATGTGTCTGATGTGTTCTGTGCTTGTGTGATGTGTCTGATGTGTGCACTGTGCTTGTGTGATGTGTCTGATGTGTGCTCTGTGCTTGTGTGATGTGTCTGATGTGTGCTCTGTACTTGTGTGATGTGTCTGATGTGTCTTCTGTGCTTGTGTGATGTGTCTGATGTGTGCTCTGTGCTTGTGTGATGTGTCTGATGTGTATTCTGTGCTTGTGTGATGTGTCTGATGTGTGCTCTGTGCTTGGGTGATGTGTCTGATGTTTGTTCTGCGCTTGTGTGATGTGTCTGATGTGTGCTCTGTGCTTGTGTGATGTGTCTGATGTGTGGGCTGTGCTCGTATGATGTGTCTGATGTGTGTTCTGTGCTTGTGTGATGTGTCTGATGTGTGCTCTGTCCTTGTGTGATGTGTCTGATGTGTGCTCTGTGCTAGGGTAATGTGTCTGATGTGTGCTAGGTGCTTGGGTTATGTGTCTGATGTGTGCTCTGTTCTTGTGTGATGTGTCTGATGTGTGCTCTGGACTTGTGTGATGTGTCTGATGTGTGCTCTGTTCTTGTATGATGTGTCTGATGTGTGCTTTGCACTTGTGTGATGTGTCTGATGTGTGTTCTGTGCTTGTGTGATGCGTCTGATGTGTGTTCTGTGCTTGTGTGATGTGTCTGATGTGTGCACTGTGCTTGTGTGATGTGTCTGTTGTGTGGTCTATGCTTGTGTGATGTGTCTGATGTGTGCTCTGTGCTTGTGTGATGTGTCTGATGTGTGCTCTGTGCTTGTGTGATGTGTCTGATGTGTGCTCTGTGCTTGTGTAATGTGTCTGATGTGTGTTCTGTGCTTGTGTGATGTGTCTGTTGTGTGGTCTGTGCTTGTGTGATGTGTGCTATGTGCTTGTGTGATGTGTCTGATGTGTGCTCTGTGCTTGTGTGATGTGTCTGATGTGTGCTCTGTCCTTGTGTGATGTGTCTGATGTGCGCTCTTTGCTTGTGTAATGTGTCTGATGTGTGCTATGTGCTTGTGTAATGTGTCTGATGTGTGCTCTGTGCTTGTGTAATGTGTCTGATGTGTGCTCTGTGCTTGGGTAATGTGTCTGATGTGTGCTCTGTCCTTGTGTGATGTGTCTGATGTGCGCTCTTTGCTTGTGTAATATGTCTGATGTGTGCTATGTGCTTGTGTAATGTGTCTGATGTGTGCTCTGTGCTTGTGTGATGTGTCTGTTGTGTGGTCTGTGCTTGTGTGATGTGTGCTATGTGCTTGTGTGATGTGTCTGGTGTGTGCTCTGTGCTTGTGTAATGTGTCTGATGTGTGTTCTGTGCTTGTGTGATGTGTCTGATGTGTGCACTGTGCTTGTGTGATGTGTCTGTTGTGTGGTCTGTGCTTGTGTGATGTGTGCTATGTGCTTGTGTGATGTGTCTGATGTGTGCTCTGTGCTTGTGTGATGTGTCTGATGTGTGCTCTGTGCTTGTGTAATGTGTCTGATGTGTGCTCTGTGCTTGGGTAATGTGTCTGATGTGTGCTCTGTCCTTGTGTGATGTGTCTGATGTGCGCTCTTTGCTTGTGTGATGTGTCTGATGTGTGCTCTGTGCTTGTGTAATGTGTCTGATGTGTGCTCTGTGCTTGTGTAATGTGTCTGATGTGTGCTCTGTGCTTGTGTGATGTGTCTGATGTGTGCTCTGTGCTTGGGTAATATGTCTGATGTGTACTCTGTCCTTGTGTGATGTGTCTGATGTGCGCTCTGTGCTTGTGTAATGTGTCTGATGTGTGCTATGTGCTTCTGTGATGTGTCTGATGTGTGCTCTGTGCTTGGGTAATGTGTCTAATGTGTGTTCTGTGCTTGTGTGATGTGTCTGATGTGTTCACTGTGCTTGTGTGATGTGTCTGATGTGTGCTCTGTGCTTGTGTGATGTGTCTGATGTGTGCTCTGTACTTGTGTGATGTGTCTGATGTGTGCTCTGTGCTTGTGTGATGTGTCTGATGTGTGGGCTGTGCTCGTATGATGTGTCTGATGTGTGTTCTGTGCTTGTGTGATGTGTCTGATGTGTGCTCTGTCCTTGTGTGATGTGTCTGATGTGTGCTAGGTGCTTGGGTGATGTGTCTGATGTGTGCTCTGTTCTTGTGTGATGTGTCTGATGTGTGTTCTGTGCTTGTGTGATGTGTCTGATGTGTGTTCTGTGCTTGTGTGATGTGTCTGATGTGTGCTCTGTGTTTGTGTGATGTGTCTGATGTGTGCTCTGTGCTTGTTTAATGTGTCTGATGTGTGCTTTGTACTTGTGTGATGTGTCTGATGTGTGCTTTGTGCTTGGTGATGTGTCTGATGTGTGCTCTGTGCTTGTGTGATGTGTCTGATGTGTGCTCTGTTCTTGTGTGATGTGTCTGATGTGTGCTCTGGACTTGTGTGATGTGTCTGATGTGTGCTATATGCTAGGGTAATGTGTCTGATGTGTGCTATGTACTTGTGTGATGTGTCTGATGTGTGCTCTGTTCTTGTGTGATGTGTCTGATGTGTGCTCTGTCCTTGTGTGATGTGTCTGATGTGTGCTCTGGACTTGTGTGATGTGTCTGATGTGTGCTCTATGCTTGTGTGATGTGTCTGATGTGTGCTTTGTGCTTGGTGATGTGTCTGATGTGTGCTCTGTGCTTGTGTGATGTGTCTGATGTGTGCTCTGTTCTTGTGTGATGTGTCTGATGTGTGCTCTGTTCTTGTGTGATGTGTCTGATGTGTGCTCTGTTCTTGTGTGATGTGTCTGATGTGTGCTTTGTGTTTGTGTGATGTGTCTGATGTGTGCTCTGTGCTTGTGTGATGTGTCTGATGTGTGCTCTGTGCTTGTGTGATGTGTCATATGTGTTCTATGCTTGTGTGATATGCCTGATGTGTGCTCTGTGCTTGTGTGATGTGTCTGGTGTGTGCTCTGTGCTTGTGTGATGTGTCTGATGTGTTCTCTGTGCTTGTGTGATGTGTCTGATGTGCGCTCTGTGCTTGTGTAATATGTCTGATGTGTGCTCTGTGCTTGTGTGATGTGTCTTACGTGCGCACTGTGCTTGTGTGATGTGTCTGATGTGCGTTCTGCGCTTGTGTGATGTGTCTGATGTGTGCTCTGTACTTGTGAGATGTGTCTGATGTGTCTTCTGTGCTTGTGTGATGTGTCTGATGTGTGCTCTGTGCTTGTGTGATGTGTCTGATGTGTATTCTGTGCTTGTGTGATGTGTCTGATGTGTGCTCTGTGCTTGTGAGATGTGTCTGATGTGTCTTCTGTGCTTGTGTGATGTGTCTGATGTGTGCTCTGTGCTTGTGTGATGTGTCTGATGTGTGCTCTGTGTTTGTGTGATGTGTCTGATGTGTGCTCTGTGCTTGTGTGATGTGTCTGATGTGTGCTCTGTGCTTGTGTGATGTGTCTGATGTGTGCTCTGAGCTTTGTGTAATGTGTCTGATGTGTGCTTTGTGCTTGTGTGATGTGTCTGATGTGTGCTCTGTGCTTGTGTGATGTGTCTGATGTGTGTTCTGTGCTTGTGTGATGTGTCTGATGTGTGCACTGTGCTTGTGTGATGTGTCTGATGTGTGCTCTGTGCTTGTGTGATGTGTCTGATGTGTGCTATGTGCTTGTGTGATGTGTCTGATGTGTGCTCTGTGCTTGTGTGATGTGTCTGATGTGTGCTCTGTACTTGTGTGATGTGTCTGATGTGTCTTCTGTGCTTGTGTGATGTGTCTGATGTGTGCTCTGTGCTTGTGTGATGTGTCTGATGTGTTCTCTGTGCTTGTGTGATGTGTCTGATGTGTGCTCTGTGCTTGTGTGATGTGTCTTACGTGCGTTCTGCGCTTGTGTGATGTGTCTGGTGTGTGCTCTGTGCTTGTGTGATGTGTCTGATGTGTTCTCTGTGCTTGTGTGATGTGTCTGATGTGCGCTCTGTGCTTGTGTAATATGTCTGATGTGTGCTCTGTGCTTGTGTGATGTGTCTTACGTGCGCACTGTGCTTGTGTGATGTGTCTGATGTGCGTTCTGCGCTTGTGTGATGTGTCTGATGTGTGCTCTGTGCTTGTGAGATGTGTCTGATGTGTCTTCTGTGCTTGTGTGATGTGTCTGATGTGTGCTCTGTGCTTGTGTGATGTGTCTGATGTGTATTCTGTGCTTGTGTGATGTGTCTGATGTGTGCTCTGTGCTTGTGAGATGTGTCTGATGTGTCTTCTGTGCTTGTGTGATGTGTCTGATGTGTGCTCTGTGCTTGTGTGATGTGTCTGATGTGTGCTCTGTGTTTGTGTGATGTGTCTGATGTGTGCTCTGTGCTTGTGTGATGTGTCTGATGTGTGCTCTGTGCTTGTGTGATGTGTCTGATGTGTGCTCTGAGCTTTGTGTAATGTGTCTGATGTGTGCTTTGTACTTGTGTGATGTGTCTGATGTGTGCTCTGTGCTTGTGTGATGTGTCTGATGTGTGTTCTGTGCTTGTGTGATGTGTCTGATGTGTGCACTGTGCTTGTGTGATGTGTCTGATGTGTGCTCTGTGCTTGTGTGATGTGTCTGATGTGTGTTCTGTGCTTGTGTGATGTGTCTGATGTGTGCTATGTGCTTGTGTGATGTGTCTGATGTGTGCTCTGTGCTTGTGTGATGTGTCTGATGTGTGCTCTGTACTTGTGTGATGTGTCTGATGTGTCTTCTGTGCTTGTGTGATGTGTCTGATGTGTGCTATGTGCTTGTGTGATGTGTCTGATGTGCGTTCTGCGCTTGTGTGATGTGTCTGATGTGTGCTCTGTGCTTGTGAGATGTGTCTGATGTGTCTTCTGTGCTTGTGTGATGTGTCTGATGTGTGCTCTGTGCTTGTGTGATGTGTCTGATGTGTATTCTGTGCTTGTGTGATGTGTCTGATGTGTGCTCTGTGCTTGGGTGATGTGTCTGATGTTTGTTCTGCGCTTGTGTGATGTGTCTGATGTGTGCTCTGTGCTTGTGTGATGTGTCTGATGTGTGGGCTGTGCTCGTATGATGTGTCTGATGTGTGTTCTGTGCTTGTGTGATGTGTCTGATGTGTGCTCTGTCCTTGTGTGATGTGTCTGATGTGTGCTCTGTGCTAGGGTAATGTGTCTGATGTGTGCTAGGTGCTTGGGTTATCTGTCTGATGTGTGCTCTGTTCTTGTGTGATGTGTCTGATGTGTGCTCTGGACTTGTGTGATGTGTCTGATGTGTGCTCTGTTCTTGTATGATGTGTCTGATGTGTGCTCTGTGCTTGTGTGATGCGTCTGATGTGTGTTCTGTGCTTGTGTGATGTGTCTGATGTGTGCACTGTGCTTGTGTGATGTGTCTGTTGTGTGGTCTGTGCTTGTGTGATGTGTGCTATGTGCTTGTGTGATGTGTCTGAT
The DNA here is from genome assembly GCF_039654945.1 of Dendrobates tinctorius. Lineage (NCBI taxonomy): Eukaryota > Metazoa > Chordata > Amphibia > Anura > Dendrobatidae > Dendrobates > Dendrobates tinctorius. Next base: position 27,952,785 of record NW_027361696.1, on the reverse strand, counting down.
TTGTGCTCTGTGCTTGTATGATGTGTCTGATGTGTGTTCTGTGCTTGTGTGATGTGTCTGATGTGTGCTCTGTCCTTGTGTGATGTGTCTGATGTGTGCTCTGTGCTAGGGTAATGTGTCTGATGTGTGCTAGGTGCTTGGGTTATGTGTCTGATGTGTGCTCTGTTCTTGTGTGATGTGTCTGATGTGTGCTCTGGACTTGTGTGATGTGTCTGATGTGTGCTCTGCACTTGTGTGATGTGTCTGATGTGTGTTCTGTGCTTGTGTGATGCGTCTGATGTGTGTTCTGTGCTTGTGTGATGTGTCTGTTGTGTGGTCTGTGCTTGTGTGATGTGTGCACTGTGCTTGTGTGATGTGTCTGATTTGTGCTCTGTGCTTGTGTGATGTGTCTGATGTGTGCTCTGTGCTTGTGTAATGTGTCTGATGTGTGGTCTGTGCTTGTGTGATGTGTGCTATGTGCTTGTGTGATGTGTCTGATTTGTGCTCTGTGCTTGTGTGATGTGTCTGATGTGTGTTCTGTGCTTGTGTGATGTGTCTGATGTGTGCTCTGTCCTAGTGTGATGTGTCTGATGTGTGCTCTGTCCTTGTGTGATGTGTCTGATGTGTGCTAGCTGCTTGGGTGATGTGTCTGATGTGTGCTCTGTCCTTGTGTGATGTGTCTGATGTGTGCTCTGTGCTAGGGTAATGTGTCTGATGTGTGCTAGGTGCTTGGGTTATGTGTCTGATGTGTGCTCTGTTCTTGTGTGATGTGTCTGATGTGTGCTCTGGACTTGTGTGATGTGTCTGATGTGTGCTCTGCACTTGTGTGATGTGTCTGATGTGTGTTCTGTGCTTGTGTGATGCGTCTGATGTGTGCACTGTGCTTGTGTGATGTGTCTGTTGTGTGGTCTGTGCTTGTGTGATGTGTGCACTGTGCTTGTGTGATGTGTCTGATTTGTGCTCTGTGCTTGTGTGATGTGTCTGATGTGTGCTCTGTGCTTGTGTAATGTGTCTGATGTGTGGTCTGTGCTTGTGTGATGTGTGCTATGTGCTTGTGTGATGTGTCTGATTTGTGCTCTGTGCTTGTGTGATGTGTCTGATGTGTGTTCTGTGCTTGTGTGATGTGTCTGATGTGTGCTCTGTCCTAGTGTGATGTGTCTGATGTGTGCTCTGTCCTTGTGTGATGTGTCTGATGTGTGCTAGCTGCTTGGGTGATGTGTCTGATGTGTGCTCTGTTCTTGTGTGATGTGTCTGATGTGTGCTCTGGACTTGTGTGATGTGTCTGATGTGTGCTCTGTTCTTGTGTGATGTGTCTGATGTGTGCTCTGGACTTGTGTGATGTGTCTGATGTGTGCTCTGTTCTTGTGTGATGTGTCTGATGTGTGCTCTGTTCTTGTGTGATGTGTCTGATGTGTGCTCTTCACTTGTGTGATGTGTCTGATGTGTGCTCTGGACTTGTGTGATGTGTCTGATGTGTGCTCTGTTCTTGTGTGATGTGTCTGATGTGTGCTCTGTTCTTGTGTGATGTGTCTGATGTGTGCTCTGCACTTGTGTGATGTGTCTGATGTGTGCTCTGTGTTTGTGTGATGTGTCTGATGTGTGCTCTGTGCTTGTGTAATGTGTCTTATGTGTGCTTTGTACTTGTGTGATGTGTCTGATATGTGCTCTATGCTTGTGTGATGTGTCTGATGTGTGCTTTGTGCTTGGTGATGTGTCTGATGTGTGCTCTGTGCTTGTGTGATGTGTCTGATGTGTGCTCTGTTCTTGTGTGATGTGTCTGATGTGTGCTCTATGCTAGGGTAATGTGTCTGATGTGTGCTATGTGCTTGGGTGATATGTCTGATGTGTGCCATGCGCTTGTGTGATGTGTCTGATGTGTGTTCTGTGCTTGTGTGATGTGTCTGATGTGTGCTCTGTGTTTGTGTGATGTGTCTGATGTGTGCTCTGTGCTAGGGTAATGTGTCTGATGTGTGCTCTGTCCTTGTATGATGTGTCTGATGTGTGTTCTGTGCTTGGGTGATGTGTCTGATGTGTGCTTTGTACTTGTGTGATGTGTCTGATGTGTGCTCGTTTCTTGTGTGATGTGTCTGATGTGTGCTCTGGACTTGTGTGATGTGTCTGATGTGTGCTCTGTTCTTGTGTGATGTGTCTGATGTGTGCTCTGCACTTGTGTGATGTGTCTGATGTGTGTTCTGTGCTTGTGTGATGTGTCTGATGTGTGTTCTGTGCTTGTGTGATGTGTCTGATGTGTGCTCTGTACTTGTGTGATGTGTCTGATGTGTGCTCGTTTCTTGTGTGATGTGTCTGATGTGTGCTCTGGACTTGTGTGATGTGTCTGATGTGTGCTCTGTTCTTGTGTGATGTGTCTGATGTGTGCTCTGCACTTGTGTGATGTGTCTGATGTGTGTTCTGTGCTTGTGTGATGTGTCTGATGTGTGTTCTGTGCTTGTGTGATGTGTCTGATGTGTGCTCTGTGTTTGTGTGATGTGTCTGATGTGTGGTCTGTGCTTGTGTAATGTGTCTGATGTGTGCTTTGTACTTGTGTGATGTGTCTGATGTGTGTTCTATGCTTGTGTGATGTGCCTGATGTGTGCTTTGTGCTTGGTGATGTGTCTGATGTGTGCTCTGTGCTTGTGTGATGTGTCTGATGTGTGCTCTGTTCTTGTGTGATGTGTCTGATGTGTGCTCTGGACTTTTGTGATGTGTCTGATGTGTGCTATGCGCTTGTGTGATGTGTCTGATGTGTGTTCTGTGCTTGTGTGTTGTGTCTGATTTGTGCTTTGTGTTTGTGTGATGTGTCTGATGTGTGCTTTGTACTTGTGTGATGTGTCTGATGTGTGCTCTGTTCTTGTGTGATGTGTCTGATGTGTGCTCTGGACTTGTGTGATGTGTCTGATGTATGCTCTATGCTAGGGTAATGTGTCTGATGTGTGCTATGTACTTGTGTGATGTGTCTGATGTGTGCTCTGTTCTTGTGTGATGTGTCTGATGTGTGCTTTGTGCTTGGTGATGTGTCTGATGTGTGCTCTGTGCTTGTGTGATGTGTCTGATGTGTGGGCTGTGCTCGTATCATGTGTCTGATGTGTGTTCTGTGCTTGTGTGATGTGTCTGATGTGTGCTCTGTCCTTGTGTGATGTGTCTGATGTGTGCTCTGTGCTAGGGTAATATGTCTGATGTGTGGTAGGTGCTTGGGTGATGTGTCTGATGTGTGCTCTGTTCTTGTGTGATGTGTCTGATGTGTGCTCTGGACTTGTGTGATGTGTCTGATGTGTGCTCTGTTCTTGTGTGATGTGTCTGATGTGTGCTCTGCACTTGTGTGATGTGTCTGATGTGTGTTCTGTGCTTGTGTGATGTGTCTGATGTGTGCTCTATGTTTGTGTGATGTGTCTGATGTGTGCTCTGTGCTTGTGTAATGTGTCTGATGTGTGCTCTATGTTTGTGTGATGTGTCTGATGTGTGCTTTGTACTTGTGTGATGTGTCTGATGTGTGCTCTGTTCTTGTGTGATGTGTCTGATGTGTGCTCTGGACTTGTGTGATGTGTCTGATGTGTGCTCTGTTCTTGTGTGATGTGTCTGATGTGTGCTCTGCACTTGTGTGATGTGTCTGATGTGTGTTCTGTGCTTGTGTGATGTGTCTGATGTGTGCTCTGTGTTTGTGTGATGTGTCTGATGTGTGCTTTGTACTTGTGTGATGTGTCTGATGTGTGCTCTACGCTTGTGTGATGTGTCTGATGTGTGCTTTGTGCTTGGTGATGTGTCTGATGTGTGCTCTGTGCTTGGGGGATGTGTCTGATGTGTGCTCTGTTCTTGTGTGATGTGTCTGATGTGTGCTCTGCACTTGTGTGATGTGTCTGATGTGTGTTCTGTGCTTGTGTGATGTGTCTGATGTGTGTTCTCTGCTTGTGTGATATGTCTGATGTGTGCTCTGTGTTTGTGTGATGTGTCTGATGTGTGGTCTGTGCTTGTGTAATGTGTCTGATGTGTGCTTTGTACTTGTGTGATGTGTCTGAAGTGTGCTCTATGCTTGTGTGATGTGTCTGATGTGTGCTTTGTGCTTGGTGATGTGTCTGATGTGTGCTCTGTGCTTGTGTGATGTGTCTGTTGTGTGCTCTGTTCTTGTGTGATGTGTCTGATGTGTACTCTGGACTTGTGTGATGTGTCTGATGTGTGTTCTGGACTTGTGTGATGTGTCTGATGTGTGCTATGTACTTGTGTGATGTGTCTGATGTGTGCTTTGTGTTTGTGTGATGTGTCTGATGTGTGTTCTGTGCTTGTGTGATGTGTCTGATGTGTGCTATGTACTTGTGTGATGTGTCTGATGTGTGCTCTGTTCTTGTGTGATGTGTCTGATGTGTGCTTTGTGTTTGTGTGATGTGTCTGATGTGTGCTCTGTGCTTGTGTGATGTGTCTGATGTGTGCTCTGTGCTAGGGTAATTTGTCTGATGTGTGCTAGGTGCTTGGGTGATGTGTCTGATGTGTGCTCTGTTCTTGTGTGATGTGTCTGATATGTTCTCTGGACTTGTGTGATGTGTCTGATGTGTGCTCTGTTCTTGTGTGATGTGTCTGATGTGTGCTCTGCACTTGTGTGATGTGTCTGATGTGTGTTCTGTGCTTGTGTGATGTGTCTGATGTGTGTTCTATGCTTGTGTGATGTGTCTGATGTGTGCTCTGTGTTTGTGTGATGTGTCTGAAGTGTGCTCTGTGCTTGTGTAATGTGTCTGATGTGTGCTTTGTACTTGTGTGATGTGTCTGATGTGTGCTCTATGCTTGTGTGATGTGTCTGATGTGTGCTTTGTGCTTGGTGATGTGTCTGATGTGTGCTCTGTTCTTGTGTGATGTGTCTGATGTGTGCTCTGTGCTTGTGTGATGTGTCTGATGTGTGCTCTATGCTTGTGTGATGTGTCTGATGTGTGCTCTGTGCTTGTGTGATGTGTCTGATGTGTGCTCTGTTCTTGTGTGATGTGTCTGATGTGTGCTCTGGACTTGTGTGATGTGTCTGATGTGTGCTCTATGCTAGGGTAATGTGTCTGATGTGTGCTCTGTGTTTGTGTGATGTGTCTGATGTGTGTTCTGTGCTTGTGTGATGTGTCTGATGTGTGCTATGCGCTTGTGTGATGTGTCTGATGTGTGTTCTGTGCTTGTGTGATGTGTCTGATGTGTGCTCTGTGTTTGTGTGATGTGTCTGATGTGTGCTTTGTACTTGTGTGATGTGTCTGATGTGTGCTCCATGCTTGTGTGATGTGTCTGATGTGTGCTTTGTGCTTGGTGATGTGTCTGATGTGTGCTCTGTGCTTGTGTGATGTGTCTGATGTGTGCTCTGGACTTGTGTGATGTGTCTGATGTGTGCTCCATGCTTGTGTGATGTGTCTGATGTGTGCTTTGTGCTTGGTGATGTGTCTGATGTGTGCTCTGTGCTTGTGTGATGTGTCTGATGTGTGCTCTGGACTTGTGTGATGTGTCTGATGTGTGCTAGGTACTTGTGTGATGTGTCTGAAGTGTGCTCTATGCTTGTGTGATGTGTCTGATGTGTGCTTTGTGCTTGGTGATGTGTCTGATGTGTGCTCTGTGCTTGTGTGATGTGTCTGTTGTGTGCTCTGTTCTTGTGTGATGTGTCTGATGTGTACTATGGACTTGTGTGATGTGTCTGATGTGTGTTCTGGACTTGTGTGATGTGTCTGATGTGTGCTATGTACTTGTGTGATGTGTCTGATGTGTGCTTTGTGTTTGTGTGATGTGTCTGATGTGTGCTCTGTTCTTGTGTGATGTGTCTGATGTGTGTTCTGTGCTTGTGTGATGTGTCTGATGTGTGCTATGTACTTGTGTGATGTGTCTGATGTGTGCTCTGTTCTTGTGTGATGTGTCTGATGTGTGCTTTGTGTTTGTGTGATGTGTCTGATGTGTGCTCTGTGCTTGTGTGATGTGTCTGATGTGTGCTCTGTGCTAGGGTAATTTGTCTGATGTGTGCTAGGTGCTTGGGTGATGTGTCTGATGTGTGCTCTGTTCTTGTGTGATGTGTCTGATGTGTTCTCTGGACTTGTGTGATGTGTCTGATGTGTGCTCTGTTCTTGTGTGATGTGTCTGATGTGTGCTCTGCACTTGTGTGATGTGTCTGATGTGTGTTCTGTGCTTGTGTGATGTGTCTGATGTGTGTTCTATGCTTGTGTGATGTGTCTGATGTGTGCTCTGTGTTTGTGTGATGTGTCTGAAGTGTGCTCTGTGCTTGTGTAATGTGTCTGATGTGTGCTTTGTACTTGTGTGATGTGTCTGATGTGTGCTCTATGCTTGTGTGATGTGTCTGATGTGTGCTTTGTGCTTGGTGATGTGTCTGATGTGTGCTCTGTGCTTGTGTGATGTGTCTGATGTGTGCTCTATGCTAGGGTAATGTGTCTGATGTGTGCGTTGTACTTGTGTGATGTGTCTGATGTGTGCTCTATGCTTGTGTGATGTGTCTGATGTGTGCTCTGTGCTTGTGTGATGTGTCTGATGTGTGCTCTGTTCTTGTGTGATGTGTCTGATGTGTGCTCTGGACTTGTGTGATGTGTCTGATGTGTGCTATGTGCTTGGGTGATGTGTCTGATGTGTGCTATGCGCTTGTGTGATGTGTCTGATGTGTGTTCTGTGCTTGTGTGATGTGTCTGATGTGTGCTCTGTGTTTGTGTGATGTGTCTGATGTGTGCTTTGTACTTGTGTGATGTGTCTGATGTGTGCTCCATGCTTGTGTGATGTGTCTGATGTGTGCTTTGTGCTTGGTGATGTGTCTGATGTGTGCTCTGTGCTTGTGTGATGTGTCTGATGTGTGCTCTGGACTTGTGTGATGTGTCTGATGTGTGCTCCATGCTTGTGTGATGTGTCTGATGTGTGCTTTGTGCTTGGTGATGTGTCTGATGTGTGCTCTGTGCTTGTGTGATGTGTCTGATGTGTGCTCTGGACTTGTGTGATGTGTCTGATGTATGCTCTATGCTAGGGTAATGTGTCTGATGTGTGCTAGGTACTTGTGTGATGTGTCTGATGTGTGCTCTGTTCTTGTGTGATGTGTCTGATGTGTGCTTTGTGTTTGTGTGATGTGTCTGATGTGTGCTCTGTGCTTGTGTGATGTGTCTGATGTGTGGGCTGTGCTCGTATCATGTGTCTGATGTGTGTTCTGTGCTTGTGTGATGTGTCTGATGTGTGCTCTGTGCTAGGGTAATGTGTCTGATGTGTGCTAGGTGCTTGGGTGATGTGTCTGATGTGTGCTCTATTCTTGTGTGATGTGTCTGATGTGTGCTCTGTTCTTGTGTGATGTGTCTGATGTGTGCTCTGGACTTGCGTGATGTGTCTGATGTGTGCCCTGTTCTTGTGTGATGTGTCTGATGTGTGCTCTGTGCTAGGGTAATGTGTCTGATGTGTGCTAGGTGCTTGGGTGATGTGTCTGATGTGTGCTCTGTTCTTGTGTGATGTGTCTGATGTGTGCTCTGTTCTTGTGTGATGTGTCTGATGTGTGCTCTGGACTTGTGTGATGTGTCTGATGTGTGCTCTATGCTAGGGTAATGTGTCTGATGTGTGCTAGGTACTTGTGTGATGTGTCTGATGTGTGCTCTGTTCTTGTGTGATGTGTCTGATGTGTGCTTTGTGTTTGTGTGATGTGTCTGATGTGTGCTCTGTGCTTGTGTGATGTGTCTGATGTGTGGGCTGTGCTCGTATCATGTGTATGATGTGTGTTCTGTGCTTGTGTGATGTGTCTGATGTGTGCTCTGTGCTAGGGTAATGTGTCTGATGTGTGCTAGGTGCTTGGGTGATGTGTCTGATGTGTGCTCTGGACTTGCGTGATGTGTCTGATGTGTGCTCTGTTCTTGTGTGATGTGTCTGATGTGTGCTCTGGACTTGTGTGATGTGTCTGATGTGTGCTCTGCACTTGTGTGATGTGTCTGATGTGTGTTCTGTGCTTGTGTGATGTGTCTGATGTGTGTTCTATGCTTGTGTGATGTGTCTGATGTGTGCTCTGTGTTTGTGTGATGTGTCTGAAGTGTGCTCTGTGCTTGTGTAATGTGTCTGATGTGTGCTTTGTACTTGTGTGATGTGTCTGATGTGTGCTCTATGCTTGTGTGATGTGTCTGATGTGTGCTTTGTGCTTGGTGATGTGTCTGATGTGTGCTCTGTTCTTGTGTGATGTGTCTGATGTGTGCTCTGTGCTTGTGTGATGTGTCTGATGTGTGCTCTATGCTAGGGTAATGTGTCTGATGTGTGCGTTGTACTTGTGTGATGTGTCTGATGTGTGCTCTATGCTTGTGTGATGTGTCTGATGTGTGCTCTGTGCTTGTGTGATGTGTCTGATGTGTGCTCTGTTCTTGTGTGATGTGTCTGATGTGTGCTCTGGACTTGTGTGATGTGTCTGATGTGTGCTCTATGCTAGGGTAATGTGTCTGATGTGTGCTATGTGCTTGGGTGATGTGTCTGATGTGTGCTATGCGCTTGTGTGATGTGTCTGATGTGTGTTCTGTGCTTGTGTGATGTGTCTGATGTGTGCTCTGTGTTTGTGTGATGTGTCTGATGTGTGCTTTGTACTTGTGTGATGTGTCTGATGTGTGCTCCATGCTTGTGTGATGTGTCTGATGTGTGCTTTGTGCTTGGTGATGTGTCTGATGTGTGCTCTGTGCTTGTGTGATGTGTCTGATGTGTGCTCTGGACTTGTGTGATGTGTCTGATGTGTGCTCCATGCTTGTGTGATGTGTCTGATGTGTGCTTTGTGCTTGGTGATGTGTCTGATGTGTGCTCTGTGCTTGTGTGATGTGTCTGATGTGTGCTCTGGACTTGTGTGATGTGTCTGATGTATGCTCTATGCTAGGGTAATGTGTCTGATGTGTGCTAGGTACTTGTGTGATGTGTCTGATGTGTGCTCTGTTCTTGTGTGATGTGTCTGATGTGTGCTTTGTGTTTGTGTGATGTGTCTGATGTGTGCTCTGTGCTTGTGTGATGTGTCTGATGTGTGGGCTGTGCTCGTATCATGTGTCTGATGTGTGTTCTGTGCTTGTGTGATGTGTCTGATGTGTGCTCTGTGCTAGGGTAATGTGTCTGATGTGTGCTAGGTGCTTGGGTGATGTGTCTGATGTGTGCTCTGCACTTGTGTGATGTGTCTGATGTGTGTTCTGTGCTTGTGTGATGTGTCTGATGTGTGCTTTGTACTTGTGTGATGTGTCTGATGTGTGCTCTGTTCTTGTGTGATGTGTCTGATGTGTGCTCTGGACTTGTGTGATGTGTCGGATGAGTGCTCTGTTCTTGTGTGATGTGTCTGATGTGTGCTCTGCACTTGTGTGATGTTTCTGATGTGTGTTCTGTGCTTGTGTGATGTGTCTGATGTGTGTTCTGTGCTTGTGTGATGTGTCTGATGTGTGCTCTGTGTTTGTGTGATGTGTCTGATGTGTGGTCTGTGCTTGTGTAATGTGTCTGATGTGTGCTTTGTACTTGTGTGATGTGTCTGATGTGTGCTCTATGCTTGTGTGATGTGTCTGATGTGTGCTTTGTGCTTGGTGATGTGTCTGATGTGTGCTCTGTTCTTGTGTGATGTGTCTGATTTGTGCTTTGTGTTTGTGTGATGTGTCTGATGTGTGCTATGCGCTTGTGTGATGTGTCTGATGTGTGTTTTGTGCTTGTGTGATGTGTCTGATGTGTGCTCTGTGTTTGTGTGATGTGTCTGATGTGTGCTCTGTGCTTGTGTAATGTGTCTGATGTGTGCTTTGTACTTGTGTGATGTGTCTGATGTGTGCTCTGTTCTTGTGTGATGTGTCTGATGTGTGCTTTGTGTTTGTGTGATGTGTCTGATGTGTGTTCTGTGCTTGTGTGATGTGTCTGATGTGTGTTCTGTGCTTGTGTGATGTGTCTGATGTGTGCTATGCGCTTGTGTGATGTGTCTGATGTGTGTTCTGTGCTTGTGTGATGTGTCTGATGTGTGCTCTGTGTTTGTGTGATGTGTCTGATGTGTGCTTTGTACTTGTGTGATGTGTCTGATTTGTGCTCTATGCTTGTGTGATGTGTCTGATGTGTGCTTTGTGCTTGGTGATGTGTCTGATGTGTGCTCTGTGCTTGTGTGATGTGTCTTATGTGTACTCTGTGCTTGTGTGATGTGTCTGATGTGTGCTCTATGCTTGTGTGATGTGTCTGATGTGTGCTTTGTGCTTGGTGATGTGTCTGATGTGTGCTCTCTGCTTGTGTGATGTGTCTGATGTGTGCTCTGGACTTGTGTGATGTGTCTGATGTATGCTCTATGCTAGGGTAATGTGTCTGATGTGTGCTATGTACTTGTGTGATGTGTCTGATGTGTGCTTTGTGCTTGGTGATGTGTCTGATGTGTGCTCTGTGCTTGTGTGATGTGTCTTATGTGTACTCTGTGCTTGTGTGATGTGTCTGATGTGTGCTCTATGCTTGTGTAATGTGTCTGATGTGTGCTTTGTGCTTGGTGATGTGTCTGATGTGTGCTCTGTGCTTGTGTGATGTGTCTGATGTGTGCTCTGTTCTTGTGTGATGTGTCTGATGTGTGCTCTGGACTTGTGTGATGTGTCTGATGTGTGCTCTATGCTAGGGTAATGTGTGTGATGTGTGCTATGTACTTGTGTGATGTGTCTGATGTGTGCTCTGTTCTTGTGTGATGTGTCTGATGTGTGGGCTGTGCTCGTATGATGTGTCTGATGTGTGTTCTGTGCTTGTGTGATGTGTCTGATGTGTGCTCTGTCCTTGTGTGATGTGTGCTCTGTGCTTGTGTGATGTGTCTGATGTGTGCTCTGGACTTGTGTGATGTGTCTGATGTGTGCTCTGTTCTTGTGTGATGTGTCTGATGTGTGCTCTGGACTTGTGTGATGTGTCTGATGTGTGCTCTGGACTTGTGTGATGTGTCTGATGTGTGCTCTGTTCTTGTGTGATGTGTCTGATGTGTGCTTTGTGTTTGTGTGATATGTCTGATGTGTGCTCTGTGCTTGTGTGATGTGTCTGATGTGTGCTCTGTGCTTGTGTGATGTGTCATATGTGTTCTATGCTTGTGTGATGTGCCTGATGTGTGCTCTATGCTTGTGTGATGTGTCTGGTGTGTGCTCTGTGCTTGTGTGATGTGTCTTACGTGCGCACTGTGCTTGTGTGATGTGTCTGATGTGCGTTCTGCGCTTGTGTGATGTGTCTCATGTGTGCTCTGTGCTTGTGAGATGTGTCTGATGTGTGTTCTGTGCTTGTGTGATGCGTCTCATGTGTGTTCTGTGCTTGTTTTATGTGCCTGATGTGTGCTCTGTGCTTGTGTGATGTGTCTGATGTGTGCACTGTGCTTGTGTGATGTGTCTGATGTGTGGTCTGTGCTTGTGTGATGTGTGCTATGTGCTTGTGTGATGTGTCTGATGTGTGCTCTGTGCTTGTGTCATGTTTCTGATGTGTGCTCTGTGCTTGTGTAATGTGTATGATGTGCTCTCTTTGCTTGTGTAATGTGTCTGATGTGTGCTATGTGCTTGTGTAATGTGTCTGATGTGTGCTCTGTGCTTGTGTGATGTGTCTGATGTGCGCTCTGTGCTTGGGTAATGTGTCTGATGTGTGCTATGTGCTTGTGTAATGTGTCTGATGTGTGCTCTGTGCTTGTGTGATGTGTCTGATGTGTGCTTTGTGCTTGGGTAATGTGTCTGATGTGTGTTCTGTGCTTGTGTGATGTGTCTGATGTGTGTTCTGTGCTTGTGTGATGTGTCTGATGTGTTCTGTGCTTGTGTGATGTGTCTGATGTGTGCTCTGTCCTTGTGTGATGTGTCTGATGTGTGCTCTGTGCTTGGGTAATGTGTCTGATGTGTGTTCTGTGCTTGTGTGATGTGTCTGATGTGTGCTCTGTACTTGTATGATGTGTCTGATGTGTCTTCTGTGCTTGTGTGATGTGTCTGATGTGTGCTCTGTGCTTGTGTGATGTGTCTGATGTGTTCACTGTGCTTGGGTGATGTGTCTGATGTGTGCTCTGGACTTGTGTGATGTGTTTGATGTGTGCTCTGTTTTTGTGTGATGTGTCTGATGTGTGCTCTGCACTTGTGTGATGTGTCTGATGTGTGTTCTGTGCTTGTGTGATGTGTCTGATGTGTGTTCTGTGCTTGTGTGATGTGTCTGATGTGTGCTCTGTGTTTGTGTGATGTGTCTGATGTGTGCTCTGTGCTTGTGTAATGTGTCTGATTTGTGCTCTATGCTTGTGTGATGTGTCTGATGTGTGCTCTGTGCTTGTGTGATGTGTCTGATTTGTGCTCTATGCTTGTGTGATGTGTCTGATGTGTGCTTTGTGCTTGGTGATGTGTCTGATGTGTGCTCTGTGCTTGTGTGATGTGTCTGATGTGTGCTCTGTTCTTGTGTGATGTGTCTGATGTGTGCTCTGGACTTGTGTGATGTGTCTGATGTGTGCTCTGTCCTTGTGTGATGTGTCTGATGTGCGTTCTGTGCTTGTGTGATGTGTCTAATGTGTGCTTTGTGCTTGGTGATGTGTCTGATGTGTGCTCTGTTCTTGTGTGATGTGTCTGATGTGTGCTCTGGACTTGTGTGATGTGTCTGATGTGTGCTCTGTTCTTGTGTGATGTGTCTGATGTGTGCTTTGTGTTTGTGTGATGTGTCTGATGTGTGCTCTGTGCTTGTGTGATGTGTCTGATGTGTGCTCTGTTCTTGTGTGATGTGTCTGATGTGTGCTCTGGACTTGTGTGATGTGTCTGATGTGTGCTCTATGCTTGTGTGATGTGTCTGATGTGTGCTTTGTGCTTGGTGATGTGTCTGATGTGTGCTCTGTGCTTGTGTGATGTGTCTGATGTGTGCTCTGTTCTTGTGTGATGTGTCTGATGTGTGATCTATGCTTGTGTGATGTGTCTGATGTGTGCTTTGTGCTTGGTGATGTGTCTGATGTGTGCTCTGTGCTTGTGTGATGTGTCTGATGTGTGCTCTGGACTTGTGTGATGTGTCTGATGTGTGCTCTGTTCTTGTGTGATGTGTCTGATGTGTGCTTTGTGTTTGTGTGATGTGTCTGATGTGTGCTTTGTGTTTGTGTGATGTGTCTGATGTGTGCTCTGTGCTTGTGTGATGTGTCATATGTGTTCTATGCTTGTGTGATGTGCCTGATGTGTGCTCTGTGCTTGTGTGATGTGTCTGGTGTGTGCTCTGTGCTTGTGTGATGTGTCTGATGTGTTCTCTGTGCTTGTGTGATGTGTCTGATGTGCGCTCTGTGCTTGTGTGATGTGTCTTATGTGCGCACTGTGCTTGTGTGATGTGTCTGATGTGCGTTCTGCGCTTGTGTGATGTGTCTGATGTGTGCTCTGTGCTTGTGAGATGTGTCTGATGTGTGCACTGTGCTTGTGTTATGTGCCTGATGTGTGGTCTGTGCTTGTGTGATGTGTGCTATGTGCTTGTGTGATGTGTCTGGTGTGTGCTCTCTGCTTGTGTGATGTGTCTGATGTGTGCTCTGTGCTTGTGTGATGTGTCTGATGTGTGCTATGTGCTTGTGTAATGTGTCTGATGTGTGCTCTGTGCTTGTGTGATATGTCTGATGTGCGCTCTGTGCTTGGGTAATGTGTCTGATGTGTGCTATGTGCTTGTGTAATGTGTCTGATGTGTGCTCTGTCCTTGTGTGATGTGTGTGATGTGTGCTCTGCACTTGTGTGATGTGTCTGATGTGTGTTCTGTGCTTGTGTGATGTGTCTGATGTGTGTTCTGTGCTTGTGTGATGTGTCTGATGTGTGCTATGTGCTTGTGTAATGTGTCTGATGTGTGCTCTGGACTTGTGTGATGTGTCTGATGTGTGCTCTGTGCTTGTGTGATGTGTCTGATGTGTGTTCTGTGCTTGTGTGATGTGTCTGATGTGTGCTCTGTGCTTGTGTGATGTGTCTGATGTGTGTTCTGTGCTAGGGTAATGTGTCTGATGTGTGCTCTGTTCTTGTGTGATGTGTCTGATGTGTGTTCTGTGCTTGTGTGATGTGTCTGATGTGTGCTCTGTGCTTGTGTGATGTTTCTGATGTATGTTCTGTGCTTGGGTGATGTGTCTGATGTGTGCTCTGTTCTTGTGTGATGTGTCTGATGTGTGCTCTGTTCTTGTGTGATGTGTCTGATGTGTGCTCTGCACTTGTGTGATGTGTCTGATGTGTGTTCTGTGCTTGTGTGATGTGTCTGATGTGTGTTCTGTGCTTGTGTGATGTGTCTGATGTGTGTTCTGTGCTTGTGTGATGTGTCTGATGTGTGTTCTGTGCTTGTGTGATGTGTCTGATGTGTTTTCTGTGCTTGTGTGATGTGTCTGATGTGCGCTCTGTGTTTGTGTGATGTGTCTGATGTGTGGTCTGTGCTTGTGTAATGTGTCTGATGTGTGCTTTGTACTTGTGTGATATGTCTGATGTGTGCTCTATGCTTGTGTGATGTGTCTGATGTGTGCTCTGTGCTTGTGTGATGTGTCTGATGTGTGCTCTGTTCTTGTGTGATGTGTCTGATGTGTGCTCTGTTCTTGTGTGATGTGTCTGATGTGTGCTATGTGCTTGGGTGATGTGTCTGATGTGTGCTATGCGCTTGTGTGATGTGTCTGATGTGTGTTCTGTGCTTGTGTGATGTGTCTGATGTGTGCTCTGTGTTTGTGTGATGTGTCTGATGTGTGCTCTGTGCTTGTGTAATGTGTCTGATGTGTGCTTTGTACTTGTGTGATGTGTCTGATGTGTGCTCTGTGCTTGTGTGATGTGTCTGATGTGTGCTCTGTGCTTGTGTGATGTGTCTGATGTGTGCTCTGTGCTTGTGTGATGTGTCTGATGTGTGCTTTGTGCTTGATGATGTGTCTGATGTGTGCTCTGTGCTTGTGTGATGTGTCTGATGTGTGCTCTGGACTTGTGTGATGTGTCTGATGTGTGCTCTATGCTAGGGTAATGTGTATGATGTGTGCTATGTGCTTGTGTGATGTGTCTGATGTGTGCTCTGTGCTTGTGTAATGTGTCTGATGTGTGCTTTGTACTTGTGTGATGTGTCTGATGTGTGCTCTATGCTTGTGTGATGTGTCTGATGTATGCTTTGTGCTTGGTGATGTGTCTGATGTGTGCTCTGTGCTTGTGTGATGTGTCTGATGTGTGCTCTGTTCTTGTGTGATGTGTCTGATGTGTGTTCTGTGTTTGTGTGATGTGTCTGATGTGTGCTCTGGACTTTTGTGATGTGTCTGATGTGTGCTCTGTTCTTTTGTGATGTGTGCTCTGCACTTGTGTGATGTGTCTGATGTGTGCTCTGGACTCTTGTGATGTGTCTGATGTGTGCTCTGTTCTTGTGTGATGTGTGCTCTGTTCTTGTGTGATGTGTCTGATGTGTGCTCTGGACTCTTGTGATGTGTCTGATGTGTGCTCTGTTCTTGTGTGATGTGTCTGATGTGTGTTCTGTGCTTGTGTGATGTGTCTGATGTGTGCTCTGTGTTTGTGTAATGTGTCTGATGTGTGCTTTGTACTTGTGTGATGTGTCTGATGTATGCTCTGGACTTGTTTGATGTGTCTGATGTGTGCTCTGTGCTTGTGTGATGTGTCTGATGTGTGTTCTGTGCTTGTGTGATGTGTCTGATGTGTGCTCTGTGTTTGTGTGATGTGTCTGATGTGTGCTCTGTGCTTGTGTAATGTGTCTGATGTGTGCTTTGTACTTGTGTGATGTGTCTGATGTGTGCTGTATGCTTGTGTGATGTGTCTGATGTGTGCTTTGTGCTTGGTGATGTGTCTGATGTGTGCTCTGAGCTTGTGTGATATGTCTGATGTGTGCTCTGTTCTTGTGTGATGTGTCTGATGTGTGCTCTGGACTTGTGTGATGTGTCTGATGTGTGCTCTATGCTAGGGTAATGTGTCTGATGTGTGCTATGTGCTTGGGTGATGTGTCTGATGTGTGCTTTGTGTTTGTGTGATGTGTCTGATGTGTGCTCTGTGCTTGTGTGATGTGTCTGATGTGTGCTCTGTGTTTGTGTGATGTGTCTGATGTGTGCTCTGTGCTTGTGTAATGTGTCTGATGTGTGCTTTGTACTTGTGTGATGTGTCTGATGTGTGCTCTATGCTTGTGTGATGTGTCTGATGTGTGCTTTGTGCTTGGTGATGTGTCTGATGTGTGCTCTGTGCTTGTGTGATATGTCTGATGTGTGCTCTGGACTTGTGTGATGTGACTGATGTGTGCTTTGTGTTTGTGTGATGTGTCTGATGTGTGCTATGTACTTGTGTGATGTGACTGATGTGTGCTTTGTGTTTGTGTGATGTGTCTGATGTGTGCTCTGTGCTTGTGTGATGTGTCTGATGTGTGCTCTGTGCTTGTGTAATGTGTGTGATGTGTGCTTTGTACTTGTGTGATGTGTCTGATGTGTGCTTTGTGCTTGGTGATGTGTCTGATGTGTGCTCTGTGTTTGTGTGATGTGTCTGATGTGTGCTCTGTGTTTGTGTGATGGGTCTGATGTGTGCTCTGTGCTAGGGTAATGTATCTGATGTGTGCTATGTGCTTGTGTGTTGTGTCTGGTGTGTGCTATGTGCTTGTGTGATGTGTCTGATGTGTACTATGTCCTTGTGTTATGTGTCTGATGTGTGCTCTGCACTTGTGTGATGTGTCTGATGTGTGTTCTGTGCTTGTGTGATGTGTCTGATGTGTGTTCTGTCCTTGTGTGATGTGTCTGATGTGCGCTCTGTGCTTGTGTAATGTGTCTGATGTGTGTTCTGTGCTTGTGTGATATATCTGATGTGTTCACTGTGCTTGTGTGATGTGTCTGATATGTGCTCTGTGCTTGTGTGATGTGTCTGATGTGTGCTCTGTGCTTGGGTAATGTGTCTGATGTGTACTCTGTCCTTGTGTGATGTGTCTGATGTGCACTCTGTGCTTGTGTAATGTGTCTGATGTGTGCTATGTGCTTGTGTGATGTGTCTGATGTGTGCTCTGCACTTGTGTGATGTGTCTGATGTGTGTTCTGTGCTTGTGTGATGTGTCTGATGTGTGCTCTGTGTTTGTGTGATGTGTCTGATGTGTGCTCTGTGCTTGTGCAATGTGTCTGATGTGTGCTTTGTACTTGTGTGATGTGTCTGATGTGTGCTCTATGCTTGTGTGATGTGTCTGATGTGTGCTTTGTGCTTGGTGATGTGTCTGATGTGTGCTCTGTGCTTGTGTGATGTGTCTGATGTGTGCTCTGTTCTTGTGTGATGTGTCTGATGTGTGCTCTGTGCTTGGTGATGTGTCTGATGTGTGCTTTGTGCTTGGTGATGTGTCTGATGTGTGCTCTGTGCTTGTGTGATGTGTCTGATGTGTGCTTTGTGCTTGGTGATGTGTCTGATGTGTGCTCTGTGCTTGTGTGATGTGTCTGATGTGTGCTCTGGACTTGTGTGATGTGTCTGATGTGTGCTCTATGCTAGGGTAATGTGTCTGATGTGTGCTATGTGCTTGGGTGATGTGTCTGATGTGTGCTATGCGCTTGTGTGATGTGTCTGATGTGTGCTTTGTACTTGTGTGATGTGTCTGATGTGTGCTCTGTGCTTGTGTAATGTGTCTGATGTGTGCTTTGTACTTGTGTGATGTGTCTGATGTGTGCTCTATGCTTGTGTGAAGTGTCTGATGTGTGCTTTGCGCTTGTGTGATGTGTCTGATGTGTGCTCTGTGTTTGTGTGATGTGTCTGATGTGTGCTCTGTGCTTGTGTAATCTGTCTGATGTGTGCTTTGTACTTGTGTGATGTGTCTGATGTGTGCTCTATGCTTGTGTGAAGTGTCTGATGTGTGCTTTGTGCTTGGTGATGTGTCTGATGTGTGCTCTGTGCTTGTGTGATGTGTCTGATGTGTGCTCTGTTCTTGTGTGATGTGTCTGATGTGTGCTATGTACTTGTGTGATGTGTCTGATGTGTGCTCTGTTCTTGTGTGATGTGTCTGATGTGTGCTTTGTGTTTGTGTGATGTGTCTGATGTGTGCTCTGTGCTAGGGTAATGTGTCTGATGTGTGCTAGGTGCTTGTGTGATGTGTCTGATGTGTGCTCTGTTCTTGTGTGATGTGTCTGATGTGTGCTCTGGACTTGTGTGATGTGTCTGATGTGTGTTCTGTGCTTGTGTGATGTGTCTGATGTGTGTTCTGTGCTAGGGTAATGTGTCTGATGTGTGCTAGGTGCTTGTGTGATGTGTCTGATGTGTGCTCTGTGCTTGTGTGATGTGTCTGATGTGTGCTCTGTGCTAGGGTAATGTGTCTGATGTGTGCTAGGTGCTTGTGTGATGTGTCTGATGTGTGCTCTGTTCTTGTGTGATGTGTCTGATGTGTGCTCTGGACTTGTGTGATGTGTCTGATGTGTGTTCTGTGCTTGTGTGATGTGTCTGATGTGTGTTCTGTGCTTGTGTGATGTGTCTGATGTATGCTCTGTGTTTGTGTGATGTGTCTGATGTGTGCTCTGTGCTTGTGTGATGTGTCTGATGTGTGTTCTGTGCTTGTGTGATGTGTCTGATGTATGCTCTGTGTTTGTGTAATGTGTCTGATGTGTGCTCTGTGCTTGTGTGATGTGTCTGATGTGTGCTCTGTGCTAGGGTAATGTGTCTGATGTGTGCTAGGTGCTTGGGTGATGTGTCTGATGTGTGCTCTGTTCTTGTGTGATGTGTCTGATGTGTGCTCTGTCCTTGTGTGATGTGTCTGATGTGTGCTCTGCACTTGTGTGATGTGTCTGATGTGTGTTCTGTGCTTGTGTGATGTGTCTGATGTGTGTTCTGTGCTTGTGTGATGTGTCTGATGTATGCTCTGTGTTTGTGTGATGTGTCTGATGTGTGCTCTGTGCTTGTGTGATGTGTCTGATGTGTGTTCTGTGCTTGTGTGATGTGTCTGATGTATGCTCTGTGTTTGTGTAATGTGTCTGATGTGTGATTTGTGCTTGATGATGTGTCTGATGTGTGCTCTGTGCTTGTGTGATGTGTCTGATGTGTGCTCTGTTCTTGTGTAATGTGTCTGATGTATGCTCTGTGCTTGTGTGATGTGTCTGTAAAATATCAGTATTTCTATAATAAAAAATATATGGATTAATTCTCTCATACAGAATCTAGCTAACAGGCTTTGCTTACGTTAGAGTGTGACTGAGTTATTCTGAGTTCCTTGGCTCACACAGCTGTCTCTCTTGTCAAATGTATAGGTCAAGATAGTCAAAGCTGTCAAAATGTGACTATTTAGAGATAATGAATGGTTCTAAAGATCTCAGACTTTAGGCTTAAATATCTCAGACTAAGGTAATGCATAAATAACTGTATGCATATTGTTAAAATAACTACGGTTCACTTAATATGGAAGAACTTCTGAACATAGTGGCAAGCCACCATATGTGGTTATAGTTTATAGGGCAGAATAGTATATAAAGCCGGTCTAACTCTTGTTCAGGAGATCTCATATCCCTTGAGACTCTCGAACACCCGGACAGCTGCTCAAGACTATATGTAAGAACTGCTCGTTTTCTCTTCAAATAATTATTGCATGTCATGAACTTACTTTTCTTCATTTTTGTAATCACTTTTTGAATGAACAATTAAAAACAAGATTTATTTTATCCTCAACTCAACATTGCTTTTACTTTTTGATTCTCAACCGTGCAAGAAGATATATATATATATATTTTTCTACATTTTGGCGAGCCGTAGCCAGACTGATCTTTTGTGCTAATTTTGGCTGGCATTCCTTCCTCGATTGTACAAGGGGGGAGCACGAACTCTGCTAAAAACCACCTGTTGTACAAGCTTCCTCAGGAATTCTACTATTTCACGGCACAAAAATCACACTGAACCTGAAGACGACGGGTGAGGATCGTAAAGAGCTGCATGCGTCTCATCCAGACGGAGATCTGAGGATTGCATAAGGACACAGAGGACCATCCATTGACGGGAAAGACTCTCAATAGGTGAGAAAAAAATATAATGGATTTTATACATGATTATGCTAAGAAAAGTAACATAGATTTCAAGTTTGTTCATAATCATACGGATGCCCAATTATGGTCTAGTTTGTATAATCAATGTGAGGCAGAAAATGTTAAAATTGACAAAAGGTTTTTTTCAGTTAGAAAATTACAAAGGAAATTTCAGAATGTTATGCAGCTAGTCCATGTGTATAATAGCTTAGTCTTTGAGAAAACTGAACCTAACACCTATAAAACATGCATTGTCACACAAGACATTAATCACACTGACACACCAGGTGATACACAAGAGTCTGACGGGGATTACTTTGATTGTCCAAATTGTTTGATTTTGTCAGAACATATAGAACAATTGGAAGATCAAATAGATACCAGGACAGTGTTATTGTCTAAATTACGACAAGATATAAAGAGGGTTTCTGTTAACACAAGATCAACAGGTAAACAGGAGGACGATGTTGCCTCTTCATTTGTACCAAATATGCAAAATCCAGATGCTTCAGTAGAGGAATTAGAGGCAGTAGAATTACAACGGAAAAAATTACATGACAGAGCAGCACGCATTAATCTGAAAATACACGATCAGCTAATGAAAATTGTAAAAGACATTCCAAATTACAATGATAAGATGGATGCCTTTTATAATGCGGACACTTTTGAATCAAACACAGACAAATACAATCTGAATGATGAGCAAAAGAATAAAATATTCAAAGTTTGGTTACCTTCACATATGGGAAAAAGATTACAGACCACACCCAGATTAAATGATGAGAATGAAATGGCACATAGTACAAAAGAAGACAGACTTAGACAATTAGTATTGTTTACAACCGGAGAAGACATGCCTACAGTTGATATTTTAGGGAGTTTACAAACAAATATTTCTGAAGACCCATTCTCTTTTTTGGTAAAGTTTGAACAGGCCTATAGGATGGTAATGGATCTCAGGCCTCACGAAGAGCCAGCATCCATGATCAAATTTTTTGTAAAGAAGTTCAAGTACTTAGATCCTGCCTCAGTGCAATTGGCTAACACTCAGCCATCATTGCAAGAAGCAACAGTTTTTATTGACAGAATAAGGAGATCCATGAAACAAAATCAGGTCAAGGCTAAAATAGCGGTAGTTCATGAGAAGGAAGACAGTCAACTGAAACCTAGAGCCACAGTATTCTCCAAGAGCAGGGATTACATTGAGCATAGAGGTAAAAATACTACACAAAGGAACAATATCCATTGTTATTTTTGTGGTATACCTGGACACTTGAAGTGGCAGTGCAGGAAATTTTTGAGAGCAGAATCAGAGATGGGTACACAAGGAACAGGTAAGCTTGGAAGGGAAAACGGACTCATGCCAAAATCACACAACACACCTTCCGCACCTGCATTACAATCATCTGCACCTGCTCATACTGCCAACAGACAAACACAGTCACCATATGCACCATTAATCAGACAGATCAGAGAAATGACAGTGAAGGAAACAGAGTCAAGGGATAGAATTCCAAGGTCTTTTAAAAAGGACACTGGTCTTCTCCCATCTCCTTCATCTTTCTGACAATCACAGACTATTCCTGTACCACATCCATTGGAATTTGTGACTCGGGTTACATTGGATGACTGTGGAAGACCATTTATCAAAGTAAGTTTAGCAGGACAGAATGCTGTATTCCTCATTGACACAGGAGCTCAGTTAAGTGTTACAAACCTTGATTTGAAGCTAAACCCAGATTCACCAGTTTGTACAATTGTCGGTTTCAGTGGAAAAGGTGGAACTAAAGCGACCTTAGTTCCCAATGTGATTTTGGAAATACCTAGTTCTTTCAAAACAGAAATTGACATCTGGTATTGTCGTGATTCTGAAAATATACTTGGCACAGATTTTATGCAGAAATTCGGATGGGTAGTTGACCTAGGAAATCAAGTGATCTGGAAAGATTCCAATGGTTGTAAACCGGTAGTCATTGATCCTAATGATTATAGCCATGTTGGAAGTATTTGCTTGAATGATGTGGTGTCATCAGACCATTTGTGGCCTGACACTAATGATGACGAGGTATTGACAGAAATTGTACAGCTTTTTCCTTCTCTTTGGGCTCAGTTCAGGAATCAGGTTGGAACAATGAAGGACGTTATCGTGAATGTGGAGGGGCGTGATCCCCCGCCACAGCGTCAGTATAAATTGCCTCCAGAATCAATTGACTCTATGTCAAAGATCATACAGGAATTGTTAGATCAAGGTGTTATCCGAAAGGCTAATTCTGTAAGTAACAATCCTTTGTGGTGTGTTTTGAAATCTGATGGTTCTTATCGAATGATATTGGATTTACGGATGTTCAATAAGCATACACCCAATGTCGCACCAATTGTGGCAGATACTCATGACATGATGGCAAGGTTAAATGCAAAGGCCAAATACTTCTCTGTACTGGACATTAGCAATGGTTTTTTCAGTATACCTCTTGAAAAGAGTTGTCAGTATAAGTTTGCATTTACTTTCTTGGACGAGCAATATCTGTTTTGCAGGTTACCTCAAGGAGCACATTTGTCACCTAGTGTTTTTCATCAGGCATTGGCAAAGGTATTATCCAGATTTTCGAGGCCTGATTGCATTCTGCAATATGTGGATGATATTTTATTGTCTACAGAGGATAAAGAGACACATGTTTCTCTTCTGACAGAATTGTTTGAGTTGCTGCATGATGCAGGGTTGAAATTGAACACCAAAAAGGTCAAATTAATGCAGACTGAGGTCAGATTTTTAGGAGTGCTGTTGAGTCCAGGAAAAAGGCAGCCACTGCAGGAAAGAATTGAGGCAATTGCTTCCCTACCAATTCCGACATCACACAAGGCATTGAGACATTTTTTAGGTCTTATGAATTATTCAAGGGATTTCATTGAGAATTTTGCAGATAAGGCCAGATCTTTATATGATCTTTTGAAAGGTGAAAACAGTGATTACTTTGGTCCTTGGGGTGATGAACAGCAAACCTCATTTGAACAATTGAAAATGAATTTACAAAATGCACCTGCTTTGTCCACAGTAGATCCTTCGGCTCCATTTGCTTTGCAAGTGCATACATCAGGAACATCTGTTTCTGCTGTATTACTGCAATTACAGGGAGAAGAGTGGAGAATTTTGGGCTATTTTTCAAAACTTCTCTCACCTGTTGAAAAAGGTTTTGAGACCTGTGCAAGACACTTGGTAGGTGTGTACTTTGCAGTCAAAGCAACCGAACATATTGTCGGGTTCAACAAAATCATTTTGCAAACTCCTCACTCTACACTAAAACTTCTCTTTGAGAATAATATCCCAGGTGTGTCACATCAGAGATTTGCTCATTGGTTATTGTCATTGTCTCCCAAACAAATTGAGGTAGATTACAAGGCCAAATATGTTCTTCCTCAGCTGATGCAATATGAAGGACAAACTCATGATTGTTTACAGTCTTTTCAGGATCCAAGTCCATCACTTTTCAGACGGAAAGCAGAGGTAACAGACGAACCAATTTTTGTAGATGGTTCCAGATTCTATTCAGATGGGCACTATTATTCAGGATATGCCATTTTTTATCCCAAAAGAGGACAGGTTGTGAAGCACAAATTACCGAGTCATTTTTCAGCTCAAAGAGCAGAGCTAGAAGCAGTAAAAATGGTACTACAGCTGAATGAAGCAGATGATCAGTGTCCCATTGTGATCTACAGTGATAGCTCTTATGTTGTAAGATCACTGACAGATTACTTGTCAGTTTGGGAAAAAAGAGGCTATGTAGATTCATCTAATAAGACTCTTGTACACAGTGACACACTGAAGACAATTTTCAGGATAGCATCAAAAAACCCTAATGGTTTTGCTATTGTCAAGGTTCCGGCCCATAAAAAATCTGATGATGAATTATCTGTTGGAAATGCAACCGCAGATATGCTAGCCAAAGAGGCAGCCCTGACAGGAGAAGAGGTGTTTGAACCTGAACCTCTCGAGGTTTCAGCAGTTCAAAGAACAGACACGCATATCCCTTCTTTTGCGGAAGAACAAGAAAAAGACTCATCTCTTGTTGCTTCCCGGGTTGATCCAAAACCTCCCTTTGTTTGTGAAAACGGGGTTTTGTGTCATGACTTAAACGGGGAGTTGCGTCCTGTTGTCCCAAGACATCTACAGGTTGAGTTCACAAAATACAATCATGAAAGTTTGGGTCATTTGGGCCAACAAAAATTGTTAGGCATTCTCAGAGAGAAATTTTACTGGGAAAAGATGGAAGAGACAGTGCAAAGTGTTGTTCAATCATGTCTCATTTGTGCCCAAATTAATCCAAGACCAAAAGGACAGAAACCGCCACTACTCCGAATCGCACCTGCAGATGGTCCATGGTCTACGTTGCAAATCGACTACATTGGACCGTTACCATCAGGTAAAAATGGTCTCAGGTATGCATTGGTTGTGGTAGATGTTTTTTCTAAGTGGGTTGAAATTTTACCTGTCAGGAAAGATGATGCTTTGTCTACAGCTAGAGCATTAGTTAATCATGTCTTTTGTACTTGGGGGATCCCAAGAATGATCACCTCTGATCGAGGAAGTCACTTTACAGGAAAAATCATGCAAGCCGTTTGTGCTATTCTAGGGGTACGACAACAGTTTCATGTACCCTACCATCCACAGTCTGCTGGTATTGTGGAAAGGATGAATAGAACAATAAAATCCAGAATTGCCAAGATGTTATTGGACAAAGGCAATACTTGGGTTGATGCAGTACCTTTTGTACTGTTGAGTGTAAGAGGAACAACCTCTGCCACAACTCAGTTTACTCCTTTTGAACTGATGACAGGAAGAAAAATGCCATTGATTTTTCCTCATGAACCATTTTTGTCTACACCACAAAAAGATGCTGTTGCAAGGTCCAAATGGTTGCAATTGTTACAGGAAAATTTGAAAACGATTCTTCCACATGCTGCATCAAGAATGCAGAGAATGGAGCCACCATATGTATCCAAATTCAAGAAAGGGGCTCTAGTGATGATTAAAACTTTCAGGAAGAATGGACCTTGGGAAAGTAATTGGGAAGGTCCCTTTGAAATTATCGAAACCATGGGACAAGTGATGATACTTGTGCAACGAGCATCTAAGGTGGTTAAAAATACCCGCAGACAACAAAAATTGTGGGTACATGTTGATCAATGCAAACTGTATATTGCAAAATAATGATACTGCATTTCTTTTAGGAAGAAATGGATTCCAATAAGAACTGGAATACGAAACTCCACGTCCTTGATGGAAGGGATTCAACACCAATCCTTCAGGAGAAAAAGAAATTTCCCAGGAAAAGCTACTATCTGATGGGAATCACATTTCTGCTGTTTTGTACTGTTTCAACTGTGATCTACGCTGAAGATATTTCACACCATGGAACAAATACTAGTGAAGTGAAGGAACTTTTCAAAGGAACTTTACATCCAAGGAAACCAAGAGGAACGAATCTACAAAGCTTAATAGATGAGGACATACCGGACGATTCAGTAGATATTACTGGAAACATTTGCATGGGTTTTGGTGCAAAATGCTGTATTGAGCTACACTTCATACATGACACTGACATAATATTACACGCAGCCACAGGACCTAAGACGAAGTTCACACAGTTACAAGGAGATTATATACACAATAATAAGACAGGCACATGGGAATGTAGTCCTACAGATGTGTTATTCTGGAATATAGAGATAAGAGGTGAAGAGAAAGCTGTGTGGTCAGGCGACATTACAAATGATATGATCGCAAAAGGGAAAGTTGAAACATCCAAAACAGATGCTTGGTTAAGGACACAACTATTTGGGAAAGTTTTAGATCCTGCATTTCTTTCTATTACAGAAGGAGACGAGGATTGGGTAAAAACATGGAATTTTCAGATAACCAGAGAACCAGTACAAGTACAGGTATCTGTAGTTTTTACAGTTTCAAATACTATAGCTCCAGAAGTAAGGGTTACACCACAAGCAGTATATAGTCAAGAAAATATGTCTCCTTTATTACTAAAATGCAGCACGAGGTTAGAGCTACCTTCAGAATCTTTGTTAATATGGACCAAAGATAAATCATTTTTGGGAAGTTTTTCAAATGGTCCAACAAATGTTATACACAGAGGTCAATCCGGTAACGTGAGATGGTTAAATAAGGATTTTATTTTTTCTGTAGATAATCCATCTCCTAAGGATTCTGGACTTTACCAATGTTGCATTTTAACGAAATATAACTACAAACAATGTAGAGATGTAAAGGTAAATATATGGTCAGCAGTAGATAATGTATGCACACAGACAAGATTTCAACCATCTACTCCTTTTCAGATCAATCAGTTCCAAACTAAACCTCTGTTACGTGATGGAGTGTTTCTGACCATGGTATGGACCTTTAACATGTCTAACTGGAAAATCTCTTCTAGATATCCCCAGTGTCAACCACATCTCACTAACATGGAGATGGGAATAGAACAATGGTTTGGGAAAAGAACTTCAACACAGGTTAGGAGTAAGAGGGGAGTGTTTGAAGGTATTTTGGGGGGATTAGGAACAGTAGGAAGTTTAATTAACACTATGGACATTCATACACTTAAATCAGATCTGGAAAATATTGGGTATATTGGAGGAAAAGGGGTAAAGATTCAGAAAAGTTTGAATCAAGTCCTTGAAAAGATGGTTTTGAACACTGCTACTGTATTGGGATCTTCTGTATCACATCTTCAAGATGCTACTTTAGCTTTAATGGAAAGTGAACAGGAATCTCAAGTGGCCAAAACATGTCTAGAAATTCAGATTGAATATTCCACCAATCTGAAAATGATTGCACAAGCCTTACAAAGTGGAATTACCCCTTTAGGGCTAATAAGAAATTTGCCCATAGAATATAACTTTGCGTTAAACCATACAGATTTGTGGGTAAATAAGTGGTTAGGATGTGAACAGAACATTTGTGCAGGAACATCATTGATTCCAGTGTCAGGAAGAGAAGAAACCCTGGTTCCTATAGGTGTTCTGGGAATTCCTGTCAGCCCTACACAATTGTTATATTATCAATTACAGTACACAGATTTTGCATTTGATGGTATCAACACTGAACAATTAGACATTTCGTCATGCTTAAATTTTGTTTCCAAGGTAATGTGTCTACCTGGACAGGATAAAGTCATTTATCATTCATGTTTCCATAATCATACTTCTTGTCATGCCAGAGTTGAGAATGTCCACACGATACATAACTTGGTGACACCAGTAAGCGCTAACAAAACTTGTTTCCAAGTCATGTCAGGAAGAGAAGCAGTTTCTGCATTCTTCTCATCTTGTGTACATGTCGAAAATCTGACAATGGGTTTATATTGTATTGAGGGAAATGTTAAAACTCTCACAAAGAAGGAAGGAAGTATTAATATTACGTCAATAGGCTCAAGACGTCTGAAAATCCTTCCGATCCAGTTCAATTTGTCACAAGTCAATAAATTCCCTTGGGATTTGTGGACAAATGAAATAAAGAAAGACAAGGGTTTATTAAATCTGCTGACAAAACAATTAAAAGAAGCTGAAATTGTATTTAGACATGAACAAGGTAATCTAAATGATATTGAACATGAATGGACGAGTATGTCAGGCTCATCTTGGTGGAGAAATTTAGGAAAATCTGTAACTAGTTGGTCACAGTCTTCAGCGAAAATGGCAGCAGGAAATGTATTGTCTAATCCGATCGTTATTTTATTTATCATAGTTTTGCTGTGTATAATATATCAAATAATTATTATGTGTAAAATTAGGAGAATTTATAAGAATATAAAGGTAGAAATGAAAAAGGAAGATGATATTTTAAGAGAGATGTTAAAACGAAAAAAATATAACTCTCTGATCTAATTTTTGTTTTTACAATAGGTTTGAAAATTCAGATGACATTCAGGGCAGATGGTGATACAAGGTTTTCAGAATAAAGAATGAATGTGATACGAATGGTGAGAGAATGAGTTAGGATTGATTATGATATGTCTCAAATCATAATCAGGGGGGACTGTAAAATATCAGTATTTCTATAATAAAAAATATATGGATTAATTCTCTCATACAGAATCTAGCTAACAGGCTTTGCTTACGTTAGAGTGTGACTGAGTTATTCTGAGTTCCTTGGCTCACACAGCTGTCTCTCTTGTCAAATGTATAGGTCAAGATAGTCAAAGCTGTCAAAATGTGACTATTTAGAGATAATGAATGGTTCTAAAGATCTCAGACTTTAGGCTTAAATATCTCAGACTAAGGTAATGCATAAATAACTGTATGCATATTGTTAAAATAACTACGGTTCACTTAATATGGAAGAACTTCTGAACATAGTGGCAAGCCACCATATGTGGTTATAGTTTATAGGGCAGAATAGTATATAAAGCCGGTCTAACTCTTGTTCAGGAGATCTCATATCCCTTGAGACTCTCGAACACCCGGACAGCTGCTCAAGACTATATGTAAGAACTGCTCGTTTTCTCTTCAAATAATTATTGCATGTCATGAACTTACTTTTCTTCATTTTTGTAATCACTTTTTGAATGAACAATTAAAAACAAGATTTATTTTATCCTCAACTCAACATTGCTTTTACTTTTTGATTCTCAACCGTGCAAGAAGATATATATATATATATTTTTCTACAGTGTCTGATGTGTGTTCTGTGCTTGTGTGATGTGTCTGATGTATGCTCTGTGCTTGTGTGATGTGTCTGATGTGTGTTCTGTGCTTGTGTGATGTGTCTGATGTGTGCTCTGTGCTTGTGTGATGTGTCTGATATGTGGGCTGTGCACGTATGATGTGTCTGATGTGTGTTCTGTGCTTGTGTGATGTGTCTGATGTGTGCTCTGTCCTTGTGTGATGTGTCTGATGTATGCTCTGTGTTTGTGTAATGTGTCTGATGTGTGCTTTGTGCTTGATGATGTGTCTGATGTGTGCTCTGTGCTTGTGTGATGTGTCTGATGTGTGCTCTGTTCTTGTGTGATGTGTCTGATGTGTGCTCTATGCTAGGGTAATGTGTCTGATGTGTGCTATGTGCTTGGGTGATGTGTCTGATGTGTGCTATGCGCTTGTGTGATGTGTCTGATGTGTGCTCTGTGTTTGTGTGATGTGTCTGATGTGTGCTTTGTACTTGTGTGATGTGTCTGATGTGTGCTCTGTGTTTGTGTGATGTGTCTGATGTGTGCTCTGTGCTTGTGTAATGTGTCTGATGTGTGCTTTGTACTTGTGTGATGTGTCTGATGTGTGCTCTATGCTTGTGTGATGTGTCTGATGTATGCTTTGTGCTTGGTGATGTGTCTGATGTGTGCTCTGTGCTTGTGTGATGTGTCTGATGTGTGCTCTGTTCTTGTGTGATGTGTCTGATGTGTGCTCTGGACTTTTGTGATGTGTCTGATGTGTGCTCTGTTCTTGTGTGATGTGTCTGATGTGTGCTCTTCACTTGTGTGATGTGTCTGATGTGTGCTCTGTTCTTGTTTGATGTGTCTGATGTGTGCTCTGGACTTGTGTGATGTGTCTGATGTGTGCTCTGTGTTTGTGTGATGTGTCTGATGTGTGCTCTGTGCTTGTGTAATGTGTCTGATGTGTGCTTTGTACTTGTGTGATGTGTCTGATGTGTGCTCTATGCTTGTGTGATGTGTCTGATGTGTGCTTTGTGCTTGGTGATGTGTCTGATGTGTGCTCTGTGCTTGTGTGATGTGTCTGATGTGTGCTCTGTGCTTGTGTAATGTGTCTGATGTGTGCTTTGTACTTGTGTGATGTGTCTGATGTGTGCTCTATGCTTGTGTGATGTGTCTGATGTGTGCTTTGTGCTTGGTGATGTGTCTGATGTGTGTTCTGCGCTTGTGTGATGTGTCTGATGTGTGCACTGTGCTTGTGTGATGTGTCTGATGTGTGTTCTGTACTTGTGTGATGTGTCTGATGTGTGCTCTATGCTTGTGTGATGTGTCTGATGTGTGCTTTGTGCTTGTGCTCTAATCAGGAGGCAAACTCAGACGGTCTCAGGCCCAGTATGGATTCAACAAGATTGTAGAAAGTTGAGAAAGGGTACTGTATCACCGGATAACAGGTATATATGTAGCATAGTTTACACATTACAAATCTATGTCTATATATCAGGAGGCAGACTCAGACGGTCACAGGCCCAGTATGAATTCGACAAGATTGTAGAAAGTTCAGAAAGGGTACAGTATCACCGGACAACAGGTATATATGTAGCATAGTTTACACATTAAAAATCTCCTTGTATATTTCCGTAGTCCGACAAAGACACTCACAGCCTCAGTATGGTTTAGACAAGAATCCAAAAAGTAGAAAAAGGGTAATATATTCGAAGCATACACCAGTATTCACTGTTGGGGTATTTTTCAATCTTCATATATATTTCAGTCTCCGTAAGACAGTCCAGACTCTCCGCAAGAGGAAACGAGATGGATACAAGTACAGACGGAAAGTCGAGTGATTGCAGAAATTTGGGAATTACTAATTACGGGAAAAACTCCCCGGAGAATTCTCAGAGGTGATGCTGACCCTCAATTACTTTGTCTGTGGAGACAGCGAAAACAGTTCTTGTGAAGAAAGGTTTGCTGTATCGCAGTACCGTGGATATCATCACCGTTACTCATCTCCATCAATATTGTGATCACAGGGAGAGATGTAGACATTGTCCTCACTGCCTATCATCATCTGTCAGGTAACTTTGGAGTGCAAAAGACAGAAGCCACAGGCCGTAGGCGATTCTATTGGATTGGCATGAGAGGACACATTTAAAAATGTGGGCAAGAATGTCACACGTCTGTGGGTCGGAAAACTGTGAAAGCTGATGATAAACCACCACTGCATCTCATTGTGAGTCGACGTCCATAACAAATGTAAGCCATTGATCATCTGAAGATAGAGCCCAGCAGGACAGGGCATAGCTACGTCTTAACCATCATCTCTCAGTTCACCAAATTTGTATTGGCAGTCCCAGTGAAGGATTTAACAGTCCATACTACACAGCGGTGGAGCAGGGAGAGGTAAGTATTGCAAGTGCTGGGGCCCTGAGCAAGCAGGGGGGGCCCACTCGTGGGCGGCAGTACTGGCACGGGGTCCCTCATAGTACGCCGGTGTGTCTGATGGCAGGTGTGCACCCCCACCGTCAGAGACACTTGATTGTACTATGAGGGACCCTGTGCCAGTGCTGTCGCCCAAGAGTGGGCCCACCCACCTGTCCAGGGCAACGGCACTCGCACGGGTGCGTGCGCCAGGTGGTGACCCCGGCCCTGGGGGGGGAGGCAACCCAGTTAGGGAGGTTGAAAAAATGGCATATGTTGATGTTGGACATTCAGCAGCTGAAAATGGAGGAATTGGAAAAGTCCGAGGAAGAGGAGGACAAAAGCGATCCACTTTTGGGCAACCTACGTGTCAGCAGGGGAAGGTGGGACAAAATCGTTTGAAACCCATGCATGGTTCATTTTAATGAAGGCTAGATCATCAACATTTTGGGTCGACAGACGGGTCCTTTTTTCTGTCAGGACTGATCCAGCAGCATTGAAGACTCACTCTTTCGGATAGCACACTAGCAGCAGGGCAAGCGAGCTCCTGTAAGGCATATTGTGCCAATTCAGGCCAGGTGTCCAATTTACAGGCCCAATAGTCAAATGGGAATGACCTGTGAAGGTGAACATCGATATGGGAGGAGAAGTAGTTTGTAACCATAGTTGACAACTGCTGTCTCCTGTCACTTTCAATCGATGCAGTATTACCAGTCGTGTGAGCAGTACTTGAAAAATCAGTCCACAACATGGTCATGAAACCCCTGTGTCCAACGCCCCTTCGGCTGTGTGCACCATGAACACCTCTTCCATGTTGCCCCCTACGGCTCGTGGGAGAACCATCACCGCCGCTGTGTGCTGGGAATGCCTCAAACAAACGTTTTACCAGAGTTGCTTGTTAGCCAATATTAGCTCTAGGTTCTCCTGTGGCATGATGTTTTGGAATTTGCCTTTATAGCGTGGATCCAAGATGCTGGCCAACCAGTAGTCGTCATCGTTCATCATTTTGGCAATGCGGGGGTCCCTTTTTAGGATCTGCAAGGCATAATCACACATGTGGGCCAATGTTCCAGGTGTCAATGATGCACTGCGAGTGCTGGGTGGAGGAGCACTTTCTGGCAAATCAGCATCTCTCCAGTCACGCACAAACCCTGTACCTGACCTTGCCATGCCAACATTTTCTCTTGCCCCCTGAGAAGCATCTTCCTCCCCTAAATAATCATCCCCATCATCCTCCTCCTCCACCTCGTCCAGGAGAGTTCCCTGAGCAGACAATGGCTGACTGTCATCAAGGCTTCCCTCCTTCTCTTCCTCCTCGGCTGCAGACTCCTGCTCCTTAATGTGCATCAAAGTTTGCATGAGCAGACGCATAAGTGGGATGCTCATGCTTATGATGGCGTCGTCTGCGATTACCAGCCGTGTGCATTCCTCAAAACACTGAAGGACTTTACAGAGGTCTTTCAGCTTTGACCACTGCACACCAGACAACTCCATGTCTGCCTTAAAACTGCCTGCCCGTGTATCCTCCCACAAATGCATTACAGCCTGCCTCTGTTCGCACAGCCTCTGAACCATGTGCAGGGTGGAGATTCACCTTGTTGCAATGTCGATAAATAGGTGGTGCTTGGGAAAGTGGAGCAATCACTGCAGCTTCTGCATACGACTGGAGTGTATGGGCGACCGGCGGATGTGCGAGCACAGTCTTCCCACCTTATGGAGCAGGGCTGTTAACTCCGGATAATTATTGAGGAAGCACTGCACCACCAGGTTCAAGGTGTGAGCCAGGCAAGGTATGTGTCTGAGTTTTGAAAGGGCTATGGCTGCCACAAAATTCCGACTGTTATCACTAACTACCTTGCCTGCCTCAAGATGTAGACTGCCCAGCCATGACTCAGTTTGTCGCTGCAAGTAGTCGGCCAGTACCTCCGCGGTGTGTCTGTTGTCGCCCAAACACATCATCTTCAACACAACCTGCTGACGCTTACCACTAGCTGTTCGATAGTGGGACACCTCACTTGCAACACTGGCAGCTGTGGATGGTGTGCTCGTGCGACTGCGCTCTGTGGACGAGCTTTTGCTTCTGGAGGAGGAGGAGGGTCGAACGCCTACAACCGTTTCCTATGCCGTGGGCTAGGCAGCACTGTCCCACCACCGCTGTCCCCTGTGGACCCTGCATCCACCACATTAACCCAGTGCGCAGTAATGGACACGTAACGGCCCTGGCCATGCCTACTGGACCATGCATTTGTTGAGAGGTGCACCTTTCCACTCACTGATTGCTTGAGTGCATGGACAATGCGGTCTTTCACATGCAGGTGGAGGGCTGGGATGGCTTTTTGAGAAAAGTGCCGACTGGGTAGATCATAGCATGGTACTGCGAAGGCCATGAGCTCGCGGAAAGCTTCGCTTTCAACCAACCAGTAGGGCATCATCTCTAACGAGATTAGTTTGGCAATGTAGGCGTTCAAACACTGTGTACACGGATGAGAGGTTGAGTACTTTCTTATCCTACTGAGAGTCTCTGGTAGGGTGAGCTGGACTTGAGAGCTGCATATGGTGGAACTAGCGGTGGACATGGCGGACTGAGAGAGGGTTGGTGATGGTGTTGGTGGTCTTGCTGATGGCCTAGATTCAGTCTTTCGTAGCAATAAAATTGTGATTCCCTGACTGCTTTGGCCTTGCAACGACACCTCAATATTTGCTGCTGGTGGTGTGCTTACCGGTGGGCTTACAATGGGGGAAGCGATGTAGCATTGCTGACTACCTTCATTCGGAGCAGGTGCACATGTGGTACGTGAGGTTTGGTAGTCCGTCCACGCTTGCAAGTGCATGGTGGTTAAATGTCTAAGCATGCAACTGGTATTCAAATTTCTCAGATTTTTCCCTCGGCTAAAGGTCTTTGCGCACTTCTAACAGATAACCTTTGCGTGATCATTAGGATTTTGCTCAAAAAAGTGCTACACTGCACTCTTCCTACTATGGAAGACATTTTGAGGCCTTACACGCTGTGCTAATTTGACCGTCTGGCCAAGCTGTCCTGCAACTCTTTGGGTTTTTGAAACCTGTTTTTGGACTGCTCCGGACTTGCCAGATAACAGCTGTTACGATGTCGATGCCTGCTGCGGATCCTCCTCCTCCTCTTCTGAGCTATTGGCAGCGGCACCCTCTTCCCCCAATGGATGCCAATCTGGGTCAACAACTGGGTCATCCATCACCTCCTCTTCAATTTCATGTGCACCTTCCTCTGTGTCACTGTGTAAGGTGGTATAGTATGCGGGAAGGGGTACCTGAGTTTCATCAGGGTCAGATTCTGGCTCAGTACACTGCGAGGACAATGTAGTGCTCTGAGTGAATGTACCAGCAGAAAAATCTAGCAGTGGCTGTGCATCAGTGCACTCCATGTCCGATTCATCTTGGACTGGGGAATTCACGATTTGACTTGATAACCCAGGCATGGTATGTGAAAAGAGCTCCATGGAGTAATCTGCAGTGTGGCCTGCTGCATCCTTCACTTTTGGTAGGGGTGAAGGACACAAGGAAAGGTGTTGTTCCTGACCAGGAGCCTCCACTGACGACTCAGTGCTTTTATTTTTTGAAACATCAGAAGAGGAGGCGATAGAGCTGGAGGCTGTGTCCGCAATGTAAGCCAAAACTTGTTCCTGAAGCTCCGGCTTTAGAAGCGGTTTACCGACTCCCAGAAAAGGGAGCCTTCGAGGCCTTGTGGAGCCAGATGATGACGCAGGCTCAACACCTTCTGCCTTAGGTGCTATTGTGCTTTTACCACTACCAGCAGATGCACCACCTCCCCACCACCATCAGTACCAGCTGGCAATCCCTTCCCACTTCCACGGCCTCTTCCACCATACTTCCTCATTTTTGGAAAAATGAACCCAAAATACCACCAGCTATATGGTACTGTAAAACAAGGTACATGATGTATATAGTATTGGGGAGAATTTGAATCTCCCTAGAGTGTCTGCTGCAGAACCATAAGCGTCCATACAACCTCGGGGACCGGGCCCCAGCCTTGCACTGAGAACCTATAGGCAGGGTTCCTCTTCCAACCCACAACTCCTCTCTGTGCTCCTACTCCTTCATTCCGTGCTGTTCCTTCTCTCTCTTATGGAAGCTTAGGTTTCAGGTCTCCGTCTCTCCACCTTTATTACTTTTCCGTGCCAGCTGGCTCAGGTCACTGAGGTAGCTGTAGCACTCCTTCCTCCATCCCTTATTCCAGGGATACCCCATTCCTCACTGAGTGGCTTCCTACTCCACTGACCTTCTGTCAGACTGAACCTCTGGGACTCACCCCAGACTGACCTATAATTCTAAACTTTCCCACTCTTTTATATGAATCTCAACTCCACCCACCTCCCAGCACATCTCGTGTTATGAAGCAAGGAATCACCAGAGGTGCTCTGCTACCCTCTAAGCATGAGCCGCAATGTGATCAGTGCTGAACAATCCTGTGTGTGGGATGCAGGTGTTGAGTGCGGAAAGGAGCTCCCAACTTACAAGGAGGATGGGGCACTACACCTTAGGAGAAGGTGCAGTACCTCTGTGGCGACAGAGCCTCAGGGGCGCCACATACCCCCCGTTAAACACAGCACGTCCGCGGGCTGCAAGATAACAAAGCAGACAGCAAAGAAACATACAAAATTTTCAATGCATAATAAACTTTTCTTATACTAATCTTCCTAGTATAGGAGGTACTCATCTTAAACATTTCATACAATTATATCTAAAATTTTTAATTCTAAGTGCAATTCTCAATTCAAAGTGCTATTCTCTGTAACACATTTTTCTTTATCATTTTGTTTTCTTTCTGTTCTTTTCTCTTTCTCTAGACGCAAGACGCTGACCGCAAATACCTGGTCCATCACCTGTCTCTTTAATTCTTTATTCAAGTTACTCATCTCTATATCAGACATTCCTAATTCTTCTATAAAAGCCATTTCTCAGTTACTAATACTCTTATAAAACACATTATCAAATATTTTACAGTAAAACATTCAACAGTCATTCTTGTAAGTGCTGGATACCACTCCCAGCCGGGATCTCTTGCAGTGTCCTTTGAGGTAGACTTCATCTTCGAAAAGAGTCCATGCAAAAACATTATCTTCGCAAAGTGTCTCTTATGTAAAACCAAGAAAGGGCACCTAAAGAGGTGCAACTACTTACTATTAAAATTTTTGGATCACTCCAAGTTCATGATCGCTAGTTCAATAGTGAAGAACGCTGCCAATCAACAGGGCAACAAAAAGTGCTACCAGACAAACAAAGACATGATGAACAAAAATAAAAAAATAGAAGAAAAAGGCACAACTGGTGCAAACTAACCGTCCTGGGTAACGAGAAAATTTGAAAAGGTTGCTAATTGTGGTTCCCTCCTGGGGTTCTGGAACTGTCTTCAGACTCAAAGTAGTTGTTGACAATCCTCAAATACTCTTCTTCCCAAGGTGTCAATCCAGGGATCTTTGGTTTTGGCTGCCAGACAGAAGGGGACTCAAGAGCAGCTTGGTTCCTAGGATCAGGTACCTGAGCAGTCGGAGTGGCAACGGTGGATGGAGGGGCAGCAACAGGTCGCTTTGGCTTGTACCTCTCAATAAACTCATCGGGAATACGGGGGATATTTAGGGCATACCACCCCCTGAGTCCCTCATGCCGGGTGAATGTCACATACTCCCCGGGTTGCAGGTTCCTGTCAGGATGCCCCCTCCTCAGTTGGGGCTCCACGTCCCGCCAGTTAAAGAACAGGTCGCTGATCCTTTTGGGGTCCGCAATGAATTCGAACCCCTTCTCTTGATTCACGTTCAGAACCTGCCCCCAGCCAAGTGCATCCCGGGGTCTGCAACGGCTAGCATGGGCCCTCTCCTTCCGAGCAAGATCCATGCCCAGCACAGCCATCTTTCTCTACTCTCTCTCCTGGTATTCCGCTGCCAGCTGTCGGATGGTGGCCTGACATCCCGCCCAACTCTCTTCTTCCTCCCGCTCTTCCTGGGACCTGCTCTCACCCACGGCACTAGCATCCCGGTCCCAGATCAGATCCAGGATGACCTGGCCAGCCGCTGCAACTGCGGTACACCCCAGGGCCTCCCCAGGTGGAGGAACATCCAACGTACCTGGGGCCTCCTGGCGGTGTGGCCTCTGATCCGGTGCAGGTGGTGATGGAGCGGATGGTGGCTCCGGGTCCGCAGGGGCCCGGGCGGGAGCTCCGCTTCTTCTCCCGGGTCCTCCGGTAACTCCTTCGGGCTGGTGGCACTCAGCCGTACGGTCAGGGTAGAAGTGTAGATCAGCGCTGCCCGGGGGCAGTCCGGTACGGTAGCAGCGGGTACCGATGGAAAGGGTACTGCTGGTGTAGGCCCCGCCGAGGTGCGCTGCCGTCTCAGCTTCTCTAAGGATTCTCTTCTCAGCTGCAGATGGGTGGTCAATTCGGCAATTTCGTCCTCCAGTTGCTGACTTCATTCTGGAGCTCGGGTTGGAGCCATCAGCCATGGCGCCAGGGAGATCCGTTTCCCTGCGCTCCGCAGGCCTCCTTCCCTTACTCTCCAAAATGGCGTTCTGGCGTTCTCCTTCCTGCCTCGGCCCCTTTCCCGCCACTGGCTTCTTCTGCCCCTCCTTCCAGGGGCGGCATCTTCTTCCATCGCCTCCATACCAAGCCAGTATACGAATCCCTCGGGGGGTGGGCCATGTCGCTGTCACATAGTAATTCAGGCAGGGGAGGTCCAATACTCTTCGCGATCTTTTCCTAGGACCTCACATCTCTTCATGCCCTTCTTCTTCGCGCCAGCGGCCATTTCTAATGTCCATTTTACAGTCTATTAAATCAGGTCTTCAGCACATTTTCAAAAGTTCAAAGTCCAACAAATTTCAGGCACACAGAACCCGATGGCTTCGGGTCTCGTCATCCTGTTCGTGACGCCAAAATTGGGTCGCCCCGTCCCAGGGCTGTGGGGTACTCGGTACCGGGCCGGTGTCAGGGGGGATGTTGTGTCACAGCAGCGGCGACCCGGTCCGTGGCCCTGGGTGCCCAATATCAATGGCGGTGATGTTTGTAATGTAGTTTATATGGAAAGTTCGTGACGCCACCCGTGGTGTTTGGCAAGTAAGATGTTAAGCCAACGCTGCTTGCAGATCCACTGGGACTGATGGTGTGATGCAGCAAAGATGGTGTAGCTCCCACAGGTGGAGCTGTAGTCCCAGGGCAGTGTAGGCGCTATGCAAGAGGATAGGTGCAGGATGGTGTGGATGCTGGTACCCAGATGTAGCGGTGCTGAAGGTGTTAGCGACGGATGAATGGAGGACACCAGAGCTTGCAGTTTCAAAGCTTTACTCACAGTGTGTGGTACACACTGGTGCCTGCCTCCGTACCGTGTCCTCCGGGGTAGAGACTCAATCAACCTCCCGGGCAAGTCAGGGCTCTCCTCTCCAACACTCCGCCAACATGTACCTTTCCTGAACGACTCCTCTATTGCACCTTTTAGTGCGAAGAGCTCCCGTACTGTGGTTCTCTGAAGTTCCTCCTGTCAGATGTTCCTAACAACTCTACTTGTATGACAGACAGCTGTAGCCTGATCAGGGACCTCCTGGATCCCGGCTCTCTATCCGTGTTGCTGTTGTGTCCCAAGTCTTAGATGGGAGTAGTGCATTTACAGCCAACTACTCCACTGGTGTCTGCTGCCGAACCATAAGCGTCCATACAACCTCGGGGACTGGGCCCCGGCCTTGCGCTGAGAACCTATAGGCAGGGTTCCTCTTCCAACCCACAACTCCTCTCTGTTCTCCTACTCCTTCGTTCCGCGCTGTTGCTTCTCTCTCTTATGGAAGCTTAGGTTACAGGTCTCCGTCTCTCCACCTTTCTTACTTTCCCGTGCCAGCTGGCTCAGGTCACTGAGGCAGCTGCAGCACTCCTTCCTCCAGGGATACCCCACTCCTCACTGAGTGGCTTCCTACTCCGCCGACCTTCTGTCAGACTGAACCTCTGGGACTCACCTCAGACTGACCTATAATTCTAAACTTTCCCACTCTTTTATATGAATCTCAACTCCACCCACCTCCCAGCACATCTCGTATTATGAAGCAAGGAATCACCAGAGGTGCTCTGCTACCCTCTAAGCATGAGCCGCAATGTGATCAGTGCTGAACTATCCTGTGTGTGGGATGCAGGTGTTGGAGTGCGGAAAGGAGCTCCCAACTTACCAGGAGGGTGGGGCACTACACCTTAGGAGAAGGTGCAGTACCTCTGTGGCGACTGAGCCTCAGGGGCGCCACAATTACACCTCAATGTAACAGGCTGAAATTGGATGGTGTATGACAAAGTACAAGGTGTGTATATGGGTCACCCTCCCAGGGATGTGGGGTACTTGGTACCGGACCGGTCTCTCACAGGGGAATGTCACAGCAGGGGTGACCCGGTCTGTGGCCCTGGGCGCCCATGTAAAAGGGGTTAAGTGATGGAATAAAGTTTATGAGTGAATGATTCATGACGCCACCTGTTTTGTTCTGCCATGAAGATGTTAAGCCGACGCTGCAGACAGCTCCTCTGGGACAGATGGTGTGGTGCAGCAATGATGTTGTGGCCCTCCACAGGTAGGGCAGTAGTCCCAGGGCAGTGTAGATGTAGAGAAAGGTGTTGAGGAAGAGGGTGCAGTGTCTGGCACAGGGATGGAGCAGTGCTGACGGGGTTGCAGGAAGAAGGCAAGGAAACAACAGGGAGCAGTTTCTTTACCTTTACTTTGCTTGGCAGATGCAGTCCAGGGTCCAGATTACAGATGGCAGAGGAGCTGGCTAGCCTGGAAGCAACTTAGAAATCTCTCTATGCAGATGGGTTGTGTAGTCTCCTTCCTAGCACTTATTTTTAGGTACTTCCAGCACTGTGTTACTCTGAAGTTCTACTTGCTTATTCTCTTTAGAACTCTCTTGTATGGCAGACAGCTGTAGCCTTCCTCTTCTGGCTCACACGTCGCTGTTGTGCCTCTAAGTCTTATGTGGGAATAGAGCATTTACAGCTTCCTATTCCTCCGGTTTCTGTTGCAGGAACATCAGTGTCCGTACAGCATTGGAGACTGATAGTTCGGGACGCCACCTGTGGTGTTCGGCAAGTGAGATGTTAAGCCGACGCTGCATGCAGATCCTCTGGGACTGGTGGTGTGTTGCAGCCAAGATGGTGAAGCTCCCCACAGGTGGAGCTGTAGTCCCAGGGCAGTGTAGATGTAGGGGTAGAGGAGAGGCCCAGGCGGTGTAGAAGCTGGTACCCAGATGTAGTGGTACAGGGTATGTTGGCGCAGGAATAAATGGAGGACACCAGGGCTTGTAGTTCCAAAGCTTTACTCACAGCTTTGGAACTAATCCCACCAAGGACATATGCAAGGAGTTTGTATGTTCTCCCCGTGTTTGCGTGGGTTTCCTCCCACATTCTAAAGACATACTAATATAGGGAATTTAGATTGTGAGCCCCATTGGGACAATGATGATAATGTGTGCAAACCTGTAAAGCGCTGCAGAATTTGTTAGCGCTAAATAAAGATTATTATTAATATTATTATTTGTATCGATACAACTTCGGGGACCGGGCCCCGGCCTTGCGCTTAGAACTTCTAGGCAGGGTTCTCTCCTAACCCACATCCTCTGTTCCCTTTTACTTCTACATTCCGTACTAGTCTTTCCTTCTTATGGAAGATCAGGTTTCTGTTCAATGTCTTTCTCCTTCTTTCCTTTCCCATGCCAGCAGACCCAGGTCACTGAGATCTGCTGCAGCACCTCCTTCCTCCATCCCTCTCCCAGGGATCTTCTCTCCCTCACTCACTCCTCTGAACTGAACTGACTGACTCACTCACTGAAATTCTAAACCTTCCCGCTATTTTATGTATTCTAACTCCACCTGCCTCCCAGCACGTTTCGTGTTCCAAGCATGGAGCCACCAAAGGTGCTCTGCTACACTCCAAGCAGGGAGCCGCAATGTGGCTTTGCTAAACTACTGTGTTGTGTGGGATGCAAGTGTTGGAGCGTGGTCAGGAGCCTCCAACTTACCTGGATTTTGGGGCACCACACCTCAGGAGGAGGTGCAGTACCTCTGTAGCAACTGAACTCTCAGGGGCGCCACAGATCCTTTATTGCTTCCAAGCATGACATCACACTCCCTAGGAGGAAGGCAATGCCACTGTGGCGACCATACTCCTGGGGGCGCCACATATATAGTATTGGGGAGAATTGGAAGCTCCCTAGAGATTTTAGGAGGCTGAACTATTATCTCAGGCCCACTATAGATTACACCTCAATGTAACAGGCTGAAATTGGCTGGTGTATGACAAAGTACAAGGTGTGTATATAGAATTGGCGAGAATTGGAAGCTCCCTAGAGATTTTAGGAGGCTGAACTATTATCTCAGGCCCACTATAGATTACACCTCAATGTAACAGGCTGAAATTGGCTGGTGTATGACAAAGTACAAGGTGTGTATATAGTATTGGGGAGAATTGGAAGCTCCCTAGAGATTTTAGGAGGCTGAACTATTATCTCAGGCCCACTATAGATTACACCTCAATGTAACAGGCTGAAATTGGCTGGTGTATGACAAAGTACAAGGTGTGTATATAGAATTGGGGAGAATTGGAAGCTCCCTAGAGATTTTAGGAGGCTGACAATGATACTCTCAGTCCAAGTATGGCAGCAGGCAGCCTAATAAGCAGGACTGCTGCACACAAAAGTGTGGAAAAATGAACGCTTAGTAACTGTGCAGAAAAGAGGATGAAAAGTATTTTTGCTTTTAAAAAAGCAGTATGCACAGCAGTGTGCAAACAGCAATGCAGCTATCAGGGAGCCTTATAAGGCAGCCTAATAACCAACAGAGCTGATGCACAAAAAATATAGCCTCCCCTGTCACTGCACACAAACTGTTGTGTTGTACAGTGAAAATCGCTACCAGCAGAAGCAGTTTTTTGGTTCTTCTTCCCTGCCTAACGCTCTCCCTACAGAATCAGAAGCAGCAGCAGCTCTCCCTATGCTAAGATCGGCATAAGTAAGATGGCGGTTGGCATGCACGCTCTTTTATAGCCCCTGTGACGCCATACAAAGCAAGCCAATCATTTACATGCCCTTTTCAAAGAAGGTGGTGACCGCTGCCCATGTCATCGCGTTGCCCACAGTGTGTGTCCTCCATCATTGGCTGAAAAAGGGCGCTGGAAGCATCATTTGAAACGCGACTTTGGCGCTCTGGTCGCCAACCTCATGGCCGATCTCACGCTATGGTTGGGTTTCGTTTCATGAAACCCGACTTCAGCGAAAGTCGGCGACTTATGAATTTGACCGACCCGTTTCGCTCAACTCTAGTGTACAGCTAATACAGTGATCACCATTGACATTATACACAGGAGATCTGTATATAGTGTCAGTGTACAGGTAATACAATGATTACCAGTGTCATTATACACAGAAGCTTTGTACACAGTGTATAGTGTGCATGTACATGTTATTACTGACTCACCAATGACGTCTGTAGTTAAAGTCCTTCATCTTCGCTTTTCTTCTTCAACCAGCACAGACCGCCATCACTTCTTCCAGCCAGGACTCGTCTCTGCAAAAAATAACACAGTCATCAATAGCTGATCGCTTCCAGAGCACGTTCCCCACTTTTTCCCTGACTTCTACACTACATCAGATGAAGAAGAAAAGCGACATAATACCGCCCTGCACAGCAACAGGACCTCCCTTTTCTTCCCTACATGGAAAAGTTTCCTAAAAAGTAAATTATATTACAGTAGTAATAATGTCCCTAATTGGACCCTAAAGACATTATGTTCCCCCACTTGTCACCATAAACTAATATATCATATTCCTCATTCTGGCTCTCGAACAGTAATTAAGTCCCTCATCCGGGCCCCCTTTATTTAATAATCTCACCCAGCCTGATCCCCTATATTTTATAATATGCCTCAGCCTGGCCCCCTTTATTTTATAATATGCCCCAGCCTGGCCCCTTTTATTTTATAATATGCCCCAGCCTGGCCCCCTTTATTTTATAATATGCCCCAGCCTGGCCCCCTATGTCCCTTGTCCTGCCTGGCCTCCAGAT
This sequence comes from Dendrobates tinctorius, assembly GCF_039654945.1. Lineage (NCBI taxonomy): Eukaryota > Metazoa > Chordata > Amphibia > Anura > Dendrobatidae > Dendrobates > Dendrobates tinctorius. The sequence continues at coordinate 27,909,827 of NW_027361696.1, read as the reverse complement.
ATCAATCCCGATTCCCCAGCTATACAGACTGGTCCATATATGCCCCATGTCCTGACCCCCCATATACATGCATCCTGCTCCCCCCATATATATGCTTTCTAGTCTCTTGTACTGCCCCCCATATATCCATCATGCCACCCCATATATATGCTTCCTGATCTCTTGTACTGCCCCCCAATATAACCATCCTGGCCCCAAATATATGCAACCTGGCCCCCCCATATACAGTATATCCACCCTGCCCCCCATATATATGCATCCTTGTCCCTTGTCCTGCCCCCCTCCCCCATAAATCCATCTTGGCCCCCCATATATATGCATCCTGGCTCCCCACATATCCATCCGGGTCCCTTGGCCTGCCCCTCACCCATATATCCATCCAGGACGCCCATATATGCATTCTGGCCCCCTCCATATATCCATCCTACCCCCCATATATCCATCTTGGCCCCCATATAAATGCATCCTGGTCCCTTGTCCTACCCCCCATAAATCCATCCTGCCCCCCGTATGTGTATCCATCCTGGCCCCTTGTCCTGCCCCTGGACCCCATGTGTATCCGTCCTGGCCACCCCCGCATGTGTATCCATCCTGGCCACCCCTGTATATATATCCATCCTGGCCCCCTTCTCCCATATATATCCATTTTGGGCCCCTTCCCCCGTATATATATGCATCCTGGGCCCCTTCCCACATATATATATCCATCCTGGGGCCCTTCCCCCTGTCAACATATGCATCCTGGGCCCCTTCCCCTGTATACATATCCATCCTGGGCCCCTTCCCCCTATATATATCCAACCTGACCCCTTCGCCCTGTATATATATCCATCCAGGTCCCTTCCCCCTGTACAGTGTAAATATCCATCCTGGGCCCATTCCCCCTGTATATATACCCATCCTGGGCCCCTTCCCCCTGTATATATACCCATCCTGGGCCCCTTCCCCCTGTAGATATATCCATCTTGGCCCCTTCCCCCCATATATATATATCAATACTGGCCCCTTCCCCCCATATTTATATATATCCATCCTGGCCCATTTCCCGTATGAGAGAGAGAGATAGAAGAAAAAAAGAACATTGCTCTTACCTGCCTGTGCTCCCGGTGGCGGTGTCTTCCTCCTCCTCTGCATATCAGCGCGCTCATACTAAAATGGCCGCCGACATAGCAGAGGCCGGTGAATATGAGCGCCCGGCGCATGACACTGACGTCATACGCTGGGCGCTCACTTGCCAGTATCGATCGTGTAATGAATGCTGCGAGCGCACGTCCCTGCACATAGCAGCCTTTGCTTTTAAAGGGCCCGTGCCCCTTAAAACCGCACACTTTTTTTTCTTCTCTCCTTCCCCGTTTGTGTGATGTGTCTGATGTGTGTTCTGTGCGTGTGGATTGTGTCTGATGTGTGTTCTGCGCTTGTGTGATGTGTCTGATGTGTGTTCTGTGCTTGTGTGATGTGTCTGATGTGTGCTCTGTGCTTGTGTGATGTGTCTGATGTGTTCACTGTGCTTGTGTGTTGTGTCTGATGTGTGTTCTGTGCTTGTGTGATGTGTCTGATGTGTGCTCTCTGCTTGTGTGATGTGTCTGATGTGTTCACTGTGCTTGTGTGATGTGTCTGATGTGTGTTCTGTGCTTGTGTGATGTGTCTGATGTGTGCTCTGTGCTTGTGTGATGTGTCTGATGTGTTCACTGTACTTGTGTGATGTGTCTGATGTGTGTTCTGTGCTTGTGTGATGTGTCTGATGTGTGCTCTCTGCTTGTGTGATGTGTCTGATGTGTTCACTGTGCTTGTGTGATGTGTCTGATGTGTGCTCTGTGCTTGTGTGATGTGTCTGATGTGTTCACTGTACTTGTGTGATGTGTCTGATGTGTGTTCTGTGCTTGTGTGATGTGTCTGATGTGTGCTCTCTGCTTGTGTGATGTGTCTGATGTGTTCACTGTGCTTGTGTGATGTGTCTGATGTGTGCTCTGTGCTTGTGTGATGTGTCTGATGTGTTCACTGTACTTGTGTGATGTGTCTGATGTGTGTTCTGTGCTTGTGTGATGTGTCTGATGTGTGCTCTGTGCTTGTGTGATGTGTCTGATGTGTGCTCTGTGCTTGTGTGATGTGTCTGATGTGTTCACTGTGCTTGTGTGATGTGTCTGATGTGTGTTCTGTGCTTGTGTGATGTGTCTGATGTGTGCTCTGTGCTTGTGTAATGTGTCTGATGTGTGCTCTGTGCTTGTGTGATGTGTCTGATGTGTGATATGTGCTTGTGTGATGTGTCTGATGTGTGATATGTGCTTGTGTGATGTGTCTGATGTGTGCACTGTGCTTGTGTGATGTGTCTGATGTGTGGTCTGTGCTTGTGTGATGTGTCTGATGTGTGCTCTGTGCTTGTGTAATGTGTCTGATGTGTGGGCTGTGCTTGTGTGATGTGTCTGATGTGTGCTCTGTGCTTGTGTGATGTGTCTGATGTGTGGTCTGTGCTTGTGTGATGTGTCTGATGTGTGCTCTGTGCTTGTGTGATGTGTCTGATGTGTGGTCTGTGCTTGTGTGATGTGTCTGATGTGTGCTCTGTGCTTGTGTGATGTGTCTGATGTGTGGGCTGTGCTTGTGTGATGTGTCTGATGTGTGCTCTGCGCTTGTGTGTTGTGTCTGATGTATGTTCTGTGCTTGTGTGATGTGTCTGATGTGTGCTCTGTGTTTGTGTGATGTGTCTGATGTGTGCTCTGTGCTTGTGTAATGTGTCTGATGTGTGATATGTGCTTGTGTGATGTGTCTGATGTGTGGTCTGTGCTTGTGTGATGTGTCTGATGTGTGCTCTGTGCTTGTGTGATGTGTCTGATGTGTGGTCTGTGCTTGTGTGATGTGTCTGATGTGTGCTCTGCGCTTGTGTGTTGTGTCTGATGTATGTTCTGTGCTTGTGTGATGTGTCTGATGTGTGCTCTGTGTTTGTGTGATGTGTCTGATGTGTGCTCTGTGCTTGTGTAATGTGTCTGATGTGTGATATGTGCTTGTGTGATGTGTCTGATGTGTGGTCTGTGCTTGTGTGATGTGTCTGATGTGTGCTCTGCGCTTGTGTGTTGTGTCTGATGTGTGTTCTGTGCTTGTGTGATGTGTCTGATGTGTGCTCTGTGTTTGTGTGATGTGTCTGATGTGTGCTCTGTGCTTGTGTAATGTGTCTGATGTGTGCTCTGTGCTTGTGTGATGTGTCTGATGTGTGTTCTGTGCTTGTGTGAAGTGTCTGATGTGTGCTCTGTCCTTGTGTGATGTGTCTGATGTGTGCTCTGTGCTTTTGTGATGTGTCTGATGTGTGGGCTGTGCTCGTATGATGTGTCTGATGTGTGCTCTGTCCTTGTGTGATGGGTCTGATGTGTGCTCTGTTCTTGTGTGATGTGTCTGATGTGTGCTCTGTCCTTGTGTGATGGGTCTGATGTGTGCTCTGTTCTTGTGTGATGTGTCTGATGTGTGCTCTGTGCTTGTGTGATGTGTCTGATGTGTGCTCTGCACTTGTGTGATGTGTCTGATGTGTGTTCTGTGCTTGTGTGATGTGTCTGATATGTGCTCTGTTCTTGTGTGATGTGTCTGATGTGTGCTCTGCACTTGTGTGATGTGTCTGATGTGTGTTCTGTGCTTGTGTGATGTGTCTGATGTGCGCTCTGTGCTTGTGTGATGTGTCTGATGTGCGCTGTGCTTGTGTGATGTGTCTGATGTGTGCTCTGTGCTTGTGTGATGTGTCTGATGTGTGCTCTGTGCTTGTGTGATGTGTCTGATGTGTGCTCTGTCCTTGTGTGATACGTCTGATGTGTGCTCTGTGCTTGTGTGATGTGTCTGATGTGTGCTCTGTGCCTGTGTGATGTGTCTGATGTGTGCTCTGTCCTTGTGTGATGTGTCTCATGTGTGCACTGTGCTTGTGTGATGTGTCTGATGTGTGTTCTGTGCTTGTGTGATATGTCTGATGTGTGCTCTGTGCTTGTGTGATGTGTCTGATGTGTGTTCTGTGCTTGTGTGATGTGTCTGATGTGTGTTCTGTGCTTGTGTGATGTGTCTGATGTGTGCTCTGTGCTTGTGTGATGTGTCTGATGTGTGCTCTGTGCTTGTGTGATGTGTCTGATGTGTGCTCTGTGCTTGTGTGATGTGTCTGATGTGTGCTCTGTCCTTGTGTGATATGTCTGATGTGTGCTCTGTGCTTGTGTGATGTGTCTGATGTGTGCTCTGTGCCTGTGTGATGTGTCTGATGTGTGCTCTGTCCTTGTGTGATGTGTCTCATGTGTGCACTGTGCTTGTGTGATGTGTCTGATGTGTGTTCTGTGCTTGTGTGATATGTCTGATGTGTGCTCTGTGCTTATGTGATGTGTCTGATGTGTGTTCTGTGCTTGTGTGATGTGTCTGATGTGTGCTCTGTCCTTGTGTGATGTGTCTCATGTGTGCACTGTGCTTGTGTGATGTGTCTGATGTGTGTTCTGTGCTTGTGTGATGTGTCTGATGTGTGCTCTGTGCTTATGTGATGTGTCTGATGTGTGTTCTGTGCTTGTGTGATATGTCTGATGTGTGCTCTGTGCTTATGTGATGTGTCTGATGTGTGTTCTGTGCTTGTGTGATATGTCTGATGTGTGCTCTGTCCTTGTGTGATGTGTCTCATGTGTGCACTGTGCTTGTGTGATGTGTCTGATGTGTGTTCTGTGCTTGTGTGATGTGTCTGATGTGTGCTCTGTGCTTATGTGATGTGTCTGATGTGTGTTCTGTGCTTGTGTGATGTGTCTGATGTGTGTTCTGGGCTTGTGTGATGTATCTGATGTGTGTTCTGCGCTTGTGTGATGTGTCTGATGTGTGCTTTGTACATGTGTGATGTGTCTGATGTGTGCTATGTGCTTGGGTGATGTGTCTGATGTGTGCTCTGTTCTTGTGTGATGTGTCTGATGTGTGCTCTGTGCTTGTGTGATGTGTCTGACGTGCGCACTGTGCTTGTGTGATATGTCAGATGTGTGCTCTGTGGTTGTGTGATGTGACTGATATGTGGCTTGTGCTTGTGTGATGTGTCTTATATGTTGGCTGTGCTTGTGTGATGTGTCTGATGTGTGCTCTCTGCTTGTGTGATATGTCTGATGTGTGCTCTGTGCTTGTGTGATATGTCTGATGTGTGCTCTGTGCTTGTGTGATATGTCTGATGTGTGCTCTGTGCTTGTGTGATGTGTCTGATGTGTGCTCTGTGCCTGTGTGATGTGTCTGATGTGTGTTCTGGGCTTGTGTGATGTGTCTGATGTGTGTTCTGCGCTTGTGTGATGTGTCTGATGTGTGCTTTGTACTTGTGTGATGTGTCTGATGTGTGCTCTATGCTTGTGTGATGTGTCGGATGTGTGCTCTGTACTTGTGTGATGTGTCTGATGTGTGCTCTGTGCTTGTGTGATATGTCTGATGTGTGCTCTGTGCTTGTGTGATATGTCTGATGTGTGCTCTGTGCTTGTGTGATGTGTCTGATGTGAGTTCTGCGCTTGTGTGATGTGTCTGATGTTTGCTGTGTACTTGTGTAATGTGTCTGATGTGTGCTCTGTACTTGTGTGATGTGTCTGATGTGTGTTCTGTGCTTGTGTGATGTGTCTGATATGTGCTCTGTGCTTGTGTAATGTGTCTGATGTTTGCTCTGTACTTGTGTGATGTGTGCTCTGTGCTTGTGTGATGTGTCTGATGTGTGCTCTTTGCTTGTTTGATGTGTCTGTTGTGTGTTCTGTGCTTGTGTGATATGTCTGATGTGTGCTCTGTGCTTGTGTGATATGTCTGATGTGTGCTCTGTGCTTGTGTGATGTGTCTGATGTGAGTTCTGCGCTTGTGTGATGTGTCTGATGTTTGCTGTGTACTTGTGTAATGTGTCTGATGTGAGCTCTGTACTTGTGTGATGTGTCGGATGTGTGCTCTGTACTTGTGTGATGTGTCTGATGTGTGTTCTGTGCTTGTGTGATGTGTCTGATATGTGCTCTGTGCTTGTGTAATGTGTCTGATGTTTGCTCTGTACTTGTGTGATGTGTGCTCTGTGCTTGTGTGATGTGTCTGATGTGTGCTCTTTGCTTGTTTGATGTGTCTGTTGTGTGTTCTGTGCTTGTGTGATGTGTCTGATGTGCGTTCTGTGCTTGTGTGATGTGTCTGATGTGCGCTCTATGGTTGTGTGATGTGTCTGATGTGTGATATGTTCTTGGGTGATGTGTCTGATGTGTGCTCTGTGCTTGTGTGATGTGTCTGATGTGTGCTCTGTGCTTGTGTGATGTGTCTGATGTGTGATATGTTCTTGGGTGATGTGTCTGATGTGTGCTCTGTGCTTGTGTGATGTGTCTGATGTGTGATATGTTCTTGGGTGATGTGTCTGATGTGTGCTCTGTGCTTGTGTGATGTGTCTGATGTGTGCTCTGTGCTTGTGTGATGTGTCTGATGTGTGCTATGTGCTTGTGTAATGTGTCTGATGTGTGCTATGTGCTTGTGTAATGTGTCTGATGTGTGCTATGTGCTTGTGTGATGTGTTTGATGTGTGTTCTGTGCTTGTGTGATGTGTCTGATGTGTGCTCTATGCTTGTGTGATATGTCTGATGTGTGCTCTGTGCTTGTGTGATGTGTCTGATGTGTGTCCTGTGCTTGTGTGATGTGTCTGATGTTTGCTCTGTACTTGTGTGAAGTGTCGGATGTGTGCTCTGTACTTGTGTGATGTGTCTGATGTGTGCTTTTTGCTTGTGTGATGTGTCTGATGTGTGATCTGTGCTTGTGTGATGTGTCTGATGTGTGCTCTATGCTTGTGTGATATGTCTGATGTGTGCACTGTGCTTGTGTGATGTGTCTGATGTGTGCTCTATGCTTGTGTGATATGTCTGATGTGTGCTCTGTGCTTGTGTGATGTGTCTGATGTGTGTCCTGTGCTTGTGTGATGTGTCTGATGTTTGCTCTGTACTTGTGTGAAGTGTCGGATGTGTGCTCTGTACTTGTTTGATGTGTCTGATGTGTGCTTTTTGCTTGTGTGATGTGTCTGATGTGTGATCTGTGCTTGTGTGATGTGTCTGATGTGTGCTCTGTGCTTGTGTGATGTGTCTGATGTGTGCTCTCTGCTTGTGTGATGTGTCTGATGTGTGCACTGTGCTTGTGTGATGTGCCTGATGTGTGCTCTGTGCTTGTGTGATGTGTCTGATGTGTGGGCTGTGCTCGTATGATGTGTCTGATGTGTGTTCTGTGCTTGTGTGATGTGTCTGATGTGTGCTCTGTCCTTGTGTGATGTGTCTGATGTGTGCTCTGTCCTTGTGTGATGTGTCTGATGTGTGCTCTGTGCTTGTGTGATGTGTCTGATGTGTGCTCTGTGCTTGTGTGATGTGTCTGATGTGTGCTCTGTGCTTGGGTAATGTGTCTGATGTGTGCACTGTGCTTGTGTGATGTGTCTGATGTGTGCTCTGTGCCTGTGTGATGTGTCTGATGTGTGCTCTGTCCTTGTGTGATGTGTCTGATGTGTGCACTGTGCTTGTGTGATGTGTCTGATGTGTGCACTGTGCTTGTGTGATGTGTCTGATGTGTGCACTGTGCTTGTGTGATGTGTCTGATGTGTGCACTGTGCTTGTGTGATGTGTCTGATGTGTGCTCTGTGCTTGGGTAATGTGTCTGATGTGTGCACTGTGCTTGTGTGATGTGTCTGATGTGTGTTCTGTGCTTGTGTGATATGTCTGATGTGTGCTCTGTGCTTGTGTGATGTGTCTGATGTGTGCTCTGTGCTTGGGTAATGTGTCTGATGTGTGCACTGTGCTTGTGTGATGTGTCTGATGTGTGTTCTGTGCTTGTGTGATGTGTCTGATGTGTGCTCTGTGTTTGTGTGATGTGTCTGATGTGTGTTCTGTGCTTGTGTGATGTGTCTGATGTGTGCTCTGTGCCTGTGTGATGTGTCTGATGTGTGTTCTGGGCTTGTGTGATGTATCTGATGTGTGTTCTGCGCTTGTGTGATGTGTCTGATGTGTGCTTTGTACATGTGTGATGTGTCTGATGTGTGCTATGTGCTTGGGTGATGTGTCTGATGTGTGCTCTGTTCTTGTGTGATGTGTCTGATGTGTGCTCTGTGCTTGGGTAATGTGTCTGATGTGTGCACTGTGCTTGTGTGATGTGTCTGATGTGTGCTCTGTGCCTGTGTGATGTGTCTGATGTGTGCTCTGTCCTTGTGTGATGTGTCTGATGTGTGCTCTGTCCTTGTGTGATGTGTCTGATGTGTGCTCTGTCCTTGTGTGATGTGTCTCATGTGTGCACTGTGCTTGTGTGATGTGTCTGATGTGTGTTCTGTGCTTGTGTGATGTGTCTGATGTGTGCTCTGTGCTTATGTGATGTGTCTGATGTGTGTTCTGTGCTTGTGTGATGTGTCTGATGTGTGTTCTGGGCTTGTGTGATGTATCTGATGTGTGTTCTGCGCTTGTGTGATGTGTCTGATGTGTGCTTTGTACATGTGTGATGTGTCTGATGTGTGCTATGTGCTTGGGTGATGTGTCTGATGTGTGCTCTGTTCTTGTGTGATGTGTCTGATGTGTGCTCTGTGCTTGTGTGATGTGTCTGACGTGCGCACTGTGCTTGTGTGATATGTCAGATGTGTGCTCTGTGGTTGTGTGATGTGACTGATATGTGGCTTGTGCTTGTGTGATGTGTCTTATATGTTGGCTGTGCTTGTGTGATGTGTCTGATGTGTGCTCTCTGCTTGTGTGATATGTCTGATGTGTGCTCTGTGCTTGTGTGATATGTCTGATGTGTGCTCTGTGCTTGTGTGATATGTCTGATGTGTGCTCTGTGCTTGTGTGATGTGTCTGATGTGTGCTCTGTGCCTGTGTGATGTGTCTGATGTGTGTTCTGGGCTTGTGTGATGTGTCTGATGTGTGTTCTGCGCTTGTGTGATGTGTCTGATGTGTGCTTTGTACTTGTGTGATGTGTCTGATGTGTGCTCTATGCTTGTGTGATGTGTCGGATGTGTGCTCTGTACTTGTGTGATGTGTCTGATGTGTGCTCTGTGCTTGTGTGATATGTCTGATGTGTGCTCTGTGCTTGTGTGATATGTCTGATGTGTGCTCTGTGCTTGTGTGATGTGTCTGATGTGAGTTCTGCGCTTGTGTGATGTGTCTGATGTTTGCTGTGTACTTGTGTAATGTGTCTGATGTGTGCTCTGTACTTGTGTGATGTGTCTGATGTGTGTTCTGTGCTTGTGTGATGTGTCTGATGTTTGCTCTGTACTTGTGTGATGTGTGCTCTGTGCTTGTGTGATGTGTCTGATGTGTGCTCTTTGCTTGTTTGATGTGTCTGTTGTGTGTTCTGTGCTTGTGTGATATGTCTGATGTGTGCTCTGTGCTTGTGTGATGTGTCTGATGTGTGCTCTGTGCCTGTGTGATGTGTCTGATGTGTGTTCTGGGCTTGTGTGATGTGTCTGATGTGTGTTCTGCGCTTGTGTGATGTGTCTGATGTGTGCTTTGTACTTGTGTGATGTGTCTGATGTGTGCTCTATGCTTGTGTGATGTGTCGGATGTGTGCTCTGTACTTGTGTGATGTGTCTGATGTGTGCTCTGTGCTTGTGTGATATGTCTGATGTGTGCTCTGTGCTTGTGTGATATGTCTGATGTGTGCTCTGTGCTTGTGTGATGTGTCTGATGTGAGTTCTGCGCTTGTGTGATGTGTCTGATGTTTGCTGTGTACTTGTGTAATGTGTCTGATGTGTGCTCTGTACTTGTGTGATGTGTCTGATGTGTGTTCTGTGCTTGTGTAATGTGTCTGATGTTTGCTCTGTACTTGTGTGATGTGTGCTCTGTGCTTGTGTGATGTGTCTGATGTGTGCTCTTTGCTTGTTTGATGTGTCTGTTGTGTGTTCTGTGCTTGTGTGATATGTCTGATGTGTGCTCTGTGCTTGTGTGATATGTCTGATGTGTGCTCTGTGCTTGTGTGATGTGTCTGATGTGAGTTCTGCGCTTGTGTGATGTGTCTGATGTTTGCTGTGTACTTGTGTAATGTGTCTGATGTGAGCTCTGTACTTGTGTGATGTGTCGGATGTGTGCTCTGTACTTGTGTGATGTGTCTGATGTGTGTTCTGTGCTTGTGTGATGTGTCTGATATGTGCTCTGTGCTTGTGTAATGTGTCTGATGTTTGCTCTGTACTTGTGTGATGTGTGCTCTGTGCTTGTGTGATGTGTCTGATGTGTGCTCTTTGCTTGTTTGATGTGTCTGTTGTGTGTTCTGTGCTTGTGTGATGTGTCTGATGTGCGTTCTGTGCTTGTGTGATGTGTCTGATGTGCGCTCTATGGTTGTGTGATGTGTCTGATGTGTGATATGTTCTTGGGTGATGTGTCTGATGTGTGCTCTGTGCTTGTGTGATGTGTCTGATGTGTGCTCTGTGCTTGTGTGATGTGTCTGATGTGTGATATGTTCTTGGGTGATGTGTCTGATGTGTGCTCTGTGCTTGTGTGATGTGTCTGATGTGTGATATGTTCTTGGGTGATGTGTCTGATGTGTGCTCTGTGCTTGTGTGATGTGTCTGATGTGTGCTCTGTGCTTGTGTGATGTGTCTGATGTGTGCTATGTGCTTGTGTAATGTGTCTGATGTGTGCTATGTGCTTGTGTAATGTGTCTGATGTGTGCTATGTGCTTGTGTGATGTGTTTGATGTGTGTTCTGTGCTTGTGTGATGTGTCTGATGTGTGCTCTATGCTTGTGTGATATGTCTGATGTGTGCTCTGTGCTTGTGTGATGTGTCTGATGTGTGTCCTGTGCTTGTGTGATGTGTCTGATGTTTGCTCTGTACTTGTGTGAAGTGTCGGATGTGTGCTCTGTACTTGTGTGATGTGTCTGATGTGTGCTTTTTGCTTGTGTGATGTGTCTGATGTGTGATCTGTGCTTGTGTGATGTGTCTGATGTGTGCTCTATGCTTGTGTGATATGTCTGATGTGTGCACTGTGCTTGTGTGATGTGTCTGATGTGTGCTCTATGCTTGTGTGATATGTCTGATGTGTGCTCTGTGCTTGTGTGATGTGTCTGATGTGTGTCCTGTGCTTGTGTGATGTGTCTGATGTTTGCTCTGTACTTGTGTGAAGTGTCGGATGTGTGCTCTGTACTTGTTTGATGTGTCTGATGTGTGCTTTTTGCTTGTGTGATGTGTCTGATGTGTGATCTGTGCTTGTGTGATGTGTCTGATGTGTGCTCTGTGCTTGTGTGATGTGTCTGATGTGTGCTCTCTGCTTGTGTGATGTGTCTGATGTGTGCACTGTGCTTGTGTGATGTGCCTGATGTGTGCTCTGTGCTTGTGTGATGTGTCTGATGTGTGGGCTGTGCTCGTATGATGTGTCTGATGTGTGTTCTGTGCTTGTGTGATGTGTCTGATGTGTGCTCTGTCCTTGTGTGATGTGTCTGATGTGTGCTCTGTCCTTGTGTGATGTGTCTGATGTGTGCTCTGTGCTTGTGTGATGTGTCTGATGTGTGCTCTGTGCTTGTGTGATGTGTCTGATGTGTGCTCTGTGCTTGGGTAATGTGTCTGATGTGTGCACTGTGCTTGTGTGATGTGTCTGATGTGTGCTCTGTGCCTGTGTGATGTGTCTGATGTGTGCTCTGTCCTTGTGTGATGTGTCTGATGTGTGCACTGTGCTTGTGTGATGTGTCTGATGTGTGCACTGTGCTTGTGTGATGTGTCTGATGTGTGCACTGTGCTTGTGTGATGTGTCTGATGTGTGCACTGTGCTTGTGTGATGTGTCTGATGTGTGCTCTGTGCTTGGGTAATGTGTCTGATGTGTGCACTGTGCTTGTGTGATGTGTCTGATGTGTGTTCTGTGCTTGTGTGATATGTCTGATGTGTGCTCTGTGCTTGTGTGATGTGTCTGATGTGTGCTCTGTGCTTGGGTAATGTGTCTGATGTGTGCACTGTGCTTGTGTGATGTGTCTGATGTGTGTTCTGTGCTTGTGTGATGTGTCTGATGTGTGCTCTGTGTTTGTGTGATGTGTCTGATGTGTGTTCTGTGCTTGTGTGATGTGTCTGATGTGTGCTCTGTGCCTGTGTGATGTGTCTGATGTGTGTTCTGGGCTTGTGTGATGTATCTGATGTGTGTTCTGCGCTTGTGTGATGTGTCTGATGTGTGCTTTGTACATGTGTGATGTGTCTGATGTGTGCTATGTGCTTGGGTGATGTGTCTGATGTGTGCTCTGTTCTTGTGTGATGTGTCTGATGTGTGCTCTGTGCTTGGGTAATGTGTCTGATGTGTGCACTGTGCTTGTGTGATGTGTCTGATGTGTGCTCTGTGCCTGTGTGATGTGTCTGATGTGTGCTCTGTCCTTGTGTGATGTGTCTGATGTGTGCTCTGTCCTTGTGTGATGTGTCTGATGTGTGCACTGTGCTTGTGTGATGTGTCTGATGTGTGCACTGTGCTTGTGTGATGTGTCTGATGTGTGCACTGTGCTTGTGTGATGTGTCTGATGTGTGCTCTGTGCTTGTGTGATGTGTCTGATGTGTGCTCTGTGCTTGGGTAATGTGTCTGATGTGTGCACTGTGCTTGTGTGATATGTCTGATGTGTGCTCTGTGCTTGTGTGATGTGTCTGATGTGTGTTCTGTGCTTGTGTGATGTGTCTGATGTGTGCTCTGTGCCTGTGTGATGTGTCTGATGTGTGCTCTGTCCTTGTGTGATGTGTCTGATGTGTGCACTGTGCTTGTGTGATGTGTCTGATGTGTGCACTGTGCTTGTGTGATGTGTCTGATGTGTGCACTGTGCTTGTGTGATGTGTCTGATGTGTGCACTGTGCTTGTGTGATGTGTCTGATGTGTGCTCTGTGCTTGGGTAATGTGTCTGATGTGTGCACTGTGCTTGTGTGATGTGTCTGATGTGTGTTCTGTGCTTGTGTGATATGTCTGATGTGTGCTCTGTGCTTGTGTGATGTGTCTGATGTGTGCTCTGTGCTTGGGTAATGTGTCTGATGTGTGCACTGTGCTTGTGTGATATGTCTGATGTGTGCTCTGTGCTTGTGTGATGTGTCTGATGTGTGTTCTGTGCTTGTGTGATGTGTCTGATGTGTGTTCTGGGCTTGTGTGATGTATCTGATGTGTGTTCTGCGCTTGTGTGATGTGTCTGATGTGTGCTTTGTACATGTGTGATGTGTCTGATGTGTGCTATGTGCTTGGGTGATGTGTCTGATGTGTGCTCTGTTCTTGTGTGATGTGTCTGATGTGTGCTCTGTGCTTGTGTGATGTGTCTGACGTGCGCACTGTGCTTGTGTGATATGTCTGATGTGTGCTCTGTGCTTTTGTGATGTGACTGATATGTGGCTTGTGCTTGTGTGATGTGTCTTATATGTTGGCTGTGCTTGTGTGATGTGTCTGATGTGTGCTCTGTGCTTGTGTGATATGTCTGATGTGTGCTCTGTGTTTGTGTGATGTGTCTGATGTGTGCTCTGTGCTTGTGTGATGTGTCTGATGTGTGCTCTGTGCCTGTGTGATGTGTCTGATGTGTGTTCTGCGCTTGTGTGATGTGTCTGATGTTTGCTGTGTACTTGTGTGATGTGTCTGATGTGTGCTCTGTACTTGTGTGATGTGTCGGATGTGTGCTCTGTACTTGTGTGATGTGTCTGATTTGTGTTCTGTGCTTGTGTGATGTGTCTGATGTGTGTTCTGTGCTTGTGTGATGTGTCTGATGTGTGTTCTGTGCTTGTGTGATGTGTCTGATATGTGCTCTGTGCTTGTGTAATGTGTCTGATATTTGCTCTGTACCTGTGTGATGTGTGCTCTGTACTTGTGTGATGTGTCCGATGTGTGCTCTATGCTTGTTTGATGTGTCTGATGTGTGTTCTGTGCTTGTGTGATGTGTCTGATGTGTGCTCTGTGCTTGTGTGATGTGTCTGATGTTTGCGCTGTGCTTGTGTAATGTGTCTGATGTGTGCTCTGTGATTGTGTGATGTGTCTGATGTGTGTTCTGTGCTTGTGTGATGTGTCTGATGTGTGCTCTATGCTTGTGTGATGTGTCTGATGTACGCTCTATGCTTGTGTGATGTGTCTGATGTGTGCTCTGTGCTTGTGTGATGTGCCTGATGTGCGCTCTGTGCTTGTGTGATGTGTCTGATGTGCGCTCTGTGGTTGTGTGATTTGTGCTCTGTGCTTGTGTGATGTGTCTGATGTGTGCTATGTGCTTGGGTGATGTGTCTGATGTGTGCTCTGTGCTTGTGTGATGTGTCTGATGTGTGCTCTGTGCTTGTGTGATGTGTCTGATGTGTGCTGTGTGCTTGTGTGATGTGTCTGATGTGTGCTATGTGCTTGTGTAATGTGTCTGATGTGTGCTATGTGCTTGTGTAATGTGTCTGATGTGTGTTCTGTGCTTGTGTGATGTGTCTGATGTGTGCTCTATGCTTGTGTGATGTGTCTGATGTGTGCTCTGTGCTTGTGTGATGTGTCTGATGTTTGCGCTGTGCTTGTGTGATGTGTCTGATGTGTGTCCTGTGCTTGTGTGATGTGTCTGATGTTTGCTCTGTACTTGTGTGAAGTGTCGGATGTGTGCTCTGTACTTGTGTGATGTGTCTGATGTGTGCTCTTTGCTTGTGTGATGTGTCTGATGTGTGTTCTGTGCTTGTGTGATGTGTCTGATGTGTGCTCTGTGCTTGTGTGATGTGTCTGATGTGTGCTCTGTGCTTGTGTGATGTGTCTGATGTGTGTTCTGTGCTTGTGTGATGTGTCTGATGTGTGCTCTGTGCTTGTGTGATGTGTCTGATGTGTGCTCTGTGCTTGTGTGATGTGTCTGATGTGTGTTCTGTGCTTGTGTGATGTGTCTTATGTGTGTTCTGTGCTTGTGTGATGTGTCTGATGTGTGCTCTTTGCTTGTGTGATGTGTCTGATGTGTGCTCTGTGCTTGTGTGATGTGTCTGATGTGTGCTCTGTGCTTGTGTGATGTGTCTGATGTGTGCTATGTGCTTGTGTAATGTGTCTGATGTGTGCTATGTGCTTGTGTGATGTGTCTGATGTGTGTTCTGTGCTTGTGTGATGTGTCTGATGTGTGCTCTATGCTTGTGTGATGTGTCTGATGTGTGCTCTGTGCTTGTGTGATGTGTCTGATGTTTGCGCTGTGCTTGTGTGATGTGTCTGATGTGTGTCCTGTGCTTGTGTGATGTGTCTGATGTTTGCTCTATACTTGTGTGAAGTGTCGGATGTGTGCTCTGTACTTGTGTGATGTGTCTGATGTGTGCTCTTTGCTTGTGTGATGTGTCTGATGTGTGTTCTGTGCTTGTGTGATGTGTCTGATATGTGCTCTGTGCTTGTGTGATGTGTCTGATGTGTGATCTGTGCTTGTGTGATGTGTCTGATGTGTGCTCTGTGCTTGTGTGATGTGTCTGATGTGTGCTCTCTGCTTGTGTGATGTGTCTGATGTGTGCACTGTGCTTGTGTAATGTGTCTGATGTGTGCACTGTGCTTGTGTGATGTGTCTGATGTGTGCTCTGTGCTTGTGTGATGTGTCTGATGTGTGCTCTGTGCTTGTGTGATGTGTCTGATGTGTGCTCTGTGCTTGTGTAATGTGTCTGATGTGTGCTATGTGCTTGTGTGATGTGTCTGATGTGTGCTATGTGCTTGGGTGATGTGTCTGATGTGTGCTCTGTGCTTGTGTGATGTGCCTGATGTGTGCTCTGTGCTTGTGTGATGTGTCTGATGTGTGCTCTGTGCTTGTGTGATGTGTCTGATATGTGGTCGGTGCTTGTGTGATGTGTCTGATGTGTGTTCTGTGCTTGTGTGATGTGTCTGATGTGCGCTCTGTGCTTGTGTGATGTGTCTGATGTGCGCTCTGTGTTTGTGTGATGTGTCTGATGTGCGCTCTGTGCTTGTGTGATGTGTCTGATATGTGCTCTGTGCTTGTGTGATGTGTCTGATGTGTGCTCTGTGCTTGTGTGATGTGTCTGATGTGTGCTATGTGCTTGGGTGAGATGTCTGATGTGTACTCTGTCCTTGTGTGCTGTGTCTGACGTGTGCTCTGTGCTTGTGTAATGTGTCTGATGTGTGCTATGTGGTTGTGTAATGTGTCTGATGTGTGTTCTGTGCTTGTGTGATATGTCATATGTGTTCTATGCTTGTGTGATGTGCCTGATGTGTGCTCTGTGCTTGTGTGATGTGTCTGGTGTGTGCTCTGTGCTTGTATGATGTGTCTGATGTGTGCTCTGTGCTTGTGTGATGTGTCTGATGTGCGCTCTGTGCTTGTGTGATGTGTCTGATGTGTGCTCTGTGCTTGTGTGATGTGTCTCACGTGCGCACTGTGCTTGTGTGATGTGTCTGATGTGCGTTCTGCGCTTGTGCGATGTGTCTGATGTGTGCTCTGTGCTTGTGAGATGTGTCTGATGTGTGTTCTGTGCTTGTGTGATGTGTCTGATGTGCGTTCTGCGCTTGAGTGATGGGTCTGATGTGTGCTCTGTGCTTGTGAGATGTGTCTGATGTGTGTTCTGTGCTTGTGTGATGTGTCTGATGTGTGCACTGTGCTTGTGTGATGTGTCTGATGTGTGCGCTGTGCTTGTGTGATGTGTCTGATGTGTGGTCTGTGCTTGTGTGATGTGTCTGATGTGTGCTCTCTGCTTGTGTGATGTGTCTGATGTGTGCTCTGTGCTTGTGTGATGTGTCTGATGTGTGCTCTGTGCTTGTGTAATGTGTCTGATGTGCTCTCTTTGCTTGTGTAATGTGTCTGATGTGTGCTATGTGCTTGGGTAATGTGTCTGATGTGTGCTATGTGCTTGGGTAATGTGTCTGATGTTTGCTCTGTACTTGTGTGATGTGTGTGATGTGTGCTCTGTGTTTGTGTGATGTGTGTGATGTGTGCTTTGTACTTGTGTGATGTGTCTGATGTGTGCTCTGTGTTTGTGTGATGTGTCTGATGTGTACTCTGTGCTTGTGTGATGTGTCTGATGTGTGTTCTGCGCTTGTGTGATGTGTCTGATGTGTGCTCTGTGCTTGTGTGATGTGTCTGATGTGTGGGCTGTGCTCGTATGATGTGTCTGATGTGTGTTCTGTGCTTGTGTGATGTGTCTGATGTGTGCTCTGTCCTTGTGTGATGTGTCTGATGTGTGCTCTGTTCTTGTGTGATGTGTCTGATGTGTGCTCTGTGCTTGTGTGATGTGTCTGATGTGTGCTCTCTTCTTGTGTGATGTGTCTGATGTGTGCTCTGCACTTGTGTGATGTGTCTGATGTGTGCTCTGCACTTGTGTGATGTGTCTGATGTGTGTTCTGTGCTTGTGTGATGTGTCTGATGTGTGCTCTATGCTTGTGTGATGTGTCTGATGTGTGCTCTGTGCTTGTGTGATGTGTCTGATGTGCGCTCTGTGCTTGTGTGATGTGTCTGATGTGCGCTGTGCTTGTGTGATGTGTCTGATGTGTGCTCGGTGCTTGTGTGATGTGTCTGATGTGTGCTCGGTGCTTGTGTGATGTGTCTGATGTGTGCTCGGTGCTTGTGTGATGTGTCTGATGTGCGCTGTGCTTGTGTGATGTGTCTGATGTGTGCTCGGTGCTTGTGTGATGTGTCTGATGTGCGCTCTGTGCTTGTGTGATGTGTCTGATGTGCGCTCTGTGCTTGTGTGATGTGTCTGATGTGTGCTCGGTGCTTGTGTGATGTGTCTGATGTGCGCTCTGTGCTTGTGTGATGTGTCTGATGTGTGCTCTGTGCTTGTGTGATGTGTCTGATGTGTGCTCTGTGCTTGTGTGATGTGTCTGATGTGTGCTCTATGCTTGTGTGATGTGTCTGATGTGTGCTCTGTTCTTGTGTGATGTGTCTGATGTGTGCTCGGTGCTTGTGTGATGTGTCTGATGTGCGCTCTGTGCTTGTGTGATGTGTCTGATGTGTGCTCTGTGCTTGTGTGATGTGTCTGATGTGTGCTCTATGCTTGTGTGATGTGTCTGATGTGTGCTGTGTGCTTCTGTGATGTGTCTGATGTGTGCTCAGTGCTTGTGTGATGTGTCTGATGTGTGGTCTGTGGTTGGGTAATGTGTCTGATGTGTGTTCTGTGCTTGTGTGATGTGTCTGATGTGTGTTCTGTGCTTGTGTGATGTGTCTGATGTGTGCACTGTGCTTGTGTGATGTGCCTGATGTATGATCTGTGATTGTGTGTGATGTGTCTGATGTGTGCTCAGTGCTTGTGTGATGTGTCTGATGTGTGGTCTGTGCTTGGGTAATGTGTCTGATGTGTGTTCTGTGCTTGTGTGATATGTCTGATGTGTGCAATGTGCTTGTGTGATGTGTCTGATGTGTGCTCGGTGCTTGTGTGATGTGTCTGATGTGGGCTCTGTGCTTGTGTGATGTGTCTGATGTGTGCTCTGTGCTTGTGTGATGTGTCTGATGTGTGCTCGGTGCTTGTGTGATGTGTCTGATGTGCGCTCTGTGCTTGTGTGATGTGTCTGATGTGTGCTCTGTGCTTGTGTGATGTGTCTGATGTGTGCTCTGTGCTTGTGTGATGTGTCTGATGTGTGCTCTATGCTTGTGTGATGTGTCTGATGTGTGCTCTGTTCTTGTGTGATGTGTCTGATGTGTGCTCGGTGCTTGTGTGATGTGTCTGATGTGCGCTCTGTGCTTGTGTGATGTGTCTGATGTGTGCTCTGTGCTTGTGTGATGTGTCTGATGTGTGCTCTGTGTTTGTGTAATGTGTCTGATGTGTACTCTGTCCTTGTGTGATGTGTCTGATGTGCGCTATGTGCTTTTGTAATGCGTCTGATGTGTGCTATGTGCTTGTGTAATGTGTCTGATGTGTGCTCTGTGCTTATGTAATGTGTCTAATGTGTGTTCTGTGCTTGTGTGATATGTCTGATGTGTTCACTGTGCTTGTGTGATGTGTCTGATGTGTGCTCTGTGCTTGGGTAATGTGTCTGATGTGTACTCTGTCCTTGTGTGATGTGTCTGATGTGCGCTCTGTGCTTGTGTAATATGTCTGATGTGTGTTCTGTGCTTGTGTGATATGTCTGATGTGTGCAATGTGCTTGTGTGATGTGTCTGATGTGTGCACTTTGCTTGTGTAATGTGTCTGATGTGTGTTCTATGCTTGTGTGATATGTCTGATGTGTGCTCTGTGCTTGTGGGATGTGTCTGGTGTGTGCTCTGTGCTTGTGTGATGTGTCTGATGTGTGCTCTGTGCTTGTGTGATATGTCTGATGTGTGCTCTGTTCTTGTGTGATGTGTCTTACGTGCGCTCTGTGCTTGTGTGATGTGTCTGATGTGCGTTCTGCGCTTGTGTGATGTGTCTGATGTGTGCTCTGTGCTTGTGAGATGTGTCTGATGTGTGTTCTGTGCTTGTGTGATGTGTCTGATGTGTGCACTGTGCTTGTGTGATGTGTCTGATGTGCGTTCTGTGCTTGTGTGATGTGTCTGACATGTACTCTGTGCTTGAGATGTGTCTGATGTGTGTTCTGTGCTTGTGTGATGTGTCTGATGTGTGTTCTGTGCTTGTGTGATGTGTCTGATGTGTGCACTGTGCTTGTGTGATGTGCCTGATGTATGATCTGTGATTGTGTGTGATGTGTCTGATGTGTGGTCTGTGCTTGTGTGATGTGTGCTATGTGCTTGTGTGATGTGTCTGATGTGTGCTCTCTGTTTGTGTGATGTGTCTGATGTGTACTCTGTCCTTGTGTTATGTGTCTGATGTGCGCTCTGTGCTTGTGTGATGTGTCTGATGTGCGCTCTGTGCTTGTGTGATGTGTCTGATGTGTGCTCTGTGCTTGTGTAATGTGTCTGATGTGTGCTCTGTGTTTGTGTAATGTGTCTGATGTGTGCTCTGTGCTTGTGTGATGTGTCTCACGTGCGCACTGTGCTTGTGTGATGTGTCTGATGTGCGTTCTGCGCTTGTGCGATGTGTCTGATGTGTGCTCTGTGCTTGTGAGATGTGTCTGATGTGTGTTCTGTGCTTGTGTGATGTGTCTGATGTGCGTTCTGCGCTTGATTGATGGGTCTGATGTGTGCTCTGTGCTTGTGAGATGTGTCTGATGTGTGTTCTGTGCTTGTGTGATGTGTCTGATGTGTGCACTGTGCTTGTGTGATGTGCCTGATGTGTGCTCTGTGCTTGTGTGATGTGTCTGATGTGTGCGCTGTGCTTGTGTGATGTGTCTGATGTGTGGTCTGTGCTTGTGTGATGTGTCTGATGTGTGCTCTCTGCTTGTGTGATGTGTCTGATGTGTGCTCTGTGCTTGTGTGATGTGTCTGATGTGTGCTCTGTGCTTGGGTAATGTGTCTGATGTGTACTCTGTCCTTGTGTGATGTGTCTGATGTGCGCTCTGTGCTTGTGTAATATGTCTGATGTGTGTTCTGTGCTTGTGTGATATGTCTGATGTGTGCAATGTGCTTGTGTGATGTGTCTGATGTGTGCACTTTGCTTGTGTAATGTGTCTGATGTGTGTTCTATGCTTGTGTGATATGTCTGATGTGTGCTCTGTGCTTGTGGGATGTGTCTGGTGTGTGCTCTGTGCTTGTGTGATGTGTCTGATGTGTGCTCTGTGCTTGTGTGATATGTCTGATGTGTGCTCTGTTCTTGTGTGATGTGTCTTACGTGCGCTCTGTGCTTGTGTGATGTGTCTGATGTGCGTTCTGCGCTTGTGTGATGTGTCTGATGTGTGCTCTGTGCTTGTGAGATGTGTCTGATGTGTGTTCTGTGCTTGTGTGATGTGTCTGATGTGTGCACTGTGCTTGTGTGATGTGTCTGATGTGCGTTCTGTGCTTGTGTGATGTGTCTGACATGTACTCTGTGCTTGAGATGTGTCTGATGTGTGTTCTGTGCTTGTGTGATGTGTCTGATGTGTGTTCTGTGCTTGTGTGATGTGTCTGATGTGTGCACTGTGCTTGTGTGATGTGCCTGATGTATGATCTGTGATTGTGTGTGATGTGTCTGATGTGTGGTCTGTGCTTGTGTGATGTGTGCTATGTGCTTGTGTGATGTGTCTGATGTGTGCTCTCTGTTTGTGTGATGTGTCTGATGTGTGCTCTGTGCTTGTGTAATGTGTCTGATGTGTGCTCTGTGCTTGTGTGATGTGTCTGATGTGTGCTCTGTGCTTGTGTAATGTGTCTGATGTGTACTCTATGCTTGTGTGATGTGTCTGATGTGTGCTCTGTGCTTGTTTGATGTGTCTGATGTGTGCTCTGTGGTTGTGTAATGTGTCTGATGTGTGCTATGTGCTTGTGTAATGTGTCTGATGTGTGCTCTGTGCTTGTGTAATGTGTCTGATGTGTGCTCTGTGCTTGGGTAATGTGTCTGATGTGTACTCTGTCCTTGTGTTATGTGTCTGATGTGCGCTCTGTGCTTGGGTAATGTGTCTGATGTGTACTCTGTCCTTGTGTGATGTGTCTGATGTGCGCTCTGTGCTTGTGTAATGTGTCTGATGTGTGCTCTGTGCTTGTGTGATGTGTCTGATGTGTGCTCTGTGCTTGTGTGATGTGTCTCACGTGCGCACTGTGCTTGTGTGATGTGTCTGATGTGCGTTCTGCGCTTGTGCGATGTGTCTGATGTGTGCTCTGTGCTTGTGAGATGTGTCTGATGTGTGTTCTGTGCTTGTGTGATGTGTCTGATGTGCGTTCTGCGCTTGATTGATGGGTCTGATGTGTGCTCTGTGCTTGTGAGATGTGTCTGATGTGTGTTCTGTGCTTGTGTGATGTGTCTGATGTGTGCACTGTGCTTGTGTGATGTGCCTGATGTGTGCTCTGTGCTTGTGTGATGTGTCTGATGTGTGCGCTGTGCTTGTGTGATGTGTCTGATGTGTGGTCTGTGCTTGTGTGATGTGTCTGATGTGTGCTCTCTGCTTGTGTGATGTGTCTGATGTGTGCTCTGTGCTTGTGTGATGTGTCTGATGTGTGCTCTGTGCTTGTGTGATGTGTCTGATGTGTGCTCTGTGCTTGTGTAATGTGTCTGATGTGTGCTATGTGCTTGGGTAATGTGTCTGATGTGTGCTATGTGCTTGGGTAATGTGTCTGATGTTTGCTCTGTACTTGTGTGATGTGTGTGATGTGTGCTCTGTGTTTGTGTGATGTGTGTGATGTGTGCTTTGTACTTGTGTGATGTGTCTGATGTGTGCTCTGTGTTTGTGTGATGTGTCTGATGTGTACTCTGTGCTTGTGTGATGTGTCTGATGTGTGTTCTGCGCTTGTGTGATGTGTCTGATGTGTGCTCTGTGCTTGTGTGATATGTCTGATGTGTGGGCTGTGCTCGTATGATGTGTCTGATGTGTGTTCTGTGCTTGTGTGATGTGTCTGATGTGTGCTCTGTCCTTGTGTGATGTGTCTGATGTGTGCTCTGTTCTTGTGTGATGTGTCTGATGTGTGCTCTGTGCTTGTGTGATGTGTCTGATGTGTGCTCTCTTCTTGTGTGATGTGTCTGATGTGTGCTCTGCACTTGTGTGATGTGTCTGATGTGTGCTCTGCACTTGTGTGATGTGTCTGATGTGTGTTCTGTGCTTGTGTGATGTGTCTGATGTGTGCTCTATGCTTGTGTGATGTGTCTGATGTGTGCTCTGTGCTTGTGTGATGTGTCTGATGTGCGCTCTGTGCTTGTGTGATGTGTCTGATGTGCGCTGTGCTTGTGTGATGTGTCTGATGTGTGCTCG
Organism: Dendrobates tinctorius; assembly: GCF_039654945.1. Taxonomy (NCBI): domain Eukaryota; kingdom Metazoa; phylum Chordata; class Amphibia; order Anura; family Dendrobatidae; genus Dendrobates; species Dendrobates tinctorius. The sequence goes on along the minus strand of NW_027361696.1, from coordinate 27,887,301 downwards.
GTGCTTGTGTGATGTGTCTGATGTGTGCTCGGTGCTTGTGTGATGTGTCTGATGTGTGCTCGGTGCTTGTGTAATGTGTCTGATGTGCGCTGTGCTTGTGTGATGTGTCTGATGTGTGCTCTGTGCTTGTGTGATGTGTCTGATGTGTGCTCGGTGCTTGTGTGATGTGTCTGATGTGCGCTCTGTGCTTGTGTGATGTGTCTGATGTGCGCTCTGTGCTTGTGTGATGTGTCTGATGTGTGCTCGGTGCTTGTGTGATGTGTCTGATGTGCGCTCTGTGCTTGTGTGATGTGTCTGATGTGTGCTCTGTGCTTGTGTGATGTGTCTGATGTGTGCTCTGTGCTTGTGTGATGTGTCTGATGTGTGCTCTATGCTTGTGTGATGTGTCTGATGTGTGCTCTGTTCTTGTGTGATGTGTCTGATGTGTGCTCGGTGCTTGTGTGATGTGTCTGATGTGCGCTCTGTGCTTGTGTGATGTGTCTGATGTGTGCTCTGTGCTTGTGTGATGTGTCTGATGTGTGCTCTATGCTTGTGTGATGTGTCTGATGTGTGCTGTGTGCTTCTGTGATGTGTCTGATGTGTGCTCAATGCTTGTGTGATGTGTCTGATGTGTGGTCTGTGCTTGTGTGATGTGTCTGATGTGCGCTCTGTGCTTGTGTGATGTGTCTGATGTGTGCTCTGTGCTTGTGTGATGTGTCTGATGTGTGCTCTATGCTTGTGTGATGTGCCTGATGTGTGCTGTGTGCTTCTGTGATGTGTCTGATGTGTGCTCAGTGCTTCTGTGATGTGTCTGATGTGTGCTCAGTGCTTGTGTGATGTGTCTGATGTGTGTTCTGTGCTTGTGTGATGTGTCTGATGTGTGTTCTGTGCTTGTGTGATGTGTCTGATGTGTGCACTGTGCTTGTGTGATGTGCCTGATGTATGATCTGTGATTGTGTGTGATGTGTCTGATGTGTGCTCAGTGCTTGTGTGATGTGTCTGATGTGTGGTCTGTGCTTGGGTAATGTGTCTGATGTGTGTTCTGTGCTTGTGTGATATGTCTGATGTGTGCAATGTGCTTGTGTGATGTGTCTGATGTGTGCTCGGTGCTTGTGTGATGTGTCTGATGTGCGCTCTGTGCTTGTGTGATGTGTCTGATGTGTGCTCTGTGCTTGTGTGATGTGTCTGATGTGTGCTCGGTGCTTGTGTGATGTGTCTGATGTGCGCTCTGTGCTTGTGTGATGTGTCTGATGTGTGCTCTGTGCTTGTGTGATGTGTCTGATGTGTGCTCTATGCTTGTGTGATGTGTCTGATGTGTGCTCTATGCTTGTGTGATGTGTCTGATGTGTGCTCTGTTCTTGTGTGATGTGTCTGATGTGTGCTCGGTGCTTGTGTGATGTGTCTGATGTGCGCTCTGTGCTTGTGTGATGTGTCTGATGTGTGCTCTGTGCTTGTGTGATGTGTCTGATGTGTGCTCTGTGTTTGTGTAATGTGTCTGATGTGTACTCTGTCCTTGTGTGATGTGTCTGATGTGCGCTATGTGCTTTTGTAATGCGTCTGATGTGTGCTATGTGCTTGTGTAATGTGTCTGATGTGTGCTCTGTGCTTAGGTAATGTGTCTAATGTGTGTTCTGTGCTTGTGTGATATGTCTGATGTGTTCACTGTGCTTGTGTGATGTGTCTGATGTGTGCTCTGTGCTTGGGTAATGTGTCTGATGTGTACTCTGTCCTTGTGTGATGTGTCTGATGTGCGCTCTGTGCTTGTGTAATATGTCTGATGTGTGTTCTGTGCTTGTGTGATATGTCTGATGTGTGCAATGTGCTTGTGTGATGTGTCTGATGTGTGCACTTTGCTTGTGTAATGTGTCTGATGTGTGTTCTATGCTTGTGTGATATGTCTGGTGTGTGCTCTGTGCTTGTGTGATGTGTCTGATGTGTGCTCTGTGCTTGTGTGATATGTCTGATGTGTGCTCTGTTCTTGTGTGATGTGTCTTACGTGCGCTCTGTGCTTGTGTGATGTGTCTGATGTGCGTTCTGCGCTTGTGTGATGTGTCTGATGTGTGCTCTGTGCTTGTGAGATGTGTCTGATGTGTGTTCTGTGCTTGTGTGATGTGTCTGATGTGTGCACTGTGCTTGTGTGATGTGTCTGATGTGCGTTCTGTGCTTGTGTGATGTGTCTGATATGTACTCTGTGCTTGAGATGTGTCTGATGTGTGTTCTGTGCTTGTGTGATGTGTCTGATGTGTGTTCTGTGCTTGTGTGATGTGTCTGATGTGTGCACTGTGCTTGTGTGATGTGCCTGATGTATGATCTGTGATTGTGTGTGATGTGTCTGATGTGTGGTCTGTGCTTGTGTGATGTGTGCTATGTGCTTGTGTGATGTGTCTGATGTGTGCTCTCTGTTTGTGTGATGTGTCTGATGTGTGCTCTGTGCTTGTGTAATGTGTCTGATGTGTGCTCTGTGCTTGTGTGATGTGTCTGATGTGTGCTCTGTGCTTGTGTAATGTGTCTGATGTGTGCTCTGTGCTTGTTTGATGTGTCTGATGTGTGCTCTGTGGTTGTGTAATGTGTCTGATGTGTGCTATGTGCTTGTGTAATATGTCTGATGTGTGCTCTGTGCTTGTGTAATGTGTCTGATGTGTGCTCTGTGCTTGGGTAATGTGTCTGATGTGTACTCTGTCCTTGTGTTATGTGTCTGATGTGCGCTCTGTGCTTGGGTAATGTGTCTGATGTGTACTCTGTCCTTGTGTGATGTGTCTGATGTGCGCTCTGTGCTTGTGTAATGTGTCTGATGTGTGCTCTGTGCTTGTGTGATGTGTCTGATGTGTGCTCTGTGCTTGTGTAATGTGTCTGATGTGTACTCTATGCTTGTGTGATGTGTCTGATGTGTGCTCTGTGCTTGTTTGATGTGTCTGATGTGTGCTCTGTGGTTGTGTAATGTGTCTGATGTGTGCTATGTGCTTGTGTAATGTGTCTGATGTGTGCTCTGTGCTTGTGTGATGTGTCTGATGTGTGCTCTGTGCTTGGGTAATATGTCTGATGTGTACTCTGTCCTTGTGTGATGTGTCTGATGTGCGCTCTGTGCTTGGGTAATGTGTCTGATGTGTGTTCTTTGCTTGTGTGATATGTCTGATGTGTTCACTGTGCTTGTGTGATGTGTCTTATATGTGGGCTGTGCTTGTGTGATGTGTCTGATGTGTGTTCTGTGCTTGTGTTATATGTCTGATGTGTGCTCTGTGCTTGGGTAATATGTCTGATGTGTACTCTGTCCTTGTGTGATGTGTCTGATGTGTGCTCTGTGCTTGTGTGATGTGACTGATGTGTGCTCTGTGCTTGTGTGATGTGACTGATGTGTGCTCTGTGCTTGTGTGATGTGTCTGATGTGTGCTCGGTGCTTGTGTGATGTGTCTGATGTGCGCTCTGTGCTTGTGTGATGTGTCTGATGTGTGCTCTGTGCTTGTGTGATGTGTCTGATGTGTGCTCTGTGTTTGTGTAATGTGTCTGATGTGTTCTCTGTCCTTGTGTGATGTGTCTGATATGCGCTATGTGCTTTTGTAATGCGTCTGATGTGTGCTATGTGCTTGTGTAATGTGTCTGATGTGTGCTCTGTGCTTAGGTAATGTGTCTAATGTGTGTTCTGTGCTTGTGTGATATGTCTGATGTGTTCACTGTGCTTGTGTGATGTGTCTGATGTGTGCTCTGTGCTTGGGTAATGTGTCTGATGTGTACTCTGTCCTTGTGTGATGTGTCTGATGTGCGCTCTGTGCTTGTGTAATATGTCTGATGTGTGTTCTGTGCTTGTGTGATATGTCTGATGTGTGCAATGTGCTTGTGTGATGTGTCTGATGTGTGCACTTTGCTTGTGTAATGTGTCTGATGTGTGTTCTATGCTTGTGTGATATGTCTGATGTGTGCTCTGTGCTTGTGGGATGTGTCTGGTGTGTGCTCTGTGCTTGTGTGATGTGTCTGATGTGTGCTCTGTGCTTGTGTGATATGTCTGATGTGTGCTCTGTTCTTGTGTGATGTGTCTTACGTGCGCTCTGTGCTTGTGTGATGTGTCTGATGTGCGTTCTGCGCTTGTGTGATGTGTCTGATGTGTGCTCTGTGCTTGTGAGATGTGTCTGATGTGTGTTCTGTGCTTGTGTGATGTGTCTGATGTGTGCACTGTGCTTGTGTGATGTGTCTGATGTGCGTTCTGTGCTTGTGTGATGTGTCTGATATGTACTCTGTGCTTGAGATGTGTCTGATGTGTGTTCTGTGCTTATGTGATGTGTCTGATGTGTGTTCTGTGCTTGTGTGATGTGTCTGATGTGTGCACTGTGCTTGTGTGATGTGCCTGATGTATGATCTGTGATTGTGTGTGATGTGTCTGATGTGTGGTCTGTGCTTGTGTGATGTGTGCTATGTGCTTGTGTGATGTGTCTGATGTGTGCTCTCTGTTTGTGTGATGTGTCTGATGTGTGCTCTGTGCTTGTGTAATGTGTCTGATGTGTGCTCTGTGCTTGTGTGATGTGTCTGATGTGTGCTCTGTGCTTGTGTAATGTGTCTGATGTGTGCTCTGTGCTTGTTTGATGTGTCTGATGTGTGCTCTGTGGTTGTGTAATGTGTCTGATGTGTGCTATGTGCTTGTGTAATGTGTCTGATTTGTGCTCTGTGCTTGTGTAATGTGTCTGATGTGTGCTCTGTGCTTGGGTAATGTGTCTGATGTGTACTCTGTCCTTGTGTTATGTGTCTGATGTGCGCTCTGTGCTTGTGTAATGTGTCTGATGTGTGCTCTGTGCTTGTGTGATGTGTCTGATGTGTGCTCTGTGCTTGTGTAATGTGTCTGATGTGTACTCTATGCTTGTGTGATGTGTCTGATGTGTGCTCTGTGCTTGTTTGATGTGTCTGATGTGTGCTCTGTGGTTGTGTAATGTGTCTGATGTGTGCTATGTGCTTGTGTAATGTGTCTGATGTGTGCTCTGTGTGATGTACAATGTCTGTGAGGTATGGGGTTTTGTCTACAAAATATGATGTTTTCTGTTGTAACTTTCCAGAAAAATCCAGCCCTCTATGCCAATGCAGGCTGTCAGCTCATGCAGCACCTTCCCCCCTCCTCTTTTCGCCCATGGCTCACTCACACACTGACCAGTGCCCCCCTGCCTGGGCTAGCTCTGAAACCTTAAACCAACTTCCTCTCGAAGAGCAGGGGGAAGGGATCCCTTTGTTCGGAAAAACACAGGCTGTATGCCGGTATATGGGAAACATAAAAGTCATATTACGAAAACCATACCCAGCAGAAATATAAAAATCATATTTCTGCGATCCGAGCAGACCCAGCTTCGCTGTGGTGCCTGTTGCAAAACTCTCGGATGTCCAGAACCTGAGATATGATTTGCGCCCAAATGGACGGTCATATCGCATAGATGTTTGATGTTTTCTTGATGGGCTCATTACGCTGGGAAACATGATACCACTGATGAGTCCATACCAGCTTCTCCCATAAAGTTATAGCTAATCTAAGTTTTGTAGCCAAAACATAACTTGGATAAGAGAGGTGGGATCAACCCAGAATGCACCTCTCCGTGATGTCACATAGGAAAGTCTATAAGGCATTTCCTGGGCAAACCAGCTCAGAACAGCTACAGAGTCGGTGCTGACAAGAACTCCAGATGAATGGAGACGTGTGGCTCCTCCCCCCTTAAAGCCGCATGGTTTGCCTAAGGAACAATATGGAACTGTGAGTGTAATCTCTTTGTTTTCTCCACTTTTATTTTATACCTGTACTGTACATATTTTATGTCTCAATTTTATAGCAACTTTTATCTGTAATCACTGTCCTCTTTCGGAAAATAAATGAAATAATTATTTAGATCTGTCTCCATGCTCTAAGAATCGAACTATACGCCTTTGATAGATAATCGCTACTAATTCAAGGGGTTTGCCACGGACCCTCTTAATTTAACACTGTGAATTAAGTAACCGTGACTGGTGGCAGCGCGTTGTGTACGGCTATTACGGCTTGCTGGCAGTCTAGAAGGGTCTTATATTGCTGGGTAAGGGGCTTCAGCCACAGCATTGATAATTCCCTTACTGCAGAAGCCTAATTGCCGGTTCACAACAGGCAGCCCGTCCGGCGACTAATTATCCTAGGTGCAGTTCCCTGACTGACCTGAGGGTAAGGGGGGCGCCGGAGAGCTGCGAGTTCCAAAGTGGAACTGAGAAAGTGGGATATACATAAATCCCCGCAGTACTTGGAAGATTGATAGCAGTGGTGGGGCATCCAAATTAAACTCCCCCTGCGGCCAATTGTAGAGCGAGATTAGCTTGCTGGATATTTTTGGTCACATGGTGCCAGTGTTGGGATAACTAAGATAAGCCCCACTGCGCCTGTGATAGCCGTGTGCCGGCATTGTGTCACGCCCCTCCGTCCGCTGATACACCCGTGTCAGTGGTGGGACTGTGACATAGTGGTGACACAGGGTCCGCTGTCCGTCGCGTTTTGGTGGCAGCGGGACTCCCGTTAGTGTCGCCCGTAAGTGGACGAACGGCCGTGGGCTGTTCGTCACATATTGGTGGCAGCGGTGGGATAATCCTAGAGCATTAGTGATTTGGTTTGAGCAATCATTCCTCTCACTAAAGACCTGCACGGTTCCTGCGGGAATCCTGCATCATAGGTTTTGGAGAACAGACTCAGTGGTTACTAGTCCTGAGACATTAGTGTGTACTTGCAAGTATCCCCCTCCCGTTTCTTCGTTTTCTTTTTCTATCTTTTATTTGGCAACCATGGCGGCGATGACAGTGGAGTGGTATCAGAAGCAGAAAAAGGACACCCTTGCTGGGTTATGCACGTACCGAGGCATAGACGCCGCAGGCGGAACCAAAGATCGAATGATCGCGGCTCTAGTGCAGCTGGACAACGACCAGAATCCAGCGAGCGCAGAAGTTGGCCCAAGTTGCCATGGGGCTGCAGCAGAGGCTCCACACCTGAGCGCTGGCCCCACATTCAACCAGAACGGGGTGGACCCCTATCTGCAAATGGCCTTGGACGAACTCCCCGCCGAAGACAGGGATGGGCGGGTGAGGCTGATCCAGCAATATCGGCAGGAGGCCCAAGCCGAACGTGAGCGCCATGCAGAAGCTCAGAGGGCCCATGAGCTGGAGATGCTCCAGCGGGGGTGGAATGCCCCCACAGCCCGAAGCCGTGAGCCCAGCAGCGTCCAGACTCCTAAACCCCGGCCAGAGCATTTTCCCGTGATGGAAAAGGATGGGGACTTGGACACGTTCCTGCGAGCCTTTGAGAAAGCCTGCAGACAGTACCAGCTGCCTAGAGACCAATGGGCAAGGTACTTGACCCCAGGGCTAAAAGGCAAAGCCCTGGAGGCATTTGCTTCTCTTCCGCCAGAAGCCGATGACGACTATGACGCCATAAAGCAGGCGCTGATCGCCAAATACCGGCTGACACCTGAGGTATACCGAAAGAAGTTCCGACACCTCCAACGTGGCCCACACGATAGCTACAGTGATGTGGTGCAAGGACTCAGGACCCACTTTGACCAGTGGATCCATGGACTGTCCGTTGAAACCTTTGAGCAGCTACGGGACCTGATGATCAAAGACCAGTTCCTGCATCTCTGCCCAGCTGAGGTCCGACAGTTCATCCTGGACCGCGAACCAACGAACGCGGACAAAGCGGCGCAGATCGCCGACAACCACGAGGCCAACCGGAAGCCCGAGACGCGGAGGCCAGTCGCCACCAGCTGGAAAGGGGGTAAGCCAGCAACCAACCCCAATGCCCCAGCTAGCCGTCCCTCCGGAGGCCCTGTCCCTGTTGCCAACAACAGGCCGGCTACTGACAGTCGCCTGTGTCACCACTGCCAGCGGCCTGGTCACTTCTTTTACACCTGTCCGAACAGGCCGAAGAACCCCCCAGCCAAGGCCCCCGGGCCCAATGCCTCTGTTCTTTTGGTGGGAGGTGTGGTTGGGAGGGCTGACGACAACGTTCAACCTGTTCAGGTGGGGGCCCGTCTTGCTACAGGCCTCAAGGACACCGGGGCTGAACGAACCCTCATCCGTCCTGGACTGGCGGCCCCTGAAGAGTTTGTTGAGGGGAAAACCCTGACTGTCACCGGGATTGGAGGCACCCGTTGTCCCTTGCCAGTGGCACGAGTTTTTCTTGACTGGGGTGCCGGGAGCGGGTTGAGGGAGGTGGGAGTGTCTGAAAATTTGCCCACTGATGTTTTATTGGGGACGGACTTGGGGAGGATGGTTGCATACTATGTCCCTGACACCCTTCCCCAAACTGATAATAAGGGTAACGTTAACCCTGATGATGTTGATGATGGGAAACTGAATGTGTTACCTGCTAATGCCTTGATGAGTAATGATGCAACTAACAACCATTCTTTCCCCAGGTACGATGCTGATGCTGATGTGAATGTACCAAAGCAAACTGATAACCATTCTTCTCCTAGGAAGGATGATGATGATGTTGATGTATCTGTGCCGACTGAACCCGTTAACCCTTTCTTTGAAACGGTAGATGTGTCCACAGGTACCGAGGTGCTCAGCCCCGTCACTCTGCGGAGTGAGACGGCTGAGGAACCCCTGGCAGGAGCAAGCAACGGTGCTCAAGGAAATGGGGAGGTGCATGGGGACCATGAGGAAGGTAATGCCATGCAGCTGACCAGTGCCACCGAGGAAGGTAACTGGCCCATAAGTAGCACTGCTCCTGAAGTGTTGGGGGTGGATGGGGAGGTAGAGCCCAGGGCAGCACCAGCTGGTGGGTCTGCAGAAATCCCCAGGGAGACAGCATACATAGCAGCTGTCACACGCAGTCAGAGTACCCAGATCGCAGGTAACGCACTGTCTTCTGGACCCTCTGCTGCTACAGGAGAGACTGAACCAGAGGTGAACCCAGAGCCGGTTCCAGAGGGTCCCAGTAAAGAGGGGACCCTGACGTCACTTCTGGCAGCCTCCAGCATGGAGTTCCAGGCTGCTCTGCACTCAGATGCCAGCCTGGAGAAATTGAGAGGTCTCGCCGAGACGCCCACCTCCAAGTCTGATAAGGAGAGGGTGTTCTGGGAACGAGGAAGGTTGTACCGGGAGACAGTACCCGGAGATCCTAAAAAGGAGTGGTTGAGGGAAAGACAGCTGGTCGTCCCCTATCAGTTCAGAACTGAGTTGTTGCGGATTGCCCATGAGATTCCACTCGCTGGACACTTGGGGATCAGCAAAACAAAGGCACGGCTGTCTCAACACTTCTATTGGCCCAAGATGGGGACAGATGTAACACACTACTGCCGCTCCTGTGCCACCTGTCAAAAAGTGGGTAAGGCGGGGCCTGCTCTTAAGGCTCCCCTTATTCCTTTGCCGGTGATAGAGGAGCCTTTCCAGAGAATCGCGGTGGACATTGTAGGACCGCTGTCCGTCCCCAGCAGCTCCGGAAAGCGATACATTCTCACCGTGGTAGACTACGCTACCCGGTACCCAGAGGCAGTAGCTCTGTCTTCAACCAGGGCAGATAAGGTGGCGGACGCACTGGTGACCATCTTTTCAAGGGTAGGATTTCCCAGGGAGATGCTTACCGATCAAGGGCCCCAATTCATGTCTCGCCTAATGGAGGCTCTCTGTGAGAAAATGCAGGTGACGCACCTGGTATCGAGTCCGTATCACCCACAGACTAATGGTTTGTGTGAACGCTTCAACGGTACCCTCAAACAGATGCTCCGCATACTGGTTGAGACCCAAGGGCGCGACTGGGAGCGGTACCTCCCACACCTGCTGTTCGCTTACAGAGAAGTTCCGCAGGCCTCGACCGGGTTCTCCCCCTTCGAGCTCCTGTATGGCAGGCGAGTCCGGGGACCCCTTGGGTTGATAAGAGAATCCTGGGAAGATGAGCCAAACCCCACAGAAGTGTCCATCGTGGATTATGTCATGCGCTTCCGTGACAAGATGCAGACCTTGACGCAGTTGGTGCATGACAACATGACGCAGGCTCAGGCTGACCAGAAGCACTGGTACGACCAGAACGCCCGGGAGCGGACCTACCAGGTGGGTCAAAAGGTGTGGGCGCTGGTCCCTGTACCAACGGATAAGCTTCAGGCAGCCTGGGAAGGCCCATACGTCGTCCACCAACAGCTCAACCCGGTCACCTACGTGGTCACGCTTGACCATGCTCGGGGTAGGCGCAAGGCCTTTCACGTCAACATGCTGAAGGCGCACTACGAACGTGAAGCTTGCGTCCAAACGGTCTGCAATCTGCCAGAGGATGGGGAGGAAGATTCCCTCCTGGATATGCTGGCCCAGGCCAAGGCCAATGGGTCCATTGAGGACATGGAGATAAGTGGTTCGCTCACCGTGTCCCAGCGGTTGCAGTTGATGGCCACCCTGGAACTCTTCCGGCCCGTGTTCACCAACCGTCCTGGGAGGACGGAGTTAGCGGTTCATGAGGTGGACACCGGGAATCATGCCCCATTACGGCGAACACCTTATCGGATCTCTGAAACGGTGCAACAAGTCATGCGCCAAGAGATCGATGAGATGTTAAGGCTGGGGGTGATTCGACGGTCAAAAGGTGCGTGGGCTTCACCTGTAGTCCTCGTGCCTAAAAAGGATCGAACCACCCGGTTCTGCGTGGACTACAGGGGGCTCAACGCCATCACAACCTCTGATGCCCACCCGATGCCGCGCATCGAGGATCTGCTCGAGCGGTTGACAAACGCCAACTACATATCCATCATGGATTTGAGTCGGGGATACTGGCAGATTCCCCTGAGCCCTGAGGCGCAGGAGAAATCCGCCTTTATCACCCCCTTTGGACTGTACGAGTCCACGGTCATGCCCTTCGGCATGAAGAATGCCCCTGCCACTTTCCAGCGGATGGTCAACCACCTGCTTCGGGGACTGGAGGAGTACGCCGTGGCGTACTTAGACGATATTGCCGTCTTCAGTTCCACCTGGGAGGAACACCTTCAGCACCTCCAGGAGGTGCTCAAGCGTCTTCACCAGGCAGGCCTGACCATCAAGCCGGGGAAGTGCCAGATAGGCATGCGCAAGGTCCACTACCTGGGGCACCGGGTAGGCGGGGGTTCCATGAGTCCGGAGCCAGAAAAAGTGGACGCAATCGTGTCCTGGCCCACCCCCAGGACCAAGAAACAGGTGAAGTCCTTCTTGGGCACTGCAGGGTACTATAGGCGGTTCGTACAGGACTATAGCGCCCTTGCCAAACCCTTGACTGACCTCACCAAGCAGAGGCTACCCCAAACAGTCAACTGGACAGATGACTGTGAGGCGGCTTTCCAAGCTTTGAAAGCAGCCCTGTGCAACTCTCCAGTGTTGAGAGCAGTCGACAGCAGTCGCCCGTTTCTGGTACAGACCGACGCCAGCGAGTTTGGCCTCGGTGCTGTGCTTAGCCAGGTCGACTCGGGGGACCAAGAGCACCCCGTGTTGTACCTGAGCCGGAAACTTTTGCCGAGGGAAGTGGCATACTCGACCATCGAGAAGGAGTGTCTGGCCATGGTGTGGGCACTGCAGCGTTTGCAGCCCTACCTGTATGGGCGCGCCTTCACGGTGGTAACCGACCACAACCCTCTGAGCTGGTTGCACACAGTGTCCGGAACCAATGGAAGGTTGCTCCGCTGGAGCCTTGCCCTTCAACAGTACGATTTTACTGTAAAACACAGGAAGGGCAGCGAAAACGGCAATGCCGATGGGTTGTCCCGCCGGGGCGAACCCGCTGAGGTGCGCATGGCCGATTACCGAGAGGTAATGCCTCCTTAGCGCCCTCTTAAGGGGGGAGGTGTGATGTACAATGTCTGTGAGGTATGGGGTTTTGTCTACAAAATATGATGTTTTCTGTTGTAACTTTCCAGAAAAATCCAGCCCTCTATGCCAATGCAGGCTGTCAGCTCATGCAGCACCTTCCCCCCTCCTCTTTTCGCCCATGGCTCACTCACACACTGACCAGTGCCCCCCTGCCTGGGCTAGCTCTGAAACCTTAAACCAACTTCCTCTCGAAGAGCAGGGGGAAGGGATCCCTTTGTTCGGAAAAACACAGGCTGTATGCCGGTATATGGGAAACATAAAAGTCATATTACGAAAACCATACCCAGCAGAAATATAAAAATCATATTTCTGCGATCCGAGCAGACCCAGCTTCGCTGTGGTGCCTGTTGCAAAACTCTCGGATGTCCAGAACCTGAGATATGATTTGCGCCCAAATGGACGGTCATATCGCATAGATGTTTGATGTTTTCTTGATGGGCTCATTACGCTGGGAAACATGATACCACTGATGAGTCCATACCAGCTTCTCCCATAAAGTTATAGCTAATCTAAGTTTTGTAGCCAAAACATAACTTGGATAAGAGAGGTGGGATCAACCCAGAATGCACCTCTCCGTGATGTCACATAGGAAAGTCTATAAGGCATTTCCTGGGCAAACCAGCTCAGAACAGCTGCAGAGTCGGTGCTGACAAGAACTCCAGATGAATGGAGACGTGTGGCTCCTCCCCCCTTAAAGCCGCATGGTTTGCCTAAGGAACAATATGGAACTGTGAGTGTAATCTCTTTGTTTTCTCCACTTTTATTTTATACCTGTACTGTACATATTTTATGTCTCAATTTTATAGCAACTTTTATCTGTAATCACTGTCCTCTTTCGGAAAATAAATGAAATAATTATTTAGATCTGTCTCCATGCTCTAAGAATCGAACTATACGCCTTTGATAGATAATCGCTACTAATTCAAGGGGTTTGCCACGGACCCTCTTAATTTAACACTGTGAATTAAGTAACCGTGACTGGTGGCAGCGCGTTGTGTACGGCTATTACGGCTTGCTGGCAGTCTAGAAGGGTCTTATATTGCTGGGTAAGGGGCTTCAGCCACAGCATTGATAATTCCCTTACTGCAGAAGCCTAATTGCCGGTTCACAACAGGCAGCCCGTCCGGCGACTAATTATCCTAGGTGCAGTTCCCTGACTGACCTTAGGGTAAGGGGGGCGCCGGAGAGCTGCGAGTTCCAAAGTGGAACTGAGAAAGTGGGATATACATAAATCCCCGCAGTACTTGGAAGATTGATAGCAGTGGTGGGGCATCCAAATTAAACTCCCCCTGCGGCCAATTGTAGAGCGAGATTAGCTTGCTGGATATTTTTGGTCACATGGTGCCAGTGTTGGGATAACTAAGATAAGCCCCACTGCGCCTGTGATAGCCGTGTGCCGGCATTGTGTCACGCCCCTCCGTCCGCTGATACACCCGTGTCAGTGGTGGGACTGTGACGTGGTGACACAGGGTCCGCTGTCCGTCGCGTTTTGGTGGCAGCGGGACTCCCGTTAGTGTCGCCCGTAAGTGGACGAACGGCCGTGGGCTGTTCGTCACACTCTGTGCTTGTGTGATGTGTCTGATGTGTGCTCTGTGCTTGGGTAATATGTCTGATGTGTACTCTGTCCTTGTGTGATGTGTCTGATGTGCGCTCTGTGCTTGGGTAATGTGTCTGATGTGTGTTCTTTGCTTGTGTGATATGTCTGATGTGTTCACTGTGCTTGTGTGATGTGTCTTATATGTGGGCTGTGCTTGTGTGATGTGTCTGATGAGTGTTCTGTGCTTGTGTTATATGTCTGATGTGCGCTCTGTGCTTGTGTGATGTGTCTGATGTGCGCTCTGTGCTTGTGTGATGTGACTGATGTGTGCTCTGTGCTTGTGTGATGTGACTGATGTGTGCTCTGTGCTTGTGTGATGTGACTGATGTGTGCTCTGTGCTTGTGTGATGTGACTGATGTGTGCTCTGCACTTGTGTGATGTGTGATGTGTGTTCTGTGCTTGTGTGATGTGTCTGATGTGTGTTCTGTGCTTGTGTGATGTGTCTGATGTGTGCTCTGTGTTTGTGTGATGTGTCTGATGTGTGCTCTGTTCTTGTGTGATGTGTCTGATGTGTGCTCTGTGTTTGTGTGATGTGTCTGATGTGTGCTCTGTGCTAGGGTAATGTGTCTGGTGTGTGCTATGTGCTTGTGTGATGTGTCTGATGTGTGCTCTGTGTTTGTGTGATGTGTCTGATGTGTGCTCTGTGTTTGTGTGATGTGTCTGATGTGTGCTCTGTGTTTGTGTGATTTGTCTGATGTGTGCTCTATGCTTGTGTGATATGTCTGATGTGTGCTCTGTGCTAGGGTAATGTGTCTGGTGTGTGCTATGTGCTTGTGTGATGTGTCTGATGTGTGCTCTGTGCTTGTGTAATGTGTCTGATGTGTGCTATATGCTTGTGTGATGTGTCTGATGTGTACTCTGTCCTTGTGTGATGTGTCTGATGTGTGCTCTGTGCTTGTGTGATGTGTATGATGTGTGTTCTGTACTTGTGTGATGTGTGCTCTGTACTTGTGTGATGTGTCGGATGTGGGCTCTGTACTTGTGTGATGTGTCTGATGTGTGCTCTGTGTTTGTGTGATGTGTCTGATGTGTGCTCTGTGCTTGTGTAATGGGTCTGATGTGTGCTCTGTGCTTGTGTGATGTGTCTGATGTGTGCTCTATGCTTGTGTGATGTGTCTGATGTGTGCTTTGTGCTTGGTGATGTGTCTGATGTGTGCTCTGTTCTTGTGTGATGTGTCTGATGTGTGCTCTGGACTTGTGTGATGTGTCTGATGTGTGCTATGTGCTTGGGTGATGTGTCTGATGTGTGCTCTGTTCTTGTGTGATGTGTCTGATGTGTGCTCTGTGCTTGCGTAATGTGTCTGATGTGTGCTTTGTACTTGTGTGATGTGTCTCATGTGTGCTTTGTGCTTGGTGACGTGTCTGATGTGTGCTCTGTGTTTGTGTGATGTGTCTGATGTGTACTCTGTGCTTGTGTGATGTGTCTGATGTGTGCTCTGTGCTTGGGTGATGTGTCTGATGTGTGTTCTGCGCTTGTGTGATGTGTCTGATGTGTGCTCTGTGCTTGTGTGATGTGTCTGATGTGTGCTCTGTCCTTGTGTGATGTGTCTGATGTGTGTTCTGTGCTTGTGTGATGTGTCTGATGTGTGCTCTGTCCTTGTATGATGTGTCTGATGTGTGCTCTGTCCTTGTGTGATGTGTCTGATGTGTTCTCTGTGTTTGTGTGATGTGTCTGATGTGTGCTCTGTGCTAGGGTAATGTGTCTGGTGTGTGCTATGTGCTTGTGTGATGTGTCTGATGTGTGCTCTGTGCTTGTATAATGTGTCTGATGTGTGCTATATGCTTGTGTGATGTGTCTGATGTGTAATCTGTCCTTGTGTGATGTGCCTGATGTGTGCTCTGTGCTTGGGTGATGTGTCTGATGTGTGTTCTGCGCTTGTGTGATGTGTCTGATGTGTGCTCTGTGCTTGTGTGATGTGTCTGATGTGTGCTCTGTGCTTGTGTGATGTGTCTGATGTGTGCTCTGTGCTCGTGTAATGTGTCTGATGTGTGTTCTGTGCTGGTGTGATGTGTCTGATGTGTGCTCTGTCCTTGTGTGATGTGTCTGATGTGTGCTCTGTGCTTGTGTGATGTGTCTGATGTGAGTTCTGTGCTTGTGTGATGTGTCTGATGTGTGCTCTGTCCTTGTGTGATGTGTCTGATGTGTGCTCTGTGCTTGTGTGATGTGTCTGATGTGTGCTAGGTGCTTGGGTGATGTGTCTGATGTGTGCTCTGTTCTTATGTGATGTGTCTGATGTGTGCTCTGCACTTGTGTGATGTGTCTGATGTGTGTTCTGTGCTTGTGTGATGTGTCTGATGTGTGCTCTGTGCTTGTGTGATGTGTCTGATGTGTGCTCTGTGCTTGTGTGATGTGTCTGATGTGTGCTCTGTGCTTGTGTGATGTGTCTGATGTGAGTTCTGTGCTTGTGTGATGTGTCTGATGTGTGCTCTGTGCTTGTGTGATGTGTCTGATGTGTGCTCTGTTCTTATGTGATGTGTCTGATGTGTGCTCTGCACTTGTGTGATGTGTCTGATGTGTGTTCTGTGCTTGTGTGATGTGTCTGATGTGTGCTCTATGCTTGTGTGATGTGTCTGATGTGTGCTCTGTGCTTGTGTGATGTGTCTGATGTGTGCTCTGTGCTTGTGTGATGTGTCTGATGTGAGTTCTGTGCTTGTGTGATGTGTCTGATGTGTGCTCTGTCCTTGTGTGATGTGTCTGATGTGTGCTCTGTGCTTGTGTGATGTGTCTGATGTGTGCTCTGTGCTTGTGTGATGTGTCTGATGTGAGTTCTGTGCTTGTGTAATGTGTCTGATGTGTGCTCTGTCCTTGTGTGATGTGTCTGATGTGTGCTCTGTGCTTGTGTGATGTGTCTGATGTGAGTTCTGTGCTTGTGTGATGTGTCTGATGTGTGCTCTGTCCTTGTGTGATGTGTCTGATGTGTGCTCTGTGCTTGTGTGATGTGTCTGATGTGTGCTAGGTGCTTGGGTGATGTGTCTGATGTGTGTTCTGTGCTTGTGTGATGTGTCTGATGTGTGCTCTATGCTTGTGTGATGTGTCTGATGTGTGCTCTGTGCTTGTGTGATGTGTCTGATGTGTGGGCTGTGCTCGTATGATGTGTCTGATGTGAGTTCTGTTCTTGTGTGATGTGTCTGATGTGTGCTCTGGACTTGTGTGATGTGTCTGATGTGTGCTCTGTTCTTATGTGATGTGTCTGATGTGTGCTCTGTCCTTGTGTGATGTGTCTGATGTGTGCTCTGTGCTTGTGTGATGTGTCTGATGTGTGCTCTGTGCTTGTGTGATGTGTCTGATGTGTGTTCTGTGCTTGTGTAATGTGTCTGATGTGTGCTCTGTCCTTGTGTGATGTGTCTGATGTGTGCTCTGTGCTTGTGTGATGTGTCTGATGTGAGTTCTGTGCTTGTGTGATGTGTCTGATGTGTGCTCTGTCCTTGTGTGATGTGTCTGATGTGTGCTCTGTGCTTGTGTGATGTGTCTGATGTGTGCTAGGTGCTTGGGTGATGTGTCTGATGTGTGTTCTGTGCTTGTGTGATGTGTCTGATGTGTGCTCTGTGCTTGTGTGATGTGTCTGATGTGTGGGCTGTGCTCGTATGATGTGTCTGATGTGAATTCTGTTCTTGTGTGATGTGTCTGATGTGTGCTCTGGACTTGTGTGATGTGTCTGATGTGTGCTCTGTTCTTATGTGATGTGTCTGATGTGTGCTCTGCACTTGTGTGATGTGTCTGATGTGTGTTCTGTGCTTGTGTGATGTGTCTGATGTGTGCTCTATGCTTGTGTGATGTGTCTGATGTGTGCTCTGTGCTTGTGTGATGTGTCTGATGTGTGCTCTGTGCTTGTGTGATGTGTCTGATGTGCGCTCTGTGCTTGTGTGATGTGTGTTCTGTGCTTGTGTGATGTGTCTGATGTGTGCTCTGTGCTTGTGTGATGTGTCTGATGTGTGCTATGTGCTTGGGTGAGATGTCTGATGTGTACTCTGTCCTTGTGTGATGTGTCTGATGTGTGCACTGTGCTTGTGTAATGTGTCTGATGTGTGCTCGGTGCTTGTGTGATGTGTCTGATGTGTGCTATGTGCTTGTGTGATGTGTCTGATGTGTGTTCTGTGCTTGTGTGATGTGTCTGATGTGTGCTATGTGCTTGTGTAATGTGTCTGATGTGTGCACTTTGCTTGTGTGATGTGCCTGATGTGTGCACTTTGCTTGTGTGATGTGCCTGATGTGTGCTCTGTGCTTGTGTGATGTGTCTGATGTGTGCTCTGTGCTTGTGTGATGTGTCTGATGTGTGCACTGTGCTTGTGTGATGTGTCTGATGTGTGTTCTGTGCTTGTGTGATATGTCTGATGTGTGCTCTGTGCTTGTGTGATGTGTCTGATTTGTGCTCTGTGCTTGTGTGATGTGTCTGATGTGTGTTCTGTGCTTGTGTGATGTGTCTGATGTGTGCTCTGTGCCTGTGTGATGTGTCTGATGTGTGTTCTGGGTTTATGTGATGTGTCTGATTTGTGCTCTGTGCTTGTGTGATGTGTCTGATGTGTGCTCTGTGCTTGTGTGATGTGTCTGATGTGTGCTCTGTGCTTGTGTGATGTGTCTGATGTGTGCTATGTGCTTGTGTAATGTGTTTGATGTGTGCTCTGTGCTTGTGTGATGTGTCTGATGTGTGCACTGTGCTTGTGTAATGTGTCTGATGTGTGCTCTGTGCTTGTGTGATGTGTCTGATGTGTGCTATGTGCTTGTGTAATGTGTTTGATGTGTGCTCTGTGCTTGTGTGATGTGTCTGATGTGTGCTCTATGCTTGTGTGATGTGTCTGGTGTGTGTTCTGTGCTTGTATGATGTGTCTGATGTGTGCTCTGTGCTTGTGTGATGTGTCTGGTGTGTGCTCTGTGCTTGTGTGATGTGTCTGATGTGTGTTCTGTGCTTGTGTGATGTGTCTGATGTGTGCACTGTGCTTGTGTGATGTGTCTGATGTGCGTTCTGCGCTTGTGTGATGTGTCTGATGTGTGCTCTGTGCTTGTGAGATGTGTCTGATGTGTGTTCTGTGCTTGTGTGATGTGTCTGATGTGTGCACTGTGCTTGTGTGATGTGCCTGATGTGTGATCTGTGCTTGTGTGATGTGTCTGATGTGTGGTCTGTGCTTGTGTGATGTGTGGTATTTGCTTGTGTGATGTGTCTGATGTGTGCTCTCTGCTTGTGTGATGTGTCTGATGTGTGCTCTGTGCTTGTGTGATGTGTCTGATGTGCTCTCTTTGCTTGTGTGATGTGTCTGATGTGCTCTCTTTGCTTGTGTGATGTGTCTGATGTGTGTTCTGTGCTTGTGTGATGTGTCTGATGTGTGCTCTGTGCTTGTGTGATATGTCTGATGTGTGCTCTGTGCTTGTGTGATGTGTCTGATGTGTGCTCTGTGTTTGTGTGATGTGTCTGATGTGTGTTCTGTGCTTGTGTGATGTGTTTGATGTGTGCTCTGTCCTTGTGTGATGTGTCTGATGTGTGCTCTGTGCTAGGGTAATGTGTCTGATGTGTGCTCTGTTCTTGTGTAATGTGTCTGATGTGTGCTCTGCACTTGTGTGATGTGTCTGATGTGTGTTCTGTGCTTGTGTGATGTGTCTGATGTGTGTTCTGTGCTTGTGTGATGTGTCTGATGTGTGCTATGTGCTTGTGTGATGTGTCTGATGTGTGCTCTGTGTTTGTGTGATGTGTCTGATGTGTGCTCTGTTCTTGTGTGATGTGTCTGATGTGTGCTCTGTGTTTGTGTGATGTGTCTGATGTGTGCTCTGTGCTTGTGTGATGTGTCTGATGTGTGCTCTGTGCTTGTGTGATGTGTCTGATGTGTGATTTGTACTTGTGTGATGTGTCTGATGTGTGCTTTGTGCTTGGTGATGTGTCTGATGTGTGCTATGTGTTTGTGTGATGTGTCTGATGTGTGCTCTGTGTTTGTGTGATGTGTCTGATGTTTGCTCCATGCTTGTGTGATATGTCTGATGTGTGCTCTGTGCTAGGTAATGTGTCTGGTGTGTGCTATGTGCTTGTGTGATGTGTCTGATGTGTGCTATGTGCTTGTGTGATGTGTCTGATGTGTACTCTGTCCTTTTGTGATGTGTCTGATGTGTGCTCTGTGCTTGTGTGATGTGTATGATGTGTGTTCTGTACTTGTGTAATGTGTCTGATGTGTGCGCTGTGCTTGTGTGATGTGTATGATGTGTGCTCTTTGCTTGTGTGATGTGTCTGATGTGTGTTCTGTGCTTGTGTGATGTGTCTGATGTGTGCTCTGTGCGTGTGATGTGTCTGATGTGTGCTCTGTCCTTGTGTGATGTGTCTGATGTGTGCACTGTGCTTGTGTAATGTGTCTGATGTGTGTTCTGTGCTTGTGTGATGTGTCTGATGTGTGCTCTGTGCTTGTGTGATGTGTCTGATGTGTGTTCTGTGCTTGTGTGATGTGTCTGATGTGCATTCTGCGCTTGTGTGATGTGTCTGATGTGTGCTATGTGCTTGTGTGATGTGTCTGATGTGTGTTCTGTGCTTTTGTGATGTGTCTGATGTGTGCTCTGTGCTTGTGTGATGCGTCTGATTTGCGCTCTGTGCTTGTGTGATGTGTGTTCTGTGCTTGTGTGATGTGTCTGATGTGTGCTCTGTGCTTGTGTGATGTGTCTGATGTGTGCTATGTGCTTGGGTGAGATGTCTGATGTGTACTCTGTCCTTGTGTGATGTGTCTGATGTGTGCACTGTGCTTGTGTAATGTGTCTGATGTGTGCTCTGTGCTTGTGTGATGTGTCTGATGTGTACTATGTGCTTGTGTGATGTGTCTGATGTATGCTCTGTGATGTGTCTGATGTGTGTTCTGTGCTTGTGTGATGTGTCAAATGTGTTCTATGCTTGTGTGATGTGCCTGATGTGTGTTCTGTGCTTGTGTGATGTGTCTGATGTGTGCACTTTGCTTGTGTGATGTGCCTGATGTGTGCTCTGTGCTTGTGTGATGTGTCTGATGTGTGCTCTGTGCTTGTGTGATGTGTCTGATGTGTGCTCTGTGCTTGTGTGATGTGTCTGATGTGTGCTCTGTGCTTGTGTAATGTGTCTGATGTGTGCTCTGTGCTTGTGTGATGTGTCTGATATGTGCTCTGTGCTTGTGTAATGTGTCTGATGTGTGCACTGTGCTTGTGTGATGTGTCTGATATGTGCTCTGTGCTTGTGTAATGTGTCTGATGTGTGCACTGTGCTTGTGTGATGTGTCTGATATGTGCTCTGTGCTTGTGTAATGTGTCTGATGTGTGCTCTGTGCTTGTGTGATGTGTCTGATATGTGCTCTGTGCTTGTGTAATGTGTCTGATGTGTGCACTGTGCTTGTGTGATGTGTCTGATGTGTGCTCTCTGCTTGTGTGATGTGTCTGATGTGTGCTCTGTGCTTGTGTAATGTGTGTGATGTGTGCTCTGTGCTTGTGTGATGTGTCTGATATGTGCTCTGTGCTTGTGTAATGTGTCTGATGTGTGCACTGTGCTTGTGTGATGTGTCTGATGTGTGTTCTGTGCTTGTGTGATGTGCCTGATGTGTGCTCTGTGCTTGTGTGATGTGTCTGATGTGTGCTCTGTGCTTGTGTGATGTGTCTGATGTGTGCTCTGTCCTTGTGTGATGTGTCTGATGTGTGCACTGTGCTTGTGTAATGTGTCTGATGTGTGCTCTGTGCTTGTGTGATGTGTCTGATGTGTGCTCTGTGCTTGTGTGATGTGTCTGATGTGTGTTCTGTGCTTGTGTGATGTGTCTGATGTGCATTCTGCGCTTTTGTGATGTGTCTGATGTGTGCTATGTGCTTGTGTGATGTGTCTGATGTGTGCTCTGTGCTTGTGAGATGTGTCTGATGTGTGTTCTGTGCTTGTGTGATGTGTCTGATGTGTGCTCTGTGCTTGTGTGATGTGTCTGATGTGTGCTCTGTGCTTGTGTGATGTGTCTGATGTGTGGTCTGTGCTTGTGTGATGTGTCTGATGTGTGCTATGCGCTTGTGTGATGTGTCTGATGTGTGCTCTGTGCTTGTGAGATGTGTCTGATGTGTGTTCTGTGCTTGTGTGATGTGTCTGATGTGTGCTCTGTGCTTGTGTGATGTGTCTGATGTGTGCTCTCTGCTTGTGTGATGTGTCTGATGTGCATTCTGCGCTTGTGTGATGTGTCTGATGTGTGCTATGTGCTTGTGTGATGTGTCTGATGTGTGTTCTGTGCTTGTGTGATGTGTCTGATGTGTGCTCTGTGCTTGTGAGATGTGTCTGATGTGTGCTCTGTGCTTGTGTGATGTGTCTGATGTGTGCTATGCGCTTGTGTGATGTGTCTGATGTGTGCTCTCTGCTTGTGTGATGTGTCTGATGTGTGCTCTGTGCGTGTGTGATGTGTCTGATGTGTGCTTTGTGCTTGTGTAATGTGTCTGATGTGTGCTATGTGCTTGTGTGATGTGTCTGATGTGTGCTCTCTGCTTGTGTGATGTGTCTGATGTGTGCACTGTGCTTGTGTGATGTGCCTGATGTGTGCTCTGTGCTTGTGTGATGTGTCTGATATGTGATCTATGCTTGTGTGATGTGTCTGATGTGTGTTGTGTGCTTGTGTGATGTGTCTGATGTGTGCTCTGTGCTTGTGTGATGTGTCTGATGTGCGCTCTGTGCTTGTGTGATGTGTCTGATGTGTGCTCTGTGCTTGTGTGATGTGTCTGATGTGTGCTCTGCACTTCTGTGATGTGTCTGATGTGTGTTCTGTGCTTGTGTGATGTGTCTGATGTGTGTTCTGTGTGACGAACAGCCCACCGCCGTTCGTCTACTTACGGGCGACACTAACGGGGGTCCCGCTGCCACCAAAACGCGACGGACAGCGGACCCTGTGTCACCACTATGTCACGATCCCACCACTGACACCGGTGTATCAGCGGACGGAGGGACGTGACACAATGCCGGCACACGGCTATCACAGGCGCAGTGGGGCTTATCTTAGTTATCCCACCGCTGCCACCAATATGTGACGAACAGCCCACCGCCGTTCGTCCACTTACGGGCGACACTAACGGGAGTCCCGCTGCCACCAAAACGCGACGGACAGCGGACCCTGTGTCACCACTATGTCACAGTCCCACCACTGACACGGGTGTATCAGCGGACGGAGGGGCGTGACACAATGCCGGCACACGGCTATCACAGGCGCAGTGGGGCTTATCTTAGTTATCCCAACACTGGCACCATGTGACCAAAAATATCCAGCAAGCTAATCTCGCTCTACAATTTGCCGCAGGGGGAGTTTAATTTGGATGCCCCACCACTGCTATCAATCTTCCAAGTTCTGCGGGGATTTGTGTATATCCCACTTTCCCAGTTCCACTTTGGAACTCGCAGCTCTCCGGCGCCCCCCTTACCCTCAGGTCAGTCAGGGAACTGCACCTAGGATAATTAGTCGCCGGACGGGCTGCCTGTTGTGAACCGGCAATTAGGCTTCTGCAGTAAGGGAATTATCAATGCTGTGGCTGAAGCCCCTTACTCAGCAATATAAGACCCTTCTAGACTGCCAGCAAGCCGTAATAGCCGTACACAACGCGCTGCCACCAGTCACGGTTACTTAATTCACAGTGTTAAATTAAGAGGGTCCGTGGCAAACCCCTTGAATTAGTAGCGATTATCTATCAAAGGCGTATAGTTCGATTCTTAGAGCATGGAGACAGATCTAAATAATTTCATTTATTTTCCGAAAGAGGACAGTGATTACAGATAAAAGTTGCTATAAAATTGAGACATAAAATATGTACAGTACAGGTATAAAATAAAAGTGGAGAAAACAAAGAGATTACACTCACAGTTCCATATTGTTCCTTAGGCAGACCATGCGGCTTTAAGGGGGGAGGAGCCACACGTCTCCATTCATCTGGAGTTCTTGTCAGCACCGACTCTGCAGCTGTTCTGAGCTGGTTTGCCCAGGAAATGCCTTATAGACTTTCCTATGTGACATCACGGAGAGGTGCATTCTGGGTTGATCCCACCTCTCTTATCCAAGTTATGTTTTGGCTACAAAACTTAGATTAGCTATAACTTTATGGGAGAAGCTGGTATGGACTCATCAGTGGTATCATGTTTCCCAGCGTAATGAGCCCATCAAGAAAACATCAAACATCTATGCGATATGACCGTCCATTTGGGCGCAAATCATATCTCATGTTCTGGACATCCGAGAGTTTTGCAACAGGCACCACAGCGAAGCTGGGTCTGCTCGGATCGCAGAAATATGATTTTTATATTTCTGCTGGGTATGGTTTTCGCGGGACAATCCCTTATTGTTTTATTCAAACTCCTGGTTTCAAACAAAGAGTTTAGTTCCCGCACTTTTTTTTCTCTTTCAGCTGAGAGAAGCCAAATGGTGTGAGGAAGATGGTCTAGCTAATTAACATTCCTGCTCTTCCAGAGGAAGTGGTTTAAGGTTTCAGAGCTAGCCCAGGCAGGGGGGCACTGGTCAGTGTGTGAGTGAGCCATGGGCGAAAAGAGGAGGGGGGAAGGTGCTGCATGAGCTGACAGCCTGCATTGGCATAGAGGGCTGGATTTTTCTGGAAAGTTACAACAGAAAACATCATATTTTGTAGACAAAACCCCATACCTCACAGACATTGTACATCACACCTCCCCCCTTAAGAGGGCGCTAAGGAGGCATTACCTCTCGGTAATCGGCCATGCGCACCTCAGCGGGTTCGCCCCGGCGGGACAACCCATCGGCATTGCCGTTTTCGCTGCCCTTCCTGTGTTTTACAGTGAAGTCGTACTGTTGAAGGGCAAGGCTCCAGCGGAGCAACCTTCCATTGGTTCCGGACACTGTGTGCAACCAGCTCAGAGGGTTGTGGTCGGTTACCACCGTGAAGGCGCGCCCATACAGGTAGGGCTGCAAACGCTGCAGTGCCCACACCATGGCCAGACACTCCTTCTCGATGGTCGAGTATGCCACTTCCCTCGGCAAAAGTTTCCGGCTCAGGTACAACACGGGGTGCTCTTGGTCCCCCGAGTCGACCTGGCTAAGCACAGCACCGAGGCCAAACTCGCTGGCGTCGGTCTGTACCAGAAACGGGCGACTGCTGTCGACTGCTCTCAACACTGGAGAGTTGCACAGGGCTGCTTTCAAAGCTTGGAAAGCCGCCTCACAGTCATCTGTCCAGTTGACTGTTTGGGGTAGCCTCTGCTTGGTGAGGTCAGTCAAGGGTTTGGCAAGGGCGCTATAGTCCTGTACGAACCGCCTATAGTACCCTGCAGTGCCCAAGAAGGACTTCACCTGTTTCTTGGTCCTGGGGGTGGGCCAGGACACGATTGCGTCCACTTTTTCTGGCTCCGGACTCATGGAACCCCCGCCTACCCGGTGCCCCAGGTAGTGGACCTTGCGCATGCCTATCTGGCACTTCCCCGGCTTGATGGTCAGGCCTGCCTGGTGAAGACGCTTGAGCACCTCCTGGAGGTGCTGAAGGTGTTCCTCCCAGGTGGAACTGAAGACGGCAATATCGTCTAAGTACGCCACGGCGTACTCCTCCAGTCCCCGAAGCAGGTGGTTGACCATCCGCTGGAAAGTGGCAGGGGCATTCTTCATGCCGAAGGGCATGACCGTGGACTCGTACAGTCCAAAGGGGGTGATAAAGGCGGATTTCTCCTGCGCCTCAGGGCTCAGGGGAATCTGCCAGTATCCCCGACTCAAATCCATGATGGATATGTAGTTGGCGTTTGTCAACCGCTCGAGCAGATCCTCGATGCGCGGCATCGGGTGGGCATCAGAGGTTGTGATGGCGTTGAGCCCCCTGTAGTCCACGCAGAACCGGGTGGTTCGATCCTTTTTAGGCACGAGGACTACAGGTGAAGCCCACGCACCTTTTGACCGTCGAATCACCCCCAGCCTTAACATCTCATCGATCTCTTGGCGCATGACTTGTTGCACCGTTTCAGAGATCCGATAAGGTGTTCGCCGTAATGGGGCATGATTCCCGGTGTCCACCTCATGAACCGCTAACTCCGTCCTCCCAGGACGGTTGGTGAACACGGGCCGGAAGAGTTCCAGGGTGGCCATCAACTGCAACCGCTGGGACACGGTGAGCGAACCACTTATCTCCATGTCCTCAATGGACCCATTGGCCTTGGCCTGGGCCAGCATGTCCAGGAGGGAATCTTCCTCCCCATCCTCTGGCAGATTGCAGACCGGTAGGACGCAAGCTTCACGTTCGTAGTGCGCCTTCAGCATGTTGACGTGAAAGGCCTTGCGCCTACCCCGAGCATGGTCAAGCGTGACCACGTAGGTGACCGGGTTGAGCTGTTGGTGGACGACGTATGGGCCTTCCCAGGCTGCCTGAAGCTTATCCGTTGGTACAGGGACCAGCGCCCACACCTTTTGACCCACCTGGTAGGTCCGCTCCCGGGCGTTCTGGTCGTACCAGCGCTTCTGGTCAGCTTGAGCCTGCGTCATGTTGTCATGCACCAACTGCGTCAAGGTCTGCATCTTGTCACGGAAGCGCATGACATAATCCACGATGGACACTTCTGTGGGGTTTGGCTCATCTTCCCAGGATTCTCTTATCAACCCAAGGGGTCCCCGGACTCGCCTGCCATACAGGAGCTCGAAGGGGGAGAACCCGGTCGAAGCCTGCGGAACTTCTCTGTAAGCGAACAGCAGGTGTGGGAGGTACCGCTCCCAGTCGCGCCCTTGGGTCTCAACCAGTATGCGGAGCATCTGTTTGAGGGTACCGTTGAAACGTTCACACAAACCGTTAGTCTGTGGGTGATACGGACTCGATACCAAGTGCGTCACCTGCATTTTCTCACAGAGAGCCTCCATTAGGCGAGACATGAATTGGGGCCCTTGATCGGTAAGCATCTCCCTGGGAAATCCTACCCTTGAAAAGATGGTCACCAGTGCGTCAGCCACCTTATCTGCCCTGGTTGAAGACAGAGCTACTGCCTCTGGGTACCGGGTAGCGTAGTCTACCACGGTGAGAATGTATCGCTTTCCGGAGCTGCTGGGGACGGACAGCGGTCCTACAATGTCCACCGCGATTCTCTGGAAAGGCTCCTCTATCACCGGCAAAGGAATAAGGGGAGCCTTAAGAGCAGGCCCCGCCTTACCCACTTTTTGACAGGTGGCACAGGAGCGGCAGTAGTGTGTTACATCTGTCCCCATCTTGGGCCAATAGAAGTGTTGAGACAGCCGTGCCTTTGTTTTGCTGATCCCCAAGTGTCCAGCGAGTGGAATCTCATGGGCAATCCGCAACAACTCAGTTCTGAACTGATAGGGGACGACCAGCTGTCTTTCCCTCAACCACTCCTTTTTAGGATCTCCGGGTACCGTCTCCCGGTACAACCTTCCTCGTTCCCAGAACACCCTCTCCTTATCAGACTTGGAGGTGGGCGTCTCGGCGAGACCTCTCAATTTCTCCAGGCTGGCATCTGAGTGCAGAGCAGCCTGGAACTCCATGCTGGAGGCTGCCAGAAGGGACGTCAGGGTCCCCTCTTTACTGGGACCCTCTGGAACCGGCTCTGGGTTCACCTCTGGTTCAGTCTCTCCTGTAGCAGCAGAGGGTCCAGAAGACAGTGCGTTACCTGCGATCTGGGCACTCTGACTGCGTGTGACAGCTGCTATGTATGCTGTCTCCCTGGGGATTTCTGCAGACCCACCAGCTGGTGCTGCCCTGGGCTCTACCTCCCCATCCACCCCCAACACTTTAGGAGCAGTGCTACTTATGGGCCAGTTACCTTCCTCGGTGGCACTGGTCAGCTGCATGGCATTACCTTCCTCATGGTCCCCATGCACCTCCCCATTCTCTTGAGCACCGTTGCTTGCTCCTGCTAGGGGTTCCTCAGCCGTCTCACTCCGCAGAGTGACGGGGCTGAGCACCTCGGTACCTGTGGACACATCTACCGTTTCAAAGAAAGGGTTAACGGGTTCAGTCGGCACAGATACATCAACATCATCATTCCTAGGAAAAGAATGGTTATCAGTTTGCTTTGGTACAATCACATCAGCATCATACCTTGGGAAAGAATGGTTGTTAGTTGCATCATTACTCATCAAGGCATTAGCAGGTAACACATTCAGTTTCCCATCATCAACATCATCAGGGTTAACGTTACCCTTATTATCAGTTTGGGGAAGGGTGTCAGGGACATAGTATGCAACCATCCTCCCCAAGTCAGTCCCCAATAAAACATCAGTGGGCAAATTTTCAGACACTCCCACCTCCCTCAACCCGCTCCCAGCACCCCAATAGAGATAAACTCGTGCCACTGGCAAGGGACAACGGGTGCCTCCAATCCCGGTGACAGTCAGGGTTTTCCCCTCAACAAACTCTTCAGGGGCCGCCAGTCCAGGACGGATGAGGGTTCGTTCAGCCCCGGTGTCCTTGAGGCCTGTAGCAAGACGGGCCCCCACCTGAACAGGTTGAACGTTGTCGTCAGCCCTCCCAACCACACCTCCCACCAAAAGAACAGAGGCGTTGGGCCCGGGGGCCTTGGCTGGGGGGTTCTTCGGCCTGTTCGGACAGGCGTAAAAGAAGTGACCAGGCCGCTGGCAGTGGTGACACAGGCGACTGTCAGTAGCCGGCCTGTTGTTGGCAACAGGGACAGGGCCTCCGGAGGGACGGCCAGCTGGGGCATTGGGGTTGGTTGCTGGCTTACCCCCTTTCCAGCTGGTGGTGACTGGCCTCCGCGTCTCGGGCTTCCGGTTGGCCTCGTGGTTGTCGGCGATCTGCGCCGCTTTGTCCGCGTTCGTTGGTTCGCGGTCCAGGATGAACTGTCGGACCTCAGCTGGGCAGAGATGCAGGAACTGGTCTTTGATCATCAGGTCCCGTAGCTGCTCAAAGGTTTCAACGGACAGTCCATGGATCCACTGGTCAAAGTGGGTCCTGAGTCCTTGCACCACATCACTGTAGCTATCGTGTGGGCCACGTTGGAGGTGTCGGAACTTCTTTCGGTATACCTCAGGTGTCAGCCGGTATTTGGCGATCAGCGCCTGCTTTATGGCGTCATAGTCGTCATCGGCTTCTGGCGGAAGAGAAGCAAATGCCTCCAGGGCTTTGCCTTTTAGCCCTGGGGTCAAGTACCTTGCCCATTGGTCTCTAGGCAGCTGGTACTGTCTGCAGGCTTTCTCAAAGGCTCGCAGGAACGTGTCCAAGTCCCCATCCTTTTCCATCACGGGAAAATGCTCTGGCCGGGGTTTAGGAGTCTGGACGCTGCTGGGCTCACGGCTTCGGGCTGTGGGGGCATTCCACCCCCGCTGGAGCATCTCCAGCTCATGGGCCCTCTGAGCTTCTGCATGGCGCTCAGCTCTCTCAGCCTGGGCTTGACGCTCGACCCTCTCAGCCTCAGCTTGGCGCTCACGTTCGGCTTGGGCCTCCTGCCGATATTGCTGGATCAGCCTCACCCGCCCATCCCTGTCTTCGGCGGGGAGTTCGTCCAAGGCCATTTGCAGATAGGGGTCCACCCCGTTCTGGTTGAATGTGGGGCCAGCGCTCAGGAGTGGAGCCTCTGCTGCAGCCCCATGGCAACTTGGGCCAACTTCTGCGCTCGCTGGATTCTGGCCGTTGTCCAGCTGCACTAGAGCCGCGATCATTTGATCTTTGGTTCCTCCTGCGGCGTCTATGCCTCGGTACGTGCATAACCCAGCAAGGGTGTCCTTTTTCTGCTTCTGATACCACTCCACTGTCATCGCCGCCATGGTTGCCAAATAAAAGATAGAAAAAGAAAAACGAAGAAACGGGAGGGGGATACTTGCAAGTACACACTAATGTCTCAGGACTAGTAACCACTGAGTCTGTTCTCCAAAACCTATGATGCAGGATTCCCGCAGGAACCGTGCAGGTCTTTAGTGAGAGGAATGATTGCTCAAACCAAATCACTAATGCTCTAGGATTATCCCACCGCTCTGCCACCAATATGTGACGAACAGCCCACCGCCGTTCGTCTACTTACGGGCGACACTAACGGGGGTCCCGCTGCCACCAAAACGCGACGGACAGCGGACCCTGTGTCACCACTATGTCACGATCCCACCACTGACACCGGTGTATCAGCGGACGGAGGGACGTGACACAATGCCGGCACACGGCTATCACAGGCGCAGTGGGGCTTATCTTAGTTATCCCACCGCTGCCACCAATATGTGACGAACAGCCCACCGCCGTTCGTCCACTTACGGGCGACACTAACGGGAGTCCCGCTGCCACCAAAACGCGACGGACAGCGGACCCTGTGTCACCACTATGTCACAGTCCCACCACTGACACGGGTGTATCAGCGGACGGAGGGGCGTGACACAATGCCGGCACACGGCTATCACAGGCGCAGTGGGGCTTATCTTAGTTATCCCAACACTGGCACCATGTGACCAAAAATATCCAGCAAGCTAATCTCGCTCTACAATTTGCCGCAGGGGGAGTTTAATTTGGATGCCCCACCACTGCTATCAATCTTCCAAGTTCTGCGGGGATTTGTGTATATCCCACTTTCCCAGTTCCACTTTGGAACTCGCAGCTCTCCGGCGCCCCCCTTACCCTCAGGTCAGTCAGGGAACTGCACCTAGGATAATTAGTCGCCGGACGGGCTGCCTGTTGTGAACCGGCAATTAGGCTTCTGCAGTAAGGGAATTATCAATGCTGTGGCTGAAGCCCCTTACTCAGCAATATAAGACCCTTCTAGACTGCCAGCAAGCCGTAATAGCCGTACACAACGCGCTGCCACCAGTCACGGTTACTTAATTCACAGTGTTAAATTAAGAGGGTCCGTGGCAAACCCCTTGAATTAGTAGCGATTATCTATCAAAGGCGTATAGTTCGATTCTTAGAGCATGGAGACAGATCTAAATAATTTCATTTATTTTCCGAAAGAGGACAGTGATTACAGATAAAAGTTGCTATAAAATTGAGACATAAAATATGTACAGTACAGGTATAAAATAAAAGTGGAGAAAACAAAGAGATTACACTCACAGTTCCATATTGTTCCTTAGGCAGACCATGCGGCTTTAAGGGGGGAGGAGCCACACGTCTCCATTCATCTGGAGTTCTTGTCAGCACCGACTCTGCAGCTGTTCTGAGCTGGTTTGCCCAGGAAATGCCTTATAGACTTTCCTATGTGACATCACGGAGAGGTGCATTCTGGGTTGATCCCACCTCTCTTATCCAAGTTATGTTTTGGCTACAAAACTTAGATTAGCTATAACTTTATGGGAGAAGCTGGTATGGACTCATCAGTGGTATCATGTTTCCCAGCGTAATGAGCCCATCAAGAAAACATCAAACATCTATGCGATATGACCGTCCATTTGGGCGCAAATCATATCTCATGTTCTGGACATCCGAGAGTTTTGCAACAGGCACCACAGCGAAGCTGGGTCTGCTCGGATCGCAGAAATATGATTTTTATATTTCTGCTGGGTATGGTTTTCGCGGGACAATCCCTTATTGTTTTATTCAAACTCCTGGTTTCAAACAAAGAGTTTAGTTCCCGCACTTTTTTTTCTCTTTCAGCTGAGAGAAGCCAAATGGTGTGAGGAAGATGGTCTAGCTAATTAACATTCCTGCTCTTCCAGAGGAAGTGGTTTAAGGTTTCAGAGCTAGCCCAGGCAGGGGGGCACTGGTCAGTGTGTGAGTGAGCCATGGGCGAAAAGAGGAGGGGGGAAGGTGCTGCATGAGCTGACAGCCTGCATTGGCATAGAGGGCTGGATTTTTCTGGAAAGTTACAACAGAAAACATCATATTTTGTAGACAAAACCCCATACCTCACAGACATTGTACATCACATTCTGTGCTTGTGTGATGTGTCTGATGTGTGCTATGTGCTTGTGTGATGTGTCTGATGTGTGCTCTGTGTTTGTGTGATGTGTCTGATGTGTGCTCTGTTCTTGTGTGATGTGTCTGATGTGTGCTCTGTGTTTGTGTGATGTGTCTGATGTGTGCTCTGTGCTTGTGTGATGTGTCTGATGTGTGCTCTGTGCTTGTGTGATGTGCCTGATGTGTGGTCTGTTCTTGTGTGATGTGTCTGATGTGTGCTCTGTGTTTGTGTGATGTGTCTGATGTGTGCTCTGTGCTTGTGTGATCTGTCTGATGTGTACTCTGTCCTTGTGTTATGTGTCTGATGTGTGGTCTGTGCTTGTGTGATGTGTGCTCTCTGCTTGTGTGATGTGTCTGATGTGTGCTCTGTTCTTGTGTGATGTGTCTGATGTGTGCTCTGTCCTTGTGTGATGTGTCTGATGTGCGCTCTGTGCTTGTGTAATGTGTCTGATGTGTGCTCTGTGCTTGAGTAATGTGTCTGATGTGTGTTCTGTGCTTGTGTGATGTGTCTGATGTGTGCGCTGTGCTTGTGTGATGTGTCTGATGTGTGCTCTGTGCTTGTGTGATGTGTCTGATGTGTGCGCTGTGCTTGTGTGATGTGTCTGATGTGTGGTCTGTGCTTGTGTGATGTGTGCTATGTGCTTGTGTGATGTGTCTGATGTGTGCTCTCTGCTTGTGTGATGTGTCTGATGTGTGCTCTGTGCTTGTGTGATGTGTCTGATGTGTGCTCTTTGCTTGTGTAATGTGTCTGATGTGTGCTATGTGCTTGTGTAATGTGTCTGATGTGTGCTCTGTGCTTGTGTAATGTGTCTGATGTGTGCTCTGTGCTTGTGTGATGTGTCTGATGTGTGCTCTGTGCTTGGGTAATATGTCTGATGTGTACTCTGTCCTTGTGTGATGTGTCTGATGTGCGCTCTGTGCTTGTGTAATGTGTCTGATGTGTGCTCTGTGCTTGAGTAATGTGTCTGATGTGTGTTCTGTGCTTGTGTGATATGTCTCATGTGTGCACTGTGCTTGTGTGATGTGTCTGATGTGTGCTCTGTGCTTGGGTAATGTGTCTGATGTGTACTCTGTCCTTGTGTGATGTGTCTGATGTGTGCTCTGTGCTTGTGTGATGTGTCTGATGTGTGCTCTGTGCTTGGGTAATGTGTCTGATGTGTGATCTTTGCTTGTGTGATGTGTCTGATGTGAACTCTGTCCTTGTGTGATGTGTCTGATGTGCGCTCTGTGCTTGTGTAATGTGTCTGATGTGCGCTCTGTGCTTGTGTAATGTGTCTGATGTGTGCTCTGTGCTTGAGTAATGTGTCTGATGTGTGTTCTGTGCTTGTGTGATGTGTCTGATGTGTGCGCTGTGCTTGTGTGATGTGCCTGATGTGTGCTCTGTGCTTGTGTGATGTGTCTGATGTGTGCTCTGTGCTTGTGTGATGTGCCTGATGTGTGCTCTGTGCTTGTGTGATGTGTCTGATGTGTGGTCTGTGCTTGTGTGATGTGTGCTATGTGCTTGTGTGATGTGTCTGATGTGTGCTCTCTGCTTGTGTGATGTGTCTGATGTGTGCTCTGTGCTTGTGTGATGTGTCTGATGTGTGCTCTGTGCTTGTGTAATGTGTCTGATGTGTGCTATGTGCTTGTGTAATGTGTCTGATGTGCTCTCTTTGCTTGTGTAATGTGTCTGATGTGTGCTATGTGCTTGTGTAATGTGTCTGATGTGTGCTCTGTGCTTGTGTAATGTGTCTGATGTGTGCTCTGTGCTTGTGTGATGTGTCTGAAGTGTGCTCTGTGCTTGGGTAATATGTCTGATGTGTACTCTGTCCTTGTGTGATGTGTCTGATGTGCGCTCTGTGCTTGTGTAATGTGTCTGATGTGTGCTCTGTGCTTGAGTAATGTGTCTGATGTGTGTTCTGTGCTTGTATGATATGTCTCATGTGTGCACTGTGCTTGTGTGATGTGTCTGATGTGTGCTCTGTGCTTGGGTAATGTGTCTGATGTGTACTCTGTCCTTGTGTGATGTGTCTGATGTGTGCTCTGTACTTGTGTGATATGTCTGATGTGTGCTCTGTGCTTGGGTAATGTGTCTGATGTGTACTCTGTCCTTGTGTGATGTGTCTGATGTGTGCTCTGTACTTGTGTGATATGTCTGATGTGTGCTCTGTGCTTGGGTAATGTGTCTGATGTGTGCTCTGTACTTGTGTGATGTGTCTGATGTGTACTCTGTCCTTGTGTGATGTGTCTGATGTGTGCTCTGTACTTGTGTGATATGTCTGATGTGTGCTCTGTGCTTGGGTAATGTGTCTGATGTGTGCTCTGTGCTTGTGTGATGTGTCTGATGTGTACTCTGTCCTTGTGTGATGTGTCTGATGTGCGCTCTGTGCTTGTGTAATGTGTCTGATGTGTGCTCTGTGCTTGTTTGATGTGTCTGATGTGTGTTCTGTGCTTGTGTTATATGTCTGATGTGTTCATTGTGCTTGTGTGATGTGTCTGATGTGTGCTCTGTGCTTATGTGATGTGTCTGATGTGTGTTCTGTGCTTGTGTTATATGTCTGATGTGTTCATTGTGCTTGTGTGATGTGTCTGATGTGTGCTCTGTACTTGTGTGATGTGTCTGATGTGTGTTCTGTGCTTGTGTGATATATCTGACGTGTTCACTGTGCTTGTGTGATGTGTCTTATATGTGGGCTGTGCTTGTGTGATGTGTCTGATGTGTCTTCTGTGCTTGTGTGATGTGTCTGATGTGTGCTCTGTGCTTGGGTGATGTGTCTGATGTGTGTTCTGCGCTTGTGTGATATGTCTGATGTGTGTTCTGTGCTTGTGTGATGTGTCTTATATGTGCTCTGTGCTTGTGTGATGTGTCTGATGTGTCTTCTGTGCTTGTGTGATGTGTCTGATGTGTGCTCTGTGCTTGGGTGATGTGTCTCATGTGTGTTCTGCGCTTGTGTGATATGTCTGATGTGTGTTCTGTGCTTGTGTGATGTGTCTGATGTGTGCCCTGTTCTTGTGTGATGTGTCTGCTGTGTGCTCTTCACTTGTGTGATGTGTCTGATGTGTGTTCTGTGTTTGTGTGATGTGTCTGATGTGTGCTCTGTTCTTGTGTGATGTGTCTGATGTGTGCTCTGTGTTTGTGTGATGTGTCTGATGTGTGCTCTGTGTTTGTGTGATGTGTCTGATGTGTGCTCTGTGTTTGTGTGATGTGTCTGATGTGTGCTATATGCTTGTGTGATGTGTCTGATGTGTGCTCTGTGCTAGGGTAATGTGTCTGGTGTGTGCTATGTGCTTGTGTGATGTGTCTGATGTGTGCTCTGTGCTTGTGTAATGTGTCTGATGTGTGCTATATGCTTGTGTGATGTGTCTGATGTGTACTCTGTCTTTGTGTGATGTGTCTGATGTGTGCTCTGTGCTTGTGTAATGTGTCTGATGTGTGCTCTGTGCTTGTGTGATGGGTATGATGTGTGTTCTGTACTTGTGTGATGTGTGCTCTGTACTTGTGTGATGTGTCTGATGTGTGCTCTTTGCTTGTGTGATGTGTCTGATGTGTGTTCTGTGCTTGTGTGATGTGTCTGATATGTGCTCTGTGCTTGTGTGATGTGTCTGATGTGTGCTATTTGCTTGGGTGATGTGTCTGATGTGTACTCTGTCCTTGTGTGATGTGTCTGATGTGTGCACTGTGCTTGTGTAATGTGTCTGATGTGTGCTCTGTGCTTGTGTGATTTGTGCTCTATGCTTGTGTGATGTGTCTGATGTGTGCTCTGTGCTTGTGGGATGTGTCTGATGTGTGCTCTGTGCTTGTGGGATGTGTCTGATGTGTGCTCTGTGCTTGTGTGATGTGTCTGATGTGTGCTCTGTGCTTGGGTAATGTGTCTGATGTGTGTTCTGTGCTTGTGTGATATGTTTCATGTGTGCACTGTGCTTGTGTGATGTGTCTGATGTGTGCTCTGTGCTTGTGTGATGTGTCTGATGTGTACTCTGTCCTTGTGTGATGTGTCTGATGTGCGCTCTGTGCTTGTGTAATGTGTCTGATGTGTTCTATGTGCCTGTGTGATGTGTCTGATGTGTGCTCTGTGCTTGTGTGATGTGTCTGATGTGTGCTCTGTGCTTGGGTAATGTGTCTGATGTGTGTTCTTTGCTTGTGTGATATGGCTGATGTGTTCACTGTGCTTGTGTGATGTGTCTGATGTGTGTTCTGTGCTTGTGTGATGTGTCTGATGTGTACTCTGTCCTTGTGTGATGTGTCTGATGTGCGCTCTGTGCTTGTGTGATGTGTCTGATGTGTGCTCAGTGCTTGTGTGATGTGTCTGATGTGTGTTCTGTGCTTGTGTGATGTGTCTGATGTGTGCACTGTACTTGTGTGATGTGTCTGATGTGTGCTCTGTGCTTGTGTGATGTGTCCCATGTGTGCTCTGTACTTGTGTGATGTGTCTGATGTGTCTTCTGTGCAGTGTGATGTGTCTGATGTGTGCTCTGTGCTTGTGTGATGTGTCTTATATGTGTGCTGTGCTTGTGTGATGTGTCTGATGTGTTCTCTGTGCTTGTGTGATGTGTCTGATGTGTCTTCTGTGCTTGTGTGATGTGTCTGATGTGTGCTCTGTGCTTGTGTGATGTGTCTGATGTGTGCTCTGTGCTTGTGTGATGTGTCTTATATGTGGGCTGTGCTTGTGTGATGTGTCTGATGTGTGCTCTGTGCTTGTGTGATGTGTCTGATGTGTGCTCTGTGCTTGTGTGATGTGTCTGATGTGTGCTCTGTGCTTGTGTGATGTGTCTGATGTGTGGGCTGTGCTTGTGTGATGTGTCTGATGTGTGCTCTGTGCTTGTGTGATGTGTCTGATGTGTGCTCTGTGCTTGTGTGATGTGTCTTATATGTGGGCTGTGCTTGTGTGATGTGTCTGATGTGTTCTCTGTGCTTGTGTGATGTGTCTGATGTGTGCTCTGTGCTTGTGTGATGTGTCTGATGTGTGCTCTGTGCTTGTGTGATGTGTCTTATATGTGGGCTGTGCTTGTGTGATGTGTCTGATGTGTGTTCTGCGCTTGTGTGATGTGTCTGATGTGTTCTCTGTGCTTGTGTGATGTGTCTGATGTGTGCTCTGTGCTTGTGTGATGTGTCTGACGTGTGGGCTGTGCTCGTATGATGTGTCTGATGTGTGTTCTGTGCTTGTGTGATGTGTCTGATGTGTGCTCTGTCCTTGTGTGATGTGTCTGATGTGTGCTCTTTGCTAGGGTAATGTGTCTGATGTGTGCTAGGTGCTTGTGTGATGTGTCTGATGTGTGCTCTGGAGTTGTGTGATGTGTCTGATGTGTGCTCTGTTCTTGTGTGATGTGTCTGATGTGTGCTCTGCACTTGTGTGATGTGTCTGATGTGTGTTCTGTGCTTGTGTGATGTGTCTGATGTGTGTTCTGTGCTTGTGTGATGTGTCTGATGTGTGCTCTGTGTTTGTGTGATGTGTCTGATGTGTGCTCTGTTCTTGTGTGATATGTCTGATGTGTGCTCTGTGTTTGTGTGATGTGTCTGATGTGTGCTCTGTGTTTGTGTGATGTGTCTGGTGTGTGCTATGTGCTTGTGTGATGTGTCTGATGTGTGCTCTGTGCTTGTGTAATGTGTCTGATGTGTGCTATATGCTTGTGTGATGTGTCTGATGTGTACTCTGTCCTTGTGTGATGTGTCTGATGTGTGCTCTGTGCTTGTGTAATGTGTCTGATGTGTGCTCTGTGCTTGAGTGATGTGTATGATGTGTGTTCTGTACTTGTGTGATGTGTGCTCTGTACTTGTGTGATGTGTCGGATGTGGGCTCTGTACTTGTGTGATGTGTCTGATGTGTGCTCTTTGCTTGTGTGATGTGCCTGATGTGTGTTCTGTGCTTGTGTGATGTGTCTGATATGTGCTCTGTGCTTGTGTGATGTGTCTGATGTGTGCTATGTGCTTGGGTGATGTGTCTGATGTGTGCACTGTGCTTGTGTAATGTGTCTGATGTGTGCTCTGTGCTTGTGTGATGTGTCTGATGTGTGCTATGTCCTTGTGTGATGTGTCTGATGTGTGCACTGTGCTTGTGTAATGTGTCTGATGTGTGCTCTGTGATTGTGTGATGTGTCTGATGTGTGTTCTGTGCTTGTGTGATGTGTCTGATGTGTGCTCTATGCTTGTGTGATGTGTCTGATGTGTGCTCTGTTCTTGTGTGATGAGTCTGATGTTTGCTCTGTACTTGTGTGATGTGTCTGATGTGTGCTCTGTGCTTATGTGATGTGTCTGATGTGTGCTCTGTGCTTGTGTGATGTGTCTGATGTGTGCTCTATGCTTGTGTGATGTGTCTGATGTGTGCTCTGTGCTTGTGTGATGTGTCTGATGTGTGCTCTGTGCTTGTGTAATGTGTCTGATGTGTGCTTTGTACTTGTGTGATGTGTCTGATGTGTGCTTTGTGCTTGGTGACGTGTCTGATGTGTGCTCTGTGTTTGTGTGATGTGTCTGATGTGTACTCTGTGCTTGTATGATGTGTCTGATGTGTGCTCTGTGCTTGTGTGATGTGTCTGATGTGTGGGCTGTGCTCGTATGATGTGTCTGATGTGTGTTCTGTGCTTGTGTGATGTGTCTGATGTGTGCTCTGTCCTTGTGTGATGTGTCTGATGTGTGCTCTGTTCTTGTGTGATGTGTCTGGTGTGTGCTCTGTTCTTGTGTGATGTGTCTGATGTGTGCTCTGCACTTGTGTGATGTGTCTGATGTGTGCTCTGCACTTGTGTGATGTGTCTGATGTGTGTTCTGTGCTAGGGTAATGTGTCTGGTGTGTGCTATGTGCTTGTGTGATGTGTCTGATGTGTGCTCTGTGCTTGTGTAATGTGTCTGATGTGTGCTCTATGCTTGTGTGATGTGTCTGATGTGTGCTCTGTGCTTGTGTGATGTGTCTGATGTGTGCTCTTTTCTTGTGTGATGTGTCTGATGTGTGCTCTGTGTTTGTGTGATGTGTCTGATGTGTGCTCTGTGCTTGTGTGATGTGTCTGATGTTTGCTCTGTACTTGTGTGATGTGTCTGATGTGTGCTCTGTGTTTGTGTGATGTGTCTGATGTGTGCTCTGTGCTTGTGTGATGTGTCTGATGTGTGCTCTGTGCTTGTGTGATGTGTCTGATGTGTGTTCTGTGCTTGTGTAATGTGTCTGATGTGTGCTTTGTACTTGTGTGATGTGTCTGATGTGTGCTTTGTGCTTGGTGACGTGTCTGATGTGTGCTCTGTGCTTGGGTGATGTGTCTGATGTGTGTTCTGCGCTTGTATGATGTGTCTGATGTGTGCTCTGTGCTTGTGTGATGTGTCTGATGTGTGGGCTGGGCTCGTATGATGTGTCTGATGTGTGTTCTGTGCTTGTGTGATGTGTCTGATGTGTGCTCTGTCCTTGTGTGATGTGTCTGATGTGTGCTCTATGCTTGTGTGATGTGTCTGATGTGTGCTCTGTGCTTGTGTGATGTGTCTGATGTGTGCTCTGTTCTTGTGTGATGTGTCTGATGTTTGCTCTGTACTTGTGTGATGTGTCTGATGTGTGCTCTGTGTTTGTGTGATGTGTCTGATGTGTGCTCTGTGCTTGTGTGATGTGTATGATGTGTGCTCTGTGCTTGTGTGATGTGTCTGATGTGTGTTCTGTGCTTGTGTAATGTGTCTGATGTGTGCTTTGTACTTGTGTGATGTGTCTGATGTGTGCTTTGTGCTTGGTGACGTGTCTGATGTGTGCTCTGTGCTTGTGTGATGTGTCTAATGTGTGCTCTGTGCTTGGGTGATGTGTCTGATGTGTGTTCTGTGCTTGTGTGATGTGTCTGATGTGTGGGCTGGGCTCGTATGATGTGTCTGATGTGTGCTCTGTGGTTGTGTGATGTGTCTGATGCATGCTCTGTTCTTGTGTGATGTGTCTGATGTGTGCTCTGCACTTGTGTGATGTGTCTGATGTGTGCTCTGCACTTGTGTGATGTGTCTGATGTGTGCTCTGCACTTGTGTGATGAGTCTGATGTGTGTTCTGTGCTTGTGTGATGTGTCTGATGTGTGCTCTGTGCTTGTGTGATGTGTCTGATGTGCGCTCTGTGCTTGTGTGATGTGTCTGATGTGCGCTATGCTTGTGTGATGTGTCTGATGTGCGCTCTGTGCTTGTGTGATGTGTCTGATGTGTGCTCGGTGCTTGTGTGATGTGTCTGATGTGCGCTGTGCTTGTGTGATGTGTCTGATGTGTGCTCTGTGCTTGTGTGATGTGTCTGATGTGTGCTCTGTGATTGTGTGATGTGTCTGATGTGTGCTCTATGCTTGTGTGATGTGTCTGATGTGTGCTCTGTGCTTGTGTGATGTGTCTGATGTGTGCTCTGTACTTGTGTGATGTGTCTGATGTGTGCTCTGTGTTTGTGTGATGTGTGTGATGTGTGCTCTGTGCTTGTGTGATGTGTCTGATGTGTGCTCTGTGCTTGTGTGATGTGTCTGATGTGTGCTCTGTGCTTGTGTGATGTGTCTGATGTGTGCTTTGTACTTGTGTGATGTGTCTGATGTGTGCTTTGTGCTTGGTGACGTGTCTGATGTGTGCTCTGTGCTTGTGTGATGTGTCTGATGTGTGCTCTGTGCTTGGGTGATGTGTCTGATGTGTGTTCTGCGCTTGTATGATGTGTCTGATGTGTGCTCTGTGCTTGTGTGATGTGTCTGATGTGTGGGCTGGGCTCGTATGATGTGTCTGATGTGTGTTCTGTGCTTGTGTGATGTGTCTGATGTGTGCTCTGTCCTTGTGTGATGTGTCTGATGTGTGCTCTGTGCTTGTGTGATGTGTCTGATGTGTGGGCTGTGCTCGTATGATGTGTCTGATGTGTGTTCTGTGCTTGTGTGATGTGTCTGATGTGTGCTCTGTCCTTGTATGATGTGTCTGATATGTGCTCTGTTCTTGTGGGATGTGTCTGATGTGTGCTCTGTGCTTGTGTGATGTGTCTGATGTGTGATCTGCACTTGTGTGATGTGTCTGATGTGTGTTCTGTGCTTGTGTGATGTGTCTGATGTGTGCTCTGTGCTTGTGTGATGTGTCTGATGTGCGCTCTGTGCTTGTGTGATGTGTCTGATGTGCGCTATGCTTGTGTGATGTGTCTGATGTGCGCTCTGTGCTTGTGTGATGTGTCTGATGTGTGCTCGGTGCTTGTGTGATGTGTCTGATGTGCGCTGTGCTTGTGTGATGTGTCTGATGTGTGCTCTGTGCTTGTGTGATGTGTCTGATGTGTGCTATATGCTTGTGTGATGTGTCTGATGTGTGCTATATGCTTGTGTGATGTGTCTGATGTGTGCTCTGTGCTTGTGTAATGTGTCTGATGTGTGCTCTATGCTTGTGTGATGTGTCTGATGTGTGCTCTGTGCTTGTGTGATGTGTCTGATGTGTGCTCTTTTCTTGTGTGATGTGTCTGATGTGTGCTCTGTGTTTGTGTGATGTGTCTGATGTGTGCTCTGTGCTTGTGTGATGTGTCTGATGTTTGCTCTGTACTTGTGTGATGTGTCTGATGTGTGCTCTGTGTTTGTGTGATGTGTCTGATGTGTGCTCTGTGCTTGTGTGATGTGTCTGATGTGTGCTCTGTGCTTGTGTGATGTGTCTGATGTGTGTTCTGTGCTTGTGTAATGTGTCTGATGTGTGCTTTGTACTTGTGTGATGTGTCTGATGTGTGCTTTGTGCTTGGTGACGTGTCTGATGTGTGCTCTGTGCTTGGGTGATGTGTCTGATGTGTGTTCTGCGCTTGTATGATGTGTCTGATGTGTGCTCTGTGCTTGTGTGATGTGTCTGATGTGTGGGCTGGGCTCGTATGATGTGTCTGATGTGTGTTCTGTGCTTGTGTGATGTGTCTGATGTGTGCTCTGTCCTTGTGTGATGTGTCTGATGTGTGCTCTATGCTTGTGTGATGTGTCTGATGTGTGCTCTGTGCTTGTGTGATGTGTCTGATGTGTGCTCTGTTCTTGTGTGATGTGTCTGATGTTTGCTCTGTACTTGTGTGATGTGTCTGATGTGTGCTCTGTGTTTGTGTGATGTGTCTGATGTGTGCTCTGTGCTTGTGTGATGTGTATGATGTGTGCTCTGTGCTTGTGTGATGTGTCTGATGTGTGTTCTGTGCTTGTGTAATGTGTCTGATGTGTGCTTTGTACTTGTGTGATGTGTCTGATGTGTGCTTTGTGCTTGGTGACGTGTCTGATGTGTGCTCTGTGCTTGTGTGATGTGTCTAATGTGTGCTCTGTGCTTGGGTGATGTGTCTGATGTGTGTTCTGTGCTTGTGTGATGTGTCTGATGTGTGGGCTGGGCTCGTATGATGTGTCTGATGTGTGCTCTGTGGTTGTGTGATGTGTCTGATGCATGCTCTGTTCTTGTGTGATGTGTCTGATGTGTGCTCTGCACTTGTGTGATGTGTCTGATGTGTGCTCTGCACTTGTGTGATGTGTCTGATGTGTGCTCTGCACTTGTGTGATGAGTCTGATGTGTGTTCTGTGC
Source organism: Dendrobates tinctorius (assembly GCF_039654945.1). Lineage (NCBI taxonomy): Eukaryota > Metazoa > Chordata > Amphibia > Anura > Dendrobatidae > Dendrobates > Dendrobates tinctorius. The sequence continues at coordinate 27,845,691 of NW_027361696.1, read as the reverse complement.
TTGTGTGATGTGTCTGATGTGTGCTCTGTGCTTGTGTGATGTGTCTGATGTGCGCTCTGTGCTTGTGTGATGTGTCTGATGTGCGCTATGCTTGTGTGATGTGTCTGATGTGCGCTCTGTGCTTGTGTGATGTGTCTGATGTGTGCTCGGTGCTTGTGTGATGTGTCTGATGTGCGCTGTGCTTGTGTGATGTGTCTGATGTGTGCTCTGTGCTTGTGTGATGTGTCTGATGTGTGCTCTGTGATTGTGTGATGTGTCTGATGTGTGCTCTATGCTTGTGTGATGTGTCTGATGTGTGCTCTGTGCTTGTGTGATGTGTCTGATGTGTGCTCTGTACTTGTGTGATGTGTCTGATGTGTGCTCTGTGTTTGTGTGATGTGTGTGATGTGTGCTCTGTGCTTGTGTGATGTGTCTGATGTGTGCTCTGTGCTTGTGTGATGTGTCTGATGTGTGCTCTGTGCTTGTGTGATGTGTCTGATGTGTGCTTTGTACTTGTGTGATGTGTCTGATGTGTGCTTTGTGCTTGGTGACGTGTCTGATGTGTGCTCTGTGCTTGTGTGATGTGTCTGATGTGTGCTCTGTGCTTGGGTGATGTGTCTGATGTGTGTTCTGCGCTTGTATGATGTGTCTGATGTGTGCTCTGTGCTTGTGTGATGTGTCTGATGTGTGGGCTGGGCTCGTATGATGTGTCTGATGTGTGTTCTGTGCTTGTGTGATGTGTCTGATGTGTGCTCTGTCCTTGTGTGATGTGTCTGATGTGTGCTCTGTGCTTGTGTGATGTGTCTGATGTGTGGGCTGTGCTCGTATGATGTGTCTGATGTGTGTTCTGTGCTTGTGTGATGTGTCTGATGTGTGCTCTGTCCTTGTATGATGTGTCTGATATGTGCTCTGTTCTTGTGGGATGTGTCTGATGTGTGCTCTGTGCTTGTGTGATGTGTCTGATGTGTGATCTGCACTTGTGTGATGTGTCTGATGTGTGTTCTGTGCTTGTGTGATGTGTCTGATGTGTGCTCTGTGCTTGTGTGATGTGTCTGATGTGCGCTCTGTGCTTGTGTGATGTGTCTGATGTGCGCTATGCTTGTGTGATGTGTCTGATGTGCGCTCTGTGCTTGTGTGATGTGTCTGATGTGTGCTCGGTGCTTGTGTGATGTGTCTGATGTGCGCTGTGCTTGTGTGATGTGTCTGATGTGTGCTCTGTGCTTGTGTGATGTGTCTGATGTGTGCTCCGTGCTTGTGTGATGTGTCTGATGTGCACTCTGTGCTTGTGTGATGTGTCTGATGTGTGTTCTGTGCTTGTGTGATGTGTCTGATGTGTGCTCGGTGCTTGTGTGATGTGTCTGATGTGCGCTCTGTGCTTGTGTGATGTGTCTGATGTGTGCTCTGTGCTTGTGTGATGTTTCTGATGTGTGCTCTGTGCTTGTGTGATGTGTCTGATGTGTGCTCTGTTCTTGTGTGATGTGTCTGATGTGTGCTCGGTGCTTGTGTGATGTGTCTGATGTGCGCTCTGTGCTTGTGTGATGTGTCTGATGTGTGCTCTGTGCTTGTGTGATGTGTCTGATGTGTGCTCTGTGCTTGTGTGATGTGTCTGATGTGCGCTCTGTGCTTGTGTGATGTGTCTGATGTGTGCTCTATGCTTGTATGATGTGTCTGATGTGTGGTCTGTGCTTGTGTGATGTGTCTGATGTGCGCTCTGTGCTTGTGTGATGTGTCTGATGTGCGCTGTGCTTGTGTGATGTGTCTGATGTGTGGTCTGTGCTTGTGTGATGTGTCTGATGTGTGCTCGGTGCTTGTGTGATGTGTCTGATGTGCGCTCTGTGCTTGTGTGATGTGTCTGATGTGTGCTCTGTGCTTGTGTGATTTGTCTGATGTGTGCTCGGTGTTTGTGTGATGTGTCTGATGTGTGCTCTGTGCTTGTGTGATGTGTCTGATGTGTGCTCTGTGCTTGTGTGATGTGTCTGATGTGTGCTCTGTGCTTGTGTGATGTGTCTGATGTGTGCTCTATGCTTGTGTGATGTGTCTGATGTGTGCTCTGTTTTTGTGTGATGTGTCTGATGTGTGCTCGGTGCTTGTGTGATGTGTCTGATGTGCGCTCTGTGCTTGTGTGATGTGTCTGATGTGTGCTCTGTGCTTGTGTGATGTGTCTGATGTGTGCTCTATGCTTGTGTGATGTGTCTGATGTGTGTTCTGTACTTGTCTGATGTGTGCTCTGTTCTTGTGTGATGTGTCTGATGCGTGCTCGGTGCTTGTGTGATGTGTCTGATGTGCTCTCTGTGCTTGTGTGATATGTCTGATGTGTGCTCTGTGCTTGTGTGATGTGTCTGATGTGTGCTATATGCTTGTGTGATGTGTCTGATGTGTACTCTGTCCTTGTGTGATGTGTCTGATGTGTGCTCTGTGCTTGAGTGATGTGTGCTCTGTGCTAGGGTAATGTGTCTGGTGTGTGCTCTGTGCTTGAGTGATGTGTGCTCTGTGCTAGGGTAATGTGTCTGGTGTGTGCTATGTGCTTGTGTGATGTGTCTGATGTGTGCTCTATGCTTGTGTAATGTGTCTGGTGTGTGCTATGTGCTTGTGTGATGTGTCTGATGTGTGCTCTATGCTTGTGTAATGTGTCTGATGTGTGCTCTATGCTTGTGTGATGTGTCTGATGTGTGCTTTGTGCTTGTGTAATGTGTCTGATGTGTGCTCTGTGCTTGAGTGATATGTCTGATGTGCGCTGTGCTTGTGTGATGTGTCTGATGTGCGCTCTGTGCTTGTGTGATGTGTCTGATGTGCGCTCTGTGCTTGTGTGATATGTCTGATGTGCGCTGTGCTAGTGTGATGTGTCTGATGTGCGCTCTGTGCTTGTGTGATGTGTCTGTTGTGTGCTCGGTGGTTGTGTGATGTGTCTGATGTGCGCTGTGCTTGTGTGATGTGTCTGATGTGTGCTCTGTGCTTGTGTGATGTGTCTGATGTTTGCTCGGTGCTTGTGTGATGTGTCTGATGTGCGCTCTGTGCTTGTGTGATGTGTCTGATGTGCGCTCTGTGCTTGTGTGATGTGTCTGATGTGTGCTCTGTGCTTGTGTGATGTGTCTGATGTGTGCTCTGTGCTTGTGTGATGTGTCTGATGTGTGCTCTATGCTTGTGTGATGTGTCTGATGTGCGCTCTGTGCTTGTTTGATGTGTCTGATGTGTGCTCTGTGCTTGTGTGATGTGTCTGATGTGTGCTCTATGCTTGTGTGATGTGTCTGATGTGCGCTCTGTGCTTGTTTGATGTGTCTGATGTGTGCTCGGTGCTTGTGTGATGTGTCTGATGTGCGCTCTGTGCTTGTGTGATGTGTCTGATGTGTTCTCTGTGCTTGTGTGATGTGTCTGATGTGTGCTCTATGCTTGTGTGATGTGTCTGATGTGCGCTCTGTGCTTGTTTGATGTGTCTGATGTGTGCTCGGTGCTTGTGTGATGTGTCTGATGTGCGCTCTGTGCTTGTGTGATGTGTCTGATGTGCGCTCTGTGCTTGTGTGATGTGTCTGATGTGTGGGCTGTGCTCGTATGATGTGTCTGATGTGTGTTCTGTGCTTGTGTGATGTGTCTGATGTGTGCTCTGTCCTTGTGTGATGTGTCTGATGTGTGCTCTGTTCTTGTGTGATGTGTCTGGTGTGTGCTCTGTTCTTGTGTGATGTGTCTGATGTGTGCTCTGCACTTGTGTGATGTGTCTGATGTGTGCTCTGCACTTGTGTGATGTGTCTGATGTGTGTTCTGTGCTAGGGTAATGTGTCTGGTGTGTGCTATGTGCTTGTGTGATGTGTCTGATGTGTGCTCTGTGCTTGTGTAATGTGTCTGATGTGTGCTATATGCTTGTGTGATGTGTCTGATGTGTACTCTGTCCTTGTGTGATGTGTCTGATGTGTGCTCTGTGCTTGTGTAATGTGTCTGATGTGTGCTCTATGCTTGTGTGATGTGTCTGATGTGTGCTCTGTGCTTGTGTGATGTGTCTGATGTGTGCTCTTTTCTTGTGTGATGTGTCTGATGTGTGCTCTGTGTTTGTGTGATGTGTCTGATGTGTGCTCTGTGCTTGTGTGATGTGTCTGATGTGTGCTCTGTGCTTGTGTGATGTGTCTGATGTGTGTTCTGTGCTTGTGTAATGTGTCTGATGTGTGCTTTGTACTTGTGTGATGTGTCTGATGTGTGCTTTGTGCTTGGTGACGTTTCTGATGTGTGCTCTGTGCTTGGGTGATGTGTCTGATGTGTGTTCTGCGCTTGTATGATGTGTCTGATGTGTGCTCTGTGCTTGTGTGATGTGTCTGATGTGTGGGCTGGGCTCGTATGATGTGTCTGATGTGTGTTCTGTGCTTGTGTGATGTGTCTGATGTGTGCTCTGTCCTTGTGTGATGTGTCTGATGTGTGCTCTATGCTTGTGTGATGTGTCTGATGTGTGCTCTGTGCTTGTGTGATGTGTCTGATGTGTGCTCTGTGCTTGTGTGATGTGTCTGATGTGTGCTCTATGCTTGTGTGATGTGTCTGATGTGCGCTCTGTGCTTGTTTGATGTGTCTGATGTGTGCTCGGTGCTTGTGTGATGTGTCTGATGTGCGCTCTGTGCTTGTGTGATGTGTCTGATGTGTTCTCTGTGCTTGTGTGATGTGTCTGATGTGTGCTCTATGCTTGTGTGATGTGTCTGATGTGCGCTCTGTGCTTGTTTGATGTGTCTGATGTGTGCTCGGTGCTTGTGTGATGTGTCTGATGTGCGCTCTGTGCTTGTGTGATGTGTCTGATGTGTGCTCTGTGCTTGTGTGATGTGTCTGATGTGTGCTCTGTTCTTGTGTGATGTGTCTGATATTTGCTCTGTACTTGTGTGATGTGTCTGATGTGTGCTCTGTGTTTGTGTGATGTGCGTGATGTGTGCTCTGTGCTTGTGTGATGTGTCTGATGTGTGCTCTGTGCTGGTGTGATGTGTCTGATGTGTGCTCTGTGCTTGGGTGATGTGTCTGATGTGTGCTCTGTGCTTGTGTAATGTGTCTGATGTGTGCTTTGTACTTGTGTGATGTGTCTGATGTGTGCTTTGTGCTTGGTGACGTGTCTGATGTGTGCTCTGTGCTTGTGTGATGTGTCTGATATTTGCTCTGTACTTGTGTGATGTGTCTGATGTGTGCTCTGTGTTTGTGTGATGTGCGTGATGTGTGCTCTGTGCTTGTGTGATGTGTCTGATGTGTGCTCTGTGCTTGTGTGATGTGTCTGATGTGTGCTCTGTGCTTGGGTGATGTGTCTGATGTGTGTTCTGCGCTTGTATGATGTGTCTGATGTGTGCTCTGTGCTTGTGTGATGTGTCTGATGTGTGGGCTGGGCTCGCATGATGTGTCTGATGTGTGTTCTGTGCTTGTGTGATGTGTCTGATGTGTGCTCTGTCCTTGTGTGATGTGTCTGATGTGTGCTCTGTGCTTGTGTGATGTGTCTGATGTGTGGGCTGTGCTCGTATGATGTGTCTGATGTGTGTTCTGTGCTTGTGTGATGTGTCTGATGTGTGCTCTGTCCTTGTATGATGTGTCTGATATGTGCTCTGTTCTTGTGGGATGTGTCTGATGTGTGCTCTGTGCTTGTGTGATTTGTCTGATGTGTGCTCTGTTCTTGTGTGATGTGTCTGATGTGTGCTCTGCACTTGTGTGATGTGTCTGATGTGTGCTCTGCACTTGTGTGATGTGTCTGATGTGTGTTCTGTGCTTGTGTGATGTGTCTGATGTGTGTTCTGTGCTTGTGTGATGTGTCTGATGTGCGCTATGCTTGTGTGATGTGTCTGATGTGCGCTCTGTGCTTGTGTGATGTGTCTGATGTGTGCTCGGTGCTTGTGTGATGTGTCTGATGTGCGCTGTGCTTGTGTGATGTGTCTGATGTGTGCTCTGTCCTTATGTGATGTGTCTGATGTGTGCTCGGTGCTTGTGTGATGTGTCTGATGTGCACTCTGTGCTTGTGTGATGTGTCTGATGTGTGTTCTGTGCTTGTGTGATGTGTCTGATGTGTGCTCGGTGCTTGTGTGATGTGTCTGATGTGAGCTCTGTGCTTGTGTGATGTGTCTGATGTGTGCTCTGTGCTTGTGTGATGTGTCTGATGTGTGCTCTGTGCTTGTGTGATGTGTCTGATGTGTGCTCTATGCTTGTGTGATGTGTCTGATGTGTGCTCTGTTCTTGTGTGATGTGTCTGATGTGTGCTCGGTGCTTGTGTGATGTGTCTGATGTGCGCTCTGTGCTTGTGTGATGTGTCTGATGTGTGCTCTGTGCTTGTGTGATGTGTCTGATGTGTGCTCTATGCTTGTGTGATGTGTCTGATGTGCGCTCTGTGCTTGTGTGATGTGTCTGATGTGTGCTCTGTGCTTGTGTGATGTGTCTGATGTGTGCTCTATGCTTGTGTAATGTGTCTGATGTGTGCTCTGTGCTTGTGTAATGTGTCGGATGTGTGCTCTGTGCTTGGGTAATGTGTCTGATGTGTACTCTGTCCTTGTGTGATGTGTCTGATGTGTGCTCTGTGCTTGGGTAATGTGTCTGATGTGTACTCTGTCCTTGTGTAATGTGTCTGATGTGTGCTCTGTGCTTGTGTGATGTGTCTGATGTGTCCTCTGTGCTTAGGTAATGTGTCTAATGTGTGTTCTGTGCTTGTGTGATATGTCTGATGTGTTCACTGTGCTTGTGTGATGTGTCTGATGTGTACTCTGTCCTTGTGTAATATGTCTGATGTGTGCTATGTGCTTCTGTGATGTGTCTGATGTGTTCATTGTGCTTGTGTGATGTGTCTGATGTGTGATCTGTGCTTGTGTGATGTGTCTGATGTGTGCTCTGTACTTGTGTGATGTGTCTGATGTGTCTTCTGTGCTTGTGTGATGTGTCTGATGTGTGCTCTGTGCTTGTGTGATGTGTCTGATGTGTGCTCTGTGCTTGTGTGATGTGTCTGATGTGTGGGCTGTGCTCGTATGATGTGTCTGATGTGTGTTCTGTGCTTGTGTGATGTGTCTGATGTGTGCTCTGTCCTTGTGTGATGTGTCTGATGTGAGCTCTGTGCTAGGGTAATGTGTCTGATATGTGCTAGGTGCTTTCGTGATGTGTCTGATGTGTGCTCTATTCTTGTGTAATGTGACTGATGTGTGCTCTGCACTTGTGTGATGTGTCTGATGTGTGCTCTGTGCTTGTGTGATGTGTCTGATGTGTGTTCTGTGCTTGTGTGATGTGTCTGATGTGTGCTCTGTGCTTGTGTGATGTGTCTGATGTGTGCTCTGTGCTTGGGTAATGTGTCTGATGTGTACTCTGTCCTTGTGTGATGTGTCTGATGTGCGCTCTGTGCTTGTGTAATGTGTCTGATGTGTGCTCTGTGCTTGTGTGATGTGTCTGATGTGTGCTCTGTGCTTGGGTAATGTGTCTGATGTGTGTTCTGTGCTTGTGTGTTATGTCTCATGTGTGCACTGTGCTTGTGTGATGTGTCTGATGTGTGCTCTGTGCTTGGGTAATGTGTCTGATGTGTGCTCTGTGCTTGGGTAATGTGTCTGATGTGTGTTCTTTGCTTGTGTGATATGTCTGATGTGTTCACTGTGCTTGTGTGATGTGTCTGATGTGTGTTCTGTGCTTGTGTGATGTGTCTGATGTGTACTCTGTCCTTGTGTGATGTGTCTGATGTGCGCTCTGTGCTTGTGTAATGTGTCTGATGTGTGCTATGTGCTTCAGTGATGTGTCTGATGTGTGCTCAGTGCTTGTGTGATTTGTCTGATGTGTGCTCTGTGCTTGGGTAATGTGTCTGATGTGTGCTCTGTGCTTGTGTGATGTGTCTGATGTGTGCTCTGTGTTTGTGTGATGTGTCTGATGTGTGCTCTGTGTTTGTGTGATGTGTCTGATGTGTGCTCTGTACTTGTCTGATGTGTGTTCTGTGCTTGTGTGATGTGTCTGATGTGTGTTCTGTGTTTGTGTGATGTGTCTGATGTGTGCTCTGTTCTTGTGTGATGTGTCTGATGTGTGCTCTGTGTTTGTGTGATGTGTCTGATGTGTGCTCTGTGTTTGTGTGATGTGTCTGATGTGTGCTCTGTGTTTGTGTGATGTGTCTGATGTGTGCTCTGTGTTTGTGTGATGTGTCTGATGTGTGCTCTATGCTTGTGTAATGTGTCTGATGTGTGCTCTGTGCTAGGGTAATGTGTCTGGTGTGTGCTATGTGCTTGTGTGATGTGTCTGATGTGTGCTCTGTGCTTGTGTAATGTGTCTGATGTGTGCTATATGCTTGTGTGATGTGTGTGATGTGTACTCTGTCCTTGTGTGATGTGTCTGATGTGTGCTCTGTGCTTGTGTAATGTGTCTGATGTGTGCTCTGTGCTTGTGTGATGTGTATGATGTGTGTTCTGTACTTGTGTGATGTGTGCTCTGTACTTGTGTGATGTGTCGGATGTGTGCACTGTACTTGTGTGATGTGTCTGATGTGTGCTCTTTGCTTGTGTGATGTGTCTGAAATGTGCTCTGTGCTTGTGTGATGTGTCTGAAATGTGCTCTGTGCTTGTGTGATGTGTCTGATGTGTACTCTGTCCTTGTGTGATGTGTCTGATGTGTGCTCTGTGCTTGTGTGATGTGTCTGATGTGTGCTCTGTGATTGTGTGATGTGTCTGATGTGTGTTCTGTGCTTGTGTGATGTGTGCTCTATGCTTGTGTGATGTGTCTGATGTGTGCTCTCTGCTTGTGTGATGTGTCTGATGTGTGCTCTGTGCTTGTGTAATGTGTCTGATGTGTGCTATGTGCTTGTGTGATGTGTCTGATGTGTGCTCTGTGCTTGTGTAATGTGTCTGATGTGTGCTCTGTGCTTGTGTGATATGTCACATGTGTGCACTGTGCTTGTGTGATGTGTCTGATGTGTGCTCTGTGCTTGGGTAATGTGTCTGATGTGTACTCTGTCCTTGTGTGATGTGTCTGATGTGCGCTCTGTGCTTGTGTGATGTGTCTGAAATGTGCTCTGTGCTTGTGTGATGTGTCTGATGTGTGCTATGTGCTTGGGTTATGTGTCTGATGTGTACTCTGTCCTTGTGTGATGTGTCTGATGTGTGCACTGTGCTTGTGTAATGTGTCTGATGTGTGCTCTGTGCTTGTGTGATGTGTCTGATGTGTGCTCTGTGATTGTGTGATGTGTCTGATGTGTGTTCTGTGCTTGTGTGATGTGTGCTCTATGCTTGTGTGATGTGTCTGATGTGTGCTCTGTGCTTGTGGGATGTGTCTGATGTGTGCTGTGCTTGTGTGATGTGTCTGATGTGTTCTATGTGCTTGTGTGATGTGTCTGATGTGTGCTCTGTGCTTGTGTGATGTGTCTGATGTGTGCTCTGTGCTTGTGTGATGTGTCTGATGTGTGTTCTGTGCTTGTGTGATATGTCTGATGTGTGTTCTGTGCTTGTGTGATGTGTCTGATGTGTGTTCTGTGCTTGTGTGATGTGTCTGATGTGTACTCTGTCCTTGTGTGATGTGTCTGATGTGCGCTCTGTCCTTGTGTGATGTGTATGATGTGTGCACTGTGCTTGTGTAATGTGTCTGATGTGTGCTCTGTGATTGTGTGATGTGTCTGATGTGTGTTCTGTGCTTGTGTGATGTGTGCTCTATGCTTGTGTGAAGTGTCTGATGTGTGCTCTGTGCTTGTGGGATGTGTCTGATGTGCGCTGTGCTTGTGTGATGTGTCTGATGTGTGCTCTGTGCTTGTGTGATGTGTCTGATGTGTGCTATGTGCTTGTGTGATGTGTCTGATGTGTGCTCTGTGCTTGTGTGATGTGTCTGATGTGTTCTATGTGCTTGTGTGATGTGTCTGATGTGTGCTCTGTGCTTGTGTGATGTGTCTGATGTGTGTTCTGTGCTTGTGTGATGTGTCTGATGTGTACTCTGTCCTTGTGTGATGTGTCTGATGTGCGCTCTGTGCTTGTGTAATGTGTCTGATGTGTTCTATGTGCTTGTGTGATGTGTCTGATGTGTGCTCTGTGCTTGTGTGATGTGTCTGATGTGTGTTCTGTGCTTGTGTGATATGTCTGATGTGTGTTCTGTGCTTGTGTGATGTGTCTGATGTGTGTTCTGTGCTTGTGTGATGTGTCTGATGTGTACTCTGTCCTTGTGTGATGTGTCTGATGTGCGCTCTGTGCTTGTGTAATGTGTCTGATGTGTTCTATGTGCTTGTGTGATGTGTCTGATGTGTGCTCTGTGCTTGTGTGATGTGTCTGATGTGTGTTCTGTGCTTGTGTGATATGTCTGATGTGTGTTCTGTGCTTGTGTGATGTGTCTGATGTGTGTTCTGTGCTTGTGTGATGTGTCTGATGTGTACTCTGTCCTTGTGTGATGTGTCTGATGTGTGTTCTGCGCTTGTGTGATGTGTCTGATGTGTGCTCTGGAGTTGTGTGATGTGTCTGATGTGTGCTCTGTTCTTGTGTGATGTGTCTGATGTGTGCTCTGCACTTGTGTGATGTGTCTGATGTGTGTTCTATGCTTGTGTGATGTGTCTGATGTGTGTTCTGTGCTTGTGTGATGTGTCTGATGTGTGCTCTGTGTTTGTGTGATGTGTCTGATGTGTGCTCTGTTCTTGTGTGATGTGTCTGATGTGTGCTCTGTGTTTGTGTGATGTGTCTGATGTGTGCTCTGTGTTTGTGTGATGTGTCTGATGTGTGCTCTGTGTTTGTGTGATGTGTCTGATGTGTGCTCTATGCTTGTGTGATGTGTCTGATGTGTGCTCTGCACTTGTGTGATGTGTCTGATGTGTGTTCTATGCTTGTGTGATGTGTCTGATGTGTGCTCTGTGCTTGTGTGATGTGTCTGATGTGCGCTCTGTGCTTGTGTGATATGTCTGATGTGCGCTGTGCTTGTGTGATGTGTCTGATGTGCGCTCTGTGCTTGTGTGATGTGTCTGATGTGTGCTCGGTGCTTGTGTGATGTGTCTGATGTGCGCTGTGCTTGTGTGATGTGTCTGATGTGTGCTCTGTGCTTGTGTGATGTGTCTGATGTGTGCTCGGTGCTTGTGTGTTGTGTCTGATGTGCGCTCTGTGCTTGTGTAATGTGTCTGATGTGTGCTCTGTGCTTGTGTGATGTGTCTGATGTGTGCTCGGTGCTTGTGTGATGTGTCTGATGTGCGCTCTGTGCTTGTGTGATGTGTCTGAAGTGTGCTCTGTGCTTGTGTGATGTGTCTGATGTGTGCTCTATGCTTGTGTGATGTGTCTGATGTGTGCTCTGTTCTTCTGTGATGTGTCTGATGTGTGCTCGGTGCTTGTGTGATGTGTCTGATGTGCGCTCTGTGCTTGTCTGATGTGTCTGATGTGTGCTCTGTGCTTGTGTGATGTGTCTGATGTGTGCTCTATGCTTGTGTGATGTGTCTGATGTGTGTTCTATACTGTCTGATGTGTGCTCTTTTCTTGTGTGATGTGTCTGATGTGTGCTCGGTGCTTGTGTGATGTGTCTGATGTGCGCTCTGTGCTTGAGTGATGTGTATGATGTGTGTTCTGTACTTGTGTGATGTGTGCTCTGTGCTAGGGTAATGTGTCTGGTGTGTGCTATGTGCTTGTGTGATGTGTCTGATGTGTGCTCTGTGCTTGTGTAATGTGTCTGATGTGTGCTATATGCTTGTGTGATGTGTCTGATGTATACTCTGTACTTGTGTGATGTGTCTGATGTGTGCTCTGTGCTTGAGTGATGTGTATTCTGTACTTGTGTGATGTGTGCTCTGTGCTAGGGTTATGTGTCTGGTGTGTGCTATGTGCTTGTGTGATGTGTCTGATGTGTGCTCTGTGCTTGTGTAATGTGTCTGATGTGTGCTATATGCTTGTGTGATGTGTCTGATGTGTGCTCTGTGCTTGTGTGATGTGTCTGATGTGTGCTCTGTTCTTGTGTGATGTGTCTGATGTTTGCTCTGTACTTGTGTGATGTGTCTGATGTGTGCTATATGCTTGTGTGATGTGTCTGATGTGTGCTCTGTTCTTGTGTGATGTGTCTGATGTGTACTCTGTCCTTGTGTGATGTGTCTGATGTGTGCTATATGCTTGTGTGATGTGTCTGATGTGTGCTCTGTGCTTGTGTGATGTGTCTGATGTGTGCTCTGTGATTGTGTGATGTGTCTGATGTGTGTTCTGTGCTTGTGTGATGTGTCTGATGTGTGCTTTATGCTTGTGTGATGTGTCTGATGTGTGCTCTGTGCTTGTGTGATGTGTCTGATGTTTGCTCTGTACTTGTGTGATGTGTCTGATGTGTGCTCTGTGTTTGTGTGATGTGTGTGATGTGTGCTCTGTGCTTGTGTGATGTGTCTGATGTGTGCTCTGTGCTTGTGTGATGTGTCTGATGTGTGCTCTGTGCTTGTGTAATGTGTCTGATGTGTGCTTTGTACTTGTGTGATGTGTCTGATGTGTGCATTGTGCTTGGTGACGTGTCTGATGTGTGCTCTGTGTTTGTGTGATGTGTCTTATGTGTACTCTGTGCTTGTGTGATGTGTCTGATGTGTGCTCTGTGCTTGGGTGATGTGTCTGATGTGTGTTCTGCGCTTGTATGATGTGTCTGATGTGTGCTCTGTGCTTGTGTGATGTGTCTGATGTGTGGGCTGTGCTCGTATGATGTGTCTGATGTGTGTTCTGTGCTTGTGTGATGTGTCTGATGTGTGCTCTGTCCTTGTGTGATGTGTCTGATGTGTGCTCTGTGCTTGTGTGATGTGTCTGATGTGTGGGCTGTGCTCGTATGATGTGTCTGATGTGTGTTCTGTGCTTGTGTGATGTGTCTGATGTGTGCTCTGTTCTTGTGTGATGTGTCTGATGTGTGCTCTGCACTTGTGTGATGTGTCTGATGTGTGCTCTGCACTTGTGTGATGTGTCTGATGTGTGTTCTGTGCTTGTGTGATGTGTCTGATGTGTGCTCTATGCTTGTGTGATGTGTCTGATGTGTGCTCTGTGCTTGTGTGATGTGTCTGATGTGCGCTGTGCTTGTGTGATGTGTCTGATGTGTGCTCGGTGCTTGTGTGATGTGTCTGATATGCGCTGTGCTTGTGTGATGTGTCTGATATGTGCTCTGTGCTTGAGTGATGTGTATGATGTGTGCTCTGTACTTGTGTGATGTGTCTGATGTGTGTTCTGCGCTTGTGTGATGTGTCTGATGTGTGCTCTGTACTTGTGTGATGTGTCTGATGTGTGCTCTGTGCTTGTGTGATGTGTCTGATGTGTGGGCTGTGCTTGTGTGATGTGTCTGATGTGTGTTCTGTGCTTGTGTGTTATGTCTCATGTGTGCACTGTCCTTGTGTGATGTGTCTGATGTGTGCTCTGTGCTTGTGTGATGTGTCTGATGTGTGCTCTGTGCTTGTGTGATGTGTCTGATGTGTGGGCTGTGCTTGTGTGATGTGTCTGATGTGTGTTCTGTGCTTGTGTGTTATGTCTCATGTGTGCACTGTCCTTGTGTGATGTGTCTGATGTGTGCTCTGTGCTTGTGTGATGTGTCTGATGTGTGCTCTGTGCTTGTGTGATGTGTCTGATGTGTTCACTGTGCTTGTGTGATGTGTCTGATGTGTGTTCTGTGCTTGTGTGATGTGTCTGATGTGTACTCTGTCCTTGTGTGATGTGTCTGATGTGCGCTCTGTACTTGTGTAATGTGTCTGATGTGTACTCTGTCCTTGTGTGATGTGTCTGATGTGCGCTGTGCTTGTGTGATGTGTCTGATGTGTGCTCGGTGCTTGTGTGATGTGTCTGATATGCGCTGTGCTTGTGTGATGTGTCTGATATGTGCTCTGTGCTTGAGTGATGTGTATGATGTGTGCTCTGTACTTGTGTGATGTGTCTGATGTGTGTTCTGCGCTTGTGTGATGTGTCTGATGTGTGCTCTGTACTTGTGTGATGTGTCTGATGTGTGCTCTGTGCTTGTGTGATGTGTCTGATGTGTGGGCTGTGCTTGTGTGATGTGTCTGATGTGTGTTCTGTGCTTGTGTGTTATGTCTCATGTGTGCACTGTCCTTGTGTGATGTGTCTGATGTGTGCTCTGTGCTTGTGTGATGTGTCTGATGTGTGCTCTGTGCTTGTGTGATGTGTCTGATGTGTTCACTGTGCTTGTGTGATGTGTCTGATGTGTGTTCTGTGCTTGTGTGATGTGTCTGATGTGTACTCTGTCCTTGTGTGATGTGTCTGATGTGCGCTCTGTACTTGTGTAATGTGTCTGATGTGCGCTCTGTGCTTGTGTGATGTGTCTGATGTGTGCTCTGTACTTGTGTGATGTGTCTGATGTGTGCTCTGTGCTTGTCTGATGTGTCTGATGTGTGGGCTGTGCTTGTGTGATGTGTCTGATGTGTGTTCTGTGCTTGTGTGATGTGTCTGATGTGTGCTCTGTGCTTGGGTAATGTGTCTGATGTGTGTTCTGTGCTTGTGTGATATGTCTGATGTGTGCTCTGTGCTTGTGTGATGTGTCTGATGTGTGCTCTGTACTTGTGTGATGTGTCTGATGTGTCTTCTGTGCTTGTGTGATGTGTCTGATGTGTGTTCTGTGCTTGTGTGATGTGTCTGATGTGTGCTCTGTGCTTGGGTGATGTGTCTGATGTGAGTTCTGCGCTTGTGTGATGTGTCTGATGTGTGCTCTGTGCTTGTGTGATGTGTCTGTTGTGCGCTCTGTGCTTGTGTGATGTGTCTGTTGTGTGGGCTGTGCTCGTATGATGTGTCTGATGTGTGCCCTGTCCTTGTGTGATGTGTCTGATGTGTGCTCTGTGCTAGGGTAATGTGTCTGATGTGTGCTAGGTGCTTGCGTGATGTGTCTGATGTGTGCTCTGTTCTTGTGTAATGTGTCTGATGTGTGCTCTGGAGTTGTGTGATGTGTCTGATGTGTGCTCTGTTCTTGTGTGATGTGTCTGATGTGTGCTCTTCACTTGTGTGATGTGTCTGATGTGTGTTCTGTGCTTGTGTAATGTGTCTGATGTGTGTTCTGTGTTTGTGTGATGTGTCTGATGTGTGCTCTGTTCTTGTGTGATGTGTCTGATGTGTGCTCTGTGTTTGTGTGATGTGTCTGATGTGTGCTCTGTGTTTGTGTGATGTGTCTGATGTGTGCTCTGTGTTTGTGTGATGTGTCTGATGTGTGCTCTATGCTTGTGTGATGTGTCTGATGTGTGCTCTGTGCTAGGGTAATGTGTCTGGTGTGTGCTATGTGCTTGTGTGATGTGTCTGATGTGTGCTCTGTGCTTGTGTGATGTGTCTGATGTGTACTCTGTCCTTGTGTGATGTGTCTGATGTGTGCTCTGTGCTTGTGTAATGTGTCTGATGTGTGCTCTGTGCTTGTGTGATGTGTGCTCTGTACTTGTGTGATGTGTCGGATGTGTGCACTGTACTTGTGTGATGTGTCTGATGTGTGCTCTTTGCTTGTGTGATGTGTCTGATGTGTGTTCTGTGCTTGTGTGATGTGTCTGATATGTGCTCTGTGCTTGTGTGATGTGTCTGATGTGTGCTATGTGCTTGGGTGATGTGTCTGATGTGTACTCTGTCCTTGTGTGATGTGTCTGATGTGTGCACTGTGCTTGTGTAATGTGTCTGATGTGTGCTATGTGCTTGGGTGATGTGTCTGATGTGTACTCTGTCCTTGTGTGATGTGTCTGATGTGTGCACTGTGCTTGTGTAATGTGTCTGATGTGTGCTCTGTGCTTGTGTGATGTGTGCTCTGTACTTGTGTGATGTGTCGGATGTGTGCACTGTACTTGTGTGATGTGTCTGATGTGTGCTCTTTGCTTGTGTGATGTGTCTGATGTGTGTTCTGTGCTTGTGTGATGTGTCTGATATGTGCTCTGTGCTTGTGTGATGTGTCTGATGTGTGCTATGTGCTTGGGTGATGTGTCTGATGTGTACTCTGTCCTTGTGTGATGTGTCTGATGTGTGCACTGTGCTTGTGTGATGTGTCTGATGTGTGCTCTGTGATTGTGTGATGTGTCTGATGTGTGTTCTGTGCTTGTGTGATGTGTGCTCTATGCTTGTGTGATGTGTCTGATGTTTGCTCTGTACTTGTGTGATGTGTCTGATGTGTGCTCTGTGTTTGTGTGATGTGTGTGATGTGTGCTCTGTGCTTGTGTGATGTGTCTGATGTGTGCTCTGTGCTTGTGTGATGTGTCTGATGTGTGCTCTGTGCTTGTGTAATGTGTCTGATGTGTGCTTTGTACTTGTGTGATGTGTCTGATGTGTGCTTTGTGCTTGGTGACGTGTCTGATGTGTGCTCTGTGCTTGTGTGATGTGTCTGATGTGTGCTCTGTGCTTGGGTAATGTGTCTGATGTGTGCTCTGTGCTTGTGTGATGTGTCTGATGTGTGCTCTGTGCTTGTGTGATGTGTCTGATGTGTGCTCTATGCTTGTGTGATGTGTCTGATGTGTGCTCTGTGCTTGTGTGATGTGTCTGATGTGTGTTCTGTGCTTGTGTGATATGTCTGATGTGTGTTCTGTGCTTGTGTGATGTGTCTGATGTGTGTTCTGTGCTTGTGTGATGTGTCTGATGTGTACTCTGTCCTTGTGTGATGTGTCTGATGTGTGTTCTGCGCTTGTGTGATGTGTCTGATGTGTGCTCTGGAGTTGTGTGATGTGTCTGATGTGTGCTCTGTTCTTGTGTGATGTGTCTGATGTGTGCTCTGCACTTGTGTGATGTGTCTGATGTGTGTTCTATGCTTGTGTGATGTGTCTGATGTGTGTTCTGTGCTTGTGTGATGTGTCTGATGTGTGCTCTGTGTTTGTGTGATGTGTCTGATGTGTGCTCTGTTCTTGTGTGATGTGTCTGATGTGTGCTCTGTGTTTGTGTGATGTGTCTGATGTGTGCTCTGTGTTTGTGTGATGTGTCTGATGTGTGCTCTGTGTTTGTGTGATGTGTCTGATGTGTGCTCTATGCTTGTGTGATGTGTCTGATGTGTGCTCTGCACTTGTGTGATGTGTCTGATGTGTGTTCTATGCTTGTGTGATGTGTCTGATGTGTGCTCTGTGCTTGTGTGATGTGTCTGATGTGCGCTCTGTGCTTGTGTGATATGTCTGATGTGCGCTGTGCTTGTGTGATGTGTCTGATGTGCGCTCTGTGCTTGTGTGATGTGTCTGATGTGTGCTCGGTGCTTGTGTGATGTGTCTGATGTGCGCTGTGCTTGTGTGATGTGTCTGATGTGTGCTCTGTGCTTGTGTGATGTGTCTGATGTGTGCTCGGTGCTTGTGTGTTGTGTCTGATGTGCGCTCTGTGCTTGTGTAATGTGTCTGATGTGTGCTCTGTGCTTGTGTGATGTGTCTGATGTGTGCTCGGTGCTTGTGTGATGTGTCTGATGTGCGCTCTGTGCTTGTGTGATGTGTCTGAAGTGTGCTCTGTGCTTGTGTGATGTGTCTGATGTGTGCTCTATGCTTGTGTGATGTGTCTGATGTGTGCTCTGTTCTTCTGTGATGTGTCTGATGTGTGCTCGGTGCTTGTGTGATGTGTCTGATGTGCGCTCTGTGCTTGTCTGATGTGTCTGATGTGTGCTCTGTGCTTGTGTGATGTGTCTGATGTGTGCTCTATGCTTGTGTGATGTGTCTGATGTGTGTTCTATACTGTCTGATGTGTGCTCTTTTCTTGTGTGATGTGTCTGATGTGTGCTCGGTGCTTGTGTGATGTGTCTGATGTGCGCTCTGTGCTTGAGTGATGTGTATGATGTGTGTTCTGTACTTGTGTGATGTGTGCTCTGTGCTAGGGTAATGTGTCTGGTGTGTGCTATGTGCTTGTGTGATGTGTCTGATGTGTGCTCTGTGCTTGTGTAATGTGTCTGATGTGTGCTATATGCTTGTGTGATGTGTCTGATGTATACTCTGTCCTTGTGTGATGTGTCTGATGTGTGCTCTGTGCTTGAGTGATGTGTATTCTGTACTTGTGTGATGTGTGCTCTGTGCTAGGGTAATGTGTCTGGTGTGTGCTATGTGCTTGTGTGATGTGTCTGATGTGTGCTCTGTGCTTGTGTAATGTGTCTGATGTGTGCTATATGCTTGTGTGATGTGTCTGATGTGTGCTCTGTGCTTGTGTGATGTGTCTGATGTGTGCTCTGTTCTTGTGTGATGTGTCTGATGTTTGCTCTGTACTTGTGTGATGTGTCTGATGTGTGCTATATGCTTGTGTGATGTGTCTGATGTGTGCTCTGTTCTTGTGTGATGTGTCTGATGTGTACTCTGTCCTTGTGTGATGTGTCTGATGTGTGCTATATGCTTGTGTGATGTGTCTGATGTGTGCTCTGTGCTTGTGTGATGTGTCTGATGTGTGCTCTGTGATTGTGTGATGTGTCTGATGTGTGTTCTGTGCTTGTGTGATGTGTCTGATGTGTGCTTTATGCTTGTGTGATGTGTCTGATGTGTGCTCTGTGCTTGTGTGATGTGTCTGATGTGTGCTCTGTTCTTGTGTGATGTGTCTGATGTTTGCTCTGTACTTGGGTGATGTGTCTGATGTGTGCTCTGTGTTTGTGTGATGTGTGTGATGTGTGCTCTGTGCTTGTGTGATGTGTCTGATGTGTGCTCTGTGCTTGTGTGATGTGTCTGATGTGTGCTCTGTGCTTGTGTAATGTGTCTGATGTGTGCTTTGTACTTGTGTGATGTGTCTGATGTGTGCATTGTGCTTGGTGACGTGTCTGATGTGTGCTCTGTGTTTGTGTGATGTGTCTTATGTGTACTCTGTGCTTGTGTGATGTGTCTGATGTGTGCTCTGTGCTTGGGTGATGTGTCTGATGTGTGTTCTGCGCTTGTATGATGTGTCTGATGTGTGCTCTGTGCTTGTGTGATGTGTCTGATGTGTGGGCTGTGCTCGTATGATGTGTCTGATGTGTGTTCTGTGCTTGTGTGATGTGTCTGATGTGTGCTCTGTCCTTGTGTGATGTGTCTGATGTGTGCTCTGTGCTTGTGTGATGTGTCTGATGTGTGGGCTGTGCTCGTATGATGTGTCTGATGTGTGTTCTGTGCTTGTGTGATGTGTCTGATGTGTGCTCTGTTCTTGTGTGATGTGTCTGATGTGTGCTCTGCACTTGTGTGATGTGTCTGATGTGTGCTCTGCACTTGTGTGATGTGTCTGATGTGTGTTCTGTGCTTGTGTGATGTGTCTGATGTGTGCTCTATGCTTGTGTGATGTGTCTGATGTGTGCTCTGTGCTTGTGTGATGTGTCTGATGTGCGCTCTGTGCTTGTGTGATGTGTCTGATGTGCGCTGTGCTTGTGTGATGTGTCTGATGTGTGCTCGGTGCTTGTGTGATGTGTCTGATATGCGCTGTGCTTGTGTGATGTGTCTGATATGTGCTCTGTACTTGTGTGATGTGTCTGATGTGTGCTCTGCACTTGTGTGATGTGTCTGATGTGTGCTCTGCACTTGTGTGATGTGTCTGATGTGTGTTCTGTGCTTGTGTGATGTGTCTGATGTGTGCTCTATGCTTGTGTGATGTGTCTGATGTGTGCTCTGTGCTTGTGTGATGTGTCTGATGTGCGCTCTGTGCTTGTGTGATGTGTCTGATGTGCGCTGTGCTTGTGTGATGTGTCTGATGTGTGCTCGGTGCTTGTGTGATGTGTCTGATATGCGCTGTGCTTGAGTGATGTGTATGATGTGTGCTCTGTACTTGTGTGATGTGTCTGATGTGTGTTCTGCGCTTGTGTGATGTGTCTGATGTGTGCTCTGTACTTGTGTGATGTGTCTGATGTGTGCTCTGTGCTTGTGTGATGTGTCTGATGTGTGGGCTGTGCTTGTGTGATGTGTCTGATGTGTGTTCTGTGCTTGTGTGTTATGTCTCATGTGTGCACTGTCCTTGTGTGATGTGTCTGATGTGTGCTCTGTGCTTGTGTGATGTGTCTGATGTGTGCTCTGTGCTTGGGTAATGTGTCTGATGTGTGCTCTGTGCTTGTGTGATGTGTCTGATGTGTTCACTGTGCTTGTGTGATGTGTCTGATGTGTGTTCTGTGCTTGTGTGATGTGTCTGATGTGTACTCTGTCCTTGTGTGATGTGTCTGATGTGCGCTCTGTACTTGTGTAATGTGTCTGATGTGCGCTCTGTGCTTGTGTGATGTGTCTGATGTGTGCTCTGTACTTGTGTGATGTGTCTGATGTGTGCTCTGTGCTTGTCTGATGTGTCTGATGTGTTGGCTGTGCTTGTGTGATGTGTCTGATGTGTGTTCTGTGGTTGTGTGATGTGTCTGATGTGTGCTCTGTGCTTGGGTAATGTGTCTGATGTGTGTTCTGTGCTTGTGTGATATGTCTGATGTGTGCTCTGTGCTTGTGTGATGTGTCTGATGTGTGCTCTGTACTTGTGTGATGTGTCTGATGTGTCTTCTGTGCTTGTGTGATGTGTCTGATGTGTGTTCTGTGCTTGTGTGATGTGTCTGATGTGTGCTCTGTGCTTGGGTGATGTGTCTGATGTGTGTTCTGCGCTTGTGTGATGTGTCTGATGTGTGCTCTGTGCTTGTGTGATGTGTCTGTTGTGCGCTCTGTGCTTGTGTGATGTGTCTGTTGTGTGGGCTGTGCTCGTATGATGTGTCTGATGTGTGCCCTGTCCTTGTGTGATGTGTCTGATGTGTGCTCTGTGCTAGGGTAATGTGTCTGATGTGTGCTAGGTGCTTGCGTGATGTGTCTGATGTGTGCTCTGTTCTTGTGTAATGTGTCTGATGTGTGCTCTGGAGTTGTGTGATGTGTCGGATGTGTGCTCTGTTCTTGTGTGATGTGTCTGATGTGTGCTCTTCACTTGTGTGATGTGTCTGATGTGTGTTCTGTGCTTGTGTAATGTGTCTGATGTGTGTTCTGTGTTTGTGTGATGTGTCTGATGTGTGCTCTGTTCTTGTGTGATGTGTCTGATGTGTGCTCTGTGTTTGTGTGATGTGTCTGATGTGTGCTCTGTGTTTGTGTGATGTGTCTGATGTGTGCTCTGTGTTTGTGTGATGTGTCTGATGTGTGCTCTATGCTTGTGTGATGTGTCTGATGTGTGCTCTGTGCTAGGGTAATGTGTCTGGTGTGTGCTATGTGCTTGTGTGATGTGTCTGATGTGTGCTCTGTGCTTGTGTGATGTGTCTGATGTGTACTCTGTCCTTGTGTGATGTGTCTGATGTGTGCTCTGTGCTTGTGTAATGTGTCTGATGTGTGCTCTGTGCTTGTGTGATGTGTGCTCTGTACTTGTGTGATGTGTCGGATGTGTGCACTGTACTTGTGTGATGTGTCTGATGTGTGCTCTTTGCTTGTGTGATGTGTCTGATGTGTGTTCTGTGCTTGTGTGATGTGTCTGATATGTGCTCTGTGCTTGTGTGATGTGTCTGATGTGTGCTATGTGCTTGGGTGATGTGTCTGATGTGTACTCTGTCC
Source organism: Dendrobates tinctorius (assembly GCF_039654945.1). Classification (NCBI taxonomy): domain Eukaryota; kingdom Metazoa; phylum Chordata; class Amphibia; order Anura; family Dendrobatidae; genus Dendrobates; species Dendrobates tinctorius. The sequence goes on along the minus strand of NW_027361696.1, from coordinate 27,824,444 downwards.
TTGTGTGATGTGTCTGATGTGTGCACTGTGCTTTTGTAATGTGTCTGATGTGTGCTCTGTGATTGTGTGATGTGTCTGATGTGTGTTCTGTGCTTGTGTGATGTGTGCTCTATGCTTGTGTGATGTGTCTGATGTTTGCTCTGTACTTGTGTGATGTGTCTGATGTGTGCTCTGTGTTTGTGTGATGTGTGTGATGTGTGCTCTGTGCTTGTGTGATGTGTCTGATGTGTGCTCTGTGCTTGTGTAATGTGTCTGATGTGTGCTTTGTACTTGTGTGATGTGTCTGATGTGTGCTTTGTGCTTGGTGACGTGTCTGATGTGTGCTCTGTGCTTGTGTGATGTGTCTGATGTGTGCTCTGTGCTTGGGTAATGTGTCTGATGTGTGCTCTATGCTTGTGTGATGTGTCTGATGTGTGCTCTGTGCTTGTGTGATGTGTCTGATGTGTGCTCTGTGCTTGTGTGATGTGTCTGATGTGTGCTCTATGCTTGTGTGATGTGTCTGATGTGTGCTCTGTTCTTGTGTGATGTGTCTGATGTGTGCTCGGTGCTTGTGTGATGTGTCTGATGTGCGCTCTGTGCTTGTGTGATGTGTCTGATGTGTGCTCTGTGCTTGTGTGATGTGTCTGATGTGTGCTTTGTGCTTGGTGACGTGTCTGATGTGTGCTCTGTGCTTGTGTGATGTGTCTGATGTGTGCTCTGTGCTTGGGTGATGTGTCTGATGTGTGCTCTGTGCTTGTGTGATGTGTGGGCTGGGCTCGTATGATGTGTCTGATGTGTGTTCTGTGCTTGTGTGATGTGTCTGATGTGTGCTCTGTCCTTGTGTGATGTGTCTGATGTGTGCTCTGTGCTTGTGTGATGTGTCTGATGTGTGGGCTGTGCTCGTATGATGTGTCTGATGTGTGTTCTGTGCTTGTGTGATGTGTCTGATGTGTGCTCTGTCCTTGTGTGATGTGTCTGATATGTGCTCTGTTCTTGTGGGATGTGTCTGATGTGTGCTCTGTGCTTGTGTGATATGTCTGATGTGTGCTCTGTTCTTGTGTGATGTGTCTGATGTGTGCTCTGCACTTGTGTGATGTGTCTGATGTGTGCTCTGCACTTGTGTGATGTGTCTGATGTGTGTTCTGTGCTTGTGTGTTGTGTCTGATGTGCTCTATGCTTGTGTGATGTGTCTGATGTGCGCTTTGTGCTTGTGTGATGTGTCTGATGTGCGCTGTGCTTGTGTGATGTGTCTGATGTGTGCTCTGTGCTTGTGTGATGTGTCTGATGTGTGCTCGGTGCTTGTGTGATGTGTCTGATGTGCACTCTGTGCTTGTGTGATGTGTCTGATGTGTGTTCTATGCTTGAGTGATGTGTCTGATGTGCGCTCTGTGCTTGTGTGATGTGTCTGATGTGCGCTATGCTTGTGTGATGTGTCTGATGTGCGCTCTGTGCTTGTGTGATGTGTCTGATGTGCGCTGTGCTTGTGTGATGTGTCTGATGTGTGCTCTGTGCTTGTGTGATGTGTCTGATGTGTGCTCGGTGCTTGTGTGATGTGTCTGATGTGCACTCTGCACTTGTGTGATGTGTCTGATGTGTGCTCTGCACTTGTGTGATGTGTCTGATGTGTGCTCTGCACTTGTGTGATGTGTCTGATGTGTGTTCTGTGCTTGTGTGATGTGTCTGATGTGCGCTCTGTGCTTGTGTGATGTGTCTGATGTGCGCTATGCATGTGTGATGTGTCTGATGTGCGCTCTGTGCTTGTGTGATGTGTCTGATGTGCGCTGTGCTTGTGTGATGTGTCTGATGTGTGCTCTGTGCTTGTGTGATGTGTCTGATGTGTGCTCGGTGCTTGTGTGATGTGTCTGATGTGCACTCTGTGCTTGTGTGATGTGTCTGATGTGTGTTCTATGCTTGTGTGATGTGTCTGATGTGTGCTCGGTGCTTGTGTGATGTGTCTGATGTGCGCTCTGTGCTTGTGTGATGTGTCTGATGTGTGCTCTGTGCTTGTGTGATGTGTCTGATGTGTGCTCTGTGCTTGTGTGATGTGTCTGATGTGTGCTCTATGCTTGTGTGATGTGTCTGATGTGTGCTCTGTTCTTGTGTGATGTGTCTGATGTGTGCTCGGTGCTTGTGTGATGTGTCTGATGTGCGCTCTGTGCTTGTGTGATGTGTCTGATGTGTGCTCTGTGCTTGTGTGATGTGTCTGATGTGTGCTCTATGCTTGTGTGATGTGTCTGATGTGTGCTCTGTGCTTGTGTGATGTGTCTGATGTGCGCTCTGTGCTTGTGTGATGTGTCTGATGTGCGCTCTGTGCTTGTGTGATGTGTCTGATGTGCGCTGTGCTTGTGTGATGTGTCTGATGTGTGCTCTGTGCTTGTGTGATGTGTCTGATGTGTGCTCGGTGCTTGTGTGATGTGTCTGATGTGCGCCCTGTGCTTGTGTGATGTGTCTGATGTGTGTTCTGTGCTTGTGTGATGTGTCTGATGTGTGCTCTGTGCTTGTGTGATGTGTCTGATGTGTGCTCTGTGCCTGTTGTGATGTGTCTGATGTGTGCTCTGTGCTTGTGTAATGTGTCTGATGTGTGCTATGTGCTTGGGTGAGATGTTTGATATGTACTCTGTCCTTGTGTGATGTGTCTGATGTGTGCACTGTGCTTGTGTAATGTGTCTGATGTGTGCTCTGTGCTTGTGTGATGTGTCTGATGTGTGCTATGTGCTTGTGTGATGTGTCTGATGTGTGCTCTGTGATTGTGTGATGTGTCTAATGTGTGTTCTGTGCTTGTGTGATGTGTCATATGTGTTCTATGCTTGTGTGAAGTGCCTGATGTGTGTTCTGTGCTTGTGTGATGTGTCTGATGTGTGCTCTCTGCTTGTGTGATGTGTCTGATGTGTGCTCTGTGCTTGTGTGATGTGTCTGATGTGTGCTATGTGCTTGTGTAATGTGTCTGATGTGTGCTCTGTGCTTGTGTAATGTGTCTGATGTGTGCTCTGTGCTTGTGTGATGTGTCTGATGTGTGCTCTGTGCTTGGGTAATGTGTCTGATGTGTACTCTGTCCTTGTGTGATGTGTCTGATGTGCGCTCTTTGCTTGTGTAATGTGTCTGATGTGTGCTATGTGCTTGTGTAATGTGTCTGATGTGTGCTCTGTGCTTGTGTGATGTGTCTGATGTGTTCACTGTGCTTGTGTGATGTGTCTGATGTGCGCCCTGTGCTTGTGTGATGTGTCTGATGTGTGTTCTGTGCTTGTGTGATGTGTCTGATGTGTGCTCTGTGCTTGTGTGATGTGTCTGATGTGTGCTCTGTGCTTGTGTGATGTGTCTGATGTGTGCTCTGTGCTTGTGTAATGTGTCTGATGTGTGCTATGTGCTTGGGTGAGATGTTTGATATGTACTCTGTCCTTGTGTGATGTGTCTGATGTGTGCACTGTGCTTGTGTAATGTGTCTGATGTGTGCTCTGTGCTTGTGTGATGTGTCTGATGTGTGCTATGTGCTTGTGTGATGTGTCTGATGTGTGCTCTGTGATTGTGTGATGTGTCTAATGTGTGTTCTGTGCTTGTGTGATGTGTCATATGTGTTCTATGCTTGTGTGATGTGCCTGATGTGTGTTCTGTGCTTGTGTGATGTGTCTGATGTGTGCTCTCTGCTTGTGTGATGTGTCTGATGTGTGCTCTGTGCTTGTGTGATGTGTCTGATGTGTGCTATGTGCTTGTGTAATGTGTCTGATGTGTGCTCTGTGCTTGTGTAATGTGTCTGATGTGTGCTCTGTGCTTGTGTGATGTGTCTGATGTGTGCTCTGTGCTTGGGTAATGTGTCTGATGTGTACTCTGTCCTTGTGTGATGTGTCTGATGTGCGCTCTTTGCTTGTGTAATGTGTCTGATGTGTGCTATGTGCTTGTGTAATGTGTCTGATGTGTGCTCTGTGCTTGTGTGATGTGTCTGATGTGTTCACTGTGCTTGTGTGATGTGTCTGATGTGTACTCTGTCCTTGTGTGAAGTGTCTGATGTGCGCTCTGTGCTTGTGTAATATGTCTGATGTGTGCTATGTGCTTCTGTGATGTGTCTGATGTGTGCTCATTGCTTCTGTAATGTGTCTGATGTGTTCATTGTGCTTGTGTGATGTGTCTGATGTGTGATCTGTGCTTGTGTGATGTGTCTGATGTGTGCTCTGTACTTGTGTGATGTGTCTGATGTGTCTTCTGTGCTTGTGTGATGTCTCTGATGTGTGCTCTGTGCTTGTGTGATGTGTCTGATGTGTGCTCTGTGCTTGTGTGATGTGTCTGATGTGTGGGCTGTGCTCGTATGATGTGTCTGATGTGTGTTCTGTGCTTGTGTGATGTGTCTGATGTGTGCTCTGTCCTTGTGTGATGTGTCTGATGTGAGCTCTGTGCTAGGGTAATGTGTCTGATGTGTGCTAGGTGCTTGCGTGATGTGTCTGATGTGCTCTATTCTTGTGTAATGTGTCTGATGTGTGCTCTGGAGTTGTGTGATGTGTCTGATGTGTGCTCTGCACTTGTGTGATGTGTCTGATGTGTGCTCTGCACTTGTGTGATGTGTCTGATGTGTGTTCTGTGCTTGTGTGATGTGTCTGATGTGTGTTCTGTGCTTGTGTGATGTGTCTGATGTGTGCTCTGTGCTTGTGTGATGTGTCTGATGTGTGCTCTGTGCTTGTGTGATATGTCTGATGTGTGCTCTGTGCTTGTGTAATGTGTCTGATGTGTGTTCTGTGCTTGTGTGTTATGTCTCATGTGTGCACTGTCCTTGTGTGATGTGTCTGATGTGCGCTCTGTGCTTGTGTAATGTGTCTGATGTGTGCTATGTGCTTGTGTGTTATGTCTCATGTGTGCACTGTGCTTGTGTGATGTGTCTGATGTGTGCTCTGTGCTTGGGTAATGTGTCTGATGTGTGCTCTGTGCTTGGGTAATGTGTCTGATGTGTGTTCTTTGCTTGTGTGGTGTGTCTGATGTGTGTTCTGTGCTTGTGTAATGTGTCTGATGTGTGCTATATGCTTGTGTGATATGTCTGATGTGTACTCTGTCCTTGTGTGATGTGTCTGATGTGCACTCTGTGCTAGTGTAATGTGTCTGATGTGTTCTATGTGCTTGTGTGATGTGTCTGATGTGTGCTCTGTGCTTGTGTGATGTGTCTGATGTGTGCTCTGTGCTTCGGTAATGTGTCTGATGTGTGTTCTGTGCTTGTGTGATATGTCTGATGTGTGTTCTGTGCTTGTGTGATGTGTCTGATGTGTGTTCTGTGCTTGTGTGATGTGTCTGATGTGTACTCTGTCCTTGTGTGATGTGTCTGATGTGTGTTCTGCGCTTGTGTGATGTGTCTGATGTGTGCTCTGGAGTTGTGTGATGTGTCTGATGTGTGCTCTGTTCTTGTGTGATGTGTCTGATGTGTGCTCTGCACTTGTGTGATGTGTCGGATGTGTGTTCTATGCTTGTGTGATGTGTCTGATGTGTGTTCTGTGCTTGTGTAATGTGTCTGATGTGTGCTCTGTGTTTGTGTGATGTGTCTGATGTGTGCTCTCTGTTTGTGTGATGTGTCTGATGTGTGCTCTATGCTTGTGTGATGTGTCTGATGTGTGCTCTGTGCTAGCGTAATGTGTCTGGTGTGTGCTATGTGCTTGTGTGATGTGTCTGATGTGTGCTCTGCACTTGTGTGATGTGTCTGATGTGTGTTCTATGCTTGTGTGATGTGTCTGATGTGTGCTCTGTGCTTGTGTGATGTGTCTGATGTGCGCTCTGTGCTTGTGTGATATGTCTGATGTGCGCTGTGCTTGTGTGATGTGTCTGATGTGCGCTCTGTGCTTGTGTGATGTGTCTGATGTGTGCTCGGTGCTTGTGTGATGTGTCTGATGTGCGCTGTGCTTGTGTGATGTGTCTGATGTGTGCTCTGTGCTTGTGTGATGTGTCTGATGTGTGCTCGGTGCTTGTGTGTTGTGTCTGATGTGCGCTCTGTGCTTGTGTGATGTGTCTGATGTGTGCTATGTGTGATGTACAATATCTGCAAGATATGTTTTCTGTTGCAATGTGCTAACAAATCCTCCATCCTAGGACATTGTAAACTGTCAGTAGTAGGAATTCCTTCCCCCCAGGTTTTACCAACCCTGCCACTTCCTCTGGAAGAGCAGGAATGTTAATTAGCTAGACCATCTTCCTCACACCATTTGGCTTCTCTCAGCTGAAAGAGAAAAAATTGCGGGAACTAAACTTCTTTGTGTGAAACGAATAAAACTATGAGAGACTATACCATAAGAACCAAATACCCTAGAGATATGAAAATCATATTTTTGTAACCTGAGCGGTCCCAGCTTCGAGACCGCGTATGTTTCGAAGTTCTACCCTGTCCAGAACATGAGATAGGATTTGCTCCCAAATGGACGGTCATATCGCATAGATGTTTGATGTTTTCTTGATGGGCTCATTACGCTGGGAAACATGATACCACTGATGAGTCCATACCAGCTTCTCCCATAAAGTTATAGCTCATCTAAGTTTTGTAGCCAAAACATAACTTGGATAAGAGAGGTGGGATCAACCCAGAATGCACCTCTCTGTGATGTCACATAGGAAAGTCTATAAGGCATTTCCTGGGCAAACCAGCTCAGAACAGCTGCAGAGTCCGTGCTGACAAGAACTCAGATGAGCGGAGAAGTGCAGCTCCGCCTCCACCCACCTTAGCCGCATGGTCCGCCTAAGGAACAATATGGAACTGTGAGTGCAATCTCTTTGTTTTCTCCACTTTTATTTTATACCTGTACTGTACATATTTTATGTCTCAATTTTATAGCAACTTTTATCTGTAATCACTGTCCTCTTTCGGAAAATAAATGAAATTATTTAGATCTGTCTCCATGCTCTAAGAATCGAACTATACGCCTTTGATAGATAATCGCTACTAATTCAAGGGGTTTGCCACGGACCCTCTTAATTTAACACTGTGAATTAAGTAACCGTGACTGGTGGCAGCACGTTGTGTACGGCTATTACGGCTTGCTGGCAGTACAGAAGGGTCTTATATTGCTGAATAAGGGTCTGCGGCCACAGCATTGATAATTCCCTTACTGCAGAAGCCTAATTGCCGGTTCACAACAGGCAGCCCGTCCGGCGACCAATTATCCTAGGTGCAGTTCCCTGACTGACCTGAGGGTAAGGGGGGCGCCGGAGAGCTGCGAGTTCCAAGGTGGAACTGAGAAAGTGGGATATACACAAATCCCCGCAGTACTTGGAAGATTGATAGCAGTGGTGGGGCATCCAAATTAAACTCCCCCTGCGGCAAATTGTAGAGCGAGATTAGCTTGCTGGATATTTTTGTCACATGGTGCCAGTGGTGGGATAACTAAGATAAGCCCCACTGCACCTGTGATAGCCGTGTGCCGGCATTGTGTCATGTCCCTCCGTCCGCTGATACACCGGTGTCAGTGGTGGGATTGTGACATAGTGGTGACACAGGGTCCGCTGTCCGTCGCGTTTTGGTGGCAGCGGGACCCCCGTTAGTCGTCGCCCGTAAGTGGACGAACGGCGGTGGGCTGTTCGTCACATATTGGTGGCAGAGCGGTGGGATAATCCTAGAGCATTAGTGATTTGGTTTGAGCAATCATTCCTCTCACTAAAGACCTGCACGGTTCCTGCGGGAATCCTGCATCATAGGTTTTGGAGAACAGACTCAGTGGTTACTAGTCCTGAGACATTAGTGTGTACTTGCAAGTATCCCCCTCCCGTTTCTTCGTTTTTCTTTTTCTATCTTTTATTTGGCAACCATGGCGGCGATGACAGTGGAGTGGTATCAGAAGCAGAAAAAGGACACCCTTGCTGGGTTATGCACGTACCGAGGCATAGACGCCGCAGGCGGAACCAAAGATCAAATGATCGCGGCTCTAGTGCAGCTGGACAACGACCAGAATCCAGCGAGCGCAGAAGTTGGCCCAAGTTGCCATGGGGCTGCAGCAGAGGCTCCACTCCTGAGCGCTGGCCCCACATTCAACCAGAACGGGGTGGACCCCTATCTGCAAATGGCCTTGGACGAACTCCCCGCCGAAGACAGGGATGGGCGGGTGAGGCTGATCCAGCAATATCGGCAGGAGGCCCAAGCCGAACGTGAGCGCCAAGCTGAGGCTGAGAGAGCCGAGCGCCAGGCGCAGAGGGCCCATGAACTGGAGGTACTCCAGCGGGGTGGGAATGCCCCCACAGCCCGAAGCAGTGAGCCCAGCAGCGTCCAGACTCCTAAACCCCGGCCAGAGCATTTTCCCGTGATGGAAAAGGATGGGGACTTGGACACATTTCTGCGAGCCTTTGAGAAAGCCTGCAGACAGTACCAGCTGCCTAGAGACCAATGGGCAAGGTACTTGACCCCAGGGCTAAAAGGCAAAGCCCTGGAGGCATTTGCTTCTCTTCCGCCAGAAGCCGATGACGACTATGACGCCATAAAGCAGGCGCTGATCGCCAAATACCGGCTGACACCTGAGGTATACCGGAAGAAGTTCCGACACCTCCAACGTGGCCCACACGATAGCTACAGTGATGTGGTGCAAGGACTCAGGACCCACTTTGACCAGTGGATCCATGGACTGTCCGTTGAAACCTTTGAGCAGCTACGGGACCTGATGATCAAAGACCAGTTCCTGCATCTCTGCCCAGCTGAGGTCCGACAGTTCATCCTGGACCGCGAACCAACGAACGCGGACAAAGCGGCGCAGATCGCCGACAACCACGAGGCCAACCGGAAGCCCGAGACGCGGAGGCCAGTCGCCACCAGCTGGAAAGGGGGTAAGCCAGCAACCAACCCCAATGCCCCAGCTAGCCGTCCCTCCGGAGGCCCTGTCCCTGTTGCCAACAGCAGGCCGGCTACTGACAGTCGCCTGTGTCACCACTGCCAGCGGCCTGGTTACTTCTTTTACACCTGTCCGAATAGGCCGAAGAACCCCCCAGCCAAGGCCCCCGGGCCCAACGCCTCTGTTCTTTTGGTGGGAGGTGTGGTTGGGAGGGCTGACGACAACGTTCAACCTGTTCAGGTGGGGGCCCGTCTTGCTACAGGCCTCAAGGACACCGGGGCTGAACGAACCCTCATCCGTCCTGGACTGGCGGCCCCTGAAGAGTTTGTTGAGGGGAAAACCCTGACTGTCACCGGGATTGGAGGAACCCGTTGTCCCTTGCCAGTGGCACGAGTTTTTCTTGACTGGGGTGCCGGGAGCGGGTTGAGGGAGGTGGGAGTGTCTGAAAATTTGCCCACTGATGTTTTATTGGGGACTGACTTGGGGAGGATGGTTGCATACTATGTCCCTGACACCCTTCCCCAAACTGATAATAAGGGTAACGTTAACCCTGATGATGTTGATGATGGGAAACTGAATGTGTTACCTGCTAATGCCTTGATGAGTAATGATGCAACTAACAACCATTCTTTCCCAAGGTATGATGCTGATTGTGACGAACAGCCCACCGCCGTTCGTCCACTTACGGGCGACACTAACGGGGGTCCCGCTGCCACCAAAACGCGACGGACAGCGGACCCTGTGTCACCACTATGTCACAGTCCCACCACTGACACGGGTGTATCAGCGGACGGAGGGGCGTGACACAATGCCGGCACACGGCTATCACAGGCGCAGTGGGGCTTATCTTAGCTATCCCAACACTGGCACCATGTGACCAAAAATATCCAGCAAGCTAATCTCGCTCTACAATTTGCCGCAGGGGGAGTTTAATTTGGATGCCCCACCACTGCTATCAATCTTCCAAGTACTGCGGGGATTTATGTATATCCCACTTTCTCAGTTCCACTTTGGAACTCGCAGCTCTCCGGCGCCCCCCTTACCCTCAGGTCAGTCAGGGAACTGCACCTAGGATAATTAGTCGCCGGACGGGCTGCCTGTTGTGAACCGGCAATTAGGCTTCTGCAGTAAGGGAATTATCAATGCTGTGGCTGAAGCCCCTTACTCAGCAATATAAGACCCTTCTAGACTGCCAGCAAGCCGTAATAGCCGTACACAACGCGCTGCCACCAGTCACGGTTACTTAATTCACAGTGTTAAATTAAGAGGGTCCGTGGCAAACCCCTTGAATTAGTAGCGATTATCTATCAAAGGCGTATAGTTCGATTCTTAGAGCATGGAGACAGATCTAAATAATTTCATTTATTTTCCGAAAGAGGACAGTGATTACAGATAAAAGTTGCTATAAAATTGAGACATAAAATATGTACAGTACAGGTATAAAATAAAAGTGGAGAAAACAAAGAGATTACACTCACAGTTCCATATTGTTCCTTAGGCGGACCATGCGGCTTTAAGGGGGGAGGAGCCACACGTCTCCATTCATCTGGAGTTCTTGTCAGCACCGACTCTGCAGCTGTTCTGACCTGGTTTGCCCAGGAAATGCCTTATAGACTTTCCTATGTGACATCACGGAGAGGTGCATTCTGGGTTGATCCCACCTCTCTTATCCAAGTTATGTTTTGGCTACAAAACTTAGATTAGCTATAACTTTATGGGAGAAGCTGGTATGGACTCATCAGTGGTATCATGTTTCCCAGCGTAATGAGCCCATCAAGAAAACATCAAACATCTATGCGATATGACCGTCCATTTGGGCGCAAATCATATCTCATGTTCTGGGCAGGGTGGAACTTCAAAAGAGACACGGTATCGAAGCTGGGACCGCTCAGGTTACAAAAATATGATTTTCATATCTCTACTGGGTATGGTTTTCGTAATATGACTTTTATGTTTCCCATATACCGGCATACAGCCTGTGTTTTTCCGAACAAAGGGATCCCTTCCCCCTGCTCTTCGAGAGGAAGTTGGTTTAAGGTTTCAGAGCTAGCCCAGGCAGGGGGGCACTGGTCAGTGTGTGAGTGAGCCATGGGCGAAAAGAGGAGGGGGGAAGGTGCTGCATGAGCTGACAGCCTGCATTGGCATAGAGGGCTGGATTTTTCTGGAAAGTTACAACAGAAAACATCATATTTTGTAGACAAAACCCCATACCTCACAGACATTGTACATCACACTGATGCTGATGTGAATGTACCAAAGCAAACTGATAACCATTCTTTTCCTAGGAATGTTGATGTATCTGTGCCGACTGAACCCGTTAACCCTTTCTTTGAAACGGTAGATGTGTCCACAGGTACCGAGGTGCTCAGCCCCGTCACTCTGCGGAGTGAGACGGCTGAGGAACCCCTGGCAGGAGCAAGCAACGGTGCTCAAGAGAATGGGGAGGTGCATGGGGACCATGAGGAAGGTAATGCCATGCAGCTGACCAGTGCCACCGAGGAAGGTAACTGGCCCATAAGTAGCACTGCTCCTAAAGTGTTGGGGGTGGATGGGGAGGGAGAGCCCAGGGCAGCACCGGCTGGTGGGTCTGTAGAAATCCCCAGGGAGACAGCATACATAGCAGCTGTCACACGCAGTCAGAGTGCCCAGATCGCAGGTAACGCACTGTCTTCTGGACCCTCTGCTGCTACAGGAGAGACTGAACCAGAGGTGAACCCAGAGCCGGTTCCAGAGGGTCCCAGTAAAGGAGGTACCCTGACGTCACTTCTGGCAGCCTCCAGCATGGAGTTCCAGGCTGCTCTGCACTCAGATGCCAGCCTGGAGAAATTGAGAGGTCTCGCCGAGACGCCCACCTCCAAGTCTGATAAGGAGAGGGTGTTCTGGGATCGAGGAAGGTTGTACCGGGAGACAGTACCCGGAGATCCTAAAAAGGAGTGGTTGAGGGAAAGACAGCTGGTCGTCCCCTATCAGTTCAGAACTGAGTTGTTGCGGATTGCCCATGAGATTCCACTCGCTGGACACTTGGGGATCAGCAAAACAAAGGCACGGCTGTCTCAACACTTCTATTGGCCCAAGATGGGGACAGATGTAACACACTACTGCCGCTCCTGTGCCACCTGTCAAAAAGTGGGTAAGGCGGGGCCTGCTCTTAAGGCTCCCCTTATTCCTTTGCCGGTGATAGAGGAGCCTTTCCAGAGAATCGCGGTGGACATTGTAGGACCGCTGTCCGTCCCCAGCAGCTCCGGAAAGCGATACATTCTCACCGTGGTAGACTACGCTACCCGGTACCCAGAGGCAGTAGCTCTGTCTTCAACCAGGGCAGATAAGGTGGCTGACGCACTGGTGACCATCTTTTCAAGAGTAGGATTTCCCAGGGAGATGCTTACCGATCAAGGGCCCCAATTCATGTCTCGCCTAATGGAGGCTCTCTGTGAGAAAATGCAGGTGACGCAGCTGGTATCGAGTCCGTATCACCCACAGACTAATGGTTTGTGTGAACGTTTCAACGGTACCCTCAAACAGATGCTCCGCATACTGGTTGAGACCCAAGGGCGCGACTGGGAGCGGTACCTCCCACACCTGCTGTTCGCTTACAGAGAAGTTCCGCAGGCCTCGACCGGGTTCTCCCCCTTCGAGCTCCTGTATGGCAGGCGAGTCCGGGGACCCCTTGGGTTGATAAGAGAATCCTGGGAAGATGAGCCAAACCCCACAGAAGTGTCCATCGTGGATTATGTCATGCGCTTCCGTGACAAGATGCAGACCTTGACGCAGTTGGTGCATGACAACATGACGCAGGCTCAGGCTGACCAGAAGCACTGGTACGACCAGAACGCCCGGGAGCGGACCTACCAGGTGGGCCAAAAGGTGTGGGCGCTGGTCCCTGTACCAACGGATAAGCTTCAGGCAGCCTGGGAAGGCCCGTACGTCGTCCACCAACAGCTCAACCCGGTCACCTACGTGGTCACGCTTGACCATGCTCGGGGTAGGCGCAAGGCCTTTCACGTCAACATGCTGAAGGCGCACTACGAACGTGAAGCTTGCATCCTACCGGTCTGCAATCTGCCAGAGGATGGGGAGGAAGATTCCCTCCTGGACATGCTGGCCCAGGCCAAGGCCAATGGGTCCATTGAGGACATGGAGATAAGTGGTTCGCTCACCGTGTCCCAGCGGTTGCAGTTGATGGCCACCCTGGAACTCTTCCGGCCCGTGTTCACCAACCGTCCTGGGAGGACGGAGTTAGCGGTTCATGAGGTGGACACCGGGAATCACGCCCCATTACGGCGAACACCTTATCGGATCTCTGAAACGGTGCAACAAGTCATGCGCCAAGAGGTCGATGAGATGTTAAGGCTGGGAGTGATTCGACGGTCAAAAGGTGCGTGGGCTTCACCTGTAGTCCTCGTTCCTAAAAAGGATCGAACCACCCGGTTTTGCGTGGACTACAGGGGGCTCAACGCCATCACAACCTCTGATGCCCACCCAATGCCGCGCATCGAGGATCTGCTCGAGCGGTTGACAAACGCCAACTACATATCCATCATGGATTTGAGTCGGGGATACTGGCAGATTCCCCTGAGCCCTGAGGCGCAGGAGAAATCCGCCTTTATCACCCCCTTTGGACTGTACGAGTCCACGGTCATGCCCTTCGGCTTGAAGAATGCCCCTGCCACTTTCCAGCGGATGGTCAACCACCTGCTTCGGGGACTGGAGGAGTACGCCGTGGCGTACTTAGACGATATTGCCGTCTTCAGTTCCACCTGGGAGGAACACCTTCAGCACCTCCAGGAGGTGCTCAAGCGTCTTCACCAGGCAGGCCTGACCATCAAGCCGGGGAAGTGCCAGATAGGCATGCGCAAGGTCCACTACCTGGGGCACCGGGTAGGCGGGGGTTCCATGAGCCCGGAGCCAGGAAAAGTGGACACAATCGTGTCCTGGCCCACCCCCAGGACCAAGAAACAGGTGAAGTCCTTCTTGGGCACTGCAGGGTACTATAGGCGGTTCGTACAGGACTATAGCGCCCTTGCCAAACCCTTGACTGACCTCACCAAGCAGAGGCTACCCCAAACAGTCAACTGGACAGATGACTGTGAGGCGGCTTTCCAAGCTTTGAAAGCAGCCCTGTGCAACTCTCCAGTGTTGAGAGCAGTCGACAGCAGTCGCCCGTTTCTGGTACAGACCGACGCCAGCGAGTTTGGCCTCGGTGCTGTGCTTAGCCAGGTCGACTCGGGGGACCAAGAGCACCCCGTGTTGTACCTGAGCCGGAAACTTTTGCCGAGGGAAGTGGCATACTCGACCATCGAGAAGGAGTGTCTGGCCATGGTGTGGGCACTGCAGCGTTTGCAGCCCTACCTGTACGGGCGCGCCTTCACGGTGGTAACCGACCACAACCCTCTGAGCTGGTTGCACACAGTGTCGGGAACCAATGGAAGATTGCTCCGCTGGAGCCTTGCCCTTCAACAGTACGATTTTACTGTAAAACACAGGAAGGGCAGTGAAAACGGCAATGCCGATGGGTTGTCCCGCCGGGGCGAACCCGCTGAGGTGCGCATGGCCGATTACCGAGAGGTAATGCCTCCTTAGCGCCCTCTTAAGGGGGGAGGTGTGATGTACAATATCTGCAAGATATGTTTTCTGTTGCAATGTGCTAACAAATCCTCCATCCTAGGACATTGTAAACTGTCAGTAGTAGGAATTCCTTCCCCCCAGGTTTTACCAACCCTGCCACTTCCTCTGGAAGAGCAGGAATGTTAATTAGCTAGACCATCTTCCTCACACCATTTGGCTTCTCTCAGCTGAAAGAGAAAAAAGTGCGGGAACTAAACTTCTTTGTGTGAAACGAATAAAACTATGAGAGACTATACCATAAGAACCAAATACCCTAGAGATATGAAAATCATATTTTTGTAACCTGAGCGGTCCCAGCTTCGAGACCGCGTATGTTTCGAAGTTCTACCCTGTCCAGAACATGAGATAGGATTTGCGCCCAAATGGACGGTCATATCGCATAGATGTTTGATGTTTTCTTGATGGGCTCATTACGCTGGGAAACATGATACCACTGATGAGTCCATACCAGCTTCTCCCATAAAGTTATAGCTAATCTAAGTTTTGTAGCCAAAACATAACTTGGATAAGAGAGGTGGGATCAACCCAGAATGCACCTCTCTGTGATGTCACATAGGAAAGTCTATAAGGCATTTCCTGGGCAAACCAGCTCAGAACAGCTGCAGAGTCCGTGCTGACAAGAACTCAGATGAGCGGAGAAGTGCAGCTCCGCCTCCACCCACCTTAGCCGCATGGTCCGCCTAAGGAACAATATGGAACTGTGAGTGCAATCTCTTTGTTTTCTCCACTTTTATTTTATACCTGTACTGTACATATTTTATGTCTCAATTTTATAGCAACTTTTATCTGTAATCACTGTCCTCTTTCGGAAAATAAATGAAATTATTTAGATCTGTCTCCATGCTCTAAGAATCGAACTATACGCCTTTGTTAGATAATCGCTACTAATTCAAGGGGTTTGCCACGGACCCTCTTAATTTAACACTGTGAATTAAGTAACCGTGACTGGTGGCAGCACGTTGTGTACGGCTATTACGGCTTGCTGGCAGTACAGAAGGGTCTTATATTGCTGAATAAGGGTCTGCGGCCACAGCATTGATAATTCCCTTACTGCAGAAGCCTAATTGCCGGTTCACAACAGGCAGCCCGTCCGGCGACCAATTATCCTAGGTGCAGTTCCCTGACTGACCTGAGGGTAAGGGGGGCGCCGGAGAGCTGCGAGTTCCAAGGTGGAACTGAGAAAGTGGGATATACACAAATCCCCGCAGTACTTGGAAGATTGATAGCAGTGGTGGGGCATCCAAATTAAACTCCCCCTGCGGCAAATTGTAGAGCAAGATTAGCTTGCTGGATATTTTTGTCACATGGTGCCAGTGGTGGGATAACTAAGATAAGCCCCACTGCGCCTGTGATAGCCGTGTGCCGGCATTGTGTCATGTCCCTCCGTCCTCTGATACACCGGTGTCAGTGGTGGGATTGTGACATAGTGGTGACACAGGGTCCGCTGTCCGTCGCGTTTTGGTGGCAGCGGGACCCCCGTTAGTCGTCGCCCGTAAGTGGACGAACGGCGGTGGGCTGTTCGTCACACTCTGTGCTTGTGTGATGTGTCTGATGTGTGCTCGGTGCTTGTGTGATGTGTCTGATGTGCGCTCTGTGCTTATGTGATGTGTCTGAAGTGTGCTCTGTGCTTGTGTGATGTGTCTGATGTGTGCTCTGTGCTTGTGTGATGTGTCTGATGTGTGCTCTATGCTTGTGTGATGTGTCTGATGTGTGCTCTGTTCTTCTGTGATGTGTCTGATGTGTGCTCGGTGCTTGTGTGATGTGTCTGATGTGCGCTCTGTGCTTGTGTGATGTGTCTGATGTGTGCTCTGTGCTTGTGTGATGTGTCTGATGTGTGCTCTATGCTTGTGTGAGGTGTCTGATGTGTGTTCTGTACTTGTCTGATGTGTGCTCTTTTCTTGTGTGATGTGTCTGATGTTTGCTCGGTGCTTGTGTGATGTGTCTGATGTGCGCTCTGTGCTTGAGTGATGTGTATGATGTGTGTTCTGTACTTGTGTGATGTGTGCTCTGTGCTAGGGTAATGTGTCTGGTGTGTGCTATGTGCTTGTGTGATGTGTCTGATGTGTGCTCTGTGCTTGTGTAATGTGTCTGATGTGTGCTATATGCTTGTGTGATTTGTCTGATGTGTACTCTGTCCTTGTGTGATGTGTCTGATGTGTGCTCTGTGCTTGTGTGATGTGTCTGATGTGTGCTCTGTGATTGTGTGATGTGTCTGTTGTGTGTTCTGTGCTTGTGTGATGTGTCTGATGTGTGCTCTATGCTTGTGTGATGTGTCTGATGTGTGCTCTGTTCTTGTGTGATGTGTCTGATGTTTGCTCTGTACTTGTGTGATGTGTCTGATGTGTGCTCTGTGTTTGTGTGATGTGTGTGATGTGTGCTCTGTGCTTGTGTGATGTGTCTGATGTGTGCTCTGTGCTTGTGTGATGTGTCTGTTGTGTGTTCTGTGCTTGTGTGATGTGTCTGATGTGTGCTCTGTGCTTGTGTGATGTGTCTAATGTGTGCTCTGTTCTTGTGTGATGTGTCTGATGTTTGCTCTGTACTTGTGTGATGTGTCTGATGTGTTCTCTGTGTTTGTGTGATGTGTGCTCTGTGCTTGTGTGATGTGTCTGATGTGTGCTCTGTGCTTGTGTGATGTGTCTGATGTGTGCTCCGTGCTTGTGTGATGTGTCTGATGTGTGCTTTGTGCTTGTGTGATGTGTCTGATGTGTGCTTTGTGCTTGGTGACGTGTCTGATGTGTACTCTGTGCTTGGGTGATGTGTCTGATGTGTGCTCTGCGCTTGGGTGATGTGTCTGATGTGTGTTCTGCGCTTGTATGATGTGTCTGATGTGTGCTCTGTGCTTGTGTGATGTGTCTGATGTGTGGGCTGTGCTCGTATGATGTGTCTGATGTGTGTTCTGTGCTTGTGTGATGTGTCTGATGTGTGCTCTGTCCTTGTGTGATGTGTCTGATGTGTGCTCTGTTCTTGTGTGGTGTGTCTGATGTGTGCTCTATGCTTGTGTGATGTGTCTGATGTGTGCTCTGTTCTTGTGTGATGTGTCTGATGTGTGCTCTGCACTTGTGTGATGTGTCTGATGTGTGCTCTGCACTTGTGTGATGTGTCTGATGTGTGTTCTGTGCTTGTGTGATGTGTCTGATGTGTGCTCTATGCTTGTGTGATGTGTCTGATGTGCGCTCTGTGCTTGTGTGATGTGTCTGATGTGTGCTCGGTGCTTGTGTGATGTGTCCGATGTGTGCTCTGTACTTGTGTGATGTGTCTGATGTGTCTTCTGTGCAGTGTGATGTGTCTGATGTGTTCTCTGTGCTTGTGTGATGTGTCTGATGTGTGCTCTGTGCTTGTGTGATGTGTCTGATGTGTGCTCTGTGCTTGTGTGATGTGTCCGATGTGTGCTCTGTACTTGTGTGATGTGTCTGATGTGTCTTCTGTGCAGTGTGATGTGTCTGATGTGTGTTCTGCGCTTGTGTGATGTGTCTGATGTGTGCTCTGTGCTTGTGTGATGTGTTTTATATGTGGGCTGTGCTTGTGTGATGTGTCTGATGTGTTCTCTGTGCTTGTGTGATGTGTCTGATGTGTCTTCTGTGCTTGTGTGATGTGTCTGATGTGTGCACTGTGCTTGTGTAATGTGTCTGATGTGTGCTCTGTGCTTGTGTGATGTGTCTGATGTGTGCTCTGTGATTGTGTGATGTGTCTGATGTGTGTTCTGTGCTTGTGTGATGTGTCTGATGTGTGCTCTATGCTTGTGTGATGTGTCTGATGTGTGTTCTGTGCTTGTGTGATGTGTCTGATGTGTGCTCTATGCTTGTGTGATGTGTCTGATGTGTGCTCTGTGCTTGTATGGTGTGTCTGATGTGTGCTCTGTTCTTGTGTGATGTGTCTGATGTTTGCTCTGTACTTGTGTGATGTGTCTGATGTGTGCTCTGTGTTTGTGTGATGTGTGTGATGTGTGCTCTGTGCTTGTGTGATGTGTCTGATGTGTGCTCTGTGCTTGTGTGATGTGTCTGATGTGTGCTCTGTGCTTGTGTAATGTGTCTGATGTGTGCTTTGTACTTGTGTGATGTGTCTGATGTGTGCTTTGTGCTTGGTGACGTGTCTGATGTGTGCTCTGTGTTTGTGTGATGTGTCTGATGTGTACTCTGTGCTTGTGTGATGTGTCTGATGTGTGCTCTGTGCTTGGGTGATGTGTCTGATGTGTGTTCTGCGCTTGTATGATGTGTCTGATGTGTGCTCTGTGCTTGTGTGATGTGTCTGATGTGTGGGCTGTGCTCGTATGATGTGTCTGATGTGTGTTCTGTGCTTGTGTGATGTGTCTGATGTGTGCTCTGTGCTTGTGTGATGTGTCTGATGTGTGCTCTGTTCTTGTGTGATGTGTCTGATGTGTGCTCTGTGCTTGTGTGATGTGTCTGATGTGTGCTCTGTTCTTGTGTGATGTGTCGGATGTGTGCTCTGCACTTGTATGATGTGTCTGATGTGTGCTCTGCACTTGTGTGATGTGTCTGATGTGTGTTCTGTGCTTGTGTGATGTGTCTGATGTGTGCTCTATGCTTGTGTGATGTGTCTGATGTGCGCTCTGTGCTTGTGTGATGTGTCTGATGTGCGCTCTGTGCTTGTGTGATGTGTCTGATGTGTGCTGTGCTTGTGTGATGTGTCTGATGTGCTCTCTGTGCTTGTGTGATGTGTCTGATGTGTGCTCGGTGCTTGTGTGATGTGTCTGATGTGCGCTGTGCTTGTGTGATGTGTCTGATGTGTGCTCTGTGCTTGTGTGATGTGTCTGTGTGCTCGGTGCTTGTGTGATGTGTCTGATGTGCGCTGTGTGCTTGTGTGATGTGTCTGATGTGTGCTCTGTGCTTGTGTGATGTGTCTGATGTGTGCTCGGTGCTTGTGTGATGTGTCTGATGTGCGCTCTGAGCTTGTGTGATGTGTCTGATGTGTGGTCTGTGCTTGTGTGATGTGTCTGATGTGTGCTCTGTGCTTGTGTGATGTGTCTGATGTGTGCTCTATGCTTGTGTGATGTGTCTGATGTGTGCTCTGTTCTTGTGTGATGTGTCTGATGTGTGCTCGCTGTTTGTGTGATGTGTCTGATGTGCGCTCTGTGCTTGTGTGATGTGTCTGATGTGTGCTCTGTGCTTGTGTGATGTGTCTGATGTGTGCTCTATGCTTGTGTGATGTGTCTGCTGTGTGCTCTGTGCATGTGTGATGTGTCTGATGTGCGCTCTGTGCTTGTGTGATGTGTCTGATGTGCGCTGTGCTTGTGTGATGTGTCTGATGTGTGCTCTGTGCTTATGTGATGTGTCTGATGTGTGCTCGGTGCTTGTGTGATGTGTCTGATGTGCGCTCTGTGCTTGTGTGATGTGTCTGATGTGTGTTCTGTGCTTGTGTGATGTGTCTGATGTGTGCTCTGTGCTTGTGTGATGTGTCTGATGTGTGCTCTGTGCTTGTGTGATGTGTCTGATGTGTGCTCTGTGCTTGTGTGATGTATCTGATGTGTGCTATGTGCTTGGGTGAGATGTTTGATATGTACTCTGTCCTTGTGTGATGTGTCTGATGTGTGCTCTGTGATTGTCTGATGTGTGTTCTGTGCTTGTGTGATGTGTCATATGTGTTCTATGCTTGTGTGATGTGCCTGATGTGTGTTCTGTGCTTGTGTGATGTGTCTGATGTGTGCTCTCTGCTTGTGTGATGTGTCTGATGTGTGCTCTGTGCTTGTGTGATGTGTCTGATGTGTGCTATGTGCTTGTGTAATGTGTCTGATGTGCTCTCTTTGCTTGTGTAATGTGTCTGATGTGTGCTATGTGCTTGTGTAATGTGTCTGATGTGCTCTCTTTGCTTGTGTAATGTGTCTGATGTGTGCTATGTGCTTGTGTGATGTGTCTGATGTGTGCTCTGTGCTTAGGTAATGTGTCTAATGTGTGTTCTGTGCTTGTGTGATATGTCTGATGTGTTCACTGTGCTTGTGTGATGTGTCTGATGTGTACTCTGTCCTTGTGTGATGTGTCTGATGTGCGCTCTGTGCTTGTGTAATATGTCTGATGTGTGCTCAGTGCTTGTGTGATGTGTCTGATGTGTGCTCTGTGCTTGGGTAATGTGTCTAATGTGTGCTCTGTGCTTGTGTGATGTGTATGATATGTGTTCTGTACTTGTGTGATGTGTGCTCTGTACTTTTGTGATGTGTCGGATGTGGGCTCTGTACTTGTGTGATGTGTCTGATGTGTGCTCTGTGCTTGTGTAATGGGTCTGATGTGTGCTCTGTGCTTGTGTAATGGGTCTGATGTGTGCTCTGTGCTTGTGTAATGGGTCTGATGTGTGCTGTGTTTGTGTGATGTGTCTGATGTGTGCTCTGTGCTTGTGTAATGGGTCTGATGTGTGCTCTGTGCTTGTGTGATGTGTCTGATGTGTGCACTGTGCTTGGTGATGTGTCTGATGTGTGCTCTGTGCTTGTGTGATGTGTCTGATGTGTGCTCTGTTCTTGTGTGATGTGTCTGATGTGTGCTCTGGACTTGTGTGATGTGTCTGATGTGTGCTCTGTGTTTGTGTGATGTGTCTGATGTGTGCTCTGTGCTTGTGTGATGTGTCTGATGTGTGCTTTGTGCTTGGTGATGTGTCTGATGTGTGCTCTGTGCTTGTGTGATGTGTCTGATGTGTGCTCTGTTCTTGTGTGATGTGTCTGATGTGTGCTCTGGACTTGTGTGATGTGTCTGATGTGTGCTCTGTTTGTGTGATGTGTCTGATGTGTGCTCTGTGCTTGTGTGATGTGTCTGATGTGTGCTCTGTGCTTGTGTGATGTGTCTGATGTGTGCTCTGTGCTTGCGTAATGTGTCTGATGTGTGCTTTCTACTTGTGTGATGTGTCTGATGTGTGCTCTGTGCTAGGGTAATGTGTCTGATGTGTGCTATGTGCTTGGGTGATGTGTCTGATGTGTGCTCTGTTCTTGTGTGATGTGTCTGATGTGTGCTCTGTGTTTGTGTAATGTGTCTGATGTGTGCTATGTGCTTGTGTAATGTGTCTGATGTGCTCTCTTTGCTTGTGTAATGTGTCTGATGTGTGCTATGTGCTTGTGTGATGTGTCTGATGTGTGCTCTGTGCTTAGGTAATGTGTCTAATGTGTGTTCTGTGCTTGTGTGATATGTCTGATGTGTTCACTGTGCTTGTGTGATGTGTCTGATGTGTACTCTGTCCTTGTGTGATGTGTCTGATGTGCGCTCTGTGCTTGTGTAATATGTCTGATGTGTGCTCAGTGCTTGTGTGATGTGTCTGATGTGTGCTCTGTGCTTGGGTAATGTGTCTAATGTGTGCTCTTTGCTTGTTTGATGTGTATGATATGTGTTCTGTACTTGTGTGATGTGTGCTCTGTACTTTTGTGATGTGTCGGATGTGGGCTCTGTACTTGTGTGATGTGTCTGATGTGTGCTCTGTGCTTGTGTAATGGGTCTGATGTGTGCTCTGTGCTTGTGTAATGGGTCTGATGTGTGCTCTGTGCTTGTGTAATGGGTCTGATGTGTGCTCTGTGTTTGTGTGATGTGTCTGATGTGTGCTCTGTGCTTGTGTAATGGGTCTGATGTGTGCTCTGTGCTTGTGTGATGTGTCTGATGTGTGCACTGTGCTTGGTGATGTGTCTGATGTGTGCTCTGTGCTTGTGTGATGTGTCTGATGTGTGCTCTGTTCTTGTGTGATGTGTCTGATGTGTGCTCTGGACTTGTGTGATGTGTCTGATGTGTGCTCTGTGTTTGTGTGATGTGTCTGATGTGTGCTCTGTGCTTGTGTGATGTGTCTGATGTGTGCTCTGTGCTTGTGTGATGTGTCTGATGTGTGCTTTGT
Source organism: Dendrobates tinctorius (assembly GCF_039654945.1). Taxonomy (NCBI): domain Eukaryota; kingdom Metazoa; phylum Chordata; class Amphibia; order Anura; family Dendrobatidae; genus Dendrobates; species Dendrobates tinctorius. The sequence continues at coordinate 27,802,257 of NW_027361696.1, read as the reverse complement.
GCTTGGTGATGTGTCTGATGTGTGCTCTGTGCTTGTGTGATGTGTCTGATGTGTGCTCTGTTCTTGTGTGATGTGTCTGATGTGTGCTCTGGACTTGTGTGATGTGTCTGATGTGTGCTCTGTGTTTGTGTGATGTGTCTGATGTGTGCTCTGTGCTTGTGTGATGTGTCTGATGTGTGCTCTGTGCTTGTGTGATGTGTCTGATGTGTGCTCTGTGCTTGCGTAATGTGTCTGATGTGTGCTTTCTACTTGTGTGATGTGTCTGATGTGTGCTCTGTGCTAGGGTAATGTGTCTGATGTGTGCTATGTGCTTGGGTGATGTGTCTGATGTGTGCTCTGTTCTTGTGTGATGTGTCTGATGTGTGCTCTGTGTTTGTGTGATGTGTCTGATGTGTGCTCTGTGCTTGTGTGATGTGTCTGATGTGTGCTCTGTGCTTGTGTGATGTGTCTGATGTGTGCTCTGTGCTTGCGTAATGTGTCTGATGTGTGCTTTCTACTTGTGTGATGTGTCTGATGTGTGCTTTGTGGTTGGTGACGTGTCTGATGTGTGCTCTGTGTTTGTGTGATGTGTCTGATGTGTGCTCTGTCCTTGTGTGATGTGTCTGATGTGTGCACTGTGCTTGTGTGATGTGTGTTCTGTGCTTGTGTGATGTGTCTGATTTGTGCTCTGTGCTTGTGTGATGTGTCTGATGTGTGTTCTGTGCCTGTGTGATGTGTCTGATGTGTGTTCTGGGTTTGTGTGATGTGTCTGATGTGTGCTATGTGCTTGGGTGAGATGTCTGATGTGTGCACTGTGCTTGTGTGATGTGTCTGATGTGTGCACTGTGCTTGTGTAATGTGTCTGATGTGTGCTATGTGCTTGTGTAATGTGTCTGATGTGTGCTCTGTGCTTGTGTGATGTGTCTGATGTGTGTTCTGTGCTTGTGTGATGTGTCTGATGTGTGTTCTGTGCTTGTGTGATGTGTGCTATGTGCTTGTGTGATGTGTCTGATGTGTGCTCTCTGCTTGTGTGATGTGTCTGATGTGTGCTCTGTGCTTGTGTGATGTGTCTGATTTGTGCTCTGTGCTTGTGTAATGTGTCTGATGTGTGCTATGTGCTTGTGTAATGTGTCTGATGTGTGCTCTGTGCTTGTGTAATGTGTCTGATGTGTGCTCTGTGCTTGGGTAATGTGTCTGATGTGTACTCTGTCCTTGTGTGATGTGTCTGATGTGCGCTCTGTGCTTGTATAATGTGTCTGATGTGTGCTCTGGGCTTGTGTGATGTGTCTGATGTGTACTCTGTCCTTGTGTGATGTGTCTGATGTGTGCTCTGTGCTTGGGTAATGTGTCTGATGTGTGTTCTTTGCTTGTGTGATATGTCTGATGTGTTCACTGTGCTTGTGTGATGTGTCTGATGTGTGTTCTGTGCTTGGGTGATGTGTCTGATGTGTACTCTGTCCTTGAGTGATGTGTCTGATATGCGTTCTGTGCTTGTGTAATGTGTCTGATGTGTGCTATGTGCTTCTGTGATGTGTCTGATGTGTGCTCTGTCCTTGTGTGATGTGTCTGATGTGTGATCTGTGCTAGGGTAATGTGTCTGATGTGTGCTAGGTGCTTGCGTGATGTGTCTGATGTGTGCTCTTGTAGAGTCGGTGGTGGGGTGCCGAGCTGGGGGGGGGTGGTCCTACTTTTATACCGCGCAGAGATGATACAGAGACACGATGAGGCAGATTCTGGGTGCAACAGGTCAAAGTTTATTGCTCACCGTCCGACTGACGGTCCTCGCGGTACACCGCGATATCTCTCTCTGCCCTCCGTGTTCAAGGCCGCTTCAACACCATATGTTACACAAGGGACGTACTTACACGTCACGTCCCGTCTCACACTGTGACAATCCTGACAGCTCGGTTACTGTGGCCGCCTTAGGCCCGTACACCAACAGCACTTTACTAATCAGTTTCGTCGTAACACATACGGTGTCTTCCACCCAGAGCCTTGTCTCTGCTGCGGTCCTTCCCTGTCAGGACCACCCCCCTGACGTTTCTTCTCCTCAGTCCCCCTGGTCGGATTCTCCTCAGGGCACACAGACTGGCGAAGTCCTCCTGTCACCTGGGCTCCCCCTGGGGACTGGAACTTTCTGGAACCCTCCCTCAGTATTTATAACTTCCCCGGTTCCTTGAAACTGTCACTAACTGTCACCACGCCCCCCATGACCAACGGTTTCTAAAGCCCTAAGCTGCTGTAAAGTCCTTTGCTCACACTCCACCCTGCCATCTAATGGTCATCCCAAGGTACTGCACGTCCACTACACTTTTCTAGTTGTTTCCCCACTGTAATCACTGTCTCCTACCTACACTGTGCAAACCTATCTTTCTTCACTCTGACTAGTCCGTCCGTCCGTCAGGTCACCTTCCCTACACTCCCCCTTCCTTTGTCCATTGTCGTCCTCGACAATCGTCATCCCTGCCTTCGTCGTTCTGAATCTACACCTACATTCTGTTGTCGGACCAGAAGTTGAGCCAAGCCCACTATCTGCGGGGGCCGAACTATACTGGGAGCACTATGCTCTGAGCAGCCTACTGCTACTCACCAGCGCGCACGCCACATGACAACGTCTTTCAAATTGGGCAAGGTACACCCGTATTCTCTCTACGGCGTGTATCTTTCCCCTACTGTTACCTTTCACTATCCGGTACGCCATGATCGAGGCCACTCACCTACCAGATCATTGCCGGCGCCCGCCTTTCCTTCTTCAGGGGTGTCCGTGGTGTTGGGGACCTGACCTAGGACGGCTGTCTTTCTCACATCTTCCCATTCATTTTCCTTCTTTCAATTACATGTCATGGTCGGCGTCCCGGTCTCCCAGACCTCAACTCTTAGATCCCTACCGGATCTCACACTTTCCTTTGGTCCCGCAGACCTTCCCTTACCCGGACCTGTTGCATTTTACTTTGCATATTATACATCATACAACTTTATAATAGCACAAGTACCCATTTTTTTATAATTTTTTTTTTTTTTCCGTTTTCTTTTGCTCATTTTAAAACCAACATATAACAACATAACATTGCATGTCTTCTTTCCTCCTCCCCCCTTCCTTGGACCTGGACACTCCTCCACTTTTCCGTATCCCCGTTCTGTCAGGTAAACATATTTTCGTATATAAAGAACATAGAAAGAAGAAAGAAAGAGAGAGAAAATAGTTGCATCAGTTAAACAACAACAAAACTTTTTTCTAAATGCAACTGTCCTTATAATCTGCACAACGGTGCATCGAACTCCTGACAGTCTATACCACTCTCAATGGACAGAGGTGAGGGCTCCACGGGGATACTGAGGGTGTCCATTCAAGTCCTCTTCTTTTCCATGACGGCCTCTCCTTGAGTGTGGAGCAGGTTCCACACTTCCTGCTCCCGGGCCTTTTTCTTCCTGATCACCTCCGCTTCCCACATGGAGGGAACAGCACGGGCCCTGGAGTCCGGTGGGCGGGACTCCGCTGAAAAAGACCGCAAGACAGAAACGGCCGAAGATTTCTGCGGCCCAGCAGCCGCTGGGGTCAGGTGGCAAATGGGGAGAACCGGGTCCTCGGGGGCTGGAATCACAGGGCCCGCTAAATCGGTCGCAGCCGACTCCAGCAGCGGCATAACCGCGGCCTCAGGACAGGCCGCATCCACTACTTCCAACGGAGCTGGAGTAACGGCCGATTTCAACGATGCAGCTGCTATTAGCAGGGAAAGCGCAGCAGCGTCTTCTTTGGGTGAGCTCTGCACTGGTGACTCCGGGCGGGGTAGTTCGGGGACATGAGCGGGGGCCTCGCTCAGCTCTGCATACACCACGGGGCCCGTGGTAACTAGGCCTTCCGGTGCGCAGGGGGCCGCGTGCTGCAGCAGAATGGTGGGGGCCGCTTGCGGAGGCACTGGTAGGGCCGGGGGTACTCTCACCTTCCCCGGCGCTGCGGCCTCCGTTCCATCATCACGCAGTTTCCCCCGCAGCCTCCGTTCCTTGCTCCACGGTCCTGCGGGCCTTCCCTCCGGACTTGGGGGCTCCGCTGAGAAGTCCTCTGCTGGTATTGGTGGCAGCCGTTCTCGCTGACTCCCCTCAGGCTCCGCTCCCCGGCTCAGCATCCCGCTGCCTGCCCGTAAATCTGAAGATGACTTCTGGTGCAGCTCCATCTCTCGCCGCCATTGCCACTCTAGGCGGCCGATGCCCCGACACCCGCAGCATCTCATACCGTCCGTTGGGCAGCACTCGAATGGCATCAGACAGCCGCAGCCAAGTTTTTCTTCTGTGCCACTCCTCCTGCTGGGTGGGGCGTTGGCAGACCTTTCCATCCATCTGCCAGGGTCCAATATATGGAAACGTCGGTCTCCGGGCATATATTGCTTCCTTTTGGGGTACGTTGGAGGGGGTCCCAGTCCATTCTGAACAACTGCAAACACCCGGACCTCTCCTCTGCGCTGAAGTAATACCGCCATCTTGGGCAGAATCAGCTACTGCCTTGGATCCTCTGCAAGCAACACAGATCCGACACAGCGTCCCAATTTGTAATCCACAGGTCAGTAATTTTTAGTTCACAGGTGTTTATAATCCGAAATAGAGCAGTCCAAGTTTTCCTCAGTCCTTCAGTTGCAGGCCTGCCGCAGAAGATAGCGTATTAGCGGCGGCGATCCTGCCGACTACGCCAAATGTAGAGTCGGTGGTGGGGTGCCGAGCTGGGGGGGGTGGTCCTACTTTTATACCGCGCAGAGATGATACAGAGACACGATGAGGCAGATTCTGGGTGCAACAGGTCAAAGTTTATTGCTCACCGTCCGACTGACGGTCCTCGCGGTACACCGCGATATCTCTCTCTGCCCTCCGTGTTCAAGGCCGCTTCAACACCATATGTTACACAAGGGACGTACTTACACGTCACGTCCCGTCTCACACTGTGACAATCCTGACAGCTCGGTTACTGTGGCCGCCTTAGGCCCGTACACCAACAGCACTTTACTAATCAGTTTCGTCGTAACACATACGGTGTCTTCCACCCAGAGCCTTGTCTCTGCTGCGGTCCTTCCCTGTCAGGACCACCCCCCTGACGTTTCTTCTCCTCAGTCCCCCTGGTCGGATTCTCCTCAGGGCACACAGACTGGCGAAGTCCTCCTGTCACCTGGGCTCCCCCTGGGGACTGGAACTTTCTGGAACCCTCCCTCAGTATTTATAACTTCCCCGGTTCCTTGAAACTGTCACTAACTGTCACCACGCCCCCCATGACCAACGGTTTCTAAAGCCCTAAGCTGCTGTAAAGTCCTTTGCTCACACTCCACCCTGCCATCTAATGGTCATCCCAAGGTACTGCACGTCCACTACACTTTTCTAGTTGTTTCCCCACTGTAATCACTGTCTCCTACCTACACTGTGCAAACCTATCTTTCTTCACTCTGACTAGTCCGTCCGTCCGTCAGGTCACCTTCCCTACACTCTGTTCTTGTGTAATGTGTCTGATGTGTGCTCTGGAGTTGTGTGATGTGTCTGATGTGTGCTCTGCACTTGTGTGATGTGTCTGATGTGTGTTCTGTGCTTGTGTGATGTGTCTGATGTGTGTTCTGTGTTTGTGTGATGTGTCTGATGTGTGCTCTGTTCTTGTGTGATGTGTCTGATGTGTGCTCTGTGTTTGTGTGATGTGTCTGATGTGTGCTCTGTGTTTGTGTGATGTGTCTGATGTGTGCTCTATGTTTGTGTGATGTGTCTGATGTGTGCTCTATGCTTGTGTGATGTGTCTGATGTGTGCTCTGTGCTTGTGTAATGTGTCTGATGTGTACTATATGCTTGTGTAATGTGTCTGATGTGTGTTCTGTACTTGTGTGATGTGTGCTCTGTACTTGTGTGATGTGTCGGATGTGTACTCTGTCCTTGTGTGATGTGTCTGATGTGTGTTCTGTGCTTGTGTGAAGTGTCTGATGGGTGCTCTATGCATGTGTGATGTGTCTGATGTGTGCTCTGTGCTTGTGTGATGTGTCTGATGTGCGCTGTGCTTGTGTGATGTGTCTGATGTGTGCTCTGTGCTTGTGTAATGTGTCTGATGTGTTCTATGTGCTTGTGTAATGTGTCTGATTTGTGATCTGTGCTTGTGTGATGTGTCTGATGTGTGTTCTTTGCTTGTGTGATATGTCTGATGTGTTCACTGTGCTTGTGTGATGTGTCTGATGTGTGCTCTGTGCTTGTGTAATGTGTCTGATGTGCGCTCTGTGCTTGTGTAATGTGTCTGATGTGTGCTATGTGCTTCTGTGATGTGTCTGATGTGTGCTCAGTGCTTGTGTGATGTGTCTGATGTGTTCATTGTGCTTGTGTGATATGTCTGATGTGTGCTCTGTGCTTGTGTGATGTGTCTGATGTGTACTCTGTCCTTGTGTGATGTGTCTGATGTGTGCTCTGTGCTAGGGTAATGTGTCTGATGTGTGCTAGGTGCTTGAGTGATGTGTCTGATGTGTGCTCTATTCTTGTGTAATGTGTCTGATGTGTGCTCTGCACTTGTGTGATGTGTCTGATGTGTCTTCTGTGCTTGTGTGATGTGTCTGATGTGTGTCCTGCGCTTGTGTGATGTGTCTGATGTGTGCTCTGTTCTTGTGTTATGTGTCTGATGTGTGCTCTGCACTTGTGTGATGTGTCTGATGTGTGTTCTGTGCTTGTGTGATGTGTCTGATGTGTGCTCTGTTCTTGTGTGATGTGTCTGATGTGTGCTCTGTGTTTGTGTGATGTGTCTGATGTGTGCTCTGTGTTTGTGTGATGTGTCTGATGTGTGCTCTATGCTTGTGTGATGTGTCTGGTGTGTGCTATGTGCTTGTGTGATGTGTCTGATGTGTGCTCTGTGTTTGTGTGATGTGTCTGATGTGTGCTCTGTGTTTGTGTGATGTGTCTGATGTGTGCTCTGTGCTTGTGTGATGTGTCTGGTGTGTGCTATGTGCTTGTGTGATGTGTCTGATGTGTGCTCTGTGCTTGTGTAATGTGTCTGATGTGTGCTATATGCTTGTGTGATGTGTCTGATGTGTACTCTGTCCTTGTGTGATGTGTCTGATGTGTGCTCTGTGCTTGTGTAATGTGTCTGATGTGTGCTCTGTGCTTGTGTGATGTGTATGATGTGTGTTCTGTACTTGTGTGATGTGTGCTCTGTACTTGTGTGATGTGTCTGATGTGTGCTCTGTGTTTGTGTGATGTGTCTGATGTGTGCTCTGTGCTTGTGTAATGGGTCTGATGTGTGCTCTGTGCTTGTGTGATGTGTCTGATGTGTGCTCTATGCTTGTGTGATGTGTCTGATGTGTGCTTTGTGCTTGGTGATGTGTCTGATGTGTGCTATGTGCTTGGGTGAGGTTTCTGATGTGTGCTCTGTTCTTGTGTGATGTGTCTGATGTGTGCTCTGTGTTTGTGTGATGTGTCTGATGTGTGCTCTGTGCTTGTGTGATGTGTCTGATGTGTGCTCTGTGCTTGTGTGATGTGTCTGATGTGTGCTCTGTGCTTGCGTAATGTGTCTGATGTGTGCTTTGAACTTGTGTGATGTGTCTGATCTGTGCTTTGTGCTTGGTGACGTGTCTGATGTGTGCTCTGTGTTTGTGTGATGTGTCTGATGTGTACTCTGTGCTTGTGTGATGTGTCTGATGTGTGCTCTGTGCTTGGGTGATGTGTCTGATGTGTGTTCTGCGCTTGTGTGATGTGTCTGATGTGTGTTCTGTGCTTGTGTGATGTGTCTGATGTGTGCTCTGTCCTTGTGTGATGTGTCTGATGTGTGCTATGTGCTTGGGTGATGTGTCTGATGTGTGCTCTGTTCTTGTGTGATGTGTCTGATGTGTGCTCTGTGTTTGTGTGATGTGTCTGATGTGTGCTCTGTGCTTGTGTGATGTGTCTGATGTGTGCTCTGTGCTTGTGTGATGTGTCTGATGTGTGCTCTGTGCTTGCGTAATGTGTCTGATGTGTGCTTTGAACTTGTGTGATGTGTCTGATGTGTGCTTTGTGCTTGTTGACGTGTCTGATGTGTGCTCTGTGTTTGTGTGATGTGTCTGATGTGTGCTCTGTGCTTGTTTGATGTGTCTGATGTGTGCTCTGTGCTTGTGTGATGTGTCTGATGTGTGGGCTGTGCTCGTATGATGTGTCTGATGTGTGTTCTGTGCTTTTGTGATGTATCTGTTGTGTGCTCTGTCCTTGTGTGATGTGTCTGATGTGTGCTCTGTGATTGTGTGATGTGTCTGATGTGTGCACTGTGCTTGTGTAATGTCTCTGATGTGTGCTCTGTGCTTGTGTGATGTGTCTGATGTGTGCTCTGTGATTGTGTGATGTGTCTGATGTGTGCTATGTGCTTGGGTGATGTGTCTGATGTGTTCACTGTCCTTGTGTGATGTGTCTGATGTGCGCTCTGTGCTTGTGTAATGTGTCTGATGTGTGCTATGTGCTTCTGTGATGTGTCTGATGTGTGCTCAGTGCTTGTGTGATGTGTCTGATGTGTGCTCTGTGCTTGTGTTATATGTCTGATGTGTGCTCAGTGCTTGTGTGATGTGTCTGATGTGTGCTCTGTGCTTGTGTTATATGTCTGATGTGTGCACTGTGCTTGTGTAATGTCTCTGATGTGTGCTCTGTGCTTGTGTGATGTGTCTGATGTGTGCTCTGTGATTGTGTGATGTGTCTGATGTGTGCACTGTGCTTGTGTAATGTCTCTGATGTGTGCTCTATGCATTTGTGATGTGTCTGATGTGTGCTCTGTGCTTGTGTGATGTGTCTGATGTGTGCTCTGTGCTTGTGTGATGTGTCTGATGTGTGCTCTGTGCTTGTGTGATGTGTCTGATGTGTGCTGTGCTTGTGTGATGTGTCTGATTTGTGCTCTGTGCTTGTGTGATGTGTCTGATGTGTGCTCTGTGCTTGGGTAATGTGTCTGATGTGTGTTCTTTGCTTGTGTGATATGTCTGATGTGTTCACTATGCTTGTGTGATGTGTCTGATATGTGTTCTGTGCTTGTGTGATGTGTCTGATGCGCGCTCTGTCCTTGTGTAATGTGTCTGATGTGTGCTATGTGCTTCTGTGATGTGTCTAATGTGTGCTCAGTGCTTGTGTGATATGTCTGATGTGTGCACTGTGCTTGTGTGATGTGTCTGATGTGTACTCTGTACTTCTGTGATGTGTCTGATGTGTCTTCTGTGCTTGTGTGATGTGTCTGATGTGTTCTCTGTGCTTGTGTGATGTGTCTGATGTGTCTTCTGTGCTTGTGTGATGTGTCTGATGTGTGTTCTGCGCTTGTGTGATGTGTCTGATGTGTGCTCTGTGCTTGTGTGATGTGTCTGATGTGTGCTCTGTGCTTGTGTGATGTGTCTGATGTGTGGGCTGTGCTCGTATGATGTGTCTGATGTGTGTTCTGTGCTTGTGTGATGTGTCTGATGTGTGTTCTGTGCTTGTGTGATGTGTCTGATGTGTGTTCTGTGCTTGTGTGATGTGTCTGATGTGTGCTCTGTTCTTGTGTGATGTGTCTGATGTGTGCTCTGTGTTTGTGTGATGTGTCTGATGTGTGCTCTGTGTTTGTGTGATGTGTCTGATGTGTGCTCTATGCTTGTGTGATGTGTGTGCTCTGTGCTAGGGTAATGTGTCTGGTGTGTGCTATGTGCTTGTGTGATGTGTCTGATGTCTGCTCTGTGCTAGGGTAATGTGTCTGATGTGCTAGGTGCTTGGGTGATGTGTCTGATGTGTGCTCTGTTCTTGTGTGATGTGTCTGATGTGTGTTCTCTGCTTGTGTGATGTGTCTGATGTGTGTTCTGTGCTTGTGTGATGTGTCTGATGTGTGCTCTGTGCTTGTGTGATGTGTCTGATGTGTGCTCTGTGCTTGTGTTATGTGTCTGATGTGTGCTCTGTGCTTGTGTAATGTGTCTGATGTGTGCTTTTTACTTGTGTGATGTGTCTGATGTGTGCTTTGTGCTTGGTGTGATGTACAATGTCTGTGAGGTATGGGGTTTTGTCTACAAAATATGATGTTTTCTGTTGTAACTTTCCAGAAAAATCCAGCCCTCTATGCCAATGCAGGCTGTCAGCTCATGCAGCACCTTCCCCCCTCCTCTTTTCGCCCATGGCTCACTCACACACTGACCAGTGCCCCCTGCCTGGGCTAGCTCTGAAACCTTAAACCAACTTCCTCTCGAAGAGCAGGGGGAAGGGATCCCTTTGTTCGGAAAAACACAGGCTGTATGCCGGTATATGGGAAACATAAAAGTCATATTACGAAAACCATACCCAGTAGAGATATAAAAATCATATTTCTGCGATCCGAGCAGACCCAGCTTCGCTGTGGTGCCTGTTGCAAAACTCTCGGATGTCCAGAACCTGAGATATGATTTGCGCCCAAATGGACGGTCATATCGCATAGATGTTTGATGTTTTCTTGAGGGGCTCATTACGCTGGGAAACATGATACCACTGATGAGTCCATACCAGCTTCTCCCATAAAGTTATAGCTAATCTAAGTTTTGTAGCCAAAACATAACTTGGATAAGAGAGGTGGGATCAACCCAGAATGCACCTCTCCGTGATGTCACATAGGAAAGTCTATAAGGCATTTCCTGGGCAAACCAGGTCAGAACAGCTGCAGAGTCGGTGCTGACAAGAACTCCAGATGAATGGAGACGTGTGGCTCCTCCCCCCTTAAAGCCGCATGGTCTGCCTAAGGAACAATATGGAACTGTGAGTGTAATCTCTTTGTTTTCTCCACTTTTATTTTATACCTGTACTGTACATATTTTATGTCTCAATTTTATAGCAACTTTTATCTGTAATCACTGTCCTCTTTCGGAAAATAAATGAAATTATTTAGATCTGTCTCCATGCTCTAAGAATCGAACTATACGCCTTTGATAGATAATCGCTACTAATTCAAGGGGTTTGCCACGGACCCTCTTAATTTAACACTGTGAATTAAGTAACCGTGACTGGTGGCAGCGCGTTGTGTACGGCTATTACGGCTTGCTGGCAGTCTAGAAGGGTCTTATATTGCTGAGTAAGGGGCTTCAGCCACAGCATTGATAATTCCCTTACTGCAGAAGCCTAATTGCCGGTTCACAACAGGCAGCCCGTCCGGCGACTAATTATCCTAGGTGCAGTTCCCTGACTGACCTGAGGGTAAGGGGGGCGCCGGAGAGCTGCGAGTTCCAAAGTGGAACTGAGAAAGTGGGATATACATAAATCCCCACAGTACTTGGAAGATTGATAGCAGTGGTGGGGCATCCAAATTAAACTCCCCCTGCGGCAAATTGTAGAGCGAGATTAGCTTGCTGGATATTTTTGTCACATGGTGCCAGTGGTGGGATAACTAAGATAAGCCCCACTGCGCCTGTGATAGCCGTGTGCCGGCATTGTGTCACGTCCCTCCGTCCGCTGATACACCGGTGTCAGTGGTGGGATCGTGACATAGTGGTGACACAGGGTCCGCTGTCCGTCGAGTTTTGGTGGCAGCGGGACTCCCGTTAGTCGTCGCCCGTAAGTGGACGAACGGCCGTGGGCTGTTCGTCACACTTGGTGATGTGTCTGATGTGTGCTATGTGTTTGTGTGATGTGTCTGATGTGTGCTCTGTGCTAGGTAATGTGTCTGGTGTGTGCTATGTGCTTGTGTGATGTGTCTGATGTGTGCTCTGTGCTTGTGTGATGTGTCTGATGTGTGCTATGTGCTTGGGTGATGTGTCTGATGTGTGTTCTGTGCTTGTGTGATGTGTCTGATATGTGCTCTGTGCTTGTGTGATGTGTCTGATGTGTGCACTGTGCTTGTGTAATGTGTCTGATGTGTGCTCTGTGCTTGTGTAATGTGTCTGATGTGTGCTTTGTACTTGTGTGATGTGTCTGATGTGTGCTTTGTGCTTGGTGATGTGTCTGATGTGTGCTATGTGTTTGTGTGATGTGTCTGATGTGTGCTCTGTGCTAGGTAATGTGTCTGGTGTGTGCTATGTGCTTGTGTGATGTGTCTGATGTGTGCTCTGTGCTTGTGTAATGTGTCTGATGTGTGCTCTGTGCTTGTGTGATGTGTCTGATGTGTGCTATGTGCTTGGGTGATGTGTCTGATGTGTGTTCTGTGCTTGTGTGATGTGTCTGATATGTGCTCTGTGCTTGTGTGATGTGTCTGATGTGTGCACTGTGCTTGTGTAATGTGTCTGATGTGTGCTCTGTGCTTGTGTGATGTGTCTGATGTGTGCTCTGTGCTTGTGTGATGTGTCTGATGTGTGTTCTGTGCTTGTGTGATGTGTCTGATATGTGCTCTGTGCTTGTGTGATGTGCCTGATATGTACTCTGTCCTTGTGTGATGTGTCTGATGTGTGCACTGTGCTTGTGTAATGTGTCTGATGTGTGCTCTGTGCTTGTGTGATATGTCTGATGTGTGTTCTGTGCTTGTGTGATGTGTCTGATGTGCATTCTGCGCTTGTGTGATGTGTCTGATGTGTGCTCTGTGCTTGTGAGATGTGTCTGATGTGTGTTCTGTGCTTGTGTGATGTGTCTGATGTGTGCTCTGTGCCTGTGTGATGTGTCTGATGTGTGCTCTGTGCTTGTGTGATGTGTCTGATGTGTGCTCTGTGCTTGTGTGATGTGTCTGATATGTGGTCTGTGCTTGTGTGATGTGTCTGATGTGTGGTCTGTGCTTGTGTGATGTGTCTGATGTGTGCTATGCGCTTGTGTGATGTGTCTGATATGTGGTCTGTGCTTGTGTGATGTGTCTGATGTGTGGTCTGTGCTTGTGTGATGTGTCTGATGTGTGCTATGCGCTTGTGTGATGTGTTCTCTCTGCTTGTGTGATGTGTATGATGTGTGCTATGTGTTTGTGTGATGTGTCTGGTGTGTGCTATGTGCTTGAGTAATGTGTCTGATGTGTGCTATGTGCTTGTGTGATGTGTATGATGTGTGCTATGTGCTTGTGTGATGTGTCTGATGTGTGCTATGTGCTTGGGTGATGTGTCTGATGTGTACTCTGTCCTTGTGTGATGTGTCTGATGTGTGTTCTGTGCTTGTGTGATGTGTCAGACGTGCGCACTGTGCTTGTGTGATGTGTCTGATGTGCATTCTGCGCTTGTGTGATGTGTCTGATGTGTGCTATGTGCTTGTGTGATGTGTCTGATGTGTGCTCTGTGCTTGTGAGATGTGTCTGATGTGTGCTCTGTGCTTGTGTGATGTGTCTGATGTGCGCTCTGTGCTTGTGTGATGTGTCTGATATGTGCACTGTGCTTGTGTGATGTGTCTGATGTGTGCTATGTGCTTGGGTGATGTGTCTGATGTGTACTCTGTCCTTGTGTGATGTGTCTGATGTGTGCACTGTGCTTGTGTGATGTGTCTGATGTGTGCTCTGTGCTTGTGTGATGTGTCTGATGTGTGTTCTGTGCTTGTGTGATGTGTCAGACGTGCGCACTGTGCTTGTGTGATGTGTTTGATGTGCATTCTGCGCTTGTGTGATGTGTCTGATGTGTGCTCTGTGCTTGTGAGATGTGTCTGATGTGTGTTCTGTGCTTGTGTGATGTGTCTGATGTGTGATCTGTGCTTGTGTGATGTGTCTGATGTGTGCTATGTGCTTGTGTGATGTGTCTGATGAGTGCTCTGTGCTTGTGTAATGTGTCTGATGTGTGCTCTGTGCTTGTGTGATGTGTATGATGTGTGTTCTGTACTTGTGTAATGTGTCTGATGTGTGCTATGTGCTTGTGTGATGTGTCTGATGTGTGCTCTCTGCTTGTATGATGTGTCTGATGTGTGCACTGTGCTTGTGTGATGTGTCTGATATGTGGTCTGTGCTTGTGTGATGTGTCTGATGTGTGTTCTGTGCTTGTGTGATGTGTCTGATGTGTGATCTGTGCTTGTGTGATGTGTCTGATGTGTGCTCTGTGCTTGTGTGATGTGTCTGATGTGTGCTCTATGCTTCTGTGATGTGTCTGATGTGCGCTCTGTGCCTGTGTGATGTGTCTGATGTGTGCTCTGTGCTTGTGTGATGTGTCTGATGTGTGTTCTGTGCTTGTGTGATGTGTCTGATGTGTGTTCTGTGCTTGTGTGATGTGTCTGATGTGTGCTATGTGCTTGTGTGATGTGTCTGATGTGTGCTCTGTGTTTGTGTGATGTGTCTGATGTGTGCTCTGTGCTTGTGTGATGTGTCTGATGTGTGCTCTGTGCTTGTGTGATGTGTCTGATGTGTGCTCTGTGCTTGTGTAATGTGTCTGATGTGTGCTTTGTACTTGTGTGATGTGTCTGATGTGTCCTTTGTGCTTGGTGATGTGTCTGATGTGTGCTATGTGTTTGTGTGATGTGTCTGGTGTGTGCTATGTGCTTGTGTGATGTGTCTGATGTGTGCTCTGTGCTTGTGTGATGTGTCTGATGTGTGCTATGTGTTTGTGTGATGTGTCTGGTGTGTGCTATGTGCTTGTGTGATGTGTCTGATGTGTGCTCTGTGCTTGTGTAATGTGTCTGATGTGTGCTATGTGCTTGTGTGATGTGTCTGATGTGTGCTCTGTGCTTGTGTGATGTGTCTGATGTGCGCTCTGTGCTTCTGTGATGTGTCTGATGTGCGCTCTGTGCCTGTGTGATGTGTCTGATGTGTGCTCTGTGCTTGTGTGATGTGTCTGATGTGTGTTCTGTGCTTGTGTGATGTGTCTGATGTGTGCTCTGTGCTTGTGTGATGTGTCTGATGTGTGTTCTGTGCTAGGGTAATGTGTCTGATGTGTGCTCTGTTCTTGTGTGATGTGTCTGATGTGTGTTCTGTGCTTGTGTGATGTGTCTGATGTGTGCTCTGTGCTTGTGTGATGTGTCTGATGTGTGCTCTGCACTTGTGTGATGTGTCTGATGTGTGTTCTGTGCTTGTGTGATGTGTCTGATGTGTGCTATGTGCTTGTGTGATGTGTCTGATGTGTGCTCTGTGTTTGTGTGATGTGTCTGATGTTTTTCCCTGTTCTTATGTGATGTGTCTGATGTGTGCTCTGTGTTTGTGTGATGTGTCTGATGTGTGCTCTGTGCTTGTGTGATGTGTCTGATGTGTGCTCTGTGCTTGTGTGATGTGTCTGATGTGTGCTCTGTGCTTGTGTAATGTGTCTGATGTGTGCTTTGTACTTGTGTGATGTGTCTGATGTGTCCTTTGTGCTTGGTGATGTGTCTGATGTGTGCTATGTGTTTGTGTGATGTGTCTGATGTGTGCTATGTGTTTGTGTGATGTGTCTGGTGTGTGCTATGTGCTTGTGTGATGTGTCTGATGTGTGCTCTGTGCTTGTGTGATGTGTCTGATGTGTGCTATGTGTTTGTGTGATGTGTCTGGTGTGTGCTATGTGCTTGTGTGATGTGTCTGATGTGTGCTCTGTGCTTGTGTAATGTGTCTGATGTGTGCTATGTGCTTGTGTGATGTGTCTGATGTGTACTCTGTCCTTTTGTGATGTGTCTGATATGTGCGCTGTGCTTGTGTGATGTGTATGATGTGTGCTCTTTGCTTGTGTGATGTGTCTGATGTGTGCTCTGTGCTTGTGTGATGTTTCTGATGTGTGCTATGTGCTTGGGTGATGTGTCTGATGTGTGCTCTGTGCTTGTGTGATGTGTCTGATGTGTGCTCTGTGCTTGGGTGATGTGTCTGATGTGTACTCTGTCCTTGTGTGATGTGTCTGATGTGTGCTCTGTGCTTGTGTGATGTGTCTGATGTGTGTTCTGTGCTTGTGTGATGTGTCAGACGTGCGCACTGTGCTTGTGTGATGTGTCTGATGTGCATTCTGCGCTTGTGTGATGTGTCTGATGTGTGCTATGTGCTTGTGTGATGTGTCTGATGTGTGTTCTGTGCTTGTGTGATGTGTCTGATATGTGGTCTGTGCTTTTGTGATGTGTCTAATGTGTGGTCTGTGCTTGTGTGATGTGTCTGATGTGTGCTATTCGCTTGTGTGATGTGTCTGATGTGTGCTTTCTGCTTGTGTGATGTGTCTGATGTGTGCTCTGTGCTTGTGTGATGTGTCTGATGTGTGTTCTGTGCTTGTGTGATGTGTCTGATGTGTGCTCTGTGCTTGTGTGATGTGTCTGATGTGTGCTCTGTGCTTGTGTGATGTGTCTGATATGTGGTCTGTGCTTGTGTGATGTGTCTGATGTGTGGTCTGTGCTTGTGTGATGTGTCTGATGTGTGCTATGCGCTTGTGTGATGTGTCTGATGTGTGCTCTCTGCTTGTGTGATGTGTCTGATGTGTGCTCTGTGCTTGTGTGATGTGTCTGATGTGTGCTCTCTGCTTGTGTGATGTGTCTGGTGTGTGCACTGTGCTTGTGTGATGTGTCTGATGTGTGCACTGTGCTTGTGTGATGTGTCTGATGTGTGCTCTGTCCTTGTGTGATGTGTCTGATGTGTGATCTGTGCTTGTGTGATGTGTCTGATGTGTGCTCTGTGCTTGTGTGATGTGTCTGATATGTGGTCTGTGCTTGTGTGATGTGTCTGATGTGTGTTCTGTGCTTGTGTGATGTGTCTGATGTGTGATCTGTGCTTGTGTGATGTGTCTGATGTGTGCTCTATGCTTGTGTGATGTGTCTGATGTGCGCTCTGTGCTTCTGTGATGTGTCTAATGTGCGCTCTGTGCTTGTGTGATGTTTCTGATGTGTGCTCTGTGCTTGTGTGATGTGTGTGATGTGTGCTATGTGCTTGTGTGATGTGTCTGATGTGTGCTCTGTGTTTGTGTGATGTGTCTGATGTTTTTCCCTGTTCTTGTGTGATGTGTCTGATGTGTGCTCTGTGTTTGTGTGATGTGTCTGATGTGTGCTCTGTGCTTGTGTGATGTGTCTGATGTGTGCTCTGTGCTTGTGTGATGTGTCTGATGTGTGCTCTGTGCTTGTGTAATGTGTCTGATGTGTGCTTTGTACTTGTGTGATGTGTCTGATGTGTCCTTTGTGCTTGGTGATGTGTCTGATGTGTGCTATGTGTTTGTGTGATGTGTCTGATGTGTGCTATGTGTTTGTGTGATGTGTCTGGTGTGTGCTATGTGCTTGTGTGATGTGTCTGATATGTGCGCTGTGCTTGTGTGATGTGTATGATGTGTGCTCTTTGCTTGTGTGATGTGTCTGATGTGTGCTCTGTGCTTGTGTGATGTGTCTGATGTGTGCTATGTGCTTGGGTGATGTGTCTGATGTGTACTCTGTCCTTGTGTGATGTGTCTGATGTGTGCTCTGTGCTTGTGTGATGTGTCTGATGTGTGTTCTGTGCTTGTGTGATGTGTCAGACGTGCGCACTGTGCTTGTGTGATGTGTTATGTGCATTCTGCGCTTGTGTGATGTGTCTGATGTGTGCTATGTGCTTGTGTGATGTGTCTGATGTGTGCTCTGTGCTTGTGTGATGTGTCTGATATGTGGTCTGTGCTTTTGTGATGTGTCTAATGTGTGGTCTGTGCTTGTGTGATGTGTCTGATGTGTGCTATTCGCTTGTGTGAAGTGTCTGATGTGTGCTCTCTGCTTGTGTGATGTGTCTGATGTGTGCTCTGTGCTTGTGTGATGTGTCTGATGTGTGCTCTGTGCTTGTGAGATGTGTCTGATGTGTGTTCTGTGCTTGTGTGATGTGTCTGATGTGTGCTCTGTGCTTGTGTGATGTGTCTGATGTGTGCTCTGTGCTTGTGTGATGTGTCTGATATGTGGTCTGTGCTTGTGTGATGTGTCTGATGTGTGGTCTGTGCTTGTGTGATGTGTCTGATGTGTGCTATGCGCTTGTGTGATGTGTCTGATGTGTGCTCTCTGCTTGTGTTATGTGTCTGATGTGTGCTCTGTGCTTGTGTGATGTGTCTGATGTGTGCTCTGTGCTTGTGTGATGTGTCTGATGTGTGCTCTGTGCTTGTGTGATGTGTCTGATGTGTGCTCTCTGCTTGTGTGATGTGTCTGATGTGTGCACTGTGCTTGTGTGATGTGTCTGATGTGTGCACTGTGCTTGTGTGATGTGTCTGATGTGTGGTCTGTGCTTGTGTGATGTGTCTGGTGTGTGCTCTCTGCTTGTGTGATGTGTCTGATGTGTGCTCTGTGCTTGTGTGATGTGTCTGATGTGTGCTCTGTCCTTGTGTGATGTGTCTGATGTGTGCACTGTGCTTGTGTGATGTGTCTGATGTGTGCTCTGTGCTTGTGTGATGTGTCTGATGTGTGGTCTGTGCTTGTGTGATGTGTCTGGTGTGTGCTCTCTGCTTGTGTGATGTGTCTGATGTGTGCTCTGTGCTTGTGTGATGTGTCTGATGTGCTCTCTTTGCTTGTGTAATGTGTCTGATGTGTGCTATGTGCTTGTGTAATGTGTCTGATGTGTGCTCTGTGCTTGTGTAATGTGTCTGATGTGTGCTCTGTGCTTGTGTAATGTGTCTGATGTGTGCTCTGTGCTTGTGTGATGTGTCTGATGTGTGCTCTGTGCTTGGGTAATGTGTCTGATGTGTGCTCTGTCCTTGTGTGATGTGTCTGATGTGCGCTCTGTGCTTGTGTAATGTGTCTGATGTGTGCGATGTGCTTGTGTAATGTGTCTGATGTGTGCTCTGTGCTTGTGTGATGTGTCTGATGTGTGCTCTGTGCTTGGGTAATGTGTCTGATGTGTGCTCTGTGCTTGTGTAATGTGTCTGATGTGTGCTCTGTGCTTGTGTAATGTGTCTGATGTGTGCTCTGTCCTTGTGTGATGTGTCTGATGTGTGCTCTGTGCTTGGGTAATGTGTCTGATGTGTGCTCTGTGCTTGTGTAATGTGTCTGATGTGTGCTCTGTGCTTGTGTAATGTGTCTGATGTGTGCTCTGTGCTTGTGTGATGTGTCTGGTGTGTGCTCTCTGCTTGTGTGATGTGTCTGGTGTGTGCTCTCTGCTTGTGTGATGTGTCTGATGTGTGGTCTGTGCTTGTGTAATGTGTCTGATGTGTGCTCTGTGCTTGTGTAATGTGTCTGATGTGTGCTCTTTGCTTGTGTGATATGTCTGATGTGTGCTCTTTGCTTGTGTGATGTGTCTGATGTGTGCTCTGTGCTTGGGTAATGTGTCTGATGTGTGCTCTGTGCTTGTGTAATGTGTCTGATGTGTGCTCTGTCCTTGTGTGATGTGTCTGATGTGCGCTCTGTGCTTGTGTAATGTGTCTGATGTGTGCTATGTGCTTGTGTAATGTGTCTGATGTGTGCTCTGTGCTTGTGTAATGTGTCTGATGTGTGCTATGTGCTTGTGTAATGTGTCTGATGTGTGCTATGTGCTTGTGTAATGTGTCTGATGTGTGCTCTGTGCTTGTGTAATGTGTCTGATGTGTGCTATGTGCTTGTGTAATGTGTCTGATGTGTGTTCTGTGCTTGTGTGATATGTCTGATGTGTTCACTGTGCTTGTGTGATGTGTCTGATGTGTGCTCTGTGCTTGTGTGATGTGTCTGATGTGTGCTCTGTTCTTGTGTGATGTGTCTGATGTGTGCTCTGTTCTTGTGTGATGTGTCTGATGTGTGCTCTGTTCTTGTGTGATGTGTCTGATGTGTGCTCTGTTCTTGTGTGATGTGTCTGATGTGTGCTCTGTGCTTGGGTAATGTGTCTGATGTGTGCTCTGTGCTTGTGTGATGTGTCTGATGTGTGCTCTGTGCTTGGGTAATGTGTCTGATGTGTGTTCTGTGCTTGTGTGATGTGTCTGATGTGTGTTCTGTGCTTGTGTGATATGTCTGATGTGTTCACCGTGCTTGTGTAATGTGTCTGATGTGTGCTCTGTGCTTGTGTGATGTGTCTGATGTGTGCTCTGTGCTTGGGTAATGCGTCTGATGTGTACTCTGTCCTTGTGTGATGTGTCTGATGTGCGCTCTGTGCTTGTGTAATGTGTCTGATGTGTGGGCTGTGCTCGTATGATGTGTCTGATGTGTGTTCTGTGCTTGTGTGATGTGTCTGATGTGTGCTCTGTCCTTGTGTGATGTGTCTGATGTGTGCTCTGTGTTTGTGTGATGTGTCTGATGTGTGCTCTGTGCTTGGGTAATGTGTCTGATGTGTGTTCTGTGCTTGTGTGATATGTCTGATGTGTGCACTGTGCTTGTGTGATGTGTCTGATGTGTGTTCTGTGCTTGTGTGATGTGTCTGATGTGTGCTCTGTGCTTGGGTAATGTGTCTGATGTGTGTTCTGTGCTTGTTTTATATGTCTCATGTGTTCACTGTGCTTGTGTGATGTGTCTGATGTGTGCTCTGTGCTTGTGTGATGTGTCTGATGTGTGCTCTGTACTTGTGTGATGTGTCTGATGTGTCTTCTGTGCTTGTGTGATGTGTCTGATGTGTGTTCTGTGCTTGTGTGATGTGTCTGATGTGTGCTCTGTGCTTGTGTGATGTGTCTGATGTGTGGGCTGTGCTCGTATGATGTGTCTGATGTGTGTTCTGTGCTTGTGTGATGTGTCGGATGTGTGCTCTGTCCTTGTGTGATGTGTCTGATGTGTGCTCTGTCCTTGTGTGATGTGTCTGATGTGTGCTCTGTGTTTGTGTGATGTGTCTGATGTGTACTATGTCCTTGTGTGATGTGTCTGATGTGTGCTCTGTGCTTGTGTGATGTGTCTGATGTGTACTATGTCCTTGTGTGATGTGTCTGAAGTGTGCTCTGTGCTTGTGTGATGTGTCTGATGTGTGCTCTGTACTTGTGTGATTTGTCTGATGTGTGCTCTGTCCTTGTGTGATGTGTCTGATGTGCGCTCTGTACTTGTGTGATGTGTCTGATGTGTGCTCTGTGCTTGTGTGATGTGTCTGATGTGTGTTCTGTGCTTGTGTGATGTGTCTGATGTGTGCTCTGTCCTTGTGTGATGTGTCTGATGTGTGCTCTGTCCTTGTGTGATGTGTCTGATGTGTGCTCTGTCCTTGTGTGATGTGTCTGATGTGTGCTCTGTGTTTGTGTGATGTGTCTGATGTGTGCTTTATGCTTGTGTGATGTGTCTGGTGTGTGCTATGTGCTTGTGTGATGTGTCTGATGTGTGCTCTGTGTTTGTGTGATGTGTCTGATGTGTACTCTGTGCTTGTGTGATGTGTCTGATGTGTGCTCTGTGCTTGGGTGATTTGTCTGATGTGTTTTCTGTGCTTGTGTGATGTGTCAGACGTGTGCACTGTGCTTGTGTAATGTATCTGATGTGTGCACTGTGCTTGTGTAATGTGTCTGATGTGTGCTCTGTGCTTGTGTGATGTGTCTGATGTGTGCTCTGTGCTTGTGTGATGTGTCTGATGTGTATTCTGTGCTTGTGTGATGTGTCAGACGTGCGCACTGCGCTTGTGTGATGTGTCTGATGTGTGCTATGTGCTTGTGTGATGTGTCTGATGTGTGTTCTGTGCTTGTGTGATGTGTCTGATGTGTGATCTGTGCTTGTGTGATGTGTCTGATGTGCGCTCTGTGCTTGTGTGATGTGTCTGATGTGCGCTCTGTGCTTGTGTGATGTGTCTGATGTGCGCTCTGTGCTTGTGTGATGTGTCTGATGTGTGCTCTGTGCTTGTGTGATGTGTCTGATGTGTGCTCTGTGCTTGTGTGATGTGTCTGATGTGTGTTCTGTGCTTGTGTGAAGTGTCTGATGTGTGCTCTGTGCTTGTGTGATGTGTCTGATGTGCGCTCTGTGCTTGTGTGATGTGTCTGATGTGTGCTCTGTGCTTGTGTGATGTGTCTGATATGTGGTCTGTGCTTGTGTGATGTGTCTGATGTGTGCTCTGTGCTTGTGTGATGTGTCTGATATGTGGTCTGTGCTTGTGTGATGTGTCTGATGTGTGCTCTGTGCTTGTGTGATGTGTCTGATGTGCGCTCTGTGCTTGTGTGATGTGTCTGATGTGTGCTCTGTGCTTGTGTGATGTGTCTGATATGTGGTCTGTGCTTGTGTGATGTGCCTGATGTGTGCTCTCTGCTTGTGTGATGTGTCTGATGTGTGCTCTGTGCTTGTGTGATGTGTCTGATATGTGGTCTGTGCTTGTGTGATGTGCCTGATGTGTGCTCTCTGCTTGTGTGATGTGTCTGATGTGTGCTCTGTGCTTGTGTGATGTGTCTGATATGTGGTCTGTGCTTGTGTGCTGTGTCTGATGTGTGTTCTTTGCTTGTGTGATGTGTCTGATGTGTGATCTGTGCTTGTGTGATGTGTCTGATGTGTGCTCTGTGCTTGTGTGATGCGTCTGATGTGCGCTCTATGCTTGTGTGATGTGTCTGATGTGCGCTCTGTGCTTGTGTGATGTGTCTTATGTGCGCTCTGTGCTTGTGTGATGTGTCTGATGTGTGCTCTGTGCTTGTGTGATGTGTCTGATGTGTGTTCTGTGCTTGTGTGATGTGTCTGATGTGTGTTCTGTGCTTGTGTGATGTGTCTGATGTGTGCTATGTGCTTGTGTGATGTGTCTGATGTGTGCTTTGTGTTTGTGTGATGTGTCTGATGTGTGCTCTGTTCTTGTGTGATGTGTCTGATGTGTGCTCTGTGTTTATGTGATGTGTCTGATGTGTGCTCTGTGCTTGTGTGATGTGTCTGATGTGTGCTCTGTGCTTGTGTGATGTGTCTGATGTGTGCTCTGTGCTTGTGTAATGTGTCTGATGTGTGCTTTGTACTTGTGTGATGTGTCTGATGTGTGCTCTGTGCTTGTGTGATGTGTCTGATGTGGGCTCGGTGCTTGTGTGATGTGTCTGATGTGCGCTCTGTGCTTGTGTGATGTGTCTGATGTGTGCTCTGTGCTTGTGTGATGTGTCTGATGTGTGCTCTGTGCTTGTGTGATGTGTCTGATGTGTGCTCTGTACTTGTGTGATGTGTCTGATGTGTCTTCTGTGCTTGTGTGATGTGTCTGATGTGTGCTATGTGCTTGTGTGATGTGTCTGATGTGTGCTCTGTGCTTGTGTGATGTGTCTGATGTGTGCTATGCGCTTGTGTGATGTGTCTGATGTGTGCTCTCTGCTTGTGTGATGTGTCTGATGTGTGCTCTGTGCTTGTGTGATGTGTCTGATGTGTGCTCTGTGCTTGTGTAATGTGTCTGATGTGTGCTATGTGCTTGTGTGATGTGTCTGAAGTGTGCTCTCTGCTTGTGTGATGTGTCTGATGTGTGCACTGTGCTTGTGTGATGTGCCTGATGTGTGCTCTCTGCTTGTGTGATGTGTCTGATGTGTGCTCTGTGCTTGTGTGATGTGTCTGATATGTGGTCTGTGCTTGTGTGATGTGTCTGATGTGTGTTCTGTGCTTGTGTGATGTGTCTGATGTGTGATCTGTGCTTGTGTGATGTGTCTGATGTGCGCTCTGTGCTTGTGTGATGTGTCTGATGTGCGCTCTGTGCTTGTGTGATGTGTCTGATGTGCGCTCTGTGCTTGTGTGATGTGTCTGATGTGCGCTCTGTGCTTGTGTGATGTGTCTGATGTGTGCTCTGTGCTTGTGTGATGTGTCTGATGTGTGCTCTGTGCTTGTGTGATGTGTCTGATGTGTGTTCTGTGCTTGTGTGATGTGTCTGATGTGTGCTCTGTGCTTGTGTGATGTGTCTGATGTGCGCTCTGTGCTTGTGTGATGTGTCTGATGTGTGCTCTGTGCTTGTGTGATGTGTCTGATATGTGGTCTGTGCTTGTGTGCTGTGTCTGATGTGTGTTCTTTGCTTGTGTGATGTGTCTGATGTGTGATCTGTGCTTGTGTGATGTGTCTGATGTGTGCTCTGTGCTTGTGTGATGCGTCTGATGTGCGCTCTATGCTTGTGTGATGTGTCTGATGTGCGCTCTGTGCTTGTGTGATGTGTCTTATGTGCGCTCTGTGCTTGTGTGATGTGTCTGATGTGTGCTCTGTGCTTGTGTGATGTGTCTGATGTGTGTTCTGTGCTTGTGTGATGTGTCTGATGTGTGTTCTGTGCTTGTGTGATGTGTCTGATGTGTGCTATGTGCTTGTGTGATGTGTCTGATGTGTGCTTTGTGTTTGTGTGATGTGTCTGATGTGTGCTCTGTTCTTGTGTGATGTGTCTGATGTGTGCTCTGTGTTTATGTGATGTGTCTGATGTGTGCTCTGTGCTTGTGTGATGTGTCTGATGTGTGCTCTGTGCTTGTGTGATGTGTCTGATGTGTGCTCTGTGCTTGTGTAATGTGTCTGATGTGTGCTTTGTACTTGTGTGATGTGTCTGATGTGTGCTCTGTGCTTGTGTGATGTGTCTGATGTGGGCTCGGTGCTTGTGTGATGTGTCTGATGTGCGCTCTGTGCTTGTGTGATGTGTCTGATGTGTGCTCTGTGCTTGTGTGATGTGTCTGATGTGTGCTCTGTGCTTGTGTGATGTGTCTGATGTGTGCTCTGTACTTGTGTGATGTGTCTGATGTGTCTTCTGTGCTTGTGTGATGTGTCTGATGTGTGCTATGTGCTTGTGTGATGTGTCTGATGTGTGCTCTGTGCTTGTGTGATGTGTCTGATGTGTGCTATGCGCTTGTGTGATGTGTCTGATGTGTGCTCTCTGCTTGTGTGATGTGTCTGATGTGTGCTCTGTGCTTGTGTGATGTGTCTGATGTGTGCTCTGTGCTTGTGTAATGTGTCTGATGTGTGCTATGTGCTTGTGTGATGTGTCTGAAGTGTGCTCTCTGCTTGTGTGATGTGTCTGATGTGTGCACTGTGCTTGTGTGATGTGCCTGATGTGTGCTCTCTGCTTGTGTGATGTGTCTGATGTGTGCTCTGTGCTTGTGTGATGTGTCTGATATGTGGTCTGTGCTTGTGTGATGTGTCTGATGTGTGTTCTGTGCTTGTGTGATGTGTCTGATGTGTGATCTGTGCTTGTGTGATGTGTCTGATGTGCGCTCTGTGCTTGTGTGATGTGTCTGATGTGCGCTCTGTGCTTGTGTGATGTGTCTGATGTGCGCTCTGTGCTTGTGTGATGTGTCTGATGTGCGCTCTGTGCTTGTGTGATGTGTCTGATGTGCGCTCTGTGCTTGTGTGATGTGTCTGATGTGTGCTCTGTGCTTGTGTGATGTGTCTGATGTGTGCTCTGTGCTTGTGTGATGTGTCTGATGTGTGTTCTGTGCTTGTGTGATGTGTCTGATGTGTGCTCTGTGCTTGTGTGATGTGTCTGATGTGCGCTCTGTGCTTGTGTGATGTGTCTGATGTGTGCTCTGTGCTTGTGTGATGTGTCTGATATGTGGTCTGTGCTTGTGTGATGTGTCTGATGTGTGTTCTGTGCTTGTGTGATGTGTCTGATGTGTGATCTGTGCTTGTGTGATGTGTCTGATGTGTGCTCTGTGCTTGTGTGATGTGTCTGATGTGTGCTCTGTGCTTGTGTGATGTGTCTGATGTGTGCTCTATGCTTGTGTGATGTGTCTGATGTGCGCTCTGTGCTTGTGTGATGTGTCTTATGTGCGCTCTGTGCTTGTGTGATGTGTCTGATGTGTGCTCTGTGCTTGTGTGATGTGTCTGATGTGTGTTCTGTGCTTGTGTGATGTGTCTGATGTGTGCTATGTGCTTGTGTGATGTGTCTGATGTGTGCTTTGTGTTTGTGTGATTTGTCTGATGTGTGCTCTGTGCTTGTGTGATGTGTCTGATGTGTGCTCTGTGCTTGTGTAATGTGTCTGATGTGTGCTTTGTACTTGTGTGATATGTCTGATGTGTGCTCTGTGCTTGTGTGATGTGTCTGATGTGTGTTCTGTGCTTGTGTGATGTGTCTGATGTGTGCACTGTGCTTGTGTGATGTGTCTGATGTGTGCTCTGTGCTTGTGTGATGTGTCTGATGTATTCTATGTGCTTGTGTGATGTGTCTGATGTGTGCTCTGTGCTTGTGTGAGGTGTCTGATGTGTGCACTGTGCTTGTGTGATGTGTATGATGTGTGCTCTGTGCTTGTATGATGTGTCTGATGTGTTCTATGTGCTTGTGTGATGTGTCTGATGTGTGCTCTGTGCTTGTGTGATGTGTCTGATGTGTGCTATGTGCTTGTGAGATGTGTCTGATGTGTGTTCTGTGCTTGTGTGATGTGTCTGATGTGTGCTCTGTGCTTGTGTGATATGTCTGATGTGTATTCTGTGCTTGTGTGATGTGTCTGATGTGCGTTCTGCGCTTGTGTGATGTGTCTGATGTGTGCTCTGTGCTTGTGTGATGTGTCTGATGTGTGCTCTATGCTTGTGAGATGTGTCTGATGTGTGTTGTGTGCTTGTGTGATGTGTCTGATGTGTGCACTGTGCTTGTGTGATGTGTCTGATGTGCGTTCTGCGCTTGTGTGATGTGTCTGATGTGTGCTCTGTGCTTGTGAGATGTGTCTGATGTGTGTTCTGTGCTTGTGTGATGCGTCTGATGTGTGTTCTGTGCTTGTGTGATGTGCCTGATGTGTGCTCTGTGCTTGTGTGATGTGTCTGATGTGTGCACTGTGCTTGTGTGATGTGTCTGTTGTGTGGTCTGTGCTTGTGTGATGTGTGCTATGTGCTTGTGTGATGTGTCTGATTTGTGCTCTGTGCTTGTGTGATGTGTCTGATGTGCGTTCTGCGCTTGTGTGATGTGTCTGATGTGTGCACTGTGCTTGTGTGATGTGTCTGATGTGCGTTCTGCGCTTGTGTAATGTGTCTGGTGTGTGCTCTGTGCTTGTGAGATGTGTCTGATTTGTGCTCTGTGCTTGTGTGATGTGTCTGATGTGTGTTGTGTGCTTGTGTGATGTATCTGATGTGTGCACTGTGCTTGTGTGATGTATCTGATGTGTGCACTGTGCTTGTGTGATGTGTCTGATGTGCGTTCTGCGCTTGTGTAATGTGTCTGGTGTGTGCTCTGTGCTTGTGAGATGTGTCTGATGTGTGTTCTGTGCTTGTGTGATGCGTCTGATGTGTGCTCTGTGCTTGTGAGATGTGTCTGATGTGTGTTCTGTGCTTGTGTGATGCGTCTGATGTGTGTTCTGTGTTTGTGTGATGTGTCTGATGTGTGCACTGTGCTTGTGTGATGTGTCTGATGTGCGCTCTGTGCTTGTGTGATGTGTCTTATGTGCGCTCTGTGCTTGTGTGATGTGTCTGATGTGTGCTCTGTGCTTGTGTGATGTGTCTGATGTGTGTTCTGTGCTTGTGTGATGTGTCTGATGTGTGTTCCGTGTTTGTGTGATGTGTCTGATGTGTGCTCTGTACTTGTGTGATGTGTCTGATGTGTCTTCTGTGCTTGTGTGATGTGTCTGATGTGTGCTCTGTGCTTGTGTGATGTGTCTGATGTGTATTCTGTGCTTGTGTGATGTGTCTGATGTGTGCTCTGTGCTTGGGTTATGTGTCTGATGTGTGCTCTGTTCTTGTGTGATGTGTCTGATGTGTGCTCTGTGCTTGGGTTATGTGTCTGATGTGTGCTCTGGACTTGTGTGATGTGTCTGATGTGTGCTCTGTTCTTGTATGATGTGTCTGATGTGTGCTCTGCACTTGTGTGATGTGTCTGATGTGTGTTCTGTGCTTGTGTGATGTGTCTGATGTGTGCTCTGTGCTTGTGTGATGTGTCTGATGTGTGCTCTGTGCTTGTGTGATGTGTCTGATGTGCGCTCTGTGCTTGTGTGATGTGTCTTATGTGCGCTCTGTGCTTGTGTGATGTGTCTGATGTGTGCTCTGTGCTTGTGTGATGTGTCTGATGTGTGTTCTGTGCTTGTGTGATGTGTCTGATGTGTGTTCCGTGTTTGTGTGATGTGTCTGATGTGTGCTCTGTACTTGTGTGATGTGTCTGATGTGTCTTCTGTGCTTGTGTGATGTGTCTGATGTGTGCTCTGTGCTTGTGTGATGTGTCTGATGTGTATTCTGTGCTTGTGTGATGTGTCTGATGTGTGCTCTGTGCTTGGGTTATGTGTCTGATGTGTGCTCTGTTCTTGTGTGATGTGTCTGATGTGTGCTCTGTGCTTGGGTTATGTGTCTGATGTGTGCTCTGGACTTGTGTGATGTGTCTGATGTGTGCTCTGTTCTTGTATGATGTGTCTGATGTGTGCTCTGCACTTGTGTGATGTGTCTGATGTGTGTTCTGTGCTTGTGTGATGTGTCTGATGTGTGCTCTGTGCTTGTGTGATGTGTCTGATGTGTGCTCTGTGCTTGTGTGATGTGTCTGATGTGTGGGCTGTGCTCGTATGATGTGTCTGATGTGTGTTCTGTGCTTGTGTGATGTGTCTGATGTGTGCTCTGTCCTTGTGTGATGTGTCTGATGTGTGCTCTGTGTTTGTGTGATGTGTCTGATGTGTGCTCTGTGTTTGTGTAATGTTTCTGATGTGTGCTTTGTACTTGTGTGATGTGTCTGATGTGTGCTCTATGCTTGTGTGATGTGTCTGATGTGTGCTTTGTGCTTGGTGATGTGTCTGATGTGTGCTCTGTTCTTGTGTGATGTGTCTGATGTGTGCTCTGTGCTTGTGTGAGGTGTCTGATGTGTGCACTGTGCTTGTGTGATGTGTATGATGTGTGCTCTGTGCTTGTATGATGTGTCTGATGTGTTCTATGTGCTTGTGTGATGTGTCTGATGTGTGCTCTGTGCTTGTGTGATGTGTCTGATGTGCGCTCTGTGCTTGTGTGATGTGTCTGATGTGCGCTCTGTGCTTGTGTGATGTGTCTGATGTGCGCTCTGTGCTTGTGTGATGTGTCTGATGTGTGCTCTGTGCTTGTGTGATGTGTCTGATGTGTGCTCTGTGCTTGTGTGATGTGTCTGATGTGTGCTCTGTTCTTGTGTGATGTGTCTGATGTGTGTTCTGTGCTTGTGTGATGTGTCTGATGTTTGCTCTGTGCTTGTGTAATGTGTCTGATGTGTGCTATGTGCTTGTGTGATGTGTCTGATGTGTGTTCTGTGCTTGTGTGATGTGTCTGATGTGTGTTCTGTGCTTGTGTGATGTGTCTGATGTTTGCTCTGTACTTGTGTGATGTGTCTGATGTGTGTTCTGTGCTTGTGTGATGTGTCTGATGTGTGCTCTGTACTTGTGTGATGTGTCTGATGTGTACTCTGTCCTTGTGTGATGTGTCTGATGTGTGCACTGTGCTTGTGTAATGTGTCTGATGTGTGCTCTGTGCTTGTGTGAAGTGTCTGATGTGAGCTATGTGCTTGTGTGATGTGTCTGATGTGTGCTCTGTGATTGTGTGATGTGTGTTCTGTGCTTGTGTGATGTGTCTGATGTGTGTTCTATGCTTGTGTGATGTGCCTGATGTGTGCTCTGTGCTTGTGTGATGTGTCTGGTGTGTGCTCTGCGCTTGTGTGATGTGTCTGATGTGTGCTATGTGCTTGTGTGATGTGTCTGATGTGTGCTCTGTACTTGTGTGATGTGTCTGATGTGTGCTATGTGCTTGTGTGATGTGTCTGATGTCTGTTCTGTGCTTGTGTGATGTGTCTGATGTGCGTTCTGCGCTTGTGTGATGTGTCTGATGTGTGCTATGTGCTTGTGTGATGTGTCTGATGTGTGCTCTGTACTTGTGTGATGTGTCTGATGTGTGCTATGTGCTTGTGTGATGTGTCTGATGTGTGTTCTGTGCTTGTGTGATGTTTCTGATGTGTGCTCTATGCTTGTGTGATGTGCCTGATATGTGCTCTGTGCTTGCGTGATGTGTCTGATGTGTGTCCTGTGCTTGTCTGATGTGTCTGATGTTTGCTCTGTACTTGTGTGATGTGTGCTCTGTACTTGTGTGATGTGTCGGATGTGTGCTCTGTACTTGTGTGATGTGTCTGATGTGTGCTCTTTGCTTGTGTGATGTGTCTGATGTGTGTTCTGTGCTTGTGTGGTGTGTGCTCTGTGCTTGTGTGATGTGCCTGATGTGTGCTATGTGCTTGGGTGATGTGTCTGATGTGTGCTCTGATCTTGTGTGATGTGTCTGATGTGTGCTCTGTGTTTGTGTGATGTGTGCTCTGTGCTTGTGTGATGTGTCTGATGTGTGCTCTGTGCTTGTGTGATGTGTCTGATGTGTGCTCTGTGCTTGTGTGATGTGTCTGATGTGTGGGCTGTGCTCGTATGATGTGTCTGATGTGTGTTCTGTGCTTGTGTGATGTGTCTGATGTGTGCTCTGTCCTTGTGTGATGTGTCTGATGTGTGCTCTGTGTTTGTGTGATGTGTCTGATGTGTGCTCTGTGTTTGTGTAATGTTTCTGATGTGTGCTTTGTACTTGTGTGATGTGTCTGATGTGTGCTCTATGCTTGTGTGATGTGTCTGATGTGTGCTTTGTGCTTGGTGATGTGTCTGATGTGTGCTCTGTTCTTGTGTGATGTGTCTGATGTGTGCTCTGTGCTTGTGTGATGTGTCTGATGTGTGTTCTGTGCTTGTGTGATGTGTCTGATGTGTGTTCTGTGCTTGTGTGATGTGTCTGATGTTTGCTCTGTACTTGTGTGATGTATGCTCTGTACTTGTGTGATGTGTCTGATGTGTGCTCTGTGCTTGTGTGATGTGTCTGATGTGTGCTCTGTACTTGTGTGATGTGTCTGATGTGTGTTCTGTGCTTGTGTGATGTGTCTGATATGTGCTCTGTGCTTGTGTGATGTGTCTGATGTGTGCTCTGTGCTTGTGTGATGTGTCTGATGTGCGCTATGTGCTTGGGTGAGATGACTCATGTGTACTCTGTCCTTGTGTGATGTGTCTGATGTGTGCACTGTGCTTGTGTAATGTGTCTGATGTGTGCTCTGTGCTTGTGTGAAGTGTCTGATGTGAGCTATGTGCTTGTGTGATGTGTCTGATGTGTGCTCTGTGATTGTGTGATGTGTCTGATGTGTGTTCTGTGCTTGTGTGATGTGTCTGATGTGTGTTCTATGCTTGTGTGATGTGCCTGATTTGTGCTCTGTGCTTGTGTGATGTGTCTGGTGTGTGCTCTGCGCTTGTGTGATGTGTCTGATGTGTGCTATGTGCTTGTGTGATGTGTCTGATGTGTGCTCTGTACTTGTGTGATGTGTCTGATGTGTGCTATGTGCTTGTGTGATGTGTCTGATGTCTGTTCTGTGCTTGTGTGATGTGTCTGATGTGCGTTCTGCGCTTGTGTGATGTGTCTGATGTGTGCTATGTGCTTGTGTGATGTGTCTGATGTGTGCTCTGTACTTGTGTGATGTGTCTGATGTGTGCTATGTGCTTGTGTGATGTGTCTGATGTGTGTTCTGTGCTTGTGTGATGTTTCTGATGTGTGCTCTATGCTTGTGTGATGTGCCTGATATGTGCTCTGTGCTTGCGTGATGTGTCTGATGTGTGTCCTGTGCTTGTCTGATGTGTCTGATGTTTGCTCTGTACTTGTGTGATGTGTGCTCTGTACTTGTGTGATGTGTCGGATGTGTGCTCTGTACTTGTGTGATGTGTCTGATGTGTGCTCTTTGCTTGTGTGATGTGTCTGATGTGTGTTCTGTGCTTGTGTGATGTGTGCTCTGTGCTTGTGTGATGTGCCTGATGTGTGCTATGTGCTTGGGTGATGTGTCTGATGTGTGCTCTGATCTTGTGTGATGTGTCTGATGTGTGCTCTGTGTTTGTGTGATGTGTGCTCTGTGCTTGTGTGATGTGTCTGATGTGTGCTCTGTGCTTGTGTGATGTGTCTGATGTGTGCTCTGTGCTTGTGTGATGTGTCTGATGTGTGCTCTGTGCTTGTGTAATGTGTCTGATGTGTGCTCTGTGCTTGAGTGATGTGTCTGATGTGTGTTCTGGGCTTGTGTGATGTGTCTGATGTGTGCTATGTGCTTGTGTAATGTGTCTGATGTGTGCTCTGTGCTTGGGTAATGTGTCTGATGTGTGTTCTGTGCTTGTGTGATATGTCTGATGTGTGCACTGTGCTTGTGTGATGTGTCTGATGTGTGCACTGTGCTTGTGTAATGTGTCTGATGTGTGCTCTGTGCTTGTGTGATGTGTCTGATGTGTGCTCTGTTCTTGTGTGATGTGTCTGATGTGTGCTCTGTGCTTGTGTGATGTGTCTGATGTGTGCTCTGTGTTTGTGTTATGTGTCTGATGTGTGCTCTGTGCTTGTGTAATGTGTCTGATGTGTGCTCTGTGCTTGTGTGATGTGTCTGATGTGTGCTCTATGCTTGTGTGATGTGTCTGATGTGTGCTTTGTGCTTGGTGATGTGTCTGATGTGTGCTCTGTGCTTGTCTGATGTGTCTGATGTGTGCTCTGTCCTTGTGTGATGTGTCTGATGTGTGCACTGTGCTTGTGTGATGTGTCTGATGTGTGCTCTGTGCCTGTGTGATGTGTCTGATGTGTGTTCTGGGCTTGTGTTGTGTCTGATGTGTGTTCTGGGCTTGTGTGATGTGTCTGATGTGTGCTCTGTGCTTGTGTGATGTGTCTGATATGTGCTCTATGCTTGTGTGATGTGTCTGATGTGTGTTCTGTGCTTGTGTGATGTGTCTGATGTTTGCTCTGTACTTGTGTGATGTGTCTGATGTGTGCTCTGTACTTGTGTGATGTGTCGGATGTGTGCTCTGTGCTTGTGTAATGTGTCTGATGTGTGTTCTGTGCTTGTGTGATGTGTCTGATTTGTGTTCTGTGCTTGTGTGATGTGTCTGATGTGTGCTCTATGCTTGTGTGATGTGTCTGATGTGTGTTCTGTGCTTGTGTGATGTGTCTGATGATTGCTCTGTACTTGTGTGATGTGTCTGATGTGTGTTATGTGCTTGTGTGATGTGTCTGATGTGTGTTCTGTGCTTGTGTGACGTGTCGGATGTGTGCTCTGTGCTTGTGTAATGTGTCTGATGTGTGTTCTGTGCTTGTGTGATGTGTCTGATGTGTGTTCTGTGCTTGTGTGATGTGTCTGATGTTTGCTCTGTGCTTGTGTAATGTGTCTGATGTGTGCTATGTGCTTGTGTGATGTGTCTGATGTGTGTTCTGTGCTTGTGTGATGTGTCTGATGTGTGTTCTGTGCTTGTGTGATGTGTCTGATGTTTGCTCTGTACTTGTGTGATGTGTGTTCTGTGCTTGTGTGATGTGTCTGATGTGTGCTCTGTGCTTGTGTGATGTGTCTGATGTGTGCTCTGTGCTTGTGTAATGTGTCTGATGTTTGTTCTGTAATTGTGTGATGTGTCTGATGTGTGCTCTATGTTTGTGTGATGTGTTTGATGTGTGCTCTATGCTTGTGTGATGTGTCTGATGTGTGCTCTGTGCTTGTGTGATGTGTCTGATGTGCGCTCTGTGCTTGTGTGATGTGTCTGATGTGCGCTCTGTGCTTGTGTGATGTGTCTGATGTGTGCTCTGTGCTTGTGTGATGTGTCTGATGTGTGCTCTGTGCTTGTGTGATGTGTCTGATGTGTGCTCTGTGTTTGTGTGATGTGTCTGATGTGTGCTCTTTGCTTGGGTGATGTGTCTGATGTGTACTCTGTCCTTGTGTGATGTGTCTGATGTGTGCTCTGTGCTTGTGTAATGTGTCTGATGTGTGCTCTGTGCTTGTGTGATGTGTCTGATGTGTGCTCTGTGCTTTTGTGATGTGTCTGATGTGTGCTCTGTGCTTGTGTGATGTGTCTGATGTGTGCTCTGTGCTTGTGTGATGTGTCTGATGTGTGCTCTGTGCTTGTGTGATGTGTCTGATGTGTGCTCTTTGCTTGGGTGATGTGTCTGATGTGTACTCTGTCCTTGTGTGATGTGTCTGATGTGTGCTCTGTGCTTGTGTAATGTGTCTGATGTGTGCTCTGTGCTTGTGTGATGTGTCTGATGTGTGCTCTGTGCTTTTGTGATGTGTCTGATGTGTGCTCTGTGCTTGTGTGATGTGTCTGATGTGTGCTCTGTGCATGTCTGATGTGTCTGATGTGCGCTCTGTGCTTGTGTGATGTGTCTGATGTGTGTTCTGTGCTTGTGTGATGTGTCTGATGTGTGTTCTGTGCTTGTGTGATGTGTCTGATATGTCCTCTATGCTTGTGTGATGTGTCTGATGTGTGCTCTGTGCTTGTGTGATGTGTCTGATGTGTGCTATGTGCTTGGGTGATGTGTCTGATGTGTACTCTGTCCTTGTGTGATGTGTCTGATGTGTGCACTGTGCTTGTGTAATGTGTCTGATGTGTGCTCTGTGCTTGTGTGATGTGTCTGATGTTTGTTCTGTACTTGTGTGATGTGTGCTCTGTACTTGTGTGATGTGTCTGATGTGTGCTCTATGCTTGTGTGATGTGTCTGATGTGTGTTCTGTGCTTGTGTGATGTGTCTGATGTGTGCTCTATGCTTGTGTGATGTGTCTGATGTGTGCTCTGTACTTGTGTGATGTGTCTGATGTGTGTTCTGTGCTTGTGTGATGTGTCTGATGTGTGTTCTGTGCTTGTGTGATGTGTCTGATGTGTGTTCTGTGCTTGTGTGATGTGTCTGATGTTTGTTCTGTGCTTGTGTGATGTGTCTGATGTGTGTTCTGTGCTTGTGTGATGTGTCTGATGTTTGCTCTGTACTTGTGTGATGTATGCTCTGTACTTGTGTGATGTGTCTGATGTATGCTCTGTGCTTGTGTGATGTGTCTGATGTGTGCTCTGTACTTGTGTGATGTGTCTGATTTCTGTTCTGTGCTTGTGTGATGTGTCTGATGTGTGCTCTATGCTTGTGTGATGTGTCTGATGTGTGTTCTGTACTTGTGTGATGTGTCTGATGTGTGCTCTATGCTTGTGTGATGTGTCTGATGTGTGCTCTGTACTTGTGTGATGTGTCTGATTTCTGTTCTGTCCTTGTGTGATGTGTCTGATGTGTGTTCTGTGCTTGTGTGATGTGTCTGATGTTTGTTCTGTGCTTGTGTGATGTGTCTGATGTGTGTTCTGTGCTTGTGTGATGTGTCTGATGTTTGCTCTGTACTTGTGTGATGTATGCTCTGTACTTGTGTGATGTGTCTGATGTATGCTCTGTGCTTGTGTGATGTGTCTGATGTGTGCTCTGTACTTGTGTGATGTTTGCTCTGTACTTGTGTGATGTATGCTCTGTACTTGTGTGATGTGTCTGATTTCTGTTCTGTGCTTGTGTGATGTGTCTGATGTGTGTTCTGTGCTTTTGTGATGTGTCTGATGTTTGCTCTGTACTTGTGTGATGTGTCTGATTTCTGTTCTGTGCTTGTGTGATGTGTCTGATGTGTGTTCTGTGCTTGTTTGATGTGTCTGATATGTGCTCTGTGCTTGTGTGATGTGTCTGATTTGTGCACTGTGGTTGTGTAATGTGTCTGATGTGTGCTCTGTGCTTGTGTGATGTGTCTGATGTGAGCTATGTGCTTGTGTGATGTGTCTGATGTGTGCTCTGTGATTGTGTGATGTGTCTGATGTGTGTTCTGTGCTTGTGTGATGTGTCTGATGTGTGTTCTATGCTTGTGTGATGTGCCTGATGTGTGCTCTGTGCTTGTGTGATGTGTCTGGTGTGTGCTCTGTGCTTGTGTGATGTGTCTGATGTGTGCTCTGTGCTTGTGTGATGTGTCTGATGTGTGCTCTATGCTTGTGTGATGTGTCTGATGTGTGCTCTATGCTTGTGTGATGTGTCTGACGTGCGCACTGTGCTTGTGTGATGTGTCTGATGTGCGTTCTGCGCTTGTGTGATGTGTCTGATGTGTGCTATGTGCTGGTGTGATGTGTCTGATGTGTGCTCTGTACTTGTGTGATGTGTCTGATGTGTGCTCTGTGCTTGGGTAATGTGTCTGATGTGTGCACTGTGCTTGTGTGATGTGTCTGATGTGTGCTCTGTGCTTGTGTGATGTGTCTGATGTGTGCTCTGTCTTTGTGTGATGTGTCTGATGTGTGCACTGTGCTTGTGTGATGTGTCTGATGTGTGTTCTGTGCTTGTGTGATATGTCTGATGTGTGCTCTGTGCTTGTGTGATGTGTCTGATGTGTGCTCTGTGCTTGTGTGATATGTCTGATGTGTGCTCTGTGCTTGTGTGATGTGTCTGATGTGTGCTCTGTGCCTGTGTGATGTGTCTGATGTGTGTTCTGGGCTTGTGTGATGTGTCTGATGTGTGTTCTGCGCTTGTGTGATGTGTCTGATGTGTGCTTTGTACATGTCTGATGTGTCTGATGTGTGCTCTGTTCTTGTGTGATGTGTCTGATGTGTGTTCTGTTCTTGTGTGATGTGTCTGATGTGTGCTCTGTGCTTGTGTGATGTGTCTGACGTGCGCACTGTGCTTGTGTGATATGTCTGATGTGTGCTCTGTTCTTGTGTGATGTGTCTGATGTGTGCTCTGTGCTTGTGTGATGTGTCTGACGTGCGCACTGTGCTTGTGTGATGTGACTGATATGTGGTTTTTGCTTGTGTGATGTGTCTTATATGTTGGCTGTGCTTGTGTGATGTGTCTGATGTGTGCTCTGTGCTTGTGTGATATGTCTGATGTGTGCTCTGTGCTTGTGTGATATGTCTGATGTGTGCTCTGTGTTTGTGTGATGTGTCTGATGTGTGCTCTGTGCTTGTGTGATGTGTCTGATGTGTGTTCTGGGCTTGTGTGATGTGTCTGATGTGTGTTCTGGGCTTGTGTGATGTGTCTGATGTGTGCTTTGTACTTGTGTGATGTGTCTGATGTGTGCTCTATGCTTGTGCGATGTGTCTGATGTGTGTTCTGTGCTTGTGTGATGTGTCTGATGTTTGCTCTGTACTTGTGTGATGTGTCTGATGTGTGCTCTGTACTTGTGTGATGTGTCGGATGTGTGCTCTGTACTTGTGTGATGTGTCTGATGTGTGCTCTGTGCCTGTGTGATGTGTCTGATGTGTGTTCTGGGCTTGTGTGATGTGTCTGATGTGTGTTCTGGGCTTGTGTGATGTGTTTGATGTGTGTTCTGTGCTTGTGTGATGTGTCTGATGTGTGCTCTGTACTTGTGTGATGTGTCGGATGTGTGCTCTGTGCTTGTGTAATGTATCTGATGTGTGTTCTGTGCTTGTGTGATGTGTCTGATTTGTGTTCTGTGCTTGTGTGATGTGTCTGATGTGTGCTCTATGCTTGTGTGATGTGTCTGATGTGTGTTCTGTGCTTGTGTGATGTGTCTGATGATTGCTCTGTACTTGTGTGATGTGTCTGATGTGTGTTATGTGCTTGTGTGATGTGTCTGATGTGTGTTCTGTGCTTGTGTGATGTGTCTGATGTTTGCTCTGTGCTTGTGTAATGTGTCTGATGTGTGCTCTGTGCTTGTGTGACGTGTCGGATGTGTGCTCTGTGCTTGTGTGATGTGTCTGATGTGTGCTATGTGCTTATGTGATGTGTCTGATGTGTGTTCTGTGCTTGTGTGATGTGTCTGATGTGTGTTCTGTGCTTGTGTGATGTGTCTGATGTGTGCTCTGTGCTTGTGTGACGTGTCGGATGTGTGATCTGTGCTTGTGTGATGTGTCTGATGTGTGTTCTGTGCTTGTGGAATGTGTCTGATGTTTGCTCTGTGCTTGTGTAATGTGTCTGATGTGTGCTATGTGCTTGTGTGATGTGTCTGATGTGTGTTCTGTGCTTGTGTGATGTGTCTGATGTGTGTTCTGTGCTTGTGTGATGTGTCTGATGTTTGCTCTGTACTTATGTGATGTGTGCTCTGTACTTGTGTGATGTGTCTGATGTGTGCTCTTTGCTTGTGTGATGTGTCTGATGTGTGTTCTGTACTTGTGTGATGTGTCTGATATGTGCTCTGTGCTTGTGTGATGTGTCTGATGTGTGCTCTGTGCTTGTGTGATGTGTCTGATGTGTGCTATGTGCTTGTGTAATGTGTCTGATGTTTGTTCTGTGATTGTGTGATGTGTCTGATGTGTGCTCTATGTTTGTGTGATGTGTTTCATGTGTGCTCTATGCTTGTGTGATGTGTCTGATGTGTGCTCTGTGCTTGTGTGATGTGTCTGATGTGTGCTCTGTGCTTGTGTGATGTGTCTGATGTGTGCTTTGTGCTTGTGTGATGTGTCTGATGTGTGCTATGTGCTTGTGTGATGTGTCTGATGTGTGCTCTGTACTTTTGTGATGTGTCTGATGTGTGCTATGTGCTTGTGTGATGTGTCTGATGTGTGTTCTGTGCTTGTGTGATGTGTCTTATGTGTGCTCTGTGCTTGCGTGATGTGTCTGATGTGTGTCCTGTGCTTGTGTGATGTGTCTGATGTTTGCTCTGTACTTGTGTGATGTGTGCTCTGTACTTGTGTGATGTGTCTGATGTGTGTTCTGTGCTTGTGTGATGTGTCTGATGTGTGTTCTGTGCTTGTGTGATGTGTGTGATGTGCGCTCTGTGCTTGTGTGATGTGTCTGATGTGTGCTCTGTGCTTGTGTGATGTGTCTGATGTGTGCTCTGTGCTTGTGTGATGTGTCTGATGTGTGCTCTGTGTTTGTGTGATGTGTCTGATGTGTGCTCTTTGCTTGGGTGATGTGTCTGATGTGTACTCTGTGCTTGTGTGATGTGTCTGATGTGTGCTCTGTGCTTGTGTAATATGTCTGATGTGTGCTCTGTGCTTGTGTGATGTGTCTGATGTGTGCTCTGTGCTTTTGTGATGTGTCTGATGTGTGCTCTGTGCTTGTGTGATGTGTCTGATGTGTGCTCTGTGCATGTCTGATGTGTCTGATGTGTGTTCTGGGCTTGTGTGATGTGTCTGATATGTCCTCTATGCTTGTGTGATGTGTCTTATGTGTGCTCTGTGCTTGTGTGATGTGTCTGATGTGTGCTATGTGCTTGGGTGATGTGTCTGATGTGTACTCTGTCCTTGTGTGATGTGTCTGATGTGTGCTCTGTGCTTGTGTGATGTGTCTGATGTGTGCTCTGTGCTTGTGTGATGTGTCTGATGTTTGTTCTGTACTTGTGTGATGTGTGCTCTGTACTTGTGTGATGTGTCTGATTTGTGTTCTGTGCATGTGTGATGTGACTGATGTGTGCTCTATGCTTGTGTAATGTGTCTGATGTGTGTTCTGTGCTTGTGTGATGTGTCGGATGTTTGCTCTGTACTTATGTGATGTGTCTGATGTGTGCTTTGTACTTGTGTGATGTGTCTGATGTGTGCTCTGTGCATGTCTGATGTGTCTGATGTGTGTTCTGGGCTTGTGTGATGTGTCTGATATGTCCTCTATGCTTGTGTGATGTGTCTTATGTGTACTCTGTGCTTGTGTGATGTGTCTGATGTGTGCTATGTGCTTGGGTGATGTGTCTGATGTGTACTCTGTCCTTGTGTGATGTGTCTGATGTGTGCTCTGTGCTTGTGTAATGTGTCTGATGTGTGCTCTGTGCTTGTGTGATGTGTCTGATGTTTGTTCTGTACTTGTGTGATGTGTGCTCTGTACTTGTGTGATGTGTCTGATTTGTGTTCTGTGCTTGTGTGATGTGACTGATGTGTGCTCTATGCTTGTGTAATGTGTCTGATGTGTGCTCTGTGCTTGTGTGATGTGTCTGATGTGTGCACTGTGCTTGTGTGATGTGTCTGATGTGTGCTATGTGCTTGTGTAATGTGTCTGATGTGTGCTCTGTGCTTGTGTGATGTGTCTGATGTGTACTCTGTCCTTGTGTGATGTGTCTGATGTGTGCTCTGTGCTTGTGTAATGTGTCTGATGTGTGCTCTGTGCTTGTGTGATGTGTCTGATGTTTGTTCTGTACTTGTGTGATGTGTGCTCTGTACTTGTGTGATGTGTCTGATTTGTGTTCTGTGCTTGTGTGATGTGTCGGATGTTTGCTCTGTACTTATGTGATGTGTCTGATGTGTGCTTTGTACTTGTGTGATGTGTCTGATGTGTGCTCTATGCTTGTGTGATGTGTCTGATGTGTGTTCTTTGCTTGTGTGATGTGTCTGATGTGTGCTCTGTGCTTTTGTGATGTGTCTGATGTGTGCTCTGTGCTTGTGTGATGTGTCTGATGTGTGCTCTGTGCATGTCTGATGTGTCTGATGTGTGTTCTGGGCTTGTGTGATGTGTCTGATATGTCCTCTATGCTTGTGTGATGTGTCTTATGTGTGCTCTGTGCTTGTGTGATGTGTCTGATGTGTGCTATGTGCTTGGGTGATGTGTCTGATGTGTACTCTGTCCTTGTGTGATGTGTCTGATGTGTGCTCTGTGCTTGTGTAATGTGTCTGATGTGTGCTCTGTGCTTGTGTGATGTGTCTGATGTTTGTTCTGTACTTGTGTGATGTGTGCTCTGTACTTGTGTGATGTGTCTGATTTGTGTTCTGTGCTTGTGTGATGTGACTGATGTGTGCTCTATGCTTGTGTAATGTGTCTGATGTGTGTTCTGTGCTTGTGTGATGTGTCGGATGTTTGCTCTGTACTTATGTGATGTGTCTGATGTGTGCTCTGTACTTGTGTGATGTGTCTGATGTGTGCTCTATGCTTGTGTGATGTGTCTGATGTGTGTTCTGTGCTTGTGTGATGTGTCTGATTTTTGCTCTGTACTTGTGTGATGTGTCTGATGTGTGCTCTGTACTTGTGTGATGTGTCTGATTTCTATTCTGTGCTTGTGTGAAGTGTCTGATGTGTGTTCTGTGCTTGTGTGATGTGTCTGATGTGTGTTCTGTGCTTGTGTGATGTGTCTGATGTGTGTTCTGTGCTTGTTTGATGTGTCTGATATGTGCTCTGTGCTTGTGTGATGTGTCTGATGTGCGCTATGTGCTTGGGTGAGATGACTCATGTGCACTCTGTCCTTGTGTGATGTGTCTGATGTGTGCACTGTGCTTGTGTAATGTGTCTGATGTGTGCACTGTGCTTGTGTAATGTGTCTGATGTGTGCACTGTGCTTGTGTGATGTGTCTGATGTGAGCTATGTGCTTGTGTGATGTGTCTGATGTGTGCTCTGTGATTGTGTGATGTGTCTGATGTCTGTTCTGTGCTTGTGTGATGTGTCTGATGTGTGTTCTATGCTTGTGTGATGTGCCTGATGTGTGCTCTGTGCTTGTGTGATGTGTCTGGTGTGTGCTCTGTGCTTGTGTGATGTGTCTGATGTGTGCTCTGTGCTTGTGTGATGTGTCTGACGTGCGCACTGTGCTTGTGTGATGTTTCTGATGTGCGTTCTGCGCTTGTGTGATGTGTCTGATGTGTGCTATGTGATGGTGTGATGTGTCTGATGTGTGCTCTGTACTTGTGTGATGTGTCTGATGTGTGCTATGTGCTTGTGTGATGTGTCTGATGTGTGTTCTGTGCTTGTTTGATCTGTCTGATGTGCGTTCTGCGCTTTTGTGATGTGTCTGATGTGTGCTATGTGCTTGTGTGATGTGTCTGATGTGTGCTCTG
Organism: Dendrobates tinctorius; assembly: GCF_039654945.1. Taxonomy (NCBI): domain Eukaryota; kingdom Metazoa; phylum Chordata; class Amphibia; order Anura; family Dendrobatidae; genus Dendrobates; species Dendrobates tinctorius. The sequence goes on along the minus strand of NW_027361696.1, from coordinate 27,761,400 downwards.
TACTTTTGTGATGTGTCTGATGTGTGCTATGTGCTTGTGTGATGTGTCTGATGTGTGTTCTGTGCTTGTGTGATGTGTCTTATGTGTGCTCTGTGCTTGCGTGATGTGTCTGATGTGTGTCCTGTGCTTGTGTGATGTGTCTGATGTTTGCTCTGTACTTGTGTGATGTGTGCTCTGTACTTGTGTGATGTGTCTGATGTGTGCTCTGTGCTTGTGTGATATGTCTGATGTGTGTTCTGTGCTTGTGTGATGTGTCTGATGTGTGTTCTGTGCTTGTGTGATGTGTCTGATGTGTGCTCTGTGCTTGTGTGATGTGTCTGATGTGCACTCTGTGCTTGTGTGATGTGTCTGATGTGTACTCTGTGCTTGTGTGATGTGTCTGATGTGTGCTCTGTGCTTGTGTGATGTGTCTGATGTGTGCTCTGTGCTTGTGTGATGTGTCTGATGTGTGCTCTGTGCTTGGGTAATGTGTCTGATGTGTGCACTGTGCTTGTGTGATGTGTCTGATGTGTGCTCTGTGCTTGTGTGATGTGTCTGATGTGCGCTATGTGCTTGTGTGATGTGTCTAATGTGTGTTCTGTGCTTGTGTGATATGTCTAATGTGTGCACTGTGCTTGTGTGATGTGTCTGATGTGCGCACTGTGCTTGTGTGATGTGTCTGATGTGTGTTCTGTGCTTGTGTGATGTGTCTGATGTGTGTTCTGTGCTTGTGTGATGTGTCTGATGTGTGCTCTGTGATTGTGTCATGTGTCTGATGTGTGCTCTGTTCTTGTGTGATGTGTCTGATGTGTGCTCTGTTCTTGTGTGATGTGTCTGATGTGTGCTCTGCACTTGTGTGATGTGTCTGATGTGTGCTCTGTGTTTGTGTGATGTGTCTGATTTGTGCTCTGTGTTTGTGTGATGTGTCTGATGTGTGCTCTGTGCTTGTGTGATGTGTCTGATGTGTGCTTTGTGCTTGTGTGATGTGTCTGATGTGTGCTCTATGCTTGTGTGATGTGTCTGATGTGTGCTTTGTGCTTGGTGATGTGTCTGATGTGTGCTCTGTGCTTGTGTGATGTGTCTGATGTGTGCTCTGTGCTAGGGTAATGTGTCTGATGTGTGCTCTGTGCTAGGGTAATGTGTCTGATGTGTGCTATGTGCTTGGGTGATGTGTCTGATGTGTGCTCTGTTCTTGTGTGATGTGTCTGATGTGTGCTCTGTGCTTGTGTGATGTGTCTGATGTGTGCTCTGTGCTTGTGTGATGTGTCTGATGTGTGCTCAGTGCTTATGTGATGTGTCTGATGTGTGCTCTGTGCTTGTGTGATGTGTCTGATGTGTGCTCTGTGATTGTGTGATGTGTCTGATGTGTGCTCTGTGCTTGTGTGATGTGTCTGATGTGCGCTCTGTGCTTGTGTGATGTGTCTGATGTGTTCTCTGTGCTTGTGTGATATGTCTGATGTGTGCTCTCTGCTTGTGTGATGTGTCTGAGGTGTGCTCTGTGCTTGTGTAATGTGTCTGATGTGTGCTCTGTGCTTGTGTAATGTGTCTGATGTGTGCTCTGTGCTTGTGTAATGTGTCTGATGTGTGCTCTGTGCTTGTGTAATGTGTCTGATGTGTGCTCTGTGCTTGTGTGATGTGTCTGATGTGTGTTCTATGCTTGTGTGATGTGCCTGATGTGTGCTCTGTGCTTGTGTGATGTGTCTGATGTGTGCTCTGTGCTTGTGTGATGTGTCTGATGTGTGCTCTGTGCTTGTGTGATGTGTCTGATGTGTGCTCTGTGCTTGTGTGATGTGTCTGATGTGCGTTCTGCGCTTGTGCGATGTGTCTGATGTGTGCTCTGTGCTTGTGAGATGTGTCTGATGTGTGTTCTGTGCTTGTGTGATGTGTCTGATGTGTGTTCTGTGCTTGTGTGATGTGTCTGATATGTGCTCTGTGCTTGTGTAATGTGTCTGATGTTTACTCTGTACTTGTGTGATGTGTGCTCTGTGCTTGTGTGATGTGTCTGATGTGTGCTCTGTGATTGTGTGATGTGTCTGATGTGTGTTCTGTGCTTGTGTGATGTGTCTGATGTGTGCTCTATGCTTGTGTGATGTGTCTGATGTGTGCTCTATGCTTGTGTGATGTGTCTGATGTGTGCTCTGTGCTTGTGTGATGAGTCTGATGTGCGCTCTGTGCTTGTGTGATGTGTCTGATGTGCGCTCTGTGGTTGTGTGATTTGTGCTCTGTGCTTGTGTGATGTGTCTGATGTGTGCTATGTGCTTGGGTGATGTGTCTGATGTGTGCTCTGTGCTTGTATGATGTGTCTGATGTGTGCTATGTGCTTGTGTAATGTGTCTGATGTGTGTTCTGTGCTTGTGTGATGTGTCTGATGTGTGCTCTATGCTTGTGTGATGTGTCTGATGTGTGCTCTGTGCTTGTGTGATGTGTCTGGTGTGTGCTCTATGCTTGTGTGATGTGTCTGATGTGTGTCCTGTGCTTGTGTGATGTGTCTGATGTTTGCTCTGTACTTGTGTGAAGTGTCGGATGTGTGCTCTGTATTTGTTTGATTTGTCTGATGTGTGTTCTGTGCTTGTGTGATGTGTCTGATATGTGCTATGTGCTTGTGTGATGTGTCTGATGTGTGCTCTGTGCTTGTGTGATGTGTCTGATGTGTGCTCTGTGCTTGTGTGATGTGTCTGATGTGTGCTCTGTGATTGTGTGATGTGTCTGATGTGTGCTCTGTGCTTGTGTGATGTGTCTGATGTGCGCTCTGTGCTTGTGTGATGTGTCTGATGTGTGCTCTGTGCTTATGTGATGTGTCTGATGTGTGCTCTCTGCTTATGTGATGTGTCTGATGTGTGCTCTGTGATTGTGTGATGTGTCTGATGTGTGCTCTGTGCTTGTGTGATGTGTCTGATGTGTGCTCTATGCTTGTGTGATGTGTCTGATGTGTGCTCTGTGATTGTGTGATGTGTCTGATGTGTGTTCTGTGCTTGTGTGATGTGTCTGATGTGTGCTCTTTGCTTGTGTGATGTGTCTGATGTGTGCTCTGTGCTTGTGTGATGTGTCTGGTGTGTGCTCTATGCTTGTGTGATGTGTCTGATGTGTGTCCTGTGCTTGTGTGATGTGTCTGATGTTTGCTCTGTACTTGTGTGAAGTGTCGGATGTGTGCTCTGTACTTGTTTGATTTGTCTGATGTGTGTTCTGTGCTTGTGTGATGTGTCTGATATGTGCTCTGTGCTTGTGTGATGTGTCTGATGTGTGCTCTGTGCTTGTGTGATGTGTCTGATGTGTGCTCTGTGCTTGTGTGATGTGTCTGATGTGTGCTCTGTGATTGTGTGATGTGTCTGATGTGTGCTCTGTGCTTGTGTGATGTGTCTGATGTGCGCTCTGTGCTTGTGTGATGTGTCTGATGTGTGCTCTGTGCTTGTGTGATGTGTCTGATGTGTGCTCTCTGCTTGTGTGATGTGTCGGATGTTTGCTCTGTACTTATGTGATGTGTCTGATGTGTGCTCTGTACTTGTGTGATGTGTCTGATGTGTGCTCTATGCTTGTGTGATGTGTCTGATGTGTGTTCTGTGCTTGTGTGATGTGTCTGATTTTTGCTCTGTACTTGTGTGATGTGTCTGATGTGTGCTCTGTACTTGTGTGATGTGTCTGATTTCTATTCTGTGCTTGTGTGAAGTGTCTGATGTGTGTTCTGTGCTTGTGTGATGTGTCTGATGTGTGTTCTGTGCTTGTGTGATGTGTCTGATGTGTGTTCTGTGCTTGTTTGATGTGTCTGATATGTGCTCTGTGCTTGTGTGATGTGTCTGATGTGCGCTATGTGCTTGGGTGAGATGACTCATGTGCACTCTGTCCTTGTGTGATGTGTCTGATGTGTGCACTGTGCTTGTGTAATGTGTCTGATGTGTGCACTGTGCTTGTGTAATGTGTCTGATGTGTGCACTGTGCTTGTGTGATGTGTCTGATGTGAGCTATGTGCTTGTGTGATGTGTCTGATGTGTGCTCTGTGATTGTGTGATGTGTCTGATGTCTGTTCTGTGCTTGTGTGATGTGTCTGATGTGTGTTCTATGCTTGTGTGATGTGCCTGATGTGTGCTCTGTGCTTGTGTGATGTGCCTGGTGTGTGCTCTGTGCTTGTGTGATGTGTCTGATGTGTGCTCTGTGCTTGTGTGATGTGTCTGACGTGCGCACTGTGCTTGTGTGATGTGTCTGATGTGTGCTCTGTGCTTGTGTGATGTGTCTGATGTGCGCTATGTGCTTGTGTGATGTGTCTAATGTGTGTTCTGTGCTTGTGTGATATGTCTAATGTGTGCACTGTGCTTGTGTGATGTGTCTGATGTGCGCACTGTGCTTGTGTGATGTGTCTGATGTGTGTTCTGTGCTTGTGTGATGTGTCTGATGTGTGTTCTGTGCTTGTGTGATGTGTCTGATGTGTGCTCTGTGATTGTGTCATGTGTCTGATGTGTGCTCTGTTCTTGTGTGATGTGTCTGATGTGTGCTCTGTTCTTGTGTGATGTGTCTGATGTGTGCTCTGCACTTGTGTGATGTGTCTGATGTGTGCTCTGTGTTTGTGTGATGTGTCTGATTTGTGCTCTGTGTTTGTGTGATGTGTCTGATGTGTGCTCTGTGCTTGTGTGATGTGTCTGATGTGTGCTTTGTGCTTGTGTGATGTGTCTGATGTGTGCTCTATGCTTGTGTGATGTGTCTGATGTGTGCTTTGTGCTTGGTAATGTGTCTGATGTGTGCTCTGTGCTTGTGTGATGTGTCTGATGTGTGCTCTGTGCTAGGGTAATGTGTCTGATGTGTGCTCTGTGCTAGGGTAATGTGTCTGATGTGTGCTATGTGCTTGGGTGATGTGTCTGATGTGTGCTCTGTTCTTGTGTGATGTGTCTGATGTGTGCTCTGTGCTTGTGTGATGTGTCTGATGTGTGCTCTGTGCTTGTGTGATGTGTCTGATGTGTGCTCAGTGCTTATGTGATGTGTCTGATGTGTGCTCTGTGCTTGTGTGATGTGTCTGATGTGTGCTCTGTGATTGTGTGATGTGTCTGATGTGTGCTCTGTGCTTGTGTGATGTGTCTGATGTGCGCTCTGTGCTTGTGTGATGTGTCTGATGTGTTCTCTGTGCTTGTGTGATGTGTCTGATGTGTGCTCTCTGCTTGTGTGATGTGTCTGAGGTGTGCTCTGTGCTTGTGTAATGTGTCTGATGTGTGCTCTGTGCTTGTGTAATGTGTCTCATGTGTGCTCTGTGCTTGTGTAATGTGTCTGATGTGTGCTCTGTGCTTGTGTAATGTGTCTGATGTGTGCTCTGTGCTTGTGTGATGTGTCTGATGTGTGTTCTATGCTTGTGTGATGTGCCTGATGTGTGCTCTGTGCTTGTGTGATGTGTCTGATGTGTGCTCTGTGCTTGTGTGATGTGTCTGATGTGTGCTCTGTGCTTGTGTGATGTGTCTGATGTGTGCTCTGTGCTTGTGTGATGTGTCTGATGTGCGTTCTGCGCTTGTGCGATGTGTCTGATGTGTGCTCTGTGCTTGTGAGATGTGTCTGATGTGTGTTCTGTGCTTGTGTGATGTGTCTGATGTGTGTTCTGTGCTTGTGTGATGTGTCTGATATGTGCTCTGTGCTTGTGTAATGTGTCTGATGTTTACTCTGTACTTGTGTGATGTGTGCTCTGTGCTTGTGTGATGTGTCTGATGTGTGCTCTGTGATTGTGTGATGTGTCTGATGTGTGTTCTGTGCTTGTGTGATGTGTCTGATGTGTGCTCTATGCTTGTGTGATGTGTCTGATGTGCGCTCTATGCTTGTGTGATGTGTCTGATGTCTGCTCTGTGCTTGTGTGATGAGTCTGATGTGCGCTCTGTGCTTGTGTGATGTGTCTGATGTGCGCTCTGTGGTTGTGTGATTTGTGCTCTGTGCTTGTGTGATGTGTCTGATGTGTGCTATGTGCTTGGGTGATGTGTCTGATGTGTGCTCTGTGCTTGTATGATGTGTCTGATGTGTGCTATGTGCTTGTGTAATGTGTCTGATGTGTGTTCTGTGCTTGTGTGATGTGTCTGATGTGTGCTCTATGCTTGTGTGATGTGTCTGATGTGTGCTCTGTGCTTGTGTGATGTGTCTGGTGTGTGCTCTATGCTTGTGTGATGTGTCTGATGTGTGTCCTGTGCTTGTGTGATGTGTCTGATGTTTGCTCTGTACTTGTGTGAAGTGTCGGATGTGTGCTCTGTATTTGTTTGATTTGTCTGATGTGTGTTCTGTGCTTGTGTGATGTGTCTGATATGTGCTCTGTGCTTGTGTGATGTGTCTGATGTGTGCTCTGTGCTTGTGTGATGTGTCTGATGTGTGCTCTGTGCTTGTGTGATGTGTCTGATGTGTGCTCTGTGATTGTGTGATGTGTCTGATGTGTGCTCTGTGCTTGTGTGATGTGTCTGATGTGCGCTCTGTGCTTGTGTGATGTGTCTGATGTGTGCTCTGTGCTTATGTGATGTGTCTGATGTGTGCTCTCTGCTTGTGTGATGTGTCTGATGTGTGCTCTGTGATTGTGTGATGTGTCTGATGTGTGCTCTGTGCTTGTGTGATGTGTCTGATGTGTGCTCTATGCTTGTGTGATGTGTCTGATGTGTGCTCTGTGATTGTGTGATGTGTCTGATGTGTGTTCTGTGCTTGTGTGATGTGTCTGATGTGTGCTCTTTGCTTGTGTGATGTGTCTGATGTGTGCTCTGTGCTTGTGTGATGTGTCTGGTGTGTGCTCTATGCTTGTGTGATGTGTCTGATGTGTGTCCAGTGCTTGTGTGATGTGTCTGATGTTTGCTCTGTACTTGTGTGAAGTGTCGGATGTGTGCTCTGTACTTGTTTGATTTGTCTGATGTGTGTTCTGTGCTTGTGTGATGTGTCTGATATGTGCTCTGTGCTTGTGTGATGTGTCTGATGTGTGCTCTGTGCTTGTGTGATGTGTCTGATGTGTGCTCTGTGCTTGTGTGATGTGTCTGATGTGTGCTCTGTGATTGTGTGATGTGTCTGATGTGTGCTCTGTGCTTGTGTGATGTGTCTGATGTGCGCTCTGTGCTTGTGTGATGTGTCTGATGTGTGCTCTGTGCTTGTGTGATGTGTCTGATGTGTGCTCTCTGCTTGTGTGATGTGTCTGATGTGTGCTCTGTGATTGTGTGATGTGTCTGATGTGTGCTCTGTGCTTGTGTGATGTGTCTGATGTGCGCTCTGTGCTTGTGTGATGTGTCTGATGTGTGCTCTGTGCTTGTGTGATTTGTCTGATGTGTGCTCTCTGCTTGTGTGATGTGTCTGATGTGTGTTCTGTGCTTGTGTGATGTGTCTGATGTGTGCTATGTGCTTGGGTGAGATGTCTGATGTGTACTCTGTCCTTGTGTGATGTGTCTGATGTGTGCACTGTGCTTGTGTAATGTGTCTGATGTGTGCTCTGTGCTTGTGTGATGTGTCTGATGTGTGCTATGTGCTTGTGTGATGTGTCTGATGTGTGCTCTGTGATTGTGTGATGTGTCTGATTTGTGTTCTGTGCTTGTGTGATGTGTCATATGTGTTCTATCCTTGTGTGATGTGCCTGATGTGTGCTCTGTGCTTGTGTGATGTGTCTGATGTGTGCTCTGTGCTTGTGTGATGTGTCTGATGTGTGCTCTGTGCTTGTGTGATGTGTCTGATGCGTGCTATGTGCTTGTGTGATGTGTCTGATGTGTGCTCTGTGCTTGTGTGATGTGTCTGATGTGTGCTCTGTGCTTGTGTGATGTGTCTGATGTGTGCTATGTGCTTTTGTGATGTGTCTGATGTGTGCTCTCTGCTTGTGTGATGTGTCTGATGTGTGCACTGTGCTTGGGTAATGTGTCTGATGTGTGCTCTGTGCTTGGGTAATGTGTCTGATGTGTGCACTGTGCTTGTGTGATGTGTCTGATGTGTGCTCTGTGCTTGTGTGATGTGTCTGATGTGTGCTCTGTCCTTGTGTGATGTGTCTGATGTGTGCACTGTGCTTGTGTGATGTGTCTGATGTGTGCACTGTGCTTGTGTGATGTGTCTGATGTGTGCTCTGTGCTTGGGTAATGTGTCTGATGTGTGCACTGTGCTTGTGTGATGTGTCTGATGTGTGCTCTGTGCTTGTGTGATGTGTCTGATGTGTGCTCTGTCCTTGTGTGATGTGTCTGATGTGTGCACTGTGCTTGTGTGATGTGTCTGATGTGTGCACTGTGCTTGTGTGATGTGTCTGATGTGTGCTCTGTGCTTGGGTAATGTGTCTGATGTGTGCACTGTGCTTGTGTGATGTGTCTGATGTGTGCTCTGTGCTTGTGTGATGTGTCTGATGTGTGCTCTGTCCTTGTGTGATGTGTCTGATGTGTGCACTGTGCTTGTGTGATGTGTCTGATGTGTGCTATGTGCTTGGGTGAGATGTCTGATGTGTACTCTGTCCTTGTGTGATGTGTCTGATGTGTGTTCTGTGCTTGTGTGATGTGTCTGATGTGTGCTCTGTGCCTGTGTGATATGTCTGATGTGTGCTCTGTGCTTGTGTGATGTGTCTGATGTGCGCTCTGTGCTTGTGTGATGTGTCTGATGTGCGCTGTGCTTGTGTGATGTTTCTGATGTGCGCTCTGTGCTTGTGTGATGTGTCTGATGTGTGCTCGGTGCTTGTGTGATGTGTCTGATGTGCGCTGTGCTTGTGTGATGTGTCTGATGTGTGCTCTGTGCTTGTGTGATGTGTCTGATGTGTGCTCTATGCTTGTGTGATGTGTCTGATGTACGCTCTGTGCTTGTGTGATGTGTCTGATGTGTGCTCCGTGCTTGTGTGATGTGTCTGATGTGCGCTCTGTGCTTGTGTGATGTGTCTGATGTGTGCTCGATGCTTGTGTGATGTGTCTGATGTACGCTCTGTGCTTGTGTGATGTGTCTGATGTGTGCTCTGTGCTTGTGTGATGTGTCTGATGTGTGCTCTGTGCTTGTGTGATGTGTCTGATGTGTGCTCTATGCTTGTGTGATGTGTCTGATGTGTGCTCTGTTCTTGTGTGATGTGTCTGATGTGTGCTCGGTGCTAGGGTAATGTGTCTGGTGTGTGCTATGTGCTTGTGTGATGTGTCTGATGTGTGCTCTGTGCTTGTGTAATGTGTCTGATGTGTGCTATATGCTTGTGTGATATGTCTGATGTGTGCTCTGTGCTTGTGTGATGTGTATGATGTGTGCTCTGTGCTTGTGTAATGTGTCTGATGTGTGCTATATGCTTGTGTGATGTGTCTGATGTGTGCTCTGTGCTTGTGTGATGTGTATGATGTGTGTTCTGTACTTGTGTGATGTGTGCTCTTTACTTGTGTGATGTGTCGGATGTGGGCTCTGTACTTGTGTGATGTGTCTGATGTGTGCTTTTGCTTGTGTGATGTGTCTGATGTGTGTTCTGTGCTTGTGTGATGTGTTTGATATGTGCTCTGTGCTTATGTGATGTGTCTGATGTGTGCTATGTGCTTGGGTAATGTGTCTGATGTGTACTCTGTCCTTGTGTGATGTGTCTGATGTGTGCACTGTGCTTGTGTAATGTGTCTGATGTGTGCTCTGTGCTTGTGTGATGTGTCTGATGTGTGCTCTGTGATTGTGTGATGTGTCTGATGTGTGTTCTGTGCTTGTGTGATGTGTCTGATGTGTGCTCTATGCTTGTGTGATGTGTCTGATGTGTGCTCTGTGCTTGTGCGATGTGTCTGATGTGTGCTCTGTGCTTGTGTGATGTGTCTGATGTGTGCTCTGTGCTTGTGTAATGTGTCTGATGTGTGCTTTGTACTTGTGTGATGTGTCTGATGTGTGCTCTGTGTTTGTGTGATGTGTCTGATGCGTACTCTGTGCTTGTGTGATGTGTCTGATGTGTGCTCTGTGCTTGGGTGATGTGTCTGATGTGTGTTCTGCGCTTGTGTGATGTGTCTGATGTGTGCTCTGTGCTTGTGTGATGTGTCTGATGTGTGGGCTGTGCTCGTATGATGTGTCTGATGTGTGTTCTGTGCTTGTGTGATGTGTCTGATGTGTGCTCTGTCCTTGTGTGATGTGTCTGATGTGTGCTCTGTGCTTGTGTGATGTGTCTGATGTGTGGGATGTGCTCGTATGATGTGTCTGATGTGTGTTCTGTGCTTGTGTGATGTGTCTGATGTGTGCTCTGTCCTTGTGTGATGTGTCTGATGTGTGCTCTGTGCTTGTGTGATGTGTCTGATGTGTGCTCTGTTCTTGTGTGATGTGTCTGATGTGTGCTCTGCACTTGTGTGATGTGTCTGATGTTTGCTCTGCACTTGTGTGATGTGTCTGATGTGTGTTCTGTGCTTGTGTGATGTGTCTGATGTGTGCTCTATGCTTGTGTGATGTGTCTGATGTGTGTTCTGAGATTGTGTGATGTGTCTGATGTGTGCTCTATGCTTGTGTGATGTGTCTGATGTGTGCTTGTGTTTGTGTGATGTGTGTGATGTGTGCTCTGTGCTTGTGTGATGTGTCTGATGTGTGCTCTGTGCTTGTGTGATGTGTCTGATGTGTGCTCTGTGCTTGTGTAATGTGTCTGATGTGTGCTTTGTACTTGTGTGATGTGTCTGATGTGTGCTTTGTGCTTGGTGACGTGTCTGATGTGTGTTCTGTGTTTGTGTGATGTGTCTGATGCGTACTGTGTGCTTGTGTGATGTGTCTGATGTGTGCTCTGTGCTTGGGTGATGTGCCTGATGTGTGTTCTGCGCTTGTGTGATGTGTCTGATGTGTGCTCTGTGCTTGTGTGATGTGTCTGATGTGTGGGCTGTGCTCGTATGATGTGTCTGATGTGTGTTCTGTGCTTGTGTGATGTGTCTGATGTGTGCTCTGTCCTTGTGTGATGTGTCTGATGTGTGCTCTGTGCTTGTGTGATGTGTCTAATGTGTGGGCTGTGCTCGTATGATGTGTCTGATGTGTGTTCTGTGCTTGTGTGATGTGTCTGATGTGTGCTCTGTCCTTGTGTGATGTGTCTGATGTGTGCTCTGTTCTTGTGTGATGTGTCTGATGTGTGCTCTGTGCTTGTGTGATGTGTCTGATGTGTGCTCTGCACTTGTGTGATGTGTCTGATGTGTGTTCTGTGCTTGTGTGATGTGTCTGATGTGTGCTCTATGCTTGTGTGATGTGTCTGATGTGGGCTCTGTGCTTGTGTGATGTGTCTGATGTGCGCTCTGTGCTTGTGTGATGTGTCTGATGTGCGCTGTGCTTGTGTGATGTGTCTGATGTGCGCTCTGTGCTTGTGTGATGTGTCTGATGTGTGCTCGGTGCTTGTGTGATGTATCTGATGTGCGCTGTGCTTGTGTGATGTGTCTGATGTGTGCTCTGTGCTTGTGTGATGTGTCTGATGTGCGCTCGGTGCTTGTGTGATGTGTCTGATGTGCGCTCTGTGCTTGTGTGATGTGTTTGATGTGTGCTCTGTGCTTGTGTGATGTGTCTGATGTGCGCTCTGTGCTTGTGTGATGTGTCTGATGTGCGCTCTGTGCTTGTGTGATGTGTCTGATATGTGCTCTGTGCTTGTGTGATGTGTCTGTTGTGTGCTCTGTGCTTGTGTGATGTGTCTGATGTGTGCTCTATGCTTGTGTGATGTGTCTGATGTGTGCTCTGTGCTTGTGTGATGTGTCTGTTGTGTGCTCTGTGCTTGTGTGATGTGTCTGATGTGTGCTCTATGCTTGTGTGATGTGTCTGATGTGTGCTCTGTTCTTGTGTGATGTGTCTGATGTGTGCTCGGTGCTTGTGTAATGTGTCTGATGTGTGCTCTGTGCTTGTGTGATGTGTCTGATGTGTGCTCTATGCTTGTGTGATGTGTCTGATGTGTGCTCTGTGCTTGTGTGATGTGTCTGATGTGCACTCTGTGCTTGTGTGATGTGTCTGATGTGCTCTCTGTGCTTGTGTGATGTGTCTGATGTGCGCTGTGCTTGTGTGATGTGTCTGATGTGTGCTCTGTGCTTGTGTGATGTGTCTGATGTGTGCTCGGTGCTTGTGTGATGTGTCTGATGTGCGCTCTGTGCTTGTGTGATGTGTCTGATGTGTGTTCTGCGCTTGTGTGATGTGTCTGATGTGTGCTCTGTGCTTGTGTGATGTGTCTGATGTGTGCTCTGTGCTTGTGTGATGTGTCTGATGTGTGCTCTGTGCTTGTGTGATGTGTCTGATGTGTGCTCAGTGCTTGTGTGATGTGTCTGATGTGTGTTCTGTGCTTGTGTGATATGTCTGATGTGTGCAATGTGCTTGTGTGATGTGTCTGATGTGTGCACTGTGCTTGTGTAATGTGTCTGATGTGTGCTCTGTGCTTGTGTGATGTGTCTGATGTGTGCTATGTGCTTGTGTGATGTGTCTGATGTGTGCTCTGTGATTGTGTGATGTGTCTGATGTGTGTTCTGTGCTTGTGTGGTGTGTCATATGTGTTCTATGCTTGTGTGATGTGCCTGATGTGTGCTCTGTGCTTGTGGGATGTGTCTAATGTGTGCTCTGTGCTTGTGTGATGTGTCTGATGTGTGCTCTGTGCTTGTGTGATGTGTCTTACGTGTGCACTGTGCTTGTGTGATGTGTCTGATGTGTGCTTTGTACTTGTGTGATGTGTATGATGTGTTCTTTGTGCTTGGTGATGTGTCTGATGTGTGCTCTGTGTTTGTGTGATGTGTCTGATGTGTGCTCTATGCTTGTGTGATGTGTCTGATGTGTGCTCTGTGCTTGTGTGATGTGTCTGATGTGTGTTTTGTGCTTGTGTGATATGTCTGATGTGTGCACTGTGCTTGTGTGATGTGTCTGATGTGTGTTCTTTGCTTGTGTTATATGTCTGATGTGTTCACTGTGCTTGTGTGATGTGTCTGATGTGTGCTCTGTGCTTGTGTGATGTGTCTGATGTGTGCTCTGTTCTTGTGTGATGTGTCTGATGTGTGCTCTGGACTTGTGTGATGTGTCTGATGTGTGCTCTGTGCTAGGGTAATGTGTCTGATATGTGCTATGTGCTTGGGTGATGTGTCTGATGTGTGCTCTGTTCTTGTGTGATGTGTCTGATGTGTGCTCTGTGTTTGTGTGATGTGTCTGATGTGTGCTCTGTACTTGTGTGATGTGTCTGATGTGTGCTCTGTGCTTGTGTGATGTGTCTGATGTGTGCTCTGTGCTTGCGCAATGTGTCTGATGTGTGCTTTGTACTTGTGTGATGTGTCTGATGTGTGCTTTGTGCTTGGTGACGTGTCTGATGTGTGCTCTGTGTTTGTGTGATGTGTCTGATGTGTGCTCTGTGCTTGGGTGATGTGTCTGATGTGTGTTCTGCGCGTGTGTGATGTGTCTGATGTGTGCTCTGTGCTTGTGTGATGTGTCTGATGTGTGCTCTGTGCTTGTGTGATGTGTCTGATGTGTGGGCTGTGCGCGTATGATGTGTCTGATGTGTGTTCTGTGCTTGTGTGATGTGTCTGATGTGTGCTCTGTCCTTGTGTGATGTGTCTGATGTGTGCTCTGTGCTTGTGTGATGTGTCTGATGTGTGCTCTGTTCTTGTGTGATGTGTCTGATGTGTGCTCTGGACTTGTGTGATGTGTCTGATGTGTGCTCTGTTCTTGTGTGATGTGTCTGATGTGTGCTCTGCACTTGTTTGATGTGTCTGATGTGTGTTCTGTGCTTGTGTGATGTGTCTGATGTGTGTTCTGTGCTTGTGTGATGTGTGCTCTATGCTTGTGTGATGTGTCTGATGTGTGCTCTGTGCTTGTGTGATGTGTCTGATGTGTACTCTGTGCTTGGGTGATGTGTCTGATGTGTGTTCTGTGTTTGTGTGATGTGTCTGATGTGTGCTCTATGCTTGTGTGATGTGTCTGATGTGTGCTCTGTGTTTGTGTGATGTGTCTGATGTGTACTCTGTGCTTGGGTGATGTGTCTGATGTGTGTTCTGTGTTTGTGTGATGTGTCTGATGTGTGCTCTATGCTTGTGTGATGTGTCTGATGTGTGCTCTGTGTTTGTGTGATGTGTCTGATGTGTGCTCTATGCTTGTGTGATGTGTCTGATGTGTGCTTTGTGCTTGGTGATGTGTCTGATGTGTGCTCTGTGCTTGTGTGATGTGTCTAATGTGTGCTCTGGACTTGTGTGATGTGTCTGATGTGTGCTCTGTGCTAGGGTAATGTGTCTGATGTGTGCTATGTGCTTGGGTGATGTGTCTGATGTGTGCTCTGTTCTTGTGTGATGTGTCTGATGTGTGCTCTGTGTTTGTGTGATGTGTCTGATGTGTGCTCTGTGCTTGTGTGATGTGTCTGATGTGTGCTCTGTGCTTGTGTGATGTGTCTGATGTGTGCTCTGTGCTTGCGTAATGTGTCTGATGTGTGCTTTGTACTTGTGTGATGTGTCTGATGTGTGCTTTGTGCTTGGTGACGTGTCTGATGTGTGCTCTGTGCTTGCGTAATGTGTCTGATGTGTGCTTTGTACTTGTGTGATGTGTCTGATGTGTGCTTTGTGCTTGGTGACGTGTCTGATGTGTGCTCTGTTCTTGTGTGATGTGTCTGATGTGTGCTCTGGAGTTGTGTGATGTGTCTGATGTGTGCTCTGTGCTAGGGTAATGTGTCTGATGTGTGCTATGTGCTTGGGAGATGTGTCTGATGTGTGCTCTGTTCTTGGGTGATGTGTCTGATGTGTGCTCTGTGTTTGTGTGATGTGTCTGATGTGTGCTCTGTGCTTGTGTGATGTGTCTGATGTGTGCTCTGTGTTTGTGTGATGTGTCTGATGTGTGCTCTGTGTTTGTGTGATGTGTCTGATGTGTGCTCTGTGTTTGTGTGATGTGTCTGATGTGTGCTCTCTGCTTGTGTGATGTGTCTGATGTGTGCACTGTGCTTGTGTGATGTGCCTGATGTGTGCTGTGTGCTTATGTGATGTGTCTGATGTGTGCTCTGTGCTTGTGTGATGTGTCTGATATGTGCTCTGTGCTTGTGTGATGTGTCTGATGTGTGCTCTGTGCTTGTGTGATGTGTCTGATGTGCGCTCTGTGCTTGTGTGATGTGTCTGATGTGCGCTCTGTGCTTGTGTGATGTGTCTGATGTGCGCTCTGTGCTTGTGTGATGTATCTGATGTGTGTTCTGTGCTTGTGTGATGTGTCTGATATGTGCTCTGTGCTTGTGTGATGTGTCTGATGTGTGCTCTGTGCTTGTGTGATGTGTCTGATGTGTGCTCTGTGCTTGTGTGATGTGTCTGATGTGTGCTCTGTGCTTGTGTGATGTGTCTGATGTGCGCTCTGTGCTTGTGTGATGTGTCTGATGTGAGCTCTGTGCTTGTGTGATGTGTCTGATGTGCGCTCTGTGCTTGTGTGATGTGTCTGATATGTGCTCTGTGCTTGTGTGATGTGTCTGATGTGCGCTCTGTGCTTGTGTGATGTGTCTGATGTGAGCTCTGTGCTTGTGTGATGTATCTGATGTGTGTTCTGTGCTTGTGTGATGTGTCTGATATGTGCTCTGTGCTTGTGTGATGTGTGCACTGTGCTTGTGTAATGTGTCTGATGTGTGCTCTGTGCTTGTGTGATGTGTCTGATGTGTGCTATGTGCTTGTGTGATGTGGCTGATGTGTGCTCTATGATTGTGTGATGTGTCATATGTGTTCTATGCTTGTGTGATGTGCCTGATGTGTGCTCTGTGCTTGCGTGATGTGTCTGGTGTGTGCTCTGTGCTTGTGTGATTTGTCTGATGTGCGCTCTGTGCTTGTGTGATGTGTCTTACGTGCGCACTGTGCTTGTGTGATGTATCTGATGTGCGCTCTGTGCTTGTGAGATGTGTCTGATGTGTGCTCTGTGCTTGTGTGATGTGTCTGATGTGCGTTCTACGCTTGTGTGATGTGTCTGATGTGTGCTCTCTGCTTGTGTGATGTGTCTGATGTGTGCTCTGTGCTTGTGTGATGTGTCTGATGTGTGCTCTGTGCTTGTGTAATGTGTCTGATGTGTGCTATGTGCTTGTGTGATGTGTCTGATGTGTGCTATGTGCTTGTGTGATGTGTCTGATGTGTGCTCTGTGCTTGGGTAATGTATCTGATGTGTGTTCTGTGCTTGTGTGATATGTCTGATGTGTGCACTGTGCTTGTGTGATGTGTCTGATGTGTGTTCTTTGCTTGTGTGATATGTCTGATGTGTTCACTGTGCTTGTGTGATGTGTCTGATGTGTGCTCTGTGCTTGTGTGATATGTTTGATGTGTACTCTGTCCTTGTGTGATGTGTCTGATGTGCGCTCTGTGCTTGTGTAATGTGTCTCATGTGTGCTATGTGCTTCTGTGATGTGTCTGATGTGAGCTCAGTGCTTGTGTGATGTGTCTGATGTGTGCTCTGTGCTTGGGTAATGTGTCTGATGTGTGTTCTGTGCTTGTGTGATATGTCTGATGTGTGTTCTGTGTTTGTGTGATGTGTCTGATGTGTGCTCTGTGCTTGTGTGATGTGTCTGATGTGTGCTCTGTACTTGTGTGATGTGTCTGATGTGTCTTCTGTGCTTGTGTGATGTGTCTGATGTGTGCTCTGTGCTTGTGTGATGTGTCTGATGTGTGTTCTGTGCTTGTGTGATATGTCTGATGTGTTCACTGTGTTTGTATGATGTGTCTTATATGTGGGCTGTGCTTGTGTGATGTGTCTGATGTGTGCTATGTGCTTGTGTGATGTGTCTGATGTGTGCTCTCTGCTTGTGTGATGTGTCTGATGTGTGCTCTGTGCTTGTATGATGTGTCTGATGTGTGCTCTGTGCTTCTGTGATGTGTCTGATGTGTGCTCTCTGCTTGTGTGATGTGTCTGATGTGTGCACTGTGCTTGCGTGATGGGCCTGATGTATGCTCTGTGCATGTGTAATGTGTCTGATGTGTGCTCTGTGCTTGTGTGATGTGTCTGATATGTGGTCTGTGCTTGTGTGATGTGTCTGATGTGCGCTCTGTGCTTGTGTGATGTGTCTGATGTGTGCTCTGTGCTTGTGTGATGTGTCTGATGTGTGCTCTGTGCTTGTGTGATGTGTCTGATGTGTGCTCTGTGCTTGTGTGATGTGTCGATGTGCGCTCTGTGCTTGTGTGATTTGTCTGATGTGTGCTCTGTGCTTGTGTGATGTGTCTGATGTGTGCTCTGTGCTTGTGTGATGTGTCTGATGTGTGCTCTGTGCTTGTGTGATGTGTCTGATGTGTGCTTTGTGCTTGTGTGATGTGTCTGATGTGCGCTCTGTGATTGTGTGATGTGTCTGATGTGCGCTCTGTGCTTGTGTGATGTGTCTGATGTGCGCTCTGTGCTTGTGTGATGTGTCTGATGTGCGCTCTGTGCTTGTGTGATGTGTCTGATGTGTGCTCTGTGCTTGTGTGATGTGTCTGATGTGTGCTCTGTGCTATTGTGATGTGTCTGATGTGTGCTCTGTGCTTGTGTGATGTGTCTGATGTGTGCTCTGTGCTTGTGTGATGTGTCTGACGTGCGCTCTGTGCTTGTGTGATGTGTCTGATGTGTGTTCTGTGCTTGTATGATGTGTCTGATATGTGCTCTGTTCTTGTGTGATGTGTCTGATGTGTGCTCTGTGCTTGTGTGATGTGTCTGATGTGTGCTATGTGCTTGGGTGAGATGTCTGATGTGTACTCTGTCCTTGTGTGATGTGTCTGATGTGTGCACTGTGCTTGTGTGATGTGTCATATGTGTTCTATGCTTGTGTGATGTGCCTGATGTTTGCTCTGTGCTTGTGTGATGTGTCTGGTGTGTGCTCTGTGCTTGTGTGATGTGTCTGATGTGTTCTCTGTGCTTGTGTGATGTGTCTGATGTGCGCTCTGTGATTGTGTGATGTGTCTGATGTGTGCTCTGTGCTTGTGTGATGTGTCTTACGTGCGCACTGTGCTTGTGTGATGTGTTTGATGTGCGTTCTGCGCTTGTGTGATGTGTCTGATGTGTGCTCTGTGCTTGTGAGATGTGTCTGATGTGTGTTCTGTGCTTGTGTGATGTGTCTGATGTGTGCACTGTGCTTGTGTGATGTGTCTGATGTGCGTTCTGCGCTTGTGTGATGTGTCTGATGTGTGCTCTGTGCTTGTGAGATGTGTCTGATGTGTGTTCTGTGCTTGTGTGATGCGTCTGATGTGTGTTCTGTGCTTGTGTGATGTGCCTGATGTGTGCTCTGTGCTTGTGTGATGTGTCTGATGTGTGCACTGTGCTTGTGTGATGTGTCTGAGGTGTGGTCTGTGCTTGTGTGATGTGTGCTATGTGCTTGTGTGATGTGTCTGGTGTGTGCTTTCTGCTTGTGTGATGTGTCTGATGTGTGCTCTGTGCTTGTGTGATGTGTCTGATGTGTGCACTGTGCTTGTGTGATGTGCCTGATGTATGCTCTGTGCATGTGTGATGTGTCTGATGTGTGCTCTGTGCTTGTGTGATGTGTCTGATGTGTGCTCTGTGCTTGTGTGATGTGTCTGATGTGCGCTCTGTGCTTGTGTGATGTGTCTGATGTGCGCTCTGTGCTTGTGATGTGTCTGATGTGCGCTCTGTGCTTGTGTGATGTGTCTGATGTGTGCTCTGTGCTTGTGTGATGTGTCTGATGTGAGCTCTGTGCTTGTGTGATGTGTCTGATGTGCGCTCTGTGCTTGTGTGATGTGTCTGATGTGTGCTCTGTGCTTGTGTGATGTGTCTGATGTGTGCTCTGTGCTTGTGTGATGTGTCTGATGTGTGCTCTGTGCTTGTGTGATGTGACTGATGTGCGCTCTGTGATTGTGTGATGTGTCTGATGTGCGCTCTGTGCTTGTGTGATGTGTCTGATGTGCACTCTGTGCTTGTGTGATGTGTCTGATGTGCGCTCTGTGCTTGTGTGATGTGTCTGATGTGTGCTCTGTGCTTGTGTGATGTGTCTGATGTGTGCTCTGTGCTTGTGTGATGTGTCTGATGTGTGCTCTGTGCTTGTGTGATGTGTCTGATGTGTGCTTTGTGCTTGTGTGATGTGTCTGACGTGCGCTCTGTGCTTGTGTGATGTGTCTGATGTGTGCTCTGTGCTTGTGTGATGTGTCTGATGTGTGCTATGTGCTTGGGTGAGATGTCTGATGTGTACTCTGTCCTTGTGTGATGTGTCTGATGTGTGCACTGTGCTTGTGTAATGTGTCTGATGTGTGCTCTGTGCTTGTGTGATGTGTCTGATGTGTGCTATGTGCTTGTGTGATGTGTCTGATGTGTGCTCTGTGATTGTGTGATGTGTCTGATGTGTGTTCTGTGCTTGTGTGATGTGTCATATGTGTTCTATGCTTGTGTGATGTGCCTGATGTGTGCTCTGTGCTTGTGTGATGTGTCTGATGTGTTCTCTGTGCTTGTGTGATGTGTCTGATGTGTGCTCTGTGCTTGTGTGATGTGTCTTACGTGCGCACTGTGCTTGTGTGATGTGTCTGATGTGCGTTCTGCGCTTGTGTGATGTGTCTGATGTGTGCTCTCTGCTTGTGTGATGTGTCTGATGTGTGCTCTGTGCTTGTGTGATGTGTCTGATGTGTGCTCTGTGCTTGGGTAATGTGTCTGATGTGTACTCTGTCCTTGTGTGATGTGTCTGATGTGTGCTATGTGCTTGTGTGATGTGTCTGATTTGTGCTCTGTGCTTGTGTGATGTGTCTGATGTGTGCTATGTGCTTGTGTGATGTGTCTGATGTGTACTCTGTCCTTGTGTGATGTGTCTGATGTGTGCTATGTGCTTGTGTGATGTGTCTGATGTGTGCTCTGTGCTTGGGTAATGTATCTGATGTGTGTTCTGTGCTTGTGTGATGTGTCTGATGTGTGTTCTTTGCTTGTGTGATATGTCTGATGTGTTCACTGTGCTTGTGTGATGTGTCTGATGTGTGCTCTGTGCTTGTGTGATATGTCTGATGTGTTCACTGTGCTTGTGTGATGTGTCTGATGTGCGCTCTGTGCTTGTGTAATGTGTCTCATGTGTGCTATGTGCTTCTGTGATGTGTCTGATGTGAGCTCAGTGCTTGTGTGATGTGTCTGATGTGTGCTCTGTGCTTGGGTAATGTGTCTGATGTGTGTTCTGTGCTTGTGTGATATGTCTGATGTGTGCACTGTGGTTGTGTGATGTGTCTGATGTGTTTTCTGTGCTTGTGTTATATGTCTGATGTGTGTTCTGTGTTTGTGTGATGTGTCTGATGTGTGCTCTGTGCTTGTGTGATGTGTCTGATGTGTGCTCTGTACTTGTGTGATGTGTCTGATGTGTCTTCTGTGCTTGTGTGATGTGTCTGATGTGTGCTCTGTGCTTGTGTGATGTGTCTGATGTGTGTTCTGTGCTTGTGTGATATGTCTGATGTGTTCACTGTGCTTGTATGATGTGTCTTATATGTGGGCTGTGCTTGTGTGATGTGTCTGATATGTGGTCTGTGCTTGTGTGATGTGTCTGATGTGCGCTCTGTGCTTGTGTGATGTGTCTGATGTGTGCTCTGTGCTTGTGTGATGTGTCTGATGTGTGCTCTGTGCTTGTGTGATGTGTCTGATGTATGCTCTGTGCTTGTGTGATGTGTCTGATGTGCGCTCTGTGCTTGTGTGATTTGTCTGATGTGTGCTCTGTGCTTGTGTGATGTGTCTGATGTGTGCTCTGTGCTTGTGTGACGTGTCTGATGTGTGCCCTGTGCTTGTGTGATGTGTCTGATGTGTGCTCTGTGCTTGTGTGATGTGTCTGATGTGCGCTCTGTGATTGTGTGATGTGTCTGATGTGCGCTCTGTGCTTGTGTGATGTGTCTGATGTGCGCTCTGTGCTTGTGTGATGTGTCTGATGTGCGCTCTGTGCTTGTGTGATGTGTCTGATGTGTGCTCTGTGCTTGTGTGATGTGTCTGATGTGTGCTCTGTGCTATTGTGATGTGTCTGATGTGTGCTCTGTGCTTGTGTGATGTGTCTGATGTGTGCTCTGTGCTTGTGTGATGTGTCTGACGTGCACTCTGTGCTTGTGTGATGTGTCTGATGTGTGTTCTGTGCTTGTATGATGTGTCTGATATGTGCTCTGTGCTTGTGTGATGTGTCTGATGTGTGCTATGTGCTTGGGTGAGATGTCTGATGTGTACTCTGTCCTTGTGTGATGTGTCTGATGTGTGCACTGTGTTTGTGCAATGTGTCTGATGTGTGCTCTGTGCTTGTGTGATGTGTCTGATGGGTGCTATGTGCTTGTGTGATGTGTCTGATGTGTGCTCTGTGATTGTGTGATGTGTCTGATGTGTGTTCTGTGCTTGTGTGATGTGTCTGATGTGTGCACTGTGCTTGTGTGATGTGTCTGATGTGCGTTCTGCGCTTGTGTGATGTGTCTGATGTGTGTTCTGTGCTTGTGAGATGTGTCTGATGTGTGTTCTGTGCTTGTGTGATGTGTCTGATGTGTGCACTGTGCTTGTGTGATGTGTCTGATGTGCGTTCTGCGCTTGTGTGATGTGTCTGATGTGTGCTCTGTGCTTGTGAGATGTGTCTAATGTGTGTTCTGTGCTTGTGTGATGCGTCTGATGTGTGTTCTGTGCTTGTGGATGTGCCTGATGCGTGCTCTGTGCTTGTGTGATGTGTCTGATGTGTGCACTGTGCTTGTGTGATGTGTCTGAGGTGTGGTCTGTGCTTGTGTGATGTGTGCTATGTGCTTGTGTGATGTGTCTGGTGTGTGCTCTCTGCTTGTGTGATGTGTCTGATGTGTGCTCTGTGCTTGTGTGATGTGTCTGATGTGTGTTCTGTGCTTGTGTAATGTGTATGATGTGCTCTCTTTGCTTGTGTAATGTGTCTGATGTGTGCTATGTGCTTGTGTAATGTGTCTGATGTGTGCTCTGTGCTTGTGTAATGTGTCTGATGTGTGCTCTGTGCTTGGGTAATGTGTCTGATATGTACTCTGTCCTTGTGTGATGTGTCTGATGTGCTCTCTTTGCTTGTGTAATGTGTCTGATGTGTGCTATGTGCTTGTGTAATGTGTCTGATGTGTGCTCTGTGCTTGTGTGATGTGTCTGATGTGTGTTCTGTGCTTGTGTAATGTGTATGATGTGATCTCTTTGCTTGTGTAATGTGTCTGATGTGTGCTATGTGCTTGTGTAATGTGTCTGATGTGTGCTCTGTGCTTGTGTAATGTGTCTGATGTGTACTCTGTCCTTGTGTAATGTGTATGATGTGCTCTCTTTGCTTGTGTAATGTGTCTGATGTGTGCTATGTGCTTGTGTAATGTGTCTGATGTGTGCTCTGTGCTTGTGTGATGTGTCTGATGTGTGCTATGTGCTTGTGTAATGTGTCTGATGTGTGCTCTGTGCTTGGGTAATGTGTCTGATATGTACTCTGTCCTTGTGTAATGTGTATGATGTGCTCTCTTTGCTTGTGTAATGTGTCTGATGTGTGCTATGTGCTTGTGTAATGTGTCTGATGTGTGCTCTGTGCTTGGGTAATGTGTCTGATATGTACTCTGTCCTTGTGTAATGTGTATGATGTGCTCTCTTTGCTTGTGTAATGTGTCTGATGTGTGCTATGTGCTTGTGTAATGTGTCTGATGTGTGCTCTGTGCTTGTGTGATGTGTCTGTTGTGTGTTCTGTCCTTGTGTAATGTGTATGATGTGCTCTCTTTGCTTGTGTAATGAGTCTGATGTGTGCTATGTGCTTGTGTAATGTGTCTGATGTGTGCTCTGTGCTTGTGTGATGTGTCTGATGTGTGCTCTGTGCTTGGGTAATGTGTCTGATATGTGTTCTGTGCTTGTGTGATGTGTCATATGTATTCTATGCTTGTGTGATGTGCCTGATGTTTGCTCTGTGCTTGTGTGATGTGTCTGGTGTGTGCTCTGTGCTTGTGTGATGTGTCTGATGTGTTCTCTGTGCTTGTGTGATGTGTCTGATGTGCGCTCTGTGATTGTGTGATGTGTCTGATGTGTGCTCTGTGCTTGTGTGATGTGTCTTACGTGCGCACTGTGCTTGTGTGATGTGTTTGATGTGCGTTCTGCGCTTGTGTGATGTGTCTGATGTGTGCTCTGTGCTTGTGAGATGTGTCTGATGTGTGTTCTGTGCTTGTGTGATGCGTCTGATGTGTGTTCTGTGCTTGTGTGATGTGCCTGATGTGTGCTCTGTGCTTGTGTGATGTGTCTGATGTGTGCACTGTGCTTGTGTGATGTGTCTGAGGTGTGGTCTGTGCTTGTGTGATGTGTGCTATGTGCTTGTGTGATGTGTCTGGTGTGTGCTTTCTGCTTGTGTGATGTGTCTGATGTGTGCTCTGTGCTTGTGTGATGTGTCTGATGTGTGCACTGTGCTTGTGTGATGTGCCTGATGTATGCTCTGTGCATGTGTGTGCTCTGTGATTGTGTGATGTGTCTGATGTGTGTTCTGTGCTTGTGTGATGTGTCATATGTGTTCTATGCTTGTGTGATGTGCCTGATGTGTGCTCTGTGCTTGTGTGATGTGTCTGATGTGTTCTCTGTGCTTGTGTGATGTGTCTGATGTGTGCTCTGTGCTTGTGTGATGTGTCTTACGTGCGCACTGTGCTTGTGTGATGTGTCTGATGTGCGTTCTGCGCTTGTGTGATGTGTCTGATGTGTGCTCTCTGCTTGTGTGATGTGTCTGATGTGTGCTCTGTGCTTGTGTGATGTGTCTGATGTGTGCTCTGTGCTTGGGTAATGTGTCTGATGTGTACTCTGTCCTTGTGTGATGTGTCTGATGTGTGCTATGTGCTTGTGTGATGTGTCTGATTTGTGCTCTGTGCTTGTGTGATGTGTCTGATGTGTGCTCTGTGCTTGGGTAATGTATCTGATGTGTGTTCTGTGCTTGTGTGATATGTCTGACGTGTGCACTGTGCTTGTGTGATATGTCTGATGTGTGTTCTTTGCTTGTGTGATATGTCTGATGTTTTCACTGTGCTTGTGTGATGTGTCTGATGTGTGCTCTGTGCTTGTGTGATATGTTTGATGTGTACTCTGTCCTTGTGTGATGTGTCTGATGTGCGCTCTGTGCTTGTGTAATGTGTCTCATGTGTGCTATGTGCTTCTGTGATGTGTCTGATGTGAGCTCAGTGCTTGTGTGATGTGTCTGATGTGTGCTCTGTGCTTGGGTAATGTGTCTGATGTGTGTTCTGTGCTTGTGTGATATGTCTGATGTGTGCACTGTGCTTGTGTGATGTGTCTGATGTGTTTTCTGTGCTTGTGTTATATGTCTGATGTGTGTTCTGTGTTTGTGTGATGTGTCTGATGTGCTTGTGTGATGTGTCTGATGTGTGCTCTGTACTTGTGTGATGTGTCTGATGTGTCTTCTGTGCTTGTGTGATGTGTCTGATGTGTGCTCTGTGCTTGTGTGATGTGTCTGATGTGTGTTCTGTGCTTGTGTGATATGTCTGATGTGTTCACTGTGCTTGTATGATGTGTCTTATATGTGGGCTGTGCTTGTGTGATGTGTCTGATGTGTGCTATGTGCTTGTGTGATGTGTCTGATGTGTGCTCTCTGCTTGTGTGATGTGTCTGATGTGTGCTCTGTGCTTGTGTGATGTGTCTGATGTGTGCACTGTGCTTGTGTGATGTGCCTGATGTATGCTCTGTGCATGTGTGATGTGTCTGATGTGTGCTCTGTGCTTGTGTGATGTGTCTGATATGTGGTCTGTGCTTGTGTGATGTGTCTGATGTGCGCTCTGTGCTTGTGTGATGTGTCTGATGTGTGCTCTGTGCTTGTGTGATGTGTCTGATGTGTGCTCTGTGCTTGTGTGATGTGTCTGATGTGTGCTCTGTGCTTGTGTGATGTGTCTGATGTGCGCTCTGTGCTTGTGTGATTTGTCTGATGTGTGCTCTGTGCTTGTGTGATGTGTCTGATGTGTGCTCTGTGCTTGTGTGATGTGTCTGATGTGTGCCCTGTGCTTGTGTGATGTGTCTGATGTGTGCTCTGTGCTTGTGTGATGTGTCTGATGTGCGCTCTGTGATTGTGTGATGTGTCTGATGTGCGCTCTGTGCTTGTGTGATGTGTCTGATGTGCGCTCTGTGCTTGTGTGATGTGTCTGATGTGCGCTCTGTGCTTGTGTGATGTGTCTGATGTGTGCTCTGTGCTTGTGTGATGTGTCTGATGTGTGCTCTGTGCTATTGTGATGTGTATGATGTGTGCTCTGTGCTTGTGTGATGTGTCTGATGTGTGCTCTGTGCTTGTGTGATGTGTCTGACGTGCACTCTGTGCTTGTGTGATGTGTCTGATGTGTGTTCTGTGCTTGTATGATGTGTCTGATATGTGCTCTGTGCTTGTGTGATGTGTCTGATGTGTGCTATGTGCTTGGGTGAGATGTCTGATGTGTACTCTGTCCTTGTGTGATGTGTCTGATGTGTGCACTGTGTTTGTGCAATGTGTCTGATGTGTGCTCTGTGCTTGTGTGATGTGTCTGATGGGTGCTATGTGCTTGTGTGATGTGTCTGATGTGTGCTCTGTGATTGTGTGATGTGTCTGATGTGTGTTCTGTGCTTGTGTGATGTGTCTGATGTGTGTTCTGTGCTTGTGTGATGTGTCTGATGTGTGCTCTGTGCTTGTGTGATGTGTCTGATGTGCGCTCTGTGCTTGTGTGATTTGTCTCATGTGTGCTCTGTGCTTGTGTGATGTGTCTGATGTGTGCTCTGTGCTTGTGTGATGTGTCTGATGTGTGCTCTCTGCTTGTGTGATGTGTCTGATGTGTGCACTGTGCTTGTGTGATGTGCCTGATGTATGCTCTGTGCATGTGTGATGTGTCTGATGTGTGCTCTGTGCTTGTGTGATGTGTCTGATATGTGGTCTGTGCTTGTGTGATGTGTCTGATGTGCGCTCTGTGCTTGTGTGATGTGTCTGATGTGTGCTCTGTGCTTGTGTGATGTGTCTGATGTGTGCTCTGTGCTTGTGTGATGTGTCTGATGTGTGCTCTGTGCTTGTGTGATGTGTCTGATGTGCGCTCTGTGCTTGTGTGATTTGTCTGATGTGTGCTCTGTGCTTGTGTGATGTGTCTGATGTGTGCTCTGTGCTTGTGATGTGTGCCCTGTGCTTGTGTGATGTGTCTGATGTGTGCTCTGTGCTTGTGTGATGTGTCTGATGTGCGCTCTGTGATTGTGTGATGTGTCTGATGTGCGCTCTGTGCTTGTGTGATGTGTCTGATGTGCGCTCTGTGCTTGTGTGATGTGTCTGATGTGCGCTCTGTGCTTGTGTGATGTGTCTGATGTGTGCTCTGTGCTTGTGTGATGTGTCTGATGTGTGCTCTGTGCTATTGTGATGTGTCTGATGTGTGCTCTGTGCTTGTGTGATGTGTCTGATGTGTGCTCTGTGCTTGTGTGATGTGTCTGACGTGCACTCTGTGCTTGTGTGATGTGTCTGATGTGTGTTCTGTGCTTGTATGATGTGTCTGATATGTGCTCTGTGCTTGTGTGATGTGTCTGATGTGTGCTCTGTGCTTGTGTGATGTGTCTGATGTGTGCACTGTGCTTGTGTGATGTGTCTGATGTGCGTTCTGCGCTTGTGTGATGTGTCTGATGTGTGCTCTGTGCTTGTGAGATGTGTCTAATGTGTGTTCTGTGCTTGTGTGATGCGTCTGATGTGTGTTCTGTGCTTGTGGATGTGCCTGATGCGTGCTCTGTGCTTGTGTGATGTGTCTGATGTGTGCACTGTGCTTGTGTGATGTGTCTGAGGTGTGGTCTGTGCTTGTGTGATGTGTGCTATGTGCTTGTGTGATGTGTCTGGTGTGTGCTCTCTGCTTGTGTGATGTGTCTGATGTGTGCTCTGTGCTTGTGTGATGTCTGATGTGTGTTCTGTGCTTGTGTAATGTGTATGATGTGCTCTCTTTGCTTGTGTAATGTGTCTGATGTGTGCTATGTGCTTGTGTAATGTGTCTGATGTGTGCTCTCTGCTTGTGTAATGTGTCTGATGTGTGCTCTGTGCTTGGGTAATGTGTCTGATATGTACTCTGTCCTTGTGTGATGTGTCTGATGTGCTCTCTTTGCTTGTGTAATGTGTCTGATGTGTGCTATGTGCTTGTGTAATGTGTCTGATGTGTGCTCTGTGCTTGTGTGATGTGTCTGATGTGTGTTCTGTGCTTGTGTAATGTGTATGATGTGATCTCTTTGCTTGTGTAATGTGTCTGATGTGTGCTATGTGATTGTGTAATGTGTCTGATGTGTGCTCTGTGCTTGTGTAATGTGTCTGATGTGTACTCTGTCCTTGTGTAATGTGTATGATGTGCTCTCTTTGCTTGTGTAATGTGTCTGATGTGTGCTATGTGCTTGTGTAATGTGTCTGATGTGTGCTCTGTGCTTGTGTGATGTGTCTGATGTGTGCTATGTGCTTGTGTAATGTGTCTGATGTGTGCTCTGTGCTTGGGTAATGTGTCTGATATGTACTCTGTCCTTGTGTAATGTGTATGATGTGCTCTCTTTGCTTGTGTAATGTGTCTGATGTGTGCTATGTGCTTGTGTAATGTGTCTGATGTGTGCTCTGTGCTTGGGTAATGTGTCTGATATGTACTCTGTCCTTGTGTAATGTGTATGATGTGCTCTCTTTGCTTGTGTAATGTGTCTGATGTGTGCTATGTGCTTGTGTAATGTGTCTGATGTGTGCTCTGTGCTTGTGTGATGTGTCTGATGTGTGTTCTGTCCTTGTGTAATGTGTATGATGTGCTCTCTTTGCTTGTGTAATGAGTCTGATGTGTGCTATGTGCTTGTGTAATGTGTCTGATGTGTGCTCTGTGCTTGTGTGATGTGTCTGATGTGTGCTCTGTGCTTGGGTAATGTGTCTGATATGTGTTCTGTGCTTGTGTGATGTGTCATATGTATTCTATGCTTGTGTGATGTGCCTGATGTTTGCTCTGTGCTTGTGTGATGTGTCTGGTGTGTGCTCTGTGCTTGTGTGATGTGTCTGATGTGTTCTCTGTGCTTGTGTGATGTGTCTGATGTGCGCTCTGTGATTGTGTGATGTGTCTGATGTGTGCTCTGTGCTTGTGTGATGTGTCTTACGTGCGCACTGTGCTTGTGTGATGTGTTTGATGTGCGTTCTGCGCTTGTGTGATGTGTCTGATGTGTGCTCTGTGCTTGTGAGATGTGTCTGATGTGTGTTCTGTGCTTGTGTGATGTGTCTGATGTGTGCACTGTGCTTGTGTGATGTGTCTGATGTGCGTTCTGCGATTGTGTGATGTGTCTGATGTGTGCTCTGTGCTTGTGAGATGTGTCTGATGTGTGTTCTGTGCTTGTGTGATGCGTCTGATGTGTGTTCTGTGCTTGTGTGATGTGCCTGATGTGTGCTCTGTGCTTGTGTGATGTGTCTGATGTGTGCACTGTGCTTGTGTGATGTGTCTGAGGTGTGGTCTGTGCTTGTGTGATGTGTGCTATGTGCTTGTGTGATGTGTCTGGTGTGTGCTTTCTGCTTGTGTGATGTGTCTGATGTGTGCTCTGTGCTTGTGTGATGTGTCTGATGTGTGCACTGTGCTTGTGTGATGTGCCTGATGTATGCTCTGTGCATGTGTGATGTGTCTGATGTGTGCTCTGTGCTTGTGTGATGTGTCTGATGTGTGCTCTGTGCTTGTGTGATGTGTCTGATGTGCGCTCTGTGCTTGTGTGATGTGTCTGATGTGCGCTCTGTGCTTGTGTGATGTGTCTGATGGGTGCTCTGTGCTTGTGTGATGTGTCTGCTGTGCGCTCTGTGCTTGTGTGATGTGTCTGATGTGCGCTCTGTGCTTGTGTGATGTGTCTGATGTGCGCTCTGTGCTTGTGTGATGTGTCTGATGTGTGCTCTGTGCTTGTGTGATGTGTCTGATGTGTGCTCTGTGCTTGTGTGATGTGTCTGATGTGTGCTCTGTGCTTGTGTGATGTGACTGATGTGCGCTCTGTGCTTGTGTGATGTGTCTGATGTGTGCTCTGTGCTTGTGTGATGTGTCTGATGTGTGCTCTCTGCTTGTGTGATGTGTCTGATGTGTGCACTGTGCTTGTGTGATGTGCCTGATGTATGCTCTGTGCATGTGTGATGTGTCTGATGTGTGCTCTGTGCTTGTGTGATGTGTCTGATATGTGGTCTGTGCTTGTGTGATGTGTCTGATGTGCGCTCTGTGCTTGTGTGATGTGTCTGATGTGTGCTCTGTGCTTGTGTGATGTGTCTGATGTGTGCTCTGTGCTTGTGTGATGTGTCTGATGTGTGCTCTGTGCTTGTGTGATGTGTCTGATGTGCGCTCTGTGCTTGTGTGATTTGTCTGATGTGTGCTCTGTGCTTGTGTGATGTGTCTGATGTGTGCTCTGTGCTTGTGTGATGTGTCTGATGTGTGCCCTGTGCTTGTGTGATGTGTCTGATGTGTGCTCTGTGCTTGTGTGATGTGTCTGATGTGCGCTCTGTGATTGTGTGATGTGTCTGATGTGCGCTCTGTGCTTGTGTGATGTGTCTGATGTGCGCTCTGTGCTTGTGTGATGTGTCTGATGTGCGCTCTGTGCTTGTGTGATGTGTCTGATGTGTGCTCTGTGCTTGTGTGATGTGTCTGATGTGTGCTCTGTGCTATTGTGATGTGTCTGATGTGTGCTCTGTGCTTGTGTGATGTGTCTGATGTGTGCTCTGTGCTTGTGTGATGTGTCTGACGTGCACTCTGTGCTTGTGTGATGTGTCTGAGGTGTGGTCTGTGCTTGTGTGATGTGTGCTATGTGCTTGTGTGATGTGTCTGGTGTGTGCTCTCTGCTTGTGTGATGTGTCTGATGTGTGCTCTGTGCTTGTGTGATGTGTCTGATGTGTGTTCTGTGCTTGTGTAATGTGTATGATGTGCTCTCTTTGCTTGTGTAATGTGTCTGATGTGTGCTATGTGCTTGTGTAATGTGTCTGATGTGTGCTCTGTGCTTGTGTAATGTGTCTGATGTGTGCTCTGTGCTTGGGTAATGTGTCTGATATGTACTCTGTCCTTGTGTGATGTGTCTGATGTGCTCTCTTTGCTTGTGTAATGTGTCTGATGTGTGCTATGTGCTTGTGTAATGTGTCTGATGTGTGCTCTGTGCTTGTGTGATGTGTCTGATGTGTGTTCTGTGCTTGTGTAATGTGTATGATGTGATCTCTTTGCTTGTGTAATGTGTCTGATGTGTGCTATGTGCTTGTGTAATGTGTCTGATGTGTGCTCTGTGCTTGTGTAATGTGTCTGATGTGTACTCTGTCCTTGTGTAATGTGTATGATGTGCTCTCTTTGCTTGTGTAATGTGTCTGATGTGTGCTATGTGCTTGTGTAATGTGTCTGATGTGTGCTCTGTGCTTGTGTGATGTGTCTGATGTGTGCTATGTGCTTGTGTAATGTGTCTGATGTGTGCTCTGTGCTTGGGTAATGTGTCTGATATGTACTCTGTCCTTGTGTAATGTGTATGATGTGCTCTCTTTGCTTGTGTAATGTGTCTGATGTGTGCTATGTGCTTGTGTAATGTGTCTGATGTGTGCTCTGTGCTTGGGTAATGTGTCTGATATGTACTCTGTCCTTGTGTAATGTGTATGATGTGCTCTCTTTGCTTGTGTAATGTGTCTGATGTGTGCTATGTGCTTGTGTAATGTGTCTGATGTGTGCTCTGTGCTTGTGTGATGTGTCTGATGTGTGTTCTGTGCTTGTGTAATGTGTATGATGTGCTCTCTTTGCTTGTGTAATGAGTCTGATGTGTGCTATGTGCTTGTGTAATGTGTCTGATGTGTGCTCTGTGCTTGTGTGATGTGTCTGATGTGTGCTCTGTGCTTGGGTAATGTGTCTGATATGTGTTCTGTGCTTGTGTGATATGTCTGATGTGTGCACTGTGCTTGTGTGATGTGTCTGATGTGTGTTCTGTGTTTGTGTGATATGTCTGATGTGTTCACTGTGCTTGTGTGATGTGTCTGATGTGTGCACTGTGCTTGTGTGATGTGCCTGATGTATGCTCTGTGCATGTGTGATGTGTCTGATGTGTGCTCTGTGCTTGTGTGATGTGTCTGATGTGTGCTCTGTGCTTGTGTGATGTGTCTGATGTGCGCTCTGTGCTTGTGTGATGTGTCTGATGTGCGCTCTGTGCTTGTGTGATGTGTCTGATGTGCGCTCTTTGCTTGTGTGATGTGTCTGATGTGTGCTCTGTGCTTGTGTGATGTGTCTGATGTGTGCTCTGTGCTTGTGTGATGTGTCTGATGTGTGCTCTGTGCTTGTGTGATGTGTCTGATGTGCGCTCTGTGCTTGTGTGATGTGTCTGATGTGCGCTCTGTGCTTGTGTGATGTGTCTGATGTGCGCTCTGCTTGTGTGATGTGTCTGATGTGTGCTCTGTGCTTGTGTGATGTGTGCTCTGTGCTTGTGTGATGTGTCTGATGTGTGCTCTGTGCTTGTGTGATGTGTCTGATGTGTGCTCTGTGCTTGTGTGATGTGTCTGACGAGCGCTCTGTGCTTGTGTGATGTGTCTGATGTGTGCTCTGTGCTTGTGTGATGTGTCTGATGTGTGCTATGTTCTTGGGTGAGATGTCTGATGTGTACTCTGTCCTTGTGTGATGTGTCTGATGTGTGCACTGTGCTTGTGTAATGTGTCTGATGTGTGCTCTGTGCTTGTGTGATGTCTCTGATGTGTGCTATGTGCTTGTGTGATGTGTCTGATGTGTGCTCTGTGATTGTGTGATGTGTCTGATGTGTGTTCTGTGCTTGTGTGATGTGTCATATGTGTTCTATGCTTGTGTGATGTGCCTGATGTGTGCTCTGTGCTTGTGTGATGTGCCTGATGTGTTCTCTGTGCTTGTGTGATATGTCTGATGTGCGCTATGTGCTTGTGTGATGTGTCTGATGTGTGCTCTGTGATTGTGTGATGTGTCTGATGTGTGCTCTGTGCTTGTGTGATGTGTCTGATGTGTGCTCTGTGCTTGTGTGATGTGTCTGATGTGTGCTCTGTGCTTGTGGGATGTGTCTGATGTGTGCTCTGTGCTTGTGTGATGTGTCTGACGAGCGCTCTGTGCTTGTGTGATGTGTCTGATGTGTGCTCTGTGATTGTGTGATGTGTCTGATGTGTGCTATGTGCTTGGGTGAGATGTCTGATGTGTACTCTGTCCTTGTGTGATGTGTCTGATGTGTGCTCAGTGCTTGTGTGATGTGTCTGATGTGTGCTCTGTGCTTGGGTAATGTGTCTGATGTGTGTTCTGTGCTTGTGTGATATGTCTGATGTGTGCACTGTGCTTGTGTGATGTGTCTGATGTGTGTTCTGTGCTTGTTTTATATATGTCTCATGTGTTCACTGTGCTTGTGTGATGTGTCTGATGTGTGCTCTGTGATTGTGTGATGTGTCTGATGTGTGCTCTGTACTTGTGTGATGTGTCTGATGTGTCTTCTGTGCTTGTATGATGTGTCTGATGTGTGCTCTGTGCTTCTGTGATGTGTCTGATGTGTGCTCTGTGCTTGTGTGATGTGTCTGATGTGTATTCTGTGCTTGTGTGATGTGTCTGATGTGTGCTCTGTGCTTGGGTGATGTGTCTGATGTGTGTTCTGCGCTTGTGTGATGTGTCTGATGTGTGCTCTGTGCTTGTGTGATGTGTCTGATGTGTGGGCTGTGCTCGTATGATGTGTCTGATGTGTGTTCTGTGCTAGTGTGATGTGTCTGATGTGTGCTCTGTGCTTGTGTGATGTGTCTGATGTGTGCTCTGTCCTTGTGTGATGTGTCTGATGTGTGCTCTGTGCTTGTGTGATGTGTCTGATGTGTGTTCTGCGCTTGTGTGATGTGTCTGATGTGTGCTCTGTGCTTGTGTGATGTGTCTGATGTGTGGGCTGTGCTCGTATGATGTGTCTGATGTGTGTTCTGTGCTAGTGTGATGTGTCTGATGTGTGCTCTGTGCTTGTGTGATGTGTCTGATGTGTGCTCTGTCCTTGTGTGATGTGTCTGATGTGTGCTAGGTGCTTGGGTGATGTGTCTGATGTGTGCTCTGTTCTTGTGTGATGCGTCTTATGTGTGCTCTGGACTTGTGTGATGTGTCTGATGTGTGCTCTGTTCTTGTGTGATGTGTCTGATGTGTGCTCTGCACTTGTGTGATGTGTCTGATGTGTGTTATGTGCTTGTGTGATGTGTCTGATGTGTGTTATGTGCTTGTGTGATGTGTCTGATGTGTGCTCTGTGTTTGTGTGATATGTCTGATGTGTGCTCTATGCTTGTGTAATGTTTCTGATGTGTGCTTTGTACTTGTGTGATGTGTCTGATGTGTGCTCTGTGCTTGGTGATGTGTCTGATGTGTGCTCTGTGCTTGTGTGATGTGTCTGATGTGTGCCCTGTGCTTGTGTGATGTGTCTGGTGTGTGCTCTGTGCTTGTGTGATGTGTCTGATGCGTTCTCTGTTCTTGTGTGATGTGTCTGATGTGCGCTCTGTACTTGTGTGATATGTCTGATGTGTGCTCTGTGCTTGTGTGATGTGTCTTACGTGCGCAATGTGCTTGTGCGATGTGTCTGATGTGCGTTCTGCGCTTGTGTGATGTGTCTGATGTGTGCTCTATGCTTGTGAGATGTGTCTGATGTGTGTTGTGTGCTTGTTTTATATGTCTCATGTGTTCACTGTGCTTGTGTGATGTGTCTGATGTGTGCTCTGTGCTTGTGTGATGTGTCTTATATGTGGGCTGTGCTTGTGTGATGTGTGCTCTGTGCTTGTGTAATGTGTCTGATGTGTGCTCTGTGCTTGTGTGATGTGTCTGATGTGTGCTCTGTGCTTGTGTGATGTGTCTGATGTGTATTCTTTGCTTGTGTGATGTGTCTGATGTGTGCTCTGTGCTTGGGTGATGTGTCTGATGTGTTTTCTGCGCTTGTGTGATGTGTCTGATGTGTGCTCTGTGCTTGTGTGATGTGTGCTCTGTGCTTGTGTGATGTGTCTGATGTGTGGGCTGTGCTTGTGTGATGTGTCTGATGTGTGTTCTGTGCTTGTGTGATGTGTCTGATGTGTGCTCTGTCCTTGTGTGATGTGTCTGATGTGTGCTCTGTGCTAGGGTAATGTGTCTGATGTGTGCTAGGTGCTTGGGTGATGTGTCTGATGTGTGATCTGTTCTTGTGTGATGTGTCTGATGTGTGCTCTGCACTTGTGTGATGTGTCTGATGTGTGTTCTGTGCTTGTGTGATGTGTCTGATGTGTGTTCTGTGCTTGTGTGATGTGTCTGATTTGTGCTCTGTCCTTGTGTGATGTGTCTGATGTGTGCTCTGTGCTAGGGTAATGTGTCTGATGTGTGCTCTGTGTTTGTGTGATGTGTCTGATGTGTGTTCTGTGTTTGTGTGATGTGTCTGATGTGTGCTCTGTGCTTGTGTAATGTTTCTGATGTGTGCTCTGTGCTTGTGTAATGTTTCTGATGTGTGCTTTGTACTTGTGTGATGTGTCTGATGTGTGCTTTGTGCTTGGTGATGTGTCTGATGTGTGCTCTGTGCTTGTGTGATGTGTCTGATGTGTGCTCTGTTCTTGTGTGATGTGTCTGATGTGTGCTCTGGACTTGTGTGATGTGTCTGATGTGTGCTCTATGCTAGGGTAATGTGTCTGATGTGTGCTATGTGCTTTGGTGATGTGTCTGATGTGTGCAATGTGCTTGTGTGATGTGTCTGATGTGTGCTTTGTACTTGTGTGATGTGTCTGATGTGTGCTCTGTGATTGTGTGATGTGTCTGATGTGTGTTCTGTGCTTGTGTGATGTGTCATATGTGTTCTATTCTTGTGTGATGTGCCTGATGTGTGCTCTGTGCTTGTGTGATGTGTCTGGTGTGTGCTCTGTGCTTGTGTGATGTGTCTGATGTGTTCTCTGTTCTTGTGTGATGTGTCTGATGTGCGCTCTGTGCTTGTGTGATATGTCTGATGTGTGCTCTGTGCTTGTGTGATATGTCTGATGTGTGCTCTGTGCTTGTGTGATGTGTCTTACGTGCGCAATGTGCTTGTGCGATGTGTCTGATGTGCGTTCTGCGCTTGTGTGATGTGTCTGATGTGTGCTCTATGCTTGTGAGATGTGTGTTTTGTGCTTGTGTGATGTGTCTGATGTGTGCACTGTGCTTGTGTGATGTGTCTGATGTGCGTTCTGCGCTTGTGTGATGTGTCTGATGTGTGCTCTGTGCTTGTGAGATGTGTCTGATGTGTGTTCTGTGCTTGTGTGATGCGTCTGATGTGTGTTCTGTGCTTGTGTGATGTGTCTGATGTGTGCACTGTGCTTGTGTGATGTGCCTGATGTGTGCTCTGTGCTTGTGTGATGTGTCTGATGTGTGCAATGTGCTTGTGTGATGTGTCTGATGTGTGGTCTGTGCTTGTGTGATGTGTGCTATGTGCTTGTGTGATGTGTCTGGTGTGTGCTCTCTGCTTGTGTGATGTGTCTGATGTGTGCTCTGTGCTTGTGTGATGTGTCTGATGTGTGCTCTGTGCTTGTGTAATGTGTATGATGTGCTCTCTTTGCTTGTGTAATGTGTCTGATGTGTGCACTGTGCTTGTGTGATGTGTCTGATGTGTGGTCTGTGCTTGTGTGATGTGTGCTATGTGCTTGTGTGATGTGTCTGGTGTGTGCTCTGTGCTTGTGTGATGTGTCTGATGTGTGCTCTGTGCTTGTGTGATGTGTCTGATGTGTGCTCTGTGCTTGTGTAATGTGTCTGATGTGTGCTCTGTGCTTGTGTGATGTGTCTGATGTGTGCTCTGTGCTTGGGAAATGTGTCTGATGTGTGCTCTGTGCTTGTGTAATGTGTCTGATGTGTGTTCTGTGCTTGTGTGATGTGTCTGATGTGTGCTCTGTGCTTGGGTAATGTGTCTGATGTGTGTTCTGTGCTTGTGTGATATGTCAGATGTGTGCACTGTGCTTGTGTGATGTGTCTGATGTGTGTTCTGTGCTTGTGTGATGTGTCTGATGTGTGCTCTGTGCTTGGGAAATGTGTCTGATGTGTGCTCTGTACTTGTGTAATGTGTCTGATGTGTGCTCTGTGCTTGTGTGATGTGTCTGATGTGTGCTCTGTGCTTGGGTAATGTGTCTGATGTGTGTTCTGTGCTTGTGTGATATGTCTCATGTGTTCACTGTGCTTGTGTGATGTGTCTGATGTGTGCTCTGTGCTTGTGTGATGTGTCTGATGTGTGCTCTGGACTTGTGTGATGTGTCTGATGTGTGCTCTATGCTAGGGTAATGTGTCTGATGTGTGCTATGTGCTTGTGTGATGTGTCTGATGTGTGCTCTGTGCT
This sequence comes from Dendrobates tinctorius, assembly GCF_039654945.1. Taxonomy (NCBI): domain Eukaryota; kingdom Metazoa; phylum Chordata; class Amphibia; order Anura; family Dendrobatidae; genus Dendrobates; species Dendrobates tinctorius. The sequence continues at coordinate 27,725,451 of NW_027361696.1, read as the reverse complement.
TGTGTGATGTGTCTGATGTGTGCTCTGTGCTTGTGTAATGTGTCTGATGTGTGTTATGTGCTTGTGTGATGTGTCTGATGTGTGCTCTGTGCTTGTGTAATGTGTCTGATGTGTGCTCTGTCCTTGTGTGATGTGTCTGATGTGCGCTTTGTGCTTGTGTAATGTGTCTGATGTGTGCTATGTGCTTGTGTGATATGTCTGATGTGTGCTCTGTGCTTGTGTGATGTGTCTGATGTGTGCTCTTTGCTTGGGTAATGTGTCTGATGTGTGTTCTGTGCTTGTGTGATATGTCTCATGTGTGCACTGTGCTTGTGTAATGTGTCTGACGTGTGCTCTGTGCTTGTGTGATGTGTCTGATGTGTGCTCTGTGCTTGGGTAATGTGTCTGATGTGTGTTCTTTGCTTGTGTGATATGTCTGATGTGTTCACTGTGCTTGTGTGATGTGTCTGATGTGTGTTCTGTGCTTGTGTGATGTGTCTGATGTGTACTCTGTCCTTGTGTGATGTGTCTGATGTGCGCTCTGTGCTTGTGTAATGTGTCTGATGTGTGCTATGTGCTTCTGTGATGTGTCTGATGTGTGCTCAGTGCTTGTGTGATGTGTCTGATGTGTGCTCTGTGCTTGGGTAATGTGTCTGATGTGTGTTCTTTGCTTGTGTGATATGTCTGATGTGTTCACTGTGCTTGTGTGATGTGTCTGATGTGTGTTCTGTGCTTGTGTGATGTGTCTGATGTGTACTCTGTCCTTGTGTGATGTGTCTGATGTGCGCTCTGTGCTTGTGTAATGTGTCTGATGTGTGCTATGTGCTTCTGTGATGTGTCTGATGTGTGCTCAGTGCTTGTGTGATGTGTCTGATGTGTGCTCTGTGCTTGGGTAATGTGTCTGATGTGTGTTCTGTGCTTGTGTGATATGTCTGATGTGTTCACTGTGCTTGTGTGATGTGTCTGATGTGTGTTCTGTGCTTGTGTTATATGTCTGATGTGTTCATTGTGCTTGTGTGATGTGTCTGATGTGTGCTCTGTGCTTGTGTGATGTGTCTGATGTGTGCTCTGTACTTGTGTGATGTGTCTGATGTGTCTTCTGTGCTTGTGTGATGTGTCTGATATGTGCTCTGTGCTTGTGTGATGTGTCTGATGTGTTCACTGTGCTTGTGTGATGTGTCTTATATGTGGGCTGTGCTTGTGTGATGTGTCTGATGTGTGGTCTGTGCTTGTGTGATGTGTCTGATGTGTCTTCTGTGCTTGTGTGATGTGTCTGATGTGTGCTCTGTGCTTGGGTGATGTGTCTGATGTGTGCTCTGTGCTTGTGTGATGTGTCTGATGTGTCTTCTGTGCTTGTGTGATGTGTCTGATATGTGCTCTGTGCTTGTGTGATATATCTGATGTGTTCACTGTGCTTGTGTGATGTGTCTGATATGTGGGCTGTGCTTGTGTGATGTGTCTGATGTGTGCTCTGTGCTTGTGTGATGTGTCTGATGTGTCTTCTGTGCTTGTGTGATGTGTCTGATGTGTGCTCTGTGCTTGGGTGATGTGTCCGATGTGTGTTCTGCGCTTGTGTGATGTGTCTGATGTGTGGGCTGCGCTCGTATGATGTGTCTGATGTGTGTTCTGTGCTTGTGTGATGTGTCTGATGTGTGCTCTGTCCTTCTGTGATGTGTCTGATGTGTGCTCTGTGCTAGGGTAATGTGTCTGATGTGTGCTAGGTGCTTGCGTGATGTGTCTGATGTGTGCTCTGTTCTTGTGTAATGTGTCTGATGTGTGCTCTGGAGTTGTGTGATGTGTCTGATGTGTGCTCTGCACTTGTGTGATGTGTCTGATGTGTGCTCTGTCCTTCTGTGATGTGTCTGATGTGTGCTCTGTGCTAGGGTAATGTGTCTGATGTGTGCTAGGTGCTTGCGTGATGTGTCTGATGTGTGCTCTGTTCTTGTGTAATGTGTCTGATGTGTGCTCTGGAGTTGTGTGATGTGTTTGATGTGTGCTCTGCACTTGTGTGATGTGTCTGATGTGTGTTCTGTGCTTGTGTGATGTGTCTGATGTGTGTTCTGTGTTTGTGTGATGTGTCTGATGTGTGCTCTGTTCTTGTGTGATGTGTCTGATGTGTGCTCTGTGTTTGTGTGATGTGTCTGATGTGTGCTCTGTGTTTGTGTGATGTGTCTGATGTGTGCTCTGTGTTTGTGTGATGTGTCTGATGTGTGCTCTATGCTTGTGTGATGTGTCTGATGTGTGCTCTGTGCTAGGGTAATGTGTCTGGTGTGTGCTATGTGCTTGTGTGATGTGTCTGTCTGCTCTGTGCTTGTGTAATGTGTCTGATGTGTGCTATATGCTTGTGTGATGTGTCTGATGTGTACTCTGTCCTTGTGTGATGTGTCTGATGTGTGCTCTGTGCTTGTGTATGATGTGTGTTCTGTACTTGTATGATGTGTGCTCTGTACTTGTGTGATGTGTCGGATGTGTGCACTGTACTTGTGTGATGTGTCTGATGTGTGCTCTTTGCTTGTGTGATGTGTCTGATGTGTGTTCTGTGCTTGTGTGATGTGTCTGATATGTGCTCTGTGCTTGTTTGATGTGTCTGATGTGTGCTATGTGCTTGGGTGATGTGTCTGATGTGTACTCTGTCCTTGTGTGATGTGTCTGATGTGTGCACTGTGCTTGTGTGATGTGTCTGATGTGTGCTGTGTGATGTGTCTGATTTGTGTTCTGTGCTTGTGTGAAGTGTCTGATGTGTTCTCTATGCTTGTGTGATGTGTCTGATGTGCTCTGTGCTTGTGTAATGTGTCTGATGTGTTCTATGTGCTTGTGTGATGTGTCTGATGTGTGCTCTGTGCTTGTGTGATGTGTCTGATGTGTGCTCTGTGCTTGGGTAATGTGTCTGATGTGTGTTCTTTGCTTGTGTGATATGTCTGATGTGTTCACTGTGCTTGTGTGATGTGTCTGATGTGTGCTCTGTGCTTGTGTGATGTGTCTGATGTGCTCTGTGCTTGTGTAATGTGTCTGATGTGTTCTATGTGCTTGTGTGATGTGTCTGATGTGTGCTCTGTGCTTGTGTGATGTGTCTGATGTGTGCTCTGTGCTTGTGTAATGTGTCTGATGTGTTCTTTGCTTGTGTGATATGTCTGATGTGTACTCTGTCCTTGTGTGATGTGTCTGATGTGCGCTCTGTGCTTGTGTAATGTGTCTGTTGTCTGCTATGTGCTTCTGTGATGTGTCTGATGTGTGCTCAGTGCTTGTGTGATGTGTCTGATGTGTGCTCTGTGCTTGGGTAATGTGTCTGATGTGTGTTCTGTGCTTGTGTGATATGTCTGATGTGTGCACTGTGCTTGTGTGATGTGTCTGATGTGTGTTCTGTGCTTGTTTTATATGTCTGATGTGTTCATTGTGCTTGTGTGATGTGTCTGATGTGTGCTCTGTACTTGTGTGATGTGTCTGATGTGTCTTCTGTGCTTGTGTGATGAGTCTGATGTGTGCTCTGTGCTTGTGTGATGTGTCTGATGTGTGCTCTGTGCTTGTGTGATGTGTCTTATATGTGGGCTGTGTGACGAACAGCCCACGGCCGTTCGTCCACTTACGGGCGACGACTAACGGGGGTCCCGCTGCCACCAAAACGCGACGGACAGCGGACCCTGTGTCACCACTATGTCACAATCCCACCACTGACACCGGTGTATCAGCGGACGGAGGGACGTGACACAATGCCGGCACACGGCTATCACAGGCGCAGTGGGGCTTATCTTAGTTATCCCACCACTGGCACCATGTGACAAAAATATCCAGCAAGCTAATCTCGCTCTACAATTTGCCGCAGGGGGAGTTTAATTTGGATGCCCCACCACTGCTATCAATCTTCCAAGTACTGCGGGGATTTGTGTATATCCCACTTTCTCAGTTCCACCTTGGAACTCGCAGCTCTCCGGCGCCCCCCTTACCCTCAGGTCAGTCAGTGAACTGCACCTAGGATAATTGGTCGCCGGACGGGCTGCCTGTTGTGAACCGGCAATTAGGCTTCTGCAGTAAGGGAATTATCAATGCTGTGGCCGCAGACCCTTATTCAGCAATATAAGACCCTTCTGTACTGCCAGCAAGCCGTAATATCCGTACACAACGCCCTGCCACCAGTCACGGTTACTTAATTCACAGTGTTAAATTAAGAGGGTCCGTGGCAAACCCCTTGAATTAGTAGCGATTATCTATCAAAGGCGTATAGTTCGAGTCTTAGAGCATAGAGACAGATCTAAATAATTATTTCATTTATTTTCCGAAAGAGGACAGTGATTACAGATAAAAGTTGCTATAAAATTGAGACATAAAATATGTACAGTACAGGTATAAAATAAAAGTGGAGAAAACAAAGAGATTACACTCACAGTTCCATATTGTTCCTTAGGCAGACCATGCGGCTAAGGTGGGTGGAGGCGGAGCTGCACTTCTCCGCTCATCTGAGTTCTTGTCAGCACGGACTCTGCAGCTGTTCTGAGCTGGTTCTGCCAGGGAATGCCTTATAGACTTTCCTATGTGACATCACAGAGAGGTGCATTCTGGGTTGATCCCACCCCTCTTATCCAAGTTATGTTTTGGCTACAAAACTTAGATTAGCTATAACTTTATGGGAGAAGCTGGTATGGACTCATCAGTGGTTTCATGTTTCCCAGCGTAATGAGCCTATCAAGAAAACATCAAACATCTATGCGATATGACCACCAATTTGGGCGCAAATCCTATCTCATGTTCTGGACAGGGTAGAACTTCGAAACATACGCGGTCTCGAAGCTGGGACCGCTCAGGTTACAAAAATATGATTTTCATATCTCTACTTGGTACGGTTTTCGCAGGGCAGGCTCTTAAAGTTTTATTTCAAACAAAGACCTTTTTCCCGCATTTTTCTCTTTCAGCTGAGAGAAGCCAAATGGTGTGAGGAAGATGGTCTAGCTAATTAACATTCCTGCTCTTCCAGAGGAAGTGGCAGGGTTGATAAAACCTGGGGGGAAGGAATTCCTACTACTGACAGTTTACAATGTCCTAGGATGGAGGATTTGTTAGCACATTGCAACAGAAAACATATCTTGCAGACATTGTACATCACACCTCCCCCCTTAAGAGGGCGCTAAGGAGGCATTACCTTTCGGTAATCGGCCATGCGCACCTCAGCGGGTTCGCCCCGGCGGGACAACCCATCGGCATTGCCGTTTTCACTGCCCTTCCTTTGTTCTACAGTAAAATCGTACTGTTGAAGGGCAAGGCTCCAGCGGAGCAATCTTCCATTGGTTCCGGACACTGTGTGCAACCAGCTCAGAGGGTTGTGGTCAGTTACCACCGTGAAGGCGCGCCCGTACAGGTAGGGCTGCAAACGCTGCAGTGCCCACACCATGGCCTGACACTCCTTCTCGATGGTCGAGTATGCCACTTCCCTCGGCAAAAGTTTCCGGCTCAGGTACAACACGGGGTGCTCTTGGTCCCCCGAGTCGACCTGGCTAAGCACAGCACCAAGGCCAAACTCGCTGGCGTCGGTCTGTACCAGAAACGGGCGACTGCTGTCGACTGCTCTCAACACTGGAGAGTTGCACAGGGCTGCTTTCAAAGCTTGGAAAGCCGCCTCACAGTCATCTGTCCAGTTGACTGTTTGGGGTAGCCTCTGCTTGGTGAGGTCAGTCAAGGGTTTGGCAAGGGCGCTATAGTCCTGTACGAACCGCCTATAGTACCCTGCAGTGCCCAAGAAGGACTTCACCTGTTTCTTGGTCCTGGGGGTGGGCCAGGACACGATTGCGTCCACTTTTTCTGGCTCCGGGCTCATGGAACCCCCGCCTACCCGGTGCCCCAGGTAGTGGACCTTGTGCATGCCTATCTGGCACTTCCCCGGCTTGATGGTCAGGCCTGCCTTGTGAAGACGCTTGAGCACCTCCTGGAGGTGCTGAAGGTGTTCCTCCCAGGTAGAACTGAAGACGGCAATATCGTCTAAGTACGCCACTGCGTACTCCTCCAGTCCCCGAAGCAGGTGGTTGACCATCCGCTGGAAAGTGGCAGGGGCATTCTTCATGCCGAAGGGCATGACCGTGGACTCGTACAGTCCAAAGGGGGTGATAAAGGCGGATTTCTCCTGCGCCTCAGGGCTCAGGGGAATCTGCCAGTATCCCCGACTCAAATCCATGATGGATATGTAGTTGGCGTTTGTCAACCGCTCGAGCAGATCCTCGATGCGCGGCATCGGGTGGGCATCAGAGGTTGTGATGGCGTTGAGCCCCCTGTAGTCCACGCAGAACCTGGTGGTTCGATCCTTTTTAGGCACGAGGACTACAGGTGAAGCCCACGCGCTTTTTGACCGTCGAATCACCCCCAGCCTTAACATCTCATCGATCTCTTGGCGCATGACTTGTTGCACCGTTTCAGAGATCCGATAAGGTGTTCGCCGTAATGGGGCGTGATTCCCGGTGTCCACCTCATGAACCGCTAACTCCGTCCTCCCCGGTTGGTTGGTGAACACGGGCCGGAAGAGTTTCAGGGTGGCCATCAACTGCAACCGCTGGGACACGGTGAGCGAACCACTTATCTCCATGTCCTCAATGGACCCATCGGCCTTGGCCTGGGCCAGCATGTCCAGGAGGGGATCTTCCTCCCCATCCTCTGGCAGATTGCAGACCGGTAGGACGCAAGCTTCACGTTCGTAGTGCGCCTTCAGCATGTTGACGTGAAAGGCCTTGCGCCTACCCCGAGCATGGTCAAGCGTGACCACGTAGGTGACCGGGTTGAGCTGTTGGTGGACGACGTACGGGCCTTCCCAGGCTGCCTGAAGCTTATCCGTTGGTACAGGGACCAGCGCCCACACCTTTTGGCCCACCTGGTAGGTCCGCTCCCGGGCGTTCTGGTCGTACCAGTGCTTCTGGTCAGCCTGAGCCTGCGTCATGTTGTCATGCACCAACTGCGTCAAGGTCTGCATCTTGTCACGGAAGCGCATGACATAATCCACGATGGACACTTCTGTGGGGTTTGGCTCATCTTCCCAGGATTCTCTTATCAACCCAAGGGGTCCCCGGACTCTCCTGCCATACAGGAGCTCGAAGGGGGAGAACCCGGTCGAGGCCTGCGGAACTTCTCTGTAAGCGAACAGCAGGTGTGGGAGGTACCGCTCCCAGTCGCGCCCTTGGGTCTCAACCAGTATGCGGAGCATCTGTTTGAGGGTACCGTTGAAGCGTTCACACAAACCATTAGTCTGTGGGTGATACGGACTCGATACCAGGTGCGTCACCTGCATTTTCTCACAGAGAGCCTACATTAGGCGAGACATGAATTGGGGCCCTTGATCGGTAAGCATCTCCCTGGGAAATCCTACCCTTGAAAAGATGGTCACCAGTGCGTCAGCCACCTTATCTGCCCTGGTTGAAGACAGAGCTACTGCCTCTGGGTACCGGGTAGCGTAGTCTACCACGGTGAGAATGTATCGCTTTCCGGAGCTGCTGGGGACGGACAGAGGTCCTACAATGTCCACCGCGATTCTCTGGAAAGGCTCCTCTATCACCGGCAAAGGAATAAGGGGAGCCTTAAGAGCAGGCCCCGCCTTACCCACTTTTTGACAGGTGGCGCAGGAGCGGCAGTAGTGTGTTACATCTGTCCCCATCTTGGGCCAATAGAAGTGTTGAGACAGCCGTGCCTTTGTTTTGCTGATCCCCAAGTGTCCAGCGAGTAGAATCTCATGGGCAATCCGCAACAACTCGGTTCTGAACTGATAGGGGACGACCAGCTGTCTTTCCCTCAACCACTCCTTTTTAGGATCTCCGGGTACTGTCTCCCGGTACAACCTTCCTCGTTCCCAGAACACCCTCTCCTTATCAGGCTTGGAGGTGGGCGTCTCGGCGAGACCTCTCAATTTCTCCAGGCTGGCATCTGAGTGCAGAGCAGCCTGGAACTCCATGCTGGAGGCTGCCAGAAGTGACGTCAGGGTACCTCCTTTACTGGGACCCTCTGGAACCGGCTCTGGGTTCACCTCTGGTTCAGTCTCTCCTGTAGCAGCAGAGGGTCCAGAAGACAGTGCGTTACCTGCGATCTGGGCACTCTGACTGCGTGTGACAGCTGCTATGTATGCTGTCTCCCTGGGGATTTCTACAGACCCACCAGCCGGTGCTGCCCTGGGCTCTCCCTCCCCATCCACCCCCAACACTTTAGGAGCAGTGCTACTTATGGGCCAGTTACCTTCCTCGGTGGCACTGGTCAGCTGCATGGCATTACCTTCCTCATGGTCCCCATGCACCTCCCCATTCTCTTGAGCACCGTTGCTTGCTCCTGCCAGGGGTTCCTCAGCCGTCTCACTCCGCAGAGTGACGGGGCTGAGCACCTCGGTACCTGTGGACACATCTACCGTTTCAAAGAAAGGGTTAACGGGTTCAGTCGGCACAGATACATCAACATCATCATCAGGGTTAACGTTACCCTTATTATCAGTTTGGGGAAGGGTGTCAGGGACATAGTATGCAACCATCCTCCCCAAGTCAGTCCCCAATAAAACATCAGTGGGCAAATTTTCAGACACTCCCACCTCCCTCAACCCGCTCCCGGCACCCCAATCAAGAAAAACTCGTGCCACTGGCAAGGGACAACGGGTTCCTCCAATCCCAGTGACAGTCAAGGTTTTCCCCTCAACAAACTCTTCAGGGGCCGCCAGTCCAGGACGGATGAGGGTTCGTTCAGCCCCGGTGTCCTTGAGGCCTGTAGCAAGACGGGCCCCCACCTGAACAGGTTGAACGTTGTCGTCAGCCCTCCCAACCACACCTCCCACCAAAAGAACAGAGGCGTTGGGCCCGGGGGCCTTGGCTGGGGGGTTCTTCGGCCTATCCGGACAGGTGTAAGAGAAGTGACCAGGCCGCTTGCAGTGGTGACACAGGCGACTGTCAGTAGCCGGCCTGTTGTTGGCAACAGGGACAGGGCCTCCGGAGGGACGGCTAGCTGGGGCATTGGGGTTGGTTGCTGGCTTACCCCCTTTCCAGCTGGTGGCGACTGGCCTCCGCGTCTCGGGCTTCCGGTTGGCCTCGTGGTTGTCGGCGATCTGCGCCGCTTTGTCCGCGTTCGTTGGTTCGCGGTCCAGGATGAACTGTCGGACCTCAGCTGGGCAGAGATGAAGGAACTGGTCTTTGATCATCAGGTCCCGTAGCTGCTCAAAGGTTTCAACGGACAGTCCATGGATCCACTGGTCAAAGTGGGTCCTGAGTCCTTGCACCACATCACTGTAGCTATCATGTGGGCCACGTTGGAGGTGCCGGAACTTCTTTCGGTATACCTCAGGTGTCAGCCGGTATTTGGCGATCAGCGCCTGCTTTATGGCGTCATAGTCGTCATCGGCTTCTGGCGGAAGAGAAGCAAATGCCTCCAGGGCTTTGCCTTTTAGCCCTGGGGTCAAGTACCTTGCCCATTGGTCTCTAGGCAGCTGGTACTGTCTGCAGGCTTTCTCAAAGGCTCGCAGAAATGTGTCCAAGTCCCCATCCTTTTCCATCACGGGAAAATGCTCTGGCCGGGGTTTAGGAGTCTGGACGCTGCTGGGCTCACTGCTTCGGGCTGTGGGGGCATTCCCACCCCGCTGGAGTACCTCCAGTTCATGGGCCCTCTGCGCCTGGCGCTCGGCTCTCAGCCTCAGCTTGGCGCTCACGTTCGGCTTGGGCCTCCTGCCGATATTGCTGGATCAGCCTCACCCGCCCATCCCTGTCTTCGGCGGGGAGTTCGTCCAAGGCCATTTGCAGATAGGGGTCCACCCCGTTCTGGTTGAATATGGGGCCAGCGCTCAGGAGTGGAGCCTCTGCTGCAGCCCCATGGCAACTTGGGCCAACTTCTGCGCTCGCTGGATTCTGGTCGTTGTCCAGCTGCACTAGAGCCGCGATCATTTGATCTTTGGTTCCGCCTGCGGCGTCTATGCCTCGGTACGTGCATAACCCAGCAAGGGTGTCCTTTTTCTGCTTCTGATACCACTCCACTGTCATCGCCGCCATGGTTGCCAAATAAAAGATAGAAAAAGAAAAACGAAGAAACGGGAGGGGGATACTTGCAAGTACACACTAATGTCTCAGGACTAGTAACCACTGAGTCTGTTCTCCAAAACCTATGATGCAGGATTCCCGCAGGAACCGTGCAGGTCTTTAGTGAGAGGAATGATTGCTCAAACCAAATCACTAATGCTCTAGGATTATCCCACCCCTCTGCCACCAATATGTGACGAACAGCCCACGGCCGTTCGTCCACTTACGGGCGACGACTAACGGGGGTCCCGCTGCCACCAAAACGCGACGGACAGCGGACCCTGTGTCACCACTATGTCACAATCCCACCACTGACACCGGTGTATCAGCGGACGGAGGGACGTGACACAATGCCGGCACACGGCTATCACAGGCGCAGTGGGGCTTATCTTAGTTATCCCACCACTGGCACCATGTGACAAAAATATCCAGCAAGCTAATCTCGCTCTACAATTTGCCGCAGGGGGAGTTTAATTTGGATGCCCCACCACTGCTATCAATCTTCCAAGTACTGCGGGGATTTGTGTATATCCCACTTTCTCAGTTCCACCTTGGAACTCGCAGCTCTCCGGCGCCCCCCTTACCCTCAGGTCAGTCAGGGAACAGCACCTAGGATAATTGGTCGCCGGACGGGCTGCCTGTTGTGAACCGGCAATTAGGCTTCTGCAGTAAGGGAATTATCAATGCTGTGGCCGCAGACCCTTATTCAGCAATATAAGACCCTTCTGTACTGCCAGCAAGCCGTAATATCCGTACACAACGCCCTGCCACCAGTCACGGTTACTTAATTCACAGTGTTAAATTAAGAGGGTCCGTGGCAAACCCCTTGAATTAGTAGCGATTATCTATCAAAGGCGTATAGTTCGAGTCTTAGAGCATAGAGACAGATCTAAATAATTATTTCATTTATTTTCCGAAAGAGGACAGTGATTACAGATAAAAGTTGCTATAAAATTGAGACATAAAATATGTACAGTACAGGTATAAAATAAAAGTGGAGAAAACAAAGAGATTACACTCACAGTTCCATATTGTTCCTTAGGCAGACCATGCGGCTAAGGTGGGTGGAGGCGGAGCTGCACTTCTCCGCTCATCTGAGTTCTTGTCAGCACGGACTCTGCAGCTGTTCTGAGCTGGTTCTGCCAGGGAATGCCTTATAGACTTTCCTATGTGACATCACAGAGAGGTGCATTCTGGGTTGATCCCACCCCTCTTATCCAAGTTATGTTTTGGCTACAAAACTTAGATTAGCTATAACTTTATTGGAGAAGCTGGTATGGACTCATCAGTGGTTTCATGTTTCCCAGCGTAATGAGCCTATCAAGAAAACATCAAACATCTATGCGATATGACCACCAATTTGGGCGCAAATCCTATCTCATGTTCTGGACAGGGTAGAACTTCGAAACATACGCGGTCTCGAAGCTGGGACCGCTCAGGTTACAAAAATATGATTTTCATATCTCTACTTGGTACGGTTTTCGCAGGGCAGGCTCTTAAAGTTTTATTTCAAACAAAGACCTTTTTCCCGCATTTTTCTCTTTCAGCTGAGAGAAGCCAAATGGTGTGAGGAAGATGGTCTAGCTAATTAACATTCCTGCTCTTCCAGAGGAAGTGGCAGGGTTGATAAAACCTGGGGGGAAGGAATTCCTACTACTGACAGTTTACAATGTCCTAGGATGGAGGATTTGTTAGCACATTGCAACAGAAAACATATCTTGCAGACATTGTACATCACAGGCTGTGCTTGTGTGATGTGTCTGATGTGTTCTCTGTGCTTGTGTGATGTGTCTGATGTGTGCTCTGTGCTTGTGTGATGTGTCTGATGTGTGCTCTGTGCTTGTGTGATGTGTATGATGTGTGCTCTGTGCTTGTGTGATGTGTATGATGTGTGTTCTGTACTTGTGTGATGTGTCTGATGTGTGCTCTGTGCTTGTGTGATGTGTCTGATGTGTGTTCTGTGCTTGTGTGATGTGTCTGATGTGTGTTCTGCGCTTGTGTGATGTGTCTGATGTGTGCTCTGTGCTTGTGTGATGTGTATGATGTGTGTTCTGTACTTGTGTGATGTGTCTGATGTGTGCTCTGTGCTTGTGTGATGTGTCTGGTGTGTGCTCTTTGCTTGTGTTATGTGTCTGATGTGTGTTCTGCGCTTGTGTGATGTGTCTGCTGTGTGTTCTGTACTTGTGTGATGTGCGCTCTGTGCTTGTGTGATGTGTCTGATGTGTGCTCTGTGCTTGTGTGATGTGTCTGATGTGTGCTCTGTCCTTGTGTGATGTGTCTGATGTGTGTTCTGTGTTTGTGTGATGTGTCTGATGTGTGCTCTGCACTTGTGTGATGTGTCTGATGTGTGCTATGTGCTTGTGTGATGTGTCTGATGTGTGCTCTATGCTTGTGTGATGTGTCTGATGTGTGCTCTGTGTTTGTGTGATGTGTCTGATGTGTGCTCTGTGTTTGTGTGATGTGTCTGATGTGTGCTATGTGCTTGTGTGATGTGTCTGATGTGTGCTCTATGCTTGTGTGATGTGTCTGATGTGTGCTATATGCTTGTGTGATTTGTCTGATGTGTGCTCTGTGCTTGTGTAATGTGTCTGATGTGTACTCTGTCCTTGTGTGATGTGTCTGATGTGTGTTCTGTACTTGTGTGATGTGTGCTCTGTACTTGTGTGATGTGTCGGATGTGGGCTCTGTACTTGTGTGATGTGTCTGATGTGTGCTCTGTGTTTGTGTGATGTGTCTGATGTGTGCTCTGTGCTTGTGTAATGGGTCTGATGTGTGCTCTGTGCTTGTGTGATGTGTCTGATGTGTGCTTTGTGCTTGGTGATGTGTCTGATGTGTGCTCTGTGTTTGTGTGATGTGTCTGATGTGTGCTCTGTGCTTGTGTGATGTGTCTGATGTGTGCTCTGTGCTTGTGTGATGTGTCTGATGTGTGCTCTGTGCTTGCGTAATGTGTCTGATGTGTGCTTTGTACTTGTGTGATGTGTCTGATGTGTGCTTTGTGCTTGGTGACGTGTCTGATGTTAATGTGTCTAATGTGTGCTTTGTGCTTGGTGACATGTCTGATGTGTGCTCTGTTCTTGTGTGATGTGTCTGATGAGTGCTCTGGACTTGTGTGATGTGTCTGATGTGTGCTCTGTGCTATGGTAATGTGTCTGATGTGTGCTCTGTTCTTGTGTGATGTGTCTGATGTGTGCTCTGTGTTTGTGTGATGTGTCTGATGTGTGTTCTGTGCTTGTGTGATGTGTCTGATGTGTGCTCTGTGCTTGCCTAATGTGTCTGATGTGTGCTTTGTACTTGTGTGATGTGTCTGATGTGTGCTTTGTGCTTGGTGACGTGTCTGATGTGTGCTCTGTGTTTGTGTGATGTGTCTGATGTGTACTCTGTGCTTGTGTGATGTGTCTGATGTGTGCTCTGTGCTAGGGTAATGTGTCTGATGTGTGCTATGTGCTTGGGTGATGTGTCTGATGTGTGCTCTGTGTTTGTGTGATGTGTTTGATGTGTGCTTTGTGCTTGTGTGATGTGTCTGATGTGTGCTCTGTGCTTGTGTGATGTGTCTGATGTGTGCTCTGTGCTTGCGTAATGTGTCTGATGTGTGCTTTGTACTTGTGTGATGTGTCTGATGTGTGCTTTGTGCTTGGTGACGTGTCTGATGTGTGCTCTGTGTTTGTGTGATGTGTCTGATGTGTACTCTGTGCTTGTGTGATGTGTCTGATGTGTGCTCTGTGCTAGGGTAATGTGTCTGATGTGTGCTATGTGCTTGTGTGATGTGTCTGATGTGTGCTCTGTTCTTGTGTGATGTGTCTGATGTGTGCTCTGTGTTTGTGTGATGTGTCTGATGTGTGCTCTGTGCTTGTGTGATGTGTCTGATGTGTGCTCTGTGCTTGTGTGATGTGTCTGATGTGTGCTCTGTGCTTGCGTAATGTGTCTGATGTGTGCTTTGTACTTGTGTGATGTGTCTGATGAGTGCTTTGTGCTTGGTGACGTGTCTGATGTGTGCTCTGTGTTTGTGTGATGTGTCTGATGTGTACTCTGTGCTTGGGTGATGTGTCTGATGTGTGTTCTGCGCTTGTGTGATGTGTCTGATGTGTGCTCTGTGCTTGTGTGATGTGTCTGATGTGTGCTCTGTGCTTGTGTGATGTGTCTGATGTGTGGGCTGTGCTCGTGTGATGTGTCTGATGTGTGTTCTGTGCTTGTGTGATGTGTCTGATGTGTGCTCTGTCCTTGTGTGATGTGTCTGATGTGTGCTCTGTCCTTGTGTGATGTGTCTGATGTGTGCTCTGTGTTTGTGTGATGTGTCTGATGTGTGCTCTATGCTTGTGTGATGTGTCTGATGTGTGCTCTGTGCTAGGGTAATGTGTCTGGTGTGTGCTATGTGCTTGTGTGATGTGTCTGATGTGTGCTCTGTGCTTGTGTAATGTGTCTGATGTGTGCTCTGTGCTTGTGTGATGTGTATGATGTGTGTTCTGTACTTGTGTGATGTGTGCTCTGTACTTGTGTGATGTGTCAGATGTGGGCTCTGTACTTGTGTGATGTGTCTGATGTGTGCTCTGTGTTTGTGTGATGTGTCTGATGTGTGCTCTGTGCTTGTGTAATGGGTCTGATGTGTGCTCTGTGCTTGTGTGATGTGTCTGATGTGTGCTCTGTACTTGTGTGATGTGTCGGATGTGGGCTCTGTACTTGTGTGATGTGTCTGATGTGTGCTCTGTGCTTGTGTGATGTGTCTGATGTGTGCTCTATGCTTGTGTGATGTGTCTGATGTGTGCTTTGTGCTTGGTGATGTGTCTGATGTGTGCTCTGTGCTTGTGTGATGTGTCTGATGTGTGCTCTGTTCTTGTTTGATGTGTCTGATGTGTGCTCTGGACTAGTGTGATGTGTCTGATGTGTGCTCTGTGCTAGGGTTATGTGTCTGATGTGTGCTCTGTTCTTGTGTGATGTGTCTGATGTGTGCTCTGTGTTTGTGTGATGTGTCTGATGTGTCCTCTGTGCTTGTGTGATGTGTCTGATGTGTGCTCTGTGCTTGCATAATGTGTCTGATGTGTGCTTTGTAATTGTGTGATGTGTCTGATGTGTGCTTTGTGCTTGGTGACATGTCTGATGTGTGCTCTGTGTTTGTGTGATGTGTCTGATGTGTACTCTGTGCTTGTGTGATGTGTCTGATGTGTGCTCTGTGCTTGGGTGATGTGTCTGATGTGTGCTCTGTGCTTGGGTGATGTGTCTGATGTGTGCTCTGTTCTTGTGTGATGTGTCTGATGTGTGCTCTGTGTTTGTGTGATGTGTCTGATGTGTGCTTTGTGCTTGTGTGATTTGTCTGATGTGTGCTCTGTGCTTGTGTGATGTGTCTGATGTGTGCTCTGTGCTTGCGTAATGTGTCTGATGTGTGCTTTGTGCTTGGTGACGTGTCTGATGTGTGCTCTGTGTTTGTGTGATGTGTCTGATGTGTACTCTGTGCTTGTGTGATGTGTCTGATGTGTGCTCTGTGCTTGGGTGATGTGTCTGATGTGTGTTCTGCGCTTGTGTGATGTGTCTGATGTGTACTCTGTGCTTGTGTGATGTGTCTGATGTGTGGGCTGTGCTCGTATGATGTGTCTGATGTGTGTTCTGTGCTTGTGTGATGTGTCTGATGTATGCTCTGTCCTTGTGTGATGTGTCTGATGTGTGCTCTGTGCTTGTGTGATGTGTCTGATGTGTGGGCTGTGCTCGTATGATGTGTCTGATGTGTGTTCTGTCCTTGTGTGATGTGTCTGATGTGTGCTCTGTGCTTGTGTGATGTGTCTGATGTGTGCTAGGTGCTTGTGTGATGTGTCTGATGTGTGCTCTGGACTTGTGTGATGTGTCTGATGTGTGCTCTGTTCTTGTGTGATGTGTCTGATGTGTGCTCTGCACTTGTGTGATGTGTCTGATGTGTGTTCCGTGGTTGTGTGATGTGTCTGATGTGTGTTCTGTGCTTGTGTGATGTGTCTCATGTGTGCTCTATGCTTGTGTGATGTGTCTGATGTGTGCTCTGTGCTTGTGTGATGTGTCTGATTTGCGCTCTGTGCTTGTGTGATGTGTCTGATGTGCGCTCTGTGCTTGTGTGATGTGTCTGATGTGCGCTGTGCTTGTGTGATGTGTCTGATGTGTGCACTGTGCTTGTGTGATGTGTCTGATGTGTGCACTGTGCTAGTGTGACGTGTCTGATGTGTGCTTTGTGCTTGGGTAATGTGTCTGATGTGTGCACTGTGCTTGTATGATGTGTCTCATGTGTGCTCTGTGCTTGTGTGATGTGTCTGATGTGTGCTCTGTGCTTGTGTGATGTGTCTGATGTGTGTTCTGTGCTTGTGTGATATGTCTGATGTGTGCTCTGTGCTTGTGTGATGTGTCTGATGTGTGCTCTGTGCTTGTGTGATGTGTCTGATGTGTGTTCTATGCTTGTGTGATATGTCTGATGTGTGCTCTGTGCTTGTGTGATGTGTCTGATTTGTGCTCTGTGCTTGTGTGATGTGTCTGATGTGTGTTCTGTGCCTGTGTGATTTGTCTGATGTGTGTTCTGGGTTTGTGTGATTTGTCTGATTTGTGCTCTGTGCTTGTGTGATGTGTCTGATGTGTGCTCTGTGCTTGTGTGATGTGTCTGATGTGTGCTCTGTGCTTGTGTGATGTGTCTGGTGTGTGCTCTGTGCTTGTGTGATGTGTCTGATGTGTGCTCTGTGCTTGTGTGATGTGTCTGATGTGTGCACTGTGCTTGTGTGATGTGTCTGATGTGCGTTCTGCGCTTGTGTGATGTGTCTGATGTGTGCTCTGTGCTTGTGAGATGTGTCTGATGTGTGTTCTGTGCTTGTGTGATGTGTCTGATGTGCGTTCTGCGCTTGTGAGATGTATCTGATGTGTGTTCTGTGCTTGTGTGATGTGTCTGATGTGTGCACTGTGCTTGTGTGATGTGTCTGATGTGCGTTCTGCGCTTGTGTGATGTGTCTAATGTGTGCTCTGTGCTTGTGTGATGTGTCTGGTGTGTGCTCTGTGCTTGTGTGATGTGTCTGATGTGTGCACTGTGCTTGTGTGATGTGTCTGATGTGCGTTCTGCGCTTGTGTGATGTGTCTGATGTGTGCTCTGTGCTTGTGAGATGTGTCTGATGTGCGTTCTGCGCTTGTGAGATGTATCTGATGTGTGTTCTGTGCTTGTGTGATGTGTCTGATGTGTGCACTGTGCTTGTGTGATGTGTCTGATGTGCGTTCTGCGCTTGTGTGATGTGTCTGATGTGTGCTCTGTGCTTGTGTGATGTGTCTGATGTGTGCTCTGTGCTTGTGTGATGTGTCTGGTGTGTGCTCTGTGCTTTTGTGATGTGTCTGATGTGTGTTCTGTGCTTGTGAGATGTATCTGATGTGTGTTCTGTGCTTGTGTGATGTGTCTGATGTGTGCACTGTGCTTGTATGATGTGTCTGATGTGCGTTCTGCGCTTGTGTGATGTGTCTGATGTGTGCTCTGTGCTTGTGAGATGTGTCTGATGTGTGTTCTGTGCTTGTGTGATGTGTCTGATGTGTGATCTGTGCTTGTGTGATGTGTCTGATGTGTGGTCTGTGCTTGTGTGATGTGTGGTATTTGCTTGTGTGATGTGTCTGATGTGTGCTCTCTGCTTGTGTGATGTGTCTGATGTGTGTTCTGCGCTTGTGTGATGTGTCTGATGTGTGATCTGTGCTTGTGTGATGTGTCTGATGTGTGGTCTGTGCTTGTGTGATGTGTGGTATTTGCTTGTGTGATGTGTCTGATGTGTGCTCTCTGCTTGTGTGATGTGTCTGATGTGTGTTCTGCGCTTGTGTGATGTGTCTGATGTGTGCTCTGTGCTTGTGTGATGTGTCTGATGTGTGCTATGTACTTGTGTAATGTGTCTGATGTGTGTTCTGTGCTTGGGTGATGTGTCTGATGTGTGCTCTGTCCTTGTGTGATGTGTCTGATGTGTGTTCTGTGCTTGTGTGATGTGTCTGATGTGTGCTATGTGCTTGGGTGATGTGTCTGATGTGTGTTCTGCGCTTGTGTGATGTGTCTGATGTGTGCTCTGTGCTTGTGTGATGTGTCTGATGTGTGCTCTGTGCTTGTGTGATGTGTCTGATGTGTGTTCTGTGCTTGTGTGATGTGTCTGATGTGTGCTCTGTCCTTGTGTGATGTGTCTGATGTGTGCTCTGTGCTAGGGTAATGTGTCTGATGTGTGCTCTGTTCTTGTGTAATGTGTCTGATGTGTGTTCTGTGCCTGTGTGATGTGTCTGATGTGTGGTCTGTGCTTGTGTGATGTGTGGTATTTGCTTGTGTGATGTGTCTGATGTGTGCTCTCTGCTTGTGTGATGTGTCTGATGTGTGTTCTGCGCTTGTGTGATGTGTCTGATGTGTGCACTGTGCTTGTGTGATGTGTCTGATGTGTGTTCTGCGCTTGTGTGATGTGTCTGATGTGTGCTCTGTGCTTGTGTGATGTGTCTGGTGTGTGCTCTGTGCTTGTGTGATGTGTCTGATGTGTGCACTGTGCTTGTGTGATGTGTCTGATGTGCGTTCTGCGCTTGTGAGATGTATCTGATGTGTGTTCTGTGCTTGTGTGATGTGTCTGATGTGTGCACTGTGCTTGTGTGATGTGTCTGATGTGCGTTCTGCGCTTGTGTGATGTGTCTGATGTGTGCTCTGTGCTTGTGTGATGTGTCTGGTGTGTGCTCTGTGCTTGTGTGATGTGTCTGATGTGTGCTCTGTGCTTGTGTGATGTGTCTGGTGTGTGCTCTGTGCTTTTGTGATGTGTCTGATGTGTGTTCTGTGCTTGTGAGATGTATCTGATGTGTGTTCTGTGCTTGTGTGATGTGTCTGATGTGTGCACTGTGCTTGTGTGATGTGTCTGATGTGCGTTCTGCGCTTGTGTGATGTGTCTGATGTGTGCTCTGTGCTTGTGAGATGTGTCTGATGTGTGTTCTGTGCTTGTGTGATGTGTCTGATGTGTGATCTGTGCTTGTGTGATGTGTCTGATGTGTGGTCTGTGCTTGTGTGATGTGTGGTATTTGCTTGTGTGATGTGTCTGATGTGTGCTCTCTGCTTGTGTGATGTGTCTGATGTGTGATCTGCGCTTGTGTGATGTGTCTGATGTGTGCTCTGTGCTTGTGTGATGTGTATGATGTGTGCTCTTTGCTTGTGTGATGTGTCTGATGTGTGTTCTGTGCTTGTGTGATGTGTCTGATATGTGCTCTGTGCTTGTGTGATGTGTCTGATGTGTGCTATGTGCTTGGATGATGTGTCTGATGTGTACTCTGTCCTTGTGTGATGTGTCTGATGTGTGCTCTGTGCTTGAGTGATGTGTCTGATGTGTGTTCTGTGCTTGTGTGATGTGTCTGATGTGCATTCTGCACTTGTGTGATGCGTCTGATGTGTGCTATGTGCTTGTGTGATGTGTCTGATGTGTGCTCTGTGCTTGTGAGATGTGTCTGATGTGTGCTCTGTGCTTGTGTGATGTGTCTGATATGTGGTCTGTGCTTGTGTGATGTGTCTGATGTGTGGTCTGTGCTTGTGTGATGTGTCTGATGTGTGCTATGCGCTTGTGTGATGTGTCTGATGTGTGCTCTCTGATTGTGTGATGTGTCTGATGTGTGCTCTGTGCTTGTGTGATGTGTCTGATGTGTGTTCTGTGCTTGTGTGATGTGTCTGATATGTGGTCTGTGCTTGTGTGATGTGTCTGATGTGTGGTCTGTGCTTGTGTGATGTGTCTGATGTGTGCTATGCGCTTGTGTGATGTGTCTGATGTGTGCTCTCTGCTTGTGTGATGTGTCTGATGAGTGCTGTGTGCTTGTGTGATGTGTCTGATGTGTGCTCTGTGCTTGTGTAATGTGTCTGATGTGTGCTATGTGCTTGTGTGATGTATCTGATGTGTGCTCTCTGCTTGTGTGATGTGTCTGATGTGTGCACTGTGCTTGTGTGATGTGCCTGATGTGTGCTCTGTGCTTGTGTGATGTGTCTGATGTGTGCTCTGTGCTTGTGTGATGTGTCTGATGTGTGCTATGTGCTTGTGTAATGTGTCTGATGTGTGCTCTGTGCTTGTGTGATGTGTCTGATCTGTGTTCTGTGCTTGTGTGATGTGTCATATGTGTTCTATGCTTGTGTGATGTGTCTGATGTGCGCTCTGTGCTTGTGTGATGTGTCTGGTGTGTGCTCTGTGCTTGTGTGATGTGTCTGATGTGTGCTCTGTGCTTGTGTGATGTGTCTGGTGTGTGCTCTGTGCTTGTGTGATGTGTATTACGTGAGCACTGTGCTTTTGTGATGTGTCTGATGTGCGTTCTGCGCTTGTGTAATGTGTCTGATGTGTGTTCTGTGCTTGTGTGATGTGTCTGATGTGCGTTCTGCGCTTGTGTGATGTGTCTGATGTGTGCTCTGTGCTTGTGAGATGTGTCTGTTGTGTGTTCTGTGCTTGTGTGATGTGTCTGATGTGTGATCTTTGCTTGTGTGATGTGTCTGATGTGTGGTCTGTGCTTGTGTGATGTGTGGTATTTGCTTGTGTGATGTGTCTGATGTGTGCTCTCTGCTTGTGTGATGTGTCTGATGTGTGCTCTGTGCTTGTGTGATGTGTCTGATGTGTGGTCTGTGCTTGTGTGATGTGTGGTATTTGCTTGTGTGATGTGTCTGATGTGTGCTCTCTGCTTGTGTGATGTGTGTGATGTGTGTTCTGCGCTTGTGTGATGTGTCTGATGTGTGATCTGTGCTTGTGTGATGTGTCTGATGTGTGGTCTGTGCTTGTGTGATGTGTGGTATTTGCTTGTGTGATGTGTCTGATGTGTGCTCTCTGCTTGTGTGATGTGTCTGATGTGTGCTATGTGCTTGGGTGATGTGTCTGATGTGTGTTCTACGCTTGTGTGATGTGTCTGATGTGTGCTCTGTGCTTGTGTGATGTGTCTGATGTGTGCTCTGTGCTTGTGTGATGTGTCTGATGTGTGGGCTGTGCTCGTATGATGTGTCTGATGTGTGTTCTATGCTTGTGTGATGTGTCTGATGTGTGCTCTGTCCTTGTGTGATGTGTCTGATGTGTGCTCTGTGCTAGGGTAATGTGTCTGATGTGTGCTAGGTGCTTGGGTGATGTGTGCTCTGTTCTTGTGTAATGTGTCTAATGTGTGCTCTGCACTTGTGTGATGTGTCTGATGTGTGTTCTCTGCTTGTGTGATGTGTCTGATGTGTGTTCTGTGCTTGTGTGATGTGTCTGATGTGTGCTATGTGCTTGTGTGATGTGTCTGATGTGTGCTCTGTGTTTGTGTGATGTGTCTGATGTGTGCTCTGTTCTTGTGTGATGTGTCTGATGTGTGCTCTGTGTTTGTGTGATGTGTCTGATGTGTGCTCTGTGCTTGTGTGATGTGTCTGATGTGTGCTCTGTGCTTGTGTGATGTGTCTGATGTGTGCTCTGTGCTTGTGTAATGTTTCTGATGTGTGCTTTGTACTTTTGTGATGTGACTGATGTGTGCTTTGTGCTTGGTGATGTGTCTGATGTGTGCTATGTGTTTGTGTGATGTGTCTGATGTGTGCTCTGTGTTTGTGTGATGTGTCTGATGTTTGCTCTGTCCTTTTGTGATGTGTCTGAAGTGTGCTCTGTGCTTGTGTAATGTGTCTGATGTGTGCTCTGTGCTTCTGTGATGTGTATGATGTGTGCTCTTTGCTTGTGTGATGTGTCTGATGTGTGTTCTGTGCTTGTGTGATGTGTCTGATATGTTCTCTGTGCTTGTGTGATGTGTCTGATGTGTGCTATGTGCTTGGATGATGTGTCTGATGTGTACTCTGTCCTTGTGTGATGTGTCTGATGTGTGCTCTGTGCTTGTGTGATGTGTCTGATGTGTGTTCTGTGCTTGTGTGATGTGTCTGATATGTTCTCTGTCCTTGTGTGATGTGTCTGATGTGTGCTCTGTGCTTGAGTGATGTGTCTGATGTGTGCTCTGTGCTTGTGTGATGTGTCTGATGTGTCTTCTGTGCTTGTGTGATGTGTCCGATGTGTGGTCTGTGCTTGTGTGATGTGTCTGATGTGTGCTCTCTGCTTGTGTGATGTGTCTGATGTGTGCTCTGTGCTTGTGTGATGTGTCTGATGTGTGCTCTGTGCTTGTGTGATGTGTCTGATATGTGGTCTGTGCTTGTGTGATGTGTCTGATGTGTGCTATGCGCTTGTGTGATGTGTCTGATGTGTGCTCTCTGCTTGTGTGATGTGTCTGATGTGTGCTCTGTGCTTGTGTGATGTGCCTGATGTGTGCTCTGTGCTTGTGTGATGTGTCTGATGTGTGCTCTGTGCTTGTGTAATGTGTCTGATGTGTGCTATGTGCTTGTGTGATGTGTCTGATGTGTGCTCTCTGCTTGTGTGATGTGTCTGATGTGTGCACTGTGCTTGTGTGATGTGCCTGTTGTGTGCTCTGTGCTTGTGTGATGTGTCTGATGTGTGCTCTGTGCTTGTGTGATGTGTCTGATATGTGGTCTGTGATTGTGTGATCTGTCTGATGTGTGTTGTGTGATGTGTCTGACGTGTGCTCTGTGCTTGTGTGATGTGTCTGATGTGTGCTCTGTGCTTGTGTGATGTGTCTGGTGTGTGCTCTGTGCTTGTGTGATGTGTCTGATGTGTGCACTGTGCTTGTGTGATGTGTCTGATGTGCGTTCTGCGCTTGTGTGATGTGTCTGATGTGTGCTCTGTGCTTGTGAGATGTGTCTGATGTGCGTTCTGCGCTTGTGAGATGTATCTGATGTGTGTTCTGTGCTTGTGTGATGTGTCTGATGTGTGCACTGTGCTTGTGTGATGTGTCTGATGTGCGTTCTGCGCTTGTGTGATGTGTCTGATGTGTGCTCTGTGCTTGTGTGATGTGTCTGGTGTGTGCTCTGTGCTTGTGTGATGTGTCTGATGTGTGCTCTGTGCTTGTGTGATTTGTCTGGTGTGTGCTCTGTGCTTTTGTGATGTGTCTGATGTGTGTTCTGTGCTTGTGAGATGTATCTGATGTGTGTTCTGTGCTTGTGTGATGTGTCTGATGTGTGCACTGTGCTTGTGTGATGTGTCTGATGTGCGTTCTGCGCTTGTGTGATGTGTCTGATGTGTGCTCTGTGCTTGTGAGATGTGTCTGATGTGTGTTCTGTGCTTGTGTGATGTGTCTGATGTGTGATCTGTGCTTGTGTGATGTGTCTGATGTGTGGTCTGTGCTTGTGTGATGTGTGGTATTTGCTTGTGTGATGTGTCTGATGTGTGCTCTCTGCTTGTGTGATGTGTCTGATGTGTGTTCTGCGCTTGTGTGAGGTGTCTGATATGTGCTCTGTGCTTGTGTGATGTGTCTGATGTGTGCTATGTACTTGTGTAATGTGTCTGATGTGCTCTCTTTGCTTGTGTAATGTGTCTGATGTGTGCTATGTGCTTGGGTGATGTGTCTGATGTGTGTTCTGCGCTTGTGTGATGTGTCTGATGTGTGCTCTGTGCTTGTGTGATGTGTCTGATGTGTGTTCTGTGCTTGTGTGATGTGTCTGATGTGTGCTCTGTCCTTGTGTGATGTGTGCTCTGTGCTAGGGTAATGTGTCTGATGTGTGCTCTGTTCTTGTGTAATGTGTCTGATGTGTGTTCTGTGCCTGTGTGATGTGTCTGATGTGTGATCTGTGCTTGTGTGATGTGTGGTATTTGCTTGTGTGATGTGTCTGATGTGTGCTCTCTGCTTGTGTGATGTGTCTGATGTGTGTTCTGCGCTTGTGTGATGTGTCTGATGTGTGCACTGTGCTTGTGTGATGTGTCTGATGTGTGTTCTGCGCTTGTGTGATGTGTCTGATGTGTGCTCTGTGCTTGTGTGATGTGTCTGGTGTGTGCTCTGTGCTTGTGTGATGTGTGCACTGTGCTTGTGTGATGTGTCTGATGTGCGTTCTGCGCTTGTGTGATGTGTCTGATGTGTGCTCTGTGCTTGTGTGATGTGTCTGATGTGTGCTCTGTGCTTGCGTAATGTGTCTGATGTGTGCTTTGTGCTTGGTGACGTGTCTGATGTGTGCTCTGTGTTTGTGTGATGTGTCTGATGTGTACTCTGTGCTTGTGTGATGTGTCTGATGTGTGCTCTGTGCTTGGGTGATGTGTCTGATGTGTGTTCTGCGCTTGTGTGATGTGTCTGATGTGTACTCTGTGCTTGTGTGATGTGTCTGATGTGTACTCTGTGCTTGTGTGATGTGTCTGATGTGTGGGCTGTGCTCGTATGATGTGTCTGATGTGTGTTCTGTGCTTGTGTGATGTGTCTGATGTATGCTCTGTCCTTGTGTGATGTGTCTGATGTGTGCTCTGTGCTTGTGTGATGTGTCTGATGTGTGGGCTGTGCTCGTATGATGTGTCTGATGTGTGTTCTGTCCTTGTGTGATGTGTCTGATGTGTGCTCTGTGCTTGTGTGATGTGTCTGATGTGTGCTAGGTGCTTGTGTGATGTGTCTGATGTGTGCTCTGGACTTGTGTGATGTGTCTGATGTGTGCTCTGTTCTTGTGTGATGTGTCTGATGTGTGCTCTGCACTTGTGTGATGTGTCTGATGTGTGTTCCGTGGTTGTGTGATGTGTCTGATGTGTGTTCTGTGCTTGTGTGATGTGTCTCATGTGCGCTCTATGCTTGTGTGATGTGTCTGATGTGTGCTCTGTGCTTGTGTGATGTGTCTGATTTGCGCTCTGTGCTTGTGTGATGTGTCTGATGTGCGCTCTGTGCTTGTGTGATGTGTCTGATGTGCGCTGTGCTTGTGTGATGTGTCTGATGTGTGCACTGTGCTTGTGTGATGTGTCTGATGTGTGCACTGTGCTAGTGTGACGTGTCTGATGTGTGCTTTGTGCTTGGGTAATGTGTCTGATGTGTGCACTGTGCTTGTATGATGTGTCTCATGTGTGCTCTGTGCTTGTGTGATGTGTCTGATGTGTGCTCTGTGCTTGTGTGATGTGTCTGATGTGTGTTCTGTGCTTGTGTGATATGTCTGATGTGTGCTCTGTGCTTGTGTGATGTGTCTGATGTGTGCTCTGTGCTTGTGTGATGTGTCTGATGTGTGTTCTATGCTTGTGTGATATGTCTGATGTGTGCTCTGTGCTTGTGTGATGTGTCTGATTTGTGCTCTGTGCTTGTGTGATGTGTCTGATGTGTGTTCTGTGCCTGTGTGATTTGTCTGATGTGTGTTCTGGGTTTGTGTGATTTGTCTGATTTGTGCTCTGTGCTTGTGTGATGTGTCTGATGTGTGCTCTGTGCTTGTGTGATGTGTCTGATGTGTGCTCTGTGCTTGTGTGATGTGTCTGATGTGTTCACTGTGCTTGTGTGATGTGTCTAATGTGTGCTCTGTGCTTGGTAATGTGTCTGATGTGTACTCTGTCCTTGTGTGATGTGTCTGATGTGTGCTCTGTGCTTGTGTAATGTGTCTGATGTGTGCACTGTGCTTGTGTGATGTGCCTGATGTGTGCTCTCTGCTTGTGTGATGTGTCTGATGTGTGCACTGTGCTTGTGTTATGTGCCTGATGTGTGCTCTGTGCTTGTGTGATGTGTCTGATGTGTGCACTGTGCTTGTGTGATGTGTCTGATGTGTGCTCTGTGCTTGTGTGATGTGTCTGATGTGTGCTCTGTGCTTGTGTGATGTGTCTGATGTGTGCTCTGTGCTTGGGTAATGTGTCTGATGTGTGCACTGTGCTTGTGTGATGTGTCTGATGTGTGCTCTGTGCCTGTGTGATGTGTCTGATGTGTGCTCTGTCCTTGTGTGATGTGTCTCATGTGTGCACTGTGCTTGTGTGATGTGTCTGATGTGTGTTCTGTGCTTGTGTGATATGTCTGATGTGTGCTCTGTGCTTGTGTGATGTGTCTTATATGTGGGCTGTGCTTGTGTGATGTGTCTGATGTATGCTCTGTGCTTGTGTGATGTGTCTGATGTGTGCTCTGTGCTTGTGTGATGTGTCTGATGTGTATTCTGTGCTTGGGTGATGTGTCTGATGTGTGTTCTGCGCTTGTGTGATGTGTTTGATGTGTGCTCTGTGCTTGTGTGATGTGTCTGATGTGTGCTCTGTGCTTGTGTGATGTGTTTGATGTGTGGGCTGTGCTCGTATGATGTGTCTGATGTGTGTTCTGTGCTTGTGTGATGTGTCTGATGTGTGCTCTGTGCTAGGGTAATGTGTCTGATGTGTGCTAGGTGCTTGGGTGATGTGTCTGATGTGTGCTCTGTTCTTGTGTGATGTGTCTTAATTATGCTCTGGACTTGTGTGATGTGTCTGATGTGTGCTCTGTTCTTGTGTGATGTGTCTGATGAGTGCTCTGCACTTGTGTGATGTGTCTGATGTGTGTTCTGTGCTTGTGTGATGTGTCTGATGTGTGTTCTGTGCTTGTGTGATGTGTCTGATGTGTGCTCTGTCCTTGTGTGATGTGTCTGATGTGTGCTCTGTGCTAGGGTAATGTGTCTGATGTGTGCTAGGTGCTTGTGTGATGTGTCTGATGTGTGCTCTGTGTTTGTGTGATGTGTCTGATGTGTGCTCTGTGCTTGTGTAATGTTTCTGATGTGTGCTTTGTACTTGTGTGATGTGTCTGATGTGTGCTCTATGCTTGTGTGATGTGTCTGATGTGTGCTTTGTGCTTGGTGATGTGTCTGATGTGTGCTCTGTGCTTGTGTGATGTGTCTGATGTGTGCTCTGTTCTTGTGTGATGTGTCTGATGTGTGCTCTGGACTTGTGTGATGTGTCTGATGTGTGTTATGTGCTTGTGTGATGTGTCATATGTGTTCTATTCTTGTGTGATGTGCCTGATGTGTGCTCTGTGCTTGTGTGATGTGTCTGGTGTGTGCTCTGTGCTTGTGTGATGTGTCTGGTGTGTTCTCTGTTCTTGTGTGATGTGTCTGATGTGCGCAATGTGCTTGTGCGATGTGTCTGATGTGCGTTCTGCGCTTGTGTGATGTGTCTTATATGTGGGCTGTGCTTGTGTGATGTGTCTGATGTATGCTCTGTGCTTGTGTGATGTGTCTGATGTGTGTTGTGTGCTTGTTTTATATGTCTCATGTGTTCACTGTGCTTGTGTGATGTGTCTGATGTGTGCTCTGTGCTTGTGTGATGTGTCTTATATGTGGGCTGTGCTTGTGTGATGTGTCTGATGTATGCTCTGTGCTTGTGTGATGTGTCTGATGTGTGCTCTGTGCTTGTGTGATGTGTCTGATGTATATTCTGTGCTTGTGTGATGTGTCTGATGTGTGCTCTGTGCTTGGGTGATATGTCTGATGTGTGTTCTGCGCTTGTGTGATGTGTCTGATGTGTGCTCTATGCTTGTGAGATGTGTCTGATGTGTGTTGTGTGCTTGTGTGATGTGTCTGATGTGTGCACTGTGCTTGTGTGATGTGTCTTACGTGCGCACTGTGCTTGTGTGATATGTCTGATGTGTGTTCTGCGCTTGTGTGATGTGTCTGATGTGTGCTCTATGCTTGTGAGATGTGTCTGATGTGTGTTGTGTGCTTGTGTGATGTGTCTGATGTGTGCACTGTGCTTGTGTGATGTGTCTGATGTGCGTTCTGCGCTTGTGTGATGTGTCTGATGTGTGCTCTGTGCTTGTGAGATGTGTCTGATGTGTGTTCTCTGCTTGTGTGATGCGTCTGATGTGTGTTCTGTGCTTGTGTGATGTGTCTGATGTGTGCACTGTGCTTGTGTGATGTGCCTGATGTGTGCTCTGTGCTTGTGTGATGTGTCTGATGTGTTCACTGTGCTTGTGTGATGTGTCTAATGTGTGCTCTGTGCTTGGTAATGTGTCTGATGTGTACTCTGTCCTTGTGTGATGTGTCTGATGTGTGCTCTGTGCTTGTGTAATGTGTCTGATGTGTGCACTGTGCTTGTGTGATGTGCCTGATGTGTGCTCTCTGCTTGTGTGATGTGTCTGATGTGTGCACTGTGCTTGTGTTATGTGCCTGATGTGTGCTCTGTGCTTGTGTGATGTGTCTGATGTGTGCACTGTGCTTGTGTGATGTGTCTGATGTGTGCTCTGTGCTTGTGTGATGTGTCTGATGTGTGCTCTGTGCTTGTGTGATGTGTCTGATGTGTGCTCTGTGCTTGGGTAATGTGTCTGATGTGTGCACTGTGCTTGTGTGATGTGTCTGATGTGTGCTCTGTGCCTGTGTGATGTGTCTGATGTGTGCTCTGTCCTTGTGTGATGTGTCTCATGTGTGCACTGTGCTTGTGTGATGTGTCTGATGTGTGTTCTGTGCTTGTGTGATATGTCTGATGTGTGCTCTGTGCTTGTGTGATGTGTCTGATGTGTGCTCTCTGCTTGTGTGATGTGTCTGATGTGTGTTCTGTGCTTGTGTGATGTGTCTGATGTATGCTCTGTGCCTGTGTGATGTGTCTGATGTGTGTTCTGCGCTTGTGTGATGTGTCTGATGTGTGCTCTATGCTTGTGTGATGTGTCTGATGTGTGCTCTGTGCTTGTGTGATGTGTCTGATGTGTGGGCTGTGCTCGTATGATGTGTCTGATGTGTGTTCTGTGCTTGTGTGATGTGTCTGATGTGTGCTCTGTCCTTGTGTGATGTGTCTGATGTGTGCTCTGTGCTAGGGTAATGTGTCTGATGTGTGCTAGGTGCTTGGGTGATGTGTCTGATGTGTGCTCTGTTCTTGTGTGATGTGTCTGATGTGTGCTCTGGTCTTGTATGATGTGTCTGATGTGTGCTCTATGCTTGTGTGATGTGTCTGATGTGTGCTTTGTGCTTGGTGATGTGTCTGATGTGTGTTCTGTGCTTGTGTGATGTGTCTGATATGTGTTCTGTGCTTGTGTGATGTGTCTGATGTGTGCTCTATGCTTGTGTGATGTGTCTGATGTGTGCTTTGTGCTTGGTGATGTGTCTGATGTGTGCTCTGTGCTTGTGTGATGTGTCTGATGTGTGCTCTGTTCTTGTGTGATGTGTCTGATGTGTGCTCTGTGCTTGTGTGAT
The DNA here is from genome assembly GCF_039654945.1 of Dendrobates tinctorius. Taxonomy (NCBI): domain Eukaryota; kingdom Metazoa; phylum Chordata; class Amphibia; order Anura; family Dendrobatidae; genus Dendrobates; species Dendrobates tinctorius. The sequence goes on along the minus strand of NW_027361696.1, from coordinate 27,696,597 downwards.
GTGTCTGACGTGCGCACTGTGCTTGTGTGATATGTCTGATGTGTGCTCTGTGGTTGTGTGATGTGACTGATATGTGGCTTGTGCTTGTGTGATGTGTCTTATATGTTGGCTGTGCTTGTGTGATGTGTCTGATGTGTGCTCTGTGCTTGTGTGATATGTCTGATGTGTGCTCTGTGCTTGTGTGATATGTCTGATGTGTGCTCTGTGTTTGTGTGATGTGTCTGATGTGTGCTCTGTGCTTGTGTGATGTGTCTGATGTGTGCTCTGTGCCTGTGTGATGTGTCTGATGTGTGTTCTGGGCTTGTGTGATGTGTCTGATGTGTGTTCTGCGCTTGTGTGATGTGTCTGATGTGTGCTTTGTACTTGTGTGATGTGTCTGATGTGTGCCCTATGCTTGTGTGATGTGTCTGATGTTTGCTGTGTACTTGTGTGATGTGTCTGATGTGTGCTCTGTACTTGTGTGATGTGTCGGATGTGTGCTCTGTACTTGTGTGATGTGTCTGATGTGTGTTCTGTGCTTGTATGATGTGTCTGATATGTGCTCTGTGCTTGTGTAATGTGTCTGATGTTTGCTCTGTACTTGTGTGATGTGTGCTCTGTGCTTGTGTGATGTGTCTGATGTGTGCTCTTTGCTTGTTTGATGTGTCTGATGTGTGTTCTGTGCTTGTGTGATGTGTCTGATATGTGCTCTGTGCTTGTGTGATGTGTCTGATGTGTGCTCTGTGCTTGTGTGATGTGTGTTCTGTGCTTGTGTGATGTGTCTGATGTGTGCTCTATGCTTGTGTGATGTGTCTGACGTGCGCTCTATGCTTGTGTGATGTGTCTGATGTGTGCTCTGTGCTTGTGTGATGTGTCTGATGTGCGCTCTGTGCTTGTGTGATGTGTCTGATGTGTGCTCTGTGCTTGTGTGATATGTCTGATGTGTGCTCTGTGTTTGTGTGATGTGTCTGATGTGTGCTCTGTGAATGTGTGATGTGTCTGATGTGTGCTCTGTGCCTGTGTGATGTGTCTGATGTGTGTTCTGGGCTTGTTTGATGTGTCTGATGTGTGCTCTGTGCTTGTGTGATGTGCCTGATGTGCGCTCTGTGCTTGTGTGATGTGTCTGATGTGCGCTCTGTGGTTGTGTGATTTGTGCTCTGTGCTTGTGTGATGTGTCTGATGTGTGCTATGTGCTTGGGTGATGTGTCTGATGTGTGCTCTGTGCTTGTGTGATGTGTCTGATGTGTGCTCTGTGCTTGTGTGATGTGTCTGATGTGTGCACTGTGCTTGTGTAATGTGTATGATGTGTGCTATGTGCTTGTGTGATATGTCTCATGTGTGCACTGTGCTTGTGTAATGTGTATGATGTGTGCTATGTGCTTGTGTGATGTGTCTGATGTGTGCTCTGTGCTTGTGTGATGTGTCTGATGTGTGCTCTGTGCTTGTGTGATGTGTCTGATGTGTGTTCTGTGCTTGTGTGATATGTCTCATGTGTGCTATGTGCTTGTGTGATGTGTCTGATGTGTGCTCTGTGCTTGTGTGATGTGTCTGATGTGTGCTCTGTGCTTGTGTGATGTGTCTGATGTGTGTTCTGTGCTTGTGTGATATGTCTCATGTGTGCTCTGTGCTTGTGTGATGTGTCTGATGTGTTCTCTGTGCTTGGGTAATGTGTCTGATGTGTACTCTGTCCTTGTGTGATGTGTCTGATGTGCGCTGTGCTTGTGTGATGCGTCTGATGTGTGTTCTGTGCTTGTGTGATGTGTCTGATGTGTGCTCTGTGCTTGTGTGATATGTCTCATGTGTGCACTGTGCTTGTGTGATGTGTCTCATGTGTGCTCTGTGCTTGGGTAATGTGTCTGATGTGTACTCTGTCCTTGTGTGATATGTCTCATGTGTGCACTGTGCTTGTGTGATGTGTCTGATGTGTGCTCTGTGCTTGTGTGATGTGTCTGATGTGTGCTATGTGCTTGTGTAATGTGTCTGATGTGCTCTCTTTGCTTGTGTAATGTGTCTGATGTGTGCTCTGTGCTTGTGTGATGTGTCTGATGTGTGCTCTGTGCTTGTGTGATGTGTCTGATGTGTCTTCTGTGCAGTGTGATGTGTCTGATGTGTGCTCTGTGCTTGTGTGATGTGTCTTATATGTGGGCTGTGCTTGTGTGATGTGTCTGATGTGTTCTCTGTGCTTGTGTGATGTGTCTGATGTGTGCTCTGTGCTTCTGTGATATGTCTCATGTGTGCACTGTGCTTTTGTGATGTGTCTGATGTGTGCTCTGTGCTTGGATAATGTGTCTGATGTGTACTCTGTCCTTGTGTGATGTGTCTGATATGTTCTATGTGCTTGTGTGATGTGTCTGAAGTGTGCTCTGTGCTTGTGTAATGTGTCTGATGTGTGCTTTTTACTTGTGTGATGTGTCTGATGTGTGCTCTATGCTTGTGTGATGTGTTCTATGTGCTTGTGTGATGTGTCTGATTTGTGCTCTGTGCTTGTGTGATGTGTCTTATATGTGGGCTGTGCTTGTGTGATGTGTCTGATGTGTTCTCTGTGCTTGTGTGATGTGTCTGATGTGTGTTCTGTGCTTGTGTGATGTGTTCTATGTGCTTGTGTGATGTGTCTGATGTGTTCTCTGTGCTTGTGTGATGTGTCTGATTTGTGCTCTGTGCTTGTGTGATGTGTCTTATATGTGGGCTGTGCTTGTGTGATGTGTCTGATGTGTTCTCTGTGCTTGTGTGATGTGTCTGATGTGTGTTCTGTGCTTGTGTGATGTGTCTGATGTGTGCTCTGTGCTTGTGTGATGTGTCTGATGTGTGCTCTGTGCTTGTGTGATGTGTCTGATGTGTGCTCTGTGCTTGTGTGATGTGTCTGATGTGTCTTCTGTGCAGTGTGATGTGTCTGATGTGTTCTCTGTGCTTGTGTGATGTGTCTGATGTGTGTTCTGTGCTTGTGTGATGTGTCTGATGTGTGCTCTGTGCTTGTGTGATGTGTCTGATGTGTCTTCTGTGCAGTGTGATGTGTCTGATGTGTGCGCTGTGCTTGTGTGATGTGTCTGATGTGTCTTCTGTGCAGTGTGATGTGTCTGATGTGTTCTCTGTGCTTGTGTGATGTGTCTGATGTGTGCTCTGTGCTTGTGTGATGTGTCTGATATGTGCTCTGTGCTTGTGTGATGTGTCTGATGTGTGCTCTGTGCTTGGGTGATGTGTCTGATGTGTGCTCTGTACTTGTGTGATGTGTCTGATGTGTGTTCTGTGCTTGTGTGATGTGTCTGATGTGTCTGATGTGTGTTCTGTGCTTGTGTGATGTGTCTGATGTGTGTTCTGTGCTTGTGTGATGTGTCTGATGTGTGCTCTGTGTTTGTGTGATGTGTCTGATGTGTGCTCTGTACTTGTGTGATGTGTCTGATGTGTGCTCTGTGCTTGTGTGATGTGTCTGATGTGTGCTCTGTGCTTGTGTGATGTGTCTGATGTGTGCTTTGTTCTTGTGTGATGTGTGCTCTGTGCTTGTGTGATGTGTCTGATGTGTGCTCTGTGCTTGTGTGATGTGTCTGATGCAGGCTCGGACTGGCCCACAAAGGTACCGTTGGATCCCTCCGTGGGCCCCGTCCCCGAATGTCACTGTCACTCACTGGTCGCTGGTACCCAGGGGCAGGGCCGGCGTCAGCACCCGGGCAAGTGCTGGGGCCCTGGAGAGATGGGAGGGCCCACTCACGCTGTCTGGGATACCCGCCGGCCGCCGCCACGCCCCCCATGTACTGACCCCATCCTGCGCCCTCCGCGAGGGACCCACGCAGTGACGCAGCCCCTTACAGCCAGCAATGATCATCGCTGCCTTCCACTGTAATCTTGTGTGCGGTGCCAGCACAGGACCTGTGATGAGGTCACAGGAGGGGAGGAGTCGGGTCACATGACCAGGGTGGCTGCAGGACTCTGCTCTGCTGGCCGCTTTTCATTATGGTGCTGGTCTGGATGGATGAGGTAACATTTATGTGTGGGACAGTGGGGTCAGGGAGGGGTTTAACAAGGTGGATGTAGCAGAGCCGTGTGTGTACTTGTGTGGGGTCAGGGAGGGGTTTACAAGGTGGATGTAGCAGAGCCGTGTGTGTACTTGTGTGGGGTCAGGAGGGGTTTACAAGGTGGATGTAGCAGAGCCGTGTGTGTACTTGTGTGGGGTCAGGAGGGGTTTACAAGGTGGATGTAGCAGAGCCGTGTGTGTACTTGTGTGGGGTCAGGGAGGGGTTTAACAAGGTGGATGTAGCAGAGCCGTGTGTGTACTTGTGTGGGGTCAGGAGGGGTTTACAAGGTGGATGTAGCAGAGCCATGTGTGTACTTGTGTGGGGTCAGGGAGGGGTTTAACAAGGTGGATGTAGCAGAGCCGTGTGTGTACTTGTGTGGGGTCAGGAGGGGTTTACAAGGTGGATGTAGCAGAGCCGTGTGTGTACTTGTGTGGGGTCAGGGAGGGGTTTTACAAGGTGGATGTGGCAGAGCCGTGTGTGTACTTGTGTGGGGTCAGGGAGGGGTTTTACAAGGTAGATGTAGCAGAGCCGTGTGTGTACTTGTGTGAGGTCAGGGAGGGGTTTTACAAGGTGGATGTAGCAGAGCCGTGTGTGTACTTGTGTGGGGTCAGGGAGGGGTTTTACAAGGTAGATGTAGCAGAGCCGTGTGTGTAATTGTATGAGGTCAGGGAGGGGTTTTACAAGGTGGATGTAGCAGAGCCGTGTGTGTACTTGTGTGGGGTCAGGGAGGGGTTTTACAAGGTGGATGTTGCAGAGCCGTGTGTGTACTTGTGTGGGGTCAGGAGGAGTTTACAAGGTGGATGTAGCAGAGCCGTGTGTGTACTTGTGTGGGGTCAGGGAGGGGTTTTACAAGGTGGATGTTGCAGAGCCGTGTGTGTACTTGTATGGGGTCAGGAGGGGTTTACAAGGTGGATATAGCAGAGCCGTGTGTGTACTTGTGTGGGGTCAGGGAGGGGTTTTACAAGGTGGATGTTGCAGAGCCGTGTGTGTACTTGTATGGGGTCAGGAGGGGTTTACAAGGTGGATGTAGCAGAGCCGTGTGTGTACTTGTGTGGGGTCAGGGAGGGGTTTAACAAGGTGGATGTAGCAGAACCGTGTGTGTACTTGTGTGGGGTCAGGAGGAGTTTACAAGGTGGATGTAGCAGAGCCGTGTGTGTACTTGTGTGGTGTCAGGGAGGGGTTTTACAAGGTGGATGTAGCAGAGCCGTGTGTGTACTTGTGTGAGGTCAGGGAGGGGTTTAACAAGGTGGATGTAGCAGAGCCGTGTGTGTACTTGTGTGGAGTCAGGGAGGGGTTTAACAAGGTGGATGTAGCAGAGCCGTGTGTGTACTTGTGTGGGGTCAGGGAGGGGTTTAACAAGGTGGATGTAGCAGAGCCGTGTGTGTACTTGTGTGGGGTCAGGGAGGGGTTTTACAAGGTGGATGTAGCAGAGCCGTGTGTGTACTTGTGTGTGGTCAGGGAGGGGTTTTACAAGGTGGATGTAGCAGAGCCGTGTGTGTACTTGTGTGGGGTCAGGAGGGGTTTACAAGGTGGATGTAGCAGAGCTGTGTGTGTACTTGTGTGGGGTCAGGAGGGGTTTACAAGGTGGATGTAGCAGAGCCGTGTGTGTACTTGTGTGGGGTCAGGAGGGGTTTACAAGGTGGATGTAGCAGAGCCGTGTGTGTACTTGTGTGGGATCAGGGAGGGGTTTAACAAGGTGGATGTAGCAGAGCCGTGCGTGTACTTGTGTGGGGTCAGGAGGGTTTTACAAAGTGGATGTAGCAGAGCCGTGTGTGTACCTGTGTGGGGTCAGGAGGGGTTTACAAGGTGGATGTAGCAGAGCCGTGTGTGTACTTGTGTGGGGTCAGGGAGGGGTTTAACAATGTGGATGTAGCAGAGCCGTGTGTGTACTTGTGTGGGGTCAGGGAGGGGTTTAACAAGGTGGATGTAGCAGAGCCGTGTGTGTACTTGTGTGGGGTCAGGAGGGGTTGTACAAGGTAGATGTAGCAGAGCCGTGTGTGTACTTGTGTGGGGTCAGGGAGAGGTTTAACAAGGTGGATGTAGCAGAGCCGTGTTTGTACTTATGTGGGGTCAGGGAGGGGTTTAACAAGGTGGATGTAGCAGAGCCGTGTGTGTACTTGTGTGGGGTCAGGAGGGGTTTAACAAGGTGGATGTAGCAGAGCCGTGTGTGTACTTGTGTGAGGTCAGGGAGGGGTTTTACAAGGTGGATGTAGTAGAGCCATGTGTGTACTTGTGTGGGGTCAGGGAGGGGTTTAACAAGGTGGATGTAGTAGAGCCGTGTGTGTTCTTGGGTGGGGTCACGAGGGGTTTACAAGTTGTACGGAGCAGAGCCGTGTGTGTACGAGTTGTACGGAGCAGAGCCGTGTGTGTACGAGGTGTACGGAGCGAAGCCGTGTGTGTACGAGGTGGATGTAGCAGAGCCGTGTGTGTACTTGTGTGTGGTCAGGGAGGGGTTTTACAAGGTGGATGTAGCAGAGCCGTGTGTGTACTTGTGTGAGGTCAGGAGGGGTTTACAAGGTGGATGTAGCAGAGCTGTGTGTGTACTTGTGTGGGGTCAGGAGGGGTTTACAAGGTGGATGTAGCAGAGCCGTGTGTGTACCTGTGTGGGGTCAGGAGGGGTTTACAAGGTGGATGTAGCAGAGCCGTGTGTGTACTTGTGTGGGGTCAGGGAGGGGTTTAACAATGTGGATGTAGCAGAGCCGTGTGTGTACTTGTGTGGGGTCAGGGAGGGGTTTAACAAGGTGGATGTAGCAGAGCCGTGTGTGTACTTGTGTGGGGTCAGGAGGGGTTGTACAAGGTAGATGTAGCAGAGCCGTGTGTGTACTTGTGTGGGGTCAGGGAGGGGTTTAACAAGGTGGATGTAGCAGAGCCGTGCGTGTACTTGTGTGGGGTCAGGAGGGTTTTACAAAGTGGATGTAGCAGAGCCGTGTGTGTACCTGTGTGGGGTCAGGAGGGGTTTACAAGGTGGATGTAGCAGAGCCATGTGTGTACTTGTGTGGGGTCAGGGAGGGGTTTAACAATGTGGATGTAGCAGAGCCGTGTGTGTACTTGTGTGGGGTCAGGGAGGGGTTTAACAAGGTGGATGTAGCAGAGCCGTGTGTGTACTTGTGTGGGGTCAGGAGGGGTTGTACAAGGTAGATGTAGCAGAGCCGTGTGTGTACTTGTGTGGGGTCAGGGAGAGGTTTAACAAGGTGGATGTAGCAGAGCCGTGTTTGTACTTATGTGGGGTCAGGGAGGGGTTTAACAAGGTGGATGTAGCAGAGCCGTGTGTGTACTTGTGTGGGGTCAGGAGGGGTTTAACAAGGTGGATGTAGCAGAGCCGTGTGTGTACTTGTGTGAGGTCAGGGAGGGGTTTTACAAGGTGGATGTAGTAGAGCCATGTGTGTACTTGTGTGGGGTCAGGGAGGGGTTTAACAAGGTGGATGTAGTAGAGCCGTGTGTGTTCTTGGGTGGGGTCACGAGGGGTTTACAAGTTGTACGGAGCAGAGCCGTGTGTGTACGAGTTGTACGGAGCAGAGCCGTGTGTGTACGAGGTGTACGGAGCGAAGCCGTGTGTGTACGAGGTGTATGGAGCAGAGCCGTGTGTGTACGAGGTGTACGGAGCGAAGCCGTGTGTACGAGGTTTATGGAGCAGAGCCGTGTGTGTACGAGATGTACGGAACGGAGCCGTGTGTGTACAGAGCTGAGCCGTGTGTTTATGGAGCGGAGCAGAGCCGGGGGTGTACGGAGTGAAGCCGTGTGTGTACAAGGTGTACGGAGCGGAGCCGTGTGTGTACGAGGCATACAAAGTGGAGCCGTGCGTGTATGGTGGGGAGCATTTATACCTCTCGAGTCCCAACTGTCCCGGATCCAGCGAGACAGTCCCGATTTTGAGAGAGAGACTGCCCCAGCCGGGAGCATACTTTCCCCGCGGGACACAGGAGTACACAGCGGACCCCCAAGGAGCAATTTAAAACTTGCACGTAACGTTCTGCCGGAAGTGACGTGCTGGAAGCTTATCAGAAATTAGGTCATTTCAGTAGGAGATTGTGACGGAACCATGGAGGCACTTCAGGGAATGCTTCAGATCCATCACCGTGTCCTCCTCTGACAGCGGACAGCGAGATTGCCTTGGAATCGGGGATGTCGGCCATGTGAGCGGATCATGATCTGTCCTGCACCAGGAGGCTCAGGTAGGCACTACAATGGGAGCTGGGCTGCTATAGTATCTTTATAGAATTTTTCTTTCTCTGTTTCTTTCTCTCTCTGTTCTTTCTCTCTAATCTTTTTTTTCTCTCTCTCTGTTCTTTCGCTCTCTGTTCTCTTTCTTTCTTTCTGTCTCTGTTCTTTCTCTCTGTCTGTTCTCTCTTTCCTCTTTCTTTCTCTGTTCTTTCTTTCCCCTCTTCCTCTCTGTTCTTTCCCCTCTTTCTTTTTCTCTCTACCTCTCTGTTCTTTCTTTCCCCTCCTTCTTTTTCTCTCTCTCTGTTCTTTTTTTCTGTCAACTTTTTCTCTCTCCGTTCGTTCTTTCTTTCTTTCTTTCTTTCTTTCTTTCTTTCTTTCTTTCTTTCTCTCTTTGTTCTTTTTTTCTGTCCACTCTTTCTTTCTCTTTGTTCTTTTTCTTTCTTTCTTCTTTCTCTCTGTTCTTTCTTTCCCCTCTTTCTTTCTCTATCTGTTCTTTCTTTCTTTACCCCCCTTCTTTCTCTTTCTCTCTGTTCTTTTCTTTCTCTGTGTTCTTCCTTTCTTTTTCTCTGCTCCTTTCTTTCTTTCTTTCTTTCTTTCTTTCTTTCTCTGTTCGTTCTTTCTATGTTCTTTCTTTCTCTCTCTGTATCTTTCTCTGTTCTTCCTTCCATTCTTTCTCTTTCTTTCCCTGTTCTTTATTTCCCATCTCTTCTTTCTTTCATGCATACACTACTAATCAGTAGCCTCCATCACATGAACGTGTTTTGCCACAGAGCGAGTGTCCGTGTGAATCACATGCGTGTCCGTGTGATCCACATGGAGACAAGTCCGTTTTTGGCCGTCACCACGCATGTCACATGGCATGAGTCGTGGTATGTGTTAAGGGGGGGCCAACTGAGACTTTTTCGCCCGGGGCCCTCAAAAACCTGGAGCCGGCCCTGCCCAGGGGTGGGATTCAGCGGGTTCTCCCTGGTATCTGGTACACAGGCCAACGCCGGGTCAGTGAGTTACTGTCTGTATGTGCTGCGTATTGGGGACCTGTGCTGCCTACTAGGGACCTGTGCCTGCCTTTTGGGGACCTGTGCTGCCTACTAGGGACCTGTGCTGCCTACTAGGGACCTGTGCCTGCCTATTGGGGACCTGTGCTGCCTACTAGGGACCTGTGCTGTCTATTGGGGACCTGTGCTGCCTATTGGGGACCAATGCTGCCTATAGGGAACAATGCTGCCTATTGGGGACCTGTGCTGCCTATTGGGGACCAATGCTGCCTATAGGGAACAATGCTGCCTATTGGGGACCTGTGCTGCCTATTAGGACCTGTGCTGCCTATTGGGGACCTGTGCTGCCTATTGGGTACAATGCTACCTATTGGGGACCTGTGCTGCCTATTGGGACCTGTGCTGCCTATTGGGGACCTGTGCTCCCTATTTGGGACCAATGCTGCCTATTGGGCAACAATGCTGCCTATTGGGGACCTGTGCTGCCTATTGGGGACCTTTGCTCCCTATTTGGGACCAATGCTGCCTATTGGGGACCTGTGCTGCCTATTGGGGACCTGTGCTGCCTATTGGGGACGTGTGCTACCTATTGGGGACCTGTGCTGCCTATTGGGGACCTGTGCTACCTATTGGGGACCTGTGCTGCCTTTTGGGGACCTGTGCTGCCTATTGGGGAGTTGTGCTGCCTATTGGGAACCTGTGCTGCCTATAGGGACCAATGCTGCCTATTGGGGACCTGTGCTGCCTATTGGGGCAGCTAATCGCACGGGTACCAGGAGGCTTTCGCCGCTAAGACCGGCAGGCAGCAACACTGCCTGGCTGCTCCGGGGGAATTTTAGCCCCCCCTGCAGATACGAACGCTTCGATTGGCTGGGCTGTGTAGCATCTACCATGGAACTCTTGTTGGGACAAAAGTGATCACTATACCCCCTACGTTAATCCTTTGGGGTGTAGATTCCAAAATGGGGTCACTTTTTAACTTCAAAGTAACACAGGTCAGATTTGCAAAAAATGGCCTGGGCATTAAGGTGAAAACAGGCCTGCGGCCCTAAAGGATTAAATGAATCGTAGTGCGGAAAGATCTGCAGCATATGAACAACGGTGCAGCTTTTAGTAGAATTAGGATGCTGAAATGATGCAGATTTGGCGTGGGATATACGGCAAAAGAACCCATTGTGTAATTCTGCGGTCTCAAAGCCTAAATGTTGAGTTGTACATTACTGTAGGCGGGCCCCTAAAGTTAATTCCCTTAGTGGGCCCTAGACACCCCAGTCCGACCCTGGTGCTATCGGAAAGAGTCTTCAGTGCTGCTGGATCAATCCTGACAGAAAAAAGGACCCGTCTGTCGATCCAAAATGTGGATGATCTAACCTTCATTAAAATGAACCACGCATGGGTTTCCAAGGATTCTGTCCCACCGTCCTCTGATGACACATAGGTTGACAGAAAAATGGCTTGCTTTGGTCCTCCTCTTCCTGGGACTTGAACAATTTCTCATTTTGCATCAGCTGAATGTTCAACATCAACATATGCCGCTTTCTAAAACTCCCTAACTGTGCTGCCCCCCCCCCCCCATGGCCGGGGTTACCACCTAGCGCACAAAACCGTGCGAGTGCCGTTGCCCTGGACAGGTGGGTAGGCCGACTCTTGGGCGCGGGCACTGGCACAGGGTCCCTCATAGTGCAATCAGGTGTCTCTGACGGTGGTGGTGCACACCCGCCGTCAGACACACCGCCGTACTATGAGGGGCCCAGTGCCAGTACCGATGCCCACCAGTGGGCCCCCCTTGCTTGAGCAGAGCCCCAGCATTTGCAATGTTTACCTCTCCCTGCTCCTCCGCTGTGTAATCTGGGCCGTCAAATCCATACTGGGCCTGACACCGTCTGAGCCTGCCTCCTGATCTATAGACATATATTTTGAATGTGTACACTATGCTATCCATACATGTTATCCGGTGATACGGTACCCTTTCTCACCTTTGTGCAATCACGTGTAATCCATACTGGGCCTGACACCGTCTGAGCCTGCCTCCTGATCTATAGACATATATTTTGAATGTGTACACTATGCTATCCATACATGTTATCCGGTGATACGGTACCCTTTCTCACCTTTGTGCAATCACGTGTAATCCATACTGGGCCTGACACCGTCTGAGCCTGCCTCCTGATCTATAGACATATATTTTGAATGTGTACACTATGCTATCCATACATGTTATCCGGTGATACGGTACCCTTTCTCACCTTTGTGCAATCACGTGTAATCCATACTGGGCCTGACACCGTCTGAGCCTGCCTCCTGATCTATAGACATATATTTTGAATGTGTACACTATGCTATCCATACATGTTATCCGGGGATACGGTACCCTTTCTCACCTTTGTGCAATCACGTGTAATCCATACTGGGCCTGAGAACGGTTGGCGAGCTGTTAAGCAAGCTACAGCACCTGTGGTTTGCACACGTAAGTTTTTCATTTTTTCAGGAATGACGGTTAGGCCTAATTCCGGAACTGCGGTTGACCTGCACTTACTGGGAAATCATAGTTCGCGGGTAATAATTGTAATCCCAGATCCCCATCACTAACGGTGTTCAGCGGGTTATCTGCACCTGTAAGGCTAGTTTCATATTAGCGCTTTTGAGTGCAGCACCGGCCTGCGCACGGCCGCCTCTAAGCCCCGCCCCTGCCGCGCCTCCGCCGGTAGCTCCGCCTACCGGCGCATGACGCTGCATGTGTCCTGCGTCCCCTATCTTTATCACTGGGGGCGCAGGCCGTGCGCGGTATGCGTTTGGCGGCGCATGCGCCTTTTTGACGGTGCGCCAACCTGCGCCAAACGCAACCTGCTGCAGTTTGGTTGCGCTCGGCGCACGGTCAAAAAGGCGCATGCGCCGCCAAACGCATACTGCGCACGGCCTGCGCCCCCAGTGATAAAGATAGGGGACGCATGCAGCGTCATGCACCGGTAGGCGGAGCTACCGGCGGAGGCGCGGCAGGGGGTGGGGCTTAGCGGCGGCCGTGCGCAGGCCGTCGCTGCGCTCAAAAGCGCTAATGTGAAACTAGCCTAAGCGACAAACGCTGGCCCTTTCAGTGTAGCGCACATGCAGCCACGGACATGTAAGGGCATGACACACCAGTTATTGGCCAATCTCACGTGCCAGAGCCTCGCGTGTCCCTCTAGTAAGCCGGACTTGGACCGCGGGGTATGACGGAGTCTCATTCGTTAACGGAATTAAGCTTGCAATGTGTGCATCTGTTCTGTAGCTGGCATGGTTGAGGTTGCCCGTGTTGAGTCAAATTACGCTGCAGGCTCCACTCCTGGTGGTGCCCTTCTGGACATTCCTTTAAGGTTCAGCTTTGCAACCATACTGCCCACGTAAAACAAACACTTTGCCTTCATGAACGCTGTTTGGAGGGTCGTGACTCGTGGGAATAACGCCGCCCAATCAGTTAACCTGCTAGAGAGATCCTTCGTTGCTCCCAAGTATGACATCACACTCCCTAGGAGGAAGGTAATGCCACTGTGGCGACCGTACTCCTGGGGGGCGACACAAGTGCACTGATGCCCAGCCACTGCTCGATGAATCTGCTGGTACATTGACCCAGACCACTACATTCCCCTCGCACGCTACACGGCCTGAATCTGACCCTGATGAAACTCAGGTTACCCTTCCCATATACTGTTCCATCTTACACGGTGACAAAGAGGTAGCTGCAGATGAAAGTGCAGGTTCGGCCCACCCGCCATCAGACACACCACCGTACTATCAGGGGCCCAGTGCCAGTGCCGTCGCCAACGAGTGGGCCCCCCCTGCTTGCTCAGGATCACAGCACTTGCAAGGTTGAAATACTGTGCAGTGAGATGGAAGATGGGGACGACGAGGAGTCCAGACTAGTACAGGGATTCCCTAGCGAGGAGACTTATTTCATTGTTTTCAATGTTGGGACAGCAATTTTTGGGGAGCACTATACTCTGGAGAATGATAGATGGGGCCCACCATACACTGGAACATTCCAAAGGTGGACATCAGACACTGGAGCAGCATTTACAGGGCCCATTATACACTAGAGCATTAGAAATGGGGCCCATTATGTATGGAGCATTATTTGGGCCCATAAGACAGTGGAGCTTCATCCATGGGGACCAACATATACTGTAGCATTATGTGGAGCTCATCATATACTGTTTCAAACATTATATGGGACCAATAATTCTGTATGGAGAAATAGATGGGCCTCGTCATGAGATATAAAAAGTGAAGTATTTTTCTTTGTAGTATACCACTATTTCTCTGCCGTATCGGAGCAGCATGAGTTGTGGTATTATGTGTTAAAGGGGCGCTTTTTCGCCCAGGGCACATGAAAACCTGGAGCCAGCCCTACCCCCCCACAACTTTAGCCAAATAACCCCCATTTTTCAGTGCGTAACTTGTATTATGAAGTAAATAAAGGGTGACAAGCTTCAGTAATAAGAATTTATGCTTTTGGCATTCAAATGGGCACTGTAGGTGTGTTTCCTGTCCTCCTCTCACTGCCGACTTTTCTTCCCCATTGACTTACATTGGGTTTTCGTGTTTCAGTCGGACCCCCGACTTTTCCCTATAGTCGGCCGATTTCGTTCGACCCGACTTTTGCGAAAGTCGGGTTTCGCGAAACCCAACTCGACCCGAAAAAAGGCAAAGTCGCTCATCTCTAATGAACAACTATCATACCTTGAGATTTTAGCTCTACCCAACCCCCTTTAACAGTAATCTCTTTACATCCAAAAAGGCAAAGACTGACCATTACTGGCAACTACTGTCAGTTCATCAGTTGGGCCACGGGTAAGTTCAGAATCAGCTCAATACCTCTTGTAAAGAATGTACGACGTAGTGGTCACCTGAGAGCCAGTGTCCAGCAAAGCGTTCATGGGGATACCGTCAATCACCACCGGAAGGATTGGTCTCCCTCCAACATACTTAGCTCTCCAGTTCTTTGGGCCTGGGGATCCTATTCCTGGGGGTTGGGCCTCTAACCCCTGGGATTGCTCGTTTAAAGGACAGAATCTTGCAAGATGACCTGCCTTATATCAGCGACAACAGATGCGACGTCCGTCATGGTCATAGCGATTGTTGTTCCTTCCTCGAAGTGGCGGGGTTCTCCTCCTCCAGAGCCATGGGACATCCTCTTGACTGGAAGCAAGCTGGATCTTTTCTTTAGAGGACACTTGCAGAGACTGCACATTTTTAGTAAGCGCAGCCATTCCTTTGGTCAACTCCTGGACCTGAAGACGCAGCTCTTCAGTTGGATCTTTATCCAGAGTCTGTGCATCAGCCTCCACAGGGATGGAAGGGAAAGACGTTGCTTCCTGGTGGTAGGTGATCGCTGGGCGCCTCAGGGGCGCTGGACAGCTGTCAGTGGGTTCCTGCAGAACCCGTATAACCCTGTCCTTAAAATCAGCAAAGTCCAGATCAGGGTCTTGCAGGGTTATGATGCTCAATTGTCCTCTGTGTGTACTGGATAGAAGTCCTTCAATGAACTGCTCCTTTAACAGTTTATCTTCCTCCTTTACACTGTCAGGATGAACTTGCTTAACTGCTCGCAGCGCCTCCTGCAGGTTGAGAGCATAGTCCCTTATACTGTCCTGTGCCTTCTGTTTACAGCCAAAGAACCTCATCTTGATTTCAGCTGCAGTGCCGGTGTCAAAGGTGCTTCTCAGCTTGGCCAGGATCTTTGCAACAGTCTCTTTATCAGTGTCCTGCCTGGCTTTCACCTCTCTCTGTGCTGCACCCGTTAGCTGTCCATTCAGGATATTCACTTTCTCGCTTTCAGACAGAGGGTATACTTTAAACAAACTGCACAGTCTCTCTTTAAATTCACTCAGGGTGTGTGACTCACCCGAGTACTGCGTTTGCCAGGCCGCTCCCGGTATGTAGGGCATAGACAGCGGCATGATGGGGACCACCGCAGCAGGCGCTCCTCCTTGCGGTGCTGCGGGGTTGGCGGCGGCGTCCGCCTCTGCATCACCTTGTCTCTCTTTAAATTCACTCAGGGTGTGTGACTCATCCGAGTACTGAGGTAGCCAGGCCGCTCCCAGTATGTAGGGCATGGACAGCGGCATTATGGGGACCGCTGTGGCGGGCGCTCCTCCTTGCGGTGCTGCGGGATTGGCAACCGCGTCCGCTGCTGCACTGCTGTGTGGCGCGGACATTCTCTTCCCCCCTAGTTAACGTTAGCCAGGGCCGGGGGTTGTATGAGCTCGCCGGCGGCCGCTTCGCAGGCCCGACGCTCTGGGCTGTAGGCCTCAGCTCCTCCCCTTCTCGCGCGCTGTCCTCTCTTCCCGCGCGGCACTTCACTTCTTCGCGCTCTGTGTTAGGCTCCGCCCACGAAGGCCCGCCTCTTTTGGTTCCTGCGCGCGTCAAGCAGTGCGGCAATGGCGGAAATTGGCGCCAATTTCACACTCAGTCTTTTACACCAACACAGTCTATGGCACACAGGACCCGGGGGTACTGGGCTCCGTAATCCTGTTTGTGACGCCAAGTTGGGTCGGTACCGGGCCGGTATCAGTGGGATGTGTCACAGCAGCAGTGACCCAGACTGTGGCCCTGGGTGCCCAAGTAATGGGGAAAATGGGAATGGTGGAATATAGTTAGATGAATAGTTCATGACGCCACCCGTGGCCGTTCGGCAAGGGAGGTGTTAAGCCGACGCTGCATGCAGATCCGCTGGGACTGATGGTATGGTGCAGCAGAGATGTAAAAGCTCCCCACAGGTGAAGCTGTAGTCCCAGGGCAGTGTAGATGTGGTTGGCACGGGGATGTAGCGGTGCCGGAAAGGTAGGAAGCAGACAAGACACAGCGGGGTGTAATTTCTGTACCTTTACTTGATAACCGCAGTCCAGGGTCCTGATTACAGATGGTAACGGAGCAGGCTAGCCTGGAAGCAACTCAGGGATTCTCTCTCAACAGATGGGCTGTGCAGTCTCCTTCCTAGCGCTTACTTAAGGGATCTCCAGTACTGAGTTACACTGAAGTTCCTCCTGTCAGATGTTCCTAAGAACTCTACTTGTACGGCAGACAACTGTAGCCTGTTCCAGGGACTCCTCACTCCTAAGTCCCGGCTCACTATCCGTGTTGCTGTTGTTCCCTCAAGTCTTAGATGGGAGTATTGCATTTACAGCCTTCTACTCCTCTGGTGTCGTAGGACCATCAGTGTCCATCCATACAGCCGTGGAGACCAGGGAGATGAGCTTTTCCTCTCAGCTCTATCTCAGCGCTCCTTCCACACGTCTGCACACTTCACCCTCCGCAGACTAACTCACCACTCCTTCCTCTTGGCCCTCAGCGAGCACTCCTCCCCTTAATTCCGGTTCAGAACTCCCCCTGCTGGCCTGGAGTGGAACTGTGTTGCATGCATAGATTGACTGCGAGAGGGACCCGTCATTGCCTCCAAGCCTGGCATTACCCTCCCTGGAGGAAGGCAAAGCCACTGTGGCGGCCATGCTCCTGATGGAGCCACAGTTGCATGGTATTATGGTGAAGCCTGAAGTTTTTTGGTCCTTCTCTGGCTGATGTGATGATCTGCAATGTGTAAAATAGCCATGATTAATTGAGGAGATAAAACGTCTGCTCCATTTCTTGCTTTGGTTTTTATACAGGCTTTGACAGTCCCTCATGATTGGCTGCACTATAAATGTGATATTATGGTTACATGGTACTATGGTGAAGCCTCAGGCCATGTGGTCCTTCCCTGGCTGATCTAATCTTCTGCAAGGTATAAAATGGCAATTGGCAACTGAGGCAGTAAAACGGCTGCTGCATTTCGTGCTTTGTTTTCTATACAGGCTATGACAGTCCCTCATGATTGACTGCATTATACAATGTGATGTGATGGTTACATGGTAATATGGTGAAGCCTGAAGTCATGTGGTCCTTCTCTGGCTGATCTAATCTTCAGCAATGGCCGGAGCTGAGCCTCCCCCTCCCCTACAGAAGAGGCGTGGGCGGAGGCCAAACATGACGGGGGGTTGGAAGGTGAGGGTGGGGGGAGCGTCTTCGGGGAATGGGAGCGTTGCACATTTAAAAGGGGGTGCAGTGGGCCTTCCTCCCTCTCTGTTCCCGCTCTTACCTGCAGCTTGTCACCAGCCACCATGTCGGCCGTGGATCGGGCCTTGGAGTGTCTCCGGCAGGCATCCATGTCGCAGCCTCCTGGCTGTTTGGCGGCGCAGCTGGCCTCTATCTCGCCTGGGACCACCGTGCAGGCGACACAGCCGGGGAGGAGAGAGCTACGGACCAGAAGGGTGAGGCTTCCCGAGCGGCTCTCCCCTGACTCGGCTCCCCGGGCCTCCCGATGGCGTAGGAGCCCCTCCCGGGACCCTCCAAGCCGGGCGCCACGCGCTCCCCGCAATAGCGGGCCCCGGCTTGGGAGGAATCCGCAAGCCCGGCGAGGCCCTGCGGCTCGCTCTCTGCAGGGGGCGGGGCGGACACGCGCAGGGCGGCGCAGCTCCACACAGGCATCGGGGGGGCTGTGGTGACGGCGCTCCAGCGTCACAGCCTGCTCTCTCCTCCGGTTCGCGGTCGGGCAGCCCCGGGACGGCGGCCTGCCAGGCGGCAGGGCCCAGCACCTCACCCCTCACCGGGAGGGGGACTTTTGGGGGGTCGGGGGACTGCGGCGGGGGGGTGCCCGCACCGTGGTCTGCCTCTCACGCGGGGCGGCATGACAGGAGGTCCTGCAGCAGGGATGCAGCAGCCTGCAGAGCGGCAGGGCCTGTGGCTTCCACCCCATCAGACGGCGGCAGGTGGCGCGCTCTGGGGCCACATGCGTCATCACCGGGGGCCGTTACAGCAGGGTCAGATGGTGGGGGATCCAGGACCCATGACGCGGCGACCCAGGCAGCGTGGTCGCCAGGAGATTGGCTAGCGGGATCCACCCCGGGTTTCGGGTCCTGCACCCCTGATCCTCCGGGAGAGAGTCCTCAGCGTCAGCGCCAGTCCAGCGGCGCCAGCTTCGCTACAAGAACAGGTGGACATTCATCCGCGGATCCTGGTCGTTCGGCTGGAGGGCCCACAGCCCCCTCGCAGCCCGGTGAGTATGCCTCTATGTCTACTGTTTTGTCTTCCTCTTTGGCGGGTGTGGGTTCCCCGGCGGATGGTACTGGGGTTGGAGGGGGTGTAGTTAACATGTTAGGGGACGTGCGGAATTTGTTGTCGCGCTTGGAGCGGGGTTTTCTTGCGACAACTCCGTTGGCGGCTTGGGTGGGCTTATTCAGCACTTGTCGTTTCCTCGTGGGAGGTCGGTCAGTGATGGGATTGATCCGGAGATTTGTTCAGTGGTCTACTCGTCGTTTGATGAGGCTGCTCGGTGGGTGCGGAGCTGTGGTCGGGGGGCGCTTCTGGCTAAGACCGACATTGAAGCTGCGTTTCGCTTATTACCGGTTCATCCGAACAGCATGAGGCTGCTGGGTTGTATTTGGGACGGCAAGTTTTTCGTGGACAGGTGCTTGCCAATGGGTTGCTCATTGTCCTGCGCATATTTTGAGGCATTTAGTTCTTTTCTGGAGTGGTTCGTTCGGGAGGTTTCCGGTTGGGACTCAGTTATCCATTACTTGCGTCTGTGCGTCGGTCCCGCAGATTCATTGCGTTGTCAGAGAATTCTCCAGGCTATTGAATGGGTTGCTGAGCGATTTGGCGTGCCGTTGGCGCCCGGTAAAACAGAGGGCCCCGCTATGTGCCTGCGTTTTCTGGGGATTGTGATTGATACTGTTGCGTGGGAGTTCAGGCTACCTGAGGATAAGTTGGTGGATTTGCGGGCGGAAGTGGTTCGTGCGCGTCGTTTGAAGAAGATATCGTTGCGTGACCTCCAGTCAGTGCTGGGGAAGTTGAATTTTGCGTGTCGGGTGATGCCGATGGGGCGAGTTTTTTCACGTAGGCTGGCCAGCGCTACTGCAGGGATTCAGGCCCCCCATCATTTCATCAGATTGTCGTCGGATCTCAGGGCTGATTTGGCGGTATGGGAGTCTTTTTTGGTCGGCTACAATGGCCGCTCTTTGGTGATGTCAGACGTCGTTGGGAATGATGTCTTGGAATTGTTCACGGATGCTGCTGGCGGTGTAGGCTTCGGTGCTTACTTCAGAGGACAGTGGTGCGCGTCTCGTTGGCCCGATGAGTGGTTCGCGATCGGTTTGGTGCGTAACATTACGTTGTTGGAGATTTTTCCGATCCTTGTGGCCGTTCATTTGTGGGGGTCCGAGTTTCGCGATCGGCGCTTCCGTTTCAATTGTGACAACATGGGCATTGTGAGTGCGATTAACGGTCTTACCGCGTCGTCGCCTCCAGTCGTTCGAGTGTTGCAACAGTTGGTTTTGCTATGCTTGTCCTTGAATGCACATGTGACTGCGTCTCATGTTCCTGGAGCCAAGAACGACATAGCTGACTCTCTCTCTCGTTCGCAGTGGGATCGTTTCCGCTCGTTGGCGCCAGAAGCGGAGGTCGAGGGTTTAGCTTGTCCCGAGGAATTGTGGAACCTGGCTTACGGGCCGCAGAGTCGCTGATCGAAGCTTCCTTGGCGCCTAAAACTTGGGAGGCTTACCAGGCAGTGTGGCGGATGTGGGAGGAAGTTGTTGCAGCTGGTCTGGTCGATGGTTTTGGGCAGGATCAAGAAGGGATGTTGTTGGCCTGGTTGGGGCGCGGCTCCGTCGAGGGTTGGTCGTGTGCAAAAGTTTCTCGCATTTTGGTCAGCCTGTCCTTTGGTTTTCACTTGCGTGGTTGTCAAGATTTGACAAAGACGTTTTTAGTCAAACAGGCGGCGAAGGGTTTTCGTCGGGGCCGAAGCAAGGGGGATTTGAGGAGGCCGGTATCCTTCAATTTATTGGAGCAATTGGATCTCACGCTGGAGTCCGTATGTTCTACGCGTTACGAGGTCTTGTTGTTTCGCTTGGCTTTTTCGTTCGCATTTTTTTGGGGCTTTACGTGTTGGTGAACTTGTTTCTTCCAGTAAGAAATTGGCAGGGGGGTTATTGGCCAGGGATGTTGTATTGACTTCGGGCGGGGTTGAATTTTGGTTGCGACGTTCCAAGACGGATCAGTCGGGAAGAGGTCGCTGGGTGGTGTTGGGGAAGGTGCCTGGTTCTGCAATGTGCCCTGTTCAGTGCTTGAGGAATTTTTGGGACTTGCATCCCAGCTTGTCTGGGTCTCTCTTGTGTCATCTTGACAGCGGTAGTTTGTCCAGATATCAGTTTGGTGCCGTTTTTAAGAAGTCCGTTCGGTGGCTGGGCCTGGATGACTCTCGCTTTGCTCCTCATTCTTTCAGGATAGGGGCGGCGACGGAAGCGGCAGTGGGGGGTTTGGATCCGGCTGCTATATGGCGCATTGGTGGTTGGAAGTCTGACCGATATCGGAGTTACGTTAGGCCTTAGTCGTCATTTGTGTTGTTAGCACTCATCCTTTTTTGTTTCAGGTGTCGAACCTTTGCTGTTTGGATTTTTGGGCACTCCTTCGTTCATTGGGGAGCTTTGAGAGCTGATGTTCGACATGAAGGCAGACAACTGGGCTTCCCCAGGAGCACGGCGGTGGTGCGGTGGCTCGGCTTCTGGGGGATGGAATGGCGGAGGGTTTTACAGGAAATTCACGTGTGTGCCCAGTTGGATCGCGCACCGGACATTCTTGTTCTTCATGTGGGGGGCAATGATTTGGCGGTGAGGCCTTTTCGGGAACTTATAAAGGACATCAAGCAGGATTGTTTGCGGTTGTGTTTGTTATATCGGGGGGGTCACCATTGTGTGGTCCGAAATAGTTCCACGCAGGAGGTGGCGTTCCATGAGGTCCCTGGTAAAGGTCAACAAGGCCAGGATTAAAGTTAACAGGGCGGTGTCTTCCTTTGTGGTAAGAAACGGGGGTGTGGCTGTGCGTCACTTTGATCTTGAAAGGGGTGAAGGTGATTTTTGGTTGGCGGATGGGGTCCATTTGAACGGGGTCGGCTCCGATATTTGGACTCTTGGTCTTCAGGAAGGCATTGAGCGGGCCATTGCTTGGCGTGTTCGGGGGGTCTCGGGCCCTTGAGGTGTTCAAGGTCCCTCGTTGTGGCGGTTTTTGAAAGGGGGGGGAGTCCTTGGAGTCGTTTGGAAATTTGGTTTTTGGAGATTCACTGTATAGGGTCTCCTCTGTTTATAAGTTGGTGGTGGTGATCTGGTGAAAGGTGGATGGGGAGTTCCGTAAAGAGTGCGGATCCCCTAGTTGCCTAGTGGACAGACGTGTCGGTGGTTGGTGCTCCCGAGCCTGTGGGGTAACGGCTGGGAGTAATATGTGGGGTTCTGTCCACAGCATTTTGGGGTCGATTCACCTAGATCTTGTGGCTTCAAGGACTCCTCCGGGGTCAAGTTACTGTATCTATGTTATTTATAATACTTTATTGTTAATGTTGTTTGTTTAATAAAAGGCTGCTGTGGCCGTATAAATTCCAAAAGAAACCTTTGGCCTTTGGTTTTATGTTGCGGCGTATGGGATTAATTTGTGTTTGGGTGGGGGGTGCGGGGTTGTGGGTGGGTCCCGCCTCCCCCGGCTGGGAGCAACTTGACAATACCAACGTCATGCAATGTATAAAATGGCAATGGACAATTGATGGGATTCATGCTAATGTGATCGCAAATTGTTAAAATTTGTCAAGTTCAATTAATTCCCAAAAAATCAATGCCAACTTGTTTCTCATCAAGTTGATTCACTCATTTCCATTTAATTGGTTTGATTGAATAAAAAAACATGTTTTATGCGATAAAAATCATTTTTGTGTCACCACATTCTGAGATCCAGGTTTATTTTTCTTAGTCCATAGTTGTTAAGCACCTTAAATGTCTCAACTAGTTTTGGTGTAGTGGTACCTCCATTCCATTTTTCCTGTACCTGGCTGTAAGGTAACTCGCTACAGCAGAAATTCGGCCACATTATTTTTCTGTAATAGACAGCTAGGAGCACAAAGGTTCATCTACCATGAAGGATTATCACAAACAAAAGATCATAATCACACTCATTTCACGTTAATCTTCAGAGTTAACAGGCTGCCGATTACCTCGATGAACAATGAATGATTTCAATAAGATTTTTTTTTTTTGGGGGGGGGTGCGAGTTTTATGATCAGAGAAGATTTAATTTTTAATTTTTGTTTTCATTCCCATTTAATTCTAATTTACTTTTCTAGAAAAGTGTGAGATCACAGAAACAGATAATAATTGTATCTCAGGACACAGCTGTGCCCTTTATTGTGTCAGATATTTAATATGGACATTGATCCTTCAAAATACATTGACCCGAATTGGGATCTCGGACAAATCCACTGTCACAAAAGCAGTTCTGAGTTCTCTTTTCAAGACACGGCTGCTTGGGAGCTTCACAGATTTCATCACAATATCCATTTCTGAGAGTACTGTGCGGTAAGCAATAAAGACCTGTAGAGTTAGAAAAAGGGTCAAATTTGCCATCACAAGTTTTGAGAAAAGAGGAAACTAAAAAAGTTGCAAAATAAGCACTGCAAAGATTTCTACTTTACAGTCTTTGTGACTTTTTTTTTATAATTTCAACTTCATTTCTTTTGTTTGTTTATTCTTACACCGTATGAGCTACTCTTCACAATTTTCCTACAATAATTTTCTGTCATGATCCATGCTAGATCAGGACTGATATAAAGCACAGGTAAACTTTTTTTTCTGTGCTTAGGTTTGATTTTTGCCCCCAGTGGCCATTAGGATTATCGCACTGTGGTGTCTTTTGTTCTAAATTTGCTCCCCAGTGGTGGTGAGCGTCATTGCACTCTGTTTCTTTAGTTAATTGCACATGTTTATAATGCAGGTGTGATTGCTGGCTCTGCTATAAAAGAGTCACAGGTGTTGCAATCACCGTTGGTGATAGTATTCATTTCAACCATCCTTGGTGGAGAAAGGAGCTGGAGAACGTTCCTTGCAGCACTGGCTTAGCCCTGGTGTGGAAGGAGTCATAGGGGATTTCCTTGCAGCTCTGACAGAGCTTGGTGGCAGCGTTTCAGGAGGAGAGCTGTATTCTGGTGGTGGACTCTGTTGCCAGGAGCAAGTGCAACAGAGTAAAGCTAAGTGGTGTTTCCCTGTTTGTGTTTTCTCTTCGTGTGTATTAGTACAGCGGTGGGTCCAGTGTCTGTGCCACCCAGCTCCCTAGCAAGGGATAGGTGTAGGGTGTGCTAGGGTGACAGGTATCCTGAGCGGCACCAGGTGCAGAACCAGCATAGGGAACGTCAGGAGTGTTAGGGACACTGACTCAGGGGAGTGCAGGAGGTCTCCACGTCCCCTTTCCCTATCGCAGGGCCCACCATTGTAACTGTTTTCCCTTCCCCTTGTCTTGTTGTTTTAGTTACTGGCCTGCGGGCCGTGTCACACAGGACTGTACCACGTGCCGCGTCTTGTTGTTTATAGTTACCGGCCTGCGAGTCGCGTCACACAGGATGGGTCCACGTGACATTTTCCAGTTAAATAAAAACATATCTTCCCTATTGTGCTTCAGCATAAAATTTGGTTTATGGAGACAACCAATATTGTTGAGGTGTTTATACCCTTATGCATGTTCAATATAACTGTGTTTCTGTAGAGATAAAAATATGTTGTATGGCTGGATAAGTCCTGGTTAGAGATAATGTGTCACCGAGGTGCCTAGCCTCAATGATTTGAAACCCAGAGAGCACATATAGTGCTGAGAGATTCCTTAATGGGCACGGATTTTAGGGCCAGGTTTTAGGAATGACTGCAAGAGCTAGGTGGGACTGGCCATTCCCTTTCCTCTAGTTCCAGGCCTTTCAATGGAAGATTGAAAGTAACCCATCTGCATTCAGAAACTCAATGGGGCTATGGAGAACACCATTGAAAGTCAACTCAAGACAACTAGCACAAGTGACCATCAAATGCAGCATATACCAAGGTGATGAACTGTCCCCATTGCTGTTCTGCCTAGGCTTGAACCCCCTCAGTCAGATAATTACAGAGTATGGCTATTGATACAAGTTCAAGAGTGGAAGCACCATCAGCCACCTCCTCTACATGGATGACCTCAAGCTGTATGCGAAAAACAAACTAGACATCAATTCACTGATCCACCTGACGAGGATCTACAGTGAAGACATCGGGATGTCCTACGGACTGGAGAAGTGCGGCCAGTTGGTAATAAAGAGAGGCAAGATAGTCAAGACCTATGGAGTGGAATTACCAGCAGGGCACATAGCAGATATACACACATGCTACAAGTACCTCAGCATCCCATAGGGATACGGTAACCACGATGAGGAGGCAAGGAAAGCAGCAACATCCAAATACCATCAAAGGGTAAGACAGGTCTTGAAGAGCTAGTTCATTGGGAAGAATAAAATTTGCGCCATCAATACATATGCCCTACCAGTTATCAGATACCCTGCCGGCATAGTGTGCTGGCCAAAAGAAGAGATGGAAGCTGCAGATGTGAAGACACAAATGCTCCTCACAATGCATGGAGGTCTCCGCTCTAAGTTTAGCACCCAAAGATTGTATACCACCAGAATGGAGGGTGGTCATGGCTTGATAAGCATCCAATCCACCATCACGGATGAAACAAGGTGTATCCAGGAATACATTTGAAAAATGGCACCAAAAGATGAGATGCAGCAGCAACAACAGATCTGGAAGGAGGAACAGGAACATGACGCGCCATGGCAAGACAAGACGCTGCATAGGATGTACCATCAACAGATAATGGAGGTGGCTGACACAGAAAAACCCTAGCAATGGCTGGAGAAAGCTGGACTCTGAGACAGCACAGAGGCATTAATCATAGCGGCACAAGAGCAAGCACTAAGGACAAGATCCATAGAAGCAGGAATCTACCACAAAAGACAAGACTCAAGGTGCAGACTATGCAACGAAACCTCAGAAACCATCCAACACATAGTGGCAGGATGCAAAATGCAAACAGGAACAGCGTATACTGAACGCCACAACCACATAGCAGGAATTGTATGCAGGAACATCTGCACAGCATATGGGCTAAGTCCCCCTAAGTCCAGGTGGGAGACCCCAGTAAAAGTGGTGAAGAATGAAAGGGCTAAAATCCTGTGGGACTTCAAGATCCAGACGGATAAGCAGGTGAGGGCTAACCAACTAGACATTGTCATAGTAGACAAGGATCAGAAGACAGCAATGATAATAGATGTGGCAGTGCCAAGTGACAGCAACATCAGAAAGAAGGAATATGAGTAGCTGGAGAAATACCATGGCCTCAAAGGAGAACTCGAGAAGATGTGGAAGGTGAAGGCAGCAGTGATTCCAGTGGTGATAGGAGCACTTGGAGCAGTGACCCCCTAAGTTGGAAGAATGACTACCACAGATCCCAAGAGCAACATCTGAGCTCTCTGTCCAGAAAAGCGCAATGCTGAGAACAACTAAGATCCTGTGCAGAAACCTCAAACTCCCAGGCCTCTGGTAGATGACCTGAGGATGAGAAAGGACAGCAAAGCCCAACCCCATTGGGGGTAAGAAGGAAGTTTTTTTTTACATTTATATGTGTGTGTATGTATGTAAAGCATATATTCTATGTGTCTATGTACATGTGTGTGTATATACATATTTGTAAGGAGTGCATGTAAGTGAGCATGGTGTATATCTGTGTGTATCTATATACGTATATTTATTTAGGTCTGTGTGTGCAGTATGCAGTGTATGTGCATGGTATGTGTGTTCCCCAAGTTCATGCATTATTTCCTGAATAAATTCTCCTTACCTGAACATATTGGTGGTCTCTGGCTCAGACATGGCAGAACTGTGGAAATGCAAAAGTTACAGATTAGGGTTTTTTTTTTTTTTTTTGTTTTACTTTTTTCATGCTCACTGTCACCCAGCTGAGGTCACTGATATTTTCTAAGTTACTCATAAACTTTTTGGATCACAGTATGAAAATAGAAGACATCCATATAAAGGGACAATTCAATTGTTGGTGGTGTCATAATCTGCACCAAAGACTCGAGTTTGTAAAGTGGGGCACATGTTTAATATATTACACAATCTAGAAATAAATGCCAGTATTAGAATATAAATTGTTAGCTCAAAATTGGCTTCTTCCCTTAAAATTAATGTCTGACCCTTTAACAAGCCTTGGAATATCAAGGGACATTATCTAAGTCCATCATCCACCTGCAGACATCTCTTCAGGGGTGTTACTCCTCCTTAGTACAAAGCATTGTTTTGCAGTAAAAATGAGGCACCACTTGATTTGTTGATACTATGTAATGAGATGTCTATGCTATATGTGCCAATTTGTGGACACCAAGTAGTTGTTATACATTCATGGCCAAAAGTGTTAGCATCCTTGAAATTGTTCAAGAAAATGAAGTATTTCCCATAAAATTATTGCAATGACACATGTTTTGTTATACTCAAGTTTATTTCCTTTGTGTGTATTGGAGCAGCACAAAAACAGAGAAAAAAAGGCAAGTTGAACATAATTTCTCACAAAATCACAAAAATGATCCAGACAAAATTGTTAGCACCTTTCTTAAATTGTAGGTAAATAACTTTGTTTTAAGCATGTGATACCCATTGAAACTCACCTGTGGCAAGTAACAGGTATGGCCAATATGAAAATCACACCTGAAACCAGATAAAATGGGGAGAAGTTGACTCAATGTTTCCATTGTGTGTCTATGTGTGCCACACTAAGCATTGAGAACATAAAGAGGAGAAGAGAACTGTCTTAAAACTTGAGAATGAATATTGTTGAAAAATATCAACAATCTCAAGTTTACAAGTCCATCACCAGAGATCTTGATGTTCCTTTTTCCATGGTGCACAAAATAATCAAGAAGCTTATAACCCATGGCACTGTAGCTAATCTCCCTGGACGTGGACGTCAGATAACAATTGATGAAAGGTTACAACGCAGGATAGTCTGAATTTTGGATAAGCAGGTCCAACTAAGTTCCAAAGAAATGCAAGTTCTGCAGACTCATGGGGCATCAGTGTCAGCACAAACTATCTGTCCACATGTGAATTAAATGAAACGCTATACCAGGAGATCCTGGAGGACCCTACTACTGACACAGACATT
The DNA here is from genome assembly GCF_039654945.1 of Dendrobates tinctorius. Taxonomy (NCBI): domain Eukaryota; kingdom Metazoa; phylum Chordata; class Amphibia; order Anura; family Dendrobatidae; genus Dendrobates; species Dendrobates tinctorius. The sequence goes on along the minus strand of NW_027361696.1, from coordinate 27,669,398 downwards.
AAAAAGCTAGAATGAAGTTTGCCAAAATGTACGTGAGTAAGCCAAAATCCTTATGGGAAAGTATCTTGTGAACAGATGAGAAGAAAATACAGGTTTTTGGTAAATCACAGCATTATACTGTTTACAAAAGCAGAATGAGGAATACAAATAAAAAAACACAGTACATACAGTCAAATATGGTGGAGGTTCACAGATGTTTTGGGGTTGCTTTGCTGCTTCTGGCACTGGGGACCTTGACTGTGTGTAAGGCATGATGAAATCTGAAGATTAACAAAGGATTTTAGGTGGCACGCTTATGGGGGCGTGGCCTGGCTGAGGATGAGAGCAGACATAGGGAGGAAGCGCTCTGGGAACTATAGCTTATCCTTAACTCCACTGGGCCATAACAGCGTTGATTTACAGCCTCATAACTTCCAAGATTATCCTGCTTGCATTGGTACCCACAGAAGACGGTTTTGTGGACGGAGGAGCAAATAAAAAGTCAAAGGTGGCAGCGGCGGGAAAACCAGAAGCCTTCCAAGCTGGCGCTGCAGAGTCTACTACAGGTATCCAAGCAGGCAGGGCTGCAGCCTTACATGCAGTGGAGAGGCTGGCAGAGTAGCCAGGGGATCAGAGAAGAGCTTCCAGGCCCCATATAAACAGCTGCAGGAGAAATCTGACTCCACTCAGGTTAACTCCTAAGATGCCATTAGAGAGAATGGGGGGAGTAGTGCTAGCTCCCATCCACTGCATACCTGTACACAGGACAATCCTGCAATCTCAGCCACATTCCAACAGAGTACAGAGCCTACACTGGAGGACATCCTAACTGCCGCAAATCATTATGGCACTGCCATGTCATCCATCAGTACTCAAATAGGTCAAATTAAAGAGGAAATCTCTGGCATGAGGCAGGGCCTCCAGGAAGTTAATGATCGCATGGCAGCATCAGAAGGGAGGATTACTGACCTTGAGGATAAAGTACCACAGATATCGCAAGTTTCCCTCAGACACGAGCAGCAGCTGTCAGCTCTGTTGATGACTTGGAAAACAGACTAAGAAGAAATAATGTAAGAGTTATTGGAGTGCCGGAGATAACAGAAGGAACTAATCCCACTGAATTCTTTGAGAAATGGATTCACCAAATTTTTGATGCTGAGGTCCTGTCCCCACTTTATGCTGTGGAACGAGCCCATAGGGTTCCTACCAGACCCCTTCCACCGGGAGCTCCCCCAAGGCCAGTTTTAATGAAATTACTCCACTACAAAGACCTGTGGGCGGCCAGAAATAAAGATTCTATAATGGTAGATGGCCACAGAATATCATTTTTTCCTGATTACTCCGTTGAAATATCCAAATGGAGAGCTCAATTTACGAATGTGAAAAGGCGCCTGAGGAACCTCCAAGTTTCATACTCTATTCTGTATCCGGCTAGGCTCAGAGTCGTAGCTTGGAATGAAACATTCTGTTTTGAAAATCGTAAAGATGCTTCACATCGGCTGGACACGAATCAGCAACGGCTTAGACAAGAACAGCGATGCTGAAATATATTTGTTATGGCATGTGTCATCTAGGATCATTAGTTCGGCCATCGTCACTATAACATAACCACTATGACCCAGTGGATTGTCCACTTTGTTATCCATTATTCAGTCCCGGTGGATCTCTTTAAATTTCATATTACTTCATTTTCCGTTTTCAGAGCTGTAGGCTTGGCTTCATTCTTCGGCTTCAGGATGAACTGGTGCTCTTACATTGACTTTTTTGTCATGTTGCGGTTGCAGTTTGCAGGGTGGGTAAGGGTGGGAAGGGGTATGGTAGTGGCTGTTCTAACTGAGGTTTTTCTTTTTCATAACTTTTATGTGCTGCTGATCTTAGTGCTGCTCTCAGATGCCAGAACAGGTGGAATCCACCTGATAGTCATATTTGTTTATTCCATTTATCTGTCTCACTGTAATGATGGGTAAAGTCAACTTTCTTTTATGGAATGTTCGCGGTCTGGGGGATGCTACTAAAAGGGTGGCAGTTATGGATTATATTAGACCCCATTTTCCTGCAATAGTGTGCCTACAGGAGACTCATCTGGAACAAGATAAAATATCATTCTTGACTCGTGCATGGATGAGCTCTGGATATCACTCAACATATTCGGGTTATTCTAGAGGAGTCAGTATTTTGGTCCATAGGTCTATCCCTTTTATATTGATTGCATCTACAATAAATCAAGACGGTAGATATGTATGTATTCACTGTAAAGTTTTTAATACGGAATTGTTATTGATAATAGTACATATTCCTCCCCCTTTTAATAATACTGTCATGAATATTATAGCTGGTATTATTGGAAGGACCCCAGGGGTTCCGGTGATGTGCATGGGGGATTTTAATAACATCGTTCACCCATATCTGGATAAGCACAATGCGGATGCAAGCCTACAACATCACCCTATTTCTAGATTTGGGGAGATGGTGGCAGAGCTCTCATTGTTAGATCTGTGGAGAGTCAAAGCAGTTCTCGTGCTATTCTAAAACGCATAATACTCTATCTAGAATAGACTTGGTCCTGGGTTCGGAAGAAATATTGCACATGATGGACATAATTGCATACTTACCCAGAATACTATCTGATCACTCTCCCATACTAACTAGTCTTAACCTCCTACCAGGTTTGAGTCTTTCTCATAATTTGTGGTCATTCAACCCTTTTTGGTTACAGATTGTAGACATAGAGCCGACCTCGCTTGCCCTCAAACATTATTTTCGTGAAAATGATACTGGTGAAGTATCGCTTAATATGATATGGGATGCTATGAAAGCCTGTTTGAGGGGGACTTTAGTTCAGGGGGTCAGCAGGTCCAAGACTAAATCTATTCAGTTTGGAGTATTTCTTAGGGAACGTGTCCAGGCGGCAGAGCATAAATACATATCTACAGGGAAATTACGAGATTTGTTGGAGTGGAAGTGTGGCGCCCCCAGGAGTATGGTCGCCACAGTGGCATTACCTTCCTCCTAGGGAGTGTGATGTCATGCTTGGAAGCAATGAAGGGTCTCTCTATCAGTTAAATACAACACACAGCACAGTTCCCACTCCGGGCCAGCAGAGCGAGCTCTGAACCAAAACTGGGAGAAGGGCTGCTCTCTGGAGGCCAGGAAGGGGAAATTAGTTAGTTCGTGTGAGGAGGGAAACGTGTGTGGACGTGAGGAGAGGAGCTGGAAGATTGAGCAGAGTTCGGGCTCACTTCTAGCTGTAGCGCATGATCTGGAGTCCGGTCTCCAAGGTTGTATGGATACTGATGTTCCTGCAGCAGAAACCAGAGGATTAGGAAGCTGTAAATGCTCTGTTTCCACATAAGACTCGGAGGCACAACAGCAACGTGTGAGCCAGAAGAAGAAGGCTACAGCTGTCTGCTATACGAGGGAGTTCCAAAAGAGAGCAAGCAAGAGGAACTTCAGTGTAACTCAGTACTGTATGTACCTCAAATAAGCGCTAGAAAGGAGACTACACAACCCATCTGCATAGAGAGATTCCTAAGTTGCTTCCAGGCTGGACAGCCTCTGTTCCATCTGTAATCTGGATCCTGGACTGCACTTGCACAGCAAAGTAAAGGTAAAGGAAATTGCACCCTATTGTGTCATTGCCTTCTTCCTGCAACCCCTTCAGCACTGCTACATCTCTGTGCCCAACACTGCACCCTAATCCTGAACACGTACTTCTACTGCCCTGGGACTACAGCTCTACCTGTGGGGAGCTATTACATCTTGCTGCCTTATACCACCTGTCCCAGAGGATCTGCCTGCAGCGTCGGCTTAACCCCTTCATTGCCGAGCACCACAGGTGGCGTCACGTATCATCCACTTATAAACTTTAATCAGCCATGCTTCACCCCTTTTACATGGACTCCCAGGGCCACGGACCGGGTCACTGCTACTGTGACACTTCCCTCTGAGATACCGGCCTGTTACTGAGTACCCCACTGCTCTGGCAGGCGACCCATTTTGGCATCACAAACAGGATTTATGGAGCCCGGTGCCCCCGGGTCCTGTGTGCCAGAGACTGTGTTGTGTGCCATAGACTATTTGCGCAATTGCCACCATTACCCCGCTGCTTGGCGCACGCGGGAAGCCAAAGAAGCGGGCCGTCGTGGGTGGAGCCAGACTAAAAGCACAAAAAAGTGAAGTGCTGCGTGGGAAGAGGCCAGCGCGCGGGAAGTGAGGGGCAGAGGCCTGTGTCACCCAATCAACCAGCCTGCAGAGTGGCAGCCGGTAAGCCAGCGCAACCCAGGGCCTGGCCAAACATTAACTAGGGGGGAGGAGAATGTCTGAGACAAGAGCAGATGCAGCGGTGGACGCCACCCCCCACAGCACTGCAAGATGCAGGGGCCAGCGAAGATGTGGCTCCAATGGCACCGCAGAATCCAGCAGCCAGCGCTGCCTTCAGAGCACCGCAAGAATCAGTGCCCACCGCAGCAGTCCCCATAATGCCGCTGTCCATGCCCTATATACCAGGAGCGGCCTGATTACCGCAGTACTCAAGGGAGTCACATACTCTGAGTGAATTTAAAGAGAGACTGTGCAGTTTGTTTGAGGTGTATCCTCTGTCTGAAAACCAAAAAGTGAACATCCTTATTGGGCAGCTAACTGGTGCGGCACAAAGGGAAGTAAAAGCCTGGCAGGACACTGACGAAGAGACTGTTAAAAAGATCCTGGCTAAGCTAAGAAGCACCTTTGATGCCCGCACTGCAGCTGAAATAAAAATGAGATTCTTTGGGTGTAGGCAGAGAGTGCAGGACAGTGCTATGCTCTTAACCTGCAGGAGGTGCTGCGAGCCATAAAGCAGATTGACCCTGACAGTGTGAAAGATAGAGACAGACTGTTAAAGGAGCAGTTTATTGAAGGACTCCTATCCAGTACCCACAGAGCACAGCTGCGCATCATAGCCCTACAAAACCCTGACCTAGACTTTGCAAACTTCAAAGACAGGGCTATCCGGGTACTGCATGAACCAAATGTCAGCATTCCAGTGCCCCCTAGGCGCCCAGCGATCACATACCACCAAGAAGCAGCATCTTTCTCTCCCAGCCCTGTGGGGGCTGATGCACAGACTCTGGATAATGATCCATCTACAGAACTGCGCCTTCAGGTCCAAGAGCTTGCCAAAAGTATGGCTGCACTTGCCAAAACTGTGCAGTCCATGCAGGTGTCCTCAAAGGAGAAGATCCAGCTGGCCTCCAGTCCAGAGGATGTCCTGTGGCTACGGAAGAAGAGGATCCCGCCACGCCGAGGGAGAGACAACGATCGCTATGACCATAATGGACGTCCCATCTGTCGTCGCTGCTGCAAGGCAGGCCACATCTCAAGATTCTGTCATTTAAACGAGCAATGATGACCTTAGGTACTAATGTGATTGAAAATTGTCTTGCCGAGGTTATTGCTTTGTTGCAACAGGTGGCTGAGACTGCTGGTTCCAGTGAACAACGAGTCGTGCAGAAGGAGATCAAGGCCCTGATGCAAAGACAGCAAGTAGAACTGTCTGGCGGAGAAATTGGCAGCGTCAGAGTGAGTGATCCTTTCTCCATTGTGATACCCCCCAGATGTGAAATGTTAATTTGGTGTCGGGCAGCCATAGACCTCAGAGGAAAAGATTACCAAGCATTGGTAGAGCCAGTGTACTCTGATAGCCGGCCCACTGTCCTGACAGCCAGAGGGGTAGTCGATGTCCGCAAAGGGAGAGTGCCTGTACGTCTCTTGAATTGTGGGGAAGAGGAGGCCACAATACCTCGGTATGCCACAGTTGCTAAGCTGCTTACCGTCAGTAACAACGCAATATGTGATGCAGAGCCCTTGGTCTCATCCAACCAGGTGGAGGACAAAGGCTCTGTAAAGCAGCTGGAGGAGTAGTGTCAGCAGCTGCAGGTGGGAACTGACTCCACCCCTTCATACCAAAAGAGTGGGGTTTACCGAGTGACTCATGAGTATGAGCGGGTATTCAGTAAACACCCTCTAGACTTTGGGAAGGCAAAAGGGGTTCAACACCATATCCCCACTGGAGATCATCCACCCATTAAAGAAAGGTACCGGCCTATACCCCCAACACAATATCAACGTGCCAAAAGTATGCTGCGGAAAATGAAGGAGGCTGGGGTGATCAGAGACAGTTGTAGCCCCTGGGCAGCTCCAATAGTCTTTGTGAAAAAGAAAGACGGTACCATGAGAATGTGTGTTGATTGTTGATTACAGCAAAATTAACAGCATTACACATAAGGATGCCTACCCATTAACCGGAATTGAAGAGTCATTAGCTGCACTTAAAACTGCTAACTATTTTTCCACCTTAGATCTCACTAGTGGATATTGGCAGGTTCGCGTGGCAGAGGCAGACAAGGAGAAAACAGCGTTTACCACACCAATGGGTCTCTGCGAGTTCAACTACATGCCGTTCGGGCCCTGCACCGCCCCAGGGACATTTCATTGGCTAATAGAGTGCTGTCTTGGACACAAGAACTTTGAGACAGTCCTGCTGTACCTTGATGATGTCATTGTTTTCTCCAAGACTTATGAAGACCATCTGAAACACCTGGCTGAGGTGTTTGAAGCATTGTCCAACTTTAGCCTGAAGGTGAAGCCATCCAAATGCCACCTCCTGAAGCCCAAGGTACAGTACCTCAGTCATGTGGTGAGTGCAGAAGAAGTGGCACCAGATCCTGACAAAGTCACTGTCATCCGAGACTGGCAGAATCCCAGCAACCTCCATGAAGTGCGTCAATTCCTCAGGTTGGTAGGCTACTACCGAAGGTTCATCAAAGGCTTCACTGAGATAGCCACGCCTATGCAAAATCTTCTGGTGGGCCAGCCCAAGAAAGCAAGGAAGAAGAGTCCTACATTTGAATGGAATGAGGAATTGGAGAGGTCCTTCACTCGACTGAAGATGGCTCTCACAGGAGATGAAGTGCTGGCCTACCCAGATTATGACCAATCATTTGTTTTGTATACTGATGCCAGCAACGTGGGACTGGGAGCAGTACTGTCACAGGTACAGAATGGCAAAGAAAGAGTGATCTCCTACACCAGCAAGAAGCTTTGTCCCACTAAAAGGAACCCTGACAACTACAGTTCCTTCAAACTGGAGTTCCTCACCATAGTCTGGGCTGTGACTGAACGATTCAAGCATTACCTAGCTTCAGCCAAGTTTACCGTCTTCACGGACAACAACCCGTTGACTCACTTGGAGACTGCAAAGCTAGGCGCACTGGAGCAGCAATGGATGGCCCGGCTGTCTAACTATGAATTTACCATCAAGTACCGAGCGGGGCACAAGAATGCCAATGCTGATGCGCTGTCCAGAATGCCCAATCTGCCAGATGCAGGAGAAGACCATGAGGCACTCGAAGAAATAGTATTACCTGCCTTCCACCGGCCAATTGCGGCCCAACGTGCCCAAGGAGTGAGAAACAGATGATCTATCATGAAAGAGGCCACCCTAAATCCATTGCCTCATCATGACTGGGCAGAAACCCAGGATGGCGACCCCGCAGTCCGCCTGGTAAAGGAGCTACTGTCACAAGCTGACTCACGCCCAGATCCAGATGCTCCTGAAGAAACCCAGCAGTTGTGGAAGGAAAGAGGCAGGCTTTTCATCTATGAGGGAAAGCTGTGTAGGAGGAGTATCAATGCCCGCACTCATGAGTTGGTCTGGCAAGTGGTAGTCCCAAAGAGAGAGGCATCAATGGTCTTGGAGGCATACCACAATAGAGCTGGACACTTCGGATGGAAGAAGTTGGAGTCCTTGCTCCGGGAGAGATTCTACTGGGCTGGTATGAGGAAGGCCAATGAAAATTGGTGCCGGGAGTCCACTGTGGACAATGCAACCTGCGCAGGAAGGACCGTAACAGCCAGCGAGCTCCTTTGCAGCCAATAATAACCAAACAACCACTTGAGTTGGTCGCCCTGGACCATGTGAAGCTGGTTCCAAGCCATTCAGGCTACGTTTATGCTCTTACCATCGTTGACCACTACTCGAGATTCCTGGTAGTCGTGCCTGTCAAGGATCAAAGCGAGTGCTTACAGATCAAGGTCCAGCCTTTGAGGCGGAAGTGTTCCAGGAATTCTGTAACTTGTACGGTTGTACCATCCACAGACCAATGGCATGTGTGAAAAGATGAATCAGGTGGTGATCGATCTACTGAAGACCTTGCCTTTGGAGGAGAGGAATATGGCCAGAGAAGTTGCCAGATCTGGTAGACCTCAACAATCACATTCCTGTGAATTCCACCAACTGCACTCCAGCCTACCTAATGAGAGCGAGGCCTGGCAAGCTGCCTATTGATTTGGATATGGGAGTCCTAACACCTGAAGTGACATCACCAGATGCTGACTGGGATACAGAGCGGCAGCAACAGTACCGTAGAGTACAAGAGTGCGTAGAAAAGAGTCTAGCTCAGGCGACACAAAAACAAGAAAAGAACTACAATCAACATGCACCAGCAGTCCCCTTGTCACCAGGAGAACAAGTCCTAAAGAGGAAAAGGAGGATGCATAAATTGGATGACCGGAGGAATAGGAAGCTGTAAATGCTCTGTTCCCACATAAGACTCAGAGGCACAACAGCAACGTGTGAGCCAGAAGAAGAAGGCTACAGCTGTCTGCCATACTGAGAAATACACAAACAACAATGGAGCCTATAACCCATAACCACAAAGCTGCATATTTTCATTAGATATAAAGATATTTTATTAAATACAAAAAGGACTACAATTATTTACTTCATGTGATAACCATAAACAGAGAGCAGATGGTAAAAATCCAGATGCACCGGTAAAACTACAACGCACTGTGACATGGTCCAGCAAAAAACACCACCCTATAAAACATACAGTCATATGTTAAAGTTTGGGCACCCCTATTAATGTTAACCTTTTTTCTTTATAACAATTTTGGCTTTTGCAACAGCTATTTCAGTTTCATATATCTAATAACTGATGGACTCAGTTATATTTCTGGATTCAAATGAGGTTTATTGTACTAACAGAAAATGTGCAATCTGCATTTAAACAAAATTTGACCGCAAAAGTATGGGCACCTCAACATAAAAGTGACATTAATATTTTGTAGATCCTCCTTTTGCAAAAATAACAGCCTCTAGTCACTTCCTGTAGCTATTAATGAGTTCCTGGATGAAGGTATTTGTGACCATTCCTGTTTACAAAACAATTCCAGTTCAGTTAAGTTTGATTGTCGCCGAGCATGGACAGCCCGCTTCAAATCATCCCACAGATGTTCAATGATATTCATGTCTGGAGACTGGGATGGCCATTCCAGAACATTGTAATTGTTCCTCTGCATGAATGCCTGAGTAGATTTGGAGCGGTGTTTTGGATCATTGTCTTGCTGAAATATCCATCCCCTGCGTAACTTCAACTTCGTCACTGATTCTTGCACATTATTGTCAAGAATCTGCTGATACTGAGTTGAATCCATGCGACCCTCAACTTTAACAAGATTCCCGGTGCCGGCATTGGCCACACAGCCCCAAAGCATGATGGAACCTCCACCAAATTTTACTGTGGGTAGCAAGTGTTTTTCTTGGAATGCTGTGTTTTTTAGCCTCCATGCATAACGCCTTTTTGTATGACCAAACAACTCTATCTTTGTTTCATCAGTTCACAGGACCTTCTTCCAAAATGTAACTGGCTTGTCCAAATGTGCTTTTGCATACCTCAGGCGACTCTGTTTGTGGCGTGCTTGCAGAAACGGCTTCTTTCGCATCACTCTCCCATACAGCTTCTCCTTGTGCAAAGTGCGCTGTATTGTTGACCGATGCACAGTGACACCATCTGCAGCAAGATGATGCTGCAGGTCTTTGGAGGTGGTCTGTGGATTGTCCTTGACTGTTCTCACCATTCTTCTTCTCTGCATTTCTGATATTTTTCTTGGCCTGCCACTTCTGGGCTTAACAAGAACTGTACCTGTGTTCTTCCATTTCCTTACTATGTTCCTCACAGTGGAAACTGACAGGTTAAATCTCTGAGACAACTTTTTGTATCCTTCCCCTGAAAAGCTATGTTGAATAATCTTTGTTTTCAGATCATTTGAGAGTTGTTTTGAGGAAGTGGCCACTTTAAATACCTTTTCTCATGATTTGATATACCTGGCTATGAAGTTCAAAGCTCAATGAGGTTACAAAACCAATTTAGTGCTTCAGGAAGTCAGTAAAAAGTCGTTAGGAGTGTTCAAATCAAGAAAATGATAAGTGTGCCCATACTTTTGCACCGGTCAAATTTTGTTTAAATGCAGATTGCACATTTTCTGTTAGTACAATAAACCTCATTTGAATCCAGAAATAGGGTTGCCCAAACTTTAACATATGACTGTATATATCATGGTAAAATGCCATATGAGGGAGTTCCAAAAGAGAGCAAGCAAGAGGAACTTCAGTGTAACTCAGTACTGTATGTACCTCAAATAAGCGCTAGAAAGGAGACTACACAACCCATCTGCATAGAGAGATTCCTAAGTTGCTTCCAGGCTGGCCAGCCTCTGTTCCATCTGTAATCTGGATCCTGTACTGCACTTGCAAAGCAAAGTAAAGGTAAAGGAAATTGCAGCCTGTTGTGTCATTGCCTTCTTCCTGCAACCCCTTCAGCACTGCTACATCTCTGTGCCTAACACTGCACCCTCTTCCTCAACACCTATTTCTACTGCCCTGGGACTACAGCTCTACCTGTGGGGAGCTATTAGATCTTGCTGCCTTATACCTTCTGTCCCAGAGGATCTGCCTGCAGTGTCGGCTTAACCCCTTCATTGCCAAGCACCACAGGTGGCGTCACGTATCATCCACTTATAAACTTTAATCAGCCACACGTTTCACCCCTTTTACATGGACGCCCAGGGCCACGGACCGGGTCACCGCTACTGTGACACTTCCCTCTGAGATACCGGCCTGTTACCGAGTACCCCACTGCCCAGGCGGGCGCCCCAGAAGGAGGCACAAAAGGGGTATGACTCTCACATTAAAGAAAGAGCTAATACCAAAATATTATTTTCACAGCACAGATTTTTTGAAGAAGGGGAGAAGGCAGGCCACCTCTTAGCAGTAATTTCTAGGGCACAGAGGGGGAATTCATTTATTGGAGCACTCAGGGATCAAAATGGAGTATTGGTTAATTGTCCTGACAAAATCTTAACAATTTTCTCTGAATTTTATAAAGAGCTTTACAGCTCTAAGTTACAATCTAACAAAGAACAAATAATGTCTTACATGGATGGTATTTCATTGCCCACACTTTCAGACACGGACAGGATTTACTTAAATAGCCCATTACACTTGGAAGAATTATAAGATGCGGTTGTATCTATGCCCAATAATAAATCACCGGGTTCAGATGGCATACCTGCGGAAATTTATAAAAAGTTTGGAGATGTTTTACTTCCCCAGCTCCTTAAGACCTTTCAGGGGGTGGCTGGGACTGGTTCTCTACCCCCATCAATGCAGGAGGCTCTAGTTGTAATTATCCTTAAACCAGACAAAGATCCTTTATTGCCTAATGCCTGATGCCTACAGATGTTAAAATTATTGCCAAAGTATTAGCCACCAGAGTGATATCTTCCCTAATCCATACAGATCAATCTGGATTTATGCCCTCCAGATCAAATATTCGATGGTTATATCTTAATTTACAATTACCGGCCGACAACTCGGGAGACAGGGTGGTCTGCTCTCTTGATGCAGCCAAGGCATTTGATTCTGTTGAGTGGGAATTTCTCTGGGCTGTACTACATACATTTGGGCTGGGGGATTCATTTATCTCTTGGGCAAAGGGGTGTCTCAACATACTTCTATATGGAATACCCCTACCCTTTCTAATCTCAGCCGCTTGGAGGGTTTTGAGAGCTGGGCCCGAAGAGGGATACGTAGAATTGAACATATATTGGAGGGAGATAGAATTAGAGATTTTACTTATTTGCGTATGGAATTTGGGATCCAGAATTCTGAATTTTACAAGTATTTACATTGCAGGAAAACCTATGCCACAGAATAAGATTATACGGCGTATTGAAAAATCCACAGGAACAGCTGGGATGATTTCTCATTTATATACTGTAGGGACATACTGCATTTGGTGCTTCTGAATCATCCTGTACGTGCGAAGGAGAGGTGGGAGCAAGATATTGGTCCTATTGAGGACAATTTATGGTCAGAAATATTAGAAAGAGTTCCCGGACTCTCGCTGGGAGAAGCAAATCGTTTGTCACATTTATACGTAATTTATCAAGTTTATCGCACTCCCAAGTTTTTGTTCGATATTGGAGTTAGGCCCGCTCCTCTTTGTCCAAGGTGTCGAACAAACACAGCCACCCTACTGCACATGTTATGGTCGTGTCCAAATCTTTAAGCGTTCTGGAGAGGAGTAATAGGGATAATTAATAGAGTATATTCGGTTGAGCTGAGAAGAACCCCCTTTGTATGCATCCTAGGATATATAGAAGACTTGCCAATAGAAGAGGTCGGGAAGTTAGCTGTATCTAGAATGCTTTTTATGGCCAGAAAATTGATAGCCCAGTATTGGATCTCCCACCAAACCCCCTCAATTGCAGAATATGTAATTAAAATTAACTGGTTAGTTAATTTGGAAAGAGGTATATATCGCAAGAGAGAATCTATTTCCAAATTTGAAAAAATATGGGCATGTTGGATTGATCATTCTGGTCTTGCGTCGAGAGAGCTGACCAGGTTCAGGTTGGGTCTATCCTGATACGATGATATAAAGGTGGAACAAGATTTGACTCTGACAGAGATGATTACATTATAATTTGATTTGGCTTACAATAAGGAGACTTCAGATATGTAGCTCTTTAATTGAGACTTATACTAACCTGTTGTTATCTTCCTTTGTACTGTTGTAACAATTTTCAGAGCGGCACTATATGTAATCAGCTATACCATTTTACCATTAAAATATTGTTTGCATTGGGGTTGTAAACTGGGAGGAAGGGGGGAGCGGGGTTAGAGGTGTATGTACCTCTATTGCGGGTTGTTGTTTTCTTCTTTGTTTTTCCTTTTTGTATTAAAAATTTCAATAAAAATTACTTTAATTAAAAAAAAAGGATTTTGGGTGGCAATGTAGTGTCCCATGTCAGAAAGCTGTGTTTGCTTCCTAGGTCATGGGTCTCCAGCAGGACAGTGACCCCAAACATACTATAAGAAGGCCCCAGAAATGGATGGAAACAAAGTGCTGGAGAGTTCTGAAGTGACAGCAAAGATTCCAGATCTAAATCCCATTAATCACATGTAGAGAGATCGTACAATTTCTGTTGGGAGAAGGCACCTTCACATACGAGAGACCTGGAAGAGTTTGTGAAAGAAGAGTCATCCATAATTCCAGTTGAGAGGTGTAAGAAGCTTGTTGATGGTTATAGAAAGTGATTGATTGCAGTTATTTATTCTATATAGTGCAAACAAATATTAAGTTGAGGGTGCCAACAATTTTGTTTGTCCTATTTAAGGATTTTTTTGTGAAATAATGTCCAATTTGCCGTTTGTTTAAATTTTTTTTGTTGTTCCAATACACCTAAAGGAAATAGTGTATAGCAAAACTTGTAATTATAGTATTTTTCTGGGAGAAAAATTTCATTTTCTGGAACAATTTCAAGGATGCCAACACTTTTGGGCTATGACTGTATGTATTTCAGCCTGAAATGGAAAAGGTGGGCAGTGGGCACAAAGAAAACGAAAATTCTGTCATACCAAGTATCACCAGTAGAAGAAGTCTCAGCAGAGCCATCGGCAATTACTTAGTCTGAAAAATATCAACTGCATGCATTATATAATCAGCTCTTTATACCAATCAGCAGCTGTTAAAGCAAATGCATAAAAACATTATTTCAACTAATCAATGAAACGTGAGAGAAGATTCTTGCAGCCTGAACCGTATGAATCGGACACATGATGCTTTATTGAAGCCGTATATGTTTTATTCTGAAACAGCTTATTGTTCAGATGATAGAAATTTAGCAAAATATTAAAATTCTTTTATTTGTGTCAGTTTAATATTTTTTTCTGCGAAGGACAATGATATAATAAACCCAATATTGATTTATGTAACTCAATGCCAGAGGTGCAATACCTGACACATACATTAAATGGAGTGGCGCTGTTTCTGGAAAAAGTGAAGTCCTCTGGTGAAAAATATAGTAACTCACTGATACGTCTTAGGAAATCAGGTGTGGTTTCGACAACTTCCACGATTAACAATATGATATATTTATATTTTGTCGTCCAGCAAGGAGACAACGCAAAGTCAAGTCGTTGTCTGACTTTTGAATGCACTGCCAGACGTTTTATACTCCTAGAATACAGTAAATATTCAAGTACATTTGTCTCTTTCTTATTGGTTAGAATCTATATGCATAAGCAGCAACTTTTTGAAATGTTGAATAACAAATAACAGTCTCCTGATTGTGTCCACTTATCTCTAGCTAAGCCACAGGTGTAGAAAGTCACAAGTCTTGCACAAGGTTGTAAGCAAACATTATTTCCCCTGCTGTAGGCACAAGCATTTTTGGAGCATATTTTGCTACAACTTTTAACTCTTGATTTTCTGGACACTACGTGTCCTGAATATGTAATATATTCAGCAGCAGATCCCGTTGGTACAATCAGATCTGACATACCCAGGATCACACACAAACACCTGTGACATTTACTTAACTTGTCTTGTGATTTGTCCAAATCTTTTTCCATGAGTCTTAAGTATTAGGCCGGGATCAGACATGAGCGGAATACAGCCGAGTCTCGCATGTTAATACCCAGCACTGCCGTCGGCACTCGGGAGCGGAGCGTGCGGCTCCATGTATTGCTATGCAGCGGCACCCTTTGCTCCTGAGTGCTGGCGGCAGTGCCTGGATTAACATGCGACACTCAGCCGTGTTTCTTGTATGTGTGAGCCCGGCCTCATTCTGTATCTCACTGTTTATCTCATTGTCTTAATTTAGGTATTAGTAAAATAAAGGATTCATTTGATGTTATTCAGCCTTTCTGTTTGATAACCCATAAAATCCTTCTATGTATTAATTCAGCTAATTTAACCAGGAAATATGTGGATTTTCATAGTATATGAAATCTCTGACCTCTCCTGGTGCCTGCGCACTGAAGTACTTGGCTCTGCCCTCAACAGGGCAGGTGAAGTAGGTCGCGACAGAAGCAAAGAGGAGGACGTCATCGCATGAAGATAGGAGGCACCGGACCCGGACCTGCATCGCCCATCGGACCGAACCAATGATGACCTGGTTATTAGAAAGGCAGATAGGGGTGGGGGAATGTGTTGAATTCATCCTTATATTTTAACCCCTTCCTGACATCAGACGTACTATCCCGTCCATGGGACCCGGGCCCCTATGCTCATGGACGGGATAGTACGTCTACCGTGATCAGCTGCGCCCACGTGGTGAGCGCCGCTGATCGCGGCCGGGTGTCAGCTAATTATCACAGCTGACACCCGGCACAATGTGTCAGGGGCGGTCACGGACCACCCCCGACACGTTAACCCCTTGCACACCGCGATCAAACATGATCGCGGTGTACCGGGGGTTAAGGGGAAGCATCGGCAGGGAGGGGGCTCCCTCCGTGCTTCCCTGAGCCCCCCACGGCAGCGCAATGTGCAGCGCTGCTGCGGGGGGCTCCTTTCCTGCAGGCCCCCGAATCCAAGATGGCGACGGGAGCCTTCGGGGGCCTGCAGGAAGCTGACTTCTTCAGTGCCTGCAAAGCGCAGGCATGAGGAAGCCTTCTGCAGTGCCTGTGACAGATCGCTGATCTGTCACAGTGATCTGTGATGTGACAGATCAGCGATCTGTCACAGGACAGTGATGTCCCACCTGGGACTATTTAATAAAGTGAAAAAAAAAGTGTTAAAATAAATTAAAAAAAATCGCCAAATAAATTAGAAAAAAATAAATATTCCCCCAAATAAATCCATTTTTTAGAAATAAAAAAAAAAACAATAAAAGTACACATATTAGGTATCGCCGCATCCGTAACGACCCGCCCTATAAAACTGTCCCATTAGTTAACCCCTTTAGCGAACCCCTTAAAAAATAAAAAACGAAGCAAAAAATAATGATTTATTATCATACCGCCAAACAAAAAGTGTAATAACGCACGATCAAAAAGATGCATATAAATATCCATGGTACCGCTGAAAACGTCATCTTGTCCCACAAAAAACGAGCCACCACACAGCATCATCAGCGAAAAAATAAAAAAGTTATAGCTCGCAGAATAAAGCGATGCAAAAATAATTATTTTTTATATAAAATAGTTTTCATTCCATAAAACCGACAAAACATAAAAAACAACCTAAATAAAGTATCTCTGTAAGCGTACTGACCCGAAGAATAAAACCGCTTTATCAATTTTATCGCACGCGGAACGGTGTAAACGCACCCCCCCAAAAGAAATTCATGAAACGCTGGTTTTTGTTCATTCTGCGTCCCAAAAATCGGAATAAAAAGCGATCAAAAAATGTCACATGCCCGAAAATGGTACCAATAAAAACGACAACTCGTCCAGCAAAAAATAAGACCTCACATGACTCGGTGGGTCAAAATACGGAAAAATTATAGCTCTCAATATGTGGTGATGCAAAAACTATTTTTACAATAAAAAGCGTCTTTTAGCGTGTGAAAGCCGCCAAACATAAAAACTGCCATAAGTAGTAAATCAAACCCCCCGTTATCACCCCCTTAGTTAGGGAAAAATAATAAAATTAAAAAAATGTATTTATTTCCGTTTTTTCATTAGGGTTAGGGTTAGGGCTGAGATTAGGGTTAGGGGTGTGTTGGGGTTCGGGTTGGAGTTAGAATTGGGGGTTTCCACTGTTTGGGCACATCAGGGGCTCTCCAAATGCAACATGGCGTCTGATCTCAATTCCAGCCAATTCTGAGTTGAAAAAGTAAAATGGTGCTCCTTCCCTTCCAAGCTCTGCCATGCGCCCAAACAGTGTTTTACCCCCACATGTAGGGTATCAGCCTACTCAGGTCAAATTGCAAAACAATTTTTGTGGTCCAATTTCTCCTGTTACCCTTAGGAAAATAAAAAATTGGGGGCAAAAATATCATTTTTGTGGAAAAAAATGATTTTATTTTCACGTCCGAGCGTTATAAGCTTCTGTGAAGCACTTGGGGGTTCAAAGTGCTCACCACACATCTAAATAAGTTCTTTGGGGGGCCTAGTGTCCAAAATGGGGTCACTTGTGGGGAGTTTCAATAGTTTAGGTACATCAGGGGTTCTCCAAACGCACATGACACCCGCAGACCATTCCATCAAAGTCTGCATTCCAAAATATCACTGCTTCCCTTCCGAGCCCCGACATGTGTCCATACAGTAGTTTTCTCCCACATATGGGGTGTCAGCATTCTCATGACAAATTGGACAACAACTTTTGGGCTCCAATTTCTCCTGTTACCCTTGGGAAAATAAAAAAATTGGGGACTAATTGATCATGTTTGTGGAAAAAATACGATTTTTTTATTTTCATGCTCGGGCATTATAAACTTCTGTGAAGCCCTTGGGGGTTCAAAGTGCTCACCACACATCTAGATAAGTTCCTTAGGGGGTCTCGTTTCCAAAATGGGGTCATTTGTGGGGGGTTTCCACTGTTTAGGTACATTAGGGGCTCTCCAAAGGCAATATGACACTCGCAGAACATTCCCTCAAAGTCTGCATTCCAAAACGTCACTACTTCCCTTCCGAGCCCCTACGTGTGTCCATACAGTATTTTTCTCCCACATATGGGGCGTCAGCGTACTCATGACAAATTGGACAACAACTTTTGGGGTCCAATTTCTCCTGTTACCCTTGGGAAAATGAAAAAATTGGGGACTAATTGATCATGTTTGTGGAAAAAATACGATTTTTTTATTTTCATGCCCGGGCATTATAAACTTCTGTGAAGCCCTTGGGGGTTCAAAGTGCTCACCACACATCTAGATAAGTTCCTTAGGGGGTCTCGTTTCCAAAATAGGGTCATTTGTGGGGGGTTTCCACTGTTTAGGTACATTAGGGGCTCTCCAAAGGCAACATGACACTCGCAGAACATTCCCTCAAAGTCTGCATTCCAAAACGTCACTACTTCCCTTCCGAGCCCCGACGTGTGTCCATACAGTAGTTTTCTCCCACATATGGGGCGTCAGCGTACTCAGGACAAATTGGACAACAACTTTTGGGGTTCAATTTCTCCTGTTACCCTTGGGAAAATAAAAAATTGGGGACTAATTGATCATGTTTGTGGAAAAAATACAATTTTTTTATTTTCATGCCCTGGCATTATAAACTTCAGTTAAGCCTTTGGGGGTTCAAAGTGCTCACCTCACATCTAGATAAGTTCATAGGGGGTCTAGTTTTCAAAATGGGGTCATTTGTGGGGGGTTTCCACTGTTTAGGTACATTAGGGGCTCTCCAAAGGCAACATGACACCCGCAGACCATTCCATCAAAGTCTGCATTCCAAAACGTCACTACTTCCCTTCCGAGCCCCGACGTGTGCCCATACAGTAGTTTTCTCCCACATATGGGGTATCAGCATACTCAGGACAAATTGGACAACAACTTTTGGGGTCCAATTTCTCCTGGTACCCTTGGGAAAATAAAAAAATGGTGACTAAAAGATCATGTTTGTGGAAAAATTACGAATTTTTTATTTTCACGCCCGGGCGTTATAAACTTCTGTGAAGCACTGGGGGGTTCAAAGTGCTCACCACACATCTAGATAAGTTCCTTGGGGGGTCTAGTTTCCAAAATGGTGTCATTTGTGGGGAGTTTCCACTGTTTATGTACATCAGGGGTTTTCCAATCGCGACATGGTGTCCGATCTCAATTCCAGCCAAAAACGTCAAATGGCGCTGCTTCCCTTTCGAGCTCTGCCATGCGCCCAAATAGTGGTTTACCCCCACATGTGGGGTATCAGCGTACTCAGGACAAATTGCACAATAACTTTTAGGGTTCTGTTACCCTTGGAAAAATAAGAATTGAGGGTGAAAAGATCATTTTTGTGGAAAAAATATGATTTTTAAATTGTACGGCTTTATGTTATAAACTTCTGTGAAGCCCTTGGGGGTTCAAAGTTCTCACCACACATCTAGATAAGTTCCTTAGGGGGACTAGTTTCCAAAATGGTGTCGTTTGAGGGGGGTTTCCACTGTTTTGGTACATCAGGGGTTTTCCAATCGCGACATGGTGTCCGATCTCAATTCCAGCCATAAACGTCAAATGGCGCTGCTTCCCTTCCGAGCTCTGCCATGCGTCCAAATAGTGGCTTACCCCCACATGTCGGGTATCAGCGTACTCAGGACAAATTGCACAATAACTTTTAGGGTCCTGTTACCCTTGGAAAAATAAGAATTGAGGGTGAAAAGATCATTTTTGTTGAAAAAATATGATTTTTTAATTGTACGGCTGTATGTTATAAACTTCTGTGAAGCCCTTGGGGGTTCAAAGTTCTCGCCACACATCTAGATAAGTTCCTTGGGGGGTCTAGTTTCCAAAATGGGGTCACTTGTAGGGGGTTTCCACTGTTTAGGTGCATCAGGGACTCTCCAAACGTGACATGGCGTCCGATCTGAATTCCAGCCAATTTTGCATTGAAAAAATCAAAAGGCGCTCCTTCCATTCTGAGCTCTGCCATGCGCCGAAACAGTCGTTCCCCCACACATATCAGGTATCAGCGTACTCAGGACAAATTGCACAATAACTTTTGCAGTCCAATTTCTCCTGTTACCCTTGGTAAAATAAAAAAAATTGAACCTGAAGTATTTTTTTTGTGAAAAAAAGTTAGATGTTCATTTTTTTTTAAATATTCAAAAAAATTCCTGTGACGCACCTAAAGGGTTAATAAACTTCTTGAATGTGGTTTTGAGCACCTTAAGGGGTGCAGTTTTTAGAATGGTGTCACTTTTGGGTATTTTCTATCATATAGACCCCTCAAAGTGACCTCAAATGTGATGTGGTCCTAAAAATAAAATGGTGTTGTAAAAATGAGAAATCGCTGGTCAACTTTTAACCCTTATAACTTCCTAACAAAAAAAAATTTTGGTTCCAAAATTGTGCTGATGTAAAGTAAACATGTGGGAAATGTTAGTTATCAAGTTTTTTTGTGTGCCGTATCTCTGTGATTTAAGGGCATAAAAATTCAAAGTTGGAAAATTGCGAAATTTTCAAAATTTTCGCCAAATTTCCGTTTTTCTCACAAATAAATGCAAGTTATTTGAATGAAATTTTACCACTATCATGAAGTACAATATGTCATGAGAAAACAGTGTCAGAATCACCAGGATCCATGGAACCGTTCCAGAGTTATGACCTTATAAAAGTACAGTGGTCAGAATTGTAAAAATTGGCCCGGTCATGAACGTGCAAACCACCCTTGGGGGTGAAGGGGTTAAGGAAAATTATAGAATCTTGCAAGATACTAACACTTATGTTCTGTCCTCACTATATGAAGCAGAATTCCTGTAGCTATACAGGCAGTTAAACCGCTATAATGGGGTCCAATAAGGAGACTGTAGTTGAATCTGCTTTATTGAATGTGATGGTATATTGATGCGGTGAAACTACAAACAAAAACATATGCATGCAATCAATACTGGGTTCATCAGGGATTCATATATACATAATACATCATCTGCACTAATAGCTAACCAGGGGAGAACTAATTAAGCAGGCTAGTATGAGACAGGAATTGGATACTGGAAGCATAAATACATACCAGCGATGCTGTCACAAGGGAAGAAGAGAAATGAGATGCTTCCTGAGTGAAAATGGGGGCTGAACTAACCATAATCCTTTGCAAAAGGCTACCAGGATGCATTGCAAATGGAGGTTAATAGCATAGTGAAAGTAAAACACAATAGCACTACAGTTATGACGCTAGATGGAGCTAGAAAACACTGTAAACATTAACAAGCATATAATCAGGGATTATGAATTAAATGTCGGAGACAGAACAACTTATATCCCCCTAGCCAAGGACCAGACTGCTTTCTATAAAGTTAAAAGTTAAATTAGACAGATTGTTGCAGGAGGATTTGAGGGAAGTAATTTTTAATCAAAAATCATTTGATTATCATGGTAGTAAATTCATCAGTTATGCCAATCTATCACTTCCTGCCTAAAATCCATAAAGGTGTTTCCCTTCCCCCCTTTCAGACCAATTATATCACGTATTGGGTCTTTGGGAGAAAAAGTACGGGAATGGATTGACTTTTTTCTGCAACCTTTGGTGAAGGAAATACCAGGTTTTATACGAGACAAAAAGACATTGGTGTCAAGTTTACAAAATATGAAATGGGAAAAATGTTTTTTGTGGTTAACCTGTGACATCATAAACTTATACCCCTCTATACCACACCATATTGCTTTAGACAGCCTAGAAATGACGGTGCGGTGACCTGCGCCGAACGCAAAGTGTTGCATTTTGGTGCGGTCACCGCACCGTCAAAACGACGCATGCAGAGGCATCCGCATACATCGGCACAGCCTGCGTATCTAATGCTAAAGATAGGGTACACAGGCCGCATGCTGACGTGGGGCGAAGCTGACCAGAGGAGGTGCGGCCATGGGCAGAGCTTCACGGCGGAAGTCGGCATCCCTCCGCAGCTCTTCCATACGCTAGTGTGAAACTCGCCTAAGCGTGCTCCCACCTTGGCTAGTTTGCGTTCACCGTTTATTATTGAGTGATAGCACACAAAGCAAACGTACCTGGTTGTCTTGCACCTGTTTTTATGGTTGTGGTCATGCTCATAGTATTGCTTGCAGTTATGCAACCAGGAGTAAAACTCACTCACAATCTCACACACTCCCACACACACTCACAGTCACACTCATACACTCACACTCTTCCACTAACGCACACTCACATTCACACACTCACAGTCACACACTCACAATCATACACTCACACTCTTCCACTAACACACACTCACATTCACACAGTCACACTCATACTCTCCCAATCCCAAATGCAGGAGGACGACCATAAGGGGTGAGCTGAATTATTTTACTTTTTTTTTCCAAATGTTAATCTGTGGGGCAGCTTCCATCATTCGTTTATTAAAACGTGCGATTGAAATTGCAGCATGCTGCGATTTGCACCGTTTGTCGTCCGAGACTCGCCAATGCAAGTTTATGGGTGCGAGAAAAAAACGGATACCACACAGACTATCAGTGTGACTTGCGAGAAATACACACCGTGTCCTTTGAAAAGCCGGCAAATCATATGTGGCTATACAGTAAAATCACACTGACATGTTATAATATCAAAGATAGAATACATGTATACTTGTAGAATAGGTATATATATATATATATCAGTTACATATATACATATATGTTTTTTTATATTTCACAGAGAGACATGTGGTAGAATAGCCATTAATTCATTTGTTAGCTTCTGAAAAATCAGAAGCCGAAAGGATAGGAGACATGGTTTACATATAGTAAACCCATGCAGGACAGTTAGATTTATATATTTCAGTAAAACAGCCATATCCTAAACGGATATCAAGAATGTATGAAAAATGATTGTATCTTAAAAAATCAATTTATTAGCCAATATTAAAACAATAAATATAATGAGTGCTCACAGATCAATCAGAAACGGTTGGGAACAAACACAGTCAGCCAGATAAAAAAATGATTATACATATAGCGCTAGGCGGTATAAAAACTCATATATACCTCATATCAATAAATGCTCATGGTTTTCCTTTTTAAAATATTGCACAAATTTGTAAACAAATTTAATAGAAAGCAGGTAAATCATTTAAAGTGTACTAAAAGTTAAATAACAAGACCCCTGACCGCTGCCAATGACAAAGTGTCTGTGTGCAGCCAAAAATTACATCATGGCGCCTGACCGCTGCTTACAATAAAGTGTCTATGTGCAGACCGAGAGCCGAACTCATGTCACTATGAGGATGTGAGTAATTAATGAAATGAGAGGTAATCTCCCACCATGAATATGCAAAGCCGAAACGCGCATCAGGGGACGCGGTGTGGGTCCCGACACAGCATCACAGGTAATTCTATACGCTTTGCATATTCATGGTGGGAGATTATCTCTCGTTTCATTAATTACTCACATCCTGGTTATGGCCCCCCTGGCTAAAAAAAATCTGCCCCCGCCACCCCAGAAAAGGCACATCTGTAAGATGCGCCAATTCTGGCACTTAGCCTCTCTCTTCCCACTGCCCCGTAGCAGTGGCATATGGGGTAATATTCGGCATGTGTGTGATTATTTAACCCTTTACAATCTTCAGGATTCATAATTTATAGGTGTTTTACTGACACCTCTCCATTACTAAGCCACGTTTAATGTAACCTTACAATGCAAAGATGACATTAACCTCTTATTACCCCATATGCCACCCCTACAGAGCATTTGGAAGAGAGAGGCTAAGTGCCGGAATTGGCGCATCTTAGGCTACTTTCACACATCAGGTTTTCGACGTCAGGCGCGTTCCGGCGTCGTGCCGGAGCGCCGGATCCGGCAAATGTTTAGTAAAACCGAATGTGACGGATCCGGTTTTCTGCCGAATCCGTCTTGCGCTTGACAGCCAAAACCGGATCCGTCTCATCCGGTTCATCCGGTTTTCGATCCGTTTTTCGATGGATTACGCCGGATCCGGTTTTTAAAATCGCCCCTTGTGGCCTTCCGAAAGGGATTGCTACTGAATAACTATATATAGCGTGTTCCTACAGCCCTTCTTTGACAGATTGTAAAGGAGAAAGTGCAGGTTGGAGAGAAGAGCAAGTTACTGGCGAAGATGGATGTTGTGATTGGAAATATTTTGAAGAATTTGGCGGATTTTACAGCGGAGGCGAATCGTTTGAGGGTGATTGTTCTGGAGAAGGAGAGAGAGAGACAGCAGCGCATCAGGCATCGTAGACGACGTTTGTGGATCCACCCCATCACAGCCAAGAGAATGACGCGTGGGGTCTATTCTACACTCTGCATGGACCTTCGACGAAACCCGGATAAATTTTTTGGATATGTTCGGATGAAAATGGAGAATTTTGATTACGGTACTTGGTGGAGCGCATTGCACACCTCATAAGAAAATCGGACACCTGTTGCCGCTTCTCTGTTTCACCCGCAGAGCGTCTGATGGTGACTTTAAGGTAAGCCACATTTATTGGATATGCTCGCATCAGAGCACACTTTCACTGCAATCTTGTTGGTGGTAGTTTGCAGCTCCAAGTGTTATAGCTGACTTTTGGTATGTAATGCTGTGATTTTAAACTAATTGATTGTTTTTTAATTCCCCACAGATTTCTTGCAACTGGAGAATCCCTTTTGTCACTGCATTTCCAGTACAGACTCGGGATTTTCACCATATCTGGAATAGTGAAGTACACATGCCGTGCACTGTGGGACTCCTTAGCTGAAGAGTTTTTACCAGAGCCCACAACAGAGAGGTGGATTGAAATTTCAGAAAAGTTTCAACAGATATGTCAGTTTCCGAACTGCTTGGGCGCTGTGGACGGAAAACATATCCGCATTGTAAAGCCAGCCGGATCGGGATCGGAATATTTCAATTACAAGAAATATTTTTCAATTGTCCTCATGGCCATCGCTGACGCGGAATACAAATTTATTGCTGTTGATATTGGGGCCTATGGCTGCTCCAATGACTCTCAAGTTTTCAAACTGTCTGCCATGGGGCGTAAACTGTATGGAAACACCTTCCAGTTCCCACCCCCTAGACCGCTGCCGCAAACATCTGGTCCACCTATGCCATTTGTCTGTGTAGGGGATGAAGCCTTCCAGCTGTCAGAACACCTTTTGAAACCATACGGTAGCAGAGGATTGTCAAGAACAAAACGCATTTTTAATTACCGCCTCACAAGAGCAAGAAGAATGGTTGAATGTACCTTTGGTATTCTGACAGCCAAATGGCGGGTCCTATTGACTGCGATCAACCTCAAGACAGAAACTGTGGACGAGGTGATCAAAGCTTGCGTGGTACTCCACAATTTTGTTATCTGCAAGGAACCCATTTCCATTGAGGACACCTCTGAAGAAACCACCTTGCAAGATTACCATGACATTACCACTAGAAGTTCTGTGACGGTTTCAGTAATGAGGGACAATTTTGCACTATACTTTATGTCACCTCAAGGCAGAGTACACTGGCAGGATGACAGAGTGTGAAAGATTTGTGCCCTTAACTAAACTTGTGTACCTTCTGTACCAACAGTATATACCTTTGCCAACCAAAGTTGGCTATCTTGTCATGGTCTTACTATTTTTACCTTTAGGCCACAGGTGTGTACCTGGTTGTGTTTTATGCAAAGTATTTCACCTTTTAACAAAAGTTGTGTACATTGTTAGGAAATCACCAACAATAAACACAACTTTTTAGGTGAAATACTTTTCTTCAAACACAACCAGGAACACAACTGTGGCAAAAAGCTAAAATTTACCCACAGTTATATACCTGGTTTTGAATACCTTTTTACCTTTGAAATACCCTGTATTTAAACTTTTTTTTAAACATTGTTCGCCGCAGAAAGAAATGACAGACAACCATTGTAAAACGATAATTTAACTTTTATTTAAAATATTTTTTTTTTGTAAAATGTTTTTAAAGTGAAAAAACTTTTTTTAATAAATGTTTTAAACCAAATGACCATTTTTATTAAAAAACACATAAATCTGTGTAGTGTGGGGTGGAAATACTGCTGGAGGGGCTGCGGGTCACTTCGACACTGGGAGTGTGGAGAGAGGACTGGGATCGTGGTGGGGAAGGAACAGTTAGAGGTGAAGGTGTGGAAAAAGCTACAGAATGGGTGGACATGTGGGAGGCAGAAGAGGTGGTGGGCAGTGGAGTGGAGGGTTGGGCAGGGACTGTAGGAGCAGATGATGTTGATGGCAAGTTGTATGGGGAAGGAGTTTGGTGCGGGGAAGGAGTTTGGTACGGGGCAGGTTGCTGGAAGTGGGGAGATGTCTGGTAATGGGGAGGTTGCTGGTACTGGGGAGGTTGCTGGTATGTAATAGGAGGGGGAGGATGGAAAGTGGCTGGAGGCGGTGCAGCTGGAGGAACTACTGGGGTGGGAGGAGGAGGTTGGGAGGTAACGTGCTGGAGAGCACCGTGGCATGAATGAATTACATGCATCTGCTGGGTAGGAGAGAGCGTTTCCATGCGCTCCACAACAGACCTGAAAAAGGTGTGGTTTGGCGAAGATCTTGCTTCTGAATGCATGGTTTGCAGAAGTGTGTTCACCTCCAGAATGCTGGAGTTGATCTGCTGAAAGCCTGCGGAGATTTGCTCTGACAAGACTTTTAGACAGTTCTGGAAAGATGCATTCAGATGCAAGAACTCTGGCGCATAAGTCTTTTCCTGACCCCTCTGCTGCTGCCGCCCAGTACCCGCAGGTGTACTAGAGGTGGCAGGGGCAGAAGGGTGGGGTAAAGGGAAAGCGATCTCCTCACCAGCAGCTTCATGTAATGTAGGCGGCCACGATGCTCCTGTGCTGGTGGATGGGACAGATGGGTCGAATGTGTGGGAAGGCTGGGAAGGTGCAGATGTACCGGGGCGGTCGAAGTGTCCCTCGGTGCTGGTCTCAGGGATCGCCTCAGAAAGGTCCAATCGTGCAGGCTCCCGAGTGCTGCTCACCGTGCTGTGGAATAAAGAGAAAAAAAACAATTAAAATAGTGACATGGCATGGCCCTGGCTGAAAAATTTTTTTTACATATAAACATTTTTTTTTTTTACATGTGGTGTGTAATATTTACCTTCTGGTGACCATTGTATCCCAGAGGAACGACAGGGCTCGTGCGTACTTGTACTTGGTCCTGCGTCCTCCAGATCCACTCGGGGCCCGCATCTCTTTATTGAACTCCTTCTTGAAACGATCCCTCACAGACCGCCACCGCTTCACAATTCTGTCCCCTGAAAGAACAAAGTGGTTAGTATACAACATCAGTGTTTCCCAAACTCCAGTCCTCATGGTCCACAGGGGTCATGTTTTCAGGATTTCCATAGTAAATAGAAATCCTGAACACATGATCCATGGGGACCACGAGGACTGGAGTTCGGGAAACACTGGTTTACATCAAGCAACCGGTACTCTATATACTTACGCTCTTTAATCTGGGCCCGAGCATCGAGGTCCTCCCAGCGTGCCACAAGGAGCGAACAGATTTCCTCCCAGAGTCGTCGGGTAACGATCAGGTCAGCATGGCGGTGGTCAGCCATATTCCATAGCGGCTCCCTTTCTTTGACGAGATCGATGAGGTGGTCAACATCAATTCCTCCATCCTCACCGTCTGAGTCGGGAGCACGCTGTGAAGGCTGTTAAAGTAAAATAGAAAAATAGCAAAATTAGTCACCACACTTAGACATGAAATAAAAAGTGTACCAAAATTTCACTTAAATATTATACTTACACGCTGGTGACCGCCGCGTTGCTGTCACCGACGACCCTGGGAGGCACTGCGAGGACCTCTTGGCCGAGCACCAGATTGGGAAGACTAGAGAAGAAAAGAAAAAAATTTATGTGTTTGGATGTTGGCATTTGTTTGCTGTGTGTGGTCTGCAGAACATTGTTTTCTATGTGTTGTGTGTAGTGTGATGTTGTGTTTCTGCGTTTGATGCAAAAAACTTACCAATTGTGAGCCCACTCCAGGTGTCTGTCCACCCCTTCCTTCTTCTTCTGAGAGCTCCTCTTCAGCTTGTGATTCCTGTTTTGAAATAAAAGGCAATGAATAGACATATATTACAGAGATGATGGATTTTGGAAATAAAAACTTACCATCAAATGCTGACGATGCGAGGGAGAGCTCCCAGAAGAAGATGTGCTGTCCTCTTGCTGGCCAGACTCCATGGCTGTGGGTGGTGCTGTTGCTGCTGCCAGTGCTGCCACTGCTGCTGCAGCATCTCTTGGGCGGCTGTTGAATAAAGAGAAACAAAGGGCCAATGAATATCTTGATATTCCATGGCCCTAGTTTTGAGGAATGGGGGATTTGATAATTACCGTCTCTCATCTGCTGCTGGACTCCCCTCCCGTTGTTCAGCATGTTCCCTTTGCTGCTCCATTTGGGGTGGTGGTGGTGCTGATGGTGCTGCAGTGGTCTCCTGCCTTCTCCTGCGCCTGGTTGCTGTCTTGGGTGGCATGTTGGGTGTGGCTGAGGGTCCCACTGTCATGCTTTTATATATGTGTCTTGTGGGCAGAGCTACTGAGCATGCTCAGACACAAAAAAACGGATCCGGCGCATTGCGGCGCTCATAGGCTTTCATTGTGTGAAAAAGCCGGACACGCCGAATCCGGCGTGTCCGGCTTTTTCGCCGGAGACAAAAAACATTACAGCAGCCGTTATTTCCATGCCCCTGGATTGCGACACATTGCCGGATCCGGCGAAAACCGGATGAAACGCATGGCCATCCGGCCCGATCCGGCGCAAATGCAAGTCAATGGGGGGGAAACCGAATCCGGCATGGCATTTCGCCGGATCCGGTTTTTGTCAAAAGTGCCGGATCGCGCCTGACGGCGAAAACCTGATGTGTGAAAGAGGCCTTACAGATGCGCCTTTTCTGGGGTGGCTAGGGGCAGATTTTTATTAACCGGGGGGGCAATAACCATGGTCCCTTTCTAGGTTATTAATATCTGCCCTGAGTCACTGGCTTTCCTTCTCTGGTGCAAAAAAATTGCGCGGGAGCCCACGGCAGTTTTTCCTTGAATACATTCTTTTAATACATACAGGTCCCAAATTTTACACACACATGCTAATAACAGTGTTAGACACTGACATTAGTGATGAGCGAACATGCTCGCCACTACTTGTTACGCACCCGAGCGCCGAGCATTTCCGGGAATACTCGCCGGGAACTCGGGTCTCCATCTTGCATTTTTGGCGGTTTTTAAAGACCCAATCAACATGCAAGGATTGTCTGCCAGGCACTGTAACGCTGCAGCCATCTTTGCTGTGGTCTTGCAGTGATTGGCTGGCCGCACAGCATCATCAGGGGTTTAAGAGACTGGACGCTGCGCTGCTCAGCTCATTCGACTCCGGATTGAGATCGTGTAGGGAGAGCTGCTGCTGAGATAGGGTCAGATTTGAGGATTTATTAGTCAGTGTGGGATCTACCATCCTAAACTACTCAAATCCAGCTAAACCAACAGTCCTTCTAAGGACTAATTCCGGAGTATATATGTTGCAGTGTTAGGTAGGCAGGGGAGTGTACGTCGCTCTATACATATCATTGCAAGGCCTGTAGGTACTGTATGTGTGTATATAGATATCATTGCATACATCAAGAGGGTCCATTCCATTACTGTCTGCTGCTGCTGCTACCTATAGCATATATTGACTGTATATACTGTGGGGAATAGATAGCTCAGCTGGGATCTTTGCTTTGGCACAAGTGTGTGGCTATGAAGTCACTTCAGCAGACTAGCAATTTCCACATGAATATGGACACGGCATATTTATTGTGCACACTTGTTATTCAATGTTACACATGCCAAACATGAAATAAAAACATCTAAGGCAGTCTGGCCACTAACTAACAATAGCAGGCTAACTACAAAATAAACCTATATAACAGCAAACAAGTCCATGTAATCTTACTGTGTCAGCTCCCAGCTCAGCAGATGAGATAGACTGAGAGATCCCAGCTCCTCCTGATTATATCAGCTGGACCAGTCAGGAAACCAAAACCTGGATTAAATTAGTGGAGGGGGAACTACCAGTCCTTTCCATGCTGATCACTAAGGAAACCAGGACTGGATTACAGTGAAATAAACTGGCTTCATCATCCGTACAGGGAGACATATGAAATGAAACGGGGAGAAATATACCTGTTTTCTAGTACCTCTCCCCTTGGCACCTCACAATACCTAGCCCCAGGTATAATTGGCTGGGAACATTTTTTTTGCCAGGTAAATAGAGATTAGTTTATTGCAAAGCAATCCAGAGCCCTTTTTTTTCTCCATTTGCTTTTTGACACTGCACAATACAGCCAGATCCTTTTCCTAGCACAGCATGAAAATCTAGCAATCTTAAAGGGGTCCCAAAAATCAATTTTTAGTGTGCAGAGAAATCTTTCATTTTAATGTGGTACGGTAGAGTAGAATTTTTTTTACTGCCTTACACAATTTCTTTTCTTTTCAATGTTCTTTTTATTGAAGTTAATAAAGTTACATACAATATCAAACAAATTGCAGTGAAAATTGTTATATATCTTACAATCTTCGTTTATCAGAAAATGAACAAATAGCATGTAATATCTATTCATGACGTTGAGATCTACCATGTAAAGGTTAGAAAGTGCTATAAATCAGAAGGTTCATCTAGTAATGAATATTTAGCTGAATATAAATCTGAACTTCTGCTAACAAAGTGACATCATTCACTTTAACTATGTCATGATGCCGAACAGGTTCAAAGAATTAATAGAGGTAAAGGAAGTAAAAGTAAAGCAAAGAAGAAATAGGGTCAGAGGACAAGAATGTGGTAGAAGGGGGAAGGAAGGGAGTAAAGAACAATGATAGGCACAGGATATGTCAGTGTTATACCAATACAGAGTCAAGAAGCAACTATGGTCTAGTTAATTGTCATAGGTAGACCTGAAAAGGATCAATGGGCGCCAAATTCCTTCAAAAGTTGTTGAGGAGCAATTTACTAAAGCTGCAAGCCTCGCTACTTCCTATAGCATATCCATCTTATCATATAGTTAGGACATAGACGGAACAGTTGTTGTCTTTCAATACATAGGAACCAACAATTTTACTGCTGACAATATGTGTTTTACTAATAAAGATGTAATCTTACGCCTAGACGATGCCGGGAAATTTAACAGCACTATTTCAAGTATCAATTTAATAGTTTTGTCTACTACCTTTTGAATAAAGTTTTCCACAGCATGCCAGAATTGTAGCAGGGGTGGGCATGCCCACCACATATGTAAATATGTGCCCTCAGCGCCTTCACATCTCCAGGATTTAGTCGAGGTGTCTGCCCTCCAATAATTGTTTTGTTTGGGTGTGATATACCACCTGGTAATTATTTTAAAAGAATTCTCTTGTGCTCCGATGCATTGTGATGGGCCGTGAGAGGAATTATAAATGTGGGAGATCTGATTAGGGGTGAATTTGTATCCCAAATCCTTTTCCCAGTGTGATATGTAAGCTCTTCTGTGGCAGCAATCTAAGGTATTCATGGTCTGGTCGGTAGTTGACATTATTTTCTTTGGCTTATGAACTGTTGTGCAAAGGGTTTCAAATGTATTTAAGGAGCATGTAATGTCTGACAACTGAAGATGTTGTGTCAAAGATT
The DNA here is from genome assembly GCF_039654945.1 of Dendrobates tinctorius. Classification (NCBI taxonomy): domain Eukaryota; kingdom Metazoa; phylum Chordata; class Amphibia; order Anura; family Dendrobatidae; genus Dendrobates; species Dendrobates tinctorius. Next base: position 27,638,095 of record NW_027361696.1, on the reverse strand, counting down.
CCCTAATAGAACCGTATTGGATAAAGGACAAATTTGAGAGACCCGGTATCTCCTTCGTTGCCCGAAACGTGGGGAGTGTCCCATCCAACAATAGCTGATCAACTGCTATATTTGCTATATAACTGGGTTTCCTCATGTTGATGTCCCGATGTAACAGGCTAGATTAACCCCCGGCCCAGAAAATACCCAGTGTTAAAGTGGCCTAGGCCAGATTATACCCCGGGTATATTCTGGCCTAGGCCAAACTTTACCCGGGGGTATAAATTGGCCTAGGCCAGTTTATCACTAGAACTACCGCATGTTTCATAATACCTATAACTACCATTAGGGGTCATTTTGACCCCCACTCAAAAGTACTGACTCAGGAGTAAAAATAACTTTTTTGTTGCCAACAAATTAAAGAACATTTATGTTAACTTAGTAGGAACAGTGTTAAGATCAAGTACAGCACGCATTTTCCTTTTACATGGTCATAGCATGCGGTGTCCAACAGTTAACACAAACAGTACTTTCTTCCACTTTCCCAGTGCGTTTTCCACAAACTGGTTTGTTACAGCTTGCGCAAGTTTTAGTTGTTTTGTTTTCGTTGCATCTTCCAACTCCACATTTTCGACGCTTGCGGATTTCTTGTCCTTTTGTTTGTGGTTCAGACATTGCAGATGATGGGCCACAGAGGCGTATCTAGGCTTTCTGGCACCCGGGGCAAGAATTCGGTTCGGCGCCCCCCCCCGCCCAAGTACATATGCGACTTGCACACTTAGCCATGTACCCACGTGCTGCTCCTCCTAATGCTCTCAATGTTCAGTAAAAAACTGAGAGAAGCAGGAAGAGAAGCTCGTTGTCACAGGACCATACCTATGAAAATCGCATATGAGTGAAGTGTCCATGTGACGACTACTGGAACCTGCAGAGCTGAATCCTGACATTGCAGCTTCTGAATTCTCACAACGAATGCACTGCACACTTTTAGGATTCTCCCTTGCCGATGTACAGTCATGTCAGCACAAGTATGTGATTTATATACTTCTGGCCACATTCCGACTAGACGTGCCTGGCCTCGCTCCGTTCATTTTCACTGAGTGAGGCCACACACGTCTAGTCAGCATGTGACCGCATGTATGTAAATTACCGGCACGAGAGAATCCTGACAGCGTTCAGTGAGCACTGTGAGAATTCAGAAGTCTGCAGTCACATAGAATGACTGCAGACTCAGCACAAACCTGGACATCCCCTTTAATGTTCCTAACAAATAAAAACATGAGAATTAGTCAGTAGCACAAATAACATTTACATCCAGGTACCTTATAGATGACGTCTCTGCAGTCAGTCACCTTTTCTTCTAGACCCCATGATGAGTTTTCTCATCCACATCTCGTCTCTGTAGACGTCCATCTTCTCCGGTCTTCTGCAGAAAATCTCCACACGACGCCCTTAAAGATAGAAGTGTCATTATAATGCCCCTAAATAAAAATGTCTGCAATATACTGTCTCCTCACACTATTCCCCTCTAGCATCCCACCTGTTCACCATACTGTCTCCTCATATATTTACCCCCTCACTCTCTATACTGTCTGCTCACACATACCCCTGACTCCCCATACTGTGTCCATTCACATATATTAACCCATTCGCTCCCCATACTGTCTGCACCAATCCCCCATACTGTTTCCTCATACATACTCTTTATTTTGTGTCCTCAAATCTCCCCACACATTAAAATCCCCCATCCCCAATCCCCCACACACATTAAGTACCCCCATTCCAAATCCCCCCACACATTAAATAACCCCCCATCCCCACTCCAAATCCCCCCACACATTAACCCAATCCCCACTCATTAACCCCCATCAGCACTCCAAATCCCCCCACCCCCACTCCAAATACCCCCACACATTAACCCCAACCCCACTCATTAACGCCCCCATACATTAACCCCCATCCCCATTCATTAACCGCCGCGCACATTAACCCAATCCCCACTCATTAACCCCATCACCACTCCAAATCCCCCCACACATTAAATAACCATCAGCACTCCAAATACCCCCACACATTAACCCCCATCCCCACTCATTGACGCCCCCACACATTTATCCCCATCCCCATTCATTAACCCCCCCACCCATTAACCCCCATCACATTAAATAACCCCCATCTCCACTCCAAATCCCCCCACACATTAACCCCATGGCATCCCCACTCATTAACCCCCACACACATTAACCCCCATCCCCACTCATTAACCCCCACACATTAACCGCCATCCCCTCTACAACTCCCCCTCATCTCCCATCTTCGGTGGTTCTTCAGCTCCACAGAGGAGCACACTTACCACCAGCGTTTGCTTTGGGCGCCGGGGAGTGACGTCAGCAGCGTGATCACATGACCTGATCACGCTGCTGACGTCGCTCTGGCCCGGCGGTCAGAGCTTCAATTGTACAGGCGTTTGTATAGACGCCAGTACAATTGCTCCCTGGGAGCCGGCGCGGCCTCCTTCTCTGCGCCGGCTGTCAGCTTGACAGCTGACACAGAGAACCGCCGACTCAGGCGGGGGGCGGCAGAACGCAGCCGCCAGGGAGGACACTGCGGACCGCTGCATTAGGCGGCCCGACTGCAACCCCCTGCTGGCTGCGCCCGGGGCAACTGCCCCGGCTGCCCCCCCCTAGATACGCCACTGATGGGCCACTTCTGACTCATTTTCAGATAAATTCTAAAGACATTTCAAAATTTCATCACTTGTCAGACCCCTCTGCTTACTCATGCTTCAAATATACGTCGCAAAAAGGGGCTTGTAAGATCGCAGAAGTAATAAAACGACACTGTACAAACATGCAGGGTTGAAGCTTCAACTGTAATGTTTGCTACTGAAATGCAGACAGAAATCGCTACAAGGGACATGGATCAAACATGTTCAGATAAGTTTAGACAAAACAAAATGCTAAATCATCCCTGATATGCAAATATACAATTACACTCTACAACTAGGGAGAAGCACTGTGATTTTCTGTACTCTGTAATGTTAGGTGACTTGCCTACTACTACTTTTATGTATGGGGTCAAATTGACCCCTTCAGTACTTATAGGTATGAATTGTAAAATCCGGGCCCCTGAAAAAGTTACAATTCATTTTTGTGTCCTAAAATATACACTTCCATGAATAAATAAAAGTCACAAAAAGTCAGAACTCATTTGTTAAAATATTAGAAATTATAGGAAAAAGAAATAGCAAAAGGGTCAAAATGACCCCTCCGGTAGTTCTAGTGTTATACCCCTCAGGGCCAGAATATACCCCCCCGGGTATTTTTCTGGGAGTTGGAAGTTTCGCCCCCAGCAGTTCGCCCCCAGCATTTCGCCCCCAGCAGTTCGCCCCCACAGTTCGCCCCCAGGTACACTTCGCCCCCGAACATTTCGCCCCCAGCATTTCGCCCCCAGGTTGTTTCGCCCCCACACATTTCGCCCCCGAACATTTCGCCCCCAGCAGTTCGCCCCCGCACATTTCGCCCCCGCACATTTCGCCCCCAGCAGTTCGCCCCCGGATGTTTCGCCCCCGGATGCTTCGCCCCCAGCAGTTCGCCCCCGGATGTTTCGCCCCCGGATGTTTCGCCCCCAGCAGTTCGCCCCCGGATGTTTCGCCCCCGGATGTTTCGCCCCCAGCAGTTCGCCCCCGGATGTTTCGCCCCCAGCAGTTCGCCCCCGGATGTTTCGCCCCCGGATGTTTCACCCCCAGCAGTTCGCCCCCGGATGTTTCGCCCCCAGCAGTTCGCCCCCGGATGTTTCGCCCCCGGATGTTTCTCCCCCAGCAGTTCACCCCCGGATGTTTCGCCCCCGGATGTTTCGCCCCCAGCAGTTCGCCCCCGGATGTTTCGCCCCCAGCAGTTCGCCCCCGGATGTTTCGCCCCCAGCAGTTCGCCCCCGGATGTTTCGCCCCCAGCAGTTCGCCCCCAGCAGTTCACCCCCGGATGTTTCGCCCCCAGCAGTTCGCCCCCGGATGTTTCGCCCCCAGCAGTTCGCCTTCAGCAGTTCACCCCCGGATGTTTCGCCCCCAGCAGTTCGCCCCCAGCAGTTCGTACCCGGATGTTTCGCCCCCAGCAGTTCGCCCCCGGATGTTTCGCCCCCAGCAGTTCGCCCCCGGATGTTTCGCCCCCGGATGTTTTGCCCCCAGCAGTTCGCCCCCGGATGTTTCGCCCCCAGTAGTTCGCCTCCAGCAGTTCACCCCCGGATGTTTCGCCCCCAGCAGTTCACCCCCAGCAGTTCGCACCCGGATGTTTCGCCCCCAGCAGTTCGCCCCTGGATGTTTCGCCCCCAGCAGTTCACCCCCGGATGTTTCACCCCCGGATGTTTCGCCCCCTGTCAGTTCGCCCCCAGCAGTTCATCCCTGGATGTTTTGCCTCTAGCAATTTGCTCCTGGATCTTTCGCATCTGGGAAAAACCTGCCTGAACTGAACATTGGCAGGTTTGCTTATCACTAATAATATACCATATGAGTCTAAGATATACAATTCTGATCAAATTAGTTTTTTTGATTCTCAAACTTTGTTTTCTAGATGAGTAATTTTACAAACAGACAGGAAAATAGTAGGATTTCATTGGTTACTAAGGAGGTCGTGCCCCCTTGGGAGCAGAACGGTTCCTGGCTCCCTATGATACATTCAGGGCTGCTTGTTCACAGCCCTCTGCAAAGCTCCCCTTCACCCACCACTCATGTGCTCTGTCCTGGACAAGAGGAGGGCTCCCCCCTGCCTGTGTAAAGCCGTTACAGGACGGAACACATAGGGGGGGCTTTGCAGAGGGCTGTAAACCAGCAGCCCTTTATACATCATAGGGAATATATTGTTAGCTGCATGCTCCTGTGCAGCCACGCCCTCTATAATCCATCCACAAGTACTGCTACTAAGGAGAAACAACCTCCTTAGCAACCACTGAAATCCTGCAGCACATGGAGCTTTAACTTGGATGAGACTTTTCACACAGAAGTGAAGCTGCTGGAAGGTCTCCTTTGGAAATGAATATCATGGGCACAGGTACTATAACATAACATGTTTTTTGCAGAGTTATGCTTTAACTGTATATATCAAAACTGTTTTAACAAGAAACATAAAAAGGTATAGAGGGGAAGGATTAGAGAAAAAGAGAAAATACAAATTACAGGTTATAATGCTTGAATTATTTTACAGCTAAAAACACTGCTCTCAAAACATACAATATGTGACCATGAACTAAAAATCAAAGCTGTAGGCAATGCCTCTCAGATAATCCATCAAGCTTCTATTATCGAAATCTTGCACGATACGTTTAACCCTTGCTGAAATTGCAGCATACTTTTTGTTTCTTGCAGCGATGGGATTTCCTGCTATTATCTGAATAATTTCAAAACTATGGAGCTCTTGCTGATGTTTCAGACAGTTAATGAACCGGTATATATTTTGGAAAAGAGTACCACATGTTTCTCGAAAGCTATGGTGCCATCCTTCGACATCATTATTTGTTCGCTGTTGATCATTCAATGTTCGTTCATACACATTCCAGAATTGAACTGGAAACAAAGGTGCTTGACGTCCTCTGCGATTCATTCGACCGATATAGCTGTCTTCAAAATAGTTGGCAATAGGTATGGCTGCTTGTGGAAAGTCAGGATCTTCCACCAATTCTTCAAATGATTGCACAACATTCTGTGGTGGTAGAAAGGCTAGGGCAGGTATCATGCGTATCCAACGGGCAAATTCATGGTCACCTTGGTATTGCATCTTGAGTCCTTCATTTTGAACTTTACGCCAAACCGACTGTGATAGGTGGAAAAACCAACCAGTCTTCACAAGGTTGGGGAATTCACTTTCAAATGCCTGGATTGCAGCTAGTTCAAAATCCAACATCAGGTTGTCTGGCTGCAGTCCAGGCTGCAAGTTCTTCAGCTCTTGCAGCAACCTCTGGTATGTAGAACGGCTCTTGTCTGTCAGCAAGGTGTACACTACAGGAACAACAAGGCCGCTGTGGACTACATGGATTGTGTAAAGTTGCTTAAACAAGGCTGGTGTAGTGAAAAACATGCCATCAGCAAACCACTCTTTACTTTGTGCCAGTAGATGGAGATTGTCTCTTGTTCCAAATATCAACATACGGCTGTGTCCATTTCCTAATTTAAAATGAAAGTATTAATAGAGGAAATAACAGAAAAAGTGTAACAAGCAGCAGACAGAGTTTTGGGATAAATTCACAAAAAAAATATCCTAATCAGAAGACTCTGTTCATATCTCACATTAAATACTCACATTTTGCTCCAGATTTTCTGATTTCATAATAAAAAACTGAAGCAAAATCTAGTGTGAAGGGGCCAACCAATAGTTTTTTACAACATATATTGTCCCAGTGGAAAATTATATATTTTTGTTTAAAATTAAAATTACTTCCAAACTTGAAATAGGTCACATTTTTAGGGTACCTTTAGACCCTTCAACTAGACGGCCGTTCAGCACGGCCGATCGCCACTATGCTGAACGGGCCGTCTAGTTGACAGCCGCATCCAGATGCGGCGTGCGGCTGGACGTCTGAATGAACGACTGTGCGGTCCGCCCGCCTGAATGGGGCATTCCATTCAGGCGGATGGGCACGCTAGTCGTCGGGTGGGCAGCGCGGACGTTCGTGACGTCCGCGCTGCCTATGCTGTCTCATCGAGAGGATTGTGCAGGACGCAAAAAACGCCAGTAAAATCACCAGTGTGCTTTTGGCCTAAGGCATAACTGAATGGTCCATTAGGCTGGGGTCATATGCAGCATTAATGTGTAAATCCCATCCACATGCTGATGAAAAAATTTTGTTTACAAAAAAAAACATGCAGTGCAGCATGTCAATGTATGCTGCCATTATACAAACAAAATTCCAGCCATTCAGACAAGGGGCTGAAATCCTGCACTAAAACCTGCACCTAAATCCATAGAGTTAAGTGAAGATTTTGATACAGAATTAGGGTACCACAATAGTGGCCACAATTGCAGGCACAAATAGATTCCTGTGGGATCTCCAATTGCTACCGCAATTACAGCCGCTGCGGAGATGCCGCTCCACAATCCCCTTCCTTCAGTGGGCACGAGGCCTCAGGCTTTATCCAGACAAGCTGGATTTACAGGCGTATTCCGTGCTGTGTTTCCTGCCTGAAACCCGCCCTTTCATGTCTATGGTGCGGGTTACGGGCGGATTCCGGCCGGGGCCGGAAAACGCCCCACCGGAAAATAGCTTCAAAGCTATTTTCCGGCGGATCACGGAAGGAATGGGAATGGGCAAGAGGGAAACCTCCCGAAAAATGCCTGCAAACCACGCCAAATACGCTCGGTTTAGGCCATAGCAGGGCATGGCCACGCCCATAGCAGAGCTTGGCCACGTCCCCTATTTGCAGAAGCGTTTTGCCAAAGCGCTTGCAAAGTGCTTAAAAAGTGCTTGGAAGCAGCAGGCAAAACGCATCTGCAAATCATGGCGTATCTCACCTGAGCTCCGGAGTTCAGCCCGACCTGTCCACGGATCTGCAGGACTGAACTACGAGAGCCGAGGAATCAGCCGGCGATGGCAGTTCAGTCCGTGCATGCCGCAGACAGGCGAGGCTGAACTCCGGGGCAGCATCCAGGACAGGTATGGCCAGTACAATGCTGCATATTTGGAATTAGTGTTGGCCGGTCCGATCACTGAAGATCGTAATTTATTACGATTTTCAGGCTGATCGTTATTTTAAATTACGATCCGATTTGTAGCCAGATCATGATGATGATCTGAATTAGAAATCGGAATCCTCCGTAATCTGAAAACACTGTCCGGGCATACACTCCCGAACAGTGTGCGCATATATATATATATACACACACACACACTATACAGGTGTACAGCGTGTGTGCATATTTAGCTTTAGTAAATGGCTCCAGGCTGCGCTGTTAAAAAATAAACAAACCCAGTTACTCACCTCTTTCTCCAGTGTCCAGTACTGGCTCCGGCTCAGCCCAGCAGTGCAGGGAATCCCGAAATCCAGGCGGCGCATCGCCGCCTCTGTGCCTGCCGTACTATAACTACAGTGGAGAGTGATCCCAGGACCGCTCACTAGACGGTCCTGGGAAAGCACCACATCACGTCACAGAACAGCCCGGCACATGTGCAGAGGTGGTGATGCACAACCCAGAATGCATAGCATTGGGATTTCGGAATTCCCTGCACCGCCGGAGACAGCGCTGGACACCGGAGAGAGAGTTGAATAACTGGGTTTGTTTATTTTTTAACAGCGCAGCTTGGGGCCATTATATATATGCAAGAAAGCTGGAAGAAGAGTGGCTCAACTGAGATTGTTGCTGAGGACTCAGTGTGCTGCTAGAGCAGGGGTTGGCTTCCGCCCGTACTTAACATGCATCCATGAAGAAAGACCTCCGCGCTCCTGAAGTCCTATACAAATCCTTTATTGCATTTCAAAGTTCCAAAAGTGCCAGACCACCATCACCCACCCACATATATGCATATATATACACACACACACTGTTCGGGCGTACAGTGTGCATATATATATATATATATATATATCTACATCTAGCTCTGGAGATTGGATCTGAATTAATTCCAATCTTTCGGTATGATCAGCCCAATCTGATCCTATCTTTCCAGTGATCGGCCAACACTAGTTGGAATCAGTAGGCCTCACTACATTATATTACTCTCAAAGTTTCCCTTGAAGGCAAAAATCACATAGTATTTTATATCAGCACCTTATAGTGTAGCATTTTTCACATTTGTGCAAAATAAACTTTGCAATAATTATGCATAATGGAATTGTTTTAATACAATGTTAAATGGTTAAGTAGCTTACCAGAGTCATGCAGAAGGAACTGCTGCTGGACACCATCAATACTGATCTCCTGGAACTCCAGGGGGATAACAAGTTGATCAAGGGTTTGAGGTAACCTTGGGATATTGCCAAGTTGCCTTGCTAATCGTATTGTCCTCTTCAGTGATGCTTTCCTTGGGAGAAGTGCTGCAACATTAGAATGGGCTCCTGAAACGACGTCTGTGAGAATCTGTTGTGGTGTCTCCTGTGTTGTCCTTGCCCTGGTCACAGCCTCATTAACAAGTCGGATTGCTTCAGGTCTTGCAGCTTGTGCTGCATGATTGTGAAGATTGACTACTTTCACAACTTCGCCAGATTCTTCATTGGTCCAAACACGTCCCTTGCAAGTCGACCGTTTTTCACATACCCAGATGGAATGAACATCGTCAGCGGTTCGTTTGGAAAATAAGTAAATGTGATTCTCATGGACCAACTTGCTCCTTCCACGTTTGGACAGAACTGAATTCATAGTTGTAGAAAGTGAATTGCTGTGGAAGCTGACTGATTTTTTGTGGCAGTACACTTCTCTCTTTGTGGAGATTTCAGACACTGCAATATTCTGATATACAGATGGAATAAAAGCTAGTCTAATGTAACTTGCAGGACATGTGACCTGCTACTTGTTACATCTGCAACAAAACTTGCAACAAAGCAGGTCAGTGCTGGGTCAGGTAAAAGTTCAAAATTGTTTAGATTTTAGGCCTCTTGCACACTGTAATTTTAGAGTGGTTTCACACTTGTGTTTGTGGCTGCCAGAGGTCGATCCGCTCTGGTTCTGACATCCAGCTGACCCCAGGGCAATGCTGGCTGAATGCTGGCATTCCGCTTGCATTGCCCATAGAAGTGAACGGCTGGGTTCCGCGATCTGCAGACGCCCGTTCGCTTTCGTAATGCCGCATTCCGCTATCAGTGTCAGAACAAAAAGAAGAGCATTTTCATCTTTTCGTTCCGCTGCAGGTTAGCGGAATGCGGCATTACAGAAGCGAACGGGCGGCCTGTAGTGCATATGTAGCGGAAGTGTGAAAGCACCCTTATTCTGCCACTGTTTTAGAACTCCAAAGCACGTGCTTTACTGGCATTTTTCAGAGCGCTTTTGTGAGCGCTCTCGGTAATGACCCATAAGATACAGGCTATTGATGAACGCTAAGTGCTCAAAAATAGCTCCTGTAATAAAATAAAAAGAGCTGGCCGAAACAACACCTCGCTTTTCTAGCCATTGACTTATCTACTATATAATTGTCTAAGGGTCACTTTCGCCTTTCTGTCTGTAACGTTTTATTCATATATTCATTGGTCGCGGCGTCTGTCATGTAAATCCAAGTCGCTGATTGGTCTTGGCAAAACGCCCACGACCAATCAGCGACGGTCACAGTCTGCCATAAAAATGGCCGCTGCTTCACTGCCCTGCACTCACCGCTGACCGCTCACACAGGGTTAATGCCAGCGTTAACGGATCGCGGTGTACCGCACTCCGTTAACGCTGCTATTAACCCTGTGTGACCAACTTTTCGCTATTGATGGTGCCTATGCAGTATCAATAGTGAAAAGATGTAATGCTAAAAATAATAATGATAAAAAAAAAGTTATTCTCACCCCCTCCAACGTCGCGCTGTCCTCCGCGCCTCTCTCCAATGCACACCGTCCAGGACCTGCGATGATGTCACGGTCATGTGACCGCGACATCATCGCAGGTCCTACGCTCAGACCGGAAGCCACCGCCAGCACTGCAGAGAGGCGCGAGGACTTCAGGGCCCGTGGCTGAGGTGAGTATATCTTTATTATTTTTTTTAAACACGAATATAGTGCCCACATTCCTAGACTACGTGGACAGTGCAATATACTACGTGACCAGTGCAATATACTACGTTGGCTGGCCAATATACTATGTGCGCTGTGTAATTTACTATGTGGACTGTGCAATTTACTATGTGCGCTGTCCAAAATACTACGTCGGCTGTCCTATATACTACGTGGCCTGTACAATGTACTACGTGGACTGTCCAATATACTACATAACCTGTGCAACATACCACGTGGCTGTGCCTTCTAGAATACCCGATACATTAGAATCGGGCCACCATGTAGTATATTCAAAATTGGCAATCTTCTTAGCGATTTTCCAGTGCTTAGCACTTGGGAAAGTGGTTACTGTGAAAGCGGTCTTAGGGCTAAAACACAAGGCCAAAATTCCCTGCCTAATTTGGGGCCGAAACATCTGGGGGCAAAAAGCAGGGGGCGAAACATCTGGGGGCGCACTGCTGTGGGCGAACTGCTGGGGACAAAACATCCGGGGGCGAACTGCTGGGGGCAAAACATCTGGGGGCGAACTGCTGGGGATGAAACATCCGGGGGCGAACTGCTGGGGGCGAAACATCCGGGGGCGAACTGCTGGGGGCGAAACATCCGGGGGCGAACTGCTGGGGGCGAAACATCCAGGGGCGAACTGCTGGGGGTGAATCATCCGGGGGCGAAACATCCGGGGGCGAACTGCTGGGGGTGAAACATCTGGGGGCGAACTGCTGGGGGCGAACTGCTGGGGATGAAACATCCGGGGGTGAACAGCTGGAGGTGAACTGCTGGGGGGAAACATCCGGGGGCGAACTGCTGGGGGCAAAACATCCGGGGGCGAAACATCCGGGGGCGAACTGCTGGGGGCGAAACAACCGGGGGCGAACTGCTGGGGGCGAAACATCCGGGGGCGAACTGCTGGGGGCGAAACATCCGGGGGCGAAACATCCGGGGGCGAACTGCTGGGGGCGAAACATCCGGGGGCGAACTGCTGGGGGCGAAACATCCAGGGGCGAACTGCTGGGGGCGAAACATCCGGGGGCGAAACATCCGGGGGCGAAACATCCGGGGGCGAACTGCTGGGGGCGAAATGTGCGGGGGCGAAATGTGCGGGGGCGAAACAACCTGGGGGCGAAATGCTGGGGGCGAAATATTCGGGGGCGAAGTGTACCTGGGGGCGAACTGCTGGGGGCGAACTGCTGGGGGCGAAATGCTGGGGGCGAACTGCTGGGGGCGAAACTTCCTAAAACCGTATTTTCTAGCCTAGGCCAAACTATACATCTCGCGGCTGCTCCACTTGGGAGGGCTAAGTGAACTCTTACCAACTCAATTTCCTGAGAATCTGACTCAAGGAGAAGACTTTTGAATATCTCCTGTGCTGTTTTACCCAGCAATTCAAATGCTACTCTTTCAGGGAGACCTTTAATTCTCACGTTATTACGACGTTCTCGGTTTTCATGGTCCTCCAATGCCATATGAATCATATGTAATTGGTTTTCATGTACATTTAGAGAGTCCAATATGGCGTTAGACCGTTGCATCACAATATTTTGTGAGTTTTCACGTGTCTCAAGTCTGTGGCCCTGAAGGCTTAGATCTTGTTTTATCTCCACAAGTTCCTTTCCTATTGGCTCAAGAGTTTTAGATAAAATACGCTTGATAAACGAACGGGTAACCAGAACATCTCTTGTTGTATTCCCCATGTCAGAATCACTCTCCGGTTCAGTATCCGGATCCTCGAATGAAGTCATATCACGGAGTTTAGGTGATTTAAGAGAGTCTGCTGGAACAGATTGTTTTCTGAGGAAATTATCCACATCCGCTTGTGTGATGGATTTTGCTGATTTAGAAACACTTTTTTGCGTTTTTACACTGTATTTTCCCATATTAGCGATTATCTACAAAACAGGAATAGAGCAGTTTGAAGGTTAGAATTCCCACAGCCGGCTATGTATTTAGCTGGAATTCCATTTTGTTTCCAGGCTTATGGGTGACAAATAAAGAAAGAGAGATGTTGTTTAAACTTTTGCCACTAGATGGCAGCCCAGTTTCACGTTCTGCTCTCTCAGATTGTTAGTAGAGATGAGCGACTTTGCCTTTTTTTGGGTCGAGTCGGGTTTCATGAAACCCGACTTTCGCAAAAGTCGGGTCAAACGAAATCGGCCGACTATAGGGAAAAGTCGGAGGCCGACTGAAACACGAAACCCAATGCAAGTCAATGGGGAAGCAAAGTCGGCAGTGAGAGGAGGACAGGAAACACACCTACAGTGCCCATTTCAATGCCAAAAACATCAATTCTTATAACTGAAGCTTGTCAACCTTAATTTACTTCCTAATAATAGTTACGCATTGAAAACTGGGGGTTATTTGGCGAAAATTGTGGGGGGGTTGGGCTGGCTCCAGGTTTTCGTGTGCCCTGGGCCAAAGAGTGTCAGTGCACCCCTTTAACACATACCACAACTCATGATGCTCCGATATGCCACAGAAATATAGGTATAGTACAATGAAAAATACTTCACTGCTTACATGACATGACTGATCTATTTTAAATTGTACAATAGCTCAAAAACAGGACAGTATATTACTCCATACAGTGTTATGGCCCCCACATTGTGCATCATACAGAATAATGAGGCCCATATATTTCTCCATACAGAATAATTAGTCACATATAATGTTCCATACAGTATATGATGAGCTCCACATAATGCTCCATATATAATAGGCCCCATTTGTAATGCTCCAGTGTATAATGTGCCCCTTAGATGCTGCTCCAGTGTCTGATCTGCCCCATTTACAATGCTCCAGTATATAATGGGCCTCATGGATGATGCTCCAGTGTATGATGGGCTCTAATAATGCTCCATATATAATGGGCCCCATTTGTAAAGCTCCGGTGTATAATGTGTCCCTTAGATGCTGCTCCAGTGTCTGATCTGCCCCATTTACCTTGCTCCAGTACATGATGGGCCCTATTTTTAATTAACCCAGGCGTGGTATGTGAAAAGAGCTCCATGGAGTAATCTGAGGTGTGTGCTTCCACATCCTTCACTTTTGGTGTGGGTGAAGGACACAAGGAAAGGGGTTGCTCCTGACCAGAAGCCTGCAGTTAGGACTCAGTGTTTGCATTTTTTACAACTTCAGAAGAGGAGGTGATAGAGCTGGAGGCAGTTTCAGCAATGTAAGCCACAAACAGTTCCTGATACTCTGGCTTTAAAAGCAGTCTACCTACTCCCAGAAAAGGGAGCCTTACAGACCTTCCAGAGGTACACCATGACGTTCGCTCAACACCTCCTGCCTTAGCTGCTATTGTGTTTTTGGCTCTACCAACAGATGCAACACCATCACCATCAGTACCAGGTGGCCCTCCACGCCCACATCCGCGTCCTCTTCCACCATACTTCCTCATGTTTTTTAAAATGGACCCAAAATACCAGCAGATATATGGTACTGTATCAGAAGCGTACAGCTCTATACAGTATATGGATAACAGTAAATCTCCGTATATATTTCATGAGTCATACACAGACGCTCACAGGCTCAGTATGGATTACCCAATGAAATAACAAGTTGAAAAAGAGGAACAGTATCACCAGATACAAGGTATATATAGTATAGTGTAAGCATTCTGATTCTCCATATGCATTTCAGGAGGCAGACACAAACGCTCTCAGGCCCAGTATGGATTACACAGGAATGTGAAAAGCTGTAAATGGGTTATGTAACACAAGCGTACAGCTGTATACAGTGTTGGGATAATCTTAAAGTTCCAAATATATTGCCGGAGTAGCAGACAGACGTTTACAGGCTCTTTATGGATTACACCAGAATCTAAATAGCTAAAAAGGTTACTGTATCAGAAGCGTTCTGCTGTATACAGTGTTGGCCAAATTGAAAATGTCGGTATATATTTCCGTAGTCACCCTCAGCCGCTCACTCAGTTTGATTTTGACCATAATAAAAAATGTTGTAGAAAAGTTCCTGGATAACAAGATAGCAAGTACATATTTTTTAGGGTACAATTGAAATCTCCGTATAAATAGTCCCGTAGTCACTCTCAGATGCTTACACAGTATGGATTTGACCGTAATGATAAATGTCTAACAAATGTACTGTATAACAAGATACAAGCTGTATCGAGTATACAGTTGTGGCTAAAAGTATTGACACCCCTGCAATTTTGTCAGATAATACTCAGTTTCTTCCTGAAAATGATTGCAAACACAAATTCTTTATGCAAACATAAAAAAGAGGGTGGACAAAAGTATTGGCACTGTTCAAAAAATCATGTGATGCTTCTCTAATTTGTGTAATTAACAGCACCTGTAACTTACCTGTGGCACCTAACAGGTGTTGGCAATAACTAAATCACATTTGCAGCCAGTTGACATGGATTAAAGTTGACTCAAAGTTGACTCAACCTCTGTCCTGTGTCCTTGTGTGTACCACATTGAGCATGGAGAAAAGAAAGAAGACCAAAGAACTGTCTGAGGACTTGAGAAACCAAATTGTGAGGAAGCATGAGCAATCTCAAGGCTACAAGTCCATCTCCAAAGACCTGAATGTTCCTGTGTCTACCGTGCGCAGCGTCATCAAGAAGTTTAAAGCCCATGGCACTGTGGCTAACCTCCCTAGATGTGGACGGAAAAGAAAAATTGACAAGAGATTTCAACGCAAGATTGTGCGGATGTTGGATAAAGAACCTCGACTAACATCCAAGCAAGTTCAAGCTGCCCTGCAGTCCGAGGGTACAACAGTGTCAACCCGTACTATCCGTCGGCATCTGAATGAAAAGGGACTGTATGGTAGGAGACCCAGGAAGACCCCACTTCTTACCCCGAGACATAAAAAAGCCAGGCTGGAGTTTGCCAAAACTTACCTGAAAAAGCCTAAAACGTTTTGGAAGAATGTTCTCTGGTCAGATGAGACAAAAGTAGAGCTTTTTGGGCAAAGGCATCAACATAGAGTTTACAGGAGAAAAAAAGAGGCATTCAAAGAAAAAAACACGGTCCCTACAGTCAAACATGGTGGAGGTTCCCTGATGTTTTAGGGTTGCTTTGCTGCCTCTGGCACTGGACTGCTTGACCGTGTGCATGGCATTATGAAGTCTGAAGACTACCAACAAATTTTGCACCATAATGTAGGGCCCAGTGTGAGAAAGCTGGGTCTCCCTCAGAGGTCATGGGTCTTCCAGCAGGATAATGACCCAAAACACACATCAAAAAGCACTAGAAAATGGTTTGAGAGAAAGCACTGGAGACTTCTAAGGTGGCCAGCAATGAGTCCAGACCTGAATCCCATAAAACACCTGTGGAGAGGTCTAAAAATGGCAGTTTGGAGAAGGCACCCTTCTAATATCAGGGACCTGGAGCAGTTTGCCAAAGAAGAATGGTCTAAAATTCCAGCAGAGCATTGTAAGAAAGTCATTGATGGTTACCGGAAGCGGTTGGTCGCAGTTATTTTGGCTAAAGGTTGTGCAACCAAGTATTAGGCTGAGGGTGCCAATACTTTTGTCTGGCCCATTTTTGGAGTTTTGTGTGAAATGATCAATGTTTTGCTTTTTGCTTCATTCTCTTTTGTGTTTTTTTAATTACAACAAATTAAATGAAGATAATAATACCAAAGAATTTGTGTTTGCAATCATTTTCAGGAAGAAACTGAGTATTATCTGACAAAATTGCAGGGGTGTCAATACTTTTGGCCACAACTGTAGTATAAAAATTTGTTTCTTCGATTCACCGTATATATAGAAGTCGTAACCCACACGCGCTCACTCACTATGGATGATATAGGGAAGGTGGACTGACAGACAAACCAGCCTGTAGTGAAAAGCAGAGGTGTAGCGCAGTGTAGGTGTGAAACCAATAAGATAAAGAAAAAGGATGCAGTGTTTTAGCTTGCCCATTGGAGGGCAGTGGAGAGTGTAGGAGTGGGACTGAATAACTGCCATTGGTCAGAGAAACTGTTAGGTGATGGTGGGAGGAGTTACCAGAACTGGAAGTATAAAAGGCTGAGGGAAGGTTCTGGAAGAGTCAGTCAGCGAAGGGAGCACAGTAAAGAGGAAGTTCTGCTGAGGAAATAGAGACAGTGGAAAGGCTCCAGAGAGGACTGACAGTTGAGGCGGTCACGGGCTGGTGGCCCAGAGGACGGTAGCTGCAGACGAAGACGGCCTAGGGCTATCATACGGACGGTGTGCTCAGACTGGTGCAGCGCTGTGGTGGTTGGGCCTAGGCCAGCCACAGTGGAAGAGCCACAGAGGACGCCACGATTATAGTTACAAAGGAAGTGACGGTACCGGGGCCTGTGTACAGAGAAATGTGAAACAGCTGTGGTGAATTGCTGTTGTCGACAGAAGGATGGGCACTAAAAACGAACCTGTTCAATACAAACTCTGTCTCAGTCTCGTGTTTGTCTGCGGCAAGAAGAGGGTTCCCCCTCACAGTTGGTTATCCTACAGATGATACCTTAATACAAATTTTTGAAACAAGGTACTGTATCAGCACATACCAGGCGTGTCCAGTCTAGGGTTAAATTTCCGTCTAGACTTCCGGAGTCAGACACAGACACTCACAGGCTCACTGTGTATTATACCAGAATTAAAAAAGTAGAAAAAGGGAAAGGTATTCATAGCGTACATCAGTATACAGTGTTGTGGTACTTTTAAATGTTTGTATATATTTCAATCTCAGTAAGCCAGTCAAGAATCTCCGCTACTGGAAACTACATGGATACAAGCATAGACGCAAAGTCGAGTGTTAGCAGAAATTTTGGAATTACTCATCGCAATAGTATATAATAGTATATTATATCTATTAATTCTATTGATTGTGTATCATTACGAACTGTATGGTATGGATTTGGCAGCCAGGGAAGCTGCATTGCATAGTCAGGCTAGTGGCCTCTTTGATGAAGGCCCGGGTGTATTGACTAGTGGCACCTCAGGTGATGCTGATTTCCAGAGTATTTTTAGGGAACTGGTTGGATTACATAAATCGCTCACTAAGACATGGTGGAATATTAAGACACTGGAGGAATACAAAAAATCTCGATTGGTTCCAAGAGGTCTTAGAATACAGATATTTCCAGCCTGGGAGGCTGATGATGATTTTTGAAAAAATTGGGAAGGTGGTTTATTACGATGCTCTAATATAATAATCGATATGCTCATTGAACAAGGAATTTTAACCACCATCAAGGACAAGATAAAAATTTCCGAAGCTAAAATTGAAAAATTTGATAAAAAATCCTTAGTAGAACCATTTCAGATTCAACTGAAATCTACTGTAGATAATTTTGAAAAGGAGGTGATTGGGGGTAAGAGACAGAAATTTAAGAGGGATCAATCTGACTTCAACAGTGGACGGGCCTACAGATGGGTACACAAGGGTAATAGAAGAACTACTGGCCCAATTTTGTCAGCAGATAAAAATAAAAATACAGTTTCAGCACAGGAACTTTCATGGAGCGATTTTTTATCGTCCGAGCAAAGCGACGTGGAAGGCGCAATAGGAGGGGTCGACGAAAGAGATACATCTAAAAAAAAAACGTACTCGGAACTACAGGATATGGTCCCCCAAGTACAAACGAGAGACATGGCAGAATCAGAGATGCTAGTTCCTATTTGTAATTCTTTGGTCGATGTCCCTTCAGACTCTGGTAAGTTACAAATCATAAACCTTTCATCCTATGCCTTGACGGACTTGGAGATCGCGGTGTTGGAGAAGGGACTTTCCTTTTGTCCAACTAGCTGTTTGGTCAAATTTACTGTTATCAAAGATGTTTATCTTTTTTGCCGGAAGCTTACCTTCAAGTTATTGTAGCATCAGCCGTCCGTCATTGATGATTTGCCATTGGTTGACAGACAAACTTTCAGGGGTTTGTTAGATCTATTGGAAGAGAGTGAAAGTGGACATACAACCAGAAGAAAATTTGCTGGTAGCGTCACAAGTCACTCCCTTTTTCCTTGTTCCCATCGGTACAAAGTTTTTTCAGCACAGTGTGCAAGTATACACAGGCCCTGAAATTAGACAGAAACAGGAATAGAAATTTGAGTGCACAGGAGCAAGCCATCATTGCTAAATTAGGGTCTAACCGTGATTTTATTATTCGTGAGGCGGATAAGGGGGGAAACTTGGTTATTCGGCCAGTGGAGTTGTATTTAAATGAAGCAAAACGTCAGCTTAAAAACTCCTATTGTTATCAGGTTCTCCCCTCAGACCCTACCTGTGTATTTAAAGCAAAATTGGATCGACTGCTAGACTCCGCATTCTCAAACAACATTATCAACAAACGTGAGAGAGAGTTCCTGATAAGTCACCATCCTAGGACATCAACATTCTATATGATCGCAAAGGTCCACAAATCATTACAGGTACCTCCTGGTAGACCTATTGTGTCTGGGATCGGTGGCTTATTGGAACGACCATGTATATATGTAGATTTCTTTTTACAGCCATTGGTCTCCTCTCTTAGGTCGTTCGTAAGGGATTCCACCTTCTTGATTCAACAATTACGTGACCTTAAACTTCCTCCTGGCGTTTGGCTAGTAAATCTAGAAGTAGAGTCACTTTACACATGCATACGACATGACCTGGGAGTACAGGCGGTCTCTTTCTTCTTGGACCAGAATACATCAGGCGACAAAAAACATGATTCATTCCTGCTGGAGTTGTTACACTTCATATTGGACAAAAATTATTCACCTTATTCATCTTCTTCTTCTTCACCTTCTTCCTATTATTCTTTTCTTTTACATTCTTCATATTCTTCTTATTCAACTATTATTCTTCATATTTTACTTCTTCATCTTCTTCCTATTCTTCTTCTTCATCATCATATTCTTATTTGTGTAGTTGTTATCTATAAAAGTTTGAAGATTACACCTTCCGTTCTGCCTGTCACAAAAGATTTACAACAGGACTTGTCCGCGTTCAGTTTGGCCTGCAGCAGCAGGCATTTTCCAGGGGCACCACGAGGAGGAATGGACTCACCCCCATACACTGCTTAGTCTTCTTCTGCTTACAATTTAGATAATATCTTTTGCTCTGATTTTTAGTCTTATGCTTAATGTTCTTCTGCTTTTGGTCCTTCTGCTTTTTGTTCTTCTGCTTCTTGGTCTTCTGTCTCTTGTTCTGCATCTTGGTGGTTGTCTTCATGTTCTTTGTCATCTTGGTCATCTTCTTCAGGGTCATCTTTTTGGTCTTCTTCGGTGTGGTCTTCAGGGTCGTCGTCTTCAGGGTCGTCGTCAGGGAGATCCAGAGTGAAAACCAAAAACCATTTCCACAAGCGTCAACTTTGAAAAGTAGCAGAAGGTACAAGAAGGCTGAGGAATGTCCGAGAACCAGCTGATGGTACTGGAACCCGGAAGGGCAGCAGAAGGAACAAGAGCCAATGGCACAACCGTGGACCAGCTGACGGTGCTGGAACATGGTTACTAAGCAGGAGGTACCTGTGCTACAAAGCACTACCATGGACCAGCAGACGTTGCTGGAACTCGGATACCGAGAAGGAGGCACCTAGGCCAAAGGCACTGCCGAGAACCAGCTGGCGGTGCTGGAACCCGGATGGGTAGCAGAAGCTACAAAAGTCAATGGAACTACCGAGAACCAGCTGATGGTGCTGGTACCAGAGTGGCAGCAGAAGGAACAAGAGCCAATGGCACAACTGTGGACCAGCTGATAGTGCTGGAACACGGTTACTAAGCAGGAGGTACCTGTGCTACAAAGCGCTACCAAGGACCAGCAGACGTTGCTGGAACTCGGACACCGAGAAGGAGGCACCTAGGCCAAAGGCACTGCCGAGAACCAGCTGACGGTGCTAGAACCCGGATGTGTAGCAGAAGCTACCCCTGAAAAACAACGTTGCAAGGCTGCGAGCCGGCCGCAGTTACCAAAACACACAGTCCTACAGGGGGTGCTTGTCCTATTGGCACCACGTAACCAGCCTTTACTACCAGAACCCACAGCCCACATAGGAAGCACCTAAACTGCAGGCACCACAGACTCGGCTAACCCGACCGCAACACGACAGGACTATGTATTGGTGGCAAAGTGACGTTGACACTACCCGGAAACAGCAGGCGTGCTGGAACCAGGCTGGGCAAGAGGGAGTACCCGTGCCAAAGACACTGCCGAGAACCAGCTGACGGTGCTGGAACCCGGATGGGTAGCAAAAGCTACAACAGTCAATGGAACTACCGAGAACCAGCTGATGGTGCTGGTACCCAGAGTGGCAGCAGAAGGAACAAGAGCCAATGGCACAACCGTGGACCAGCTGACAGTGCTGGAACACAGTTACTAAGCAGGAGGTACCTGTGCTACAAAGCACTACCAAGGACCAGCAGACGTTGATGGAACTCGGATACCGAGAAGGAGGCACCTAGGCCAAAGGCACTGCCGAGAACCAGCTGACGGTGCTGGAACCCGGATGGTAGCAGAAGCTACAAGAGTCAATGGAACTACCGAGAACCAGCTGACGGTGCTGGTACCCAGAGTGGCAGCAGAAGGAACAAGAGCCAATGGCACAACCATGGACCAGCTGACAGTGCTGGAACATGGTTACTAAGCAGGAGGTACCTGTGCTACAAAGCACTACCAAGGACCAGCAGACATTGCTGGAACTCGGACACCGAGAAGGAGGCACCTAGACCAAAGGCACTGCCGAGAACCAGCTGATGGTGCTGGAACCCGGATGTGTAGCAGAAGCTACCCCTGAAAAACAACGTTGCAAGGCTGCGAGCCGGCCGCAGTTACCGAAACACACAGTCCTACAGGGGGTGCTTGTCCTATTGGCACCACGTAACCAGCCTTTACTACCAGAACCCACAGCCCACATAGGAAGCACCTAAACTGCAGGCACCACAGACTCGGCTAACCCGACCGCAACACGACAGGACTATGTATTGGTGGCAAAGTGATGTT
The DNA here is from genome assembly GCF_039654945.1 of Dendrobates tinctorius. NCBI lineage: Eukaryota > Metazoa > Chordata > Amphibia > Anura > Dendrobatidae > Dendrobates > Dendrobates tinctorius. Next base: position 27,616,540 of record NW_027361696.1, on the reverse strand, counting down.
GACACTACCCGGAAACAGCAGGCGTGCTGGAACCAGGCTGGGCAAGAGGGAGTACCCGTGCCAAAGACACTGCCGAGGACCAGCTGACGGTGCTGGAACCCGGATGGGTAGCAGAAGCTACAACAGTCAATGGAACTACCGAGAACCAGCTGATGGTGCTGGTACCCAGAGTGGCAGCAGAAGGAACAAGAGCCAATGGCACAACCGTGGACCAGCTGACAGTGCTGGAACACAGTTACTAAGCAGGAGGTACCTGTGCTACAAAGCACTACCAAGGACCAGCAGACGTTGATGGAACTCGGATACCAAGAAGGAGGCACCTAGGCCAAAGGCACTGCCGAGAACCAGCTGACGGTGCTGGAACCCGGATGGTAGCAGAAGCTACAAGAGTCAATGGAACTACCGAGAACCAGCTGACGGTGCTGGTACCCAGAGTGGCAGCAGAAGGAACAAGAGCCAATGGCACAACCATGGACCAGCTGACAGTGCTGGAACATGGTTACTAAGCAGGAGGTACCTGTGCTACAAAGCACTACCAAGGACCAGCAGACATTGCTGGAACTCGGACACCGAGAAGGAGGCACCTAGGCCAAAGGCACTGCCGAGAACCAGCTGACGGTGCTGGAACCCGGATGGGTAGCAGAAGCTACCCCTGAAAAAAAAAGTTGCAAGGCCGCGAGCCGGCCGCAGTTACCTAAACACACAGTCCTACAGGGGGTGCTTGTCCTATTGGCACTACGGAACCAGCCTTTATTACCAGAACCCACAGCCCACATAGAAAGCACCTAAACTGCAGGCACCATAGACTCGGCTAACCCGACCGCAACACGACAGGACTATGTATTGGTGGCAAAGTGACGTTGACACTACTCGGAAACAGCAGGTGTGCTGGAACCAGGTTGGGCAGGAGGGAGTACCCGTGCCAAAGACACTTCTGAGCAGCAACTGGCGATTTGGAGCCCAGGGTCAATCATGCAGCAGGCTGAGGCCTACTTGGAGCGAGTAGAAAGTAAGATGTAGTGTGATTTTGGAGGCAGCAGGAGACTTTGTCGTCCACACAGCAGGGGAACCGCTGACATTACTGATCCGAACTAACACTAGAGCATGTGTTTTTCTCTGTGCAGACGGCACTTCCGAGCAACAACTGGCTGTGTTGAAGCCCAGGATCAATCATGGAGCAGGCTGAGGCCTACTTGGAGCAAGTTTTATATCGATTGTGCACTACTACTGATTGTAACCGTGCTCCACTTAGGCCTCTGGCTCCACTGTCTCTAGTATTTCCCCCGGCCTCCAACCCCGCCAATTGCTGCTCAGAAGTGGCGTCTGCACAATCCACACTTGTTCCTGGGTTACAGGGGCTCAGTCATGTCAGTTGATCCCCTGATGTGTGTCCGGCAAGATCTTCTGCTCTGTCCACATTGCCACTACTAGTAATGGGAATGTGGACATAGCAGGAGACATTGCCGGACACACATCAGGGGATCAACTGACGTGACTGAGCCCCAGTAACACAGGAACAAGTGTGGATTGTGCAGACGCCACTTCGGAGCAGCAACTGGTGAGGTTGGAGGCCAGGGGAAATACTATAGATAGTGGAGCCAGAGGCCTAAGTGGGGCGCGGTTAAAAATCAGTAGTAGTGTGACTGTGTAGGCAGCAGGAGACTTTGCCATCCACACAGCAGGGGAGCAGCTGGCGTTACTGAACCCCACTGACACAGGAGCTAGTGTTTCTCTCTGTGCGGACAGCCCTTACAAGCAACAACTGGCTGTGTTGAAGCCCAGGATCAATCATGGAGCAGGCTGAGGCCTACTTGGAGCGAGTAGAAAGTAAGATGTAGTGTGATTTTGGAGGCAGCAGGAGACTTTGTCGTCCACACAGCAGGGGAACCGCTGACGTTACTGAACCCCACTAACACAGAAGCTAGTGTGTTTTTCTCTGTGAAGACGGCACTTCTGAACACCAATTGGCATTGTTGGAGCCCAGGATCAAGCATGGAGCAGGCTGAGGCCTGATGGTTTTTGAATGTGGAGGCAGCAGGAGACTTTGCCGTCCACACAGCAGGGGAACAGCAGATGTTACTGAACCCCACTAACACCGAAGCTAGTGTGTTTTTCTCTGTGAAGACGGCACTTCTGAACACCAACTGGCATTGTTGGAGCCCAGGATCAAGCATGGAGCAGGCTGAGGCCTGATGGTTTTTGGATGTGGAGGCAGCCGGAGACATTGTCGTCCACACAGCAGGGGAACAGCAGACGTTACTGAACCCCACTAACACAGGAACTAGTGTTTTTCTCTGTGCGGACAGCACTTCCGAGCAACAACTGGCTATGTTGAAGCCCAGGATCAATCATGCAGCAGGCGGAGGCCCACTTTCAGCAAGTTTTGTATAGGTTGTAGACTACTACTGATTGTAACCGTGCTCCACTATGGTCTCTGGCTCCACTGTCTCTAGTATTTCCCCTGGCCTCCAAATCCCACCAGTTACTGCTCTGAAGTGGCGTCTGCACAATCCACACTTGTTCCTGAGTTACTGGGGCTCAGTCACGTCAGTTGATCCCTTGATGTGTGTCAGGCAAGGTCTCCTGCTCTGTCCACATTCCCACTACTAGTAATGGGAATGTGGACAGAGCAGGAGACATTGCCGGACACACAACAGGGGATCAACTGACGTGACTGAGCCCCAGGAACACAGGAACAAGTGTGGATTGTGCAGACGCCACTTCAGAGCAGCAACTGGCTGGGTTGGAGGCCAGGGGAAATACTAGAGACAGTGGAGCCAGAGGCCTAAGTGGAGCGCGGTTAAAGACCAGTAGTAGTGTGACTGTGTAAGCAGCAGGAGACTTTGCCATCCACACAACAGGGGAGCAGATGGCGTTACTGAACCCCACTAACACAGGAGCTAGTGTTTTTCTCTGTCCAGACGGCACTTCTGAGCGACAACTGGCTGTGTTGAAGCCCAGGGATTACAGTTCAGGTGGTAGAAACATGAACACAACAGGTGACCTGGATACTGTGGCCAACCAATTATTTATTCTGGTAGAGGACTGGCAAATTCTGGCGAGATCCAGGCCTTGTTCATTTTCAGAAAAGTAAGCCGGTCAACGTTATCGGAGGATAGTCGCGTGCGACGGTCTGTTAGTACACCACCTGCGGCACTAAAGACACGTTCCGATAATACACTGGCAGCAGGGCAAGCCAGCACCTCCAATGCATACTGGTTAAGCTCTGGCCATATATCCTGCTTTGAGACCCAAAGCTTGAAGGGGGAAGAGCCATCTGGGAGTATACTGACAGGACAAGACATGTAGTCTGTCACCATCTGAGGGAAACATTGCCTCCTGCTGACTGGAGCCGTCTGTGATGGTGTAGACATTTGTGGCGGACACACAAAACTTTGCCACATTTGGGCCATAGTGGTCTTGCCTTGTGCTGATGCGCTGCCTCTGCTCCCTCTTTGTGCCGAGCTTCCTCCACTGCCTCGACGCACAGAGCTGCTTTGTAAAGCACTATCAGCACTGCTGTCAGTTGGAATGGAGAACATGATGGACTGCACCAGTGTGTCTTGGTACTCCTGCAGTTTACGCTCCCGGTTCAACGGTGGTATGAGGGTTTGTAAGTTGTCCCGGTAGCGAGGATCTAGGAGGGTGTACACCCAATAATCAGCCGTGTTGAGAATGTGGGCGATGCGGTGGTCGTTTCTCAGGCACTGCAGCATGAAATCAAACCTGTGCTGCAGACTCCCAACTGCCCAAGAAATGCTGTCCCCTGCTTGAGGCGTCATCTCTGCCTGCTCTGCATCACCCCACCCTTACTCTACATACTGACTACTAGAGCATTGTGTACCTCCCTCCTCTGGAGAGATGTCTTCCTCCTCCATTGACTCCTCCTCATCCTCCTCACAAAGTGTCCCCTGCCTAAACCTTTGTGAGGAACCACGTTGCGCAGACTGTCCAGAAGCAGATGGCATTTGTGACTCCTCACCTCACCTCCTCACCTCCTCACCTCACCTCCTCACCTCTTCCACAACCTCCTCCCTTAATGCTTGCAGTGTTTTTTGAAGGAGGCAGATAAGGGGGACAGTCATGGTGACTAGTGCATCATCTGCACTTGCCATCCGCGTGGGATCATCGAAGGCACGCAAAACATTGCAGATGTCCTTCATAGAGGCCCACTCAGTGGTGGTGAAGTGTGAACGGCGCGCAGTGCGACTTGTTTGCGCCTGATGCAGCTGGTACTCCATTACTGCTGCCTGCTGCTCACACAACCGCTCCAATACATGTAACGTTGAATTCCACCTGGTGGGTAGGTCGCATATGATGCAATGTTCCGGAAGGCGGATTCTGCGCTGCAGAGCTGCAATGCGCGATTTTGCCATGCTGGAACGTCACAAGTGAGCGCACTCTCTGCGGACCTTGTGCAGCAGTGCATCAAGATCCGGATAGTCCCTCAAATAACTCTGCACGACCAAGTTGAGCACATGTGCCAGACATGGGATGTGAGTGAGGTTGCCTAGGCCTAGAGCTGCCACCAGATTTCGGCCATTGTCACACACTACCAAGCCTGGCTGGAGATTTGCTGACACAAACCACACGTCGCTCTCCTGCTTGATGGCATTCCAGAGCTCCTGCGCTGTGTGGCTTCGATTCCCCAAAGAAATTAATTTCAGTACGGCCTGTTGACGTTTGGCCACGGCTGTGCTCATATCGGTCGTAACAGGCTCCTGCTGCGCTGTTTCAGAGGAACTTGAGTAGGAGGAGGAATCTATGTGTACAGACTGGATTCCTGCAATCCTTGGAGTTGGCAGAACACGTACAGCGCCACTCTCACGATCTGTACACGGCTCCACAACATTTACCCAATGGGCAGTGAGGGAAAGGTATCGTCCCTGTCCATGGTTACCGATCCACGCATCGGTGGTCAGGTGGACCTTGCTACTGACTGCGTTTAGTAGTGCATGTTTAATTTTTCCCTCCACATGCTTTTGCAGGGCAGTGACGGCTTGCCTGCTGAAATAAAAGCGGCTGGGCACGTTGTATTGTGGGACTGCCAATGCCATGAAGTTACGGAAGGTGTCAGTCTCCACCAGCCTAAATGAGAGCATTTTAAGGGACAGTAGTTTTGCAATGCCAGAATTCAGAGCTTGTGCTCCAGGATGGTTTGCTGAGTATGGCCGCCTTTTCTCCCATGCCTGTGCTACCGATGGCTGTAGAGTGGCCTGAGAGTGTGAGGATGACAAGGAACGTGGTGCTGTGGGTGGAATTACACTGTGTCTCTGTACAACAGAGCCAGAGGTTCTTCCATGGCGATCCTGTGAGGAAACCGAACCAGCTATGTGTGAGCTGGAGGAAGAGGCTACAACACGAGCTGAAGAGGTGGTAGGTGGTGCTGTAGGTTGGCCTATGTCTTCAGTGTGTCTTTGTAACTCCACCACGTACTTGGTCCACACATGTTTCCACATATTAGTGGTATTGAGGTTGCTGACACTTTTCCCTCTTTTTGACTTTCTGATTACACAGCTTGCATTTGACAAAGAAAATATCATCTGCAACTGTGTCAAAAAAGTCCTGGGAGCGCCCGTTTTGGGTTTTGGAAGAGGAATGCTCCTAATGGGTGCCGAAGTGGAGGCTACAGACAACCAAGTCTGACCCCTCACTCTCCCACCTGTTTTGGCCGTTCGGGGAATCTCTTCCTCAGAGCTGCTCCCACCACCTTCCTGTTCCTCACGCCATGCTGGGTCAAGGACCTCATCATCTACACTACCCTCTTCAAACACCTGCTTCTCCTGGGTAGTCTCGCCAGCACAGTACGCACCAGAAAGTGGCACCTGAGTCTCATCAGATGCGTACTGAGGTGTGCTGACCATAGGCACTGGCCCACCCGCCTCTTCAGATTCAGAGAGACAAAGCTGTTGCGCATCACTGCATACTACAGTACCTCTTCTTCACATTCTAGAATGCTGCTTGGCTGGCCCCCTATTTCCAAGCCAAGAGATTCAGAGAACCGAATTAGAGATGGCTCCTGTCCAGGGCTCTCTGACAGCCTAGGCAATTTGGCAGTTGGCGAAGAGACAGATAGCTGCTCTTCAGTGCTCTGGACCTGAGAGGATGTGGAACTAATTGAAGTCGATGCGTTAGCTGCCATCCATCTGACAACGGCTTCAATTTGTTCCTCCCGCAGCAGTGGGGTATGGCGAGCTCCTACAAAGCTGCGCATAAAGGACTGTTCCCTGGTAAAACTGGGGGATGCTGAGTCACTGGTGCCCGCAGCAGGCACAGAATCTCCACGTCCTCTCCCTGCTGAAACTCCACATCCACGACCACGTGCCTTACTCCCTGCCTTCTTCATCTTGGTAGACTCATAAAGATAATAACACCAGAAGCACAAAAAGAATAACCCCTAAAATTTAGCTTTTAATTCAATGACTAAAAACATTAGTGAAAATGACTAAAAGGAGTAGTAGAGGACCACAAATGAAGGGAGAAAAAATACTGTTTTTAGTTCTCTTCAGTATTCAAATAATGGGCCAATGGCTAAGTTACCCTAGTCAGCCCTATGCGGACACGTAATTCACGCTTTGTTTTACCAACATAGTCAAGGGGGCAAGTACAAGTACACAGATAAACAACTCCGGTGGTTTTACAGTTTGCAAAGCTTTTCATTTCATAAATCCTCTTCGTATAGGCACTACAGAAAGTATGGGATACACAGATATATTTGCAAAAGCTACAGTGTCCACACCTAAAGGTCCCAATTGCTCTGTTCCGCAACCACGTTTCCTCTCTCTTCTGAGGTTCCAGGTGGCTACCTACCACCCGATCCCTTATTGACCTACCCTTCCTAAATGTAACTGATGGACCCTGGGTGATACAGTCACGTATGTCATTATCCATTTTCAGGATAGACCAATACTTCTCCAAAATGTTCATAACTTTACCGGATTGATCATCAAAGGTACCTATCAATCTAGTGATTGCATTTGAGTCCTCCCTTACCCTCGGAGTCAACAATGACGTCCTGCTTACTTGTTTAGCATGCTTATAGGCCGGTTCAATCACCCTTGTTGGATAACCCCTGCTCCTAAACCTCCTCCATAAATCACTCGACTGCATTTCAAAATCATTCCAATCAGAGCAGTTCCTCCGAACTCTGAGGAACTGACCCCTTGGTATACCTCGTTTAAGAGGGGGGGATGATGACTTTCCCACCTTAAGAGACTGTTAGTTGAGGTTGGTTTTCGGTGCAGGTTGGTTTTAAGCAAGCCATCTGAAGAGATAGAAATATTGACATCCAGGAATGTGATCTGATCTCCACCTACCTCATGGGTAAAGAAAAGACCCAACTCATTATTATTAACAAAGGATCTGAATGATTCTCCACACCCCGCCCAGAGGACGAGGATGTCGTCAATGTACCGACCCCAGAATAATATCCTAGGGGACCAGACGACATCCTCGTCCCCAAAGACCTGAGTGTCCTCCCACCAGCCCAGGAGCAAATTAGCATAAGTAGGGGCACAGGGGCTCCACATCGCTGTGCCCCTGAGCTGGTGGTAGTACCTCCCATTGAATAGGAAGAAATTATGACATAATACAAATTGAAGAAGTTCCAGTAGGAAATTGTTGTGTGCTCCAAAGTGAATACCCCTCCCCTTGAGAAAATATTCAACAGCTTTTAGACCTTCTGTGTGGCCAATGCTGCTATACAAAGCCTCAACATCAATGGAGGCCAGTATCGTACCTGGATCCACTGTGATTCCTTCAAGTTTATTAAGGAGGTCCATAGTATCTCGCAGATATGATGGGAGAGATAGCACAAATGGTCTCAACAATTGATCCAAGTACCTGCTGGAATTCTGACAAAGGGCATCAATCCCCGAAACGATTGGTCTACCCTTAAGGGGATCGAACCCCTTATGGATCTTAGGCAAGGAGTAAAACGTAGCTGTAACTGGCCACTTGGGTAGTAAGAAGTTGAACTCATTCTTAGAGATCAACTTCAGATCAAGTGCCTTTTTGAGCAATACTGACAATTTCAGACTATATTCCTTCGTCGGATCACTCCTGAGCAGCTCATACGTTGATTTGTCAGAGAGAATCCTCATACACATTTGAATATATTCGTCTCTGTTGAGGATAACAGTATTGCCCCCTTTATCAGAGGGCTTCAATACAATCCGATCATTATCATCAAGTTCTTCCAGAGCCTTTCTCTCACGGAAGGAGAGATTGGGTGGAACCCTATCTCTCTTGGAGTCAATCTTACAAATCTCTGCCGAGACAAGCTGTTGAAAAATATCAATACTCTCAGTCTCACCAATTGGTGGCATCTTTTTACTTTTTGGTTTCAAATCGGAAAAAGGGCCCACCCCAATATCTCTCTGTCCTTCCTCAGACAAATCAGCCAGAAGCATTACATCAGGAAGTTCCTCCTCCGTTATCCCAAGTTGTTGACATTTGTTTTTATCGTTCAAAGCAAAAAATTTTTTCCACTTAAGTTTTCGTGTAAATAGATTAATATCCTTAACCCATACAAATGGGTCAAACCTGGTCGTAGGAACAAAAGATAGCCCCCGCTCAAGAACCCTCTTTTCTATATCTGACAAATTATATGAGGACAAATTAATTATCTGATTACCATTGTCCCCATCAAACAGAGCCCTCATTTTTGATTGTTTGTCCGCTCCCGTAATTTGTATGGTGCTAGGCCCCTGGTTTTTAAAAAAGAGGCTGAAGAGCAGGCTGAAGAGGAAGGAGAATTTACTACAGAATTTGTTTCTGGCTTTTTGGGGAAGGTCCTTACAGAGTAGCGCTCGGTGTCCTGCCATCTTCTGAAATTACCCCTACGTCCACATCCCTTGTTTCTAAAGTATGGTCTAGAGGTATATGATTTAGGACCTCCTTCAGCATCAGAGGATTCAATATCAGAGGATTAAATATCTGAGGATGAGATGTCACCAGGAATACCCCTCGGGGCAAGGGCAGGGTATGCCCGTTTTTCCCTGAACTCTGTTGAATCCCTAACAAATCGTTTATGCTTCCTTTCTTTAATAAAAAGTTGGTATTTCTCAACAGTATTCTTAAGATTTTCTTCCCTTGTTACGAAATCAGCAGCTGTTTTCAATTTAAGGGTTGCCTCAGTCAATTCCTTCACCCTCAATGAAGTCCTCTCTAGAGTTATTTTCTCTTCATCTAATAATATCTGCATTAACCGTACAGATGATGCAGTAATCTCCTCCTCCCACCTTACAAGTAAAGATGTAGTGCCTATACGAAGAGGATTTATGAAATGAAAAGCTTTGCAAACTGTAAAACCACCGGAGTTGTTTATCTGTGTACTTGTACTTGCCCCCTTGACTATGTTGGTAAAACAAAGCGTGAATTACGTGTCCGCATAGGTGAACATTTGGGGGATATTAGACACAAAAGAGATACCCCCTTAGCCCGTCATGTCAATATGGTGCATGGAGGGGATGATAAACATATTAATTTTCGTGTTATAGAGAGAGTGCAGCCCGCGGTCAGACAGGGAGATTGGGATAATAGAATCTTACAGCGTGAGACACGCTGGATTTTTTGGCTTGAATCACAGAGTCCAAAAGGCCTTAATGAACAGCTAAATTTCAGTAGTTATCTATAATCAGTGTGTTTCACATTTTCCCAGCCAGCTCTTTATAGGGTTTTTGATAATTTGGTCGGTATATTATTACCATTGAATTTTTTTATTATTTTTCATCTATTCTATGTAGGGATACAATTATTCCACTCCATGCCTTTGAGGACTATTGTTATCTATTTTCTTGAAGTTTTGGGCGCTCTGAATAGTGAGGCTATTGAATTGATCGGCCGCATATTGTTTGCGAGATATGGTGTTTCTGTTGAGAGGGACGTATTGCCCTATTTTGTTTCAGGCACCATTTTGTGAATCCCTGTTTCTATCCGGGCTGTTTAGTAAGGTGCGCGGCGTCTATGGTATCCAGGTAGCTGCTGCACCGCATGTTCGTCCTCAATATGATCCCTTCCGGTTTAGACCTCCATTTTGGATTTTGGTAACCGGAAGTGGGCGTTCTATATCGGCGCGGCATCTTTAAACAATGGCGGCGAACGCACTTGGAGTAAAGCCGCACACTGTATTGTTCTCTCGGCCAGGGGTAATGAGACCCCACTGTTTGACTCCTGATGAACCCTCAGCGGACTAAGAGGGGGAAACGCGTCGGATTTCCATATGCATCAAGTGGCTGATAAGTATAATGTTGTACATTATTTTTGGCAGATCCTGCGGTGGTGCTATCTATTTAGATTTAATCTACTGAGCAATTATGCTATGTGACTTTGGATGCATTGCCATTTGAATATTGGTGTACCACGCTGTATAATCAGAGATGAATATGGTAGCCTTATTATTTTTTATTGCATTTTTGTGAATTAGGGTGATTCTACCCTTACTTACAAGGTAATGGCTGCCGCAAGTGCTATATAGGCTTTTTTTCACTGCCTCTAGTGTGCAATATTTATTCAATGTGATGTGCTTTTTCTTGTAGCCGTTTTTGAATTCTGCTATTTGGTAATTGGGTCTGCCATTTGCAGCTTATTAGCATTTTTGTGACTACGAGATAAGTCCTTCTCTAAGCTGCCGGATATTAACCCCATTATATTTTTTTGACTCCGAGATAAGTCTTTTTGGGGTTCTTATACTATTAGAAATACTACGAGATAAGTTCATAGCAATTTAGTATTATCTATGAGACTATTTCTGTCTCTTTATTTTTTCGGTATTATAAGTGTGTGTGTGTTTCTTTTCTTTTTTGTGTCCCTTTTTGTATATGCAGGGAGACGTAGGGGTCATTAGGGATACCGACGTTGAGCGGGGGCGCCATATCGTCTACAACTAGGGTGCCAACCTCCGCGGCTAGGAAGGGAGAAAACTAGGGCTGACTAGGGTAACTTAGCCATTGGCCCATTATTTGAATACTGAAGAGAACTAAAAACAGTATTTTTTCTCCCTTCATTTGTGGTCCTCTACTACTCCTTCTTTTAGTCATTTTCACTAATGTTTTTAGTCATTGAATTAAAAGCTAAATTTTAGGGGTTATTCTTTTTGTGCTTCTGGTGTTATTATTGAATATATAATCCCACTGATTAATTTCGAGGTCTGTCCTAGACTCATAAAGATAGGCAGAAAAGTACTAAGTGCTTAGGCTGTGTGCACACGCTGCGGATTAGGTGCGGATTCATCCGCGCGGATTTTGTAAAATCCGCAGGTGAAACCGCAGGTCAAAAGACCTGCGGTTTTACCTGCGGATTGCTCTGCGGTTTTGCCCTGCGGTTTTTCATCTCCTCAAATGGAGGAGATGGCAAACCGCAGGAGAATCCGCAGAAAGAATTGACATGTCAATTCTTTCTGCGGATTGAAAACCGCAGATAATCCGCGCGGAAAATTCCGCACCGTCTGCACTGCGGTTTTTGATTCCCATAGGGAATCATGGTACTGTACACCGCAGCAAAAACTGCTGCGGGTCCGCAGCGGCCAAAACCGCTGCGGAACCGCAGCAAAATCCGCAGCGTGTGCACACAGCCTATGTGTGCTTATTCCTGAACAGCTGCTAACAGGTATAAGAAACACTAATTTTATAAAGTGGGGACTATACTTTAATATGAGCTAATGTGGCCTACACAACTGTAAAGTGGAATGTTTGGTGAACTTTTTTTACGTGTTTTTTTTTCACACAAAAAAAATGGATGTGACCAAAGATGTAAAAGTGATAGTATCACAAACTTTTTGTAGCTATTACAATGGAGGAAGGTAACCTACAATGCAATAGATGAGGCTACAAAAATAGGCTAATACTAATCTGGCTGGGGCTGCAGGGCACAAGCCAGCAGAAAGGCTTCTCCATCTACTCCTACATAGTGTTTGCAACCAATCTAGCTGGATACGGATGGAAGCACACTAATAGGAGAAATTCAGGAAAAACAAGCAGCACTGCAGCAAGAAAGGACAATGTATGAGGCAGTGACGCACGCTGAGCGTACTACAACCAGAGGTGGCTGCAGAACACACTACAGCGTGAGCTGCACTCACACACAGAGACCTCACATACAGCTGTGAACAGTGCAGAGAACTGTGCACTAGCACTGAAAGGCTGCAGAAAGGCTCCGCTATCTACTCCTATATAGTGTTTGCAACCAATGTAGATGGATACGGATGGAAGCACACTAATAGGAGAAATAAGGAAAAATGAGCAGCAATAAAACAAAAAAAAGGACTATGTATGAGGCAGTGATGCACGCTGAGCGGACTACAACCAGAGGTGGCTGCAGAACACTACAGCATGAGCTGCACTCACACACATAGACCTTGCAGACAGCTGTGAACAGTGCTGCAAGGCAAAAGAAATCTACAGCGGTTGATAAAGTAGCCTGGGTAAAGCACTATATAGAAAATCGCTATCTCTAACTGTCCCTCAGAGTCTGCACAGCAGCGTCCTGTCCCTAACTGAATTCACAGCAGAGTGAACCCAAAATGGCGGCGGCGGCTTTTATAGTGCATCATGACATCATTTCTTGCAGCCAATCACAGCCATGCCATTAGTTAACATGCCTACATGCCTAACAGGATGTGCCCACACTTCTTAGGATTCCTCATTGGCTGAATCAAATCAAACTGGCTCATAGCATTATGGGAACTTCCGATTCCGGTATTCGATATGCAAAAAGCATCGGAACTCAGTATCGGAATTCCGATACCGCGAATATCGGCCGGTACCCGATATTTGCAGTATCGGAATGCTCAACACTAGTCACAGATATGACACACTGTAAAATATGTGGCTTGTATGTATTTTTTGGGGGGTTCAACAAAATAGTGTCATGAAATTGTGTAAGGCTCTCAAAAAGCAGCTCTACCTACACTATCTCAATCCGCAGCTGAATGCACCGAGAAGGGCAGCGTCCAGTGTCTTATACACCTGATGATGCTGTGCGGCCAGCCAATCACTGCACGACCACAACAAAGATGGCTGTGGCATTTCATTGCCTGGCAGACAATTCTTGCATTGTGACTGAGTTTCTGAAGTCCACCAAAAAAGCTGGGTGGAGACCCGAGTTCCAGCCAAGTAAGGCTAGTTTCACACTAGCGTTTTTGAGCGCAGCGACGGCCTGCGCACGGCTTACGCTAAGCCCCGCCCCCTGCCACGCCTCCGCCGGTAGCTCCGCCTACCGGCGCATGACGCTGCATGCGCCCTGCGTCCCCTATCTTTATCACTGGGGGCGCAGCCCGTGCGCAGTTTGCGTTTGGCGGCGCATGCGCCTTTTTGACGGTGCGCCGGCGCGACCAAACTGTAGCAGGTTGCGTTTGGCGCAGGTCGGCGCACCGTCAAAAGGACGCATGCGCCGCCAAACGCATACTGTGCACGGCCTGCGCCCGCAGTGATAAAGATAGGGGACGCAGGGCGCATGCAGCGTCATGCGCCGGTAGGCGGAGCTACCGGCGGAGGCGCGGCGGGGGTGGGGCTTAGCGGCGGCCGTCGCTGCGCTCAAAAACGCTAGTGTGAAACTAGCCTTATCCAGGAAAAAAATCGGTGCTCGCCGAGTACACTGAGTACCATGATACTCGCGTGAGTAACGAGTAGTGGCGAGCACATTCGCTCTTCACTATTGGTATCACATATATTCCTAATACAACAAATTTAAGCTTGTGGGTGTAATGTGAAAAAAATGTGGAAAAGTTGAATACTTTTTCAAGTATGTGCTGAGTAGATCGCAAAGTTATATCAACATGAGATCGCAGTCCAGTAAGCGCAAAAGATGCTAAAGATATGTTACTGAAGACCACAACAATGACCGGATTTTAGAAGACAGATAAGGGCTTAGTGAATATTATTTTGTTTTTCTAAACACTTCCTGACCCTTTTGAATCTAGGAAAACTTTGGCTGGACATCAATTTGTTGTATTTGTGTTAATTGAATTGAAAAACTGTATGAATTATCAACGTACTAGACACCAATGGGTCTTTTTGTATAATTGCCAATTTGCTGCATTTAGTTGTTCTTTATTATGCTGCTTATCTACTTATTCATGTCGGGATATCGTACAGACTTGCTCTCTCATTCTAGTGTAAAAATTATTATAGTACAAACTAACAAGGTGGAATCAGCTGCAGTTTATTATCAGTGAAATCAATGTATTATTATAAGGATCATTCATTTATAATCACAGTCAGGAATGAGGTTTAAGATTATGTTCACACAATGCTTTTTTTTGCAGCTTTTTTTGTTTCTTTTTATGCATGAAAAATTCAGAATGTTGGCAGGATAGATGCTTCATACAAGTTTTTGATACTTTTTTCATGCATTTTTTATACATTTTGTCATGCTTTTTTATTGATTCAATTGAATAATTAAAAAAACTGCATCAAAAAAGCTGAAAAAAGTAGGCATTCTTCAATGTAAAAAAAAATGCACCACAGCTTAAAAAACGCAAAGAAAAAAACGCAAAGCGTGAAAAAGATTTTTGAAATCATATTTATTTTGCTGCTTCTTAAAATGCTTCTCTTTTTCAGTATAGAAAAAAAAAACACAGAAAAAAGTTGCAAAAAATGCAACGTGTGTACATAACCGAAGTGTTTCACAGGAGGTTCTTGTACTTAATTAGTAGTTTGATAGGTGGAGGGTCTTGTCTGATAGGGCACTGGGAGAAGTCATCATGGATGGATGATTCACATCTAGGGCTAAGAGAAAATACAAGTCAAAACGATGATCATATCAGACTCGGCTCAACATCTGAAATGCTGCACTGGACCAGTAGGGGGCGACACTTCTTCACCTACAACTTCAGAATCTTCACTATTAAAGGGTTTATCCATCATCTCTCGCTTTCATATCATGAGCTAAGAGAAGTCTAGCAACAAATATGCAACCTATCCTCTGGATAACCTCCTGAATGTACTGGTTATGATTTAGATGAGAGTGGGTGTGAACTTTTTTTCTACATCCTGTTCCAGTGGCCACAACAGTAGTCTTTGGCCGTTGGAATGGGAGAATATACTCCAGGTCCTTCTTTTGATTTTTTGACCTGGCAAAACACCGCCCATGTGTCATCATTCCAGGCCGGCCAATCAAAAGAAGATCTGCGGACACCATCGGTTCAGAGGAGTAACTCCGTCTCCCATTACACCGACCAGCGTTCAAATCAATTTGCATCAATTCTATTCCTCACATAGACGTTTATATTGTAATACAACATTTGAACATACTTTTTTTTAAAGGGGTTCATCCGTGAATGCTAAAACATGACTTTCTTCCCAAAACAGCATTTTACCCATTTAGGTTTTTTCCCTGGCATTCACTTGAAAGGAGCTGAGCTGCTGATTTTGGAACAAAATGCCCTTTTTATTTTTCTATTTCCGAAATAATTCTTTTAAAGGATTCAACAGATATTATACAGGTTGTTGTCACTGGTCAGCACCTGTATTTAGGATCTCTTGAGGCTTCTGAACATCTTACTGCAGGTGGTATAAACCAGATTGGCCATATTGACTACTGATTGGATGGGCTCAGGACACTTTATATGGCTGTTCATTGATTGGTGCCATGCAATACCACATTTCCCCGGAAGAGGTCACTGTACAGGAAACTAGTGATGGCACACAACCACTGATCGATCGATCCATCTTTGGATTGGCTTTTTCTCTTTAGTCCAGTGTCATCCAACCATAATAACTGAGACAATGTTACAAAGCAAAATAAATTACCCGAGAAGTAAGTGAAGGACATTGTTCTCGTTTGATGCATTTTCCATCATACCATACCAAATCTTCGTCTTCACACATGCAGCCTTGTACACATTCCCTCCGACATTTACTTTCAGGAAAGCAAAAGGATTCACACGGTGCACAATAATGCCAAGTCTGGCCATCAGGACAGCTGGGAACTAGAATAATAACAATAACGTTATCCCCTTCATGCCATGGCCATTTTTCAATTTTTCATCCCCTTCTTCCAAAAGCCATAAGTTTTTTATTTTTCCATCCATATAGCCATATGAGGGCTTGTATTTTGCCAGACAAGTTGAACTTTTGAATGGCACAAATGATATTACCATATACAATACTGGAAAATGGAAAAACAAAATTCAAGTGCGTTGAAATTGCAAAAACCATGCAAATCCACAATTGTTTTTTAGTTTTTTTTATTTACTATGTTCACTATATGGTAAAACTGACCTTCCATTATGATTCCCCAGGTCAGTATGATTACACAGATACCAGCCATGTATATTTTTTTATTACAGTGATGAAAAAAATTAGGTAATGTGTAAGAAAAAAAATTGCTTTTGTTGCCATTTTCTAAGACATGCAAGTAGAGTTGAGCGAAACGGGTCGGTCAAATTCATAAGTCGCCAACTTTCGCTAAAGTCGGGTTTCATGAAACGAAACCCGACCATAGCATGAGGTCTGCCATTAGATCAGCGACCAGAGCGCCAAAGTCGCGTTTCAAATGTTGCTTCCAGCGCCCTTTTTCAGTCAATGATGCAGGATGCACACTGTGGGCAACGTGATGACATGGGCAGCGGTCACCACCATCTTTGAGAAGGGCATGCAAGTGATTGGCTTCCTTTGTGTGGCGTCACAGGGGCTATAAAAGGGCATGCACGCCGACCGCCATCATACTTCTGCCGATCTTAGCATAGGGAGAGGTTGCTGCTGCTGCTTCTGTGTAAGGGAGAGCATTAGGCAGGGAAAAACAACAAAAAAACTGCTTCTGCTGATAGCGATTTTCATTGTACAACACAACAGTTTGTGTGCAGTGACAGAGGAGGCTATATTTTTGTGCATCAGCTCTGTTGGTTATTAGGCTGCCTTATAAGGCTCCCTGATAGCTGCATTGCTGTTTGCACACTGCTGTGCAAATTGCTTTTTTAAAAGCAAAAATACTTTTCATCCTCTTTTCTGCACAGTTACCAAGCATTCATTTTTCCACAATTTTGTGTGCAGCAGTCCTGCTTATTAGGCTGCCTGCTGCCATACTTGGACTGAGAGCATCATTGTCAGCCTGAGATAATAGTTCAGCCTCCTAAAATATCTAGGGAGATTCAAATTCTCCCCAATACTATATACACCTTGTACTTTGTCATACATCAGCCAATTTCAGAGTGTTAAATTGAGGTGTAATCTGTAGTGGGCCTGAGATAATAGTTCAGCCTCCTAAAATCTCTAGGGAGATTCAAATTCTCCCCAATACTATATACACCTTGTACTTTGTCATACACCAGCCAATTTCAGCCTGTTAAATTGAGGTGTAATCTATAGTGGGCCTCAGATAATAGTTCAGCCTCCTAAAATATCTAGGAGATTCAAATTCTCCCCCATACTATATACACCTTGTACTTTGTCATGCACCAGCCAATTTCAGAGTGTTACATTGAGGTGTAATCTATAGAGTTGAGCGAAACGGGTCGAAAAATTTCAAAAGTCGCCGACTTTTGGCAAAGTCGGGTTTCATGAAACGAAACCCGACCCTAGGATGAGGTCGGCCACGAGGTCGGCGACTTACGCGCCAAAGTCGCGTTTCAAAAGTTTGTTTTGCGCTCTTTTTCAGCCAATCAGGATCCACGGACACTGTGGGCAACGTGATGACATAGGCACGGGTCACCACCATCTTTCAGAAGGGCATGCAAGTGATTGGCTTGCTTTGGTGGGCGTCACAGGGGGTATAAAAGGGTGTGCACGCCGACCGCCATCTTACTTCTGCCGATCTTAGCATAGGGAGAGGTTGCTGCTGATTCTGTAGGGAGAGCGTTAGGCAGGGAAGAAGAAAAAAAAACTGCTTCTGCTGCTAGCGATTGTGCCTGTACAACACACCAGTCACTGTGTGTGCAGTGCAAGGGGAGGCTATATTGTGGTGTATCAGTGGTGTTGGTTGTTGGGCTGCCTTCTAAGGCTTCCTGACAGCTGCATTGCTGTTTACCCACTGCTCTGCAAACTGCTTTTATAAAAGCAATCCCAATTTTTTTTTTTTGTCCTGCTGAGGTACTGAGCTGCAAAGTGCTTTTTTAAAAGCAATCCCAATTTTTTTTTTTGCCCTGCTGAGGTACTGAGCGTGCATTTTTTCACACCATACAGCGGTGTACGCTCCTCACACAGTACCGTGTAACGGCTGTTATCACAGCCACAGTGAAGCTATCTGTGTCATTGTGAGAATAAGTCGAGGACATGTTCCGTTCTTACAGACCTGCACTCTAGGGAGATTCCTACTCTGCCCAATTCTACATACACCTTGTAGTTTGTGATACACTAGCCAATTTCTGCCTGTGACATAACGCTGTGATATTCAGTGGGCCTCACACAATCCAAAAGTGTCCAGTGTCCACAAGTGTCTGCAGAAATTCAAAATTTCCCTTATCCTCTAGTCACTTTGGTCACAGCTGTGCCATCGAGCCTGTGACATAGCGCTCAGATATTCAGTGGGCCTCACACAATCCAAAAGTGTCCAGTGTCTGCAGAAATTCAAAATCTCACTTATCCTCTAGTCACTTTGGTCACAGCTGTGCCATCGAGCCTGTGACATAGCGTTCAGATATTCAGTGGGCCTCACACAATCCAAAAGTGTCCAGTGTCCACAAGTGTCTGCAGAAATTCAAAATCTCCCTTATCCTCTAGTCACTTTGGTCACAGCTGTGCCATCAAGCCTGTGACATAGTGCTCAGATATTCAGTGGGCCTCACACAATCCAAAAGTGTACAGTGTCCACTAGTGTGAGCAGAAATTCAAAATCTCACTTATCCTCTAGTCACTTTGGTCACAGCTGTGCCATCGAGCCTGTGACATAGCGCTCAGATATTCAGTGGGCCTCACACAATCCAAAAGTGTCCAGTGTCTGCAGAAATTCAAAATCTCACTTATCCTCTAGTCACTTTGGTCACAGCTGTGCCATCGAGCCTGTGACATAGCGCTCAGATATTCAGTGGGCCTCACACAATCCAAAAGTGTCCAGTGTCCACTAGTGTGAGCAGAAATTCAAAATCTCACTTATCCTCTAGTCACTTTGGTCACAGCTGTGCCATCGAGCCTGTGACATAGCGCTCAGATATTCACTGGGCCTCACACAATCCAAAAGTGTCCAGTGTCCACAAGTGTCTGCAGAAATTCAAAATCTCACTTATCCTCTAGTCACTTTGGTCACAGCTGTGCCATCAAGCCTGTGACATAGCGCTCAGATATTCAGTGGGCCTCACACAATCGAAAAGTGTCCAGTGTCCACAAGTGTCTGCAGAAATTCAAAATCTCCCTTATCCTCTAGTCACTTTGGTCACAGCTGTGCCATCGAGCCTGTGACATAGCGCTCAGATATTCAGTGGGCCTCACACAATCCAAAAGTGTCCAGTGTCCACTAGTGTGAGCAGAAATTCAAAATCTCACTTATCCTCTAGTCACTTTGGTCACAGCTGTGCCATCGAGCCTGTGACATAGCGCTCAGATATTCAGTGGGCCTCACACAATCCAAAAGTGTCCAGTGTCCACTAGTGTGAGCAGAAATTCAAAATCTCACTTATCCTCTAGTCACTTTGGTCACAGCTGTGCCATCAAGCCTGTGACATAGCACTCAGATATTCAGTGGGCCTCACACAATCCAAAAGTGTCCAGTGTCCACAAGTGTCTGCAGAAATTCAAAATCTCACTTATCCTCTAGTCACTTTGGTCACAGCTGTGCCATCAAGCCTGTGACATAGCGCTCAGATATTCAGTGGGCCTCACACAATCGAAAAGTGTCCAGTGTCCACAAGTGTCTGCAGAAATTCAAAATCTCCCTTATCCTCTAGTCACTTTCGTCACAGCTGTGCCATCGAGCCTGTGACATAGCGCTCAGATATTCAGTGGGCCTCACACAATCCAAAAGTGTCCAGTGTCCACTAGTGTGAGCAGAAATTCAAAATCTCACTTATCCTCTAGTCAGTTTGGTCACAGCTGTGCCATCGAGCCTGTGACATAGCGCTCAGATATTCAGTGGGCCTCACACAATCCAAAAGTGTCCAGTGTCCACTAGTGTGAGCAGAAATTCAAAATCTCACTTATCCTCTAGTCACTTTGGTCACAGCTGTGCCATCGAGCCTGTGACATAGCGCTCAGATATTCAGTGGGCCTCACACAATCCAAAAGTGTCCAGTGTCCACTAGTGTGAGCAGAAATTCAAAATCTCACTTATCCTCTAGTCACTTTGGTCACAGCTGTGCCACCGAGCCTGTGACATAGCGCTCAGATATTCAATGGGCCTCACACAATCCAAAAGTGTCCAGTGTCCACAAGTGTCTGCAGAAATTCAAAATCCCACTTATCCTCTAGTCACTTTGGTCACAGCTGTGCCACCGAGCCTGTGACATAGCGCTCAGATATTCAGTGGGCCTCACACAATCCAAAAGTGTCCAGTGTCCACTAGTGTGAGCAGAAATTCAAAATCTCACTTATCCTCTAGTCACTTTGGTCACAGCTGTGCCATCGAGCCTGTGACATAGCACTCAGATATTCAGTGGGCCTCACACAATCCAAAAGTGTCCAGTGTCCACAAGTGTCTGCAGAAATTCAAAATCTCACTTATCCTCTAGTCACTTTGGTCACAGCTGTGCCATCAAGCCTGTGACATAGCGCTCAGATATTCAGTGGGCCTCACACAATCGAAAAGTGTCCAGTGTCCACAAGTGTCTGCAGAAATTCAAAATCTCCCTTATCCTCTAGTCACTTTCGTCACAGCTGTGCCATCGAGCCTGTGACATAGCGCTCAGATATTCAGTGGGCCTCACACAATCCAAAAGTGTCCAGTGTCCACTAGTGTGAGCAGAAATTCAAAATCTCACTTATCCTCTAGTCAGTTTGGTCACAGCTGTGCCATCGAGCCTGTGACATAGCGCTCAGATATTCAGTGGGCCTCACACAATCCAAAAGTGTCCAGTGTCCACTAGTGTGAGCAGAAATTCAAAATCTCACTTATCCTCTAGTCACTTTGGTCACAGCTGTGCCATCGAGCCTGTGACATAGCGCTCAGATATTCAGTGGGCCTCACACAATCCAAAAGTGTCCAGTGTCCACTAGTGTGAGCAGAAATTCAAAATCTCACTTATCCTCTAGTCACTTTGGTCACAGCTGTGCCACCGAGCCTGTGACATAGCGCTCAGATATTCAATGGGCCTCACACAATCCAAAAGTGTCCAGTGTCCACAAGTGTCTGCAGAAATTCAAAATCCCACTTATTCTCTAGTCACTTTGGTCACAGCTGTGCCATCGAGCCTGTGACATAGCGCTCAGATATTCAGTGGGCCTCACACAATCGAAAAGTGTCCAGTGTCCACAAGTGTCTGCAGAAATTCAAAATCTCCCTTATCCTCTAGTCACTTTGGTCACAGCTGTGCCATCGAGCCTGTCACATAGCGCTCAGATATTCAGTGGGCCTCACACAATCGAAAAGTGTCCAGTGTCCACTAGTGTGAGCAGAAATTCAAAATCTCACTTATCCTCTAGTCACTTTGGTCACAGCTGTGCCATCAAGCCTGTGACATAGCGCTCAGATATTCAGTGGGCCTCACACAATCCAAAAGTGTCCAGTGTCCACTAGTGTGAGCAGAAATTCAAAATCTCACTTATCCTCTAGTCACTTTGGTCACAGCTGTGCCATCGAGCCTGTGACATAGCGCTCAGATATTCAGTGGGCCTCACACAATCCAAAAGTGTCCAGTGTCCACAAGTGTCTGCAGAAATTCAAAATCTCACTTATCCTCTAGTCACTTTGGTCACAGCTGTGCCATCGAGCCTGTGACATAGTGCTCAGATATTCAGTGGGCCTCACACAATCCAAAAGTATCCAGTGTCCACTAGTGTGAGCAGAAATTCAAAATCTCACTTATCCTCTAGTCACTTTGGTCACAGCTGTGCCATCGAGCCTGTGACATAGCACTCAGATATTCAGTGGGCCTCACACAATCCAAAAGTGTCCAGTGTCCACAAGTGGCTGCAGAAATTCAAAATCTCACTTATCCTCTAGTCACTTTGGTCACAGCTGTGCCATCGAGCCTGTGACATAGCGCTCAGATATTCAGTGGGCCTCACACAATCCAAAAGTGTCCAGTGTCCACAAGTGTCTGCAGAAATTCAAAATCTCCCTTATCCTCTAGTCACTTTGGTCACAGCTGTGCCATCGAGCCTGTGACATAGCGCTCAGATATTCAGTGGGCCTCACACAATCCAAAAGTGTCCAGTGTCCACAAGTGTCTGCAGAAATTCAAAATCTCCCTTATCCTCTAGTCACTTTGGTCACAGCTGTGCCATCGAGCCTGTGACATAGCGCTCAGATATTCAGTGGGCCTCACACAATCCAAAAGTGTCCAGTGTCCACTAGTGTGAGCAGAAATTCAAAATCTCACTTATCCTCTAGTCACTTTGGTCACAGCTGTGCCATCGAGCCTGTGACATAGCGCTCAGATATTCAGTGGGCCTCACACAATCCAAAAGTGTCCAGTGTCCACTAGTGTGAGCAGAAATTCAAAATCTCCCCTGTCCTATAGACACCTTGTACCTTGTTTTACATTACTATATAGTTTGTTGGATTTTGTCTACATTTCTACCAAAAATGAGGAAGGCTGGTGGAAGAGGCCGTGGAATTGGGTGGGGGTTGGCAGCTGGTAATGATGGTGTTGGTGGTGGATCTGATGGTAGTGGCAAGAGCAAAATAGGACCGAAAGCAGGAGGTGTTGAGCCTGCGTCATCGTCTGGCTCCATAAGGCTTCGAAGGCTTAGTTTTCTAGGAGTTGGCAAACCGCTTTTAAAGCCAGAGCATCAGGAAAAAGTTTTGTCTTACATTGCTGACTCAGCCTCCAGCTCTATCGCCTCCTCTTCTTCAGTTGTAAAAAGTAAAAGCACTGAGTCGTCATTGGAGGCTCATGTTCATGAAACACACCTTTCCTTGTGTCCTTCACCCCAACCAAGATTGAAGGATGACGCAGGCCATACCAATGATTACTCCATGGAGCTGTTTTCACATACCATGCCTGGATTATCAAGTCAAATGGTGAATTACCCAGGCCAAGATGAATCTGACATGGAGTGCACTGATGCACAGCCGCTGATGGATGATTCTGCTGGTACATTCACTCAGAGCACTACATTGTCCTCGCAGTGTACAGAGCCAGATTCTGACCCTGATGAGACTCAGGTGCCCCTTCCCGCACACTATACCACCATACACGGTGACACAGAGGAAGGTGCACATGACATTGAAGAGGAGGTGATGGATGACCCAGTTGTTGACCCAGATTGGCATCCATTGGGGGAAGAGGGTGCTGCTTCCAATAGCTCAGATGAGGAGCATCCACAGCAGACATCGACATCGCAACAGCTGTTATCTGGCAGGCCCGGAGCACTCCAAAGACAGGTTCCAAAAATCAAAAGAGTTGCTGGACAGCTTGTCCACAAGGTCAAAACATCACAGCGTGCTAGGCCGCAAAATGTCTGCCAAAGTAGGAAGAGTGCAGTGTGGCACTTTTTTGAACAAAATCCTCATGATCAGGCCAAGGTTATCTGTAAGAAGTGCGCAAAGACCTTTAGCCGAGGGAAAAATCTGAAAAATTTGAATACCAGTTGCATGCTTAGACATTTTACCAGCATGCACTTGCAAGCGTGGACACAACACCAAACCTCAAGTGCCACATGTGCAACTGATCACAACGAAGGTAGTCAGCAACGCTACATTGTTTCCCCCACTGTAAGCCCACCGGTTAGCACAGCAGCAAATGTTGAGGTGTCGTTGCAAGGCCACAGCAGTCAGGGAATCCCACTGTTATATCAACGAAAGACTGATTCTAGGCCATCAGAAAGAACACCAACTCCATCACCATCATCAACCCTCTCTCAGTCCGCCCTGTCCACCGCTACTTCCACCATATGCAGCTCTCAAGTCCAGCTCACCCTCCCAGACACTATGAGTAGGTCAAGAAAGTACTCAGTCTCTCATCCGCATACACTGGGTTTGAACTCCCACATTGCCAAACTAATCTCGTTTGAGATGATGCCCTTTCGGTTGGTGGAAAGCGCAGCTTTCCGCGATCTCATGGCCTATGCAGTACCACGCTATGACCTACCCAGTCACCACTTCTCTCGCAAAGCCATCCCAGCCCTCCACCATCATGTGAAAGACCGCATTGTCCATGCACTCAAGCAGTCAGTGAGCGGAAAGGTGCACCTCACAACTGATGCATGGTCCAGTCGGCATGGCCAGGGCCGTTACGTGTCCATCACTGCGCACTGGGTTAATGTGGTGGATGCAGGGTCCACAGGGGACAGTGGTGGTGGGACAGTGCTGCCTAGCCCACGGTATAGGAAACAGTTGGCTGTAGGCGTTCGACCCTCCTCCTCCTCCTCCTCCAAAAGCGAAAGCTCGTCCACAGAGCGCAGTCATACGAGCACTCCATCTGCAGCTGCCACTGTTGCACACGAGGTGTCCCCCTATCGAGCAGCTAGTGGAAAGCGTCAGCAGGCTGTGTTGCAGATGATGTGTTTGGGCGACAGACACACCGCCGAGGTGCTGGCCGAGTACTTGAAGCGACAAACTGAGTCATGGCTGGGCAGTGTACATCTTGAGGCAGGCAAGGTAGTTAGTGATAACGGCCGTAATTTTGTGGCAGCCATAGCCCTTTCAAAACTCAGCCACATACCTTGCTTGGCTCACACCTTGAACCTGGTGGTGCAGTGCTTCCTCAAAAATTATCCGGAGTTAACAGCCTTGCTCCAGAAGGTGCGAAGACTGTGCGCGCACATCCGCCGGTCGCCTGTACACTCCGTTCGTATGCAGAAGCTGCAGCGATTGCTCCAGCTTCCCAACCACCGCCTCATTATCGACATTGCAACAAGGTGGAACTCCATCCTGCACATGGTGGAGCGGCTGTGCGAGCAGAGGCAGGCCATAATGCATTTGTGGGAGGATACACGGCCAGGCACTTTGAGAGCAGACATGGAGTTGACAGGTGTGCAGTGGTCGAAGCTGAAAGACCTCTGTAAAGTCCTTCAGTGTTTTGAGGAATGCACACGGCTGGTAAGCGCAGACGACGCCATCCTGAGCATGAGCATCCCACTTATGCGTCTGCTCATGCAAACTTTGACGCACCTTAAGGAGCAGGCTTCTGCAGCCAATGTTGATGAGGAGGAAGAGGAGGAGGGAATCCTTGATGACATTCAGCCATTGTCTGCTCAGGGACCTCTCCTGGACGAGGTGGAGGAGGAGGAGGATGATGGGAATAATTACTTAGGGGAGCAGGATGCATCTCGTGGGGCAAATGAAAATGTTGGCGTGGCAAGGTCTGGTACAGGGTTTGTGCGTGACTGGAGGGATGTGGATTTGCCAGAAAGTGCTCCTCCAACTAGCACTCGCAGTGCATCATTGACACCGGGAACATTGGCCCACATGTCAGATTATGCCTTGCAGATCCTAAAAAGGGACCCACGCATTGCCAAAATGATGAACGATGACGACTACTGGTTGGCCAGCATCCTGGATCCACGCTATAAAGGCAAATTACAAAACATCATGCCACAGGAGAACCTTGACCTAATATTGGCTAATAAACAAGCAACTCTGGTAAATCGGTTGCTTGAGGCATTCCCAGCACACAGCAGTGGTGATGGTTCTCACACGAGCCGCACGGGCCGGGGTCAGCTTGGCAGAGGTGTTCGTGGTGCACACAGCAGAAGTGGCGTTGGAGACAGGGGTTTCATGACAATGTTGTGGACTGATTTTTCAAGTACCGCTCACACAACTGGTAATACTGCATCGATGGAAAGTGACAGGAGAC
Source organism: Dendrobates tinctorius (assembly GCF_039654945.1). NCBI lineage: Eukaryota > Metazoa > Chordata > Amphibia > Anura > Dendrobatidae > Dendrobates > Dendrobates tinctorius. The sequence continues at coordinate 27,590,715 of NW_027361696.1, read as the reverse complement.
AGCAGTTGTCAACTATGGTTACAAACTACTTTTCCTCCCATATCGATGTTCTCCCACACAGGTCATTCCCCTTTGACTATTGGGCCGCTAAACTGGACACCTGGCCTGAATTGGCACAATATGCCTTACAGGAGCTCGCTTGCCCAGCTGCAAGTGTGCTATCGGAAAGAGTCTTCAGTGCAGCTGGATCAATTCTGACAGAAAAAAGGACCCGTCTGTCAACCCAAAATGTGGATGATCTAACCTTCATTAAAATGAACCACGCATGGGTTTCCAAGGATTTTGTCCCACCTTCCCCTGATGACACATAGGGTGACAGAAAAATGGCTTGCTTTGGTCCACCTCTTTCTGGGACTTGACCTATTTCACCTTTTGCATCAGCTGAATGTCCAACATCAACATATGCCACTTTCTAAAACTCCCTAACTGTGCTGCCTCCCCCCCATGGCTGGGGTCACCACCTAGCGCACGACACCGTGCGAGTGCCGTTGCCCTTGACAGGTGGGTAGGCCGACTCTTGGGCGCGGGCACTGGCACAGGGTCCCTCATAGTGCAATCAAGTGTCTCTGACGGTGGTGGTGCACACCCGCCGTCAGACACACCGCTGTACTATGAGGGGCCCAGTGCCAGTACCGACGCCCACGAGTGGGCCCCCCTTGCTTGGGCAGGGCCCCAGCATTTGCAATCTTTACCTCTCCCTGCTCCTCCGCTGTGTAGTCTGGGCTGTCAAATCCATACTGTGCCTGACACCGTTTGAGCCTGCCTCCTGATGTATAGACATATATTTTGAATGTGTACGCTATCCATACATGTTATCTGGGGATACGGTACCCTTTCTAACCTTTGTGCAATCACGTGCAATCCATACTGGGCCTAACACCGTCTGAGCCTGCCTCCTGATGTATAGACATATATTTTGAATGTGTACGCTATCCATACATGTTATCCGGGGATACGGTACCCTTTCTAACCTTTGTGCAATCACGTGCAATCCATACTGGGCCTAACACCGTCTGAGCCTGCCTCCTGATGTATAGACATATATTTTGAATGTGTACGCTATCCATACATGTTATCTGAAGATACGGTACCCTTTCTCACCTTTGTGCAATCACGTGTAATCCATACTGGGCGTGAGAACGGCTGGCGAGCTGTTAAGCAAGCTACAGCACCTGTGGTTTGCACACGTAAGTTTTTCATTTTTTCAGGAATGATGGTTAGGCCTAATTCCGGAACTGCGGTTGACCTGCACTTACTGGGAAATCATTGTTCGCGGGTAATAATTGTAATCAGTGATCCCCATCACTAACGTTGTTCAGCGGGTTATCTGCACCTGTAAGCAACAAACGCTGGCCTTTTCAGTGTAGCGCACATGCAGCCACGGACATGTAAGGGCATGACACACCAGTTATTGGCCAATCTCATGTGCCAGAGCCTCACGTGTCCCTCTAGTAAGCCGGACTCAGACCGCGGGGCATGACGGAGTCTCGTTCGTTAACGGAATTAAGCTTGCAATGTGTGCATCTGTTCTGTAGCTGGGATGGTTGAGGTTTCCCAGGTGGAGTCGAATTTAACCGTAGGCTCCACTCCTGGTGGTGCCCTTCTGGACATTCCTTTAAGGTTCAGCTTTGCAACCATACTGCCCACGTAAAACAAACACTTTGCCTTCATGAACGCTGTTTGGAGGGTCATGACTCGTGGGAATAACGCCGCCCAATCAGTTAACCTGCTAGAGAGATCATTCGTTGCTCCCAAGCATGACATCACACTCCCTAGGAAGAAGGTAATGCCACTGTGGCGACCGTACTCCTGGGGGCGACGCAAGTGCACTGATGCCCAGCCACTGCTCGATGAATCTGCTAGTACATTGACCCAGACCACTACATTCCCCTCGCACGCTACACGGCCTGAATCTGACCCTGATGAAACTCAGGTTACCCTTCCCATATACAGTTCCATCTTACAAGGTGACAAAGAGGAAGCTACAGATGAAAGTGCAGGTTCGGCCCACCCGCCATCAGACACACCACCGTACTATCAGGGGCCCTGTGCCAGTGCCGTCGCCAACGAGTGGGCCCCCCCTGCTTGCTCAGGATCACAGCACTTGCAAAGTTGAAATACTGTGCAGTGAGATGAAAGATGGGGACGACGAGGAGTCCAGACAAGTACAGGGATTCCCTAGCGAGGAGACTTATTTGATTGTTTTCAATGTTGGGACAGCAATTTTTGGGGAGCACTATACTCTGGAGAATGATAGATGGGGTCCACCATACACTGGAACATTCCAAAGGTGGACATCAGACACTGGAGCAGCATTTACAGGGCCCATTATACACTAAAGCATTAGAAATGGGGCCCATTATGTTTGGAGCATTATTTGGGCCCATAAGACAGTGGAGCTTCATCCATGGGGACCAACATATACTGTAGCATTATGTGGAGCTCATCATATACTGTTTCAAACATTATATGGGACCAGTGATTCTGTATGGAGAAATAGATGGGCCTCGTCATGAGATGTAAAAGGTGAAGTATTTTTCATTGTACTATACCGCTATTTCTCTGCCGTATCGGAGCATGATGAGTTGTGGTATGTGTTAAAGGGGCGCTCTTTCGCCCAGGGCACAAGAAAACCTGGAGCCAGCCCTCCCCCCCCACAGTCTGTAGCCAAATAACCCCCATTTTTCAGTGCGTAACTTGTATTATGAAGTTAATTAAAGTTGACAAGCTTAAGTAAGAAGAATTGATGCTTTTGGCATTCAAATGGGCACTGTTGGTGTGTTTCCTGTCCTCCTCTCACTGCCGACTTTTATTCCCCATTGACTTACATTGGGTTTCGTGTTTCGGGACGACCCCGACTTTTCCCTATAATCGGACGATCTTGCTCGACCCGACTTTTGGAAAAGTCGGGTTTCACGAAACGAAACGCGACCCTAAAAAACCAAAAGTCGCTCAACTCTAGCAATCTATAGTGGGCCTGAGATAATAGTTCAGCCTCCTAAAATCTCTATGGAGATTCAAATTCTCCCCAATACTATATACACCTTGTACTTTGTCATGCACCAGCCAATTTCAGAGTGTTAAATTGAGGTGTAATCTATAGTGGGCCTGAGATAATAGTTCAGCCTCCTAAAATCTCTAGGGAGATTCAAATTCTCCCCAATATTATATACACCTTGCACTTTGTCATACATCAGCCAATTTCAGAGTGTTAAATTGAGGTGTAATCTATAGTGGGCCTGAGATAATAGTTCAGCCTCCTAAAATCTCTAGGGAGATTCAAATTCTCCCCAATACTATACACACCTTGTACTTTGTCATCCACCAGCCAATTTCAGTCTGTTACATTGAGGTGTAATCTATAATGGGCCTGAGATAATAGTTCAGCATCCTAAAATCTCTAGGGAGATTCAAATTCTCCCCAATACTATATACACCTTGTACTTTGTCATACACCAGCCAATTTCAGCCTGTTAAATTGGGGTGTAATCTATAGTGGGCCTCAGATAATAGTTCAGCCTCCTAAAATTTCTAGGGAGATTCAAATTCTCCCCAATACTATATACACCTTGTACTTTGTCATACACCAGCCAATTTCAGCCTGTTAAATTGAGGTGTAATCTATAGTGGGCCTGAGATAATAGTTTAGCCTCCTAAAATCTCTAGGGAGATTCAAATTCTCCTGAATACCATATACACACCTTGTACTTTGTCATACACCCACCAATTTGAGCCTGTTAAATTGAGGTGTAATCTATAGTAGGCCTGAGATAATAGTTCAGCCTCCTAAAATCTCTAGGGAGATTCCAATTCTCCCCGAACCATATACACACCTTGTACTTTGTCATACACAAGCCAATTTCAGCCTGTTAAATTGAGGTGTAATCTATAGTGGGCCTGAGATAATAGTTCAGCCCCCTAAAATCTCTAGGGAGATTCAAATTCTCTCCAATACTATATACACCTTGTACTTTGTCAAACACCTGCCAATTTCAGCCTGTTAAATTGAGGTGTAATCTATAGTGGGCCTGAGATAATAGTTCAGCCTCCTAAAATCTCTAGGGAGATTCAAATTCTCCCCAATACTGTATACACCTTGTATTTTGTCATACACCAGCCATTTTCAGAGTGTTAAATTGAGGTGTAATCTATATTGGGCCTGAGATAATAGTTCAGCCTCCTAAAATCTCTAGGGAGATTCAAATTCTCCCCAATACTATATACACCTTGTACTTTGTCATACACCAGCCAATTTCAGTCTGTTACATTGAGGTGTAATCTATAATGGGCCTGAGATAATAGTTCAGCATCCTAAAATCTCTAGGGACATTCAAATTCTCCCCAATACTATATACACCTTGTACTTTGTCATACACCAGCCAATTTCAGCCTGTTAAATTGAGGTGTAATCTATAGTGGGCCTCAGATAATAGTTCAGTCTCCTAAAATATCTTGGGAGATTCAAATTCTCCCCAATACTATATACACCTTACTTTGTCATACACCAGCCAATTTCAGCCTGTTAAATTGAGGTGTAATCTATACTGGGCCTGAGATAATAGTTCAGCCTCCTAAAATCTCTAGGAGATTCAAATTCTCCCCAATACTATATACACCTTGAACTTTGTCATACACCAGCCAATTTCAGCCTGTTAAATTGAGGTGTAATCTATAGTGGGCCTGAGATAATAGTTCAGCCTCCTAAAATCTCTAGGGAGATTCCAATTCTCCCCAAACCATATACACACCTTGTACTTTGTCATACACCAGCCAATTTCAGCCTGTTAAATTGAGGTGTAATCTATAGTGGGCCTGAGATAATAGTTCAGCCTCCTAAAATCTCTAGGGAGATTCAAATTCTCTCCAATACTATATACACATTGTACCTTGTCATACACCAGCCAATTTCAGCCTGTTAAATTGAGGTGTAATCTATAGTGGGCCTGAGATAATAGTTCAGCCTCCTAAAATCTCTAGGGAGATTCAAATTCTCTCCAATACTATATGCACCTTGTACCTTGTCATACACCAGCCAATTTCAGCCTGTTAAATTGAGGTGTAATCTATAGTGGGCCTGAGATAATAGTTCAGCCTCCTAAAATCTCTAGGGAGATTCAAATTCTCCCCAATACTGTATACGCCTTGTATTTTGTCATACACCAGCCAATTTCAGCCTGTTAAATTGAGGTGTAATCTATAGTAGGCCTCAGATAATAGTTCAGCCTCCTAAAGTATCTAGGAGATTCAAATTCTCCCCAATACTATATACACCTTGTACTTTGTCAAACACCAGCCAATTTCAGCCTGTTAAATTGAGGTGTAATCTATAGTGGGCCTGAGATAATAGTTCAGCCTCCTAAAATCTCTAGGGAGATTCAAATTCTCTCCAATACTATATACACCTTGTACTTTGTCAAACACCAGCCAATTTCAGCCTTTTAAATTGAGGTGTAATCTATAGTGGGCCTGAAATAATTGTTTTGCCTCCTAAAATCTCTAGGGAGATTCAAATTCTCCTCAATGCTATATACACCTTCTACTTTTGTCATACACCCGCCAATTTGAGCCTGTTAAATTGAGGTGTAATCTATAGTGGGCCTGAGATAATAGTTCAGCCTCCTAAAATCTCTAGGGAGATTCCAATTCTCCCCGAACCATATACACACCTTGTACTTTGTCATACACAAGCCAATTTCAGCCTGTTAAATTGAGGTGTAATCTATAGTGGGCCTGAGATAATAGTTCAGCCCCCTAAAATCTCTAGGGAGATTCAAATTCTCCCCAATACTATATACACCTTGTACTTTGTCATACACCAGCCAATTTCAGCCTGTTAAATTGAGGTGTAATCTATAGTGGGCCTCAGATAATAGTTCAGTCTCCTAAAATATCTTGTGAGATTCAAATTCTCCCCAATACTATATACACCTTGTACTTTGTCATACACCAGCCAATTTCAGCCTGTTAAATTGAGGTGTAATCTATAGTGGGCCTGAAATAATAGTTCAGCCTCCTAAAATCTCTAGGGAGATTCCAATTCTCCCCAAACCATATACACACCTTGTACTTTGTCATACACCAGCCAATTTCAGCCTGTTAAATTGAGGTGTAATCTATAGTGGGCCTGAGATAATAGTTCAGCCTCCTAAAATCTCTAGGGAGATTCAAATTCTCTCCAATACTATATACACATTGTACCTTGTCATACACCAGCCAATTTCAGCCTGTTAAATTGAGGTGAAATCTATAGTGGGCCTGAGATAATAGTTCAGCCTCCTAAAATCACTAGGGAGATTCAAATTCTCCCCAATACTGTATACACCTTGTATTTTGTCATACACCAGCCAATTTCAGCCTGTTAAATTGAGGTGTAATCTATAGAAGGCCTCAGATAATAGTTCAGCCTCCTAAAATATCTAGGAGATTCAAATTCTCCCCAATACTATATACACCTTGTACTTTGTCAAACACCAGCCAATTTCAGCCTGTTAAATTGAGGTGTAATCTATAGTGGGCCTGAGATAATAGTTGAGCCTCCTAAAATCTCTAGGGAGATTCAAATTCTCCCCAATACTGTATACACCTTGTATTTTGTCATACACCAGCCAATTTCAGCCTGTTAAATTGAGGTGTAATCTATAGTGGGCCTGAGATAATAGTTCAGCCTCCTAAAATCTCTAGGGAGATTCAAATTCTCTCCAATACTATATACACATTGTACCTTGTCATACACCAGCCAATTTCAGCCTGTTAAATTTAGGTGTAATCTATAGTGGGCCTGAGATAATAGTTCAGCCTCCTAAAATCACTAGGGAGATTCAAATTCTCCCCAATACTGTATACACCTTGTATTTTGTCATACACCAGCCAATTTCAGCCTGTTAAATTGAGGTGTAATCTATAGAAGGCCTCAGATAATAGTTCAGCCTCCTAAAATATCTAGGAGATTCAAATTCTCCCCAATACTATATACACCTTGTACTTTGTCAAACACCAGCCAATTTCAGCCTGTTAAATTGAGGTGTAATCTATAGTGGGCCTGAGATAATAGTTCAGCCTCCTAAAATCTCTAGGGAGATTCAAATTCTCTCCAATACTATATACACCTTGTACTTTGTCAAACACCAGCCAATTTCAGTCTTTTAAATTGAGGTGTAATCTATAGTGGGCCTGAAATAATTGTTTTGCCTCCTAAAATCTCTAGGGAGATTCAAATTCTCCTCAATGCTATATACACCTTCTACTTTTGTCATACACCAGCCAATTTCAGCCTGTTAAATTGAGGTGTAATCTATAGTGGGCCTGAGATAATAGTTCAGCCTCCAAAAAACTCTAGGGAGATTCAAATTCTCCCCAATACTATATACACCTTGTACTTTGTCATACACCAGCCAATTTCAGCCTGTTAAATTGAGGTGTAATCTATAGTGGGCCTGAGATAATAGTTCAGCCTCCTTAAATCTCTAGGGAGATTCAAATTCTCCCCAATCTAATATATAAAGCTCAAGTGTGAGAATGTATGTATGTGTCACGGCCCCGGCTGCTGTGCACTCCTCCCGGCGTGCCCCGGCGCGTTCCCGCGCGCGGCTTCCGGGTTCCTCCGTGTCGGGCACCTGAGTACTGTGGGGGTCCCGACGCTCTGTCTCCTGGGAGTGTTGACGTGGTGGCGCCGCCCCCAACATGTTGGGGGCGGCGTCCACCGGCTATTTACCACTATTTACTTTGGGCTGTAGAGCTGTGTTTAGCGTTGTTATAGGCAAATTCCGCTGTTGGTAAATAGTCCACCCAATCATCTTGAAGGTATGAAATGAAGCAGCGGAGGTATTGCTCGAGAGTCTGGTTTGTCCTCTCCGTCTGGCCATTTGATTGCGGATGGAAAGACGTAGAAAGATTCACAGTGACTCCCAGGGCTGTACAGAAGCTTTTCCAGAATTTCGATGTGAACTGCACCCCTCTGTCGGAGACTACATTATCAGGAGTCCCATGCAGCTTAAAAACCTCTTTGATCATTAACTCAGCAGTTTGTTCCGCAGTAGGAATTCTTTTAGTTGGGATGAAATGGGCCATCTTTGTGAGTCGGTCTACCACAACGAGAATCACAGTCATCTTTTTAGATGGAGTAGATCCACGATGAAATCCATTGAGATTGATCCCCAAGGTCTGGATGGAACTGGAAGAGGTTGTAGAAGTCCTAAAGGAGAGGAACATGGTGTCTTGTTACGTGCACATGTTACACAGGAGGACACATATTTTTTCACATCCCTTCTACAATTAGGCCACCAAAAGGAACGAAGTAGTAGTTCTTGGGTTTTCATGACTCCGGGGTGTCCTGCAAGTTTAGAATCATGGACTAATTTGAGGACTTCGAGTCTCACCGATTCTGGGATATAAACCCTGTGGTTCAGCATCCAAAATCCCTTCTTGAAAAAAAGATTGACATCTTTAGGAGGATGGTTAAGAAAAGGGTCGTTGTGGTAGCCATTTTTAATCTGAGCAAAAAAAACTTTAGAGTCCAATATTCCCAAAACATTTTTGGGGCCCAGAATAGTACTGTCAGTATTAGAACTCTCCTGAGGTTCAGAACAAATCCTGGACAGGGCGTCAGCTTTGCCATTTCTCGAACCAGGCCGATAGGAAATTACAAAATTAAATCTTGAGAAAAACAAGGCCCACCGTGCCTGTCTTGCAGACAGTCTTCTTGCTGTGCGTAAAAACTCTAGATTTTTGTGGTCAGTGAGGACGGTCACCGGATGATTGGCACCTTCTAGGAGATGTCTCCACTCGGAGAAGGCGACTTTTATGGCTAAAAGTTCTTTATTCCCAATGTCGTAGTTTTTTTCCGCCGGTGACATGGTATGAGAACGAAATGCGCATGGATGAAGCTGCATCTTATCTCCAACTCGCTGAGACAGAATGGCTCCCACTGCAGAATCCGAGGCATCCACTTCAACAACAAATGGCAGTTCCGGATTTGGATGGACTAGTAGTGGTGCGGAAGTAAAAAGATTTTTTAATTTGTCAAAAGCCTCCTGTGCCTCTGTAGACCAAAAAAAAACTTGGGTTTTCTTGGATAGCAAGGTGATTGGCAGAATAATTTTTGAAAAGTTTTTAATGAATCTTCTGTAGAAGTTGGCGAAGCCAATGAAGCGCTGAACGTCTTTCAAATTCTTTGGGGGTGGCCAATCCACCACTGCATTGATCTTACCAGGATCCATGCTCAGACCTTCTAGGGAGATGACATATCCTAAAAATTGGATCGTGGGTTGTTCGAATTCACATTTCTCAAGTTTTATGTAGAGATGATTCTCCTGTAGACGTTCCAAGACTAACTGGACTTGCCTGCGATGCCCCTCCAAGGTATCTGAAAATATGAGAATGTCATCGAGATAAACAACAACAAATTGATCCAAAAAATCTCGAAACACATCATTAATGAAGTGCTGAAAGGTGGCTGGGGCATGGCTAAGGCCAAAAGGCATCACTAGGTACTCAAAATGTCCGTATCTTGTTCTGAAGGCGGTCTTCCACTCATCTCCAGGGCGAATCCGTATGAGGTTGTAGGCCCCTCTCAGGTCCAGTTTAGTAAAAATTTTAGCAGAGCGGAGTCTTTCTAATAACTCTGGAATTAACGGAAGTGGGTAGCGATTTTTTACGGTAATTTTATTAATTTCCCTGTAATCGATACATGGCCGCAGAGTTGAGTCTTTCTTTTCAACAAAGAATAAGGGTGCCCCAGCTGGAGATGTAGAAGGTCGGATGAAGCCTTTCTCTAAGTTTTCATCCAGATACTCTCTCAGTACCTTCAGTTCTGGTTCAGAGAGATTGTAAATTCGCCCGAATGGAATAGTTGTTCCAGGAAGCAGCTCGATGGGGCAGTCATACGGACGATGAGGAGGCAATTGATCAGCTTTTTTCTTGCTGCAAACATCAGAAAATTGTTGGTATTGTGGTGGTAGTTTATCTTCCTTCGTATGAGAAACCTCAGATACTTGGATTTGTTTAGGAACAGGTGGATCACTATGGCAATTGTTCTTACTGTATTCTGAAGGGAAGGTAATGGTCCTTGAAGCCCAGTTGATAGAGGGGTTATGAGTTGAGAACCAGGGAACTCCTAGGATAACGGGAAATTTTGGAGAGGAAATCAGATGGAAACTGACAGTTTCGTGATGATCAGGTTCCATACAAATCTCAAGTTCAATCGTCTCATGAGTAACAGGTCCAGAAGATAAGGGTGATCCGTCCACCGTTTCCATTTCGATTGGTATGGATTTAGTTCTGCTTGAAATATTATTATCCAATGTGAATTTTAAGTCCATAAAATTCCCTCCTGCTCCAGAATCTAACAAGGCCGAACATCGTACTGTTTGGTTGCCCATTATGACCTGAATGGGAATGACAAAATGAGATGATGATGCACACATCTTGTTTTTCTCCTGCGTTACTGATGAAATCTTCTGCATACTAGGATATGGCTGTTGGGAGAGGTCTGTATCGCTTGCAGTCATGTCGCTTATGAATGCTATAGTCCTTTTATTAGGACAATTGATGGCGAAATGACCTGAGCCCCCACAATAGAGACATAAATTTTTAGCCCGTCGCCTCTGCTTTTCTTGTGCTGAGAGCGGTTTTCGAATAACATCGATTTGCATCGGTTCAGACACACTTTGCGTCTTTTGTTCATGGTTAGACGAAGAGACAGAAAAGGCAGGATTATTTTCCAGTACTCGAAGTCTCTCCTTTCTCCGCTCGGTGAGCCTCTGGTCTATTCGAACACATAGGTGAATAAAGTCATCCAACTGATCAGGGGTTTCGCCCCTGGCAAGCTCATCCTTTACTGACTCTGATAATCCTCGTCGAAACTGACTTCTCTGGGCCGCTGAGTTCCATGTGGTGTCGGCCACCCAGCGACGGAACTCTGATGTATATTCAGCGACCGAACGTCGTCCTTGGCGTAAATTATGCAATTTGGTTTCTGCTGTGGCACAACGGTTTGGATCATCAAAAACTTGATTCATAGCTGTGATGAAGGAATCTAAGTTATTAAGGATGTCATAGTTCTTTTCCACATATGGTGAGGCCCATGCAAGAGCTTCATCAGTCAGGAGATTAATCAGAAAAAATACTTTCTTCCTATCGCTGGTAAATGGAGCAGGTTGCATTTGGAAGTATATCCGGCATTGGTTGAGGAATCCTCGGTACTGCTGACGATCCCCACTGAATTTTGCAGGCAGCGGCATTCGTGCGTTTGATTCTGGGCTTGAATTGCGCATGTCAAGAAGTTGCCTTTGTAGTTCAATTATTTCCTTTTGTTGGCCTGATGCTACTGTTTGTAGTTTAGAATATTTTTCTTGGTAAGTGGTACAAAAACTTTGAAGTTCAGGAACTTGTTTTGTCAGGGTGGCTACAACGGACTCCATTTTGGCGCGTGATTATTCTGTCACGATCTGGTTCAGGTTGGAGCCAGTGTTATTGCAACCACTAGAGGGAGCAAGGCAGGAAGCGTAGTCAGGTGAAGCCGAAAGTCAGTACACTGGATAAGCAATACTTTAGCAATGGAGCAGGCAGATAACGAAGTCAGAGGAAAAGCCAGAAGTCGATACACGGGATCAGCGATACTTAGCAGATGGAGCAGGCGGATAGCGAAGTCAGAGGAAAAGCCAAAAGTCGGTACACGGGATCAGCGATACTTAGCAGATGGAGCAGGTGGATAACGAAGTCAGAGGAAAAGCCAGAAGTCGGTACACGGGATCAGCGATACTTAGCAGATGGAGCAGCTGCAGCAGCAGCAGGAGAAGGAGCTTGACTACAGGCTGGAAGCACAATAATCATGTAATGAGGAAGTGTACTGGCTGAGGTTATATAGGGTGGGCAATTAGCAATCAATGGGCCAATTAGGAGAGCACAGGGTGGAGCTGATCAAGAACAAGAATCACTGGTATCTGGTTTCGCATGGGATCTTCCAAGCAGCCGCATAGCTCAGATGGCTGAGCTGCTGGCCAGCAGACAAGAGGTTCCAGGTTCGATTCCTGACATGTTGTCTGTGCCTTGCCTGCGCTCTCCCTGTCGGCTCTCGCTCTGTCTCCTCTGCCTGCCCTTGCCTCCATTGTCTCCTGTGTCTGCCTCTGTCCGCTTGTCTCCTGCCTTGTCTCCTAGTCTGTGCCTTATCCATTGTCCCTCTTTATTGCAGCCTCCCACCTGTGCCATCCCCTGAGTCTGTCTCGCCGGCCCTTCTCCGTTATTCCAGGTCCTTCTCTGCATCAGCCCTAATTCCCTGTGTATCCTCTCAAGGCATACCCCAGTTGCCCCTTTGGTTCCGGCCGTCACGGTTCTACCCTCAGTGGGCCTGCGCCTAACACTCCCTGTATAGGGGGTGGCCACACCTGGGCCGCTCGCCCTCGGGGGCTCTGGAGACGTGACCCAGAGGGTCCACTTCCGGGTTGTTCCTCATCGCCCCTGTAACAGCAACCGTAACAGTACAGTCAGGCCATGGACCCCGCTGGAGCCTCGGCTGCGCAAAAAGAATTAGTTTTCCTTCGGGAGAATCAGATGCGCATTATGTCCTTTATGAAAACCATGGACTCGCGTCTGTCCGCTCTCCAATCCTCTGATCCTGGTAACGCCGCCCAGCTGGCAGGCTTACAGCAAGAATTAGCTCAGCAGCGTGATACTCAGACCCATATCCTTAGTTACATGGCGTCTGTGGACGCCCGATTACTTTCCCTGCAGTCGGCCGCCTCTACCTCCTCCCCAGCTCCAGTTTCTCACCCACCTCCACGACTAGCCAAGCCACCTCGGTATAACGGTGACGCTAAATTGTGCCGGGGTTTTTTAAACCAGTGCGTCTCCATTTTGAACTACTGCCCCTGCGGTATCCAACAGACCGAGCCAAAGTGGCCTTCATCATCTCCCATTTGGAGGGGGACGCCTTGGCTTAGGTCAATCCCCTCTGGGAGCGTGACGACCCTGCAGTCACCCAGCTATCCGTATTTTTGGACACTTTTCAGCGAGTTTTTGACGAACCAGGCTGTCTTGCCTCCACCACTAAGGCACTGTTCAACCTTTGCCAAGGTTCTCAGACTGTGAGCCAGTACGCCATACAGTTTAGGACCTTGTCCTCTGATTTAGGCTGTAATAACGAGGCACTGGTGGGCGCCTTTTGGCGAGGCCTCTCGGGTCGTATTAAGGACGAGCTTGCTGGTCGTGACACCCCCACAGCTCTAGAAGATTCGATTTCCCTGGCCACCCGGATTGATCTCCGATTCAAGGAACGAGCCCGGGAGAGAAGGGTTCCCCATCCTATATCTTCAGTTCGCAGACCGCCCAGTCCCCGACCGAGGACCCCCGCTCCTGCTTCTGTGCCTGAACCCATGCAGGTGGACCGCCTTAAGCTCTCGGACCAGCATCGTAGGGAGAGAAGTCTCCAGGGCCTTTGTTTCTATTGCAGCAGCAACTCCCACCTACTCCGATCTTGTCCAGAGCGTCCGAAAAACTTCTCCGCCTAGGCCAGGTAAGAGAGGCCTCCCTAGATGTATGTGATACCTCTCAACCCCTCACTTTATCTGTCCTCTTGCATGTTGGTGGGAAGCGGGCTTCTCTATTGGCCTATGTGGACTCGGGCGCCGCCGGAAATTTTATTAGACTTGAGGAAGTTAATAAACTTTCTGTCCCTGTGAGGGTCTTGGAGAACCCCCAGTTTCTTGCGTCCGTTGATGGCCGACCCCTACAAAAGGCCGTTACTCATGTTATTCTAGAGGTAGAATTGCAGATAGGGGCCCTGCACAGAGAGAAAGTTACATTTTTTGTCTTAGCAGGGATCTCCCATCCTATCCTCCTTGGTCTCCCTTGGCTGTGGCTCCACGAACCCACGCTGGATTGGCATACTGGCAACGTCATGTGCTGGGGGGAGTCCTGTCGGGCTCGGTGTCTGCTGTCTGTGCGTCCCGTAGGTAACCCCTCTCCTTCCCCGGTTCACTCCAGGTTGCCGTTGGCTTACACTGCGTTTTCGGATGTCTTCGACAAGAGAGAAGCTGAGACTCTTCCTCCGCACCGTCTCTACGACTGTCCCATCGAGCTCGTTCCAGGTACCACTCCTCCTCGTAGAATTTATCCCCTCTCCTCGGCAGAGACTCAAGTCATGTCTGAATACATCCAAGACAACCTGGCCAGAGGATTTATTCGAAAGTCTTCGTCCCCTGAAGAAGCATGCTTCTTTTTTGTGAAAAAGAAGGATGGGTCTCTGCGTCCGTGCATCGACTACCGTGGCTTGAATCGCATCACGATCAAGAACAAATACTCCCTGCCGCTCATCTCTGAGCTCTTTGATCGCCTGAGGGGAGCACAAGTGTTCACCAAGCTCGATTTACGAGGAGCCTGCAACCTCATTCGCATACGCTCAGGGGATGAGTGGAAGACCGCGTTCAATACGCAAGACGGGCACTATGAATATTTGGCTATGCCGTTTGGTCTCTGCAACGCCCCTGCAGTGTTCCAGGAACTCGTTAACGACATCTTTCGAGGAGATCTCCTCTACTCTTGTGTCGTGGTGTACCTGGACGATATCTTGGTCTACTCCCCCGATCTAGCCACACATCGTCGAGATGTTCGCCAAGTTCTCCAACGTCTCAGAGAAAACCACCTTTTTGCTAAGTTGGAGAAGTGCACTTTTGAGCAGTCTTCGTTTCCTTTTCTTGGTTACATCGTCTCTAGCTCGGGGTTGGAGATGGACCCTTAGAAAGTCTCCGCAGTTCTCAATTGGCCACGTCCTCTTGGTGTAAAGGCAATTCAACGTTTTTTGTGATTTGCCAATTATTATAGGCAATTTATTCCCCACTTCCCGTCTTTGACTAAACCTATTTCCGCTCTTGACCCCAAAAGAGTCAATCCCAACCTCTGGCCTCCTGATGCGCAAGATGCTTTTGAAGCTTTGAAACAAGAATTTGCGAAATCTCCTGTACTCCATCGCCCGGATACCAACAGGCCGTTTATTCTATTAAGTCGATGCATCCTCAGTGGGAGCTGGAGCTGTTCTGATGCAAAAGTCCTCTTCCGGCCGTACTCTCACCTGTGGGTTCTTTTCTAAAGCTTTCACCACTCCTGAACAAAACTATGCAATTGGAGATAGAGAACTGTTGGCCATAAAGTAGGCTCTCGAGGAATGGCGTCATCTGCTCGAAAGAGCCATCCATCCGTTCACCATCTTCACGGATCACAAGAATTTGGCTTACCTTCAGTCCGCTCAAAGGCTTAATCCTCGGCAGGCCAGATGGTCATTGGTCTTCAACCGTTTTGACTTCGAACTCCACTTCCGGCCCGGGGACAAAAACATCAAGGCCGATGCCCTATCATGATCATTCTTATCAGTGGATAAGGAGGAGGGTCCTGTACATCTCATCAACCCTGCCAAAATACTTACTGTGGCTCCACTGAACATAGTGTCCCCACCGTCCGGTAAAACCCTTGTTCGAAGTAAAGACAGACTGAAGGTTCTACATTGGAACTATTCGTCTAAGTTCTCTGGACATGCAGGAGTTAAAAAGACTCTCTCTCTCGTCTCCCATCATTATTGGTGGCCTTCCCTTCGCAAAGACGTCTTGGATTTCATCGCCTCTTGTTCTTCCTGTGCCCAAAATAAGGTCCCTTGACATCCTCCTTCGGGAGGATGTATCCTGTTCATTCAGACACTGTTCACATGTTCAGGTTTTAAATACATTAGATAGGGACTGCTTCGTAAAGGGTTACCGTGACGTGGTGAAGCGGCTTGGTGTACATTTTTTGCAAAAAATGTATCGACTAAATACCCTGTATTTGTTATACAGCACTTGCTGATTACTGTCATGTTTTTTACTGCAGAGTATTTTTTGCAAATTTGTCATTTTGTGTTCTCTTGTTGTGTTTCAGCCATTGGGTGGTGTGAGCATTGTCTGACCGACTTGTTCACACTTGTGCATGTCACATATGTTTTTAATCCGTTTTTCCTTGCTCAGCATGGTTTGGGAGACCCCACCCCTCCCGTGTGTGACATGCACATAAATGAGCTGTCTTACACCACAAACCCATATACTAGGAGGCGCCAGTCTGTATCCTGTTCATTCAGACACTGTTCACATGTTCAGGTTTTAAATACATTAGATAGGGACTGCTTCGTGAAGGGTTACCGTGATGTGGTGAAGCGGTTTGGTATACATTTTTTGCATAAATACCCTGTATTTGTTATACAGCACTTGCTGATTACTGTCATGTTTTTTACTGCAGAGTATTTTTTGCAAATTTGTCATTTTGTGTTCTCTTGTTGTGTTTCAGCCATTGGGTGGTGTGAGCATTGTCTGACCGACTTGTTCACACTTGTGCATGTCACATATGTTTTTAATCCGTTTTTTTCCTTGCTCAGCATGGTTTGGGAGACCCCAACCCTCCCGTGTGTGACATGCACATAAATGAGCTGTCTTACACCACAAACCCATATACTAGGAGGCGCCTGTCTATATCCTGTTCATTCAGACACTGTTCACATGTTCAGGTTTTAAATACATTAGATAGGGACTGCTTCGTGAAGGGTTACCGTGATGTGGTGAAGCGGCTTGGTATACATTTTTTGCAAAAAACGTATTGACTAAATACCCTGTATTTGTTATACAGCACTTGCTGATTACTGTCATGTTTTTTACTGCAGAGTATTTTTTGCAAATTTGTCATTTTGTGTTCTCTTGTTGTGCTTCAGCCATTGGGTGGAGTGAGCATTGTCTGACCGACTTGTTCACACTTGTGCATGTCACATATGTTTTTAATCCATTTTTCCTTGCTCAGCATGGTTTGGGAGACCCCACCCCTCTCCTGTGTGACATGCACATAAATGAGCTGTCTTACACCACAAACCCATATACTAGGAGGCGCCTGTCTGTATCCTGTTCATTCAGACACTGTTCACATGTTCAGGTTTTAAATACATTAGATAGGGACTGCTTCGTGAAGGGTTACCGTGATGTGGTGAAGCGGTTTGGTATACATTTTTTGCATAAATACCCTGTATTTGTTATACAGCACTTGCTGATTACTGTCATGTTTTTTACTGCAGAGTATTTTTTGCAAATTTGTCATTTTGTGTTCTCTTGTTGTGTTTCAGCCATTGGGTGGTGTGAGCATTGTCTGACTGACTTGTTCACACTTGTGCATGTCACATATGTTTTTAATCCGTTTTTTTCCTTGCTCAGCATGGTTTGGGAGACCCCACCCCTCTCCTGTGTGACATGCACATAAATGAGCTGTCTTACACCACAAACCCATATACTAGGAGGCGCCTGTCTATATCCTGTTCATTCAGACACTGTTCACATGTTCAGGTTTTAAATACATTAGATAGGGACTGCTTCGTGAAGGGTTACCGTGATGTGGTGAAGCGGCTTGGTATACATTTTTTGCAAAAAACGTATCGACTAAATACCCTGTATTTGTTATACAGCACTTGCTGATTTCTGTCATGTTTTTTACTGCAGAGTATTTTTTGCAAATTTGTCATTTTGTGTTCTCTTGTTGTGCTTCAGCCATTGGGTGGTGTGAGCATTGTCTGACCGACTTGTTCACACTTGTGCATGTCACATATGTTTTTAATCCATTTTTCCTTGCTCAGCATGGTTTGGGAGACCCCACCCCTCTCCTGTGTGACATGCACATAAATGAGTTGTCTTACACCACAAACCCATATACTAGGAGGCGCCTGTCTGTATCCTGTTCATTCAGACACTGTTCACATGTTCAGGTTTTAAATACATTAGATAGGGACTGCTTCGTGAAGGGTTACCGTGACGTGGTGAAGCGGCTTGGTATACATTTTTTGCAAAAAACGTATTGACTAAATACCCTGTATTTGTTATACAGCACTTGCTGATTACTGTCATGCTTTTTACTGCAGAGTATTTTTTGGAAATTTGTCATTTTGTGTTCTCTTGTTGTTTTTCAGCCATTGGGTGGTGTGAGCATTGTCTGACCGACTTTTTCACACTTGTGCATGTCACATATGTTTTTAATCCGTTTTTTCCTTGCTCAGCATGGTTTGGGAGACCCCACCCCTCTCCTGTGTAACATGCACATAAATGAGCTGTCTTACACCACAAACCCATATACTAGGAGGCGACAGTCTGTATCCTGTTCATTCAGACACTGTTCACATGTTCAGGTTTTAAATACATTAGAAAGGGACTACTTCGTGAAGGGTTACTGTGAAGTGGCTTGTTATACATTTTTTGCTAAAGATAACTCTGGATTTCTCCTCCGCCTATCACCCCCAGTCTAACGGTCAAGTGGAGCGAGTCAACCAGGCTCTCACGTCATACTTTCGGCATTTCACCAATGCTCACCAAGACAACTGGGTCTCTATGCTTCCTTGGGCAGAATTCGCCTATAACAACCATCCCAGCGAGGCCTCCTCCAAGTCTCCTTTTTTTGTGGTTTTTGGCCAACATCCCGGCATTCCTCTTTCTGTTTCCCCTGCCTCGGGTGTACTGGCAGCGGACTCCTTGTCCACAGACTTTTCTCAGATTTGAAGGGAGACTTAAGTTGCCCTCAAAAAAGCCAGCCTCAGGATAAAGAGGTATGCCGACAAAAAACGGTTGGACGCTCCCCCGTATAAACCTGGAGATAGGGTTTGGTTATCCTCACGGCATATCAGGTTAAAGATTCCTTCCTATAAGTTAGGTCCACGATACATTGGTCCCTTTGAGATCCTGAGTCGTATCAACGACGTGGCCTATAAGTTAAAATTGCCCCCCTCTCTGAAAGTTCCCAATACCTTTCATGTATCCCTCCTCAAGCCTGCAGTATTCAATCATTTTCACTCTGCGTCAGCTCAGACTTCCCAACCTTGTAGTTCAGATAACATTTTCGAGGTGCAGGACATTTTAGCCATGAAGACAGTCAGAGGAAAAACTTTATTTTTGGTTGATTGGAAGGGTTTTGGCCCGGAGGAGAGATCTTGGGAACCCCGGGAGAATATTAATGCACCTCTTATTATGAAACGATTTCTCACCAACATTAGGAGGGAGGGCAGTAAGAGGGGGGGTACTGTCACGGTCCCAGCTGCTGCACGCTCCTCCCGGCGCGTCCCTGTGCCCCGGCGCGTTCACGCGCCCGGCTTCCGGGTTCCTCGCCGTCGGGCACTTGCGCACTGTGGGGATCCCGGCGCTCTGCCTCCGGGGAGTGATGACGTGGTGGCGTCGCCCCCAACATGGCGGCGTCCACTGGCTATTTAGGATCTGTGTCTAGTCAGGTAATGTGCCTGACTGTCGACTTCGGTGACTCTGTCTCCAGCAGCGTTCACTGTGTCTCAGGCCATGCCTCTTTTCTGCGCCTTGCTGCGCTATCCCTGTCTTGTCTGCGCCTTGCCTGCGCTCTCCCTGTCGGCTCTCGCTCTGTCTCTTCTGCCTGCCGTTGCTTCCGTTGTCTCCTGTGTCTACCTCTGTCCGCTTGTCTCCTGCTTTCTCTCCCAGTCTGTGCCTTATCGAGTGTCCCTCTCTATTGCAGCCTCCAGCCTGTGCAATCCGCTGAGTCTGTCTCACAGCCCATTCTCCGTTATTCCAGGTCCTTCTCTGCATCAGCCCTGATTCCCTGTGTATCCTCTCCAGGCGTACCCCAGTCGCCCCTTTGGTTCCGGCCGTCACGGTTCTACCCTCAGTGGGCCTGCCCCTAACACTCCCTGTATAGGGGGTGGCCACACCTGGGCCGCTCGCCCTCGGGGGCTCTGGAGCCGTGACCCAAAGGGTCCACTTCCGGGTTGTTCCTCATCACCCCTGTAACAGCAACCGTAACAGTATGTACAGTATGTATGTATGTATGTGTGTGTGTATGTCCGGGATTGGCATCCGTGCCGTCGCAGCTACAGCCACAAAATTTGGCACAGTCACACGTCTGGACCCCGAGAGCGTCCTAGGCTATGCTGTGAGGTGAAATTTTAACCCCGTGTGTTCCAATTCACCAAACAATTTTGCCCCTATCTACATAATGAGGAAAAAGTGTGTGTATCAAGCCCCGCCCCTCATTATGATGTCATAATGGTTGCCATGACGACGCTGATGTCATCATAGGTTGCAAGCACCGCCACTCATTATGATGTCATAACGGTTGACTATGGGATGGAGGATGTGTGATGGGTATATGGCCACTGGACTATGAGATGGAGGATATGTATGATGGGTATATGGTCATGGGACTATGGGATGGAGGATGTGTGATGGGTATATGGGCACGGGCCTATGGGATCGTGGATATGTATGATGGGTATATGGGCACCGGACTATGGGATGCAGGATAATTATAATTTGCTATAACTAACCACAGTTAGTTACTATGCCCGGGCAGCGCCGGGCTCTTCAGCTAGTACTATATACACCTTGTACTTTGTCATACACCAGCCAATTTCAGCCTGTTAAATTGAGGTGTAATCTATAGTGGGCCTGAGATAATAGTTCAGCCTCCTAAAATCTCTAGGGAGATTCAAATTCTCCCCAATACTATATACACCTTGGTGTTATGAGCTCATTTTCTGCTCCACCAATTGAGAGTTCTCCTTCCGTTCTCCCTCTGGTGGTGACAGGAGGTAGTGAGGTTGGTTTAAGTGGTAGTGATCTGCCACCTGATGAGGAGGATAACGATTGTATCTCTAGAATATCAGACTGGATGTAAGACAGCCGACGCCCTATCCCAGTGCTGGTGATTCAGTCTGCTTCTCAGGTCTTGGACTTCAGCTCTCTTCCAGTCTTCTTAAGTTAAGTTTGTTTTTTGCTAATGTTCACACTTGCGCTATTTATCTGTATTTGCCAATTTGCCTTTTTGTCCCTTATTAGATTGGCCTCTTTTTGCTCTGTTTCAGAATATTTCAGAGTGCTGATATAGTGGGAGAAGTCTAGTGACTTCAGGGTTAATTTTTCTATCAGACGTGTTGGACATTAATTTTGGTAGGGTTTTTTGGCAGATTGCAGACAGTGGCTTTCCTTTCCTGTCCTTTCTAGTTAGTCGGGCCCCATCGTTTGCTCAGCCTATTTTCCTGCCTGTGTTTGTGTTTTCATCTTGCTTCACCATCAATACATGTGTGGGGGCTGTCTTTTCCTTTGGGGTCTGCTCTGGGGCAGTTAGTTTTCCCTTTTCTTGCTTTAGGTTTATGTAGTCCTCCGGCGGTGATGAGGCGTCTAGGAACAACGTAGGAACGCTCCACTCCTACTGTTAGTTGTGTGGTTAAGATCAGGGATCTGCAGTCTGCATAGTGACCAACCTCTCTGGTTTTCTGGGACAGCTTTTTGTTGTTCCTCTTCGGTGACCCATTCGTAACAGAATCACCAGCCATACCGCAGATTCTAGGGTACTCAAAAGCAGGGAAAGATTGTTTAAGGGAAAAGGAAAAAAAAAAAAAAACAGTGTCAGAATTTTTTTTTTTTTTTGGTATGTTTTTCCCTCTTTTTTTTTTTTTCTGGGGCCGTAGGAGGATTTTTTTTTTCTTATGGAGATTAAGCAATTGTCTGATCGTGTGGAGCAACTTGCTGCTGAAGTGCAAGGAATTTCCACCTACCTCATTCAGGCACATGCTGCTGAACCTAAGATTCCTACTCCTGATGTGTTTTCTGGGGATCGGTCTAAATTTAGGAATTTTAAGAATAATTGTAAATTATTTCTTTCCTTGAAGCCTAATTCATCGGGGAGCTCTGTGCAGCAGGTTAAAATTGTCATCTCCTTGCTGCGCGGCGATCCCCAGGATTGGGCTTTTTCTCTGACACCTGAAAATCCTATTTTGACTAATGTGGATGCATTTTTTCAAGCCTTGGGGTTGTTGTATGATGAACCTAATGCTGTTGATCAAGCTGAGAGAACCCTGTTGGCATTAGACCAGGGTCAGGATCCTTGTACTGTCAAAAATTCCGAAAGTGGGCGGTCCTTACTACATGGAATGATGGTGCATTGGCGGCTCTCTTTCGGAAAGGTTTGTCAGAGACAGTAAAAGATGTTATGGTGGGATTTCCTGTTCCTTCTGGTCTGGATGGCTCTATGTCATTAGCCATTCAAGTTGATCGGCGTTTACGTGAACGTAAAACTACACGGGAGGCGCTGCCACCTTTTGAACAAATGTCTGAACCTATGCAATGTGATGGGGTTTTGTCTAGGGCGCAACGTCGGGAGTTTAGAAGGCGTAATAAGCCTCTCATACTATTTCTGTCTGCCCTAAATGAGAGAAACGTTTTGCACACACATTTTCTGTGGGCAGTATACAACCTAAGTTCCTTTTGGCAATTACTCTGATCAGCTCCATGTCCACATTTTCCACTAAGGCTTTTGTGGATTCAGGAGCAGCTCTGAATCTGATGGATTTGGACTTTGCTAAACGTTGTGGTTTGTCCATGACGCCTCTGCAGACGCCTATTCCTTTGAGGGGTATTGATGCCACTCCTTTGGTGGAGAATAGACCTCAGTTTTGGACCCAGGTGATAATGCGAGTTGCCCCAGACCACCAAGAAAATTGTAAATTTTTGGTGCTGCATAATTTGCACGATATTATTGTTCCGGGTTCCCCTGGTTGCAAACTCATAACCCAGTTTTGGTTTGGAAATCTGTCTCTGTGGTGAGTTGGGGTTGTCAGTGTGTTCTTAGGGACGCTCCTGTTTTCTACACCTCTCCTCAGTCTCATGATGTTCCTAATTATATGGCTGATTTCTCTGATGTATTTAGT
This sequence comes from Dendrobates tinctorius, assembly GCF_039654945.1. Taxonomy (NCBI): domain Eukaryota; kingdom Metazoa; phylum Chordata; class Amphibia; order Anura; family Dendrobatidae; genus Dendrobates; species Dendrobates tinctorius. The sequence goes on along the minus strand of NW_027361696.1, from coordinate 27,568,013 downwards.
GAGAGTAAGTCTGCGTCTTTGCCTCCTCATAGGAGTTATGACTGTGCAATTGACTTGATGCCAGGGTGTAAATTTCCCAAGGTTCGGTTTTCAACTTATCTGTACCTGAACATGATGCTATGCGATCCTATATTAAGGAGTTGTTGGAGAAGGGTCATATTAGACTATTCTCATCACCTTTAGGTGCTGGGTTTTTTTTGTGGCCAAGAAAGATGGTTCATTAAGACCGTGTATTGATTATCATTCCCTTAACAAGATGACGGTTAAATATCAGTACCCGTTACCTCTGATGTCTGATTTATTCTCCAGAGTTAAGAGTGCCTGCTGGTTTACTAAGCTTGACCTCAGGGGGGCGTATAATCTTATTCGCATCAAGCACGGGGATGAATGGAAGACGGCGTTTAATACTCTGGAGGGACATTTTGAGTACCTGGTGATGCCTTTTAGGCTCTCTAATGCCCCTTCTGTCTTCCAGTCCTTCATGAATGATATTTTCCGAGACTTTGTGGATAAGTTTTTGATCATCTATCTGGATGATATTTTGATCTTTTCTAGTGATTGGGATTCCCATGTGGAACATGTCCGGACTGTGTTCCGGATTTTGAGGGAGAATTCCCTGTTTGTTAAGGTATCGAAGTGCCCCTTTTGGGATTTATCTTATCTCCATCGACTATTGAAATGGACCCGGCCAAGGTACAGGTCATTTATGATTGGGTTCAGCCTACTTCTTTGAAGGCTTTCCACAAGTTTTTGGGTTTTTCTAATTTCTATCGTAAATTTATAGGTAATTTTTCTAGTATTGTCAAACCACTGACTGATCTGACCAATAAGGGAGCTGATGTGCTGAATTGGTCTCCTGAGGCTGTCTCAGCATTTCAGGAGCTTAAGCGGAGATTTACTTCAGCTCCAGATTTACGGCAACCTGATGTCTCACTTTCATTTCAAGAGGAGGTAGACGCTTCAGAGATTGGTGCAGGAGCTGTTTTGTCCCAAAAAGACCCTGTGATTTCTAAGATGAATCCCTGTGCCTTCTTTTCTCGAAAGTTCTCTCCATCTGAACGCAACTATGATGTGGGGAATCGGGAATTGTTGGCCATGAAATGGGCATTTGAGGAGTGGAGACATTGGTTGGAGGGAGCTGGACATCAATTTGTGGTCCTCACCGATCACAAGAATCTGATTTATCTGGAGTCGGCCAAACGCTTGAATCCTAGACAGGCTAGATGGGCCTTGTTTTTCACGCGTTTTAATTTTGTGGTCTCTTTTCTTCCGGGCACTAAGAATGTTAAGGTAGAAGCCCTTTCTAGGAGTTTCTTTGCTGATTCTCTTAATGTGACCGAGCCTACTACTATCCTAGGTGAGGTGGTAGTTCATTCTGCCATTTCGCCCGATTTGAGACGCGCCCTGGAGGAATTTTCGGAGGATAAACCTGAGCGTTGCCCTATGGGAAGATTGTATGTTCCTGACCAGTGGAGAAAGAGAGTGATGTCTGAAGTCCATTGCTCCGCATTGACTGGTCATCCGGGTATTTTTGGTACCAGAGATTTGGTGAGTCGGTCGTTTTGGTGGCCTGCCTTATCTCGTGATGTCAGGAATTTTGTACAGTCCTGTGGGACTTGTTCTCGGTCTAAACCCTGTTCTCGTTCTAGTGGGTTGCTGATGCCCCTGCCGGTGTCCAAGAGGCCATGGACCCATATCTCAATGGCTTTTATTTCTAATCTTCCTGTCTCTCAGAGAATGACTGTTATCTGGGTGATTTGTGATAGATTTTCGAAGATGGTCCATCTTGTACCACTCCCAAAATTGCCATCTTCTGCTGAGTTGGTACCCTTGTTTTTACAAAAGGTGGTTCAATTACACGGGATTCCTGAGAACATTGTGTCCGATAGAGTGGTCCAGTTTGTTTCCAGATTCTGGAAAGCCTTTTGTTCCAATCTGGGAATTCAGTTATCCTTCTCCGCGTTTCATCCCCAGACCAATGGGCAGACTAAGAGAACAAACCAGACCCTGGAGTCTTATTTAAGATGTTTTATATCTGCTGATCAAGATGATTGGGTCTCATTTTTGCCCTTGGCTGAATTTGCGCTGAACAATAGAGCTAGTTCTGCCACTTTGATGTCCCCCTTTTTCTGTAATTTTGGGTTTCATCCTCGATTCTCTTCAGGGCAAGTGGAATCTTCGTCCTGCCCAGTTGTGGACACTGTGGTTGTGAGAATGCAGTAGATATGGGACCAAGTGGTGGATAAGTTGTCACTCTCTCAGGAAAAGGCCCAGCGTTTTTCCAACCGGCATAGGACCATTGGTCCCCGGTTTAAAGTGGGTGATATGGTTTGGTTGTCATCTAAGAATATTCCTATGAAGGTTGCATCTCCAAAATTTAAGCCCAGACTTATTGGACCTTATAAGATTTTGGAGATACTTAATCCTGTTTCTTCTCGATTGGCTCTTCCAGTTACGTTCAAAATCCATAACGTATTTCACAAGTCACTGTTGAAGAGGTTTGTTGAGCCAGTAGTTCCTGTAGCGGCACCTCCTGACCCTGTTTTGGTTAACGGCAATGTGGAATATGAGGTAGAGAAAATATTGAATTCTTGTTTGGTTAGACAGAGACTCCAGTATTTGGTCAAATGGAAGGGTTATGGCTAGGAGGATAATTCTTGTGTCTCTGCCTCTGATATTCATGCCAATAAATTGGTTCGTGCTTTTCACCGGGCCCATCCTGATCGGCTTGGTGGCATGGATGAGGGTTCGGTGACCCCTCCTCAAGGGGAGGTACTGTTATGAGCTCATTTTCTGCTCCACCAGTTGAGAGTTCTCCTTCCGTTCTCCCTCTGGTGGTGACAGGAGGTAATGAGGTTGGCTTAAGTGGTAGTGATCTGCCATCTGATGAGAAGGATAACGATTGGATCTCTGGAGTATCAGACTGGATATAAGACAGCCGACGCCCTATCCTAGTGCTAGTGATTCAGTCTGCTTCTCAGGTCTTGGACTTCAGCTCTCTTCCAGTCTTAAGTTAAGTTTGTTTTTGGCTAATGTTCACACTTGCGCTTGTTGGTCAATTCAGTTTCTTGTGTGGTCAGCTTGCCCCTGTTGGGGCTATGCTGAACTTCCACTCCTATTTATCTGTGTTTGCCAATTTGCCTTTTTGTCCCTTATTAGATTGGCCTCTTTTTGCTCTGTTTCAGAATATTTCAGAGTGCTGATATAGTGGGAGAAGTCTAGTGACTTCAGGGTTAATTTTGCTATCAGACGTGTTGTACATTATTTTTGATAGGGTTTTTTGGCAGATTGCAGACAGTGGCTTTCCTTTCCTGTCCTTTCTAGTTAGTCGGGCCCCATCGTTTGCTCAGCCTATTTTCCTGCCTGTGTTTTTGTTTTTATCTTGCTTCACCGTCAATACATGTGTGGGGGCTGTCTTTTCCTTTTGGGTCTGCTCTGGGGCAGTTAGTTTTCCCTTTTCTTGCTTTAGGTTTATGTAGTCCTCCAGCGGTGACGAGGCATCTAGGAACAACGTAGGAAAGCTCCACTGCTACTGTTAGTTGTGTGGTTAAGATCAGGGATCTGCAGTCTGCATACTGACCAACCTCTCTGGTTTTCTGGGACTTAGCTTTTTGTTGTTCCTCCTCGGTGACCCATTTATAACACCTTGCACTTTGTCATACACGAGCCAATTTCAGCCTGTTACATTGAGGTGTAATCTATAATGGGCCTGAGATAATAGTTCAGCAACCTAAAATATCTAGGGAGATTCAAATTCTCCACAATACTATATACACCTTGTACTTTGTCATACACCAGCCAATTTCAGCCTGTTAAATTGAGGTGTAATCTATAGTGGGCCTGAGATAATAGTTCAGCCTCCTGAAATCTCTAGGGAGATTCAAATTCACCCCAATACTATACACACCTTGTACTTTGTCATACACCAGCCAATTTCAGCCTGTTAAATTGAGGTGTAATCTGTAGTGGGCCTGAGATAATAGTTCAACCTCCTAAAATCTCTAAGGAGATTCAAATTCTCCCCAATACTATATACACCTTGTACCTTGCTTTACAGTACCATATACATGTAGCTGGTGGTATTTTGGGTACATTTTCACAAAAATGAGGAAGTATGGAGGAAGAGGCCGTTAACGTGGGCGGGGGTTGCCAGCTGGTACTGATGGTGGTGGTGCATCTGCTGGTAGTGGCAAAAGCACAATAGCACGTAAGGCAGGAGGTGTTGAGCCTGCATCATCGTCTGGCTCCACAAGGCCTCGAAGGCTCCCTTTTCTCGGAGTAGGTAAACCGCTTTTAAAGCCGAAGCTTCAGGAACAAGTTTTGGCTTACATTGCTGACACAGCCTCCAGCTCTATCGCCTCCTCTTCTGAAGTTTCAAAAAATAAAAGCTCTGAGTCGTCAGTGGAGGCTCCTGGTCAGGAACAACACCTTTCCTTGTGTCCTTCACCCCTACCAAAAGTGAAGGATGCTGCAGGCCACACTACAGATTTCTCCATGGAGCTCATTTCACATACCATGCCTGGGTTATCAAGTGAAATCATGAATTCCCCAGTCCAAGAAGAATCTGACATGGAGTGCACTGATGCACAGTCACTGCTAGATTTTTCTGCTGGTACATTCACTCAGAGCACTACATTGTCCTCGCAGTGTACTGAGCCAGAATCTGATCCTGATGAAACTCAGGTGCCCCTTCCCGCATACTAAACCACCTTACATGGTGACACAGAGGAAGGTGCACATGAAATTGAAGAGGAGGTGATGGATAACCCAGTTGTTGACCCAGATTGGCATCCATTGGGGGAAGAGGGTGCCGCTGCCAATAGCTCAGAAGAGGAGGAGGAGGAGGATCCGCAGCAGGCATCGACATCGCAACAGCTGTTATCTGGCAAGCCCGGAGCAGTCCAAAAACAGGTTTCAAAAACCCAAAGAGTTGCAGGACAGTTTGGCAAGACGGTCAAATTAGCACAGCGTGTAAGGCCTCAAAATGTCTTCCATAGTAGGAAGAGTGCAGTGAAGCACTTTTTTGAACAAAATCCTAATGATCAGGCAAAGGTTATCTGTTAGAAGTGCGCAAAGACCTTTAGCCGAGGGAAAAATCTGAGAAATTTGAATACCAGTTGCATGCTTAGACATTTAACCACCATGCACTTGCAAGCGTGGATGGACTACCAAACCTCACGTACCACATGTGCACCTGCTCCGAATGAAGGTAGTCAGCAATGCTACATCGGTTCCCCCACTGTAAGCCCACCGGTTAGCACACCACCAGCAGCAAATGTTGAGGTGTCGTCGCAAGGCCAAAGCAGTTAGGGAATCACAATGTTATTGCTGCAAAAGACTGAATCTAGGCCATCAGCAAGACCACCAACACCATCACCAACCCTCTCTCAGTCCGCCATGTCCACCGCTAGTTCCACCATATGCAGCTCTCAAGTCCAGCTCACCCTACCAGAGACTATGAGTAGGATAAGAAAGTACTCATCCTCTCATCCGCGTACACTGGGTTTGAACGCCCACATTGCCAAACTAATCTCGTTAGAGATGATGCCCTACCGGTTGGTTGAAAGCGAAGCTTTCCGCGAGCTCATGGCCTACGCATACCACGCTATGAACTACTCAGTCGGCACTTCTTTTCTCCAAAAGCCATCCCAGCCCACCACCTGCATGTGAAAGACCGCATTGTCCATGCACTCAAGCAATCAGTGAGTGGAAAGGTGCACCTCACAACAGATGCATGGTCCAGTAGGCATGGCCTGGGCCGTTACGTGTCCACCACTGCGCACTGGGTTAATGTGGTGGATGCAGGGTCCACAGGGGACAGCGGAGGTGGGACAGTGCTGCCTAGCCCACGTTATAGGAAACAGTTGGCTGTAGGCGTTCGACCCTACTCTTCCTCCAGAAGCGATTGCTCATCCACAGATCGCTGTCACACGAACACTGCATCCGCAGCTGCCAGTGTTGCACACGAGGTGTCCCACTATCGAACAGCTCGTGGTAAGTGTCAGCAGGCTGTGTTGAAGATGATGTGTTTGGACGACAACAGACACACCGCAGAGGTACTGGCCGACTACTTGCAGTGACAAACTGAGTCATGGCTGGGCAGTCTACATCGTGAGGCAGGCAAGGTAGTTAGTGATAACGGCCGGAATTTTGTAGCAGCCATAGCACTTTCAAAACTCAGACACATACCTTGCCTGGCTCACACCTTGAACCTGGTGGTGCACTGCTTCCTCAATAATTATCCGGAGTTAACAGCCCTGCTCCATAAGTTGCAAAGCCTGTGCTCGCACATCCGCCGGTCGCCTGTACACTCCAGTCGTATGCAGAAGCTGCAGTGATTGCTCCACCTTCTCAAGCACCGCCTAATTATCAACGTTGCAACAAGGTGGAACTCCACCCTGCACATGGTTGAGAGGCTGTGCGAACAGAGGCAGGCTGTAATGCATTTGTGGGAGGATACACAGGCAGGCAGTTTGAGGGCAGACATGGAGTTGTCTGGTGTGTAGTGTTCGAAGCTGAAAGACGTCTGTAAAGTCCTTCAGTGTTTTGAGGAATGCACACGGCTGGTAAGTGCAGACGACGCCATCATAAGCATGAGCATCCCACTTATGCGTCTGCTCATGCAAACTTTGACGCACATTAAGGAGCAGGCGTCTGCAGCCGAGGAGGAAGAGCAAGAGGAGGGGGGAAGCCTTGATGACAGTCAGCCATTGTCTGCTCAGGGAACTCTCTTGGACGAAGTGCAGGAAGAAGAGGAAGAGGAGGAGGATGATGGGGATGATTATTTAGGGGAGGAGGATGCCTCTCAGGGGAAAGAGAAAATGTTGGCGTGGCAAGGTCAGGTACAGGGTTTGTGCGTGACTGGAGGGATGTGGATTGCCAGAAAGTGATCCTCCACCCAGCACTCGCAGTGCATTATTGACACCTGGAACATTGGCCCACATGTGTGATTATGCCTTGCCGATCCTAAAAAGGATCCCCGCATTGCCAAAATGATGAACGATGATGACTACCGGTTGGCCAGCATCCTGGATCCACGCTATAAAGGCAACTTCCAAAACATCATGCCACAGGAGAACCTAGAGCTAACAACTCTGGTAAACCGCTTGTTTGAGTCATTCCCAGCACACAGCAGCGGTGATGGTTCTCACACGAGCCGTAGGGGGCAACATGGAAGAGGTACCGCTCACATGACTGGTAATACTGCATCGATTGAAAATGACAGGAGACAGCAGTTGTCAACTATGGTTACAAACTACTTCTCCTCCCATGTCGATGTTCTCCCTCACAGGTCGTTCCCCTTTTACTATTGGGCCTGTAAACTGGACACCTGGCCTGAATTGGTACAATATGCCTTACAGGAGCTCGCTTGCCCTGCTGCTAGTGTGCTATCCGAAAGAGTCTTCAGCGCTGCTGGATCAATCCTGACAGAAAAAAGGACCCACCTGTCGACCCAAAGTGTTGATGATCTAATCTTCATTAAAATGAACCATGCACGGGTTTCAAAGGATTTTGTCCCACCTTCCCCTGCTGACACATAGGTTGCCAGAAAAATGGCTCGCTTTTGTCCTCCTCTTCCTCAGACTTCTCCAATTCCTCCATTTGCAGCTGCTGAATGTCCAACATCAACATATGCCATGTTTTCAACCCCCCTAACTGGGCTGCCTCCCCCCATGGCCGGGGTCACCACCTGGCGCACGCACCCGTACGAGTGCTGTTGCCCTGGACAGGTGGGTGGGCCCACTCTTAGGCGACGGCACTGGCACAGGGTCCCTCATAGTACAATCTAGTGTCTCTGACGGTGGGGGTGCACACCCGCCGTCAGACATACCGGCGTACTATGAGGGGCCCTGTGCCAGTACTGCCGCCCACGAGTGGGCCCCCCCTGCTTGCTCAGGGCACCAGCACTTGCAATACCTACCTCTCCCTGCTCCACCGCTGTGTAGTCTGGGCTGTTAAATCCTTCACTGGGACTGCCACTACAAATTTGGTGAACTGATTGATGATGGTTAAGACGTAGCTATGCCCTGTCCTGCTGGGCTCTATCTTCAGATGATCAATGGCTTCCATTTGTTATGGACATGGACTCACAATGAGATGCAGTGGTGGTTTAACATCAGCTTTCACAGTTTTCCTACTCACAGACGTGTGACATTCCTGCCCACATTGTTAAATGTGTCCTCTCATGCCTATCCAATAGAATCACCTGCGGCCTGTGGCTTCTGTCTTTTGCACGCCAAAGTTACCTGACAGATCAAGATAGGCAGTGAGGACCATGTCTACATCTCTCCCTGTGACCACAATTTAATGGAGATGAGTAACGGTGATGGGATCCACGGTACTGCGACACAGCAACCCTTTCTTCACAAAGAACTGTTTTCGCTGTCTCCTCAGACAAAGTAATTGAGGGTCAGCATCGCCTCTGAGAATTCTCCCGGGAGTTTTTCCCGTGATTAGTAATTCAAAAATTTCTGCAATCACTCGACTTTCCGTCTGTACTTGTATCCATCTCGTTTCCTCTTGTGTAGAGTCTGGACTGTCTTACTGAGACTGAAATATATATGTAGATTTAAAATTACCCCAAAAGTGTATACTGGTGTACGCTTCGAATACATTACCCTTTTTCTACTTTTTAGATTCTTGTCTAATCCATACTGAGGCTGTGAGTGTCTTTGTTGGACTCCGGAAATATACACAGAGATTTTTAATGTTTAAACTATGCTATATATACCTGTTATCCGGTGATACTGTACCCTTTCTCAACTTTCTACAATCTCGTCGAATCCATACTGGGCCTGAGACCATCTGAGTCTGCCTCCTGATATATACACATAGATTTTTAATGTGTAAACTATGCTATATATACCTGGTATCCTGTGATACGGTACCCTTTCTCAACTTTCTACAATCTTGTCGAATCCATACTGGGCCTGAGACTGTCTGAGTCTGCCTCCTGATTAGAGATGAGCAGTGTTCGAGTCAAACTGTTCGCCAAGTTCAAATTCGAGCTGTTTTGGGCGGTGTTCGAGCCGTTCGTCGAACACTTTGCTTAAAATTTGGCTGTTCGAGGTTCCGTTCAAGAACGGTTCGTTCACCAAAAGCGTAACTTTATTTTCACATTAATAATGGTTTTCAATGTTAATAGACAGTTTCATGGCATAGTAGCGGTGTCTGGTAGCCAGCGGTGTAGTACACCTGTCAAGGAGCTACACCGTGTGTTTCTAATAATATTTTACCGCATCTTGTCCAGAAAATCCTTTTGAGCCTTGTAGCACTGTCTGCTACTCAGCAGAGGAGCCCACCCGTGAACCTAGCTATGCCGCCTGTTTATGAAAGAACCAGTTTTTGACTGCATTTATCCCAGTTAATACTTTGGGCCTAGTAACTGTGTCTGCTACTCAGCAGAGGATCCCGCCCGTGACCCAAGCTGTGCCGCCTGTTCATGTAAGAACCATTTTTTAACTCCATTTAGCCCAGTCAATACTTTGGGCCTAGTACCTGTGTCTACTGCTCAGCAGAGGAGCCCACCCATGAACCTAGCTATGCCACCTGTTTAAGTAAGCACTGTCTGCTACTCAGCAGAGTTTCCCACCCGTGAAAAAGCTATGCCGCCTGTTTATGTAAGAACTGTGTGCTACTCAGCAGAGGAGCCCAGCTGTTAAGCAAGCTACAGTGCCTGTAGTTTGGACACATAATTTTTGCACATTCTTTCTGGAATGCCGGTTGGGCCTAATTCCGGAATTCCGGTTGACCTGCAATTACTGGGAAATCCTCGTTCACGGGGAAGAATTGGAATCCCAGATCCCCATCACTAACGGGGTTCAGCGGGTTATCCGCACCTGTAAGCGACACATGCTTGTTCTTTCAGTGTAGCGCGCGTGCAGCTCCGGACATGTAAGAGCATGACAGACCTGTTATTGCTCGATCCCACGTGCCAGAGCCTCGCGTGTCCCTCTAGTAAGCTGGACGTGGACCTCGGGGGCATGCTGGTATCTCGTTCGTTAACGGAATTAAGCTGACAAATCGCTAGCACAACTAAAAACGGACATCCACCACCTCCCACTGAATCGACAAAGCTTGCAATCTGTCCATCCTTTCCGTGGCTGGCATGGTTGAGGTTGCCCGTGTGGAGTCCAATTAAGCCGCAGGCTCCACTCCTTGTGGTGGTTCCCTTCTGGACATTCCTTTAAGGTTCAGCTTTGCAACTATACTGCCCCCGTAAACCAAACACTTTGCCTTCATGAACGCTGTTCGGAGGATCGTGGGAATAACGCCGCCCGATCGGCAGTTGGCATAATTTATGGTGGGAAGTCCAACGGTATATGATCGTCTTCGATTTTAGAATTTTTTTTGCATTTTAGATTTTTATTCCAGCCTTTCTTGACTTTATAAGGGCATGACATGCCTATATCTGTGTTTCCTCCTCCTTTTACTCCTCCACCTCTTTTCTATATGTAGTTGCCCTTTTCTATATGTTATTTGTGTCTTCTGAGCATTTTGTCTGCTTTGGGACACCTTTTAAGGTGTTTTGTATGTGTTTTCTATGTGTTTGTATGTGTTTGTGTTTGCCTGCCATTGTTTTCAATGGGGCTTGACGGTGTTCGTCGAATGTTCGACGAACTTGCCTCCTGTTCGACGAACCGAACTCGAACACTAGCGGGGTGGCTTAACACTACTCCTGATATATAGACGTACATTTTTATTGTTTAAACTATGCTATATATACCTGGTATCTGGTGATACTGTACCCTTTCTGCCAGAAAGTCCTCCTCCACCCACCACTCTAAGTGTATCATTGACACCTGGAACATTGGCCCACATGTGTGATTATTTCTTGCGGATCTTTTTTTATATTGTGGTGTGATCCATCCTGAGCGTGTGAGAGTCTGTGGGTTAATCCTGCAATTTATATGTAGATTTAAAAATTACACCAACACTGTATACAGCTCTACGCTTGTGATTAGTGTTGAGCGATACCATCCGATATTCAGAAATATCGGATCGGATTGGATTGGCCCGATACTTTTTGTGTATCGGGTATCGCCGATTCCGATACCGGAAGTCCCATTCAAGTCAATGGGACAGAAATATCGGAATAAAAAAAACCCTTTCTTGCCTTGTACATCCTGTTCGGGAGGGGGGAAGAGTGTGGGCGGTGCGTGAGCAGACACTGTGTGTGTCTGTGTGTGCGGGCGGGGTCTGTGCGGGCCTCTCGGGCGTCTGTACGGGCCTCTCGGGGGTCTGTGCCGACTGTCGAGGGCCTGTGCCGGCTGCCGGGGGCCTGTGCCGGCTGCCGGTGATCTGTATGGGCCTCTCGGGGGCCTGTGCCGGCTGCCGGTGGTCTGTACGGGCCTCTCGGGGGCCTGTGCCGGCTGTCTGTGGTCTGTGCGGGCCTGCCGGGGGTCTTGTGTGTGTGCAGGCATCGTCCGATGGGACTACAAGTCCCATTGGGCAATGCCTGCTACAATGACAGTGATTGACACATTAGCCAGTGATGGGACAGTAGTAGTCCCATCATCCGGCTAATGTGTTGAATGTAAAAAAAAAAAAAAACAAAAAAAACATGTTACTTAAATGCTACATATATACTAAATTCATACAACATACATACATACTACATACATGCTACATATATACTACATTCATACTACATACTACATACATGCTACATATATACTACATTCATACAACATACATACTACATACTACATACATGCTACATATATACTACATTTATACAACATACATACATATATACTACATACATGCTACCTGTATACTACATTCATACAACATACATACATACTACATACTACATACATGCTACATATATACTACATTCATACAACATACATACTACATACATGCTACATATGTACTACATTCATACAACATACATACATACTACATACTACATACATGCTTCATATATATTACATTCATAAAACATACATACATAGTACATACATACTACATACATACTGCATACATACTACATACATTACTTTCATACATTCATACAATACATACATATAGACATACAGTACATATAACATAGAGTACATACTCACCATCACTTGTCACTTTGATCCCCGAAGTCAGTGTCATCTGTGGAAAAATCTGAAAATAACAAACAAACAATATACTCCCTGATCCGCAGAAATCCACGCGTGTCCCACGCCGATCTCCCGTGGAGAACAGCAGCATCAGCTGATGCGACCACTCTCTACGGGGCTCCAGGAATCCAGTGACGGGAGGTAGGTATCCTTGCACACTGTATTCCTCCGCCACTGTAAAAAAATAGTCCCTGGTCTCACTTTATGGCAAAAGATGCGTGGGAACTTTCTCACACAGCAATGCCAAAAGTGAGACTAGTGACTATTTTTTTACAGTGGCGGAGGAATACAGTGCGGAAGGATACCTACCTCCCGTCATTGGATTATTGAAGCCCCGTAGAGAGCGGTCGCATCAGTTGATGCTGCTGTTCTCCACGGGAGATCGGCGTGGGACCCTCGTGGATTTCTGCGGATCAGGGAGTTTATGGCTTGTTTGTTATTTTCATATTTTTTCATAGATGACACTGGCTTCGGGGATCAAAGTGACAAGTGATGGTGAGAATGTTCTCTATGTTATATGTACTGTATGTCTATGTATGTATTGTATGAATGTATTGTATGCAGTATGAATGTAGTATGTATGTAGTATGTAGTATGTATGTATGTATGCTGTATGAATGTAGTATATATGAAGCATGTATGTAGTATGTATGTATGTTGTATGAATGTAGTATATATGTAACATGTGTGTAGTATGTATGTATGTATGTTGCATGAATGTAGTATACATGTAGCATGTATGTAGTATGTATGTATGTAGTATGAATGTAGTATATATATATTATGTATGTATGTTGTATGAATGTAGCATATGTGTAGTATGTATGTAGTATGTATGTATGTTGTATGCATGTCGTATATATGTAGCATGTATGTAGTATGTAGTATGTATGTTTGTTTTATAAAATGTAGTATACATGTAGTATTTTGTATATATGTATGTTTTATGAATGTAGTATATATGTAGTATGTATGTAGTATGTATGTATGTTGTATGAATGTAGTATATATGTAGCATGTATGTAGTATGTATGTTGTATGAATGTAGTATGTATGTAGTATGTATGTATGTTGTATGAATGTAGTATATATGTAGTATGTATGTATGTTGTATGAATGTAATATATATGTAGCATGCATGTAGTATGTAGTATATATGTATGTTGTATGAATGTAGTATATATGTAGCATGTATGTAGTATGTAGTATGAATGTAGTATGAATGTAGTATATATGTAGCATGTATGTAGTATATATGTATGTTGTATGAATGTAGTATATATGAAGTATGTATGTAGTATGTATGTATGTTGTATGAATGTAGTATGTATGTACTATGTTTTTTTTTTTTTACATTCAACACATTAGCCGGATGATGGGACTACTACTGTCCCATCATTGGCTAATGTGTCAATCACTGTCACTGTAGCAGGCATAGCCCGATGGGTCTTGTAGTCCCATCGGACGATGCCTGCACACACACAAGACCCCCAGCAGCCCGCACAGACCACCGGCAGCCGGCACAGACCACCGACAGCCGGCACAGGCCCCCGAGAGGCCCGTACAGACCACCGGCAGCCGGCACAGGCCCCCGGCAGCCGGCACAGACCACCGACAGCCGGCACAGGCCCCCGAGAGGCCCATACAGACCACTGGCAGCCGGCACAGGCCCCCGACAGGCCTGTACAGACCCTTGAGAGGCCCGTACAGACCACCGGCAGCTGGCACAGGCCCCCGAGAGGCCCGTACAGACCACCAGCAGCCGGCACAGGCCCCCGACAGGCCTGTACAAACCCCCGAGAGGCCCGTACAGACCACTGGCAGCCGGCACAGGCCCCCAAGAGGCCCGTGCAGACCACCGGCAGCCGGCACAGGTCCCCGACAGGCCTGTACAGACCCCCGAGAGGCCAGTACAGACCACCGGCAGCCGGCACAGGCTCCCGACAGGCCTGTACAGACCCCCGAGAGGCCCGTACAGGCCCCCGAGAGGCCTGTACAGACCACCGGCAGCCGGCACAGACCCCCACAGTCGGCACAGACCGCGCATCATGATGCGCACAGACCGCGCATCATGATGACATCATTTCAGCAGCCAATCACAGCCACAACAGTGGCTCATTGCATTATGGGAACTTCCGATTCCGGTGTCCGTTATTGAAAAAATATCGGTACTCGGTATCGGAATTCCGATACAGCGAATAACGGAATGCTCAACACTACTTAGAATCATAGAATCGTAGAGTTGGAAGGGACCTCCTGGGCCATCTCGTCCAACCCACTGCTCAAAGCAGGATTCGCTAAGTCATCCCAGTCAGATGTCTGTCCAGCCTCTGTTTGAAGACTTCCATTGAAGGAGAACTCACCACTTCTCGTGGCAGCTTGTTCCACTCATTGATCACTCTAACTGTCAAAAAGTTTTTTCTAATATTTAATCTGTGTCTCCTCCCATTCATAAATACATTACCCATTTACTGGTTTTTATATTCTGGTCTAATCCAAACTGACCAAGTGAGAGTCTATTTCTGACTCTGGAAATAAATACTGAGATTGACAATGACCCCTACACTGTATACAGCTGTACGCTTCAGATCCATTACCGTTTTACAGCTTTTTATATTGTGTTGTAATCCATACTGAGCCTGAGAGCGTCTGTGTCTGCCTCCTGTAATATATACAGAGATTTAGAATGTTTAAACTATACTATATATACCTGCTATTTGATGATACTGTACCCTTTTTCTACTTTTTATATTCTTGTCTAATCCATACTTAGCCTGTGAGCGTCTCTGTGTGACTCATGAAATATATACGGAGATTTACAATTATCCTTTGACTGTATACAGCTGTACGCTTCTGATACAGTACCATATATCTCATGTTATTTTGGGTACATTTTCTCCAAAATTTGGAAGTAGCGTGGAAGAGGCCACGGACGTGGGCGTGGGGGGGCCAGCTGGTACTGATAGTGGTGGTGCATCTGCTGGTAGTGGCAAAAGCACAATAGCAGCTAAGGCAGGAGGATTGAGCATGTGTCATGGTCTGGCTCCGGAAGACCTGGAAGGCTACCTTTTCTGGGAGTAGGTTAACCGCTTTTAAAGCCGGAGCATCAGGAACTGGTTTTGGCTTACATTGCCGAAACAGACTCCAGCAAATATGCCCTCCTCTTCTGAAGTTTCAAAAAATGCAAGCACTGAGTCATCAAGTGCTGGCTCCTGGTCAGGAAGAACCCCTTTCCTTGTGTCCTTCACCCCCACCAAAAGTGAATGATGCAGCAGGCCACACTTCACATTAGTCCATGTAGCTCTTTCTCACATACCATGCCTGGGTAATCAAGTCAAATCGTGAATTCCCCAGTCCAAGATGAATCTGACATGGAGTGTGGGTCAAAAGCCAGGGCAGTGGGGTTAATAGGTACCAGGCCGGTGTCTCAGAGGGATGTGTCATGGTGGTGGTGACCCGAACCATGGCCCTGGGCGTCCATGCAAAGGGGTGAATAACGTTTATAGGTGAATGATACGTGACGCCACCTGTGGTTTCTGATCAGATTGACCAGCGCTGCAGTGTCGCTTCTCTGGTACAGATGTTGTGGTGCTGCTAAGATGTAGAAGCCCTGCACAGGTAGGGCCATAGTCACAGGGCAGTTGGTAGATGGTGTGCAGTGCAGGATGTAGCAGAGCCATGCGCCAGGCGCAGGAGAAAGATGACAGACACAGTCGTGCAGTTCCTTTACCTGTACTTGGTAAGTGCCGTCCCGGACCCAGAGTACAGATGGAGAAGGAGTTGGTCAGCCTGGAAGCAAATTAGGAATTCTCTCTCTGCAGATAGGTAGTGTGGCCTCCATTCTAGCGCTTATCTGAGGTACTCGCAGTACTGAGTTCACTGAAGTTTCCCCTGTTGACTCTCTTTTGGAACTTTCTCGTATGGCAGGCAGCCGTAGCCTTTTCGTTCTGGCTCACACACGTCGCTGCTGGGGCCTCAGAGCCTTAGTTGGGAACAGAGCATTTACAGCTGCTACTTCCTCTGGTCTCTGCTGCAGGACCGTCAGTGTCCCTACAAACTCGGAGACCGGAATCCGGACCATGCGCTCCAGCTAGGAGTGAGCCTTAACTCTGCTCATCCTCCAGCTCCCCTTCTCATGTCCACACACTTCCCCTTCCCTTCATAGACTGCCCTAACTTCCCTCCTCCCGACCACAGAGAGCAGCTCCTCAGCAGTCAGGTTCAGAGCTCTCCCTGCTGGCCTGGAGTGGGAACTGTGTTGTGTGTTGGTTTAACTGCTAGTGAGATCCTTCGTTGCTCCCAAGCATGACATCACAGTCCCTAGGAGGAAGGTAATGCCACTGTGGCGACCGTACTCCTGGGGGAGCCACAAGTGCACTGATGCCCAGCCACTGCTAGATGATTCTGCTAGTACATTGACCCAGACCACTACATTCCCCTCGCACTCTACACAGTCAGAATCTGATCCTGATGAAACTCAGGTTCCCCTTCCCGCATACTATTCCACCTTACACAGTGACAAAGAGGAAGCTGCAGATGAAAGTGCAGGCTTCTTGAGCAGGTTGGGGGTCATACTCATGGGTGACGGCACTGGCACAGGGCCCCTCATAGTACGCAAAACTGTCTCTGCCGGTGGGAGAGCAACCCGCCGTCAGACACACCGCCGTACTATGAGGGGCCCTGTGCCAGTGCCGTCGCCAACGAGTGGGCCCCCCCTGCTTGCTCAGGATCACAGCACTTGCAAAGTTGAAATACTTACATCTCCCTGCTCCACCGCCGTGATGTCTTCCGCATTTCCTGGCAGTGACATTCTGGTCAGAGAGCGCGATGACATCACGTCTGTACGCCCTCTGCCTAAACAGTCCAAGTGCAGAGAGATGGACGATGGGGACGATGAGGAGTCCAGAGTACAGGGATTCCCTAGCGAGGAGACTTATTTAATTGTTTTAAAGGTTGGGAGCAATTTTTGGGGAGCACTATACTCTGGAGAATGATATATGGGGCCCACCATACTCTGGAGCATTCCAAAGGTGGCCATCAGACACTGGAGCAGCATTTACTGGGCCCATTATACACTGGAGCATTAGAAATGGGGCCCATTATATATGGAGCATTATTTGGGCCCATAAGACAGTGGAGCTTCATCCATGGGGACCAACATATACTGTAGCATGATGTGGAACTCATCATATACTGTATCGAACATTATATGGGACCAATGATTCTGTATGGAGAAATATATGGGCCTCATTACTCTGTATGGTGCACTATGCGGTGGCCATAATACTGTATGGAGTAATATACTGTCTGTTTTTGGAGCTATTGGAGAATTTAAAATGGATATCAGTCATGTGATGTAAGAAGTGAAGTATTTTTCATTGTACTATACCGCTATTTCTCTGCAGTATCAGAGGATCATGAATTGTGGCATGTGTTAAAGGATCCCAGTGACACTCTTTGGCCCTGGGCCCACGAAAATCTGGAGCCAGCCCTACCCCCACACAACTGTAGCCAAATAACCCCCAGTTTTCAATGCCTAACTATTATTATAAAGTAAATTAAGGTTGACAAGGTTAAATAATAAGAATTGATGTTTTTGGCATTAAAATGGGCACTGTAGGTGTGTTTCCTGTCTTCCACTCACTGCCGACTTTTCTTCCCCATTGACTTGCATTGGGTTTCGTGTTTCAGTCAGCCTTCGACTTTTCACGATAATCGGCCGATTGCGTTCGACCCGACTTTTGCAAAAGTCGGGTTTCTTGAAACCCGACTCGACCCGGAAAAAGGCAAAGTCGCTCATCTCTACATGCAAGGTTTTCATTTTTCGGGATGTGGGGTTGGGTGAGGGCTTATTTTTTGTGCCCTGAGCTGATGTTTATACTGATACCGTATTGCAAAGTTGTGGCGAACAAAGAAAAACGTAATTCTGGCATTCTGATTTTTTTTCATTACACCATTTATCGATTGGATTAATTTATTTTATAATTTTGATAGATTGGACTTTTACGAACGCATCAATACCAAATATGTGTTTAAATTGTTTTATTTTTAGTGGGGAAATAGGGGGGTGAGTTAAACTTTTGTGGTTTTTTATATTTTTAATTTTTTTTTTAATTTTTTACTCAGTTTAATAGTGCTTTTGGGGGACTTGAAGCTGCAATCATCTGATCACTTGTACTATACAATAGCGTAAAAAAGTATTTAGTCAGCCACCAATTGTGCAAGTTCTCCCATTTAAGATTTTTGGCTCTCACAGACCTGTAACTTCTTCTTTAAGAGGCTCCTCTGTCCTCCACTCATTACCTATAGTAATGGCACCTGTTCAAACTTGTTATCAGCATAAAAGACACCTGTCCACATCCTCAAACAGTCACACTCCAAAATCCACTATGGTTAAGACCAAAGAGTTGTTGAAGGAACAAAATTGTAGCCCTGCACCTTGTATGATTTGACAAGATTTATTTTGCAAATTATGGAGGAAAATAAGTATTAGTCATTAACAAAAGTTCATCTCAATATTTTTCTGTAAGTCTTCATAAGGTTGGCACACACGGTTGGTGGTATGTTGGCCCATTCCTCCATGCAGATCTCTTCTACAGGTCTGTGAGAGCCAGAAATCTTGCATGTTTTGAGGTGACCAAATACTTATTTTCCACCATAATTTGCAAAATAAATCTTGCCAAATCAGACAAGGTGATTTTTTTTCTCATTTTGACTCTCACAGTTCTGGTCTACCTATGATGTCAATTACAGGCCTCTCTCATCTTTTTAAGTGGGAGAACTTGCACAATTGGTGGCTGACTAAATACTTTCTTTCCCCACTGTACATATACACTCACTGGCCACTTTATTAGGTACACCTGTCCAACTGTGTGTTAAGACTTAATTTCTAATCAGCCAATCACATGGCGGCAACTCAGTGCATTTAGGCATGTAGACATGGTCAAGACAATCTCCTGCAGTTCAAACCGAGCATCAGTATGGGGAAGAAAGGTGATTTGAGTGCCTTTGAACGTGGCATGATTGTTGGTGCCAGAAGGGCTGGTCTGAGTATTTCAGAAACTGCTGATCTACTGGGATTTTCACGCACAACCATCTCTAGGGTTTACAGAGAATGGTCCGAAAAAGAAAAAAAATCCAGTGAGCGGCAGTTCTGTGGCCGGAAATGCCTTGTTGATGCCAGAGGTCAGAGGAGAATGGGCATACTGGTTCGAGCTGATAGAAAGGCAACAGTGACTCAAATTGCCACCCGTTACAACCAAGGTAGGCAGAAGAGCATCTCTGAACGCACAGTGCGTCGAACTTTGAGGCAGATGGGCTACAGCAGCAGAAGACCACACTGGGTACCACTCCTCTCAGCTAAGAACAGGAAACTGAGGCTACAATTTGCACAAGCTCATCGAAATTGGACAGTAGAAGATTGGAAAAACGTTGCCTGGTCTGATGAGTCTCGATTTCTGCTGCGACATTCGGATGGTAGGGTCAGAATTTGGCGTAAACAACATGAAAGCATGGATCCATCCAGCCTTGTATCAACGGTTCAGGCTGGTGGTGGTGGTGTCATGGTGTGGGGAATTTTTTCTTGGCACTCTTTGGGCCCCTTGGTACCAATTGAGCATCGTTGCAACGCAACAGCCTACCTGAGTATTGTTGCTGACCATGTCCATCCCTTTATGATCACAATGTACCCAACATCTGATGGCTACTTTCAGCAGGATAATGCGCCATGTCATAAAGCTCGAATCATCTCAGATTGGTTTCTTGAACATGACAATGAGTTCACTGTACTCAAATGGCCTCCTCAGTCACCAGATCTCAATCCAATAGAGCATCTTTGGGATGTGGTGGAACGGGAGATTCGCATCAGGGATGTGCAGCTGACAAATCTGCGCCAACTGTGTGATGCCATCATGTCAATATGGTCCAAAATCTCTGAGGAATGCTTCCAGCACCTTGTTGAATCTCTGCCACGAAGAATTGAGGCAGTTCTGAAGGCAAAAGGGGGTCCAACCCGTTACTAGCATGGTGTACCTAATAAAGTGGCCAGTGAGTGTACGTGCAGCAGTATAGCTAAAATCATTATCTCCTATGAACGACAGTGACTTGCTGGCTTTCCAGATCGTAATGACAGGCATGGGGGTCATCAGCAGACTCCCAGCTGTCATGATAACCCATCGGCACCCTGCGATCACGCTCGATGGGAGCATGGAATGACGTGTGCCCCTGTTGGCGACTGTTAAATGAGATTGACAGCGGGATTTAGAAGGTTAACAGGTGAAAAAAGAAAAAAAAACAATAAGAAAAGAAAAACAAGTTGAAAAAGAAAAACAGTATACTTCTTACCAAAAGCGAATCTCTGTGGACAGGCAGATTTGTGGATACATCTTCCATAATACAGCAGAAAGTCGCCCTTACAAACACACCCCATCCTGCACTTCTTTATGCACCTTTGTCCTTGAACTGGGCAATAATCTTTACAAACTGAGCAATTTCTCCACACCATGTTTCCTGGACATCTTTTATCTAAAGAATGAAAGATAATATGATTCCCCAGGTCAGTACGAGTGCACATATATCAAACATGTAGAGTCTATTTTTAATTTAAGTTGTGAAAAAATTTGAAATTTGTATGAAAAGAAAGCTTTGCATTTGTCGCCATTTTCCAAGGCCAGTAGTGTCTCCATTATTTGGGATTTGAGGCTGATGAGAGCTTATTTTGTATGCCCAGTGCTGACGTTTGTATTGATACCATTTTGTGGCAGATACGATGTTTTGATCATCTGTTATTGCATTTTATCGCAATATTGTGAAGGCCAAAAACAATGTAATTCTGGGGTTTCGATTTTTTTCTCGTTCCGCCATTTACATATCAGATTAATTCTTTTTATATGTTGATAGATTGAACATTTCTGAATGGTGATACCAATTTTTCTTTCAATGGGGCAAAGGGGGGTGATTTGAACTTTTGTTTTTTAGCTTTTTTCCTATTTGTTAAATTTTTTTTTTACTTTATTTAAAACTCCCCACTGGAAAACTAATAAAACAAGAATGCAAAAAAACAATAGTTTGTGACACACACACTTTGTGTACCTTATCGACACCTGGTCGGTACACAGTTCCGTGAACCTCGGAACTTTGGTCACTTTTGGTGAAATGCTAGAAAGCAAGAAATTCTTGATCGTTATATGTCCCAAATATAGTGACAACAGGCGTTAAATAGGACTAATGTAACAGGTGTCCAAAATCTCAGTACAATAATTTATGACATACACACTTTGCCTGGAAGTCACTGAGTTATTTTTTTTCTGCAATATTGTTGGCTTGTTTCTGCACGAAAAATGAAACAAAAATGAATCTCTGAATTATTCTCCTTCCTTCACTTCCTAGACTAATCTTCCTCACTGTTGTAAAACACATACAGTACACAAATTCCAAATTCACACTAAATGGCTGCTGCATTCCCTGCCTCAACTTTTATACAGTGTACGATAGTCCCTCCTGTTTGGTTTTGCGATACCATGTGATGTGTTAGAGAGATAGAGAAGCTCACTCGGCCACGTCTTAAAGGTGATCCTTCTCCTTCTAATCATGCAACTGCAATCTTTTGCAATATGTAAATTGGCAGTGGCCATTTTAAGTGATTTCGTGCGAAATGCAGATTGGTCAAATTTGCCAGATTCAGTGAATTTCAAAAAACTTGACAAAATCAATTTGTATTGAATCAATTCACTCATCTCTAATATATATAGATAGATAGATACATACATAGATAGATGTATGTAAGGGGACGACAAGACTGCTGGAACTAGAGAGGCTGCATCCACTGTTCCTGGGGGGAAGCATTAGTAAGGCGGACCTTCCCCTACTGCCTGAGTGAAGCGCCAGTGAGGGGCACCTTCCTGCTGACCGAGGGGGGCAGAGAAAGAGGAAAAGGAAGCGTGCAGCAGATGAAATTGGCGCAAACTGAGGGCAGTGCTCAGTCAGGTAAGCGGTGCGCTCCGATTCCCATCCCAGCACAGAGTACCGGTGCTGCGACAGGCCATGCTGCAGCAGTCCAGAAGGATAGTGACTGCTGCATGGAAGGAAGCAGTGTGCCCAGCAGCAATCAAGAGATAGGGACTGCTGCAGAGTGTGCAGAGCATGTGTGCGCAGCAGCAGCCAGGAAGAGAAGTGCTCCGTCCCAGGAGCATCAGGATTATACAGGCCTGAGTCCATACAGCAGCCCTGCCGCCAGCAGCGGGGACGAGAGAGTGAGAGGGACGTGCAGTGTGTGCCCGGTGGCTAATCAAAAGAAAGGCGCCGCACGCTAAGTGTCCGTGAGTACTGCACACGCGGCACATAAGAGGAACTGCATACGTACTAGACTGACATGTGCGCCCTGACTTTGATAACGAATATTTGCCCAGCCACTTGTGACCTGACTTCATCTGGAATATAGTTGCAGAGCCACGTTGGGCTCGTACAGGATTGTGGTTTGTACCCTTGTTAGCCACTGCTGCATATGGACGGGGCAGTGGAAGGTACCGGAGACCAACCACTGTCGCCAGAAGACGGGCATTGATGCCCACAGGACTTTTCTGGAAAAGACACCGCGACAGCTGTTGCCGGAGCCATTGAGTTCTCAGTAGGAATTACAGTTGGCGGAATTCCTGACACAAGTGCTTCACAAGAACTGCTGTTATCTGACCCGTCGTTCTTCTACTTACAATATCCTTTGCCATCTAAACTGTTGAATCCCCTGTTTAACCCTTTACCTCCCAACATCCTTTTCCATTTATACTATTTATCCCTTTACCTCCCTGCATGAAGTATTCCCCTGTTGTTAAATTTGTTAACCCTTGCTCTGCCTCCTGTCCATCACTGCATACCGCATACCTGCTTACACTTGGCGTAGTCGGCAGGATGCAGTCTACGGACGCAAAGGTGGCAGATAGTGATGAGCGAGTATACTCATTGCTCGGGTCTCCCCAGGCATGCTCGGGTGGTCTCCGAGTATTGTGGTGTGCTCGGAGATATAGTTTTCGTCGCCTCAGCTGCATGATTTGCGACTGCTAGACAGCTTGAATACATGTGTGGAATGCCTGTTTGTTAGGGAAATACCACATGTATTCAGCCTGTCTACAAGTTGCAAATCATGCAGCTGAGACAACGAAAACTAAATCTCTGAGCACACCAAAACACTCGGAGATCACCCGAGCATACTCGGGGAGACCCGAGCAATGATGCTACTCGCCCATCACTAGTGACAGACCTAGCAGTCGGGGGTGCCCCCAAGGGTCAGTATACCATTGGGGACAATATTGAGTAACCTTCCTAAGTTTACAGGAAGCAATATTCTGCTGTGGAGCTGGACTGAACGAGTCAGGTGTATGTTGAGGATGTACCCCTGTAACCCCTGTAATGGAGGCAGAGATTGCCCTGATGGCTCTGGACGGATAGGCGAGGACCTCCATTACGTTACGGCCTCCCCATGAGTGTGATACCTTTAGCAAGGTGCTACAGATTCTGGAGGAGATGCAAGGGGACCCCTCAGATGTCTGAGACTTGCGTATGCATTTTTTCCGCCGTGTCCAAAGTTAGGGGGAGTCCGTGACCCAATACATGAACGTGCTGCAGGAGATCCATGCTACGGTTGTTAAGCGGGATGACATAGGCGTAGGACCCCCTGACGTAGTGATGCGAGACCAGCTAGTGCCAGGCTTTAGAGATGCGCTGCTTATGCAAGCCCTGCATGAGCACCTGCGAGCTAACCTGCACATGACTGTTTCAGAAGTGGGGGCAAAACTGCGCAAAAGAGAACAGAAGCAGGGGGCTGTAGCCTTGACAGGGATGGTCCGGATCTGCAAGGTATCCACCCCGAACGAGGAGGAGCCGAAGTGTAACCGCGAATTACAGCAGGGGATTCAGAAAGTATGGGAAGAAATCAGGAGCCTGTAGGAAGCTCTTACTGCTGTCTTGGAGTCCAATGCCATACCGAGAGGTAACCTGCAACAAAAGATGAAGGAAGTAAGAAGAGAGGTGCGGAACATGAAGGAAGCTTCAGCAGCAGCTCCAGAATTTAACCCCAGATTCTGGGGTGAAGAGCAAATACAGAAGAGGCATACTTCCCAGAAAGGATGCTAATCTAGACTGAAGTGTCCACCAGACAGGCGCAGAAGTGGCTGTTGGATGTGTGGACGACTGGGACACCTGTCCAGAAGTTGCCGTACCCAAGACAGCCGACGGCGAAAACCCGCTCACTTCTCTGAAGTTCCTGCTAATTGGAGAGAACGCCACCCCTGGGAGAAATGGTACGGCGAGAAAAGGAGAACCACACCCAGGGCCAGACAGAAACACGTCGGACGCTGAGAATAGATGGAGAAGGTGTCGACTGTCTCCAGTGAGGTGTCTGCGCTTCTCAGGCACGTGGAGGCGAAACTGGTGGGATTCCAAATTGAATCCGAAGGTCCCATCTGTGATGAGCAACCCGAAGTGGAAGAAGGGATGCTTACCCGAGTAGTCCACAAAAGTATATTGCTACCTTACCTGCCACAAGTTTCCGACGGAGGGGAGAAAGTGACTAGTGTTCCTGAAATGCCCACTCCCATGGTTCCAGATTGTGAGGAGGAAGAACCACTTGCTTCGTTCCCTGGACTGGATAGCTTACTGCCTGCCAGCCCAAGGAATCCTGACCAGATGGAAGACATGCAAAGTGTACCTGAGACAATTCCTCCTGCAGCTGTGGAAGATAAAGAGGAAGAATTTCTTGACCTGCCGCATGATGATCCAGAAGAGGAACAGGCTCCAGAGATTGCTGCTCCATGGAACCTGGATGGACTTCCGCTCTCTACCACTCATTCTGAAGTTTGGAGTACCCCTAGCTAGCCTTACTGGCAGAATGTGGTGCAAGGGAGGCAGGAGTGGATGCGAAAATTGTGGGCATCTGAACATCCTCAGAAGAGCATAGTGGAGTACAAAGCATTCTCGTCCGTGGAATGGTGAGTTAAAGGAGAGGAGGAGTGTAAGGGGGATGACAAGGCAGCAGGTACCTACGTGCCGGGTCCAGAACTAGAGAGGCTGCATTCACTGTTCCTGGGGGGATGCATTAGTAAGGCGGACCTTCCCCTGCTGCATGCATAGCAGAGAAATTTGGCACAAACTGAGAGCAGCGCACAGTCAGGTGAGCGGTGTGCTCTGCTCCCTGTCCCAACACAGAGTACCGACACTGTGACAGGCTGTGCTGCAGCAGACCAGAAGGACAGGGACTGCTGCATGGAGGGAAGCAGTGTGCCCAGCAGCAATCAAGAGATGGGGACCACTGCAAAGTGTGCAGAACCAGGTGTGCACATTAGCAGCCAGGAAGAGAAATGCTCCTTCCCGGGAGCATCAGCAGGAGTTACAGTTGGCGGAATTCCTGACACAAGTGCTTCACAAGAACTGCTGTTATCTGAACCGTCGTTCTTCTACTTACAATATCGTTTGCCATCTAAACTGTTGAATCCCCTGTTTAACCCTTTACCTCCCAACATCCTTTTCCATTTATACTGTTTAACCCTTTACCCTCCCTGCATGGAGTATTCCCCTGTTATTAAACTTGTTATCCCTTGCCCTGCCTCCTGTCCGTCATTGCATCCCGCATACCTGCTTACAGATGCAATATATATTTTACAGCTGTTGCCATTCTTCCCTTTTCTGAAACCAAATATAATCATACAAGATGGTGGCACGATTCTAATGCATCGGGTATTCTAGAATACATATGCAGATTATTTTTGAAGATTTAATAATAATGCAAAAATGCACCCCCAATCCTGATATGCATGCTACCCCTTAACCCTCAATCCTGGAATGCATGGTCCTCTCACCCCCCAAACGAGGTATGCATGGTCCTCTCACCTCTCTTTCCTGGTATGCATGGTCTTCTTACTCCCCTTTCGGGGTATGCATGGTCCCCTCACCCCCCAATCCTGGAATGCATTGTCCTCTCACCCCCCAATCCTGGTATGCATGGTCCTCTCACCCCTCTTTCCTGGTATGCGTGGTCCTCTTACCCCCCTTTCGGGGTATGCATGGTCCCCTCACCCCCCAATCCTGGTATGCATGATCCTCTCACCCCCAATCCTGGTATGCATGGTCCCCTCACCCCCCTATCCTGGTATGCATGGTCCCCTCACCCCCTTTCTTGGTATGCATGGTCCCCTCACCCCCCCTTTGCTGGTATGCATGGTCCCCTCACCCCCCTTTCCTGATATGCATGGTCCCCTCACCCCCCTTTCCGTGTAGCCGTGACCAATCAGCGTCAAGGCCCTCTGTCCACGAGCAATCGGCACCACGGCCCTGTAGCCGTGACCAATCTCTACCACGGCCCTGTACAAAAATAATATTAAAAAATAAAAAAAGTTATTCTCACCTTCCGACGGCCTCCTGTCTTCTTTCCACGCGCCCGGCCTCGCGTTCCCAGTAATGCTTTGCAGCTTAGACCGCTGATGACGTCGGTCTTCTTTCTCGCTCCCGCGAGAGTGACGTCGGTCCTCTTTCTCGCTCTCGCGAGAGTGATGTCATTAGCGGTCTAAGCCACAAAGCATTACTGGGAATACGAGGCCGGGTGCGTGGAAAGAAGACAGGAGGCCGTCGGAAGGTGAGAATAACTTTTTTTAATTTTAATTCTCTTTTTTACAGATTAAGGCTTGCGCCGGCCGCGACCAATCAGCGGCAGGCGCAGCTTACCGTTACAAACAGCTGCGCCTGTCGCTGATTGGTTGCGGCCTGGCGGGGGCCTGGCGGCCGCGACCAATCAGTGGCCCGCGATTTCGGTTACAGACAGACATGATAAGGCGTTTATATATATAGATAATTTCTTACCCTTCAGTGGGATGTACGGGCACTGAGAAAGTGGAAAGCAATTATCATTATGGAGGAAATATCCAGATATTTTACATGTGCATCCTTCCTTGCATTCAGAGCTACAAATCTTTCTTGCAATAGGACATTCTGACCAGCATCCTGTACAGTTATATACTTCAGCATCAGGAGGGCAGGTTATGGTGGAATCTGGTTACAAAACAATGGTAAATGCAAGGGTTATGTCCACTTCAGAAACTAAGCTTTTATCATTACGATGCATCTAAATTAAAAGATTAAGTTTGGAAAGGAAAACTAAATTCAAAATAAAATCTGAAGTAGTTGGATATGCATAACTAAAGGTGAAGAGGAGGTGCCAAATGAAGTCCAAAGGTCATTGCGTGAAGAAGTGATGCCAATGAAGGTCTCCAAGTCTTTGGATGAAGGAGTTAAGCCAATGAAAGTCTCCAGGTTCTGGGGTAAAGAAGTGGTGCCAATGAAAGTCTCCAGGTCCTTGGGTAAAGAAGTGTTGTACATGAAAGTCTCCAGGTCTTTGGATGACGAATTAGTGTCAATAAAAGTCTTCAGGTTCTTAAGTGAATAAGTATTGCTAATTAAATTATCCTATCCAGGTCCTTGGATTAACACGTGAAGCCAATGAAAATCTTCATTTTTGGGGGTGAAAAAGTGACTACAATGAAAGTCTCAAGGTTATTGAGTGAAGAAATTATGTCAATGAAAGTTTCCAGTTCCTTGGGTGAAGAAGTGGTGTCAATAAAAGTCTCCAGGTACTTGGGTGAATAAGTAATGCTACTGGAATTCTCCATGTCCATGGGTAAACAAGTGATGCCAATAAAAATCTCCAGGATTGTGGATGAAGAAGTGATGCTAATTAAAGTCTCCAGGTACGTGGGTGGATAAGTGACGACAATGAAAGTATCCAGGTTTTTGGGTGAAAAAGTGATGCAAATAAAAGTTTCCAGGTCCTTATGTGAAGAAGTGGTGTAAATTAAAGTCTCCAGGTCCTTGGGTGAGGAAATGATGTCGATGAAAGTCTACAAGTCCTTGCGTGAAGAAGTGATGCCAACGAAAGTCAGCCAGGTGTTTGGGTAAAGAAGTGGTATTAATGAAAGACTCCAGGTTCTTTGCTTAATAAGTATCCAGGTCCTTGGGTGAGTAATACTAATGAAAGTGTCCTTGGGTGAGGAAGCGTTGTCAATGAAATTCTCTGGTTCATTGGCTGAAGAAATAATGTGATTGAAAGTCTCTGCATCTTTGAAAGTTTATGCTTACTTGAATGAGGTCATGGTGTCAATGAATATCCCTGGTTCCTTAGGTAAAGCAGTAATATCAAAGAAAAGCTTTGCCTTCTTATGAGAAGCTGTGGTGTCAATAAAAGTTTCAGGGTTATTGGGTAAAGGAGTGATGTCCACAAAAGTCTTTTTCTCTTTGAGTGACACAGTGATGTCAATGAATGTCTTCATTTTTGCCTAAAGCATTGGTTTCAATTATAGTCTCTGGTTCCTTGGTTGAAACAATGGTGTCCAAAGAAGTCTCTGTCTCCTTAGAAAAAGCAGTGGTATCAATGAAATTCTCTGGTTCGTTAAGTGAAGTAATGATGTCATTAGAAGTCTAGGATTTCTCAGATGAATTGATAGTGTTAATGAAAGTCTTTGGCGTTCTGGGTGAACCAGTGCTGTCACTTGAACTCACAATCACAAGCCATCACCATTTTAAGCAAGGAGAGAAGCTCTGAATTAGGGCAATGGTCATGGTATGGGGAAGCTTTGGGGATCAGTAGGTGAGATGTGTTATTTGATTACTCTTTAACCACCCTGGGCTTGATCTTAAAATAAAAAGGGGCGAATAACCATTCATAAAGACAAATGGTGGGCTATCACAAAACACAATCCCCCAAGGCTCACAAAGAAATTAGGTCCCTGCGGTGTCTGCTGGTGGAGCTCTTCTCCAGTCCATCTCGGTCACATTCCATCCTCCTCTACTTCAAAAAGATATGTGGTAAAAGAAGCAGAGGCTCCGGTGCACAGTGATTAAGCCGGCCATACTCACTATTATTAGACTGTGTCTCATTGTGGCCTGTAGTCTGCTCTGGTGTGCTATTCTCCACTGCTGGAAGTAGAAAAAACAACATAAAATATCATCAGTCACATAGTAGAAAATATAGGATAGGGGAAAAGAGATTGCAAACCCCAAATTTAATCCAAACTAACTGCCACCACTGCCCAAACTACTAAAGAAGTCACTAATCAACCATACATTGGACAACTAGTAATGGTGATTTGTGGATTAACACAGCTTAGGAGCCTTTAATGTTGGAAGTTCACATCCCCAGTGCCCCAAAATGACAATAAATTCAACAATTTAGAGGAAGATGATGAAAGAGGAAAAAAGTATTTTCTCAGGCGCTACCTGCTCCCTTGTAAAGTGCCACCATAGGTATTAAACTTTTGATGCCTATAATAGTGCCACGTCTGTAGTTCCACGGGTGTAGCATTGGTGTCAATGAGAGTCTGTAGCTCCAGGATGGAATCAATGGTTTATTTTGCAATGTACACAATGTTCCTAAACACCAAGAATTATATAACTGCCAAAAGCAACACTAAGTTACTTCTCAAATAATGTAGAAACACATAAATGGCATAAATATTTTGAGCCTTTCCTAAGATCTTTATTATCTTTAGGTCACAGTTTATGTGAACTGTCAACGATCGGACTCGTCTTCTTCAAAGGTGCAATCGGTTGGAGGAATACAAGTGTTTTCACATAGTTTGTGCCTCTCCTTGTCACACAGAAACAACACACTTCACAAGAAGCTGCAAACACCACTGTAAGAGACATCAAAACTTGTGTCAACCAAACTCAACTCAACGCATGTAGCATTGGTGACAAGTGAATGAAGGCGTAAAAGATAATGTTGTTTGACCAGAAGAGACCGGAGTTGGAAGTAAGCTGACAGAGACTTGTGGTGACGAAATAGGCGAGTGATGAATTCACTGTACTGTTCATTGATTCTTAACCTCCCGTTTATTACAGTGTAGAGAGAACTCCGACCATGATAAAGCACATCAAATTCACAGTGGATACATTTCAATTTAATTTCATTTTTTTGTTACCAAATTCAAGCAAAGAATTCTAATTTCAGCCGATTCACTCATCGCACTGAATGTGCTAAAAGTACTGAGCTAAATTAGGAATATAGTGAAGCTACCCTCCGAACTGTAAGTTACTGCGAAGTGTAAGGCCATGTGCTCACGTTGTGGATTCTGCTGCGGATCCGCAGTGTTTCTGCTGCGCTGTACAGTGCCACTATAGTCAGCGGAAAATGAATAACGCAGTGCACATGCTGCGGATTTTTCCGCACGGATTTGCTGCAGTTTTAAATCCGCAGCATGTCAATTCTTTGAGCGGAATCCGCAGCGGTTTTACACCTGCTCCATTGTCCAGGTGTCAATCTGCAGGGGAAAACCGCAGGCCAATCCGCAGGCAAAACGCAGGTCTTTTGATTTACCTGTGGATTTTTCCAAATCCGCGCAGAAAAATCCACAGCACAATCCTCAACGTGTGCACATGGACTAAGATAATGGAGGATCAGTCACAGTAATTACAATTATCATTAAGTCAGAATTATTTATTGTTATACGCTTAATTACACTTTGTGTTGGATCTTACGTGAGAGAATGTAAGAAAGGGCACAGGGGAGACCTGAAAAAGAAATCATTGTAAATCCATCATTACATTTACAGATAAATAGATAGATAGTAGATATATAGATAGATAGATGATAGATAGAGAGATAGATAGATAGATAGATAATACTTAAATATATAATAGATAGACAGATAATAGACAGATATATAATAGATATATAGATAATACATAGATAGATATATAAATAGATAAAATATAGATAATAGATAGATAAATAGATAGTTGATAGATAATAGATATATAATAGATAGATGATAGACAGACGATAGATAGATTGATAATAGATAATAGATAGATAGATAGATGATAGATATATAGATAATAGATAGATAGATAAAATATAGATAAATAGATAAAAGATATATAATAGATAGATAATGGGGGATAATAGATAGATAATTTATAGATGATATATAGATACTTTAGATAATAGATGAATAACAGATGACATAGATAGATAGATCAATAGGTAATACATAATGGATAGGTAATAGTTAGCTGATAGATAGATATATTATAGATTGATGGATATCAGATAGATGATAGATAATTGATGATGGATAGAAGATAGATAGATAATAGATATCTATTATCTATTTATTATCTCTCCATTATCTATCATCAATCTATTATCTATCTATCTATCTTCTATCTATTATCTAACAGATAATAGATGGATAGACAGACGGATAACAGATAGTTGATAGATAGATAATTGATGCATAATAGAAAGATAAATAATAGATATGCAGATAACAGATGGATAGATGATATGTAGATAGATAATGAAAAGATAGATAATAGATAGATAACAGATAGATACTGTAACTAATAGATGATAGATATATACATAGATAGATAATAGATAGATAGGTAATAAAGATATAGATGCTAGATAGATAAATAAATCCATAGATAATATATAGATAGATAAATAGATAATAGATATTTTTCTAGATAAAAGAATATTAGATAAATAGATAAAATGTCAGTTCCACTATATACCACAGCAGATCATATAGACTATCTCTCTTACCAACAATTACAAGGCAACCAGAGAATATCCATGTCATTGTTACTTCTTCCTACAAATTATAATGATATAATATCTAAGGAGGAGGTAGTGTATTACTTTGCACATATTCATTATTAGTATTAATAATACCAGATAAAACATTACTATGAAAGAACCTATGTAGTCTCCTTAACTTGCTATTTGTTACCATCTTTTCAGTTAGCTATTAAAAACTATCAACCAAGGATGTCTCTTAGTTGTGTTTATTTTAGTATCATGTTGTTTTTGAGTGTTTTTTACTCTCAATCCCTTCACTAACGATTGCTACAGATGTTAGGAAAGTAAAAAATATTGTATTACTTTGTAACACAGATTAGATCTGTCTAGACATGATGCAGTTCTTGGAAATAATTATGTATCACTGAATTCTAAATAGAGGATTCTATTAAATTTGTCAATTTATCCACATTTATTGCTAAATTCCCATGTCTATGGATATTGCAGGTTTCATCCTGCTTTACTGCATTGTGGTGGCAGGAGACACAGGCTAGGACTGGACTTACCTTCAGTAACTTTCTCGATAGCACTGACCCCGATGACGCCTCATTTCAGGTTTATCCGTGAGTTCTTATTACTGATTGCAGGTTAATTTGCCTCTTGTTACATTCTGTATTGTTTGTGAGTTTCATTATTTCTCGCACCTGTTCGAACAATGAAACGCTTAACGGCTCATTTTTTCTGAAACTTTAAAAAGACTTTGACGTTTTTTTAATTGAAGATAATGAACCATTTTCCCATGTTTGTCAGTGGAACAAGTATATGAACATTTGCTTTCAGTATTTGTTTTGAGCTTCTTATGCCTCATTATCAGCATCTATACATATAAAGAAAGGTGGAAAGATTTGGCATGAGCAGATCATGGGGCAAAGTATTGACTTGACACTGTTTTATAGGGAGGAGATGGCTAAAATGCCTCCAAGATGTGCCATAAATGTTTAGATGCAAAAGTCTTAAGCAGGTGTGGGTAAAATTCTGCAAACTAAGAAGCTCCCAAATAAAAAGGTATAAATAGTTTATTTTTATGAATTAAGAAAATGCAAAGTGAATGAAGAAGAAATGGAAATCAATATTTTTTGCGGCCACCCGTCGCCTACAAAACATCAATTCTACTAGGTACTCGAACATTCAAGAGGATTGATATTCACCTTCCATTTGCTTTCTGTAACTGCAGATCTATAAGCCAGGTGTGCCCCAGGCTATTTATCTTTTGGAAGTTACTCCAACGTTTTTCTGTTCAAGTGGAAATACTTGTCCCTATTTGTCAAGAACAGAGAATCTGTTTGTCTCCCACTTTTCTTTTATTACCGCACCTCTATAATATGTGTCCATCAAAAAGTGAATATTAAAAAAAGCTAAAATAAGAAATTATTACGAGGAAAAAAGTATATATATATACACCATCGTTCAAAAGTTTAGGGTCACCCAGACAATTTTGTGTTTTCCATGAAAACTCATACTTTTATTAATTTTATTAATCAAATGAGTTGCCAAATGAATTTAAAAAAATCTAGTCCAGACATTGACAAGGTTCGAAAAAAAGATTATCATTTGAAATAATAATTTTCTCCTTCAAACTTTGCTTTCGTCAAAGAATGCTCCCTTTGCAGCAATTACAGTATTGCAGACCTTTGGCATTCTAGCAGTTAATTTGCTGATGTAATCTGGAGAAATTTCACAGCATGCTTCCAGAAGCCCCTCCCACAAGTTGGTTTGGCTTGATGGGCACTTTTTGGTACCATAAGGTCAAGCTGCTCCCATAACAGCTCAATGGGGTTGAGATCTGATGACTGCGCTGGCCACTCCATTACAGATAGAATACCAGCTGCCTGCTTCTTCCCTAAATAGTTCTTGCATAATTTGAACGTGTGCTATGAGTCATTGTCCTGTTGTAGGATGAAATTGGCTCCAATCAAGCGCTGTCCACAGGGTATGGCATGACATTGCAAAATGGAGTGATAGCCTTCCTTATTAAAAATCCCTTTTACCTTGTACAAATCTCCCACTTTACCAGCACCACAGCAAACTCAGACCATCACATTACCTCCGCCATGCTTGACAGATGGCATTAGGCACTTTTCCAGCATCTTTTCAGTTGTTCTGCATCTCACAAATGTTCTTCTGTGTGATCCAAACACCTCAAACTTGGATTCGTCTGTCCATAACACTTTTTTCCAATCTTCCTCAGTCCACTGTCTGTGTTCTTTTGCACATTTTGATCTTTTCCTTTTATTATCCAGTCTCAGATATGGCTTTTTCTTTGCCACTCTGCCCAGAAGGCCAGCATCCTGGAGTCGCCTCTTTACTGTAGACGTTGACACTGGTGTTTCGCGTGAACTATTTAATGAAGCTGCCAGTTGAGGACCTGTGAGGCGTCGATTTCTCATACTACAGAATCTAATGTACTTGTCTTGTTGCTCAGTTGTGCAGCAGGGCCTCCTACTTCTCTTTCTACTCTTGTTAGAGCCTGTTTGTGCTCTCCTCTGAAGGAAGGAGTACACACCGCTGTAGGAAATCTTGAGTTTCTTGTCAATTTCTCACATGGAATGGCCTTCATTTCTAAAAACCAGAATAGACTGTTGAGTTTCACATGAAATTTCTTTTTATCTGGCCATTTTGAGCGTTTAATGGAACCAACAAATGTAATTCTCCAGATTCTCAACTAGCTCAAAGGAAGGTCAGGTTTATAGCTTATTTAATCAGCCAAACTGTTTTCAGCTGTGCTAACATACTTGCACAAGGGTTTTCAAGGGTATTCTAACCATCCATTAGCCTTCTTACACAGTTAGTAAACACAAAGTACCATAAGAACACTGGAGTGATGTTAGTTGGAAATGGGCCTCTATACACCTATGAAGATATTGCATTACAAACCAGACATTTGCAGCTAGAATAGTCATTTACCACATTAACAATGTATAGAGTCTATTTCTGAATCATTTAATGTTAGCTTCATTGAAAAAAACTGCTTTTCTTTCAAAAATAAGGACATTTCTAAGTGACCCTAAACTTTTGAACGGTAGTGTGTGTATATATATATATATATATATATATATATATATATAAATTTGTACTAGATGGAGGCACGATGCTATTGCATCGGGAGGATGGTAATGTCACGATGGGGGCAGGCTTTGCAGCATTGAGACTCTCTCCCCCATGTGCTCACCGGCCTGTCCACTATCTTTTTCCCCATGTGCTGACTAGAGTTGAGCGAAACGGGTCGAAAAATTTCAAAAGTCGCCAACTTTTGGCAAAGTCGGGTTTCATGAAACGAAACCCGACCATAGGATGAGGTCGGCCACGAGGTCGGCGACTTACGCGCCAAAGTCGCGTTTCAAAAGTTTGTTTTGCGCTCTTTTTCAGCCAATCAGGATCCACGGACACTGTGGGCAACGTGATGACATAGGCAGGGGTCACCACCATCTTTCAGAAGGGCATGCAAGTGATTGGCTTGCTTTGGTGGGTGTCACAGGGGGTATAAAAGGGCGTGCACGCCGACCGCCATCTTACTTCTGCCGATCTCAGTATAGGTAGAGGTTGCTGCTGATTCTGTAGGGAGAGCGTTAGGCAGGGAAGAAGACAAAAAAACTGCTTCTGCTGCTAGCGATTTGGCCTGCACAACACACCAGTCACTGTGTGTGCAGTGCAAGGGGAGGCTATATAGTGGTGTATCAGTGGTGTTGGTTGTTGGGCTGCCTTCTAAGGCTTCCTGACATTCCTGCATTGCTGTTTACCCACTGCTCCGCAAGCTGCTTTTTTAAAAGCAATCCCAATTTTTTTTTTTTGTCCTGCTGAGAAGAAAAAAAACTGCTTCTGCTGCTAGCAATTTGGCCTGCACAACACACCAGTCACTGTGTGTGCAGTGCAAGGGGAGGCTATATTGTGGTGTATCAGTGGAGTTGGTTGTTGGGCTGCCTTTTAAGGCTTCCTGACAGGCTGGCATTGCTGTTTACCCACTGCTCTGCAAACTGCTTTTTTAAAAGCAATCCAATCTCCCTTATCCTCTAGTCACTTTTGTCACAGCTGTGCCATCGAGCCTGTGACATAGCGCTTAGATATCAGTGGGCCTCACACAATCCAAAAGTGTCCAGTGTCCACAAGTGTCTGCAGAAATTCAAAATCTCCCTTATCCTCTAGTCACTTTGGTCACAGCTGTGCCATCGAGCCTGTCACATAGCGCTCAGATATTCATTGGGCCTCACACAATCCAAAAGTGTCCAGTGTCCAAAAGTGTGTGCAGAGATTCAAAATCTCCCTTATCCTCTAGTCACTTTGGTCACAGCTGTGCCATCGAGCCTGTCACATAGCGCTCAGATATTCATTGGGCGTCACACAATCCAAAAGTGTCCAGTGTCCAAAAGTGTGTGCAGAGATTCAAAATCTCCCTTATCCTCTAGTCACTTTGGTCACAGCTGTGCCATCGAGCCTGTCACATAGCGCTCAGATATTCATTGGGCCTCACACAATCCAAAAGTGTCCAGTGTCCAAAAGTGTGTGCAGAGATTCAAAATCTCCCTTATCCTCTAGTCACTTTGGTCACAGCTGTGCCATCGAGCCTGTCACATAGCGCTCAGATATTCATTGGGCCTCACACAATCCAAAAGTGTCCAGTGTCCAAAAGTGTGTGCAGAGATTCAAAATCTCCCTTATCCTCTAGTCACTTTGGGCACAGCTGTGCCATCGAGCCTGTCACATAGCGCTCAGATATTCATTGGGCCTCACACAATCCAAAAGTGTCCAGTGTCCACAAGTGTCTGCAGAAATTCAAAATCTCCCCTGTCCTATAGACACCTTGTACCTTGTTTTACATTACTATATAGTTTGTTGGATTTTGTCTACATTTCTACCAAAAATGAGGAAGGCTGGTGGAAGAGGCCGTGGAATTGGGCGGGGGTTGGCAGCTGGTAATGATGGTGTTGGTGGTGGATCTGATGGTAGTGGCAAGAGCAAAATAGGACCGAATGCAGGAGGTGTTGAGCCTGCGTCATCGTCTGGCTACATAAGGCCTCGAACGCTTAGTTTTCTAGGAGTTGGCAAACCCCTTTTAAAGCCAGAGCATCAGGAAAAAGTTTTGTCTTACATTGCTGACTCAGCCTCCAGCTCTATCGCCTCCTCTTCTTCAGTTGTAAAAAGTAAAAGCACTGAGTCGTCATTGGAGGCTCATGTTCATGAACCACACCTTTCCTTGTGTCCTTCACCCCAACCAAGATTGAAGGATGACGCAGGCCATACTACTGATTACTCCATGGAGCTGTTTTCACATACCATGCCTGGATTATCAAGTCAAATGGTGAATTACCCAGGCCAAGATGAATCTGACATGGAGTGCACTGATGCACAGCCGCTGATGGATGATTCTGCTGGTACATTCACTCAGAGCACTACATTGTCCTCGCAGTGTACAGAGCCAGATTCTGACCCTGATGAGACTCAGGTGCCCTTTCCCGCACACTATACCACCATACACGGTGACACAGAGGAAGGTGCACATGACATAGAAGAGGAGGTGATGGATGACCCAGTTGTTGACCGAGATTGGCATCCATTGGGGGAAGAGGGTGCTGCTTCCAATAGCTCAGATGAGGAGCATCCACAGCAGACATCGACATCGCAACAGCTGTTA
This sequence comes from Dendrobates tinctorius, assembly GCF_039654945.1. NCBI lineage: Eukaryota > Metazoa > Chordata > Amphibia > Anura > Dendrobatidae > Dendrobates > Dendrobates tinctorius. The sequence continues at coordinate 27,530,651 of NW_027361696.1, read as the reverse complement.
TCTGGCAGGCCCGGAGCACTCCAAAGACAGGTTCCAAGCATCAAAAGAGTTGCTGGACAGCTTGTCCAGAGGGTCAAAACATCACAGCGTGCTAGGCCGCAAAATGTCTGCCAAAGTAGGAAGAGTGCAGTGTGGCACTTTTTTGAACAAAATTCTCATGATCGGGCCAAGGTTATCTGTAAGAAGTGCGCAAAGACCTTTAGCCGAGGGAAAAATCTGAAAAATTTGAATACCAGTTGCATGCTTAGACATTTAACCAGCATGCACTTGCAAGCGTGGACACAACACCAAACCTCAAGTGCCACATGTGCAACTGATCACAGCGAAGGTAGTCAGCAACGCTACATTGTTTCCCCCACTGTAAGCCCACCGGTTAGCACAGCAGCAAATGTTGAGGTGTCATTGCAAGGCCACAGCAGTCAGGGAATCCCACTGTTATATCAACGAAAGACTGATTCTAGGCCATCAGAAAGAACACCAACTCCATCACCATCATCAACCCTCTCTCAGTCCGCCCTGTCCACCGCTACTTCCACCATATGCAGCTCTCAAGTCCAGCTCACCCTCCCAGACACTATGAGTAGGTCAAGAAAGTACTCAGTCTCTCATCCGCGTACACTGGGTTTGAACGCCCACATTGCCAAACTAATCTCGTTTGAGATGATGCCCTTTCGGTTGGTGGAAAGCACAGCTTTCCGCGAACTCATGGCCTATGCAGTACCACGCTATGACCTACCCAGTCGCCACTTCTTCTCTCGCAAAGCCATCCCAGCCCTCCACCATCATGTGAAAGACCGCATTGTCCATGCACTCAAGCAGTCAGTGAGCGGAAAGGTGCACCTCACAACTGATGCATGGTCCAGTCGGCATGGCCAGGGCCGTTACGTGTCCATCACTGCGCACTGGGTTAATGTGGTGGATGCAGGGTCCACAGGGGACAGTGGTGGTGGGACAGTGCTGCCTAGCCCACGTTATAGGAAACAGTTGGCTGTAGGCGTTCGACCCTCCTCCTCCAGAAGCGAAAGCTCGTCCACAGAGCGCAGTCGTACGAGCACTCCATCTGCAGCTGCCACTGTTGCACACGATGTGTCCCCCTATCGAGCAGCTAGTGGAAAGCGTCAGCAGGCTGTGTTGCAGATGATGTGTTTGGGCAACAGACACACCGCCGAGGTGCTGGCCGAGTACTTGAAGCGACAAACTGAGTCATGGCTGGGCAGTGTACATCTTGAGGCAGGCAAGGTAGTTAGTGATAACGGCCGTAATTTTGTGGCAGCCATAGCCCTTTCAAAACTCAGCCATATACCTTGCTTGGCTCACACCTTGAACCTGGTGGTGCAGTGCTTCCTCAAAAATTATCCGGAGTTAACAGCCCTGCTCCAGAAGGTGCGAAGACTGTGCGCGCACATCCGCCGGTCGCCTGTACACTCCGTTCGTATGCAGAAGCTGCAGCGATTGCTCCACCTTCCCAACCACCGCCTCATTATCGACATTGCAACAAGGTGGAACTCCACCCTGCACATGGTGGAGCGGCTGTGCGAGCAGAGGCAGGCCATAATGCATTTGTGGGAGGATACACGGCCAGGCACTTTGAGAGCAGACATGGAGTTGACAGGTGTGCAGTGGTCGAAGCTGAAAGACCTCTGTAAAGTCCTTCAGTGTTTTGAGGAATGCACACGGCTGGTAAGCGCAGACGACGCCATCCTAAGCATGAGCATCCCACTTATGCGTCTGCTCATGCAAACTTTGACGCACCTTAAGGAGCAGGCGTCTGCAGCCAATGTTGATGAGGAGGAAGAGGAGGAGGGAATCCTTGATGACATTCAGCCATTGTCTGCTCAGGGACCTCTCCTGGACGAGGTGGAGGAAGAAGAGGAGAAGGAGGAGGAGGAGGATGGGGATGATTACTTAGGGGAGGAGGATGCATCTCGTGGGGCAAGTGAAAATGTTGGCGTGGCAAGGTCTGGTACAGGGTTTGTGCGTGACTGGAGGGATGTGGATTTGCCAGAAAGTGCTCCTCCAACCAGCACTCGCAGTGCATCATTGACACCGGGAACATTGGCCCACATGTCAGATTATGCCTTGCAGATCCTAAAAAGGGACCCACGCATTGCCAAAATGATGAACGATGACGACTACTGGTTGGCCAGCATCCTGGATCCACGCTATAAAGGCAAATTACAAAACATCATGCCACAGGAGAACCTTGACCTAATATTGGCTAATAAACAAGCAACTCTGGTAAATCGGTTGCTTGAGGCATTCCCAGCACACAGCAGCGGTGATGGTTCTCAGACGAGCCGTACGGGCCGGGGGCAGCTTGGCAGAGGTGTTCGTGGTGCACACAGCAGAAGTGGCGTTGGAGACAGGGGTTTCATGACAATGTTGTGGACTGATTTTTCAAGTACCGCTCACACAACTGGTAATACTGCATCGATGGAAAGTGACAGGAGACAGCAGTTGTCAACTATGGTTACAAACTACTTTTCCTCCCATATCGATGTTCTCCCACACAGGTCATTCCCCTTTGACTATTGGGCCGCTAAACTGGACACCTGGCCTGAATTGGCCCAATATGCCTTACAGGAGCTCGCTTGCCCAGCTGCCAGTGTGCTATCGGAAAGAGTCTTCAGTGCAGCTGGATCAATCCTGACTAGAGTTGAGCGACTTTTGGTTTTTTAGGGTCGCGTTTCGTTTCGTGAAACCGACTTTTCCAAAAGTCGGGTCGAGCAAGATCGTCCGATTATAGGGAAAAGTCGGGGTCGTCCCGAAACACGAAACCCAATGTAAGTCAATGGGGAATGAAAGTCGGCAGTGAGAGGAGGACAGGAAACACACCTACAGTGCCCATTTGAATGCCAAAAGCATCAATTCTTCTTTCTTAAGCTTGTCAACCTTAATTAACTTCATATTACAAGTTACGCACTGAAAAATGGGGGTTATTTGGCTACAAACTGTGGGGGGGGAGGGCTGGCTCCAGGTTTTCATGTGCCCTGGGTGAAAGAGCGCCCCTTTAACACATACCACAACTCATCATGCTCCGATACGGCAGAGAAATAGCGGTATAGTACAATGAAAAATACCTCACTTTTTACATCTCATGACGAGGCCCATCTATTTCTCCATACAGAATCATTGGTCCCATATAATGTTTGAAACAGTATATGATGAGCTCCACATAATGCTACAGTATATGTTGGTCCCCATGGATGAAGCTCCACTGTCTTATGGGCCCAAATAATGCTCCAAACATAATGGGCCCCATTTCTAATGCTCTAGTGTATAATGGGCCCTGTAAATGCTGCTCCAGTGTCTGATGTCCACCTTTGGAATGTTCCAGTGTATGGTGGGCCCCATCTATCATTCTCCAGAGTATAGTGCTCCCCAAAAATTGCTGTCCCAACATTGAAAACAATCAAATAAGTCTCTTCGCTAGGGAATCCCTGTACTTGTCTGGACAGGTGCTGTAGCTTGCTTAACAGCCTGCCAGCCGTTCTCACGCCCAGTATGGATTGCACGTGATTGCACAAAGGTTAGAAAGGGTACCGTATCCCTGGATAACATGTATGGATAGCGTACACATTCAAAATATATGTCTCAGGAGGCAGGCTCAGACGGTTTCAAGCCCAGTATGGATTGCACGTGATTGCACAAAGGTTAGAAAGGGTACCGTATCCCTGGATAACATGTATGGATAGCGTACACATTCAAAATATATGTCTCAGGAGGCAGGCTCAGATGGTGTCAGGCCCAGTATGGATTGCACGTGATTGCACAAAGGTTAGAAAGGGTACCGTATCCCTGGATAACATGTATGGATAGCGTACACATTCAAAATATATGTCTCAGGAGGCAGGCTCAGACGGTGTCAGGCACAGTATGGATTGCACGTGATTGCACAAAGGTTAGAAAGGGTACCGTATCCCCGGATAACATGTATGGATAGCGTACACATTCAAAATATATGTCTATACAGCATGAGGCAGGCTCAGACGGTGTTAGGCCCAGTATGGATTGCACGTCATTGCACAAAGGTTAGAAAGGGTACCGTATCCCCGGATAACATGTATGGATAGCGTACACATTCAAAATATATGTCTATACAGCATGAGGCAGGCTCAGACGGTGTTAGGCCCAGTATGGATTGCACGTCATTGCACAAAGGTTAGAAAGGGTACCGTATCCCTGGATAACATGTATGGATAGCGTACACATTCAAAATATATGTCTATACAGCATGAGGCAGGCTCAGAAGGTGTTAGGCCCAGTATGGATTGCACGTCATTGCACAAAGGTTAGAAAGGGTACCGTATCCCCGGATAACATGTATGGATAGCGTACACATTCAAAATATATGTCTATACAGCATGAGGCAGGCTCAGACGGTGTTAGGCCCAGTATGGATTGCACGTCATTGCACAAAGGTTAGAAAGGGTACCGTATCCCCGGATAACATGTATGGATAGCGTACACATTCAAAATATATGTCTATACAGCATGAGGCAGGCTCAGACGGTGTTAGGCCCAGTATGGATTGCACGTCATTGCACAAAGGTTAGAAAGGGTACCGTATCCCCGGATAACATGTATGGATAGCGTACACATTCAAAATATATGTCTCAGGAGGCAGGCTCAGACGGTCACAGTATGGATTTGACGGCCCAGATTACACAGAGGAGGAGCAGGGAGAGGTAAAGATTGCAAATGCTGGGGCCCTGCCCAAGCAAGGGGGGCCCACTCGTGGGCGTCGGTACTGGCACTGGGCCCCTCATAGTACAGCGGTGTGTCTGACGGCGGGTGTGCACCACCGCCGTCAGAGACACTTGATTGCACTATGAGGGACCCTGTGCCAGTGCCCGCGCCCAAGAGTCGGCCTACCCACCTGTCCAGGGCAACGGCACTCGCACGGTGTCGTGCGGTAGGTGGTGACCCCGGCCATGGGGGGGGAGGCAGCACAGTTAGGGAGTTTTAGAAAGTGGCATATGTTGATGTTGGACATTCAGCTGATGCAAAAGGCGAAATAGGTGAAGTACCAGGAAGAGGTGGACCAAAGCAAGCCATTTTTCTGTCACCCTATGTGTCATCAGGGGAAGGTGAGACAAAATCCTTGGAAACCCATGCGTGGTTCATTTTAATGAAGGTTAGATCATCCACATTTTGGGTTGACAGACGGGTCCTTTTTTCTGTCAGGATTGATCCAGCTGCACTGAAGACTCTTTCCGATAGCACACTTGCAGCTGGGCAAGCGAGCTCCTGTAAGGCATATTGGGCCAATTCAGGCCAGGTGTCCAGTTTAGCGGCCCAATAGTCAAAGGGGAATGACCTGTGTGGGAGAACATCGATATGGGAGGAAAAGTAGTTTGTAACCATAGTTGACAACTGCTGTCTCCTGTCACTTTCCATCGATGCAGTATTACCAGTTGTGTGAGCGGTATTTGAAAAATCAGTCCACAACATTGTCATGAAACCCCTGTCTCCAACGCCACTTCTGCTGTGTGCACCACGAACACCTCTGCCAAGCTGCCCCCGGCCCGTACGGCTCGTGTGAGAACCATCACCGCTGCTGTGTGCTGGAAATGCCTCAAGCAACCGATTTACCAGAGTTGCTTGTTTATTAGCCAATATTAGGTCAAGGTTCTCCTGTGGCATGATGTTTTGTAATTTGCCTTTATAGCGTGGATCCAGGATGCTGGCCAACCAGTAGTCGTCATCGTTCATCATTTTGGCAATGCGGGGGTCCCTTTTTAGGATCCGCAAGGCATAATCTGACATGTGGGCCAATGTTCCCGGTGTCAATGATGCACTGCGAGTGCTGGGTGGAGGAGCACTTTCTGGCAAATCCACATCCCTCCAGTCACGCACAAACCCTGTACCAGACCTTGCCACGCCAACATTTTCACTTGCCCCACGAGATGCATCCTCCTCCCCTAAGTAATCATCTCCATCATCCTCCTCCTCCTCCTCCTCTTCTTCCTCCACTTCGTCCAGGAGAGGTCCCTGAGCAGACAATGGCTGAATGTCATCAAGGATTCCCTCCTCCTCTTCCTCCTCATCAACATTGGCTGCAGACGCCTGCTCCTTAAGGTGCGTCAAAGTTTGCATGAGCAGACGCATAAGTGGGATGCTCATGTTTAGGATGGCGTCGTCTGCGCTTACCAGCCGTGTGCATTCCTCAAAACACTGAAGGACTTTACAAAGGTCTTTCAGCTTCGACCACTGCACGCCTGTCAACTCCATGTCTGCTCTCAAAGTGCCTGGCCGTGTATCCTCCCACAAATGCATTATGGCCTGCCTCTGCTCGCACAGCCGCTCCACCATGTGCAGGGTGGAGTTCCACCTTGTTGCAATGTCGATAATGAGGCGGTGGTTGGGAAGGTGGAGCAATCGCTGCAGCTTCTGCATACGAACGGAGTGTACAGGCGACCGGCGGATGTGCGCGCACAGTCTTCGCACCATCTGGAGCAGGGCTGTTAACTCCGGATAATTTTTGAGGAAGCACTGCACCACCAGGTTCAATGTGTGAGCCAAGCAAGGTATGTGGCTGAGTTTTGAAAGGGCTATGGCTGCCACAAAATTACGGCCGTTATCACTAACTACCTTGCCTGCCTCAAGATCTACACTGCCCAGCCATGACTCAGTTTGTCGCTTCAAGTACTCGGCCAGCACCTCGGCGGTGTGTCTGTCGCCCAAACACATCATCTGCAACACAGCCTGCTGACGCTTTCCACTAGCTGCTCGATAGGGGGACACCTCGTGTGCAACAGTGGCAGCTACAGATGGAGTGCTCGTACGACTGCGCTCTGTGGATGAGCTTTCGCTTCTGGAGGAGGAGGAGGAGGGTCGAACGCCTACAGCCAACTGTTTCCTATACCGTGGGCTAGGCAGCACTGTCCCACCACCACTGTCCCCTGTGGACCCTGCATCCACCACATTAACCCAGTGCGCAGTGATGGACACGTAACGGCCCTGGCCATGCCGACTGGACCATGCATCAGTTGTGAGGTGCACCTTTCCGCTCACTGACTGCTTGAGTGCATGGACAATGCGGTCTTTCACATGATGGTGGAGGGCTGGGATGGCTTTGCGAGAGAAGAAGTGGCGACTGGGTAGGTCATAGCGTGGTACTGCATAGGCCATGAGTTCGCGGAAAGCTGTGCTTTCCACCAACCGAAAGGGCATCATCTCAAACGAGATTAGTTTGGCAATGTGGGCGTTCAAACCCAGTGTACGCGGATGAGAGACTGAGTACTTTCTTGACCTACTCATAGTGTCTGGGAGGGTGAGCTGGACTTGAGAGCTGCATATGGTGGAAGTAGCGGTGGACAGGGCGGACTGAGAGAGGGTTGATGATGGTGATGGAGTTGGTGTTCTTTCTGATGGCCTAGAATCAGTCTTTCGTTGATATAACAGTGGGATTCCCTGACTGCTGTGGCCTTGCAACGACACCTCAACATTTGCTGCTGTGCTAACCGGTGGGCTTACAGTGGGGGAAACAATGTAGCGTTGCTGACTACCTTCGCTGTGATCAGTTGCACATGTGGCACTTGAGGTTTGGTGTTGTGTCCACGCTTGCAAGTGCATGCTGGTTAAATGTCTAAGCATGCAACTGGTATTCAAATTTTTCAGATTTTTCCCTCGGCTAAAGGTCTTTGCGCACTTCTTACAGATAACCTTGGCCTGATCATGAGGATTTTGTTCAAAAAAGTGCCACACTGCACTCTTCCTACTTTGGCAGACATTTTGCGGCCTAGCACGCTGTGATCTTTTGACCCTCTGGACAAGCTGTCCAGCAACTCTTTTGATGTTTGGAACCTGTCTTTGGAGTGCTCCGGGCCTGCCAGATAACAGCTGTTGCGATGTCGATGTCTGCTATGGATGCTCCTCATCTGAGCTATTGGAAGCAGCACCCTCTTCCCCCAATGGGTGCCAATCTGGGTCAACAACTGGGTCATCCATCACCTCCTCTTCTATGTCATGTGCACCTTTCTCTGTGTCACCGTGTATGGTGGTATAGTGTGCGGGAAAGGGCACCTGAGTCTCATCAGGGTCAAAATCTGGCTCTGTACACTGCGAGGACAATGTAGTGCTCTGAGTGAATGTACCAGCAGAATCATCCATCAGCGGCTGTGCATCAGTGCACTCCATGTCAGATTCATCTTGGCCTGGGTAATTCACCATTTGACTTGATAATCCAGGCATGGTATGTGAAAACAGCTCCATGGAGTAATCAGTAGGATGGCCTGCGTCATCCTTCAATCTTGGTTGGGGTGAAGGACACAAGGAAAGGTGTGGTTCATGAACATGAGCCTCCAATGACGACTCAGTGCTTTTACTTTTTACAACTGAAGAAGAGGAGGCGATAGAGCTGGAGGCTGAGTCAGCAATGTAAGACAAAACTTTTTCCTGATGCTCTGCCTTTAAAAGCGGTTTGCCAACTCCTAGAAAATTAAGCGTTCGAGGCCTTATGTAGCCAGACGATGACGCAGGGTCAGCACCTCCTGCATTCGGTCCTATTTTGCTCTTGCCACTACCATCAGATCCACCACCAACACCATCATTACCAGCTGCCAACCCCCGCCCAATTCCACGGCCTCTTCCACCAGCCTTCCTCATTTTTGGTAGAAATGTAGACAAAATCCAACAAACTATATAGTAATGTAAAACAAGGTAAAAGTTGTCTATAGGACAGGGGAGATTTAGAATTTCTGCACACACTTGTGGACAGTGGACACTTTTGGATTGTGTGAGGCCCACTGATATCTGAGCGCTATGTGACACGCTCGATGGCACAGCTGCCTGTGACCAAAGTGACGAGAGGATAATGGAGATTTTGAATCTCTGTGTACACTTTTGGACACTGGACACTTGTGGATTGTGTGAGGCCCACTGATATCTGAGCGCTATGTGACACGCTCGATGGCACAGCTGCCTGTGACCAAAGTGACGAGAGGATAATGGAGATTTTGATTCTCTGCGTACACTTTTGGACACTGGACACTTGTAGATTGTGTGAGGCCTACTGATATCTGAGCGCTATGTGACACGCTCGATGGCACAGCTGCCTGTGACCAAAGTGACGAGAGGATAATGGAGATTTTGAATCTCTGCGTACACTTTTGGACACTGGACACTTGTAGATTGTGTGAGGCCCACTGATATCTGAGCGCTATGTGACACGCTCGATGGCACAGCTGCCTGTGACCAAAGTGACGAGAGGATAATGGAGATTTTGAATCTCTGCGTACACTTTTGGACACTGGACACTTGTAGATTGTGTGAGGCCTACTGATATCTGAGCGCTATGTGACACGCTCGATGGCACAGCTGCCTGTGACCAAAGTGATGAGAGGATAATGGAGATTTTGAATCTCTGCGTACACTTTTGGACACTGGACACTTGTAGATTGTGTGAGGCCTACTGATATCTGAGCGCTATGTGACACGCTCGATGGCACAGCTGCCTGTGACCAAAGTGACGAGAGGATAATGGAGATTTTGAATCTCTGCATACACTTTTGGACACTTGACACTTGTAGATTGTGTGAGGCCCACTGATATCTGAGCGCTATGTGACACGCTCGATGGCACAGCTGCCTGTGACCAAAGTGACGAGAGGATAATGGAGATTTTGAATCTCTGCGTGCACGTTTGGACACTGGACACTTGTAGATTGTGTGAGGCCTACTGATATCTGAGCGCTATGTGACACGCTCGATGGCACAGCTGCCTGTGACCAAAGTGACAAGAGGATAATGGAGATTTTGAATCTCTGCGTACACTTTTGGACACTTGTAGATTGTGTGAGGCCTACTGATATCTGAGCGCTATGTGACACGCTCGATGGCACAGCTGCCTGTGACCAAAGTGACGAGAGGATAATGGAGATTTTGAATCTCTGTGTACACTTTTGGACACTGGACACTTGTAGATTGTGTGAGGCCCACTGATATCTGAGCGCTATGTGACACGCTCGATGGCACAGCTGCCTGTGACCAAAGTGACGAGAGGATAATGGAGATTTTGAATCTCTGCGTACACTTTTGGACACTGGACACTTATAGATTGTGTGAGGCCCACTGATATCTGAGCGCTATGTGACACGCTCGATGGCACAGCTGCCTGTGACCAAAGTGACGAGAGGATAATGGAGATTTTGAATCTCTGCGTACACTTTTGGACACTGGACACTTGTGGATTGTGTGAGGCCCACTGATATCTGAGCGCTATGTGACACGCTCGATGGCACAGCTGCCTGTGACCAAAGTGACGAGAGGATAATGGAGATTTTGATTCTCTGCGTACACTTTTGGACACTGGACACTTGTAGATTGTGTGAGGCCCACTGATATCTGAGCGCTATGTGAGACGCTCGATGGCACAGCTGCCTGTGACCAAAGTGACGAGAGGATAATGGAGATTTTGAATCTCTGCGTACACTTTTGGACACTGGACACTTGTAGATTGTGTGAGGCCCACTGATATCTGAGCGCTATGTGACACGCTCGATGGCACAGCTGCCTGTGACCAAAGTGACGAGAGGATAATGGAGATTTTGAATCTCTGCGTACACTTTTGGACACTGGACACTTGTAGATTGTGTGAGGCCCACTGATATCTGAGCGCTATGTGACACGCTCGATGGCACAGCTGTGACAAAAGTGACTAGAGGTTAAGGGAGATTGGATTGCTTTTAAAAAAGCAGTTTGCGGAGCAGTGGGTAAACAGCAATGCCAGCGTGTCAGGAAGCCTTAGAAGGCAGCCCAACAACCAACACCACTGATACACCACAATATAGCCTCCCCTTGCACTGCACACACAGTGACTTGTGTGTTGTGCAGGCCAAATCGCTAGCAGCAGAAGCAGTTCTTTTGTCTTCTTCCCTGCCTAACGCTCTCCCTACAGAATCAGCAGCAACCTCTCCCTATACTAAGATCGGCAGAAGTAAGATGGCGGTCGGCGTGCACGCCCTTTTATACCCCCTGTGACGCCCACCAAAGCAAGCCAATCACTTGCATGCCCTTCTGAAAGATGGTGGTGACCCGTGCCTATGTCATCACGTTGCCCACAGTGTCCGTGGATCCTGATTGGCTGAAAAAGAGCGCAAAACAAACTTTTGAAACGCGACTTTGGCGCGTAAGTCGCCGACCTCGTGGCCGACCTCATCCTAGGGTCGGGTTTCGTTTCATGAAACCCGACTTTGCCAAAAGTCGGCGACTTTTGAATTTTTTCGACCCGTTTCGCTCAACTCTAATCCTGACAGAAAAAAGGACCCGTCTGTCAACCCAAAATGTGGATGATCTAACCTTCATTAAAATGAACCACGCATGGGTTTCCAAGGATTTTGTCCCACCTTCCTCTGATGCCACATAGGGTGACAGAAAAATGGCTTGCTTTGGTCCACCTCTTCCTGGGACTTGACCTATTTCACCTTTTTTATCAGCTGAATGTCCAACATCAACATATGCCACTTTCTAAAACTCCCTAACTGTGCTGCCTCCCCCCCCATGGCCGGGGTCACCACCTAGCACACGACACCGTGCGAGTGCCGTTGCCCTGGACAGGTGGGTAGGCCGACTCTTGGGCGCGGGCACTGGTACAGGGTCCTTCATAGTGCAATCAAGTGTCTCTGACGGTGGTGGTGCACACCCGCCGTCAGACACACCGCCGTACTATGAGGGGCCCAGTGCCAGTACCGACGCCCACGAGTGGGGCCCCCTTGCTTGGGCAGGGCCCCAGCATTTGCAATCTTTACCTCTCCCTGCTCCTCCGCTGTGTAGTCTGGGCCGTCAAATCCATACTGTGCCTGACACCGTCTGAGCCTGCCTCCTGATGTATAGACATATATTTTGAATGTGTACGCTATCCATACATGTTATCCGGGGAAACGGTACCCTTTCTAACCTTTGTGCAATCACGTGCAATCCATACTGGGCCTAACACCGTCTGAGCCTGCCTCCTGAGACATATATTTTGAATGTGTACGCTATCCATACATGTTATCCGGGGATGCGGTACCCTTTCTAACCTTTGTGCAATCGCGTGCAATCCATACTGGGCCTAACACCGTCTGAGCCTGCCTCCTGAGACATATATTTTGAATGTGTACGCTATCCATACATGTTATCCGGGGAAACGGTACCCTTTCTAACCTTTGTGCCATCACGTGCAATCCATACTGGGCCTAACACCGTCTGAGCCTGCCTCCTGAGACATATATTTTGAATGTGAACGCTATCCATACATGTTATCCGGGGAAACAGTACCCTTTCTAACCTTTGTGCAATCACGTGCAATCCATACTGGGCCTAACACCGTCTGAGCCTGCCTCCTGAGACATATATTTTGAATGTGTACGCTATCCATACATGTTATCCGGGGATACGGTACCCTTTCTAACCTTTGTGCAATCACGTGCAATCCATACTGGGCCTAACACCGTCTGAGCCTGCCTCCTGAGACATATATTTTGAATGTGTACGCTATCCATACATGTTATCCGGGGAAACGGTACCCTTTCTAACCTTTGTGCAATCACGTGCAATCCATGCTGGGCCTAACACCGTCTGAGCCTGCCTCCTGAGACATATATTTTGAATGTGTACGCTATCCATACATGTTATCCGGGGATACGGTACCCTTTCTAACCTTTGTGCAATCACGTGCAATCCATACTGGGCCTAACACCGTCTGAGCCTGCCTCCTGAGACATATATTTTGAATGTGTACGCTATCCATACATGTTATCCGGGGATACGGTACCCTTTCTAACCTTTGTGCAATCACGTGCAATCCATACTGGGCCTAACACCGTCTGAGCCTGCCTCCTGAGACATATATTTTGAATGTGTACGCTATCCATACATGTTATCCGGGGATACGGTACCCTTTCTAACCTTTGTGCAGTCACGTGCAATCCATATTGGGCCTAACACCGTCTGTGCCTGCCTCCTGAGACATATATTTTGAATGTGTACGCTATCCATACATGTTATCTGGGGATACGGTACCCTTTCTAACCTTTGTGCAATCACGTGCAATCCATGCTGGGCCTAACACCGTCTGAGCCTGCCTCCTGAGACATATATTTTGAATGTGTACGCTATCCATACATGTTATCCGGGGATACGGTACCCTTTCTAACCTTTGTGCAATCACATGCAATCCATACTGGGCCTAACACCGTCTGAGCCTGCCTCCTGAGACATATATTTTGAATGTGTACGCTATCCATACATGTTATCCGGGGAAACGGTACCCTTTCTATCCTTTGTGCAATCACGTGCAATCCATACTGGGCCTAACACCGTCTGAGCCTGCCTCCTGAGACATATATTTTGAATGTGTATGCTATCCATACATGTTATCCGGGGATACGGTACCCTTTCTAACCTTTGTGCAATCACGTGCAATCCATGCTGGGCCTAACACCGTCTGAGCCTGCCTCCTGAGACATATATTTTGAATGTGTACGCTATCCATACATGTTATCCGGGGATACGGTACCCTTTCTAACCTTTGTGCAATCACATGCAATCCATACTGGGCCTAACACCGTCTGAGCCTGCCTCCTGAGACATATATTTTGAATGTGTACGCTATCCATACATGTTATCCGGGGAAACGGTACCCTTTCTATCCTTTGTGCAATCACGTGCAATCCATACTGGGCCTAACACCGTCTGAGCCTGCCTCCTGAGACATATATTTTGAATGTGTATGCTATCCATACATGTTATCCGGGGATACGGTACCCTTTCTAACTTTTGTGCAATCACGTGCAATCCATACTGGGCCTAACACCGTCTGAGCCTGCCTCCTGAGACATATATTTTGAATGTGTACGCTATCCATACATGTTATCCGGGGAAACGGTACCCTTTCTAACCTTTGTGCAATAACGTGCAAGCCATACTGGGCCTAACACCGTCTGAGCCTGCCTCCTGAGACATATATTTTGAATGTGTACGCTATCCATACATGTTATCCGGGGATACGGTACCCTTTCTAACCTTTGTGCAATCACGTGCAATCCATACTGGGCCTAACACCGTCTCAGCCTGCCTCCTGAGACATATATTTTGAATGTGTACGCTATCCATACATGTTATCCGGTGATACGGTACCCTTTCTCACCTTTGTGCAATCACGTGTAATCCATACTGGGCGTGAGAACGGCTGGCGAGCTGTTAAGCAAGCTACAGCACCTGTGGTTTGCACACGTAAGTTTTTCATTTTTTCAGGAATGACGGTTAGGCCTAATTCCGGAACTGCGGTTGACCTGCACTTACTGGGAAATCATTGTTCGCGGGTAATAATTGTAATCAGTGATCCCCATCACTAACGTTGTTCAGCGGGTTATCTGCACCTGTAAGCGACAAACGCTGGCCTTTTCAGTGTAGCGCACATGCAGCCACGGACATGTAAGGGCATGACACACCAGTTATTGGCCAATCTCATGTGCCAGAGCCTCACGTGTCCCTCTAGTAAGCCGGACTCAGACCGCGGGGCATGACGGAGTCTCGTTCGTTAACGGAATTAAGCTTGCAATGTGTGCATCTGTTCTGTAGCTGGCATGGTTGAGGTTTCCCAGGTGGAGTCGAATTTAACCGTAGGCTCCACTCCTGGTGGTGCCCTTCTGGACATTCCTTTAAGGTTCAGCTTTGCAACCATACTGCCCACGTAAAACAAACACTTTGCCTTCATGAACGCTGTTTGGAGGGTCATGACTCGTGGGAATAACGCCGCCCAATCAGTTAACCTGCTAGAGAGATCCTTCATTGCTCCCAAGCATGACATCACACTCCCTAGGAAGAAGGTAATGCCACTGTGGCGACCGTACTCCTGGGGGCGACACAAGTGCACTGATGCCCAGCCACTGCTCGATGAATCTGCTGGTACATTGACCCAGACCACTACATTCCCCTCGCACGCTACACGACCTGAATCTGACCCTGATGAAACTCAGGTTACCCTTCCCATATACAGTTCCATCTTACACGGTGACAAAGAGGAAGCTGCAGATGAAAGTGCAGGTTTGGCCCACCCGCCATCAGACACACCACCGTACTATCAGAGGCCCTGTGCCAGTGCCGTCGCCAACGAGTGGGCCCCCCCTGCTTGCCCAGGATCACAGCACTTGCAAAGTTGAAATACTGTGCAGTGAGATGGAAGATGGGGACGACGATGAATCTAGACAAATACAGGGATTCCCTAGCGAGGAGACTTATTTGATTGTTTTCAATGTTGGGACAGCAATTTTTGGGGAGCACTATACTCTGGAGAATGATAGATGGGGCCCACCATACACTGGAACATTCCAAAGGTGGACATCAGACACTGGAGCAGCATTTACAGGGCCCATTATACACTAGAGCATTAGAAATGGGGCCCATTATGTTTGGAGCATTATTTGGGCCCATAAGACAGTGGAGCTTCATCCATGGGGACCAACATATACTGTAGCATTATGTGGAGCTCATCATATACTGTTTCAAACATTATATGGGACCAATGATTCTGTATGGAGAAATAGATGGGCCTCGTCATGAGATGTAAAAAGTGAGGTATTTTTCATTGTAATATACCGCTATTTCTCTGCCGTATCGGAGCATGATGAGTTGTGGTATGTGTTAAAGGAGTGCTCTTTCGCCCAGGGCACATGAAAACCTGAAGCCAGCCCTCCCCCCCACAACTTTAGCCAAATAACCCCCATTTTTCAGTGCGTAACTTGTATTATGAAGTTAATTAAGGTTGACAAGCTTAAGTAAGAAGAATTGATGCTTTTGGCATTCAAATGGGCACTGTAGGTGTGTTTCCTGTCCTCCTCTCACTGCCGACTTTTATTCCCCATTGACTTACATTGGGTTTCGTGTTTCGGGACGACCCCGACTTTTCCCTATAATCGGACGATCTTGCTCGACCCGACTTTTGGAAAAGTCGGGTTTCACGAAACTAAACGTGACCCTAAAAAACCAAAAGTCGCTCAACTCTAGTGCTGACTTCTCCCGTCTGAGCTCTGTTCTTTGACCTGTCTACCCCTTATGCTATCACCCTTGTCTACTGTCTCTCTCTTTCCTGTGCTGTGTTCTCCCCTCATGTGCTGTGCCGTTTGAGCTGTCCCCCCTTGTGCTCTGTCTCTCTCAACCCTGTGTCTGACCGTGTACAGAACACACCACAGCCCCTGGGCAGGGGAGGAAGCAAAAGACAATACTGACATTACAGCAGGAGATGGCAGAGGATACATTTTGTGAGGTAAAATATTGTTTAAAAACATTCAGTGAAATATTTTACCTCACAAAATGAATCCTCTGTGATCCCCTGCTGTAATGTCAGTATTGTCTTTTGCTTCCTCCACTGTCCAGGAGATGTGGTACGCTCCGTACTCGGTCAGACACAGATAATTTTTAAAATGAACTTTCATTCATGGGAAAACCCCTTTAAAGTGACCAGCTTCCTCTGCCTGTAGACACATCACGCATCTGCTGCCGGGATCAGCCGATTGATTCACTGTGCCTGCACGGAATTCACCCAGGCGCACTGCGACGGTGTTCTGCTGGTGGTACCATGCAAGAGACTGCGTGAGTGTGTAAGTATGAGTGTGTGAGTGTGTGTGAGTGAGTGTGTGAGAGTGTGTGAGAGTGTGAGTGTGTGTGTGTGGTGCATACGGCATATAGAGTGTGTGTGGTGCGACAGTGTACTGCTGGTGGTACCACGCAATAGTTTGGTACCAACAGCAGTTTCCATATTGAGACACCCATCACTTGGATGTCCCAATATGGCGGTCGGTGAACTTCCTCCAAAGGAATTCTGGGATACGGTGACATCTGGACAGAACAGGAAATGAAAACATTACAAACCCATTATATAAATAGATAAATAGAGTTGATTTTCTCTGAAATCTTGTTTTAAATACAATGCAGCAGGTGGAAAGAGTAATCCCAAACAGAGAAGTAAACATGTACATCCAAAGATGGATACATTAAACTAATAATGAGGAAGAAGGGAAGAGCAAGGGCTAACAGCAACAACTACAGTGGAGGAAAAGGGACAAACTTCAAAAGGCAGGGCTTCTGCCTAGCAACAACAAAATACAATGTATAACATAGGAAACACACAAGCTGTTCCCATTCATGGGACACAACACTCTCCGTCTGAAATCTTCAGATTTCACAATGTCTCTGGATGACGAAGCGAGTCGTTGCTGTCCAAAGCCAACATGGAACCTGAAAAGAGGAGAGAGAAGAAAACAATATGCAACAATTCAAGTCTATACTTGAGCGATGACTCATGGTCCTTGAATAAGAAATAAAAAACTGAATATGAGTTTGATAGAAAAAACATATCTGCGGGTTGGAGGAGCCACAACAAGTCAACTCTTACACCAACCTAACAATCCAACGGTAATGTTTAATCCATGGGGAACTGTTTAAGTGCGGTTGCACGCAGAGCATTTTATGTCCTAATAAGGCTGGGGTATGAGGAAGTATGCTCCCTGCTGTGATGGAGTCCAACAACAATGTTCAGTTCAAGTGATATCCTCCTTCTGTAAAAGTAGCACAAGTTCAGTGACTGGGTGAAAGAAGATTCAAGTTGAACCCCCTTTTGTCACCTTGACTTCTACCTTCCGAGTCTTTCCGTCGTCACTGGGCACACCCTTGGTGATAAGACTCATTGGCCAGAGGTTACGATGTGCCTCTTTGTCTTTTAAAAGGATGAGATCTCCTTCTTGTAGGTTAGGAGTTGGCTCCTGCCATCTGTGATGGTTTTGAAGCAGATATTCAGTCTTCCACCGGTGCCAGAGAACACTAGACAGATGTTGTATCTAGAGTTGAGCGAAACGGGTCTAAAAAATTCAAAAGTCGCCGACTTTTGGCAAAGTCGGGTTTCATGAAACGAAACCCGACCCTAGGATGAGGTCGGCCACGAGGTCGGCGACTTACGCGCCAAAGTCGCGTTTCAAAAGTTTGTTTTGCGCTCTTTTTCAGCCAATCAGGATCCACGGACACTGTGGGCAACGTGATGACATAGGCACGGGTCACCACCATCTTTCAGAAGGGCATGCAAGTGATTGGCTTGCTTTGGTGGGCGTCACAGGGGGTATAAAAGGGCGTGCACGCCGACCGCCATCTTACTTCTGCCGATCTTAGTATAGGGAGAGGTTGCTGCTGATTCTGTAGGGAGAGCGTTAGGCAGGGAAGAAGACAAAAGAACTGCTTCTGCTGCTAGCGATTTGGCCTGCACAACACACCAGTCACTGTGTGTGCAGTGCAAGGGGAGGCTATATTGTGGTGTATCAGTGGTGTTGGTTGTTGGGCTGCCTTCTAAGGCTTCCTGACACGCTGGCATTGCTGTTTACCCACTGCTCCGCAAACTGCTTTTTTAAAAGCAATCCAATCTCCCTTATCCTCTAGTCACTTTTGTCACAGCTGTGCCATCGAGCGTGTCACATAGCGCTCAGATATCAGTGGGCCTCACACAATCTACAAGTGTCCAGTGTCCAAAAGTGTACGCAGAGATTCAAAATCTCCATTATCCTCTCGTCACTTTGGTCACAGGCAGCTGTGCCATCGAGCGTGTCACATAGCGCTCAGATATCAGTGGGCCTCACACAATCTACAAGTGTCCAGTGTCCAAAAGTGTACGCAGAGATTCAAAATCTCCATTATCCTCTCGTCACTTTGGTCACAGGCAGCTGTGCCATCGAGCGTGTCACATAGCGCTCAGATATCAGTGGGCCTCACACAATCCACAAGTGTCCAGTGTCCAAAAGTGTACGCAGAGATTCAAAATCTCCATTATCCTCTCGTCACTTTGGTCACAGGCAGCTGTGCCATCGAGCGTGTCACATAGCGCTCAGATATCAGTGGGCCTCACACAATCTACAAGTGTCCAGTGTCCAAAAGTGTACGCAGAGATTCAAAATCTCCATTATCCTCTCGTCACTTTGGTCACAGGCAGCTGTGCCATCGAGCGTGTCACATAGCGCTCAGATATCAGTAGGCCTCACACAATCTACAAGTGTCCAGTGTCCAAAAGTGTACGCAGAGATTCAAAATCTCCATTATCCTCTTGTCACTTTGGTCACAGGCAGCTGTGCAATCGAGCGTGTCACATAGCGCTCAGATATCAGTAGGCCTCACACAATCTACAAGTGTCCAGTGTCCAAAAGTGTACGCAGAGAATCAAAATCTCCATTATCCTCTCGTCACTTTGGTCACAGGCAGCTGTGCCATCGAGCGTGTCACATAGCGCTCAGATATCAGTGGGCCTCACACAATCTACAAGTGTCCAGTGTCCAAAAGTGTACGCAGAGATTCAAAATCTCCATTATCCTCTCGTCACTTTGGTCACAGGCAGCTGTGCCATCGAGCGTGTCACATAGCGCTCAGATATCAGTGGGCCTCACACAATCTACAAGTGTCCAGTGTCCAAAAGTGTACGCAGAGATTCAAAATCTCCATTATCCTCTCGTCACTTTGGTCACAGGCAGCTGTGCCATCGAGCGTGTCACATAGCGCTCAGATATCAGTGGGCCTCACACAATCTACAAGTGTCCAGTGTCCAAAAGTGTACGCAGAGATTCAAAATCTTCATTATCCTCTCGTCACTTTGGTCACAGGCAGCTGTGCCATCGAGCGTGTCACATAGCGCTCAGATATCAGTAGGCCTCACACAATCTACAAGTGTCCAGTGTCCAAAAGTGTACGCAGAGAATCAAAATCTCCATTATCCTCTCGTCACTTTGGTCACAGGCAGCTGTGCCATCGAGCGTGTCACATAGCGCTCAGATATCAGTGGGCCTCACACAATCTACAAGTGTCCAGTGTCCAAAAGTGTACGCAGAGATTCAAAATCTCCATTATCCTCTCGTCACTTTGGTCACAGGCAGCTGTGCCATCGAGCGTGTCACATAGCGCTCAGATATCAGTGGGCCTCACACAATCTACAAGTGTCCAGTGTCCAAAAGTGTACGCAGAGATTCAAAATCTCCATTATCCTCTCGTCACTTTGGTCACAGGCAGCTGTGCCATCGAGCGTGTCACATAGCGCTCAGATATCAGTAGGCCTCACACAATCTACAAGTGTCCAGTGTCCAAAAGTGTACGCAGAGAATCAAAATCTCCATTATCCTCTCGTCACTTTGGTCACAGGCAGCTGTGCCATCGAGCGTGTCACATAGCGCTCAGATATCAGTGGGCCTCACACAATCTACAAGTGTCCAGTGTCCAAAAGTGTACGCAGAGATTCAAAATCTCCATTATCCTCTCGTCACTTTGGTCACAGGCAGCTGTGCCATCGAGCGTGTCACATAGCGCTCAGATATCAGTAGGCCTCACACAATCTACAAGTGTCCAGTGTCCAAAAGTGTACGCAGAGAATCAAAATCTCCATTATCCTCTCGTCACTTTGGTCACAGGCAGCTGTGCCATCGAGCGTGTCACATAGCGCTCAGATATCAGTGGGCCTCACACAATCTACAAGTGTCCAGTGTCCAAAAGTGTACGCAGAGATTCAAAATCTCCATTATCCTCTCGTCACTTTGGTCACAGGCAGCTGTGCCATCGAGCGTGTCACATAGCGCTCAGATATCAGTGGGCCTCACACAATCTACAAGTGTCCAGTGTCCAAAAGTGTACGCAGAGATTCAAAATCTCCATTATCCTCTCGTCACTTTGGTCACAGGCAGCTGTGCCATCGAGCGTGTCACATAGCGCTCAGATATCAGTGGGCCTAACACAATCTACAAGTGTCCAGTGTCCAAAAGTGTACGCAGAGATTCAAAATCTTCATTATCCTCTCGTCACTTTGGTCACAGGCAGCTGTGCCATCGAGCGTGTCACATAGCGCTCAGATATCAGTGGGCCTCACACAATCTACAAGTGTCCAGTGTCCAAAAGTGTACGCAGAGATTCAAAATCTCCATTATCCTCTCGTCACTTTGGTCACAGGCAGCTGTGCCATCGAGCGTGTCACATAGCGCTCAGATATCAGTGGGCCTCACACAATCTACAAGTGTCCAGTGTCCAAAAGTGTACGCAGAGATTCAAAATCTCCATTATCCTCTCGTCACTTTGGTCACAGGCAGCTGTGCCATCGAGCGTGTCACATAGCGCTCAGATATCAGTGGGCCTCACACAATCTACAAGTGTCCAGTGTCCAAAAGTGTACGCAGAGATTCAAAATCTCCATTATCCTCTCGTCACTTTGGTCACAGGCAGCTGTGCCATCGAGCGTGTCACATAGCGCTCAGATATCAGTAGGCCTCACACAATCTACAAGTGTCCAGTGTCCAAAAGTGTACGCAGAGAATCAAAATCTCCATTATCCTCTCGTCACTTTGGTCACAGGCAGCTGTGCCATCGAGCGTGTCACATAGCGCTCAGATATCAGTGGGCCTTACACAATCCACAAGTGTCCAGTGTCCAAAAGTGTACGCAGAGATTCAAAATCTCCATTATCCTCTCGTCACTTTGGTCACAGGCAGCTGTGCCATCGAGCGTGTCACATAGCGCTCAGATATCAGTAGGCCTCACACAATCTACAAGTGTCCAGTGTCCAAAAGTGTACGCAGAGAATCAAAATCTCCATTATCCTCTCGTCACTTTGGTCACAGGCAGCTGTGCCATCGAGCGTGTCACATAGCGCTCAGATATCAGTGGGCCTCACACAATCTACAAGTGTCCAGTGTCCAAAAGTGTACGCAGAGATTCAAAATCTCCATTATCCTCTCGTCACTTTGGTCACAGGCAGCTGTGCCATCGAGCGTGTCACATAGCGCTCAGATATCAGTGGGCCTCACACAATCTACAAGTGTCCAGTGTCCAAAAGTGTACGCAGAGATTCAAAATCTCCATTATCCTCTCGTCACTTTGGTCACAGGCAGCTGTGCCATCGAGCGTGTCACATAGCGCTCAGATATCAGTAGGCCTCACACAATCTACAAGTGTCCAGTGTCCAAAAGTGTACGCAGAGAATCAAAATCTCCATTATCCTCTCGTCACTTTGGTCACAGGCAGCTGTGCCATCGAGCGTGTCACATAGCGCTCAGATATCAGTGGGCCTTACACAATCCACAAGTGTCCAGTGTCCAAAAGTGTACGCAGAGATTCAAAATCTCCATTATCCTCTCGTCACTTTGGTCACAGGCAGCTGTGCCATCGAGCGTGTCACATAGCGCTCAGATATCAGTAGGCCTCACACAATCTACAAGTGTCCAGTGTCCAAAAGTGTACGCAGAGAATCAAAATCTCCATTATCCTCTCGTCACTTTGGTCACAGGCAGCTGTGCCATCGAGCGTGTCACATAGCGCTCAGATATCAGTGGGCCTCACACAATCTACAAGTGTCCAGTGTCCAAAAGTGTACGCAGAGATTCAAAATCTCCATTATCCTCTCGTCACTTTGGTCACAGGCAGCTGTGCCATCGAGCGTGTCACATAGCGCTCAGATATCAGTGGGCCTCACACAATCTACAAGTGTCCAGTGTCCAAAAGTGTACGCAGAGATTCAAAATCTCCATTATCCTCTCGTCACTTTGGTCACAGGCAGCTGTGCCATCGAGCGTGTCACATAGCGCTCAGATATCAGTGGGCCTCACACAATCTACAAGTGTCCAGTGTCCAAAAGTGTACGCAGAGATTCAAAATCTCCATTATCCTCTCGTCACTTTGGTCACAGGCAGCTGTGCCATCGAGCGTGTCACATAGCGCTCAGATATCAGTAGGCCTCACACAATCTACAAGTGTCCAGTGTGCAAAAGTGTACGCAGAGAATCAAAATCTCCATTATCCTCTCGTCACTTTGGTCACAGGCAGCTGTGCCATCGAGCGTGTCACATAGCGCTCAGATATCAGTGGGCCTTACACAATCCACAAGTGTCCAGTGTCCAAAAGTGTACGCAGAGATTCATAATCTCCATTATCCTCTCGTCACTTTGGTCACAGGCAGCTGTGCCATCGAGCGTGTCACATAGCGCTCAGATATCAGTAGGCCTCACACAATCTACAAGTGTCCAGTGTCCAAAAGTGTACGCAGAGAATCAAAATCTCCATTATCCTCTCGTCACTTTGGTCACAGGCAGCTGTGCCATCGAGCGTGTCACATAGCGCTCAGATATCAGTGGGCCTCACACAATCTACAAGTGTCCAGTGTCCAAAAGTGTACGCAGAGATTCAAAATCTCCATTATCCTCTCGTCACTTTGGTCACAGGCAGCTGTGCCATCGAGCGTGTCACATAGCGCTCAGATATCAGTGGGCCTCACACAATCTACAAGTGTCCAGTGTCCAAAAGTGTACGCAGAGATTCAAAATCTCCATTATCCTCTCGTCACTTTGGTCACAGGCAGCTGTGCCATCGAGCGTGTCACATAGCGCTCAGATATCAGTGGGCCTCACACAATCTACAAGTGTCCAGTGTCCAAAAGTGTACGCAGAGATTCAAAATCTTCATTATCCTCTCGTCACTTTGGTCACAGGCAGCTGTGCCATCGAGCGTGTCACATAGCGCTCAGATATCAGTAGGCCTCACACAATCTACAAGTGTCCAGTGTCCAAAAGTGTACGCAGAGATTCAAAATCTCCATTATCCTCTCGTCACTTTGGTCACAGGCAGCTGTGCCATCGAGCGTGTCACATAGCGCTCAGATATCAGTGGGCCTCACACAATCTACAAGTGTCCAGTGTCCAAAAGTGTACGCAGAGATTCAAAATCTCCATTATCCTCTCGTCACTTTGGTCACAGGCAGCTGTGCCATCGAGCGTGTCACATAGCGCTCAGATATCAGTGGGCCTCACACAATCTACAAGTGTCCAGTGTCCAAAAGTGTACGCAGAGATTCAAAATCTCCATTATCCTCTCGTCACTTTGGTCACAGGCAGCTGTGCCATCGAGCGTGTCACATAGCGCTCAGATATCAGTAGGCCTCACACAATCTACAAGTGTCCAGTGTCCAAAAGTGTACGCAGAGAATCAAAATCTCCATTATCCTCTCGTCACTTTGGTCACAGGCAGCTGTGCCATAGAGCGTGTCACATAGCGCTCAGATATCAGTGGGCCTTACACAATCCACAAGTGTCCAGTGTCCAAAAGTGTACGCAGAGATTCAAAATCTCCATTATCCTCTCGTCACTTTGGTCACAGGCAGCTGTGCCATCGAGCGTGTCACATAGCGCTCAGATATCAGTAGGCCTCACACAATCTACAAGTGTCCAGTGTCCAAAAGTGTACGCAGAGAATCAAAATCTCCATTATCCTCTCGTCACTTTGGTCACAGGCAGCTGTGCCATCGAGCGTGTCACATAGCGCTCAGATATCAGTGGGCCTCACACAATCTACAAGTGTCCAGTGTCCAAAAGTGTACGCAGAGATTCAAAATCTCCATTATCCTCTCGTCACTTTGGTCACAGGCAGCTGTGCCATCGAGCGTGTCACATAGCGCTCAGATATCAGTGGGCCTCACACAATCCAAAAGTGTCCACTGTCCACAAGTGTGTGCAGAAATTCTAAATCTCCCCTGTCCTATAGACACCTTTTACCTTGTTTTACATTACTATATAGTTTGTTGGATTTTGTCTACATTTCTACCAAAAATGAGGAAGGCTGGTGGAAGAGGCCGTGGAATTGGGCGGGGGTTGGCAGCTGGTAATGATGGTGTTGGTGGTGGATCTGATGGTAGTGGCAAGAGCAAAATAGGACCGAATGCAGGAGGTGCTGACCCTGCGTCATCGTCTGGCTACATAAGGCCTCGAACGCTTAGTTTTCTAGGAGTTGGCAAACCGCTTTTAAAGGCAGAGCATCAGGAAAAAGTTTTGTCTTACATTGCTGACTCAGCCTCCAGCTCTATCGCCTCCTCTTCTTCCGTTGTAAAAAGTAAAAGCACTGAGTCGTCATTGGAGGCTCATGTTCATGAACCACACCTTTCCTTGTGTCCTTCACCCCAACCAAGATTGAAGGATGACGCAGGCCATCCTACTGATTACTCCATGGAGCTGTTTTCACATACCATGCCTGGATTATCAAGTCAAATGGTGAATTACCCAGGCCAAGATGAATCTGACATGGAGTGCACTGATGCACAGCCGCTGATGGATGATTCTGCTGGTACATTCACTCAGAGCACTATATTGTCCTCGCAGTGTACAGAGCCAGATTTTGACCCTGATGAGACTCAGGTGCCCTTTCCCGCACACTATACCACCATACACGGTGACACAGAGAAAGGTGCACATGACATAGAAGAGGAGGTGATGGATGACCCAGTTGTTGACCCAGATTGGCATCCATTGGGGGAAGAGGGTGCTGCTTCCAATAGCTCAGATGAGGAGCATCCACAGCAGACATCGACATCGCAACAACTGTTATCTGGCAGGCCCGGAGCACTCCAAAGACAGGTTCCAAACATCAAAAGAGTTGCTGGACAGCTTGTCCAGAGGGTCAAAAGATCACAGCGTGCTAGGCCGCAAAATGTCTGCCAAAGTAGGAAGAGTGCAGTGTGGCACTTTTTTGAACAAAATCCTCATGATCAGGCCAAGGTTATCTGTAAGAAGTGCGCAAAGACCTTTAGCCGAGGGAAAAATCTGAAAAATTTGAATACCAGTTGCATGCTTAGACATTTAACCAGCATGCATTTGCAAGCGTGGACACAACACCAAACCTCAAGTGCCACATGTGCAACTGATCACAACGAAGGTAGTCAGCAACGCTACATTGTTTCCCCCACTGTAAGCCCACCGGTTAGCACAGCAGCAAATGTTGAGGTGTCGTTGCAAGGCCACAGCAGTCAGGGAATCCCACTTATATCAACGAAAGACTGATTCTAGGCCATCAGAAAGAACACCAACTCCATCACCATCATCAACCCTCTCTCAGTCCGCCCTGTCCACCGCTACTTCCACCATATGCAGCTCTCAAGTCCAGCTCACCCTCCCAGACACTATGAGTAGGTCAAGAAAGTACTCAGTCTCTCATCCACGTACACTGGGTTTGAACGCCCACATTGCCAAACTAATCTCGTTTGAGATGATGCCCTTTCGGTTGGTGGAAAGCACAGCTTTCCGCGAACTCATGGCCTATGCAGTACCACGCTATGACCTACCCAGTCGCCACTTCTTCTCTCGCAAAGCCATCCCAGCCCTCCACCATCATGTGAAAGACCGCATTGTCCATGCACTCAAGCAGTCAGTGAGCGGAAAGGTGCACCTCACAACTGATGCATGGTCCAGTCGGCATGGCCAGGGCCGTTACGTGTCCATCACTGAGCACTGGGTTAATGTGGTGGATGCAGGGTCCACAGGGGACAGCGGTGGTGGGACAGTGCTGCCTAGCCCACGGTATAGGAAACAGTTGGCTGTAGGCGTTCGACCCTCCTCCTCCTCCTCCAGAAGCGAAAGCTCATCCACAGAGCGCAGTCGTACGAGCACTCCATCTGTAGCTGCCACTGTTGCACACGAGGTGTCCCCCTATCGAGCAGCTAGTGGAAAGCGTCAGCAGGCTGTGTTGCAGATGATGTGTTTGGGCGACAGACACACCGCCGAGGTGCTGGCCGAGTACTTGAAGCGACAAACTGAGTCATGGCTGGGCAGTGTACATCTTGAGGCAGGCAAGGTAGTTAGTGATAACGGCCGTAATTTTGTGGCATTCATAGCCCTTTCAAAACTCAGCCACATACCTTGCTTGGCTCACACATTGAACCTGGTGGTGCAGTGCTTCCTCAAAAATTATCCGGAGTTAACAGCCCTGCTCCAGAAGGTGCGAAGACTGTGCGCGCACATCCGCCGGTCGCCTGTACACTCCGTTCGTATGCAGAAGCTGCAGCGATTGCTCCACCTTCCTAACCACCGCCTCATTATCGACATTGCAACAAGGTGGAACTCCACCCTACACATGGTGGAGCGGCTGTGCGAGCAGAGGCAGGCCATAATGCATTTGTGGGAGGATACACGGCCAGGCACTTTGAGAGCAGACATGGAGTTGACAGGCATGCAGTGGTCGAAGCTGAAAGACCTTTGTAAAGTCCTTCAGTGTTTTGAGGAATGCACACGGCTGGTAAGCGCAGACGACGCCATCCTAAGCATGAGCATCCCACTGATGCGTCTGCTCATGCAAACTTTGACGCACCTTAAGGAGCAGGCGTCTTCAGCCAATGTTGATGAGGAGGAAGAGGAGGAGGGAATCCTTGATGACATTCAGCCATTGTCTGCTCAGTGACCTCTCCTGGACGAAGAAGAGGAGGAGGAGGAGGAGGAGGATGATGGGGATGATTACTTAGGGGAGGAGGATGCATCTCGTGGGGCAAGTGAAAATGTTGGCGTGGCAAGGTCTGGTACAGGGTTTGTGCGTGACTGGAGGGATGTGGATTTGCCAGAAAGTGCTCCTCCACCCAGCACTCGCAGTGCATCATTGACACCGGGAACATTGGCCCACATGTCAGATTATGCCTTGCGGATCCTAAAAAGGGACCCCCGCATTGCCAAAATGATGAACGATGACGACTACTGGTTGGCCAGCATCCTGGATCCACGCTATAAAGGCAAATTACAAAACATCATGCCACAGGAGAACCTTGACCTAATATTGGCTAATAAACAAGCAACTCTGGTAAATCGGTTGCTTGAGGCATTTCCAGCACACAGCAGCGGTGATGGTTCTCACACGAGCCGTACGGGCCGGGGGCAGCTTGGCAGAGGTGTTCGTGGTGCACACAGCAGAAGTGGCGTTGGAGACAGGGGTTTCATGACAATGTTGTGGACTGATTTTTCAAATACCGCTCACACAACTGGTAATACTGCATCGATGGAAAGTGACAGGAGACAGAAGTTGTCAACTATGGTTACAAACTACTTTTCCTCCCATATCGATGTTCTCCCACACAGGTCATTCCCCTTTGACTATTGGGCCGCTAAACTGGACACCTGGCCTGAATTGGCCCAATATGCCTTACAGGAGCTCGCTTGCCCAGCTGCAAGTGTGCTATCGGAAAGAGTCTTCAGTGCAGCTGGATCAATCCTGACAGAAAAAAGGACCCGTCTGTCAACCCAAAATGTGGATGATCTAACCTTCATTAAAATGAACCATGCATGGGTTTCCAAGGATTTTGTCCCACCTTCCCCTGATGACACATAGGGTGACAGAAAAATGGCTTGCTTTGGTCCACCTCTTCCTGGTACTTCACCTATTTCGCCTTTTGCATCAGCTGAATGTCCAACATCAACATATGCCACTTTCTAAAACTCCCTAACTGTGCTGCCTCCCCCCCCATGGCCGGGGTCACCACCTACCGCATGACACCGTGCGAGTGCCGTTGCCCTGGACAGGTGGGTAGGCCGACTCTTGGGCGCGGGCACTGGCACAGGGTCCCTCATAGTGCAATCAAGTGTCTCTGACGGCGGTGGTGCACACCCGCCGTCAGACACACCGCTGTACTATGAGGGGCCCAGTGCCAGTACCGACGCCCATGAGTGGGCCCCCCTTGCTTGGGCAGGGCCCCAGCATTTGCAATCTTTACCTCTCCCTGCTCCTCCTCTGTGTAATCTGGGCCGTCAAATCCATACTGTGCCTGACACCGTCTGAGCCTGCCTCCTGAGACATATATTTTGAATGTGTACGCTATCCATACATGTTATCCGGGGATACGGTACCCTTTCTAACCTTTGTGCAATGACGTGCAATCCATACTGGGCCTAACACCGTCTGAGCCTGCCTCATGCTGTATAGACATATATTTTGAATGTGTACGCTATCCATACATGTTATCCGGGGATACGGTACCCTTTCTAACCTTTGTGCAATGACGTGCAATCCATACTGGGCCTAACACCGTCTGAGCCTGCCTCATGCTGTATAGACATATATTTTGAATGTGTACGCTATCCATACATGTTATCCGGGGATACGGTACCCTTTCTAACCTTTGTGCAATGACGTGCAATCCATACTGGGCCTAACACCGTCTGAGCCTGCCTCATGCTGTATAGACATATATTTTGAATGTGTACGCTATCCATACATGTTATCCGGGGATACGGTACCCTTTCTAACCTTTGTGCAATGACGTGCAATCCATACTGGGCCTAACACCGTCTGAGCCTGCCTCATGCTGTATAGACATATATTTTGAATGTGTACGCTATCCATACATGTTATCCGGGGATGCGGTACCCTTTCTAACCTTTGTGCAATCACGTGCAATCCATACTGGGCGTGAGAACGGCTGGCGAGCTGTTAAGCAAGCTACAGCACCTGTCCAGACAAGTACAGGGATTCCCTAGCGAGGAGACTTATTTGATTGTTTTCAATGTTGGGACAGCAATTTTTGGGGAGCACTATACTCTGGAGAATGATAGATGGGGCCCACCATACACTGGAACATTCCAAAGGTGGACATCAGACACTGGAGCAGCATTTACAGGGCCCATTATACACTAGAGCATTAGAAATGGGGCCCATTATGTTTGGAGCATTATTTGGGCCCATAAGACAGTGGAGCTTCATCCATGGTGACCAACATATACTGTAGCATTATGTGGAGCTCATCATATACTGTTTCAAACATTATATGGGACCAATGATTCTGTATGGAGAAATAGATGGGCCTCGTCATGAGATGTAAAAAGTGTGGTATTTTTCATTGTACTATACCGCTATTTCTCTGCCGTATCGGAGCATGTTGAGTTGTGGTATGTGTTAAAGGGGCGCTCTTTCGCCCAGGGCACATGAAAACCTGGAGCCAGCCCTCCCCCCCCACAGTTTGTAGCCAAATAACCCCCATTTTTCAGTGCATAACTTGTAATATGAAGTTAATTAAGGTTGACAAGCTTAAGAAAGAAGAATTGATGCTTTTGGCATTCAAATGGGCACTGTAGGTGTGTTTCCTGTCCTCCTCTCACTGCCGACTTTTATTCCCCATTGACTTACATTGGGTTTCGTGTTTCGGGACGACCCCGACTTTTCCCTATAATCGGACGATCTTGCTCGACCCGACTTTTGGAAAAGTCGGGTTTCACGAAACGAAACGCGACCCTAAAAAAACAAAAGTCGCTCAACTCTAGTTGTATCTGCTTCTATTGACATCTGAAAATGTCTTTGTTGTCACGCTGCAGCACTGCAGGTAGCTGCAGAGCAGTGCAAACTCCACTAGATGGCAGCAGAGTGGAGAATAAACAGAAGTCCTGCACTGAGCAGAACTACAGAACTGCAGCGATACCAGAGAGTAGCAAAGTACCAAGGGGAATTACAAACTCGGAGCCAGAGGAGCGCAAATAGGTCAGTGCCAGTCAGTAGAAGAGGTATCAGAAGGGAGACACAGAATCAGGTCAGAGCCAAAGCCAAGTAGAGTACCGGGGAATCCAAACACACAGGGACACACAGAGATGGAAAGGGCAGGGACGGAGTACACAGACACAAGCACAGTCAGCTAAATGCAGCAGGTCAAACCAGGGATTCTCCAGAGCCAGCTACACATGCTGTAGTCAGGAAATATAACTGACACTGCCTGCAGGATGCAGCGCAGATAAACAGTAGACCTGAACGATGCAGAGAAAAGTTAACCCCTGACATGACCAGACCAGGGAAAGTAGATACAGGAAAAATCTGGTCTGGATCATGCCATTTGTGATCAAATTCCCCGAGAGGGACTGGAACAGTTCCGATCTTCTGCATAAAGAGTGTAGCTGGAGTAAGAATCATTGGAGCATCGGGGTCAGATGATACCGGGACCAAAGGTCTGGCATTTATTATAGCTGACACTTCTGCGACGAAAGTGACCAGCACTTCATTAGTGAGAGGAAGCTTGTGGTCCAGCAACATGGAATCAAGAAATCTTCATGCAGTTCCAATCATGTGTTCCCAGGATCCACCCATGTGTGAAAAGTGTGGAGGATTGACCACCCAGGTGCAGCTGTTATTGGTCAAGAAGTTGTCTAACTGCAATTCCTTGCAAGCCCCTACAAATTTAGCTCCACAGTCGGACCAGAGTTATTTAGCAGGCCCACGGATGGAAAAGAATCTTCTTAGGGCATTGATGAAGCAAGAAGAGTGCATGACTTCAATAACCTCAATGTGAACTGCATGGATACTGAGACAGGTAAA
Organism: Dendrobates tinctorius; assembly: GCF_039654945.1. NCBI lineage: Eukaryota > Metazoa > Chordata > Amphibia > Anura > Dendrobatidae > Dendrobates > Dendrobates tinctorius. Next base: position 27,499,569 of record NW_027361696.1, on the reverse strand, counting down.
TAGAACAGCCCATCGCTTACTGTTGCACCTCCCCCACGAATTCTTCTTGTAACGACCGACCAAGGACCAAAGACGACTACCCCGACATAAGAGAATGGCTGATCTATGCTTAGATGACCTGTTGGAAGATTCACCATCTGCTGGTACTAACGTCTTCCTCTTAACCTTTGGCACATAACGCATCTATGGAGCATGGAGGAGACACATCTCTTTATTCAAATGAACTATAAACCAGCGGACCTGAGGCCACCTTCGGTAAGCTGTGTGCCTTGATGCTGTATTTGCTCATGATAGTGCCGGACTAGCAAAGTAGCCACGTAGTGCCAACTCAGGATGTTAATAGGGTTATGTTCCTTATGGTGTAGTTCAGATTTTCCTATGCGGCCGCCTACTCTTGGCAACTTGCTGTGATCGAGCACTGGGTTCAGGTCAAGGAGCGTATTGTTTTTGGAGAGGTTGACACCTTTCGGAAAACTGTCGATCTCATGGTGATATACTTGAGTGATGTGAGTAAGACGAGACACGGCTCATACAGTGGATGACCAACTTGAGAAACATTCAAAACTATGAGGTTTCAACTTCAAACTTGATGTCATTGAAGTATAAAACATGTGGAAATAGTTGGTCTAATTTCTTTGTCAGATTCTGGATCCACCAGCTCATATGCGTTACTGAAATAGTTATCACAGGTATTCTCGTATAAGATACTTGGAGGTGTCAGCCACATGTTGTCACCGAGCTTGGATGTAGCTGTGAGTCTTGTTCCTTGGTCTGCTGGGTTTAATTCAGAGGGGTTGTGATGCCACTGCCAAAACGTCTGATGCGCTCTACTCTATTACTCACATAGATGTAGAATTGTTTTGCTTTGGTTATAAATATCCGAGAACCACTCTACTATCTGTGCAGAATGTAAAGGAATTGATTACGATGTTCATTTAATCTATCAAGACCAGCGATTTCTACCGCCAATACTGTTCAAGCCTTGGTACTGAGTGTGCAGGTTTAGGGTTTAATTTGGCCTTACCTAGAATGAAACCACAGTGCACTTCATTGTGCGGTCCCGTGGTCTTCAGATAAGCTACTGCAGCTTTGGCCTCTGTAGATGCGTTGGAGAAAATGTGGACTTCTCTTCTGGCGGCAACTGAAGAAGATTTTACAGAATAACAACGTGGGACTTGGAGTTTTTCTAGGACCTTCAGTGACTTCTTCCAAGCCCTCCATCTTTGTTGTTTAGGGGAAGGCAGTGCAGTATCCCAATCGGTATATGAGCTATCTTACCAGAATCTTGCCTTGAATAGTGATGAGTGCGACAAACCCAAAAGGATTGTAGATACTGTTTATGACAGATAGGACTACCTGTTTGGTGAATGGTTGGTCACAGACGTGCAAAGTAAATGCGTCCTTTTTAATATCCCTTTGTAGACTGAGGCTGCGTTGTGTGGGAGGGACGTTGGAACCTAAATCGAGGTCTCTTAAGCTTGTGGCATAGTCTTTGGATGGAAACGCTTCCATTACCTCTTGACTGTTAGAGATAATCTTGTAGAGCTTGAGATTTGATGAAGAGAGCATTTTCTGAGTCCTGGAGAGCAGATCGATAGCCTCTTCACTCGAGGATAAAGACTTGAGCCCATTGTCCACCTAGAAATTCTTCTCTACAAACTGATGATGAGTGTCGCATCCATATTCTCTCTCACCCTCCTGGGCTGCATGTCTCAGTCCATAGTTCTCTACAGCAGGTAAAGGGCTGTTCCTGAAGACGTGTACCTTCATTTGGTAGTCCACGACCTCGTTGTGGATGTTGTTGCACTTGTGACATAAGAACATGAGATAGTTTCTACTGTCTTCCCTCATGATGAAGCAATGAAACATCTGCTGGATGTTGGCCATTATCGCCATGGGTTCCTGCCTGAAGTGAATCAACACTCCTATGAGCCTGTTGTTCATGTTGGGTCCAGTAAGAAGGAAGTTGTTGAGGGAGGCGTCTTTGTACTGAGCACTGGAGTCAAATACCAACCTGATCTGGTTAGGTTTCCGAGGGTGGTAGACCCCGAAAGACGGAAGGTACCAGCATTCTTCTCCTTCCTTCAGTGGTGGTGCAGGTTCTGCAAGATCTCTGTCAAAGATGTTTTTCATGAAATTGATGAAATGTCTTTCCATCTCTGGTCTTCTTTTTAAAGCGCACTTTAGAGAAAAGAACCTTGCTGTTGCTTGCTGCAGATTGTTTGGCAACCTTGGTCTTTGAGAACGAAAGGGTAACGGAGCCACGGAGTTGTCTTGAGCGAATTCTTTGTCCATAACCCTTATAATTTATTTATCTTCTCTTGTGGGTGCCAACTTGTTATCTTCACTTGTGGAATTGAACACTGTTTACCCGAGGTCGTTGTCCCAGGGACAGTCCGTGTTCGCACTGTCAAGTGGTGGCCATCGCCACTTGGTGTTGCTCAGTTTCTTTTTCACCAAGTAATGATGTGGGCATGGCTGGAAATGAGTGCTGCGACCATTTGGCAAGATGTGCGTGTTGTAGGAGAAGATAGCGTAAGGTATCTTCATTTTGTCTACACAGACATTCACTATGATCACCCAGCCTAGGTCAAAGCATTGATCATGTTGTATGTGAAGGTGACTTCCCCAGATGTCTTATGGAAGTTAATTTTTCTATGACTGAGGTTGATTTTTCTGTATTGGGACTTTTCCATCAAGGGCTAATTTTTCTACAGTGAGGCTTTTCCTTGAAGTGTTGAGATTTCTATGGTGGGGCTTCTTTTCCTTCTAGAACTGATCTCGCTCTATGCTGAGGTTTTACCATTCAGGGCAGGGCTGATCTCTCAATCTTGGGGCTTTTACTTCCAGAGCTGATCTCTCTATGGTGAGGCTTTTTCACCCAGTTCAAATTTTTTATGGTGGGGCTTTTCCTTTCAAGGCTGTTCTATCTATGCTGGGGCTTTTCCATCCAGGGTTGATCTCTCTATGGTGGAGCTTTTCCTTTCAGGGCTCATCTCTCTATGGTTGGGCTTTTCCTTCCAGTACTGATCTCTCTATGGTGGGGCTTTTCCATCCAGGGTTGATCTCTCTATGGTGGTACTTTTCCTTCCAGTACTGGTCTCTCTATGGTGGGGCTTTTCCATCCAGGGTTGATCTCTCTATGGCGGTACTTTTCCTTCTAGTAATGATCTCTCTATGGTGGAGCTTTTCCTTTCAGGGCTAATCTCTCTATGGTGGGGCTTTTCCTTCCAGTACTGATCTCTCTATGGTGGAGCGTTTCCATCCAGGGTTGATCTCTCTATAGTGAGGCTTTTCCTTCTAGAACTGATCTCTCTATGGTGGGGCTTTTCCTTTGAGTACCAATCTCTTTCTTTAGTAGGGCTTTTCCTTCCAGCACAGATCTCTTTATGGTGGGGCTTTTCCTTCCAGGGCAGATCTATCTTGGGATTTTTCCTTCCATGGCTTATCTCCCTATGGTGGGACTTTTCCATCCCTTACAGTTGGTACGGAAAATATTCAGACCCCTTTAAATTTTTCACACTTTGCTTCATTGCAGCCATTTGGTAAATTCAAAAAAAGTTCATTTTTTTCTCATTAATGTACACTCTGCACCCCATCTTGACAGAAAAAAACAGAAATGTAGAATTTTTGTAGCCAAGTACAGAGATATCCTGGATGAATACCTCTTCCAGAGTGCTCTGGACCTCAGATTTGGCCAAAAGTTCACCTTCCAACAAGACAATGACCCTAAGCACACAGCTAAAATAACAGAGTGGCTTCAGAACAACTCTGTGACCATTCTTGACTAGCCCAGCCAGAGCCCTGACCTAAACCCAATTGAGCATCTTTGGAGAGACCTGAAAATGGCTGTCCACCAATGTTCACCATCCAACCTGATGGAACTGGAGAGGATCTGCAAGGAAGAATGGCAGAGGATCCCCAGGAGTGAAAAACTTGTTGCCTCATTCCCAAGAAGACTCATGGCTGTACTTGCTCAAAAGGGTGCGTCTACTCAATACTGAGCAAAGGGTCTGAATACTTGTGACCATGGGATATTTCAGCTTTTCTTTTTTAATAAATTTGCAAACATTTCTACATTTCTGTTTTTTCCATCAAGATGGGGTGCAGAGTGTACATTAATGAGAAAAAAAATAACTTTTTTGAATTTACCAAATGGCTGCAATGAAACAAAGAGTGAAACAATTAAAGTGGTCTGAATACTTTCCGTAACCACTGTATATTTGCTCACAATTCAGCTTACCTTAAGTCCTGTACCATCAAAAACACAAATGTAATGGTGCCAACTGGGACTGGACTCCCTCTTTCCAATGGCCTAGTTAAGCTTTCACTGGGATATCTCTATTATATCTATAACATTGTGTTACATACATTGATTTTAATTACTGAATGAATTAGATGATACATTATATATTTATATAAAAGTTTATTAGTAAGCGTCAATTAGTCTTTGTTAAACAAATATTACACAAAAAATAATGGATTTGGAAAATATTCTACACATTGCAGTTTACAATCCTATATTAAACAGATAAGACAGTCTCATGAATTAGCAAGAAATGGTCTACTCCTTTACAGAAACAGCACCACTTTTATCCAGAGGCTTGGTCGGGTATTGCAGCTGCACTTAAATGGCACTGAATAGTCTATAGATGAGATAGCTGTTGTTTGTTAAAATTCTTTTTCTGGTTGCTGAGCAAAATAAATCAATTTATGATCAGGCAGTATCAATTGAAAGTAATTTGGGGCACTTGGTCTTCTTCACACATCGTGGTTCGATTTCATAAGACAGAACATAGTCTGGGATACATACACAGCGCGGCATACATTTTTCACTGGACTGATATATGATTCCCAGGGTTTCGCAGGTCTCCTGGGGAGTCTTGGTACATTCCACAAAAGTCATGTATGGTGGACAGTTGACCTTACAGGAGGATATAGGGACGCAGTTGTCAGAATTTTCAGATTCATAGACATATCCTTCTATACAGTGACACTGAGTGGTACAGGATTTCTTACAAAATGTAGCATTGAGATTGTCACACGTATTGTAGCAGAGGGGTTTGCACTCGTAGATGCTGTTTCTTGGGCATCGTATATCTAGGGAGTGATAAATCAATAATTGGTTACAAAATTAAGCCAATGCCAGTAGAAAGTTGACACAAGTAATTGTGAAGACTTGAAAACATAGGACGGATCTTGTGAAGTCAACCCATATTTCATAGATCCTATTAGGGTGTGCATCACAGATTAGATACCTCAATTGCTGTTTGCCTATATGAGCTAGAATGGGGAGTTTAACCAACTAGTACTCTTGAAAACCAAGCCTATCCAACAAAAAAACAACATGTAGCACCAAATTTCTCCTATAGTGGATATATAGTGGGTGCATAAAGTATTCAGAACCCTTTACATTTTTCACTCTTTGTTTCATTGCAGCCATTTGGTAAATTCAAAAATGTTAATTTTTATCTCATTAATGTACACCCTGCACCCCATCTTGACTGGAAAAAAAAACAGAAATGTAGAAATTTGTGAAAACTTATTAAAAAAGAAAAACTGAAATATCACATGGTCATAAGTATTCAGACCCTTAGCTCAGTATTGAGTAGACGCACCCTTTTGAGCTAGTACAGCCATGAGTCTTCTTGGGAATGATGCAAGAAGTTTTTCACACCTGGATTTGGGGATCCTCTGCCATTCTTCCTTGCAGATCCTCTGCAGTTCCGTCAGGTTGGATGGTGAATGTTTGTGGACAGCCATTTTCAGGTCTCTCTTGAGAAGCTCAATTGGGTTTAGGTCAGGGCTCTGGCTGGGCCAGTCAAGAATGGTCACAGAATTGTTCTGAAGCCACTCCTTTGTTATTTTAGCTGTGTGCTTAGGGTCATTGTCTTATTGTAAGGTGAACCTTCAGCCAAGTCTGAAGTCCAGAGCACTATGGAAGAGGTTTTCATCCAAGATATCTCTTTACTTGGCCGCATTCATGTTTCCTTCAATTGCAACCAATCGTCCTGTCCCTGCAGCTGAAAAAGACCCCCATAGCATAATGCTGCCACCACCATGTTTCACTGTTGGGATTGTGATGAGCAGGGCCTGGTTTTCTCCACACATAATGCTGAGAATTATCACCAAAAAGTTCTATTTTTGTCTCATCAAACCAGAGAACCTTATTTCTCATAATATTGTAGTCCTGCATGTGTTTTTTTTAGCAAACTCTATGTGGGCTTTCATATGTCTTGCACTGAGGAGAGGCTTCCGTCGGGCCACTCTGCCATGAAGGCCCAACTGGTGGAGGGCTGCAGTGATAGTTGACTTTGTGGAACTTTCTCCCATCTCCCTATTACATCTCTGGAGCTCAGCCACAGTGATCTTAGGGTTCTTCTTTACCTCTCTCACCAAGGCTCTTCTCCCATGATTGCTCAGTTTGGCTGGATGGCCAGGTCTAGGAAGACTTCTGGTGGTCCCAAACTTCTTCCATTTAACAATTGTGGAGGCCAATGTACTCTTAGGAAACACAAGTACTGCAGAAATTCTTTTGCAACCTTGGCCAGATCTGTGCCTTGGCACAATTCTGTCTTTGAGCTCCTTGGCCAGTTCCTTTGACCTCATGATTCTCATTTGGTCTGACATGCACTGTGAGTTGTGAGGTCTTATATAGACAGGTGTGTGCCTTTACAAATCAAGTCCTATCAGTTTAATTAAACACAGCTGGACTCCAATGAAGGAGTAGAACCCTCTCAAGGAGGATCACAAGGAAATGGACAGCATGTGACTTAAATATAAGTGTCTGAGCAAAGGTTCTGAATATTGATGACCATGTGATATTTCAGTTTCTCTTTTTTAATACATTCTTAAAAATTTCTACTTTTTTTTTCAGTCAAGATGGGGAGCAAAGTGTACATTAATGAGGAAAAAATGAACTTTTTTGAATTTACCAAATGGCTGCAATGAAATAAAGAGTGAAAAATTTAAGGGGATCTGAATACTTTTCGTACCCACTGTATATGGCTAAGCACACCTTCACCCACAAGTACCAGTTGATCACCCAAAGTTTCTGAAGCCAAATACAGGGAGATCAGATAATTGCTAAGCTGACATCAACTAATCAACAGTTGAGAAACCTTAAGATATGTACAATCAGAAAAACTTTTATTATACCAAGGATTTCTCCCTGGTTTCGAAACTGGTTTTCCAGGATTTTAATATTAATGACTTTGACCCTTGGCTAGGTTGATCAAGTCCTGGTTCAGCTTCGATCAGTCGCCACCTCTGGTGCAACACAGACCCTTCGATCAGGAGTTGGACCTCCAATAAATCTTAGGAAATCCCTATAGGACTCCATGAGGGTGTTACTGTATTGTAGAAGGACGATCTGTCCATTATAATGGCAGGATTGCATAAATGATCCAGTGCAGATACTTGGAGGGACCTTAGCCAAACGTATCATTTGTCTTATCATTTTCTAGAATTGGACACTTATACAACACAATCAATACCATTTTTGGCTACAAATTTCTGTCCCTGATGCATTCAGTCTTAGGCTACATAAGAATGTGCAGTGGATTACATAGTAATCACTTACTTGTAGCTGCATTCCGCTCAATCAGACACAAAAAGCATACTGAAAATAACAAGAAAAATAATATTAATGCAAAACAGTAATTCTGATATACATGAAACATAATGAGGTAGGAGGTCATTTAATAGAAATTGTGTATTATTTGGCCATTCTAGTGTGGGAGGAACGGCCCCCGTCGAGTGTCTGGGCCAGAACCAAGGGAGCCGTCATCTAGGTTCCGGGGGAAACTGTCCCCGGGGGACAGAGTTCGGGGATGGGCCGATGTGACAGTCAGATGGGCTGGGGGAGGGACCAGTATAAAGGAGACGGGGAATTCCCGGGACGATGAGTCAACAGACCGGGACAGAAGCAGCAAGAGACCGTGGGAGCGACTGAGAGCCAGAGCGACTTATCAGTGCCAGGGGAGACACTCACGGAGGACATCAGAGGAATGGCGCCGGGACGACCGTCTGAGACCTGCTGCCCCGCTCCAGCCTGCGGCCGCTGCCGCCTTCCCTCAGCTCGTGGCTGTTGCCGCCTCACCTCAGCCCGTGGCTGTGGCCGGTCTCCCGCCACCCGTCACCGCCCTGCTCACCCGGGGCCGCGGCAAGTCCAGTGCCGTCGGTGGCCACCACTGTCCAGCTCCAGTCCGCGGCAAGGGCCGGGCCTTTGCTCTTCGCGGAGTCCCCGTCGCAGCTGCTATTTGCACAGGTGGCCTATCACCTGCCACCCCGTATCGCCACCGCTTGTCCCAGTCCAGGGGCTGCGGCCCATCCGTCCAAGGACTCCGCCGGGGCATGTGGGGCTCCAGTGTCATCAGCGCGCTGGAGCGCGCGAAGGCTTCGTCAACGCCTCAGCAACTGGGCCCAGCGACTACTACTCCGAAAGACCACCATCCCGAACGGTGAGGGACGTCTGGACGACTAAGTTGACTATAAAATTAAGGACCCGTAGTCGGCCATACCGCGGCCCTATAGTGACCGGCTACTGCCAGAAGTAGTCGTGTGCTACCCGTTTGTGTTTGCTTGTATAGAGCCCCTGCGAGGGCAATCCGTGTTACCCCTTTTGTTGATCAGGCCATGACTGAGGAAAGTTCCCTCTAGTCTTATAAACGTTACTATAAAAAGCACCAAATTGGCTCGCGACTCATCACTGCATCCTGCGTACCTGCAAGCACCACATTTGCGTAGTCAGCAGGATGCAATCTCCGAGCGTGGATGAGTGCCCCCGGCCCAGTATTTCTTTGGGGGCTATGCTAAGCAATCTACCCAGGTTCTCTGGCAGCAATACTATGCTGTGGAATTGGACAGAGCGTATGCGTGGGTTATTTAGGATGCATCCGCTTGCCCCTGACCTAGAGGCAGAGGTGGCCCTGATGGCATTGGACTGGGAAGCCCGGGATACCGTAATGTTGAGGCCCCGGGGGCAGCGAAACACCTTCATCAGGTTGCTACAGATCTTAGAAGAGGCTTATGGGATCCCGACCGATGTGGGGGAACTGAGTACCCAGATGTTTAGATGCATGCAGAAAGAGGGGGAAACAGTGACCCAGTATATGAATGTTTTGCAGGAACTGTTTTTAGCCATTGAAAGGAAGGGTGGAGTCAGTGTGGGGACTGTGGACGTAACATTACGTGACCTGTTAGTGACGGGGTTACGAGACACCTTTACGAGACAGGCTTTGCGAGAGCGGGTGCGAGTGGACCCACATCTGACCTTTTCCGAAATAGGGAAGGAGGCACGGGTTCGGGAACAAAGGTGACGGTCCCCATGGGGATGGCTCAGAGTATCGAAGCATCCATAAGTGCCCTGAGTGAACCCCACTGGGTACAAAAGGTGAAGCAAGAGATACAGAGTATTAAAGGTGAACTGGCCGAGGCCAAGAAAGCGGCCACAAGGAGTCAGCCAGGGCCGGGTGAAGGAGGCATGAACCATTGCAGCCCTCGCCTAAGTCAGTCCCCAAGACCATTCGCCTGTTACGATTGTGGAGAATTGGGGCACTCCGCTGAGAGTGCCCGCATTCCAGGGGGAACCCGCCCCGCTGGCCAAGAAGAGCAGAAAACCCTGAGCAGTGGAGGCGCCGCCCGGAGCCCACCACACGGGGTGGAGGGAGTCATGAAGACCTGGCCGCGCGGTGCCCAGTGGTATGGGCAGAGATCGAATGCCGTGCCGTACAATGCCTAGTAGATACAGGATCGCAAGTAACAACCATGCAGAGACTTACTTTCGGCAGCATTTTCCCGAGGTAGTGAGACCTCAGTGGGGGACCGTGATAAAGTTGGTAGCCGCCAGCCAGCTACCAATTTCTGTCATTGGAGTAGCCTGGATGCAGATTTCGATAAGCGGCAAATCACTCGGCCGCCGGGGAGTGGTCTTGACCCAGGGAGACACAAGCAGCAAACATCCGGTTACCCAGGGTATGAACATACTATGAGAGTTCGGCAACCTCCTCCTCAATGAGCCCACACAAGAGACTCTGAGTCACTGGGGTTCTCGCACGGCCCAAGGACAGATCTTCCAGTGGTTGGTGCGGGAGGAGCGAGTGCTCCAGGAGTGCCAGGAGGGTGAGGCGCTGGGCAAAGTCATCGCGTCAGCTGCTCTCCCGCGCACGTGCTTCCTCCAGGGCAGACGGTGGCCCTGTCGATCCGTGCCCCGATGCCACTGGAGGGCGTGGAGGTGCAGGTGGAACCCTGCTACTCAGAGCGCCTGCACTCTGGCATACTGGTAGCCCGCTCCCTTGCCACGGTGCGGGAGGGGACCGTCCTGGTGCGTTGTGTCAACCTGGAAGACCAAGATATCGCCCTGAAGCCGCGGGCCGAAATGGCCAAACTAGTGAGGCCTTTGGAGGAGATGCTGCCGGACGCCGCGGTCCGGTTGAAGGTGCAGCCCGAAGATCCTTGGGCAGTAACGGTACAAACCCAACAGACTGCCATATCCTCGACCCAGAAGAAAGGTCGAGCCATCCTGGAGAGAATGCGGGCCGAACTTTCTGGCCTAGCGCCAGCCCAACTTCTCCAGGTAGAGACACTTCTTGGACAATATTACAGTGTATTCGCCACTCATGAGGATGACTTTGGATGTACCACGGCCATCACGCATGGGATCCCCACGGCAGGGGCGGCCCCCATCCGGGAGCGATATCGGCAAATACCACCGCAGCTATACCAGGAAGTGAAAACTCTATTAGCCCAAATGCTTCAGAAGGGGGTCGTACGAGAAAGCCAGAGCCCCTGGGCGGCCCCCATTGTTCTGGTTCGTAAAAAAAGATAGCACTCGGCGTTTTTGTGTGGATTATCGAAAGTTGAACGCCTGCACCATCAAAGATTCGTATCCACTGCCCCACATTGAAGAGTCTCTGTCCGCCTTGGGGAACGTGACATACTTTTCGACTCTGGACCTGGCCAGTGGGTACTGGCAGGTGCCGATGTCGGAGGAAGACAGAGCCAAGATGGCATTTATCCTTCCTATGGGACTGTTCGAGTTTAATCGGATGCCATTTGGGCTGGCCAATGCCCCAGGAACCTTCCAGCAGCTGATGGAGCGGTGTCTAGGAGACGTCAACTTTGAAGCCACGTTGAAATACCTGGACGATATCATTATCTCTTCCGCCACGTTCGAGGACCACCTGCGGTGGTTGGGGCAGATGCTCGGCCGGCTGCAGAAGTACGGGTTGAAGGTAAAGCCCCAGAAATGCCACCTGTTCCGCACCCAGATCGAATATCTGGGGCATACCGTCTCGGCGGAGGGTGTCAGACCATCCCTGGAAAAGGTTGCTGCCATCCAGGGGTGGCCTACCCCCAAGACGGTGAAAGACATGCGGGCCTTCCTGGAGTTTGCCGGCTACTACCGTCGGTTCGTGAAGAATTTTGCACGCCGAACCCGAGCCCTGCAGGACCTGCTGAAGGGGCTCCAGCTGGGGCGAATGGACGGAAGGTCCAGTGGCAACAACCGCAAGAGGATGCATTTCAAGATCTCAAAGCTGCACTCTCGGATGCCCCGGTATTGGAATATGCGGATTTCTCGCTACCGTTCATCCTGCATACCGACGGGAGCCTCCAGGGGCTAGGAGCTGTGTTGTCACAGGTGCAGGATGGCCGAGAGAAAGTGATCGCCTATGGTAGCCGGTCGCTGCATGACTCCAAACGGAACATGGACAATTACAGCTCCTTTAAGCTCGAGCTCCTCGCGGTAGTGTGGGCAATGACGGAGCGGTTCACAGACTACCTGGTGGGCACCGAGGTGGTGGTGCGGACTGATAATAACCCATTAGCCCATTTGGAGAATGCCAAACTGGGAGCCCTAGAGCAGCGGTGGGTGGCTCCGATGGCCAAGTTCAACTACAAGATCATCTACAAACGGGGAGCTGAAAACATGCACGCTGACGCACTCTGCAGAATCCGACACACCACCCCAGGGAGGAATCGAGACGACGAATTAGAAGGGGAAGAGACGCCGTTCGCCCTCACCACCGCTGCACTTACTGCTAATGCGCAAGAAGCGCCCCATCCGGGACCATTAGGGGGAATGTTAGAACAGCCACGCGACAAGTGGATTCAACAGCAACAAGAGGATGGAGAGATTGGACTGCTGCGCCGATGGGTGGCCACTGGCAAATTGCCCACTGGCTCACAGAGACAGACTTTGACCCAGGATATGTTGCTGATGTTGCACCAGTGGGAGAAACTAGTCATCAAAAAGGGACTTTTATATCGGAGAGCCGTGTTACAAACAACGTGTGAGACAGTATGGCAGGTGATCGTGCCCGGAACCCATCTCAGCCAACTGTCTCGGGAAGCCCATGAAAAGGGGGCTCACTTTGGTGCTGAAAAGACTTTGCAATGGTTGCAGCAGATAGTGTACCATCCACGCTTGTACGCTGCTGTGGAAGAAGTTTGCCGAAACTGCCACCCGTGCGAGCTCGCTAAGCCTCCCGCGTAACGAGCCCCGATGCAGACAATTGTAACATCAGCTCCCCTTGAGCTCCTCACGGTGGACTATCTGACCATAGGTCCTGCCTACCAAGGGTATGAACATTGCCTCGTTATGGTGGATCATTTCACCAAGTTCGCCATGGTCACCCCCACCCGAGACCAAACAGCGGAGTCGGCTGCCTATGCAATTTGTAAAAAATTTATCCAAGTGTACGGCTGCCCGCAACGAATACATTCGGACCAAGGAGCGTGCTTCCTAAGAAGAGTCATGGAAGAACTACATCGTCTCTACGGTATTGATAAGTCTCGGACTACACCATACCACCCGCAGGGGAACGGAGCCTGCGAACGATTCAATCGGACACTAATCCAAATGCTGCGTACCCTAGAGAGTGACCAAAAGGCCCGCTGGCCTGAATACGTCCCTGAGCTGGTGTGGGTATATAATAACCGGGTGCACCGGGTGACTGGTTACACCCCCTACTCATTGCTGTTTGGACGGGAGGGCAAAGGAATCACGGAAGTGGAGTTAAACCCGGAGGAACCCCAACCCTGGACCGGAGTATCCTCGTGGGTCCGAAACCACCGGCACCGGCTGCAGACCCTCCACCGAATCGTCCATACAAAGGTCCAGGATCTAGAACACCCGGGGGGAGCGCTGCCCCCACCAATTGACTTCCAGACTGGGGATCGGGTACTCGTACTAGATCAGCGCCCCCAGAACAAGTTAGAACCACGGTAGGAGGAGAACCCGTACCAAGTGTTGCGCCGGAAAAGCCCCGACGGGCCTGTGTATGAAATACAATCCGAAGGAAATGACGCACCTCTCACTCGTACTGTGCACCGAAATATGTTGCGCCCCTGTGCCTCCACTGATCCCATGCGACCCGAGCCGATCCCTCAGGTCCCCGACCCCCCGTCACCAGTCTGGGACCTGGATGACAAAGAGGACTTCCCAGCCACATCCGCAAGCCCTCCAAGTAGTGACATTGCAGCAGACCCAGTTAGCCCGCCAGAGTCGACCAGCCTACCCCCATCTACCACCCCAGAACGTCCCAACACAGTCGAACTTAGACGCTCCGAGCGGTCAACTCCTGAACACTATGAACAGGACCAGTTCGTATGGCGACAAGAACTGTCGTCTCCAAAGACTAACCCGAGTCTACAAAAACCCTAGCCCGACGACTGGCGAGCATACAGGGAGGGGGAGTGTGGGAGGAACGGCCCCCATCGAGTGTCTGGGCCGGAACTAAGGGAGCCATCATCTAGGTTCCGGAGGAAACTGTCCCCGGGGGACAGAGCTCGGGGACGGACCATTGTGACAGACAGATGGGCTGGGGGAGGGACCAGTATAAAGGAGGCGGGGAATTCCCGGGACAATGACCGGGACAGAAGCAGCAGGAGACCGTTGGAGCGACTGAGAGTCAGAGCGACTTACCAGTGCCAGGGAAGACACTCACGGAGGACTCACGGAGGACATCAGAGGGACGGCGCCGGGACGACCGTCCGAGACCTGCTGCCCCGCTCCAGCCTGCGGCCGCAGCCGCCTTACCTCAGCCCATGGCTGCGGCCTGCCCGCGGTCGCTCGCAGCCGCTGCCACCTCGTCCCAGCTCTCAGCTGCGGCCTGTCTCCCGCCACCCGCAGCCGCCCTGCTCTCACCCGAGGCCGCGGCAAGTCCAGTGCCGTCGGCGGCCACCACTGTCCCGCTCCGGTCCGCGGCAGTGGCCGGGCCTTTGCTCACTGCGGAGTCCCCATCGCAGCTGCTAGTTACACAGGTGGCCTATCACCCACCACCCCGCATCGCCGACGCTTGCCCCAGTCCAGGGGCTGCGGCCCATCCGTCGAAGGACTCCGCCGGGGCCTGTGGGGCTCCAGTGTTATCAGCACGCCGGAGCGCGCGAAGGCTTCGTCAACGCCTCAGCAACAGGGCCCAGCGACTACTACGCCGAAAGACCACCATCCCGAACGGCGAGGGACGTCTGGACAGCTAAGATGACTATATAATTTAGGACCGGTAGTCAGCCATACCGCGGCCCTATAGTGACCGGCTACTGCCGGAAGTAGTCGTGTTCTACCCGTTTGTGTTTGCTTGTATAGAGCCCCTGCGAGGGCAATCCGTGTTACCCCTTTTGTTGATCAGGCCGTGACTGAGGAAAGTTCCCTCTAGTCTTATAAACCTTACTATAGAAAGCACCAAATTGTCTCGCGACTAGAGTTGAGCATTCCGATACCGCAAGTATCGGGTATCGGCCGATACTTGCTGTATCGGAATTCCGATACCGACATCCGATATTTTTTAAATATCGGGCATCGGAATCGGAAGTTCAAAGTTGATTGACAGCCGAAATGACTTCATCATGATGCGCGGTGTGTGCGCATCATGATGCGCCGTCATTTCGGGCCTTCCGGGGGTCTCTGCCGGCCTGCCGGGGAGCTGTGCCGGCCTGCCGGGGGGCTGTGTGGTCTGCCCGGGGTCTGTACCGGCCTGTCGGGGGGCTGTGCCGGCCTGCCGGTGGTCTGTGCACCCTGTGGGGGTCTGTACCGGCCTGCCGGGGGGCTGTGCCGGCCTGCCGGGGGGCTGTGCTGATGTCCGGGGATCTGTGCAGGCATCGTCCGATGGGACTACAAGTCCCATCGGGCGATGCCTGCTACCATGACAGTGATTGACACATTAGCCAATGATGGGACAGTAGTAGTCCCATCATCCGGCTAATGTGTTAAATGTAAAAAAAAAAAAAAAAAATACTACATACATACTACATACATACTACATGCATACCACATATATACTACATGCATGCTACATACATACTACATGCTACATATATACTACATACATACTACATATATACTACATGCATGCTACATACATACTACATACATACTACATATATACTACATGCATGCTACATACATACTACATACATACTACATGCATGGTACATACATACTACATGCTACATATATACTACATACATACTACATATATACTACATGCATGCTACATACATACTACATACATACTACATGCATGCTACATACATACTACATGCTACATATACTACATACATACTACATACATACTACATGTATACTACATGCATGCTACATACATACTACATGCTACATACATACTACATACATACTACATGCATGCTACATACATACTACATGCTACATATATACTACATACATACTACATATATACTACATGCATGCTACATACATACTACATACATACTACATGCATGCTACATACATACTACATGCTACATATATACTACATACATACTACATACATACTACATATATACTACATGCATGCTACATACATACTACATACATACTACATGCATGCTACATACATACTACATGCTACATACATACTACATACATACTACATGCATGCTACATACATACTACATACATACTACATACATACTAAATGCATGCTACATACAATACATTCATACAATACATACATAGACATATAGTACATATAACATAGAGTAACATACTTACCAATACTTGTCACATTGTTCCCCGAAGCCATTGTCTTTTACGGAATAAATATTAACATAACAAACCGCAAAAATACTCACCCATGATCCGAAGCAGTCCACGAGTGTGTCCCACGACGATCTTGGGTAGAGAACTGCAGCATCAGCTGATGCTGCCGCTTTCTACGGGCTGCAGGAATCCAATGACGGAAGGTAGGTATCCTTCCGCACTGTATTCCTCCGCCACTTAAAAAAAAAAAGTCCCTAGTCTCACTTTATGGTAAAAGCTTTTACCATAAAGTGAGACTAGGGACTTTTTTTTTTAAGTGGCGGAGTAATACAGTGCGGAAGGATACCTACCTTCCGTCATTGGATTCCTGCAGCCCGTAGAGAGCGGCAGCATCAGCTGATGCTGCAGTTCTCTACCCAAGATCGTCATGGGACACACTCGTGGACTGCTTCGGATCATGGGTGAGTATTTTTGCGGTTTGTTATGTTAATATTTATTCCGTAAAAGACAATGGCTTTGGGGAACAATGTGACAAGTATTGGTAAGTATGTTACTCTATGTTATATGTACTGTATGTCTATGTATGTATTGTATGAATGTATTGTATGTAGCATGCATGTAGTATGTATGTAGTATGTATGTAGCATGTAGTATGTATGTAGCATTCATGTAGTATGTATGTAGTATGTATGTAGCATGCATGTAGTATATATGTAGTATGTATGTAGCATGCATGTAGTATATATGTAGTATGTATGTAGTATGTATGTAGTATATATGTAGCATGTAGTATGTATGTAGCATGCATGTAGTATGTATGTAGTATGTATGTAGCATGCATGTAGTATATATGTAGTATGTATGTAGCATGTAGTATGTATGTAGCATGCATGTAGTATGTATGTAGTATGTATGTAGCATGTAGTATGTATGTAGCATGCATGTAGTATGTATGTAGTATGTATGTAGCATGCATGTAGTATATATGTAGTATGTATGTAGTATGTATGTAGTATATATGTAGCATGTAGTATGTATGTAGCATGCATGTAGTATGTATGTAGTATGTATGTAGCATGCATGTAGTATATATGTAGTATGTATGTAGTATATATGTAGCATGTAGTATGTATGTAGCATGCATGTAGTATGTATGTAGTATGTATGTAGCATGTAGTATGTATGTAGCATGCATGTAGTATACATGTAGTATGTATGTAGTATGTATGTAGTATATGTAGCATGTAGTATGTATGTAGCATGCATGTAGTATGTATGTAGTATGTATGTAGCATGCATGTAGTATATATGTAGTATGTATGTAGTATATATGTAGCATGTAGTATGTATGTAGCATGCATGTAGTATGTATGTAGTATGTATGTAGCATGCATGTAGTATATATGTAGTATGTATGTAGTATATATGTAGCATGTAGTATGTATGTAGCATGCATGTAGTATGTATGTAGTATGTATGTAGCATGTAGCATGCATGTAGCATGCATGTAGTATATATGTAGTATGTATGTAGTATGTATGTAGTATATATGTAGCATGTAGTATGTATGTAGCATGCATGTAGTATGTATGTAGTATGTATGTAGCATGCATGTAGTATATATGTAGTATGTATGTAGTATATATGTAGCATGTAGTATGTATGTAGCATGCATGTAGTATGTATGTAGTATGTATGTAGCATTCATGTAGTATATATGTAGTATGTATGTAGTATATATGTAGCATGTAGTATGTATGTAGCATGCATGTAGTATGTATGTAGTATGTATGTAGAAAGCATGTAGTATATATGTAGTATGTATGTAGTATATATGTAGCATGTAGTATATATGTAGCATGTAGTATGTATGTAGCATGTAGTATGTATGTAGCATGCATGTAGTATGTATGTAGTATGTATGTAGCATGCATGTAGTATATATGTAATATGTATGTAGTATATATGTAGCATGTAGTATGTATGTAGCATGCATGTAGTATGTATGTAGTATGTATGTAGCATGTAGTATGTATGTAGCATGCATGTAGCATGCATGTAGTATATATGTAGTATGTATGTAGTATGTATGTAGTATATATGTAGCATGTAGTATGTATGTAGCATGCATGTAGTATGTATGTAGTATGTATGTAGCATGCATGTAGTATATATGTAGTATGTATGTAGTATGTATGTAGCATGTAGTATGTATGTAGCATGCATGTAGTATGTATGTAGTATGTACAGTATGTAGCATGTAGTATATATGTAGAATGTATGTAGTATGTATGTAGTATGTATGTAGCATGTAGTATGTATGATGCATATATGTAGTATGTATGATGCATATATGTAGTATGTATGTAGTATGTATGTAGCATGTAGTATGTATGATGCATATATGTAGTATGTATGTAGCATGTAGTATGTATGTAGCATGCATGTAGTATGTATGTAGTATGTATGTAGCATGTAGTATATATGTAGTATGTATGTAGTATGTATGTAGCATGTAGTATGTATGATGCATATGTGTAGTATGTATGATGCATATATGTAGTATGTATGTAGTATGTATGTAGCATGTAGTATGTATGATGCATATATGTAGTATGTATGTAGCATATAGTATGTATGTAGCATGCATGTAGTATGTATGTAGTATGTATGTAGCATGTAGCATGTATGTAGCATGCATGTAGTATATATGTAGCATGTAGCATGCATGTAGTATGTATGTAGCATGCATGTAGTATATATGTACTATGTATGTAGCATGTAGTATGTATGTAGCATGCATGTAGTATGTATGTATGTAGTATTTTTTTTTTTTTTTTACATTTAACACATTAGCCGGATGATGGGACTACTACTGTCCCATCATTGGCTAATGTGTCAATCACTGTCATGGTAGCAGGCATCGCCCGATGGGACTTGTAGTCCCATCGGACGATGCCTGCACAGACCCCCGGACATCAGCACAGCCCCCTGGCAGGCCGGCACAGCCCCCCGGCAGGCCGGTACAGACCCCGGGCAGTCCGCACAGCCCACCGGCAGGCCGGCACAGCCCCCCGGCAGGCCAGCAGAGACTCCCGGAAGGCCCGTACAGACCCCCGAGAGGCTGTACAAGGGCAGGAAAGGGTTTTTCCAATTCCTATACCGGAAGTCTCATAGACTTGAATGGGACTTCCGGTATCGGCATCGGCGATACCGATACTTTTTTTAAAGATCAGCCGATCCATTCCGATCCGATATTTTGAAGTATCGGACGGTATCGCTCAACTCTACTCGCGACTCGTCACTGCATCCTGCATACCTGCAAGCACCACACTATGACTCACCTGCCACCATCAGCCCCAGGAGTTTCTTGGAAGTCATGTTTGATTTGTTAAGATTTAGACCAAAAGCTGGAAGGGAAATACAGAATTTGAAAGCAAAATTAATAAATATAAAGGAGGGATAATAAAGAAAAGTAGGAGTGGTAGAACAAGAGAAAAAAGTGGAAAGGTAGAAGAAAAAAGGAAACAATGAGAAAAAGAGGAGGAAATAGAGAGTATAATAGAAAGAGAACAAGAAGCAGAGAAGAAAAATATTGGAATGAAGATGTGGAGGTAGAAGGGTAAAAGACACGAATGAGGAAAAGAGAAGAAAGGAGGAGGCAAAAAATAAAAAGTAGATAAAGGGTGGAAGAAGAGGGAGAGAAGGGGAATGAGGATAAGGAAAAAGAAACAATAAAAGGAAAATGTGAAAAAAAGTGAGGAAGTAGATAAGAGATGTTTAAAAATGGAAGAAAACAATGAAACAGAATTAGAAGGTAGGAAAATTAAAGAGAAGGTGGAAAAGCTGAAGCAGAATAAGGCTGAGTTCACACGTTGCAGTTTTTTCTCGTTTCCGCGGCGGTTTTAACCGCACGATTTTGCCGCGAAAACGCAAAAAATAAGCATCCCATGCATTCCTATGGGATTCTGCAAAGCTGTGCTAATGCTGCGGTTTTTACTGCGGCGGAATCGCTTCACGGTAAAAAACGCAGCATGCTCATTAATTTCGCGGAATCACGGCGATCCCGCACCCATAGGAATGCATTGTTCTGCTTACTTTCCGCATGTGGCTGTGCCCACCATGCGAAAAGTAAGCAGAACATTTGCGGATGGTACCCATGGTCCGGAGGAGTAGAGACTGTCCTCCGGGCTTTGGGTACCATATCACAATAAAAAATAGAATTTAAAATAAAAAATATTGTTATTCTCACCTTCCGACATCCCGCGCAGCCTTGCCGCCTCTCTCCAAGCTCCCGTTCCCAGTCAGCCTTTGCGAGTGATGACGTCATCGCGAATGACCGCAAGACGTCGCGATCCTGTGAGAATGGACGTCATTGCGGTAATTCGCGCAAAGGTTTACTGGGACCGGGAGCGTGGAGAGAGGCAGGAAGGCTGCGCGGGACGTCGGAAGGTGAGAATAACAATATATATATATTTTTTTGTTATTTTTACATGCTATCTTTTACTATTGATGCCGCAGAGGCGGCCTCAATAGTAAAAAGTTGGTCACACTCATCAAACACTATGCTTAACGAGTGTGACCAACCTGTCAATCAGGTCTCCAAGCGATGCTACAGATCGCTTGGAAAACACTAGCAATTCTGCAAGCTAATTACGCTTGCAAAATGCTAGTTTTTCCGCGGGAAAATCACGGGAATTTAAAATGCAATTTTCCCGCGGAATGGAATTCTGGAATTCTCGCGGTAATTTCCGCGAGAGTTCCGGTACATGTGAACCCAGCCTAAGAAGAATGAAAAAGAGTGAAAGTGAACGAGCGGAGGTAACATTCACTGCATGAAAGCTGCAGATCTCAGGGAAAGCAGAGACCAAGCACAAGTAAATAAGAAGACAATGTGACAAGCGTGGTCCTACCTAGCAGGAGATGGCTGAGCTGCGGTGAAGAGCCTCAATGCCATGTCTTATATAGGAGCCGCTCATAGGGAACATAGGTCACAGATTGCGATAGAGGAACACTGGGTGAGGACTTGTTGCTTCATCTGTGAGATGAGTCATCAGAGACGACAATAAGCACAGTTTGTATTGTTTGTGTACTTCTCAATGTTTGTATTAATTCAGAACCTTCCGGAGCAGCATTGTCCAAGACGAGTTCTTCCTGCCAACGCTCACGGCTGGATGTTGTAATAGAACTGATAAAGGTCAGTGCATCATCTGCGATTGGGAAACTTTCTTTACTTTGGATTTTAGAGGATTTTTCCAGGTTATGAAATAAGTGAAACAATTTTCCAACACAATTTATGTATCCATTTATTTGCAGTTTCTAAGGCTAGTTTCACACTAGCGCTTTTGAGCGCAGCGACGGCCTGCGCACGGCCGCCGCTAAGCCCCCCCCTGCCGCGCCTCCGCCGGTAGCTCCGCCTGCCGGCGCATGACGCTGCATGCGTCCTGCGTCCCCTATCTTTATCACTGGGGGCGCAGGCCGTGCGCAGTATGCGTTTGGCGGCGCATGCGCCTTTTTGACGGTGCGCCGAGCGCGACCAAATTGCAGCAGGTTGCGTTTGGCGCAGGTCGGCGCACCGTCAAAAGGACGCATGCGCCGCCAAACGCATACTGCGCACAGCCTGCGGGGCTTAGCGGCGGCCGTGCGCAGGCCGTCGCTGCGCTCAAAAGCGCTAGTGTGAAACTAGCCTAAGACCCTTATTTGCTTTCATTAACCCTTTGCCATATACATATTGAGCCACAAGCAATCGCTTTAGGTCAAATAAGTAAAAAATAAAAATCAGAAATATTAGTTTGGGTATACATTGTCACTGCAAGGTGCAGGTGTAATGGTAAGTAATGGCACCCCGCACATGGGCGGACATACCGCCTATTCAGCAGATGCAGTTGCACAGAGGCCCCGAGCAGGAGGGGGCCCAGGAAAAACTCATGGTGATGGTGAATAATCGATCACAGAGCCGACGGCAGCATCATCGCTACATAAGAGGCCAGTCCGCTCTACTGCGCACTACACACGATTATGCTGAGGGGCCCTGTCCTCACCTGATAGTGCTGATGCTGCTGTCCGGTCTCATCTATGTGGAGATGCTGTGGGGAGGAGGGAGCATCACACTGAGTCTCACATCCTGTGATTCCCTCTGCTGCTGACTCCTGCCTATGCGGTGCCGCTGATCTGATTGTATGGTAAGAGGGGGGAGGTGCTGGGAGGGAGGTCGCTGATGCAGAACTTTAACCATGTCCTGATCACTATAAGGGGGTCTCCTGAGTGCCCCCTCATACAGCTTTATGAAATAATAGGCATTGTACAGAGTGACATTTGTGCCTCATCCCCTGTCAGCTAATCACAGACTTTTCTTTATAAGCACATCTGTGATTGGGTGACAGGGGATGATATTCATTGTCTTCTGTGTCCTGGAGTCACAGCTTGGAGCAGGAAGATTCAGCAGAAGAGACTGTGGACCAGACTGACAGGATGGTAAGACACGGGGTGGACATAATGCTGATGCAGCTGCATCAGGGCCTGAAGGAAGAGGGAGGCCCTTGCAGGACCCCAGGACGTCGGGGACACCAGCACACTATGGGACCCATGAGTCGGTAGGGTCCTGTGTCAGTGCGGGCGCTGGCATCGGGCCAAACATGTTATAAACTGAAACACTTACCTCTCCCTGTTCCTCTGCAGCTCCAGTGTCCATGACTCTCTGGCGTCTCAGGGCAGAACGCGCGATGACTTCACTACAGCGTGCCCTCTGCGCTGTGCACTGCAGAGAGTCATAAGGAGCAACGGAGCCTGGAGCAGTGGGGGAAGAGAGAGATGTAAGTATTTCATTATTTTCATTTATTATTATTTAGACTAATGGGCCCCATATAATGCTCCATACAGAATAATGGGCCCCATGTAATGCTCCATACAGAATAATGGGTCCTATATATTGCTCCATACAGAATAATGGGCCCTATATAATGCTCCATACTGTATAATGGGCCCCATATATTGCTCCATACAGAATAATGGGCACCATATAATACTCCATTATTCTGTATGGAGCAATATATAGGGCCCATTATTCTGTATGGAGCAATATATGGGGCCCATTATACTGTACTAGCTATGAACCCATTCTATGCCCGGGTGGCGGGCATTTTTATTGGTATAGGTCTCCCATCCTGGTATGTGCTGCACCCCTCATCCCTATCCTGGTATGTATGGTACCCTCACCCCCCAATCCTGGTATGCATGGTACCCCCTTATCCATATACTGGTATTCATGGTTCCCTCACCCCCCAATCCTGGTATGCATGGCACCCCCTCATCCCTAATCGTGGTATGCATGGTCCCCCTCACCCTCCAATCTTGGTATGCAAGGTCCTCTCACCCCCCAATCCTGGTATGCATGGTCCCCTCACCCCCCTATCCTGGTATGCATGGTCCCCTCAAACCCTTTCCTGGTATGCATGGTCCTCTCACCCACCAATCCTCATATGTATGGTCCTCTCACCCCCTCAATCCTGGTATGCATGGTCCTCTCACCCCACAATCCTGGTATGCATGGTCCCCTCAACCCCTTTCCTGGTATGCATGGTCCTCTCACCCACCAATCCTCATGTGCATGGTCCTCTCACCCCCCAATCCTGGTATGCATGGTCCCCTCACCCCCCTCTCCTGGTATGCATGGCCCTCTCACCCCCCAATCTTGGTATGCATGGTCCCCTCACCCCCCTATCCTGGTATGCATGGTCCCCTCACCCCCATATCCTGGTATGCATGGTCCCTCACCACCTAATCCTGGTATGCATGGTCCCCTCACCCCCTATCCTGGTATGCATGGTCCCCTCACCCCCCTATCCTGGTATGCATGGTCCCCTCACCCCCCAATCCTGGTATCCATGGTCCCCTCACCACCCTATCCTGGAATGCATGGTCCCCTCACCCCCCAATCCTGGTATGCATGGTTCCCTCACCTCCCTATCTTGGTATGCATGGTCCCTTCACCCCCTAATCCTGGTATACATGGTCCCTCACCCCCCTTTCCTGGTATGCATGGTTTCCTCACCCCCATATCCTGGTATG
Organism: Dendrobates tinctorius; assembly: GCF_039654945.1. NCBI lineage: Eukaryota > Metazoa > Chordata > Amphibia > Anura > Dendrobatidae > Dendrobates > Dendrobates tinctorius. Next base: position 27,475,502 of record NW_027361696.1, on the reverse strand, counting down.
CATGGTCTTCTCACCCCCTATCCTGGCATGCATGGTCCTCTCACTCCCCTATCCTAATATGCATGGTCCTCTCACTCCCCTTTCCTGGTGTGCATGGTCCTCTCACCCCCCTATCCTGGTATGCATGGTCTCCTCACCCCCCTATCCAGGTATGTATGGTACCCTCACCCCCTATCCTGATATGCATGGTCCTCTCACCCCCCTATCCTGGTATGCATGGTTCTCTCACCCCCTATCATAATATACATGGTCCTCTCACCCCCCTATCCTGGTATGCATAGTCCCCTCACCCCCTTTCGTGGTATGCATGGTCCCTTCACCCCCCTATCCTGTTATGCATGGTCCCCTCACCCCCCTATCCTGGTATGCATGGTCCTCTCACCCCCTATTCTAATATGCATGGTCCTCTCACCCCCCTATCCTGGTATGCATGGTTCTCTCAACCCCTATCATAATATACATGGTCCTCTCACCCCCCTATCCTGGTATGCATGGTCCCCTCACTCCCTTTCGCGGTATGCATGGTCCCTTCACCCCCCTATCCTGTTATGCGTCCCCTCACACCCCTATCCTGGTATGCATGGTCCTCTCACCCCCTATTCTAATATGCATGGTCCTCTCACCCCCCCATCCTGTTATGCATGGTCCCTTCACCCCCCAATCCTGGTATGCATGGTCCCCTCACCCCCCAATCCTGGTTTGCATGGTCCCCCTCTTCCCTGTCGTAGGATGTATGGTCCCCTCACCTGCCGATCCTGGTATGCATGGTCCCCTCACTCCCCTATCCTGGTATGCATGGTGCTCTCACCCCCCCAATCCTGATGTGCATGGTCCCCTCACCCCCCAATCCTGGTATGCATGGTCCCCTCACCCCCATTTCGTGGTATGCATGGTCCCCTCACCCCCAATCCTGATATGAATGGTCCCCCTCACCCCTATTAAACTGCACACATAAAAAAAAACATTTATACTCACTTTTCTTTCCTGTGTCCAGCGCTGTCTTGTTTTGCCGGAGGCCGGAGTCTCACACTGGAATACGCGCATGCCCTTACCGCCCTGTCCGGCGCCATATTGCTGGACACACTGCAGTGTGTCTTCAAGAAAGTGGCGGTGGTAAGCGCGGACTGCGCAGGCACCGATTCTTGGCTGGAGTGGGCGTGTTGTGGTGCCGGACTAGCGGACTAGGCACCTGCGCAGTCTTCGCTTTCCATCGCCATGTTCTTGAAGGCACACTGCAGTGTATCTTCAAGAAAATGGTGGCGCAAAATGTCTGGCGCTACAACCTGGCCTGTCCAGACATCACCTGAAGACTCAAGACCCCGCCGCCGGCAACAGCAACACCGGGTTTGGTAAGGTGTTGCGGACATTGTGGTATGCATTCAGTGCTTACGCATACCGCGATCTCCTTGGGGGATGCATCACTCTGTGGGGGATGCTTCACTCTGTGGGGTCCAGATTGCGCTGGCGCGTCGCAGTCTATAAATCCTTCAGAGTGACGCTCCCACGGTTATGTTATATATGGGGCCCATTATACTATATGGAGCATTACATGGGGGCCCATTATTCTGTAAGGAGCATTATGTGGGGCCCATTGTACTGTATGTAGCAATATATGGGACCATTATACTGTATGGAGCATTATATGGGATCCATTATTCTGTATGGAGCAATATGTGAGGCTCATAATTCTGTATGGAGCAAAATATGGGGCTCATTATTCTGTATGGAGCAATTTATGGGGCCCATTATACTGTATGGAGCATTATATGGGGTTCATTATAGAGTATGGAGCAATATATGGGGCTCTGTTGTGAGTTCATTTTCCCCTTCACCGTTGATGTCTGATGAACTCCCTCTGCTGGTGAAGAGAGGTAGTGAAATTGATTGGGTTGGTAAGAACCTGTCATCTGAACAGGTGGAGCCTGATTGGACACCCGGAATCACTGAGTGGATATAAGGCAGCCGACGCCCTACTGGGGTGCTGGTGATCCTTTCTGCTCTGAGCTCTTGCAAACCAGTTCAGTACCTGTCTTCTGAAAGCTAAGTATTTGCTCTCTTATTTTTCCATGAGATATTGTCTGTTTACTTAGTGTTTGTGTTCTGCCTGCCCTTGTTGGTACAGGCTGAGCTCCATTTTTGTCTCTGGTCAAGTTGATCTTTTGCTCAGTCTTCAGAATATACCTGAGTGCTGATATAGTGTTTTTGAAGTCTAGTGACTTCAGGGCCTTCTTTCTATCAGACGTGTTGGACATTATTTTGGCAGTATTTTTACGGATTGCAGCCAGCATTTTTTCTGTCCTTTCCTATTTAGTTAGTTGGGCCCCATTGTTTGCTCAACCTGTCTTTCTGTCTGTGTTTGTGTTTTCATCTGCTTTTCATCGACAATACATGTTGGGGGCTGTCTATTGCTTTGGGGTCTGCTCTGGGGCAGTTTAGATTTCCCCTTTCTTTCTTTAGGCTTATTTAGTTCTCCGGCTGTGAACGAGGGGTCTAGGGCACCGTAGGAACCCCCCACGGCTACTGTTAGTTGTGTGAATAGGATCAGGGGTCTGCAATCCGATAGCTACCAGCCTCTCTGGTTTTCTCGACTTTGCTTGTATTTTTTTTTTTCCTCCTTCGGTGACTCATTCATAACAGAATCACCAGCCATACCGCAGATTCTAGGGAACTCAATAGCAGGAAAGAATTGTAAAAAAAAATAAAAATAAAAAAAGGAAAAAAAAAAAGTGTCAGAATTTTTTTTTTTTTTTTTTTTTTTTGTGTATATTTTTTCCTCTATGTCTTTGAGGCCGTAGGGGGAATTTTTTTCTTTTCAATGAAGATGAAGCAATTGTCTGATCGTGTGGAGCAGCTCGCTGCTGAAGTATGGGAATTTCCGCCTATCTTGCTCATTCACATGTTGCTGAACCAAAGATCCCCACTCCTGATGTGTTTTTTGGGGATCGGTCTAAATTTTTGAACTTTAAGAATAATTGCAAATTATTTTTTGCCTTGAAGCCTAAGTCATCAGGGAGCTCCGCGCAGCAGGTTAAAATTGTCATCTCTTTGCTGCCCAGCGATCCTCAGGATTGGGCGTTTTCTTTGAAACCTGATGATCCTATTCTAGCTAATGTGAACACATTTTTTCCCAAGCCTTAGGGCTGTTGTATGATGAACTTAATGCTATTGATCAGGCTGAAAAGGCCCTGTTGGCATTGAGCCAGGGTCAGGATTCTGCAGAGTTGTACTGTCAAAAATTCCAAAAGTGGGCGGTCCTTACTACTTGGAATGATGGTGCCTTGGCAGCTCTCTTTCGGAAGGGTTTGTCAGAAGCCATAAAAGATACTATGGTGGGATTTCCTGTTCCCTCTGGTCTTGATGATTCTATGTCATTAGCCATTCAGGTTGATCGGCGTTTGCGCGAGGTGTTGCCACCTTTTGAACAAATGTCTGAACCTATGCAATGTGATAGAGTTTTGTCTAGGGCGCAACGTCAGGAGTTCAGAAGGCGTAATAAGCTGTGTTTTTTCTGTGGAGATGCCTCGCATATTATTTCTGTCTGCCCTAAACGAGAGAAACGTTTTGCACACACATTTGCTGTGGGCGGTGTTCAACCTAAGTTTCTTCTGGCATTTACTCTGATCTGCTCGCTGTCCACATTTTCCGCTAAGGCTTTCGTGGATTCGGGAGCAGCTCTGAACCTGATGGACTTGGATTTTGCTAAACGTGGATTTCCTATGACACCTCTGAGGACGCCTATCCCTTTGAGGGGTATTGATGCTACTCCTTTGGCGAAGAATAAACCTCAGTTTTGGACCCAGGTGGTAATGCAGGTCGCCCCAGATCATCAAGAAAATTGCAGATTCTTGGTGTTGCATAATCTGCATGATACCATTGTTCTGGGGTTTCCCTGGTTACAAATCCATAATCCAGTTTTGGATTGGAAATCTGTGTCTGTGGTGAGTTGGGGTTGTTGGTGTGCCCTTAGTGACGCTCCTGTTTTCTCCACCTCTCCCCAGTCACATGATGTTCCTGACTATTTGGCTGATTTTTATGATGTATTTAGTGAGAATGAGTCTGCGTCTTTGCCTCCTCATAGTTATGACTGTGCAATTGAGCTGAGCCCTGGGTGTAAATATCCCAAGGGTCGACTTTTCAATTTATCTGTACCCGAGCACAAGGCCATGCGATCCTATATTAAGGAGTCGTTGGAGAAGGGTCATATTAGACCATCCTCTTCACCCTTAGGTGCTGGGTTTTTTTTTGTGGCCAAGAAGGATGGTTCATTAAGGCCTTGTATTGACTGTCGTTCGCTCAACAAAATTACTGTTAAATATCAGTATTCCTTACCCCTGATTTCTGATCTATTCTCTAGAGTTAAAGGTGCTTGCTGGTTTACCAAGCTTGACCTCAGGGGGCGTATAATCTTATTCGCATTAAGCATGGGGATGAATGGAAGACGGCATTTAATACTCCAGAGGGACATTTTGAGTACCTGGTGATGCCTTTTGGGCTCACTAATGCCCCTTCTGTCTTCCAGTGCTTCATGAATGATATTTTCTGAGACTTTGTGGATACATTTTTGATAATCTATCTGGATGATATTTTGATCTTTTCCAAGGATTGGGACTCTCATGTGGAACATGTTCGGACTGTTTTCCGGATTTTGAGGGAGAATTCCCTGTATGTCAAGGGATCGAAATGCCTTTTTTTCGGGGTACAGAGGATTTCATTTTTGGGATTTATTTTGTCTCCGTCAACTATTGAAATGGACCCGGCCAAGGTACAGGCCATTTATGATTGGGTTCAGCCCACTTCTTTGAAGGCCCTCCAGAAGTTTTTGGGTTTTGCTAATTTTTATCGTAAAATTATAGCTAATTTGTCTGGTATTGCCAAACCATTGACTGATTTGACTAAGAAGGGTGCTGATGTGCTGAATTGGTCTCTGGAGGCTGTTTCTTCCTTTCAGGAGCTGAAGCGAAGGTTCACTTCTGCTCCGGTTTTGCGGCAACCTGATGTCTCGCTCCCGTTTCAGGTAGAGGTGGACGCTTCTGAGATTGGTACAGAAGCTGTTTTGTCCCAAAAAGATCCGGTAACATCTAAAATGAATCCCTGTGCTTTCTTTTCCCAAAAGTTCTCCCCATCTTAATGTAACTATGATGTGGGGAATCAGGAACTGTTGGCCATGAAATGGGCATTTGAGGAGTGGAGACATTGGTTGGAGGGAGCTAAACATCAAGTCGTGGTCCTTACTGACCAAAAGAATTTGATTTACCTGGAGTCGGCCAAACGCTTGAATCCTAGACAAGCTAGGTGGGCCTTGTTTTTCACACGTTTTGAGTTTGTGGTCTCTTTTCTTCCAGGCACTAAGAATGTCAAGGCAGACGCCCTCTCTAGGAGTTTCTTTGCTGATTATCCTGTTGTGACCAAGCCTGCTACCATCTTAGGTGAGGGGGTAGTTCTTTCTGCCATCTCGCCCGATTTGAGACGTGCTCTGGAAGAGTTTCAGGAGGACAAACCTGAGTGTTGTCCCATTGGAAAATTGTATGTTCCTGACCAGTGGAGGAAGAGAGTGATGTCTGAAGTTCATTGCTCTGCATTTGCTGGTCATCCAGGTATTTTTGGTACTAGAGATTTGGTGAGTCGGTCTTTTTGGTGGCCCGCCTTGTCTCGTGATGTCAGGAGTTTTGTGCAGTCCTGTGGGACTTGCTCCCGGTCTAAACCTTGTTCTCGCTCTAGTGGGTTGCTGATGCCTTTGCCGGTGCCCAGGAGGCCATGGACCCATACTTCAATGGATTTTATCTCTGATATGCCTGTCTCTCAGAGAATGACTGTTATTTGGGTGATTTGTGATAGATTCTCTAAGATGGTCCATCTTGTACCACTCCCTAAGTTGCCATCTTCCTCAGAGTTGGTGCCCTTGTTTTTGCAACAGGTGGTTCGCTTGCACGGGATTCCTGAGAACATTGTATCTGACAGAGGAGTTCAGTTTATTTCTAGATTTTGGAGGACTTTCTGTTCCAAGCTGGGAATTCAGTTGTCCTTCTCCTCTGCGTTTCACACTCAGACCAATGGGCAGACGGAGAGAACAAACCAGACTTTGGAGTCGTATTTGAGATGTTTTATTTCTGCTGATCAGGATGATTGGGTTTCATTTTTGCCCTTGGCCGAATTTGCTTTAAATAATAGAGCTAGTTCTGCCACTTTGATGTCACTTTTTTTTGGTAACTTTGGGTTTCATCCTCGATTCTCTTCAGGGCAGGTGGAGTCTTCTGCCTGCCCAGGTGTTGACACTGTGGTGGAGAGAATGCACCAGATCTGGGACCAAGTGGTGGATAGGTTGTCTCTCTCCCAGGAAAAGGCCCAGCGGTTTTCCAACCGTCATAGGACCATTGGTCCCCAGTTTAAGGTAGGTGAGATGGTTTGGTTGTCATCAAAGAATATCTCTATGAAGGTGGCTTCTCCAAAAGTTTAAACCTAGATTTATTGGACCTTACAAGATTTTGGAGATTCTTAATCCTGTCTCTTTTCGATTGGCTCTTCCTGTTACATTTAAGATCCATAACGTGTTTCATAAGTCTCTGTTAAAGAGGTTTGTTGAGCCAGTAGTTCCTGTGGTGGCACCTCCTGACCCTGTATTAGTGGAAGGTAATGTGGAATATGAGGTTGAGAAGATACTGGATTCTCGCCTGGCTAGACGGAGACTCCAGTATTTGGTTAAATGGAAGGGTTTTGGCCAGGAGGATAATTTTTGGGTCCCTGCATCCGATATTCAAGCCAAAAGATTTGTTCTTGCTTTTCATCAGGCCCATCCTGATCGTCCTGGTGGCGTGGATGAGGGTTCGGAGACCCCTCCTCAAGGGGAGGTACTGTTGTGAGTTCATTTTCCCCTTCACCGTTGATGTCTGATGAACTCCCTCTGCTGGTGAAGAGAGGTAGTGAAATTGATTGGGTTGGGAAGAACCTGTCATCTGAACAGGTGGAGCCTGATTGGACACCCGGAATCACTGAGTGGATATAAGGCAGCCGACGCCCTACTGGGGTGCTGGTGATCCTTTTTGCTCTGAGCTCTTGCAAACCATGTTCAGTACCTGTCTTCTGAAAGCTAAGTATTTGCTCTCTTATTTGTCCATGAGATATTGTCTGTTTACTTAGTGTTTGTGTTCTGCCTGCCCTTGTTGGTACAGGCTGAGCTCCATTTTTGTCTCTGGTCAAGTTGATCTTTTGCTCAGTCTTCAGAATATACCTGAGTGCTGATATAGTGTTTTTGAAGTCTAGTGACTTCAGGGCCTTCTTTCTATCAGACGTGTTGGACATTATTTTGGCAGTATTTTTGCGGATTGCAGCCAGCATCTTTTCTGTCCTTTCCTATTTAGTTAGTTGGGCCCCATCGTTTGCTCAACCTGTCTTTCTGTCTGTGTTTGTGTTTTCATCTGCTTTTCATCGACAATACATGTTGGGGGCTGTCTATTGCTTTGGGGTCTGCTCTGGGGCAGTTTAGATTTCCCCTTTCTTTCTTTAGGCTTATTTAGTTCTCCGGCTGTGAACAAGGGGTCTAGGGCACCGTAGGAACCCCCCACGGCTACTGTTAGTTGTGTGAATAGGATCAGGGGTCTGCAATCCGATAGCTACCAACCTCTCTGGTTTTCTGGACTTTGCTTGTATTTTGGTTTTTTCCTCCTTCGGTGACTCATTCATAACAGGGCTCATTATACTGTATGGCATAATATATGGGGCTCATTATTCTGTATAGAGCACTATATGGGGCTTATCATACTGTATGGAGCAATATATGGGGCTCATTTTTCTGTATGGAGCAATATATGGGGCCCATTATTCTGTATGGAGCAATATATGGGGCCCATTATACTGTATGGAGCATTACATGTGGCTCATTATACTGTATGGAGCAATATATGGAGCTCATTATACTGCATAGAGCAATATATGGGGCTCATTATTCTGTGTGGTGCAATATATGGGGCCCATTATACTGTATGGTGTTAGGGCTGGCGGAACACACCAAATAATAAAGATGGTAATAAGGTGTGTTCGCAGCCCGGGGTCCACCGTGCAGGGGTGGTAATCTCCTGCTCAGTAATGGCGGATGCTATATGGCGGTCTACTATAAGAACACACGCGGGTTATCGTCACCCGGTGTGTACAGGGGCAGACTCTGTTGCTTCACAGAGCCGCACTACCGCTGAACATAAACGCTGGAGCCTGTTTGTGCTCACTGAGCTCGGCTAAAAGAGCGCACAGTGTACGTCCACAGAACGCTACCCCAAGGACACTGGGTTAGAGTCCCTCTAGGCCCACTGAGCGCGCGACGTCGCTGCCACGAGTGCCGCTAAAGACGCTGGCAGTGGAGTGTGGAGCACGTGCACTGAGGCTTGCTGGATCACTGGTGAAGACCAATGTCTGACTCAAACCCTGACCTACCTACACATAAGCCTGGGCGCTACCAGGCTAGGCTGCACAACACAAGCGTACCAAGGGTAGGGGTTTCATAATGAGTCAATCACCAGATACATTCATATGTGCATACATCTCTCACACCTCATAGTCTGTAAATACAGTCTATCTTAGCGAGCGGCCATGCAAACCTTTTATAGCCACGGGCGTCCGGGACCTTCCTGGCTTCTCGGATGGGCCAATCTGAACACGAGCAGGACCTGAGCACGTGACCCTCGATCTCCAATGGGAGATCACTTCACGGGCATGCTCAGTGGCCCGACATGAGGACTTAGTTCCTGGAGAATCTCGCTGCTGAGCAGCATGCATTGTCATAGCTGTGCCAGAGGTGGCAGCAGCAAGCAAACCCACGGAGTTGCCCTGGGCAGATCGCCGGGACCGACAAATCTGCTGAGCAGGCTCCACTGCAGCTGAAGAAGAATGGGAGACCACCGGATGCAAGGCTCTGGATTCCTGCTGTTCAGTGGCAGGAACCCGACGCCTGGATTCCTGCTGTTCAGTGGCAGGAACCTGACGCCTAACATATGGAGCATTATATGGGGCTCATTATACTGTATAGAACAATATATGGAGCTCATTATTCTGTATGGAGCAATATATGGAGCCCATTATACTGTATGGAGCTTTATATGGGGCTCATTATACTGTGTGAAGCATTATATGGGGCTCATTATTCTGTATGGAGCAATATATGGGGCTCATTATACTGTATGGAGCAATATATGGGTCCCATTATTCTGTATGGAGCAATATATGGGGCCCATTATTCTGTATGGAGCAATATTTGGGTCTTCATACTGTTTGGAGGACTATACTGTGCAGTTTCTGAGCTGTTGTAGAATTTACTCTAGATATCATTCATCTAATGTAAGAAGTAAGTGAAATCTTTGGCATTGTACTATACCTATATTTCTTATCTGTGCATTATGAATCATGGTATGTGTTAAAGGGGCCCACTGAGACTCTTTTATTTTGTCCGGGGCTCACGAAAACCTGGAGCCGGCCCTGTGTGACTGTCTGTACATGTGTATATATGTTTAGACGTGTGTGCATGTGTTTATGCATGTATGTGTATGTGCATCTGTGATTATGAATGTATGTGTATGCATATGTGTATAATATGTGTGTGTTTATCTGTGTGTATATGTGTGTGTGTGTATGTGTGTACTGTATGTTTATGTATATACACGTGTGTATATGTTTGTGTATGTGAACATATTTGTTTTTGGTTCTTGTATGACACTGTAATTGTAAAGAATAGGAAAATCAACCAGGCTTTTTAAATGGTTAGTCACCAAATAATCAAGTTTTCTCTGATCAATAGGATCCAACCACTGCCCCTCTCTCCGAGACTCTGAGAACAGGAGTCTGCGGACTCATCCTGGATGGAGCAGAATCATGAATGTTCGGCCTCTGCTCTCTCCATTATCTATAGAGCTGCTGAACGCTGTGCTGGGCTGTTTCCATCAGCTCCATAGACAATGAATAGATCAGAAGTGATGAATGCGGTACATTCTGGTATCCTCCATTTTGATACAGGAAAGATGTATATCTTTGTACCGTGTAAAGATATACATCTTTCCTGTATCAAAGTGATGAATGCACACCTCCAATCTATTCATGGCTGAGCTGCAGTCCTGTTCTCAGGATTGCTGGGGTTCCCAGTGGTCAGTCCTCCAAAAGTCAGTAAGTTATTCATTATCATTGGGACTGGGAATAACTTGATTTATTTGGGGAATAACCTCACACCAGATGGTATACATACCAGACATATAACATAATATACGTATACATGGTTGGGCTCAGCAGAACCGAATCCTAACGGAGATATAAATCTCCAGCTCAGTTATTAAAGTATAAATATATATTTTTTTTGAGGTGTGAGTGTCCAAATAGAACTTTTACTATGGTGCCGTGTGAACTCTATGTACGTCCCTGCTTGCAGGGCTGTGATAATGAAGACAATCTGGCCTGTTGCTCAGAGCCTGAAGCTCCGGGGGGTTCCATAGCAAGAGTCCCCTCATCATAAGTGACATGCTAGGCAGGGAGGGGGGCCCAGACATATTTCTTGCACAGGGGCCCCAAGCTGTCTGTGTCCGCCCCTGACCCGGCGCTTAGATGTGGTAGGCTTCACATAGGTTGGCTAATAGCAGTATTTCATTCATTGTGCGGAATCGAGCTAGTGATGGCAGCATGGTGGCTCAGTGGTTAGCACACACAGTATTATACATAAGGCAGCAAGGTGGCTCAGTGGTTAACACAGTACTATTTCTAGGGCAGCAAAGTGTTTCAGTGGTTAGCACAATACCATATATAGGGCAGCTTGGTGGTTCAATGGTTAGCAATGTACTATAGATAAGATGGCAAGGTGGCTTAGTGGTTAGCACAGTGCTATACATAAGGCATCAAGATGGTTCAGTGGTTAGCACAGTAATATACATAAGGCAGCAAGGTGGCTCACTGGTTAGCACATTACTATGGATAAGGCAGCAAGATGGCTCACTGGTTTGAACAGTATTATAAATAAGGCAGCACGGTGGTTCACTGGTTTGCACAGTAGTATACATAAGGCAGGAGGGTGGTTCAGTGGTTAGCACAGTACTATACATAAGGCTGCAAGGTGGCTCAGTGGTTAGCACAGCACTATATATAAGGCACCAAGGTGGTTCAGTGGGTAGCACAGTACTTTACGTAAGCCAGCAATGTGGCTCGCTGGTTTGCACAGTACAATACAAAAGGCAGCAAGATGGCTCAGTGGTTAGCACAGTACTATACATAAAGCAGCAAGGTGGCTCACTGGTTTGCACTGTACTATACATAAGGCAGTAAGGTGTCTCAGTGCTTAGCACTGTACTATACGTAAGGCAGTAAGGTGGCTTAGTGGTTAACACAGTGCTAAATATACGGCAGCAATGTGGCTCAGTGGTTAGCACAGTACTTTATATAGAGCTGCACAGTGACCCAGTGGTTATCACAACATTACACATAAGGCAGCAAGGTGTTTCAGTGGTTAGCACAGTTCTATACATAAGGTAGAAAGGTGGCTCAGTGGTTAACACAGTACTATATATAGGGAAGAAATGCAGCTCAGTGGTTATCAGAGTGCCATATATAGGGAAGCTCAGTGGCTCAGTGGTTAACACAGTACTGTACATAAGGCAGTAAGGTGGATCATTGGTTAGCACAGTACTATACTTAAGGCAGCAAGGTGGCTCAGTGGTTAGCACATACTATATATAAAGGACAGCAAAGTTTGTGCAGTGGTTAGCACTGTACAATATAAGGCAGCATGGTGGCTCAGTGGTTAGCACTGTATTATACATAGTGCAGAACGATAGCTCGGAAGTTAGCAGCATATTATATTTGGGGCAGGGTGGTGGCTCAGTGATAGGCATTCAGCTATATATAATGCAGCACGGTAGCTCAGTATTTAGCACTGTACTATACATAGGGCAGCACAGTGGCTCAGTGGTTTGCACTGTATAATATATAGGACAACACAGTGGCTCAGTCATTAGCACTATACTATATATAGAGCAGGATCGTGGTTCATTGTTTATAGTTTTACTGTGTATAAGGAAGCACAGTGGCTCAGTGGTTAGCAGTGCACAGGGAAGCACAGTGGCTCAGTGGTTAGCACTGTAGTTTGAAGGGTAGCACAGTGGCTCAGTGGTTAACATTGTAGTATACAAGGCAGCACGGTGGCTTGGTGGTTAACACTGTAGTGTACAGGATAGCATGGTGGCTCAGTGGTTAGCACTGAACTATATATTGGGCAGTATGGTAGCTCAGTGGTTAGCACTGTACTATATATAAGGCAACATGTTGGCTCAGTGGTTAACACTATACTATATATAAGGCAGCACGTTGGCTCAGTGGTTAGAACTGAAATATATATAGGGCAGCATGGTGGCTCAATGGTTATCTCTGCATCTTTGTAGCAAGGGGGTTCTGAATTCCAGTCTCTCCAAGAACAAAATACATCAGGACCAAGACATGTTACCACATTTGAGGTAAGTCATTTCAGAAGAATGAAATCTGATTGACAATGTTACTACAGTACATTGCACAAATATATGAAGGCACAAGCAGTTAGACTGAAGGTTATTTACTATACAAGCAGTGTGACTGTGGATTTCTTACTGTACAAGCAGCAAGATGATGGATTATTTACTATACAAGCAGTGTGACGATGGATTCTTTACTATTCAAGCAGTGAGACAATGGATTCTTTACTGTTCAAGCAGTGTGGCTTTGATTCTTTACTATTAAAGCAGTGTGACTATGGATAACTTACTGTACAAGCAGTGTGACTATGGATTCTTTATTATTCAAGCAGTGTGACTATGGATAACTAACTGTACAAGCAGTGTGACTATGAATAGCTTACTGTACAAGCAGTGTGACTATAGATAACTAAGTGTACAAGTAATGTGACTGTGGATTCTTTACTACACAAGCAGTGTAATTATGGATTCTTTACTATACAAGCAGTTTGACTATGGATTCTTTACTACACAAGCAGTGTGACTGTGGATTCTTTACTACACAAGCAGTGTAATTATGGATTTTTTACTATACAAGCAGTGTGACTATGGATTTCTTACTGTACAAGCAGCAAGATGATGGATTATTTACTATACAAGCAGTGTGACGATGGATTCTTTACTATTCAAGCATTGTGGCTATGGATTCTTTACTATTCAAGCAGTGAGACAATGGATTCTTTACTATACAAGCAGTGTGACTATGGATTCTTTACTACACAAGCAGTGTGACTGTGGATTCTTTACTACACAAGCAGTGCAATTATGGATTCTTTACTATACAAGCAGTGTGACTATGGATTCTTTACTATTCAATCAGTGTGACTATGGATAACTTACTGTACAAGCAGTGTTACTATGGACTCTTTTCTATACAAGCTGTGTGACTATAGGTTCCTTACCACATAGTGTGGCTATGGATTTTTTACTATTCAAGCAGTGTGACTATGGATAACTTACTGTACAAGCAGTGTGACTATGGATTCTTTACTATTCAAGCAGTGTGACTATGGATAACTAACTGTACAAGCAGTGTGACTATGAATAGCTTACTGTACAAGCAGTGTGACTATAGATAACTAAGTGTACAAGTAATGTGACTGTGGATTCTTTACTACACAAGCAGTGTAATTATGGATTCTTTACTATACAAGCAGTGTGACTATGGATTCTTTACTACACAAGCAGTGTGACTGTGGATTCTTTACTACACAAGCAGTGTAATTATGGATTTTTTACTATACAAGCAGTGTGACTATGGATTTCTTACTGTACAAGCAGCAAGATGATGGATTATTTACTATACAAGCAGTGTGACGATGGATTCTTTACTATTCAAGCATTGTGGCTATGGATTCTTTACTATTCAAGCAGTGAGACATTGGATTCTTTACTATACAAGCAGTGTGACTATGGATTCTTTACTACACAAGCGGTGTGACTGTGGATTCTTTACTACACAAGTAGTGTAATTATGGATTCTTTACTATACAAGCAGTGTGACTATGGATTCTTTACTATTCAATCAGTGTGACTATGGATAACTTACTGTACAAGCAGTGTTACTATGGACTCTTTTCTATACAAGCTGTGTGACTATAGGTTCCTTACTACATAGTGTGGCTATGGATTTTTTACTATTCAAGCAGTGTGACTATGGATAACTTACTGTACAAGCAGTGTTACAATTGATGTTTTGCTATACAAGCATTGTCACTATGGATTCTTTCCTACACAAGCAGTGTGACTATTGATTCTTTACTATACAATCAGTGTCACTATGGATTCTTTACTACACAAGCAGTGAGACGATGGATTCTTTACTATACAAACAGTGTGGATTTCTTACTGTGCGAGCAGTGAAACTATATGTCGCTACCATACTATGTTGTAATGATTGATTCACCACACAAGATTGTGAAGGCCTGGACACTTTTACTGATAAATATAATATTACAGATTATTTCTTTGATCAGATGTTGGAACTCATCTGATTTTCGTACGTTGAGTCAGGAAGACATTTTTTCCCTAATATGGGGCAATTAGTTTTGCCTCATAGGGTTTTTGCCTTCCTCTAGATTAATTTGTTATGCTACAGACCGGACTTAATGGACTCATATTGACCTGAAACCTTAAAACTATGAAACAGTCACATTTTTTTATTTTTTAAATCCTTTTTAGAACTCAGCAAATAGGTGGCTGGTTGCCAACTTGCTGGATTCATGCAAAACAAATACCCAAAGCATTGTCATAATACTGTGACATGATGTCATAATGTTTTAGGGACTAATGAAAAGTGGAGAGGAGGTTGGTAGGATGGCTGGCTGTACTGAGTCAGATGCTTCAATACTAGATCATGGTGCAGAAATGGTTGCTCGGTTGGAGATGTGAGACGTGAGGGGCAAGGTGAGATGTGGGGCGAGGTGAGGCGTGGGGCGAGGTGGGACATGGGGCGAGATAAGACGTGGGACGAGGTGAGTTACGGTTCAAGGTGGGACGAGGTGAGACTTGGGGCGAGATGAGATGAGGGGTGAGGTGAGACGTGGGACGAGGTGAGACGTGGGGCAAGGTGAGACAAGGGGCTGTGGCGCCCCTGAGGATTCAGTTGCCACAGAGGTACTGCACCTCCTCCAGAGGTGTGGTACCCCACCATCCAGGTAAGTTGGAGGCTCCTGACCACGCTCCAACACTTGCATCCCACACAACACAGTAGTTCAGCAAAGCCACATTGCGGCTCCCTGCTTGGATTGTAGCAGAGCACCTTTGGTGGCTCCCTGCTTGGAACACGAAACTTGCTGGGAGGCGGGTGGAGTTAGAATACATAAAAGAGCGGGAAGGTTTAGGAGTAGAGTTCGGTTTCAGTTGAGTGGACGGGAGTGAGGAGAGAAGAACCCTGGGAGAGAGATGGAGGAAGGAGGTGCTGCAGCAGATCCCAGTGACCTGGGTCTGCTGGCACGGGAAAGGAAAGAAGGAGAAAGACTTTGAACAGAAACCTGATCTTCCATAAGAAGGAGAGACTAGTACGGAACGTAGGAGTTTTTGCCGCAATTTTTTCCGCGCGTCCATAGACACATAGAAAATAGCTAGAAATACGGAAATTTCCACGAAATTAATGAGCATGCTGCGTTTTTTACAGCAAAACCTTTTTTTTCGCGGAAAAAAACGCATCAATATGCAAAAAAATTGCAAAATGCATTAAAATGAATGGGAAGCTTCTTTTCAGCATTTTTTGAGCTGATTTTTTGGAAAATCCGTGGGAAAAACGCGAAAAAAATGCTGTGTGTGAACACAGCCTTAGACAATCCTCGCATATACTGCGGCCGTCGAAGAGCCGCTGGGACTCGAACATATTTTTCGAGTGCGCTGAAGACACTCACTTAGCACTCAAGCATTCTCAGATAACGCCTAATCCAAGCACCCTCTCTCATCACTAATTAATTCACTCATCTCTACCTAAGAAAAGTTATTAGTGGGGAAACTGAAAAAAAATTACCACAAAATGAAATATCTTTAAAGCGTCTGCAGAATATCTTTTAATATGGAAATATTACATTTTGCACGTTACTCAATAATCCAGTTTTCTGTGTTATCTACATGTGCTGTGTCCTGGGCATGAAAAATTGAAAATGGGTGCACTTACTGTTTCTACCACAAGACGGTACTCATTTACTAGTCTTCTGTCATAAGCATCGTGGACATAATCATTTTCTCTAAGCATCCTCTATTTGTATCAACCGGAAAAAAAAATGATTTCAAAATCAGATAATATTGAGTTTGGATTGTTTGAAGAAAGTATCCCACATCTTCTTGGGTGTTTCTTCATGAATACTCATCACTGGCTTCAGATTAGCATGACCTCTGGTTACATTCTGTATTGGGCTCTAGAACAAATATTTCATCCACCTGTTCTCACAATGAGATATTTGTTAGCTCATTTATTTGAAACCTTAAAGCGAACTTGTCATTAAGAATCTGTCTAGGAAAACTGAGATTCTGCAAGATAGGGAAGGTAAACACATTTCCAATGATACCTTTTTCCATCGTTATCCAAGATTCTGTTGTGTCAAAATTCATGTTTTAATCAGATGCAAATTAGGCTTGCAAGTGCGCAGGTGGCATGTAAGTGCACTTGCAGTCCTTGGCAGCTCTTTGCTTCTTCCCACCAATGTCGTTTCCGCTTCTTGATTGACAGTGGAGAGGTTGAGGGACATCGTGACGCAGAGCCTCTGTCTCCACGGAGAAGTGCGAGCAACAGAATTGATGTAATTGGAAAATAGTTTCTATGCCTTACCCTGCAGAACCTCAGGTTTCTTAGGCAGAATCTTACTGACAAGTTGTATTTAAAGTTAACCTGTCAGCTGATTCATCCTGCTCATGCCACACAAATGAGTTTCAGGGAAAATATAGTTGGATGATCCGAGACTACAAGACTAGTCCAGTGCTACCCTGGCCGGCTCTGCCCAGCACTACTAGAAGTGATTGACGGGTCTTTCCCTGTGATGGTAATCACCTGGAGCAGTGCTGGGAGTAGCCAGCCAGAGTCGGCACCGGATTAGTCTTGTCTCCTGCTTTGGTTCCCAGCCGGATCGTCGAACTAGAGAAAAAATAACTGACTGCAGTCAGGCTCGGATTCATTTCCAAAAAAAATAAGAGAAAAAAAAAATTTGTGGTGGCGCTCCCACGATGAAGAATGGAATGCGAAGGTTGTGCTTCTTGGCTGGACTTCCATGCTGGTTTCCTCTTTATCTCCATTATATTGTGTCATCTATGTCAACCTTTTGCTATTTGTTACCCTGTTACTAGCTTGCTCTTGGGTAAGCCATGTAGGTTCACATGTTCACTGGCCATTTTTTGTACACTTCTTCCCCGAAGCCCTTACTATTGGGGTGCGTTGATCCCACATACAATATTTCCCATGGAATATTGGTTTCATACTATTGGATTCATCAAACTACTATGAGCTCCATGTGACACCTACACATTGTAGACCTTGGTGGACCCTCCATACATCCTTCTTTATGGTCTCACTTTGAGAAAAAAAAGGGTTGAAGACATTGTGTGCAAGCCTATGTATCTTTTTTTATTATGGATTCTATGGTTCTACATGAGATTTACTCTGTCACTGCCATGGATCTTTTGATGTTAATGTAATCTTCAAATATGATACCATACATGGCTCTTATGTATGGGATTTGGTGGCATATACAACATATTTTGCTGATTATAAGATGCACCGGACCATAAGATGCACCCCAAATTTTGGTCCAGAAAACTGGAAAAAAATGTTTTAATTAAATGATGGTGTGCATTATAGACCACTTTCCAGGTAGCTTACCTGGGGGGGCTGCGGAGGAGTACGGTCGCTATTGCAGGAAGCTGGTGACGTGTTGTGAGTTCATTTTCCCCTTCATTACTGAGGCCCGAGGAACTCCCTCTTCTGGTAAAGAAAGGTAGTGAGCCTGATTATCAAACACCTGAGGCTGATGATGATGACTGGCTGAGTGGAGTTACTGACTGGATATAAGGCTGCCGACGCCCTTCTGCCCTGCGGGTGAATTCTCTGTGGGATCCTTGGAGACCAGTCTGAATTCCTGCTCCTCTAAAGCTAAGTTTGCTGCTCAGCCTTTTGCTTTTGTGCTTTGACTTTGTTTTGCTTTGTTTTTCTGGATTTCTGCCATTCCCTGCTGGGGTGTGCTGAATTCATTTAGCTCTGTCTTCTGAAAATACCTGAGTGCTGATTTAGTTTTTGAAGCCTAGCTGCTTCAGGGCCTTTTTCATATCAGCTTGTTGGCTTATGTCTTTGATAGGGTTTTGGCAGATTGCAGACAGCAACCTTCCTGTCCTTTCCTATCTAGGTAGTTTTTGGCCCTGTCTTTGCTCAGTCTATCTTTCTGTCTGTGTTAGTATTTTCATCTTGCTTCACCGTCATTATATGTTGGGGGCTGCCTATTGCTTTGGGGTCTGCTCTGGGGCAGTTTAGATTTCCCCTTTCTTTCTTTAGGCCTATGTAATTCTCTGGCTGTGATCGAGGGGTCTAGGGCATCGTAGGAACCCCCCACGGCTACTGCTAGTTGTGTTGATAGGTTCAGGGGTCTGCAATCTGATAGTTGCCAACTTCTCTGGTTTTCTGGACTTAGCTTGCATTTCTGCTTTTGCCTCCTACGGTGACTCATTCATAACAGAATCACCCGCCATACCGCAGATTCTAGGGTACTCAATAGCAGGAAAGAATTGTAAAAAAAAAAAAAAAAAAAGTGTGTATATTTTTTCCTCTATATCTCTGAGGCCGTAGGGGGAATTTTTTTTTTTCTCTCAATGGAGATAAAGCAATTGTCTGATCGTGTGGAGCAGCTCGCTGTGGAAGTGCGGGGAATTTCCGCCTACCTTGCTCATTCACATGCTGCTGAACCAAAGATTCCTACACCTGATGTATTTTTTGGGGATCGGTCTAAATTTTTGAATTTCAAAAATAATTGTGAATTATTTTTTGCCTTGAAGCCTAACTCGTCAGGGAGCTCCACGCAGCAGGTTAAAATTGTCATCTCTTTGCTGCGTGGCGATCCCCAGGATTGGGCGTTTTCTTTGAAACTAGATGATCCTATTCTGACTAATGTGAACGCATTCTTTCAAGCTTTGGGGTTGTTGTATGATGAACCTAATGCCATTGATCAGGCTGAAAAGACCCTGCTGGCATTGAGCCAGGGTCGTGATTCTGCAGAATTGTACTGTCAAAAATTCCGAAAGTGGGCAGTACTTACTACCTGGAATGATAATGCCTTGGCTGCTCTCTTTCGGAAGGGGTTGTCAGAAGCCGTAAAAGATACTATCGTGGGATTTCCCGTTCCCTCTGGTCTTGACGATTCTATGTCATTAGCCATTCAGGTTGATCGGCGTTTGCGTGAACGCAAAGCTACACGAGAGGTGTTGCCACCTGTTGAACAGATGTCTGAACCTATGCAATGTGATAGAGGTTTTTCCAGAGAGCAGCGTCAGAAGTTCAGAAGGCGTAATAAGTTGTGTTTTTTCTGTGGAGATGCCTCGCATATTATTTCTGTCTGTCCTAAACGAGAGAAACGCTTTGCACACACGTTTTCTGTTGGGGGTGTTCAACCTAAGTTTCTTCTGGCTATTACTCTGATCTGCTCCCTGTCCACATTTTCCGCCAAGGCTTTTGTGGATTCGGGAGCAGCCCTAAACCTAATGGACTTGGATTTTGCTAAACGTTGTGGATTTCCGATGACACCTCTGCAGATGCCTATCCCTTTGAGGGGGATTGATGCTACTCCTTTGGCTAAAAATAAACCCCAGTTTTGGACCCAGGTGGTAATGCGGGTCGCCCCAGACCATCAAGAAAATTGCAGATTTTTGGTGTTGCATAATCTGCATGATACTATTGTTCTGGGGTTTCCCTGGTTACAGATTCATAATACAGTTTTGGATTGGAAATCTGTGTCTGTGGTGAGTTGGGGTTGTCGGTGTGCCTTTAGTGAGGCTCCGGTGTTTTCCACCTCTCCTCAGTCGCATGATGTTCCTGATTATTTGGCGGACTTTTATGATGTATTTATTGAGAATGAGTCTGCATCTTTGCCTCCTCATAGGAGTTATGACTGTGCAATTGAACTGAGCCCGGGGTGTAAATTTCCCAAGGGTCGGCTCTTCAATTTATCTGTACCCGAGAACGAGGCTATGCGATCCTATATTAAGGAGGCGTTGGAGAAGGGTCATATTAGACCATCCTCGTCACCCTTAGGTGCCGGGTTTTTTTTTGTAGCCAAAAAGGATGGATCATTAAGACCTTGTATTGATTATCGTGCCCTCAACAAAATTACTGTTAAATATCAGTATCCGTTACCCCTGATTTCTGATCTATTCTCCAGAGTTAAAGGTGCTTGCTGGTTTACCAAGCTTGACCTCAGGGGGGCGTATAATCTTATTTGCATTAAGCATGGGGATGAATGGAAGACGGCATTTAATACTCCGGAGGGACATTTTGAGTACCTGGTGATGCCTTTTGGGCTCACTAATGCCCCTTCTGTCTTCCAGTGCTTCATGAACGATATTTTCCGAGATTTTGTCGATAAATTTTTGATTATCTATCTGGATGATATTTTGATCTTCTCGAAGGATTGGGATTCTCATGTGGAACATAATCGGACTGTGTTCCGGATCTTGAGGGAGAATTCCCTGTATGTCAAAGGATCTAAATGCCTTTTTGGAGTACAGAGGATTTCTTTTTTGGGATTTATTTTGTCCCCGTCAACTATTGAAATGGACCCGGCCAAGGTACAGGCCATTCACTATTGGGTTCAGCCCACTTCTTTGAAGGCCCTCCAGAGGTTTTTGGGTTTTGCTAATTTTTATCGGAAATTTATAGCAAAATTTTCTAGTATTGCCAAGCCATTGACTTGATTTGACTAAAAAGGGTGGTGATGTGTTAAATTGGTCTCCGGAGGCTGTTTCTTCCTTTCAGGAGCTGAAGCGAAGATTCACCTCCGCCCCGGTTTTGCGGCAACCTGATGTCTCACTTCCATTCCAGGTAGAGGTGGATGCTTCTGAGATTGGTGCAGGAGCTGTTTTGTCCCAAAAGGATCCTGTAACATCTAAAATGAATCCCTGTGCTTTCTTTTCCCGAAAGTTCTCTCCATCTGAACGTAACTATGATGTGGGGAATAGGGAACTGTTGGCCATGAAATGGGCATTTGAGGAGTGGAGACATTGGTTGGAGGGAGCTAAGCATCAAGTCGTGGTCCTCACTGACCACAAGAATTTGATTTACCTAGAGTCGGCTAAGCGCTTGAACCCTAGACAGGCTAGGTGGGCCTTGTTTTTTTACACGTTTTGATTTTGTGGTTTCTTTTCTTCCTGGAACAAAGAATGTCAAGGCAGACACCCTCTCTAGGAGCTTCTTTGCTGATTCTCCTGTGGTGACCAAGCCTGCTACCATCTTAGGCGAAGGGGTAGTTCTTTCTGCCATCTTGCCCGATTTGAGACGTGCTCTGGAAGAGTTCCAGGAGGACAAACCTGAGCGTTGTCCCAGTGGAAAGTTGTATGTTCCTGACCAGTGGAAGAAGAGAGTGATGTCTGAAGTTCATTGCTCTGCTTTGGCTGGTCATCCAGGTATTTTTGGTACTAGAGATCTGGTGAGTCGGTTTTTTTGGTGGCCCTCCTTGTCTTGTGATGTCAGGAATTTTGTGCAGTCCTGTGGGACGTGCTCCCGGTCTAAATCGTGTTCTCGCTCTAGTGGGTTGTTGATGCCTTTGCCTGTCCCCAAGAGGCCATGGACCCATATTTCAATGGATTTCATCTCTGATATGCCTGTCTCTCAGAGGATGACTGTTATTTGGGTGATTTGTGATAGGTTCTCTAAGATGGTTCATCTTGTACCACTCCCTAAGTTGCCGTCTTCCTCTGAGTTGGTGCCCCTGTTTTTACAACAGGTGGTTCGTTTGCACGGGATTCCTGAGAATATTGTATCTGACAGAAGAGTCCAGTTTGTGTCTAGATTTTGGAGAACTTTCTGTTCCAGGCTGGGAATTCAGTTGTCCTTCTCCTCTGCTTTTCACCCTCAGACCAATGGGCAGACAGAGAGAACAAACCAGACCTTGGAGTCATATTTGAGATGTTTTATTTCTGCTGATCAGGATGATTGGGTTTCATTTTTGCCCTTGGCCGAATTTGCTTTAAATAATAGAGCTAGTTCTGCCACTTTGATGTCACCTTTTTTTTGTAACTTTGGGTTTCATCCTCGATTTTCTTCAGGGCAGGTGGAGCCCTCTGCCTGCCCAGGTGTTGACACTGTGGTGGAGAGAATGCACCAGGTCTGGGACCAAGTGGTGGATAAGTTATCTCTCTCCCAGGAAAAGGCCCAGCGGTTTTCCAACCGACATAGGACCATTGGTCCCCAGTTTAAGGTTGGTGATATGGTGTGGTTATCATCAAAAAATATTGCTATGAAGGTGGCTTCTCCTAAGTTTAAGCCTAGATTTATTGGCCCTTACAAGATTGTGGAGATTATTAATCCGGTCTCTTTTCGTTTGGCTCTTCCTGTCACATTTAAAATCAATAATGTGTTCCATAAATCTTTGTTGAAGAGGTTTGTTGAACCTGTTGTTCCGGGGGTGGCACCTCCAGACCCTGTATTGGTTGAAGGTAACATGGAATATGAGGTAGAGAAAGTACTGGATTCCCGTCTGGCTAGACGGAGACTCCAGTATTTGGTTAAGTGGAAGGGTTATGGTCAGGAGGATAATTCCTGGGTCTCTGCCTCTGATATTCATGCCAAAAGATTGGTGCGTGCCTTTCATCAGGCTCACCCTGATCGCCCTGGTGGCGTAGTTGAGGGTTCGGTGACCCCTCCTCAAGGGGGAGGTACTGTTGTGAGTTCATTTTCCCCTTCATTACTGAGGCCCGAGGAACTCCCTCTTCTGGTAAAGAAAGGTAGTGAGCCTGATTATCAAACACCTGAGGCTGATGATGATGACTGGCTGAGTGGAGTTACTGACTGGATATAAGGCTGCCGATGCCCTTCTGCCCTGCGGGTGATTTCTCTGTGGGATCCTTGGAGACCAGTCTGAATTCCTGCTCCTCTAAAGCTAAGTTTGCTGCTCAGCCTTTTGCTTTTGTGCTTTGACTTTGTTTTGCTTTGTTTTTCTGGATTTCTGCCATTCCCTGCTGGGGTGTGCTGAATTCATTTAGCTCTGTCTTCTGAAAATACCTGAGTGCTGATTTAGTTTTTGAAGCCTAGCTGCTTCAGGGCCTTTTTCATATCAGCTTGTTGGCTTATGTCTTTGATAGGGTTTTGGCAGATTGCAGACAGCAGCCTTCCTGTCCTTTCCTATCTAGGTAGTTTTGGGCCCCATCTTTGCTCAGTCTATCTTTCTGTCTGTGTTAGTATTTTCATCTTGCTTCACCGTCATTATATGTTGGGGGCTGCCTATTGCTTTGGGGTCTGCTCTGGGGCAGTTTAGATTTCCCCTTTCTTTCTTTAGGCCTATGTAATTCTCCGGCTGTGATCGAGGGGTCTAGGGCATCGTAGGAACCCCCCACGGCTACTGCTAGTTGTGTTGACAGGTTCAGGGGTCTGCAATCTGATAGTTGCCAACTTCTCTGGTTTTCTGGACTTAGCTTGTATTTCTGCTTTTGCCTCCTACGGTGACTCATTCATAACAGTGACGGCTGCAGGAGTGGGTCGATGCTGAGCTGGGAGGAGGGGTGTTCGGCAGTGCAAGGCTGCGGTGTGCTCTGGGCTTTCAGAAAATGTTGTCGGAGTACCCGCACTTCCCATAGTTTTCACTGTGATGGCCTTAAGGAAAAGATTGAGATCTCAATGTGCCGAGAGGGAGTCGAGATCTTAATGTGTGCATGCGCTGTCTCCGGTGGCCATTTTCCCAAAGTCAACCGCAGTGAAAATGATGGTCAGTGCGGTGACTTTGTCGACATTTTGTGAAAGCCCTGGACTTTATGTGATGTGCCATAAAATTCTAATATTTCATTGATTTTGGCAAAATACTACTTTAACATATAGGATTTGTGGAAGGATGACACGGTGCAGAAAAACAATGAAAATATATTAAAAGACAGCAACGCGTTTTAAAATCGATCTGATTTCTTCCTCAGACTATCACACAAATGCATATATGAAACAAATTCTAAAAGAAGCCATTGATTCAGGAAATTTCTATGTTCCACCCAATGGTGAGTATCAAAACCCAGACTAAGCAAAAAAATGAAAAAATGTATAATCTTAATACAAATAAAATAAAAAATGTTATATAATCTCTAGATGAAACAAGCAAATTATTGTGAAAAGAGAAAAAACAATTCTTAAACAAAAAAAAGAAAAAAAATCTGAAAATAAATAAATAAATAAAAATCCTAAACAAAAAAAACATTCTTGTCTCCAGCTATGGTCACCCAGTTGGATCTTCTAACCATTTGTCCTCTGTAGCGCCAAAATGTTTCGAAGAAAAAATATAAGTGACTGTAACTATGCAGCCAGGCTCTGATACATGGCACCCGTGGTTTTTGGAGCATGAATCATCTCAAAAGATCCCTGTCAGGTTCTAAAATAAAGTCTTTAATTTCTCATTGTGAGAACAGGTGCAAGGATGAAATATTTGTTCTCACAAACAATACAGCATGTAGCAAGAGACAAAGTGACCTGGAATCTGCATTACGTTTTCATGAATAAGATTTGAGTTATTTTCTTTAATCTTCAGCTATATTGAAGCTCAAAATTACCCAAATTTTGATTTCTTCCTCCTCATATTTTGAATCAGATTTCTCTGATAAGATGTATCACAAAGTTTCTTATATTCACTTGTACAATTGATATAAGCAAAGTTTGTTGATCATTTAAGAATAGTCTTTGTAGCCGGTCCCTGTTCCGGCTAATTGGGCTACCGCCAAACTTTTGTTGCTGTAATGATACAATGCTCCATAATTATAAATCATCCAACTCTTTCATGCTTTCTCAGGGTTGATTGTTTCCAGATTGGAGGGATTTTATTAATAAGCAACATTCAAGAATTCCTTAAGAGCATTTAGGTCTGAGAAATCTCCCATCTGCTAAAGAAAATGCTCCTTTAGATTGATTTGGAAAGGGTTGTCTACTACCTGTGATTCTAACCTCAGATGACCCCTTTAAAACCATGTTCTTTATGTATTTTTTAAGTTCCAAGCACAGTAGAACGCCAATAAAAAAAAATTGAGATAGCATTTAGGATTGATGCATTTTTATTTGTAGCCTGCAGATATGCATGGAGATATTCTTGGGTAAATGAAGGCACAGAACAAAAAAAAGTAATGTTAAACAATTGTTAGAATAACTGGAGATATGGAAATAAAACAATCCTTTATATAAACTGAGTCTATAATAAATGGAAAGATTCCCACGTGATATGAAAGTGCCGGATATTTCTGGTAACATACAAATAATAATCATTTCATTTGACATAATATATTAGATGGAACTGATCAAATCTTCAGAAATTCAATTTGGGCAAAGAGAGGAAACTCAATTTGCATCAGTAAATTTGATACAAATTGAACTGACCAAGAATATAGAATCAATTTTATACTCATTCCTCTTTGGCTCTCACGGTATCGGTCACACTGCTGCCGATCCTCCAATCAACTCTACTGTTTTCTTTAATCTTCCTTTTGGCCAGGTCTTCCCATAGGTCTCATATTTTTACATGGATGGCGATGCACAGCACTGACATATAGGTTGTAATGCACGTCACTAACGTGAGTGGCGCCCCACGTCATCACGTGAGTTGCGCCTCATGTTACCGGGTAAATCCTAAGGAATGGAAGACCAGGCTGGAAGGAAAATTAAATAAAGAAGTTAGAAAATAGCAGACAGGCCAAAAGACAGAAGAAAAAAGGAGTCTATATCCATAAGATAAAAATCAAATCATTATTTTATTGATTACATCACATCCAAAATTAGACGAAATATGACAATATTATGGCAGAGTGAAAAAATAGGAGACCAAGGTGCAACACTAGTGCAAAACTGATGACAGCAGAGAGTGTCAAAATGTATACAGTGCTAGTGCCATAACATTAAAGTGGCCCCAAAGACCCAGATTGGCAGAGGTATTTAAATCCCCTAGTGAGGTATGTAAAAAATTACAGTAATCCCCTGCCTCTCATTCATCAGGTCATAACCCCTAGTATCATATCTTATCCATGCTGTCAGAAGGCTTGCACGCTATGCTATGGGGCATGGATAAGATATGATACTAGCGGTTATGACCTGATGACTGAGAGGCAGGGGATTACTGTAATTTTTTACATACCTCACTAGGGGATTTAAATACATCTGCCAATCTGGGTCTTTGGGGCCACATTAATGTTATGGCACTAGCATTGCATACATTTTGACACTCTCTGCTGTCATCAGTTTTGCACTAGTGTTGCACCTTGGTCTCCTATTTTTTCACTCTGCCATAATATTGTCATATTTCGTCTAATTTTGGATGTGATGTAATTAATAAAATAATGATTTGATTTTTATCTTATGGATATAGACTCCTTTTTGCTTCTGCATGTCTACAAACTTGGTGGAGTTTTCCTTGGCTAATGCTATTTGGTGGTTTGGTTATTCTCCTGGCCACTATTTTTTAGTATGATTCCTGCCATTGGGATTTTGTATTAGGCCCAAAGACAGAATATAGAGCCAATGGAAGGACAGGCAGCAGGTTAGGTACAAAGAGGGCTGAGGAAAGATGATTAAAATATTTTAACCCCTTGCCAGCCTTCATTTAAAGCAGATTGCAATTTTAAAAAAAATTTAATTCAAGTCAAATTTAATTCACTTCTAGTATTGATGTTTTCCTTTAAATTTTGTATGTAAATTTGATTAATACAGTACTCTCCATGCCCCTTCTTTACCCTCAGCTCACTGACCTTGAGCTGAAGACTTGAGGCATAACTAGCTGCTAGTAGCTTCACTAGCTGCTAGGGGCTTGATGTTTTAAAAATTCTATGGAAAAGACAGTGGATGTTCAGCCGTGATTCAAAAGGAATAACTGTTTGTCAGAAGGTTATCCTGTAATTTTCTAGGAGCCTAGCCTGCTCCACGGAGACATGTTTTCCATCGGATTTATGTGGGTTTATTCTCTGAAGATATATGGAAATTACATCGGCAAAGCTAGAAGCTTCATTAAAGCTTTAAAAGATTCCTGACAATAGATGTACATTGCAAAATAATGAGCTTAGGTTCTTTTTATATGGACCTATAAAACACTTATGCAATCTACTTGATCTAAAGTGGTTGTTCTGAATTACAAAAACATGGCTGTTTTTTTCTGAAACGAGTGTCTATAGATGGGTTGTGTCTACAACATGTCTTCTAAAGTTAATGTGGCTGGTTTTGGAAGAAAGTAACAATGTTCTACCTAATCTTAATCAAACATTTTAAGATTATGATGCCCATGACTAAGGCTGGCTATAAGCATTACATGGCTGTCATCTGAACCATGCTTCAGCCAATTGGTCGGCTGACAGCCATCTCGGCCAACACTCCCACACACAGGAGAACTCGCTAGTCTGACCACTCCTGTGTTCTCTAAGAAGAATGCTGTCAACTGACGCGTTGACCGGTGGCTCTTTTCAGGGAGAAAAATGTGATCATCAGTCAGAATACGGACATGTGTGATTGATATCTCTTACAACCACAAGTTTGCCATCGACATTAGATTGAAGGCCAAACCCGACGATATTGGCAGGTTCAGCCAAAATGAGTCTAATATGTATGGAGGCCCTAGCATTGAAACTCTAAGCCCTTTGCTTCCTTCCCTTGTCTACTCTGGGGGAACTGTTTGAAGTCAGTGAGGGACAGCTGCTCTCCTTTATACATACTGGGACAGTATCATCTGACAACACATGTGCAAGTTCACAAACACAACGTGGCAAGCAGTTTGCTGGCTCTGTTTTTTTGGAAGAGCAAGTTGGCCGGTATGATGGACTGCAGGAATTAAAGTGACTGTTTTCTGGGCAAGCCACCATACAACGTGAGACAAGGGTGCAGACTTTAGAGGTTGCTGACTGGTAAACATAACCATCTTTGCAGTCACATCCAATGACCTTAGGCTTTTGATCGTTTTCTATAGTGCTGTTGAGGTTGTCACAATTGTTGTAGGAAGTACGCTTAAAACGTTTGCTTTCATTTGGATCTTCACAGTCTGTAAGTGCAAAAATGGGAAAAAATGTTGCTAGGATAAAAAGTTTTTACAAATATTCAAATCATATTAATAAACTAAATCTACATGACAAGTCCCAGTATTCCTTTTTTCCATGTCTTAATGCTGGTGGAAGTCTGTAGTCAGTGGTAGGTCCAAGTAAGATTTCAGATTTTCTGGAGAATGGGGCAAAAATTAAAAAGATGCACCTCAACTCATGATGGTGATGGAAACTCCTAAGATGTGTGCCTCTTTGCTGCTGCCCTCCTCCACTGTCCGGTCGTTTGCCAGGACCTTTGCATCTACCTCAGCAGCCACGGTTTATCCTCTGTATGTATTGTCTAATAGAAGTGTAAGTAAAGGAGAAATAATGACAGAGCACAAGGTCAAAGCTGCCCTTACTCACTCTGATCTGAATTTTTCCCGATGTATTCAGGTTCACGAATGATTGCTCTTCTCCTCATGCCCTTTAGTATTGAACTTCTCAAGGAATTGATATCTAGGGTAGGGGAAAAAATGCAATGGTAGCACCCTTAGATATTTGGAAAATGCAAAAGAGGCATCAAGTCATAAACCAGACCCCAAAATAAATTCAGTCCCCATAATGAACTCAAAATTAAATTCAAACCATATAATAAACTCAGACCAAACATCAAACCTCAAAATAAATTCAGCCTCCTGATTAGAGAAATTCATATACTACCAAAACTCAATTCAAACCTCTTCACTTACAGGCTTTATGTCATGATAGAAGAAACAGCAGGAAGACACAGTGTTTTGGGGGGGGCTCCCAAGTCCAGAAGACATTGGCAGCTGCTAACGAAAAAGTTAACCAGAGGAATGGAAAAAAATAGGGTTTTCGTTGACAACGCGTTTCGGTTCTAACTCCTTCATCACTTACCTGCATTTTTTTCTATAAGGCGCTATGTCGTGACACTGGTTGTCTGAACCCAGGGAAGCAATAGTAAAAATAAATTGCTATTGAGCACTTGCTACATTATGTGGGTTATATGTTTGGAATAGATTTTTGTGCCTAACGCTGTTAATGGAGGTATTTGTGATACTAATGATGTGAGCACTATATGGCCCTGGTTAATTGGCAATTGACTACTGTATATGTTCACTTCCAGACTGCAGTTTATAAAGACCATGGTCTGGTGGTATGGCCACTCATACAAGCTGTTCATTGCAGAGATGCAAGTGAAAAGACATAGACTAGCAACTTCCTCTTGGCTGGAATGCTGCCCCTGTACAAACATTGCTTATTGCAACTCATGGCAGATGGAGATTTGGTTGGAAAATGGAAAAATGAGAAGCCAAGAGAGAGGATATTAAAGGAGGTGTTGGTATCATATTATATTGCATGTCCCAATCATCAAATAATGTGCGCAGCAAAATAGTTACAATACCACAAATAAAGCAAGCCACCAAATCATCAAGAGTAACCATAATCTGCATATAAATTTAAAAAATTTCAAAAGTCATGCCAGGGAGAAGAAATGGTTCTTCTTAATGAGACCAACTAAATATGAATTATTTGTTCTCCAAAAGAGATCAGTGGTAAAAATAACAGTCTTGTACGAAGAAGTCATAGGTTACGGTCACTTATGTACGTATAATCATGTATGTAGCCATGGGTCAAAGTCATATGTATTGTCATAGGTTGTATAATAGATGACTGGGTGCTCACTACCTTTTATTTTGTGCTTAGATGTAAAAAAACAAACATAATATTCTAGAAAAACCTCGGCACACAATATTTGATGAATTCAATGTTTATTATTCCAAAAAGATGAAAGAGCTCGTAACTGGACCAAATATAGCATACAGATAATTGATAATCAACGTTTCGGCTATTTAGCCTTTATCAAGATTTTATCTGTGCATGGTTGGGTCCTAAATCGTGGAAATAGGAATTCATCTTATGCTCAATTCACATGAATTCGATAGGGTTACCACCGAATGAGCCGTCCACAATATGCGCCAACTGGAGCCACAGAGGAGTGAGGTGTGCTCTGTCTCACTCCTCCGTGGCTCTTGTTGGCGCATATTGTGGATGGCTCATTTGGTGGTAGCCCTATCATATTCATGTGAATTGAGCATAAGATGAATTCCTGTTTCCACGATTTAGGACCCAACCTTGCACAGATAAAATCTTGATAACGGCTAAATAGCCAAAACGTTGATAATCAATTATCTGTATGATATATTTGGTCCAGTTACGTGCTCTTTCATCTTTTGGAATAATAAACATTGAATTCATCAAATATTGTGTGCTGAGGTTTTTTTTAGAATATTGTCATAGGTTGTATTCATGTAGTCACAGGCTATGTTCATATGTTAGAGTATAATATTTTTTAACTTTCATTACATCTGTGGCTTTATTTTTTTAATTGTTGGTAATCATGCATGTATTCATAGGATATGGCTGCTTATAAAGTCATTGGTTTATTTATGTACATGGCCGTAGGTTATGATATCGTTATGGTTATACTTTTAGTCATGTATTGTATATAGTCATTGGTATATCATCAAGAGTTGGTTGTGGTTATGGTTCTAAGTCAAAACCTTAGGTTATAATCATGTACATTTTTTCACATCACTTACTTTTTTGAGAAGACTCAACTTCCATGATTGTAGCGAGATAAACTGTAAAATATATATGGATATACTGTATCATGCATTAAATTAATTAATAAATATAAAGAGAATCTGCACTAAACAGCTCAGGTCCTATGAGATTCATATAAAAGCAATGTGTACCAAAAATTCCAAGCTGCAGAAAGAAAAGTCTTTTCCAATTGGCCATGTTTGGCTTCCACCTGCAAAATCAGCATAGAATAAATTACAACATTCAATACAATTTACATTAAAGTTAAAGCAAAATAAAGTTGATTTTCTTCTAGACCTTTATGTAAACAATTAAAATAGAAAATGGCAAAATACAAAATGATATCAGACTAGAAAGACAAAGTAAGTAACCCTTAACTTTCTATGATATGTATGTAGAAAACAATAATGCAAAAAAACATAAAGTAACTTTAAAGTAACAATAAGAATGTACTAGTGCCAAAATCCTTATAGATGACGATAATTAAATTAAATATATATTTTTTTAACTTACCGGTAAATTAAAACTAGTTATATGCAGTATGTAGATATTGAAAGTACCTGTTGTGTTTTCTTGAGATTTACTAATCCATTCTGGTCAACTACAGCTTATATACTAACTAGAGAAGTAAAAATGGAGGATGAAATCTAAATCTGTATAATAAAGCAGGTTGATAACGAAATCTCTCCTATGTCATTGGGTATTCATCTCTGATAAGTTGTCACTGATTTCAGGTTAATTTGCCTCCCTTTACATTCTGTATTGTGTGCGAGATTAATTTGGCCTTGTACTGGTTCTCACAATGGGACATTTGAAGGCTCATTTATTCTAAATCATTAAGAATAATCAATTAGAGGTAAGAAGCTAAAACTTATGCTTTAACTTTCGGCCAACATTCTGTGCTCATTTATTTCCAGTTGTGCCTCCATCTTGTTTTTTATTTGAGACATCATCTTAGTATGTTGCATTAACAAAAATCTACATCACCAACTGCTAGGCACATCTCACAGAAGACAGATTATTGTGTATGGTAAAATCATTATTACTGTATAGACTAGGAAATGTGATACTTTTCTTGTCTAAGGTATATAAATTGGCACTTTTAATGCGTGGTCCTCTGAGTGTTGGGCTGCGTTGGCAAAGGCCCACCAGTTACATTGATTCTTGGGCCCACTGTTCAGCTGCATGCAAAAATAACCTGACCCTAGTATACAAATTTACTTTTGCTTTTGCGTAGTATTAACTTGGCTATCTTGTTTAATGAATGATTAGATTATACTTTTTTCTGCAAATTGTAATTCAAGTGTAATAGTGTAACTCATTAGCACTCCTTTACAGGGGCCTACTGGAGGATTCTCCTGTTATCCCATGTGCCAGTCCGCAACTTGGTGCACTACTACTCACTGTTTGACTCTATTATTTTTACGAATATTATCTATCCTGCACAATTGTTTGCAAGGATACCACTCTTTTGGGGTAATAATAATAATAACTGGAGATAAAATGAGCAGATTTGGAGATATTCGAATTAGCAAGATCGCACAAAATTTCCTATAAATTTTGAATAGCTGCAAAGTTATGCTTCACAAATTGAATGCTCCTTATTATATTCTGGGATCTCTCAAGACCTCAGAGCATAATAAACATTTGAAGTAAAAAACAAAGACTAATGCTGACCTCACCATTCACCTCTCCAGCTGCCGTCCAGGTTTCAGGACCTCTTCTTTACTTGGTCCCTTATACCTCATGCAAGCCTCAGATGTCTCTGTGCGAAACACCTAGAAATCTCGGGGCCCATCCAGCAAATTTGTGTGTAATATATTTGTAAATTTGCTACCAACAATATAAAAAAATATATATTTTATTAAATAGAACAAATATCAAGGTAATCAAACTTCATTGTAACACATGTAGTTAACATGGCCCTCAGGTGTAGGTTATATATACTCGTGGTGCTTGGGTGCATACTTTTACTTATTCATCTGTGCTCCTGCAGCATCTGCCCATTAATATTCTGTGATGATCTACAAGAACTCATGGCCACTTACCTCTTCTCCTTTTCCTCTACCCATTTTGCCCCTCTGTTACTTGTTAATTCTCAAATATATCCAAGAAGAGCTGAAACAAAATTTTACTGCCTCTAGCTGGAATGTTCAGTTCGGAGCTCCATTGACCCAGTTGGCCTCCCATGTCAACCATCCAATCTGGCACCTTGATTGTAAATTTCTATTAATATCAATATTATTTTTCACCTGTTACGCAGAGCCCATAGTCTGGTGCCTTGTATGCCTACTTGGTAATCCGGCAGTGCTAGTACAGAGCAATGATGCCGGATGGACCATAAGACAAAATGATGATCCGTGTCAGCAGTGGAACAAGGAAGCAGTGAGGGGATTATACATTTAATTACCCCCCTCTACAATACACCAAAATCTCGGCTAACAGACATGTTGCTAATTTACTACATTCTTCCTAAGTGAATTGCAAAAAGATTGATTCATGAAATTTGAGCTTTTTCCAGCAGATTGCCCGTTACCTTGAAAAAATGTTGCTTATTTCTAGATAGGGGTAAAATATGTCTGTGATGTAAATTTTCCAGGTAGAAGTCAAGGTTAGAAGACATTGTCATGTTGGTTGAAAAAGGTCCAACCAGAGAGAAGTATAACTTCTTCAGATCTGGTTTCTACGACTGTATGGTCACTGTATGGGGTTGATATTGGTCTTTATACAGTGTGCTTTATTCCATAAAAGTTTGATAAACTATTCGCTTTGTAGTGGTAAGTAGAGATGAGCGACTTTGCCTTTTTTCAGGTCGAGTCAGGTTTCATGAAACCCTATTCGCAAAAGTCGGGTCGAACGAAATCAGCCGATTATCGTGAAAAGTTGAAGGCCGACTGAAACACGAAACCCAATGCAAGTCAATGAGGAAGAAAAGTCGGCAGTGAATGGAGGACAGGAAACACACCTACAGTGCCCATTTTAATGCCAAAAACATCAATTCTTATTACTTAAGCTTGTCAACCTTAATTTACTTTATAATAATAGTTAGGCATTGAAAACTGGGGGTTATTTGGCTAAAGTTGTGGGGGGGTAGGGCTGGCTCGAGATTTTCGTGGGCCCATGGCCAAAGAGTGTTAATGGGCTCCTTTAACACATGCCACAATTCATGATCCTCTGATATGGCAGAGAAATAGCAGTATAGTACAATGAAAAATACTTCACTTCTTACATCACATGACTGATATCCATTTTAAATTCTCCAATAGCTCAAAAAACGGACAATATATTACTCCATACAGTATTATGGCCACCGCATAGTGCGCTATACAGAGTTATGAGGCCCATATATTTCTCCATACAGAATCATTGGTCCCATATAATGTTCGATACAGTATATGATGAGCTCCACATAATGCTACAGTATATGTTGGTCCCCATGGATGATGCTCCACTGTCTTATGGGCCCAAATAATGCTCCATATATAATGGGCCCCATTTCTAATGCTCCAGTGTATAATGGGACCTGTAAATGCTGCTCCAGTGTCTGATGTCCAGCTTTGGAATGCTCCAGTGTATGGTGGGCCCCATATATCATTCTCCAGAGTATAATGCTCCACAAAAATTGCTCCCAACCTTTAAAACAATTAAATAAGTGTCCTCGCTAGGGAATCCCTGTACTCTGGACTCCTCATCGTCCCCATCTTCCATCTCTCTGCACTTGGACTGTTTAGGCAGAGAGCGTACAGACGTGATGTCATCGCGCTCTCTGACCAGAATGTCACTGTCAGGAAACGCAGAAGACGTCACGGCGGTGGAGCAGGGAGAGGTAAGTATTTCAACTTTGCAAGTGCTGTGATCCTGAGCAAGCAGGGGGAGCCCACTCATTGGCGACGGCACTGGCACAGGGCCCCTCATATTACGGCGGTGTGTCTCCCCCTCCCCTCCCCTCCCACCGGCAGAGACACTTTTGCATACTATGAGGGGCCCTGTGCCAGTGCCGTTGCCCATGAGTATGCCCCCTCACCTGCTCAAAGAACCTGCACTTTCATCTGCACCTTCCTCTTTGTCACCGTGTAAGGTGGTATAGTATGCGGGAAGGGGAACCTGAGTTTCATCAGGGTCAGATTCTGGCTGTGTAGAGTGCGAGGGGAATGTAGTGGTCTGGGTCAATGTACCAGCAGAATCATCTAGCAGTGGCTGGGCATCAGTGCACTTGTGGTGCCCCCAGGAGTACGGTCGCCACAGTGGCATTACCTTCCTCCTAGGGAAAGTGATGTCATGCTTGGGAGCAACAAAGGATCTCTCTAGCAGTTAAACCAACACACAACACAGTTCCCACTAAAAGCCAGCAGGGGGAGCTCTGAACCTGAGGCTGAGGAGCTGCTCTCTGTGGTCGGGAGGAGGGAAGTTAGGGCAGTCTGTGAAGGGAAGGGGAAGTGTGTGGACGTGAGAAGGGGAGCTGGAGGATGAGCAGAGTTAAGGCTCACTCCTGGCTGGAGCGCATGGTACGGATTCCGGTCTCCGAGTTTGTAGGGACACTGACGGTCCTGCAGCAGAAACCGGAGGAAGTAGCAGCTGTAAATGCTCTGTTCCCAACTAAGGCTCGGAGGCCCCAGCAGTGACTTGCGTGAGACAGAAGGAAAAAGCTACAGCTGCCTGCCATACGAGAAAGTTCCAAAAGAGTCAACAGCGGGAACTTCAGTGAACTCAGTACTGCGAGTACCTCAGATAAGCGCTAGAACGGAGGCCACACTACCTATCTGCAGAGAGAGAATTCCTAATTTGCTTCCAGGCTGACCAACTCATTCTCCATCTGTACTCTAGGTCCTGGGCGGCACTTACCAAGTACAGGTAAAGAAACTGCACGACTGTGTCTGTCATCTTTCTCCTGCGCCTGGCGCACGGCTCTGCTACATCCTGCACTGCACACATCTACCAACTCTTTCATCTGCCCTGTGACTACGGCCCTACCTGTGCAGGGCTTCTACATCTTAACTGCACCACAACATCCCTCTGAGACACCGGCCCGGTACCAATTAACCCCACTGCCCTGGCTGGCCACCCACACTCCATGTCAGATTCATCTTGGACTGGGGAATTCATGATTTGACTTCATAACCCAGGCATGGTATGATAGAAAGAGCTACATGGACTAATATGAAGTGTGGCCTGCTGCATCATTCACTTTTGGTGGGGGTGAAGGACACAAGGAAAGGGGTTCTTCCTGACCAGGAGCCAGCACTTGACGACTCAGTGCTTGCATTTTTTGAAAGTTCAGAAGAGGAGGGCATATTTGCTGGAGTCTGTTTCGGCAATGTAAGCCAAAGCCAGTTCCTGATGCTCCGGCTTTAAAAGTGGTTAGCCTACTCCCAGAAAAGGTAGCCTTCCAGGCGTTCCGGAGCAAGACCATGACTCAGGCTCAACACCTCCTGCCTTAGCTGCTATTGTGCTTTTGCCACTACCAGCAGATGCACCACCACCATCAGTACCAGCTGGCCCCCCCATGCCCACGTCCACGGCCTCTTCCACCATACTTCCAAATTTTGGCGAAAATGTACCCAAAATAGCATCAAATATATAGTACTGTATCAGAAGCATACAGCTCTATACAGTTAAAGGATAATTGTCAATCTCCCTATATATTTCTTGAGTCACACAGATGCTCACAGGCTCAGTATGGATTAGACAAGAATATAAAAAGTAGAAAAAGGGTACAATATCATCAGATACCAGGTATATATAGTGAAGTTTAAACATTGTAAATCTCAGTATATATTTCAGGAGGCATACACAGACGCTCTCAGGCTCAGTATGGATTACAACACAATATAAAAAGCTGTAAAACGGTAATGGATCTGAAGCATACAGCTGTACACAGTGTAGGGGTCATTGTCAATCTCAGTATTTATTTCCACAGTCAGAAACAGACTCTCACTTGGTCAGTTTGGATTAGACCAGAATATACAAAGCAGTAAATGGGTAATGTAACACAAGCGTAGAGCTGTATACAGTTTTGGGGTAAATTTTAAATCTACATATAATCTCACATGCTCAGGATGGATCACACCACAATATAAAAAGAAGATCCACAAGAAATAATCACACATGTGGGCCAATGTTCCAGGTGTCAATGATACACTTAGAGTGGTGGGTGGAGGAGGACTTCCTGGCAGAAAAGGTACAGTATCACCAGATACCAGATATATATAGCATAGTTTAAAAATTAAAAATGTACGTCTATATATCAGGAGTAGTGTTGAGCCACCCTGCTAGTGTTCGAGTTCGGTTCGGTTCATCGAACAGGAGGCAAGTTCATCAAATGTTCGTCGAATGTTCAACGAACACCGTCGAACCCCATTGAAAACACATACAAACACATAGAAAACAATTACAAAACACCTTAAAAGATGTCCCAAAGCAGACAAAATGCTCAGAATACGAAAATAACATATGGAAAAGGGCAACTACATATAGAAAAGAGGTGGAGGAGTAAAAGGAGGAGGAGGAGACACAGATATAGGCATGTCATGCCCTTATGAAGTCAAGAAAGGCTGGACTAAAAATCTGAAATGAAAAAAAAAATCTAAAATTCTAAAATCGAAGACGATCATATACCGTCGGACTTCCCACCATAAATTATGCCAACTGCCGATCGGGCGCCGTTATTCCCATGACCCTCCCAACAGTGTCAATGAAGGCAAAGTGTTTGGTTTCCGGGGGCAGTATGGTTGCAAAGCTGAACCTTAAAGGAATGTCCAGAAGGGCACCACCAGGAGTGGAGCCTGCGGCTTAATTGGACTCGACATGGGCAACCTCAACCATGCCAGCCAAGGAAAAGATGGACAGATTGCAAGCTTTCTCGATTCTGTGGGTGGTGGTGCATTACCGTTTTTAGTTGTGCTAGCGATTTGTCAGCTTAATTCCGTTAACGAACGAGACTCCGACATGCCTTCACTGTCCGTGTCCAGCTTACTAGAGGGACACGCAAGGCTCTGGCATGCGAGATCGAGCAATAACAGGTCTGCATTGCCCTTATATGTCCGGGGCTGCATGCGCGCTACACTGAAAGGACCAGCGTGTGTCGCTTACAGGTGTGGATAACCCCCTGAACCCCGTTAGTGATGGTGATCTGGGATTCCAATTCTTCCCCGCGAACGAGGATTTCCCAGTAAGTGCAGGTCAACCGGAATTCCAGAATTAGGCCTAACTGGCATTCCAGAAAGAATGTGAAAAAATTAAGTGTTCAAACCACAGTGTTAAGTGTTCCACAATTAAGTGTTCAAACCACAGCTACAGCACAGCTTGCTTAACAGCTGGGCTCCTCTGCTGAGTAGCAGACACAGTTACTAGGCCCAAAGTATTAACTGGGATAAATGCAGTCAAAAACTGGTTCTTTCATAAACAGGCGGCATAGCTAGGTTCACGGGTGGGCTCCTCTGCTGAGTAGCAGACAGTGCTACAAGGCCCAAAAGGATTTTCTGGACAAGATGCGGTAAAAAATTATTAGAAACACACACGGTGTAGCTCCTTGACAGGTGTACTACACCACTGGCTACCAGACACCGCTACTATGCCATGAAACTGTCTATTAACATTGAAAACCATTATTAATGTGAAAATAAAGTTACACTTTTGGTGATCGAACGGACGGAACGGAACCTCGAACAGCCTAATTTTAAGCAAAGTGTTCGAGTTCTACGAATGGCTCGAACACCGCCCAAAACAGCTCGATTTTAACTTGGGGAACAGGTCGACTTGAACACCGCTCATCTCTAATCAGGAGGCAGACTCAGACGGTCTCAGGCCCAGTATGGATTCGACAAGATTGTAGAAAGTTGAGAAAGGGTACAGTATCACTGGATACCAGGTATATATAGCATAGTTTAAACATTGAAAATCTCCGTGTATATTTCCGGAGTCCGACAAAGACACACACAGCCTCAGTATGGATTAGACAAGAATCTAAAAAGTAGAAAAAGGGTAATGTATTCGAAGCGTACACCAGTATACACTGTTGGGGTATTTTTCAATCTTCATATATATTTCAGTCTCAGTAAAACAGTCCAGACTCTCCGCAAGAGGAAGCGAGATGGATACAAGTAAAGACGGAAAGTCGAGTGATTGCAGAAATTTTGGAATTACTAATCACGGGAAAAACTTCCGGGAGAATTCTCAGAGGGGATGCTGACCCTCAATTACTTTGTCTGTGGAAACAGTGAAAACAATTCTTGTGAAGAAAGGTTTGCTGTATCGCAGTACCGTGGATCCCATCACCGTTACTCATCTCCATCAAATTGTGATCACAGGGAGAGTGTGACGGACTCAGCTTCTGCTGAGCCCATTTTCCTTTTTAGAGTGGACCCTCTGGGCCGTGGCACCCACCCACCTAGGGCGAGCTGACCTAGTGAGAACCCACCCCCTGTACAGGGAGTGTCAGGAGCAAGACCAAGGGGGTGAGCCACCACGACTGCTGGGACCAGACGGCCGGCTCAGGGGGACACTACGGGAGTGTCTGACGACCAGGGACAGGCAGGAAACAAGACAAGATAAGAGGTAAGTGCAAGGTACCTTCATTAAGATCTTCAGGATCACATTCAGTGCAAACATGAAAACAAGCAAAACGTGCAAGGTGTGCGCGTGGGCACGCCAAGGTCCATAGCGTAGTACATGCCGGGTGGCACACCTAGGTACAGGTAAAGGCTCAATGGCATCGGACTCTGGACCGCTGGCAACGATCGACATGATCAAGGCATCAGGCTGCAGACATCAGCTCCAGACATCAGGCCACAGTCATCCATCTTACGATCTCTGGCAGCGATCGGCAGGTTCCGGGAATCCGGCTGGCAAACCAGGGTTCAGGCAAGGAGGCACGACAGATATCCAGGCATAGTGCGTGTTAGGGAGCACGCCAAGGTCCAAGGCTAGGTGCAAGGCAAGGTGCATGTGTAGGGGACATGCCAGGGTTCACAAGACGAGACAGGGCGCGTGTGTAAAGACACGCCAAAGCACAAGGTAAGACAGAGTGCATGTGGAGAGACATGCCAAGGCACAAGGTAGCAAAGCAGAGTCCTGCGCGTGCAAAGAGGCACGCCAGGGTCAGGCGAGGCAGAGTCCTGCACATGCAGAGAGGCACGCCAGGGTCAGGTGAGGCAGAGTCCTGTGTGTGCAGAGAGGCATGCCAGGGTCAGGTGAGGCAGAGTCCTGCACGTGCAGAGAGGCACACCAGGGTCAGGGTTCCAGGACAGGGTTAGGGCCTGTGCGTGAAGGAGGGCACGACAGGGGACATGGCAAAGCCTGCACGTACATTTACAGAAGCACGGGGAGGTATGCCATGGGCAGGCGAGGGCCTGCGCGTGCTTTAGAGAGCACGCAGAGCACAGTGCGGAAACAGCGTGAAGTGCAAGGGAGCACAGAGGGCACGGCTGGGGCACTGGCTAGCTGATCGCGCTGCGGCACTGACAGACGGGCAAGACTCCAGCGAACCCGACTGAGGCATGGCAGGCGACACAGCTGTCACTGACCGACGAGCACGGCTGAGGCACAAGCAGGTGGGCACGGCTAGGGCGGGCACGGCTGAGGCACAAACAGGAGGCTAGGAAGGCAAGGCGCATGCAAAGGGCACACTTAGAAACAGAGCAAGGGAAGACAAGATGAGAAACAAGACAGAGCTTAGGCAGTGTACGGAACCAAGAACGGAAGCATGGGCAGAAACACGGAATCAGGTCAGAGCAAGAACAGAGCTAGCAGCGGAGCGTAGGCCGAAGCCCAGAGCCGGGCCAAGGGAGAACCTTGGGACTAGCCTAGAAACGTGCAAGAGAGCAAAATAGGAAAGAGTCTAGCAGCGGAGCATAGGCCGAAGCCCAGAGCCGGGCCAAGGCAGAGCCTTGGGACTAGACATGGCAAAGAGCACAAAAGGAAAGAAAGGAGGGATGGTGCGTGTGCCAGGGAGCACTACAGAGCACCATAGGAGAGAGCGAGGCAGAGCAAGCAAAGACTGAGACCATAGGGAGGAACAAGGCAGAGCAAGGCAAGGTACAAAACAAGGCATAGTGAAAACAGGCAAGGCAGAGAATAACAGAAAGACTACAAGTCCAAGCAGGACAAGGACGAACATGGCACAACAGACAAACATAAGACAAGGCACGGGACAAGAGACGGAGTACGAGCACGGAGCGTGTGCAGAGACGCACGACAGAGCAAGTGCAAGGGCACAGAATAGATGGAGAGCCCCACAGACTAAGCAGCCATGCAGGGACACAACACAATACTCAGGCCCTGAGCATAGGAAGGGGTGGTCTAATATAGGGCATAGCACCTCCTCTTCCGGGTCAGGACCAGGGGAGAACTTCCTAGTTCAGTTGCTCAAGGATCACAGAGCGCAGTCACATGATCCGGGTTTCAGACATGACGAGATGATCACAGAACCAGACAGTGCAGGATCCTAGGAAGGACACATGATCAGAGATTCTAGACATGACGAGATGATTGCAGAACCAGACAGTGCAGGATCTTAGGAAACGTCACATGATCAAGGTTTCAGACATGACGAGATGATTGCAGAACCAGAAAATGCAGGATCTTAGGAAACGTCACATGATCAAGGTTTCTAGACATGACAAGAAGATCACAGAAGGCAAAGCAGAAACGCAGGCATCTTGCAGCACAGCAGACATGAGGTGAGTGTGCACACTGCTCTAGGGAACAAGCAGGATAGCAGACATGAGATGCGCATGCACACCGCTCCAGGGTCATGAGGCAAAACAGACATGGCGGACATAACAGACATGGCGAGCATGACAGACAGATGTAGACATTGTCCTCACTGCCTATCATGACCTGTCAGGTAACTTTGGAGTGCAAAAGACAGAAGCCACAGGCCGTAGGCGATTCTATTGGATTGACATGAGAAGACACATTTAAAAATGTGGGCAGGAATGTCACGTCTGAGATTAGGAAAACCGCGAAAGCTAATGATAAACCACCACTGCATCTCATTGTGAGTCGCCGTCCATAACAAATGGAAGCCACTAATCATCTGAAGATAGAGCCCAGCAGGAGAGGGCATACCTACAGTCATGGCACCAAAAGTTTTGAGAATGACACAAATATTATATTTTCACATGATCTGCTGGCCTCTGGTTTTTATGTGTGTTTGTCAGATGTTTTTATCACATACAGAAATATAATTGCAATCATGTTATGAGTAACAAAAGGTTATATTGACAGAATGAGTTAATGCAGCAAGTCAATATTTGCAGTGTTGACCCTTCTTCTTCAGGACCTCAGCAATTCTCCCTGGCATGCTCTCAATCAACTTCTGGATCAAATCCTGACTGATAGCAGTCCCTTCTTGCAAAATCAATGCTTTTATTTTGTCTTAATTTGAAGGTATTTGTTTGTCCACCCGTCTCTTGATGATTGACCACAAGTTCTCAATGGGATTAAGATCTGGGGAGTTTCCAGGCCATGGTCCCAAAATCTCTATGTTTTGTTCCCTGAGCCATTTAGTTATCACCTTTGCTTTATGGCAAGGTGCTCCATCATGTTGAAAAAGGCATTGTTGATCGCCAAACTGCTCTTGGACGGTTGAGAGAAGTTGCTCTTGGAGGACATTCTGGTACCATTCTTTATTCATGGCTGTGTTTTTAGGCAAGACTGAGAGAGAGCCCATTCCCTTGGCTGAGAAGCAACCCCACACATGAATGGTTTCAGGATGCTTGACAGTTGGCATGAGACAAGACTGGTGGTAGCGCTCACCTGGTCTTCTCCGAATAAGCCGTTTTCCAGATGTCTCAAACAATCGAAAAGGGGATTCATCAGAGAAAATGACTTTACCCCAGTCCTCAGCAGTCCACTCCCTGTACCTCTTGCAGAATATCAGTCTGTCCATGATGTTTTTCCTGGAGAGGAGTGGCTTCTTTGCTGCCCTCCTTGAGACCAGGCCTTGCTCCAAGAGTCTCCGCCTCACAGTGCGTGCAGATGCACTCACACCTGCCTGCTGCCATTCCTGAGCAAGCTCTGCACTGCTGGTAGCCCGATCCCGCAGCTGAAACACTTTTAAGAGACGGTCCTGGCGCTTGCTGGTCTTTCTTGGGCGCCCTGGAGCCTTTTTGGCAACAAGGGAACCTCTCTCCTTGAAGTTCTTGATGATGCGATAGATTGTTGACTGAGGTGCAATCTTTCTAGCTGCGATACTCTTCCCTGTTAGGCCATTTTTGTGCAGTGCAATGATGACTGCACGTGTTTCTTTAGAGATAACCATGGTTAACAGAAGAGAAACAATGATGCCAAGCACCAGCCTCCTTTTAAAGTGTCCAGTGGTGTCATTCTTACTTAATCATGACAGATTGATCTCCAGCCCTGTCCTCATCAACACCCACACCTGTGTTAATGGAGCAATCACTGAAACGATGTTAGCTGGTCCTTTTAAGGCAGGGCTGCAATGATGTTGAAATGTGTTTTGGGGGATAAAGTTCATTTTCTAGGCAAATATTGACTTTGCAAGTAATTGCTGTTAAGCTGATCACTCTTTATAACATTATGGAGTACAGTGGGGAAAAAAAGTATTTAGTCAGTCAGCAATAGTGCAAGTTCCACCACTTAAAAAGATGAGAGGCGTCTGTAATTTACATCATAGGTAGACCTCAACTATGGGAGACAAACTGAGAAAAAAAAATCCAGAAAATCACATTGTCTGTTTTTTTTTCATTTTATTTGCATATTATGGTGGAAAATAAGTATTTGGTCAGAAACAAAATTTCATCTCAATACTTTGTGATATATCCTTTGTTGGCAATGACAGAGGTCAAACGTTTTCTGTAAGTCTTCACAAGGTTGCCACACACTGTTGTTGGTATGTTGGCCCATTCCTCCATGCAGATCTCCTCTAGAGCAGTGATGTTTTTGGCTTTTCGCTTGGCCACACGGACTTTCAACTCCCTCCAAAGGTTTTCTATAGGGTTGAGATCTGGAGACTGGCTAGGCCACTCCAGGACCTTGAAATGCTTCTTACGAAGCCACTCCTTCATTGCCCTGGCGGTGTGCTTTGGATCATTGTCATGTTGAAAGACCCAGCCACGTTTCATCTTCAATGCCCTTGCTGATGGAAGGAGGTTTGCACTCAAAATCTCACGATACATAGCCCCATTCATTCTTTCATGTACCCGGATCAGTCGTCCTGGCCCCTTTGCAGAGAAACAGCTCCAAAGCATGATGTTTCCACCACCATGCTTTACAGTAGGTATGGTGTTTGATGGATGCAACTCAGTATTCTTTTTCCTCCAAACACAACAAGTTGTGTTTCTACCAAACAGTTCCAGTTTGGTTTCATCAGACCATAGGACATTCTCCCAAAACTCCTCTGGATCATCCAAATGCTCTCTAGCAAACTTCAGACGGGCCCGGACATGTACAGGCTTAAGCAGTGCGACACGTCTGGCACTGCAGGATCTGAGTCCATGGTGGCGTAGTGTGTTACTTATGGTAGGCCTTGTTACATTGGTCCCAGCTCTCTGCAGTTCATTCACTAGGTCCCCCCGCGTGGTTCTGGGATTTTTGCTCACCGTTCTTGTGATCATTCTGACCCCACGGGGTGGGATTTTGCATGGAGCACCAGATCGAGGGAGATTATCAGTGGTCTTGTATGTCTTCCATTTTCTAATTATTGCTCCCACAGTTGATTTCTTCACTCCAAGCTGGTTGGCTATTGCAGATTCAGTCTTCCCAGCCTGGTGCAGGGCTACAATTTTGTTTCTGGTGTCCTTTGACAGCTCTTTGGTCTTCACCATAGTGGAGTTTGGAGTCAGACTGTTTGAGGGTGTGCACAGGTGTCTTTTTATACTGATAACAAGTTTAAACAGGTGCCATTACTACAGGTAATGAGTGGAGGAAAGAGGAGACTCTTAAAGAAGAAGTTACAGGTCTGTGAGAGCCA
Source organism: Dendrobates tinctorius (assembly GCF_039654945.1). Classification (NCBI taxonomy): domain Eukaryota; kingdom Metazoa; phylum Chordata; class Amphibia; order Anura; family Dendrobatidae; genus Dendrobates; species Dendrobates tinctorius. The sequence continues at coordinate 27,430,769 of NW_027361696.1, read as the reverse complement.
GAAATCTTGATTGCTTGTTTCTGACCAAATATTTATTTTCCACCATAATATGCAAATAAAAGGAAAAAAAAACAGACAATGTGATTTTCTGGATTTTTTTTTCTCAGTTTGTCTCCCATAGTTGAGGTCTACCTATGATGTAAATTACAGACGCCTCTCATCTTTTTAAGTGGTGGAACTTGCACTATTGCTGACTGACTAAATACTTTTTTTCCCCACTGTATATGCAAATTGCCATTAGAAAAAATGAAGCAGTAGACTTTGTAAAAATTAATATTTGTGTCATTCTCAAAACTTTTGGCCATTACTGTATGTCTTAACCATCATCTATCAGTTCACCAAATTTGCATTGGCAGTCCCAGTGAAGGATTTAACAGCCCAGACTACACAGCGGTGGAGCAGGGAGAGGTAAGTATTGCAAGTGCTGGGGCCCTGAGCAAGCAGGGGGGCCCACTCATGGGCGGCGGTACTGGCACAGGGCCCCTCATAGTACATCGGTGTGTCTGACGGCGGGTGTGCACCCCCACCATCAGAGACACTCGATTGTACTATGAGGGACCCTGTGCCAGTGCCGTCGCCCAAGAGTGGGCTCACCCACCTGTCCAGGGCAACGGCACTCGCATGGATTCTTGCGCCAGGTGGTGACCGCAGCCCTGGGGGGGAGGCAGCACAGTTAGGGAGGTTGAAAAAATGGCATATGTTGATGTTGGACATTCAGCAGCTGCAAATGGATGAATTGGAGAAGTCAACGAAAGAGGAGGACAAAAGCGAGCCATTTTCCTGGCAACCTACGTGTCAGCAGGGGAAGGTGGGACAAAATCCTTTGAAACCCATGCATGGTTCATTTTAATGAAGGTTAGATCATCAACATTTTGGGTCGACAGACGGGTCCTTTTTTCTGTCAGGATTGATCCAGCAGCACTGAAGACTCTTTCAGATAGCACACTAGCAGCAGGGCAAGCGAGCTCCTGTAAGGCATATTGTGCCAATTCAGGCCAGGTGTCCAGTCTACAGGCCCAATAGTCAAAGGGGAATGACCTGTGAGGGAGAACATCGATATGGGAGGAGAAGTAGTTTGTAACCATCGTTGACAACTGCTGTCTCCTGTCACTTTCAATCGATGCAGTATTACCAGTCGTGTGAGCGGTCCGTGAAAAATCAGTCCACAACATGGTCATGAAACCCCTGTGTCCAACGTCACTTTGGATGTCAGCACCACGAACACCTCTTCCATGTTGCCCCCTACGGCTCGTGGGAGAACCATCACTGCTGCTGTGTGCTGGGAATGCCTCAAATAAACTGTTTACTAGAGTTGCTTGTTTGTTAGCCAATATTAGCTCTAGGTTCTCCTGTGGCATGATGTTTTGGAATTTGCCTTTATAGCGTGGATCCAGGATGCTGGCCAACCAGTAGTCGTCATCGTTCATCATTTTGGCAATGCGGAGGTCCCTTTTTAGGATCTGCAAGGCATAATCAGACATGTGGGCCAATGTTCCAGGTGTCAATGATGCACTGCGAGTGCTGGGTGGAGGAGCACTTTCTGGAAAATCAACATCCTTCCAGTCGCGCACAAACCCTGTACCTGACCTTGCCACGCCAACATTTTCTCTTGCCCCCTGAGAAGCATCCTCCTCCCCTAAATAATCATCCCCATCATCCTCCTCCTCCTCTTCCTCTTCTTCTTCCACCTCATCCAGTAGTGTTCCCTGAGGAGACAGTGGCTGACTGTCATCAAGGCTTCCCTCCTCCTCTTCCTCCACGGCTGCAGACACCTGCTCCTTAATGTGCATCAAAGTTTGCATGAGCAGACGCATAAGTGGGATGCTCATGCTTATGATGGCGTCGTCTGCGCTTACCAGCCGTGTACATTCCTCAAAACACTGAAGGACTTTACAGAGGTCTTTCAGCTTTGATAACTGCACACCAGACAACTCCATGTCTGCCCTCAAACTGCCTGCCCGTGTATCCTCCCACAAATGCATTACAGCCTGCCTCTGTTCGCACAGCCTCTGAACCATGTGCAGCGAGGGTGGAGTTCCACCTTGTTGCAACGTCGATAATTAGGCGGTACTTGTGAAGGTGGAGCAATCGCTGCAGCTTCTGCATACGACTGGAGTGTACGGGCGAGAGGTGGATGTGCGAGCACAGTCTTCGCACCTCATGGAGCAGGGCTGTTAACACTGGATAATTATTGAGGAAGCACTGCACCACCAGGTTCAAGGTGTGAGCCAGGCAAGGTATGTGTCTGAGTTTTGAAAGGGCTATGGCTGCCACAAAATTACAGCCGTTATCACTAACTACCTTACCTGCCTCAAGATGTAGACTGCCCAGCCATGACTCAGTTTGTCGCTGCAAGTAGTCGGCCAGTACCTCCGTGGTGTGTCTGTTGTCGCCCAAACACATCATCTTCAGCACAGCCTGCTGACCCTCACCACTAGCTGATCGATAGTGGGACACCTCGTGTGCAACACTGGCAGCTGCGGATGGAGTGCTCGTGCGACTGCGCTCTGTGGACGAGTTTTCGCTTCTGGAGGAGGAGGGTCGAACGCCTACAGCCAACTGTTTCCTATACCGTGGGCTAGGCAGCACTGTCCCACCGACGCTGTCCCCTGTGGACCCTGCATCCACCACATTAACCCAGTGCGCAGTGATGGACACGTAACGGCCCTGGCCATGCCTACTGGACCATGCATCTGTTGTGAGGTGCACCTTTCCACTCACTGATTGCTTGAGTGCATGGACAATGCAGTTTTTCACATGCAGGTGGAGGGCTGGGATTGCTTTTCGAGAAATGAATTGCCGACTGAGTATTTCATAGCGTGGTATTGCGTAGGCCTTGAGCTCATGGAAAGCTTCGCTTTCAACCAACCGGTAGGGCATCATCTCTAATGAGATTAGTTTGGCAATGTGGGTGTTCAAATACTGTGTATGCGGATGAGAGGATGAGTACTTTCTTGTCCTACTGAGAGTCTCTGGTAGGGTGAGCAGGACTTGAGAGCTACATATGGTGGAACTAGCGGTGGACATGGCAGACTGAGAGAGGGTTGGTGATGGTGATGGTGTTGGTGGTGTTGCTGATGGCCTAGATTCAGTCTTTCGTAGCAATAACATTGTGATTCCCTGACTGCTTTGGCCTTGCGACGACACCTCAACATTTGCTGCTGGTGGTGTGCTAACCGGTGGGCTTACAGTGGGGGAAGTGATGCAGCGTTGCTGGCTACCTTCATTCGGAGCAGGTGCACATGTGGTACGTGAGGTTTGGTAGTCCGTCCACCCTTGCAAGTGCATGGTGGTTAAATGTCTAAGCATGCAACTGGTATTCAGATTTCTCAGATTTTTCCCTCGGCTAAAGGTCTTTGCGCACTTCTTACAGATAACCTTTGCCTGATCATTAGGATTTTGTTCAAAAAAGTGCCACACTTCACTCTTCCTACTATGGAAGACATTTTGAGGAATTGCACGCTGTGCTAATTTGACCATCTGGCCAAGCTGTCCTGCAACTCTTTGGGTTTTTGTAAACCATTTTTGGACTGCGACGGGCCTGCCAGATAACAGCTGTTGCGATGTCGATACCTGCTGCAGATCCTCCTCCTCCTCTTCTGAGCTATTGGCAGCAGCACCCTCTACCCCCAATGGATGCCAATCTGGGTCAACAACTGGTTCATCCATCACCTAATCTTCAATTTCATGTGCACCTTCCTCTGTGTCACCATGTAAGGTGGTATAGTATGCGGGAAGGGGCACCTGAGTTACATCAGGGTCAGATTCTGGCTCAGTACACTGCGAGGACAATGTAGTGCTCTGAGTGAATGTACTAGCAGAAAAATCTAGCAGTGGCTGTGCATCAGTGCACTCCATGTCCGATTCATCTTGGACTGTGGAATTCACGATTTGACTTGATAACCCAGGCATGGTATGTGAAAATAGCTCCATGGAGTAATCTGTAGTGTGGCCTGCCACATCCTTCACTTTTGGTAGGGGTGAAGGACACAAGGAAAGGTGTTGTTCCTGACCAGGAGCTTCCACTGATGACTCAGTGCTTTTATTTTTTGAAATTTCAGAAGAGGAGGCCATAGAGCTGGAGGCTATGTCAGCAATGTAAGCCAAAACTTGTTCCTGAAGCTCTGGCTTTAAAAGTGGTTTACCTACTCCCAGAAAAGGTATCCTTCGAGACCTTGTGGAGCCAGACATTGACGCAGGCTCAACACCTCCTGCCTTAGGTGCTATTGTGCTTTTGCCACTACCAGCAGATGCACCCCCACCACCATCAGTACCAGCTGGCAACCCCCGCCCACTTCCACGGCCTCTTCCACCATACTTCCTCATTTTTGGAAAAATGTACCCAAAATACCACCAGCTATATGGTATTGTAAAACAAGGTACAAGGTGTATATATTATTGGGGAGAATTGGAAGCTCCCTAGAGATTTTAGGAGGCTGAACTATTATCTCAGGCCCACTATAGATTGCACCTCAATTTAACCGGCTGAAATAGGCAGGTGTATGACCAGGCACAAGGTGTGTATATAGTATTGGGGAGAATTGGAAGCTCCCTAGAGATTTTAGGAGGCTGACAATGATGCTCTCAGTCCAAATATGGCAGCAGGCAGCCTAATAAGCAGGACTGCTGCACACAAAAGTGTGGAAAAATGAATGCTTGGTAACTGTGCAGAAAATAGGAAGAAAAGTATTTTTGCTTTTAAAAAAGCAGTTTGCACAGCAGTGTGCAAACAGCAATGCAGCTATCAGGGAGCCTTATAAGGCAGCCTAATAACCAACAGAGCTGATGCACAAAAATATAGCCTCCCCTTTCACTGCACACAAACTAGAGTTGAGCGAAACGGGTTGAAAAAATTCAAAAGTCGCCGACTTTTGGCAAAGTCGGGTTTCATGAAACGAAACCCGACCCTAGGATGAGGTCGGCCACGAGGTCGGCGACTTACGCGCCAAAGTCGCGTTTCAAAAGTTTGTTTTGCGCTCTTTTTCAGCCAATCAGGATCCACGGACACTGTGGGCAACGTGATGACCTAGGCACGGGTCACCACCATCTTTCAGAAGGGCATGCAAGTGATTGGCTTGCTTTGGTGGGCGTCACAGGGGGTATAAAAGGGCGTGCACGCCGACCGCCATCTTACTTCTGCCGATCTTAGTATAGGGAGAGGTTGCTGCTGATTCTGTAGGGAGAGCGTTAGGCAGGGAAGAAGACAAAAAAACTGCTTCTGCTGCTAGCGATTTGGCCTGCACAACACACAAGTCACTGTGTGTGCAGTGCAAGGGGAGGCTATATAGTGGTGTATCAGTGGTGTTGGTTGTTGGGCTGCCTTTTAAGGCTTCCTGACACGCTGGCATTGCTGTTTACCCACTGCTCCGCAAACTGCTTTTTTAAAAGCAATCCAATCTCCCTTATCCTCTAGTCACTTTTGTCACAGCTGTGCCATCGAGCGTGTCACATAGCGCTCAGATATCAGTGGGCCTCACACAATCCACAAGTGTCCAGTGTCCAAAAGTGTGCGCAGAGATTCAAAATCTCCATTATCCTCTCGTCACTTTGGTCACAGGCAGCTGTGCCATCGAGCGTGTCACATAGCGCTCAGATATCAGTGGGCCTCACACAATCCACAAGTGTCCAGTGTCCAAAAGTGTGCGCAGAGATTCAAAATCTCCATTATCCTCTCGTCACTTTGGTCACAGGCAGTTGTGCCATCGAGCGTGTCACATAGCGCTCAGATATCAGTGGGCCTCACACAATCCACAAGTGTCCAGTGTCCAAAAGTGTGCGCAGAGATTCAAAATCTCCATTATCCTCTCGTCACTTTGGTCACAGGCAGCTGTGCCATCGAGCGTGTCACATAGCGCTCAGATATCAGTGGGCCTCACACAATCCACAAGTGTCCAGTGTCCAAAAGTGTGCGCAGAGATTCAAAATCTCCATTATCCTCTCGTCACTTTGGTCACAGGCAGCTGTGCCATTGAGCGTGTCACATAGCGCTCAGATATCAGTGGGCCTCACACAATCCACAAGTGTCCAGTGTCCAAAAGTGTGCGCAGAGATTCAAAATCTCCATTATCCTCTCGTCACTTTGGTCACAGGCAGCTGTGCCATCGAGCGTGTCACATAGCGCTCAGATATCAGTGGGCCTCACACAATCCACAAGTGTCCAGTGTCCAAAAGTGTGCGCAGAGATTCAAAATCTCCATTATCCTCTCGTCACTTTGGTCACAGGCAGCTGTGCCATCGAGCCTGTCACATAGCGCTCAGATATCAGTGGGCCTCACACAATCCACAAGTGTCCAGTGTCCAAAAGTGTGCGCAGAGATTCAAAATCTCCATTATCCTCTCCTCACTTTGGTCACAGGCAGCTGTGCCATCGAGCGTGTCACATAGCGCTCAGATATCAGTGGGCCTCACACAATCCACAAGTGTCCAGTGTCCAAAAGTGTGCGCAGAGATTCAAAATCTCCATTATCCTCTCGTCACTTTAGTCACAGGCAGCTGTGCCATCGAGTGTGTCACATAGCGCTCAGATATCAGTGGGCCTCACACAATCCACAAGTGTCCAGTGTCCAAAAGTGTGCGCAGAGATTCAAAATCTCCATTATCCTCTCGTCACTTTGGTCACAGGCAGCTGTGCCATCGAGCGTGTCACATAGCGCTCAGATATCAGTGGGCCTCACACAATCCAAAAGTGTCCACTGTCCACAAGTGTGTGCAGAAATTCTAAATCTCCCCTGTCCTATAGACACCTTGTACCTTGTTTTACATTACTATATAGTTTGTTGGATTTTGTCTACATTTCTACCAAAAATGAGGAAGGCTGGTGGAAGAGGCCGTGGAATTGGGCGGGGGTTGGCAGCTGGTAATGATGGTGTTGGTGGTGGATCTGATGGTAGTGGCTAGAGCAAAATAGGACCGAATGCAGGAGGTGCTGACCCTGCGTCATCGTCTGTCTACATAAGGCCTCGAACGCTTAGTTTTCTAGGAGTTGGCAAACCGCTTTTAAAGGCAGAGCATCAGGAAAAAGTTTTGTCTTACATTGCTGACTCAGCCTCCAGCTCTATCGCCTCCTCTTCTTCAGTTGTAAAAAGTAAAAGCACTGAGTCGTCATTGGAGGCTCATGTTCATGAACCACACCTTTCCTTGTGTCCTTCACCCCAACCAAGATTGAAGGATGATGCAGGCCATACTGCTGATTACTCCATGGAGCTGTTTTCACATACCATGCCTGGATTATCAAGTGAAATGGTGAATTACCCAGGCCAAGATGAATCTGACATGGAGTGCACTGATGCACAGCCGCTGATGGATGATTCTGCTGGTACATTCACTCAGAGCACTACATTGTCCTCGCAGTGTACAGAGCCAGATTTTGACCCTGATGAGACTCAGGTGCCCCTTCCCGCACACTATACCACCATACACGGTGACACAGAGAAAGGTGCACATGACATAGAAGAGGAGGTGATGGATGACCCAGTTGTTGACCCAGATTGGCATCCATTGGGGGAAGAGGGTGCTGCTTCCAATAGCTCAGATGAGGAGCATCCACAGCAGACATCGACATCGCAACAGCTGTTATCTGGCAGGCCCGGAGCACTCCAAAGACAGGTTCCAAACATCAAAAGAGTTGCTGGACAGCTTGTCCAGAGGGTCAAAAGATCACAGCGTGCTAGGCCGCAAAATGTCTGCCAAAGTAGGAAGAGTGCAGTGTGGCACTTTTTTGAACAAAATCCTCATGATCAGGCCAAGGTTATCTGTAAGAAGTGCGCAAAGACCTTTAGCCGAGGGAAAAATCTGAAAAATTTGAATACCAGTTGCATGCTTAGACATTTAACCAGCATGCACTTGCAAGCATGGACACAACACCAAACCTCAAGTGCCACATGTGCAACTGATCACAACGAAGGTAGTCAGCAACGCTACATTGTTTCCCCCACTGTAAGCCCACCGGTTAGCACAGCAGCAAATGTTGAGGTGTCGTTGCAAGACCACAGCAGTCAGGGAATCCCACTGTTATATCAACGAAAGACTGATTCTAGGCCATCAGAAAGAACACCAACTCCATCACCATCATCAACCCTCTCTCAGTCCGCCCTGTCCACCGCTACTTCCACCATATGCAGCTCTCAAGTCCAGCTCACCCTCCCAGACACTATGAGTAGGTCAAGAAAGTACTCAGTCTCTCATCCGCGTACACAGGGTTTGAACGCCCACATTGCCAAACTAATCTCGTTTGAGATGATGCCCTTTCGGTTGGTGGAAAGCACAGCTTTCCGCGAACTCATGGCCTATGCAGTACCACGCTATGACCTACCCAGTCGCCACTTCTTCTCTCGCAAAGCCATCCCAGCCCTCCACCATCATGTGAAAGACCGCATTGTCCATGCACTCAAGCAGTCAGTGAGCGGAAAGGTGCACCTCACAACTGATGCATGGTCCAGTCGGCATGGCCAGGGCCGTTACGTGTCCATCACTGCGCACTGGGTTAATGTGGTGGATGCAGGGTCCACAGGGGACAGCGGTGGTGGGATAGTGCTGCCTAGCCCACAGTATAGGAAACAGTTGGCTGTAGGCGTTCGACCCTCCTCCTCCTCCTCCTCCAGAAGCGAAAGCTCGTCCACAGAGCGCAGTCGTACGAGCACTCCATCTGCAGCTGCCACTGTTGCACACGATGTGTCCCCCTATCGAGCAGCTAGTGGAAAGCGTCAGCAGGCTGTGTTGCAGATGATGTGTTTGGGCGACAGACACACCGCCGAGGTGCTGGCCGAGTGCTTGAAGCGACAAACTGAGTCATGGCTGGGCAGTGTACATCTTGAGGCAGGCAAGGTAGTTAGTGATAACGGGCGTAATTTTGTGGCAGCCATAGCCCTTTCAAAACTCAGCCACATACCTTGCTTGGCTCACACCTTGAACCTGGTGGTGCAGTGCTTCCTCAAAAATTATCCAGAGTTAACAGCCCTGCTCCAGAAGGTGCGAAGACTGTGCGCGCACATCCGCCGGTCGCCTGTACACTCCGTTCGTATGCAGAAGCTGCAGCGATTGCTCCACCTTCCCAACCACCGCCTCATTATCGACATTGCAACAAGGTGGAACTCCACCCTGCACATGGTGGAGCGGCTGTGCGAGCAGAGGCAGGCCATAATGCATTTGCGGGAGGATACACGGCCAGGCACTTTGAGAGCAGACATGGAGTTGACAGGCGTGCAGTGGTCGAAGCTGAAAGACCTTTGTAAAGTCCTTCAGTGTTTTGAGGAATGCACACGGCTGGTAAGCGCAGACGACGCCATCCTAAGCATGAGCATCCCACTTATGCGTCTGCTCATGCAAACTTTGACGCACCTTAAGGAGCAGGCGTCTGCAGCCAATGTTGATGAGGAGGAAGAGGAGGAGGGAATCCTTGATGACATTCAGCCATTGTCTGCTCAGGGACCTCTCCTGGACGAGGTGGAGGAAGAAGAGGAGGAGGAGGAGGATGATGGGGATGATTACTTAGGGGAGGAGGATGCATCTCGTGGGGCAAGTGAAAATGTTGGTGTGGCAAGGTCTGGTACAGGGTTTGTGCATGACTGGAGGGATGTGGATTTGCCAGAAAGTGCTCCTCCACCCAGCACTCGCAGTGCATCATTGACACCGGGAACATTGGCCCACATGTCAGATTATGCCTTGCGGATCCTAAAAAGGGACCCCCGCATTGCCAAAATGATGAACGATGACGACTACTGCTTGGCCAGCATCCTGGATCCACGCTATAAAGGCAAATTACAAAACATCATGCCACAGGAGAACCTTGACCTAATATTGGCTAATAAACAAGCAACTCTGGTAAATCGGTTGCTTGAGGCATTCCCAGCACACAGCAGCGGTTATGGTTCTCACACGAGCCGTACGGGCTGGGGGCAGCTTGGCAGAGGTGTTCGTGGTGCACACAGCAGAAGTGGCGTTGGAGACAGGGGTTTCATGACAATGTTGTGGACTGATTTTTCAAATACCGCTCACACAACTGGTAATACTGCATCTATGGAAAGTGACAGGAGACAGCAGTTGTCAACTATGGTTACAAACTACTTTTCCTCCCATATCGATGTTCTCCCACACAGGTCATTCCCCTTTGACTATTGGGCCGCTAAACTGGACACCTGGCCTGAATTGACCCAATATGCCTTACAGGAGCTCGCTTGCCCAGCTGCAAGTGTGCTATCGGAAAGAGTCTTCAGTGCAGCTGGATCAATCCTGACAGAAAAAAGGACCCGTCTGTCAACCCAAAATGTGGATGATCTAACCTTCATTAAAATGAACCACGCATGGGTTTCCAAGGATTTTGTCCCACCTTCCCCTGATGACACATAGGGTGACAGAAAAATGGCTTGCTTTGGTCCACCTCTTCCTGGTACTTTACCTATTTCGCCTTTTGCATCAGCTGAATGTCCAACATCAATATATGCCACTTTCTAAAACTCCCTAACTGTGCTGCCTCCCCCCCCATGGCCGGGGTCACCACCTAGCGCACGACACCGTGCGAGTGCCGTTGCCCTGGACAGGTGGGTAGGCCGACTCTTGGGCGCGGGCACTGGCACAGGGTCCCTCATAGTGCAATCAAGTGTCTCTGACGGTGGTGGTGCACACCCGCCGTCAGACACACCGCTGTACTATGAGGGGCCCAGTGCCAGTACCGACGCCCACGAGTGGGCCCCCCTTGCTTGGGCAGGGCCCCAGCATTTGCAATCTTTACCTCTCCCTGCTCCTCCGCTGTGTAATCTGGGCCGTCAAATCCATACTGTGCCTGACACCGTCTGAGCCTGCCTCCTGAGACATATATTTTGAATGTGTACGCTATCCATACATGTTATCCGGGGATACGGTACCCTTTCTAACCTTTGTGCAATCACGTGCAATCCATACTGGGCCTAACACCGTCTGAGCCTGCCTCCTGAGACATATATTTTGAATGTGTACGCTATCCATACATGTTATCCGGGGATACGGTACCATTTCTAACCTTTGTGCAATCACGTGCAATCCATACTGGGCCTAACACCGTCTGAGCCTGCCTCCTGAGACATATATTTTGAATGTGTACGCTATCCATACATGTTATCCGGGGATACGGTACCCTTTCTAACCTTTGTGCAATCACGTGCAATCCATACTGGGCCTAACACCGTCTGAGCCTGCCTCCTGAGACATATATTTTGAATGTGTACGCTATCCATACATGTTATCCGGGGATACGGTACCCTTTCTAACCTTTGTGCAATCACGTGCAATCCATACTGGGCCTAACACCGTCTGAGCCTGCCTCCTGAGACATATATTTTGAATGTGTACGCTATCCATACATGTTATCCGGGGATACGGTACCCTTTCTAACCTTTGTGCAATCACGTGCAATCCATACTGGGCCTAACACCGTCTGAGCCTGCCTCCTGAGACATATATTTTGAATGTGTACGCTATCCATACATGTTATCCGGGGATACGGTACCCTTTCTAACCTTTGTGCAATCACGTGCAATCCATACTGGGCCTAACACCGTCTGAGCCTGCCTCCTGAGACATATATTTTGAATGTGTACGCTATCCATACATGTTATCCGGGGATACGGTACCCTTTCTAACCTTTGTGCAATCACGTGCAATCCATACTGGGCCTAACACCGTCTGAGCCTGCCTCCTGAGACATATATTTTGAATGTGTACGCTATCCATACATGTTATCCGGGGATACGGTACCCTTTCTAACCTTTGTGCAATCACGTGCAATCCATACTGGGCCTAACACCGTCTGAGCCTGCCTCCTGAGACATATATTTTGAATGTGTACGCTATCCATACATGTTATCCGGGGATACGGTACCCTTTCTAACCTTTGTGCAATCACGTGCAATCCATACTGGGCCTAACACCGTCTGAGCCTGCCTCCTGAGACATATATTTTGAATGTGTACGCTATCCATACATGTTATCCGGGGATACGGTACCCTTTCTAACCTTTGTGCAATCACGTGCAATCCATACTGGGCCTAGCACCGTCTGAGCCTGCCTCCTGATACATATATTTTGAATGTGTACGCTATCCATACATGTTATCCGGGGATACGGTACCCTTTCTAACCTTTGTGCAATCACGTGCAATCCATACTGGGCCTAACACCGTCTGAGCCTGCCTCCTGAGACATATATTTTGAATGTGTACGCTATCCATACATGTTATCCGGGGATACGGTACCCTTTCTAACCTTTGTGCAATCAAGTGCAATCCATACTGTGCCTGACACCGTCTGAGCCTGCCTCCTGAGACATATATTTTGAATGTGTACGCTATCCATACATGTTATCCAGGGATACGGTACCCTTTCTAACCTTTGTGCAATCACGTGAAATCCATACTGGGCCTGACACCGTCTGAGCCTGCCTCCTGAGACATATATTTTGAATGTGTACACTATCCGTACATGTTATCCAGGGATACGGTACCCTTTCTAACCTTTGTGCAATCACGTGCAATCCATACTGGGCGTGAGAACGGCTGGCGAGCTGTTAAGCAAGCTACAGCACCTGTCCAGACAAGTACAGGGATTCCCTAGCGAGGAGACTTATTTGATTGTTTTCAATATTGGGACAGCAATTTTTGGGGAGCACTATACTCTGGAGAATGATAGATGGGGCCCACCATACACTGGAACATTCCAAAGGTGGACATCAGACACTGGAGCAGCATTTACAGGGCCCATTATACACTAGAGCATTAGAAATGGGGCCCATTATGTTTGGAGCATTATTTGGGCCCATAAGACAGTGGAGCTTCATCCATGGGGACCAACATATACTGTAGCATTATGTGGAGCTCATCATATACTGTTTCAAACATTATATGGGACCAATGATTCTGTATGGAGAAATAGATGGGCCTCGTCATGAGATGTAAAAAGTGAGGTATTTTTCATTGTACTATACCGCTATTTATCTGCCGTATCGGAGCATGATGAGTTGTGGTATGTGTTAAAGGGGCGCTCTTTCGCCCAGGGCACATGAAAACCTGCAGCCACCCCTCCCCCCCCCCCACAACTTTAGCCAAATAACCCCCATTTTTCAGTGCGTAACTTATATTATGAAGTTAATTAAGGTTGACAAGCTTAAGTAAGAAGAATTGATGCTTTTGGCATTCAAATGGGCGCTGTAGGTGTGTTTCCTGTCCTCCTCTCACTGCCGACTTTTATTCCCCATTGACTTACATTGGGTTTCGTGTTTCGGGACGACCCCGACTTTTCCCTATAATCGGACGATCTTGCTCGACCCGACTTTTGGAAAAGTCGGGTTTCACGAAACGAAACGCGACCCTAAAAAACCAAAAGTCGCTCAACTCTAACACAAACTGTTGTGTTGTACAGTGGAAATCGCTAACAGCAGAAGCAGTTTTTTTGTTCTTCTTCCCTGCCTAACACTCTCCCTTATTCAGAATCAGCAGCTGCAACCTCTCACCAATGCTAATATCGGCAGAAGTAAGATGGCGTTCGGCGTGCACGCCCTTTTATAGCCCCTGTGACGCTGCACAAAGCAAGCCAATCACTTGCATGCCCTTATCAAAGATGGTGGTGACCGATGCCCATGTCATCGCGTTGCCCACAGTGTGCGTCCTCCATCATTGGCTGAAAAAGGGCGCTGGAAACATAATTTGAAACGCGACTTTGGCGCTCTGGTCGCCGACCTCGTGGCCAACCTCACGCTATGGTCGGGTTTTGTTTCATGAAACCCAACTTCAGCGAAAGTCGGCGACTTATGAATTTGACCGAACCGTTTCGCTCAACTCTAGTGGTAAGGTCATTGGTCAAGGAGTAGCAGTATTGGTGGAAGACGATTTAACTTGGACTTTCCACCTAATTAGCCAAAAGCACCATCATAACCTCCCAAAAATATATGTGTAACATTCCCATCTTTTAATACTCTATGCAAAAGTAATGCCACAAGTGAATTTTGTAGTATACACTTAGATTAGTGTTTTCTTTAACTCACACATGAATTTGGTAACTTTTCAAGTTTGCCCGGACATATAATGTTGACACAATTTAGAAAAGTATGCCTCCAAGCTGTCAGGAACACCGCACTGCACTTGCTCACTGAGCCAGTGCGCGTGTCCTGACTAGAACAAACTGTGCTCAAAGATACTTGTGGAGCAGGGTGGTAACGGTTGAGATGCATGCTTCAGGCAAACAGGACCTGAAGCACGTGACTGCTGGGGGAGTGTCTGGGGGCAGAGACAAGCCCTGGCACTCCGGAGACCGGCGCTTGGGCTAGAGATGGCCAGAGAGTAGTCGGGCAGGCACGGGTCTAAGCTAGGAGATGGTACAGTACAGGAGGGGCAAGACAGGGATGTAGTCAGTCACAAAGCAGAGTCTGGAAACCTAAGATAGCAGCACGGTACAGGCAGGAGCAATGGAATGGAAGGTCAGAGACAGGCAAAGGTCATAACAGAAAGGCAAAGCAAGTACAGAGTAAGGCAGCAATATCAGAAACAGGAACGGACCAGGTCATACACAAGCAAACATACACAGGCAGACAGTATCCACAGATACACAGGGGTCAGGAACTAAGCCGAGGTCAAAAGTATCACTGACAATGGACAGAGCCCAAATAAGGCTATTTAAAGCCCTCCCAGGCCAAAGGTATTAACCCCTGCAGCACTAAACCAGAATTCACATACAGACCATGACACAAGCCTGTCATATACATGAACTGTGCCTGTAATTTGTTTTATTTAGGCTAAGGACATTTTCATGTAAGGGGACGACGAGACAGTGAGTACCTGCATGCCGGGTTCGGAACTGAAAAGGCTGCATCCCCTGTTCCCGGGGGGAAGCCTGAGTGAGCTGGACCTTCCTCTCTTGCCTGGGGGGAAGCACTAGTGAGTGGGTCCTTCCTGCTTGCCCAGGAGGGTGGGGAAAGAGAGGAAGAAAGTGCATGTAGCAGTGGCGGGATAAAAGAGAAAAGAGCGCACAGCAGGTCAGTTTGGCGCAAATGCAGAGCAGCGCGCAGAGTGGCGTGCTCTGCTGCCACTTCCCCCACGACAGAGTGTCGGCGCTGTGACAGGCCAGATAGAGAGAGCCCCCATTGCCTGCAGAGTAGAGTCATGCACACAGAGCAGAGCGAAGCTGACAGTGCCAAATTAGAGAGAAGGAACAGGCGTGCTGAAGCAGCCAGAGAGAGAAGTGCTTTGTCCTGGGAGCACCAGTATTACTCAGGCCAGGGTGTGTGCAGCAGCCCTGTCATCAGCAGCGAGGATCTAAGAGAAAGATACATGCAGCATGAACCCTGTGACCAGAGGCATATCTAGGAGGGGCAGCCAGGGCATGTGCCTGTGGGGGGGTGCAGTCGGGCCGCCTAATGCAGCAGTCCACAGCGTCTGCAATCTGCCACCCCCTGGACTGGGAGTTGGCCGTTCTCTGTGCCGGCTGTCAAGCTAACAGCCGGAACAGAAAATCTGCCACGTGCCGGCTCCCAGGGATCAATTTTACTGGCGTCTGTACAGTGAGGGTGATGGGATGTGTACAGACACAGTATGGGGAGTCAGGGGTATGTGTGAGCAGACAGTATAGAGAGTGAGGGGGTAAATATATGAGGAGACAGTATTGTGAACAGGGGGATGTTAGAGGAGACAGTATGAGGAGGCAATATATTGCAGATATTTTTATTTAGGAGCATTATAATGACATTTCTATCTTTAAGGGCATCATGTGGAGCAGTGGCGGATTAAGTGGACTATGGGCCCGGGGCTGTTCATAAAACCTGGGCCCCTGTACCCCCCTTCCCACCTGAGCGCTGCGGTCCCCGTGCGGGAATTGACAGCCGTACGGACCGCAGCACTTGGTTTGCTGCGGGTCCATACGGAAAACCCGCCACCATTCCACCACGTGTGGACATGGCCTAAAAAGACGTTGCACATAAGCTGTAGGCCTACGGCCAATACGCACAAAATCACGCTCCATCACCCCATCATTGCCTGCTCCATCACCCCATCACTGCCTGCTCCATCACCCCCCATCATTGTCTGCTCCATCACCCCATAATTGCCTGCTCCATCACCCCCATCACTCCCATCATTGCCTGCTCCATCACCCCATCACTGCCTGCTCCATCACCCCCATCATTGCCTGCTCCATCACCCCATCATTGTCTGCTCCATCACCCCCATCATTGCCTGCTCCATCACCCCATCACTCCCATCATTGTCTGCTCCATCACTCCCATAATTGTCTGCTCCATCACCCCATCATTGCCTGCTCCATCACCCCCATCATTGCCTGCTCCATCACCCCCATCATTGCCTGCTCCATCACCCCCATCACTCCCCTCATTGCCTGCTCCATCACCGCCTGCTCCATCACCCCATCACTCCCATCATTGTCTGCTCCATCACCCCATCATTGCCTGCTCCATCACCCCATCACTCCCATCATTGTCTGCTCCATCACCCCATCACTGCCTGCTCCATCACCCCCATCATTGCCTGCTCCATCACCCCATCATTGTCTGCTCCATCACCCCATCATTGCCTGCTCCATCACCCCATCACTCCCATCATTGTCTGCTCCATCACCCCATCACTGCCTGCTCCATCACCCCATCATTTTCTGCTCCATCACCCCATCATTGCCTGCTCCATCACCCCATCACTCCCCTCATTGCCTGCTCCATCACCGCCTGCTCCATCACCCCATCACTCCCATCATTGTCTGCTCCATCACCCCATCACTGCCTGCTCCATCACCCCATCATTGCCTGCTCCATCACCCCCATCACTCCCCTCATTGCCTGCTCCATCACCGCCTGCTCCATCACCCCATCACTCCCATCATTGCCTGCTCCATCACCCCATCATTGTCTGCTCCATCACCCAATCATTGCCTGCTCCATCACCCCCATCACTCCCCTCATTGCCTGCTCTATCACCGCCTGCTCCATCACCCCATCACTCCCATCATTGTCTGCTCCATCACCCCATCATTGTCTGCTCCATCACCCCATCATTGTCTGCTCCATCACCTCCATCATTGCCTGCTCCTTCACCCCATCATTGTCTGCTCCTTCACCCCATCACTGCCTTCTAGACCATTACTCCCATCATTGCCTGCTCCATCACCCCATCATTGTCTGCTCCATCACCCCATCATTGTCTGCTCCATCACCCCATCATTGTCTGCTCCATCACCCCATCATTGCCTGCTCTATCACCCCATCACTCCCATCATTGTCTGCTCCATCACCCCCATCATTGCCTGCTCCTTCACCCCATCATTGTCTGCTCCTTCACCCCATCACTGCCTTCTAGACCATTACTCCCATCATTGCCTGCTCCATCACCCCATCACTCCCATCATTGTCTGCTCCATCACCCATCATTGTCTGCTCCATCACCCCATCACTGCCTGCTCCATCACCCCATCATTGCCTGCTCCATCACCCCCATCACTCCCCTCATTGCCTGCTCCATCACCGCCTGCTCCATCACCCCATCACTCCCATCATTGTCTGCTCCATCACCCCATCATTGTCTGCTCCATCACCCCATCATTGTCTGCTCCATCACCCCCATCATTGTCTGCTCCTTCACCCCATCACTGCCTTCTAGACCATTACTCCCATCATTGCCTGCTCCATCACCCCATCATTGTCTGCTCCATCACCCCATCATTGTCTGCTCCATCACCCCATCATTGCCTGCTCCATCACCCCATCACTCCCATCATTGTCTGCTCCATCACCCCCATCATTGCCTGCTCCTTCACCCCATCATTGTCTGCTCCTTCACCCCATCACTGCCTTCTAGACCATTACTCCCATCATTGCCTGCTCCATCACCCCATCACTCCCATCATTGTCTGCTCCATCACCCCATCATTGTCTGCTCCATCACCCCATCACTGCCTGCTCCATCACCCCATCACTCCCATCATTGTCTGCTCCATCACCCCATCATTGCCTGCTCCATCACCCCATCACTCCCATCATTGTCTGCTCCATCACCCCCATCATTGCCTGCTCCTTCACCCCATCATTGTCTGCTCCTTCACCCCATCACTGCCTTCTAGACAATTACTCCCATCATTGCCTGCTCCATCATACACACAGACATACACACACACACACACACAGACATACATACATACACACAAGACACCACCTCTCTCCTCTCACCTGTCCGCAGCATCGCCCGAGCTTCCTCCCTCACACAGCAGCGGCCGCTGAATGATGACGTCATTCAGCGGCGCTCCTCTGTGTGAAACAGGAAGCGCGGCCTCCGGGCAGGAAGCAGGACGGACCCTTGCCGCTCCGCTCCTGCTATTCACTCTTGCAGGCAGCGGAGCTGCCGTGATCGCATCGCTCCCTGCCCGCCGCTGCACTGCACTGCAGGGTGGAATTGCTGCTGCCGCGCCGCCCCCACACACATGCCGCCTGGGGCGGACAGCCCCCCCACCACGCTACGCCAGTGCCCTGGGCCCCCAAAAAACCTTGGGCCCGGGGCGACCGCCCCATCCGCCCCTATTAAGATCCGCCATTGATGTGGAGATTTGCTGCAGAAGACCGGAGAAGATGGAAATCTGCAGAGAGGGGTGTGGATGAGAAAACTCATCATGGGGTCTGGACAAGAAGAAGAAAAGAAGACCGACTCCAGAGACGACGTCATCTATAAGGTACCTGGATGTAAATATTATTTGTGATACTGACTAATTCTCATGTTTTTATTTGTTAGGAGCATTAAAGGGGATGTCCAGGTTTGTGCTGAGTCTGCCGTCATTCCTTGTGACTGCAGACTTCTGAATTCTCACAGTGCTCACTGAACGCTGTTAGGATTCTCTTGTGCCGGTAATTTATATACATGTGGTCACATGCTGACTAGGCATATGTGGCCTCACTCAATGAAAATGAAAGGAGCGAGGCCAGGCACGTCTAGTCAGAACGTGGCCAGAAGTATATAAATCACATGCTTGTGCTGACATGACCGTGTACTCTTGCCACCAGTACGGGAGAATCCTAAAAGTGTGCAGTGCATTCATTGTGAGAATTCAGAAGACGGCAATGTCAGGATTCAGCCCTGCAGGTTCCAGTAGTCATCACACGGACACTTCACTCATATGCGATTTTCATGCTTATGGTCCTGTGACAACAAGCTTCTTTTTTACTGAACACTGAGAGCATTAGGAAAAGCAGCTTGTCGGTACATGACTAAGTGTGCAAATCGCATGTGTGCTTGGGGGGAGTGCCGAAACAAATTCTTGCCCCGGGTGCCAGAAAGCCTAGATACACCTCTGCCAGTGACTACAGAGATGGTTTGCACTATAGGAACAGAAAAGTGCAAATAGGGTCTTATCCGATGATAAGATTATAGAAATATATAAATTCTACTCATCCGTTATTGGAGAGAAAAGGCACATAGGATTAATGATAAGCTGCTGCACGTCCAAGGGTCAGATAAATGACCACCGAAGTATAAAATCCAATGGAGCTTTTTTTGAACTTCGTGCGCTGCTTTAATAACATACAAGATTACAGTTGAAAAACCAACCCCAAACCACCAAAATGGACCCGTGGACAGGAAAGACCAAGCAAGATATAATCTTCAATAAATACCTTTATTAGTATTATATAAGTAGTGGTACAAAACACCATAAAATTTATAAAAAAACAGTAAGCACAAGTGGGACAACTTTACCACAATTGTAAAGAATTATGTTTCTTAGACCCAATTATATAGTATTTACATATGCATTCCTAAAAAAATAAAATGTGACATTTTTTTTTAAAAATGTGTAATAATATACTGAAGTGAATATGTGTATCAAATAATAAATCTCATAATCAATTGCAATAACAGTACAATTGTGCAATATGAATGAATGTTTAGATTATAAAACCACTGCTTGCTAAAGTGCAGTGTGCCTGTGCAAAAAAAGGTACAATTCATTGCTGTGCAAACAAAGCCATAACACTATATATAAAGTGCCTGATGAAGGATGAACTCCGAAATGTGCGTCGGGGAGCACATTTGTGGGACGTGACGGACCTTAAAGGTATATCATTTAATTTTTGCATTCCTTTTTGAGGCACGGCACTTTATATATAGTGTTATGGCTTTGTTTGCACAGCAATGAATTGTACCTTTTTTTGCACAGGCACACTGCACTTTAGCAAGCAGTGGTTTTATAATCTAAACATTCATTCATATTGCACAATTGCACTGTTATTGCAATTGATTGTGAGATTTATTATTTGATACACATATTCACTTCAGTATATTATTACACATTTTTAAAAAAAAATTTCACATTTTATTTTTTTAGGAATGCATATGTAAATACTATATAATTGGGTCTAAGAAACATAATTCTTTACAATTATGGTAAAGTTGTCCCACTTGTGCTTACTGTTTTTTATAAATTTTATGGTGTTTTGTACCACTACTTATATAATACTAATAAAGGTATTTATTGAAGGTTATATCTTGCTTGGTCTTTCCTGTCCACGGGTCCATTTCGGTGGTTTGGGGTTGGTTTTTTGTAACCAGTGGGTAAACCACTTACTTTCATTGAACACTGGTGGTAGAGTATATAAATGAATTAAACAAATTATTGTTATGATTATTGTTTAGATAATTTGTGCAGATATATTATCCATATCCGGTGTTTGTGTGTTTCCTTTCAAGATTACAGTTGAGATGAAAGATCAATGTTTTTATTACCAACGCGTTTCGAAGTATGAGCTCATACTTCACACATTAAAATTGGATGAAGGGCTTAAGAGATTCAGCTCCTTAACATGTGCCACCCTGTTTTTAAAGGGACCAAAAGTAATTGGACAGATTAAATAATTGTAAATAAAATGTTCATTTCTAGTACTTGGTTGAAAACCCTTTGTTGGCAATGACTGCCTGAAGTCTTGAACTCATGGACATCACCAGACGCTGTGTTTCCTCCTTTTTGATGCTCTGCCAGGCCTTCACTGCGGTCATTTTCAGTTGCTGTTTGTTTGTGGGCCTTTCTGTCTGAAGTTTAGTCTTTAACAAGTGAAATGCATGCTCAATTGGGTTGAGATCAGGTGACTGACTTGGCCATTCAAGAATATTCCACTTCTTTGCTTTAATAAACTCCTGGGTTGCTTTGGCTTTATGTTTTGGGCCATTGTCCATCTGTAGTATGAAACAACGACCAATCAGTTTGGCTGCATTTGGCTGGATCTGAGCCCACAGTATGGCTCTGAATACCTCAGAATTCATTTGGCTGCTTCTGTCCTGTGTCACATCATCAATAAACACTAGTGACCCAGTGCCACTGGCAGCCATGCATGCCCAAGCCATCACACTGCCTCCGCCATGTTTTACAGATGATGTGGTATGCTTTGGATCATGAGCTGTACCACGCCTTCACCATACTTTACTCTTTCCATCATTCTGGTAGAGGTTGATCTTGGTTTCATCTGTCCAAAGAATGTTCTTCCTGAACTGTGCTGGCTTTTTTAGATGTTTTTTAGCAAAGTCCAGTCTAGCCTTTTGATTCTTGATGCTTATGAGTGGCTTGCAACGTGCAGTGAACCCTCTGTATTTGCATTCATGCAGTCTTCTCATTATAGTAGATTTGGATATTGTCACACTTACCTCCTGGAGAGTGTTGTTCACTTGGTTGGCTGTTGTGAAGGGGTTTCTCTTCACCATGGAGACTAGAGTTGAGCGAAACGGGTCGAAAAAATTCAAAAGTCGCCGACTTTTGGCAAAGTCGGGTTTCATGAAACGAAACCCGACCCTAGGATGAGGTCGGCCACGAGGTCGGCGACTTACGCGCCAAAGTCGCATTTCAAAAGTTTGTTTTGCGCTCTTTTTCAGCCAATCAGGATCCACAGACACTGTGGGCAACGTGATGACCTAGGCACGGGTCACCACCATCTTTCAGAAGGGCATGCAAGTGATTGGTTTGCTTTGGTGGGCGTCACAGGGGGTATAAAAGGGCGTGCACGCCGACCGCCATCTTACTTCTGCCGATCTTAGTATAGGGAGAGGTTGCTGCTGATTCTGTAGGGAGAGCGTTAGGCAGGGAAGAAGACAAAAAAACTGCTTCTGCTGCTAGCGATTTGGCCTGCACAACACACAAGTCACGGTGTGTGCAGTGCAAGGGGAGGCTATATTGTGGTGTATCAGTGGTGTTGGTTGTTGGGCTGCCTTTTAAGGCTTCCTGACACGCTGGCATTGCTGTTTACCAACTGCTCCGCAAACTGCTTTTTTAAAAGCAATCCAATCTCCCTTATCCTCTAGTCACTTTTGTCACAGCTGTGCCATCGAGCCTGTCACATAGCGCTCAGATATCAGTGGGCCTCACACAATCCACAAGTGTCCAGTGTCCAAAAGTGTGCGCAGAGATTCAAAATCTCCATTATCCTCTCGTCACTTTGGTCACAGGCAGCTGTGCCATCGAGCGTGTCACATAGCGCTCAGATATCAGTGGGCCGCACACAATCCACAAGTGTCCAGTGTCCAAAAGTGTACGCAGAGATTCAAAATCTCCATTATCCTCTCGTCACTTTGGTCACAGGCAGCTGTGCCATCGAGCGTGTCACATAGCGCTCAGATATCAGTGGGCCGCACACAATCCACAAGTGTCCAGTGTCCAAAAGTGTACGCAGAGATTCAAAATCTCCATTATCCTCTCGTCACTTTGGTCACAGGCAGCTGTGCCATCGAGCGTGTCACATAGCGCTCAGATATCAGTGGGCCGCACACAATCCACAAGTGTCCACTGTCCACAAGTGTACGCAGAGATTCAAAATCTCCATTATCCTCTCGTCACTTTGGTCACAGGCAGCTGTGCCATCGAGCGTGTCACATAGCGCTCAGATATCAGTGGGCCTCACACAATCCACAAGTGTCCAGTGTCCAAAAGTGTGCGCAGAGATTCAAAATCTCCATTATCCTCTCGTCACTTTGGTCACAGGCAGCTGTGCCATCGAGCCTGTCACATAGCGCTCAGATATCAGTGGGCCTCACACAATCCACAAGTGTCCAGTGTCCAAAAGTGTGTGCAGAGATTCAAAATCTCCATTATCCTCTCGTCACTTTGGTCACAGGCAGCTGTGCCATCGAGCGTGTCACATACCGCTCAGATATCAGTGGGCCTCACACAATCCACAAGTGTCCAGTGTCCAAAAGTGTGCGCAGAGATTCAAAATCTCCATTATCCTCTCGTCACTTTGGTCACAGGCAGCTGTGCCATCGAGCGTGTCACATAGCGCTCAGATATCAGTGGGCCTCACACAATCCACAAGTGTCCAGTGTCCAAAAGTGTGCGCAGAGATTCAAAATCTCCATTATCCTCTCGTCACTTTGGTCACAGGCAGCTGTGCCATCGAGCGTGTCACATAGCGCTCAGATTTCAGTGGGCCTCACACAATCCACAAGTATCCAGTGTCCAAAAGTGTGCGCAGAGATTCAAAATCTCCATTATCCTCTCGTCACTTTGGTCACAGGCAGCTGTGCCATCGAGCGTGTCACATAGCGCTCAGATATCAGTGGGCCTCACACAATCCACAAGTGTCCAGTGTCCAAAAGTGTGCGCAGAGATTCAAAATCTCCATTATCCTCTCGTCACTTTGGTCACAGGCAGCTGTGCCATCGAGCGTGTCACATAGCGCTCAGATATCAGTGGGCCTCACACAATCCACAAGTGTCCAAAAGTGTGCGCAGAGATTCAAAATCTCCATTATCCTCTCGTCACTTTGGTCACAGGCAGCTGTGCCATCGAGCGTGTCACATAGTGCTCAGATATCAGTGGGCCTCACACAATCCACAAGTGTCCAGTGTCCAAAAGTGTGCGCAGAGATTCAAAATCTCCATTATCCTCTCGTCACTTTGGTCACAGGCAGCTGTGCCATCGAGCCTGTCACATAGCGCTCAGATATCAGTGGGCCTCACACAATCCACAAGTGTCCAGTGTCCAAAAGTGTGCGCAGAGATTCAAAATCTCCATTATCCTCTCGTCACTTTGGTCACAGGCAGCTGTGCCATCGAGCGTGTCACATAGCGCTCAGATATCAGTGGGCCTCACACAAACCACAAGTGTCCAGTGTCCAAAAGTGTGCGCAGAGATTCAAAATCTCCATTATCCTCTCGTCACTTTGGTCACAGGCAGCTGTGCCATCGAGCCTGTCACATAGCGCTCAGATATCAGTGGGCCTCACACAATCCAAAAGTGTCCACTGTCCACAAGTGTGTGCAGAAATTCTAAATCTCCCCTGTCCTATAGACACCTTGTACCTTGTTTTACATTACTATATAGTTTGTTGGATTTTGTCTACATTTCTACCAAAAATGAGGAAGGCTGGTGGAAGAGGCCGTGGAATTGGGCGGGGGTTGGCAGCTGGTAATGATGGTGTTGGTGGTGGATCTGATGGTAGTGGCAAGAGCAAAATAGGACCGAATGCAGGAGGTGCTGACCCTGCGTCATCGTCTGGCTACATAAGGCCTCGAACGCTTAGTTTTCTAGGAGCTGGCAAACCGATTTTAAAGGCAGAGCATCAGGAAAAAGTTTTGTCTTACATTGCTGACTCAGCCTCCAGCTCTATCGCCTCCTCTTCTTCAGTTGTAAAAAGTAAAAGCACTGAGTCGTCATTGGAGGCTCATGTTCATGAACCACACCTTTCCTTGTGTCCTTCACCCCAACCAAGATTGAAGGATGACGCAGGCCATACTACTGATTACTCCATGGAGCTGTTTTCACATACCATGCCTGGATTATCAAGTGAAATGGTGAATTACCCAGGCCAAGATGAATCTGACATGGAGTGCACTGATGCACAGCCGCTGATGGATGATTCTGCTGGTACATTCACTCAGAGCACTACATTGTCCTCGCAGTGTACAGAGCCAGATTTTGACCCTGATGAGACTCAGGTGCCCCTTCCCGCACACTATACCACCATACACGGTGATACAGAGAAAGGTACACATGACATAGAAGAGGAGGTGATGGATGACCCAGTTGTTGACCCAGATTGGCATCCATTGGGGGAAGAGGGTGCTGCTTCCAATAGCTCAGATGAGGAGCATCCACAGCAGACATCGACATCGCAACAGCTGTTATCTGGCAGGCCTGGAGCACTCCAAAGACAGGTTCCAAACATCAAAAGAGTTGCTGGACAGCTTGTCCAGAGGGTCAAAAGATCACAGCGTGCTAGGCCGCAAAATGTCTGCCAAAGTAGGAAGAGTGCAGTGTGGCACTTTTTTGAACAAAATCCTCATGATCAGGCCAAGGTTATCTGTAAGAAGTGCGCAAAGACCTTTAGCCGAGGGAAAAATCTGAAAAATTTGAATACCAGTTGCATGCTTAGACATTTAACCAGCATGCACTTGCAAGCGTGGACACAACACCAAACCTCAAGTGCCACATGTGCAACTGATCACAACGAAGGTAGTCAGCAACGCTACATTGTTTCCCCCACTGTAAGCCCACCGGTTACCACAGCAGCAAATGTTGAGGTGTCGTTGCAAGACCACAGCAGTCAGGGAATCCCACTGTTATATCAACGAAAGACTGATTCTAGGCCATCAGAAAGAACACCAACTCCATCACCATCATCAACCCTCTCTCAGTCCGCCCTGTCCACCGCTACTTCCACCATATGCAGCTCTCAAGTCCAGCTCACCCTCCCAGACACTATGAGTAGGTCAAGAAAGTACTCAGTCTCTCATCCGCGTACACAGGGTTTGAACGCCCACATTGCCAAACTAATCTCGTTTGAGATGATGCCCTTTCGGTTGGTGGAAAGCACAGCTTTCCGCGAACTCATGGCCTATGCAGTACCACGCTATGACCTACCCAGTCGCCACTTCTTCTCTCGCAAAGCCATCCCAGCCCTCCACCATCATGTGAAAGACCGCATTGTCCATGCACTCAAGCAGTCAGTGAGCGGAAAGGTGCACCTCACAACTGATGCATGGTCCAGTCGGCATGGCCAGGGCCGTTACGTGTCCATCACTGCGCACTGGGTTAATGTGGTGGATGCAGGGTCCACAGGGGACAGCGGTGGTGGGACAGTGCTGCCTAGCCCACGGTATAGGAAACAGTTGGCTGTAGGCGTTCGACCCTCCTCCTCCTCCTCCTCCTCCAGAAGCGAAAGCTCGTCCACAGAGCGCAGTCGTACGAGCACTCCATCTGCAGCTGCCACTGTTGCACACGATGTGTCCCCCTATCGAGCAGCTAGTGGAAAGCGTCAGCAGGCTGTGTTGCAGATGATGTGTTTGGGCGACAGACACACCGCCGAGGTGCTGGCCGAGTACTTGAAGCGACAAACTGAGTCATGGCTGGGCAGTGTACATCTTGAGGCAGGCAAGGTAGTTAGTGATAACGGGCGTAATTTTGTGGCAGCCATAGCCCTTTCAAAACTCAGCCACATACCTTGCTTGGCTCACACCTTGAACCTGGTGGTGCAGTGCTTCCTCAAAAATTATCCGGAGTTAACAGCCCTGCTCCAGAAGGTGCGAAGACTGTGCGCGCACATCCGCCGGTCGCCTGTACACTCCGTTCGTATGCAGAAGCTGCAGCGATTGCTCCACCTTCCCAACCACCGCCTCATTATCGACATTGCAACAAGGTGGAACTCCACCCTGCACATGGTGGAGTGGCTGTGCGAGCAGAGGCAGGCCATAATGCATTTTTGGGAGGATACACGGCCAGGCACTTTGAGAGCAGACATGGAGTTGACAGGCGTGCAGTGGTCGAAGCTGAAAGACCTTTGTAAAGTCCTTCAGTGTTTTGAGGAATGCACACGGCTGGTAAGCGCAGACGACGCCATCCTAAGCATGAGCATCCCACTTATGCGTCAGCTCATGCAAACTTTGACACACCTTAAGGAGCAGGCGTCTGCAGCCAATGTTGATGAGGAGGAAGAGGAGGAGGGAATCCTTGATGACATTCAGCCATTGTCTGCTCAGGGACCTCTCCTGGACGAGGTGGAGGAAGAAGAGGAGGAGGAGGAGGATGATGGGGATGATTACTTAGGGGAGGAGGATGCATCTCGTGGGGCAAGTGAAAATGTTGGCGTGGCAAGGTCTGGTACAGGGTTTGTGCGTGACTGGAGGGATGTGGATTTGCCAGAAAGTGCTCCTCCACCCAGCACTCGCAGTGCATCATTGACACCGGGAACATTGGCCCACATGTCAGATTATGCCTTGCGGATCCTAAAAAGGGACCCCCCGCATTGCCAAAATGATGAACGATGACGACTACTGGTTGGCCAGCATCCTGGATCCACGCTATAAAGGCAAATTACAAAACATCATGCCACAGGAGAACCTTGACCTAATATTGGCTAATAAACAAGCAACTCTGGTAAATCGGTTGCTTGAGGCATTCCCAGCACACAGCAGCGGTGATGGTTCTCACACGAGCTGTACGGGCCGGGGGCAGCTTGGCAGAGGTTTTCGTGGTGCACACAGCAGAAGTGGCGTTGGAGACAGGGGTTTCATGACAATGTTGTGGACTGATTTTTCAAATACCGCTCACACAACTGGTAATACTGCATCGATGGAAAGTGACAGGAGACAGCAGTTGTCAACTATGGTTACAAACTACTTTTCCTCCCATATCGATGTTCTCCCACACAGGTCATTCCCCTTTGACTATTGGGCCGCTAAACTGGACACCTGGCCTGAATTGGCCCAATATGCCTTACAGGAGCTCGCTTGCCCAGCTGCAAGTGTGCTATCGGAAAGAGTCTTCAGTGCAGCTGGATCAATCCTGACAGAAAAAAGGACCCGTCTGTCAACCCAAAATGTGGATGATCTAACCTTCATTAAAATGAACCACGCATGGGTTTCCAAGGATTTTGTCCCACCTTCCCCTGATGACACATAGGGTGACAGAAAAATGGCTTGCTTTGGTCCACCTCTTCCTGGTACTTCACCTATTTCGCCTTTTGCATCAGCTGAATGTCCAACATCAACATATGCCACTTTCTAAAACTCCCTAACTGTGCTGCCTCCCCCCCCATGGCCGGGGTCACCACCTAGCGCACGACACCGTGCGAGTGCCGTTGCCCTGGACAGGTGGGTAGGCCGACTCTTGGGCGCGGGCACTGGCACAGGGTCCCTCATAGTGCAATCAAGTGTCTCTGACGGTGGTGGTGCACACCCGCCGTCAGACACACCGCTGTACTATGAGGGGCCCAGTGCCAGTACCGACGCCCACGAGGGGGCCCCCCTTGCTTGGGCAGGGCCCCAGCATTTGCAATCTTTACCTCTCCCTGCTCCTCCGCTGTGTAATCTGGGCCGTCAAATCCATACTGTGCCTGACACCATCTGAGCCTGCCTCCTGAGACATATATTTTGAATGTGTACGCTATCCATACATGTTATCCGGGGATACGGTACCCTTTCTAACCTTTGTGCAATCACGTGCAATCCATACTGTGCCTGACACCGTCTGAGCCTGCCTCCTGAGACATATATTTTGAATGTGTACGCTATCCATACATGTTATCCGGGGATACGGTACCCTTTCTAACCTTTGTGCAATCACGTGCAATCCATACTGTGCCTGACACCGTCTGAGCCTGCCTCCTGAGACATATATTTTGAATGTGTACGCTATCCATACATGTTATCCAGGGATACGGTACCCTTTCTAACCTTTGTGCAATCACGTGCAATCCATACTGGGCCTGACACCGTCTGAGCCTGCCTCCTGAGACATATATTTTGAATGTGTACGCTATCCATACATGTTATCCGGGGATACGGTACCCTTTCTAACCTTTGTGCAATCACGTGCAATCCATACTGGGCCTGACACCGTCTGAGCCTGCCTCCTGAGACATATATTTTGAATGTGTACGCTATCCATACATGTTATCCAGGGATACGGTACCCTTTCTAACCTTTGTGCAATCACGTGCAATCCATACTGGGCCTCACACCGTCTGAGCCTGCCTCCTGAGACATATATTTTGAATGTGTACGCTATCCATACATGTTATCCGGGGATACGGTACCCTTTCTTACCTTTGTGCAATCACGTGCAATCCATACTGGGCCTAACACCGTCTGAGCCTGCCTCCTGATACATATATTTTGAATGTGTACGCTATCCATACATGTTATCCGGGGATACAGTACCCTTTCTAACCTTTGTGCAATCACGTGCAATCCATACTGGGCCTAACACCGTCTGAGCCTGCCTCCTGAGACATATATTTTGAATGTGTACGCTATCCATACATGTTATCCGGGGATACGGTACCCTTTCTAACCTTTGTGCAATCACGTGCAATCCATACTGTGCCTGACACCGTCTGAGCCTGCCTCCTGAGACATATATTTTGAATGTGTACGCTATCCATACATGTTATCCAGGGATACGGTACCCTTTCTAACCTTTGTGCAATCACGTGCAATCCATACTGGGCCTAACACCATCTGAGCCTGCCTCCTGAGACATATATTTTGAATGTGTACGCTATCCATACATGTTATCCGGGGATACGGTACCCTTTCTAACCTTTGTGCAATCACGTGCAATCCATACTGGGCGTGAGAACGGCTGGCGAGCTGTTAAGCAAGCTACAGCACCTGTCCAGACAAGTACAGGGATTCCCTAGCGAGGAGACTTATTTGATTGTTTTCAATGTTGGGACAGCAATTTTTGGGGAGCACTATACTCTGGAGAATGATAGATGGGGCCCACCATACACTGGAACATTCCAAAGGTGGACATCAGACACTGGAGCAGCATTTACAGGGCCCATTATACACTAGAGCATTAGAAATGGGGCCCATTATGTTTGGAGCATTATTTGTGCCCATAAGACAGTGGAGCTTCATCCATGGGGACCAACATATACTGTAGCATTATGTGGAGCTCATCATATACTGTTTCAAACATTATATGGGACCAATGATCCTGTATGGAGAAATAGATGGGCCTCGTCATGAGATGTAAAAAGTGAGGTATTTTTCATTGTACTATACCGCTATTTATCTGCCGTATCGGAGCATGATGAGTTGTGGTATGTGTTAAAGGGGCGCTCTTTCGCCCAGGGCACATGAAAACCTGCAGCCAGCCCTCCCCCCCCCCACAACTTTAGCCAAATAACCCCCATTTTTCAGTGCGTAACTTGTATTATGAAGTTAATTAAGGTTGACAAGCTTAAGTAAGAAGAATTGATGCTTTTGGCATTCAAATGGGCACTGTAGGTGTGTTTCCTGTCCTCCTCTCACTGCCGACTTTTATTCCCCATTGACTTACATTGGGTTTCGTGACGACCCCGACTTTTCCCTATAATCGGACGATCTTGCTCGACCCGACTTTTGGAAAAGTCGGGTTTCACGAAGCGAAACGCGACCCTAAAAAAACAAAAGTCGCTCAACTCTAATGGAGACTATTCTGCGATCATCCACCACTAGTGTTGAGCGACTTTTGTTTTTTTAGGGTCGAGTTTCGTTTCATGCAAAATCGGCCGACTATAGGGAAAAGTCGGGGTCGTCCCGAAACACGAAACCCAATGTAAGTCAATGGAGAATTAAAGTCGGCAGTGAGAGGAGGACAGGAAACACACCAACAGTGCCTATTTGAATGCCAAAAGCATAAATTCTTGTTACTGAAGCTTGTCAACCTTAATTAACTTCATAATACTAGTTCCGCACTGAAAAATGGGGGTTATTGGGCTACAGTTGTGGGGGGGGAGGGCTGGCTCCAGGTTTTCGTGGGCCCAGGGCCAAAGAGCGTCCCTTTAACACATACCACAACTCATGATGCTCCGATACGGCAGAGAAATAGCAGTATAGTACAATGAAAAATACTTCACTTCTTACATCTCATGACTGATATCCATTTTAAATTCTCCAATACCTCCTAAAACGGACATTATATAACTCCATACAGTATTATGGCCAGCACTTAGTGCACTATACAGAGTAATGAGGCCCATATATTTCTCCATACGGAATCATTATTCCCACATAATGTTTCAAACCGTATATGATGAGCTCCACATAATGCTACAGTATATGTTGGTCCCAATGGATGAAGCTCCACTGTCTTATGGGCCCAAATAATGCTCCATATATAATGGGCCCCATTTCTACTGCTCTAGTGTATAATGGGCCCTGTAAATGCTGCTCCAGTGTCTGATGTCCACCTTTGGAATGCTCCAGTGTATGGTGGGCCCCATATATCATTCACCAGAGTATAGTGCTCCCCAAAAATTGCTGTCCCAACATTGAAAACAATTACATAAGTCTCCTTGCTAGGGAATCCCTGCACTACTCTGAACTCCTTGTCGTCCCCATCTTCCATCTCACTGCACTTGGCTGTTTAGGCCCTCCCACCGGCAGAGACACTTTTGCGTACTATGCGGTGCCCTGTGCCAGTGCCATCGCCCATGAGTATGCCCCCCCCACCTGCTCAAGGAACCTGCACTTTCATCTGCACCTTCCTCTTTGTCACCGTGTAAGGTGGTATAGTATGCGGGAAGGGGAACCTGAGTTTCCTCTGGGTCAGATTCTGGCTGTGTAGAGTGCGAGGGGAATGTAGTGGTCTGGGTTAATGTACCAGCAGCATCATCCAGCAGTGGCTGGGCCTCAGTGCACTTGTGGCATCCCCAAGAGTACGGTCGCCACTGTGGCATTGCCTTCCTCCTAGGGAGTGTGTTGTCAAGCTTGGGAGCAACGAAGGATCTCTCTAGCAGTGAAACCAACACACAACACATTTCCCACTCCAGGACAGCAGGGAGACCTCTGAACCTGACTGCTGAGGAGCTGCTCTCTGTGGTCGGGAGGAGGTAAGTTTGGGCACTCTGTGCAGGGAAGGGGAAGTGTGTGGACGTGAGAAGGGGAGCTGGAGGATGAGCAGAGTTAAGGCTCACTCCTAGCTGGAGCACATGGTCCGGATTCTGGTCTCCGAGTTTGTAGGGACACTGACGTTCCTGCAGCAGAAACCGGGGGAAGTAGCAGCTATAAATACTCTGTACCCAACTAAGGCCCGGAGGCCCCAGCATTGACGTGTGCGAGGCAGAAGGAAAAGGCTACAGCTGTCTGCCATACAAGTAAAGTCTGAGGAACATCTATTAGACAGGAGGCGTTTCAGTGAACCACGGTCCTGTGAGTGCTTCCCCCACAAGCGCTAGAAAGGAGACGTTCAGGAAGGTACATGTTGGCGGAGTGTTGGAAGGGAGCTTTCCATTCTGGTCCCGGAGGTTGGCAGAGGTCCTGACCCAGAGGACACAGCACGGAGGCAGACATCTGTGTAACCTGCAGACTGTGAGTAAAGCTTTGGAACTGCACGCTCTGGTGTCCTACAGTTATTCCAGCACCGCTACATCTGGGTACCAGCACCTACACCGCCTGTGCCTTTCCCCCATCACTACATCTACACTTCCCTGGGACTCCAGCTCCACCTGTGGGGAGCTTCACCATCTTTGCTGCACAACACCATCAGTCCCAGAGGATCTGCATGCAGCGTCGGCCTAACATCTATGTTGCCGAACACCACAGGTGGCGTCAAACTATCTATATAAATTCTTTACCATTATACCACGCCATTTACATGGGCGCCCAGGGCCACCGTCCGGGTCACCGCTGCTGTGACACATTCCACTGACACCGGCCCTGTACCGAGTACCCCACAGCCCTGGGAGGGCGACCCATATGCCGACTGCTGATCGGGCGGCGTTATTCCCACGAACCTCCAAACAGCGTCCCTGAAGGCAAAGTTTTTGGTTTCCGGGGGCAGTATGATTGCAAAGCTGAACCTTAAAGGAATGTCCAAAAGGGCACCACCTGGAGTGGAGCCTGTGGCTTAATTGGACTGCACCCGGGAAACCACTACCATACACGCTACAGAAAAGATGGACAGATTGCAAGCTTTGTCAATTCTGTGTGTGGTGTGGTATGTCCGTTTGTAGTTGTGCTAGCGATTTCTCAGCTTTATTCCGTTAACGACCGAGACTCCGGCATGGCCCCGCGGTACGCATCAAGCTTACTAGAGGGATACGCGAGGCTGTGGCACGTGAGATGGAGCAATAACAGGTCTAGCATTCCAGTACATGTCCGGGGCTGCCTGCACGCTACACTGAAAGGACCAGCTTTTGTCACTTACAGGTGCAGATAACCTGCTGAACTCCGTTAGTGATGGGGATCTGGGATTCAGATTATTCCCCGCGAACGATGATTTCCCAGTAAGTTCAGGTCAACCGCAATTCCGGAGTTAGGCCTAACCGTCATTCCTGAAAAAATTACGTGTCCAAACCACAGGTGCTGTAGCTTGCTTAACAGCTCAGCAGCCGTTCTCAGGCCCAGTATGGATTCAACAACATTGTAGAAAGTTGATAAAGGGTACAGTTTCACCGGATAACACGTATATATGTAGCCTAGTTTACACATTAAAAATATATGTCTATAGATCAGGAGGCAGACTCAGATGTTCTCAGGCCCAGTATGGATTTGACCAGATTGTACAAAGTTGAGAAAGGGTACTTTATCACTGGATAGCAGGTATATATAGCATAGTTTAAACATGTAAAATCTCCGTGTTCTCAGTATGGATTACACAGCAATCTAAAAAGTGGAAAAAAGGAAATGCATTTGAGGCGTACACAACTATATACTTTTGGTGTTATTTTTAAATCTTCATATATATTTCTGTCTCAGTAATACAGTCCAGCCTCTCTGCAATAGGACATGAGATGCATACAATTAGTGACATAAAGGCTATTGATTGCTGAAATCTAGGAATTATTATTCACGGGAAAAACTTCCATCACAATTCTCATAGGTGATGCTGACCCTCAATTAATTTGTGTGTTTAGACAGTGAAAACATTTTTTTGTGAATAAAGTCTTGCTGTATCGCACTTCCGTTGATTCCATCACTGTTACTCATCTCAATCCAATTTTTATCACAGGGAGCGATGTAAACATGGTGCTCACTGGCTATCATGATCTGTCACGTAACTATGGAGTGCAAAAGACAGAAGCCACAGGCCGTAGGCGATTCTATTTGATTGGCATGAGAGGGCACATTTTGAAATGTGCGCCGGAATGTCACACGTTTGTGAGTAGGAAAACTGTGAAAGCTGATGATAAACCACCACTGCATATGATTGTGAGTCGACATCCATAAGAAATGGAAGCCACTGATCATCTGGAGCTAGAGCCCGGCCAGCAGGACAGGGCATAGCTACATCTTAAACATCATCTTTCAGGTCAATCAATTTGTAGTGGCAGTCCCAGTGAAGGATTTGACAGCCCAGACTACACAGTGGAGGAGCAGGGAGAGGTAAACATTGCAAATGCTGGGGCCCTGCCCAAGCAAGGGGGGCACACTCGTGGGCGTCGGTACTGGCACTGGGCCCCTCATAGTACGGCGGTGTGTCTGACGGCGGGTGTGCACCACCACTGTCAGAGACACTTGATTGCACTATGAGGGACCCTATGCCAGTGCCCACGCCCAAGAGTCGGCCTACCCACCTGTCCAGGGCAACGGCACTCGCACGGTTTTGTGCGCTAGGTGGTGACCCCGGCCATGGGGGGGCGCCCACTTAGGGAAGTTTACAAAGTGGCATATGTAGATGTGGGTCATTCAGCTGCTGCAAAAGGCGAAATAGGTCAAGTTTGCGGAATAGGAGGAGGACCAAAGCAAGCCATTTTTCTGGCAACCTATGTGTCATCAAGGGAAGGTGGGACAAAATCCTTGGAAACCCATGCATAGTTCATTTTAATGAAGGTTAGATCATCCACATTTTGGGTTGACAGATGGGTCCTTTTTTCTGTCAGGATTGATCCAGCTGCACTGAAGACTCTTTCCGATAGCACACTTGCAGCTGGGCAAGCGAGCTCCTGTAAGGCATATTGTGCCAATTCAGGCCAGGTGTCCAGTTTAGCGGCCCAATAGTCAAAGGGGAATGACCTGAGCGGGGGAACATCGATATGGGAGGAAAAGTAGTTGTTAACCATAGTTGACAACTGCTGTCTCCTGTCACTTTCCATCGATGCTGTATTAACAGTTGTGTGAGCGGTCCGTAAAAAATCAGTCCACAACATTGTCATGAAACCCCTGTCTCCAACGCCACTTCTTCTGTGTGCACCACGAACACCTCTGCCAAGCTGCCCCCGGCCCGTACGGCTCGTGTGAGAACCATCACCGCTGCTGTGTGCTGGGAATGCCTCAACCAACCGGTTAACCAGAGTTGCTTGTTTAGTAGCCAATATTAGGTCAAGGTTCTCCTGTGGCATAATGTTTTGTAATTTGCCTTTATAGCGTGGATCCAGGATGCTGGCCAACCAGTAGTCATCATCGTTCCTCATTTTGGCAATGCGTGGGTCCCTTTTTAGGATCTGCAAGGCATAATCTGACATGTGGGCCAATGTTCCCGGTGTCAATGATGCACTGTGAGTGTTGGGTGGAGGAGCACTTTCTGGCAAATCCACATCCCTCCAGTCACGCACAAACCCTGTACCAGACCTTGCCACGCCAACATTTTCACTTGCCCCACGATATGCATCCTCCTCCCCTAAGTAATCATCCCCATCATGATCCTCCTCCTCCTCTTCTTCCTCCACCTCGTCCAGGAGAGGTCCCTGAGCAGACAATGGCTGAATGTCATCAAGGATTCCCTCCACCTCTTCCTCCTCGTCAACATTGGCTGCAGACGCCTGCTCCTTAAGGTGCGTCAAAGTTTGCATGAGCAGACGCATAAGTGGAATGCTCATGCTTATGATGGCGTCGTCTGCGCTTACCAGCCGTGTGCATTCCTCAAAACACTGAAGGACTTTACAGAGGTCTTTCAGCTTCGACCACTGCACACCTGTCAACTCCATGTCTGCTCTCAAAGTGCCTGGCCGTGTATCCTCCCACAAATGCATTATGGCCTGCCTCTGCTCGCACAGCCGCTCAACCATGTGCAGGGTGGAGTTCCACCTTGTTGCAATGTCGATAATGAGGCGGTGGTTGGGAAGGTGGAGCAATCGCTGCAGCTTCTGCATACTAATGGAGTGTACAGGCGACCGGCAGATGTGCGCGCACAGTCTTCGCACCTTCTGGAGCAGGGCTGTTAACTCCGGATAATTATTGAGGAAGCACTGCACCACCAGGTTCAAGGTGTGAGCCAAGCAAGGTATGTGGCTGAGTTTTGAAAGGGCTATGGCTGCCACAAAATTACGGCCGTTATCACTAACTACCTTGCCTGCCTCAAGATGTACACTGCCCAGCCATGACTCAGTTTGTCGCTGAAAGTACTCGGCCAGCACCTCGGCGGTGTGTCTGTCTCCCAAACACATCATCTGCAACACAGCCTGCTGATGCTTTCCACTAGCTGCTCGATAGGGGGACACCTCGTGTGCAACAGTGGCAGCTGCAGATGGAGTGCTCATACGACTGCGCTCTGTGGACGAGCTTTCGCTTCTGGAGGAGGAGGAGGAGGGTCGAACGCCTACAGCCAACTGTTTCCTATACCGTGGGCTAGGCAGCACTGTCCCACCACCGCTGTCCCCTGTGGACCCTGCATCCACCACATTAACCCAGTGCGCATTGATGGACATGTAACGGCCCTGGCCATGCCGACTGGACCATGCATCAGTTGTGAGGTGCACCTTTCCACTCACTGACTGCTTGAGTGCATGGACAATGCGGTCTTTCACATGATGGTGGAGGGCTGGGATGGCTTTGCGAGAGGAGAAGTGGTGACTGGGTAGGTCATAGCGTGGTACTGCATAGGCCATGAGTTCGCGGAAAGCTGCGCTTCCCACCAACCGATAGGGCATCATCTCTAACGAGATTAGTTTGGCAATGTGGGCGTTCAAACCCAGTGTATGCGGATGAGAGACTGAGTACTTTCTTGACCTACTCATAGTGTCTGGGAGGGTGAGCTGGACTTGAGAGCTGCATATGGTGGAAGTAGCGGTGGACAGGGCGGACTGAGAGAGGGTTGATGATGGTGATGGAGTTGGTGTTCTTTCTGATGGCCTAGATTCAGTCTTTCGTTGATATAACAGTGGGATTCCCTGACTGCTGTGGCCTTGCAACGACACCTCAACATTTGCTGCTGTGCTAACCGGTGGGCTTACAGTGGGGGAAACAATGTAGCGTTGCTGACTACCTTCTTTGTGATCAGTTGCACATGTGGTACTTGAGGTTTGGTGTTGTGTCCACGCTTGCAAGTGCATGCTGGTTAAATGTCTAAGCATCCAACTGGTATTCAAATTTTTCAGATTTTTCCTTCGGCTAAAGGTCTTTGCGCACTTGTTACAGATAACCTTGGCCTGATCATGAGGATTTTGTTCAAAAAAGTGCCACACTGCACTCTTCCTACTTTGGCAGACATTTTGCTGCCTAGCACGCTGTGATATTTTGACCCTCTGGACAAGCTGTCCAGCAACTCTTTTGATTTTTGGAACCTGTCTTTGGAGTGCTCCGGGCCTGCCAGATAACAGCTGTTGCGATGTCGATGTCTGCTGTGGATGCTCCTCCTCCTCATCTGAGCTATTGGAAGCAGCACCCTCTTCCCCCAATGGATGCCAATCTGGGTCAACAACTGGGTCATCCATCACCTCCTCTTCAATGTCATGTGCACCTTCCTCTGTGTCACCGTGTATGGTGGTATAGTGTGCGGGAAGGGGCACCTGAGTCTCATCAGGGTCAGAATCTGGCTCTGTACACTGCGAGGACAATGTAGTGCTCTGAGTGAATGTACCAGTAGAATCATCTATCAGTGGCTGTGCATCAGTGCACTCCATGTCAGATTCATCTTGGCCTGGGTAATTCACCATTTCACTTGATAATCCAGGCATGGTATGTGAAAACAGCTCCATGGAGTAATCAGTAGTATGGCCTGCGTCATCCTTCAATCTTGGTTGGGGTGAAGGACTCAAGGAAAGGTGTGGTTCATGAACATGAGCTTCCAATGACGACTCAGTGCTTTTATTTTTTACAACTTCAGAAGAGGAGGCAATAGAGCTGGAGGCTGAGTCAGCAATGTAAGACAAAACTTTTTCCTGAAGCTCTGGCTTTAAAAGCGGTTTGCCAACTCCTAGAAAACGAAGCCTTCGAGGCCTTGTGGAGCCAGACGATGACGCAGGCTCAACACCTCCTGCATTCGGTCCTATTTTGCTTTTGCCACTACCATCAGGTCCACCACCAACACCATCATTACCAGCTGCCAACTCCCGCCCAATTCCACGGCCTCTTATTCCAGCCTTCCTCATTTTTGGTAGAAATGTAGACAAAATCCAACTAACTATATAGTAATGTAAAACAAGGTACAAGGTGTCTATAGGACAGGGGAGATTTTGAATTTCTGCACACACTTGTGGACACTGGACACTTTTGGATTGTGTGAGGCCCACTGAACATCACAGCGCTATGTCACAGGCTCGATGTCGCAGGTGTGAAAAATGTCACTAGAGGATAACGGAGATGTTGAATTTCTGCACACATTTGTGGACACTGGACACTTTTGGATTGCGTGAGGCCCACTGAATATCACAGCGCTATGTGACAGGCTCGATGTCGCAGGTGTGAAAAATGTCACTAGAGGATAACGGAGATTTTGAATTTCTGCACACACTTGTGGACACTGGACACTTTTGGATTGCGTGAGGCCCACTGAATATCACAGCGCTATGTGACAGGCTCGATGTCGCAGGTGTGAAAAATGTCACTAGAGGATAACGGAGATTTTGAATCTCTGCGTACACTTTTGGACACTGGACACTTTTGGATTGAGTGAGGCCCACTGAATATCACAGCGCTATGTGACAGGCTCGATGTCGCAAGTGTGAAAAATGTCACTAGAGGATAACGGAGATTTTGAATTTCTGCACATACTTGTGGACACTGGACACTTTTGGATTGTGTGAGGCCCACTGAATATCACAGCGCTATGTGACAGGCTCGATGTCGCAGGTGTGAAAAATGTCACTA
Organism: Dendrobates tinctorius; assembly: GCF_039654945.1. Classification (NCBI taxonomy): domain Eukaryota; kingdom Metazoa; phylum Chordata; class Amphibia; order Anura; family Dendrobatidae; genus Dendrobates; species Dendrobates tinctorius. Next base: position 27,391,828 of record NW_027361696.1, on the reverse strand, counting down.
GAGGATAACGGAGATTTTGAATTTCTGCACACACTTGTGGACACTGGACACTTTTGGATTGTGTGAGGCCCACTGAATATCACAGCACTATGTGACAGGCTCGATGTCGCAGGTGTGAAAAATGTCACTAGAGGATAACGGAGATTTTGAATTTCTGCACACACTTGTGGACACTGGACACTTTTGGATTGTGTGAGGCCCACTGAATATCACAGTGCTATGTGACAGGCTCGATGTCGCAGGTGTGAAAAATGTCACTAGAGGATAACGGAGATTTTGAATTTCTGCACACACTTGTGGACACTGGACACTTTTGGATTGTGTGAGGCCCACTGAATATCACAGCGCTATGTGACAGGCTCGATGTCGCAGGTGTGAAAAATGTCACTAGAGGATAACGGAGATTTTGAATTTCTGCACACACTTGTGGACACTGGACACTTTTGGATTGTGTGAGGCCCACTGAATATCACAGCGCTATGTGACAGGCTCGATGTCGCAGGTGTGAAAAATGTCACTAGAGGATAACGGAGATTTTGAATTTCTGCACACACTTGTGGACACTGGACACTTTTGGATTGTGTGAGGCCCACTGAATATCACAGCGCTATGTGACAGGCTCGATGTCGCAGGTGTGAAAAATGTCACTAGAGGATAACAGAGATTTTGAATTTCTGCACACACTTGTGGACACTGAACACTTTTGGATTGTGTGAGGCCCACTGAATATCACAGCGCTATGTGACAGGCTCGATGTCGCAGGTGTGAAAAATGTCACTAGAGGATAACGGAGATTTTGAATTTCTGCACACACCTGTGGACACTGGACACTTTTGGATTGTGTGAGGCCCACTGAATATCACAGCGCTATGTGACAGGCTCGATGTCGCAGGTGTGAAAAATGTCACTAGAGGATAACGGAGATTTTGAATTTCTGCACACACTTGTGGACACTGGACACTTTTGGATTGTGTGAGGCCCACTGAATATCACAGCGCTATGTCACGGGCAGAAATTGGCTAGTGTATGACAAACTACAAGGTGTATATAGCATTGGGCAGAATAGGAATCTCCCTAGAGTGTAGGTCTGTAAGAACAGAACAAGTCCTCGACTTATCCTTACAGAGCGACACACAGATAGCTTCACTGTGGCCGTGATAACAGCCGTTACACGGTACTGAGAGAGGAGCGTGCACGTACGCGGCTGTCCGGTGTACATAAAATTGTCAAGCTCTGTGTTTTTTAAGTATACGGACTGACACATGCTGTCTCTCTATAGTTTTGAATGTGATCAAACAGCAAATATATTTAACTGTTTGAAAACTAGACAAAACTAGAAGGTGCAGGTCTGTAAGTACGGAATATGTCCTCGACTTATTCTTACAGAGTGACACACAGATAGCTTCACTGTGGCCGTGATAACAGCCGTTACACGGTACTGAGAGAGGAGCGTGCATGTACACGGCTGTCCAGTGTACGTGAAATTGTCAAGCTCTGTGTTTTTTAAGTATACCGACTGACACACGCTGTCTCTCTATAGTTTTGAATGTGATCAAGCAGCAAATATATTTAACTGTTTGAAAACTATGCAAAACTAGAAGGTGCAGGTCTGTAAGAACGGAACATGTCCTCGACTTATTCTTACAGAGTGACACACAGATAGCTTCACTGTGGCCGTGATAACAGCCGTTACACGGTACTGAGAGAGGAGCGTGCACGTACACGGCTGTCCGGTGTACGTAAAATTGTCAAGCTCCGTGTTTTTTAAGTATACGGACTTACACACGCTGTCTCTCTATAGTTTTGAATGTGATCAAACAGCAAATATATTTAACTGTTTGAAAACTAGGCAAAACTAGAAGGTGCAGGTCTGTAAGAACGGAACATGTCCTCGACTTATTCTTACAGAGTGACACACAGATAGCTTCACTGTGGCTGTGATAACAGCCGTTACACGGTACTGTGTGAGGAGTGTGCACCGCTGTATGGTGTGAAAAAATGCACGCTCAGTACCTCACCAGGACAAAAAAAAAAATTGGGATTGCTTTTAAAAAAGCAGTATGCAGAGCAGTGGGTAAACAGCAATGCAGCCGTCAGGAAGCCTTAGAAGGCAGCCTAACAACCAACACCGCTGATCCAGCAAAATATAGCCTCCACTTGCACTGCACACACAGTGACTGGTGTGTTGTACAGGCAAAATCGCTAGCAGTAGAAGCAGTTTTTGGTGTCTTCTTCCCTGCCTAACGCTCTCCCTACAGAATCAGCAGCAGCAGCAGCTCTCCCTATTCTGAGATCAGCATGAGAAACATGGCGGTCGGCGTGCATGCCCTTTTATACCCCCTGTGACGCCCACCAAAGCAAGCCAATCACTTGCATGGGCTTCTGAAAGATGGTGGTGACCCCTGCCTATTTCATCACGTTGCCCACAGTGTCCGTGGATCCTGATTGGCTGAAAAAGAGCGCAAAACAAACTTTTGAAACGCGACTTTGGCGATTAAGTCGCCGACCTCGTGGCCGACCCCATCCTAGGGTCGGGTTTTGTTTCATGAAACCCGACTTTGCCAAAAGTCGGCGACTTTTGAAAATTTTCGACCCATTTCGCTCAACTCTATCCACCACTGTTGTCTTCCGTGGGCACCCAGGGCTTTTTGCATTGATGAATTCACCAGTGCTTTCTTTCTTTCTCAGGATGTATCAAACTGTAGATTTTGCCACTCCTAATGTTGAAAAGGCAATTCAACAAACGTACCAATATCATAATTAATATATAAATAAATTCATAAGGCAAATGCCAAATAGATTTGGTACTAAAATAATGGACGAAAAATAGGGAGTAATCGCAACTATAGATAGACACAAAACAAAGAAAGTGATCAACAAGTCCCAAATTGTAAGAAAAAATCCATGAAAAAATGCTTTATTATAAAATAGCAGACAGATGGGGCAAACAAAACACCACAATGTGGGAGTAGCATAAAAACGCTGACACATAACGCTGACATCTCAAATACATAGTGAAATATAACAAGATAGTATAGCGTTGGACATCCACCCCTGTGCCTTAGTATGAAACATAATATCAGGCAGGAATACTGCAAACAAAAACCTACTAATAGCATATAAGCACCACTAGAAGTAGGCACACAGTTTCACATAGTAGATTAGCAGGTAGTAAAGTAGACATACCTATTTAATCAAAGCGGCAACAGGAGAAAAAGATGAGATGAGAGCGGTCAGTGTACAAGCGTCCCCCCGACACGCGTTTCGGAGCGTCTGCTATCAGTCACACCAGGACCGCTTCTCCGCTCCAACGAAAGCCGGAAACACACGGGCCCCACGTGATCCGGCATCATAGAGAAACGGAAAGCACCCTCTAGGTGGCAGACAGCGCGCGTGCGCAGAACAAGGGAAGCCTGATCAACCATGATAAAAGAGGGCAAATGTGAGGGAAAATTACAGGGAAGAATAAATACAAAACAAAAACAAAAACAAAAAAAAGGGGAAATACATAGACATATATTTAGTGCAGAACAAGGCGGCCAGAAAAATAGGAACATAGAATTACATACAAAAATGCGGTAGATGACAACATCTGGTTTAATACCTTTAAATAGAGTAAACGTTCATAGTAATCAACTACCACTATAATGAAAATTCCATGTATATCCCTCTCTCTTAGCAAAGGGACAAAAAACAACAACCTACCATATGCACACTACATAAACAAATGACGATATTTGTATGAAAAATAGTAATTAATATGTATAAAGTGTACATACATAACAGGATCACGAAATATACCAAATGGCCAAAAATAACTGCACATTGTTTATAAGAAAATTTAAATAGAGAATATAAAAAAAACCAGAAATCCATAGTTCTTCGGAGATCTAAACTATAACAATGAATTAGAAAAGTCCAACAACCAAGTAGATTAATAGATTTCACAATTTGATTTAAGCAGATACTCCGAATTGTCCATGCAGGATACAAAGATCAACGCAAAGATCATAATGCTGGATATTAGACTCCCATGGGACGCATAATGAATAAATAAGGAATCAGATGAAACTAAGTACACCTAAAAATCAAAAAAAAAGGAAAATAAGAACAACAAGTTAAAAACAAAGCTACTAATCCCAGAGGGAATAAGACCCACAAACCGCCGGATAGAATCACAAAAATGGAACAAAGCTATTATGCTCATTCAGCCCATGGGGGTGAAGTGTATTAAGAGTCCATATCCTGCGAGATTCTAGCTGGGCCAGCCTCTGCGACGTCCCACCACCCCGTGGAGTGGCATCAATACAATTAATGCCCTTAACACGGAGAAGAGAGGCATCACAGGAATGACACAGCCAGAAATGCCTCGGTATAGTTTTCAGGGAGGACGCATCCTTGTGGTCAACAGCTGCCAGAATACCTAGAACATGTTCCCTCACGAGAAGCTTAAAGGGACGTGTGGTCATACCAATATAGATCAGTCCACAAGGACACGTAGCAAAATATATGACATTACGAGTATTACACGTAATCCTCTTCCTTATGTCATATATCCTAGATCTATCAGCATTATGAAAGGTGTTGCATCTTTCTATGTTGGGGCATGCTACACATCGACCACAAGGAATGCATCCTCCCCTACAAACTGCACCACTGTCCAAAAATGTTGTTTTAGGATCGCCAACATAGTGGCTATGAACCAGAAGATCGCGTAAGTTCTTAGCGTGTCTGGTAGAAATGGATGGTCTTTCAGAAATGTATTTTGAAAGAATTGGATCAGCTCTAAGTATTGGCCATGATTTTGAAAGAGCATCCCTCACCCGAGCTGGTTGGGCGTGGTAATCCGTAACAAATCTTACTTTGTCACTGGTTTGTCGTACCTCAGATGTATATAGCAAATCGTGCCGCCGAGAATGTCTAGCACGATTATAGGCACGTTTCACCATACAGCGGCTATAACCAAGCTCATAGAATCTTCTCTTGAGATCCTCTGCTTGAAATTCAAAATCACTGTCGGTGGATCAAATTCTACGAAGACGTAGAAATTGCCCTGTGGGTACTGACTGAATCACATGCCTCGGGTGTGCAGAGGTGGCGTGCAACAAAGAATGTGTTGAAGTTGGGTTTTTTTTTATTTTTTTTTGTTTTGTTTTTGTTTTTGTTTTTTATTCTTCCCTGTAATTTTCCCTCACATTTGCCCTCTTTTATCATGGTTGATCAGGCTTCCCTTGTTCTGCGCACGCGCGCTGTCTGCCGTCTGGAGGGTGCTTTCCTTTTCTCTATGATGCCGGATCACGTGGGGCCCTCGTGTTTCCGGCTTTCGTTGGAGCGGAGGCGCGGTCCTGGTGTGACTGATAGCAGACGCGTCTGTGGGACTTCCGGCTTGCACACTATTTAGACCCTTACATTGCGCCCCTAAACCACGCCCCCTGAAGAAGGAGCACAGCGCTCCGAAACATGCATCGGGGTGACGCCTGCACACTGACCGCTCTCATCTCATCTATTTCTCCTGTTGCCGCTTTGATTAAATAGGTATGTCTACTTTACTACCTGCTGATATACTATATGAAACTGTGTGCCTACTTCTGGTGGTGCTTACAGTATATGCTATTAGTGGGTTTTTGTTTGCAGTATTCCTGCCTGATATTAAGTTTCATACTAAGGCACAGGGGTGAATGTCCAATGCTATACTATCTTGTTATATTCCACTATATATATGAGATGTCAGCATTATGTGTCAGCGGTTTTATGCTACTCCCACATTGTGGTGTTTTGTTTGCCCCATTTGTCTGCTATTTTATAATAAAGCATTTTTTCATGGATTTTTTCTTACAATTTTGGACTTGTTGATCGCTTTCTTGTTTTGTGGCACTCCTAATGTTGTAGCAATTTCTCGGATGGGTTTTTTCTGTTTTTGCAGCTTAAGGATGGCTTGTTTCACCTGCATGGAGAGCTCATTTTATCGCATGTTTCCTTCACAGCAAAACCTTCCAAATGCAAGCACCACACTTCAAATCAACTCCAGGCCTTTTATCTGCTTAATTGAGAATGACATAATGAAGTGATTGCCCACACCTGTCCATGAAATAGCCTTGGAGTCAATTGTCCAATTACTTTTGGTCCCTTTAAAAACAGGTTGGCACATGTTAAGAAGCAGAAACTCCTAAACCCTTCATCCAATTTTAATGTGAATACCCTCAAATGAAAGCTGAAAGTCTGAACTTCAACTGCATCTGAAATGTTTTGTTTAAAATTCATTATGGTAATGTCTAGAACAAAAATTAGAAAAATGTTGTCTCTGTCTAAATATATATGGACCTAACTGGATTTGCCCGTACCTGATTTCACCAGTAAATATAGTTTCAGAGCTATGTTGGTCTCTTACAGGACTGTGGTGCATACCCCTGTTAGCCACTGCAGTTTATGGACTAAGCCCAGTGGAAGGTACCGGAGACTGACCACTGCCACCAGAAGATGTGGCATTGATGCCCACAGGACTTCAGGAAAAGACACCGCGCCAGCCGTTGCAGGCACCATTGAGTCCTCAGCTGGAGTTACAGTTAGCGGAATTCCTGACACAAGTGCTTCACAAGAACTGTTATCTGAACCGTCGTTCTAATTACAATATACTTTGCCACCTAAACTGTTGAATCCTCTGTTTAACCTTTTACTTCTCAACATCCTTTTCCATTTATACTGTTTAACCCTTTACCTCACTGCATGGAGCATTATTAAACTTGTTAACCCTTGCTCTGCCTCCTGTCTGTCACTGCATCCCGCGTACCTGCTTACATTCACACTGAGTTTTTGGAGCAGAAACTCTCCACATCCTCTTCATAAACTCAAGACTCCTCAAAAAATTTAAGCTATTGAGGAGGATTTGGAGTTTTTCTGCTCCAAAAACTAAGAGTGAACAGTGTTTTATTTTATTGATTTTTAAATCCAATATATGTTTCTTGGAGAAGTACTTTACATGTTCTTTTTCTTTTACTCAGTTGAAAGAATGAATAAATTAATATGAGCGTACCATTTATTGATAAGTTGCTTTTATTTCTAGCCAGCATATATTCAACAAAGAAATAGTTCGGTAAGTGAAATCACAGAACAAATAATTGAAAAATCAAACAATCATTGGAACAAATGAAGTTTTGTGTAGGAATAGAATATTTTGTAAATCTAATAACTGTAGTTAGTGGCTCAAAAATGCTAGGAAAATACTAGGAAATGTATGCTTTGAAGAGGATTTGTCACTTGGCATAAATAAGTTTTTTTGGCCTGTTGTAATTCCTGATGTTCTCCTGAATATGTTCATGTTTTTCTTTCTGCACCTGGACCTATTCCTGAGATATCGCCCCTTCTTTGTTTTATGTAAATGTTGTTCTACAGCTAAGTGGGTGTGGTCATCAGCTCTTCTCGCGGTGCTTTCATGAGGGCCACGCCCACTTAGATAAATAGACTAGATTTATATACTGAGACAAGGGACCTACAGTATATCTCGGGAATAGAGATGCTCAGGAATAAAAGAAAAATATTGCCAGAATGAGGAAATCAGTGGAATTTACACCAAGTAAAAAATATATATTTTTTTGGTAAATGACAAATGCTCCACTAAAGAATTATTTCCTCCTTCATGCATGAGTATTATTGCATAGTGCTTCTAAATGCAAGCAATTCTGCACTTTGCAGCTTGATAACATTTTCAGTCATTCTTGAGGTATTAACACTTTTCTTTCATTTACAAATCATTGTCTTGGAGACCGACCACCGCTGGGAAGCAGTAAAATGTTTGCAGTGCTTACAAGTGTGTGAGCACTGTTTTGAAGCTGATCAGGATGGCTGGAGAGCGTTGCTACTTTCAAACTTCAGCCAGATTCGAAGTTGTGCTTATAAGCCAGACGGCAATGGTGGTCGGTCTTCAAGGCAATGAACGCTAAATAAAAGTGTTGCTATCTCAAGAACAGCTGCACATTTTAGTAAGCGATAAATTGCAAAATATCCAACAATATCCATCTGTGATGATGAGAATAACTCTTTAAAATGATTTGAGTGACTTTCCATTATTTTTTACATGGACAAATGAGCTCCTCATTTTTATGGAAAGCAGCCATGCTTTCAAACAGGTATCATCGGTGTCATGCAGTCTTGTGGAATCCATAGAAATAAAGTTTTGATCATTTATTTACATTTATAAAGTACTACCTTGTCCTGGTATTTTAGAATTGTGATGTCCTTGCCCATAAGTTAAATTTATGACTGTCCCCACTCTTATGTAGTTTTCATAACCTTAGGACCAACATATGCAGTGGGGAAAAAAGTATTTAGTCAGCCACCAACTGTGCAAGTTCTCCCACTTAAAAAGATGAGAGATAAATGTAATTGACATCATAGGTAGACCACAACTATGAGAGTCAAGATGAGAAAACTAATCCAGAAAATCACCTTGTCTGATTTGATAAGATTTATTTTGCAAATTGTGGAGGAAAATAAGTATTTGGTGATTAACAAAAGTTCATCTCAATATTTTGTTATATATCCTTTGTTGGCAATGACAGAGACCAAATGTTTTCTGTAAGTCTTCACAAGGTTGGCCCATTCCTCCATACAGATCTGCTCTAGAGCAGTGATGTTTTATGCCTGTCACTGGGCAACACAGATTTTTCAAATCCCTCCAAAGGTTTTCTATGGAGTTGAAATCTGGAGACTGGCTAGGCCACTCCAGGACTTTCATATGCTTCTTACAAAGCCACTCCTTTGTTGCCCTGGTGGTGTGCTTGGGATCATTATCATGCTGAAAGACCCATCAATGTTTCATCTTCAATTCCCTTGTTGATAGAAGGAAGTTTGCACTCAAAATCTCATGATACACGGCCCCATTCATTCTTTCATGTACACGGATCAGTCGTCCTTGTTTCTTTGCAGACAAACAGCCTCAAAGCATGATGTTGCCACCCCTATACTTCACAGTAGGTATGGTATTCTTTGGATGCCACTCAGCATTCTGTCTCTTCCAAACATGACAAGTTTTGTTTCTATCGAACAGTTCTACTTTAGTTTTGTTTCATCAAACCATATGACATTCTCCCAATCTCTAGCAAACTTCAAACGGGCCTGGATATGTGCTGGCTTAAGCAGGGGGACACGTCTGGCACTGCAGGATTTGAGTCCCTGGCGGCGTAGTGTGTTACTGATGGTAGCCTTTGTTACGGTGGTCCCAGCAGGGCTGCCATTAGGAATTTAGGGGCCCCATACCGGCAAAATTTTCGGGGTCCTCTTGGGACTCCGCCCAGGCTCCACCCAGCCCCACCTCCACCACTCAAACTGTCCACAGTCCCACCGCTCTGTCTTGGAAAAACTCCACGTCGCACCTATCACACATTAACAGTTCCCATCACCAGATCACATATATAGCTGGCAGCTCTTGCTTTGGCCAAAAGATTTTGTTAAGCCGCCACCATAACAGGGTAGACACTTTTCGCCAAGCCCTAGTCTACTTTACCCTATTAAATATTTGTTAAAATATGCAATACAATTTAGGTATATTTTTATTTCTTTTTCAATTTTTAAAATGACCAATAATATCACATACAATGAACAAATACCGCTACACCATGTCCAGACCACATATTGCCACCACATAGTGACCGACAGTACAGACCAAAAGTTTGGACACACCTTCTCATTCAAAGAGTTTTCTTTATTTTCATGACAATGAAAATTGTATATTCACTCTGAAGGCATCAAAACTATGAATAAACACATGTGGAATTATATAATTAACAAAAAAGTGTGCAACAACTGAAAATATGTCTTATATTCTAGGTTCTTCAAAGTGGCCACCTTTTGCTTTGATTACTGCTTTGCACACTCTTGGCATTATCTTGATGAGCTTCAAGAGGTAGTCACCTGTAATGGTCTTCCAACAGTCTTGAAGGAGTTCCCAGAGATGCTTAGTACTTGTCGGCCCTTTTGCCTTCACTCTGCGGTCCAGCTCACCCCAAACCATCTCGATTGGGTTCAGGTCTGGTGACAGTGGAGGCCAGGTCATCTGTCGTAGCACCCCATCACTCTCCTTCTTGGTCAAATAGCCCTTACACAGGCTGGAGGTGTGTTTGGGGTCATTGTCCTGTTGAAAAATAAATGATGGTCCAACTAAATGCAAACTGGATGGAATAGCATGCCGCTGCAAGATGCTGTGGTAGCCATGCTAGTTCAGTATGCCTTCAATTTTGAATAAATCCCGAACAGTGTCACCAGCAAAGCACCCCTACACCATCACACCTCCTCCATGCTTCACGGTGGGAACCGGGCATGTAGAGTCTATCCGTTCACCTTTTCTGCATTGCACAAAGACAAGGTGGTTGGAACCAAAGATCTCAAATTTGGACTCATCAGACCAAAGCACAGATTTCCACTGGTCTAATGTCCATTCCTTGTGTTCTTTAGCCCAAACAAGTCTCTTCTGCTTGTTGCCTGTCCTTAGCAGTGTTTTCCTAGCGGCTATTTTACCATGAAGGCCTGCTGCACAAAGTCTCCTCTTAACAGTTGTTGTAGAGATGTGTCTGCTGCTAGAACTCTGTGTGGCATTGACCTGGTCTTTAATCTGAGCTGCTGTTAACCTGCAATTTCTGAGGCTGGTGACTCGGATGAACTTATCCTCTGCAGCAGAGGTCCTCATGTGAGCCAGTTTCTTTGTAGCGCTTGATGGTTTTTGCCACTGCACTTGGGGACACTTTCACAGTTTTCCCAATTTTTCGGACTGACTGACCTTCATTTCTTAAAGTAATGATGGCCACTTGTTTTTCCTTACTTAGCTGTTTTTTTCATGCCATAATACAAATTCAAAGTCTGTTCAGTAGGACTATCAGCTGTGTATCCACCTGACTTCTGCACAACACAACTGATGGTCCCAACCCCATTTATAAGGCGAGAAATCCCACTTATTAAACCTGACAGGGCACACCTGTGAAGTGAAAACTATTTCCGGTGACTACCTCTTGAAGCTCATCAAGAGAATGCCAAGAATGTGCAAAGCAGTAATCAAAGCAAAAGGTGGCTACTTTGAAGAACCTAGAATATGACATATTTTCAGTTGTTTCACACTTTTTTGTTAATTATGTAATTCCACATGTGTTAATTCATAGTTTTGATGCCTTCGGAGTGAATCTACAATTTTCATAGTCATGAAAATAAAGAAAACTCTTTGAATGAGGTGTGTCCAAACTTTTGGTCTGTACTGTATAATACCACATACAAGGAACAAATACCATGACCAGACCACATATTACTACCATAGTGATTAAATAATATCACATACAAGGAACAAATACCACTGCACCATGACCAGACCACATATTACCACCACAAAGTCACAAAATAATAGCACATACAAGGGACAAATACCACCGCCCCATGCCCAGACCACATATTACCACCACATAATAAGCAACAAAATTGACAGTGCATAGGGCTAAAAAGTAGGTGTATATGGTTTAGATTCAGTTTAGTGAAGATCCAAATAATCATAAGCCCAACACAATTCAAAAATAGGATACACTGACTATAATATATAAAAGAGCAACCAAAAAACAGTGCATAGACATCCAAGATAAATAGAAATCTCATAAATCTTTATTACAGACACAGATAAAAATTGGCATGACAGGAGTGACACAAGGAAAGCGCACAGAGGTACATAGCAACCCTACGGTATATCAATATGGTAAAATGTATCTCCATATATAGTATACACAGGCTGACCAGTCATAGCAGCATAAAGGGTAAAATCCCCAGACCGTCAGGCAACCCAAAAAGGGGTATAGGAAATCAAAATACAGACATAGTACTCATACCTAGACGGGACACTAGACCACTGGCGCAAGGAAAACAGCCCAACGTACGTTTCGGAAGCAAAACCGCTTCCTTCCTCAGGGGGTGTGTCAAAAAAGCCACCGTGTGTACTTTAAATAGGGGTCCAAATAAACATAAGCGCCAATCAGGGGAGCGACCAACCACCAACCCACCAACATATCCGGGCTGGCGCCGACAATGCACGGGGCCGTCTGCGCATGCGCGGGTGACGCGTGCCTAGCTCCACCCCCATCTGCCCGTGGTCTGGCGTCTAACATCACGGGGCCCCGTGCATTGTCGGCGCCAGCCTGGATATGTTGGTGGGTTGGTGGTTGGTTGCTCCCCTGATTGGCGCTTATGTTTATTTGGACCCCTATTTAAAGTACACACGGTGGCTTTTTTGACACACCCCCTGAGGAAGGAAGCGGTTTTGCTTCCGAAACGTACGTTGGGCTGTTTTCCTTGTGCCAGTGGTCTAGTGTCCCATCTAGGTATGAGTACTATGTCTGTATTTTGATTTCCTATACCCCTTTTTGGGTTGCCTGACGGTCTGGGGATTTTACCCTTTACGCTGCTATGACTGGTCGGCCTGTGTATACTATATATGGAGATACATTTTACCATATTGATATACCGTAGGGTTGCTATGTACCTCTGTGCGCTTTCCTTGTGTCACTCCTGTCATGCCAATTTTTATCTGTGTCTGTAATAAAGATTTATGAGATTTCTATTTATCTTGGATGTCTATGCACTGTTTTTTCGGTTGCTCTTTTATATATTATAGTCAGTGTATCCTATTTTTGAATTGTGTTGGGCTTATGATTATTTGGATCTTCACTAAACTGAATCTAAACCATATACACCTACTTTTTAGCCCTATGCACTGTCAATTTTGTTGCTTATTAATTGTTGCTGTGTTATGCACAGGTATTTTGACAGACGATATGGATTTCCGGGCCAAAGAAAAATCTTGGCTCTCGCAAATGGACCAGGTGTTTGGCATGAATATGGCTGGTGTACAGCCGTCGGGGGATATCGGATTAGAGGATAAATTCACTACGGTCAAATCTTTAATAACTAAACGATCTAAAATTTGGTGGAACCGTGTACTCTTGGAAAAGTATAAAAGCAGTAAAATGATTCCGAGAGGTCTTAGAGTGAGAGTTGTACCATCTTTTCCTGTTGAGGATGAAACATTTATTTCTAAATGGGAGGAGTCATGCAATAATTGCTCTTTCTCCCTTTTACAATGTCTGATTGATTACAATACATCTACTATTACTAATTTAGACACATTGATTGATACGGCACTTGGGGAATTCCGTGCCGATTGCCCTATAGATAAACTTCCTAAATTTGAAGGAGATCTTGATAAATCAATGGATATCTTGGTCAAAAAGATTCAGGAGACCCAGGTGTCTAAATTCAATAGGGACATTAAGGACTATCAGTCCAAAAAGATATATCTATGGAGAAAAAGCAATATTCAACAGTCCAGTCTTCGTAAAGCATCCTCCTCATTGTCGGTCTCATCTTTAAGTGGACGCTCGGATATCTCCTCTTCATCTACCTCTGCGATTGATGAGATCTCGAGGCTACGTGATCATACATATCACCCATATAAAAGAAATCTGACGATGAAACGTGACAATAAGGTGATTAATCTAAGCGATGTAAAGTTGTCTGATGCTGATTTGCACCTCCTTAGCAGGGGCCTCTCCTTCTGTCCAGCACCCCATTTTGACCTGTTTGACACAATTAAAGATTTACATTTATTTGCTCGTACATTGTTGTTCAAGAGATATTTTGATAATAATGACATCCGTTCACTTTTTCCCACAGAGGAGGAACAGGAGGCTCTGAATATACTTGAGGAACTATCCACTGAAAGTTGTCCTAATGGAGGTAAGATTCCTCCTTCTATCCGTCCACGGTCAACCAAATTTCCACCTTTTTCAGCTTGTACCAATATTGACATGTTTGTCCGGGTGGTTACTGAGGAGCTCTACAAAATTCCTAGCTTTGTGGTGCATGATAATCTTGGAAAGGAGGAGAGATGTAGATTGGGAATTTTGCAGAATCTGCCTGGTATTTTGATTAAACCAGCTGATAAAGGTGGTAACGTTGTCTTGTGGCCAGCTGAGATGTATGAGAGGGAGGCATTCGGACAATTGAATGTCCATACTTGTTATAGAAAATTGACCTATAACCCCCTCTCTTCATACTTATCTCAGCTGGAAACAATTTTGAAAAGATCTCTACGGGATGGCGTTATCACCAAACCACTATTTTCAGCATTAATGGTTCCTGAACCTAAGATCCCAACTCTGTATCTGCTCCCTAAGATACATAAGAATTCCTCGGTGCCACCCGGACGACCTATAGTGTCTGGACGTGGCAACTTTCTGGAAAATATAAATAAATGGATAGATTACCATCTGCAACCTCTTGTTATGAGCCTCCCTTCCTTCCTCCGTGATACTGGGGATCTGCTGCGCAGGGTCGACAGACTCTGCCTTGAGGGTGATACTCTTCTAGTTTCAGCAGATGTGGAGTCCCTATATACTAACATCAGACATTCGGATGGCCTGAGAGCCGTGAAATTCTTTTTGGAGACTTCTCCTTTGGCTCCCAGGCTTAGGGACCTTCTGCTGGAGCTATTAGAGTTCACCCTCACTCACAATTTTTTTGTGTTCAAGGGGTCCTTCTACCTCCAGCTCCAGGGGACCGCCATGGGTGCGGCCTTTGCGCCCACCTATGCTGGTCTCTTCCTGGGGCTGTGGGAGAGGGACCTCTTTCTGTCAGATGAGGATGCGTCAATGTGCCGCGTCCCCCTTTGGATGCGGTACATTGATGATATATTCTTCATCTGGCAGGGCAGCTCCGTCGACCTTGCGCAGCTTATATCGAAGTTGAACAACAATGACTGTAATATTATACTTACCTTTACATCTGATGCCAATGAATTGGATTTTTTGGACGTTACTGTAAGGAGGGATCCCTATGGGACGCTGCAAGCAGACATATTTAGAAAGATTACCGCGACTAATTCCTTACTGCACGCCTCATCCGCACATCCAAAACATGTCATTAAGGCGGTACCCATCGGTCAATTTTTACGACTGCGCCGTATCTGTTCTACGGATGAGACATTTTTTCATCGTGCGGATGAGCTCCGTCAAAGATTTTTAGAACGTGGATATAGCCGGAGATCCATCAAAATAGCATTCAATCGAGCTAAGCATGCTACTAGGCAGGATTTATTATATAGATCAGGGATATCCAATGCGTCCAAGGGAAATCAAATTGTTAGGTTCATTACCACTTTTAGTTCTAGATCAGAGGCTGTTCGTTCTGCCCTTGATAAAGCATGGCCTATTCTTCGCATTGACCCAGTCATTAATAGGATTACAACAGAGAGACCAGCTATGGCGTTCCGACGGTCTAGAAATTTAAGGGACCATCTAGTTGTGAGCCACTATTCTGGGGGCTCTAAAACTACATTTCTGGACGGTTGTATCCCCAGGGTTGGTTGTTATCCGTGTGTCCATTGTGTTGCCTGCCCCAACATTTTGCGTTGTACTGAATTTAACAACTCGAGTGGAGACCAGGTCTTCACTATTAGACAACGCATTACTTGCACGACTAGATATGTCGTATATTATGCTACGTGCCCCTGTGGCCTTATTTATGTAGGCCTGACTACGCGCCAATTCAAGGTTCGAGTCAGGGAACACGTGTTGGGGATTCAGGCGGCTCATGGCCACACGGATACCTCCACCCTGAGGACTATACCTAGACACTTCAAGGAGCGCCATGACTGTGATTCCACCCTGCTTAAGGTACGGGGCATTGAGGCCCTGAAAATTGATATTCGAGGTGGGGGTCTCTCTAAAAGACTGAGTCAATTAGAAGCTAAATGGATTTGGAAACTGAAAACAGTCCATCCATATGGCCTTAACGAATGTCTTTCATTCGTTCCATTTTTGTGATTTATTTTTTACTCTTTTCCTCGTTTTTCTTCCCCCTTCCCCCGCTGAGGTGCTGTTACACTCTTGGAGTGACATATGTTGTGTCATTTTTAACATTGTTTTTATTTCAGTTTTTTAGATTTGGCATCTTTCTGGCTGTGTTGTCTGGGTCAGAAATATCTTTTGGAGGCTTCGGATAAATGTGGCAGTCTTTCTGATGAATAGGATGATATTTTCCTGTATAAAAAGATGAAGATGTGATTCATTTGCTGCCAGCTCTTCTATTTTGTATGGGTGGACTTTTATGTGGTGGCCATTTGTATACATCGTAATATATCACTATACATACCTTTGTCTACCAACATATTTAGCTATATATATGGGGTTAATTTGTAATAATGAGGTTGACTGAGATTGTTCTATATACCATTTACTTAAATAAACCTTATACAATATTGTAATAACATAATTTCTGGTTTAACTCCTCCCACTGTGATTGTATTGGGATTGAGTATATTTTTATAATTACAGCTTTTGATAGTACTGATGCATGTTATGTATTTTGTTATAATCTTTATAGAACTGGAATATGTTAGGTCATCTTATATCTCTTGTTATCAAATTACCACTATTAATATATTTAGAAGAAAAATAATTTGATGTTTGGTAGCAATTTATAAATTTCTATATAAGTATATTGATGTTTACTATGGTTTGCCATTAGCTATGACCCCATTTAAGATGGCCGCAAACATTTTATGGTCGTCTGCGCACGCGCGGGTGACCCATCTATCCATGATATTGGATATTTGTCCAATATGCTTAATATAGCTATTATGCGATTAAATCTGATGCTTGCAAATATTTGGCGCTTGTTCTGGATAAATATGATGCTAGATACTATGTCTCCTAGTTTGCCATCTGTTATGCCCCCATCCAAGATGGCCACTACTATTTCGTGGCCGTCTGCGCATGCGCGGGTGACGTGTGCCTAGCTCCACCCCCATCTGCCCGTGGTCTGGCGTCTGACATCACGGGGCCCCGTGCATTGTCGGCGCCAGCCCGGATATGTTGGTGGGTTGGTGGTTGGTCGCTCCCCTGATTGGCGCTTATGTTTATTTGGACCCCTATTTAAAGTACGCACGGTGGCTTTTTTGACACACCCCCTGAGGAAGGAAGCGGTTTTGCTTCCAAAACGTACATTGGGCTGTTTTCCTTGCGCCAGTGGTCTAGGGTCCCGTCTAGGTATGAGTACTATGTCTGTATTTTGATTTCCTATACCCCTTTTTGGGTTGCCTGACTGTCTGGGGATTTTACCCTTTACACTTCTATGACTGGTCGGCCTGTGTATACTATATATGGAGATACATTTTACCATATTGATATACCGTAGGGTTGCTATGTACCTCTGTGCGCTTTCCTTGTGTCACTCCTGTCATGCCAATTTTTATCTGTGTCTGTAATAAAGATCTATGAGATTTCTATTTATCTTGGATGTCTATGCACTGTTTTTTCGGTTGCTCTTTTATATTACCACCACATGGTGACTGAATACTACAATACTGATCATTAATAAAAAAAACATAATACTATCACCATAAGTGGCATTATACACAGGAGATCTGTATTTAGTATGCAGTGTCTGTGTAGAGGTAATATAGTGATCAATGACATTATACACAAGAGCTCTGTATACAATGCACAGGTAACAGAGTGATCACTGGTGACATTATACACATGACCTCTGTATATAGTATACAGTGTATAGTGTCGGTGTATAGGTAACACACTAACTCACCAGTGGTGTCTCTAGGTGAAGTCCTTCATTCTTGCTTTTCATCTTTCATCCAGCACAGATCTCCATCACGTCTTCCAGCCAGGACTCATCTCTGCAGGAAATAACACAGCTATCTAGAGCTCCGCTTGCAGAACGCATTACTTATTTTTTCCCAACTTCTGCATTACACCACATGAAGAAAAAAAGGCGACATAGTGTCACTCTGCACAGTATTAGGACCGCCCCCATTTAAAACAGTATACTAAAAAAATTAAATACATCACTGCAGTAATAATATCCCTTAATTATCCTGACCCCTGTGTGTCTCATTCCTGGCTTCAGCCATATGTTCTCCCATCCCGCCCTCATGAGTATGCATTTTGCCCCATATGATCTCCCCATCCTGCCCCATCTGTCTCCATCGTATCCATCCTGCCCCATGATCCTGTGCGATCTGTCTCCAACCCTGCCCCATCTGTCTGCAATCATGCCCCACATCTCCATACTGCCCCATGTCTCACATTCTGCCCCCTCCTGTGTCTCACTGTCACATTCTGCCCTAGCGTCCAGCATTCTGCCCCAGAGTCCAGCATTCTGCCCCAATGTCCAGCATTCTACCCTCGTGCCTGCATTCTGCCCCAGTGTCCAGCATTCTGCCCCCATGTTTGCATTCGGCCCCATTGTCCAGCATTCTGCCCCACTGTCCAGCATTCTGCCCCATTGTCCAGCATTCTGTCTCAGCGTCCAGCATTCTGCCCCCGTCTCACAGTCTGCCCGGGGCCCCCTGGATCACCGCTCTCAGAAATTAAAAAAAAAAAACAAACAAGTTCTTCTTAGGCTGGTTTCACACTTGCGTTTTTTGCGCTTTTTTTTGCGCAAAATACACATGCGTTTTTTTTCCTATACTTTACATGGGTGTGCATACACATGCTTTTGTACGCGTTTGTATGCGCATGCGTTTTTTTGTAATGTGCGCTCGGGCGCACAAAATGCATCCTGTTGCATTTTTTGTGCGTTCGACTTGTCCCAAAAAAACGCATGCGCATGCAATGCGGTTTTTTTTCACCCAACCACCCATTATAGTCTATGGGTGCACTGACAGCGCAAAAAACGCATGCGTTTTTTTAAAAAACGCGCACAAAACCGCAAAAAAACGCACAAAAACGCATGATGTGTTTTTTATGTGCGTTTGCACTACGCACGGTGTGCAGCGCAAAAAAACGCAAGTGTGAAAGTAGCCTTACCTGGCCGTGCTCCAGCGGCGAGGCTCTGTCCCCACACGGCTGAAGCGCGCACTCGCCGGCGACTGACAGTGATGTCAGACGCCGGCGAAGTGCGTGCTGCGGCTGACATCAGCTGCCAGCCTCCGATTGGCTGGCGGCTGTTAACTACGCATGTGTGGACCGGCAAAACCGCATGTCAATAGCGGTTACCTGCCGCAGCGCTAAGGGCCTGGTTTACCTGCCGGGCCTCATAAGCCAGTCAGGGCCGTAATGCCCTGATGGCGGCCCTGGGTTCCTGCTCTATGCAAGTCATTCACTAGGTCTCCCCGTGTAGTTCTGGGATTTTTGCTCACCGTTCTTGTGATCATTTTGACCCCACGGGGTGAGATCTTGCATGGAGCCCCAGATCAAGGGAGATTATCAGTGGTTTTGTATGTTTTCCATTTTCTTATTATTGCTCCCACAGTTGATTTCATCACACTAAGCTTCTTGCCTATTGCAGATTCAGTCTTCCAAACCTGGTGCAGGGCTACAATTTTGTTTCTGGTGTACTTCGACAGCTCTTTGGACTTCACCATAGTAGAGTTTGGAGTGTGACTGTTTGAGGTTGTGAACAGGTGTCTTTTGTACTGATAACAAGTTCAAACAGGTTATGAGTGGAGGACAGAGGAGCCGCTTAAAGAAGAAGTTACAGGTCTGTGAGAGCCAAAAATCTTGCATGTTTTTAGGTGACCAAATACTTATTTTCCACCATAATTTGACAAGGTGATTTTCTGGATTTGTTTTCTCATTTTGACTCTCATATGTTGTGGTCTACTTATGATGTCAATTGAAGGCTTCTCTCATCGTTTAAAGTGAGAGAACTTGCACAATTGGTGGCTGACTAAATACATTTTTTGCCCACTGTATTTGGGGGGGGCACCACCTGTGAACATGACTCCATTGCCACATCAGAACTTGGCTAAGTACATAGACATAGGGACTTATTTCAAAGCATTCATGCCGGAAAACTGTCGTAAAACACTTTGAGCAGTTGCAAAATTTTTGCACAATGTGGAGTTGCGAAAATATTTAACAACTTTTGGCATTTTCACCATAATTTCAAGCAGCTGGGTCAAAACGGGCAGAAGAAGGAGAACCAGGATGGGTCGGGGCATGTCTCTGCCTCCCATCAAATTAATGGAAAGTGGTGGTTTTTATTATGCCAGAAATGTTACTCTAGTCCCTGACAAGGTGTAAAGCAGCGTAAGCCAAGGAGAAGATGCCCCAAGTTCATTAAGCAGTGTGCTCTGCTTAATGAATTTGATGCCTTTTATTTCTGCGCACCCCGCATTAATATCGGAACACAAAATGCCAGTCTTAATGAATCGGAGCCAATGTCTATAAGCGCATCACAAATCTTTTCCAGACCTGATTGTATCCCCAATTGTAATTGTATTGTAATCCCCAATCGCCACAGTTTTAAGCGTGCCCTAAAAACGCATTTGTTCAGACTGGTCTACCGCTTCAAGGCATTAACTTAACTATCCCTGTGTGGCCCATTCAAATTTTTTTTTACCATAATCAGGTTCCCTGCATCATGTTCTCACATGCTTTATGCATTTAATAGCCCTCTGTGTCTGTACTGTTATATACTTAGGCTGATAACCCGCTCATGCAGCATTACAGGAACACCCGATTGTTACACTAGGGCTGGTCTGAAAAATTAAAGCAATTGTTACCATCCACCTTTCGTGACTCCCCTTTTCCTCATAGACTGTAAGCTTGCGAGCAGAGTCCTCATTCCTCTTGGTATCTGTTTTGATCTGTTTATCGTTATGCTGTAATGCCTATTGTCTGTCCATGTCCCCTCTATAATGTAAAGTGCTGCGGAATATGTTGGCGCTATAGAAATAAAATTAATATTATTATTGTATACTTGTTTACTGATACTGATTTATATACATATCTCCAAATCCTTATCATTTGCAATGTCACCATACCATATAAAGAAGAAAAATATTATGTATAATTGATAATTTTGCAAGGTTACAGCAATAAAAAAAAGCGAATCAATGCCACCATCAACTGTTGAGTTGATCTAAAATATCTTCTTAGTTTCTTGAAATTTGCTGATCAGATGCCTTTACCGGACCAATCAGAGAGCACTTCCATTTCTTTATACACACTGGGACTGGATCATTGGATAGTATGTATCCTGCATTGCAAACACAATGTGGCAAGCAGTCTTTAACCTTCACCGGCGGTTTGTTCCATGTGGCACAGGTTTTCCTATAAGCTTTAAGGCGGGGACGGAAATGCATATTTGGAGGACAATTAATAGTGCAACATGAAACAGGGACGCAGACATTGGAGGTTGCCGACTGGTAGACATAACCATCTACAGTATGCAGTCACAGCCATACCACAAAGGCTTTATACAGGCTTCCGTTGTGCTGTTCATGTTGTCACAGTTGTTGTAACAAATACGCAGAGGACGGAAAATTTTGAGTGGATCATTACAATTATCTGTAGGAACAAAAATAGGAAATGTGTTACAAGTCTTAAAAGGTGATGGATTCACAAAAACAATCCACTTTAATTCCATAAATGTTTTACTCATTTTGGCCAAATAGGTTCACTTAGTGGATTACAGATGTCTCCGCCCTTATCCTTTTTTAGATTATGTTAAAGGGGTTTTTCCTTTAAAAAACTTGTTCACCGGTTTCATGTTGTTATAAAGACACAGACTGCGCTACACTCAACATCTCCAGGTTCACCGTTGAGTATCATTGTTACTTCCGATGTCTGGAATTGGCTACGGGAGTAATGTGACATGAATCAGTGAGCTCAATGGTTCTGAGCAGGGTTTCCATCTACACAGGTAAAGCCGTTAAGCTCATTGATTGACTGCCATGCTGTTGGCATGACATCAGTGCCAGAGCCAATTCCAAATGCAACAGTCCTAGTATGGGGCCATTCCGTTCACTGTTATCCACCCCCACGCAGTGTCCACAGATTATTGAATAACCACAGACAACAGGTCTCGGGGATAACAGCTGCTTTACTTCAGCAGAAGTAACTTTTCTTTGCACTGTCTGTTCTCAGCACACATGCTCTGAGAAAAATACAAAGGCACTTTTTTCTTCACTGCACTGAGCTTTCTGCAGCAGTCCTGCTTATTAGGGGCAGGATTACAACTCTTCACTGAAGAGGGGCGGCACCTCCTGGCTTGAGATTGATAGTATGGGCTCATACCCACTTGGAAGAGACTCGCAAGTTTCTTGTGCGAGTCTATCACATGAAAACCTGGCACTGCTGCCGGCACTGGGACTGGAGTGTGCGGCTGCATAGAAATACATATACAGGGGTTGGACAAAATAATGGAAACACCTGGAAACATCAACAAAAGTTAGTTTAATATGTGTAGGTCCAACTTTTGCGGCGATTACAGCCTCAATTCTCCGAGATATAGATTCATACAAGGTGTGAATTGTTTCCAAAGGAATTTTAGCCCATTCTTCAGATAAAACACCCTCCAGTTCTTTGAGCGACAATGGAAGCGCAAATCGACGTCTAACTTGAATCTCTAAAATCGACCATAAATGCTCAATAATGTTGAGGTCTGGGGATTGTGGGGGCCAGAAGAGATGCTCAACTTCATTAGAATGTTCCTCGTGCCATGCTTTAACAATTCTAGCTGTATGAATTGGTGCATTATCATCCTGAAAGATGGCGTTCCCCTCCGGGAACAGTGCTTGAACCATAGGATGCACTTGGTCGCCCAAAATGTCTAATTAATCTCGGCTGTTAATTCTTTCATAAAGTAATATCATTGGCCCGGCGGATCTCCACGAAATAGCACCCCAGATCATCACAGAACCTCCGCCATGTTTTACGGTTGGGAGAAGGCAGTCTGGATGGAATGCTTCTTTCGGATGTCTCCAAACGTACACTCGGCCGGAGGTCAGAAATAGGGTAAATAATGATTCGTCTGAGAATATCACATGTTTCCACTGCTCGAGGGACCAATTCTGGAGGTTTCTACACCACTCTAAATGCTTGGAAACATTTATCATTGAGAGCAACGGATTTCTAATTGCAGCTCTTCTGTGGAATCCAGGTTTGTGCAGCTCCCGACGAACAGTTTTCATGGAAACTGGGTTCTGTAGGTGTTCATTGAGCTCAGCAGTGATTTTCGGAGCCGTCGTCTTGTGATCCTCTCTCACAATTCGCTT
Organism: Dendrobates tinctorius; assembly: GCF_039654945.1. Lineage (NCBI taxonomy): Eukaryota > Metazoa > Chordata > Amphibia > Anura > Dendrobatidae > Dendrobates > Dendrobates tinctorius. The sequence continues at coordinate 27,368,790 of NW_027361696.1, read as the reverse complement.
TAGTGTCCAACGGTCTCTCTCAGTCAACTTCGACTTTCGGCCAGGCCTGTGCTTTGCTGCGGGCGTTTTTCCTTCTCTTTCAAACGCAGTCATTACTTTGGAGACAGTACTTCTTGACATGCCAAGCATTCGGGCACTTTCTGTTACACTAGCGCCTGCCATACGAGCACCAACAATTTGGCCTCTTTGTAAATCCGAGAGGTCTGCCATTGGTATCAGGTTCTCATCAATCTTCTTACAATTCTGCAAAACAAACAGTTAATTTACATACACATATCACAAATAATCAACTACAAAACATTACCATATGTCACGGTTTGCATGTTTATAACATGTTCAAACATTATGATGCCAAAACGTTAGGTGTTTCCATTATTTTGTCTAACCCCTGTAGCTGCACACTCCGGTCCCAGTGCCGGCGGCTGTGCCAGGTTTTCATGCAAGAGACTCACACGAGAAACGTGCGAGTCTCTTCCAAGTGGGTATGATCCCTATATACTAGTCTATGCAAGTGGGAGGGGCCAATTTTGGCGCCATTTCCGAAGCTCTGCCAACGATGGAGCTGAGCACATGGGTCCCTCAAACAACAGGGGCTATCTTTGTAGTATATTACAGTACAGTTCAATGCACAATTCAACACTGTCTTAAATGAAAGGCTCACCCTATTGAATAAAGCTCTGCTGTGGATGAGAATTTGCACTTATCTTTGCTTCACAGACAGCAGCAGCACAGCATATACCAGGAAACAATCTTTAGAAGAATTCACTGGCAAGATAGAGGTTATTGAGCAGTTCTGAGCCTTGTAGTGCCACAATAGTAGAAAGGCACAGAGGAATATATCCTGTTCATGACACCACTTTATTGCAACAGCCCTGGTGTGGGGCCATTCCGTTCACTGTTATCCACCCCCACGCAGAGTCCACATCCGATTGAATAGCCACAGACAACAGGTCTCAGGGATAACAGCTGCTTTACTTCAGCACAACGGGGAGCTATAACATGGAGTAATGGTAACAGTTCACATGTGGAATCTGCAGCCAGTACAGTTCAGGATTGGATTCTGACACAGAATTAAGGTTCGGGAGCTTTAAGAACCTGTATTAGTTAGGAGCAGTACTTGCAGGTAATTATAAGAGAGTTCAAGGTCTCTTGGAGGCATGAAGGCAGAAGAGGGAATATATGGCAATATTTACAGACCTGAAATCCCATATTCATTTCATCAGCTGGTCACGGTACGTGCAGAAATATACTTGAAGTAAATAACAGATAATTTGCGGTGAGGCGGGGGACCCTCGATTTCCTCAACACGCGGAGCAATAGGTTCTTCTGTACACAATTAGTGCGACCTAATGCTGGAGAAGTATGCCTTAAACCGGACAGCGGGGATCCATGGTTAAAAAAAAGGTTAAAAGTTTTCAGCCATCTTGGCTGTAGAAGTCAAGGGAAGATCCAAGGCATTAGGCCTGGCTGTAAGTATTGAGATGAAGAGAAGGATGAACCTCTAGGCTTGGAGTCTGGAGGGGGGTCAGGAGATCCCTCACATGAGGTCTGCTCTGGGTCACATTTTGAACTAGACTCCTCAGGGAACTTTCCAGAACCCTCTCTTGTCTAGACAGACACTGGAGGTAGCTCCTCCCATTGAACCTTGGTGACAGGGTCACTGACCAATAGGATAACTCTCAATTCTTGTGTCAGACTTCACATTGTGAGATTAATATATAAATCATGCATTTCACCAGAATATAGTGCTGGAACACACCAAATGAAAAGTGCACTTAATAGAACACTGAAACACATACCTGCGGAATATATGAGATTAGTGAGTTTTTGATTAATTTAAACCATATAACAGTAAGGCCTGTTACACACATCCGTTTTTTGACGTCCGCCAAAGTGTGAAAAAACGGATCCGTTTCCGTTTTGCCACAAACGGATGCTACCGGATCCCTTTTTTGGATGGATCTGCTTTAGCCACTAATGCAAGTCAATGGGAAAAAAAACGGATCCGCCAAAAAAAATGGCGGATCCGTTTTTTTTCCAAAACGGCGTCAAAAAACAGATGTGTGTAACAGGCCTATGAGGATAATGTAGAAGTGAGTTGCAGTGTACAGAGGCTACTCACGGTCCATGGTTACTTAAAGGGACAAACCCAGTCTGGACCGGGTCACTACTCAAACAGAGGAGGCAGCGGCTGAGATTAAAAAAAAGCTCTTATTTAAAGCCATGCTGTGTCTACTTAGTTTTGCAATGACTGGGCTATACATACTAATTTGGAGATACCATGTGTAGCATTGGGAGTGTAATTTTGTGTTTATCCAATGTCCTTGCTAAATTAGTAGTGTGGGTGTGTATATATACTATATATTTATTAAAGGTTGGTGGGAAATTTGTTTTTTGGGCCACAGCATATAATGCACAATTATTTTTGGCTTGGTAATTTGGACCTCTTTGCAATTTTTTGTTTGGTTGTCATTGTACTATTTACCAGGCAGCAATTTATACAATTTTTAGAGTCATATGTCCCTCCCTTTCATATTCTGCATCTTTCTTATTTTTTACTGTTTTTCATCATTTGTGATTCAATAAAAATTGACTTTGTTATGTATATCCAGTTTTACTCCTTTTTTCCTGTGTTTTACCTTGAGCAGGGATTTTGTGGTTGATTCACTTGCATAATGTATTTGTCAGGACTCAAACCCAGCAGCTCTTGTGCACTAGGCGGAAGCTCTGAGCTATTCAGCTTGCTGGACAGTTCCTTGCTAATCCAGATGCTAGTGCCTGTGTTATTTCTAATTGTCTCCACCCTGAGTTCCTGATTGTCTCCACCCTGTAATCTCCTGATTGAATACCCTACTTTAACCTGGCTTTACACTTCCTTCCTTGCAAGATTATTGAGCTACCAGCCTTTAGTTAAGCTTCATTCACCTGTTGCTTCATTCCAAGATCATACTGATGCTCTGTGTACCGGCCCTTGCTACTCCTGATTAAACAACCTGCTGATCTTTTAACTACATTGCTCCTCTATGTGCCGACCCCTGGCTATTCCTGACTATGCGACCTGCTGATCCTTTAACCCTAGAACGCATACCTGGGGCCTCGCAGGCCTGCTAGATTAATTGTTTTCTATTTTCTGCAAGATTACTTTAGTTAGAATTCTGAAACGCTAGGCATTCCTCAGTTATATAGTTGTTAGTAATTTCCAGTTGTTCATATATTTTTATATTACAGGCATTTCGGTATAACAACTCTTTTTTGGGAATACCCCATATTCACATACCTGGGGCCTTTTAGGCCTGTACTAGGTTTACATGTGATCCTCAGTCTTTTTGTCTTTACTGTTGCTGGGGAAGACTTTGTCTTTATGACTCAGTCTTTATGACTCTGCTGTTGCTGTGAAGAGTGTGGATTCTGGTCATGCGTCTCCGACATCATCACAGGTCCTGAACATACAACACCAAGATGACAGACAACATGCTGTTCATTGTGTGCTACTTGCTGAAGACACTTTGGAGGAAGAAGTGTTAGGGCTGGCGGAACACACCAGATTATAAAATAGTAGAGAGTGCGTTCGCAGCCCGGGGTCCACCGTGCAGAGGTGGTACACTGCTGCTAGGTAATGGCGGAAGGGTGAGCGGCGTGAAAACAGTCACACGTGGGTTACGTCACCCAGTGTGAACAGGAGCGGATTCTGTTACTTCACAGAACCGCACAGCCGATTGAAAGTGAATGCCGGAGCCTGTTTAGCTCACAGAGCCCGGCCACAGAGCGCACAGCAAACAGCCACAGAACTCCACCCCAAGGCATGGGGTTAGAGTCCTTCTAGGCCACTGAGCGTGCGGTGTCGCTGCCACGAACGCCGCTATAGATGCTGGCTAAGGAGTGCGGAGCACTTGCTTTGAGGTGTGCCGAGTCACTGATAGTGACTAATATCTGACTCAACTCTGTCCTACCTACGCCTAAGCCTGGGCGCTAGCAGGCTAGGCTGCACAACACATGCGTACCAAGGGTAGGGGTTTCATAATGAATCAGTCACCAGAGACATTCATACGTGCATCCATAACTCACTCCTTATAGTCAGAAAATAGTGGCTATCCTAGTGCATGGCCGAGTGGCCATGCGAACTTTTTATAGCCGCGAGCGTCTGGGACCTTCCTGGCTTCTCGGATGGGCCAATCCGAACACGAGCAGGACCTGAGCACGTGACCTTCGATCTCCAATGGGAGATCACACCACGGGCATGCTCAGTGGCCCGACATGAGGACTTAGTCCCTGCTTGAGGACCTTGAAAGGGCCAATATAGCGGGGGCGAACTTAGCGGATTCCACCCGCAGCCTGATGTTTCGAGCGGAGAGCCACACTAAGTCGCCAGGAGCGAAGGTCAGAGCAGGGCACCGGCAAGAATCAGCGGAGGACCTCATTCTCTCCTTGGAGGCCCGGATAGCATCCTGCGTGTGATCCCAAATGTCACGTGCCTCCACCGCCCAGTCTGCCACCATAGAGTCGGTGGAGGACACAGGCATGGGCACGGGGAAGCGCGGATGCTGACCATAATTTAATAGGAATGGGGTCTGACCGGTGAAGTCGGCCACAGCGTTGTTTAAGGCGAACTCCGTCCATGGCAGCAAGGATGCCCAATCATCCTGCCTGGCTGAGACAAAATGTCGCAGATATGTCACCAGGGTCTGGTTGGCTCTCTCAACCAACCCATTCGTCTCGGGATGATAGGTCGAGGAGAGATTTAGCTCTTAATAAACAACGCTGCCAGACCCCGTGCCAATGGTATCCGAGAGAGTGGTACCAGATGCACCATCTTGGAGAAATGATCGGTGACCACTCAAATGACAGTGCTGCCGCTGGACTTGGGCAGACCCACCACAAAGTCCATACCGGCCATCTCCCAGGTCCTGTCCGCAACCAACAGAGGATAGAGTAACCCAGCGGGCCGCTGCCAAGAGGACCAATTTTGGGCGCATGAGACGTACGCCTGAATATAGTCCCTGACGTCACGGGCCATATGCGGCAACCAGTACATCCTCGCCAGGAGTTCAGAGGTCCGTTTGATCCCAAAATGGCCACCCACCCTGGACGAATGGGCCCAAGAGAGGACCTCCGGTCGCAGATGGGCAGGAACTAAAGTCTTGCCCGGAGGTACAGACTCGAGAGCAACCGGAGCCACGGTCCTCAGGCTCTCTGATGGGACTATCAACCGAGGCTCCTCCTCCTCCGATGACACCACGGAGCGGGAAAGAGCATCGGCCCGGACATTCTTCTCCCCGGAGAGAAAATGCAGCGTGAAATGGAATCGGGAGAAGAACAAGGACCATCTGGTCTGGCGAGAATTCAGCCGCTGGGCTGTCTGTAAATAGACCAAATTTTTGTGGTCGGTGAACACCTGGAATGGGTGGCGAGCCCCATGAAGGAGGTGTCTCCACTCTGAGAAGGCCAGCTTCATTGCTAGCAACTCCCTGTCCCCGATGGAATAATTCCTCTCCGCCGGTGTGAAGGTCTTAGAGAAGAAGAAGCATGGGTGCTTCCGACCTTGTGAGTTCTTCTGAAAAAGGACCGCTCCAGCACCGACAGAGGAGGCATCCACCTCCAGGATGAAGGGCTTATCTCCATCAGGGCGATGTAGAATGGGAGCGCTAGCAAAGTGGGACTTAATGGAGGCGAAGGCCTTGGAGACAGTCTCCGACCACAGTTTGGGATTTGCACCCTTCTTGGTGAGGGCAACCAAGGGCGCGACCAAAGTTGAGAAATGGGGAATTAATTGGCGATAGTAATTTATGAACGCCATAAAGCGCTGCACCGCTTTGAGAGAATGAGGTTCCTGCCAATCCATCACTGCCCGTAGCTTGGCAGGATCCATGGCCAAACCCTGGGCTGAGATGATGTAGCCCAAGAAAGGCAAGGACTCATGCTCAAACACACATTTCTCCAATTTCGCTTAAAGAGAGTTGGCCCGCAGCAGGAGATGGAAAACTTTGCGAACATCTCTCCGGTGGGAGTCAATATCTGGAGAGTAAATGAGAATATCATCCAGATAGACTACTACCGAGGTGGTAAGCATATCCCGGAAGGTGTCGTTCACAAAGTCTTGGAAGACGGCTGGCACATTACATAGCCCGAAGGGCATCACTAGGTATTCATAGTGCCTGTCTCTGGTGTTAAAAGCCGTCTTCCATTCGTCCCCCTCACAGATGCGAATCAGGTTATAGGCTCCCCGCAGATCGAACTTAGTAAACACTCTCGCTCCCTGTAGCCTATCAAACAGTTCCGATATCAGGGGCAAAGGATACTCGTTCTTAACGGTTATAGCGTTAAGACCCCTGTAATCGATGCATGGACGTAATTCTCCATTCTTCTTTTGGACAAAGAAGAATCCTGCACCCGCCGGAGACACCGACTTCCTAATGAATCCTCTTGCCAGATTCTCCCTGATATTCTGAGACATGGCCTCTGTCTCTGGGAGAGATAGTGGATACACTCGACCCCGGAGAGGCTCAGCACCGGGCAAGAGGTCAATAGGACAGTCGTATGGGCGGTGCGGTGGAAGGGTCTCTGCCGTCTTCTTGGAGAATACGTCTGCATACTGTCGATATGGCCTGGGAAGCGAGGAGAGATCTGCAGGAACCTCAGAAGTGGCGACCTGTACGCAGTCCCTCAGACACCTACCTACACCTACCCTAGGCCTTGCTCCAACTGAGGATTTTTCCCGGAGACCACTCTATATGGGGAGAGTGAGATTGCAACCAAGGAACCCCTAGGAGGACCTGGTCGATCCCTTCGGGCATGACAAGGAGAGACAGCATCTCCTGATGAGAAGGAGACAAAGAGAATCTCAGTGGAGCCGTCTGGTGGGTGATTTGGGACTGGAGTGTCGCCCCATTCACCACTCTGATGGTGACTGGTTGAGGTAGCAAGACGAGGGGGACTGCGTGTTGTTGAGCGAAGGCAGATGACATGAAATTGCCCTCCGCCCCTGAGTCCACACAAACCTCCACCATCAGAGTGGAGGAATTAAATTCTAATGCCCCTTTAAACAGGAGCTTGGAGGAGAAAGTCACGGTGTCTAGTATGCCCCCTCCGATAACCACTAGACGGGAGCGTTTCCTGAGCGCTGTGGGCACTGGTTAGCAAGATGCCCAGTCTGCCAACAGCAGAAGCAGACTGGAGGTACCCATGCAGACCGGGTGCTGGACCCCGTGCGGGACACCTCCATGGCCTCTGGAGGCTCGGGAGGCTGATCGGAAGGTTCCAGAGGTCTCGCGAAATTTGGAGCCAACCTATAATGTTGGCGGGACCTGGAACGCACCAGCCATCGCTCCGTGAAGCGAATGTCTATTTGGGTAGCGGCCGTAATGAGCTCCTCTAAAGTGGTGGGCACCTCCCTGGTGGCCAGGGCGTCTTTGACGTGATCACCCAGGCCTCTCCAGAATATGGGTATGAGAACCTTATCTGGCCACTCCAACTCCGAGACCAGAGTTCTGAAGAGGATGGCATACTGGCTGACCAAAGACGCACCCTGGGTCAGAGCCAGCAACAGAAGTGCGGTGTCATGCGTGACCCGAGGACCCAAGAACACCTGCTTCAGAGTGACCAGGAAATGGGTGGCACTCTGTACCAGGGGATCCCCGCGCTACCACAGCGGGGTGCCCCACTCCAGGGCCCTGCCCGACAGGAGGGAGATGATAAACCCCACCTTGGCCCGCTCGGAGGGGAATCGTGTGGCCAGCATCTCCAGGTGAATGGAGCACTGACTCACGAAACCCTTGCATGAAGCACTATCGCCCGAGAACTACTCGGGCAGCGGGAGGCGGGACAAGGTCAGGGCAGGACTGGCCATGGAGACACGGGCGACAGCCTCTGTAGCTGCTTGGATGGCGACCGAAGTAACATCCGCAGCTGAGGTGGAACGCTCTAGCGCTGCCAACCTACCCCCCAGCTGCTGGATGTATCTATGAAGTCGCTGTTCGTCCGCCATTACTAGCCAGACCCTGGCGCTAGGACAATGTTAGGGCTGGCGGAACACACCAGATTATAAAATAGTAGAGAGTGCATTCGCAGCCCGGGGTCCACCGTGCAGAGGTGGTACACTGCTGCTAGGTAATGGTGGAAAACAGTCACACGTGGGTTGCGTCACCCAGTGTGAACAGGAGCGGATTCTGTTACTTCACAGAACCGCACAGCTGCTTGAAAGTGAATGCCGAAGCCAGTTTAGCTCACAGAGCCCGGCCACAGAGCGCACAGCAAACAGCCATAGAACTCCACCCCAAGGCACGGGGTTAGAGTCCTTCTAAGCCACAGAGCGTGCGGCGTCGCTGCCACGAACGCCGCATAGACGCTGGCTAAGGAGTGCGGAGCACTTGCTCTGAGGCGTGCCAAGTCACTGATAGTGACTAATATCTGACTCAACTCTGTCCTACCTACGCCAAAGCCTGGGCGTTAGCAGGCTAGGCTGCATAACACATACGTACCAAGGGTAGGGGTTTCATAATGAGTCAGTCACCAGAGACATTCATACGTGCATCCATCACTCACTCCTTATAGTCAGAAAATACTGGCTATCCTAGCGCATGGGCGAGCGGCCATGCAAACCTTTTATAGCTGCGAGCGTCCGGGACCTTCATGGCTTCTCGGATAGGCCAATCCAAACACGAGCAGGACCTGAGCACATGACCTTCGATCTCCAATGGGAGATCACACCACGGGCATGCTCAGTGGCACGACATGAGGACTTAGTCCCTGGAGAATCTCCTTGCTGAGCAGCATGCATTGCCATAGCTATGCCAGAGGTGGCAGCAGCAAGCAAACCCACGGAGCAGGTCTGGGCAGAGAAAAAAACCGCTGAGAAATTCCTCTAATCATGAAGCACAATCCACAGCGAACACTTTTTGAGAGTGTCTTTGGTTTCTGCAATCAAGCGACAATGGTGTCTTATAAAGCAAAGAAAGAAAAATCTGTGATATTACTGAGTACCATGCATCATGATGGAAGTATTGACACCAATGACAGGAAACAGAAACCAGAAATCATCCTGCATTATAATAAAACTAAAGGAGGTGTGGACAAGATGGATGAAATGATTGGAGAGTATTCATGCAAGAGGCAGACAAAATGTTGGCCTGTAGTCATTTTTTCTAATATGCTTGATGTGAAAGCCCTCAATACCTATATTGCTTATAGTGAAACTCATCCAGAATTCCATGCCAACAGGAAGGACAAGAGACATCTATTCTTGACGGAACTTTGCTATGAACTTTTACTGCCTACCATGATGGAGCGAAGCAACAAGAAATGCTTGCCAAGGCAAACTACATAAGCTATGATCCAATGTGGTATACATTTTCAGGAACATCCAGGGCCAAGAGAAAAAAAAGAAAGCGTTGTTATATTTGTCCAGCAAAGAATGAAAGGAAATCTGAACGTATTTGTACTACTAGTTGACAAAATGTCTGCAAGGAACATTCTTCCGAACAAATAGCATGTGAAAATTGTTGGGGTCATCAGTAAAGTTGAAAAGGAAAGTTTGAAAAGAAATATTCCTGCACCATGTTTACTACAACTTTTAGATCAAAAACGTTTAGACAAAAAAATTGTTATTATAAAGAATTATATAGAATGCATATATTGGGCATTTTAAGCCCATGTACTTACTTTTTTATTGTTTTCTTGCACATAATTATAATGTTTTGAACTATTCACATCTTAGGCTGTCTTCCTACTGGCGCTGGGGTCCATCAGGAGGGGATCCGTAATGGATCTGACCTCCTAGTAACTCCAGTTAAGGCTGCCGGAATGCCAGGATTCCGCCAGCCTTAGCTGGGGTCACCAGGAGGTCAGATACATTACGGATCCCCTCCTGGTGAACCCCAGCGCTAGTGGGAATGCATCCTTACTTTGCAATTTTCAAATAAACTTTGAAAAGTATTTTTGAGTTATTACATGTTATTTGCATACAGGCCTAAAAGCCCCATGTATGTGAAAGTGTAGATTTCTATGGCTATGAGTTCTAGGGTTAACTACATTGATCCTCCATGTACTGACCCATGGTTATTCATGACTATGCTACCTCCTGATGTTGCACCCAATGGCTGTAATACCACTACTCCAACCCAGGTCTGTCTATAACAGTATCAGTGTTCGCCAGATCTCCCTACTCAACTACCAATGTCTGTGTGTTGTAAATCAATCACATACATTTTGGGCATTAGATCCACATTTGGTCTGGAAACGCCCATCTTTTTGCAAGTGTAGTAAACATGCCCGTTTTGTAAAGTAAATGGTTTTTTGAATAACTTACATTGGTGAGGAAGAGGAATTAACCCATCTTCTTGTGCTTTTGATAAATAGACTGTAAAAACAACACAAAAAAGTATCAGTAGAGATGAGAGCTTAAATCCTAATTGAAATAAAAATTTTAGGAATTTACTGAACCCAAAAAATTCAAACAAGATGAAATTTGCCTCACTCAAATCTCCTAAAATTGCTACGGATAGTTTATACATTGCAGAAGATTTTATCAGCCCAAATAGGATTACTTGACCTAGGGAACTTCTCCACAAGGCCTTGCTGTTAGCACATCCCATGGTATAGATCAGGGAATCAATAGGAACTGGTATAGTCTCTATAAAAGCAGAAGCAGGAAATGCTGCAGCCTTTTTCAGGGGATCTGCAACTTAGCTATATAGATAGGGAGAGAAAGCAATAAAATACTGAAGAAACTGTACAGATTGTGTGTGACAGCACAGCTCTGAAGAAGGTTAATGTGTGTGGAAAATAAAATAATACAGATTGAATTGATAGGGAGAGAGACATAGGATAATCACTGTGTCTAGCCAGCGAGACACACATAGCTGACAGATGCCACTTGCTTGACTACTGTGGTTGCAGTCTTGCTGCTGAAATTAAGTCACATTAGTTTGCAAAAGCAAACCGCTAACATTGCAGAAACAAACAAAAAGCAGATAACTTTCCGACAGCCTAACAAATTTTGCGTGTCACAGACAATGGTTTTTGCACATTTGTTTTATTGGTCTAACTTGATATACATACACAGCACACTAATACAGCTGCCTTCAGCGTAATCTTTTGATGTTAACTTAGAATATTTGGTAGCTAATATTTAGGAAGGCACCATTGTAGTAGCAGAATATGCAAAAGAGAAATAAAAGAATACAGCTATTTAACTCTTTAATCCTACTCTTCTCCATAAATAAGCACAAAAAGAATGATGGTGGCATATTGTTACCTAGTTACATGTTACATACTGATTTTTATTACATTTGCACATTGTATTTGTAACACAATGGTGTCGAGACAAACTGACCCATTTGTTTTCACACCTGTTATTTATACTCTAGGTTTCTTTCACTTTCGTGCATTTACAATATCTGTGCATCGTGTCGATCAATGCTGAACAGCTTTTTTGTCAATGATACCTTCAGATGTTAAAGGGAATCTGTCCCCCCTTTTTTGAGATATCATATAATGATATCATTCAATTGTGTGTCACATAAGGATTCTCTTAGTACTTTTGCTTCCCCCTGACCCCGCACTTTTCATGCATAAATACCTTGTTTATATCGGTTCAGATGTATGTAAACTACCACGGTCCGGACCGATGGGCGGGGCTTATTCAACTGCTCCCCCCTCCCTGTCTTGCTCTACACAAGAAGAAATGCGTAGAGCAAGACACGGAGGGGGGGAGCAGGTGAATAAGCCCCGCCCAGCGGACCGGACAGCGGCAGTTTACATACTTCTGAACCGATATAAAAAAGGTATTTATGCATGAAAGGTGCGGGGTCAGGGGGAAGCAAAAGTACTAAGAGAATCCTTATGTGACACACAATTGAATGATATCATTATATGATATCTCAAAAAAGGGGTGACAGATTCCCTTTAAAGACCTTAGCTAGAACCACTGACCTCTTAATTACATTATTATTATTTATTCCATTGACCTTTTCACATTCTATGCTATGCTATATGCTATAATGAAAATCAGCTTGAGACTAAATGAATTCCCTCCGAATTGTACTAAAAAATTCAGATTCGCCTAGATCAGATTTTTTTTATGATTCCCTTTTTGCAAACTCAGCAAAAGTTTAGCCGGACATTACATTTTGGAAATTTGTAAATAGCTAGGAAAGAGATAGAAAAAAGTAATAATGTCTAGCCACTCACCATTTCTGATGCCACTGCCTTCTGTCTCGTTCTCAGTGAAGCTCCCTCCGGTCTCTTCTTTCTTTGGCATTCCACTTTAGACATCTTCACTATAAGCTGGGTCTTCTGGCACCAAGTAGGCAGACCAAAAAGTCATGACTTCATGATGTGAATTGCCTGACACCTGTTCAGAATCTCGTGACACCCATCGTCATAATCCAATGCGTCTTGATTAGTGATGAGCGAGCATACTCAGTAATGCTCAGTGCTCGCCCGAACATTGCAGTACTTGCGGTACTTGGTGAGTGCCAAGCATTTCCGGGATTGTTTGGTGGGAGTTCGGGTCCCCGCCGTGCTTGTTTGGCGCTCTTTAAAGCGCCAATCAACATGAAGGGATTGTCTGCCACGCACTGTAATGCCGCAGCCATGTTGGTTGTGCAATTATAGTGATTGGCTGGCCGCACAGTGTCATCAGGTCTATGTCAGACCTGGCGCCGCCCTGCTCATCCCAGTCAGCTCCGGAATCACCAGTGTAGGGAGAGTTGCTGCAGCAATAGGGACAGCATAGGTGGGGTATCAGCTACTGTGGGTATACCATTTATTGAATCCACAAATCCAGCAAAAATCAACAGTCCTTCTAAGGACTAATTACAGGGCATATAGATTGCAGTGCTAGGTAGGCAGGGACTGTATGTGGATATATAGATATCAGTAACAGGCAGGCATTGTATGTGGTATACTTCATTGCATACATCAAGAGGATCCATTCCATTACTGTCTGCTGCTGCTGCCTATTACATGTATTGACCGTATATACATAGCTCCAGGTATCAGTGGCAAGGAATAATTTTTTTTGCATCTTAATCCTGATTACTTTATTCCAAAGCAGTCCAGATCACATGTTTTTTTCTCTATTTGCTTGTTGACACTACAGAATACAGCCAGATCCTTTTCATAGTACAGTGTGAAAATCCAGCTATTTTAAACAGGTTTGCCCATCCCAGTGATCACATCTGATTGTGCAGAAAATTCTGCCATTTTTGAGGTATTGTAATGTAAAAAATTTTTTTTAATATCTTTATACAATTTCTTGATACCATTTTGCTGCCAAAAAATACTTAGCTGCCAAAAAAATATTTAGCTTCAGGGCAGATATTTTTCACGGGGTTTTGTCTGTCACACGGATCGCATATCATTGCGGTCAAAATTGAGCCATTTCAGGCCTCCATAGAATTGTTTTTGTTGTGTCTTAGCCTACTTATAGACACAATTTTACTGGCCAAAAAAAACAAATACAGGCCAGGTTTTTGAAAGTGTGGCATCTCCGTCACACGCCTCATCGATCTGTGGGCTACAAATTGTGGTATTTGAGGCCTCCATTCAACTGTTTTTGCTGTGTGTTACCCTAGTTCTTGACACTATTTTCCTGTAAAAAAATAAAAATACAGGCCACATATTTTACAGTGTGGTATCTCCGTCACACGCCTCATCTATCTGTAGACTACAAATTGTGGCATTTGAGGCCTCCATTCAACTGATTTTGCTGTGTGTTACCCCTGTTCTTGACACTATTTTCCTGTAAAAAAAATAAAAATAAATTTCAGGCCTACATTGAACTGTTTTTGCTGTGTGCTACACTAGTTAGTGACACTATTTTGCTGTAAAAAAAAATACAGACCACATATTTTCCAGTGTGGTATCTTTGTCACATGGCTCAGTTATCTGTGGGCAAAAAATTTTGGCATTTGAGGCCTCCATTCAACTGTTTTTCTTGTGTCTTAGCCTAGTTATTGACACCAATTTGCTGAAAAAAAATTGTTACCTACAGGCCAGATATTTTAAACTGTTTTTTTACTGCACATGAATCACATATAAGTTCACTCCACATTTAGCCATTTGTAGTGAACTTGGAAAATATTGCAGTCCATTTAAAATGGTCAAGGTGCATGGCAAGGGATGGGTAAGTGGACACGATGGTGATGGTGCATACAGAGGCCGAGGCCAAGGCCGTGGGCAAACTGAAATTGTGCCACAACAAACACCCACATCTTCTTGCCTGACCTTCCTGTCTGAATTACTAGGGGACCGCAGAACACCACTATTGAACCTAGAGCAGTGTCAAAAGGTTGTTGTTTGGATTGCGGATAATGCTTCCAGTCACTTTGCCACCATCACCACCATCCTGTCTTCCACACGGTCAAGTGTGAATAGCCGTGAGTCTGGACCACATATTCCTCACCCTGATCCTCCTTCTTCCCACCATGCCGAGTGCCCGGAGACAACTGATCCTACACTTGGACACTCTGAAGAGCTGTTCACTTTTCCATTTATAGATTCGGGCCTCTCGAATGGTCCACTTGCACTTGAAGTGGGGCAAGATGAGATCGCATGTAGCGATGCCTAAATATTTGAACAGCCACAGTCACACGAAGACGACAGTGGGAACGTGTCACAAGAGGTGGACGATGATGAGGCACAATTGACAGAAAGTCAGGAGGAGGACCAGGGTGTGGAAGTGGAAGACGAGGTGATATAGTAACTGACCCAACCTGGCAGGAGGACATGCAGAGCGAGGACAGCAGCACACAGGGGGAGGGAGGTATAGCACTCCAACAGGCAGGAAGAAGCAGTGTGTTGGCCGCAGACAGAAGGCAGGCAATCGTTCCTCGTAACACCAACATGGCGGAAGATGGCAGTACAACTGTTAGGTCTGGTTGTTTTTTAAAGTGTGTATCATAGCACAACCATATAGTGGTGCACAGGTAGGTTCCCAGGCCAGTATATAAAGAAATAAAACTTGGCACAATGGATATGTGAATGAGGGAGAGTCCTGCCTGCACCAACACGTGGACACTAGTGTTGAGCATTCCGATACCGCAAGTATCGGGTATTGGCCGATATTCGCTGTATCGGAATTCCGATACTTAGTTCCGATACTTTTTTCATATCGAATACCGGAATCGGAAGTTCCCATAATGCTATGAGCCCGCTCGATTTGATTCAGCCAATGGGAATCCTCAGAAGTGTGGGCACATTCTGTTAGGCATGTAGGCATGTTAACTATTGGCATGGCTGTGATTGGCCGCTGAAATGATGTCATGATGCACTATAAAAGCCGCCGCCGCCGCCATTGCTGTTCACTCTGCTGTGAATTCAGTTAGGGACAGGCTGCTGTTGAAGACTGTGAGGGACAGTTAGAAATAGCGATTCTCAAAAAAATATTGTGCTTTACCCAGGCTACATAAATCACCACTGCAGCTTTCTTTTGCCTAACAGCAGTGTTCACAGCTGTCTGCAAGGGCTGTGTGACTGCAGCTCACGCTGTGTAGTGGGTCCTTCAGCCACGTCTAGTTGTAGGCCGCCCAGCGTGCGTCACTGCTGCCTCATACATATTTTTCTTTTCTAGCTGCTTATTTTTCATAAATTCTATCTAGTGTGCTTCCATCCATATCCATATACGTTGGTTGCAATCACTATAGGAGTTGACAGCGGAGCCTTTCTGCAGCCTTTCAGTGCTAGTGCCCACTTCTCTGCACTGTTCACGGCTGTCTGAGAGGTCTCTGACTGTGTGTGAGTGCAGCTCACGCTGAGTAGTGTGTCCTGCAGCTACGTCTGATTGTAGGCCGCTCAGCGTGCGTCACTGCCTCACACATTTTTCTTTTATTGCAGCTCCTTTTTTTTTCTCCTATTAGTGTGCATCCATCCATATCCATCTACATTGGTTGGTTGCAAACACTATATAGGAGTAGATAGAGGAGCCTTTTTCTGGCTTGTGCCCTTCAGCTGCAGCCAGATTAGTATTACCCAATTTTTTTGGAGCCTCATCTTTTGCATTGTAGGTTACTTGCCTGCATTGTAATAGCTCCAAAAAGTTTGTGATACTATCACTTTCAAATCTTTGGTCACATCCTTCTAGTTTTTTTTCAAAAAACAAAACAAAATAAAGTTCACCAAACACTACATTTGACAGTTGTGTAGGCCACATTAGCTCCTATTAAAGTGTAGTCCACACACACACTTCATAAAATTAGTGTTTCTTATACCTGTTACCAGCTGTTAAGGAATAAGCACACTAAGCCCCCCCTTTGTACTTTTCTGCCTATCTTTATCAGTCTAGCAAGATGAAGAAGGCAGGGAGTAAGGCACGTGGGCGTGGGCGTGGAGTTTCAGCAGGGAGAGGACGTGGGGATTCTGCAGGGAGAGGACGTGGGGATTCTGCAGGGAGAGGATGTGGGGATTCTGTGCCTGCTGCTGGCACCAGTGAGTCAGCATCCCCCAGTTTCACCAGGCAACAGTCCTTTATGCGCAGCTTTGTAGGACCTTGCCGTACCCCACTGCTGCGGGAGGAACAAATTGAAGCCGTTGTCGGATGGATGGCAGCTAATGCATCGACTTCAATGACTTCCACGTCCTCTCAGGGCCAGAGCACCGAAGAGCAACCATCTGTCTCGTCACCACCTGCCAAAGTGCCTAGGCAGTCAGAGAGCCCTGGACAGGAGCCATCACAGTCTCTACTTCTGTTCTCTGAATCTGTTGGCTTGGAAAGAGGGGGCCAGCCAAGCAGCATTCAAGAATGTGAAGAAGAGGGAGTATGCAGTGATGCACAACTTCTTTGTCCCTCGGAATCTGAAGAGGCGGGTGGGCCAGTGCCTATGGTCAGCACACCTCAGTACGCATCAGATGATGACGAGACTCAGTTACCACTTTCTGGTGCGTACGGTGCTGGCGAGACAACAAAGGAGAAGCTGGTGTTTGAAGAGGGGAGTGTAGATGATGAGGTCCTTGACCCATCATGGCGTGAGGAACAGGAAGGTGGTGGGAGCAGCTCTGAGGAAGAGATTCCCCGAACGGCCAAAACAGGAGGGACAGGGAGGGGCAGACTTGGCTGCCTGTTGCACTTCGTCACCCGGTAGGAGCATTCCTCTTTCAAAAGGCAAAATGGGTGCTCCCAAGACTTGCAGTGCGTGGTCCTTTTTTGACACAGTTGCAGATGACATTTGCTTTGTCAAATGCAAGCTGTGTCATCAGAAAATCAAAAGAGGGAAAAATGTCAGCAACCTCAATACCACAAATATGTGGAAACATGTGCGGACCAAGCACGAGGTGGAGTTACACAGACACACTGAAGACGTAGGCCAACGTACAGCAACACCTACCACCTCTTCAGCTCATGTTGGGGCCTCTTCCTCCAGCTCACACACAGCTGGTTCGGCTTCCTCACAGGATCGCTAAGGAAGAACCTCTGGCAATGTTGTCCGGAGACCCAGTGAACTTCCACCCACAGCACCACGTTCCCAGTCCTCCTCACACTCCCAGGCCACTCTACAGCCATCGGTAGCACAGGCATGGGATAAAAGGCGGCCATACTCGGCAAACCATCCCCGAGCACAGGCTCTGAAGGCTGGCATTGCCAAACTACTGGCACTTGAAATGCTCTCATTCAGGCTGGTGGAAACTGACACCTTCCGGGGCTTGATGGCATTGGCAGTCCCACAATATACCGTGCCGAGCCGCTCTTATTTCAGCAGGCGAGCTGTCCCTGCCCTGCAAAAACATGTGGAGGGAAAATTACAACATGCGTTACTAAATGCCGTCAGTAGCAAGGTCCACCTGACCACCGATGCGTGGACCAGTAAACATGGACAGGGACGATACCTTTCCCTCACTGCCCATTGGGTCAATGTTGTGGAGCCGGGTTCAGATATGGAGAGTGGCGCTGTACGTGTTCTGCCAACTCCACGGATTGCAGGAATCCAGTCTGTACACATTGACTCCTCCTCCTACTCGAGTTCCTCAGAAACAGCGCAGCAGGAGCCTGTTACGATCGATATGAGCACAGCCGTGGCAAAACGTCAACAGGCCGTACTCAAATTAATTTATTTGGGGAATCGAAGTCACACAGTGCAGGAGCTCTGGAATGCCATCAAGCAGGAGAGCGACGTGTGGTTTCTGCCAGCGAATCTCCAGCCGGGCTTGATAGTGTGTGACAATGGCCGAAATCTGGTGGCAGCTCTTGGCCTAAGCAACCTCACTCAAATCCCATGTCTGGCACATGTGCTGAACTTGGTCGTGCAGAGCTTTCTGAGGGACTATCCGGATCTTGATGCACTGCTGCACAAGGTCCGCATAGAGTGCGCTCACTTGCGGCGTTCCAGCACGGCAAGATCGAGCCTTGCTGCTCTGCAGCGCCGATTACGCCTTCCGGAACATCGCATCATATGTGACCTACCCACCAGGTGGAATTCAACGTTACATATGTTGGAGTGGTTGTGTGAGCAGCAGGCAGCAGTCATGGAGTACCAGCTGCATCAGGCACAAACAAGTCGCACTGTGCGCCGGTCACACTTCAGCACCACTGAGTGGGCCTCTATGAAGGACATCTGCCTCACTTTGCGTGCCTTCGATGATTCGATGCGGATGGCGAGTGCAGAAGATGCACTAGTCAGCATGACTGTCCCCCTTATCTGCCTGCTTCAAAAAACACTGCAAGCACTAAGGGAAGAAGTTTTGGAAGAGGTGGAGGATGAAGAGTCCGAAATGCCATCTGCTTCTGGACAGTCTGCACTACGTGGTTCCTCACAAAGGCCTAGGCAGGGGACACTTTGTGAGGAGGATGAGGAGGAGTCAATGGAGGAGGAAGACATCTCTCCAGAGGAGGGAGGTGTACAATCCTCTAGTCAGTATGTACAGCGAGGGTGGGGTGATGCAGAGCAGGCAGAGATGACGCATCAAGCAGGGGACAGCGTTTCTTTGGCAGTTGGGAGTCTGCAGCACATGGTTGATTTCATGCTGCAGTGCCTGAGAAACGACCGCCGCATCGCCCACATTCTCAACACGACTGATTATTGGGTTTACACCCTCCTAAATCCTCGCTACCGGGACAACTTACAAAGCCTCATACCACCGTTGACCCGGGAGTGTAAACTGCAGGAGTACCAAGACACACTGGTTCAGTCCATCATGTTTTCCATTCCACCCGACAGCAGTGGTGCTAGTGCTTTACAAAGCAGCTCTGTGCGTCGAGGCAGTGGAGGAAACTCGGCACATAGAGGGAGCAGAGGCAGCGCCACAGCACAAGGCAAGACCACTATGGCCCAAATGTGGCAAAGTTTTGTGTGTCCGCCACAATTGTCTACACCATCACAGATGGCTCCAGTCAGCAGGAGGCAACGTTTCCGTCAGATGGTGACAGACTACACGTCTTGCCCTGTCAGTGTACTCCCAGATGGCTCTTCTCCCTTCAAGTTTTGGGTCTCTAAGCTGGATACATGACCACAGCTTAGCCAGTATGCATTGGAGGTGCTGGCTTGCCCTGCTGCCAGTGTATTATCGGAACGCGTCTTTAGTGCCGCAGGTGGTGTACTAACAGACCGTCGCACGTGACTATCTTCCGATAACGTTGACCGGCTTACTTTTCTGAAAATGAACAAGGCCTGGATCTCACCAGAATTTGTCAGTCCTCTTCCCGAATAAATAATTGGTTGGCAACAGTATCCAGGTCTCCTGTTGAGTTCATGTTTCTACCACCTGAACTATAATCCCTGGGCTTCAACACAGCCAGTTGTCGCTCAGGATTGTCGTCTGCACAGAGAAAAACACTAGCTCCTGTGTTAGTGGGGTTCAGTAACGCCAGCTGCTCCCCTGCTGTGTGGACGGCAAAGTCTCCTGCTCCATCCACACTCAAACTACTACTGATTTTTAACCGTGCTCTACTTAGGCCTGTGGCTCCACTGTCTCTACTTTTTCCCCTGGCCTCCAACCCCGCCAGTTGCTGCTCTGAAGTGGCGTCTGCACAATCCACACTTGTTCCTGGCTTACAGGGGCTCTGTCACGTCACTGGATCCCCTGATGTGTGTCCGGCAATGTCTCCTGCTCTGTCCACATTCCCATTACTAGTAGTGTGAATGAGGACAGAGCAGGAGACCTTGCCGGACACACATCAGGGGATTAACTGACATGACTGAGCCCCAGTTACACAGAAACAAGTGTGGATTGTGCAGACGCCACTTCAGAGATGTAACTGGAGGGGCTGGAGGCCAGGGGAAATACTACAGACAGTGGAGCCAGAGGCCATAGTGGAGCACGGTTACAATCAGTAGTAGTCTACAGCCTATATAAAACCTGCTGCAAGTTCGCCTCCGCCTGCTGCATGATTGATCCTGTGCTCCAACAACGCCAGTTGGTGTTCAGAAGTGCCGTCTTCACAGAGAAAAACACTCTAGCTCCTGTGTTAGTGGGGTTCAGTAACGTCTGCTGTTCCCCTGCTGTGTGGACGGCAATGTCTCCTGCTGCCTCCACATGCCAAAAACATCAGGCCTCAGCCTGCTCCATGCTTCATCCTGGGCTCCAACAACGCCAGTTGGTGTTCAGAAGTGCCGTCTTCACAGAGAAAAACACTCTAGCTCCTGTGTTAGTGGGGTTCAGTAATGTCTGCTGTTCCCCTGCTGTGTAGACGGCAATGTCTCCTGCTGCGTCCACATGCCAAAAACATCAGGCCTGAGCCTGCTCCATGCTTCATCCTGGGCTCCAACAACGCCAGTTGGTGTTCAGAAGTGCCGTCTTCACAGAGAAAAACACTCTAGCTCCTGTGTTAGTGGGGTTCAGTAATGTCTGCTGTTCCCCTGCTGTGTAGACGGCAATGTCTCCTGCTGCGTCCACATGCCAAAAACATCAGGCCTCAGCCTGCTCCATGCTTCATCCTGGGCTCCAACAACGCCAGTTGGTGTTCAGAAGTGCCGTCTTCACAGAGAAAAACACTCTAGCTCCTGTGTTAGTGGGGTTCAGTAATGTCTGCTGTTCCCCTGCTGTGTAGACGGCAATGTCTCCTGCTGCGTCCACATGCCAAAAACATCAGGCCTCAGCCTGCTCCATGATTCATCCTGGGCTCCAATTATAACCTCAAACAATGTGGAGGGCACCACTGTATGGGATCACCAATTACATGCTGAAAAACTGCATCATAGACCAAAAAAAGAGGCATGTAAATAATAGGGATCACCAGTAAAATATAAAGAAATACAAAGTTATTAACCTTTTATTTAAACATCCAAGACAAACAACACGTAGTTATTAACCTTTTATTTAAACATCCAAGGCAAACAACACGCAGTGCAAACATAAAAACAATTAAAACCGCACAAATGCGTTCATATTACATACCCAAAGGGGGTAGAAACCTCTGCACAAACCCTGTATAATTCTATATATTGCATATATACTTACAATACAACAGTTGTGATAATACAATCAATCATCAGATGATGTAAAAACCCATACACTACACCTAACACCTGATACGGTTATATATGCAAAATAACTGATTGGTCTAACAACGAACTAGGACCACATGTATACAGACAAAAAATGCATGAGTCCTGGATGAAAGAATGCCCCTGGCATGTATAAAGTGCTAAATCCAAGGTATATGCGTGGAGGCTGATAAAAATGATATGCTGCTGCTGCAATATAGGCAGACAGAAGATCTAGGGGCCCAGCAGCAAATGGCCCCCTGCATACAACCTGTTAGAGGCACAATAATGCTGGAAAGAGGAGCCTGAGTCCAGTAAACGGTGTAGGTGGAGTGAAGAGGGGTGAGGCAGAGGCACAAGGAACGCCCGACGCGTTACGCCAGAACAACTGGCTTCATCAGGAGCAGTGACATGTTGTGAGTGGATGGTGTATAAATACCCAGAACATAAACTCACAGCCAGGGAACAGGTGTGGATCATAAGAGTCGTGCGGGGGCCCAGACACAGAGCAGTACGCGCACGCCGGAAATGAGATGTCCGGTTTTGCGCAGCCGCAGTGAACCGGGATGAAGTACACATAATGGTGTACCAAGATGGCGTCAGGAGAACTCCATAGCGCATGCTCAAATCAGCGCAGCTACCGGAGACAAACTACTATGGGAATAAAGGGCATAATGCGTCGCCCGCGTCATATCAAGGAGTGGAAGCCATGAAAGTGTGGACACAAGAACACACTAAAGTAATGAAACTAAATCAATATGGAGGTCCCAGTGTATACAATGCATGCGCTAAGGGAGCTTCTTGCCCGGGGACACAGTTCTGTTCTAATACAAATAGACACAGTAGTCCGCCCAAATATATGGCAAAAAAAGGAGTGGAGAGAATAACTATATCATCACAGCGAGACCCCATGTGCACCCTAAAGTGGTATAGACATAATGTAGAGCAGATAGCCCATAGTATACAAAGTAGAAAGCAACTTCATGATATCGTCATTTGTCAAATGGCTAGAACCCAATCCCATGTATATTTAACAGACCAACAGGACTATACTTTTGACACTTTGTGACACTGGTAATACTGATATCCAGTGAGTATGTATACTGCTGTATTATATGTTTGTAGTGAGCTATAAGGGCGAAATCAAAATAAAACATAAGGAGCATAAATATATATTCCTTTGTCATTTTTAAACCTTGCAGATGAATTGTATTCGATCTGCATAAAAAAACCATGTTTTTTTTTTAAAAAGTATAGTCCTGTTGGTCTGTTAAATATACATGGGATTGGGTTCTAGCCATTTGACAAATGACGATATCATGAAGTTGCTTTCTACTTTGTATACTATGGGCTATCTGCTCTACATTATGTCTATACCACTTTAGGGTGCACATGGGGTCTCGCTGTGATGATATAGTTATTCTCTCCACTCCTTTTTTTGCCATATATTTGGGCGGACTACAGTGTCTACTTGTATTAGAACAGAACTGTGTCCCCGGGCAAGAAGCTCCCTTAGCGCATGCGTTGTATACACTGGGACCTCCATATTGTTTTAGTTTCATTACTTTAGTGTGTTCTTGTGTCCACACTTTCATGGCTTCCACTCCTTGATATGACGCGGGCGACGCATTATGCCCTTTATTCTCATAGTAGTTTGTCTCCGGAAGCTGCGCTGATTTGAGCATGCGCATGGAGTTCTCCTGACGCCATCTTGGTACACCATTATGTGTACTTCATCCCGGTTCACTGCGGCTGCGCAAAACTGGACATCTCATTTCCGGCGTGTGCGTACTGCTCTGTGTCTGGGCCCCCGCACGACTCTTATGATCCATACCTGTTCCCTGGCTGTGAGTTTATGCTCTGGGTATTTATACACCATCCACTCACAACATGTCACTGCTCCTGATGAAGCCAGTTGTTCTGGCGTAACGCGTTAGGCGTTCCTTGTGCCTCTGCCTCACCCCTCTTCACTCCACCTACACCGTTTACTGGACTCAGGCTCCTCTTTCCAGCATTATTGTGCCTCTAACAGGTTGTATGCAGGGGGCCATTTGCTACTGGGCCCCTAGATCTTCTGTCTGCCTATATTGCAGCAGCAGCATATCATTTTTATCAACCTCCATGCATATACCTTGGATTTAGCACTTTATACATGCCAGGGGCATTCTTTCATCCAGGACTCATGCATTTTTTGTCTGTATACATGTGGTCCTAGTTCTTTGTTAGACCAATCAGTTATTTTGCATATATAACCGTATCAGGTGTTAGGTGTAGTGTATGGGTTTTTACATCATCTGATGATTGATTGTATTATCACAACTGTTGTATTGTAAGTATATATGCAATATATAGAATTATGCAGGGTTTGTGCAGAGGTTTCTACCCCCTTTGGGTATGTAAAATGAACGCATTTGTGTGGTTTTAATTGTTTTTATATTTGCACTGCGTGTTGTTTGTCTTGGATGTTTAAATAAAAGGTTAATAACTTTGTATTTCATTATATTTTACTGGTGATCCCTATTATTTATATGCCTCTTTTTTGGTCTATCATCCTGGGCTCCAACAACGCCAGTTGGTGTTCAGAAGTGCCGTCTTCACAGAGAAAAACACACTAGCTCCTGTGTTAGTGGGGTTCAGTAATGTCTGCTGTTCCCCTGCTGTGGAGACGGCAATGTCTCCTGCTGCCTCCACATTCCAAAAACATCAGGCCTCAGCCTGCTCCAGGCTTCATCCTGGGCTCCATCAACGCCAGTTGGTGTTCAGAAGTGCCGTCTTCACAGAGAAAAACACACTAGTTCCTGTGTTAGTGGGGTTGAGTAACGCCAGATGCTCCCCTGCTGTGTGGATGGTAAATACTCCTGCTGCCTACACAGTCACACTACTACTGATTTTTTACCATGCTCCACTTATGCCTCTCGCTCCACTGTCTCTAGTATTTTCCCCTGGCCTCCAACCCCGCCAGTTGCTGCTCTGAAGTGGCGTCTGCACAATCCACACTTGTTCCTTGGTTACAGGGGCTCTGTCACGTCACTGGATCCCCTGATGTGTGTCAGGCAATGTCTCCAGCTCTGTCCACATTCCCATTACTAGTAGTGGGAATGTGAACAGAGCAGGAGACCTTGCCGGACACACATCAGGGGATCCACTGACGTGACAGAGCCCCTGTAACCCAGGAACAAGTGTGGATTGTGCAGACACCTCTTCAGAGCAGCAACTGGCGGGGTTGGAGGCCAGGGGAAATACTGGAGACAGTAGAGCCAGAGGCATAAGTGGAGCACGGTTACAATCAGTAGTAGTGTACAACCGATATAAAACTTGCTTCAAGTAGGCCACAGCCTGCTCTGTGATTGATCCTGGGCTTCAACACAGCCAGTTGTTGCTTGGAAGTGCCATCCGCACAGATAGAAACACTTGCTCCGGTGTCAGTGGGGTTCAGTAACACCAGCTGCTCCCCTGCTGTGTGGATGGCAAAGTCTCCTGCTGCCTCCCAAATCACACAACATCTTATTTTCTACTTGCTCCAAGTTGGCCTCAGCCAGCTCCGTGATTAATCCTGGGCTTCAACACAGCCCGTTGTTGCTTGGAAGTGCCATCCGCACAGATAGAAACACTCGCTCCGGTGTCAGTAGGGTTCTGTAACGCCAGCTGCTCCCCTGCTGTGTGGATGGCAAAGTCTCCTGCTGCTTCCCAAATCACACGACATCTTATTTTCTACTTGCTCCAAGTTGGCCTCTGCCAGCTCCGTGATTGATCCTGGGCTTCAACACAGCCAGTTGTTGCTTGGAAGTGCCATCCGCACAGATAGAAACACTCGCTCCTGTGTCAGTGGGGTTCAGTAACGCCAGCTGCTCCCCTGCTGTGTGGATGGCAAAGTCTCCTGCTGCCTACACAGTCACACTACTACTGATTTTTAACCATGCTCCACTTAGGCCTCTGGCTCCACTGTCTCTAGTATTTCCCTTGGCCTCCAACCCCGCCAACTGCTGCTCTGAAGTGGCGTCTGCACAATCCACACTTGTTCCTGGGTTACATGGTCTCTGTCACGTCAGTGGATCCCCTGATGTGTGTCCGGCAATGTCTCCTGCTCTGTCCACATTCCCATTACTAGTAGTGGGAATGTGGACAGAGCAGGAGACCTTGCCGGACACACATCAGGGGATCCACTGATGTGACAGTGCCCCTGTAACCCATGAACAAGTATGGATTGTGCAGACGCCACTTCAGAGCAGCAAATGGCAAGGTTGGAGGCCAGGGGAAATACTGGAGACAGTAGAGCCAGTGGCATAAGTGGAGCACCAGTTTCCAGCTGGTTCTCGGCAGTGCTTTTGGCCTAGGTGCCTCCTTCTTCGTATCCGAGTTACAGCATTGTCTGCTTGTCCTTGGTAGTGCTTTGTAGCACAGGTACCTCCTGCTTAGTAACCGTGTTCCAGCACCATCAGCTGGTCCACGGTTGTGCCATTGGCTCTTGTTCCTTCTGCTGCCCCTCCGGGTTCCAGCACCATCAGCTGGTCCTCGCTAGTTTCATTTGCTCTTGCAGCTTCTGCTACCCATCTGGGTTCCAGCACCATCAGCTTGTTCTCTGTAGAGCCTTTGGCCTAGGTGCCTCCTTCTCGGTATCCGAGTTCCAGCAACATCTGCTTGTCCTTGGTAGTGCTTTGTAGCACAGGTACCTCCTGCTTAGTAACCATGTTCCAGCACCATCAGCTGGTCCATGGTTGTGCCATTGGCTGTTGTTCCTTCTGCTGCCACTCTGGGTTCCAGCACCGTCAGCTGGCTCTCGGTAGTTCCATTGACTCTTGTAGCTTCTGCTACCCATCCGGGTTCCAGCACTGTCAGCTGGTTCTCGGAAGTGTCATTGGCACGGGCACTCCCTCCTGCCCAGCCTGGTTCCAGCACGCCTGCTGTTTCCGGGTAGTGTCAACGTCACTTTGCCACCAATACGTTGTCCTGTCGTGTTGCGGTCGGGTTAGCCGAGTCTATGGTGCCTGCAGTTTCGGTGCTTCCTATGTGGGCTGCGGTTTCTGGTAATAAAGTCTGGTTCCGTAGTGCCAATAGGACAAGCACCCCCTGTTGGACTGGGGGTTTCGGTAACTGCGTCCTTCTCGCGGCCTTGCAACTTTGTTGATTATGGGTAGCTTAAGCTACCCATACGGTTTCCAGCACCGTCAGCTGGTTCTCGGCAGAGCCTTTGGCCTAGGTGCCTCCTTCTCGGTATCCGAGTTCCAGCAACGTCTGCTTGTCCTTGGTAGTGCTTTGTAGCACAGGTACCTCCTGCTTAGCAACCGTGTTCCAGCACCGTCAGCTGGTCCATGGTTGTGCCATTGGCTGTTGTTCCTTCTGCTGCCACTCTGGTTTCCAGCACCGTCAGCTGGTTCTCGGTAGTTCCATTGACTCTTGTAGCTTCTGCTACCCATCCGGGTTCCAGCACCGTCAGCTGGTTCTCGGAAGTGTCTTTGGCATGGGCACTCCCTCCTCCCCAGCCTGGTTCCAGCACGCCTGCTGTTTGCGGGTAGTGTCAACGTCACTTTGCCACCAATATGTTGTCCTGTCATGTTACGGTCGGGTTAGCCGAGTCTATGGTGCCTGCAGTTTCGGTGCTTCCTGTGTGGGCTGCGGGTTCTGGTAATAAAGGCTGGTTCAGTAGTGCCAATAGGACAAGCACCCCCTGTTGGACTGTGGGTTTCGGTATCTGCGTCCTGCTCGCGGCCTTGCAACTTTGTTGATTATGGGTACCCTGTGCTACCCATACGGGTTCCAGCACTGTCAGCTGGTTCACGGCAGAGCCTTTGGCCTAGATGCCTCCTTCTCGGTATCCGAGTTCCGGCAACGTCTGCTTGTCCTTGGTAGTGCTTTGTAGCACAGGTACCTCCTGCTTAGCAACCGTGTTCCAGCATCGTCAGCTGGTCCACGGTTGTGCCATTGGCTCTTGTTCCTTCTGCTGCCCCTCCAGGTTCCAGCACCATCAGCTGGTCCTCGCTAGTTTCACTTGCTCTTGCAGCTTCTGCTACCCATCCGGGTTCCAGCACCGTCAGCTGATTCTCGGCAGTGCCTTTGGCCTAGGTGCCTCTTTCTTGGTATCCGAGTTCCAGCAACGTCTGCTGGTCCTTGGTAGTGCTTTGGAGCACAGGTACCTCCTGCTTAGTAACCGTGTTCCAGGACCGTCAGCTGGTCCACGGTTGTGCCATTGGCTCTTGTTCCTTCTGCTGCCCCTCCGGGTTCCAGCACCATCAGCTGGTCCTCGCTAGTTCCGTTTGCTATTGTTCCTTCTGCTACCCATCCGGGTTCCAGTACTGTCAGCTTGTTCTCGGCAGTTCCTCAGCCTTCTTGTACCTTCTGCTACTTTTCCAAGTTCAAGCTTGTGGAATTGTTTTTTGATTCTCACTCTGGATCTCCCTGACGATGACCCTGAAGACGACGACCCTGAAGACCACACCGAAGAAGACCAAAAAGATGACCCTCAAGAAGATGACCAAGAGGACAAAGAACATGAAAACAACCACCAAGATGCAGAACAACAAGAGACAGAAGACCAAGAAGCAAAAAAAACAAAAGCAGAAGAACATTAAGCATAAGACTAAAAATAAGAGCAAATGATATTATCTAAATTATATGCAGAAGAAGACAAAACAGTGTATGGGGGTGAGTCCGTTCCTCCTCGTGGTGCCCCTGGAAAATGCCTGCTGCTGCAGGCCAAACTGAACGCGGACAAATCCTGTTGTAAATCTTTTGTGACAGGCAGAACGGAAGGTGTAATCTTCAATCTTTTATAGATAACAACTACAGGAATGCCTGTCACAAATAAGAATATGATGAAGAAGAAGAATAGGAAGAAGATGAAGAAGTAGAATATGAAGAAGAATAATAGTTGAATAAGAAGAATATGAAGAATGTAAAAAAAAGAATAATAGGAAGAAGGTGAAGAAGAAGAAGATGAATAAGGTGAGGAAGAAGTTGATGAAAAAGATGCTGCTGCTGAGGATGATGAAGGAGAAAGTGTGGGAGAAGTAAAAAAGAAGGTGAAGAGCATGGAAGTAGTGAAACATACATATCTGACAAAATATAAAAGAGGTTAACATAGTCAATATCTTTGTAACTCCAAACGTCTTTAAAATAAAAAAATTATTACTGCTATTCCAATTGATTGGGCTAAAGCTCTATGGCTTTAATGTCTCCTACACCTCCCACAATATATTCTACATTATTCTTAGTTGTTTTTCTTCATGTAGAATTAACCTACAAGGAAAGAAAGGGTTTTTTTCAATTTCGATATTTCTGTTCCATTGACTTGAATGGGACTTCCGGGATCGGAATCGGCGATACCCGATATTTTTTTTAGATTGGGCGATCCAATCCGATCCGATATTTTTCAATATCGGGTGGTATCGCTCAACACTAGTGGACACATATCCATTGTAACTGTGTGTAGGGCTCTTCTGACCCACACCTACCTGTCAATTCTTCAGGCATGCTATAATGAGTTAATGTATACTCACCTCCTATATCTTATTCTTTAAACAGTCGGACAAAGGCCCATGTGGGAAAGAAACGTTTTGTCATATTGAACGGACTGCATTAAAATTACCTCTGGATTTTCATATTAAGTTGAGTGCCAAGTTTTATTTCTTTATATACTGGTTGTTTTTTAAAGACTCAGAAGATAACCCCAAACAGGCCATTTGCACCACCTGCCATGCCTATATCAGCAGGAGTAGTCAGCAGCCTGACCACCACCAGCATGATCAGGCACATGGCAGCAAAGCACCTGACTTTGTGGGCCAAACCCCAGGCTCCAGGAACAATGTCTGCGGGTGACACCACTGCTTCTTCCACTGTTGTGCATGCAAGCCAATCCCCTGTCCACAGTGCATGCAGAGATGCCTCCCGTCCTGCACCTGTCATTGCCCACATTCAACTAGCACCATCATCAAGCTTGTCCACGTCCTTTTCTCAGTGCAACCTTCAGTTGTCCATACCCCAGTCATTGGAACGCAAGCGGAAATATGCAGCCAACACCCCACAGGCCACAGTACTAAATTCACAAATTTTTCATATGCTTGCGCTCGAAATGTTGCCTTTTAAGCTCGTGGAGAAGGAAGCTTTTCGCAACCTGATGGTGGCATTTCCAAGGTACTCGATCCCCAGCCACCACTATTTCTCCCAGTGTGCTGTCGTGGCATTACAGCACGTGTCCCACAATATTACCCATGTCCTCGACAGTGCTGTTACTGGGAAAGTCCACCTAACCATGGACATGTGGACAAGTGCTTGTTGGCAGAGATGGTACATCTTGCTGACGGCCCACTGGGTTGACATAGTGGAAGCCGGGACCCAGTCTGACCTTGGGATGGAACACGTCCTCTCGACGCTGAAGATTGCAAGCCCAACATCAATCAGGGTTGCCCCCACAATCTACAGCTCCTTCATCTCCTCCTCCTCGTCTTCAGCCTCCATCTCCAAAATGACCACATCAGTCACAAGCTGAAAGCACTGCAGCACTGCCTCAGCCAAGGGGCAAAAGGCTGTGATGAATCTAATATGCTTAGGTGACAAACTGCACAATGCTGAAGAGTTGTGAACAGCTTTGAAAGAGCATGCAAATCTGTGGCTGACAAAGCTGGTTGTGTGTGACAATGGCCAGAACCTGGTAGTGGCTCTGAGGCGAGTTGAGCTCACACACGTACCATGCCTGACCCATGTGCTTAAGCTCATTCTTCAACAGTTTCTCAAAAGCTACCTGGAGCTGCCGGATCTGTTTGTGAAAGTACGCCGCCTGTGTGCCCATTTTAGAAAGTCAGCTACAGTTTCAGCCGCCTTTGCCGTGCTTCAGCAGCATTTGCAGTTTCCGGCTCACCACCTGGTGTGTGATGTCCCCATGCATTGCAACTTTAAACTGCATATGTTGGAAAGGATTTGTGAGCAGAAGAGGGCAGTTGTTGACTACCAGCTTCAACAAGGCCATCGGTATTCAGTTCAGACTCCACACATAAGACTTCAGGAGTGGACATGGATGTCAGAGATATGTAACATCCTACAAAAATTTAAGGAGTCCACCAAGATGGTGAGCAGCGATGATGCCATAATTAACATCACTATCCCGCTTCTCTGTATTCTGGAAAGCTCTTTGCTCACAATGAAAGAGGATGCATTGCAGGCAGAGCACAAAGAGATGGAGCAAGGAACCATACAGGGTGACTACACACAGCCCAGCCTCATGTCATCCCAATGTGGATTGTTGACAATGGGGAAGAGGAGGAGGAGGAAGAACAGGAGCTACTTTCATGCTCTATAGACGCAACTATAAGCACAATTGTATAACATCTGTTCAGCATGGATGGCCTGAGGACAGGGAGGACGGGGAGGACAGCATGGTCAGTCGTCCTCTTGGCGACGACACAGAAGTCTTGCCTGTTAGCAGTCTGGCACACATGGCTGAGTTTATGTTACTCTGCCTTTCCCGTGACCCTCGCATTCTCAAAATTTTAGTTGACACTCATTACTGGTTGGTGACACTTCTAGACCCACACAACAAGGAGAAATTTCAATCTCTTATTCCAGAGGCAGACAGGTCTACTAAAATGGGGAAGTACCAGAGGGCCCTTGTTGCAGAAATGTTAAAAAAAATTCCCATCTGAAAACGCTGGAGGCAGAGGTCACCATTCATTGGACAACCAAAGAGTACAGGTGAGAGAGACACAACTCCAATCCAACAGAGGCAAGGAAACTATGGCAAACTTCTGGGAGAATTTTCTCAGACCCTCGTATCGCATTGGCCTTGAGGCGCGGGGTACTCCCACAAGGAGTGCAAAGTTTGTGAAGATGCTGAGGGAGTACCTTGCTGACTGTACCAAAGTCCTCTGTGATTCCCCTGTGCCTTTTAATTATTGGGTATCCAAGCTGGACACGTGGCACGAACTGGCTATCTACGCCTTAGAGGTCCTGGCCTGCCCTGCCGCTAGTGTTTTGTCAGAGCTGGTTTTTAGTGCCACTGGTGGAATTATAACTGATAAGCGCATCTGCCTTTCAGCTGAAAATGCTGACAGGATGACTCTTATAAAAATGAACAAGGGCTGGATTGGGCCAGACTTCTCAAAACCACCGAATGATAGCAGCGAAACATTACCTCAAATCCAGTGTTATTTTTTGGGAGTCATATTCTCATGCATCTCTTCACACCCACACGCTTCGTGATTTTGCCTATTTGCTGTTATCCTCCTTCTCCTCATCCTCATCAGCCACCACCACTTTATTATTATTATTTATTTATATAGCGCCATTAACTCCATGTTGCTGTACATGAGAAGGGGGGTTACATACAAAGTTATAGATATCGTTAACAGTAAACAAATTTACAGTGACAGACTGGTACAGAGGGGAGGGGACCCTGTCCTTGCGGACTTACATTCTACGGGATAGTGGGGAAGAGACAGAAGGTCGGGGGTGCAGCAGCTCTGGTGGTGATGAGGCGGCAGCTCAGGCGGTGGTGAGGCGGCAGAATGGTCATTGTAGGCTGTAAGATTTCCTGAAAAGATGGGTTTTCAGATTCCATTTGAAGAATCCGAGGGTGGTGTATAATCGGACGTGTTGAGGCATGGCATTCCAGAGGATAGGGGATATTCGGGAGAAATCTTGGAGGCGGTTGTGTGAGGAATGAATTAGTGTGGAGGAAAGTAGGAGGTCTTGGGAGGGTCGAAGATTACGTGAGGGAAGATATTGGGAGATTAGTTCGGAGATATAGGGAGGGGAAAGGTTGTGGATGGCTTTGTAGGTCAGTGTTAGTAGATTGAACTGGATTCGTTGGGGAATTGGGAGCCAATGGAGGGATTTGCAGAGAGGGGAGACGGGAGTAGTTAGGAGAGAGGTGGATTAGTTGGGCAGAAGAATTGAGGACAGACTGGAGTGGTGCAAGAGAGCTAGCAGGGACACCACAGAGAAGAATGTTGCAGTAGTCAAGGCGGGAGATGATAAGGGCATGTACAAGAGTTTTAGTAGATTGAGGACTGAGGAAGGGACAGATTCTCAAAATATTTTTGAGTTGGAGGCGACAGGAGGTGGCAAGAGATTGGACGTGTGGTTTGAAGGACAGGGCAGAGTCGAGAGTTACTCCGAGGCAGCGGATTTCAGGTGCGGGAGAGAGTGTGATGCCGTTTACCATAATAAATAGATCGGGTAGGGAAAATACGTGAGATGGAGGAAAGATAATGAGTTCAGTTTTGTCTGCGTTGAGTTTTAGGAAGCGAGAGGTGTAAAAGGATGATATGGCTGATAGACACTCCGGGATTCTGGACAGCAGAGAGGTGATATCTGGATCACATAACAGCCACGTTATTGTGTTAAAGGGTGTTATTGATGCCTGTGAAAAAATTTTTTTACACATTATGTTGATATGTACTCCCCAGGGGGAAATGTTTGTCAGCCCATACGACTTAGTGTATGAGCATTACAACCATAGGAGACCGGCTCCTTTAAATTGGGAAAAGATTGTTAGTAGGCCATCCTCCACATCTTTTCTGACACCACCACTAGATCACAAGGGTGAACATGTTCCGTGATGCAACAGCCAGGGTTTTTTTTCCAAGTCTGTTTATGATGCCCATAAAAAAGTTTACACAGTATGTTGATGGGTACCACCCAGGTGGAAATGTATGTCAGCCCATACACTAAGTGTATGTGCATTAAAACCATAGGACACCCGCTCCTTTAAATTGGAAAAATAGTTTTAGAAGGCCCTCCTCCACATCCCCTCCAAGGGGTATTGATGTGCATCCCAATTTGGAGCAGGCCTTGCATTCACTTCATAGGCAAATATTATGGGAGTAGCAAATTTATAAAAATGGGAACTTTGGTTTCATGTGGCCATCCAGTACGCTGGTTCAAAGGGTTATTGGGGTACGTGTAACTTTGGGGCAGGGCATGCCTTGCATTCAATGCATAGGCTAATATTATGGGTGTAGCAAATTAAGAAAAAATTGGAAATTTGGCTTCTTGTGGCCATACAGTACGTTGGTTCAAAGGGTTATTGGGGTGTGTGTAACTTTGGAGCAGGGCAGGCCTTGCATTAAATGCATACGCTAGCATTATGGGAGTAGCTAATTAAGAAAAAAGGGAACTTTGGTTTCATGTGGTCATCCAGTACATTGGTTCAAAGGGTTATTGGGGTGCGTGTAACTTTGGGGCAGGGCAAGCCTTGCATTCAATGAATAGACAAACAGTATGGGAGTACCAAATGAATAGTGGTGGGAACTTTGGTTTCATGTGGTCATCCAGTACATTGGTTCAAAAGGTTATTGGGGTGCGTGTAACCTTGAGACAAGGCAGGCCTTGCATTCAATGAATAGGCAAACAGTATGGGAGTACCAAATGAAAAGTAGTGGGAACTTTTGTTTCATGTGGCCATTCAGGATGTCTGCTCAATGGGTTATTGGGGTACATTCAAATTTGGAGCAGGCCTTGCATTAACTTCATGGCCAAATATTAGGGGAGTAGCAAATTAATAAAAATGGGCACTTTGGTTTCATGTGGCCATCCAGTACGCTGGTTCAAAGGGTTATTGGGGTGCGTGTAACTTTGGGGCAGGGCAGGCCTTGCATTCAATGCATGTGCTAACATTATGGGAGTTGCTAATTAAGAAAAATGGGAACTTTGGTTTCATGTGACCATCCAGTACGTTGGTTCAAAGGGTTATTGGGGTGCGTTTAACTTTGGGGCAGGGCAGGCCTTGCATTAAATGCATATGCTAACATTATGGGAGTAGCAAATTAAGAAAAATGGGAACTTTGGTTTCATGTGGCTATCCAGTACGTTGATTCAAAGTGTTATTGGGGTGCATGTAACTTTGGGGCAGGGCAGGCCTTGCATTTAATGGAAAGGCTAACAGTATGGCAGTACCAAATAAATAAGAATGGGAACTTTGGTTTCATGTGGCCATCCAGTACATTGGTTCAAAGGGTTATTGGGGTGCGTGCAACCTTGAGGCAAGGCAGGTCTTGCATTCAATGAATAGGCAAACAGTATGGGAGTACCAAATGAAAAGTAGTGGGAACTTTGGTTTCATCCAGGATGTCTGCTCAATGGGTTATTGGGGTACATTCAAATTTGGAGCAGGCCTTGCATTAACTTCATGGGCAAACATTATGGGAGTAACAAATTAATAAAAATGTGCACTTTGGTTTCATGTGGCCATCCAGTACGCTGGTTCAAAGGGTTATTGGGGTACGTGTAACTTTTGGGGCAGGGCAGGCCTTGCATTGAATGCATGCGCTAACATTATGGGAGTTGCTAATTAAGAAAAATGGGAACTTTGGTTTCAAGTGACCATCCAGTACGTTGGTTCAAAGGGTTAATGGGGTGCGTTTAACTTTGGGGCAGGGCAGGCCTTGCATTAAACGCATACGCTAACATTATGGGAGTAGCAAATTAAAAAAAATGGGATCTTTGGTTTCATGTGGCTATCCAGTACGTTGATTCAAAGTGTTATTGGGGTGCATGTAACTTTGGGGCAGGGCAGGCCTTGCATTCAATGGAAAGGCTAACAGTATGGCAGTACCAAATAAATAAGAATGGGAACTTTGGTTTCATGTGGCTATCCAGTACATTGGTTCAAAGGGTTATTGGGGTGCGTGTAACCTTGAGGCAAGGCAGGCCTTGGATTCAATGAATAGGCAAACAGTATGGGAGTACCAAATGAAAAGTAGTGGGAACTTTGTTTTCATGTGGCCATCCAGGACGTCTGTTCAATGGGTTATAGGGGTGCATCCAAATTTGGAGCAGGCCTTGCATTAACTTCACGGGCAAACATTATGGGAGTAGTAAATTAATAGAAATGGGCACTTTGGTTTCATGTGGCCATCCAGTACATTGGTTCAAAGGGTTATTGGGGTGCATGTAACTTTGGGGCAGGGCATGACTTGCATTAAAAGCGTACGATAACGTTATGGGAGTAGCTAATTAAGAAACATGGGAACTTTGGTTTCATGTGGCCATCCAGTTCGTTGGTTCAAAAGGTTATTGGGGTGCATTTAACTTTGGGGCAGGGTATGCCTTGCATTCAATGAATAGGCAAACAGTATGGGAGTACCAAATGAAAAGTAGTGGGAACTTTGGTTTCATGTGGCCATCCAGGATGTCTGCTCAATGGGTTATTGGGATACATTCAAATTTGGAGCAGGCCTTGCATTAACTTCACGGGCAAACATTATGGGAGTAGCAAATTAATAGAAATGGGCACTTTGGTTTCATGTGGCCATCCAGTACATTGGTTCAAAGGGTTATTGGGGTGCATGTAACTTTGGGGCAGGGCAGGACTTGCATTAAATGCATACGATAACGTTATGGGAGTAGCTAATTAAGAAACATGGGAACTTTGGTTTCATGTGGCCATCCAGTATGCTGGTTCAAAAGGTTATTGGGGTGCATTTAACTTTGGGGAAAGGCATGCCTTGCATTCAATGAATAGGCAAACAGTATGGGAGTACCAAATGAATAATAATGGGAACTTTGTTTTCATGTGGCCATCCAGGACGCCTGTTCAATGGGTTATAGGGGTGCATCCAAATTTGGAGCAGGCCTTGCATTCACTTCATGGGCAAACATTATGGGAGTATCAAATTAATACATTGAATGCGTATGCTAGCATTATGGGAGTAGCTAATTAAGAAAAATG
Organism: Dendrobates tinctorius; assembly: GCF_039654945.1. Taxonomy (NCBI): domain Eukaryota; kingdom Metazoa; phylum Chordata; class Amphibia; order Anura; family Dendrobatidae; genus Dendrobates; species Dendrobates tinctorius. The sequence goes on along the minus strand of NW_027361696.1, from coordinate 27,332,721 downwards.
GGAACTTTGGTTTCATGTAGCCATCCAGTACATTGGTTCAAAGGGTTAATGGGGTGCGTGTAACTTTGGGGCAGGGCAGGCCTTGCATTCAATGAATAGGCAAACTGTATGGGAGTACCAAATGAATAGTAGTGGGAAATTTGGTTATATGTGGCCATCCAGGATGTCTGTTCAATGGGTTATTGGAGTACATTCAAATTTGGTGCAGGCCTTGCATTCACTTCATGGGCAATCATTATTGGAGTAGCAAATTGATAAAAATGGGCACTTTGGTTTCATGTGGCCATCCAGTACATTGGTTCAAAGGGTTATTGGGGTGCATGTAACTTTGGGGCAGGGCAGGCCTTGCATTCAATGCAAAGGCTAACAGTATGGCAGTACCAAATAAATATGAATCGGAACTTTGGTTTCACGTGGCCATCCAGAACGTTGGTTCAATCGTTTATTGGGGTGCGTCCAAATTTGGGGCAGGCTTTGCATTCAATGTAGAGGCAATAACAGTATAGGAGAACCACTGTTTAATAATGGGAACAACAAAGCATAGCCGGCTGATGGCTCTCTTAGAATAATGAGGACCAACTGCTGTCGCTTTAAGAACATTAAAGTCCGCCTGATGGCCCTTCTCCTTTAACAGTGCCTCCTTCATAAGTGAAACAGGATGTGTCTGATGATGTGTCACACAGCACATGGCCAGTTAAATTTGTAAAATGTAAAAATGACATTTCCCAGCGAATGCATTTGTCTTGGTTGAAATGAATGCTAAAGTTGAAAAATGCATCAAAAAGGCTACGTGTGAACATTGCGCAAGTGGTGGAGGAACATTTTTGTTTTTGGTTATTTGCTTTGCCTTGCATATAAATCATTACCCTGGAAAGATGATCCTTAACATATTTCCCAGGAAAATCAATTTTGGTTTAGTTTTTGCATGTTTTATTGTGCACCCGGAAAAGTGGCATAAGATGCTGACAACATTGTTCACAGCAGTGAACTGGGAGTCATTAATGCTTCGAGGGGTCTTCCTCATAATGTTCCCAGGTCACTTCTGCACTGATCCCATCTATTTCAGACGTTTTTAGACCCTAAAATGACCCCCGGGGTGGTCGCGGCAAAAATGCTCGGGTTTCCCACAGATTTACATTGGGCTCGTTGCTTGGGTCAAGCAATCGAGCATTCCAATTTGGACGACCCGAGCAACAAGCACCTGAGCATTGTAGTGCTCGCCCATCACTAGTCTTGATGTCAAATAACAACCTAGCACCAGAAGCCCCATTTAGATTGAAGATGCCGGATGTTGCTCAACTTACCAAAAAGGAGACAGCGAGGAGCTTCACAAAGGACCAATGAGTGCGGAGATGAGAAATATTAGTTTTACCCTACAATTATTATGCTCTGTGCTGTGGAAAGAGATTATATCCAACTACTGCATTTACAGGAATCTGCTGGGTATGAAGCAGGCGCAATGCCTGAGTGGAGGCTAAGCGCCAAAATTGGCACATCTTATGGATGCACCATTTCTGTGGCAGCTAAGAGGTAATGTTTTTAGTCTGGGAGACTATGCTATGTTATGCTATATTAAAAGTTATATTTTAATTCTCACTTTCTACTATATACCACTATCATTACAGTGAGATCTTTACATCTTTTATTGTGGGTTCCTATCCCATTACTGCTTTTTTCCTAGTCTGGGAGACTGCCAATATCCATGGCCCCTTTCTACGCTATTAGTATCAGCCCACATCTGTCTGCCTAGCCTTTGCTACTTATTAATTATACGGGGCCCTGTGATACCTATGTGATATGTATGGTGTGTGCATGAAGAAGATAGGTGTCCAGATTCCTAATTAGGTGATCACGGGTCTTATTATTCCTTTATGCATTTATTTCAGCACAGTTTAAGATGGCTGAAGTGGTTGACCGCTACATGACCTGAAAAAAGCTTGGGGGTTTCGGTGAAAAAAAAACAATTATACAGCACCTGCGTGACATGAGCTGATTACAAGCTCAAGAACTAACCACGCATGCGCCAAGCAGATAGCTGAAAGGGTTGACCGCTACATGACCTGATAAGAGCATGGAGGCTTCGGTGGGAGACAACTATACAGTGCCTGTATGGCATGAGCTGATTACGAACTCAAGAATTAATCATGCAGGCGTCAAACGTAAACATGTTATATGAGTATTACTTACAAAAAGTGTACTGCGCATGACTGAACTGATATCTGATCGTAAACAGCATATAACAAAGGGGGTTCTCACTGGTGAGTAGGGACATTCCAGGAGATTTTATGGACGCATAACTTCTGTGATGATTTGCTGCTGGACATTTCCTCCTCACCAGTCGAGTCCCCCGATGGAGGAGTGATGCTGCAATATCTGGTAATATATATTGATGCTTACTTTCTCTATGTTATAGATGATGACTTTCTCTATGTTATAGATGATGATGATGATCATGTGATGTTAGACTAGTGCTGCTATAATTCATGTGCCTATAATACATATATATTGGACTATTATATTAATAAACTATAAATTGTTTTACCGATATAAAGACCTAGTAGTCTTCTTGCCTAATTAGGATATTAGTGAGCGCTACGTACGTAAGGGGATTGCCCCTCTTAAGGTGAAAACTCGGTAAGACATAAATTGGCGTTGTCGGCAGGATCTTTTTTTTTTTTTCTCTAAAATGTTTAAGAAACGAAAGGAAAAGCAGGGGGATGTTGTGGATGTGCCCGGTTGGACTGAGGCACCGTACAATATATTGGCACATGAATTGAGCAGTTCTGGACTAGCGGAACAGTGGTCTAGTAAGCTTTAGGCTGTGTGCCCACATAGCGATTTTTAAGCGTTTTTGCCGTGATTTTCGGCGCGAAAACGCTGCGAAAACGTTTAAAAATCGTGTACAGAATGCCCCCCATGCATTCCTATGGCATTCCGCACATGCTGTGCTAATGCTGCGCTTTTTGCCGCGGCGGAATCGCATCGCGGAAAAAATCGCAGCATGCTCATTCTTTTGTGTGGAATCGCAAAGAATTGCCGCGATTCCGCACCCATAGGAATGCATGAGAATCGCTGACTTCCCGCATGTGGCTATGCCCACCATGCGGGAAGTTAAGCGTCTCATGTGCGGTTGGTACCCACGGTGTGGAGGAGAGGAGACTGTCCTCCAGGCCCTGGGTACCATACCCCTGTAAAAAAAAGAATAAAAAATAAAAAATCGGGGTATATTTACCTTCCGGTGTCCCGCGCTGCATTCCCGGCCTAAGCGTTCCCAGTAATGCCTTGCGGCAAGGTCCTGTGATGACGTAGTCTCGCGTGACTCTAGCGGTCTCGCGAGATCGCTATAGCAACGTGAGACTACGTCATCACAGGTCTCACAAGGCATTACTGGGAACGCTGAGGCCCGGGATGGCAGCGCGGGACGCCGGAGGGTAAATATACCCCAATTTTTTTATTTTTTTTAGCATTTTAACATCCTATCTTTTACTATTGATGCCGCATAGGTGGCCTCAATAGTAAAAACCTGGTCACACTTGTCAAACACTATGTTTGACGAGTGTGACCAACCTGTCAATCACTTTCCAAGCGATGCTTCAAATCTATTGGAAAGTGCTTGAATATCGCACGCGAAAATCGCGGCAAAATCGCGATCATAATCGCGGTGAAATCGCGCGGAAAAAAACGCGTGATTTCTGGGAAGGAGTCTGGTTTTTAGTGAGCGTTTTAAAACGCTACGTGGGCACATAGCCAAAGGGTAGTGAACCCACTGATAGTGTTGAGCATTCCGATACCGCAAGTATCGGGTATCGGCCGATACTTGCTGTATCGGAATTCCGATACCGACTTCCGATATTTTTTCAATATCGGAATTCGGCATCGGAATCGGAAGTTCAGTTGATTGACGGCCTGACTTCATCATGATGCGCGGTGTGTGCGCATCATGATGCGCCGTCATTTCGGGCCTTCCGGGGGTCTCTGCCAGCCTGCCGGGGGGCTGTGCCGGCCTGCCGGGGGGCTGTGTGGACTGCCCGGGGTCTGTACCGGCCTGCCGGGGGGCTGTGCCGGCCTGCCGGTGGTCTGTGCACCCTGTGGGGGTCTGTACCGGCCTGCCGGGGGGCTGTGCCGGCCTGCCGGGGGGCTGTGTGGACTGCCCGGGGTCTGTACCGGCCTGCCGGGGGGCTGTGCCGGCCTGCCGGTGGTCTGTGCACCCTGTGGGGGTCTGTACCGGCCTGCCGGGGGGCTGTGCCGGCCTGCCGGGGGGCTGTGCTGATGTCCGGGGGTCTGTGCAAGCATCGTCCGATGGGACTACAAGTCCCATCGGGCGATGCCTGCTACCATGACAGTGATTGACACATTAGCCAATGATGGGACAGTAGTAGTCCCATCATCCGGCTAATGTGTTAAATGTTAAAAAAAAAAAAAAAAAAAATACTACATACATACTACATGCATGCTACATACATACTACATGCTACATACATACTACATACATGCTACATACATACTACATACATGCTACATACATACTACATGCATGCTACATACATACTACATGCTACATACATACTACATGCATGCTACATACATACTACATATATACTACATACATACTACATACATGCTACATACATACTGCATGCTACATACATACTACATACATACTACATACATACTACATGCATGCTACATACATACTACATATATACTACATGCATGCTACATACATACTACATGCTACATACATACTACATATATACTACATACATACTACATACATGCTACATACATACTGCATGCTACATACATACTACATACATACTACATGCATGCTACATACATACTACATGCATGCTACATACATACTACATGCATGCTACATGCATGCTACATACATACTACATGCTACATACATACCACATACATACTACATACATACTACATACTACATATATACTACATGCATGCTACATACATACTACATGCTACATACATACCACATACATACTACATACATACTACATACATACTACATGCTACATACATACTACATATATACTACATGCATGCTACATACATACTACATGCTACATACATACCACATACATACTACATACATACTACATACATACTACATGCTACATACATACTACATATATACTACATGCATGCTACATATATACTACATGCTACATACATACCACATACATACTACATACATGCTACATATATACTACATGCATGCTACATACATACTACATATATACTACATGCATGCTACATACATACTACATGCTACATGCATGCTACATACATACTACATACATACTACATGCTACATACATACCACATATATACTACATACATACAATACATTCATACAATACATACATAGACATACAGTACATATAACATAGAGTAACATACTTACCAATACTTGTCACATTGTTCCCCGAAGCCATTGTCTTTTCCGGAATAAATATTAACATAACAAACCACAAAAATACTCACCCACGATCCGAAGCAGTCCACGAGTGTGTCCCACGACGATCTTGGGTAGAGAACTGCAGCATCAGATGATGCTGCCGTTCTCTACGGGCTGCAGGAATCCAATGACGGAAGGTAGGTATCCTTCCGCACTGTATTCCTCCGCCACTTAAAAAAAAAAAAGTCCCTAGTCTCACTTTATGCCATTGCTGCGTGGGAATTTCCCACACAGCAATGGCATAAAGTGAGACTAGGGACTTTTTTTTTTTTAAGTGGCGGAGGAATACAGTGCGGAAGGATACCTACCTTCCGTCATTGGATTCCTGCAGCCCGTAGAGAACGGCAGCAACAGCTGATGCTGCAGTTCTCTACCCAAGATCGTCGTGGGACACACTCGTGGACTGCTTCGGATCGTGGGTGAGTATTTTTGTGGTTTGTTATGTTAATATTTATTCCGGAAAAGACAATGGCTTCGGGGAACAATGTAACAAGTATTGGTAAGTATGTTACTCTATGTTATATGTACTGTATGTCTATGTATGTATTGTATGAATGTATTGTATGTATGTAGTATATATGTGGTATGTATGTAGCATGTAGTATGTATGTAGTATGTATGTAGCATGCATGTAGCATGTAGTATGTATGTAGCATGCATGTAGTATATATGTAGTATGTATGTAGCATGTAGTATGTATGTAGCATGCATGTAGTATGTATGTAGCATGCATGTAGTATGTATATGGTATGTATGTAGCATGTAGTATGTATGTAGCATGCATGTAGTATATATGTGTTATGTATGTGGTATGTATGTAGCATGCATGTAGCATGCATGTAGTATGTATGTAGTATGTATGTAGTATATATGTAGTATGTATGTAGCATGTAGTATGTATGTAGTATGTATGTAGCATGCATGTAGCATGCAGTATGTATGTAGCATGCATGTAGTATATATGTAGTATGTATGTAGCATGTAGTATGTAGCATGCATGTAGTATATATGTAGTATGTAGCATGTAGTATGTATGTAGCATGCATGTAGTATATATGTGTTATGTATGTAGCATGTAGCATGCATGTAGCATGCATGTAGTATGTATGTAGTATATATGTGGTATGTATGTAGCATGCAGTATGTATGTAGCATGCATGTAGTATATATGTAGTATGTATGTTGCATGTAGTATTTATGTAGTATGAGTGTAGCATGTATGTAGTATGTAGTATGAATGTAGCATGTATGTAGTATGCATGTTGTATGTATGTAGCATGTAATTTTTTTTTTTTTTTTTTTTTACATTTAACACATTAGCCGGATGATGGGACTACGACTGTCCCATCATTGGCTAATGTGTCAATCACTGTCATGGTAGCAGGCATCGCCCGATGGGACTTGTAGTCCCATCGGACGATGCCTGCACAGACCCCCGGAGCCTGCACAGACCACCGGCAGGCCGGCACAGCCCCCCGGCAGGCCGGCACAGCCCCCCGGAGCCTGCACAGCCCCCCGGCAGGCCGGCACAGCCCCCCGGCAGGCCGGCACAGCCCCCCGGAGCCTGCACAGACCACCGGCAGGCCGGCACAGACCACCGGAGCCTGCACAGACCCCCTGGCAGGCCGGCACAGCCCCCCGAAAGGCCCGTACAGACCCCAGAGAGGCTGTACAAGGGCAGGAAAGGGTTTTTCTTATTCCGATACCGGAAGTCCCATAGACTTGAATGGGACTTCCGGTATCGGAATCGGCGATACCGATACTTTTTTTAAAGATCGGCCGATACCATCCGATACGATACTTTGAAGTATCGGACGGTATCGCTCAACTCTACCCACTGATGTTGTTAATGTACTCAGGGGTGTCCCCGCCAAGGCGGGTGATGTAGTGTCGCTTGGGCGACGAACCTGGATTCTGCTCAATGCATATCGCGCGATGCATGAGCGGAATATACAGATGCAGAAGAAATGTTCCCAGTTGGAACAAAAAGTTATAGAGTTAGGAGGGCAGAAAGTGGTGCTGGATTGCAATACCGGTCTGCTCAAAGATAAGTTGGAACATTATCAGAGTGTGGCAGAGAAAGCTGCTATCAAAGTTGCTCAAAATAAATATCGCAAGAGAAAAGGAAAAATCAATAAAGAAAAAGTATGTAAAAGTATAGCCACTGCATCTGTAAATTGGGACCCAGATAAATGGGACGGAGATGTATGGCATACCTCCTTATCAGATGATTGGAAGGATCCACCCGATCCCGTTATAGATCCCCCAAAAGGATCTAAGGTAAAAGCCAACCCAATTCAGAGACGGATGGAACGGACAGAAAATGAAATTATTCGAGAGCAGGTCCGTGATGCAGGTGGCCAGCTCCAAGTAGATGAGAACGGGCAGCCTATTATGGTGGAACGGACAGTTCCTCATACCCGTACTAGAGTTTCTGTGGAAGATTATACCCAAAATGAAATAGACAGCATTTTAACGCAATTTAAACAGCGGTTGGGAGAATCAGAACTCTCTTGGTTGGTCAGGATGCATGATTATGGAGGAATAGGAATAAATGTAGATCCACAGGATATTTCTAAATTTGTCACATTGTCCCGGGATCCAGTGATCCAAAGATATTTCAAGAATTATTTTAGAGAAAATGCACAAGATAATATGCAGAATTTAGTGATCATTTTGGCCCGAGCAATTATGGATAAATATCCTACTGAAGCTGATATCCCAGCTAATGATAAACCATGGTATACTTTGCGAGATGGAATTGACAGACTGAAGGAGGAAGCGATGCGAAGTGTAGTGGCTGTACTCAATATAGATGATGATTACTTGGAATTTCCAATGACTGCTAGTATGAGAAGTAGGTTAGTGAAAACTGCTCCTCCCGCTTACAAAGCCATTATATTGACGTTAACTGTGGCTATGACAGGGAACCCAGTGAGCCAAGTAATTACACGTATGAGAGAATTGCAGGATATGGGTGATTGGAAGGCGACGGATCGTTTTGCCTCCTCTCAGAATTCCTCTCAAAAACATCCAGATAACAGTAAACCATATAACTCTGAATGGAAAAAAGATGGAAATACTACAAATCAAACGGATAGAGTGTCCAGGAGAGAGATGTTTCAGGCACTCTTAAAGGCTGGAGTGAGCAAAGAATCTATAGATGGAAAACAGACAGGTGAATTATGGAGGTTGTATAAACAAAAGGTGCTGTCGGCAAAGAAAGTTGATTCTGAAAAAGGCACTACTAGAATAGGTAAAGCTGAAGATCAGGGTAAGACCCCCACAGCACCTGAGAAAGTGTCTTGGGAGGACTTTAAAAATGTTTATCCGTGGGAAGAATTAGCTGCAGCAGTAGCCACTCGAGTGAGTGATGGATGGGGTAGGAATGCCTATGAGGCAGCTACCAGGAAGAATGTGGACTCAGATGAAGAGATCCCATAGGTAGCCAGCCAAGCCCCCGTATGGATAAAAGCTGATCAGCGTCCATACATAAATTTAAGTATCCATTGGAAAGGGGGCAATGTGCAGAGGGTCCCTGCTTTGATTGATACTGGGGCGGAGGCTACCCTAATATATGGAAATCCCACGAAATTCAAAGGTCCAAAAATTAAAATTGCCGGACTAGGGGGACAGGTAATCACCGGAGTACAAACACAAGTTGCTTTGAAAATAGGAAACCTACCGATAAGACATTACCGTGTTTTAGTAGTACCCATTCCGGAATATATATTGGGAATTGATATTTTAAAAGGAATGACTTTAAATTTATCGGCTGGAAAATTCTCCTTTGGAGTAAAAAGGGCAGAAATACAAATGAGACCTGTAACGGTAGGAAAAGTAAAAATGCCCCCTGTACATATCCCTCCTGCTACCAAAATGGTGGCAATGAAACAGTATCGAATACCAGGGGGACACAAAGAGATTACTGAAACAATTAAAAATCTGGTGGACGCAGGAGTCATGAGTACCACTACTACTGCATGGAATAATCCAGTCTGGCCAGTTAAAAAGAGTGATGGCTCCTGGCGTATGACAGTGGATTACAGGGAATTGAACAAATGTACCCCTCCATTAACAGCTGCAGTGCCAGATACTATCACTATAATAGAAAATATACAGAGTCATAATGGAACTTGGTATGCAGTGATTGATTTGGCTAATGCCTTCTTTACAATTCCAATAGAGGAAAAGGCGCAGGATCAATTTGCTTTTACCTGGTTAGGTCGACAGTGTACCATGACCAGATTGCCTCAAGGATGGCTTCATAGCCCTACTATTTGTCACCGGACGGTGGCAGAACATCTAGATCAGTTCTCCTTGCCCTCAGATATGCAAATTTCTCATTATATTGATGATATAATGATACAAGGAAATGAAGAGCAGGCAGTGAAATCACAATTGGAAAAACTTTTGGTGCATATGAGGAGCAAAGGATGGGAAATAAATGAAGCAAAGGTCCAAGGACCGGCTCAAGTTGTAAAATTTCTTGGAATCCAATGGAATAAAGGACATAGGGAAATTTTACCAAAAGCTAAACAGAAGATTATTAATTTCCCTACTCCCAAGTCTAAGCAAGAGACTCAATCTTATATTGGGCTATTTGGATTTTGGAGACAGCATATACCTCATTTAGGACAGATGCTGTCCCCTTTGTATAAAGTTATGAGGAAGAAATATGAATTTCATTGGGGGGAAGAACAACAAACCGCCTTTGAAATGGTAAAAGAGGCCATACAGCAAGCTGTAGATTTATGGCCAATGACAGCGGGGAGTGTAGAATTGCATGTATCAGTACAAAATATGTATGCAAATTGGTCATTATGGCAAAAACAAGGGGGAAAAAGAGTCCCCTTAGGATTTTGGAATCGAAAACTCCCTGATGCTGGAGAAAAGTATACTCCATTTGAACAACAATTGCTAGCTTGTTATTGGGCATTGGTAGAAACAGAACAGCTAACTTTAGGACATGAAGTCTTATTAAGACCAGCAATACCTATAATGCAATGGGTATTGTCTAACCCTAAAACCAATAGGGTAGGACATGCACAGGAACAAAGTATCATAAAATGGAAATGGTACATTTCTGAAAGAGCAAAGAAAGGAGAAGGCGGGATCGCCTCCCTCCATGAGAAAATAGCTGAAATAGGGGAAGAAATCAAATCCCCTGTGAAACCAACTGTCCTGGAAGAGTCCCCTGTAAAATGGGGAAAATCTTATGAAGATTTAACAGAACAACAACAGCAACATGCTTGGTTCACTGATGGGTCAGCTCGATATGTCAATGGAAAGCGACACTGGAAGAGTGTGGCTTATAACCCGAAACTGGAAAAACATTTGGTTATGGAAGGTCACGGTAAAAGTAGCCAATATGCAGAATTATATGCTATCTTTCTGGCATTGAGTTTTGAACAAGGGAAAGAGTGTCACCTTTTCACAGACTCATGGTCTGTGGCTAATGGTCTTGCAACTTGGATGATGGGATGGAAGAAATATGGTTGGCTAATCCATGGTAAGGAAGTGTGGGGTAAGGAGGTGTGGGAATTTATTGAAGAAATGGTTCAAGTCACCCCTACTACTGTTTTTCATGTTGATGCACATATGCCTGCTGACTCACTTGACCGTTTGTTCAATTCTGAAGCAGATAAAGCTGCCGCCATTAGACAGACTTCTGAAGTTGATCAAGAAAAAGAAAAATGGCTGCATGGTACAGCCGTTTGGGCGCACAACAAGAGTGGACACCTTGGAGAAAGAGCCACTTACAGGTGGGCCCAAGAAAGAGGTGTTCCACTAACTATGGACATAATAAAACAAGTCATTGCACAGTGTCAAGTATGCCAGCATTCACAAAAAGGGGAAGTTCCACACACAGTAATGGGACACATAGCACGAGGACAATTACCAGCTCAAATTTGGCAGATGGATTTCATTGGTCCACTCACTGAGAGTAGGGGATGTAAATATGTCTGCACAGCAGTAGATACCTACTCAGGACTTATGATAGGATTCCCTTGCAAAGCAGCCACACAATGGAGCACATTACGTACATTAGAGATTATCACACAATACTATGGTGTTCCACTGCAGATACAGACTGACAATGGGTCACACTTCACTGGTCAACAGATAAAGGATTATGCTAATGAGCATAATGTCCAATGGGTATATCATATGCCCTACTATCCCCAAGCTGCAGGGTTGGTGGAAAGGATGAATGGACTCTTGAAGTCCACTCTGAAAAAGATACACAATAAGGAAGGAGAATATGGCCAGTGGAGAGACAATTTGAGTGAGGCTTTACAAATTATCAACAATAGGCCTATAACTGATTCCATGACACCATTGATGAGAATGCTGACACCCAATCTTACCATACACGAAACTCATATTGTACATACAATCACTTGGTGGAAGATGAATCAAGAGGCTAAAATTCCTGAAAGAGCAACTACCCTGTCTGCGGGATTGGATCTCAGCGCAATAGAGGTGACTATTGTGCCACCAGGTAAGACTGTTCCTATACCGACGGGATTGGGGTGTCAGATGCCAAAAGGACACTATGGCCAGTTGGCAACCCGCTCTAGCTTTGCTGTGAAAGGGGCAGTAGTGGTGGGAGGAGTAATTGATGCTGATTATCAAGGGGAAATTAAAGTAATCATGCTTAATGTAGGACAGGAGCCGTTGGTCATCCCTAAAGGACAGAAAATGGCTCAAATGTTAGTAATCCCTGTCAATTTGGGTCACGCAATAGAAGGACAGGCTCCTTTGGAATTATCCCTAAGGGGAGACAAAGGATTTGGATCATCAGATGTGACCAATGTAGGAGCCAAAATTTGGGTACAGAGTCCCCAGGGACCGCCCTCAGCAGCTGAAGTAATAGCTGTAGGCAAAGATCGCACTTTGTTGATTATGAGACCCGGAGTGGAAAAATGGGAATATGTTCCTCAAGAGAAATGCTATTTGTGTGAATGAAATTATGCTTTGATCTTTTTTCAGATATTTTTGGGAATATGTGGAATCCTTGGAAGTGGATACTTGGCCAAGGTTGAAGGATGAACACCTGGAACGCAACTTACCATAGAACAAGTGTGGCCTCATCCTAAACCAGGAGACTGGAATGCGTACAATAGAACATTACCCAAAGAAATACCCAAAGAAAGCTGTGGCATGTGGGGAGTAAATTATAACTTCTCACAACCAGTCTTCCGAGTAAACTTAACTTTGAATCAAACAGATCAGAGTTGGATGTATGGACCACCATTGGAAGATCCGAATCAACGAGAGGCGGCGTACTATTATTGGCCTGATACTATCGTGACTAACGGAACAGGACAAGTGATTATTGAATCGGAAGAGGAAATAATTTGTTGGGAAGAAAAAATAGAGAAAGATATTGGTTATGGGAGGTTTAATGTTTCTGTCTGGATAAATTATACAGACAAAGGGGAGAATAAGACAATTTTTATATTTCCTTTAAACCACACTATGATAATAATTTGTGCTAATGCTACGGATAGAAAGGTGGAATTCCTGGTGGGGAAGACATTGCCACGGTGTGATAATGTCACGGGTGACTATAATGGTTCTGTACTATGTTGTGGGACTCCAAATTTGCGGGCTTCGGCTTGCAGTAGATGGTTGAGGGTATATCAAAGCACCGTCTTTAAGAGCGATTCGGAACATATGAAGAAGATCCCCTCATCTTGTTTAACGACTGGAATCCAATCACAAAAACTGTAGTGACTGCTATAGTAACTTTTCCACCTAACATTCTTTGTCCTATTAGACAAAGAAGAGCGTGGTATGACACACTATTAGGAGGGGTGGGAGTGGTTAGTGGAACTTTGAATTCCTTTGATATAGAAACATTAGCTAATCGTATGAGTAATGCAGGTAGAGATATACAAGATGTTTTAACTGTACAGGGGAAGTGGATGCCTACAATATGGTACCCTTGGAAACAGGCCCTACAAATAGATAAATTTTTGTTAAAAATGCAAAATGCTACGAATTCTTTTGCTTTGAAAAAAGGATCTAATATTAGTGCCGTTTTTAATTGGACCATGTGTACCATGCAAGCCATTTATCAAATGCAACAAAAGGCAACAATGCAGACCCGGCTTATGACAGGAAATGAGTGGGTATGGAGGACCGTGTTTAATAATACGATCCCTGGAGTTTCATGGTTAAAAATTGAGGCTCCCAAAATGGTCTGCAATGATACAGTATGCCAAGGTATATTAAGTCTGTATAATGTAACAAATCAACAAATAATGTGTAGATATGTTATTTTACCATTGCTGTTAGGACCTCCAGGGGACCAATGGCTATGGATGCCTAAAATAAATGGTCTATATATTGATAATAATAATCGTACGCATGATTTAAGTTTATGTGAAAACACTTTAGAAGCTAAAATTTGTAGATTGCATTCTGCTATATATGAACCGTGCTTATTACAAGGAACTGTGAATGTTTGTGAATTTACCATTCTCCCAACATCATATAAAATGTTGGTGGAAATTGGTCCACAGGAAGTTTGTGTAATAACGGATGTTCCTGTGGTCCCAGGTATGAAAGTTCCTTATGTTGGATGTCTGCAAAATGTTTCAGCTTTAGAGTGGGAATATTAAACTTTTCTTCTTACTCCTGATCGAGTGGTGCGGGAAACCATACAATGGCAACCTGCCGTGCTGCAGATAAACAACTGGGAGCTGAATATGACCAAACTTCGGGATGTCATAGAAAAATCTAAAGAAGGTTCTGAAATGATTAAAATACTAAATAGGACTATACAACAGCATATAATTAGTACCACTATAGTAGCGGGAAAAATTGTTAAAATAGGTTCTGTAATTGCTGATGCCACTTCTCATCATTGGTATGATATTTTCATGGGTCATTCCCCTTCAGCTCAAAAGATGTTAAATTGTATCATTCACCCTGTGTTGGTGTTTGTCATTGTAGTAATGCTTCTATCCATATGGAATTGCTACATGGCATACAAAGTCTTCTGTAGGAAACCAAAAGTGCTGATGGTGACCTATAGAAGTGGAAAATAATTCCTGTGATCAAGGACCGATTGTGATACCTATGTGATATGTATGGTGTGTGCATGAAGAAGATAGGTGTCCAGATTCCTGATTAGGTGATCACGGGTCTTATTATTCCTTTTTGCATTTAATTCAGCACAGTTTAAGATGGCTGAAGTGGTTGACCGCTACATGACCTGATAAAAGCATGGGGTTTCGGTGAAAAAAAAAACAATTATACAGCGCCTGCGTGACATGAGCTGATTACAAGCTCAAGAATTAACCACACAGGCGCCAAGCAGATAGCTGAAAGGGTTGACCGCTACATGACCTGATAAGAGCATGGAGGTTTCGGTGGGAGACAACTATACATTGCATGTATGACATGAGCTGATTACGAACTCAAGAATTAATCATGCAGGCTTCATACGTATACATGTTATATGAGTATTACTTACAAAAAGTGTACTGCGCATGACTGAACTGATATCTGATCGTAAACAGCATATAACAAAGGGGGTTCTCACTGGTGAGCAGGGACATTCCAGGAGATTTTATGGACGCATAACTTCTGTGATGATGTGCTGCTGGATATTTCCTCCTCACCAGTCGAGTCCCCCGATGGAGGAGTGATGCTGCAATATCTGGTAATATATATTGATGCTTACTTTCTCTATGTTATAGATGATGATGATGATGATGATCATGTGATGTTAGACTAGTGCTGCTATAATTCATGTGCCTATAATACATATATATTGGACTATTATATTAATAAACTATAAATTGTTTTACCGATATAAAGACCTAGTAGTCTTCTTGCCTAATTAGGATATTAGTGAGCGCTACGTACGTAAGGGGCTTGCCCCTCTTAAGGTGAAAACTCGGTAAGACAGGCTCCATGTCATTTTTTTGTAGGGGTCCCCCATTTTAGTAACCAGAAATGGCTAAGTATACAGCTGTGAGTTGCTATTAATAGCCTGGGACGATTAATGTTTATTATCTCCTTCCCAGGCTAGAAACATCTGCCCCCAGCTGTCCGCTTTCCCACTGCTGGTTAGTAAAATTTCAGTGGATGTCACACCATTTTTTTCTGTAATTTATTGATTTACTAATTAAATACATTTACAGTGAGCTAAACATGCATGGACTAATTATATATGTCACTCACATATTTCTATCTATCTGCATGACACTTGCCTGACGTTTCTGGAACAACATTGTACCGAATTTATTCACGCTGATGGGTATGAGCCCTCTCAATGACACTGGCAGTGAAAGTGATTGACACTCCCCAATTATGCAGTGAGGGTCGGAGGACCTGCGTAGCTGGGATGCAACTTTGAGCATAATTGAAATTAAAGAGACCATATACTTTACATGTTTGTGGAAAAGTTCTGATGTTCTGCAATGTTTAAAGAGTAACTAAACTTTTTCTTTTTTTTTAAACTTTGCCAAGTTGGAAAGTTATGAAATGTTGCAAATAATTTTGTTAGAGGATTTGTCATTATTACTCTAAAAACAAATGCACATAAGTGGTTTCCAAAACTGACTTTTGCAGAGTCTTTTTGCCTTAGGGTGGATGGGTTGATACTTCCTAAAGATAACCCAAGGAAGTAAAATTAAGATTTCTGTTACAAATTGAGAAATGTTTGCAGTGACCTGGAGTCTGTCTGGTCTCCCCAAGTTTCGAAGTGTAGGGGATAGTATATGGTCCATGGTCAATCAACAGTGGAGAAAATTCAAGGTATAAAGTCAAAGAGAGGATGAGATCTTTGAGGGGACTGTACACAACCTGTGTAAATTTTATACTGGATGAAACTCATCTCCAAAATTGATGCACTGACCATTTCGACCAGCTGGTGACACTCAAAGGTACTCTCCTGTGTGTCTTATTGAGTGTATTTGGTACTTCATGTTGCTCTTGGACATATTGATCTTCCTAATCTCACCACATGGTCAATAATGTTACTACACATATAGTATTCTAATACTGTATGATTTATATGCTTATTTATGTATCTAACATTATCTGAACACGCAGCTCCATAATTAAAATAGCAAGCTATATAGCAAGCTATACAGGGTTAATATCATGACTGGTAATTCATACCAATACTCATGTTATAAATATCATATGACTCCAGTGGGGATAATATAAAATATCACATTGAGTAAGGAATGTAGCCCACGTTATAATCATAGATGTAATTCTACTAGGTTGTAGTCATGTTCTTGGTAGCTTTTTTTTTCTTCTGCCTTTTTGCTTTTTTTATTATTATGTGTGCAGTGATAGAATATGGTCATTAGAGATGATCAAATAAATTCAGTGCAAAACAAATTCATGTAGAATATATAAGAATTAATTGATCCCTGCAATTTCAAACAATTCACTTTCAACAAAGCAATTAAAATTACATAAATTGCAGAAGATTGCATCACCCAAAGAAGTATCTCAGGACCCAAGATGAGCTTTCACATAATGCGTTGCAGCTATCACATTACATGGCATATAGCACAGCCAATTGGATTATCGTAGCCTGTATAAAAGCTGAGACAGAGAAGGCAGCTGCCATTGTGAAGCGAATTTGGATAGTGAGAGGATGTCACAGATCATGGCTTAGCCATAGAGAGAAAAACACTGAAGAAGCGACAGTGTGTGACAGCACTGCAGAGAATAAGATTAGTATGCTAGAGGAAAAGAGAATAGTGTCATACATGTTTTTCAGAACAATTGAATACTTTGGTACACTTTTGAACATTTCTTATATTCCTTCCATTTTTTTTTGCATAGTAGAACCACCCCAATATTCCATTTACCTCCCTCCAGACATTCCAAAGTTTCTGTATGGCCAACTCTACTACAGGACATCCAGAACTTATCCTAGAAAATTCACCAAAATAAGGATGAAACCCAGAATAGCAAAAAAAGGTGAGGCTCCAGTGGACTGATTGACCAAACTGTTAAAAATGGACTCAGCAAGAGTTAATAATGAGGCCTGCTGAGCTGTAACGCAACATCGTAAAATTTGTTCCAACTACTGATTTGTTCTCTATGTCTGACCATTTGATTCAGGGTGGCAACCAGAGCAGAATGACAAATCATTCCCCAATTTCTTACAAAATGCTCTTCAGAATTTAGAGACAAATTACACCCCACTATCTCGTACAATGTTCAAAATAATAGCATGCAACCTCACCACATGATTGATAAACAACCTGGAAAGCATTTCAGCATTAGGCAACCCCAGATAATGGAACAAAGTGAGCTTCTTCATTGAATTGGTCAGCTACCACCCAAATAACAGTTTTTCCTCTAAACTAAGGCAAACCAGTAACGATATCCATGGACAAGTCCACAGTGTTTCTGGAATAGGCAATGAAGCCAATTTCAAGACCGGCTGGTTATGACAGACTTCAGGATGTGCAAAAGTTTCCCAAGCAGATTCAAAATTCTTAATATAATCATACATGGATGGCCACCAAACAATCTAGCAATAGCTTTCCGTGTAGCAGTAACCCCAGGATGACCAATCAAGATGGAATCATGAAACTCCTGGACTAGATGCAATCTTAGATAGACCAGAACAAATAATTTGAAACCTGGAGTAGCAGAAGGGTCCAATGGCATAGCTTTACAGATCTCTGCATCCAAACCCAAGGATATCATAGAAACCAAAATATCTTGAGGAATAATGGAGAATGGAGGCTCTGGAGGAGTAACTGAATCAAAGCTGGAAGACAAAGTGTCAGGCCTCACATTCCTGGACCCATTGAACCTAGAAAAGAATAAGGACCATCTGGCCTGTCTTGGAGTTAACTGTTTTGCTGATTCAATACAGTATAGGCAAATTTTTTATGATCTCCAAAAAATGTCTGTATTCTTCAAAAGCTAATTTGACAGTGAGCAGCTTGCAATTCCTAACATTATAATTTCTCTCAGCAGATGAAAATTTCCAATAAAAAAATAGACATGGTCACTAGTTGGTCAGTGTTTTAGAACCTTGAGATAATGCAATCCTTGTCCCAACCTCTAAAGTTTCCACATCATTAATGAATGGTTTCTGGAGATCAGGTTGTATTAAAACTGGGACAGACATAAAAACTCCTTTAATTTATTAAATTCCCCAATAGCATCCGGTGAGCAACACTTAAGATTCGCCCCCTTACGTGTGAGATCAGTAAGAGGTTTAATGATCTGGGAAAAAACCCTAATAAACTTTCTGCAGTAATTGGCAAAACCTAAAAAATGATACAATTTAAAGCCATGAGGTTGAACCCAATCAATTTTGGTCTGCATCTTTCTAGGATCCATCTTAAAACTTTCAGATGCAATGAACCCCAGGAAAGATATTTCTTTGGCAGAAAAGGTACTTTTCAACAGTTTAGCACATAAAGAATTCTCTCTAACCTTTAGTAAAAGTGCAAATTCAGATTGGGTGAAAAAATTAGAATATTGTCGAGGTACACCGCAATTAACCTATCAATACAATAAGATAAGATATTGCTCATAAAATTTTGAAATACCGTTAGGGCACAGGTTAACTAAAAAGGCATAACAAGATTTTCAAATGTTAAAAACACCATCTTCCACTCATCACCCTCATCACCATACTCCTAATTATAAACCCTCTGATTATATACGTTAGAGATGTGTGGAAGTGGGTAGGTATTTTTAACCTTAATTCTGTTTAATTCACGGAAATTGAGGCAAGGATGGAGACCCCCATATTTTTTTTAAACAAAGAAAAATCCAGCAGCTATAGGTGAGGATGAAGGACGGATATGACCCTTCTGTAAACTTTTGTTCACATAATCTTTCAAGGTAGTATGTTCAGGTCCCGTCAAATATTACAGGCAAGCTTTAGGTAATTTGGCATTAGGAATAAGATCAATAGCACAATCATAAGGATGCTGAGAAGATAAAATATCTGCTTTTTTTCCCAGAATACACCTCCGAAGTCTTTCAGGTACCCTGGCAGACACTCCAGACTAGAAGAACAAATTTATACAGAACTAAGACATTTCTTATGACAGTTGTGGCTCCACTTAACAATATCCTTCTGATACCAGTCAATAACAGGACTGTGAATAAAAAACCATGGAAGCCCCAACATCATTGCAGCAGGTAAAATGTCCAACACACAGCAGGAGATCGACAGAATTAAATGTTCCCACTCTAAGAGTGAACTCCACCAATGACAAAAATTTGAATGGATCCTTCCAACATAACTGCCTTTAACCCTAATTTCAGAACCAGTTCAGAATCAATAAAGTTGGAGACAAACCCAGAGTCAATGAAAACTGCTGCTTTCATGTAAGCTAACCATTTCACGAACCATTTCATTTCATGCTAACCATTTCATTTCAAGCTAACCAATTCATTTCATGAAAGCTAACCATTGGTTCTTAAAAAGTAGTTCCACATTAAGCAGCATTTTGTCTGAGGAGTAAAAAAGTATCTGAGAGTCTGGATGACCACTTCAACAATCACCCAGACTTAGGTGTTTTCCGTTGGATTGTTTGCTTGAGGGCATGACGAGCAGTTCTTAAGGAAATGTCTAGTGCAGCTACAATAAAGGCAGAGTCCAAGATCACATTGACTCCCCTTAATGACCAGAGAGCTGTCAGCTCCAACCCTCTGTTGGTTCCGCCTCAAGTAAATGGATGGACTCAGGAAGAATGATCAAAACTCCCTTTCACTCATCACTTCACTCCCGAATTCTTTGATCCATTTGAATGGCCTGAGTTATGGCCTCCCTCAAGGAAAAAGGTGGAAAATGCAGCGCCAGAATATCCTTAAGGCAGAGTCAGGTAACTGTCCGATGTCAGAATAACAGGAAGATAGTGGACCAGAGTAAAGGGGCTAGGCAAATGGATGGTCAGAAAGATGTCCCAGGTCAGGCAGCAATAGATCAATAAACAGACCACAGGAATAAAAGGCAAAGCACCATTGAACAAATGCTACAATTTGCAAAAATCTGAGGCAATATTTCTAAGTAGCTGGGTAATCATTTTGAACAGTGAACACAGGAAGGAAGCTCTGCACTTCTCTGCTCCCTGTCTCAGATTGGATGACTGAGCTGTCCATCAACATACCGACAGCTCAGCACACCCCTGCACTAGATTGAATGATTAAGCTGTCACTGACTGTATCTAAGACACAGTGAACAAAGGTATTGTGACACATTCAACTCCACTATTGTAGAAAGAAAAACAGTGGAAAAATGTATCATCAAAATGTAAATAATTTACAGACAGATGACATTAGATTGGGATTGAGAGATTAGTCATTATTGATTGTAAAGGGGGGAGTTTTCAGATTGGATTTTTCTTTTATTTTTCTGATCCATTTTTGTACATAATGATAAAATAACAAAAAAAGAAGAAATCATTTACATTTACAGACCCCGAGGTCAATTGATTTTTTAAAAGAAGTTGAACTATTTACCAAGAATTCCAAGCTGCAGAAATACAAGTTGTCTCCATACCGCCATGTTTGGCTTATACCTGCAATATTCACATACAAGAAATATAGAAATTAAACACAAAGGACATTAAAAGTAAAACTAAATTAACATATTTTTTGGACTATAAGACGCATGTAGGTTTTAGAGGAGGAAAATATGGGAAAAAAATTTGAAGCAAAAAATGTGGACAAATAATACCTTGTCTGCTGACAATGTTATGGGGAGATCTGCTGCTGATGCAGTGTTATAGGGGTGGTCTGCTTACACTGTTACGGGGAAGTTCTACTGCTGATGCACTGTTATGGGGAGATCTGCTGACACTGTTATGGCGCAGATCTGCTGCTGGAAGGTCATAGGTTATGCAACACTCTTTTATGGGGACAGCAGTTTTACACAACCTGTGTGGCTCTGCATCTTTCACCAAACTACAGCTACTATCATCCCAACATGTCCAAGCATGATGGGAGTTGTAGTTTTGCAAAAACTGCAGGGCCACATTGACCAGTGATCCTACAGTGAAATTTGCCTGTATTAAAGAGAACCTGTCACAATGATTCAACCCGTTAAAGTAAAGGCATGGCCATAATGGCGCTGTTATACTGATTTATTGGAAACTTGTAGTGAAAAAATCCGTAGCCTGGATCTTGTTTAATTCACTGTAGGAGTTTTGCTGCAACAGCCTCTTTGTGCATCATAGCGGGAATGTGGATAGGGTCTTTCATTCACTCTCCGCATTTCTCAGAACCTCCTTTTTGAGATTTCACGCTAGTGCCATCCAAGCTCTGGGTGACGGTTGGAAACAATGATGTTTCAAAATGACCCCGGGGGCGGCACATCTTTAGATTAACCTCCGAAGTTCTCTGGCAAAAAGGTACGGTGGTCGAGCATAAGTAAATTTAGATCTCAGCTCAATGATGAGCTGAAATCTCGATCTGTGCATGCACCACCATTGGCACTATTTTGCCGGATACCACCGAAGGAGCCTTGTTCAATCCTACTGTGACCCAGCTCCATCACCGTCGCCCCCCCCCACAGTGAGCCAGGTAAGCTACATTCAGACTATAAGAAGCATCCCCGTTTTTGGGAAAAAAATGCCTGCTATAGTCCAAAAAATGTGGTAATTGTATTTTCTTCAAAGTCTTCATAGAAATTATTAAAATAGAAAACTACTAAATACGAAATTATATTATACTAGAAATGAAAAGTAAGCAAATCTTAAACAGTACGGCTGAAAAATTACACCTATACAGTACATTAAGTTCGAAGGATAAAATATCTTCTCAAAGGAAAAATATTTTGAAAAGACATTTCCCAAATGATCAAGTAAAAACTAATTATAATTCTCAGGAAAATGACACGTAAAAAAATAATTTATGGGTGCATAAATAAATATTGCAGAATATTGATAAAATAATTTGAAATAATTATAATTTTTTAGATTTTTCTTTATTAAATTATTTTTTCCCATTCTATGTTCATGATACATTAAGAATATTAACAACATTAATAATAAATGATGCCAGTACTGAACAGCTAAAATATCACAATGGTTTATAAACAGCCAAAACTATAAATGAAAAAGACAACAATAATAGCAATGTTAAGATGATTACTCACTGATTCCTAAACTTAGAATCTAAGAAAAAAAGAAACGTAAAAAGAAAGCAGGAAACAATAAACTTATTCAATAGTAATTCCCAATAGTAGCAATCTGGAAACCCACTGAGTATCACCACAATCCAAGAATCAAGACCTACAGTATGAGTATACTTACCAAGATTGAAACCAAGTTCCTCCTGAAGTCAGATTTTCTCTAAGGATGCCGCTTCACTTCCTCGAGATTTCTTCCTCCTTTGTGACCCATAACTGGATATTTTATATCTATTTTCATTGTTTGCACAACAATCAGATATCAATGGGTTGAGTCGAGATGACCTGCTATTACCACCTGTTGTTTGGTGCTCTTGGGAACCTTTCATACATAAGCGATTAGAAAAATGCACCTGTGCATGCTAGCTAATGATGTTGAAGACTTTTCTGTCAATTATATTTCTAGAAGACCGTGATGAGAATGATTGACCAAGGAATTGTAATTATGACACCTCAGTCCTCTATTTGCTGAGTGATTAGAAGAAAGGTAAAGTGAATGGACCCTCTGCTTGGCATCAAATTTTATTGTTGTTGCCAATATATCATTTGAATTAAGGTTTAAGTGATATCTCAAAACTTGATGGATAATGGTCAACATTCCGTGTCCTGACTGTGGACCAAGAGCTCCATCCAGTGACCTCCAAAAAAAACTTCAACTCTTCCAAACCTGGCTTATGGGTTGCCCTCCCAGGGCTGTGGGGTACTCGGTACCGGGCCGGTGTCAGGGGGGATGTGTGACAGCGGTGGCGGCGACCCAGTCCATAGCCCTGGGGGCCCAATATCTAAGTGATGGTTTTTGTGGTTAATGGAATAGTTCGTGACGCCACCTGTGGTGTTTGCAAGTAAGATGTTAAGCCAACACTGCTTGCAGATCCGCTGGGACTGATGGTGTGATGCAGCAAAGATGGTGTAGCTCCCCACAGGTGGAGCTGTAGTCCCAGGGCAGTGTAGGTGCAATGGATCTGGAGAAGTGCAGGTTGGTGTGGATGCTGGTACCCAGATGTAGCGGTGCTGAAGGTGTTAGCGACGAAGGAATGGAGGCCACCAGAGCTTGCAGTTTCAAAGCTTTACTCACAGTTCATGGTACACACTGGTGCCTGCCTCTGTGCTGTGTCCTCTGGGGTAAAGACTCAATCAACCTCCCGGGCAAGTCAGGGCTCTCCTCTCCAACACTCCGCCAACGTGTACCTTTCCTGAACGGCTCCTCCAATGCGCCTTGTGGTGTGAAGCACTCCAGTGCTTAGTTACCCTAGAATACCTCCTGTCTAGATGTTCCTAGAACTCTACTTGTATGACAGACAGCTGTAGCCTGCTCAGGGATGCTCCTGGATCCCGGCTCTCTATCCGTGTTGCTGTTGTGTCCCAAGTCTTGGATGGGAGTAGTGCATTTACAGCCAACTACTCCACCGGTGTCTGCTGCAGAACCATAAGTGTCCATACAACCTCGGGGACCGGGCCCCGGCCTTGCGCTGAGAACCTATAGGCAGGGTTCCTATCCAACCCACTCCTCCTCTGTGTTCTCTTTACTCCTTCATTCCATACTTGTCTCTCCTTCGTATGGATGCTTAGGTTACAGTTCTACGTCTTTCTCCTTCTCCTCGGACCCGTCCTCAGACTCTCCTGACTGACTGTCCTTCTGTCATACGGCCCCCTATGGGACTGACCGGTAATTCTAAACCTTCCCAACCTTTTATATGGATCTAAACTCCACCCACCTCCCAGCACATCTTGTGTTATGAAGCAAGGACCCACGAAAGGTGCTCTGCTACCCTCTAAGCATGGAGCTGCAATCTGGTCCTTTGTTGAACTATCCTGTGTGCGGGTGTAGGTGTTGGAGTGTGGAAAGGAGCTCCCAACTTACCAGGATGGTGGGGCACTACACCTTAGGAGAAGGTGCAGTACCTCTGTGGCGACTGAGCCTCAGGGGCGCCACAATTACAGCACTTCACAGACTTTTTTTCATGCATGCAAAGTCCAACTTGAGGCAGCAGTGACAATTTCTTCAGTGGCTCCTGAACAGGGGAAGATGAGAAAGAAACCTGGGATGAGTTTTCAAAACCCACCTGCAAAAAACAACATCGTCAAATCAGACCCCAATAGTGGCAACATCATTACTGAAACTTTCATCTAAAAAACAGTCCAAAGCTCGCTGCAATATGATCTATCCTCACAGCATGGCCTGAGTCTTAAATTGATGAGTTGGGCACCATGGTGGACCATAAAAGAAGGCACAGAGTCACCCAAGTCCTCAATGATCTAGAGGATGCCCAATATTTGCTCAAATAGGAATATGAAGCCAAAAACAAAAAGATGAACCACATTGGGGACTGAACAAATAATGAGCAATTTTCCATTCTAAGGCATCTCCGAATATGACAAACTCTGAGCCTAAACCCTTTCTACAATCTCGATTAAAACCATATTACTGGAGACCCAGATGCAGAAGTTAATCATTGACAGGGCATCTACCAAACAACACTTTAGGCAAGAAAAAAAAACCCTCCCTTCTTCCCTTTCCCTTTGTTATTAATGTTTTCTGCTGTTCTAGTTTATACTATATATACGCAAATTTAAGTCTGCAATATTTTTCTCTTATGTAATTCCATTGTAATCAGGGAAAAAAACGTTTTTTTTTGTTAATCCAGTGTTTTTGGCATTATCAAAGTAACCCCTTACAGACTCTTCACTGTGTCAGATGATGGTCCTCCCGACCTGTGATGCATATGCTGTGTCATGGGGAGATTGCGTTCATGCTGGTCGGGTGACTGGGGTCAATGAAAGGTCACCCAACCAGCAAGTACGAGGGGACTTGTGCTTCACCCCAGGGGGGTGGCTTTGCCCCCCATGGCTACGATCGCTCTGATTTGCTGTTGAAAGTGAAACAGCCAATCAGAGTGAAAGTAATATTTCACCAATGAAACTTGGTGAAATATTACAATCCAGCCATGGCCGATGCTGCAATAGCATCGGCCATGGCAGGAGACAGCGATCTGCCCCCACCACCGACTGACGGCAGCGATTTGGCGCCATCAGTATTTGCTCCTCCTCCCCTGCCCTCCGCTCCCCCCATCTTCCGATAACACCCTCTCCCTGTGGTACCTCTTGAGTCCCTGTCTCGCTCCCAGTGTCCCTCCTCCCTCCTGCATGGGCGCCGCCATCTTCCAAAATGGCGGGTGCATGCGCAGAGCTGGCAGATTCATTTATTCATTACAGGTACATTTTGACCCTATCACAGTGATCAAAATAAAAAAATAGTAAATAACCCCCCCTTTATCACCCCCATAGTTAGGGACAAATAATAAAATAAAGAAAATATTTTATTTTTATTTTTCCATTAGAGTTAGGGTTAGA
The DNA here is from genome assembly GCF_039654945.1 of Dendrobates tinctorius. Lineage (NCBI taxonomy): Eukaryota > Metazoa > Chordata > Amphibia > Anura > Dendrobatidae > Dendrobates > Dendrobates tinctorius. Next base: position 27,306,736 of record NW_027361696.1, on the reverse strand, counting down.
ATAAGGGTTAGGGTTGGAATTGGGGGTAGGGTTGGAATTAGGGTTAGGGCTGGAATTGGGGTTACGGTTGGAATTAGGGTTAGGGTTGGATTGAGAGTTAGGGTTAGGGTTGGAGTTAGAGTTAGGGTTGGAATTAGGGTTAAGATTAGGGTTAGGGGTAGGTTGGGGTTGGGATTAGGGTTAGGCTTGTGGTTAGGGTTGGAATTAGTGTTAGGGTTGTGTTGTGGTTATGGTTGTGGTTAGGGTTACAGGTGTGTTGGGGTTAGGGTTGAGTTAGAATTGAGGGGTTTCCACTATTTAGGCACATCAGGGGGTCTCCAAACTCGACATTGCACCACCATTGATTCCAGCCAATTTTGCATTCAAAAAGTCAAACAGTGCTCCCTCCCTTCCAAGCCATGACGTGTGCCCAAGAAGTGGTTCCCCCCACATATGGGGTACCCAGGAAAAATTGCACAACAACTTTGGGGGGATAATTTCTCCTGTTACCATTGGGAAAATAAAAAAATTGGGGGCTAAGATTTTTTATTTTTATGGCTCTGCGTTATAAACTTCTGTGAAGCACTTGGGGATTCAAAGTGCTCACCACACATCTAGATGATTTCCTTGGGGGGTCTAGTTTCCAAAATGGGATCACTTGTTTGGGGGTTTCTACTGTTTAGGCACATCAGGGGCTTTGTAAACGTAACATGAAGCCCGCAGACCATTCCATCAAAGTCGGCATTTCAAAACGTCACTACTTCCCTTCCGAGCCCCGACATATGCCCCAACAGTGGTTGCCCCCCACATGTGAGGTACTAGCGTACTCAGGGAAAACTGGACAACAACTTTTGGGGTCCAATTTCTCCTGTTACCCTTGTAAAAATGGAGGAAAAAAAATGACTTTTTATTTTCACGGCTCTGCGTTATAAACTTCTGTGAAGCACTTGAGGGTTCAAACTGCTCACCACAGATCTAGATAATTTCCTTGGGGGTCTACTTTACAAAATGGGGTCATTTGTGGAAGGTTTCCATAGTTTAAGCACATCAGGGGCTCTGCAAATGTAACATGATGCCCGCAGACCATTCCATCAAGTTGGCATTTCAGAACGTCACTACTTCCCTTCCGAGCCCTGACTTGTGCCTAAACAGTGGCTTCCCCCCACATATGGGGTACCAGCATACTCAGAACAAACTGTACAACTTTTGTGGTCCAGTTTCTCCTGTTACCCTTGTGAAAATTAAAAAATTGCCGGCTAAAAAAATCATTTTTTGAGGAAAAAAATGATTTTTTATTTTCACGGCTCTGCGTTATAAACTTCTGTGAAGCATCTGGGGGTTCATAGTGCTCACTATGCATTTAGATAAGTTCCTTAGGGGGTCTAATTTCCAAAATGGGGTCATTTGTGGGGAGCTCTAAAGTTTAGGCACACAGGGGCTCTCCAAACACGACATGGTGTCCGCTAACGATTGGAGCTAATTTTCCATTCAAAAAGTCAAATGGCACTCCTTCCCTTCTGAGCCCTACCGTGCGCCCAAACAGTGGTTCTCCCCCACATATGGGGATTCAGCGTACTCAGGACAAATTGGACAACAACTTTTGGGGTCCAATTCCTCCTGTTACCCTTGGGAAAATAAAAAATAGAGGGTATAAAAAATAGGGGGTTTCTACTGTTTAGGCACATCAGGGGCTCTGCAAACACAACATGATGCCCGCAGAACATTCCATCAATGTCTGCATTCCAAAATGGTGCTCCTTCCCTTCCGAGCTCTCCCATGCACCCAAACAGTGCTCCCCCCCCACATTTTCAGTATCGGTGTACTCAGGACAAATTGCACAACAACTTTTGTGGTCCAATTTCTTATGTTAGCCTTGTGAAAATAAAAAATAGTGGGCTAAAAAATCATTTTTGAGGAAAAAAAATATTTTTTTATTTTCACTGTTCTGCGTTATAAACTTCTGTGAAGCACTTGGGGGGTTCAAAGTGCTCACCACACATCTAGATAAGTTCCTTAAGGGGTCTATTTTCCAAATTGGGGTCACTTGTGTTTTTTTTTACTGTTTAGGCACACAGGGGCTCTCCAAACGCGACATGGTGTCCGCTAAAGATTGGAGCTAATTTTCCATTCAAAAAGTCAAATAGCCCTCCTTCCATTCTGGGCCCTGCCGTGCGCCCAAACAGTGATTTATGACCACATATGAGGTATCGGAGTACTCAGGAGAAATTGTCCAACAAATTTTATCCTGTTGCCCATGTGAAAATGAAAAAACTAAGGCTAAAAGCAAATTTTTGTGAAAAAAGTACTTTTTTTTACGGATCAATTTGTGAAGCACCTGGGGGTTCAAAATGCTCACTATGCATCTATATAAGTTCCTTGGGGGGTCTAGTTTCCAAAGTGGGGTCACTTGTGGGGAGCTCCATTGATTAGGCACACAGGGGCTCTCCTAATGCGACATATTCCAGCATATTTTATTTTGAAAATTCTTTATTTATAATAGAGAATACAGGAAAAATGCCATCATGTCGAAGTTACAGTCTTCTCAAATAGCATCAATCGAAACAAATGACATGAGGGGTACGGTAAGGGAGGGGTAATGGGTAAGGAAGTCAAAGGCAAAGAGAAGGCTCAAGGGAAAGGAGGGGGGACAATATGGTAGGAAGAAACAAGGATTCACAACCATCAGGGTTAACAAAAAAAAAACCAGGACGGGTACACAAGTCTTAATCTTATACATCAATGCTACCAAGTGTTCGGGCATTATATAGCCGGGCGGGGAGAGCTCACATCCGATAATTTAATTTTTACTTTTGTTTTGTAATTCTTTCCATGGAGCCCAGATGCCAACATATGAGTCATGATTGTGGATCTCCCAGCTTGAGAGTTCCTCAAGGCGGGAAATCTGATTCACTTTCCAGTGTAAGGTTATTAAATGTTTTGCTGCACCAACCAATAACGGGAGAAGCCCATGTTTTTTTTGTTTAAAATTTTTTGATGGGCATGAAAGTAGAGCTTCAGAAGCTTGTAAGTCAAGTTTGATTAAATTTAACTCTTTGAGGATAAGACTGATCCCATCCCAAAATTCCCTTATCACAGAGCATTCCCAGAATGTATGGGTGTGATGGCCTCTCAAATCATGGCACCTCCAGCAAATGTTGGTGTCAGACAGCCCCATGTGATGGAGTTTGACCGGGGTCAGGAGCCAAATAGTTAGTATTTTATAAGAATTCTCTTGGAGTAACATACATCTGGAGAAGCCACGTGCATTGAGAAGAATCCCAGAAATTTGTGTGTCAGAGAAATTAGTTTGAAGTTCTGACTCCCAAGAATATAAGAATAATGGCTTAAACTTTAAGGGGGGATGTTAAGTCGGGAATACAAATGGGATATAAGTTTTAGTCGTGGGGGTGGGAGTTTATTCATAATATCTAACCAGGACCAGGCTGATTTGCGAGGGCATGTTTAAGGATATGTTTGTTTAAGGATATGTTTTATATGTTGCGATTGGAGAAAAATTTTTGGCTGGTTCAACGCATTGAGAGGCCAGTCTCCATTTTTTAGGGTTTTTTCATCATAAAAGTTGTTTAATGATTCCCTGGGCAATTTAGTCCAGAGATTGTAAGGGTCTTGGAAACCGGGGTCTATCAAGAACGGTATAGCAGAAATAGGTGTCTGTGTGAACGGGTAAGAATCTGGGGGGAAGGTCATTGATTATCATGCGTTTAACTTGCAATGTAGATAAAGTAACTTCATTCAGCTGAAGAGCATCAGAAGGCTTTGCCCTAGTCCATAGACAAGGCACATTTTCTAGACCTAATAATATCAGATCTACATTGTCCTGGTCCTCTTTTTCATAGCTATGTACTACCTTTAGCCATCTGCTCAAATGTATAGCTTTATAGTAGAGGAGTGGGTCCGGAACTCCCAAGCCCCCCCGAGGAACCCGCGTATGAGAGGAGTTTATAAGGCAGCCTTGCAGGTTTTTGCTTCCATAGAAAACTAGAAATTAGGGCTTTTAGATTCTTAGAGAAAGTTTGTGGCACACCTACAGGGACCATAGTCATAGTATATAGAATTACTGGCATTACATAAGTTTTGAAAAATTAACGTGTCCCAACCAGGATAAAGTAGGTAGATTGTATGATTTCATCAGATCCCCTACTTTTTTTTAGTAAGGGGGAGTAGTTAGCACTGAACAAATCCGTAGGGTCTCTAGTGATCAATACTCCCAGGAATTTAAAGGAATTTGTGGACCAGGAGAAAGGTGTTTGTCTGCGGGGGTCGGCTAGCTGATTGTCTGTAAGGGTTATGTTAAGGGCTTCCGATTTTGTGGTATTAATTTTAAAATTAGACAGTCGTCCGAATTGATAAAGTATATTAAGTATATTTGGGAATGCCTGTGAAGGGTTGGTTATGAGGAAGAGTAGATCATCCGCAAAACCCAATGTTTTTATCTCTAGTGTGTTTATTTTCAGCCCTTCAATTTGGTCTTCCTGCCTAATTTTCTGGATTAATGTTTCAATGACCAAGATAAATAGGGATGGGGACAATGGACACCCTTGTCTGGTACCATTATTAATGTTAAAGCTGTTTGACAGGGTGCCGTTTATCCTCACTTTGGCTGTTGGTTGAGAGTATAACGAGAATATAGCTGAGATGTATTGGGGAGGGAAACCAAACTTAGTCAGTACCATATTCATAAACCTCCAGCTCACCCTGTCGAATGCCTTCTCGGCATCAGTAGACAGGAGGATCAATGGGATGCCATGACTCTTAGCATACGTTATTGATTGGTTGATTTTAGCCATATTGTCCATACCTTCTTGTCCCCTCACGAATCCTGCCTCGTCTTTATGGATTAATTTAGGGAGTATGTAACTATTCTGTCCCCGGGGCCTGTGGCTGCAAATATGGCTCTGTGAGATGCTGAATCTCTTCACCTTACTTACAATTGGCGATGGTCACAGATAGCTCAACTCAGCTGCCGGCACACATGTTATGAAGAATCCAGAAGAGATTTTGATTTCTTTAAGAATTCTTGTTGAATGCATACAAATAGCAGCAGGTAAAAAGACTTTCTTCAGACAGGCTGAAAGCAGATGTGCTTCTAATGAAGCCAAGATGGAGAATGAGACAAAGAGATAAGAAGGAAGTGACATCACACCCTGAAGAGGGAGACAGGAGGGACAAACTTGATGGAGAGGGAGGATTTCAGCTATGCAAACCAAAGGAACACATATCAGCAGTAAGCAATATGAGAGACTGCAATACAGCATGTAAAATGCACAGGACAGTCTGTAAAATGTCTCATTCATGGGACATAACACTCCCCGTCTGAAATCTATAGATTTCATAATTTTTATGATGTCCTCTGGAGATGTCACTGTAGACCTGAAAACAAAGGGAAAACATGCAAGTAAATAACAACAACAGTTGTAGTCCAATTGGCATGGTCCAGTATTCAGTTGGAGGTAGATTTGAGCGACTTTGGTCCGGGTTTCATGAAACAAAATTTGTTTCAAATGAAACCGGTCCGACTAGGGCAAAAAAAGTCGGAGTTTCATCCGAAACCCGACCCCAATGCAAGTCAATGGGGAATAAAAGTCGGCATTGAGTGGATGAATGGCATCCGCTCAATGCCAACTTTTATTTCCCATTGACTTGCATTGTGGTCGGGTTTTGGATGAAACTCTAACTTTTTTTGCCCTAGTTGGACCAGTTTCATCTGAAACAAATTTTGTTTCATGAAACCCGATCCGACCAAAGTCGCTCAACTCTAGTTGGAGGCATGAAGTCCTCAACAGCGGAATAGACTGAGTCGAAACATAAACCCATCTTCAGATTGGGGAAGCCGCAATGTGCAAACACTTCACCAACCCAATTATCCACTGGAGAAAGTTCAAATGTTAAAATGTACCAACACAGCTGGAGGAATATATGGTGGTAGGCTCCCCGCCGTGAGCTGTGTCCAAAAACAACGACTTTCATGTGATGTCTTCTGACCATCTTGAGAAGTGCTCAAAGCGGAGAGACCTCAGTTTCAATTTTGGCATCACAGAAGTGTAGTGAGTAGAAATGATTGGTCTGATCTCTTTGTCAGACTCTGGTTCCACCAGCTCGTGAATGTTGTTGGGAGTCCCTTGAACTGGAATCCTCGTACAGGAGCCTTGGAGGTGACACCCATATGTTGTCACTGAGTTAGATGTGGCGGTGAGTCTTGTCCCTCGGTCAGCAGGGTTCATGTCAGTAGGGATGTAGTACCACTGGTCAGGGGTAGAAAAGCTTCTGATACGCTCTACTCTATTGCTGACGTAGACATAAAATTGTTTTATTTGGTTATAGATGTAACCGAGTACCACTTTACTGTCTGTGTGGAAGGTAAATAAATCAATAGCAATGTCCATTTCGTCCTTTATAGCTTCAGCTAACTCCACCGCCAGAACGGCGGCACAAAGTTTGAGTCTTGGAGCAGAGTGAGCAGGTTTCGGGGTTGGTTTTGCCTTACCAAGGATAAATCCACAATGCACCTTTTTACCTTCTTCTAAAGTCTTCAGGTAGGCTACGGCAGCTATAACCTCTGTAGAAGTGTCGGAGAAAATGTGGACTTCTCTTCTGATGGTGGCTGAAAGGGTGCCTGGGGAATGACAACGTGGGACTTGGAAATGCTCTAAGACCTTCAGAGACTTCTTCCACACCTCCCACCTTTGTTTTTTCTGGGATGGTAGCGGAGTGTCCCAATCCATACTCTCGGTGGTCAACTGTCTCAACAGTGTCTTGCCTTGAATGGTGATGGGTGCAATAAACCCGAGAGAATCATAGATGCTGTTCACAACAGATAGGACTCCTCGTTTAGTGAAAGGTTTATCGCAAGCTGACACCTGGAAGGTGAACGTGTCCTGCTTAATATCCCAAAGCAGACCGAGGCTGCGTTGCGTGGGAGGAACGTTAGAACCCAGAACAAGATCCCTTGCACCAGCAGCGTGATCCTCAGATGGAAATGCTTTCATTACCTTGTCACTGTTGGAGATGATTTTGTGGAGTCTAAGGTTCACTGTTGACAACATTTCCTGAGTCCTAGAGAGCAGATTGATAGTCTCTTCACTTGTGGGAAGAGACTTAAGCCCATCATCTACGTAGAAGTTTCTTTCCGCAAATAGACGAGCATCAGACCCATACTCTCTCACCTTCCCATGCTGTCCGTCTTAGTCCATAGACTTAGTCCACTGCAGGTGAGAGGCTGTTCTCGAAGACGTGCACCTTCATCCTGTAGTCTTGTTGCGGACGTCGTTGTCTTTGTGCCATAGGAATCTGAGGTAGTTTCTGCTGTCTTCGCTCACGTTAAAGCAATGAAACATTTGTTGAATGTCGGCCATTACTGTGACAGATTCTTGTCTGAAGCGAATCAGCACTCCTATAAGGCTGTTGTTTAGATTAAGCCCAGTGAGGAGCAGGCTATTTAGGGAGATGCCTTCATACTGAGCACTGGAGTCAAACACCACTCTAATTTGATCGGGTTTGCGAGGATGGTAGACACCAAAGGATAGAAGATACCAGCATTCTTCACCTTCTTTTAGCGGGGGTGCGGGTTCCGCATGACCTCTATCAAAGATATTCTGCATGAAGTCGACAAAATGTTTCTCCATCTCCGGCTTTCTCTTTAAGGTGCGTTTTAGGGATGAAAACCTTGCCGTTGCTCGTTGCAGATTATCAGGTAGCCTCTTGGAGAACGAAAAGGTAAAGGTGCTAGCCAGCTATTTGAATCGTCTTGGGCGAATTCGTTTTCCATAATCTTTATAAATTCTTTGTCCTCCCTTGCAGGTGCTAGCTGGTTGTCTTCTCTTGTAGAGATGAACACTGTTGACCCAAGGTCATCATTACGGGACAGGAATATATTCGTGTCGTCAGAGGTTTCTTTGTTCCACTTGTTGTCGCTTATCATCTCTTTCACCTAGTAATGATGTGGGCATGGTTGAAAGTAAGTGATGCAACCATTTGGTAGGACATGAGTCTTAAATGAGGAAATCCTCGTGGGTCTCTTCATCTTTTCTATACAGACATTGCCTATGATAACCCAGCCTAGGTCAAGGCATTGAGCAAATGGAGCATCGTGTTGCCCGTTGATTTGCTGACGTACCTTGTGAAGTCGCAGAATATCTCTGCCAAGCAGGATCTGGATGTTTGCGCTCTTGTCGAGAGCTGGTACCTTGCTTGCCAAAGTCTTTAGATGAGGGTGATGGAGTGCAGCCTCTGGACTTGGAATTTCCTCTCTGTTGGACGGTATCTGGTTGCATTCGACCAGAGAGGGTAAGGGTATCTCCACATTGTTCTCAAGAGAAGACACCATAAGTCCATTGGCTCTTCTCCCAGAGACCTCCATAACACTGCTGCAGGTACCTAGGGTGTAGGAGTGAGAGTTTCCCTTTAAGTCAACATGTCAAAGAGTTCTGACCTTGCAAGTGATCAGTTGCTCTGATCGTCCAGAATAACATACACCCTTGCGGTTTTCTCTGGTTGACCCTTGGGATACACATTCACCAGGCATATCTTCGCACATGACTTGTCCCAGAGGCCTTCTCCACAGACTTCTGTGCATGAAGAAGATATTGAGATAGAACTCACTGTTTGAACAGCATCCTCCCCACCTTGCCTTGTGGTGGGAGAAGGTGTAAGCTGTGTAGTGTTAGATTGGGATGGATGGAGCGCTTGCACATGCTCCTTACTGTCACACTCCAAACACTTAATAGATATTTTGCAGTCCTTAGCAAAGTGTTCAGTAGAAGCACAGCACCTGTAACATATCCCAAAGTTCTTCAGAAGCCCCTTGCGTTCCTGGAGTGGTTTATTTCTGAAGCCGATGCATTTCTTTAAGAGGTGAGGTTTCTTGTGAATGGGACACGTACGATTAGGATTCTCAACCTTCTCACCTTTGTCGCTCTTATCTTGTGATACTGAAGGTGTGGGAAGAACATCAGTCTTCTTGACGGACATTGGAGCTCGGCTGTTACTGTAGTTAAGACGTGGACTGTCATGATTAGGAGATGAAACAGGGTCACTGTGTTCTCCATAGGAAAAACTTGGATTGGTTTTACACTCTGCAATATTTTCGATGAACTTGCAGAAGTAGGAAAATGGAGGGAAGGAGACTTGGTTTTCCCTTTTGTATTTTGAGCCAAGCATGACCCACTTATTTTGGATATTGGGCGGCAGCTTGGAAACTATTGGGTTTACCCCATGAGCAGTGTCCAGGTAGCTGAGGCCAGACAGGTATGGGTCTGCTTTGGCCAGCTGAAGCTCTAACAGGAGGTCGCTGAGCTCTTGGAACCTTGTACTGTTCTTATTAGATACCTTTGGAAAATCCTCTAGTTACTTTAACAGGGCCTTTTCTATGGCCTCAGGACTGCCATAGCTTCTTTCTAGCCTCTTCCACACAGCGGTGAGACCCACAATGGGATTTCTGGTGTGGATGGATTTAAGTATTTTGACCCGATCCGTGGATTGTGGCCCAAGCCAGCTGATTAGCAGGTCTAGCTCTTCAGCGGCGGTGATGCCGAGGTCACTGATTGTGGTTTTAAAGGTACACTTCCAACCCCTGTAATTCTCAGGTTTATCGTCAAACTTTGTAAGACCGGTCTTAGTTAGATCACGCCGAATCATGTACCTTGCAAGGCCAGTCATATCAGCATTCTCCAATTGTGGAAGGACCGATGCTGGCTGGGTAGCATTGTTATATACACTCACTGGCCACTTTATTAGGTACACCATGCTAGTAAGGGGTTGGACCCCCTTTTGCCTTCAGAACTGCCTCAATTCTTCGTGGCAGAGATTCAACAAGGTGCTGGAAGCATTCCTCAGAGATTTTGGACCATATTGACATGATGGCATCACACAGTTGGCGCAGATTTGTCGGCTGCACATCCCTGATGCGAATCTCCCGTTCCACCACATCCCAAAGATGCTCTATTGGATTGAGATCTGGTGACTGAGGAGGCCATTTGAGTACAGTGAACTCATTGTCATGTTCAAGAAACCAATCTGAGATGATTCGAGCTTTATGACATGGCGCATTATCCTGCTGAAAGTAGCCATCAGATGCCTGTTCTTAGCTGAGAGGAGTGGTACCCAGTGTGGTCTTCTGCTGCTGTAGCCCATCTGCCTCAAAGTTCGACGCACTGTGCGTTCAGAGATGCTCTTCTGCCTACCTTGGTTGTAACGGGTGGCAATTTGAGTCACTGTTGCCTTTCTATCAGCTCGAACCAGTATGCCCATTCTCCTCTGACCTCTGGCATCAACAAGGCATTTCCGGCCACAGAACTGCCGCTCACTGGATTTTTTTTCTTTTTCGGACCATTCTCTGTAAACCCTAGAGATGGTTGTGCGTGAAAATCCCAGTAGATCAGCAGTTTCTGAAATACTCAGACCAGCCCTTCTGGCACCAACAATCATGCCACGTTCAAAGGCACTCAAATCACCTTTCTTCCCCATACTGATGCTCGGTTTGAACTGCAGGAGATTGTCTTGACCATGTCTACATGCCTAAATGCACTGAGTTGCCGCCATGTGATTGGCTGATTAGAAATTAAGTCTTAACACACAGTTGGAAAGGTGTACCTAATAAAGTGGCCAGTGAGTGTATATGGGGCAGCGTAGGCGCTCAGGCAATTAACTGGCTTAATGAGCTTAGTTTTGCCACACATGGGACTGGAATTGTGTGACTAACTGGAGTGTGGTGACTTGCCTGCATATTGGCCTGCACATATGTTTCTGTGTATAAGATTTGGTGAGGTGCAGGTTTCCGGTACATTTCGGTGCACAGAGGAGGATCAGGATGCAGGGTTGGCAGCGTATAGTACTGACCTTGGGTGTAGGATACGGGTAAACACTCTGTGTCCTGTTGTCTCAAGGGAGCATCTATGCGGTCAGGAAGGATTGCAGGAGCAGGGGTAGCGCTGTATTGGCTTCATACATAGTCTCTAGTACGCTTAAGAGAGTCTTCAGTATCAAAATCACTTAAACTGATGCTGTCTCTTTGGCTCCCACTGATGGCTTGTTCCAGGACCATTAACCTTGCCATGGCTATGGCGTGTTCGCGTTCCTTCTCTAGGACCTCTATTCTGTGCACTGCTTCAGCTGCTTCTATTTTCATCTCAGTTTCCTTTTGAGCCAAGGCAGCTCGTATTTTCGTGGCCTCAGCTTCTGCACCTGCTTTTACGAGCTGTTCGCTGAGGGTTGAGGATTTTGAAAAGCGTGACTTAGATGATCGTTTTGACTGTCTGGCTGAGCCAGAAATACTAGATGACATCTCAGCTATTAGCGCGATTCTTGCCTCTGTCTTAGCTTTTATGTCGTGCACCATGTTTTCTCTCTCAGAGCTAAGTTGTTGGAAAGCTTGTAGCTCTTTGCAGGTAACTAATGGATTAAGTCTCTTTAACACTGAGATATACTGGTCTGCATTTTTGCATAACGTTGATAGTCTGAACACAGTTGTGCAAGGGTTCCCTCTGGTGATCGTTGGAGAGAAGCAGGCTGAGACAGGCTGTCTATATGAATCAGCAGTTTTTGCCATAGCTCTGCTGTAGCACGGAGAAGATCATGTTTACTGGATTCTAGATTCTCCCTTACTTTCCATGTGGGGTTTGTGGGACGTCTAGCCTTCTCAATAAAGGGAGGATCAAGTTCTATGCACTCTTCCTCTAACAATGGCTCTGACAGAGACTGTGTAGTCATTCCTTCAGCCATCCCGATTCACAGGGCGAAGGGGAACTGTATAGTCTCTTATATGCTGAGAGCGGATGCTCTGCAGGAAGTTCTGTAGCTTTATAGAAGCTGTGGGCTTTACAGATGAATCTGGTACATCTTTTTTTCTATTCTGTCCCCGGGGCCTGTGGCTGCAAATATGGCTCTGTGAGATGCTGAATCTCTTCACCTTACTTACAATTGGCGACGGTCACAGATAGCTCAACTCAGCTGCCGGCACACATGTTATGAAGAATCCAGAAGAGACTTTGATTTCTTTAAGAATTCTTGTTGAATGCATACAAACAGCAGCAGGTAAAAAAGACTTTCTTCAGACAGGCTGAAAGCAGATGTGCTTCTAATGAAGCCAAGATGGAGAATGAGACACAGGGATAAAAAGAAGGAAGTGACATCACACCCAGAAGAGGGAGACAGGGAGACAAGAGGGACAAACATTTTGGTGGAGAGGGAGGATTTTAGCTATGCAAAACACAGGAACACATAGCAACAGTAAACAATATGAGAGACTGCAATACAGCATGTAAAATGCACAGGACAGTCTGTAAAATGTCTCATTCATGGGACATAACAGTAACCGAGACGTCCCGTGAGTATTTTAGCCCATAGTTTAGTATCAGCGCTGAGTAGCGATATTGGTCTGTAATTAGCACAGAGGTTAGGGTCTTTTCCTTCCTTTGGGAGGACAGTGATAAAAGCCTCCAGAGATTGTTTTGGCAAAGGGAGTCTGTTTAAGTAGGAATTGAACAGGGTTACCAAATGAGGTAGAAGGAATTTGATACATTTTTTATAATATGTAATAGGTAAACCTTCCGGGTCTGGCACCTTCCCATTGGGGATGGATGATAAGGTATCTAAAACTTATTTAGGTGTAACAGGGGCCGTCAGCAAAGAATGGTCCTCTGGGGGTAGTTTAAGGAGCTAAGGGGGTCGAGGAAATCATTTATTTTATCTGCAGCTGCCACAGGATCCCTAATGTCTTCTGATACGTCTAGATTATATAATTTTTCATAGAAGGTTCTAAACTCCCCGGCAATGTCAGCAGTTTCTTTAAACAGTGATCCATCCACAGCTGTGAGCTATTTAATGAAGGTTTTCTCTTTACGTTTTTTGTAGTAAAGATGTCATAAGCTTACTGCCTTTGTTACCATGAAGGTAGAACCTTTGCTTACTTCTCATGTATATTTTGGCTCATTGAATATTTAGAAGGTCTTTCAGGTTTTGTCTAAGGCTACTTTCAGACTTCAGTTTTTTAAATCCGGCGGGCTCGGCGAAAAGTTGTCAAACCTGATCCGGTAGAAGCCGCAGCCCGCCGGATCATCTGTTTAGGCCAGAGACGGTGCAGGAGAGGGAGAGGGCGAGAGAGTCTTCGGGCATGCGCAGTGGAAAAAAGCGATCCGGCGCTGTCAAAAAATGTTGCAGGGAACATTTTTTGCAGACGCCGGACAGGCATTTTTTTGCTGTATCCGGCAAAAGCCGGACACGCCGCATGGCCATCAGGCCCAATGTGGCGATAATGCTAGTCTATGGGAAAAAAGCCGGATCCGGTGGCAACCAGCACCGGATCCGGCTTTTACATTTTTCGCTGCATCGCGTCTGATGCTTAAAAACTGATGTGTGAAAGTAGCCTAAAGGGGGTTTTACACATAGCGATATCGCTAGCAATATCGCTATAACATCACCGACTTTGTGACGTTATAGCGATATCGCTAGCGATATTGCTATGTGTGATACTTACCTCCGACCGGCTCCCCCGCTGTCTGTCGCAGATCGCGCGAGATTGGCCGGCTCCATTTCTCGTCAGGCGCTTCCTGTGGCGCCGACGAGCGACGTGTGGAGGCGGGCGGAAGGACATCAGGATTGTCGCATCTGAAAGGTAAGTATCGTCCGCTGTATCGCTGCTGCATCGCTGTGAGATCTGCCTGTGTGACAGCTCACTAGCGACCATTTAGCAATGCACCAGCGATCCTGACCGTGTCGTATCATGGTCAGGATCGCTGGTGCATCGCTAAATGTAAAAGGGCCTTTAGCCTGACCAACTCTTCTTGAATCTTACTCGCTTGTGACCTCTTGTGTATCCTTTCGAAAGAATTTATTTGATGTAGGATTAAGTCAATCATTTTTGATCGTTCTTTTTTCAAGTGTGATGCTAATGACATGAATTCCCCTCTCATGACGGCTTTATGTGCCTCCCACACTATAGGTGTCAGTGGGCCGGAGGAGGAATTTTCTTTAAAAAAAGAGTTCAAGGATGTCAGACAGCTTAGAAACATGTAAATTTGAGTCTAATAATGTCTCATTAAGTGTCCAGGTTCTAGAGGACAGAGACAAAGAGGAGATGTTTACTTCTAGAAAAATCGGAGCATGATCTGAGAGGGAAATCACATCAATTGTTGCAGATTTTACCAACTGGATGCATGATGACTATATGAAGAGATAATCTATTCTATGATAACTATCATGGGGGGTGAGAAGAAGGTATAATCTTTAGTTGAGGGGTTCAAGACTCTCCATGTATCTGCCAAGTTTAAAGACTGTTAAGGTACCGTTACATTTAGCGATGCACCAGCGATCCCGACAACGATAAGACCCGGTCAGGATCGCTGGTGTATCATTAAATGGTTGCTAGTGAGCTGCCAAACAGGCAGATCTCACCAGCGACGTAGCAGCAGTCGGCGGTCGTTACTTACCTGTCAGACGGCAACTCTTGTGACGACTTCCTTCCGCGTCCATGAGTAGCTCGTCGGCGCCAGCAGCAAGCCGACGACGAGAAATGGACCAGGACGATCTCACGCGATCAGCGATATCCAGCTGGGGGGCCGGTTGGAGGTAAAAGTCACATGTAGCGAGATCGCTAGCAATATTGCTGTTGCGTCACAAAATCGGTGATGCTTTGGCGACATCGCTAGCGATCTCGCTATGTGTGAAGGGGGATTAAGTTGAGATGTAATTTCCTCAGGGCTTTTTGTGAAGAAGAAGATTTACCCGATGAGGTGTCAATTAATGGGTTCAAAGAAATGTTAAGATCACCTCCCACAATCAGAAGTTCCTCAGTGAAAAGGCGGAGAGTATTCAAAACCTTGCCCAACCAACTGACCTGATTAGTATTCAGGGCATATATGTTACACAGTGTAACCTTTCTGTTTGCTAAGATGCCTTTGATCATTATGTATCTCCCCTCCGAGTCTGACAGAGTATCATGTAATGTAAAGGGGGTATCCTTTCAGAGAGCAATGCTCACACCCCTTGTGGCTGAGGTACCTGTACTGTGATACCATGTTGGGAATCTAGTCCTAGCAACGTTAGGGGCCCGACCCTTCTTAAAATGTGTTTCTTGTAAGAATAAAACATTGGAGTTTTTAGAATGTAAAAACCTCAGTATTTGACCCCGTTTACATGGTGAGCCCATACCCTTAACATTATAAGAAGCCACTACTATTGTGGCTGACACTTTGTTGTTAATTATACCCCGAGCTTGGGTGAATAAGGGACATCTCTGCATGTGTACCACATCAACATATCAACTAGAACAGTAAAAATAACTAGATAACATATATATATATATATATATACATATACAACAAAGTAACCCATCTGCAGCAGAGGTGGGGTTCACAATAGCCTCCCATAGGCAAGTTCATTCCATGACTACGAGCGGCGGCCTGTAATAAAGAAAAATATGAGTGGAGCAAAATTTTCAAACAAAGTTAAATATAAAGTTGTCACCAGTTGAGTCAACTTGTAGGAAAACAAACTCTGGAACGTCAGGGAAATATATAGGAGACAGGACAACAGGCCAGTGTTTCAGGGTGGCTGCCTCTTCTTGGCGGCAGATCTTGCTTGTTTAGGTGATGGGTGTCTTTTTACCGGTGTCCATTCCCCCTGTCCTACCCATAGAGATGGCAGAGATGGGGGGACTGAAGATCCATATCCAGCGGCAGCCAGGAAGGAACCTCCACCTCAGGAATATTGAAGGCCTTCCACACCTTTGGAAGGTCATCTGTGTGTCTGACAATCACCTGTTTTCCTCCGCTGTGTATCTCCAGACCAAATGGAAACAGCCACCTATATATAAGTCGATGGAGCTAGGTCTTGGAATAGTTGAATGGGTGCTCCCTCATAGGATATGGCTCCACTGTCCCGGGAGGCAGACAGGATTGCATGAGTACATAGCTCAGTAAGCCACAAATAACATCCCTCGGGGGATCCGAAGGCTTTGGACTAGGCCTGAGCGATTGCTGGACTTGTTCAATGACCATTTGTTTGCATCTGTCTTGCGGCAGTAGTAATGCAAAAATCTCTCTGGTTGTCTTTTCTAGTGTTTCATTAGAGACGCTTCATGGAATCCCTTTTATCCTAATGATCTTTCTGTGGCTCCGATTTTCTTGATCTTCTAGAGCGAGAGATGCATTGTTTAGTTGGGCTCTGTGGAATTTCATATGGTCTCTGATGCTCTTAGAGTGAGTTATGAGTGATGACTGAGTAGATTCCAGAGATTCAACTCTACCGCCGATTTGTTGCATGTCTGCTCTCGTGCCAGATATTTCATTAATCAGAGGTTTCATTGCTTGTGCCAAGGATTTTTTGAGAAATGACTTTGAAATCCTGCCAGAATCAGGCTGAGGAAGATCGCTGCCTGAGACATCATCGCTCCAATCTGAATCGTCTATCTGGTCATCTGTGGTAATATTCGGAAGAGGAGTTTTTGGCGTAGCCCGGGTGGATGAGGATTTGTTTTTTAAAAAATTTTCCATCTCATTTTGTTTGGCGTGATGTAGAGCTGGGGCCACAATTTTTCTGCACTATTTCTGAGACTTAACCATTATATCTATATATAGACAAGCCTACAGCCTGCAATGATCCTCGGTCTACTGAACCACAGCATGACCTGCTCTACCCTCTCCTACTGTATCCTCACCCATCCCTGTAGACTGTGAGCCCTCGCGGGCAGGGTCCCCTCTCCTTATGTACTTGTGGGTCCCTTGTCTTACACATGTTTACTATACTTGTCTATATTTCCCCTTTTCACATGTAAAGCGCCATGGAATAAATGGCGCTATATAAATGCATAATAATAATAATAATAATATAGCACGCTTTATATGGGTCACCGCACGTGCATTGAAATGATAATTAGAACCACATTGTAAGAGCAGTCACTTTCATCTTATTTCTTGAGGCCTAGAGTTCAAAAGAGCATCTGCCCAGGTGGCAGGAATGTCAGTGTAAAAAATTCTGCAGATGTGGAGAGATAAAGAGATATAGCAGTGCTGGAAGCTAGAGCAAGTTATAAAGGAAAGATGAGGCTACCTTCACTTGCTGGATAATGTCTCTAAGATGGTCTCCAATATAGACAGAGCCTTTGGAGTTATCGCACTGGTGCTGACAGTCTCCGGCGTCAGGGGGTTAACAGCCAGGGCGTAGTTCAGAGACACATATAAGCCAGTGGGCTTGTAAATGAAGGGGCATCACGGATCTCCACCGCCACCCCGGAGGGATACTTAGTCTTTTACAGGGTCAGGGGTATTCTCCGTTGCCAGCGGTAGTCTCCCGTCAAAACTGAAAGTGCGCACCTGCGCACTAATTGAGTAAACTGACTTTGTGTCCCAGCAGTAGATTCAACTGTAAACTCGGTACAACTCATACGTCTGTAGGGGCCACTGACTGAAGAATCCACCAGCGAGCGGGAGTCCCCAGACCGCCCAGGTCCACCAACTGGCACCTCGCTCCCCCAGCATAGAATGCGCTATTGTCCCGAGTAGCTCGGGGTTGTCAGCTGGGCCGAAGGACCACGCGCATGCGCAAAGCAGCAAACAAGGTAACTTCTTACCAGAATCACCGGTAACGAATAACCGGGTTGCCGATTTTGTCTTTGTTCTTCTGAGGGTCACCTTTCTCCTCTGATACTCCCAGGGGGACCCTCCAGACTCTGGGTTCCAGCTGACGAGAGCTGCAGCGCTGCCAGGTGCTGCCTAATATCCCCTCCAGTGGATGGCAAAAGCGGGACCTCTGTTTGGGGTGGGGGGTATTCTCAGTGATGGGACCGGGTGCCCAAAGTTTAGGAAGGCTGCTTGATATGGCCAAAAGATCCTCACCGGTGTTTAAGGCGAATAGGGTTGGTAGGCCTCGTGGCCTCGGCCCAAGTAGGCCGCAGCCTGCTGCTGTAGAAAGTTGCTCAAACTTGCTTGAAAAACAAGTAAAGGTGGGGTAAAAGTATACCCTGCGGCATGTAGAGATTGTCCCTGTTGTGGATGAGACTGAAGATTCTTTGAATAGTGGGGATGAATGTAGATTATGATGATGAATCCTCAGAGCTCACAGACTGCACGTCTCACTCCTCTGCAGTCCAGACCACGCACCATATTCCAGCATATTTTCTATTCAAAAAGTCAAATGGCGCTACTTCCCTTCTGAGCACTGCCGTGCGCCAAAACAGTGGTTTAGGACCACATATGAGGTATCAGTGTACTCAGGAGAAAATGCCCAACAAATTTTAGGATCTTTTTATCCTGTTGCCCACGTGAAAATGAAAAAGTTGATGCTAAAAGAAAACTTTTGTTGGAAAAATTAAAATGTCCATTATTTCCTTCCATGTTGCTTTAGTTCCTATGAAGCACCTGAGGGTTTAATAATCTTCTTGAATGTCATTTTGAGTAGCTTGAGGAGTGCAGATTTTACAATGGTGTCACTTTTGGGTAATTCCTGCTATATAGACCCTTCAAAGTGACTTAAAATGTGAGGTGGTTCCTAAAAAAAAATGTTTGTAAATTTTGTTGTAAAAATGGGAAATCGCTGGTCAACTTTTAACCCTTATAACTTCCAAACAAAAAAAAATTTTGTTTCCAAAATTGTGCTGATGTAAAGTAGACATGTGGGAAATGTTATTTATTAACTATTTTGTGTCACATAACTCTCTGGTTTAACAGAATAAAAATTCAAAATTTGAAAATTGCGAAATTTTCGTCAAATTTCCATTTTTTTCACAAATAAACACAAAAATTATGGATCTAAATTTACCACTGACATGAAGCCCAATAAGTCAAGAAAAAGCAATCTCAGAATCACTAGGATCCATTGAAACATTCCTGAGTTATTACCTCATAAATGGACACTGGTCAGAATTGCAAAAAATGGCCAGGTCTTTAAGGACAAAATAGGCTGGGTCATGAAGGGGTTACTGTCCTGGACTTAGTTAATAAGAACACTCTTAGTAGCCATTATTCACTCCAACTATTTGAGCTGAAGACATTTGGAATAGATTAAGGACCCGGTTCGTCATTTGCATTTTTTAAATCATTTTATTTTATTGACTTGTGTTTTTTGCTGACTTTTTTGCACCAATAAAAATGTCGCAAACGATTCAAAAAATTTGCGCAAAGCTCAAAATAGTCTTTTTTTTCCTGTGTTAAATTGGTTTTGAAACTTTTTAGTAGTAAAAGTCAAACATTTGGGAAAATGTTGCAAGATAACTGGTTGTCGTTGGCTGTTAAGCACACATTGATTGGCCATTTTATGCACTATGTTTCTTAAATGTAACTTATGAATGAAATTCCAATTCTATATATTCCATGTTGTATACTATAGCATAGCAGAGTGCAGCTTTAATTTCAGCTTTAACTTTAAAAAAAAGTTGCATTTCGCAAGTTTGTCAAAACCATCTAGAAAAGACACATTGATGTAAAAATCAGGAAAGTAACTAAACAACAAAAGACAACTTTAAGAAAAAAAAGAAATGCAAATCGATTGAATTTGTCATGATTAAAGTTAACAAAATAAGATGTATTAACTCCAAAAAACTGGCAGAAATGCAATGATTAAATGAGCCTGTAGCGTTCATAGTTTTCACTTCACCAGCGCACTGGTCTACTTTCTTAGTAATGGATAAATTATAAATACAATCATGGCAACAGACATGAATTCTTCATATGGAGGAATGTGTGGATGATCCTTTGTGTTGATCTTAACTTATTTTTGTGTTCAAGTGTTTTATTTCAAGGGAAAAGACACATCCTGCCCCTTTAATTAGCTAATTAGCCAAATACCCCCATTATTTTACATTAGTTCAAATGTACCGGCGAAGGATGAACCTGTGAGGAACTGAAATACTTTCCCAGCACAGATGACTAGTTACCTCAATTTATGTTGTATTTACATGCAATGACCTTATCTGGTGGGGGAATATGTGCCTTTCTTTCTCTCGGCAGGGGGGCCACTTGGGTTCACACCACTCCAGACTGGCCGGAGACTTCACTGGCTGTGAATTCAATGTACATTGGTTAGGGGGTTGGGAGTAGAGTTGAGAGACTTGATGGGGGAGTGCAGTTGTGTCTGGGGATCTGAAGCGAAAGGAGCAGAGTTAAGGCCGCTCCTGGAACCCATGAATGGACTATCGAACTTGGAACTAAGTTTTCTCGGGCTTTGGTCGTGAGATCTATATTCCCCTAGGAATTATCCCATGGACTATTTTTACTGACTTGTTGCTGATCCCGTGGACTGGGGGCATTACATTGGGGTCATCTACCTGGACTTACTGAAATGCTTGTATGGATACAAATAAAACTTGTTGCATCGTTAACCTGCCTAGGTGATTACTAACACCCACAACTCTAGATCTTCACAGAACCTATCAATATATCTATCTTAAAATAATCTAATTAATTTACAATTTCCAAAAATTCACAAATGTTGGCAATCTAAAGTTTTGGGAACTCAATTACTGTGAGCTGGCCATCATTTTTCTTGATTCATATGGGCCAGTAAGTAGTTAAAGGGGTTAGGTCTTGAGCAATGCAACACATGAGGTGGTGAATGTCATGGTGTCAGAACATGCGTGAAGACCTGTCAGGAAAATAAGAATAATTTTACCTTGCACGGAATACACATCCAGACTTCCTGCTGCTCTTACCCCCATTTGGTTTGGTTAACACTGAGCTCCACGTGCATCCTCTGCTGCTGCAGCGCCCCTTCCCTTTTTCCCTCTGTGAAATTCTATTCACTCCCCCTCCCTTCAACCAAATGGCCAAATTCCTTTGTCTATCAGGCATAATATTCCAGGTCGAATTCAATAACACACAATAATCCTAGAGACAGGAAAAGTAGATTTCCAGGATGAGGGTAATTGGGGCTATATTCTTGTGAAATACTCAGGACTTGTTACCAGATAAAAATGTAGTGGTTTATTTGGATTCTTCCATCAAAGAAAAAACTATTACAGAAAAACATAAAAATAGGTGAAGAGATTGTCCATTTGTTCATAGCAAAGCAACATGTATTCTTCTTTCTCTGGGATCCCACATGGCAAATGGCGTCTGTCTCTCTTAGGCTTCTTACGTAGTAGTCAAGTTACATGCCAGCTGTCCATTCAATGCTATGTCTGTGCAGAGATGACTTCCTCGTGTCTGTGTCTCATGATGGGGAGGGAGCAAGAGAGACCCCTAGAGTAAGCCCCCACCTTAAATATACATCTTTCAAAGCACGTGGTCTTCACATATGGCGTTGTCCTTTTCCATGAGCTAACCTTACAAAAATAGACTATGTAATGTCAGCTAAAGCAATGTACAGAACTGAGTGTAATAAGAAATTAACGGATTATTAATATTTAACAGCTATGTATGGCAATGTTTTGTGGCCTTTAGGGACATCAGAAACCTGGGAAATGAGATTCTGCCCCCTAGTAACACGCAGACATGCCTGGTTTGGTCTCAAAAGAATGGTTAATCTGCAGGGGAACATAAAATGCCCCTATCGTCACCCTGTGAGCTTTCCAGCCAAAGATATAGAAGATAGGAGTTTTTAATAATTTTCCAAAAGGAATATATGTCCTTGAACACAGCCCACCAGTGAGGTCAGCAAGGAAGGAGTCTCTAGGGTTGTGGGCAAAGCATAAAACAGAAATGAACATTTTGGGATGGGTTCAGATGCCGGAGAGTCAGCCAAGAATATCTTGCTGTGCTGCTGATCCATTTCTTTGGGAAGTCTCTCCTCCCCTTTATTGACACATCATACCTGTGACTGAGATAGAGTAAGTTTCATATTTTATTCCCTTTTATTTCTAACTGTTGCACATATTGTATTTTGTCTCCTTTTTGTAATATCTTTGTATTTTTGTAAACACTGTCGATATTTTCTGGAGTAAACTTATAAATTTACTAGTTTCATTCTTTTTGCTCTACAATCGAACCGACATGTACTCCATGCAAAATCCTGCCACCTTGGGTTGGTTCCTGACCCAATATAGGCATTGGTATCAAACGAGGGACACGTGGCAGTGTAGTGTCCTGGTGTTATTAGGAACACTGGCAGTGACAGATTGGAGGTTTATGTGTGTATTCCCAGCCTGGGACTAGTGACACACATACTGCCCTCACTGTTGAGTGCCCGATAGCCAGTACGTGACAAGGCAGCTTTTCCGGAGACTACTTATCCTAGGTGCAGTTCCCTGACTGACCTGAAGCTAAGGGGGGTTTTCCTGAAAAGGCCTAACTGGAGCCAAATGTGCTGTTGAAGAGAGTAGAGGAGAGCAGCACCTCCTCAGGTTGGAGACTAGAAAGACAGCAGAAGATTGGAAGCTGCTGATTGCACAACCATGGATAAGAGCCAGGGCCACCATCAGGGCATTACTGCCCTTACTACTGTATGGGGCCCGGTGAACAGCAGTACAGAAGGGGGCCCGCAGGTCAGGGGCCCCGCTCCTGTGCTTCTAGTCATTGGGCCCCAAGTGCTGTGCGCTGCGGCCGAAGCGCCGAAGGACCTGTGGTGACGTCATCATTACCACAGGCCTTCACCATTGATCAGCACCGCCCCCTGATCACATGATGATGACATCACCACAGGTCCTTCAGCAGCTCACACAGCAGCTGTATCTTCACCGCAGGAGCGCGGCCAGGTAAAAAGAAAGTTTTTTTTATTTTGTTTAATTATTGAAAGAGACCAATATGTTTCCCCGGCAGGATGGAGACACATGGACCATGTGTCTCCATCCTGCCAGGGTAGATTGGAGGCATGCTGGCAGATTGGACATTGGAGACACGGGGGGCAGGATGGAGACAGGGCATGATTGGAGACACGGGGGCAGGATTGGAGACACGGGGGCATGATTGCAGACACTCTGGGGGCATGATTGGAGATAGAGGGGGCATGATTGTAGATACAGGGGGCATGATTGGAGGTACAGGGGGCATGATTGGAGGCACAGGGGACATGATTGGAGGCACAGGAGGAAGAATGGAGACAGGGGGCAGGATTGGAGACACAGGGCAAGATGAAAGACATGGGGGCAGGATTGGAGGCACAGGGTAGGATTAGAGACATGGGGCAGGATGAAAGACACTGGGGTCATGATTGGAGACACAGAGGTCCGAATGGAGATACGAGGCATGATTGGAGACACAGGGGGCAGAATGGAGATACAGGGCACGATTTGAGACACAGAGGGCAGGTAGAAAGACATGGCATGATTGGACACACAGGGGGCATGATTGGAGACATGGGGCAGAATGGAGATACGAGGCATGATTGGACACTCAGGGGACAGGATTGAAGACAGATAGGGAGGATTGGAGACACGGGTCAGAATGGAGACCCAGGGGGCATGATTGGAGACAGATAGGGAGGATTGGAGACACGGGGCAGAATGGAGACCCAGGGGGTATGATTTGAGACACGGGGCAGGATGAAAGACATGGGGGCAGGATTGCAGATACTGGGGGCATGATTGGAGACACTGGGGGCAGGATTGGAAACAGATGGGGCAGGGTTGGAGACAGATGGGGCAGGGTTGGAGACAGATCACACAGGATCATGGGGCAGGATGGATACGATGGAGACAGATGGGGCAGGATAGGGAGATCATATGGGGCAGATTGGATACTCATGAGGGCAGGATGAGAGAACATAAGGCTGAAGCCAGGAATGAGAAGCACAGAGGCCAGGATGGGGGATATTATTACCATAGGGGCTAATTAAGGGATATTATTACTGCAGTGATGTAATTATTTAATTTTTGGAGTATACTGTTTTAAATGGAAAGGTGGTCCTGTAACTGTGTTGATTGATACAATGTTGCCTTTTTTACTTCATGTGGTGTAATGTAGAAGTTGGGAAAAATTTAACGAATGTGTTCTGCAAGTGGAGCAATAGATAACTGTGTTATTTCCTGCATATACGAGTCCTGGCTGGAAGAAGTGATGGCGGTCTGTGCTGGATGAAAGATGAAAAGCAAAGATGAAGGACTTCACCTAGAGACATCACTGGTGAGTCAGTGTGTTACCTATACACTGACACTATACACTGTATACTATATACAGACTTCCTTCTCCAGCTCACCCACTCTGTTCTCAGTCTCTTGTCTCAGGACCCTTTCTCGCTCGACTGTCTCTTTAAGCAACTCTCCCTTATGGTCCTGCTCTCTGTTGGCCAGCATGTGTCTCACCATCAGCTCTTTAATTAGACTTTCAGATGGGCTCTCTTGCCCACCTACACTCTGCCTCTTCAGAGCTCCACCTGTTCCTGCATCTGCCTCTATGGTCTCAGTGGGTCTACTACAGGTCTGTTTTAATTCCAGCCCATTACTAACTCCCTCTGTGCTGGGGTTTGTCCAAGATAAAGTGACCTCCTTACTACACACTCTTTCCCTTGTGTTCGAGTCACAGTCTGAATTGGAGTCACCACTCACCCTGTCATTCTGGGACAGCAAGTCTCCACTCACACAGGTGTCGAACCCCTTTCCGGGAGGTACCCCGTTTCCCACAGTCACACATTTGGTCACCCCAGCTACTTCCCTGAGTTAGTCAGACCCACATTTTCTCTCGGTCACCCAGAACTCTGGACTATCGACCTTAAGGGGTGCTACCTCCACCTTTGAGCCACCCCACACTTCATCAACTTCCCATGCATTTTCAAACAACACAAAGTCCCAGCCCCTCTCAAAGGGATACAATAAGTTTGGTGGTATACTGCCACCTTGACACTCAACACTTTTGGACATCTCAATCATCACTCTGTCCACAGTATAGTCCACAGTGACCCCATGGTTGCAGCGAACCTTGACCTTTTTCTCGGTCAGACAGAAAACAAGAGGAGTTCCTGTCAGAGTCACCTGACTCTTTGAATCCAACCATCCAGAGACTCCTTCGCGGTGTACCATCACGGTACACACCTGCGGCTTGTTGTCAGCCGGAAAGTCTATTCCACACTCAGAATAGGTAAGACATAAACACCGCTGTTCCCCAAACATGTCCACTGAGGTAACCAGTGTCGCCCCTTTTGAAATCTTCGCCTCTTTTTGGGCTACTATCCCCTTTTGGGACTCCGCCTCCCTCTGGGACTCCACCCCTTTTTGGGCCTACACCCCCTTTCAGGATTTCCCCATGTCCCCTCTAGGGGCCTGTACACAGCAGTCTATCTGCCCCAACAGTACCACAGTACACTTAGGACTTTCTGGGCTTGTACTGGCCCTTTAAGAGTTTGTGTGACCTGGTTCACACTGTCTTCCTATGACACATCACCAGTTCCTACTGGCATGGCCACCACTCCTGTTGCAGTCACAAACCACTGGCACCTCCGGATGCCACTCACAAGCTGCTGCTGCTGCCACTGCAGCTCCTGAAGAACCTCTTGCTGCAACTTGCAGCTGCAGCTCCTGCTGCAGACTTCGTGGACCCGCCGATCCACCGCAAGCTTTGTAACCCCGCCGAGTTACAGCCAGACGCTTGTCACCTTCATAGCCCCGCTGAGCCCCTGCAAGTTGTCTTGGAAAAAAAAAACTTGACACCGCTGAGCCACAGCAATCACCTTCAGATTTATAGAAAGAAAAAAAAAAACACACACACAGTCTCTCACTAACCCCGGTCAGTTCAACATGGACTCCTGTCTGTTACCTGCTGGTGTCAGCAACACAGGTTCCCGGATGCCTCTTCTCCTCAGAAGTATCCAAAAAATATGAATACACAGTCTTTCTGTCCCTGGTCAGCATAACACAGACTCTGTTCCGTTATCTGTTGGCCACGCAGGTTTGCGGATCCCTCTTATTCGCAGAGGTATCCCCAAAAATAGCTCTCACTGACCCCGTTCAGTATTACTCACGGTTAGAGTTGAGCGAAATGGGTCGGTGACATTCACTGAAGTCGGGTTTCATGAATCGAAACCCAACCATAGCGTGAGGTCGGCCACGAGGACAGCGACCAGAGCGCCAAAGTCGCGTTTCATAAGGTACTTCCAGCGCCCTTTTTCAGCCAATGATGGAGGACGCACACTGTGGGCAACGTGATGACATAGTCATCGCCCACCACCATCTTTGAGAAGGGCATGCAAGTGATTGGCTGGCTTTGTGTGGCGTCACAGGGGCTATAAAAGGGCATGAATGCCGACCGCCATCTTAATTATGCCGATCTTAGCACAGGGAGATCTGCTGCTGCTGCTGATTCTGTAGGGAGAGCGTTAGGCAGGGAAGAAGAACCAAAAAACGGCTTCTGCTGTTAGCGATTTCTACTTACAACACAACACTTTGTGTGCAGTGACAGGGGAGGCTCTATTTTTGTGCATCAGCTCTGTTGGTTATTAGGCTGCCTTATAAGGCTCCCTGATAGCTACATTGCTGTTTGCACACTGCTGTGCAAACTGCTTTTTGAAAAGCAAAAATACTTTTCTTCCTCTTTTCTGCACAGTTACCAAGCGTTCATTTTTCCACCCTTTTGTGTGTGCACTGTGTAGCAGTATTGCTTATTAGGCTGCCTGCGTCCATACTTGGACTGAGAGCATCATTGTCAGCGTCCTCAAATCTCTAGTGAGATCCAAATTCTCACGAATCCTATAGACACCCTCCACCTTGTCATACACCATCCAATTTCAGCCTGTTACATTGTGGTGTAATCTCTCCTGGTCCTGAGACAATAGTTCTGCGTCCTCAAATCTCTAGTGAGATTCAAATTCTCACCAATCCTATAGACACCCTCCACCTTGTCATACACCATCCAATTTCAGCCTGTTACATTAAGGTGTAATCTCTCCTGTGCCTGAGACAATAGTTCTGCATGGTCAAATCTATAGTGAGATTCAAATTCTCACCAATACTATAGACACTCTCCACCTTGTCATACACCATCCAATTTCAGCCTGTTACATTGAGGTGTAATCTCTCCTGTGCCTGAGACAATAGTTCAGCGTCCTCAAATCTATAGTGAGATTCAAATTGTCACCAATAGTTGATACACCTTCTACCTTGTTTCACAATACCATATAGCTGGTGGTATTTTGGGTACATTTTCACAAAAATGAGGAAGTATGGTGGAAGACGCCATGGAAGTGGGCGGGGGTTGTCAGCTGGTTCCGATGGTGGTGGTGGTGGTGTTGCATCTGTTGGTAGTGGCAAAAGCACAATAGCACTAAAGGCATGAGGTGTTGAGCCTGCGTCATCATCTGGCTCCACAAGGCCTCAAAGGCTCTCTTTTCTGGGAGTAGGTAAACCACTTTTATAGCCGGAGCTTCAGGAACAAGTTTTGGCTTACATTGCTGACACAGCCTCCAGCTCTCTCGTCTCCTCTTCTGAAGTTTCAAAAAATAAAAGCACTGAGTCGTCAGTGGAGGCTCCTGGTCAGGAACAACACCTTTCCTTGTGTCCTTCACCCCTACCAAAAGTGAAGGATGTGGCAGGCCACACTACTGATTACTCCATGGAGCTCTTTTCACATACCATGCCTGGGTTAGCAAGTCAAATCGTGAATTCCCCAGTCCAAGATTAATCTGATATGGAGTGCACTGATGCACAGCCACTGCTAGATTTTTCTGCTGGTACATTGATTCAGAGCAGTACATTGTCCTCGCAGTGTACTGAGGCAGAATCAGACCCTGATGAAACTCAGGTGCCCCTTCCCGCATACTTTATCACCTTACATGGTGACACAGAGGAAGGTGCACATGAAATTGAAGAGGAGGTGATGGATGACCCAGTTGTTGACGCAGATTGGCATCCATTGGGGGAAGAGGGTGCCGCTGCCAATAGCTCAGAAGAGGAGGAGGAGGATCCGCAGCAGGCAGCGACATCGCAACAGCTGTTATCTGGCAGGACCATAGCAGTCCAAAAACGTGTTACAAAAACCAAAACAGTTGCAGGACAGCTTGGCCAGATGGTCAAATTAGCACAGCGTGCAAAGTCTCAAAATGTCTTCCATAGTAGGAAGAGTGCAGTGTGGCACTTTTTTGAGCAAAATCCTAATGATCAGGCAAACGTTATCTGTAAGAAGTGCGCAAAGACCTTTAGCCGAGGAAAAAATCTGAGAAATTTTAATACCGGTTGCATGCTTAGTCATTTAACCACCATGCACTTGCAAGCGTGGACGGACTACCAAACCTCACGTACCACATGTGCACCTGCTCCGAATGAAGGTAGTCAGCAACGCTACATCACTTCCCCCACTGTAAGCCCACCGGTTAGCACACTACCAGCATCAAATGTCAAGGTGTCGTCGCAAGGGCAAAGCAGTCATGGAATCACAATGTTATTGCTACCAAAGACTGCATCTAGGCCATCAGCAACACCACCAACACGATCACCATCACCACCCCTCTCTCAGTCCACCATGTCCACCGCTAGTTCTGTGGGGAGGAGGACCCCCATATAGTGATTGGGCCGGAACCAAGGGGACCGCCATCAGAGTTATTGAAGGAATCACATCAGGAGGATTACAAAGGGAGACATGCGACTGAGGTTGTCAGGGCAACAGGGGGCGGGGCTAGGGTAAAAGGAGCAGGGGACGCGCTGAAGTGGCAGTTGGGGAAGAGAGGGAGTGAAGGCAGGATGCAGGGTGACTTGCAGGGGCACCGAGAGGAGTCTGCGAGGAAAAAGCTGGACTTTTACCGACAAGAGAGACGTGAGAGATTGTTCCCAGAGACTGCTCCTCACTCCCGTTCTGAGAGAAGCATCCCCGCTACCACCCGCCTTGACGAGAGAGGAACTTTACCTCAGGTTGTGGCCGTGAGTACCTGTAACCAGGCCACAGAGGCCTGGGCACTTCCCCCCAGCCTTCCCCCATCACGCCGACCCGGCCGTCACCGGCCTGAAGATACGCCACCTCGTCACAGGCAAGATAAAAGGCTCGCTACCCTGGCTTTGGGAGAGACTCCTTCTTAAAGGACGGCTACAGGTCATCTGGGGAACTGCGTCATCACCGCGCGCCACCTCCAACATTTTCTTCAGGGCCTGTTGCGCCCCAGCTGCAGCGTTTCCTTCAGGGCCTGTGGCACCCCAGCGGCAGCGTTTCCTTCAGGGCCTGTTGCGCCCCAGCGGCAGTGCTTTCTTCAAGGCCTGTTGTGCCCCAGCGGCAGCGTTTCCTTCAGGGCCTGTTGCGCCTGAGCGGCAGCGCTTTCTTCAGGGCCTGTTGTGCCCCAGCGGCAGCGTTTCCTTCAGGGCCTGTTGCGCCTCAGCGGCAGCGCTTTCTTCAGGGCCTGTTGCGCCCCAACGGTATTGCTTTCTTCAGGGCCTGTTGCGCCCCATCGTCATCATTTTCTTCAGGGCCTGTTGAGCCCCATCCATCCCAGGAGCAACGAGGCGTCAGGACAGCCGCCTCAGCGACCTCTACATGGCTACGTTCACGAACCTGTCAGCCCTTAGAAGGCTAAGTACCGCAATAGTGTTGTTAAGATTGTTAAGTCCCTGCGTGGACTGTTTGTCCCTGTATTTCTTGTCTGTTCAGTTAAGCCCTAGCGGCTAGTTTGATAAAAAGTTATTTCACCAACCACCATCCGTCTAGTGTCTCGTCACTGCATCCTGCGAACCTGCAGAACCCTACACTTGGCGTAGTCGGCAGGATGCAGTCTCCGAGCGTAGACAGTGGTGGCGCAGGTCAGGGGGAGCTGTAGACTCTGTAAATAATGAGGGCCCCCATACTAGCATTTCATTGGGGGCCATGCTGAACAACCTGCCTAGATTCTCCGGCTCCAATGCTATGCTATGGAGCTGGACAGAGCGAATGCGGGGGCTCTTTCGGATGCACCCAATGACCCCTGACCTGGAAGCTGAAGTGGCACTCATGGCCCTAGACGGGGAGGTGCGGAGGTCAGTGATTTTGAAACCTCCGGGACACCGCAACACTTTTGAAAAGGTGTTGCAGATAGTGGAACAGACCCACGGGGGATCCCACTAATGTGGGAGAGTTAAGGACCCGTCTGTTTAGCCGGATGCAGGCAGAGGGGGAGACGATTACTCAGTATATGAATGTACTCCAAGAGTTGCATACAGCTATTGAAAGAAAAGATGGGGTAGGGGTAGGACCTGTTGACATTACCCTACGTGACCTACTGGTGACTGGACTGCGAGATCCACTGATAAAGCAGGCATTATGGGAACAGATCAGAGTGAATCCCCAAATAGACTTTTCAGAAGTGGGAAGTCAGGCACAGGTTCGGGAGCAAGAGCAGGGGATGGCGGTCCCCGTGGGGAAGGTCCGAGGTGTGGAGGCCTCCTCGAACACAGTTGAGGAACCTCAGTGGGTGGAGGAGATGAAGCGAGAATTGAAAAATATTAAGAGCGAGTTGGCTGAAGTAAACAGAAGAACCGAACCAGAGACTGGGCGACCCAGTGTTAATCCCGGTCCCTGGGGGTCACGCTCTCCGCGGGGTGGTCGATCTCTACCGGCCCAGTGTTATGAGTGTGGAGAACCAGGCCACTTGGCCCGAGAGAGTCCGCGGCGTGGGAGATACCCACCCCGGCGGCCATTAAACTAAAGGGCTCCGGGCTGGGGGGACGCCGCTCGGAGCCGAAAACCACAACTAGGGGTGGTGGAAGTCCCGAAGATTTGGTAGCAAAGTGTCCGGTAGTTTGGGCAGAAGTAGAGGGCCGGGCCGTCCGGTGTCTGCTGGACACGGGGTCACAAGTAACCACTATGCCCGCAGCGTACTTTCAACAAAACTTTCCGGAGGCAGCAAGGCCTCAGTGGGGGCCCATGATTAGACTAGTAGCCGCCAACCAACTGCCGGTTCCGGTTGCCGGGGTAGTGTGGGTGCAGGTGACGTTGTGCGGTAAACCCCTCGGCCGCAGAGGGGTGGTGCTGACTCAAGGAGAAGCTGATCAACGACACCCCGTCACCCTAGGCATGAATATTTTAAAAGAGTTTGGTAACCTGTTGCTTAATGATCCCACACAAAGGACACTGAAGCAGTGGGGTTCTCGCACAGCTCAGGGACAGGTATTCCAGCAGCTGGTGCGAGGTGCGCGGGTGCATCGGGACTGCCATGAGGGTGAGGCTCTGGGCAAGGTCATCGCGTCAGCGGCACCCCTGCTTGTGCTGCCTCCTGGACAGACAGTGGTGGCCCTGCCAATTCGGGCCTCGATACCTTTGGAAGGCGTAGAGGTGCAGGTGGAGCCGTGTCCCTCAGAGCACTTATCTCCTGGCATACTGGTGGCCCGTTCCCTCGCTACGGTGCGAAAAGGAACCGTCCTGGTCCGCTGCGTTAACCTTGAAGACCGAGGTACCATTCTGAAAGCACGGACTGTACTGGCCAAACTAGTAAAGCCTTTAGAAGAAGTGCTGCCCGCTCCTGTGGTTCAATTACGAGTACACCCCGAGGATCCTTGGGAGGTAGCAATACGAACCTTACAGGCCCACGAAGTCTCGACACAAGAGAAGGACCGAAATATTTTGGAGCAGATGCAGGCCGAGCTTTCTGGACTAACTGCGGCACAACTTTCACAAGTCAAAGCATTACTGGGACAGTACCATGAAGTATTTGCTAGTCATGAGGACGACTTTGGGTGTACCACCGCCATCACTCATGAGATCCCCACAGCAGGAGCGGCCCCTATCCGAGAACGATATCGACAGATTCCGCCACAACTCTATCAAGAGGTGAAAACTTTGCTGGCTCAGATGCTACAAAAAGGGGTGATACGGGAAAGTCAAAGCCCTCGGGCGGCCCCCATCGTGTTGGTCCGGAAGAAAGATGGTACACTACGATTCTGTGTGGATTATCGTAAATTGAATGCTTGCACTATTAAAGACTCATACCCACTGCCCCGCATAGAAGAATCTCTGTCTGCATTGGGCAAAGCAACATATTTTTCGACCCTGGACTTGGCCAGTGGGTACTGGCAGGTGCCCATGTCAGAAGAGGACAGAGCTAAGACGGCGTTCATAATGCCCATGGGACTGTTTGAGTTTAATCGAATGCCATTCGGGCTGGCCAACGCCCCCGGGACGTTTCAGCGATTGATGGAGCGATGTCTAGGGGATCTCAATTTTGAGGCCACGTTGATCTACCTGGACGACATCATTGTCTATGCCGCCTCCTTCGAGGACCACCTGAAGCGGTTGGGACAGGTACTCAGCCGACTGCAAAAGTACGGGTTGAAGGTGAAGCCTCAGAAATGCCACCTATTTCGCTCTCAGATTGAGTATCTGGGTCATGTCGTTTCGGCAGAGGGTGTGAGGCCATCCTAGGAGAAGATTGCTGCTATCCAGGAATGGCCTACCCCCGAGACGGTGAAAGACGTGCGGGCTTTTCTGGGGTTAGCTGGATATTACCGTCGTTTCGTAAAGAATTTTGCATGTCGAGCTCGAGCCCTGCATGACCTGCTAAAGGGGGCTCCCGCTGGGGCCAATGGGCGAAAAATCCAGTGGCAACACCCTCAGGAAGAGGCCTTCCGAGATCTCAAGGCTGCACACTCGGATGCCCCAGTGTTGGCTTATGCGGATTTCTCTCAGCCGTTCATCCTGCACACTGACGGGAGTCTTCATGGGCTAGGGGCTGTGTTGTCACAGGTTCAGGATGGCCGGGAGAGGGTGATCGCATATGGAAGCCGTTCACTCCATGACTCCGAGCGTAACCCTGACAATTACAGCTCTTTTAAGCTCGAACTCCTCGCAGTGGTGTGGGCTATGACGGAGAGATTCGCAGAGTACCTAGCGGGCTCCGAGGTGGTAGTGCGAACTGACAACAACCCACTGGCTCATTTGGAAAACGCCAAGTTGGGGGCTTTGGAGCAGCGATGGGTGGCCCGAATGGCGAAATACAATTACAAGATTATTTACAAAAGAGGGGCCGAGAATGTCCATGCAGATGCTCTCTCTAGGATTCGACATACAACTCCCGGACAGAATTGAGACGAAGAATTAGAAGGAGAGGAAATACCGTTCGCTCTTACCGCTGCCGTGCTCACCAATGTTGACGCAAAAGTATCTTCCCCAGAGGCCCACAGGGGCATCCTGGAACAATCTCGTGATAAGTGGATACAACAGCAACAAGAAGATGAATAAGTTGGACTTCTCCGGACATGGGTCGCCGCTGGTCAATTACCCACTGATACTCAACGACAAGCTTTGACCCAAGACCTGTCACTGATGCTGCAACAATGGGAGAGACTGATTATCCGAAAGGGACTACTGTACTGTAAAATCACTTCGCAAACAACCTCAACGACTGTTTGGCAGGTGGTTACACCCGGAGCATAACTACACGAACTGGCTCGAGAGGCTCACGAAAAAGGGGCCCACTTTGGAGTCAAAAAGACTTTGCAATGGTTACAACAGAAAGTTTATCACCCACGCTTGTCGGCTGTAACACAGACGATTGTGACTTCAGAACCCTTTGAGCTCCTGACGGTGGATTATCTGCACATTGGTCCCGCATTCCAGGGATACGAACACTGCCTCGTCATGGTGGATCATTTTACTAAGTTCGCTGTGGTAACCCCTACTCGAGACCAGACCGCGGAGTCAGCTGCCTCCGCAATTTGCAGAAACTTTATACAAGTGTACGGCTGTCCTCAACGTATACATTCCAACCAGGGAGCATGTTTTTTGGGGAAAGTTATGGAGGAACTACATCATCTTTATGGGATTGATAAATCCCAGACCACACCGTATCACCTACAAGGAAATGGGGTTTGTGAGCGATTTAATCGGACATTGATTCAAATGCTACGCACTCTGGAGAGTGACAAGAAAGCTCGTTGGCCTGAATATGTTTCTGAATTAGTGTGGGTTTAGAATAATCGGGTACATCGAGTAACGGGCTATACTCCTTATTTCCTGCTGTTCGGACGAGAGGGTAAAGGGATCACGGAGGTAGAGTTGGACCCCGAAGAGCCTCGGCCCTGGACCGGAGTGTCGTCTTGGGTCCGAAATCATCGCCACAGGTTGCAAACTCTTCACCGAATTGTACATACCAAACTTCAAGACTGGGAACACCCAGGGAAAAATACAACCTCCCCTCCCCATCTCCAAAGCGGGGACCGTGTGCTTGTACTAGATCAACGCCCCCAGAATAAACTGGAGTCACGTTGGGAAGAGAATCCTTATCGGGTACTACGCCGTATCCATCCAGAAGGACCTGTGTACGAAATACGGCCCGAGCAGGATGAAACACTGCCCACCCGCATTGTGCATCGTATTATGTTACGCCCGTGTATTTCCACTGACCCGAAGCAACTGGAACCTGTCCCGAAGACATCCGAACC
Source organism: Dendrobates tinctorius (assembly GCF_039654945.1). Taxonomy (NCBI): domain Eukaryota; kingdom Metazoa; phylum Chordata; class Amphibia; order Anura; family Dendrobatidae; genus Dendrobates; species Dendrobates tinctorius. The sequence continues at coordinate 27,272,559 of NW_027361696.1, read as the reverse complement.
GGAGTCCATATGCTGGGACTCGGACGACGAGGATTTCCCTTCAGTTCCCAAAGGCCCTTCACTCAATAATGAGCCAGTGGACACAATTAACCCACCGGCATCATGCAGTCCACCGACGTCCACCACCCCAGAAGATTCCACCCCAGTCAAACTTAGACGCTCCGAGCGGTCAACAGCCGGCAAACCCCCCGAACGGTATGAACAAGACCAGTTTGTATGGCAACGAATATTGACACCTTTACAGGCCAATCTCAATAGACTAACTCTCTCGCCCGAGGACTGGCGAGCTTACAGGGTGGGGGAATGTGGGGAGGAGGACCCCCATATAGTGATTGGGCCGGAACCAAGGGGACCGCCATCAGAGTTATTGAAGGAATCACATCAGGAGGATTACAAAGGGAGACATGCGACTGAGGTTGTCAGGGCAACAGGGGGCGGGGCTAGGGTAAAAGGAGCAGGGGACGCGCTGAAGTGGCAGTTGGGGAAGAGAGGGAGTGAAGGCAGGACGCAGGGTGACTTGCAGGGGCACCGAGAGGAGTCTGAGAGGAAAAAGCTGGACATTTACCGACAAGAGAGACATGAGAGACTGTTCCCAGAGACTGCTCCTCGCTCCCGTTCTGAGAGAAGCATCCCCGCTACCCCCCGCCTTGACGAGAGAGGAACTTTACCTCAGGTTGTGGCCGTGAGTACCCGTAACCAGGCCACAGAGGCCTTGGCACTTCCCCCCAGCCTTCCCCCATCACGCCGACCCGGCCGTCACCGGCCTGAAGATACGCCACCTCGTCACAGGCGAGATAAAAGGCTCGCTACCCTGGCTTTGGGAGAGACTCCTTCTTAAAGGACGGCTACAGGTCATCTGGGGAACTGCGTCATCACCGCGCGCCACCTCCAACATTTTCTTCAGGGCCTGTTGCGCCCCAGCGGCAGCGTTTCCTTCAGGGCCTGTTGCGCCCCAGCGGCAGCGTTTCCTTCAGGGCCTGTTGCGCCCCAGCGGCAGCGCTTTCTTCAGGGCCTGTTGTGCCCCAGCGGCAGCGTTTCCTTCAGGGCCTGTTGCGCCCCAGCGGCAGCGCTTTCTTCAGGGCCTGTTGTGCCCCAGCGGCAGCGCTTTCTTCAGGGCCTGTTGCGCCCCATCGTCATCATTTTCTTCAGGGCCTGTTGAGCCCCATCCCTCCCAGGAGTAACGAGGCGTCAGGACAGCCGCCTCAGCGACCTCTACGCGGCTACGTTCACGAACCTGTCAGCCCTTGGAAGGCTAAGTACCGCAATAGTGTTGTTAAGATTGTTGAGTCCCTGCGTGGACTGTTTGTCCCTGTGTTTCTTGTCTGTTCAGTTAAGCCCTAGCGGCTAGTTTGATAAAAAGTTATTTTACCAACCACCATCCGTCTAGTGTCTCGTCACTGCATCCTGCGACCCTGCAGAACCCTACAGTTCCACCATATGCAGCGGAGGTACTGGCCGACTACTTGCAGCGACAAGCTGAGTCATGGCTGGGCAGTCTACATCTTGAGGCAGGCCAGGTAGTTAGTGATAACGGCCAGAATTTTGTGGCAGCCATAGCCCTTTCAAAACTCAGACACATACCTTGCCTGGCTCACACCTTGAACCTGGTGGTGCAGTGCTTCCTCAATAATTATCTGGAGTTAACACCCCTGCTCCATAAGGTGCGAAGACTGTGCTCGCACATCCGCCGGTCATCCGTACACTCCAGTCGTATGCAGATGCTGCAGCGATTGCTCCACCTTCCCAAGCACCGCCTAATTATCGACGTTGCAACAAGGTGGAACTCCACCCTGCGCATGGTTCAGAGGCTGTGCAAACAGAGGCAGGCTGTAATTCATTTGTGGGAGGATACACAGGCAGGCAGTTTGCAGGCAGACATGGAGTTGTCTGGTGTGCAGTGGTCGAAGCTGAAAGACCTCTGTAAAGTCCTTCAGTGTTTTGAGGAATGCACACGGCTGGTAAGTGCAGACAACGCCATCATAAGCATCCCACTTATGCGTCTTCTCATGCAAACTTTGACGCACATTAAGGAGCAGGTGTCTGCAGCCAAGGAGGAAGAGGAGGAGGGAAGCCTTGATGACAGTCAGCCATTGTCTGCTTAGGGAAGTCTCGTGGACGAGGTGGAGAAGAAGAGGAAGAGGAGGAGGAGGAGAATGATGGGGATGAAGATTTTGGGGAGGAGGATGCTTCTCAGGGGGCAAGAAAAAATGTTGGCATGGCAAGGTCAGGTACAGGGTTTGTGCACGACTGGAGGGATGTGGATTTGCCAGAAAGTGCTCCTCTACCCAGCACTCGCAGTGCATCTTTGACACCTGGAACATTGGCCCACATGTCTGATTATGCCTTGCAGATCCTAAAAAGGGACCCCCGCCTTGCCAAAATGATGAACGATGATGACTACTGGTTGGCCAGCATCCTGGATCCACGCTATAAAGGCAAACTCCAAAACATCATGCCACAGGAGAACCTAGAGCTAATATTGGCTAACAAACATGCAGCTCTGGTAAAATGTTTGTTTGAGGCATTCCCAGCACACAGAGGCGGTGATGTTTTTCCAACAAGCCGTAGGGGGCAACATGGAAGAGGTGTTCGTGGTGCACACAGCCGAAGTGGCGTTGGACACAGGGGTTTCATGACCATGTTGTGGACTGATTTTTCAAGTACCGCTCACATGACTGGTAACACTGCATCGATCGAAAGTGACAGGAGACAGCAGTTGTCAACTGTGGTAACAAATAGGGATGAATGAGCTTTCCGATATTGAAATATCGGAAATCGGCCTGATATTTGCGATATCGGAATTCTGATTTCCGATTCCGATATTTTTTTCACATCGGAAATCAGAAATCAGAAATCCCATAATCCTTCAGCCTCTGAGCGCTCAGTGGAGCCAATCAGGAGCTGAAGAATTGCTGACAACATTGTGTAACTCCCCTAAGCTTGGTAGGAGGCGTCCAAACTTGCTAGCTATTGGCTGCGCTGCGATTGGCTGGCTGGATGGTGTGATCAGGCAGTATAAAAGGCTGCACCTGCCATTTTAGCCTCACTCTACTGTGAAAGCAGATAGGGATAGGTTGCTGTTGGAGATAGCGAGAGATCTCGGATCTAATAGCGATAGAAATTGTTTTTCAGCGACTGTAGCAGCCCCTGTGTGTTACAGAAGCAGTCTTTTTCCTCACTGACCCTGCTCAGTTTCATTTTTTGTGCTGTACAGGCTCTCAGTGAAGTGCTTAGTGAGACAGTGCAGAGCACATTCACTGCAGCTGCTGCAGCTCCTCTTGCTGCAGCACTGTGTGGTGTGTGTCTCACTGCCTTTTCTTTTCAACCCTTAAATCCCCTTCCCCTATTTTTTCCTAAAAGTTAAACACTATATAGGGATTGTGCTGTGAGGGACCCAAACAACCTCTGTGGCTGGTGCCACACAGCACCTGGCCCAGTCCCGGAGAATCCTTTTTTTTTTGGTATCACAGCAGTGTCATTTACTGTGCTGTGACATCTGACTGTAACGTGTTTACCAATACCACAAACACACGTTACTCTTTGTGTAGGCCACACTAGATTCAAATAAAGTGTAGCAGACACACCATCATACAGTGCCATTAGTGTTTCTTATACCTGTTTGTAGTCCAACAGGAATAAGCACACTAATTCCTAATAATTACTTTCTTGCCGTTCTGAATCCATCGATAGAGATAAAGAAGGCAGGGAGTAAGGGACGTCCCCGCAGCGGCCGCGGAAGAGGTGCATCAGCAGCTAGACATGGTGCACATCCAGAGCAAGCAGCAGACCCAAGTCACTCAGCACCTACTTTCACCCGGCAGCAGTCATTTATGCGCAGCTTGTTAGGAGCGCAGGGCCATAGGCTGATAAGAGAGGATCAAGTAGAAACTGTTGTTGGTTGGATGGCAGCTGAGGAATCCACCTCAATGAGCGCAGCATCCTCCCAGGACCTCTCCACCACATCGGGTCAGGCCACTGAAGAGCAGCACCCATCTGCTTCTTCACCGCCCACTAAATTGCCCAGACATTCAGAGGGCCAGGAGCCAACCTTAATCCTCTTTTCAGAATCTGTTGGCTTGGAATCTGTGTGCCAGCCAGACAGCATTCCTGCAGCTGAAGAAGAGGTAGTGTGCACAGATGCGCAACCACTGTGTCCGTCTGAGGAAGAAGTGGAGGGTGGGCCAGTGCCCACAGTGACCAAACCCCAGTCAGCAGATGATGATGAAACTCAGCTGCCAGTTTCTGCTGACAAAAGTGTATTGGATGACAAGGTCCTTGACCCATCATGGCATGCTGAGGGGCGCAAGCAAGTGGGGATAGCTCAGAGGAAGAGCTTGCAGGTATGGCGCAGCGTGGCCGTCCACGTGGGAGAGGAAGAGGGAAAAATTGGTTATCGGCTCCCTCAACTTCAGCACACGTTAGGAGCAGGGCTCTTTTAAAGAACACAAGGGGTGCGCCAAAGAGTTGTGGTGCATGGGCCTTTTTCGACCAAGTTGCAGATGATGTTACAGTAGTCAGATGCAAGCTTTGTCGACAAACTGTGCGGAGAGGGAAGAACGTCAGCAACCTTAATACCACTAATATGTTGACGCATGTCAGGAAGAGGCACCCTGTGGAGTGGCAGCATCACACCCAAGATGATTCGCCACCTGCAGCTGGTTCCCCACCTTCCACCTCTTCAGCCACAGCAGCCACCTCTTACTCCAGCTCACAATATCTTACTGAGCTTATTGATTGGCTGCAGCGTCGTCAGTGCAAAATCAGCACTGTAAACTAACCACAGTGACAGAGAGTCGGCACAGGATACTGTGCCAGTAAGCAATACTCAGTTTGTCATTTGAGAAAAAAAATCTAACTATAGTCAGCTCACCCCTCTGTGAAGTCTTCATTAGGCAGCTGGCACTCAGCACGGTTCCATAGAGCAAACGTACTTGAGAAGAAAAAAAAAAAAAAAGAAAAAACCAGCGAGTAGATCGCAGACTAAAATATAACATTTAATCCATTAGGTTAAAACATGAATGGCACAGGATTGCCGGGCATGTAGAAAAACACTTCAGAAACAGATGACGCGTTTCGACATAACAGTCTTCATCAAGATCTGTGTTATGGTTACAAAGCATGTGAACATATGCTAGGAAGTCAGACATGTTTGGTGAGACAATTAACATCATTTAAATAATGAATAATAAGTGTACCATGGTAATTAAAATGAAAGAAAACAAAAAAACAAACTAAAAAAAAAAACAGAAAAACATTTTTTTTTAAAGCCACTTAAGGAAAACAGTATATATACATGGAAAAATTATCAGGCAATTTTAATCAATCGTAACATTTTATCCAATCCTGTCTATATTTCATACCTGACGGTGTCCTGGTGTTCAGTGTGAAAATCCAAAAGGATTCTCTATTAAACAGCTTGCGTTTGTGATTGCCTTCTCTCAAAGGTCTGTGAACTTTTTCTATAGCATTAAATCTAAAAGAGTCAACACAACCTTTATGATATATTAAAAAAAGCTTTGAAGCTGCAGATGGAGCGATAGCATTCTGATTAACCGCATCATTAAAATGTTTCCTAATGCGAAGTTTGAGAGGGCATGTGGTGCAACCTATATATTGTAGCTTGCAAGTAATGCACTCTATTTGGTAAATGACAAATGAGGTGTTACAATTAACATAATCTAATATATAAAGCTCAAGTGTGTGTATGTATGTATGTGTGTATGTCCGGGAATGGCATCCGCACCGTCGCAGCTACAGCCACAAAATTTTGCACAGTCACACACCTGGACCCCGAGAGTGTCCTAAGCTATGTTGTGAGGCGAAATTTTTACCCCGCGCATTCCAATTCACCAAACAATTTTGCCCATATCTACATAATGGGGAAAAAGTGTGTGTGTATATCAAGCCCCGCCCCTCATTATGATGTCATAATGGTTGCCATGGCGATGCTGATGTCATCATAGGTTGCAAGCCCCGCCACTCATTATGATGTCATAATGGTTGACTATGGGATGGAGGATGTGTGATGGGTATATGGGCACTGGACTATGGGATGGAGGATATGTATGATGGGTATATGGGCACGGGACTATGGGATGGAGGATATATATGACGGGTATATTTGGCACGGGACTATGGGATGGAGGATATGTATGATGGGTATATGAGCACGGGACTATGGGATGGAGGATATGTATGACGGGTATATGGGCACCGGACTATGAGATGGGGGATATGTATGATGGGTATATGGGGACAGGACTATGGGATGGAGGATATGTATGATGGGTATATGGGCATGGGACTATGAGATGAAGGATGTGTGATGGGTATATGAGCACTCGACTATGCGATGGCGAATATATATGATGGGTATATGGGCATGGGACTATGGGATGGAGAATGTGGGATGGGCATATGGGCATGGGACTATGGGATGGAGGATGTGTGATGGGTATATGGGCACTCGACTATGGGGTGGAGGATATGTATGATGGGTATATGGGCACGGGCCTATGGGATTGTGGATATGTATGATGGGTATATGGGCACGGGACTATGGGATGGCGGATATGTGATGGGTATATGGGCATGGGACCATGGGATGGAGGATGTGTGATGGGTATATGGGAATGGGACTATGGAATGGAGGATGTGTGAGGGGTATATGGGCACTCGACTATGGGATGGAGGATATGTATGATGGGTATATGGGCACGGGCCTATGGGATCGTGGATATGTATGATGGGTATATGGGCACGGGACTATGGGATGGAGGATAATTATAATTTGCTATAACTAACCACAGTTAGTTACTATGCCCGGGCAGCGCCGGGCTCTTCAGCTAGTCTTTTATATAAAAAACTGAGGAATCCTGAGAGGAGGCAATCACAAACGCAAGCTGTTTAATAGAGAATCCTTTTGGATTGTCACACTGAACACCAGGACACTGTCAGGTTTGAATTATAGACAGGATTTGATAAAATGTTACAACTGATTAAAATTGCCTGATAATTTTTCCATGTATATATACTGTTTTCCTTAAGTGTTTTTTTTTAAAAATGCTTTTCTGTTTGTTTTTTTTCCCTTTGGTTTTAATTACCATAGTACACTTATTATTCATTATTTAAATAAGGTTAATTGTCTGACCAATCATGACTGACTTCCTGGTATATGTTCATATGCTTTGTAACCAGAACACAGATCTTGATGAAGACTGTTATGTCGAAACGCGTCATCTGTTTCTGAAGTGTTTTTCTACATGCCCGGCAATCCTGTGGCATTCATGTTTTAACCTAATGGATTAAAGATTATATTTTAGTCTGCGATCTACTTGCTGTTTTTTTTTTTTTTTCTTCCCAAGTACGTTTGCTCTATGGAACCGTGCTGAGTGCCAGCTGCCTAATGAAGTCTTCACAGAAGGGTGAGCTGACTATAGTTCGATTTATTTTTCTCAATTTACTTTGCAAACTGTGTCAGTCGTGCACACCTCTATTGTGATACTTCCTAACTATATACAAGGCACATTTATTTGGGTTGCTGTGGCTTTTTCCTCTCACCTTTCCTCATGGATACAACAACTAAAAATTTCAGTGAAATTGATGATTACACATTACGACTGAATAAAGCAGCCACTGTGTTCAATCATGAATCTCCAGCTAGCAGTAAAAAGACTGACAAATTAAAAGAACTCATGACGGAACTGGAGAACAAGATGGCCAGAGAGCTGCGCACGTGGTGGGATTTAACTACGTTGAAGACATACGAATCCAAGGAAATGATTCCTAGAGGTCTCCATTTGAAAAAAATCGCCACCACCGTCTATAATGACGCATTCCAATCTGAATGGAACTCTATTCTCAGTAAATGTTCACTGAAACTAATTTGCTTTGATTATCAAATATGAGGATTCAGAATTGACGGTATTGAATAAAGAGATTAAAAAATTACAAAACTCAGTGGAGGAATATAACACTTCAAAGGATTTTAAAAATTTAAATGATCGTTTAAAGGAAAACATGTCCAAACTGGAAAATCATATCATGGAGGTAAAAAAGAAGAAGTTTACTAGAGACACCCAGGATTACACCATGGACAAGTTTTATAATTGGCACTCTAAACCACAGTCTATTCTCAAAAACAGGTTCCAGAAGTGCAGATGTTACATGGGAAGGGTTAATTTTAGTGACCTGAATGACTCTTCAGATGTTTCTACATTTTTAACGACGGATGATCACTGGGACTCTTCTTGTGCTTCTACCAGCAGTTCTGCTCCCCAGTCTAATAACAAAAATTTGGACAGCAAATCTACTCCAAAAAGCGGCGCAAACACAGGAAAAAGCAGATATACAACTCACTTTCAGAATCAGCGTTATCAGAAACGCCAATAATCAATTTGTCAAGTTACATCATTTCTAGTGATCAAATGTCTCTTTTGAGCAAAGGACTTTGTTTCTCACCATCAAAGGACTTTGATGTTTTTTCTACTATACTAGACGTTAACAAACTAGCTCGTAATTTAACTATCAAATGTCACTTTTTGTCAGAGGACATTGTAATGCCATACGAGTCCTCAGATAGTGAATTTTCTATGGACACATTTGGAACTTTGGAGGAACAAAAAACGCTACTTCATCTGAGTGCGTTACAAAAAGAATCATGTGATTATAGGATTACAATTAGTGATAATTTTCCTACAAGTAATCCGTTGTTCTATCCATTAAATTCTAGACCTAATGTACTTGATGGATTCCAGGATATGATTGAGAAAGAATTACAGGAATTAAAAACTAAAATAAATAATAGTAATTCTAGAAAATTTAATAATAATTTGTCTTCAGTTGAAAAATGGGCTTTATTTGATCTTAAACAAAACAAGAATCTTATCCTAAAAGAATCCGACAAGGGTGGCTCAATAGTATTAATGGATGCTAGTCTGTACAAAAAGTTGATATCTAGCGATTTAAATAATACAGATATGTATGAAAAAATATCTAGTGACCCTACAGACCAGTATCATTTGGTTCTCTGTAAATTAATAAATGAAGGTTTGCACATGCAGGCCATTGATAAAAAAATTTCTGACTTTATGTTTAATCATCACCCTATTGTTCCGATTGCTCCCTAAAGTCCATAAGCAGGTGTTTCCACCTCCTCTAAGGCCAATTGAGGCAGGCATTGGGTCCCTGGGAGAACGACTAGGATCTTGGGTAGATTTTCATTTACCGCCACTTGTACAGGCTCTTCCAGGATACATCAGAGATTCTAAATTTATTACCACTATCTTCAATAAATTCACCTGGAATAATGGTTTTTCGTGGCTTTCTTGTGATGTTGTGGGGCTTTACCCATCTATTCCTCACAACATTGCTACCCTGAACTTGTCTTTCTATTGGGATAAATATGGTCTCTATGATACTGCTACTTCTGAATTTATCTTACTAGCAGTCAAATTTTTGTTATCACATAATTATTTTAGATTTGATGACTTTTTTTTTTACAAAAGAGTGGAGTAAGCATGGGGGCCAAATTTTCACCGTCACTGGCAAACATCGTTATCGCGCATTGGGAAGAATTATTTCTATATGATGACGATAATTCTTATAGTAATAAAATTGTATGGTATGGTCGTTATATACCGTAGATGACCTGTTATTGGTGTGGGGGGGTACACAGGAGGAAGCAAAAGAGTTTGTCAATTATATTAACAACAATGGGTTTAATCTAAAATTCACATTTTTTCATGATTTTTTTTCCATTAATCTTATGGATTTAACTTTGTCTGTAGACACTGATAAACATATGATAAATATCTTCCCTTTTTACAAATCCACAGCAAGTAATTCTACTATCATGGCAAGTTCTTGCCATCCTAAGCATGTTGGAAAAAACATCCCTTATGGGGAATTAATAAGGCTAAGACGTAACTATAGCAATCTCTCTACTTTCTTAGAGGAATCTAATAAAACGTGCAATAAATTAATCAATAGAGGATATCCAGAAAAGGACTTAATCCGGGCCAAAAACAGAGTTACAAATATGAACAGAGAAAGTCTTTTAAAAAGTAAAAAATTAATACCAACTAATGCGGCAGGTTTTTCTGGTGTTACTTTTACAACAAATTATAGTTCTCAATATAAAAGTATAGTCTCTATCGTCAAAAAATGCTTACCTCTTTTGAATCAGGATAAAAAATTAAGAGAAATTTTAAAAAATCCTGTGCGGTTTGTTCCAAAAAAAGCTCCTACATTAGGTTCACTACTATCTCCTAGTGTTTTCATGGATCCTGACAAATCCTCCTCCGAACATAATTAATTGGTTGAACCTGAAGAGTTTTTACAAATGTGGTGCGAACATATGCAAAGCATGCAAGTATGCATGAAAAACTAAAAAAAAATTTTCTGCTCAGGATTCCTCAGTTTTTTATATAAAAGATTATGTTAATTGTAACACCTCACTTGTCATTTACCAAATAGAGTGCATTACTTGCAAGCTACAATATATAGGTTGCACCACATGCCCTCTCAAAGTTCATATCAGGAGACGTTTAAATGATGCGGTTAATCCGAATGCTATCGCTCCATCTGCAACTTCAAATCATTTTTTAAAAGACCATAAAGGTTGTGTTGACTATTTTAGATTTAACGCTATAGGAAAAGTTCACAGACCTTTGAGAGGGGGCAATCACAAACGCAAGCTGTTCAATAGAGAATCCTTTTGGATTTTCACACTGAACACCAGGACACCGTCAGGTTTGAATTATAGACAGTAGAGTTGAGCGACTTTGGTCGGATCGGGTTTCATGAAACAAAATTTGTTTCAGATGAAACTGGTCCGGCTAGGGCAAAAAAAAGTCGGAGTTTCGTCCGAAACCCGACCCCAATGCAAGTCAATGGGAAATAAAAGTCGGCATTGAGCGGATGAATGTCATCCGCTCAATGCCGACTTTTATTCTCCATTGACTTGCATTGGGGTCGGGTTTCGGACGAAACTCCGACTTTTTTTGCCCTAGTCGGACCAGTTTCATCTGAAACAAATTTTGTTTCATGAAACCCGATCCGACCAAAGTCGCTCAACTCTAATTGACAGGATTTGATAAAATGTTACAATTGATTAAAATTGCCTGATAATTTTTCCATGTATATATACTGTTTTCCTTAAGTGGTTTTTAAAAAAAATGTTTTTCTGTTTTTTTTTGTTTTCTTTGGTTTTAATTACCATAGTACACTTAGTATTCATTATTTAAATGATGTTAATTGTCTGACCAATCATGTCTGACTTCCTCGTATATGTTCACATGCTTTTGTAACCAGAACACAGATCTTGATGAAGACTGTTATGTCGAAGCGCGTCATCTGTTTCTGAAGTGTTTTTCTACATGCCCGGCAATCCTGTGCCATTCATGTTTTAACCTAATGGATTAAAGGTTATATTTTAGTCTGCGATCTACTCGCTGTGTTTTTTTTTTCAGTTTGTCATTTCTTATAATAACAATCGTAAGCTATGGCGCAAGTGGTTCAGAAATGGGACAACCCCTCAGGAACATTTTTAAAATATTTAAAATGTAACAATGTTGATGAAACATTCTGTGCTCTTTAATGTCTTTGGGCACAGTTTATACATAATCTATGTTTTACATCTCACATTCCTCTGCTCAGATTTCATTGTCTTCATTTCATCTGTTACACATCATGATAATGACAACACTCCACACCGCCCCAAAGGGAACGAACATTTCCTAGGTCACATTCTATTACACATTTATTTACCTTCTTACTATAAGTCATATTTTCAGTTCTGGCCTTTTTCCTGTACAAAAAAATATGTACAAATTGTAATCGTAAATGTGATTCAATCTGGTAAAGTGAAAAAAACACAATGCCATTAAAATAACGTGAAACTGGCCAAATTAATTTTAATTTTAAATTTACAGAATACCAACTAATGAGAATCAGACTTTTACTTTGTTCGTTTTAATTTTAGTTCAACGGACAAGTTAAAAAAAAAATAAAAATGTTGGGAACAAAAATGATGGTTCCCTTAACTTAATAATTTGTTACACAACCTTTTTGAGGCAATCACTGCAAACCAACGATTTCTGTGCCGCTTAGTGACACTTCTATCCCATCCACAGTATTTTGGCCGACTCCTCGTGAGATGACAGCTTCATGTATTTCCGAAGTGGAGGTGTCTTCACCAGACAGCAGGTCTCCTTCCACAGATGTTTTATAAGATATAGGTCATGGCTCATAGAACTCTACAGTAGAGTCTGAATTTTTGCTCTCAGCCATTAAAATGTTGGAGGACCCATCACCTGTGACTCAGTCTGAGCTTTTTATCACTGGGCAGCACATTTTACTCCAGAATTACATGATAGTCTTGATATTTCATTGTACCCTGTCCAGATTCAAGACTCCTGTGCTAGATGCAGCAAAGTAGACCCAAGCGATAATCAAGCGTCCTCCATGTGTCACAGTAGGTATAATGTTCTTTTCATTGTAGGCTTCATTTTTGCGTCTGTGAACATATAGCTGATATTACTTCATAAACATCCAGTCTTGCCTCCTCCATCCACAGGACATTCTCCGAGAAGCTTGGTGACTTTTTATGATTTGCTTTCAACAGTGGTTTCCTCCTCAATCGTCTTCCATTATGTCCACTTTGCCCAGACAGCGACACATGGTGCTGCCTGATACTGATTTACCTTGACCTTAGAGTTCACCTCTGTTCTCTTTGGAAGTTGGTCTGGGCTTTGAGGTTTCCATTCGTGTTGTCCATCTCTTGAGTTTGCCATTAAATTTCCTCTTGTAGCCGCGTCCAAGGTAGTCGGCTATAGTCCCATAGACCATAAACTACTGAATAATATGTGCAACTATGGTATTAGGAACATCAAGTTGTTTGGAGAAGTCTTATACTTTTTACCTGTAAAATGTTTGTCTGTGATTTTTTTTTAAGCTCATGAGACAACCCTCTCCTGAACTTTTTTGCTCCATGTTCATTGTGGTACTCACCATGATAACAAACAGCACAATGACTACTTTTCACTGTTTAGGTAGGCAACTGACTAATTTCAAGTTTGTTAACATTTGTGATGCTAATTACAGGATGCACCTTAGTTTCACTTATCCCTATGGTCAATTTTTGTTTTTAACATTTTCTCGGGGTACCATCATTTTTGTCCAGGTCACTTACATTATTTTTTTATTATTTTCTGTTCAACCACAATTCACAAGCAATGTCTGATTCTAATTGGTTGATTTCCAGTAAATTTAAAATGAAAAAAAACTTTTTTCAGTTTCAAGGTATGTCAGTGGCTATTGTGGGTTTCACTTACTTTAACAGAAGGGTACCAACAATATTGAATATGGTGGTATGCAGCAACCTGGATACATTAATAAGGTACTGTCTAATTCTGGACTAAAACAAAAGAAAAAAATAGTTTTATCAAAGTTATTATAATTAAAACAAAATTTAAAGATTTAATAAAACCCAGCACAGACCCTTTTTTCCTGTTAAAAATAAAAAATATATTTTTGACATTGTCATATCAATAAAATCCCAATTCATCAAAATCTAACACAATTTAAACAGTATGGTAAATGTCATAAAACAAAAAACATCAAAAGCCCAAAATTGAAGATTTTGTTGTTATGACTCTCAAAAAATAAAAGAAAAAAAATCTAATTGTCTCATACATTAAATACCAAAATGAATAAAAAAATTAGATGAGCCATAATATTGTGACTTTTGATATTCACACAACAATTTCTCCAAGCTCTGTCAATATGGGTGGCTTTGGGTCAGGACGGAGGTGTGACACCTTAGCTGGTCTTATTTATGACGAACAGTGATGTTCCCTACACCGTAAATCTCACAGTTGTTCCTAACTGGACTAAGATTTCTGCGCCACTCATCAGATGCTCATCATTTATGAAGAGGTATTCAACTCTTCATGAATCATGAGCGTTTGACCTAAGACTCGCAAGAAAATCATGCAATGCTCTAGGGATTTAAATATACAAATAGGATCTTCAGAAAATAAGAGCACCAGAACTCTATCTCTTTGTATATTTATATTCAAAGGGGAGAATAGAATGGCCTTTAAGTCTTCCTACATGGGCTTGTCACTCTCTTAAAAGAGAAACATTCTGAGGCCTCTCACTGCCCCATATCAGATCTCCTGCTTTGCACTGATAAGGGATGAAAACCCAGAAACAGGAGTCCGCAAATGGAGCCTTTGGTTTGACTTTTTTCTTCCTAAGTCATGAAGCAATGCTTGTTAAAGGGTCGATATTGACCTTTTTTTAAAATGGTTACTTAGGTGGTGCTAGAAATTAAGTCTTCTTCCTCTCTGAAGAGACAATTTGCATATTGCTCGTTAACAATAAGGAGGTATTTGTTACTTGTATAGTGGCATTTTTTGCTGTCTATATGACTGAGTGGTTTATATAATTATGTGATTTTTTTCATTCTTGAAGAAGAAGGAAGATATATTCTGATAGTCCTTAACAGGGCCACATGGGCCACACATACAAGTAACAATTGTGAGGAGACCCAGGTCCAGAAGTTGCCCAGGAGCCTATAGAAATTTAGCTATGCCCCTGAGCAGAACTATGTTTCTAATCTTAGGCAAACTCTTTATTGCTCGGTTTTCTTTTTATATTTTTTTTACATTCTGGATACAATTGAACTTTATTTAAAAAAAAATAAGCAGAGTGTTTTAGGGTAGCAGATTTTTATTTGCTGCCTGCTGATATACATGAATATATTGTTGTGTACACGAAGCTACAGAACAAAATAGGAGAGAGTGTAACATTTGTTGGATGACATGAAGATATGTGCAGAATCATTCCTGGACCAGTGGTAGAGGAACTGTCTATAATATATGGGACAACAGTACAAGGACAGTGCCAACATTTCCAATGACATCCCAACAATAACCAATCCCTATATTATATCAGATTGCTAAGCTGTGATTCTAAAACTAACATTCATGAACTTCTGGTGATTGCTACATTTATAACTTTAGTCCTTACAACTTTCCGTGCCTTTTCTTTACCTGCAGCTTACTGGCTTTGAGTAGCAATATCAGACGAGTCACTAGTCACTAAGAGCTTGTTGCCTGATAAACTCATTCAATAAATCTGTCATGATCACGTGTGTCAGGTCGCAGATGATGCCGCAAGGCGAACCCATAACACACGTGACCCTGGATACAACGCCTCCAGTGGGGCGAATTTAAATAATAGAACGTGCAGGTGGATACGCCGCCTCCACCTGGCGAATTTAGGTATTACACGTTAACATATACATTTCTGGAAACAACGCCTCCAGTACGGCGAATTTAAATAATAAGGGGGGAACCTGGGAAACTTTAACAATGGTGGGCCCTGCGATAGGGAATGGGGACATGGAGACCTCCTAAGCTCCCCTGAGCCAGTGTCCCTGCACTCCTAACATTCCCTATACAGGCTCCGCACCTGTCGCCGCACGCGAACCTTAACCCCTTGCTCGCCCTGACCCTAAACCCTCACTAGGGAATGGGTTGGTGCGGAGACTAATCCCACCACTGCACTAACAACACACGAGGGAAGAGACAATACAGGGGAAACACCACTTATCTTTGCTCTGTTGCGTACGCTCCTAGCAACAGAGCCCACCACCTGTGTGCATCTTCTCCTCCACCCTGATCCATCACCATAACTGGATCCGTCACCATCGTGCAGCCTGGGAGCAGAGTCCATCACCACTTGCAGCAGTCCAGTACACAGAGTCCCAAGATGAGTCCAGCCTCTGCCAAGAATCCAAGCATGCTCGAGTCCAGTTCTCAGCAACCAAGTGGAGCATGCTGAGTGCAACTCTCTTCCTAGTCGCCACTCCTCTAAGCCATGCCCGCACTTCCTGTCGACACCATAAACTGCGACTCCACCAGGCCATGCCAGTCCTTCCTGCAGACACCATTAGCTGGCACTCGTTCTCTCTGGCTGACTGCGCAGGACTCCAATCCAGCTCCATCCTTCCACCAGGCTCTCCAACAACTCAGCAAGAAATATCACCAGCAGTGAGTGAACACACTGAGACCCATTTATAGAGTGTCACACCTGAACCATAATTAAGTGCAACCTAACCTAAGGTGCAATACCACTAACCACCACCGGGGACAGTCAAAACACCTTTGAACTTAACCAAAGTAAAAAAAGTTCACTTTGTGCTTTTAATACCGCCAGATCCTACACTGGATCATGACAAAATCATGGCTATTTATAAATGAATCTCTAATAACCAAACTATCAGACAGGGAAGAAGACAACTAGCACAGCAATTGAAACAGAAGGAAAATATCAGGTTTATCATGAAAATCAGAATAGTGCTTCCTCTGTCAACAAAGAGACAAACCTTGTGCAAAGTGGAAGACTGTAGAACACCAACTTTACAGCTGTTCATGGGCTATGTTTGGTCTTGCTCCTCAGATCCATTAAAGTGAAAAGAACTGAACTACAATACTAACCACAACGTGTAATTGGTAAAGAAAGAGGCAGTGTTTGTTTGTTTATTTCACTGGAAAACCACCTTAAAATTAATCCAATAGCGAAAGTGATCTATAGTCTTTCAATGTCCATATGAACAAGATTTTGTTTTTTTTACATTGGTCTTAAAAGGAATCTGTAACCCCCCAAACTCAATATAAACTACCTATACTGTCATATACGAGACTTAGCACCTACAAAAATCATCCTTAGCTATTCAGAAAGTTTCTTATTTCTTATTTAAATAATTGTTCTTGGTGCACCCTTGGTGTGGCCAAGGGATTAGTGCAGCTCCCCACCTCCTCAATTTGCATTCTGTACACTATACACCAATCCCTGATCCTACACATGTGCACTGACATTGCAGGAGCTAAACTGGCATGGACAGTTTTAATACAGGCATGCTCATTTCCATATTTCCTGTCTGAACATTGCACTGATTCATCCTCTACTCTTCAAGGTGTGTAAGTTTAGCAAATTGCCAGTGCAGATAGGAGTGGAATAAGAACCTGCCAGCACTGACACTGTGCACGCGAGCTTGGCTTCTGCAGTGTCAATGCACACCTGCAGACCTGGGAATTCTGTTCAAGCAGCACTCAATCAACATAAGGGCAGTTGTTTGGATTTATAACAGAAGGGATGATCCATGAACTGAGCCTTTGATCACACAAAGGATTTACTGAATACTCTCATTTTCAAGAACTACAAAAGTGTAAACTATGTTAAAGGGAATCTGTCACCCTTTTTCTGGCCTATCAGCTGCCGACATCAACATCAGGGGCTTATTTACAGAATTCTGTAATGCTGTAGATAAGCCCCCGATGTAACCTGAAAGATAAGAAAAAAGAGTTAGATTATACTCACCCGGGGGGGCGGTCCAGTTCGATGGGTGTCGCGGTCCGGTACGGCGCCTCCCATCTTCATACGATGCTGTCCTCTTCTTCCCTTCCTGTCATGGCTCCAGCGCAGTCGCACTTCTCTGCCCTTTTGAGGGCAGAGCAGAGTCCTGCAGAGCACAGGCGCCGGGAGAAGTCAGAGAGGTCCGGCTCCTGCGCACTACAGTATTCTGCTCTGCCCTCAACATTACAGAATGCTGTAGATAAGCCCCTGATGTCGATGCCGGCAGCTCATAGGCCAAAGAAAGGGTGACAGATTCCCTTTAAAGGTCCCATAATAAATGTCCTATATTAAAGGTCCTATAATAACCAGACCCCCTTTATGGTTTCTCCATGTTTGAACCTTTTTAAGACTGTGATGTTCATATCTAAGATTGAAGTTTCAAGACTTTTCAGAACGTTCTCATGAATTTTTCATAATTTTTTTTTACTATGAACAAGACCCTACTGCCACATAAGAAAGAGGCTAAGCACTAAGTCATTGTCTACAAACATACTGTACCCCAATTCTTCTGAGACTTGCTGATTACCCCATTATTATTAGATTTTTGCTCCATACTTTATAGGTTACAGCCACACCTCCCATAATAAGAATGACATGCAAAGTTGATGATAATATTTTAAGATATGAAACCAAAAGTGCAATCAAAGCTACCAAATAATGAGCTGATCTAAAATTTATTCTCAGACTTTTAAAATTGCAGATTAGGCAACGTTTCAGGCAGGAACTTGTAGCTTTTTACACATACTGGTATAGGAGCATTGGACAGTACATATCCAGTGTCACAAACACAATGAGCCAGGCAGCCACCAGTTGGTTCTGGTGGCAGGCTTAGGGTGGCACAGGTTTTCCTATACGCCATGATACAGGTATCAAAATGCATGTTTGGAGGACATATCACTTTGCATTTGCCCACTGGGATACAGGGTCCGGAGGTAGCAGACTGGTAGACATATCCATCTTTGCAGTCACATCCAAAGAATAAAGGCTTTATACAGTTCTCAGTTGTGCTGTTCATGTTGTCGCAGTTGTTGTAGCACAGACGCTTAGCTCGCAAAATTTCATTCTTATCACTGCATGGGAACTTATTAAGATCTAACAATAGGAAAGATATTATTATTGCAGAGAAAAGGCACAAACCTGCATATATTATTATTATTATTATTATTTTGTGGCCATTTCCAGAAAAATTCATAAATTTTTACCCATGGAGATGCTTGTTTTTATTATGCTTGTGAGTTGACTCTGACGTTACTGTTACTATTCTGTAGTACATATTATATTGTTATCGGTTCTTATTTAATTTTTTTTTGCAGCACTGTGATGACTAGAGTTGAGCGACTTTTGGTTTTTTAGGGTCGAGTTTCGTTTCGTGAAACCCGACTTTTCCAAAAGTCGGGTCGAGCAAGATCGTCCGATTATAGGGAAAAGTCGGGGTTGTCCCGAAACACGAAACCCAATGTAAGTCAATGGGGAATAAAAGTCGGTAGTGAGAGGAGGACTGGAAACACACCTACAGTGCCCATTTTAATGCCAAAAGCATCAATTCTTCTTACTTAAGCTTGTCAACTAGAGTTGAGCGAAACGGGTCGAAAAAATTAAAAAGTCGCCGACTTTTGGCAAAGTCGGGTTTCATGAAACGAAACCCGACCCTAGGATGAGGTCGGCCACGAGGTCGGCGACTTACGCGCCAAAGTCACGTTTCAAAAGTTTGTTTTGCGCTCTTTTTCAGCCAATCAGGATCCACGGACACTGTGGGCAACGTGATGACATAGGCAGGGGTCACCACCATCTTTCAGAAGGGCATGCAAGTGATTGGCTTGCTTTGGTGGGCATCACAGGGGGTATAAAAGGGTGTGCACGCCGACCGCCATCTTACTTCTGCCGATCTCAGTATAGGGAGAGGTTGCTTATTCTGTAGGGAGAGCGTTAGGCAGGGAAGAAGACAAAAAAACTGCTTCTGCTGCTAGCGATTTGGCCTGCACAACACACCAGTCACTGTGTGTGCAGTGCAAGGGGAGGCTATATAGTGGTGTATCAGTGCTGTTGGTTGTTGGGCTGCCTTCTAAGGCTTCCTGACATTCCTGCATTGCTGTTTACCCACTGATCCGCAAACTGCTTTTTTAAAAGCAATCCAATCTCCCTTATCCTCTAGTCACTTTTGTCACAGCTGTGCCATCGAGCCTGTGACATAGCGCTCAGATATCAGTGGGCCTCACACAATCCAAAAGTGTCCAGTGTCCAAAAGTGTGTGCAGAGATTCAAAATCTCCCTTATCCTCTAGTCACTTTGGTCACAGCTGTGCCATCGAGCCTGTCACATAGCGCTCAGATATTCATTGGGCCTCACACAATCCAAAAGTGTCCAGTGTCCAAAAGTGTGTGCAGAGATTCAAAATCTCCCTTATCCTCTAGTCACTTTGGTCACAGCTGTGCCATCGAGCCTGTCACATAGCGCTCAGATATTCATTGGGCCTCACACAATCCAAAAGTGTCCAGTGTCCAAAAGTGTGTGCAGAGATTCAAAATCTCCCTTATCCTCTAGTCACTTTGGTGACAGCTGTGCCATCGAGCCTGTCACATAGCGCTCAGATATTCATTGGGCCTCACACAATCCAAAAGTGTCCAGTGTCCAAAAGTGTGTGCAGAGATTCAAAATCTCCCTTATCCTCTAGTCACTTTGGTCACAGCTGTGCCATCGAGCCTGTCACATAGCGCTCAGATATCAGTGGGCCTCACACAATCCAAAAGTGTCGAGTGTCCAAAAGTGTGTGCAGAGATTCAAAATCTCCCTTATCCTCTAGTCACTTTGGTCACAGCTGTGCCATCGAGCCTGTCACATAGCGCTCAGATATCAGTGGGCCTCACACAATCAAAAGTGTCCAGTGTCCAAAAGTGTGTGCAGAGATTCAAAATCTCCCTTATCCTCTAGTCACTTTGGTCACAGCTGTGCCATCGAGCCTGTCACATAGCGCTCAGATATTCATTGGGCCTCACACAATCCAAAAGTGTCCAGTGTCCAAAAGTGTGTGCAGAGATTCAAAATCTCCCTTATCCTCTAGTCACTTTGGTCACAGCTGTGCCATCGAGCCTGTCACATAGCGCTCAGATATTCATTGGGCCTCACACAATCCAAAAGTGTCCAGTGTCCAAAAGTGTGTGCAGAGATTCAAAATCTCCCTTATCCTCTAGTCACTTTGGTCACAGCTGTGCCATCGAGCCTGTCACATAGCGCTCAGATATTCATTGGGCCTCACAAAATCCAAAAGTGTCCAGTGTCCAAAAGTGTGTGCAGAGATTCAAAATCTCCCTTATCCTCTAGTCACTTTGGTCACAGCTGTGCCATCGAGCCTGTCACATAGCGCTCAGATATCAGTGGGCCTCACACAATCCAAAAGTGTCCAGTGTCCAAAAGTGTGTGCAGAGATTCAAAATCTCCCTTATCCTCTAGTCACTTTGGTCACAGCTGTGCCATCGAGCCTGTCACATAGCGCTCAGATATTCATTGGGCCTCACACAATCCAAAAGTGTCCAGTGTCCAAAAGTGTGTGCAGAGATTCAAAATCTCCCTTATCCTCTAGTCACTTTGGTTACAGCTGTGCCATCGAGCCTGTGACATAGCGCTCAGATATCAGTGGGCCTCACACAATCCAAAAGTGTCCAGTGTCCAAAAGTGTGTGCAGAGATTCAAAATCTCCCTTATCCTCTAGTCACTTTGGTCACAGCTGTGCCATCGAGCCTGTCACATAGCGCTCAGATATTCATTGGGCCTCACACAATCCAAAAGTGTCCAGTGTCCAAAAGTGTGTGCAGAGATTCAAAATCTCCCTTATCCTCTAGTCACTTTGGTCACAGCTGTGCCATCGAGCCTGTCACATAGCGCTCAGATATTCATTGGGTCTCACACAATCCAAAAGTGTCCAGTGTCCAAATGTGTGTGCAGAGATTCAAAATCTCCCTTATCCTCTAGTCACTTTGGTCACAGCTGTGCCATCGAGCCTGTCACATAGCGCTCAGATATCAGTGGGCCTCACACAATCCAAAAGTGTCCAGTGTCCAAAAGTGTGTGCAGAGATTCAAAATCTCCCTTATCCTCTAGTCACTTTGGTCACAGCTGTGCCATCGAGCCTGTCACATAGCACTCAGATATTCATTGAGCCTCACACAATCCAAAAGTGTCCAGTGTCCAAAAGTGTGTGCAGAGATTCAAAATCTCCCTTATCCTCTAGTCACTTTGGTCACAGCTGTGCCATCGAGCCTGTCACATAGCGCTCAGATATTCATTGGGCCTCACACAATCCAAAAGTGTCCAGTGTCTAAAAGTGTGTGCAGAGATTCAAAATCTCCCTTATCCTCTAGTCACTTTGGTCACAGCTGTGCCATCGAGCCTGTGACATAGCGCTCAGATATCAGTGGGCCTCAGACAATCCAAAAGTGTCCAGTGTCCAAAAGTGTGTGCAGAGATTCAAAATCTCCCTTATCCTCTAGTCACTTTGGTCACAGCTGTGCCATCGAGCCTGTCACATAGCGCTCAGATATTCATTGGGCCTCACACAATCCAAAAGTGTTCAGTGTCCAAAAGTGTGTGCAGAGATTCAAAATCTCCCTTATCCTCTAGTCACTTTGGTCACAGCTGTGCCATCGAGCCTGTCACATAGCGCTCAGATATTCATTGGGCCTCACACAATCCAAAAGTGTCCAGTGTCCAAAAGTGTGTGCAGAGATTCAAAATCTCTCTTATCCTCTAGTCACTTTGGTCACAGCTGTGCCATCGAGCCTGTCACATAGCGCTCAGATATTCATTGGGCCTCACACAATCTAAAAGTGTCCAGTGTCCAAAAGTGTGTGCAGAGATTCAAAATCTCCCTTATCCTCTTGTCACTTTGGTCACAGCTGTGCCATCGAGCGTGTCACATAGCGCTCAGATATTCATTGGGCCTCACACAATCCAAAAGTGTCCAGTGTCCAAAAGTGTGTGCAGAGATTCAAAATCTCCCTTATCCTCTAGTCACTTTGGTCACAGCTGTGCCATCGAGCCTTTCACATAGCGCTCAGATATTCATTGGGCCTCACACAATCCAAAAGTGTCCAGTGTCCACAAGTGTCTGCAGAAATTCAAAATCTCCCTTATCCTCTAGTCACTTTGGTCACAGCTGTGCCATCGAGCCTGTCACATACCACTCAGATATCAGTGGGCCTCACACAATCCAAAAGTGTCCAGTGTCCAAAAGTGTGTGCAGAGATTCAAAATCTCCCTTATCCTCTAGTCACTTTGGTCACAGCTGTGCCATCGAGCCTGTCACATAGCACTCAGATATTCATTGGGCCTCACACAATCCAAAAGTGTCCAGTGTCTAAAAGTGTGTGCAGAGATTCAAAATCTCCCTTATCCTCTAGTCACTTTGGTCACAGCTGTGCCATCGAGCCTGTGACATAGCGCTCAGATATCAGTGGGCCTCACACAATCCAAAAGTGTCCAGTGTCCAAAAGTGTGTGCAGAGATTCAAAATCTCCCTTATCCTCTAGTCACTTTGGTCACAGCTGTGCCATCGAGCCTGTCACATAGCGCTCAGATATTCATTGGGCCTCACACAATCCAAAAGTGTTCAGTGTCCAAAAGTGTGTGCAGAGATTCAAAATCTCCCTTATCCTCTAGTCACTTTGGTCACAGCTGTGCCATCGAGCCTGTCACATAGCGCTCAGATATTCATTGGGCCTCACACAATCCAAAAGTGTCCAGTGTCCAAAAGTGTGTGCAGAGATTCAAAATCTCCCTTATCCTCTAGTTACTTTGGTCACAGCTGTGCCATCGAGCCTGTCACATAGCGCTCAGATATTCATTGGGCCTCACACAATCTAAAAGTGTCCAGTGTCCAAAAGTGTGTGCAGAGATTCAAAATCTCCCTTATCCTCTAATCACTTTGTTCACAGCTGTGCCATCGAGCCTGTCACATAGCGCTCAGATATTCATTGGGCCTCACACAATCCAAAAGTGTCCAGTGTCCAAAAGTGTGTGCAGAGATTCAAAATCTCCCTTATCCTCTAGTCACTTTGGTCACAGCTGTGCCATCGAGCCTGTCACATAGCGCTCAGATATTCATTGGGCCTCACACAATCCAAAAGTGTCCAGTGTCCACAAGTGTCAGCAGAAATTCAAAATCTCCCTTATCATCTAGTCACTTTGGTCACAGCTGTGCCTTCGAGCCTGTCACATAGCGCTCAGATATCAGTGGGCCTCACACAATCCAAAAGTGTCCAGTGTCCACAAGTGTCTGCAGAAATTCAAAATCTCCCTTATCCTCTAGTCACTTTGGTCACAGCTGTGCCATCGAGCCTGTCACATAGCGCTCAGATATCAGTGGGCCTCACGCAATCCAAAAGTGTCCAGTGTCCACAAGTGTCTGCAGAAATTCAAAATCTCCCCTGTCCTATAGACTCCTTGTACCTTGTTTTACATTACTATATAGTTTGTTGGATTTTGTCTACATTTCTACCAAAAATGAGGAAGGCTAGTGGAAGAGGCTGTGGAATTGGGCGGGGGTTGGCAGCTGGTAATGATGGTGTTGGTGGTGGATCTGATGGTAGTGGCAAGAGCATAATAGGACCAAATGCAGGAGGTGTTGAGCCTGCGTCATCGTCTGGCTACATAAGGCCTCGAACGCTTAGTTTTCTAGGAGTTGGCAAACCGCTTTTAAAGCCAGAGCATCAGGAAAAAGTTTTGTCTTACATTGCTGACTCAGCCTCCAGCTCTATCGCCTCCTCTTCTTCAGTTGTAAAAAGTAAAAGCACTGAGTCGTCATTGGAGGCTCATGTTCATGAACCACACCTTTCCTTGTGTCCTTCACCCCAACCAAGATTGAAGGATGACGCAGGCCATACTACTGATTACTCCATGGAGCTGTTTTCACATACCATGCCTGGATTATCAAGACAAATGGTGAATTACCCAGGCCAAGATGAATCTGACATGGAGTGCACTGATGCACAGCCGCTGATGGATGATTCTGCTGGTACATTCACTCAGAGCACTACATTGTCCTCGCAGTGTACAGAGCCAGATTCTGACCCTGATGAGACTCAGGTGCCCCTTCCCGCACACTATACCACCATACACGGTGACACAGAGGAAGGTGCACATGACATAGAAGAGGAGGTGATGGATGACCCAGTTGTTGACCCAGATTGGCATCCATTGGGGGAAGTGGGTGCTGCTTCCAATAGCTCAGATGAGTAGCATCCACAGCAGACATCGACATCGCAACAGCTGTTATCTGGCAGGCCCGGAGCACTCCAAAGACAGGTTCCAAACATCAAAAGAGTTGCTGGACAGCTTGTCCAGAGGGTCAAAAGATCACAGCGTGCTAGGCCGCAAAATGTCTGCCAAAGTAGGAAGAGTGCAGTGTGGCACTTTTTTGAACAAAATCCTCATGATCAGGCCAAGGTTATCTGTAAGAAGTGCGCAAAGACCTTTAGCCGAGGGAAAAATCTGAAAAATTTGAATACCAGTTGCATGCTTAGACATTTAACCAGCATGCACTTGCAAGCGTGGACACAACACCAAACCTCAAGTGCCACATGTGCAACTGATCACAACGAAGGTAGTCAGCAACGCTACATTGTTTCCCCCACTGTAAGCCCACCGGTTAGCACAGCAGCAAATGTTGAGGTGTCATTGCAAGGCCACAGCAGTCAGGGAATCCCACTGTTATATGAACGAAAGACTGATTCTAGGCCATCAGAAAGAACACCAACTCCATCACCATCATCAACCCTCTCTCAGTCCGCCCTGTCCACCGCTACTTCCACCATATGCAGCTCTCAAGTCCAGCTCACCCTCCCAGACACTATGAGTAGGTCAAGAAAGTACTCAGTCTCTCATCCGCGTACACTGGGTTTGAACGCCCACATTGCCAAACTAATCTCGTTTGAGATGATGCCCTTTCAGTTGGTGGAAAGCACAGCTTTCCGCGAACTCATGGCCTATGCAGTACCATGCTATGACCTACCCAGTCGCCACTTCTTCTCTCGCAAAGCCATCCCAGCCCTCCACCATCATGTGAAAGACCGCATTGTCCATGCACTCAAGCAGTCAGTGAGCGGAAAGGTGCACCTCACAACTGATGCATGGTCCAGTCGGCATGGCCAGGGCCGTTACGTGTCCATCACTGCGCACTGGGTTAATGTGGTGGATGCAGGGACCACAGGGGACAGCGGTGGTGGGACAGTGCTGCCTAGCCCACGGTATAGGAAACAGTTGGCTGTAGGCGTTCGACCCTCCTCCTCCTCGTCCTCCAGAAGCGAAAGCTCGTCCACAGAGCGCAGTCGTACGAGCACTCCATCTGCAGCTGCCACTGTTGCACACCATGTGTCCCCCTATCGAGCAGCTAGTGGAAAGCGTCAGCAGGCTGTGTTGCAGATGATGTGTTTGGGCAACAGACACACCGCCGAGGTGCTGGCCGAGTACTTGAAGCGACAAACTGAGTCATGGCTGGGCAGTGTACATCTTGAGGCAGGCAAGGTAGTTAGTGATAACGGCCGTAATTTTGTGGCAGCCATAGCCCTTTCAAAACTCAGCCACATACCTTGCTTGGCTCACACCTTGAACCTGGTGGTGCAGTGCTTCCTCAAAAATTATCCGGAGTTAACAGCCCTGCTCCAGAAGGTGCGAAGACTGTGCGCGCACATCCGCCGGTCGCCTGTACACTCCGTTCGTATGCAGAAGCTGCAGCGATTGCTCCACCTTCCCAACCAACGCCTCATTATTGACATTGCAACAAGGTGGAACTCCACCCTGCACATGGTGGAGCGGCTGTGCGAGCAGAGGCAGGCCATAATGCATTTGTGGGAGGATACACGGCCAGGCACTTTGAGAGCAGACATGGAGTTGACAGGTGTGCAGTGGTCGAAGCTGAAAGACCTCTGTAAAGTCCTTCAGTGTTTTGAGGAATGCACACGGCTGGTAAGCGCAGACGACGCCATCCTAAGCATGAGCATCCCACTTATGCGTCTGCTCATGCAAAGTTTGACGCACCTTAAGGAGCAGGCGTCTGCAGCCAATGTTGATGAGGAGGAAGAGGAGGAGGGAATCCTTGATGACATTCAGCCATTGTCTGCTCAGGGACCTCTCCTGGACGAGGTGGAGGAAGAAGAAGAGGAGGAGGATGATGATGGGGATGATTACTTAGGGGAAGAGGATGCATCTCGTGGGGCAAGTGAAAATGTTGGCGTGGCAAGGTCTGGTACAGGGTTTGTGCGTGACTGGAGGGATGTGGATTTGCCAGAAAGTGCTCCTCCACCCAGCACTCGCAGTGCATCATTGACACCGGGAACATTGGCCCACATGTCAGATTATGCCTTGCAGATCCTAAAAAGGGACGCCCGCATTGCCAAAATGGTGAACGATGACGACTACTGGTTGGCCAGCATCCTGGATCCACGCTATAAAGGCAAATTACAAAACATCATGCCACAGGAGAACCTTGACCTAATATTGGCTAATAAACAAGCAACTCTGGTAAATCGGTTGCTTGAGGCATTCCCAGCACACAGCAGCGGTGATGGTTCTCACACGAGCTGTACGGGCCGGGGGCAGCTTGGCAGAGGTGTTCGTGGTGCACACAGCAGAAGTGGCGTTGGAGACAGGGGTTTCATGACAATGTTGTGGACTGATTTTTCAAATACCGCTCACACAACTGGTAATACTGCATCGATGGAAAGTGACAGGAGACAGCAGTTGTCAACTATGGTTGCAAACTACTTTTCCTCCCATATCGATGTTCTCCCACACAGGTCATTCCCCTTTGACTATTGGGCCGCTAAACTGGACACCTGGCCTGAGTTGGCCCAATATGCCTTACAGGAGCTCGCTTGCCCAGCTGCAAGTGTGCTATCGGAAAGAGTCTTCAGTGCAGCTGGATCAATCCTGACAGAAAAAAGGACCCGTCTGTCAACCCAAAATGTGGATGATCTAACCTTCATTAAAATGAACCATGCATGGGTTTCCAAGGATTTTGTCCCACCTTCCCCTGATGACACATAGGGTGACAGAAAAATGGCTTGCTTTGGTCCACCTCTTCCTGGGACTTCACCTATTTCGCCTTTTGCATCAGCTGAATGTCCAACATCAACATATGCCACTTTCTAAAACTCCCTAACTGTGCTGCCTCCCCCCCCATGGCCGGGGTCACCACCTAGCGCACGACACCGTGCGAGTGCCGTTGCCCTGGACAGGTGGGTAGGCCGACTTTTGGCCGCGGGCACTGGCACAGGGTCCCTCATAGTGCAATCAAGTGTCTCTGACGGTGGTGGTGCACACCCGCCGTCAGACACACCGCTGTACTATGAGGGGCCCAGTGCCAGTACCGACGCCACGAGTGGGCCCCCCTTGCTTGGGCAGGGCCCCAGCATTTGCAATCTTTACCTCTCCCTGCTCCTCCGCTGTGTAATCTGGGCCGTCAAATCCATACTGTGCCTGACACCGTCTGAGCCTGCCTCCTGATGTATAGACATATATTTTGAATGTGTACGCTATCCATACATGTTATCCGGGGAAACGGTACCCTTTCTAACCTTTCTGCAATCACGCGCAATCCATACTGGGCCTAACACCGTCTGAGCCTGCCTCCTAAGACATATATTTTGAATGTGTACGCTATCCATACATGTTATCTGGGGATACGGTACCCTTTCTAACCTTTGTGCAATCACGTGCAATCCATACCGGGCCTGACACCATCTGAGCCTGCCTCCTGAGACATATATTTTGAATGTGTACGCTATCCATACATGTTATCCAGGGATACGGTACCCTTTCTAACCTTTGTGCAATCACGTGCCATCCATACTGTGCCTGACACCGTCTGAGCCTGCCTCCTGATGTATAGACATATATTTTGAATGTGTACGCTATCCATACATGTTATCTGGGGATACGGTACCCTTTCTAACCTTTGTGCAATCACGTGCAATCCATACTGGGCCTGACACCGTCTGAGCCTGCCTCCTGATGTATAGACATATATTTTGAATGTGTACGCTATCCATACATGTTATCCGGGGATACGGTACCCTTTCTAACCTTTGTGCAATCACGTGCAATCCATACTGGGCCTGACACCATCTGAGCCTGCCTCCTGAGACGTATATTTTGAATGTGTACGCTATCCATACATGTTATCCAGGGATACGCTACCCTTTCTAACCTTTGTGCAATCACGTGCAATCCATACTGGGCCTAACACCGTCTGAGCCTGCCTCCTGAGACATATATTTTGAATGTGTACACTATCCATACATGTTATCCAGGGATACGGTACCCTTTCTAACCTTTGTGCAATCACGTGCAATCCATACTGGGCCTAACACCATCTGAGCCTGCCTCCTGAGACATATATTTTGAATGTGTACGCTATCCATACATGTTATCCAGGGATACGGTACCCTTTCTAACCTTTGTGCAATCACGTGCAATCCATACTGTGCCTGACACCGTCTGAGCCTGCCTCCTGAGACATATATTTTGAATGTGTACGCTATCCATACATGTTATCCAGGGATACGGTACCCTTTCTAACCTTTGTGCAATCACATGCAATCCATACTGTGCCTGACACCGTCTGAGCCTGCCTCCTGATGTATAGACATATATTTTGAATGTGTACGCTATCCATACATGTTATCCGGGGATACGGTACCCTTTCTAACCTTTGTGCAATCACGTGCAATCCATACTGGGCCTGACACCGTCTGAGCCTGCCTCCTGATGTATAGACATATATTTTGAATGTGTACGCTATCCATACATGTTATCTGGGGATACGGTACCCTTTCTCACCTTTGTGCAATCACGTGTAATCCATACTGGGCGTGAGAACGGCTGGCGAGCTGTTAAGCAAGCTACAGCACCTGTGGTTTGCACACGTAAGTTTTTCATTTTTTCAGGAATGACGGTTAGGCCTAATTCCGGAACTGCGGTTGACCTGCACTTACTGGGAAATCATTGTTCGCGGGTAATAGTTGTTATCAGTGATCCCCATCACTAACGTTGTTCAGCGGGTTATCTGCACCTGTAAGCGACAAACGCTGGCCTTTTCAGTGTAGCGCACATGCAGCCACGGACATGTAAGGGCATGACACACCAGTTATTGGCCAATCTCATGTGCCAGAGCCTCACGTGTCCCTCTAGTAAGCCGGACTCGGACCGCGGGGCATGACGGAGTCTCGTTCGTTAACGGAATTAAGCTTGCAATGTGTGCATCTGTTCTGTAGCTGGCATGGTTGAGGTTTCCCAGGTGGAGTCGAATTTAACCGTAGGCTCCACTCCTGGTGGTGCCCTTCTGGACATTCCTTTAAGGTTCAGCTTTGCAACCATACTGCCCACGTAAAACAAACACTTTGCCTTCATGAACGCTGTTTGGAGGGTCATGACTCGTGGGAATAACGCCGCCCAATCAGTTAACCTGCTAGAGAGATCCTTTGTTGCTCCCAAGCATGACATCACACTCCCTAGGAAGAAGGTAATGCCACTGTGGCGACCGTACTCCTGGGGGCGACACAAGTGCACTGATGCCCAGCCACTGCTCGATGAATCTGCTGGTACATTGACCCAGACTACTACATTCCCCTCGCACGCTACCCGGCCTGAATCTGACCCTGATGAAACTCAGGTTACCCTTCCCATATACAGTTCCATCTTACACGGTGACAAAGAGGAAGCTGCAGATGAAAGTGCAGGTTCGGCCCACCCGCCATCAGACACACCACCGTACTATCAGGGGCCCTGTGCCAGTGCCGTCGCCAACGAGTGGGCCCCCCCTGCTTGCCCAGGATCACAGCACTTGCAAAGTTGAAATACTGTGCAGTGAGATGGAAGATGGGGACGACGAGGAGTCTAGACTAGTACAGGGATTCCCTAGCGAGGAGACTTATTTGATTGTTTTCAATGTTGGGACAGCAATTTTTGGGGAGCACTATACTCTGGAGAATGATAGATGGGGCCCACCATACACTGGAACATTCCAAAGGTGGACATCAGACACTGGAGCAGCATTTACAGGGCCCATTATACACTAGAGCATTAGAAATGGGGCCCATTATGTTTGGAGCATTATTTGGGCCCATAAGACAGTGGAGCTTCATCCATGGGGACCAACATATACTGTAGCATTATGTGGAGCTCATCATATACTGTTTCAAACATTATATGGGACCAATGATTCTGTATGGAGAAATAGATGGGCCTCGTCATGAGATGTAAAAAGTGAGGTATTTTTCATTGTACGATACCGCTATTTCTCTGCCGTATCGGAGCATGATGAGTTGTGGTATGTGTTAAAGGGGCGCTCTTTCGCTCAGGGCACATGAAAACCTGGAGCCAGCCCTCCCCCCCCCCACAACTTTAGCCAAATAACCCCCATTTTTCAGTGCGTAACTTGTATTATGAAGTTAATTAAGGTTGACAATAGAGTTGAGCGACTTTTGTTTTTTTAGGGTCGAGTTTCGTTTCGTGAAACCCGACTTTTCCAAAAGTCGGGTCGAGCAAGATCGTCCGATTATAGGGAAAAGTCGGGGTCGTCCCGAAACACGAAACCCAATGTAAGTCAATGGGGAATAAAAGTCGGCAGTGAGAGGAGGACAGGAAACACACCTACAGTGCCGATTTGAATGCCAAAAGCATCAATTCTTACTTAAGCTTGTCAACCTTAATTAACTTCATAATACAAGTTACGCACTGAAAAATGGGGGTTATTTGGCTAAAGTTGTGGGGGGGGAGGGCTGGCTCCAGGTTTTCATGTGCCCTGAGTGAAAGAGCGCCCCTTTAACACATACCACAACTCATCATGCTCCGATACAGCAGAGAAATAGCGGTATAGTTCAATGAAAAATACCTCACTTTTTACATCTCATGACGAGGCCCATCTATTTCTCCATACAGAATCATTGGTCCCATATAATGTTTGAAACAGTATATGATGAGCTCCACATAATGCTACAGTATATGTTGGTCCCCATGGATGAAGCTCCACTGTCTTATGGGCCCAAATAATGCTCCAAACATAATGGGCCCCATTTCTAATGCTCTAGTGTATAATGGGCCCTGTAAATGCTGCTCCAGTGTCTGATGTCCACCTTTGGAATGTTCCAGTGTATGGTGGGCCCCATCTATCATTCTCCAGAGTATAGTGCTCCCCAAAAATTGCTGTCCCAACATTGAAAACAATCAAATAAGTCTCCTCGCTAGGGAATCCCTGTACTAGTCTAGACTCCTCGTCGTCCCCATCTTCCATCTCACTGCACTTTATTTCAACTTTGCAAGTGCTGTGATCCTGGGCAAGCAGGGGGGGCCCACTCGTTGGCGACGGCACTGGCACAGGGCCCCTGATAGTACGGTGGTGTGTCTGATGGCGGGTGGGCCGAACCTGCACTTTCATCTGCAGCTTCCTCTTTGTCACCGTGTAAGATGGAACTGTATATGGGAAGGGTAACCTGAGTTTCATCAGGGTCAGATTCAGGCCGGGTAGCATGCGAGGGGAATGTAGTGGTCTGGGTCAATGTACCAGCAGATTCATCGAGCAGTGGCTGGGCATCAGTGCACTTGTGTCGCCCCCAGGAGTACGGTCGCCACAGTGGCATTACCTTCTTCCTAGGGAGTGTGATGTCATGCTTGGGAGCAACAAAGGATCTCTCTAGCAGGTTAACTGATTGGGCGGCGTTATTCCCACGAGTCATGACCCTCCAAACAGCGTTCATGAAGGCAAAGTGTTTGTTTTACGTGGGCAGTATGGTTGCAAAGCTGAACCTTAAAGGAATGTCCAGAAGGGCACCACCAGGAGTGGAGCCTACGGTTAAATTCGACTCCACCTGGGAAACCTCAACCATGCCAGCTACAGAACAGATGCACACATTGCAAGCTTAATTCCGTTAACGAACGAGACTCCGTCATGCCCCGCGGTCCGAGTCCGGCTTACTAGAGGGACACGTGAAGCTCTGGCACATGAGATTGGCCAATAACTGGTGTGTCATGCCCTTACATGTCCGTGGCTGCATGTGCGCTACACTGAAAAGGCCAGCGTTTGTCGCTTACAGGTGCAGATAACCCGCTGAACAACGTTAGTGATGGGGATCACTGATTACAATTATTACCTGCGAACAATGATTTCCCAGTAAGTGCAGGTCAACCGCAGTTCCGGAATTAGGCCTAACCGTCATTCCTGAAAAAATGAAAAACTTACGTGTGCAAACCATAGGTGCTGTAGCTTGCTTAACAGCTCGCCAGCCGTTCTCACGCCCAGTATGGATTACACGCGATTGCACAAAGGTGAGAAAGGGTACCGTATCCCCAGATAACATGTATGGATAGTGTACACATTCAAAATATATGTCTATACATCAGGAGGCAGGCTCAGACGGTGTCAGGCCCAGTATGGATTGCACGTGATTGCACAAAGGTTAGAAAGGGTACCGTATCCCCGGATAACATGTATGGATAGCATACACATTCAAAATATATGTCTCAGGAGGCAGGCTCAGATGGTGTCAGGCACAGTATGGATTGCACGTGATTGCACAAAGGTTAGAAAGGGTACCGTATCCCTGGATGACATATATGGATAGCGTACATATTCAAAATATATGTCTCAGGAGGCAGGCTCAGACGGTGTTAGGCCCAGTATGGATTGCACATGATTGCACAAAGGTTAGAAAGGGTACCGTATCCCTGGATAACATGTATGGATAGCGTACACATTCAAAATATATGTCTCAGGAGGCAGGCTCAGACGGTGTTAGGCCCAGTATGGATTGCACGTCATTGCACAAAGGTTAGAAAGGGTAGCGTATCCCTGGATAACATGTATGGATAGCGTACACATTCAAAATATATGTCTCAGGAGGCAGGCTCAGACGGTGTTAGGCCCAGTATGGATTGCACGTGATTGCACAAAGGTTAGAAAGGGTACCGTATCCCCGGATAACATGTATGGATAGCGTACACATTCAAAATATATGTCTATACATCAGGAGGCAGGCTCAGATGGTGTCAGGCCCAGTATGGATTGCACGTGATTGCACAAAGGTTAGAAAGGGTACCGTATCCCCAGATAACATGTATGGATAGCGTACACATTCAAAATATATGTCTATACATCAGGAGGCAGGCTCAGACGGTGTCAGGCACAGTATGGATTGCACGTGATTGCACAAAGGTTAGAAAGGGTACCGTATCCCTGGATAACATGTATGGATAGCGTACACATTCAAAATATATGTCTCAGGAGGCAGGCTCAGACGGTGTTAGGCCCAGTATGGATTGCACGTGATTGCACAAAGGGTAGAAAGGGTACCGTATCCCTGGATAACATGTATGGATAGCGTACACATTCAAAATATATGTCTCAGGAGGCAGGCTCAGACGGTGTCAGGCCCAGTATGGATTGCACGTGATTGCACAAAGGTTAGAAAGGGTACCATATCCCCGGATAACATGTATGGATAGAGTACACATTCAAAATATATGTCTATACATCAGGAGGGAGGCTCAGACGGTGTCAGGCCCAGTATGGATTGCACGTGATTGCTCAAAGGTTAGAAAGGGTACCGTATCCCCAGATAACATGTATGGATAGCGCACACATTCAAAATATATGTCTCAGGAGGCAGACTCAGACGGTGTTAGGCCCAGTATGGATTGCACGTGATTGCACAAAGGTTAGAAAGGGTACCGTTTCCCCGGATAACATGTATGGATAGCGTACACATTCAAAATATATGTCTATACATCAGGAGGCAGGCTCAGACGGTGTCAGGCACAGTATGGATTTGACGGCCCAGATTACACAGCGGAGGAGCAGGGAGAGGTAAAGATTGCAAATGCTGGGGCCCTGCCCAAGCAAGGGGGGCCCACTCGTGGCGTCGGTACTGGCACTGGGCCCCTCATAGTACAGCGGTGTGTCTGACGGCGGGTGTGCACCACCACCGTCAGAGACACTTGATTGCACTATGAGGGAACCTGTGCCAGTGCCCGCGCCCAAGAGTCGGCCTACCCACCTGTCCAGGGCAACGGCACTCGCACGGTGTCGTGCGCTAGGTGGTGACGCCGGCCATGGGGGGGAGGCAGCACAGTTAGGGAGTTTTAGAAAGTGGCATATGTTGATGTTGGACATTCAGCTGATGCAAAAGGCGAAATAGGTGAAGTCCCAGGAAGAGGTGGACCAAAGCAAGCCATTTTTCTGTCACCCTATGTGTCATCAGGGGAAGGTGGGACAAAATCCTTGGAAACCCATGCATGGTTCATTTTAATGAAGGTTAGATCATCCACATTTTGGGTTGACAGACGGGTCCTTTTTTCTGTCAGGATTGATCCAGCTGCACTGAAGACTCTTTCCGATAGCACACTTGCAGCTGGACAAGCGAGCTCCTGTAAGGCATATTGGGCCAATTCAGGCCAGGTGTCCAGTTTAGCGGCCCAATAGTCAAAGGGGAATGACCTGTGTGGGAGAACATCGATATGGGAGGAAAAGTAGTTTGTAACCATAGTTGACAACTGCTGTCTCCTGTCACTTTCCATCGATGCAGTATTACCAGTTGTGTGAGCGGTATTTGAAAAATCAGTCCACAACATTGTCATGAAACCCCTGTCTCCAACGCCACTTCTGCTGTGTGCACCACGAACACCTCGGCCAAGCTGCCCCCGGCCCGTACGGCTCGTGTGAGAACCATCACCGCTGCTGTGTGCTGGGAATGCCTCAAGCAACCGATTTACCAGAGTTGCTTGTTTATTAGCCAATATTAGGTCAAGGTTCTCCTGTGGCATGATGTTTTGTAATTTGCCTTTATAGCGTGGATCCAGGATGCTGGCCAACCAGTAGTCGTCATCGTTCATCATTTTGGCAATGCGGGGTTCCCTTTTTAGGATCTGCAAGGCATAATCTGACATGTGGGCCAATGTTCCCGGTGTCAATGATGCACTGCGAGTGCTGGGTGGAGGAGCACTTTCTGGAAAATCCACATCCCTCCAGTCATGCACAAACCCTGTAACAGACCTTGCCACGCCAACATTTTCACTTGCCCCACGAGATGCATCCTCCTCCCCTAAGTAATCATCCCCATCATCATCCTCCTCCTCCTCTTCTTCCTCCACCTCGTCAAGGAGAGGTCCCTGAGCAGACAATGGCTGAATGTCATCAAGGATTCCCTCCTCCTCTTCCTCCTCATCAACATTGGCTGCAGACGCCTGCTCCTTAAGGTGCGTCAAACTTTGCATGAGCAGACGCATAAGTGGGATGCTCATGCTTAGGATGGCGTCGTCTGCGCTTACCAGCCGTGTGCATTCCTCAAAACACTGAAGGACTTTACAGAGGTCTTTCAGCTTCGACCACTGCACACCTGTCAACTCCATGTCTGCTCTCAAAGTGCCTGGCCATGTATCCTCCCACAAATGCATTATGGCCTGCCTCTGCTCGCACAGCCGCTCCACCATGTGCAGGGTGGAGTTCCACCTTGTTGCAATGTCGATAATGAGGCGGTGGTTGGGAAGGTGGAGCAATCGCTGCAGCTTCTGCATACGAACGGAGTGTACAGGCGACCGGCGGATGTGCGCGCACAGTCTTCGCACCTTCTGGAGCAGGGCTGTTAACTCCGGATAATTTTTGAGGAAGCACTGCACCACCAAGTTCAAGGTGTGAGCCAAGCAAGGTATGTGGCTGAGTTTTGAAAGGGCTATGGCTGCCACAAAATTACGGCCGTTATCACTAACTACCTTGCCTGCCTCAAGATGTACACTGCCCAGCCATGACTCAGTTTGTCGCTTCAAGTACTCGGCCAGCACCTCGGTGGTG
The DNA here is from genome assembly GCF_039654945.1 of Dendrobates tinctorius. Classification (NCBI taxonomy): domain Eukaryota; kingdom Metazoa; phylum Chordata; class Amphibia; order Anura; family Dendrobatidae; genus Dendrobates; species Dendrobates tinctorius. The sequence continues at coordinate 27,236,303 of NW_027361696.1, read as the reverse complement.
TGTCTGTTGCCCAAACACATCATCTGCAACACAGCCTGCTGACGCTTTCCACTAGCTGCTCGATAGGGGGACACATCGTGTGCAACAGTGGCAGCTGCAGATGGAGTGCTCGTACGACTGCGCTCTGTGGACGAGCTTTCGCTTCTGGAGGAGGAGGAGGAGGAAGGTCGAACGCCTACAGCCAACTGTTTCCTATACCGTGGGCTAGGCAGCACTGTCCCACCACCGCTGTCCCCTGTGGACCCTGCATCCACCACATTAACCCAGTGCGCAGTGATGGACACGTAACGGCCCTGGCCATGCCGACTGGACCATGCATCAGTTGTGAGGTGCACCTTTCCGCTCACTGACTGCTTGAGTGCATGGACAATGCGGTCTTTCACATGATGGTGGAGGGCTGGGATGGCTTAGCGAGAGAAGAAGTGGCGACTGGGTAGGTCATAGCGTGGTACTGCATAGGCCATGAGTTCGCGGAAAGCTGTGCTTTCCACCAACCGAAAGGGCATCATCTCAAACGAGATTAGTTTGGCAATGTGGGCGTTCAAACCCAGTGTACGCGGATGAGAGACTGAGTACTTTCTTGACCTACTCATAGTGTCTGGGAGGGTGAGCTGGACTTGAGAGCTGCATATGGTGGAAGTAGCGGTGGACAGGGCGGACTGAGAGAGGGTTGATGATGGTGATGGATTTGGTGTTCTTTCTGATGGCCTAGAATCAGTCTTTCGTTGATATAACAGTGGGATTCCCTGACTGCTGTGGCCTTGCAACGACACCTCAACATTTGCTGCTGTGCTAACCGGTGGGCTTACAGTGGGGGAAACAATGTAGCGTTGCTGACTACCTTCGTTGTGATCAGTTGCATATGTGGCACTTGAGGTTTGGTGTTGTGTCCACGCTTGCAAGTGCATGCTGGTTAAATGTCTAAGCATGCAACTGGTATTCAAATTTTTCAGATTTTTCCCTCGGCTAAAGGTCTTTGCGCACTTCTTACAGATAACCTTGGCCTGATCATGAGGATTTTGTTCAAAAAAGTGCCACACTGCACTCTTCCTACTTTGGCAGACATTTTGCGGCCTAGCACGCTGTGATCTTTTGACCCTCTGGACAAGCTGTCCAGCAACTCTTTTGATGTTTGGAACCTATCTTTGGAGTGCTCCGGGCCTGCCAGATAACAGCTGTTGCGATGTCGATGTCTGCTGTGGATGCTCCTCATCTGAGCTATTGGAAGCAGCACCCTCTTCCCCCAATGGATGCCAATCTGGGTCAACAACTGGGTCATCCATCACCTCCTCTTCTATGTCATGTGCACCTTCCTCTGTGTCACCGTGTATGGTGGTATAGTGTGCGGGAAGGGGCACCTGAGTCTCATCAGGGTCAGAATCTGGCTCTGTACACTGCGAGGACACTGTAGTGCTCTGAGTGAATGTACCAGCAGAATCATCCATCAGCGGCTGTGCATCAGTGCACTCCATGTCAGATTCATCTTGGCCTGGGTAATTCACCATTTGACTTGATAATCCAGGCAAGGTATGTGAAAACAGCTACATGGAGTAATCAGTAGTATGGCCTGCGTCATCCTTCAATCTTGGTTGGGGTGAAGGACACAAGGAAAGGTGTGGTTCATGAACATGAGCCTCCAATGACGACTCAGTGCTTTTACTTTTTACAACTGAAGAAGAGGAGGCGATAGAGCTGGAGGGTGAGTCAGCAATGTAAGACAAAACTTTTTCCTGATGCTCTGGCTTTAAAAGTGGTTTGCCAACTCCTAGAAAACTAAGCGTTCGAGGCCTTATGTAGCCAGACGATGACGCAGGCTCAACACCTCCTGCATTCGGTCCTATTTTGCTCTTGCCACTACCATCAGATCCACCACCAACACCATCATTACCAGCTGCCAACCCCCACCCAATTCCACGGCCTCTTCCACCAGCCTTCCTCATTTTTGGTACAAATGTAGACAAAATCCAACAAACTATATAGTAATGTAAAACAAGGTACAAGGTGTCTATAGGACAGGGGAGATTTTGAATTTCTGCAGACACTTGTGGACACTGGACACTTTTGGATTGTGTGAGGCCCACTGATATCTGAGCGCTATGTGACAGGCTCGATGGCACAGCTGTGACCAAAGTGACTAGAGGATAAGGGAGATTTTGAATTTCTGCAGACACTTGTGGACACTGGACACTTTTGGATTGTGTGAGGCCCACTGATATCTGAGCGCTATGTGACAGGCTCGATGGCACAGCTGTGACCAAAGTGACTAGAGGATAAGGGAGATTTTGAATTTCTGCAGACACTTGTGGACACTGGGCACTTTTGGATTGTGTGAGGCCCAATGAATATCTGAGCGCTATGTGACAGGCTCGATGGCACAGCTGTGACCAAAGTGACTAGAGGATAAGGGAGATTTTGAATCTCTGCACACACTTTTGGACACTGGACACTTTTGGATTGTGTGAGGCCCAATAAATATCTGAGCGCTATGTGACAGCCTCGATGGCACAGCTGTGACCAAAGTGACTAGAGGATAAGGGAGATTTTGAATCTCTGCACACACTTTTGGACACTGGACACTTTTGGATTGTGTGAGGCCCAATGAATATCTGAGCGCTATGTGACAGGCTCGATGGCACAGCTGTGACCAAAGTGACTAGAGGATAAGGGAGATTTTGAATCTCTGCACACACTTTTGGACACTGGACACTTTTGGATTGTGTGAGGCCCAATGAATATCTGAGCGCTATGTGACAGGCTCGATGGCACAGCTGTGACCAAAGTGACTAGAGGATAAGGGAGATTTTGAATCTCTGCACACACTTTTGGACACTGGTCACTTTTGGATTGTGTGAGGCCCAATGAATATCTGAGCGCTATGTGACAGGCTCGATGGCACAGCTGTGACAAAAGTGACTAGAGGATAAGGGAGATTTTGAATCTCTGCACACACTTTTGGACACTGGTCACTTTTGGATTGTGTGAGGCCCAATGAATATCTGAGCACTATGTGACAGGCTCGATGGCACAGCTGTGACCAAAGTGACTAGAGGATAAGGGAGATTTTGAATTTCTGCACACACTTTTGGACACTGGACACTTTTGGATTGTGTGAGGCCCAATGAATATCTGAGCGCTATGTGACAGGCTCGATGGCACAGCTGTGACCAAAGTGACTAGAGGATAAGGGAGATTTTGAATCTCTGCACACACTTTTGGACACTGGACACTTTTGGATTGTGTGAGGCCCACTGATATCTGAGCGCTATGTGACAGGCTCGATGGCACAGCTGTGACCAAAGTGACTAGAGGATAAGGGAGATTTTGAATCTCTGCACACACTTTTGGACACTGGACACTTTTGGATTGTGTGAGGCCCAATGAATATCTGAGCGCTATGTGACAGGCTCGATGGCACAGCTGTGACCAAAGTGACTAGAGGATAAGGGAGATTTTGAATCTCTGCACACACTTTTGGACACTGGACACTTTTGGATTGTGTGAGGCCCAATGAATATCTGAGCGCTATGTGACAGGCTCGATGGCACAGCTGTGACCAAAGTGACTAGAGGATAAGGGAGATTTTGAATTTCTGCAGACACTTGTGGACACTGGACACTTTTGGATTGTGTGAGGCCCACTGATATCTGAGCGCTATGTCACAGGCTCGATGGCACAGCTGTGACAAAAGTGACTAGAGGATAAGGGAGATTTTGAATTTCTGCAGACACTTGTGGACACTGGACACTTTTGGATTGTGTGAGGCCCAATGAATATCTGAGCGCTATGTGACAGGCTCGATGGCACAGCTGTGACCAAAGTGACTAGAGGATAAGGGAGATTTTGAATCTCTGCACACACTTTTGGACACTGGACATTTTTGGATTGTGTGAGGCCCAATGAATATCTGAGCGCTATGTGACAGGCTCGATGGCACAGCTGTGACCAAAGTGACTAGAGGATAAGGGAGATTTTGAATCTCTGCACACACTTTTGGACACTGGACACTTTTGGATTGTGTGAGGCCCAATGAATATCTGAGCGCTATGTGACAGGCTCGATGGCACAGCTGTGACCAAAGTGACTAGAGGATAAGGGAGATTTTGAATCTCTGCACACACTTTTGGACACTGGACACTTTTGGATTGTGTGAGGCCCAATGAATATCTGAGCGCTATGTGACAGGCTCGATGGCACAGCTGTGACAAAAGTGACTAGAGGATAAGGGAGATTGGATTGCTTTTAAAAAAGCAGTTTGCGGAGCAGTGGGTAAACAGCAATGCAGGAATGTCAGGAAGCCTTAGAAGGCAGCCCAACAACCAACACCACTGATACACCACTATATAGCCTCCCCTTGCACTGCACACACAGTGACTGGTGTGTTGTGCAGGCCAAATCGCTAGCAGCAGAAGCAGTTTTTTTGTCTTCTTCCCTGCCTAACGCTCTCCCTACAGAATCAGCAACCTCTCCCTATACTGAGATCGGCAGAAGTAAGATGGCGGTCGGCGTGCACGCCCTTTTATACCCCCTGTGACGCCCACCAAAGCAAGCCAATCACTTGCATGCCCTTCTGAAAGATGGTGGTGACCCCTGCCTATGTCATCACGTTGCCCACAGTGTCCGTGGATCCTGATTGGCTGAAAAAGAGCGCAAAACAAACTTTTGAAACGCGACTTTGTCGCGTAAGTCGCTGACCTCGTGGCTGACCTCATCCTAGGGTCGGGTTTCGTTTCATGAAACCCGACTTTGCCAAAAGTCGGCGACTTTTGAATTTTTTCGACCTGTTTCGCTCAACTCTAGTGATGACCAAAAAACAGCCCTTTTTGAATTTTTTCTCTTCATTGCCACATTTAGGGATTATTTTATTTTATGTTTTGATAGCTCAGACGTTAAAGGATGATGCAATACCAAATGTACTTTTTGAACCCCTTAATGCCGCAGCCCTTTTTCGTTTCTAAGTTTCTGTTTTTCACTCCCCTTCTTCCCAGAGCCATAACTTTTATTGTTTTCTGTCAATATGGCCAAGTGAGAGTTTGTTTTTGCGTGGGAAAAGTTATTCTTCTGAACAACCCCATTGGTTTTACCATGTCTTTTGCTCGTAAACAAAAAAAAAATCCAAGTGCGGTGAAATTGCTAAAAAAAAGTGCAATTCCACAAGGTTTTTTTTTTTTTTTGCAATGTTCACCAAATGCTTGAACTGACCTGCCATTATGATTCTTCAGGTCATTATGAGTTTGTAGATACCAAACATGTATAGGTTGTTTTTTATTTAAATGGTGAAAAAAAGTCCAAAGTTTGTTAAAAAAAAATGTCATTTTCCGAGACCCGTAGCATCTCCATTTTTCGTGATCTTGGGTTGGGTGAGGGCTTATTTTTTGCGCGATGAGCTGATGTTTTTAATGATACCATTGTGGTGTGGATACAATCTTTTGGTCGCCCGTTATTGCATTTTAATGCAATGAGGCTGCGACAAAAAAGAGGTAGTTGTGGCACTTTTACTTTTTTTTCTCGCTACGTTGTTTACCAATTGGATTAATTCCTTTTTATTAATAGATCGGCAGATTCTGAATGCGGCGATACCAAATATGTGCATTTTTTTATTTTCTTAATTGTTTTATTTTGAATGAGGCAAAGGGGGGGTGATTTGAACTTTTACATAATTTTTAATTTTTTTATATTTTTAAAAACTTTTTTTTACTTTTCACTTTGCTTCAATAGTTTCCATGGGAATCTAGAAGCTGTAATAATCCGATCACCTCTGCTACACACAGGCGATGATCAGATCGCCTGTGTGTAGCAGAAATGCTCACTGCTGTAAATGCCGACCTCTGGGCAGTGCTCATAGCAATCCACAATGACAACCACAGGGGTCTGCTGCACACCCCGGGTTGTCATGCCAACCCATCGGCGACACGCGCGCTGATGGCTGCGATTAGTGATGCGCTTCCGGCGCGATCACATTTAATGCCGCTGTCAGAGAATGACAGCAGTATCTAACGGGTTAACAGCGGCAGGTGGATCGCGATCCCACCAGCGGCTGTTAGGGGCACATGTCAGCTGCTCAAAACAGCTAGCATGTGCCGGGAAAGATGTGTGCTCAATGCCGGAGCCCACATGAAAGGAAGGGACAAGACATGTGCAGCACATTTACAGCACATATCATGAAGGGGTTAATTTACATTTCTCTACTTTTCACTGGAGAATAGGGTTTTTTTTAAAAATTTTAAAACGTTCTTTTTCTACTTTATTGTTTAATCCCATTAAGAAACTTGAACTTGCAATCACTTGTACTATATACACAAATACCATGATATTGGTGGATTATAGCGAAAGTTATGGTCTCCTATGGCACCCAGCTACAGGCTGGATGCCACAGCAGGCACGGGGGACTTCAGTGCACCACTGGCTATCCTAACAACCAATCAACCTTCTGCTATCATGTTGTGGGAGGGTCGATCAGCTCTTAAATTAATGACAGAGCTGGATCACGCCACTCAAGTGCCACTGTCACTGATTGACATGCGATAGCTGGAAGTTTGTGCCAGCCCTTGAAGCATTGTCGTCTGCACCATTCCTAGGTCACTAAAAATGCTGTAGCCTGTGATTAACTGCAGTGGATAGGTAATTAGAACAACATCATCGGATACTTCTCTGACAACACACTCTTCTAGTCACCTGACCGCTGCAGCCCATCACAGGCTACAGGGTGTTAATTTAGTGTCCGGACAACCCTGGCATAAATTATAGTTATTTTACTTTTGAAATCTGATTTTATTTTTTTTTATGTCATGGCAATAAAATTGGTTTTGTTCAGTTTTTAAGTTAATCCACCATATTGGAACAACCATCTTACCCATGGTCATAGGTTATAATCATCATTATAAGCAGGGGTCATGTATTGTAAAACTGGAAGGGCTGATGTGTATTTTTCATAATATTACTTAGGCCTGTTTCACACTTCAGTTTTTGTCCATCAGTCAAGATCCACCATTTTGCAAAAAAACGGATCCGCTATTTTGTTTGGCAGATCCGTTTTTTTCCCATTGAGTTGCATTACCGGCGGATCTTGACGGACGGCCATCCGTTGGATCCGTTTTTTTGCGGGTCCGCCAAAATTTTGCCGTCCGCCGACATGCCCGAACGAAGCATGTAACGTTTTTTCGGGCTGCAGGATCCGCACTTCACACTGCACATGCCCGAAAGACTTCACTCAGCCTGAAATTTAACCCTAAAGTCTATTCTGGTTCCTGGAAAAAAAAAATCTCTCTCTCTCTCTCCTCCCCGAGCTGCGGTTCCTTTAAAATTCTTCATTCACCGGATCCGTCAAAAAAACGGTCCGTGGCATCCGTTCACATCAGTTAGCAACAGATCTGCTTTCCGCCATTTTGGCGGATTTTAACTGACACAAAAAAACTGAAGTGTGAAACAGGCCTTACCTGCTTGAGCTTCTTCAATTGCTTCTGCTCTTGTAGACAGATAAACTGTGAAAAAATATTGTATAATCAATATTCAATTAATTAACATATGTAATATAATAATTTATACTAAACAGCTAAAAAAGTTATAAAAGGCACACTACTTACCAAGTATCCCAAGCTGCAGAAGAAAAAAATCTCTCCAAAAAGCCATGTTTGGCTTAGGCCCCCAAAATCCTTAATTTCTTAAAATAAATTAAATTAAAAAATGTGTGTAAAGTTAAAATGAAAAATTATAAAGTTGTTTTTTTTCTATAGGTTTTAACATAAACAATTAAAAATTGAAAATTGCATAATACAAAATGATATTAGATTAGCAACTAATCCTTAACTTTAATGATAAACATGTGAAGATTTAAAATAGTTAAAAACGACATAACTTTTATTATTCCCCATATATTATGTGCATAATTTTATTAACAAATTGCCAAACACATTAAATACAACATGTAAGATGTAGATCTTGAACTTACCTGTTGTGTTTTCTTGCAGATTTATCTGTCTGCCTCTGTCCCTCAACTATTTATACATATCAGAAAACTGAAAGAGGGAAGGAGGAAATCAAAAACCGACTAATAATAAGAGTTGATTTAGCTGCAGGGGAGTTCAGGGAAAATCCCTTTTGGTGAAAAGTATTAGGTGTTTCTTGCTACCACCCAAAGACCTCGGGCTGATATTTCACATTTGCTGTGAAACATATTAGTGTTTTCTCATCAAGTCATAGTTTTCATATTTTACCTGCCAATGACCAGATTGTGTGGATGTCACACAGTTGTCCAGGAAGTGATATTAAAATATTTATCTGTTGTTATTCAGTGCAATAAGCATACAAACTTTTACTCCATGGCATTTCAAAATCTAAATGTCATTTTGTTATATAGTACAGGTCAAAAATTTGGACACTCCTGTTAATGAGATGGTTTTCCTTTTTCTTAATTGAATATGGACATTATAGATTCCGACTGAAAGCACCAAAACAACAAAGGAGCAAATATGAAAACAGGGAGTCAAGTAACATGTGAAATAAACCAAAATTTGTGTTAAACCTTGGAAATTTTCTATTCCTCATGCACGCCCCTTTTACTCTGATGACAGCTTTACAACACCTTCCCTTGACATATCCTCAGGCAGCTTCCTCAGGTCGTTACCTGATGAGGCTTCTAATAAACAGATACAGTAAACCTTATCAAGAGTTAATTTCTGCACCAGACTTTAGAAAGTATTTGCAAACTTCAAGTTTGTTTTTCCGAGGCAGAGTTGGCACGGGGTTCCATACAGCACCTATTTCATATTTGTTGTAAGTCAGAATATGGCAAAAAGCACTGAACTACGCAAACAAAATGAAAGTCCAAAGAGAAGATATCCTCAAATGCAATCATGAAAACCATCAATTGTGATAAGGAAGGCCAAGAATTCCCTCTGCTACAGAGGGTAAGTTCAGCAGAGTTTCCAGCTTCAGACACATGTCAATATCAACTGTGTAGAGGAGATAAACAACAGAAGGACTGGAAATTAGATCAGTGGAAATCTGTATTGGTCAAAATTTGAGATTTTTAGTACCATATGTTTATATCATTGTGAGACTCAAAATAGGTGAGTGGATGGTTTCTAAGTGTGTGGTGTCCACCATGATGCATGAAAGGTGAAAGTATGATGGTGTTGGGGTGCATTGCTGATGATATTTGTAGTCCTAGTTTTCCTGTCTGACAGTATAGCTGCCTATACCTGTCTGCCTGTACTTGCCGTGTGTTCCTGTATTTCATCCGTGCTTGCCAACACCTGCCTGCCTATCGGCCGTGTCTGCCAACACCTGTCCGTATATCAGCTGTGCTGGCCTGCACCTGCCTGTCTTTCTATCAGTCGTGCTCGCCAGCACCTGCCTGCCTGTATATCAGCTGTGCATGCTTACACCTACCTGTCTGTATATCAGTCGTGTCTGCCTGCACCTTCCTGCCTGTATATCAGCTGTGCCTGCCTTCACCTGTCTGCCTGTATATGAGCCATGGCTGCCTGCACCTGCCTTCCAGTATACTGCCATACATGCCAGTGCTTATCTGTATATAAGCCATACTTACCTACACCTGCTTTCTCACCTTCCTGCCCCTTTGGTGGTCAGCTGCCGTATGTCCATGGTCTGTCTTGGAGTAGCACCTGGTATCCATCCGGAGCCAATTATAACCCCACCATCAGGGGCTCTAGCAAAGAGTCGGGTGTTTGGTTAGTCACACCCCTCCCGGCTCTCCTCAGTCCATGGTTGTTCCACCACACAGCCCAGTACATTAGCTATCACAGCATTCTGCAACGACCACTATACCATCTGTTTTCACTTAGCGGTACCATGTTATTTCAAGAGGAAAATGATCAAAAACACCTCCAGTCTATGAATAGGCTATATGACCAAGAAGGAGAGGGACAGATGACATGGCCTCAACAATCACCCCACCACAGCGACTATTGACATGGGTTTGGGTGAGTTGGAGGAGAGAGAAGGTAAAACCATAAGTAGGGTACACATCACTTTTGGCAACTCTTTCAAACCTATTGGAAGCCATTTTAGGTGACGACTAGAGTTGAGCGAAACGGGTCGAAAAAATTTAAAAGTCGCCGACTTTCGCCAAAGTCGGGTTTCATGAAACAAAACCTGACCTTAGCGTGAGGTCGACCACAAGGTCGGCGACCATCGCGCCAAAGTCGCGTTTCAAAAGATGCTTTAGCGCCCTTTTTCAGCCAATCAGGAATAACGGACACTGTGGGCAACGTGATGACATAGGCAGCGGTCACCACCATCTTTGAGAAGGGCATGCAAGTGATTGGCTTGCTTTGTGTGGCGTCACAGTGGGTATAAAAGGGCGTGCACGCCGACCGCCATGTTACTTATGCTGATCTCAGAATATGGAGAGCTGCTGCTGATGATGATTCTGTAGGGAGAGTGTTAGGAAGGCCAAAAGAAAAAAAAAACACTTCTGCTGATAGCGCTTTTCATTGTAGTTAGTGTGCAGTGAAAGGTGAAGATTTTTGCTTTTGTGCAGCAGCGCTGGTGGTGATTAGGCTGCCTTTTAAGGCTACCTGCATTGCTGTGTGCACACTGGTGTTCAAACTGCTTTTTTAAAAGCAATCCAAATTTTATTGTTTTGTCCTGGTGAGGTACTGAGCGTTCATTTTTTCACACACCGTACACCGGTGTACGCTCCTTACACAGTACTGTGTACTGGCTGTTATCACGCCCAAATTGAAGCTATCTGTGTGTGACTCTGTAAGGAAAAGCCAAGGAGTTTGTCCGTTCTTACAGACCTACACCTTAGAGTTATGTCCGTTTTTCAAACAGTTTCGTATATCTGCTGTTTGATTACATTCAAAACTAGAGAGAGACAGCGTGTCAGTCCGTATACAAAAACACGGAGCTTGACAATCTGTGTGTGACTCTGTAAGGAAAAGCCGAGGAGTTTGTCCGTTCTTACAGACCTACACCTTAGAGTTTTGTTCATTTTTCAAACAGTTTCGTATATTTGCTGTTTGATTACATTCAAAACTAGAGAGAGCATGTGTCAGTCCGTATACAAAAACACGGAGCTTGACAATTTTACATACACGCACCGTAAAGCGTTGTACGTGTACGCTCCTCACACAGTACCGTGTACCGGCTGTTATCATGGCCAAATTGAAGCTATCTGTGTGTGATTCTGTAAGGAAAAGCTGAGGAGTTTGTCCGTTCTTACAGACCTACACTCTAGGGAGATTCCAATTCTGCCCAATTCTACATACACCTTGTAGTTTGTCATACACTAGGCAATTTCTGCCTGTTACATTGCGGTGTAACATACACAGGGCCTGACAGAATCCAACTGTGTCCTGAAGTCTGTAGAGAGATTCCATTTCTCCCCAGTCCTCTATACACCTTTTTTTACACCATCCAGAATCAGCCTGTTACTTTGAGGCGTAAAATACACAGGGCCTGACAGAATCCAACTGTGTCCAGAAGTCTGTAGAGAGATTCCATTTCTCCCCAGTCCTCTATACACTCGTTTTACACCATCCAGAATCAGCCCGTTACTTTGAGGTGTAAAATACACAGGGCCTGACAGAATCCAACAGCGTCCTGAAGTCTGTAGAGAGATTCCATTTCTCCCCAGTCCTCTATAAACCTTTTTTACACCATCCAAAATCAGCCTGTTAATTTGAGGCGTAAAATACACAGGGCCTGACAGAATCCAACTGTGTCCTGAAGTCTGTAGAGAGATTCCATTTCTCCCCAGTCCTCTATACACTTGTTTTACACCATCCAGAATCAGCCCGTTACTTTGAGGTGTAAAATACACAGGGCCTGACAGAATCCAACTGCATCCTGAAGTTTGTAGAGAGATTCCATTTCTCCCCAGTCCTCTATAAACCTTTTTTACACCATCCAAAATCAGCCTGTTACTTTGAGGTGTAAAATACACAGGGCCTGACAGAATACAACTGTGTCCTGAAGCCTCTAGAGAGACTCAAATACTCCCCACTACTATATACACCTTGTACCTTGTTTTACAGTACCATATAGTTGGTGGTATTTTGGGTACATTTTCCCCAAAAATGAGGAAGTGTGGTGGAAGAGTCCGTGGAAGTGGGCGGGGGTTGGCAGCTGGTAATGATGGTGTTGGTGGTGGATCTGCTGGTAGTGGCAAAAGCAAAATAGCACCAAATGCAGGAGGTGTTAAGCCTGTGTCATCGTCTGGCTCCACAATGCCTCGAAGGCTCCCTTTTCTGGGAGTAGGTAAACTGCTTTTAAAGCCGGTGCTTCAGAAACAAGTTTTGGCTTACATTGCTGACTCAGCCTCCAGTTCTATCGCCTCCTCTTCTGAAGTTTTAAAAAATAAAAGTACTGAGTCGTCATTGGAGGCTCATGGTCATGAACCACACGTTTCCTTGTGTCCTTCACCCCTACCAAAATTGAAAGATGCGGCAGGCCACACTACAGATTACTCCATGGAGCTGTTTTCACATACCATGCCTGGGTTATCAAGTCAAATCATGAATTATCCAGGCAAAGATGAATCTGACATGGAGTGCACTGATGCACAGCCACAGCTAGATTTATCTGCTGGTACATTCACTCAGAGCACTACATTGTCCTCGCAGTGTACTGAGCCAAAATCTGACCCTGATGAAACTCAGTTGCCCCCTCCCACATACTATACCACCATACACGGTGACACAGAGGAAGGTGCACATGACATTGAAGAGGAGGTATGGATGACCCAGTTGTTGACCCAGATTGGGATCCATTGGGGGAAGATGGTGCCGCTGACAATAGCTCAGAAGAGGAGGAGGAGCATCCGCAGCAGGCATCGACATCGCAACAGCTGTTATCTGGCAGGCACGGAGCAGTCCAAAAGCATATTACAAAAACAAAAAGAGTTGCAGGACAGCTTGGCCAGACGGTCAAAATAGCACAGCGTGCAATGCCTCAAAATGTCTTCCATAGTAGGAAGAGTGCAGTGTGGCACTTTTTTGAACAAAATCCTAAGGCAAAGGTTATCTGTAAGAAGTGGACAAAAACATTTAGCCGAGGGAAAAATCTGAGAAATTTGAATACCAGTTGCATGCTTAGACATTTAACCACCATGCACTTGCAAGCGTGGACGGACTACCAAACCTCACGTACCACATGTGCACCTGCTCCCAAAGAAGGTAGTCAGCAACGCTACATTGTTTCCCCCACTGTAAGCCCACCGGTTAGCACACCACCAGCAGCAAATGTTGAGGTGTCGCCGCAAGGCCAAAGCAGTCAGGGAATCACAATGTTATATCAACGAAAGACTGAATCTAGGCCTTCAGAAAGAACACCAACTCCATCACCATCATCAACCCTCTCTCAGTCCGCCATGTCCACCGCTAGTTCCACCATATGCAGCTCTCAAATCCAGCTCACCCTACCAGAGACTATGAGTAGGACAAGAAAGTACTCATCCTCTCATCCGCATACACTGGGTTTGAACGCCCACATTGCCAAACTAATCTCGTTAGAGATGATGCCCTATCGCTTGGTTGAAAGCGCAGCTTTCCGCGAACTCATGGCCTACGCAGTACCGCGCTATGACCTACCCAGTCGCCACTTCTTTTCTCGCAAAGCCATCCCAGGCCTCCACCTTCATGTGAAAGACCACATTGTCCATGCACTCAAGCAATCAGTGAGTGGAAAGGTGCACCTGACAACTGATGCATGGTCCAGTAGGCATGGTGGGACAGTGCTGCCTAGCCCACAGTATAGGAAACAGTTGGCTGTAGGCGTTCGACCCTCCTCCTCCTCCTGAAGCGAAAGCTTGTCCACAGAGCGTAGTCGCATGAGCACTCCATCCGCAGCTGCCAGTGTTGCACACGAGGTGTCTCCCTAGCGATCAGCTAGTTGAAAGCATCAGCAGGCTGTGTTGAAGATGATGTGTTTGGGCAACAGACACACCGTGGAGGTACTGGCCGACTACTTTCAGCGACAAACTGAGTCATGGCTGGGCAGTCTACATCTTGAGGCAGGCAAGGTAGTTAGTGAAACCGGCCGGAATTTTGTGGCAGCCATAGCCCTTTCAAAACTCACACACATACGTTGATTGGCTCACACCTTGAACCTGGTGGCGCAGTGATTCCTCAATAATTATCCGGAGTTAACAGGCCTGCTCCATAAGGTTCGAAGACTGTGCTCGCACATCCGCCGGTCGCCGGTACACTCCAGTTGTATGCAGAAGCTGCAGCGATTACTCCACCTTCCCAAGCACCACCTAATTATCGATGTTGCAACAAGGTGGAACTCCACCCTGCACATGGTTGAGCGGCTGTGCGAACAGAGGCAGGCCGTAATGCATTTGTGGGAGGATACACGGGCAGGCACTTTGAGGGCAGACATGGAGTTGACAGGTGTGCAGTGGTCGAAGCTGAAAGACCTCTGTAAAGTCCTTCAGTGTTTTGAGGAATGCACACGGCTGGTAAGCGCAGACGATGCCATCATAAGCATGAGCATCCCACTTATGCGTCTGCTCATGCAAACTTTGACGCACATTAAGGAGCAGGCGTCTGCAGCTGAGGAGGAAGAGGAGGGAAGCCTTGATGCCAGTCAGTCATTGTCTGGTCAGGGAAGTCTCGTGGACGAAGTGGAGGAAGAAGAGGAGGAGGAGGATGATAATGGGGATGATTATTTAGGGGAGGAGGATGCTTTTTGTGGGGCTAGAGAAAATTTTGGCGTGGCAAGGTCTGGTACAGGGTTTGTGCGTGACTGGAGGGATGTGGATTTGCCAGAAACTGCTCCTCCACCCAGCACTCGCAGTGCATCATTGACACCGGGAACATTGGCCCACATGTCTGATTATGCCTTGCAGATCCTTAAAAGGGACCCCCGCATTGCCAAAATGATGAACGATGACGACTACTGGTTGGCCAGCATCCTGGATCCACACTATAAAGGCAAATTCCATAACATAATGCCACAGGAGAACCTTGACCTAATATTGGCTAACAAACAAGCAACTCAGGTAAACCGGTTGGTTGAGGCATTCCCAGCACACAGCAGCGGTGATGGTTCTCACACGAGCCGTAGGGGCCGGGGGCAGCTTGGAATAGGTGTTCGTGGTGCACACAGCAGAAGTGGTGCTGGAGACAGGGGTTTCATGACCATGTTGTGGACTGATTTTTCAAGTCCCTCTCACATGACTGGTAATATTGCATCGATTGAAAGTGACAGGAGACAGCAGTTGTCAACTATGGTTACAAACTACTTCTCGTCCCATATCAATGTTCTCCCTCACAGGTCATTCCCATTTAACTATTGGGGCGCTAAATTGGACACCTGGCCAGAATTGGCACAATATGCCTTACAGGAGCTCGCTTGCCCAGCTGCAAATGTGCTATCGGAAAGAGTCTTCAGTGCAGCTGGATCAATCCTGACAGAAAAAAGGACCCATCTGTTGACCGAAAATGTGGATGATCTAACCTTCATTAAAATGAACCATGCATGGGTTTGCAATAATTTTGTCCCACCTCACCCTGATGACACATAGGTTGCCAGAAAAAAGCCTTGCTTTTTTCCTCCTCTTCCTCGAACTTGACCAATTTCGCCTTTAGCAGCAGCTGAATGTCCCACATCAACATATGCCATTTTGTAAACCTCCCTAACTGGGCTGCCTCCTCCCCCCAAGGCCAGGGTCACCACCTAGCGCATGCAACTGTGTGAGTGCCGTTGCCCTGGACAGGTGGGTAGGCCGACTCTTGGGCGCGGGCACTGGCACAGGGTCCCTCATGGTGCAATCAAGGGTCTCTGAAGGTGGGGGTGCACACCCGCCGTCAGACACACCGCCGTACTATGAGGGGACCAGTGCCAGTACCGACGCCCATGAGTGTGCCCCCTTGCTTGGGCAGGGCCACAGCATTTGCAATGTTTACCTCTCCCTGCTCCTCCGCTGTGTAGTCTGGGCTGTCAAATCCTTCACTGGGACTGCCACTACAAATTTGTTGAACTGATAGATGATGGTTAAGACGTAGCTATGCCCTGTCCCGCTGGCCGGGCTCTAGCTTCAGATGATCAAGGGCTTCCATTTCTTATGGACATCGACTCACAGTGACATGCTCTGGTGGTTTATCATCATCTTTCACAGTTTTCCTACTCACAGACGTGTGACATTCCGGCGCACATTTTTAAATGTGCCCTCTCATGCCAATCCCATAGAATCGCCTACGGCCTGTAGCTTCTGTCTTTTGCACTCCAAAGTTACGTGACAGATCATGATAGGCAGTGAGCACCATGTTTACATCTCTCCCTGTGATAAAAATTTGATGGAGATGAGTAACGCTGATGGGATCAATGGTACTGAAATACAGCAACAATTTCTTCACAAAGAAATGTTTTCGCTGTCGCCACACACAAATTAATTGAGGGTCAGCATCGCCTCTGAGAATTGTGATGGAAGTTTTTCCCGTGATTCTTAATTCCTAGATTTCTGCAATCACTAGACTTTATGTCAGTAATTGTATGCATCTCATTTCCTATTGCAGAGAGGCTGGACTGTCTTACTGAGACAGAAATATATATGAATATTTAAAAATACCAACAAAAGTGTATACGGTGTACGCTTCAAATACATTTCCTTTTTTCTACTTTTTAGATTGTTGTCTAATCCATACTGAGAACACGTTGATTTTAAATGTTTAAACTATGCTATATATACCTGCTATCCTGTGATAATGTACCCTTTCTCACCTTTGTCCAATCTGGTCAAATCCATACTGGGCCTGAGACCATCTGAGCCTGCCTCCTGATCTATAGACATAGGTTTTTAATGTTTAAGCTATGCTATATATACCTGCTATCCAGTGATAATGTACCCTTTCTCAACTTTGTACAATCTGGTCAAATCCATACTGGGCCTGAGAATGGCTGCCGAGCTGTTAAGCAAGCTACAGCACCTGTGGTTTGGACACGTAATTTTTTCATTTTTTCAGGAATGCTGGTTAGGCCTAATTCCATAATTGCGGTTGACCTGCCCTTACTGGGAAATCATCTTTCGAGGGGAATATTTGGAATCCCAGATCCCCATCACTAACGGTGTTCAGCGGGTTATCAGCACCTGTAAGCGACAAAAGCTGGTCCTTTCAGTGTAGCATGCATTCAGCCCTGGACATGTGCCAGAGCCTCGCGTATCCCTCTAGTAAGCTTGACGCTGAGGAATCGCTAGCACAACTACAAACGGACATACCACACCACACACACAGAATCGACAAAGCTTGCAATCTGTCCATCTTTTCTGTAGCTTGTATAGTTGTGGTTTCCCGGGTGGAATCCAATTAAGCCACAGGCGCCACTCCTGGTGGTGCCCTTTTGGACATTCCTTTAAGGTTCAGCTTTGCGATCATACAGCCCCCGGAAACCAAACACTTTGCCTTCATGGACGCTGTTTGGAGGTTTGTGGGAATAACGCCGCCCCATCGGCAGTTGGCATAATTTATTGGTGGGAAGTCCGACGGTATATGATCATGCTCGATTTCAGAATTTTTTTATTTTTTTTGGTTTGTATTTTACATTTTTATTCCAGCCTTTCTG
Source organism: Dendrobates tinctorius (assembly GCF_039654945.1). Taxonomy (NCBI): domain Eukaryota; kingdom Metazoa; phylum Chordata; class Amphibia; order Anura; family Dendrobatidae; genus Dendrobates; species Dendrobates tinctorius. The sequence continues at coordinate 27,218,771 of NW_027361696.1, read as the reverse complement.
GACTTCTTAAGGGCATGACAAACCTACATCTGTGACTCCTCCACCTCCTCCTTTTACTCCTCCATCTCTTTTCTAAATGTAGTTGCCCTTTTCCGTATGTTATTTTTGTCTTCTGAGCATTTTGTCTGCTTTGGGACACATTTAAAGGTGTTTTGTAATTGTTTTCTATGTGTTTGTATGTGTTTGTGTTTGCCTGCCATTATTTTCAATGGGGTTTGACGGTGTTCTTCGAACGTTCGACGAACATTCGACGAACTTGCCTCCTGTGCGACGAACCAAACACTAGCGGGGTGGCTCAACACTACTCCTGATATATAGACGTACATTGTTAATGTTTAAAGTATGCTATATATACCTGGTATCTGGTGATACTGTACCCTTTCTGCCAGGAAGTCCTCTTCCAACCAACACTGTAAGTGTATCATTGACACCTGTAACATTGTCCCACATGTGTGATTATTTCTTGCGGATCTTCTTGTCACATTGTGGTCTGATCCATCCTGAGCGTGTGAGTGTCTATGAGTTACTCCTGCAATTTAGGTGCATTTAAAAGTTACCCCAACACTGTATACAGCTCTACGCTTGTGATACATTACCCATTTACTGCTTGTTATATTCTGGTCTAATCCAAACTGACCAAGTGAGAGTTATTTTCTGACTGTGGAAATAAATACTGAGATTGACAACAATGACACCTACATTGTGTACAGCTGTACTCTTGAGATCCATTACTGTTTTACGGCTTTTTAGATTGTGTTGTAATCCAATACTGAGCCTGAGAGTGTCTGTGTGTGCCTCCTCAAATATCTACGGAGATTTAGAATGTTTAAACTAAACTGTATATACCGGCTATCTGATCATACTGTACACTTTGTCTAATTTTTATATTCTTGTCTAATCCATACTGAGCCTGTGAGCGTCTCTGTGTGACTGATGGAATATATAGGGAGATTGACAATTATCCTTTGACAAAATAGAGCTGTACGCTGCTGATACAGTGCCATATATCTGATGTTATTTTGGGTCTATTTTCTGCAAAATTTTGATGTTTGGTGTAAGAGGCTGCAGACGTGGGCGTGGGGGGGCCAGCTGGTGCTGATGGTGGTGATGCATCTGCTGGTAGTGGCAAAAGCACAATAGCAGCTAAGGCAGGAGGTGTTGAGCCTGCGTCATGGTCTGGCTCCGGAACGCCTGGAAGGCTACCTTTTCTGGGAGTAGGTTAACCGCTTTTAAAGCCGGAGCATGAGGAACTGGTTTGGGCTTCCATTGCCGAAACAAAATCCAGCAAATATGCCCTCCTCCTCTGAAGTTTCAAAAAATGCAAGCACTGAGTCGTCAAGTGCTGGCTCCTGATCAGGAAGAACCCCTTTCCTTGTGTCCTTCACCCCCACCAAAAGTGAATGATGCAGCATGTCACACTTCACATTAGTCCTTGTAGCTTTTTCTATCATACCATGCCTGGGTTATCAAGTCAAATTGTGAATTCCCAAGTCCAAGATGAATCTGATATAAAGTGTGGGTGGCCAGCCAGGGCAGTGAGGTTAATAGGTATCGGGACGGTGTCTCACAGGGATGTGTCAAGGTGGTGATGACCCGTTCCGTGGCCCTGGGCGTCCATGCAAAGGGGTGAATTACGTTTATAGGCGAATGATACGTGACGCCAATAGTGGTTTCTGATTAGATTGACCAGCGCTGCAGTGTCGCTTCTCTGGGACAGATGTTGTGGTGCAGCTAAGATGTAGAAGCTCTGCCCAGGTAGGGCCGTAATCACAGGGCAGATGAAAGAGTTGGTAGATGGTGTGCAGTGCAGGATGTAGCAAAGCCGTGCGCCAGGCGCAGGAGAAATATGACAGACACAGTCGTGCAGTTCCTTTACCTGTTCTTGGTAAGTGCCGTCCAGGACCCAGAGTACAGATGGAGAAGGATTTGGTCAGCCTGGAAGCCAATTTGGAATTCTCTCTCTGCAGATAGGTAGTGTGGCCTCCATTCTAGCGCTTACCTGAGGTACTCGGAGTGCTGAGTTCAATGAAGTTCCCCCTGTTGACTCTCTTTTGGAACTTTCTCATATGGCAGGCAGCCGTAGCCTTTTCCTTCTGGCTCCCACACGTCGATGCTGGGGCCTCCGAGCCTTAGTTGGGTCCAGAGCATTTACAGCTGCTACTTCCTCCGGTTTCTGCTGCAAGAACGTCAGTGTCCCTACAAACTCGAAGACCGGAATCCGGACCATGCGCTCCAGCTAGGAGTGAGCCTTAACTCTGCTCATCCTCCAGCTCCCCTTCTCACGTCCACACACTTCCCCTTCCCTGCACAGCGTGCCCTAACTTACCTCTTCCCGACCACAGAGAGCAGCTCCTCAGCAGTCAGGTTCAGAGGTCTCCCTGCTGGCCTGGAGTGGGAAATGTGTTGTGTGTTGGTTTAACTGCTAGAGAGATCCTTCATTGCTCCCAAGCATGACATCACACTCCCTAGGAGGGAGGTAATGCCACTGTGGCAACCGTACTCCTGGGGACGCCACAAGTGCACTGATTCCCAGCCACTGCAAGATGATTCTGCTGATACATTGACCCAGACCACTACATTCCCCTCACACTCTACACAGCCAGAATCTGACCCTGAGGAAACTCAGGTTCCCCTTCCCGCATACTATACCACCTTACACAGTGACAAAGAGGAAGGTGCAGATGAAAGTGCAGGTTCCTTGAGCAGGTGGGGGGGGCATACTCATGGGCGATGGCACTGGCACAGGGCCCCTCATAGTACGCAAAAGTGTCTCTGCCGGTGGGAGGGCCCGGGCCCACCCGCCATCAGACACACCGCCGTACTATGAGGGGCCCTGTGCCAGTGCCGTCGCCAATGAGTGGGCCCCCCCTGATTGCTCCGGATCACAGCACTTGCAAAGTTGAAATACTTACCTCTCCCTGCTCCACCACCGTGACGTCTTCCGCGTGTCCTGACAGTGATATTCTGATCAGCGAGCGCAATGACATCACATTTGTACGCCCTCTACCTAAACAGCCAAGTGCAGTGAGATGGAAGATGGGGACGATGAGGAGTCCAGACTAGTACAGGGATTCCCTAGCAAGGAGACTTATTTAATTGTTTTCAATGTTGATACAGCAATTTTTGGGGCGCACTCTGGAGAATGATATATGGGGCCCACCATACACTGGAGCATTCCAAAGGTGGACATCAGACACTGGAGCAGCATTTACAGGGCCCATTATACTCTAGGGCATTAGAAATGGGGCCCATTATATATGGAGCATTATTTGGGCCCATAAGACAGTGGAGCTTCATCCATGGGGACCAACATATACTGTAGCATTATGTGGAGCTCATACACTGTTTCAAACATTATATGGGACCAATGATTCTGTATGGTGAAATATATGGGCCTCATTACTCTGTATAGCGCACTATGCGGTGCCCATAATACTGTATGGAGTTATATACTGTCCGTTTTTGGAGCTATAGGAGAATTTAAAATGGATATCAGTCATGAGATGTAAAAAGTGAAGTATTTTTCATTGTACTATTCCGCTATTTCTCTGCCGTATCGGAGCATCATGAGTTGTGGTATGTGTTAAAGAGGCGCTCTTTGGCCCAGGGCACATGAAAACCTGGAGCCAGCCCCACCCCCCCACAACTTTAGCCAAATAACCCCCAGTTTTCAGTGCGTAACTATTATTATGAAGTAAATTAAGGTTGACAAGCTTCAGTAATAAAAATTGATGTTTTTGCCATTCAAATGGGCACTGTAGGTGTGTTTAATGTCCTCCACTCCCTGCCGACTCTGCTTCCCCATTGACTTGCATTGGGTTTCGTGTTTCAGTCGGCCTTCGACTTTTCACGATAATCGGCCAATTTCGTTCGACCCGACATTTGAGAAAGTCAGGTTTCATGAAACCCGACTCGACCAGAAAAAAGGCAAAGTCGCTCCTCTCTAGTGACGACCTAATGAAGCTGCTGTAGATTAAGCCAACTGGGTAAAAAGTTGTCATCAGAGTAAATGGGTTGCACTTTTCGGAATTTAGGATGTAAAAGATATTCTGGATGGTATCACACATCTTTCTTTACTCTTTGTTTCTATAATTTGTTCCTTCATGGTTTCCCTGCCTTCAGTCTGCATCTACAATGTCGTGAAATGTTGATATATTATGAATTTCATTGTACCTATGTTTATGTGTTGCGAAGATACAGGGATAGTGTAGGACTTAGACCAGTAGGGGGAGCACAGTAGAATAGGATAAGGGTTACTTAGTAGTGTTGAGCATTCCGATACCGCAAATATCGGGTATCGGCCGATATTCGCGGTATCGGAATTCCGATACTGAGTTCCGATACTTTTTGCATATCGAATACCGGTATCGGAAGTTTCCATAATGCTATGAGCTGGTTTGATTTGATTCAGCCAATGAGGAATCCTCAGAAGTGTGGGCACATCCTGTTAGGCATGTAGGCATGTTAACTAATGGCATGGCTGTGATTGGCTGCTCAAATGATGTCATAATGCACTATAAAAGCCGCCGCCACCATTTAGGGTTCACTCTGCTGTGAATTCAGTTAGGGACAGGCTGCTGTTCAAGACTCTGAGGGACAGTTAGAGATAGCGATTTTCAAAATAATATTGTGCTTTACCCAGGCTACATTATCAATCACTGTAGCTTTCTTTTGCCTTACACTGTACACACAGCTGTCTGCAAGGTCTGTGTGAGTGCAGCTCACGCTGTAGTGTGTCCTGCAGCCACCTCTGGTTGTAGGTCGCTCAGCGTGCATCACTGCCTCATACATATTTATTTTTGTTTTATTGCTGCTCATTTTTCATTAATTCTCCTATTAGTGTGCATCCATCCGTATCCATCTACATTGGTTGCAAACACTATAGGAGTAGACAGCGGAGCCATTCTGCAGCCTTTCAGTGCTAGTGCCCAGTTCTAAGCACTGTTCACGGCTGTCTGTGAGGTCTCTGTGTATGAGTGCAGCTCACGTTGTAGTGTGTTCTGCAGCCACCTCTGGTTGTAGTCCGCTCAGCGTGCGTCACTGCCTCATACATAGTCCTTTTTTTGTTTTATTGCAGCTCATTTTTCCTGATTTTTTTCTCCTATTAGTGTGCTTCCATCCGTATCCAGGAGTAGATAGAGGAGCCTTTCTGCTGGCTTGTGCCCTGCAGCCGCAGCCAGATTAGTATTAGTCTATTTTTTAGGAGCCTCATCTATTGCATTGTAGGTTACCTTCCTGCATTGTAATAGCTCCAAAAAGTTTGTGATACTATCGCTTTCACATCTTTGGACACATCCTTTGTGTTTTTTTGAAAAAAAACACATAAATAAAGTTCACCAAACACTCCACTTGACAATTGTGTAGGCCACATTAGCTCATATTAAAGTGTAGTCTACACACTTTATAAAATTAGTGTTTCTTATACCTGTTAGCAGCTGTTCAGGAATAAGCACACTAAGCCCCCCCTTTGTACTTTTCTGCCTATCTTTATTAGTCTACCAAGATGAAGAAGGCAGGGAGTAAGGCACGTGGTCGTGGGCGTGGAGTTTCAGCAGGGAGAGGACGTGGGGATTCTGTGCCTGCTGCGGGCACCAGTGACTCAGCATCCCCCAGTTTTACCAGGCAACAGTCCCTTATGCGCAGCTTTGTAGGACCTCGCCGTACACCACTGCTGCGGGACAAACAAATTGAAGCCGTTGTTGGATGGATGGCATCGACTTCAATTACTTCCACATCCTCTCAGGGCCAGAGCACTGAAGAGCAACCATCTGTCTCTTCACCACCTGCCAAATTGCCCAGGCAGTCAAAGAGCCCTGGACAGGAGCCATCTCTACTTCTGTACTCTGAATCTCTTGGCTTGGAAAAAGGGGGCCAGCCAAGCAGCATTCTAGAATGTGAAGAAGAAGGAATATGCAGTGATGCGCAACTGCTTTGTCCCTCTGAATCTGAAGAGGCGGGTGGGCCAGTGCCTATGGTCAGCACACCTCAGTACGCGTCAGATGATGAGTCTCAGGTGCCACTTTCTGGTGCGTACTGTGCTGGCGAGACTACCCAGGAGAAGCAGGTGTTTGAAGAGGGGAGTGTAGATGATGAGGTCCTTGACCCATCATGGCGTGAGGAACAGGAAGGTGGTTGGAGCAGCTCTGAGGAAGAGATTCCCCGAACGGCCAAAACTGGAGGGAGAGGGAGGGGACAGACTTGGTTGCCTGTAGCCTCCACTTCGGCACCTGTCAGGAGCATTCCTCTTCCAAAACCCAAAACAGGTGCTCCCAGGACTTGCAGTGCGTGGTCCTTTTTTGACACAGTTGCAGATTACATTTGCTTTGTTAAATGCAAGCTGTGTAATCAGAAAGTCAAAAGAGGGAAAAGTGTCAGCAACCTGAATACCACAAATATGTGGAAACATGTGCGGACCAAGCACGTGGTGGAGTTACAAAGACACACTAAAGATGTAGGCCAACCTACAGTACCACCTACCACCTCTTCAGCTCGTGTTGTAGCCTCTTCCTCCAGCTCACACACAACTGGTTCGGCTTCCTCACAGGATCGCCATGGAAGAACCTCTGGCACTGTTGTCCAGAGACCCAGTGAAATTCCACCCACAGCACCACGTTCCCTGTCATCCTCACACTCCCTGGCCACTCTACAGCCATCGGGAGCACAGCCATGGGAGAAAAGGAGGCCATACTCGGCAAACCATCCCCGAGCACAGGCTCTGATTGCTGGCTTTGCAAAACTACTGGTCCTTGAAATGCTCTCATTCAGGCTGGTGGAGACTGACACCTTCCGTAACTTCATGATATTGGCAGTCCCACAATACACCGTGCCCAGCCGCTTTTATTTCAGCAGGCAAGCCGTCCCTGCCCTGTAAAAGCATGTGGAGGGAAAAATTAAACATGCGCTACTAAATGCCGTCATTAGCAAGGTCCACCTGACCACCGATGCGTGGACCAGTAACCATGGACAGGGACGATACCTTTCCCTCACTGCCCATTATGTCAATGTTGTGGAGCCGGGTACAGATCTTGAGAGTGGCGCTGTACGTGTTCTTCCAACTCCAAGGATTGCAGGAATCCAGTCTGTACACATTGACTCCTCCTCCTACTCCAGTTCCTCTGAAACAGCGCAGCAGGAGCCTGTCACGACCGATATGAGCACAGCCGTGGCTAAACGTCAACAGGCCGTACTGAAATTAATTTCTTTGGGGAATCGAAGCCACACAGCGCAGGAGCTCTGGAATGCCATCAGGCAGGAGAGCGACGTGTTGTTTGTGCCAGCGAATCTCCAGCCAGGCTTGTTAGTGTGTGACAATGGCCGAAATCTGATGGCAGCTCTGGGCCTACGCAACCTCACTCACATCCCATGTCTGGCACATGTGCTCAACTTGGTCATGCAGAGCTTTCTGAGGGACTATCCGGATCTTGATCCACTGCTGCACAAGGTCCGCATAGAGTGCGCTCGCTTGCAGCATTCCAGCATGGCAAGATCGCGCATTGCAGCTCTGCAGCGCCGATTCCACCTTCCTGAACATCGCATCATATGTGACCTACCCACCAGGTGGAATTCGACGTTACATATGTTGGAGCAGTTGTGTGAGCAGCAGGCAGCAGTAATGGAGTACCAGCTGCATCAGGCGCAAACAAGTCGCACTGTGCGCCGGTCACACTTCAGCACCACTGAGTGGGCCTCTATGAAGGACATCTGCCACGTTTTGCGTGCCTTCGATGATTCCACGCGGATGGCGAGTGCAGATGATGCACTAGTCAGCATGACTGTCCCCCTTATCTGCCTGCTTCAAATAACACTGCAAGCACTAAGGGAGGAGGTTTTGGAAGAGGTGAAGGATGAGGAGTCACAATTGCCATCTGCTTCTGGACAGTCTGCGCAACGTGGTTCTTCACAAAGGCCTAGGCAGGGACACTTTGTGAGGAGGAGGATGAGGAGGAGTAAATGGAGGAGGAAGACATCTCTCCAGAGGAGGGAGGTACACAATGCTATAATAGTCAGTATGTAGAGCGAGGGTGGGGTGATGCAGAGCAGGCAGAGATGACGCCTCAAGCAGGGGACAGCATTTCTTTGGCAGTTGGGAGTCTGCAGCACATGGTTGATTTCATGCTGCAGTGCCTGAGAAACGACCGCCGCATCGCCCACATTCTCAACTCGGCTGATTATTGGGTGTACACCCTCCTAGATCCTCGCTACCGGGACAACTTACAAAGCCTCATAACACCATTGAACCGGGAGCGTAAAATGCGGGAGTACCAAGACACACTGGTGCATTCCATCATGTTCTCCATTCCACCTGAGAGCAGTGCTGCTAGTGCTTTACAAAGCAGCTCTGTGCGTTGAAGCAGTGGAGGAAGCTCTGCACAAAGAGGGAGCAGAGGCTGCGCCTCAGCACACAGCAAGACCAGTATGGCCCAAATGTGGCAAAGTTTTGTGTGCCCGCCACAAATGTCTACACCATCACAGACGGCTCCAGTCAGCAGGAGGCAACGTTTCCGTCAGATGGTGACAAACTACATGTCTTGCCCTGTCAGTGTACTCTCAGACGGCTCTTCCCCATTCAAGTTTTGGGTCTCTAAGCTGGATACATGGCCAGAGCTTAGCCAGTATGCATTGGAGGTGCTGGCTTGCCCTGCTGCTAGTGTATTATCGGAACGCGCCTTTAGTGCCGCAGGTGGTGTACTAACAGACCGTCGCACGCGACTATCCTCCGATAACGTTGACTGGCTTACTTTTCTGAAAATTAACAAGGCCTGGATCTCGCCGGAATTTGCCAGTCCTCTTCTAGAATAAATAATTGGTTGGCAACAGTATCCAGGTCTCCTGTTGTGTTCATGTTTCTACCACCTGAACTGTAATCCCTGGGCTCAAACACCGCCAGTTGTTGCTCAGAAGTGCCGTCTGCACAGAGAAAAACATTAGCTCCTGTGTTAGTGGGGTTCAGTAATGCCAGCTGCTCCCCTGCTGTGTGTCTGGCAAAGTCTCCTGCTGCCTCCACATTCAAACTACATCAGATATAAAACTTGCTCCAAGTAGGCCTCAGCATACTCCATGATTGACCCTGGGCTCCAACACTGCCAGTTGTTGCTCAGAAGTGCCGTCTGCACAGAGAAAAACACATGCTCCAGTGTTAGTGGGGTTCTGTAACACCAGCTGCTCCCCTGCTGTGTGTCCGGCAAAGTCTCCTGCTGCCTCCACATTTAAACTACATCAGATATAAAACTTGCTCCAAGTAGGCCTCAGCCTAAACCCTGATTGAACCTGTGCTCCAACACCGCCAGTTGCTGCTTAGACATGCCGTCTGCACAGAGAAAAACACTAGCTCCTGTATTAGTGGGGTTCAGTAATGCCAGCTGCTCCCCTGCTGTTTGTCCAGCAATATCTCCTGCTCCCTCCACATTCAAACAACATCAGATTTTACACTTGCTCCAAGTAGGCCTCAGCCTACTCCATGAATGACCCTGTGCTCCAACACCGCCAGTTGTTGCTCAGAAGTGCCATCTGCACAGAGAAAAACACTAGCTCCTGTGTTAGTGGGGTTCAGTAATGCCAGATGTTCCCCTGCTGTGTTTCCGGCAATATCTCCTGCTCCCTCCACATTCAAACTACATCAGATTTTACACTTGCTCCAAATAGGCCTCAGCCATGATTGACCCTGGGCTCCAACACTGCCAGTTGCTGCTCAGAAGTGCCGTCTGCACAGAGAAAAACACTAGCTCCTGTGTTAGTGGGGTTCAGTAACGCCAGCTGCTCACCTGCTGTGTGTCCAGCAATATCTCCTGCTCCCTCCACATTCGAACTACATCAGATATTACACTTGCTCAAAGTAGGCCTCAGCCTACTCCATGAATGACCCTGGGCTCCAACACCGCCAGTTGTTGCTCAGAAGTGCTGTCTGCACAGAGAAAAACACTAGCTCCTGTGTTAGTGGGGTTCAGTAATGCCAGCTGCTCCCCTGCTGTGTGTCCGGCAATATCTCCTGCTCCCTCCACATTCAAACTACATCAGATTTTACACTTGCTCCAAGTAGGCCTCAACCTACTCCATGATTGACCCTTGGCTCCAACACTGCCAGTTGCTGCTCAGAAGTGCCGTCTGCACAGAGAAAAACACATGCTCCAGTGTTAGTTGGATTTAGTAACGCCAGCTGCTCCCCTGCTGTGTGTCCAGCAAAGTCTCCTGCTGCCTCCACATTCAAACTACATCAGATATAAAACTTGCTCCAATTAGGCCTCAGCCTAAACCCTGATTGACCCTGGGCTCCAACATCGCCAGTTGCTGCTCGGAAGTGCCGTCTGCACAGAGAATAACACATGCTCCAGTGTTAGTGGGGTTCAGTAACGCCAGCTGATCCCCTGCTGTGTGTCCGGCAAAGTCTCCTGCTGCCTCCACATTCACACTACTACTGATTTCAAACTTGCTCCAATTAGGCCTCTGGCTCCACTCTGTCTCTAGTATTTACACTGGCCTCCAGCACCGCGAGTTGCTGCTCAGAAGTGCCATCTGTACAATCAACACTTGTTCCTGTGTTACTGGGGTTCAGTAACGTCAGCTGATCCCCTGATGTGTGTCCGGCAATGTCTCCTGCTCTGTCCACACTCACACAACTACAGACTTTAAACTTGCTCCAATTAGGCCTCTGTCTCCACTCTGTTTGTAGTATTTTCCCTTGGTTCCAGCACCGCCAGCTGTTTCCCGGCATTGTCTTTGGCACAGGTACTCCCTCCTGCCTAGCCTAGCTCCAGCATGCCTGCTGTTTCCGGATAGTGTCAATGTCACTTTGCCACCAATACGTTGTCCTGACGTGTTGCGGTCGGTATCCGAGTTCCAGCAACGTCTGCTGGTCCTTGGTGGTGCTTTCTAGCACAGATACCTGCTGCTTAGTAACCAGGTTCCAGCACCGTCAGCTGGTCCTCGGTAGTGCCATTGGCTCTTGTTCCTTCTGCTGCCCCTCCGGGTTCCAGCACCATCAGCTGGTCCTCTCTAGTTCCATTGGCACTTGCAGCTTCTGCTACCCATCCGGGTTCCAGCACCGTCAGCTGGTTCTCGGCAGTGTCTTTGGCACGGGTACTCCCTCCTGCCCAGCCTGGTTCCAGCACGCCTGCTGTTTCCGGGTAGTGTCAACGTCACTTTGCCACCAATACGTTGTCCTGTCGTGTTGCGGTCGGGTTAACCGAGTCTATGCCTGCAGTTTATTGGCGTCCTATGTGGGCTGTGGGATCTGGCAACAAAGGCTGGCTCCGTAGTGCCAATAGGACAAGCACCCCCTGTAGGACTGTGGGTTTCAGTAACTGCGGCCGGCTCGCGGCCTTGCAACTTTGTTTTTCATGGGTACCTTCTGCTACCCATCCAGGTTCCAGTACCGTCAGCTGGTTCTCGGCAGTGCCTTTGGCTTAGGTGCCTTCTTCTCGATATCCGGGTTCCAACACCATCTGCTGGTCCTTGGTAGTGCTTTCTAGCACAGGTACCTCCTGCTTAGTAACCGGGTTCTAGCACCATCAGCTGGTCCTCGCTAGTTCCATGGGCTCTTGCAGCTTCTGCTACCCATCCGGGTTCCAGCACCGTCAGCTGGTTCTCGGCAGTGACTTTGGCACGGGTACTCCCTCCTGCCCAGCCTGGTTCCAGCATGCCTGCTGTTTCCGGGTAGTGTCAACGTCACTTTGCCACCAATGCGTTGTCCTGTCATGTTGCGGTCGGGTTAGCCGAATCTGTTGTGAGTTCATTCTCCCCTTCACCTTTGATGTCTGATGAACTCCCTCTGCTGGTGAAGAGAGGTAGTGAAATTGATTGGGATGGGAAGAACCTGTCATCTGAACAGGCGGAGTGTGATTGGACATCTGGAATTTCTGAGTGGATATAAGGCAGCCGATGCCCTGCAGGGCTGCTGGTGATCCTTTCTGCTCTGAACTCTTGCATCCAGTTTAGTTCCTGTCTACTAAAAGCTAAGTTTTTTTTCCCTGCTATTATTCCATGAGATTTTGTCTGGTTTCCTTAGTGTTTGTATTCAGCCAGTCCTGGTTGGGACTGGCTGAATTCCATTTTTGTGTCTGATCAGTTGATCTCTTTGCTCTGTTTTCAGAATATACCTGAGTGCTGATATAGTGATTTTGAAGTCTAGCGACTTCAGGGCCTTTTTCCCTATCAGACGGTTGGGACATTTTTGGTAGGGTTTTTTGTGGATTGTAGCCAGCATCTTTTCTGTCCTGTCCTATCTAGTTAGTTGGGCCCCATCGTTTGCTCAGCCTGTCTTTCTGTCTGTGTTTGTGTTTTCTTCTGTTTTTCACCGACAATACATGTTGGGGCTGTCTATTGCTTTGGGGTCTGCTCTGGGGCAGTTTAGATTTCCCCTTTCCTTCTTTAGGCTTATGTAGTTCTCCGGCTGTGACGAGGGGTCTAGGGCACCGTAGGAACCCCCCACGGCTACTGTTAGTTGTGGTGTATAGGATCAGGGGTCTGCAATCCGATAGCTACCAACCTCTCTGGTTTTCTGGACTTAGCTTGTATTTTTGTTTTCTCCTCCTCCGGTGAGTCATTCATAACACGAGTCTATGGTGCCTGCAATTTATGGGCTTCCTATGTGGGCTGCGGGATCTGGCAACAAAGGCTGGTTCCGTAGTGCCAATAGGACAAGCACCCCCTGTAGGACTGTGGGTTTCGGTAACTGCGGCCGTCTCGCGGCCTTGCAACTTTGTTTTTCATGGGTACCTTCTGCTACCCATCCGGGTTCCAGTACCATCAGCTGGTTCTCGGCAGTGCCTTTGGCTTAGGTGCCTCCTTCTCGGTATCCGAGTTCCAGCAACATCTGCTGGTCCTTGGTAGTGTTTTCTAGCACAGGTACCTCCTGCTTAGTAACCGGGTTCTAGCACCGTCAGCTGGTCCTCGCTAGTTCCATAGGCTCTTGCAGCTTCTGCTACCCCTCCGGGTTCCAGCACCGTCAGCTGGTTCTCGGCAATGTCTTTGGCACGGGTATTCCCTCCTGCCCAGCCTGGTTCCAGCATGCCTGCTGTTTCCGGGTAGTGTCAACGTCACTTTGCCACCAATACGTTGTCCTGTCATGTTGCGGTCGGGTTAGCCGAGTCTATGGTTCCTGCAATTTATGGGCTTCCTATGTGGGCTGCGGGATCTGGCAACAAAGGCTGGTTCCGTAGTGCCAATAGGACAAGCACCCCCTGTAGGACTGTGGGTTTCGGTAACTGCGGCCGTCTCGCGGCCTTGCAACTTTGTTTTTCATGGGTACCTTCTGCTACCCATCCGGGTTCCAGTATGGTCAGCTGGTTCTCGGCAGTGCCTTTGGCTTTGGTGCCTCCTTATCGGTATCCGAGTTCCAGCAACGTCTGCTGGTCCTTGGTAGTGCTTTCTAGCACAGGTACCTCCTGCTTAGTAACCAGGTTCCAGCACTGTCAGCTGGTCCTCGGTAGTGCCATTGGCTCTTGTTCCTTCTGCTGCCCCTCCCTGTTCCAGCACCATCAGCTGGTCCTCGCTAGTTCCATTGGCTCTTGCAGCTTCTGCTACCCATCCGGGTTCCAGCACCGTCAGCTGGTTCTCGACAGTGCCTTTGGCTTAGGTGCCTCCTTCTCGGTACCCGAGTTCCAGCAACGTCTGCTGGTCCTTGGTAGTGCTTTCTAGCAAAGATACCTCCTGCTTAGTAACCAGGTTCCAGCACCATCAGCTGGTCCTCTGTAGTGCCATTGGCTCTTGTTCCTTCTGCTGCCCCTCCAGGTTCCAGCACCGTCAGCTGGTCCTCGGTAGTGCCATTGGCTCTTGTTCCTTCTGCTATCCTTCCGGGTTCCAGTACCGTCAGCTGGTTCTCTGCAGTTCCTCAGCCTTCTTGTACCTTCTGCTACATTTCCAAGTTCAAGCTTTTGGAAATGGTTTTTGGTTATCACTCTGGATCTCCCTGACGACGACCCTGAAGACGACGACCCTGAAGACCACCCCGAAGAAGACGACGACCACGAAAACGATGACCCTGAAGACAACGACCCGGAAGACCACCCCGAAGAAGACCAAAAAGATGACCCTGAAGAAGATGACCAAGAGGACAAAGAACATGAAGACAATCACCAAGATACAGAACAACAAGAGACAGAACACCAAGAAGCAGAAGACCAAGAAGCAGAAGAACAAAAAGCAGAAGAACATTAAGCATAAGACTAAAAATCAGAGCAAAAGATATTATCTAAATTATAAGCAGAAAAAGACTAAGCAGTGTATGGAGGTGAGTCCGTTCCTCCTCGTAGTGCCCCTGGAAAATGCCTGCTGCTGCAGGCCAAACTGAACGCGGACAAATCCTGTTGTAAATCTTTTGTGACAGGCAGAACGGAAGCTGTAATCTTCAAACTTTTATAGATAACAACTACAGGAATGCCTGTCACAAATAAGAATATGATGAAGAATAGGAAGAAGATGAAGAAGTAGAATATGAAGAAGAATAATAGTTGAATAAGAAGAATATGAAGAATGTAAAAAAAAGAATAATAGGAAGAAGGTGAAGAAGAAGATGACTAAGGTGCAGAAGAAGTTGATGAAAAAGATGCTGCTGCTGCTGAGGATCATGAAGGAGAAAGTGTGGGAGAAGTAAAAAAGAAGGTAAAGAGCATGGAAGTAGGGAAACATACATATCTGACAAAATATAAAAAAGGGTAACATAGTCAATATCTTTGTAACTCCGAACATCTTTAAAAAAAAAAATTATTCCTGCTATTCCATTTGATTGGGCTAAACCTCTATGCCTTTAATGTCTCCTCCACCTCCCCCAATACATTTTACATTATTATTAGTTGTTTTTCTTCATGTAGAATTAACCTACAAGGAAAGAAAGGGTTTTTTTAATTCCGATAGTTCTGTCCAATTGACTTGCATTGGTTTCCGATATCGGAATCAGCGATATCCGATACTTCTTGGGTATCGGTCCGATCCAATCCGATCCGATATTTCACGATATCGGATGGTATAGCTCAATACTATTACTTAGATCAATATGATTTTGTCTGGTTAGGAGGGGTAAGGAAGAGTAGTTGGGGAGCTTCCTGGAGTTAGTTAGTGTGAGCCGGGAGCAAGGACAGGACAGTCGTGTCCAGGGGAACGTTTAAGCAGAGGAGCCCAGCTGTCCAGGGCCTAAGAGCTGAAAGTCACATGGTGGTGAAAGAATATCAGGGCATCATAAGTATGGTAGCAGCTAACTTCGTGGGAAAAAGCCTTAACGTCCGAGGCCTATGGCCTGGAAAGGAATGGAAGAGCCATCCTTCAACTTCACCTTCGTAGAGGGAAGCGGTTGGGGAACTCCTGAAGCGGGTTAGTCTGATCAGTCAGGGAGCTGCAGTACCAGCGGATATGTATGAAAAGGTGATATTCCTGGAGGAGTGAGGGACAGTACAGGGAACAGAATGGTGATATTCTGCAAAGAATCTTGTGCTGTTTCTGTGACTAAACTGAACGAGCTGAGTCAAGTTGTTTTGCTGAAAATGAACTTGGACTCTATCATTGTGTGGTGCTAAAAGAATAGGAGCCCTGGCAGTTTGGAACAGACCCTGACTCACAAGTGAGTGGACTACAATGTGTTAATGTGGCGGGGAGCCAGGGTGTGCCAGTACTGCCACTCTCAGCCACAACTACCCCTCTGGCCTCCATTACACAGTCATGTGCCAGTTGTTGCACTGGCTTTATACAGTGTTAATCACTGCATTTATTACATCATGCACCAATCACTGTATTGTCTCCATCCAGGGCTAATCTCTGCACTGTCTCCATTATGTTCCAGATACTTCATTGCCACTGTCCTGTGCCAATCACTGCACTGCCTCTATACTGTGAGGGTCATTACATTGCCTTTATACTGTGCTAGTCACTGCATTGCTGACATCTTGCACTATTCACTGCATTGCTTCCATTACGTGCCAATCTCAATGCTTCTCCACTGAAACTAATCTTCTTAAGAATTGTATTGCTATCTCTTTCAGAAACTTTGTGTTATAGACTGTGATTATAGAAAACAGAGAGAGCATTACTTACCCTTCCCTAGTCCTGTGCCAAGTCTCTGCCTCTGTTTGCTGTACTGATGTCATTTTGATGGCGCTGCAACTAATCGCTGAGGTCAACAGCTCTGCATGTGTCCACGGAATGACCTACTGAGCTCATGGATCGACTTTTTTCATTCTTTCTCCTTTCTTCTTCTTCATCTTATTCTCCTCTGTTTCATTTTTTCTTTTTTTTCTTTCTGTCTTTCTTTCTTTCCTTCTTTCTCTTTTTCTTATTCCTTCTCTTTTCTTCTTCACCTTCTTTTCCTCTTTCTTTATTTCTTTCTTTCTTTCTTGCTTCTACTTTCTTTTTTCTTCCTCTACTTTGTTCTTTTTTCTTCTCTCTTTTTTCCTTCTTCCTTCTTCTCTTCCATTTTTCTTTTCCTCTTTTTTATAAATCTTCTTCTTTCTTTTGTCTTCTCCTTTCTTCCTTTTTCTTCTTCTTCATTCTTCTCCCTTATTTTTCTAACAATTGTCTTTCTTCTTCTTCCTTCTTCTTTGTTTTTCTCTCTCCTTTCATTTTTCCTTCTTTATTCTTCGTTCCCTTTTCATCTTCTCCTCTTTCTTTCATTCGCTCTTTCTTCTTCTTTTCTCTTCTTTTTTCCTTCTTTTTCTTTCTTTCTTCTTCCTTCATTTCCTTACCCTCCCCAGTTTTAGCAATAAGGCCAGAGTCACACTAGCGATTAAATCGGACGAATGCAATGCGATAAAAAATCGCATTGCATTCGTCCCAATGTTATTCTATGTTGCTGCTCCCATCATGCGTTTTTTTATCGGATCCGTTCCTCGGACCGACACAATCGCAGCATGCTGCGATTGTCACCGATTTTCGGATCGGATTCGACAATGCAAGTCTATGGATGCAATTAAAAATCGCATTGAAAATGCACCACACGTGTGACTTGCGATTAAATCGCAAGACTTCTCCAGGTCAACAGGAAAGAGCATCAGGCATTGGCATTGGATGTCAATTTGATGCTTAGATGCGAATAAAATCGGATCATCGCCGGAAAATGGGATGACAGACGATCCCTGGACAAGAATTCTTTGTGCGATTTCGTACCATTAAAATGGGACCGATTTTTTATTCGTTGTGTGTGACTCCAGCCTTACTTTCCTGTCTGCAGCATTGATGTCACGATGATGGCGCTGCAGCCAATCACTGTGCTCAATAGCTCTGCCTGTGTAGACACAATTAGCTGCTGAGAATTCTGATCGGCTGCAGCACCTTCAACGTGACATAAGCACTGCAGACAAAGCACAGCGGGGGGAAAGCCGGATCAGGATCCAGGAAAGGTAAATTATACTATATTGTTTTTTGTTAAAACTATCGCAGATAATTGGCCAAAGTGATTTGAAAGGGACAACCCCTCCGAATGTTCAGAAACATTTTTTAAATATTTAAAACGTAACAATGTCGGTGTAACATTCCATGCTCTTTATTGTCTTTCGGCACAGTTTATACATAATGTCTGTTTTACATCTCACATTCCTCCACTCAGATTCCATTGTCTTCATTTCAGATGTTGCTCAACATGATGATGACGACACTCCACACCTCCACGAAGGGAACAAACATTCTCATTACACATCTGTTTACCGTCTTACTGCAAGTCATATTTTCAGTTGTGACTTTTACAGTACGAAAAAAATCTGTGCAAATCCTAATCTTAAAATGTGATTTAATTTGGAATTGCATAATTTTTTTTCTGTATGCCCATAAGATGTCTGAAAAATGCACAAAGTTTGTGTTTAAAAAATAATCTGCAAGTATGAATTTTTTTATTTTATTTTATCTTCAGAGCAGAAAAGAATGAAGGTGATGAAAACGGCTGATCATCTACAGTGGTCCGGAAGCATGGTTTATGTCAGGGGATCATCAGGACAAAAGAGAGGAGCTGTGCAGTTCCAGGAATTAAGCAGAGATATTTCATTTTATTTACGGACGTGGTCAAAATTGTTGCTACCTTCTATTAAAGTAAGAAAAAAACAAAACGGTGACTGAAGTAACTTGAAACTGACAAATTTGATTTTCATTTTTAATTTCCTGAAGAAAAAAAAAAGAAAAAGAAAAACTAATAAAAATGTCCTGGATTCCTGAACAAAAATGATGGTCCCCAAAACTTAATATTTTGTTGCACGACCTTTTTCAGGTAATCACTGCAAACCAACAATTTTACGCCTCTCAGTTAAACTTCTGCCCCATCCACAGATATATTGGCTCCTCATGAGCAGATGACTCCTTGTGTCTCAGGTGTGGAGGCTCCTTCTCCAGACTGCGGGTCTCAGCTCCTTCCGCAGATAGATGTTCAGTAGGATTTAGATCAGGGCTCATAGAAGCCTCTTCAGAACTGTCCGAAGCTTTGCTCTCAGCCATTCCTGGATGTTTTAGCTCTGTTTTGAGTCAATTTCCTTTGGGAGGATCCATATGACCTGACACTCAGACTGATCTTTGTGACACTGGGTAGCACATTTCACTCCAGAATGCCTTAACAGTCTTGATATTTCATTGTATCACCCAGAGATTCAATAACTCTGTGCCAGATGCAGAAAAGCAGCCCAAAAACATCCCCAAGCTCCACCATGTGTCACAGGAGGCCCAGACAGCACCGGATGGTGTGATCTGACACTATTGGATAGGGACCTTGTAGTTCACTAGTGATGAGCGAGCATGATAGATTCCCTGCCCACATGTTTCACATTTTATTTTTAACAACTAAACATCCAGAGATTGACTGCCAATCAATGTAATATCATAGCCATGTTGGCTACAGGCATTGCTGTGATTGGCCAGCTGCATAGCGTCATCGTGTCTATATAATGTTAGAATCTGTTTAGTTTGTGACTATCTGCCAT
This sequence comes from Dendrobates tinctorius, assembly GCF_039654945.1. NCBI lineage: Eukaryota > Metazoa > Chordata > Amphibia > Anura > Dendrobatidae > Dendrobates > Dendrobates tinctorius. The sequence goes on along the minus strand of NW_027361696.1, from coordinate 27,199,893 downwards.
ATTCTTGTGGTGTTCTGGCTGCTGGTCTTTTTCCTCTGGTGCCGGGTTTGTCTTGGGTCAGGTGTTTGTATCACTCTTTATTAACCTGCACCTGCCTCCCAGTTCTTGCTGGACAACAGTGTTAATCCACTTGAAGTCTGGCTTGGTGCTTTGCTTTACCCTCTGTGTGTTTAATTTGTGCAGTGATGGGACCTCTGGTTCTGCTAGTCTTATTTTCTGTTTTCAGTTTGTTTCCGCAGCCTTCTCTGTGTTTTCTATTAGGAGGTTACCCATTCTTGTACCCAGTCCTTAGATCTTTCAGGGACCACCACCCCCCCGATCTATAGGTCTTCGCTTGAGATTAACCTAGGATCTCGGTTGGTTTATTCGCTAGGAATGGGTCGCACACTCCATCGTAGGGGATCAGCCTAGTAATAGTGCAGGGTCAGTTTTCCTCTCTTCTACCCTAGTCCTGTGTTGCAGATCCGTAACATATAAGACCTGGTAATGCCATGCTTGGCGCACTGTACATAGAAACAGTGTAGGGAGAATTTCTGCTGGAGAAGGGACAGTGTGTTATAGCATTACAGTACCTGATGATCAGAACAAGGGAAGAAGGGAAGGCGCCATCAACCAGGATCAGCAAGGGGGATCAACCTGAAGCATGTCTAAGTAGTATGCATAGAAAGGGAATAGAAACATGATATCATCAGAGACCACCAAGTTTTATTAGAGTCACACAAAACCAAACATTTAAGAACAGCATGAAATGTTCATACCCCACCGCACATCAGAAAACCTCAAAGAATAATAAATAAGGATATAATCAAATATTAAAGTATCCTATTTGTAACTTTCTGGTTGCTAACAAGATTGGTTTTGACACCCTATATGGCCAAGAAGAATGACTTATAATGCCAAGATGTAATCAAGAGAACCTGACCTAAAGTGCAAATGCATGTGTAAAGAAAATATCATGAAAACAGGATTTACTATACATAGGAATAGATCGTAAGAAGGTAAATTCAAGCTATTGTATGAAGTAGCCCCCTGTGTAACAACCAATAATACAGAATGCACCAAAATGGCAATGACTCAAAATATAAATTCAAATTGTCCTTGGAGAAGTAACAACCTATCCCATATATCAAATGGAACCTGAAAAAAAACACATGCAGCAAATGCAAAAAAAAAAATTGGGAAGCAGGATTCCCAAAGGTGCTTGCTTTAGGGGAAGCCAGGGAGGTTGTTAGAATAGACTACCATCCACAGGTAAAGCAATCATACCTATAGAACATGACCAGAGAGAGTGAGGTTAAGAGGTCCGGGGGCCAGAAGAGGTGTAACATTAAACCAACAGCCCTTTTCAAGGCTAATTCAAATAGATTCTGTTCTATAATAATGCTGAGCTTAGCTGCAAATAGTGTAGGGTTAACTGCTGGAGTAGAGATAATGTATTAGAGGCATCTAGTCAGAGATTATTGCCTTATAGTCCTTTATGGGATATGTGCTGGAAGAGGGATAATTTTGGATTAGAGGAGGACAAGAAAAAAAAAGAAGATACCACAAATTGTATACCCTATTTTGGGGTAATAAGGGGTGCATGGGAATACACTAGAAAAAAACAGTTGGCCTGGGAACTTGTTGTGTGGGTGCTCTGGGGAACAGTTGTCCGCCTTCTCCCTCTGGTCACCCCACTGCCTCTTCCTGCCTGTTGAAGTGCTGCCAATCCCACTTCCTCTCCTCTGCTGTCTTTGCTCTGCATTGCATTTTGCTAGGTTGGGTCATTGACTTCATCATCCACTACCTCATCTGCCTCTTCTGCATTCTAGCCCTTCTCCTGACTTGTTGACTTAATAACACCACTTGTTGGCAACTGTATCTCATCATCATCGACCGCTTGACACACTAATTGCCTTTACATACCATCTTCTGACCATGGCTGCTCAATATTTGGGTATCAGCTCTACAGATGATCTCATCATGTTCCTCTTGAAACATGCAGGGCGAGAGGTCTGAATCAATAAATGGAGATGTAAAAACTCGCTCCTTGTAGTGTCCAAGTGTGGAATCACTTGTCTCTGGGACTCACTATGGTAGGAGGATGGAGGATCAGGTTGAGGATTATATGATCCAGACTCTTGGCTAGTGAAACTGGGCCATGTGAAAGACAGAGTGGTGCTGGAAAACATACTAGGAAACATACTGGAAGCATTATCTGCAATCCATCCGACCATCTATTTGTACTGTTCTGGCTTCAAGAATGTTGTCCTGCACCCCATGCAAAATGGAACAGGAAGCTGGGCCTTGCGGTTGACCATGTTTGTTGTGCTCCCGCCTACAAAATGTATGGTGCTATTTTTGAAAATAGAATATGTTATCCTGGAAATGAATTTATGACTGAGGGCTATCGGATAACCCTCCAAAATTTGTGACTGAGGGCCACCTGCTGGCGCTCCAAAATTTATAACTAAGGGCTGCCTGATGACCCTCCAAAAGCCAACTGATGGTGTTCCAAATATTTGGAGCAAGGGCTACATGATAATTAGGGATGAACGAGCATAATCGTGGGTATTCGGTACTCGGCGAGTAGTGAAGTACTCGCGGTACTTGGAACATAGCGAGTATTTCACTACTCGCATCGCACTACTCAGATCTCCAGCCTAGCCTTTGCCAATCACAGTAATGCCGCATACTTTTTGATTGTGGGCGGCATTACTATGATTGGCTGGCCGCCCAGCGTCATAGCCTATGAGTCATCATAGCCTGGCTCTATCTAAGCCCTGCTGCCCCCACTTTCTGCACATTGCATGCAGAACACATCTAGTGTAAGGAGACTGTGAGCAGCTGCTAGGGAGAGTTGTGTTTGTTTCTGCAAATCATCCATAATAACTCCTCTGTAAAACCCAAAAGCTCTTTTCAGAGCTTAAAGTGTAAGGTCAGGGTGGGACTGAGTAGTGACAGTTTTCCCAGCTATTTTTGGGGTCTCATTTACCCCTGAAGGACAATTTTCTTGTGCTTTTGTGGTGCTGTGTTCACAGCGAATAGGAAGCATGCACGGTACTGCACAACTGACACGCAGCCAGCACTGCTTTCTTGTGTTGTGACTGGGGTGTGTAATCTCACATAAACCTCAGCGCAATTTTTTAGTGGCAGCACCGCTGTCTTGTGTGGTGACTGGGGTGCGTAATCTCACCTTAAACCTCAGGGCAATTTTTTTGTGCTGTTGCGGTGCAGTTTGTAAAACACAAAGCAGTACTAGGCTGTAGTTCTACCTTCCACAAAGCACTAACTGCTCCTTGTTACACAATATCTGCATCTGAACTTCTGCAACTATGGCAGAAAAATCCAAAATTCCTAAAAAGGCTGTTGTGAAGGGACAAGGACGTGGACGTGAGATTGTCATTGGTGCCCAACAAGGCACAGATTCTGGGAGACCGAAGAAGATTGATGCATCTAGGTTCCTGGTGCAATTTCCCGGTCTGGAACATATACGGGTCTGGATGCTAGAAGAACAAGAGCAGATACTGTCTTAGATGGCTGATAAGGCCTCAACAAAATGTTCTAGCAGCACCCAATCGTCCATGACAAAACAGTCTACTGTCCATACAGAGAACGATGGGTCATCCTATTCTAAACCTGTTCCTAGTTCATCACCCAGGCAGGAGTCACATGAAACATTTGACCCCAACCTTTGTCACTCCGAGGATCTGTTTGATCCATTTCCTTTTGTTGCCTCTGGCCTCTGACCACGCGACATTGAAGAGGAACGTGAGGAGGTATCGTCTGTTGATGATGGCCAAATATTTGAAACCCCATGGCCAGAAGAAAGCCACTTTCATCCACTTGATATACTGGGTGAAGAGGTGGAGGCTGATGGTGATGACACACAGTTACCATCTGGCCAGTCACCAATATCAACACGGAAGGCGGATGACATGGAAGACGAGGTAGTTTATGATGAGACCACCGATCTGATCTGGACCACTGGCACGCATAGCCAGCACAGAAGCATAGAGGAAGAAGGTGGATACGGTTGCACAGACACAGGCCACAACAAACTCATCCACTTGTTTGTCCCAGGAAAGCATCCAATTGTCCGTGCCCCAGATGCATGAAAGGAGGTGTAAATACCAAGCCACGCACCCACAAGCACAAATACTGAACACGCACATTGCCAAGTTGCTATCCATAGAGATGTTGCCGTTTAGGCTTCTGGGGACACAGTCTTTCCGTGATCTTTTAGCTGTGGCTGCCCCATGACACTCGGTTCCCAGCCAGCACCCTTTTTCCCAGTGTGCCGTCCCCGCGTTACACCAGCATGTCTTAAACAATCTAAAGTGTGCTCTTACCAATGCCATAACCAGAAACGTCCACCTTACTAGAGATACGTGGACAAGTACTTGTGGCCAGGGACGATACATCTATGTCAAGGCACATTGGCTCAACCTGGTGGAGGGTGGGGCAAAGTCTCAAACTGGACCATCATATATCCTACCCACGCCACGAATAGTGGGCCCAACCTCAATCAGGGTTTCCTCCTCATCATATACGTTGTGTCTCCTCTTTTCCTCCTCCTCCTCCACCTCATCATCTTATGCTGAATTACCCTCCACATCACTCCCAAGTAGGGAGCTGTGCAGCAGCACATCGGCAAAGCGGCAACACGCTCTGCTGAAGCTGATCTGCTTAGGTGAAACACCACGCACAGCAGTAGAGCTATGGCAAGGACTAAGACAACAGACCGATCAGTGGCTCTCCCCACTGCAACTCCAACCTGGTCTGGTACACGTGCCATGCATGGCTCACGTGCTGAACCTAGTGGTGCAGAATTTATAAAAACATACCCTGACTTGCCATACCTACTTGAGAAGGTGTGCTGTATTTGCACCCATTTCCGCCATTCCTCAACTGCTGTTGCCGATCTTGCAGCGCATCAAAAGCAATTTAATTTGCCAAACCACAGACTCATTTGCGACCTGCCAACACAGTGGAACTCAACATATCATATGTAGGCAAGGGTAAGTGAGCAGCAGAGGACACTTGCTAAATTCCAGCTTGAACATGCCCGTCACACTGAGTCTCAGCCAAGATACATAACAACTGTTGAGTTGGTGTGGATCTCTGATATTTGTGAGATGCTTGATAAGTTTGCGTACTGCACCAAGCTTGTGAGCAATGATCAGGCTTTTATCAGCGTAACCATCCCTATGCTATGTCTGCGGAAAAATATCGCTGCAGAATCAAAAAATGGAATATTTGCGTGCCTAGCAGCTGGGTATGGAGCAAGATTTCACAATGGGTGATCCTACCCAGCCCCGCCAATATCATTAGGTAGCATTGGGGGATGAAGATGATGATGAAAATGAGGAGGGAGAGGACTTCTTTTTCAGTGGTTCCAAGGGGACACCTCATGCTACAGAGGGGAATCACAACCCTAGCTTCATGTCTGTCCAGCATGGGTGGTCTGGAGAGGAGGAGGTGGAGGAGGAGAGTCAGTGTGAGGAGAGGATGGGTATTGTTCCTCCTTCTGGGGTCACAGATTTGTCTCTTTGCAGCTTGCACACATGGCACACTTCATATCTGACTGTCTGTGCCAAGACCCTCGCATAATCCACATTTTCAATAGCAACCTATACTGGTTGGCCACCTTTCTAGACCCATGGTACAAGGACATATTTCCTTCGCTACTGTTGCAGTCATCAAGGGGTTTCACAATGGAATCCTTCAAGAAGGCCATTGTCGATCATTTCATGGCAACAGCACCCTGAGACACCACTGCTAGCAGAGGTACCAGCTCTGTGCAACAGCATGCATTAATGGGGAGAGACATGCCAAGCAGGTCAAAAAGAGGTTGTAAAATGTCCACAAACTGGCCCATCTTCAATAAACCGGCTTATCACCAAAGACAAGCTGGAACAGTAACACTAACAATGTCAAGGAGGGAGAAGTTGAACAAGATGGTCAGCGACTATCTAAGTGACCATACCTGCGTACTTCCTGATGCTTCTGTACCATTTTATTACTGGGTATCCAAGCTGCATAGTTGGCCACACCTCTCCTTATATGCCTTGGAGGTGCTGGCCTGCCCTGCTGCTAGTATGATGTCAGAGCGTGTTTTCAGTGCCGCTGGGGCAATCATCACAGATACACGCATACGGTTGACTACAGAGAATGCAGACAGGCTGACTCTGGTAAAATTTAACGAGGACTGGATTTTGCAACAGTATTTAAGCCCTCCAGATGACAGTATCCCAACTTAAAATCACCCAAAATGTAATTTTTTTTTAAATTGGTTATCACGTCCATCCCTTCCCATACAAGCCCCCTTTTTTTCTTCTTACACATGTTTTCAAAACCAGCTTCTGCCACATGTACCTCATGGTCAATAACAATAAGGTAAAAGCAATGTTAGGTTAATTAATATTTCCCATCGGAGGCACTTGTGATGAGAGTGAGATCCTACTTCCTTCATCAACCATGGTATCATGCCCCTTGTGCTAATTTTTGGAGACACTATGGCTATGCCTGGACACTGGGTACTGAAACCTCTATGCTAGTAGTCCTAGCTTCGTCATAATTGTTTGGCCCTTCAGACCTGCCTTGCTTCCTTCATCAACTATGATACAGCCCCTTGGGCTAATTTTTGGTGACACTATGGCTATGCCTGGACACTGGGCACTGCAACTACTATGCTAGTAGTCCTAGCTGCTTCATCATTGTTTGGCCCTTCAGGCCTGCCTTGCTTTCTTCATCAACCATGACACAGCCCCTAGGGATAATGTTTTGAAGACACTATGTCTATGCCTACACATTGGGCAGTGGCAGTGGAACAACAAGGACAGTAGTCCAAGCTTTATTATTGTGAATCCCTTGTGATGATGATGATTGGTGGCTTCTTCCTGCGTTAACCATCACACAGCCCCTAGGACAGATTGCTCTCCTTACACCATTTACACACTTAGCTGTCAGAAGATCACCTCCATCATCAGTCGCTTTTACGGTACTGATATATCACTGGCACTGCGTAAGTGGCGTACCAGTCCTGCTCTGCTGGCAAAAAACCACAGGACTTCAAATAGTGTTTGCACATTCTAGTGAAGCAATGGTGTAAAACCACTCGTGCAGCCCCTGACCAGGTGCCCCCATGTTATATACATTTGTTTACAGCATACATTTTTTTAACATTTACACATTTTTTAACCTTTTTCTCAGCCCCCCAGACCTCTTTATAGGGTCCAGCAGACAATTACTCTTATTTTTCATTGACTATCATTGGACTCGCTAATCGTACCGATTACCTGAGTATTACGGTATACTCGGTACGAGTATAGCGAGTCTGAATACTTCAGTACTCGCTCATCCCTAATGATGATCATTTTGAAATTGTGTAAGAGGAGGAGAAGGACAATAAAAATAATAATGATGAGCGAGTATGCTCGGATGTCCTCCAAATATTTTGGCGTGCTTGGAGATTTAGTTTTTATCAAAGTAGCTGCTAAACAGCCTGAATACATGTGGGGATTCCCTAACAAACAGGCATTCCTCACATGTATTCAGCCTGTCCAGCAGCCACAAATCATGCAGGTGCATCGACACAAACTAAATCTCCGAGCAAATACTCAGAGGACACCCGAGCATGCTCTGGAAAACCCGAGCAACGAATATACTCGCTCATCGCTATTAATAAACCATGAACCGCATACCTTTTTTGGGGTAGATGCATGGAATACACGAGAAAAAAAAGGGACATTTAATTTGATTTTATGCTCCGCTGTGGTCATCCTATGCGATTGAGAAGTCTGGACCAATCCAGACCTTGTTCATTTTGTAACCAGTTATCATGTCAGCATTTTCAGTTGACAGGTGCATTTGCCTATTAGTTATTATGACAGAATAAACTTAAGAAGGGAAAGAGCAGTGACTGCGGCCTGCAAGCCTCAGATTTTCCTCAACTCTGTGTAAAATATAAATAAAGGTGCATTCATACAATGAAAGAAAGGTTCAAATTAATCTCTTGTGTAAATGAATACACAAAGGACTTATGGTGTTCTTTCCCCTGGATGGGTTGGAGAAGTTTTCCCCACTAGGCTCGTGAATTTTCATTGGCAAATGTCTCCATGAAGAAAAAAAACCCCTGCTTCAATCTGTTTGAAGCCTCAGGGTTGCCTGATGCCCTGAGCTGTCACAGGAGGAACTGCCACCCACCATACCTGGAGCAAAATATGAGTTGGATGCCTAAAGGTTCTTCTTGTGCCAAATGTACCTTGAGTAGTGGTCTTGAATCCAGGATTCCTTGTTGTTGTCCACAGAAGTTGATCCCCTTCTAAATATAAATGTTTTCTGAGCCCCTACTCTATATGTGTTCCAGGGTGTGTTGGAGTGCATCCTTCTAATTTGTGGAAGTCCTTGCACATAGTGAATACACTTTACATGACCGGATCTTGTGGCCATATGACACGCTCCTCTCCTTGGCACAACAGGGCGGGGATGTGCTGTGCACAGCTGAAGACGGTTAGACCATCAATATAGTATATAATAGTGCCAGACACAGCGCTTACTTAACTCCTGACGAAACTGCAGAGGTGGTGAAACGCACATCGAGGTGAGCCTGGGGACCACACACCAGATCGCAACATGACTGCAGTTAATTTTCAGCTGTAATGATGCAGTCCTAATGACACTGTACATTACTATGGACAGGTATAGACAGGTATTATAGTGTATTTGTAGAGTACAGCAGGTTCTCAGGATGCAGTGACGAGACACGAGACAGAGTGTGGTTTTTGAAATCAATGTTTATGAATTGGAGCCGCTGGGGCTATGCTGAACAAATAAAAAGGGATAACACCAATCTGTCCATGCAGGGACTCAACAACAATAACAACACTTTTCTTTATCGAGAATGAGACTAATCCGGCTAGACCGGGTGTTATGGGCCACATACAGCCAACTATGGGTCCTTATTTCCTACAGTCAACTTATCCTTCCGAGCGTCCTTCAGGGTCACAGGCGTGGCTGCTATGAGGTCGCTGATGCGGCTGTCCTGGCACCCCGATGGCCCTGAAGGATCTTGGCCATTGGGGCACAACAGGCCCTGAAGTAGCCCTGAAGCTAAGGCACAATAGGCCAAGAAGGATCTGTGCTGTTGGGTCGCAACAGGCCCTGAATGATCTGTGCTGTTGGGGCGCAACAGGCCCTGAAGTAATCCTGAAGCTGGGGGCTCAGCAGGCCCGGGAGGATCTGTGCCGATGAGGCACAACAGGCCCTGGAGTAATCTTTGTTGTAGGCGACCCCCTGAAAACAAAGCGGGGTAGGCCTCTCAGTACGTCTTAGCTGGCTCCCGTCTCAAAGTGCAGTTAAGTCGCAGATTGTAAAATGATGGTTGACCGACCTCTGCGCAGGGTCCACCTGGAGACGGGACGTAGGCCTCTACTTCCGCCTATGGCGAGATGACATCCACTGAGGCCGGTGATGGCAGGGCCGCAGCCGCAGGCGAAGGCAGGGAGGAAGCGTCCAGGCCGCTGCAGCGGGTTGGTGTGAGGTGCCAGCGGCTGCTAGGGGTAGCGGACCAGCCGCAAAACACAGTGAGGAACAGCAGGCACGACTGTGACAGACCGTGGGCAGAGAACGGCCTCCGGTAGGGATATATCACGCGTCACTTCTCGGTGAATAAGTTGCTTACCCCTCACAGGACCCTGACAGTCTCTCAACACCACAACGCCCGTTACACTGTCTCTCTCTCTATACCACACGGTTTCTTGTCTCCTGTCAGCCTCTCTGCCAACTGACAACTCAGCGCTCTCCCTGCTCCTTTTATCCTCACCCCGCGCCCTGCTGCCCTGTCACCCTCAGTCGTCTGTTTCCCTTTGTTGCCCTCCCAGTGTCGTTCCTTCTGGAACCCTGATGGCGGTCCCCTTGGTTCCAGCCGAGTCACTCTATGGGGATCCTCCACTCTATGGGAGTCCTCCTCCTCCCCACATTCCCCCACCCTGTAAGCTCGCCAGTCCTCGGGTCTCAGTCTATTGGGTTTGATCTGTAGGGGTATCAATGTTCATTGCCATACGAACTGATCCTGTTCTTATCGTTTGGGGGGTTTGCCGGCTGTTGACCGCTCGGAGTGTCTTAGTTCGACTGGGGTGGGGTCCTCTGGGGTGGTGGACAGTGGCGGGCTGATTGGTGCAAGCAGGCTAATTGTGTCAGCTGGCTCATTATCGAGTGGAGGACCTCTGGGTTCTGGAGGAAAATCTTCGTTGTCTTCTGGGTCCCAAAACATGGGCGACGGTTTAGAAGTCGAAGGAGCAGGCTCCGGTTGCTTCGGGTCCGTGGAAATACACGGACGTAGCATATTACAATGCACACTGTGGGTGGGCAGTGTTTCATCCTCCTTGGGTCGTATTTTGTACACAAGTCCTCTTCCGGGTGGATACGGCGTAGAACCCGATAAGGACTCTCTTCCCAACGCGGCTCCAGTTTGTTCTGGGGGCGTTGATCTAGTACAAGCACACGGTCCCCTCTTTGGAGGTAAGGAGGTGGAGTTGTATTCTTTGCTGGGTGTTCCCAATCCCGGAGCTTTGTGTGTACGATTCGATGAAGAGTTTGTAGCCAGTGATGATGATTTCGGACCCAGGACGACACTCCGGTCCAGGGCTGAGGCTCTTCGGGGTCCAATTCCACCTCCGTGATCCCTTTACCCTCTCGTCCGAACAACAGGGAGTAAGGAGTATAGCCGGTCACTCGATGTACCTGGTTGTTATAAACCCATACTAATTCAGAAACATATTTGGGCCAACGGGCCTTCTTGTCACTCTCCAGCGTACGCAACATTTGAATCAATGTCTGATTAAATCGTTCACAGGCCCCATTCCCTTGCGGGTGATACGGTGTGGTCCGGGATTTGTCAATCCCATAGGGACGATGTTGTTCCTCCATAACTTTTCCCAAAAAACATGCTCCCTGATCAGAATGTATTCGTTGGGGACAGACGTCTACTTGTATGAAGTTTCTGCAAATTGCAGAGGCAGCCGACTCTGCGGTCTGATCTCGAGTGGGGGCAACCACAGCGAACTTGGTGAAATGATCCAACATGACGAGACAGTGTTCGTATCCCTGGAATGGGGGGCCAATGGTCAGGTAATCCACCATCAGGAGCTCAAGGGGCGCTGAGGTCACAATTGTCTGTGTTGAGGCCTGCTGAGCGGGCGGCTTGGCTAATTCGCAAAAGTGGCAGGTCCGGCAAATTTCGTCCACAACAGCCAGCAAGCGTGGGTGGTAAGCTTTCTGTTGTAACCATTGCAAGGTCTTTTTAGCTTCGAAGTGGGCCCCTTTTTCGTGAGCCTCTCGAGCCAGTTCGTGGAGTTGGGCTCCGAGCGTAACCAACTGCCAAACCGTCATTGAGGTTGTCTGAGATATTATCTAACGGTACAATAGTCCCTTTCGTATGACCAGCCTCTCCCATTGTCGCAACATCAGGGACAGGTCTTGAGTCAAAGTTTGTCGTTGGGAATCAGTGGGTAATTTGCCAGCGGCGGCCCACGTCCGGAGGAGTCGAACTTCTTCGTCTTCTTGTTGCTGTTGTACCCACTTATTCCGAGATTGTTCCAGTATGCCCCTTGGGGTCTCGGGGGAAGGTACTTTTTGATTGGCAGTTGTGAGCTCGGCAGCGGTGAGGGCAAACGGTATTTCCTCTCCTTCTTATTCTTCGTCTCGATTTTTCCCTGGAGTCGTATGCCGAATCCTGGAGAGGACGTCAGCAAGGACATTCTCGGCCCCTCTTTTGTAGATGATTTTATAATTGAACTTTGCCATCTGGGCCACCCATCCCTGTTCCAGAGCCCCCAATTTGGCATTTTCTAAATGAGCCAGCGGGTTGTTGTCGGTCCTCACCACTACCTCGGAGCCCGCTAGATACTCTGCGAATCTCTCCATCATGGCCCACACAACTGCGAGGAGCTCGAGCTTGAAGGAGCTGTAATTGTCAGGGTTGCGCTCGGAGTTATGGAGTGAGCGGCTTCCATATGCGATCACCCTCTCCCGGCCGTCTTGAACTTGTGACAACACAGCCCCCAGCCCATGAAGACTCCCGTCAGTGTGCAGGATGAATGGTTGTGAGAAATCCGCATAAGCCAACACCGGGGCACCCGAGAATGCAGCCTTGAGGTCTTGGAAGGCCTCTTCCTGTGGGTGTTGCCACTGGATTCTTCATCCATTTGCCCCAGCGGGAGCCCCCTTTAGCAGGTCGTGCAGGGCTCGATCTCGGCATGCAAAATTCTTTACGAAACAACAGTAATATCCGGCCAGCCCCATAAAAGCCTGCACGTCTTTTACCGTCTGGGGGTAGGCCACCCCTGGATAGCAGCAGCCTTCTCCCGGGATGGCCTCACACCCTCTGCCGAAACGACATGACCCAGATACTCAATCTGGGAGCGAAACAGGTGGCATTTCTGAGGCTTTACCTTCAACCCGTACTTTTGCAACCGGCTGAGTACCTGCCCCAACCTCTTTAAGTGGTCCTCGAAGGTGGCGGCATAGACGATTATGTCGTCCAGGTAGATCATCAACCGCTGAAAGGTCCCTGGGGCGTTGGCCAGTCCAAACGGCATTCGACTGAACTCGAACAGTCCCATAGGCAATATGAACGCCGTCTTGGCTCTATCTTCTTCTGACATGGGCACCTGCCAGTACCTACTGGCCAAGTCCAGGGTCAAAAAATACATTGCCTTCCCCAAGGCGGATAAGGATTTCTCTATGCGGGGCAGTGGGTATGAGTCTTTAATAGTGCAAGCATTCAGCTTCCGATAATCCACACAGAATCGTAATGTACCATCTTTTTTTCGGACCAACACAATTGGCGCCACCCAGGGGCTTTGGCTTAACCATATCACCCCTTTTCGCAGCATCTGTGCCAACAAAGTTTTCACCTCTTGGTAGATTTGTGGAGGGGTGTGTCAATATCGTTCCTGGATGGGGGCCGCTCCTGCCGTGGGGATTTCATGAGTGATGGCGGTGGTACACCCAAAATCTTCCTAATGACTAGCAAATACTTCATGGTACTGTCCAAGCAATGTTTTTATCTGTGAGAGCTGGGCTGAAGTTAACCTGGAAAGCTCGGCTCGCATCTGCTCCAGAATATTTCGACCCTTCTCCTGAGCCGATACTTCGGTGGCCTGTAGGGTTCGAATCGTTACTTCCCAAGGATCCTCGGATTGTACTCGCAATTGAACCGCAGGAGCTGGCAGCACTTCCTCTAAAGGCCTTACTAGTTTGGCCAGTTCAGCCCGTGCTTTCAGAACGACGTCTCGGTCTTCAAGGTTGACGCAGCGCACCAGGACAGTCCCTTTTTGCACGGTAGCCAGGGAACGGGCCACCTATATGCCAGGAGGTAAGCGCTCCGATTGGCACGGCTCCACCTGCACCTCCACGCCGTCCAAGGGTATCGGGTCTCGAATTGGCAGGGCCACCACAGTCTGCCCAGGAGGTAGCACAAGCAGGGGAGCCGTTGGCGCGATGACCTTGCCCAGAGCCTCGCCTTCCTGGCAGTCCTGATGTACCCGTGCTTCCCGCACCAGCTGCTGGAATACCTGTCCTTGAGCGGTGCGAGAACCCCACTGCTTCAGAATCTTCTGTGTAGGATCATTGAGCAGTAGGTTACCAAACTCCCATAAGATATTCATGCCTAGGATGACGGGATGCTGCTTATCAGTTTCTCCTTGAGTCAGCACCACCCCTCTGCGACCAAGGGATTTACAGCACAACGTCACCTGCACCCACACCACCCCGGGAACCAAGACCGACAGTTGGTTGGCGGCTATTAGTCTGATCATGGGCCCCCACTGAGGTCTTGCTGCCTCTGGGAAATTTTGTTGAAAGTACGTTGCGGGCATAGTGGTTACTTGTGACCCCGTGTCCACCAGGCACTGGACGGCCCGGCTGTCACGTGCCCCGTCCTGAGTGACACGGCCAGCAGGCCGGTAACTGATACAATAAGACAAAGGGAATAGGGAAAACCTGGGTAACAATAACAATGGTGGCCCTGCGATAGGGAACGGGGAAGTGGAGACCTCCTGCACTCCCCAGAGTCAGTGTCTCTACACTCCTAACGTTCCCTAGGCCGGTTCCGCACCGGGCACCGATCAGGAACCTCTAAACCCTGACTCGCCCTACACCTAAACCCTCACTAGGGAATTGGTCGGTGCGGAAACTAATCCCACCACTGCACTAAACACACATAAGGAAAAGTGACAAAACAGGGGACCACCACTTAGCTTTGCTCTGTTGCTTATGCTCCCAGCAACAGAGCCCACCACCTGCGTGCATCTTTTCCTCCATCGTATCCGACATCTGGGTGTACTGTCCAGAAACGGATCTTCTCAGCACCATAGTGCAGCCTTGGAGCAAGCAGAGTCCACACCTGCGTGCAGCTGTCCCGAAACAGAGTCCAGCAAATGAGTCCAGCTTTTCTGCCAAAGAGTCCAACATTTTGAGTCCAGCTTTCCGCAACCGAGTCCAGCATACTGAGTGCAGCTCTACACCATAGCTGCCACTCCACCAAGCAATGCCAGCCCTCCTTGCAGACACCATAGCTGACACTCCACCAATCCATGCCAGCCCTCCTTGCAGACACCATAGCTGCTACTCCAGCACTCTGACTGGGCGGCCCGTGACTCTCCTTCAGCTCCATTCTTTACCCAGGCTTGCTTGCAAATGAGGAACTTATCACCAACAGTGATTAACACACCTGATACTCTCTTATAGAGCTATCACACCTGTTACATAATTACATGCACAAACTAAGGTAACCAAAGTGCAATGACCCTAATGGCCACCATGGGGGAAAACTACAACTGAAATCACCACAGTGCAATGACTCTAATGGCCACCGGGGGCAAAACCCCCTTTGGCACACAGCCAAGGGGAAAAAAAAGGTTACTTTGTGCATTTAATCTGTCAGATCCCACCTGGATCGTGACAGTTGCATTTACTCTGTCAGATCCAACCTGGATCGTGACAGTACTTTACCCTCCCCTTAATGAGGGGCCTCTAGACCCTCAAGACCACTCCTCATCAGGGCACCACCTTCAGTGGAGATGCCTAGATCCAGAGTTCACCCCTGCAACTACTTGCACCTCAGGTTTATGACAAATGCACCGCTGGTAATGGCAAAGTATGTTCTGGAGGCACCACTCATCTCCAAAGCATCGACCTGGGGAATGAGTTATGTATGTGTATGTTCGGTATGAGCTGGTAATTGCCAGCCGCTATTTGATTTCCTGGTTGTGCCAAACAGGAGGCCCCATGTTGTGAACTCATTTTCTGGTTTACCTCTGGCTTCTGGTGAGGGTGGTGGAGCTGGCTGTGTTGGCAGAGGAGTCGTGAGTTCTCCATCTGGACTCCCTCTAGTGGTGACAGTAGGTAATGAAGCTGATCTAAATGGCAGAGACCTGCCACCTGAGGAGGAGAACTGTGAGTGGACATCAGGAGTCTCTGACTGGATTTAAGACAGCCGACTCCCTAATTGTGTGCTGGTGATTTTTTCCTGCCCTGAGGTTCTGGTTTCCAGTTCTGTTCCTGCCTTCTCAAGCTAAGTGTGCTCCACTATTTTTTCACATGAGATTTGGTCTGGTTTACTCAGTTTTTTTGATCAGCCAGCTCCTGCTGCGGCTGTGCTGAATTTCCATTCTTATGTCTCTGTTTATGCCAGTTTGCTTTTTGTCCCTGAACAGATTGGTCCCTTTTTGCTCTGTCTTCAGAATATACCAGAGTGCTGATATAGGGAATTGAAGTCTAGCGACTTCAGGGTTTTTGTTATCAGACAGTGTTGGACATTTCTTGGCAGGGTTTTGTGCGTGATTGCAGACAGCATCTTTCCTTTCCTGTCCTTTCTAGTTAGTGTGGGCCCCATCGTTTGCTCAGCCTATTTTAATATCTGTGTTTGTGTTTTCATCGTGTCTCACCGACAATACATGTTTGGGGGCTGTCTATTGCTTTGGGGTCTGCTCTGGGGCAGTTTAGTTTTACCCTTTTCTTGCTTTAGGCTTATTTAGTTCTCCGGCTGTGTCGAGGCGTCTAGGATCATCGTAGGTACGCTCCACGGCTACTGCTAGTTGTGTGGATAGGATCAGGGGTCTGCAATCACCTTAGTTACCAACCTCTCTGGTTTTCTGTGGCTTAGCTTGTTTTTGTTTTCCTCCTCGGTGACTCATTCATAACACCCCAGACCCAGATAATTGCTGCTGAACTGCTTCAACACACCATGCAGCTCCTCACTCACCTCAGTGAGGCTCAGCAGCAAATACTCACAGGTCTGAACATGGCCTGAGGCTGACCAGAAAAAAAAACTATGGTTGGTGATAATGTCATGTGCCCCGTCCTGAGTGACATGGCCAGCAGGCCAGTAACGGATACAACAGGACGCGGCACGTGTAATTGTCCTATGTGACGCGGCCCGCAGGCCGGTAACTAATACAATAAGACAAAGGGAATAGGGAAAACCTGGGTAACAATAACAATGGTGGCCCTGCGATATGGAACGGGGAAGTGAAGACCTCCTGCACTCCCCTGGGTCAGTGTCTCTACACTCCTAAAGTTCCCTAGGCCGGTTCCGCACCGGGCGCCAATCAGGAACCTCAAAACCCTGACTCACCCTGCACCTAAACCCTCACTAGGGAATTGATCGGTGTGGAAACTAATCCCTCCACTGCACTAAACACACATAAGGAAAAGTGACAAAACAGGGGAACACCACTTAGCTTTGCTCTGTTGCTTACGCTCCCAGCAACAGAGCCCACCACCTGCGTGCATCTTTTCCTCCACCGTGTCCGGCATCTGGGTGCACTGTCCAGAAACGGATCTTCTCAGCACCATAGTGCAGCCTTGGAGCAAACAGAGTCCACACCTGTGTGCATTTGTCCCGAAACAGAGTACAGCAAATGAGTCCAGCTTTTCTGCCAAAGAGTCCAACATTTTGAGTCCAGCTTTCCACAACCGAGTCCAACATTCTGAGTGCAGCTCTACACCATAGCTGCCCCTCCACCAAGCAATGCCAGCCCTCCTTGCAGACACCATAGCTGACACTCCACCAATCCATGCCAGCCCTCCTTGCAGACACCATAGCTGCTACTCCAGCACTCTGACTAGGCGGCCCATGACTCTCCTTCAGCTCCATTCTTTACCCAGGCTTGCTTGCAAATGAGGAACTTATCACCAACAGTGCTTAACACACCTGATACTCTCTTATAGAGCTATCACACCTGTTACATAATTACGTGCACAAACTTAGGTAACCAAAGTGCAATGACCCTAATGGCCACCGGGGGGAAACCACCTTTGGCACACAGCCAAGGGAAAAAAAAGGTTACTTTGTGCATTAAATCTGTCAGATCCAACCTGGATCGTGACACCGGCCTTCCACTTCTGCCCAAACCACCGGACAATTTGCTACCAAATCTTCAGGACTTCCACCACCCCTAGTTGTGGTTTTCGACTCCGAGCGGCGTCCCCCAAACCCGGAGCCCTTTAGTTTAATGGCCGCCGGGGTGGGTATCTCCCACGCTGCTAACACTCTCGGGCGAAGTGGCCTGGTTCTCCACACTCATAACACCGGGCCTGTGCAGACTGACCACCCCGCGGGAGGTGTGACCCACAGGGGCCGGGGTTAAAACTAGGTCGTCCAGTCCCGGTCTCATTTCTTCTCTTTACTTCGGCCAACTCGCCCTTAACATTCTTCAACTCTCGTTTCATTTCCTCCACCCACTGAGGCTCCTCGACTGCGTTCACGGAGGCCTCCACACCTCGGACCTTTCCCACGGGGACCGTCATCCCCTGTTCTTGCTCTCGAGCCCGTGCCTGACTTCCCACCTCTGAAAAGTCTATTCGGGGATTCATTCTGATCTGCTCCCATAATGCCTGCTTTATTAATGGATCTCGCAGTCCAGTCACCAGTAGGTCGAGTAGGGTAATGTCAATAGGTCCTTCCCCTACCCCGCCCTTTCTTTCAATGGCCGTATGCAATTCTTGGAGGACATTCATATACTGAGTGATCGTCTCCCCCTCTCCCTGCATTCGAATGAACAAACGGGTCCTTAACCCCCCACATTAGTTGGGTCCCCATGGGTCTATTCTACTATCTGTAAAACTTTTTCAAAAGTGTTGCGGTGCCCCTGAGGTTTCAGCATCACTGACCTCCGTACCTCCCCGTCTAAAGCCATGAGAGCTACTTCGGCTTCCAAATTAGGAGTCATTGAGTGCATCCGAAAGAGCCCCCGCATCCGCTCTGTCCAGCTCCATAGCATAGTATTGGAGCCGGAAAATCTAGGCAGGTTGTTCAGCATGGCCCCCAATGAAATGCTGGACCGGGGTTCCTCAAAATTTGAAAAGTTCACAGCTCTGCCCTGATCTGGGGCACCACTGTCCATGCTCATAGACTGCATCCTGCCGACTATGCCAAGTGTAGAGTACAGCAGGTTCTCAGGATGCAGTGATGAGACACGAGACAGAGTGTGGTTTTTGAAATCAACGTTTATGAATTGGAACCACTGGGGCTATGCTGAACAAGCAAAAGGGATAACACCAATCTGTCCACGCAGGGACTCAACAACAATAACAACACTTTTCTTATCGAGAACGAGACTAATCCGGCTGGATCGGGTGTTGTGGGCCACGTACGGCCAACTAAGGGTCCTTATTTCCTACAATCAACTTATCCTTCCGGGCGTCCTTCAGGGTCACAGGCATGGCTGCTACGAGGTCGCTGATGCAGCTGTTCTGGAGCCCCGATATCCAGGGGTAGCTGGGGCTCGACAGGCCCTGAAGGATCTTGGCCATTGGGGCACAACAGGCCCTGAAGTAGCCCTGAAGCTAGGGCACAATAGGCCCAGAAGGATCTGTGCCATTGGGGCGCAACAGGCCCTGAAGGATCTGTGCTGTTGGGGTGCAACAGGCCCTGAAGAATCTGTGCTGTTGAGGCGCAACAGGCCCTGAAGAATCTGTGCCGTTGGGGGGCAACAGGCCCTGAAGAATCTGGGCCGTTGTGGCGCAACAGGCCCTGAAGTAATCCTGAAGCTGGGGGCTCAGCAGGCCCGGGAGGATCTGTGCCGATGAGGCACAACAGGCCCTGGAGTAATCTTTTGTTGACACCATGAAAACAAAGCGGTATAGGCCTCTCAGTACATCTTAGCCGGCTCCCGTCTCAAAGTGCAGTTAAGTCGCAGTTTGTAAAATGACAGTTGACCAACCTCTGCGCAGGGTCCCCCTGGAGACGGGACGTAGGCCTCTTCTGCTGCCTATGGCGAGATAACGTCCACTGAGGCTGGTGATGGCAGGGCCGCAGACGTGGGCGAAGGCAGGGAGAAAGCATCCAAGCCGCTGCAGCGGGTTGGTGTGAGGTTCCAGCGGTGGCTAGGGGTAGGGGACCAGCCGCAACAAGCGAGGAACAGCTGGCACGGCTGTGACAGACCGTGGGTGGAGAATGGCCTCCGATAGGGGTATATCACGTGTCACTTCTCAGTAAACAAGTCGCTTACCCCTCACAGGACCCTGACGGTCTCTCAGCACCACAAGGCCCGTTACACCGTCTCTATACCACACGGTTTCTTGTCTCCTGTCAGCCTCTCTGCCAACTGACAACTCAGCACTCTCCCTGCTCCTTTTATCCTCGCCCCGCCCCCTGCTGCCCTGTCACCCTCAGTCGTCTGTTTCCCTTTGTTGCCCTCCCGGTGTCGTTCCTTCGGGAACCCTGATGGCGGTCCCCTTGGTTCCGGCCCAGTCACTCTATGGGGATCCTCCACTCTATAGGAGTCCTCCTCCCCACATATTGATAGCACAGTACTTTTGAGTTGTCTTACCTGGGGGGCAGACTATTCTATTTTGTCTTAAGTAATACAGTTGAACACAGGGACATCTGTTGTGTTGTATTACTCTCATATGAGATCAGGAAGTAGTTATGTGGATTTTTGTTATATGACATTTATTTTTTACTTCTATCTCTCATGTGATGTATTACATGCAACAGACACTATTGTGTGGCCCCATTGTTTTTCATGATTTGTAGCTAGTCCTTTCCAACAGGTAAGTTTTGAATTTTTTGACCCGTTTCGCTCAACTCTAATGACTTGTATTTAAGACAAAATTAGAAAGAGGGAAAATCTGCCTCCCCCACTCCTCTTTGTTCACACATAGCTTTTTTGCACTTTCTCATTGCTTTCAATGGTGAAAAAATGCATCAAAAACGCTGTAAGAATTGATATGCTCCTTCCTTTAAAAATGCAGCAGCTTTCCATTTCAATCAGAAAAAAAAGGAATTGTGTGCATGAGATTTTGGAATATTTTTTCCCATTTGTAAGGAGTGCTAGACTGTTAAATCCTATGCACTAAGTGCAAGGCCTGACAAAAATTGAGAGAACGGATTGCAATACACCCTGGAATATAAGTAAATCATGGCCTCAGAAAACATATTTTTCCCCAGTTGCAAGGAGTAGAGCTCCTAGACTGGTAAATAGTAAAATCCAAAAGAAAAACCTCACATTCAAATGAAACGATCCCTTCAAAACAAGACCATAAACTGATAGAGACAATGAAGGAACAATATGATCCCAATATCATCCAAATTTATTAGTGAAAACAAATATAATGCATACAACAAATGTCTATATTTAATATCCTACATGGATGTAAGGAATACACCTGGCCTGAATTAGCACAATATGCCTTACAGGAGCTCGCTTGCCCAGCTGCAAGTGTGCTATCGGAAAGAGTCTTCAGTGCTGCTGGATCAATCCTGACAGAAAAAAGGACCCGTCTCCCGACCCAAAATGTGGATGATCTAACCTTCATTAAAATGAACCATGCATGGGTTTCCAAGGATTTTGTCACACCTTACCCTGATGACACATAGGTTGCCAGAAAAATGGCTTTCTTTGGTACTCCTCTTCCTGGGACATGACCAATTTCGCCTTTAGCAGCAGGTGAATGTCCCACATCAACATATGTAATTTTGTAAACCTCCCTAACTGGGCTGCCTCCTCCACCCATGGCCGGGATCACCACCTAGCACACGCAACCGTGTGAGTGCCGTTGCCCTGGACAGGTGGGTGGGCCGACTCTTGGGCGCGGGCACTGGCACAGGGTCCCTCATAGTGCAATCAAGTTTCTCTGATGGTGGGGGTGCACACCCGCCGTCAGACACACCGCCGTACTATGAGGGGCCCAGTGCCAGTACCGACGCCCACGAGTGGGCCTCCCTTGCTTGGGCAGGGCCACAGCATTTGCAATGTTTACCTCTCCCTGCTCCTCCGCTGTGTAGTCTGGGCTGTCAAATCCTTCACTGGGACTGCCACTACAAATTTGGTGAACTGATAGAAGATGATGGCTAAGACGTAGCTATGCCCTCTCCCGTTGGCCGGGCTCTAGCTTCAGATTATCAATGGCTTCCATTTCTTATGGACGTCGACTCACAATGAGATGCAGTGGTGGTTTCTCAACAGCTTTCACAGTTTTCCTACCCACAGACGTGTGACATTCCAGCCCACATTTTTAATTGTGCCCTCTCATGCCAATCCAATTGAATCGTCTACGGCCTGTGGCTTCTGTGTTTTGCACTCCAAAGTTACGTGACAGATCATGATAGGCAATGAGCACCATGTTTACATCTCTCCCTGTGATCAAAATTGGATGGATATGAGTAACGGCGATGGGATCAACGGTACTGCGATACAGTAACACTTTCTTCACAAAGAACTGTTTTCGCTGTCTCCACACACAAATTAATTGAGGGTCAGCAACGCCTCTGAGAATTGTGACGCAAGTTTTTCCCGTGAATAGTAATTCCTAGATTTCTGCAATCACTAGACTTTATGTTAGTAATTGTATGCATCTCATTTCCTATTGTGGAGAGTCTGGACTGTTTTACTGAGACAGAAATATATATGAAGATTAAAAAATACCACCAAAAGTGTATACTGATGTACACTTCAAATACATTTCCTTTTTTCGACTTTTTAGATTGTTGTCTAATCCATAGTGAGAACACGGAGATTTTAAATGTTTAAACTATGCTATATATACCTGCTATCCAGTGATAATGTACCCTTTCTCAACTTTGTACAATCTAGTCAAATCCATGCTGGACCTGAGAACGTCTGAGTCTGCCTCCTGATCTATAGACATATATTTTTAATGTGCACACTATGCTATACATACCTGCTATCCAGTGATACGGTACCCTTTCTCACCTTTGTCCAAACATGTCTAATCCATACTGGGCCTGAGACCGTCTGAGCCTGCCTCCTGATCTATAGACATAGATTTTTAATGTGTAAACTATGGTATACATACCTGTTATCCAGTGATACGGTACCCTTTCTCACCTTTGTCCAATCACGTCTAATCCATACTGGGTCTGAGACCGTCTGACCCTGCCTCCTGATACATAGACATAGGTTTTTAATGTGTAAACTATGCTACATATATACGTGTTATCCGGTGAAACTGTACCCTTTATCAACTTTCTAGAATCTTGTGGAATCCATACTGGGCCTGAGAACGGCTGCCGAGCTGTTAAGCAAGCTACAGCACCTGTGGTTTGGACACGTAATTTTTTGCATTTTTTCAGGAATGCCAGTTAGGCCTAATTCAGGAATTGTGGTTGACCTGCACTTACTGGGAAATCATCGTTCACAGGGAATAATTGGAATCACATATACCCATCACTAACGGTGTTCAGCGGGTTCTCTGCACCTGTAAGCGACAAAAGCTGGTCCTTTCAGTGTAGTTTGCATGCAGCCCCGGACATGTAAGGCCATGATAGACCTGTTATTGCTCGATCTCGCGTGCCAGAGCTTCGTGTATCCCTCTAGTAAGATTGACGCATACCGCGGGGGCATGCCGGAGTGTCGCTAGTTAACGGAATAAAGCTGACAAATCGCTAGCACAACTAAAAACGAACATACCACACCACACACAGAATTGACAAAACTTTCAATGTGTGCATCTTTTCTTGATGTGGCATGGTAGTGGTTTCCCGGGTGGAGTCCAATTAAGCCGCAGGCTCCACTCCTGGTGGTGCCCTTTTGGATATTCCTTTAAGGTTCAGCTTTGTGATCATACTGCCCCGGAAAGCAAACACTTTGCCTTCATGGACGCTGTTTGGAGGTTCCTGGGAATAACGCCGCCCGATCGCCAGTTGTCATAATTTATTGGTGGGAAGTCCGATGGTATATGATCGTGTTTGATTTCAGAATTTTTTTTTTGGTTTGTATTTTACATTTTTTTTCCAGCCTTTCTTGACTTCATAAGGGCATGACAAGCCTATAGCTGTGTCTCCTCCACCTCCTCTTTTTACTCCTCCACCTCTTTTCTAAATGTAGTTGCCCTTTTCCATATGTTAATTTTTGTCTTCTGAGCATTTTTTCGGCTTTGGGACACCTTTTAAGGTGTTTTGTAATTGTTTTCTATGTGTTTGTATGTGTTTGTGCTTGCCTGCCATTGCTTTCAATGTGGTTCGATGAATATTCGACGAACTTGCCTCCTGTGCGATGAGCCAAAACACTAGCGGGGTGGCTCAACACTACTCCTGATATATAGACGTACATTGTTAATGTTTAAACTATGCTATATATACCTGCTATCTGATGATACTATACACTTTGTCTTCTTTTTATATTCTTGTCTAATCCATACTGAGCCTGTGAGCGTCTCTGTGTGACTGATGAAATATATATGGAGATTGACAATTATCCTTTGACTGAACAGAGCTGTATGCTTCTGATACAGTGCCATATATCTGATGTTATTTTGCGTCTATTTTGTGCTAAATTTTGAAGCTTGGTGGAAGAGGCCGCGGACGTGGGTGTGGGGGGGCCAGCTGGTGATGATCGTGGTGGTGCATCTGCTGGTAGTGGCAAAAGCACAATAGCAGATAAGGCAGGAGGTGTTGAGCCTACGTCATGGTCTGGCTCCGGAATGCCTGGAAGGCTACCTTTTCTGGGAGTAGGTTAACCGCTTTTAAAGCCGGAGCATGAGGAACTGGTTTTGGCTTACATTGCCGAAACAGACTCCAGCAAATATGCCCTCCTCTTCTGAAGTTTCAAAAAATGCAAGCACTGAGTCGTCAAGTGCTGGCTCCTGGTCAGGAAGAAACCCTTTCCTTGTGTCCTGCACCCCCACCCAAAGTGAATGATGCAGCAGGCCACACTTCACATTAGTCCATGTAGCTCTTTCTATCATACCATGCCTGAGTTATCAAGTCAAATCATGAATTCCCCAGTCCAAGATGAATCTGACATGGAGTGTGGGTGGCCAGCCAGGGCAGTGGGGTTAATCGGAACCGGGGCGGTGTCTCCCTGGGATGTGTCACGGTGGTGGTGACCCATTCCGTGGCCCTGGGCGTCCATGCAAAGGGGTGAATTACGTTTATAGGTGAATGATACGTGACGCCACCTGTGGTTTCTGATTAGATTGACCAGCGCTGCAGTGTCGCTTCTCTGGGATAGATGTTGTGGTGCAGTTAAGATGTAGAAGCCCTGCACAGGTAGGGCCGTAGTCGCAGGGCAGATGAAAGAGTTGGTAGATGGTGTGCAGTGCAGGATGTAGCAGAGCCATGTGCCAGGCGCTGGAGAAAGATGACAGACACAGTCGTGCAGTTTCTTTACCTGTACTTGGTAAGTGCCGTGCAGGACCCAGAGTACAGATGGAGAAGGAGTGGGTCAGCCTGGAAGCCAATTTGGAATTCTCTCTCTGCAGATAGGTAGTGTGGCCTCCGTTCTAGCTCTTATCTAAGGTACTCGTAGTGCTGAGTTCATTGAAGTTCCCCCTGTTGACTCTCTTTTGGAACTTTCTCGTATGGCAGGCAGCCGTAGCCTTTTTCTTCTGGCTCCCACACGTCGCTGCTGGGGCCTCCGAGCCTTAGTTGGGTACAGAGCATTTACAACTGCTACTTCCTCCGATTTCGGCTGCAGGAACGTCAGTTTCCCTACAAACTCGGAGACCGAAATCCGGACCATACGCTCCAGCTAGGAGTGAGCCTTAACTCTGCTCATTCTCCAGCTCCCCTTCTCACATCCACACACTTCCTCTTCCCTTCACAGACTTCCCTAACTTCCCTCCTCCCGACCACAGAGAGCAGCTCCTCAGCAGTCAGGTTCAGAGCTCTCGCTGCTGGCCTGGAGTGGGAACTGTGTTGTGTGTTGGTTTAACTGCTAGAGAGATCCTTCATTGCTCCCAAGCATGACATCACACTCCCTAGGAGGAAGGTAATGAAACTGTGGCGACCGTACTCCTGGGGGCGCCACAAGTGCACTGATGCCCAGCCACTGCTAGATGATTCTGCTGGTACATTGACCCAGACCACTACATTCCCCTCACACTCTACACAGCCAGAATCTGACCCTGATGAAACTCAGGTTACCCTTCTCATATACTGTACCACCTTGCACGGTGACAAAGAGGAAGGTGCAGAAGAAAGTGCAGGTTCGGTCCACCCGCCGTCAGACACACCGCCGTACTATGAGGGGCCCTGTGCCAGTGCCATCGCCAACGAGTGGGCCCCCCCTGCTAGCTCAGGATCACAGCACTTGCAAAGTTGAAATACTTACCTTTCCCTGCTCCACCGCCATGACGTCTTCCGTGTTTCCTGACAATGATATTCTGATCAGAGAGTGCAATGACATCACATCTATATGCCCAGACTAGTACAGGGATTCCCTAGCGAGGAGACTTATTTGAGGAGACTTATTTAATTGTTTTCAATGTTGGGACAGCAATTTTTGGGGAGCACTATACTCTGGAGAATGATATATGGGACCCACCATACACTGGAGCATTCCAAAGGTGGACATCAGACACTGGAGCAGCATTTAAGGGCCCATTATACACTAGAGCATTAGAAATGGGGTCCATTATATATGGAGCATTATTTGGGCCCATAAGACAGTGCAGCTTCATCCATGGGGGCCAACATATACTGTGGCATTATGTGGAGCTCATCATATACTGTTTCAAACATTATATGGGACCAATGATTCTGTATGGAGAAATAGATGGGCCTCATTACTCTGTATAGCGCACTATGCGGTGGCCATAATACTGTATGGAGTAATATACTGTCCGTTTTTGGAGCTATTGGAGAATTTAAAATGGATATCAGTCAGGAGATGTAAAAAGTGAAGTATTTTTCATTGTGCTATACCGCTTTTTCTCTGCCGAATCGGAGCGTCATGAGTTGTGCTATGTGTTAAAGGGGCGCTCTTTGGCGCAGGGCACTTGAAAACCTGGAGCCAGCCCTACCCCCCCACAAATTTAGCCAAATAACCCCCATTTTTCAGTGCGTAACTAGTATTATGAAGTAAATTAAGGTTGAAATGCTTCAGTAATAAGAATTGATATTTTTGGCATTAAAATGGGCACTGTAGGTGTGTTTCCTGTCCTCCACTCCCTGCCAACTTTGCTTCCCCATTGACTTGCATTGGGTTTCGTGTTTCAGTCGGCCTTCGACTTTTCACAAAAATCGGCCGATTTCGTTCAACCTGACTTTTGCGAAAGTCGGGTTTCATGAAACCCGACTCGACCCGAAAAAAGGCAAAGTCGCTCATCTCTACAAGTCATTATACAGGAAAGAATGTTTCCTAAAAATTTTTTTCCAGTAAAATACATTTGATCTTCGGTTTGGTATGCTTTATTGTCAGTCCGTAAAATTGGCGTAATACTCTGACAACATTGTTCCCAGCAGTGACATGGGAGTCAGAGATGCATTCAGGAGGCTTTCCCATGCTGTTTCCATTCCATTTGAACACTTTTTACAGTTGTTTCAGCAACTTTCATGCCTCCCCCACCTCATTGGAGGGTCCGCTGGAAAAGTGCTCGAGTTTCCCATTGACTTCCATTATGCTTGGTACTCGAATCGACCACCTAAGAAGTCCAACCTGCTTGATTCGAGTAATGTGTACCCAAGCATTTTAATGCTCGACCATCGCTAGAGTTCATCTCTAATTCCTTTGGAAGTTGCTCTGGACTCTGTGGTTCCCATTCGTATTAGTAATCTAGTTGCCTAATTTTTCACTGGTTAAAAGTAATACAAAAAAAAACATAAAGATATTTGGTATCGCCATGTCAGCAAAAGATCAATCCATCAAAATATAAAATGATTTGTCCAGTATGATAAATGTCATAAAGCAAAAAAAGGAAAAATCTAAACACCTGACCTGTAGTATCCTGGTTGAGGTGTCCCCACAAGTAATTAGACATTTAATTGCAAGAAAATTTTTCTGCTGAACACCTTATTATTATCCTTCCTGAACTGACGATACTAAAAATAATGATATGCAATGTTGATGATAATATTTTGAGTTTACAAAACCAAAATGTACCAGCAAAGCCACCTGCTATCGCACTGACCTGAAATGTAATCTCTGGGCCCCTTCCCCTGTGTATACTGTATATCCATCCTGGGTCCCTTCCCCCTGTATATATATCTGTCCTGGGCCCTTCCCCCTGTATATATACAGTCATATGTAAAAGTTTGGGCACCCCTATTAATGTTAACCTTTTTTCTTTATAACAATTTTGGTTTTTGCAACAGCTATTTCAGTTTCATATATCTAATAACTGATGGACTCAGTTATATTTCTGGATTCAAATGAGGTTTATTGTACTAACAGAAAATGTGCAATCTGCATTTAAACAAAATGTGACCGGTGCAAAAGTATGGGCACCCTTATCATTTTCTTGATTTGAACACTCCTAACTACTTTTTACTGACTTTCTGAAGCACTAAATTGGTTTTGTAACCTCATTGAGCTTTAAACTTCATAGCCAGGTGTATCAAATCATGAGAAAAGGTATTTAAAGTGGCCACTTGCAAGTAGTTCTCCTATTTGATTCTCCTATGAAGAGTGGCATCATGGGCTCCTCAAAACAACTCTCAAATGATCTGAAAACCAAGATTATTCAACATAGCTTTTCAGGGGGGAAGGATACAAAAAGTTGTCTCAGAGATTTAACCTGTCAGTTTCCACTGTGAGGAACATAGTAAGGAAATGGAAGAACACAGGTACAGTTCTTGTGAAGCCCAGAAGTGGCAGGCCAAGAAAAATATCAGAAAGGCAGAGAAGAAGAATGGTGAGAACAGTCAAGGACAATCCACAGACCACCTCCAAAGACCTGCAGCATCATCGTGCTGCAGATGGTGCCACTGTGCATCGGTCAACAATACAGCGCACTTTGCACAAGGAGAAGCTGTATGGGAGAGTGATGCGAAAGAAGCCGTTTCTGCAAGCAAGCCACAAACAGAGTCGCCTGAGGTATGCAAAAGCACATTTGGACAAGCCAGTTACATTTTGGAAGAAGGTCCTGTGGACTGATGAAACAAAGATTGAGTTGTTTGGTCATACAAAATGGCGTTATGCATGCGCTGTATTGTTGACCGATGCACAGTGACACCATCTGCAGCAAGATGATGCTGCAGGTCTTTGGAGGTGGTCTGTGGAATGTCCTTGACTGTTCTCACCATTCTTCTTCTCTGCCTTTCTGATATTTTTCTTGGCCTGCCACTTCTGGGCTTAACAAGAACTGTACCTGTGTTCTTCCATTTCCTTACTATGTTCCTCACAGTGGAAACTGACTGGTTAAATCTCTGAGACAACTTTTTGTATCCTTCCCCTGAAAAGCTATGTTGAATAATCTTTGTTTTCAGATCATTTGAGAGTTGTTTTGAGGAGCCCATGATGCCACTCTTCATAGGAGAATCAAATAGGAGAACTACTTGCAAGTGGCCACTTTAAATACCTTTTCTCATGATTTGATACACCTGGCTATGAAGTTCAAAGCTCAATGAGGTTACAAAACCAATTTAGTTCTTCAGGAAGTCAGTAAAAAGTAGTTAGGAGTGTTCAAATCAAGAAAATGATAAGGGTGCCCATACTTTTGCACCGGTCAAATTTTGTTTAAATGCAGACTGCACATTTTCTGTTAGTACAATAAACCTCATTTGAATCCAGAAATATAACTGAGTCCATCAGTTATTAGACATATGAAACTGAAATACCTGTTGCAAAAACCAAAATTGTTATAAAGAAAAAAGGTTAACATTAATAGGGGTGCCCAAACTTTTACATATGACTGTATACATCCTGGGCCCCTTCCCCCTGTATATATATGCATCCTGCGCCCCTTCCCCCTGTATATATATATATATATATATATATATATCCATCCTGGGCCCCTTCTCCCTGTATATATCCATCCTGGCCCCTTCTCCCTGTAAATATATCCATCCTGGGCCCCTTCCCCCTGCATATATATATGCATCCTGGGCCACTTCCCCCTGCCTATATATATGCATCCTGGGCCCCTTCCCCCTGTATATATATATATATATATATATATATATATACTGTATATATATGCATCCTGGGCCCCTTCCCCCTGTATATATATGCATCCTGGGCCCCTACCACCTGTATATATATCCATCCTGGGCCCCTTCCCCTGTATATACTGTATATACATCCTTGGTCCCTTCCCCCTGTATATATACACATCCTGGGCCCTTTCCCCCTGTATATATATATACATCCTGGGCCCCTTCCCCCTGTATATATATGCATCCTGGGCCCCTTCCCCCGTATATTTATATATATATATATATATATATATATCCATCCTGGGCCCCTTCCCCCTGTATATATATCCATCCTGGGCCCCTTCTCCCTGTATATATCCATCCTGGCCCCTTCCTCCTGTAAATATATCCATCCTGAGCCCCTTCCCCCTGTATATATATCCATCCTGCACCCCTTCCCCCTGCATATATATATATATGCATCCTGGGCCCCTTCCCCCTGTATATATATATCCATCCTGGGCCCCTTCTCCCTGTATATATATATACATCCTGGGCCCCTTCCCCCTGTATATATATCCATCCTGGGCCCCTTCCCCCTGTATGTATATATATCCATCCTGGGCCCCTTCCCCCTGTAAATATATCCATCCTGGACCCCTTCCCCCTGTATATATATATCCATCCTGAGCCCCTTCCCCCTGTATATATAACCATCCTGGACCCCTTCCCCCTGTATATATATATATATATTGATTCAAGATTCAAAGAAGCTTTATTGGCAGGACTAAATACACATTAGTTTTGCCAAAGCAGGTGTACAGAAGGGAATAGGGATAGGGACTGTAGGGATGTTGGGAAGGGGCTGTAGGAAAGGTGGATGGGGCAGATCCAGGATGGGGCTATAGAAGTCAATGGCATAGGGAAGGTGGATGGGGGCATGGGGGCAGATCCAGGATGAGGCTATAGAAGTCCATGGCATAGGGAAGGTGGATGGGGGATTGGGGCATATCCAGGGTGGGGGCCATAGAAGTCCATGGCATATCATAGTTCTCTTTCTCGCAGTCTATGGCATTCGCTCACATATTGCGCTGCTATCTCCATTGCTCTCTCTTCTTCCCCCAGCAGGATATATGTTTTCTCTTCCTCCTTCATGGTGGTGAAATCCGGGAAGAGATGTGAGCGTCTCCTGAAGTGAGTGTCCCTCACTGCTGAGTACTTGGAGCAGTGTAGCAGGAAGTGGGTCTCATCCTCCAGGGCCTCCTGGTCACAGTGTTGGCACAGTCTTTCCTCCCTGGGCTTGTAGCTCTGCCTGTGTCGGCCGGATTCGATGGCCAGACTGTGGGCACTGAGTCTATACCGGTCTAGACTATATATATTCTATATATAGTCTATATATATATATATCCATCCTGGGCCCCTTCCCCCTGTATATATATATCCATCCTGGGCCCCTTCTCCCTGTATATATCCATCCTTGCCCCTTCCTCCTGTAAATATATCCATCCTGAGCCCCTTCCCCCTGTATATATATCCATCCTGGACCCCTTCCCCCTGCATATATATATATGCATCCTGGGCCCCTTCCCCCTGTATATATATATCCATCCTGGGCCCCTTCTCCCTGTATATATATCCATCCTGGGCCCCTTCCCCCTGTATATATATGCATCCTGGGCCCCTTCCCCCTGTATGTATATATATCCATCCTGGGCCCCTTCCCCCTGTAAATATATCCATCCTGGACCCCTTCCCCCTGTATATATATATCCATCCTGAACCCCTTCCCCCTGTATATATATCCATCCTGGACCCCTTCCCCCTGCATATATATATCCATCCTGGGCCCCTTCCCCATGTATATATCCATCCTGACCCCTTCCCCTGTATATATATCCATCCTGGGCCCCTTCCCCCATATATATATCCATCCTGGCCCCTTCCCCCTCTATATATGTCCATCCTGGCCCCTTCCCCCTGTATATACAGTATATCCATCCTGGGCCCCTTCCCCCTGTATATATATCCATCCTGGGCCCCTTCCCCCATATATATATCCATCCTGGCCCCTTCCCCCTGTATATACAGTATATCCATCCTGGGCCCCTTCCCCCTGTATATACAGTATATCCATCCTGGGCCCCTTCCCCCTGTATATACAGTATATCCATCCTGGGCCCCTTCCCCCATATATATATCCATCCTGGCCCCTTCCCCCTCTATATATGTCCATCCTGGCCCCTTCCCCCTGTATATACAGTATATCCATCCTGGGCCCCTTCCCCCTGTATATATATCCATCCTGGGCCCCTTCCCCCATATATATATCCATCCTGGCCCCTTCCCCCTGTATATACAGTATATCCATCCTGGCCCCTTCCCCCTGTATATACAGTATATCCATCCTGGGCCCCTTCCCCCTGTATATACAGTATATCCATCCTGGGCCCCTTCCCCCATATATATATCCATCCTGGCCCCTTCCCCCCGTATATATATCCATCCTGGACCCCTTCCCCCTGCATATATATGCATCCTGGGCCCCTTCCCCATGTATATATCCATCCTGACCCCTTCCCCTGTATATATATACATACTGGGCCCCTTCCCCCTGTATATATATCCATCCTGGCCCCTTCCCCCTCTATATATGTCCATCCTGGCCCCTTCCCCCTGTATATACAGTATATCCATCCTGGGCCCCTTCCCCTGTATATATATCCATCCTGGGCCCCTTCCCCCATATATATATCCATCCTGGCCCCTTCCCCCCGTATATATATCCATCCTGGCCCCTTCCCCCCATGTATATATCCATCCTGGCCCCTTCCCCCCGTATAAATATCCATCCTGGCCCATTCCCCGAGAGAGAAAGAAGAAAATAAAAACACTCTTACGTGCCTGCGCTCCCGGTGGCGGTGTCCTCCTCCTCCTCTGCATGTCGACGCGCTCATTCTAAAATGGCCACCGACATAGCAGAGGCCGGTGAATGTGTACGCCGGGCGCATGACACTGACGTCATATGCTGGGCGCACACTTGCCAGTATCGATCGGGACGTGTGCCGCAGCGGTTCAGGTAATGAACACTGCGAGCGCGCGTCCCTGCACATAGCGGTCTGCGCTTTTAAAGGGCCCGCGCCCCTTAAAACCGCAGACTTTTTTTTCTTTTTTTTTCTTCTCTCCTTCCCGGGCCCACCGGGGGAATCCCCGGTACCCCACCAGGCCAGACCGACGCTGAAGGGATTGCTCAGCATGAAGCTAAAAAAAATATATAACAAATTAGTTGTTTTTTATTTAGTTAAATAAAAAAATGAAAGTTTAAATTCCACCCTCCTTTTTACTAGTTAAAATAAATAAAAAACATAAGCAGATATTGTATCGCCACATTTGCAAAAGTCCAATTCATCAGAATATAAAATGTCTTAATAAGTATAAATTGCAGAAATTCAGTTTTTTTCATCATTTTGTCACATTTCTAAATGTTATCAAGTTTTTCACTACATTATATGGCAAAATAAATTTTTTCATACAAAACTACAACATATATTGCAAAAAGCATACAAATACATTTATGGAAAAATACAAAATATGCTTTTCTTGGAAGAAGAGAGGGAAAAAATAAAGTAAAAAAATGAATTAATAATGAAATTGCAGGTCCCCTGGGAAATCTATGGTCAGTGATTGCAGATTAGCTGCATTGTCTATTGGAGTCTACGGCAGTCAGAAATTCACCTCCTGTCTCATCAGATTGCTGACATATCCCTTTCTGATGCTTTACACTGCAGCTCGTCTTGTTCAGCTCAGGCAGTTGTATTGTTTCACATGCTCACTGGAAAGTCAAAGGATTGGGAGATGTTTTCTATAACAATAAAGATGATAAAATAAAATAATTAAACCTCTTGTGACAAAAAAAGTAAATAAAAAGTAGGAGGAGCCTCAGA
Source organism: Dendrobates tinctorius (assembly GCF_039654945.1). Classification (NCBI taxonomy): domain Eukaryota; kingdom Metazoa; phylum Chordata; class Amphibia; order Anura; family Dendrobatidae; genus Dendrobates; species Dendrobates tinctorius. Next base: position 27,166,644 of record NW_027361696.1, on the reverse strand, counting down.
ATTTTGGAGGAGGAAAGTTTTAATCTTTGAATTACTTTTTAATGTATTATCTAATTGGTAATATAAATATATACTATCTACATTTTTAAAATTTTTTTTACATTTATCACTTTATATATACAGCGTGGGCCATTTATATGGATACACCTAAATAAAATGGGAATGGTTGGTGACATCAACTTCCTGTTTGTGGCACATTAGTATATGGGAGTTGGGAAACTTTTCAAGATGGGTGGTGACCATGGCGACCATTTTGAAGTCGGCCATTTTGGATCCAACTTTATTTCAATGGGAAGAGGGTCATGTGACACATCAAACTTATTGAGAATTTCTCAAGAAAAATAATGGTGTGCTTGGTTTTAACATAACTTTAGTCTTTCATGAGTTATTTACAAGTTTATGACCACTTATAAAAATGTGTTCAAAGTGCTGCCCATTGTTTTGGATTGTCAATGCAACCCTCTTCTCCCTCTCTTGACACACAGATAGCAACACTGCAGGTCATGCTGTGGTTCAGTAGACCGAGGATCATTGCAGGCTGTAGGCTTGTCGGAACAGGTGGGTCTTCAGGTTCTTCTTGAAGGTTTCCGTTGATGGTGAAAGTCTGATGTGTTGCGACAGGGAGTTCCAGAGTATGGGGGAAGCACGGGAGATGTCTTGTATGCGGTTGTGGGAAGAAGAGATATGGGGGGAGTAGAGAAGGAGATCTTGAGATGATCGAAGTTTGCGTGCGGGTAGGTACCTAGATACCATGTCACAGATGTATGGAGGAGACAGGTTGTGGATGGCTTTGTATGTCATGGCAGGGTTTTGAATTGGAGCCTCTGGGCGATAGGAAGCCAGTGAAGGGCCTGGCATAGGGGGGAGGCTGGGGAATAGGGGGAGACAGGTGGATTAGTCAGGCAGGAGAGTGTAGGATGGACTGGAGCGGAGCCAGAGTGCTAGAGGGGAGGCCAGAGAGTAGGAGGTTGCAGTAGTCGAGGCGGTAGATGATAAGAGCGTGCACTAGTGTTTTTGTGGTTTCATGGTTGAGGAATGAGCGGATCCGGGAAATATTTTTGAGTTTGAGGCGGCAGGAGGAGGCGAGGGCTTGGATATGTGGTTTGAAAGAGAGCGCAGAGTCGAGGATCACCCCAAGGCACCGAGCGTATGGGACTGGGGAAAGAGAGCAGCCATTGACATTGATGGATAGGTCTGGTGGAGGGGTAGAGTGAGATGGGGGAAAGATGATGAATTCTGTTTTGTCCATGTTCAGTTTGAGAAAGTGAGCAGAGAAGAAAGCTGAGATAGCAGACAGACATTTTGGGATTTCAGTCAGTAAGGAGGCGAGGTCGGGTCCAGATAGGTAGATCTGCGTGTCATTGGCATAGAGGTGATACTGCAAACCGTGGGATTCTATGAGCTGTCCCAAGCCGAAGGTATAGATGGAGAATAGTAGGGGTCCTAGGACAGAGCCTTGGGGAACACCGACAGACAGGGGGTGAGGTGAGGAGGTGGTGTTTGTGAGAGGGAGACACTAAATGTTCAGTCTGTTAGGTATGATGAGATCCAGGATATTGCCAGGTCTGTGATGCCAAGAGATGAGAGAGTCTGTAGCAGGAGGGAATGGTCTACGGTGTCGAAGGCAGAGGACAGGTCCAGTAGAAGGAGGACAGAGTAGTGTCGCTTGCTCTTGGCGGTTAGTAAGTCGTTAGTGACTTTAGTTAGGGCAGTTTCAGTTGAGTGATGCGGTCGGAAGCCAGATTGTAACCGGTCAAAGAGGGAACAGGAGGAGAGGTGGGAGGACAGTTCAAGATATACATGCTGTTCCAGTAGTTTTGAGGCGTAAGGGAGAAGAGATATTGGACGATAGTTAGACACAGAGGATTGGTCGAGGGAGGGCTTTTTGAGGATGGGTGTGATTGAGGCATGTTTGAAGGATGAGGGAAAGACACCATTTGTAAGTGAAAGGTTGAAAAGGTGTGTTAGAGATGGGATGAGGACTGTGGCCAAGTTAGGGATGAGGTGAGATGGGAGTGAGTCGAGGGCACAAGTGGTAAGGTGTGATCTTGACAGATGGGTGGAGAGCTGATCTTCTGTCATGGTGGAGACGCTGGCTTTTGCAGAACAGGGCTGAGCGGCTAAGAGGGGCATTGAGGGCTGCGGGCCAAAGTTTTGTCTGATCGTGTCGATCTTCTGCTTAAAGGAGGCAAAGTCTTCGGCAGAAATGAGAGGAGGGGGAGGAGGTGCTGTGGAATGGATTAGAGAAATGAAGGTGTTGAAGAGCTGTTTAGGGTTGTGAGACAGGGAGGATATGAGAGATGCGAAGTAAGTTTGTTTTGCGGCAGAGAGGGTGGACTTAAAGCTGGCAAGGGACTGCTTGTATCCGTTGAAGTGCTCAGTAGAATGGGTTCTCTTCCATCTCCGCTCAGCGGCCCTGGAAACCCATCTCAGTTCTTTGGTCAGGCTGGTGAGCCAGGGCTGCCTGTTGATTGTTTGAGTTTTGCTCTGCATGAGGGGGGCAGCCGAATCAAGCGTTGCTGTTATTGTGGTGTTATAAAAGGTGGCAGCAGCATCTGTGTCATGAAGGGAAGCTATGTCTGTAAGAGGGAGAAGGGATTCAGAGAGTGATTGTAAATTGAGGTGTTTGAGATTCCTGCGAGGGTGAGCGAGATTATGGAGCGGGGGTTGCGCAGTAGGAGAGGAGAGGGAAGAGAATGTCAGTAGGTTGTGGTCAGACAGGGGGAGGGGTGAGTTATTTAGATTAGTGAGGGAACAGAGACGGGTGAAGATTAGGTCCAGCGTGTGACCATCTTTGTGAGTGATCAAACTCATATATTAAATCCCTAAAACGATACTTTATTGTTTAAAAACCACAAATGTGGTACACACCAGAAAAAATGTGACAGAAAATGAAAAAAAAAAAAGGTGTTCAAAAATAGCCCACACTAGGGTAACCCCTATGAGTCCCTAATTGTTTACTGAGCTGTACCCTGCCTGGCTGCGGAGGTTGGCACCCTAAGGGGGGAACGTTGTGGCGCCCCCGCTCACGATGGCTATCCCTGGGGGCCCTGACAAACCCTACAGCCACTAGTGGTCCCTTCTACCCGATATAAGGGAACCCCTAGTTCTAGACAGAGATCAAGCCTGCTCTATAGAGGACCCTGTGTCCCAAGAAAAGAGGTTAAAAACAATTCAGAACACACATGGCATGGGGTGGCATGTTAAAGTCCCACAAAAAAATATACAGACAACTTCAAGGCAGCCCAGTGGGATAACTCAGTTCAGATCATGCCTAAATCTTATACACAAGATAAGGAGAGGCATCTTTTACTCAATTGAAAGCCATAGCTCAAAAAATGATTGAGAAATGGCTAAAAAATGCCATCAATAGTCTCCCACTAATAGAAATATATGGGGAACGCAGAGCTGCAACAGCGGTACTTATCTGCGTTTTTCGCCACCTGCCATCAAATCATGAATGCCTTGGCATTCATGATTTGATGGCAGGTGGCGAAAAACGCAGATAAGTACCGCTGTTGCAGCTCTGCGTTCCCCATATATTTCTATTAGTGGGAGACTATTGATGGCATTTTTTAGCCATTTCTCAATCATTTTTTGAGCTATGGCTTTCAATTGAGTAAAAGATGCCTCTCCTTATCTTGTGTATAAGATTTAGGCATGATCTGAACTGAGTTATCCCACTGGGCTGCCTTGAAGTTGTCTGTATATTTTTTTGTGGGACTTTAACATGCCACCCCATGCCATGTGTGTTCTGAATTGTTTTTAACCTCTTTTCTTGGGACACAGGGTCCTCTATAGAGCAGGCTTGATCTCTGTCTAGAACTAGGGGTTCCCTTATATCGGGTAGAAGGGACCACTAGTGGCTGTAGGGTTTGTCAGGGCCCCCAGGGATAGCCATCGTGAGCGGGGGCGCCACAACGTTCCCCCCTTAGGGTGCCAACCTCCGCAGCCAGGCAGGGTACAGCTCAGTAAACAATTAGGGACTCATAGGGGTTACCCTAGTGTGGGCTATTTTTGAACACCTTTTTTTTTTTTCATTTTCTGTCACATTTTTTCTGGTGTGTACCACATTTGTGGTTTTTAAACAATAAAGTATCGTTTTAGGGATTTAATATATGAGTTTGATTTGAGAACCCTTTAAGGATTATATTTCAGATTGCATCTTTGTGAGTGGCCTCAGAGGACCATTGAGTGAGGCCGAGGGAAGCCGTGAGTGATAGAAGTTTAGAGGCAGCCGGTGTGGAAGTGTCAATGGGGATGTTGAAGTCGCCCATGATGATGGTGGGGATGTCAGCAGAAAGGAAATGGAGTAGGCAGGTGGTGAAGTGGTCGAGAAAGGTGGAGATGGCTAGTTCTGGGAGGCGGTAGATGACAGCCAGTTGGAGGTTGGAGGGGGAATAGATGCGGACGGAGTGCACCTCGAATGAGGGAAGAGTAGCGGAGGGTGGCAAAGGAATTGGGATAAAGGAGCAGGTATCAGACAGGAGCAAGCCAACTCCTCCACCACGTTTGTTGCTGGGGCGAGGGGTGTGAGAGAGATGGAATCTGCCATAGGAAAGCACAGCTGGAGAGGCTGTGTCAGAGGGAGTGAGCCAGGTTTCAGTGATGGTGAGGAAGGAGAGTTTGTTGGTGATAAAGAGGTCATGGATAAATGACAGCTTGTTGCAGACAGAGCGTGCGTTCCATAGGGCTCCAGGTAAGGGGGTTGAGGGAGTGGGGGCTGGATGAATTGGTATGAGGTTATCATGGTTGCGAAGACGTGTAGAGGATCGTGGCAGGGTGGTAAAAGTGAGTGTAGGGAGGTGTTGAGGAGGGCCAGGATTTGGGGATACGTCGCCAGCAATAAGGAGTAGTGGACAGAGCATTAGAAGGTGGGAGCAGGATAGGACATGATGTGGCTGTGTGGGTCTGGAGAAAAAGGATTGTATGTGGAGGAACAGTTGTGACGAAGAGGTGAGATGGCTGGGAAGGATGGAGGGGGAAATTACAAGTTCCTTACTGGGTGGAGGGATTGCAGGAGTTAGGGAGAAATAGAGTAGTATGGGGGTGATAGTAAAAAGAAGTCGAAACATTGTTGTGGTGTTATAGTCCGTTACCTTACTGTCAATTCCAGTCCAAATCCAGTCTAATTCAAAGTACTTAGAAATTAGTACTTTGAAATTGATGGAGCCGACTACGTCTGGAGCAGACCCATGGTGGTGAATATATGTGCAGCTAAAGACAATCAGGTGTGAGTGAAAGTGGGGTGTGACTGCACAGGCCAAATGCACAGAGTTGAGCAGAGGTCAAGTAATTGATGCAATTGAGGAAATTTATGGTATGGGGTGGTATATGGGGTACAAAGATAGTGGGGCCATTCTTCATCAAAAGGAAACCTCAATGCCACTGGATATCTGAAATTGCTACATGATGATGTGTTGCCCTCTTTATGCACTGAGGATTGCACGTTCCCTGAGTTTTTCCAACAAGATGGTGCACCACCGCATTATGGGTGTCAGGTCCGAGCATTCCTACAAGGAATCTGACCCTCTTAGACTAGCATTTCTTCTGCGCTGTTGCTATCAGTGAGTCAAGAGTGGTAGAAGAGGGTTGAATTGACAATCCAACACAATGGGCAGCACTTTGAACACCTTTTACAAGTGGACATAAACTTGTAAATAACTCATGAAAGAATAAAGTTACGTTAAAACCAAGTACACCATTGTTTTTCCTGTGAGATTCTCAATAAGTTTGATGTGTCACATGACCCTCTTCCCATTGGAAAAAATAAAGTTGGATCCAAAATGGCCGACTTCAAAATGGCCGCCATGGTCACCACCCATCTTCAAAAGTTTCCCCCCTCCCATATACTAATGTGCCACAAACAGGAAGTTGATATCACCAACTATTCCCATTTTATTTAGGTGTATCTATTTAAATAGCTCACCCTGTATATGTATTTTTTAATAAAGAAAATATAACATATTGTTTAAAAAACACAAGGAAAAAGTAAATTATTTTCAAAAAACTTTATTTATCCAAACTTTTCATAAACTGACCACTTGTATAAACAATATATAATAAATTGCAACATTCACTTCTACATTCCACAAGTTGCTGACATTTAAAGAGAATCTGTCAGAATGTTTTTTATACTATGTAATGTGACAGCAGGATTATGTAGGGACTGAGATCCTGATTACGGCATTGTGTCACTTACTTTACAGGTTGGAGTTGTTGAGATAAAATCACAGTTCCTTCTGCTGCAGATCTATTAGAGCTTGTAATGCTAAACTGTGTATAACCCCCTCACACACGCACTGTACATTGACAGAAAGCTGCCAATCAGTGGTGGAGGCGTGGTTTCTCAGAACAGGAGGACTAGGAGGCAGGAGACATCTAGTACTGTAGTGATAATCTGCTGAAACAGTGATTTTATTGAAACAACAGCACACAGCCCAGTAAGTGAAACATCTCTGGAATCAGAGTCTCAGCCCTTACATCATGCTGCTCTCAGATTACAAAGCAACAATTTGCTGATATATCCCCTCTAAAGAAGCATTTCTTTCCCCCATCCACCATCACTGGAATGTTTGACCCATTTCACATTTTCAGCTTTATTTAGTGTTTTCCGGATTCGAACATTTGCTGATTTCGATACAGTCTTGAGGTTTTTTGCCAGAGAATATATAACCTTCCTTACATTCGCAGCGAGGTTTACAGTCTTCATACTCTATAGCTCCATCATTTAAGGTAAGGCATGTGACGACTTTCTTCACGCAGGAGTTAAACACCATGTTTGCCGGGCACGGAACATTGCACTGGTCCACGGGGACACACTCGTTGTTCTGGACATAATAGCCTTTCTTGCAGACACAACTGCGGGTACATGGACTTGTACACTTCAAGATCACAGGACTGCTTAAACTTTCGCATGTTCCACCCCAACATGGACTGCAGTCTTCTATCATATTAGCAGGACAATTCACTGGACACAATAAAGAAAGATTAATTAAGGACTAATTACAATATATATTTTTTTATTCATTGACTTATTTCAATTTTCCAATAGTTCAGTTTGGATTTGGTTCCCCTGATAAACCACATAAAACATAAATAAGGAGATATAATAAAGCTTAGATTATTATCCTGAATTAAAATGGTACTGCCTATAGCTGGAGCAAAGAGCATTTTCAAGCAGCTACAATTCCCCGGAGGACCCAACTAGCTAACTTTAATGGATGGGATGTAATGCTCCACTTGTCCTGCGGAGGCACTGTAGAAAAACTGAACACTCTCTCCCATGTTCCTCCTTAGATAACAGCCAATCACTAGGGGTATCAAAAGTAGAACAATCTGGGATCAGGCTATTTTTGGAAGACACTAACAAAAAAGGTGGTTTGTAAATAGAGGACAACCCCTTTAAAGACAAACTTCTATTAGCTAGAGCAGAGACAAAAATGGAATAACTTTAACCGATGAAACTGTAGGAGAAATCAGCGCAAAATAAGGTCTTATCCGGTAGGCAAATTGAGTTAAAAAAATGTTCAGCAAATTATGGAAATCTTATAATGTTTTTCAGCCAATCACAGGACAAGCATGCCCCCATGCCTCTCTTGAGATTGGCTAAAAACCATCACATGACAATCAGTAGTGGACTCCTTAGCACAAAAGAGGACATGGAGGGACATCCATCACATGACAATCAGTAGTGGACTCCTTAGCACAAAAGAGGACATGGAGGGACATATCCAATATTTTTATTTCATCAGGTTAATACAATGTTCTTAGGTCCTTCTCTCTACAAATTAAATGGTATTAAAAATAATGTCCATCCCAACCCTAAGGTGCTACTCACGTGGCTGAATGCTTCTGGCGTCCAACATTTCCATAAACATTGCAGAGAATGCTACAACAGAAAGATAAAATTGACTTTTTCAATCAAAAGTATTTACTTTTGTATGGCAGCACTATTTTTTCCACTTTTTTCATGTTCAAATTATCAGTTCGTTGGTCAAACATTGCGGCCCCCCCAGAGGAAATTAAAGGGGCAGCATACAGTATAGGGCAGGACAGCTTTCATATATATATTGATCTTCTGAAGTGCTATCTGGGATTCAGCTCTAGAGAAATATGCTCCAAAGTCACCTCCAAATGAGATGGTCTACTGCTGGAGTTTTGCACCATATCGTATTAGGATCTCATTAATATATTGTATACTCACTTACCTAACATAAGTGAAGAAACCACAACTCCGCGGCTCATCATCTTGATATTTGTCTGAAAACTAAGAAAACAAGAACAATTTTAGTACTCAACTTACCAAAGTATCAAACCACAAGGTTCCTTTGGTAAAGTGATGGTCCCTCTAAACATGGGAGGGTTGGTCTCATGATAAACTGATGGTAAGAGTGTGGATTCCTCTACTGGAACCTCACATTTTATGGCCAGATTTTAAGAAAGGCACATGGGACACTGCCCTATGGCCTCCACTTTGAAGACCAAAGACTATCAACTCATCCCGATGACTGTTTAAGAGGATGAAAGCTTTTGACTTAACTATGTCCATAATCCCCATGAAACTCAGTATAGAAGGTAAAAAGCATTCACTGTCCAAAGACAGAATGTCAGCTAACTATAGTCCGGTCAATGACCCCCATTATCATACTGATCAGCATTTCAAGGGCAACAGAGTATGAAATCAATGGGGTCTCTAATGTTGGACTCAATCAACCCTTCTTGGACTTGTTGCACCACACAGGTCCTTATCTCATTTAAGCTGCTCAGTATATGAAACATGTAAGACATGGAGGTTAGATCTTAATTTGAAACCTTCTTGGCCAATGTCTGGATAGACAGGTATCAGTAAATGGCTTTAATAGCAGCCCCATAGGTCAATATCAATTGAATTAGGTTCAGTGATATGCCTGAAGCTGAAGGACCCTAATATTAATGATTTACCATTACCATTCAGAATATAGAACCATTACTTCTACCCTCTGTAGATGATTCTGGCACCAGAAATGTTACCAGATGCCATGCAAGAGATAGAAACCCAATGGTAGGAACTTCTGGAGACCCATGAGAAATAGTCTCCAAGATTAGAAATACCTTAAAGGAAGCAAAGTTCATGTAATGACTCCATGATAATATATTTACCTGAGTAAGAGGATCTGTCAGCTCTGATAGTGAGAGATGGATGTCAGGGTGAAGCTCCTGCTCGCACTATATATATTCTCACCTTTGATATGAATCACAGTCTCGTGCTCCTAATTAATTCACTGAACTTACAAACTTCCGACCTACTTAATTATACCTATCATTAGAGCCACTGGCTTATTATTATTCCAATTATTATCTAAACAGCTTAAGGAATTTCATTAATTAATGTGTCAGTGGTTCAGTCCATAGGTGACAAGACATCTGTAATGACTAAAAAATTTGTGTAATGTGATGGCTCCACAGGGCACGTGCCATGAACAGATAGGCCATGTGAAGAGGGAGTGACCCTTCCAACACTCAGTCACTGGTGCTATCATGTTCCTCCACCACTTGTTGAGTCCCACCAGTGTCTTTCCCATTGTTTATTCTCTCTGATGGTTGGCCAGTTTGGACCGGTAGCATAGTGGCTGGCAGCTCATGCGGGAAGAGATAAGCTCCCTCTCTGAGATAGGTCCAAATTGGTTGGATAATCTTCATGTACCATGATATTGGCTACTGAGCAATATCATGGTAGACTTGATGTGGGGTTATAAAGAAAGGTACTGAGGGATGGCGTGACATAAAAGGAGGCAGCAATATGGGAAGTGCATATATATGGGAGGGGGATGTACTGGCAATTGGTGATATGTATCACATGGAAGACCTGCTGTTGTTCATCCTCCTGGCTGTGTATTGCATCACAAATGTCTCACCACAAGAAACTCCCTTTAGAGTCTTCTATTTCTCATGAAATTATAGGAGACCATTGCAGCCACAAAATGTTTCCAGGTTAGAACCACAGATCATTTCAGGCTCTTCCACATTTGTCAATCATTTCATGAGTCACAATATATTCCTTTTCTTAAAGTTAATTTTTTTCCATTGTTTCACCAGCTTTAGGGTTATAGTGATTGACTGCAAAAACCATCGATTAGTGTGCCTAAAAGTGGCTAGAAAATGGCCAGGGCAAAAGAGGAGTCAGAATTTGCCTCGTAGTTCACAATTTTTTTTTATTTTTTTTTTAAATACAGATTTGCCAGAATTCACATTTTTTTGTGATTTGGCTTTTACAAATCTAGCAAATTTTGGTAAATCTGGTACCATTTTCTGGATGAAAAAATGCCTGTAAGGAGTTAATAAAGAAATACTGACCCAGTCCTTACCTGCCCCAAAATCAGCATTTCTCCTATCCATTATTCTAATTTTTTCCGGTCCCTGGTACGACCTTCAGTAAGCCATCTTTGGGGTTGTGCGACATCCAGCATATTTTGTTTTTCCTTCTCTGACGAGGTCCCAATTCACATCACACAACATCATGAAGCCTAACATCTTCGACTAGTCACAGAAAAAGACACCTTAGATGCTGGTCAATGGAAGACCCTGAAGATACACCAAAGAAGACCAACCTGCTCACCCAGCTGAAGGAGATGATTAGACAGAAGCAGGAAGACAAGAAAAGTCCCAGTAAATATAATTTTTTATTTTTTTTTACTTATATTTATTATGCTCTGTGGTGTAGAGAGATCTCAGAAAATAATAATCTACATCCCATCCACATTAAATAAATTCAAAGTAAACTAAATGCCCTGAAAAATTTGAGCTAACTGCTGAATCTGAATTTTCAGATTTGCTCATCACTGCACAGTACTTAGCCTTGATGAATATTGTATGGACTGGTATTAGAAGTTCCATACTTTGAGGTTTTGAAGGCCACAGACAAAGGAGAGAATGGTACCCACAAAAATAGTGGTAGACAATTACCAGGACCCTGGAAAGAGATTGTAGGTACCGGGTACAGAGAGGACTGAAGGTGGAATACTCTTTACCTTGACGACACCATGCAGTGATGGGTGAAAAATGGGAAAAATTTGAGTTTTTATATTTATGCTGCTAATAAAAAAGTGCAGAAACGAAATCCACTAAGTGGAAATTTATTTAAATTATTAAAGGGTTTGTTCACTACTAGGACAACCCCTTATTATTCCCCAAGCTTGGTCCCGATAAAATTAAAAAGCCTATGCTCACCTCCCATGCCAGCACCATTCCTGCGGTGTCGACAATTGTGGTCCCGAGGCTCTCGATTGGTTGTATGATAAGTGGTACCTGGTGGCCAATCAGCGCTGGCTTCAATTTCCCCAGCTTCAGATAAATTGAACATGAAGGCTAAGTCTAGGCTGTAGCTGAACTCAGACTTCCTCTTCAAGTATAATTCAACAGAAGGTGGAGACAGTGACGCCATGGATGACTGGGCGCCGGGCACCATGTGTCATGCGGCCCTGAGTGCCAAAACCAAAGAAATGGCACAGGTATGGAAGGTGAGTATAAGCTTTTTTATTTTATCGGGACCAAGAAAGGGGAATGGGAAGGGTTTGTCCTAGTAGTGGACAACCTCTTTAAGTAAAAGCAATACAGAGAGAGCAGCATGTATGACCATAGAAATGATGTCTTACTTGGGTCAATGATCCATATTATCTACAAGATGGACTCAGGTATAAGTAGGTGCAAATAGGTAGGAAGTGAGGAAGGTAGCATGATCAGGGGGTGAAAGGTCAACCTATTTCTATGGGGATAGGAGAAAGGACAATCCATAAATAAGGGGATAGTAGAAAGCATTCTTGTTGACCTCATTCATGCTGTCAGGAAAAACACAGGCAATTTTATGGACCTAAGATGCTTCTCATTGCTCATATGTTTGTAGCCTGTTGGGGAAAAAAATGCCAAGAATTTCTTTCATGGGTGTGACTGTAATCGTAAAGAAATTTGAGTTGTGAAACAGAGAGAATTATCTTGAAAGCCTAAGCTGGAGAGAATCAGTAGAGACTTTCATGTGGTGCTTACTCAACAAGGCATCCAAACCATTGATGTAGCCTGGGGCACTGAATCATGTACTCAAAACTACAGTTAACCCTTTAACCCCCAAGGGTGCTTTGCACGTTAATGACCGGGCCAATTTTTACAATTTTGACCACTGTCCCTGTATGAGGTAATAACTCTGGAACACGTCAACGGATCTTGGTGATTCTGAGAATGTTTTCTATTCTCTTTTATATTGTACTTTACTTTAGTAGCAACATTTCTTCAATATAACTTGTGTTTATTTATGAAAAATAATGTAAATATGGTGAAAATTTTGAAAAAATTTCAATTTTCAAACTTTGAATTTTTATGACCTTAAAACAGAGAAATATGTCCCACAAAGTAGTTACTAAATAACATTTCCCACATGTCTACTTCACATCAGCACAATTTTGGAAACAATTTTTTTTATGTTAGGAAGTTATAAGGGTTAAAAGTTGACCAGTGATTTCTCATTTTTACAACAACATTTACAAAACCATTTTTTTACGGACCACCTCACATTTGAAGTCACTTTGAGGGGTATATATGGAAGAAAATACCCAAAAGTGACAACATTCTAAAAACTGCACCACTCAAGCTACTCAAAACTACATTCAAAAAGATTATTAACCCTTCAAGTGCTTCACAGGAACAGAAGCAACTTGGAAGGAAAAAATGAACATTTAACTTTTTAGTCACAAAAATGATCTTTTAGCAACAATTTTTTTTATTTTCCTAAGGGTAACAGGAGAAATTGGACCCCAAAAGTTGCTGTCCAATTTGTCCTGTGTATGCTGATATCCCATATGTAGGGTGGACCACTGTTTGGGCACATGGTAGGGCTCAGAAGGGAAGGCGCGCCGTTTGACTTTTCCAACCTAAAATTGGCTGGAATTGAGATCGGACGCCATGTCGCATTTGACGAGCCCCTGATGTGCCTAAACAGTGGAAACCCCCCACAAGTGACCCCATCTTGGGAACTTATCTAGATGTGTGGTGAGCATTTTAAACCCCAAAGGGCATCACAGAAGTTTATAACAACCGGGCGTGAAAATAAAAAAATCATATTTTTTCCACAAACATGAACATTAAGTCCCAATATTTTGTTTTCCCAAGGGTAACAGGAGAAATTGAACCACAAACATTGTTCTCCTATTTGTCCTGTGTATGCTGATACCCCATATGTGGGGGAGAACCACTGTTTGGGCACACGGCAGGGTTCGGAAGGGAAAGAGTGCCTTTTGACTTTTTCAACCTAAAATTGGCTGGAATTGAGATCGGACACCATGTCGCATTTGACGAGCCCCTGATGTGCCTAAACAGTGGAAACTCCCCACAAGTGACCCCATTTTGGAAACTAGACCCCCTATGGAACTTATCTAGATTTGTGGTGAGCACTTTGAAGCCCTAAGTGTTTCTGTAAAGTTTATAATGCCCGGGCTTGAAAGAAATATATTTTTTTCCACAAAAATGATCTTTCAGTCCCAATTTTTTATTTTCCCAAGGGTAACAGGAGAAATTGGACCCCAAAAGTTGTTGTTCAATTTGTCCTGAGTACGCAGGTACCACATATTTGGTAAAAAAAACCCTACTGTTTGAGCACACATCGGGGCTCGGAAGGGAAGTAGTGACATTTTGGAATGTAGACAGTGATGGAATGTTCTGCGGGCCTCATGTTCCATTTGCAGAGCCCCTGATGTGCCTAAACAGTAGAAACCCCCCCAAGTGAGCCCAGTTTGGAAACTAGACCCCCTAAGGAACTTTTCTCGATGTGTGGTGAGAACTTTGAACCCCCAAGTGTTTTACTAAAGTTTATAATGTCCGGGCATGAAAATAAAAAATCCTATTTTTTGCCCACAAAAATGATTTTTTAGTCCCCAATTTTTAATTTTCCCAAGGGTAAAAGGAGAAATTGGACCCCAAAAGTTGTTGTACACTGGAACCCTATCATGAACTCATTTTCTGCGCCACCAGTTGAGAGTTCCCCTTCCGTTCTCCCTGTGGTGGTGACAGAAGGTAGTGCGGTTGGTCTAAGTGGAAGTGATCTGCCGCCTGATGAGGAAGATAACGATTGGATCTCTGGAGTATCAGACTGGATATAAGACAGCTGACGCCCTATCCGGGTGCTGGTGATTCAGTCTGCTTCTCAGGTCCTGGACTTCAGCTCTCTTCCAGTCATCTCAAGTTAAGTTTGTTTTATGCAAATGTTCACACTTGCGCTTGTTGGTCAATTCATTTTTTTGTGTAATCAGCCTGCCCCTGCTGGGGCTATGCTGAAATTCCACTCCTATTAATCAGTATTTGCCAATCTGCTTTTTGTCCCTTATTAGAATGGCCTCTTTTTTGCTCTGTCTCAGAATATTTCAGAGTACTGATATAGCTTTAGAAGTCTAGTGACTTCAGGGTTAATTTTGCTATCAGAAGCGTTGGACAATATTTTTGTAGGTTTTTTTGGCAGATTGCAGACAGTGTCTTTCCTTTTCTGTCCTTTGTAGTTAGCAGGGCCCCATCGTTTGCTCAGCCTATTTTCCTGCCTTTGTTTGTATTTTCATCTTGTTTCACCGTCAATACATGTGGGGTGCTGTCTTTCCTTTGGGGTCTGCTCTGGGGCAGTTAGTTTTCCTCTTTTCCTGCTTTAGGCTTATGTAGTTCTCCGGTTGTGACGAGGCGTCTAGGACCAACGTAGGAATGCTCCACGACTGCTGCTAGTTGTGCGGGTAAGATCAGGGATCTGCAATCTGCATAGTTACCAACTTCTCTGGTTTTCTGAAACTTAGCTTGTTGTCTTTTTTTCCTCCTCGGTTTCCCATTCATAACAGAACCCCACATGTGGGAAAAAACTGTTTGGGCACACGTAGGGGCTCGAAAGGGAAGTAGTGACATTTTGGAATGCAGACTTTGGTGGAATCTCTGCACAGGCTGTGGTACCTCACGCAGAGAGGGATTTGTAGAGTGGGACCCTGGTATAAAAGTTATCAGTGTAGAGGTGATAACCTTTATCCAGCAATGGGTGCACCAAATCCCACACAATTTTCCCACTCACTCCCAGGACAGCAGGACACTCAGGGGGTTCAATCCTGGTGTCCTTCCTTTGTACACTCTAAACCTGTTGGTGTACCCTGAGGTACTGTCACAAAGTTTGTAGAGTTTGATTCCGTACCTGGCTTCTTATTGGGCAGGTCCTGACGGAATCCGAGCCTGCCCTTAAAATGAATTAAGGACTCATCCACGCAGATGTCCATTTGGGGCACTGTAAGGATTCTACTCACTCAGGTGCAGCGGGAGACAATCAGGAGGCAGGTTCCTTTAAAGTTCATGGGGTTTATTGCATCATAAACCCATAAAGCAGCACATAACAAAAGAGATAGCCTTTAGCTTAGGCAAAAAGAGAACACAAATATCCGTTACTTCAGACTCAGTCCTGGAGCCTCAGCACACACGGGAGGCTTAGTCCTTCCCTCATACAAACCTCTGTTTCAGAAGCAGTCTATGTTATATGGGTATAGCCACACATGATCCCAGCAGCTGACTGGTCATGTGACTGTGACCTCACCACAGGTCCTTGCAAAACATTAGCAATATAGTGTTATTACTTAGGGCTTACATTATAGAGACAAGTCATCTCTGAGACACATACCTCCCATCAACTATGCAATCCTTAGCCATGCTACATACCTCCCCCCTCTGCATAAAGCCGTGGGGCTTGGCACTTTCACCTACTAGACAAGGGATTCTTGAGAGGGCATCGGCATTACCATGTAGCTTCCTGGTCCTATGCTCTACATGGAAGTTGAAGGCTTGTAGGGCTAAGAACCAGCGAGTGACCCTAGCATTCTTACCCTTTGTTTCCCTCATCCATCTGCTAGGTTCATGGTCTGATATTAACCTAAACTTCAGTCCCACCGGGTAGGACCATAAGGTATCCACTACCCATTTTATGGCCAAACACTCCTTCTCTGAGTAATTTTTTTCACAAGAAGACAACTTCTTACTTAAGTAAAGAACAGGATGCTCCTCCCCACGTATCTCCTGGGAAAGGACTGCAGCTACCCCGACATCTGAGGCATCTGTCTGAAGGATAAATTCATGTTTAAAATCTGGGGCCACCAGAACGGGTTGCTTACGCAGAGCCCCTTTCATCTCTTGGAAGGGTGACTCTGCCTCTTCGGACCATCTGACCATTACTGACTTTTTCCCCTTTAGAAGATCAGTTAGAGGCGCAGCTATTATGGCAAAGTTTGAGATGAACCTTCTGTAATATCCCACGATCCCCAGGAAGGATTTAACTTGCTTTTTGGATAGAGTTCTCGGCCATGTTTGAATTCCCTCCACTTTATTGATTTGGAGTTTGATCTCGCCATACCCCACTACATATCCCAGGTACTTGGCTTCCTGGTTGCCCAAGGCACACCTCTCTTAGAGCATCAAACACTGCTTGGACATTTTCCAGGTGAGACTCCCAGTCTGGGGTAAAGATGACAATATCATCCAGGTACGCAGCAGCATATAGCTTATAATAATAATAATAATAATAATAATAATAATACATTTTATTTCTATAGCGCTGACATATTCCGCAGCACTTTACATTTCAGAGGGGACATGTACAGACGATAGACATTACAGCATAACAATAATCACATAGATGATAACAGATACCAAAAGGAATGAAGGCCCTGCTCGCAAGCTTACAATCTATGAGGAAAAAGGTAGACACAAAAGGTGGGTGGTAACAATTGCCCTTATTGTATGGACCAGCCATAATGTTAAGTGTGTAATAGTACAGACACAGAGGGCTAATGGATGCCTAAAGCATGTGGGAACATGATGCGGGGAACCAGGTTATGGTAAAACTTTTGGCTGTGCCACACAGGGATAGATTAGGTGAATGTGTTGAGGCGGTAGGCCAGTCTGAATAAATGCGTTTTCAGGGCACGCTTAAAATTGTGGGGATTGGGGACTAATCGTATTCACCTGGGAAGTGCATTCCAAAGAATTGGTGCGGCATGTGTAAAGTCTTTGAGACGGGAGTGGGAGGTTCTGATTAACCTCAGGTCATCAGCAGAACGGAGGGTGCGGGTAGGGTGGTATACTGAAACAAGGGAGATGTAGGGTGGTGCTGAGCCATGGAGGGCTTTGTGGGTGAGGGTAATAAGTTTATACTGAATTCTGGAGTGGATGGGTAGCCAGTGTAAGGACTGGCACAAGGTAGAGGCATCGGTGTAACGACTGGTGAGGAATATGATCCTGGCTGCAGCATTCAAGACAGATTGGAGAGGGGAGAGTTTGGTAAGAGGGAGACCGATTAGAAGAGAGTTACAATAGTCGAAATGAGAATGAATAAGAGAAACAGTAAGAGTTTTTGCGGAGTCAAAAGTAAAAGGTCGAATTCTAGAAATGTTTTTGAGGTGCAGATAGCAAGAGCGAGCCAGTGATCGGATGTGGGGGGCAAAGGAAAGCTCGGAGTCAAGTATGACCCCAAGACAGCGGGCATGTTGCTGGGGAGTAATAGTGGAACCACACATGGAAATGGCAATGTCGGGTATAGGTACATTAGTAGCGTTGAGGAAACACAAGGAGTTCAGGCTTTGACAGATTCAGTTTCAGATATAGTGAGGACATGATGTTAGACACAGTGTTTAGACAATCGCTGGTGTTTTCTAGAAAGGCTGGCGACATGTCAGGAGAAGAAGCGTATAATTGGGTGTCATCAGCATAGAGATGGTACTGGAAACCAAATCTACTGATTGTTTGACCAATAAAGGCAGTGTACAAAGAGAAGAGGAGGGGGCCTAGGAATGATCCTTGAGGAACCCCAACAGTAAGGGGAAGATTAGAGGAGGAGGAACCAGCAAAAGATACAGTAAAGGAGCGGTGAGAGACATAGGAGAAGAGCCAGGAGAGAATAGTGTCCTTGATGCCAATGGAACGGAGCATAGTGAGGAGAAGCTGATGATCCACAGTGTCGAATGCTGCAGAGAGATCCAAGAGAATTAGCATGGAGTAATGACCATTTGATTTAGCTGTTAGTAGATCATTAGAGACTTTAGCGAGGGCAGATTAGAGACAGGTCTATAATTAGTGGCACAGTTTTGGTCGAGGGATGTTTTTTTTTGTAGTGGATGTATGATGGCATACTTAAATGAGGGAAAGATACAAGGAGAGAGAGGTTAAATATTTTAGTCAGGTGAGGGGTGACAGCAGGGGAAAGGGACTTGAGGAGATGTGACGGAAATGGGTCACTTGTGCAAGTGGTTGGGTGAGAAGATGCAAGGAGCCTGCTTACTTCTTCTGTGACTGGTTCAAAATCAAAGAGTGAGCTAGATGCAGTGGGGGAGGGAGGACAGTGCATTGTATGAGGTGATTGGGAGATAATTTCCTGTCGGATGTGGTCAATTTTTTCTTTGAAATAATTGGCCAGTTCGTCAGCTCGAAGCTCTGTGGTTGGGGCCTGTACTCTTGGGTTGAGTAGAGAATGAAAAGTGTCAAAGAGACGTTTAGGGTTATTGGACAGTGAGGTGATGAGGATGTTGAAAAATTTTTGTTTTGAGAGGTGAAGGGCAGTGTTGTATGTTCTAAGCATGAACTTATAATGGATGACATCTTCGTGAAGTCGAGGGAGTTTCTGTCTTCATGCATTGGAGAATTAGTAAGCTGCGAAAGGCCAAACGAGGAAGTTAGAGATAAAAGGTGAGTAGCAGATGGGGAGAGGGGAAGACCAATGGGGATGTTGAAATCGCCCATGATGAGGGTGTGGATGTCACAGGAGAGAAAATGTGGAAGCCAAGTGGCAAAATGATCCAGTAACTGATGGGAGTGGCCGGGAGGATGATACACCACCGCCACTCGCATGGAGAAGGGGGTGTAGAGTCTGACGGCATGAACCTCAAAAGAAGGGAAGACAAGTGAGGGTA
Source organism: Dendrobates tinctorius (assembly GCF_039654945.1). Taxonomy (NCBI): domain Eukaryota; kingdom Metazoa; phylum Chordata; class Amphibia; order Anura; family Dendrobatidae; genus Dendrobates; species Dendrobates tinctorius. The sequence goes on along the minus strand of NW_027361696.1, from coordinate 27,147,709 downwards.
GTTGAGGGATAAACTGAAAGGTACATTTTGGTTATAGGAGCAGACCAATGCCTCCACCTGCTCTATTGTCTGATCTTGGGGTATGAGAGAAGTGTAGTCCACCATATGAAAGAGCAGCAGCAGCAGCAGCGGTAGTGTCAGACTGCTGCATCCAGATTTCAGTAAGAGCCAGAAGGTTAAGAGAATTAGAAAGGAAAAAGCCATGAATGAAGGAGAGTTTGTTACACACTGAGCGAGAATTCCAAAGGGCACAATTAAGAGAGACAGATGGCATGCAGGGAATATTAATAAGATTAGAGGGGTTTCTGAGTGTAGCAGTTGGGGAGTTTGACTTTCTATAACATGGGGGACCAGGGTTGGGAGCAATGTCTCCTGCGACTAGGAGAAGGAGGATAGAAAGAGTGAGCAGATGGTTAAGTGATTTGTGAGAGTGTCTCTGATGTTGAATGGTGGGACTGAATGGATCTGTGCAATTTAGCAATGTGAAAAGAGCGTGAGTGCTATACATAGGAGAGGAAAGGAGTGAGGGGCCAATAAAGATTGAGTGTAGAGAGTTAATGCCAGGGCGGTGGATTTTTGTGAATGCAGCGGCCAGGATATAAATTACACAAATGCATATGTATATATTTGTTGTAATCCAAATGTACAGGGAATAGATGTATATAAAAGTCTTACCTGTCTCCTGCACTGTCTAACTGCCATGTTATAACTGCCTCATACTTCGATTAAATGTGCATAAAAGCCCCCTGCATAAATACCTTCCCCAAGCTATGTCTGAATATAAGGAAGGCTAAGGCTTAGATCTCCTTTTTTTTTGCTCTCTCTTCTCGTTAATCAATCAAATTAAATTGAGACAGAAGGACCCAATAATGTTGTGGTCAGATAAACAAATGTCCAGCACTACATGGATCATAAAGCACTTTGAAAAGTTTCTTGACCTCACAACATAAGGGGACAAGCAGAGTAAGTTGAAATAACTATATACCAGATATAAGCTTGCATAGTTGAAAACACATATATAGCATTCTGGATTAACTGCTTGCTGACATTGAATGGAGTGGAGACACACAGGAGTTGATTCAGAGCAGAGATTGAAAAAGCTGGTTACCAGATATAAGCTTGCATAGTTGAAAACACATAAATAGCATTCAAGATTAACTGCTTGCTGACATTGAATGGAGTGGAGACACACAGGAGTTGATTCAGAGCAGAGATTGAAAGAGCTGGTTATCAGATATAAGCTTGCATAGTTGAAAACACATAAATAGCATTCAGGATTGAAAGAGCTGGTTACCTGTGTGACGAGAATAGAGATGCGTGTCACATTGATCCATGTTATAACTGCCTCATACTTTGATTAAATGTACTTTGATTAAATGTGCATAAATGCCCCCTGCATAAATGCCTTCCCCCTGCATAAATGCCTTCCCCAAGCTATGTCTGAATATATAGGAGGCTAAGGCTTAGATCTCCTTTTTTTTGCTCTCTCTCTTCTCGTTAATCAATCAAACTAAATTGAGACAGCAGGACCAAATAAATGTTGTGGTCAGATAAACAAATGTCCAGCACCACATGGATCATAAAGCACTTTGAAAAGTTTCTTGACCTCACAGCATAAGGGGACAAGCAGAGTAAGTTGAAATAACTATATACCAGATATAAGCTTGCATAGTTGAAAACACATATATATTATTCTGGATTAACTGCTTGCTGACATTGAATGGAGTGGAGACACACAGGAGTTGATTCAGAGCAGAGATTGAAAGAACTGGTTACCAGATATAAGCTTGCATAGTTGAAAACACATAAATAGCATTCAGGATTAACTGCTTGCTGACATTGAATGGAGTAGAGACACACAGGAGTTGATTCAGAGCAGAGATTGAAAGAGCTGGTTACCTGTATGAAGAGAATAGAGAAGCTTGTCACATTCATCCACGTTATAGCTTTGATTAAATGTACTTCGATTAAGTGTGCATAAATGCCCCCTGCATAAGCGCAAGAACTCTATTCATAGCCTTCTGGAAGGTCGCCGGAGCACCCTGCAGGCAAAATGGCATCCGGACATACTGGAAGCATTCATCTGGTGTAGAAAATGCAGTCTTCTCCTTGGCTTCCTGTGCCATGGGGATCTGCCAATATCCCTTTGTCAAATTCAAGGTGGTTATGTACCTGGCAGGTACAAGTCTCTCGATGAGCTCATCAACGCGTGGCATGGGATATGGGTCGGACTTGGAGACCTCATTGTTATGATTGAGTCACCGTAGGAGGCAAAAGCAGAAATACAAGCTAAGTCCAGAAAACCAGAGAAGTTGGCAACTATCAGATTGCAGACCCCTGAACCTATCAACACAACTAGCAGTAGCCGTGGGGGGTTCCTGCGATGCCCTAGACCCCTCGATCACAGCTGGAGAAATACATAGGCCTAAAGAAAGATAGGGGAAATCTAAACTGCCCCAGAGCAGACCCCAAAGCAATAGGCAGCCCCCAACATATAATGACGGTGAAGCAAGATGAAAATACTAACACAGACAGAAAGATAGACTGAGCAAAGACGGGGCCCCAAAACTACTTAGATAGGAAAGGAAAGGAAGGCTGCTGTCTGCAATCTGCCAAAACCCTATCAAAGACAAAAGCCAACCAGCTGATATGAAAAAGGCCCTGAAGCAGCTAGGCTTCAAAAACTGAATCAGCACTCAGGTATTTTCAGAAGACAGAGCTAAATGAATTCAGCACACCCCAGCAGGGAATGGCAAAATCCAGAAAAACAAAGCAAAAACAAAATCAAAGCACAAAAGCAAAAGGCTGAGCAGCAAACTTAGCTTTGGAGGAGCAGGAATTCAGACTGGTCTCCAAGGATCCCACAGAGAAATCACCCGCAGGGCAGAAGGGCGTCGGCAGCATTATATCCAGTCCGTAACTCCACTCAGCCAGTCACAATCATCAGCCTCAGGTGTTTGACAATCAGGCTCACTACCTTTCTTTACCAGAAGAGGGAGTTCCTCGGGCCTCAGTAATGAAGGGGAAAATGAACTCACAACAGTACCTCCCCCTTGAGGAGGGGTCACCGAACCCTCAACTATGCCACCAGGGCGATCAGGGTGAGCCCGATGAAAGGCACGCACCAATCGTTTGGCATGAATATCAGAGGCGGAGACCCAGGAATTATCCTCCTGACCATAACCCTTCCACTTAACCAAATACTGGAGTCTCCATCTAGCCAGACGGGAATCCAGTACTTTCTCTACCTCATACTCCATGTTACCTTCAACCAATACAGGGTCTGGAGGTGCCACCCCCGGAACAACAGGTTCAACAAACCTCTTCAACAAAGATTTATGGAACACATTATGGATTTTAAATGTGACAGGAAGAGCCAAACGAAAAGAGACCGGATTAATAATCTCCACAATCTTGTAAGGTCCAATAAATCTAGGCTTAAACTTAGGAGAAGCCACCTTCATATCAATATTTTTTGATGATAACCACACCATATCACCAGCCTTAAACTGGGGACCAATGGTCCTATGTCGGTTGGAAAACCGCTGGGCCTTCTCCTGGGAGAGAGATAACTTATCCACCACTTGGTCCCAGATCTGGTGCATTCTCTCCACCACAGTGTCAACACCTGGGCAGGCAGAGGGCTCCACCTGCCCTGAAGAAAATCGAGGATGAAACCCAAAGTTACAAAAAAAAGGTGACATCAAAGTGGCAGAACTAACTCTATTATTCAAAGCAAATTCGGCCAAGGGCAAAAATGAAACCCAATCATCCTGATCAGCAGAAATAAAACATCTCAAATATGACTCCAAGGTCTGGTTTGTTCTCTCTGTCTGCCCATTGGTCTGAGGGTGAAAAGCAGAGGAGAAGGACAACTGAATTCCCAGCCTGGAACAGAAAGTTCTCCAAAATCTAGACACAAACTGCACTCCTCTGTCAGATACAATGTTCTCAGGAATCCCGTGCAAACGAACCACCTGTTGTAAAAACAGGGGCACCAACTCAGAGGAAGACGGCAACTTAGGGAGTGGTACAAGATGAACCATCTTAGAGAACCTATCACAAATCACCCAAATAACAGTCATCCTCTGAGAGACAGGCATATCAGAGATGAAATCCATTGAAATATGGGTCCATGGCCTCTTGGGGACAGGCAAAGGCATCAACAACCCACTAGAGCGAGAACACGATTTAGACCGGGAGCACGTCCCACAGGACTGCACAAAATTCCTGACATCACGAGACAAGGAGGGCCACCAAAAAAACAGACTCACCAGATCTCTAGTACCAAAAATACCTGGATGACCAGCCAAAGCAGAGCAATGAACTTCAGACATCACTCTCTTCTTCCACTGGTCAGGAACATACAACTTTCCACTGGGACAACGCTCAGGTTTGTCCTCCTGGAACTCTTCCAGAGCACGTCTCAAATCGGGCGAGATGGCAGAGAGAACTACCCCTTCGCCTAAGATCGTAGCAGGCTTGGTCACCACAGGAGAATCAGCAAGGAAGCTCCTAGAGAGGGCGTCTGCCTTGACATTCTTTGTTCCAGGAAGAAAAGAAACCACAAAATCAAAACGTGTAAAAAACAAGGCCCATCTAGCCGGTCTAGGGTTCAAGCGCTTAGCCGACTCTAGGTAAATCAAATTCTTGTGGTCAGTGAGGACCACGACTTGATGCTTAGCTCCCTCCAACCAATGTCTCCACTCCTCAAATGCCCATTTCATGGCCAACAGTTCCCTATTCCCCACATCATAGTTACGTTCAGATGGAGAGAACTTTCGGGAAAAGAAAGCACAAGGATTCATTTTAGATGTTACAGGATCCTTTTGGGACAAAACAGCTCCTGCACCAATCTCAGAAGCATCCACCTCTACCTGGAATGGAAGTGAGACATCAGGTTGCCGCATAACCGGGGCGGAGGTGAATCTTCGCTTCAACTCCTGAAAGGAAGAAACAGCCTCCGGAGACCAATTTAACACATCAGCACCCTTTTTAGTCAAATCAGTCAATGGCTTGGCAATACTAGAAAATTTTGCTATAAATTTCCGATAAAAATTAGCAAAACCCAAAAACTTCTGGAGGGCCTTCAAAGAAGTGGGCTGAACCCAATCGTGAATGGCCTGTACCTTGGCCGGGTCCATTTCAATAGTTGACGGGGACAAAATAAATCCCAAAAAAGAAATCCTCTGTACTCCAAAAAGGCATTTAGATCCCTTGACATACAGGGAATTCTCCCTCAAGATCCTGAACACAGTCCGAATATGTTCCACATGAGAATCCCAATCCTTGGAGAAGATCAAAATATCATCCAGATAGATAATCAAAAATTTATCGACAAAATCTCGGAAAATATCGTTCATGAAGCACTGGAAGACAGAAGGGGCATTAGTGAACCCAAAAGGCATCACCGGGTACTCAAAATGTCCCTCCGGAGTATTAAACGCCGTCTTCCCTTCATCCCCATGCTTAATGCGAATAAGATTATACGCCCCCTTGAGGTCAAGCTTGGTAAACCAGCAAGCACCTTTAACTCTGGAGAAAAGATCAGAAATCAGGGGTAACGGATACTGATATTTAACAGTAATTTTGTTGAGGGCACGATAATCAATACAAGGTCTTAATGATCCATCCTTTTTGGCTACAAAAAAAAATTCCCCCTACGGCCTCAGAGATATAGAGGGAAAAATATACACACCTTTTTTTTTTTTTTTTTTTTTTACAATTCTTTCCTGCTATTGAGTACCCTAGAATCTGCGGTAAGGCGGGTGATTCTGTTATGATTGAGTCACCGTAGGAGGCAAAAGCAGAAATACAAGCTAAGTCCAGAAAACCAGAGAAGTTGGCAACTATCAGATTGCAGACCTCTGAACCTATCAACACAACTAGCAGTAGCCGTGGGGGGTTCCTGCGATGCCCTAGACCCCTCGATCACAGCCAGAGAAATACATAGGCCTAAAGAAAGAAAGGGGAAATCTAAACTGCCCCAGAGCAGACCCCAAAGCAATAGGCAGCCCCCAACATATAATGACGGTGAAGCAAGATGAAAATACTAACACAGACAGAAAGATAGACTGAGCAAAGACGGGGCCCCAAAACTACCTAGATAGGAAAGGAAAGGAAGGCTGCTGTCTGCAATCTGCCAAAACCCTATCAAAGACAAAAGCCAACCAGCTGATATGAAAAAGGCCCTGAAGCAGCTAGGCTTCAAAAACTGAATCAGCACTCAGGTATTTTCAGAAGACAGAGCTAAATGAATTCAGCACACCCCAGCAGGGAATGGCAAAATCCAGAAAAACAAAGCAAAAACAAAATCAAAGCACAAAAGCAAAAGGCTGAGCAGCAAACTTAGCTTTAGAGGAGCAGGAATTCAGACTGGTCTCCAAGGATCCCACAGAGAAATCACCCGCAGGGCAGAAGGGCGTCGGCAGCATTATATCCAGTCCGTAACTCCACTCAGCCAGTCACAATCATCAGCCTCAGGTGTTTGACAATCAGGCTCACTACCTTTCTTTACCAGAAGAGGGAGTTCCTCGGGCCTCAGTAATGAAGGGGAAAATGAACTCACAACACCTCATTCAGTTTCCGGTAATCGTTGCAGAACCTCTATTCACCATCAGGTTTTGGGACCAGGAAAATCGGGCTTGACCAGCCTCTCTTGGATTCCTCAATGACCCCGAGCTTCAACATACGCTGCACCTCCTTGGAGATTACTTCTTGACGGGCCTCAGGAATTCGATAAGGCTTCATTTTCACCCGCACATGAGGCTCGGTCAGAACTTCGCACTCGACGACCTTCGTGCATCCCGGCAATTCTGAAAACAGGTCCCGATTTCTCTGGAGTAACTCCCGGCACTGTTGTTTCTGGGCCTTCGATAGCGTTTCCGCTATGGTAACCACTCCAACCTCTCCTTCTAGGTTGCCCAGTAAGCATGGAGTTACTGCTGGCTCTCTATCTTGCCATGGCTTGAGGAGGTTGACATGGTAAACCTGGTATGGTATCCATCTGCCGGGTTGGTGAATTTTATAATTTACCTCACCAAGCTTCTCCACCACCTCATGCAGCCCTTGCCACTTGGCCAAGAACTTACTCTCCACTGTCGGAATTAGCACGAGAACTCGGTCTCCCGGACTGAACTGCCTCACTCTTGCTGACCGGTTGTAGACCCTGGCCTGAGCCTCTTGTGCCTGGCGGAGATGTTCTTTAACAATGGGCATTACCTTCGCAATCCTCTGCTGCATCCATGCCACATGCTCAATGATGCTACTGTGGGGCGTGACTTCGGCTTCCCAGGTTTCCTTGGCTATATCTAGGAGACCTTGGGATGTCGGCCATACAGAAGCTCAAAGGCGAGAACCCTGTGGAAGCCTGGGGAACTTCACGGATAGAAAACAGCAAATACGGTAAGAGACAATCCCAGTCTCTAACGTCTTTCTCTATGGCTTTTCTTAGCATGCTCTTCAGTGTTTTGTTAAATCTCTCAACAAGGCCATCTGACTGCGGATGGTACACTGAAGTCCTCAACTGAGAGATCTGCAGAACCTTGCACAACTCCCTCATCACCTTGCTCATGAAAGGTGTTCCCTGGTCAGTCAGGATCTCATTCAACAAACCCATCCGGGAAAACACATGAACCAGCTCATGGGCTATACTCTTTGCGGAGGAGTTTCTCAGGGGAATTGCCTCAGGATCGCATGTGGCAAAGTCCAGGATGACTAGTATATACTGATGCCACCGGGCTGATTTAACTAAGGGACTGACCAAGTCCATGGCAATTCTCTCAAATGGCACCTTAATAATGGGAAATGGCACAAGGGGGTTCCGGAAGTGAGATGTGTGGGCAGTTAACTGACATGTCGGGCAGGATCTGCAATAGTTTCCAATCTCCTGGTGACATCCAGGCCAATAGAACCTCTACACAACCCGTTCCTGCATTTTTTCCACCCCCCAGGTGTCCTCTCAAGATGTATGAATGGGCAAAGTCCAACACTTTCTGACTATAAAGGCCTGGTACTATTAACTGTTCTACCAACTCCTCCCTTATTTTCGTGACCCGGTATAAGAACTCCCCAATCAACATAAAATAGGGAAACCTTGTGTCCGCTCCCGGCTCTTGTGCAACCCCATTAATGACGGTGACATTGTTGAAGGCTTCTCTCAGTGTTGGGTCCCTATGTTGGGCAGTCCCAAAATTCTCACCAGCCACCCCTAACTCCAGAATATCAGACACAGGGGACCCTTCCTCCTCATCCCCCACAAGGACACATAAAGGAAACCCGTCTATCTCTGGTGGTGGCGATACCTTATTAGGGCTCATTGGTTCCCTGCTCTTGCTAGCAATCTCAGAACCCTTACCCCACAGATCCCAAAACAGACAGAAATCCCGGCCTATAGGATGCAACAAGTCCCGAACGATGCCAACTTCATGGGACTCGGTGCCACGCGCTGTTTCAAGGTTCACCCTGGCCACAGGGTAGACTTTTGCATCGCCATGTACTGTATGCACCGAACGCCAACCTTTTTACCCGGGAGTAGGTTGAGAGGAAAACTGGCCCGTACAAGGGTCACCAAGCTCCCGGAGTCTAACAGCGCCATTACTGCTCGACCGTTCACCTTCACGGGACACGTTTGTGGCCCTTCGTTAGGTGGCAAGTTCACACTGCAAGCTGGATATGCATAGTATGAACTACGGCGTCCCATGCTGCAGTCCATCTGCTCAGTGGTCTGGGGACAATGGGCAGCTATATGTCCTGGCCCGTGGCACTTCCAGTAAATAATATCACCCGTGGGGACCTTGGGCACCGCCTCCCCTTTTGACCTTGGATGCCCCACCCCATTTTGGGACTCTGCCCCCCGCTGGAACCCCCAATACGGAATGGGCTGTGTCCCCAAGGAGCCTTGCATCTCTCAACCAGTCCGACCAGTTCATCAATGTTCTGGGGATCACCCTGGGCAACCCAAGTCTGCAGGGGTCTCGGCAGGGAGTGCACAAACCGATCCATCACCACTCGCTCTACCATCTGTGCAGGAGAAGATGACTCTGGCTGCAGCCATTTCTGGACCAGGTGTAACAGGTCAAACATTTGGGAGCGTGGCGGTTTTTCCCGGTGATAGGCCCAGCGGTGAACTCGCTGTGCCCTGAAAGTCATTGTCACCCCTACACTTGCGACAATCTCTGCTTTAGTTTGGGATACTCCTTGTCGTCTTTTACAGTCAAGTCATAGTACGTCTTCTGGGGTTCCCCATCAGGTATGGGGCCAATACCTCTGCCCACTGCTCTGGCTGAAGTTTTTTCCTCTCAGCCACCCTCTCAAATACCGTCAGGAAGGCCTCAACATCATCCTCAGGGGTCATTTTCTGTAATGCGCATCTTACCGCCTTGCCGACGTGGGTGGCATCAGCCAGACGTGGGGTTGGGGTGCTCGTCCTGCCCTCCTAGATGGTGGTAGCCAGAAGCTGCATCTGCTCCTGCTGGCCCTGCTGGAACTGCTGCCGTTGCTCCTGCTGGCTCTGCTGGATCTGCTGTAACAACAGCCTGTTGGTCTCCTGTTGCTGTGCCTGGGACTGGACCAGGTGTTTCAGCAGGTCCTCCATTATTCCAGGTAGTGCTTGCTGCCTCGCTGAAAACTTTACCCAGGACATGCAGCAACTGTCTCAAGTCTCTGCTGAGAAAGCTGCCTGCACGTCTAGCACCACTTGTAGGGATTCTACTCACTCAGGTGCAGCAGGAGACAATCAGGAGGCAGGTTCCTTTAAAGTTCATGGGGTTTATTGCATCATGAACCCATAAAGCAGCACATAACAAAAGAGATAGCCTTTAGCTTAGGCAAAAAGAGAACACAAATGTCCGTTACTTCAGACTCAGTCCTGGAGCCTCAGCACACACACGGGAGGCTTAGTCCTCCCCACATACAACACTCTGTTTCAGGAGCAGTCTACATTATATGGTTATAGCCACACCCACGAACTCAGCAGTTGACTGGTCACGTGACTGTGACTTCACCACAGGGCCTTGCAAAACATTAGCAATATAGTGTTATTACTTAGGGCTTACATTATTGAGACGTCATCTCTGAGACACATACCTCCCTTCAACTATGCAACCCTTAGCCATGCCACAGCACGTACACTTCAGCAAACTTTTTGTTGAAGTGTTCGATGACCGGCCAAACTTTGAACAGACAGTCAAAGTTGAGGTCATCTCGTGCGGGACACTGTGCATTATCGGTATAATGCAGGAATTTGTGGATGGCCTCAAAACGCGTCCAGGCAATGACCATTCGGAACGCTGGAGTGCGATATAAAATATCAACGCTCCAATATTGCTGAAGTTCTGGCTTCTTCAGGATCTCCGTGTGGAGGACCAGGCCCCCAAACTGCATAATTTCAACTGTGTCTACAGGAGGGGTTTTGCGCCAAAAGAGAGATTGGACAGGGATCAGTGATTAGCACTTACGCTTGTTGTCAGGTGGCGCAAAGGGGGGTGAGAAAAAGGAAAACGGCAGGCACAAGCTCTGATAAGTGAACTGCGTCACTTATCAAAGATTGGCGGCTGCAGGATGTGAGTACAGAGTTGGCACAAAGTGGGCTGAGAAAAAAAGCAAGCAAGAGTGTTGATCGGTGAATTGTGTCACCAAACAACACTCAGCGGCTGCTAAATGTGCACACGGAGGCAGCGCAAAGGGGGTGTAGGGGGTAAAAAGAGGGGGTAGGGGGAAGGGGTGATTGGGGGATGAAGATAGATTGGGGGTGAAGATAAATTGGGCAGCGATCAGGGATCAGGTAACACTTACAGTTGTAGGGTCTCTTTTTTTCTTTCTTCTGTCTTCTTTCTTCAGCAGGGATTGTGGTGCTACAGGCTGCTGTGGCACCACAATACCCAGCACAGGAGGAGCTCTGGCTGTGTGAATGTTCAGCCGGAATCCTCAGCTAGAGTGAGGACCCTGCAGAGCAGTCAGACAGGTCACATGCTGGTCAGAGACAGGTCACAGAGTAGTCACACCGCCGCTGTGACCTGTCATTGGTGGGATCGAATGATTACATCGATCCCACCAATCACTGCTCTGCCTGGTGACCATTGCAACTGCCTAGGGTCAGAGCTCACAGCTCTAATTCCTAGGAAGGTCACAGCCAGGTCACTAGTAGGTCTCAGAGCGGTCACAGCGTGACGGCAGCTGTGCCCTGTGATTGTCGCGATCGACGATGACATCGATCGCGCCAATTAGCTCCTGCAGGCCCTGCTGGGCATGTCCTAGTCTCTGGCCTAGGATCGGTGCTATTACAGCACCGATCTGGGCCGGTACTGACAGGGCACAGGAGCAGTATACCGCCACTGTGCCCTGCGATTGGCGCGATCGATGTGATCGATGATCACGCCAATCTGGGGGTTTGTTGCCAGGCACTTGCCTAGGATTGAGTACATCGGTACTCGATCCTAGCCTGTGACATCATTGTTTCAGCCACTCCGATTGGCTGAAACAACGAGAAGCACTGTGATTGGCTGTTCAGAATTGAACAGCCAATCACAGCGCTCGGGAGGGCTGCGACAGACCCCGTGATGTCGCATTAACTGCCATGACGTACTATCCCGTCCATGGGAATTAACCCCTTCACCCCCAAGGGTGGTTTGCACGTTCATGACCGGGCCAATTTTTACAATTCTGACCACTGTACCTTTATGAGGTCATAACTCTGGAACGCTTCCATGGATCCCGGTGATTCTGACATTGTTTTCTCGTGACATATTGTACTTCATGTTAGTGGTAAAATTTCATTCAAATAACTTGCGTTTATTTGTGAGAAAAACGGAAATTTGGCGAAAATTTAGAAAATTTCGCGATTTTCCAACTTTGAATTTTTATGCCCTTAAATCACAGAGATACGGCACACAAAAAACTTGATAACTAACATTTCCCACATGTTTACTTTACATCAGCACAATTTTGGAACCAAAATTTTTTTTTTGTTAGGAAGTTATAAGGGTTAAAAGTTGACCAGCGATTTCTCATTTTTACAACACCATTTTATTTTTAGGACCACATCACATTTGAAGCCACTTTGAGGGGTCTATATGATAGAAAATACCCAAAAGTGACACCATTCTAAAAACTGCACCCCTTAAGGTGCTCAAAACCACATTCAAGAAGTTTATTAACCCTTTAGGTGCGTCACAGGAATTTTTTTGAATATTTAAAAAAAAATGAACATCTAACTTTTTTTCATAAAAAAAATACTTCAGGTTCAATTTTTTTTATTTTACCAAGGGTAACAGGAGAAATTGAACTGCAAAAGTTATTGTGCAATTTGTCCTGAGTACGCAGATACCTGATATGTGGGGGGGAACGACTGTTTCGGCGCATGGCAGAGCTCAGAATGGAAGGAGCGCCGTTTGACTTTTTCAATGCAAAATTGGCTGGAATTCAGATTGGACGCCATGTCACGTTTGGAGAGTCCCTGATGTACCTAAACAGTGGAAACCCCCTACAAGTGACCCCATTTTGGAAACTAGACCCCCTAAGGAACTTATCTAGATGTGTGGTGAGAACTTTGAACCCCCATGGGCTTCACAGAAGTTTATAACATAAAGCCATACAATTAAAAAATCATATTTTTTCCACAAAAATGATCTTTTAACCCTCAATTCTTATTTTTCCAAGGGTAACAGGACCCTAAAAGTTATTGTGCAATTTGTCCTGAGTATGCTGATACCCCACATGTGGGGGTAAACCACTATTTGGGCGCATGGCAGAGCTCGGAAGGGAAGCAGCGCCATTTGACGTTTTGGGCTGGAATTGAGATCGGACACCATGTCGCGTTTGGAAAACTCCTGATGTACCAAAACAGTGGAACCCCCCCACAAATGACACCATTTTGGAAACTAGACCCCCTAAGGAACTTATCTAGATGTGTGGTGAGCACTTTGACCCCCCCAGTGCTTCACAGAATTTTATAACACCCGGGCGTGAAAATAAAAAATTCGTATTTTTTTCCACAAACATGATCTTTTAATCACCATTTTTTTATTTTCCCAAGGGTACCAGGAGAAATTGGACCCCAAAAGTTGTTGTCCAATTTGTCCTGAGTATGCTGATACCCCATATGTGGGAGAAAACTACTGTATGAGCACATGTCGGGGCTTGGAAGGGAAGTAGTGACGTTTTGGAATGCAGACTTTGATGGAATGGTCTGCGGGTGTCATGTTGCCTTTGGAGAGCCCCTAATGTACCTAAACAGTGGAAACCCCCCACAAATGACACCATTTTGTATACTAGACCCCCCAAGGAACTTATCTAGATGTGTGGTGAGCACTTTGAACCCCCCAGTGCTTCACAGAAGTTTACAACGCCCGGGCGTGAAAATAAAAAAATTCGTATTTTTTCCACAAACATGATCTTTTAGTCACCATTTTTATATTTTCCCAAGGGTACCAGGAGAAATTGGACCCCAAAAGTTGTTGTCCAATTTGTCCTGAGTATGCTGATACCCCATATGTCGGAGAAAACTACTGTATGGGCACACGTCGGGGCTCGGAAGGGAAGTAGTGACGTTTTGGAATGCAGACTTTGATGGAATGGTCTGCGGGTGTCATGTTGCCTTTGGAGAGCCCCTAATGTACCTAAACAGTGGAAACCCCCCACAAATGACACCATTTTGTATACTAGACCCCCCAAGGAACTTATCTAGATATGTGGTGAGCACTTTGAACCCCCCAGTGCTTCACAGAAGTTTACAACGCCCGGGCGTGAAAATAAAAAATTCGTATTTTTTCCACAAACATGATCTTTTAGTCACCATTTTTTTATTTTCCCAAGGGTACCAGGAGAAATTGGACCCCAAAAGTTGTTGTCCAATTTGTCCTGAGTATGCTGATACCCCATATGTGGGAGAAAACTACTGTATGTGCACACGTCGGGGCTCGGAAGGGAAGTAGTGACGTTTTGGAATGCAGACTTTGATGGAATGGTCTGTGGGTGTCATGTTGCCTTTGGAGAGCCCCTAATGTACCTAAACAGTGGAAACCCCCCACAAATGACCCCATTTTGAAAACTAGACCCACTAAGGAACATATCTAGATGTGAGGTGAGCACTTTGAACCCCCAAGGGCTTCACAGAAGTTTATAATGCCAGGGCATGAAAATAAAAAAATCGTATTTTTTCCACAAACATGATCAATTAGTCCCCAATTTTTTCATTTTCCCAAGGGTAACAGGAGAAATTGGACCCCAAAAGTTGTTGTCCAATTTGTCCTGAATATGCTGACATCCCATATGTGGGAGAAAACTACTGTATGGACACACGTCGGGGCTCGGAAGGGAAGCAGTGACGTTTTGGAATGCAGACTTTGATGGAATGGTCTGCGGGTGTCATGTGCGTTTGGAGAGCCCCTGATGTACCTAAACTATTGAAACTCCCCACAAGTGACCCCATTTTGGACACTAGACCCCCCACGGAACTTATCTAGATGTGTGGTGAGCACTTTGAACCCCCAAGTGCTTCACAGAAGTTTATAACACTCGGACGTGAAAATAAAAAAATCATTTTTTTCCACAAAAATGATATTTTTGCCCCCAATTTTTTATTTTCCTAAGGGTAACAGGAGAAATTAGACCCCAAAAATTGTTTTGCAATTTGTCCTGAGTAGGCTGATACCCTACATGTGGGGGTAAAACACTGTTTGGGCGCATAGCAGAGCTTGGAAGGGAAGGAGCACCATTTGACTTTTTCAACTCAGAATTGGCTGGAATTGAGATCAGACGCCATGTTGCATTTGGAGAGCCCCTGATGTGCCCAAACAGTGGAAACCCCCAATTCTAACTCCAACCCGAACCCCAACACGCCCCTAACCCTAACCCTAGCCCTAACCCTAGCCCTAACCCTAACCCTAGCCCTAACCCTAACCCTAATCCTAACCCTACCCCAACACACCCCTAGCCCTAACCCTAGCCCTAACCCTAATGGAAAAATGGAAATAAATACATTTTTTTAATTTTATTATTTTTCCCTAACTAAGGGGGTGATAACGGGGGGTTTGATTTACTATTTATGGCGGTTTTTATGTTTGGCGGCTGTCGCACGCTAAAAGACGCTTTTTATTGTAAAAATAGTTTTTGCATCACCACATATTGAGAGCTATAATTTTTCCGTATTTTGACCCACCGAGTCATGTGAGGTCTTATTTTTTGCGGGACAAGTTGACGTTTTTATTGGTACCATTTTCGGGCACGTGAAATTTTTTGATCGCTTTTTATTCCGATTTTTGGGACGCAGAATGAACAAAAACCAGCGTTTCATGAATTTCTTTTGGGGGGGGTGCGTTTACACCGTTCCACGTGCAGTAAAATTGATAAAGCGGTTTTATTCTTCGGGTCAGTACGGTTACAGCGATACCTCATTTAGGTCGTTTTTTATGTTTTTGTCGGTTTTATGCAATGAAAACTACTTTATATAAAAAATAATTATTTTTGCATCGCTTTATTCAGCGAGCTATAACTTTTTTATTTTTTCGCTGATTATGCTGTGTGGCGGCTCATTTTTTGCGGGACAAGATGACGTTTTCAGCGGTACCATGGCTATTTATATGCGTCTTTTTGATCGTGCGTTATTACACTTTTTGTTTGGCGGTATGATAATAAATCATTATTTTTTGCTTCGTTTTTTATTTTTATTTTTTAAGGGGTTCGCTAAAGGGGTTAACTAATGGGATAGTTTTATAGGGCGGGTCGTTACGGACGCGGCGATACCTAATATGTGTACTTTTATTGTTTTTTTTTTTTATTATTTCCAAAAAATGGATTTATTGGGGGAATATATTTTTTTTTTTCTAATTTATTTGGCGATTTTTTTAAATTATTTTTACACTTTTTTTTATTTTTTTTTTACTTTATTAAATAGTCCCAGGTGGGACATCACTGTCCTGTGACAGATCGCTGATCTGTCACATCACAGATCACTGTGACAGATCAGCGATCTGACACAGGCACTGCAGAAGGCTTCCTTATGCCTGCGCTTTGCAGGCACTGAGGAAGCCAGCTTCCGCAGGCCCCCGAAGGCCCCCGTCGCCATCTTGGATTCGGGGGCCTGGAGGAAGGGAGTCCCCCGCAGCAGCGCTGCACATTGCGCTGCCGTGGGGGGCTCAGGGAAGCACGGAGGGAGCCCCCTCCCTGCCGATGCTTCCCTTTAACCCCCGGTACACCGCGATCGTGTTTGATCGCGGTGTGCAAGGGGTTAACGTGTCGGGGGCGGTCCGTGACCGCCCCTGACACATTGTGCCGGGTGTCAGCTGTGATAATCAGCTGACACCCGGCCGCGATCAGCGGCGCTCACCATGTGGGCGCCGCTGATCGCACCGACGTACTATCCCGTCCCCGGTCATACAGGCCCGGGTACCGTGGACGGGATAGTACGTCGGATTGCAGGAAGGGGTTAAGTCCCAGGTCGCATGGACGGATTAGCATGTCAAATGGCAGAAAGGGTTAAAGAAAGATGTGATGTTAATGGCGCACTCCATAATCATAGACATAAATCCTTTGTTCAGCCAGCGGCCATATCAGCAGGTGCTCCTATTCAAAGGAGCGCTCGTTTGTCTGAATGCTCCTGTTTTCTCTATGAGAGAGCTACAACTACACATTCCTGGTGACAGCTTATCTCCGAGAGAATAAAAAGATCGTTAGATTAAAATCATACACACTGGAAACTCACCATTTCCAACAATGAATTGCTGGGGCTCCGATACAGAAACGACTTCAGCTAAACCTGTCAATATTAGCACGTTTGGGCGATATTAGTGTGAGTGGTCTTAAGGCACAATTTTTTTGAAATGCGTAGGTTGAGCAATAGTTTTTTTTTGTGGATGATTTTGTCAAGATATGTGATGGACTTTTAATCTTTTAATCATAATACTAAAGATATAAGTATAACAAGGTGGCACAAAGTGGTAGTCGTGGCCGAGTCCATCAAACAACAGTCAGTGACACCCTGGCCCCTTGCACATGTAAAGACAAGTGAAATCCCAGTCCTGCAGTACAGTCAGTTACATTCATCACACGCTCGCTTCAGTCGCTAGGGATGAGTACTCAGGAAACACCTCAAGCCACAGTTTGGTTCCAATGGGAAAACATTGCTGCAAACAACACAATGTTTCCGACCTGTCCCTGTGTGGTACTCGTGCGAGTGGGGGGTGGTCCACTGCTTACTGCGAACAGACTCGAGATGGAGACAGGGTTGTATCCAACAGGTCTGTATTATTTGGCTGTCCTCCTGACGATCACAGCAATACACCGCAGCACCGTGACACTTCTCCGTACACAGGCCTGGTTACCTTCACTTTCCTTCCCTGTAGTAATGGCGTCCCTCGTGGTTCTTTTCGCTGTGACTGTCCTAGGCCTATCTACCACAGCGCTTCACCAGTCCGAGTACGTCGTCCATCTGGTACCCCCGGGCCTTGTCTGTCCTGCAGCTCTTCTTGTCGGGGCCACCAACCTGGCCGTCTCAGCTTTCAGTCCTCCCTGGAGCTTCTTCACTGCCTCTCTCCTTCCAGGGGTCTTCTTCCCTCCTTAGCTCCTCTCTCCGGACTGACCACCTCTGGAACTCTCCAGCTTCCTTTTATCCCCTCTCTCACTGGGAATTCCCCTCTAGAGTTCCTGTAACCACGCCCCCATGACTTTGCAATTTCCTAAGCCCTAAGCTGTTGTTCAGTCCTTTGCTCACAACTCTCTACTCCCATCTTGTGGCCAAACTGCAGTACTACACCTTCCTTCATTTCTGATGTCCTTAGTTTCCCCCTAGTGGCCAAACTCTGTACTCCAACATCTTTCTCCTCTATCAAGCTATCTCCCACCTCCACCTACAGCAGTCCATGTCCAGCACCCTGTGCATTAACCCTTCCACTGCAGACAGGTCCGTAAGTCAGTCCACTTCCCCTACACTTGCAACTTCAGTAGGCTGCATGACATCAATGGCTCCCATCCATGTTTGGGATCCCACACTCCTTTTGGAGACATTCCCATAGTACCAGGGCCCATCCACATTGCCCGACAGTCCATGGCAGCTTTTATCCCCTCGACTGGGGCACCCTCTGTTCCTCGCTGTGGAGAGCATCTTGCCTTGGGCAAGCCTGGCCAGGCTCTGCCTTAGAAGCAGGAAGTCCTTTCCTTTCCCCTGGGGACCACAGTCCACCAGCTAGCTCCTCCCATCAGTTTAACCCATTCTTTATCTAAGCTAAATATATACAGGTACATGCTCATTTGGAATACAACACATTACAATGTCATGAATAGATCACATAACAATATAAAACATTGGTTAACCAGCAGGATGCCGCATGTGGCACATATATTCGGTGTATAGGAGAGAGGAGGCATGTGAGGGTCCTCGCCAGGGGCGTAACTAGAACTGATTAGGCCCCATAGCAAACTTTTAAACGGGGCCCCCTCAAAGATACACCCCCTCAAAGACACACCCCCTTCAAGACATTCCCAGAGGTCCATGCGGCAGGCAGCTCTGCAGAGAGCTAATAGACAGCGAGGGCTCAGGGAAGGGGCCGCACGGAACTAGCGTAGGCTGTGAAATCATAGTGTACATTTTTTTCCGCCGGGGCCCCGGATCCCCTACACTACATGCACCGGGCCGGCGGGCCCCCAAGACAGCATTGGCCACCCACAGCACCCACCGGAGCGCCGCAGTAATGTACTTAATTAAATTGCACTACCGGGTAGCGCCGATCGGAGCCGGGGACCCGGGCCACTATATGGGCCAGGCCCCAAAGCAACCGCTTCGGCTGCTACCCCAGTAGTTACGCCAGTGGTCCCCGCCACCTCCTTACATAAGCTTTTAGACTAGGTTCACATTAGCGTTTGTGTGCATAGTGTATCGTCTGCATGCGCAAACGCATGTCAAAATGCATACAAATGCATGTTGAGCAGCGTTTTTTTATCCGCATCAGCTTATGCATAACGGTAAAAAAGCTGCGTTTGCATGCGGTTTTTGCATGTGTTTGCGTTTTTTCAGCGCATGCGTTAGAATTTCCTTGACACAAGTCACACCCAATGGGCGTGTCTCATCTCCCAGACATGACATGATTATATGAAAAAAGTATTCTTTTTGAATGCATGCATACACATGTCCTTGCATATGCATGCGTTTCCATAGACAGTAATGCGTTTATTTGATGCACTCATCCGCATACGCATGAATGTGCATATTTGATGGATTTTTGCCACTTCCAAAAATCCAACATGATGCGTTTGCCGGACCCCGACGCACACTGAAAAACAAAGCATGCTTACACTGACGCATGCAAACTGATGCATGCCTCTGCGTACACCATGCTAAAGATAGGGAAACATGATGCATACGGATTGCTGCGGGTGAAACGCTGTACAAACATAACCAGTCTTAGGCTAGTTTCACATTTGTGGATGGAGGGCTGCGGACTTCCTCCGTGAAGCTCCGCTCCCTACTGCACCTCCTCCGGTCAGCTCTACCTATTCAGCTCTACCTATTTCTGCATGCAGCCTGCGTACCCTATCTTTAACATTAGGTATGCAGGCCGTGCCGCAGTATGTGGATGCTGCCGCATGTGTCGTTTTGACGATGCGGCGCCCACATAAAATTCCAACATGATGCGTTCTACACGGGTCGCCGGGCCATCAAAACGACGCATGCGGCGGCATCCGCATACTGCAGCACGGCCTGCATACCCAATGTTAAAGATAGGGTACGCAGGCCACATGCAGCCGCATGCAGAAATAGGCGGAGCTGACCGAAGGAGATGCGGCAGGGGCGGGGCTTCACGTTGGAAGTCCGCAGCCCTCCGTCCGCAAATGTGAAACCAGCCTTAGGCTGTCATTTCCCGGGCTGGACGTTTGACTCCTTTTTTCAAAATTATGAGTGAAGCAGATGAAATTTGAAATTGGCAGCTCAATGAGATTTACATAGGAAATTTGATTCAAATCAAATTTAGTAGATGAGAATCAAATGTACCTTATTGAACTCAGATTACAGAGCTTAATAAATGCAGGGTGAAAAAAGTTAAAGATGAGTGATAAGCGCAGTGATTGGATAATGTCTTATCTGAGCATTTGGGAGTGCTCATATATTATATACGAATCTCTGCCACTGCATGATTTGCAGCTGTTAGCTAGGTTCAGATTTGCGGATGTCAGAGCTGTGGAGGGCTGCGTAGTTCCTCCGTGAAGCTCCGCCCACTGCCGAACCTGCTCCGTTCAGCTCTGCCTACGTCTGCATGCGGCCTGCACACCTATCTTTAACATTGAGCATGCAGGCCATGCGGATGCGTACACATGTGTCGCTTTGACGATGCGGCGTCCGCAACAGAATGCAACATGTTGCGCTCAACGCAGCGTAAAAATTACGCATACATTTGCATGGCCTGCATACCCAATGTTAAAGATAGGTATGCAGGCTGCATGCAGACGTAGGCGGAGCTGAACAGAGTAGGTGCGGCAGTTGGCGGAGCTTCACGGAGGAACTACGCAGTCCTCTGCAGCTCTGACATCCGCAAATGTGAAACCAGCTTTAGAGAGCAGAAATACATGTGGGTACTGACTGTTTTTACACAACCTACACATGTGTTGAGGGCAGAGGCGTAGCTAGGATTTCGGTTTGGGGGGGGCAAAACTTCTGAGTGGGCCCCTAACTAGGTAACTTTGATTACAACTCGGTGACGCCCCCTAATAGTGGATGTAGGAGATGACTGACCTGTTACTAAAAATAATCTCAATATAAAGACCAGCATGGCTATTACAGCAATATGGTCAGTGGTACATACCAGTCCTACAGAACCTATAAGTGATTACTGCACAGTTATAATTGGTGACTTACAGCTGACGATCTTTCTGATGGAATTGCTCACTTTTCACGTCTTTCCATCTGGCCCACACCGACATGACAACTTCTCCAGCCAGGACTCGTCTACAGAGATTACAACAACTTCTCATATTCCAGCTCCATCACCATGTATCCCCAACCTGTGCAAACCCCTCATCCTGCTGATACCCCAATGCTGAGCCGCTGCTGCCATATGTGTCCCTATTACTGCACCTGATACCCCAATGCTGAGCCGCTGCTGCCGTATATGTCCTTATTACTACACCAGATACCCCAATACTGAGCCTCTGCTGTCGTATGTGCCCCTATTACTACACCTGATAACCCAATACTGAGCCTCTGCTGTCGTATGTGTCCCTATTACTACACCTGATACCCCAATGCTGAGCCGCTGCTGCCATTTGTGTCCCTATTACTGCACTTGATAACCCAATACTGAGCCGCTGCTGCCATATATGTCCCTACTACTGCACCTGATACCCCAATGCTGAGCCGCTGCTGCTGTATGTGTCTCTATTACTGTATAAGAATATCACTACTATAATACGGCTTCTATGTACAAGAATATAACTACTATAATACTGCTCCTATGTACAAAAATATAACTACTATAATACTGCCACCTATATACAAGAATATATCTACAGTTGTGGCCAAAAGTATTGACACCCCTGCAATTTTGTCAGATAATACTCAGTTTCTTCCTGAAAATGATTGCAATCACAAATTCTTTGGTATTATTATCTTCATTTAATTTGTCTTAAATGAAAAAACACAAAAGAGAATGAAGCAAAGAGCAAAACATCGATCATTTCACACAAAACTCCAAAAATGGTCCAGACAAAAGTATTGGCACCCTCAGCCTAATACTTGGTTGCACAACCTTTAGCCAAAATAACTGCGACCAACCGCTTCCGGTAACCATCATTGAGTTTCTTACGATGCTCTGCTGGAATTTTAGACCATTCTTCTTTGGCAAACTGCTCCAGGTCCCTGATATTAGAAGGGTGCCTTCTCCAAACTGCCATTTTTAGATCTCTCCACAGGTGTTCTATGGGATTCAGGTCTGGACTCATTGCTGGCCAACTTAGAAGTCTCCAGTGCTTTCTCTCAAACCATTTTCTAGTGCTTTTTGAAGTGTGTTTTGGGTCATTGTCCTGCTGGAAGACCCATGACCTCTGAGGGAGACCCAGCTTCCTCACACTGGGCCCTACATTATGCTGCAAAATTTGTTGGCAGTCTTCAGACTTCATAATGCCATGCACACGCTCAAGCAGTCCAGTGCCAGAGACAGCAAAGCAACCCCAAAATATCAGGGAACCTCCGCCATGTTTGACTGTAGGGACCGTGTTTTTTTCTTTGAGTGCCTCTTTTTTCTCCTGTAAACTCTATGTTGATGCCTTTGCCCAAAAAGCTCTACTTTTGTCTCATCTGACCAGAGAACATTCTTCTAAAACGTTTTAGGCTTTTTCAGCTAAGTTTTGGCAAACTCCAGCCTGGCTTGACACTGTTGTACCCTCGGACTGAAGGGCAGCTTGAACTTGTTTGGATGTTAGTCGAGGTTCTTTATCCAACATCCGCACAATCTTGCATTGAAATCTCTTGTCAATTTTTCTTTTCCGTCCACATCTAGGGAGGTTAGCCACAGTGCCATGGGCTTTAAACTTCTTGATGACACTGCGCACGGTAGACACAGGAACATTCAGGTCTTTGGAGATGGACTTGTAGCCTTGAGATTACTCATGCTTCCTCACAATTTGGTTTCTCAAGTCCTCAGACAGTTCTTTGGTCTTTTTTCTTTTCTCCATGCTCAATGTGGTACACACAAGGACACAGGACAGAGGTTGAGTCAACTTTAATCCATGTCAACTGTCTGCAAGTGTGATTTAGTTATTGCCAACACCTGTTAGGTGACATAGGTAAGTTACAGGTGCTGTTAATTACACAAATTAGAGAAGCATCACATGATTTTTCGAACAGTGCCAATACTTTTGTCCACCCTCTTTTTTATGTTTGGTGTGGAATTATATCCAATTTGGCTTTAGGACAATTCTTTTTGTGTTTTTTCATTTAAGACAAATTAAATGAAGATAATAATACCAAAGAATTTGTGTTTGCAATAATTTTCAGGAAGAAACTATTATCTGACAAAATTGCAGGGGTGTCAATACTTTTGGCCAACTGTACTATAATACTGCTCCTATGTACAAGAATATAACTAATATAATACTGCCCCTGTGTACAAGAATACATCTCTATAAATAAAACTGTATGTGTGTGTGTGTGTATCACTAACCAATCACGAAGCATCTTTCATTTCACCAGACCTGTTTGAAAGAAGCTGAGCTGTGATTGGTTGTTATGAGCAACAGTTTTCCTTGCAACCAATCACTAAACAGAGCTGGTTAAAAGAAGCCGAGCTTTGATTGGTTGCTATGAGCAAGTTTTCCCACTTTTACCTCAGCAGACACTGACATGGTGGGAGAAATCTAGCATCCCTGGGAACATAAGCTCCCAGCTATTGTCTGCCCCCCAAAAAGGAGGAAAGAGCACATGGCAGAAATGAATCCCCCCCCTACCATGCCTATATACCCATCACTCATCCTCCATCCGATAGGCACATCTTCCCTCTTAAAGGGATCATTGGTATGGAAGTCAGGGCAAATCCATCCAGCTCTTTGGTTTTGACCCCAGGCCTCTCTGTTAAAGAGATCCCTGATATGGAAGTTAGGACCGTTCCACTCAGCTCTGTGGTTCTGACCCAAGGGTCTTTTAAAGGGATCATTGGTATGGAAGTTAGGGCAAATCCAGTCTGCGCTTTGGTATTGACCCCAGGCCTTTCTTAAAGGGATTTCTGGTATGGAAGTCACGGCAAATCCACTCAGCGCTCTGGTTCTGATCCCAGGCCCCTCTTAAAGGGATCCCCGATATGGAAGTGAGGGCAAATCCACTCTGCGCTTTGGTACTGTCCTCAGGCCTCTCTTAAGGGATCTCTGTTATGGAAGTTAGGGTAAATCACTCAGCGCTCTGATTATCACCCCAGGATTCTATTAAAGGGATCATTGGTATGGAAGTCAGGGCAAATCCACTCTGCACTTTGGTACTGACCCAAGGCCTTTCTTAAAGGGATCTCTGGTATGGAAGTCAGGGCAAATCCATCCAGTGCTTTGGTACTGACCCCAGGCCTCTCTTAAAGGGATCCCCTGTATGGAAGTCAGGGCAATTGCCTTCAAATGCTTTGGTATTGACCCCAGGCTCTTAAAAGGATCTCCTGTATGGAAGTTAGGGCAAATCCCTCAGTGCTCTGATTCTGACCCCAGGGTGGGTTCTATTAAAGGGATCATTGATATGTAAGTCAGGGCAAATCCACTCTGCACTCTGGTTCTGACCCCAGGTTCTCTTAAAGGGATCCCTGCTATGGAAGTTAGGGCAAATCCACTCAGCACTCTGGTTCTGACCCAAGGCCCCTCTTAAAGGGATAATTGGTATGAAAGTCAGGGCAAATCCACTTAGCACTCTGGTTCTGACGTCACACCTCTCTTAAAGGGATCTCCGGTATGGAAGTTAGGACCGTTCCACTCAGTGCTCTGGCTGATGGGATGATGTGGGATATTAGGGGTAGTAGTCCGGTGGCTCTGGCTGATTGGATGAGATGATGTGGGATATTAGGGGGAGTAGTCGGGTGGCTCTGGCTGACAGGATGATGTGGTATATTAGTGGTAGTAGTCCGGTGGCTCTGGCTGATGGGATGATGTGGGATATTAGTGGTAGTAATCTGGTGGCTCTGGCTGACAGGATGATGTGGGATATTAGAGGTAGTAGTCCGGTGACTCTGGCTGACGGGATGATGTGGGATATTAGGGGTAGTAGTCCGGTGGCTCTGGCTGACAGGATGATGTGGTATATTAGTGGTAGTAGTCCGGTGGCTCTGGCTGACAGGATGATGTGGGATATTAGTGGTAGTAATCTGGTGGCTCTGGCTGACAGGATGTTGTGGGATATTAGAGGTAGTAGTCCGGTGACTCTGGCTGACAGGATGATGTGGGATATTAGGGGTAGTAGTCTGGTAGCTCTGGCTGACGGGATGATATGGGATATTAGGGGTAGTAGTCCAGTGGCTGTGACGGGATGATGTGGGGTATTAGGGATAGAAGTCTGGTGGCTCTGGCTGACGGGATGATGTGGTATATTAGTGGTAGTAGTCCGGTGGCTCTGGCTGACGGGATGATGTGGGATATTAGGAGTTGTAGTCCGGTGGCTCTGGCTGACGGGACGATGTGGGATATTAGGGGTAGTAGTCTGGTAGCTCTGGCTGACGGGATGATGTGGGATATTTTAGTGAATGTGGCTATGTGGAGTGGGCGGTGCTATACAGTCAGCTTTATATATATAGAATTAATCATTATAATTTGTTATAACTAACCGTAGTAAGTTACTATGCGCGGGCAGCCCCGGGCTCTTCAGCTAGTCTACTATAATACTGCTCCATATGTACACAAATATAACCACTATAACACTGCCCCTATGTCTAAGAATATAACTACTATAATACTGCCCCCTATGTACAAGAATATAACTACTATAATACTGCTCCTATGTACAAGAATATATCTACTATAATACTGCTTCAATGTACAAGAATATAACTGCTATAATTCTGCTCCTATGTACAAGAATATAACTGCTATATTACTGCCCCTATGTACAAGAATATAACTACTATAATACTGTCCCCTATGTACATGAACATACTGTATCTACTATAATACTGCCCCCTCTATACAAGGATATAACTATTATAATACTGCCCCTATGTCTAAGAATATGACTACTATAAGACAGCTCCTATGTATAACTACTATAATACTGCTCCCATGTATAGTAATATAACTACTATAATACTACCCCCTATGTTCAAGAATATAACTACTATAATACTGCCCGTATGTACAACAATATAACTACTATAATACCGCCCCTATGTACAAGAATATAAATACTATAATACTGCTCCTATGTGCAAGAATATAACTACTATAATGCTGCTCCCGATGTACAGGAATATAACTACTATAATACTGCCTCTTTGCACTATATTATAACTACCTTCTGATCATTAAGAGGAGGATGAGTATCCTTTAAGACCAGGTGTGGTCATGTGGAGGTCATCAATGGGTTATTGGTAATTGTGGGACCATATGTTTAGGAGCAATGACCTGCAAAGTCCTGCTGTCCTTGTGCCATGATGGAAGTATTAGGACTCATTGCCCATTGGAGTGTAAATTCTACATATCTTGACAGGGTTAGGGCGCCGGTGAGTAGAGGTCATCACTATCAGATCAGTGCAGGTCTAACTCCCCGCTCCTGTGCTGATCATGTGATTGAAAGCATCTCAGCGCCATATATTGTGCAGTGGCCATAAGTGGTACTGTAATCTGTGCCCTGTATAAGTGAATAACATAGCCCCATTCTGGAATTTGGACCCTACCCAACTGATATTGGTTTCTTACCCTAGGGATACCTCATCAATATTACACTGTTTGCCCTGGATTAAAAAAAAGGCTCCTGTATCCTTCACAAACAGCGCTATCCCTGCCTACAGGTTGTGTGTGGTATTGCATCCCAGTCTCATTCACTGCAACAGGGCTGTGTTGCTATTTCACATGCAGACTGCAGAGCAGTGTGGCGCTGCATTTGATGAAAATCAACCACGCTCTTCTAAATACTATCCGTATTTGAGTAGTAAACTATTGAATGATCAAACATTATTATAGCCCGGCTCATTAATATTCGCTAGCTCAGCTAATATTCTGGATTTGCTCGTTTACCTGTGACTCATTGTTCTGTTGTTAATTATCTGCATGATGATTTATACTTTCATTGTTTCTCTCTTGCTCTACAATAAAGGATGAAATTCCGGAACATAAGTCACACGTGAACTCTCAGTTTATTCTTTCAGAGTAATGTAATTTCAATTTGTCATCTGACCTCCTCAGGATGATTAATTCTGCTTCCGTGCAGATAACGTTTTTAGATACAAGATGATTTTGTTTTTGCTGGCCCAAATCACTAAAAACCTCTTTATAGAGTCATAAAGATATATGCCAACATTTAAGGCTGTCTGTAGTTTCCACTAGGGGGAGCTCACTGTATACAATTTATACAAATGCCATTGAATTCAAAGCATAAATTATAATTTGGACACTCCTAAACTCCCTGGTGGCAGGAGGAAGCCAATAATGATGCCAGGCACAAATCAGTTAACTCTGTATCGGCGTGAATATGCAGCTTTGTATCAGAGAAGACAAAACAGCAGCTTCTAGAAAGATATATGTAATTATCAGAGCAGGAGTATGGAAACAGAAACATTAGAGAGTTTCAATTTTTACATTTACACTCATTACTTCGTGTTAAGGGAGACTAAATGTTTCAAAAACTTGTTATATTGACATTTTTAAATTTGTGTCCTGAGACCCCACCGATTGCTGAAACTGTATGAGCACAGCTGTGTATAGAAAGATTAGGCGGTTTAGTTATTATTGCTCTTTCACTAATTATTTTGAGTCAAATGTAACTTTTTTGTGCTTTTTATTGAATGCTCCAAACATATTTAACAATTGCAACAAATGTCTGATATTTTCTTTCTTGTCAATTTTTTTATTTTGCTGGTGATATTGTTTATCTATTATCTGATACCTATCTTTTATCTATTATCTATCTACTATATATCTATTATCTATCTATCTATCATCTATCTTTCTATCTATTATCTATCCACCTATTATCTATCTATCTATCTATCTATCTAAATATTTGATCCCTTGCTGATTTTGTAAGTTTGGCCACTGACAAAAACATGAACATGAACAGAGTAATAAAAATAAAGATTATTATTATTACTATCTGAAGAATCTGGCGTCACCTGGGCACAGTAACTAACTGTGGTTAGTTATAACAAATTATAATGATTATCCTCCATCCCATATTCCAGTGCCCATATACACATCACACATCCTCCATCCCATAGTCCCCTGCCCATATACATATCCTCCATCCCATAGGCCGGTGCCCATATACCCATCACACATATCCTCCATCCCATAGGCCCGTGCCCATATTCCCATCATACATATCCTCCATCCCATATTCCAGTGCCCATATACCCATCACACATCCTCCATCCCATAGTCCAGTGCCCATATACCCATCACACATCCTCCCTCCCATATTCCAGTGCCCATATAAAAATCACACATCCTCCATACCATAGTACAGTGCCCATATACCCATCACGCATATCCTCCATCCCATAGTCCACTGTACATATACCCATCACACTTCCTCCATCCCTTAGTCCCGTGCCCACATACCATCATACATATCCACCATCCCATAGTCCCGTGCCCATATACCCATCAAACAAATCCTCCATCTCATAGTCCTGTGCCCATATACCCATCACACATATCTTCCATCCCATAGTCCCGTGCCCATATACCCATCATACATATCCTCCATCCCATAGGCCCATGCCCATATGCCCATCACACATATCCTCCATCCCATAGTCCCATGCCCATATACCCATCATACATATCCTCCATCCCATAGTCCTGTGCCCATATACCCATGACACTTCCTCCATCCCATAGTCCCGTGCCCCCATACCATCATACATATCCACCATCCCATAGTCCCGTGCCCATATACCCATCAAACAAATCCTCCATTTCATAGTCCTGTGCCCATATACCCATCACACATATCTTCCATCCCATAGTCCCATGCCCATATACCCATCATACACTTCCTCCATCCCATTGTCCCATGCCCATATACCCAACATACATATCCTCCATCCCATAGTCCTGTGCCCATATACTCTTCACACATCCTCCATCCCATAGTCTCATGCCCATATACCCATCACACATCCTGCATCCCATAGTCCTGTGCCCATATACTCATCACACATCCTCCATCCCATAGTCTCATGCCCATATACCCATCACACATCCTGCATCCCATAGTCCTGTGCCCATATACTCATCACACATCCTCCATCCCATAGTCCCATGCCATATACCATCACACATTTTCCATCCTATAGTCCCGTGCCCATATACCCATCATGCATATCTTCAATCCCATAGTCCTGTGCCCATATACCCATCATATATCCTCCAAGCAATAGTCCTATGCCCATATAGCCATCACACTTCCTGCATCCTATAGTACCGTGCCCATATACCCATCACACATCCTCCATCCCATAGTCCAATGCCCATATACCCATCACACATATCCTCCATCCCATAGTCCCATGCCCATATACCCATCACACATATCCTCCATCCCATAGTCCCATGCCCATATACCCATCACACATATCCTCCATCCCATAGTCCCATGCCCATATACCAATTACACATTTCCTAAATCCCATAGTCCCGAGCTGGGTGGCACTGAGCAGGGAGTTACTGGAGATGTGCAGTAATGTAACCTGGCAGTGCAGCTCTGTGTTCAGCCGCTGATGATGCAATTTTCTACGCCGGTAACAGTAGAGCACGGCAGTAATATAGGACGGGGTGATTCATTTCTGTCATGTGATCTCTGCTCCTTTCTGGGGGGGCAGACAATGGCTAGGAGCATATGTTCCCAGGGCTGCTAGATTTTTCCCACCTGGTCAGTGTCTGCTGAGGGTTGTGGAGTGGGAAAACTCTTGCTCATAGCAACCAATCACAGCCCAGCTTTCATCTTTTAAACAGCTCTGGTGAAATGAAAGATACTTAGTGATTGGTTGCAAGGAAAACTGTTGCTCATAGCAACCAATCACAGCTCAGCTTTCATATTTTAAACAGCTCTGGTGAAAAGAAAGATGCTTAGTGATTGGTTGCTATGTGGAGTGGGCATGGCTTGGTATACACACATACATACATACACTCATTAAGGGTAGGTTAATTTTAACATTGAGAGATAGAATATCAAAAATAAATTCCAGAAAATCACATTGTATAAATTATATAAGTTTACTTGCATTTTGCAGTGAGAAATAAGTATTTGATCCCCTAACAACCATTAAGATTTCTAACTCCTACAGACCAATTAGATGCTCCTAATCAACTTGTTACCTGCATTAAAGGCAGTTGTCTTATATAGTCACCTTTATAAGAGACTCCTGTC
Organism: Dendrobates tinctorius; assembly: GCF_039654945.1. Lineage (NCBI taxonomy): Eukaryota > Metazoa > Chordata > Amphibia > Anura > Dendrobatidae > Dendrobates > Dendrobates tinctorius. Next base: position 27,117,678 of record NW_027361696.1, on the reverse strand, counting down.
CACAGACTCAATTAATCAGTCAGACTCTATCCTCTACAACATGGGCAAGGCCCATTATCTATCTATCTATCTATCTATCTATCTGTCTATCTGTCATGAAAATGTGAACCATTTTCCAGGGGTTCAAGTACACTTCCAGAACTTTCCGCTGCCCACTGGGACACACAGGCTGCCCTTTCCCCTATTAGGTTGTACAGTATACACACGAGCTGCAGTATCCAACCCCCTCCTTCTCTCCCTGCCAGCACTGTGTAATTCGATCTCCCCCTTTCCCCCTCCCTCGGCAAAGTGGTGTGATCAGAAACCAGCCTTCGTCTGAAAGCACATGGATCCTTTATGTATCTCAGGTCAAATATATTGGCGCAGAATATTCATAGAAGCAGGAAGCTGATATTTCTGGAAACTGCAGGGTTGGAGTTATCCACAGGTGGGTTTTGAAGATTTGGCCCCTATCCGGAGTCGAGAAAAGGGTTCCTGCCATCCACTAACTCGCAGGTAGTTCATATTTGGTATTGAAAGAACGTTAATTTCATAATAAGGAAACTGATAGTCCTGCTGTTACTCTGCGAGCCTTGTAGTTCAAGTTATGGCACTCAAACTTTTTCATAACTTTCAAAAAGGGGAGTGCATGCCATAGCTCCGCTCAATCATTGAGGTCATGGGACAGAGGGTATAAGGCTATGAAGCCCAATTAGGAAGTCATCATTCTGCCTGGGGATCAGCTGTGGCATGCTGTTCATTTTGACCTGCCACTCTGGGAAGGTCCCCTCCCCCTACTCCACATGGCATACCATCGACTGAGATATGCAAATTACTTCTTTTAATCCATGTTATTTTGTAATTGCTTGTATATATTGTGATTGTCTCATTTGTAACATCTTTTTATATTTTTGTAAACACTGCCTATTCTTTTTGGAGTAAAATCTATAATATTTACTAGTTCTGTTTTCCTTGCTCTATAAGCTTACTTGCCACATCCTCTGTGCAAAATTCACGCTACAGTGTGGGTTGGCTCCTGACCCGTTATTGTTATTCATATAAGAACCAGGAGCTGGTGGCAGTTAAGTGTACTGGGCTTTTGGGGAGACTCGGGCAATGACAGACGGAGGTTATTATGTGTACATTTCCCATCTGAGACTGGGGACATTCATACCGCCCTCCCTGCAGAGTGCCTATTAGCCAGAACACCACAATGTGGCCCTTCTGGTGACCACTTATCCTAGGTGTAGTTCCCTGACTGACCTGAGGATAAGGGGGCGCCAGAGAGCTGCAAGTTCCAAACTGGAACTGGAAAGTGGGATATAATAAATCCCCTGACGAACTGGGGGCAACCAAATACCACTCTCCCCTGGTTCATGACTCTATTATCTATCTATTATCCATCTGTATATTATCTATCTATTATCTATTTATCTATCCATATATTATCTACCTATATCTATCATCTATTATCTATCTATTTTCTATTTATTATCTATCTATTATCTATGATATATCTATCTATTGCCTTTCTATCTATTATCTATTTATCTATTATCTATCCATCTATCTATTATTTATCTATCTATTACCTACAGTATTATCTATCCATCTATTTTCTAACTATTATTTATCTATTAACTATTGTCTATCTATTATCTATGTATCATTATCTATCCATTGTCTAACATTAACCATCTATCTATTACACAGGTCAACAAAAAAAAAATTTTTTTCTGGTGTCCAAAATATTTTAATGAATTTGGGGTATTTTTGGGGTGCTGATTCTGAATATGCTATCAGTTTTGCCAGATTGGCTCAAGTTTTTGAGATTTTTGGTATCTTATTTATAGCACTTGTTGGTAAATGCGACGCATCATCTCATTAATTTCTTTGGATTAGTACTTGAACTGAGCAGTTCTCAATATAGTTTTGTGTTAATTAGTGTTCTAAAAGTTTGTTCATAGCTTGATTTTTGCACTAACTTTATGTTGTTGTCTGTTTTCCAGTGAAAAGCATGAACTCATCAAGAAGAAGTTGTCTTAACGATCCAGACTCATTCTGTTACATTTGTGGTGAATATACACTGCCAAAACATAGAAGAAACATAACAGACTTCGTTAAAAAAGTGTATTTTGCCTATTTTGGGGTTATGCTTGGGGACCAAGACAAGTTTTGGGCACCACACATAGTGTGCAAAGCATGTATCGAATTATTACGAAAATGGAGCAAAGGACAAAGAACAAGCTTCAAATTTGGTGTTCCAATGGTGTGGAGAGAGCAAAAAAATCATCATGATGACTGTTATTTCTGTGCAGTGCAAGTACAAGGATTCAATAAGCATAAGAAACGAAAATGGGAGTATCCTAACATGGAATCTGCAAGAAGGCCTGTCCCTCATTGTGAAGATGTGCCTGTACCTGTGTTTACCATGTTACCTGACCTTCCCCCACCTGATGATGATGAAATGCAGGGTATGGAGCTAAGCATTAGTTCTGGAAGTGAACTAGAATATGAAGGAAGTTTCAGAACACCTACGCAATTTACCCAAGGAGAGCTCAACGATCTAATAAGAGACCTCAACCTCTCAAAAAGTGCATCCAAACTTTTAGCTTCAAGGCTAAGTGAAAAAAATTGTCTGACGCCTGGAACTAAAATTACATCTTACAGGACCAGAGAAGAAGCACTTCTTCCATTTTTCTGTGAAGATGACCTACTTGTATATTGTAAGGATATTCCTGGCCTGATGCTGCAAATGGGTTTACAAGTATATCGTCCTGTAGACTGGAGGCTTTTCATAGATAGTTCTAAAAGGAGTTTGAAATGTGTTTTGTTGAACAATGGCAATCAGTGTGCATCTCTTCCAGTAGCTCACTCAACTAAACTTGCAGAACAATACCAAAATGTCAAAATGGTCTTGGAGAAACTGTGCTACCATGAACATTCGTGGCTGATATGTGTTGATTTAAAAATGGTCAACTTTTTACTTGGACAGCAAAGTGGATACACAAAGTATCCTTGCTTCATCTGCATGTGGGATAGTAGAGCAAAACATCAGCACTGGGAGAAACTGAATTGGCCTCCAAGGGACACCTTGACAGTAGGAGCATCAAACATAGTGAACGAACCTTTGGTGGACAGGGAAAAAATCATTCTACCACCACTTCACATAAAGTTAGGATTAATGAAGCAGTTCGTCAAGGCATTAGACAAAGATGGTAATTGCTTCATGTACATCTGCAGATCTTTCCCTGGTCTTAGCAGCGAAAAACTGAAGGCAGGAATCTTTGATGGTCCTCAAATTCGGAAACTCATTAAAGATTCAAATTTTCCTAAGGAAATGAATGACATTGAAGCTGCTGCATGGTGTAGTTTTGTGTTGGTAGTGAAGAACTTCTTGGGAAATCAAAAGGCAGACAATTATGAAGAACTGGTACAAAACATGCTATTGAGATTTAGAAATCTGGGTGTACACATGAGCATTAAATTGCATTATCTTCACAGTCACTTGGACAGATTTCCAGAAAACCTTGGAGATTTTAGCGAAGAACAAGGGGAGAGATTTCATCAGGATATTATGGTGATGGAGGAAAGGTACCAAGGCAGATGGGACAGACATATGATGGCTGATTACTGCTGGAATCTACAGCGTGACTGCCCCAATAGCTCACATAGAAGAAAATCATATAAAAAGCGCTTTTCCAGCGATTAAATGTCTCCTATCTTTCATGTCTTGTTCATTTTTGAAGATTACTTTCTAAAACTAGTTAAAATAAACTAAAATCAACATTTACTTTGTTAAATTTATTGTATTCATGACAATATCAATAAAATTAATGCGCGTGTAGCAAATTACGTCTTTTTTTTTACACATTTTACGAAAAATCTCAAAAACTTGAGCCAATCTGGCAAAACTGATGACATATTCAGAATCAGCACCCCAAAGTTACCCTAAATTCAATGAAATATCTTTGGCACCAAAAATGCTGTTGACCTATCCATCTATCCATTATTCATCATCTATTATCTATCTATTGTCTTTCACCTATTATCTATTATCTCTCTATTGTCTATTATCTATCTATCTTATATCCATCTATTATCCATTAATCTATATCTACCTATTGTCTATTATCTATTATCTATCTGTTATCTATTGTCTATTGTCTATTATCGATCTATTATCTTTTGATCCATCTATTTATCTATCTATTTATCTATTATATATCTATATCTATCTATTATCTATCCATTATTTATTATCTACCTATCTATTATCTGTCTATATATCTATTATCTAGCTATTGTCTATTATCTATCTATCTATTGTCTATTATCAATCTATTATCCATCTATTGCCTGTTATCGATCTATCTATTATCTATCTATATACAGTCATGGCCAAAAGTTTGGAGAATGACACAAATATTATATTTTCACATGATCTGCTGCCCTCTGGTTTTTATGTGTGTTTGTTAGATGTTTTTATCACATACAGAAATATAATTGCAATCATTATGAGTAACAAAAGGTTATATTGACAGTTAGAATGAGTTAATGCAGCAAGTCAATATTTGAAAGTGTTGACCCTTCTTCTTCAGGACCTGAGCAATTCTCCCTGGCATGCTCTCAATCAACTTCTGGATCAAATCCTGACTGATAGCAGTCCATTCTTGCAAAATCAATGCTTTTATTTTGTCTGAATTTGAAGGTTTTTGTTTGTCCACCCGTCTCTTGATGATTGACCACAAGTTCTCAATGGGATTAAGATCTGGGGAGTTTCCAGGCCATGGTCCCAAAATCTCTATGTTTTGTTCCCTGAGCCATTTAGTTATCACCTTTGCTTTATGGCTAGGTGCTCCGTCATGTTGAAAAAAGCATTGTTGATCGCCAAACTGCTCTTGGACAGTTGGGAGAAGTTGCTCTTGGAGGACATTCTAGTACCATTCTTTATTCATGGCTGTGTTTTTAGGCAAGACTGAGAGAGAGCCCATTCCCTTGGCTGAGAAGCAACCCCACACATGAATGGTTTCAGGATGCTTGACAGTTGGCATGAGACAAGACTGGTGGTAGCGCTCACCTGGTCTTCTCCGAATAAGCTGTTTTCCAGATGTCCCAAACAATCGAAAAGGGGATTCATCAGAGAAAATGACTTTACCCCAGTCCTCAGCAGTCCACTCCCTGTACCTCTTGCAGAATATCAGTCTGTCCATGATGTTTTTCCTGGAGAGAAGTGGCTTCTTTGCTGCCCTCCTTGAGACCAGGCCTTGCTCCAAGAGTCTCCGCCTCACAGTGCGTGCAGATGCACTCACACCTGCCTGCTGCCATTCCTGAGCAAGCTCTGCACTGCTGGTAGCCTGATCCCGCAGCTGAAACACTTTTAAGAGACAGTCCTGGTGCTTGTTGGTCTTTCTTGGGCGCCCTGGAGCCTTTTTGGCAACAAGGGAACCTCTCTCCTTGAAGTTCTTGATGATGCGATAGATTGTTGACTGAGGTGCAATCTTTCTAGCTGCGATACTCTTCCCTGTTAGGCCATTTTTGTGCAGTGCAATGAAGACTGCACGTGTTTCTTTAGAGATAACCATGGTTAACAGAAGAGAAACAATGATGCCAAGCACCAGCCTCCTTTTAAAGTGTCCAGTGGTGTCATTCTTACTTAATCATGACAGATTGATCTCCAGCCCTGTCCTCCTCAACACCCACACCTGTGTTAATGGAGCAATCACTGAAACGATGTTAGCTGGTCCTTTTAAGGCAGGGCTGCAATGATGTTGAAATGTGTTTTGGGGGATAAAGTTCATTTTCTAGGCAAATATTGACTTTGCAAGTAATTGCTCTTAAGCTGATCACTCTTTATAACATTCTGGAGTATATGCAAATTGCCATTAGAAAACATGAAGCAGTAGACTTTGTAAAAATTAATATTTGTGTCATTCTCAAAACTTTTGGTCATGACTGTATATCAACTATTATCTATTTTTCTATTATATCTATCTAGTATCTATCTGCCTATTATCTATCAATCCTTCTATTATCTATCTATTATCTACACACGTGGTCAAAATTGTTGGCACCCCTCGTTTAATGACAGAAAAACCCACAATAGTGACAGAAATAACTTGAATCTGACAAAAGTAATAATAAATAAAAAATCTATGAAAATGAACAAATGAAAGTCAGACAGTGCTTTTCAACCATGCTTCCACAGGATTAAAAAAAAAATAAAACTCATGAAATAGGCCTGGACAGAAATGACGGTACCCTTAACTTTATATTTTGTTGCACAACCTTTTGAGGCAATCACTGGAATCAAATGATTCCTGTAACTGTTAATGAGACTTTTGCCAGGTATTTTGGCCCACCCCTCAAGAGCAAACTGCTCCAGTTGTCTTGTGTTTGAAGGTTGCCTTTCCAGATGGCTTGTTTCAGCTCTTTCCAAAGATGCTCAATAGGATTTAGGTCATGGCTCATAGAAGGCCACTTCAGAATAATCCAATGTTTTCCTCTTAGCCCTTCTTGGGTGTTTTTAGCTATGTGTTTTGGGTCATTATCCTGTTGCAAGACCCATGACCTGCGACCGAGACCAAGCTTTCTGAAACTGGGCAGCACATTTCTCTCTAGAATCTCTTGATAGTCTTGAGATTTCATCGTACCCTACACAGATTCTAGACACCCTGTGCCAGATGCAGCAAACAGCCCCAGAACATAACAGAGCTTCCAACATGTTTCACAGTAGGGACAGTGTTCTTTTAATTTTTCCATCTGTGAAATTAGAGCTGATGTGCCTTGCCAAAAAGTTCCATTTTTGTCTTCTCTGTCCATAGGACATTCTCCCAGAAGCATTGTGGCTTGTCAACATGCAGTTTGGCATATTCCAGTCTGGCTTTTTTATGATTTTTTTTTCAACAATGGTGTCCTCCTTGGTCATCTCCCATGAAGTCCACTTTGGCTCATATAATGACGCATGGTGCGATCTGACACTGATGTTCCTTGAGCTTTTAGAAGTTTAGAAGTTTTTCTAGGCTCTTTTGTTACCATTGGTATTATCTGTCTCTTTGATTTGTCATCAATTTTCCTCCTGCTGCCACGTCCAGGGAGGTTGGCTACAGTCCCATGGAGCTTAAATTTCTGAATAATATGTGCAACTGTAGTCACAAGATCATCAAGCTGCTTGGAGATGGTCTTATAACTTTTACCTTTAACATGTTTGTCTATAATTTTCTTTCTAATCTCCTGAGACAACTCTTTCCTTCGCTTCCTCTGGTCCATGTTGAGTGTGATACACATTATGTCACCAAATAGCACAGTGAGTATCTGTAGCCCTCTATACAGGCCACTCACTGATTCCAAGATTGTAGACACCTGTGATGCTAATTAGTGGACACACCTTAATATAACATGTCCCTTTTGTCACATTATTTTCAGAGGTACCATCAGTGGCGTAACTACAAAGTTATGGGCCCCGTGGTGAACTTTCAAATGGGGCCCCCCATGCCAAAATACACGCACATCTCTGCTCTGTACACCTTGTACAGACGCAGCTCCTCTCTGTCCACCTCGTAGGCAACCGGCACCGCTCTGTACACCTCATACACGCGCGGCTCCTCTCCGTCCACCTCGTACACACCCGGCTCCGCTCTGTACACCTCGTACACACCCGGCTCCACCCTGTACACCTCCTACACACGTGCGGCTCCTCTCCGTCCACCTCGTACACACCCGGCTCCGCTCTGTACACCTCGTACACACCCGGCTCCACCCTGTACACCTCCTACACACGTGCGGCTCTGCTCCGTACACCTCGTACACACATGCGGCTCCGCTCCGTACACCCACGGCTCCGCTCCGTACACCTCGTACACACACGGCTCCGCTCTGTACATCTCGTACACACGCGGCTCCGCTCCATACACCATGTACACACATGACTCTGCTCCGTACACCTACTACACATGTGCGGCTCCACTCCGTACACCTTGTACACACGCGGCTCCACTCCATCCAAAATTGTATACACACAGCTCTGCTACAGCTACACTGTAGACCCCTCCTTACCCCATACATAAACTTACCTCATCCAGCACCATGACAACCAGCACAGCAGAGTCCTGCAGACACGGAGGCTCATGATCATGTGACTCCTGACTCCTCCCCTCCTGTGACCTCATCACAGGTCCTGTGCCACAGAAGCGAACATTATTGCAGGCTGTAAGGGGCTGACGTGGGTCTACCTGGGAGGGCGAGGATGGGGTGCATGGTATGGGGGGGGCGTGACGGCTCATGCAGTGCAGGAAGAATAGAGTCCCGGGTGGGACACGGGGGGGGGGTCAAAAACAGGACTGTCCCGTGAGAATCGGGATGGTTGGGAGGGAAATATGGTCTGACCTGCTGGGCCCCTGACTTCCCTCGGGCCCGGTCGCAGTGGCGACTACTGCGACCGTGGTCGTTATGCCCCTGGGTACCATCATTTCTGTCCAGGCCTATTTCATGAGTTTTATTTATTTTTAAATTCTGTGGAAGCATGGTTGAAAGTACATCTGAGTTTCATTTGTTCATTATCATAGATTTTTTAGTTATTATTACTTTTGTCAGATTCAAGTTATTTCTGTGACCATTGTGAGTTTTTTTTCATTAACAGAGGGGTACCAACAATTTTGATCACGTGTGTAACTATCTATCTATCTATCATCTATTTATCTATCATCTATTTATCTATCTATCTAATATCTATCTATTGTCTATCTACTATCTATCTATGTCACACGTATATTTCCGTTTCTAGCTGCACTTATTTTTGCAGCTTCGGCCATCCACTTTCAGTTGTCACCTGGTGACACAGTCACAAACATCCCTCTGCGCAGTGTGGCGTCTTCTACAGTTAATTACTGAGGATGGACGACAGGTGAGTCACTCATCAGGTGATACACCCAGTGAGACATAGAATAAACTTGCCAAAGAAATCATCACCAATGACAGAGTGCAGTGGACATGTAACTCCCCATACTAACATTTTGAAGGTCCTCCAAAAAAACATTAACTACTTCTACACGAAAAGAAATCAGTAAAGAAAAAAACAACTTGACCAAGACTTGATAAATGATTATTGATTAAGGCCGAGCCAGGACAATTTGCCACATATCAGGCACACGCACTATATGGAGAAAAGTATGTGCCCCCTCCAAACTGCCCTTCTGGAGCTTTTCCAATGTCTTATCCTACATCCATAGTCCACTTCACTCCATCAAGGTTATTTTCTGCATATCATATGTTTTTAATTAAATTTTGGTAGTCATTTCTCAGGTAATAAGGAATTTAACTGGCTTTAATATACAGGAGCTCCAAAAGCAGAAGTCAGAGTAGTTCTCTAGTTGCTCTATGAAAATTGTTCGTACAATGCTCACAAACCTCTTATCCCCCAGTACCTGGGATACCAGAAAGATTCTTTTAATGAGAACACTAAGGGTGTGTGCACACATTGCGGATTCTGCCGCGGAATTTTCTGCGCGGATTTGTCTAAATCGGCAGGATTATTTGCGGATTTTCTGCGGATTAGCCTGTGGTTTTCCCCTGCAGTTTGACAACTGTCATGGAGCAGGTGCTAAACCGCTGCGGAATCCGCACAAAGAAGTGACATGCTGCAGATTTAAAACCGCAGCAAATCCGCGCAGAAAATTCCACACCATGGGCACTGCGGTTTTCATTTTGCATTGCCTTTAATGGTACTGTACACCGCAGCAGAAACTACTGCGGATCCGCAGGACCAAATCCGCTGCGGATCCGCAGCAGAATCCGCAACATGTTCACACACCCTAACCAATCTGCTTACATTTCATCAGATCTAGTAGGACCTATGTATTTAGATCTTTAAAGATCCACAGTACAAAGCATGTAGGGTGCCCAGGAAAGCGAGTAAAGGCCACTTTGTGCACTGGTTGGAGGTTTACGGATTTCTGATGTCTCAGTTGTGGTGGAATTTACCCGTAAGCTCCAATAACGACATAATTACCTCTAATTAGTCAATCAGTAGATATTTCTCTGCAGCAGATTTGCCTGAGTCACCGGATCTCTTGGCTTTGGTATTCTGGACTTCATGAGAAAAGTGACCTCATCGATGTGTGAGTCTTCCAAAGATGACCAACCCAAAAGAACTAATGAATGCCAACTCTGAGCCTGGTTAACCCTGAACCTTAGCCCAGATAAGTGAAGGAAGTTTCTCCAGCATGGATGTACTGTATCTGACATTGTAGCTATTTGTTGTATAGATTGTGTTGGGCTCGGTTCACAAGTCCAGCTGTCATTCTTTTGTCCTAAAAAATAAACTGGATTCATAGCTCTCTCTCTCTCTCTCTCTCTCTCCTTTTCCAGGCTGCGATTCCTTTAACATTCTTCATTTGGCGGATCCGTCAAAAAAACGGACGGGTGGCATCCGTTGTCATCAGTACTAAAACGGATCCGCTATCCGTCCTTTTGGCGGATTTTAACTGACACAAAAAACTGAAGTGTGAAAGAGGCCTTAGTCATTGCTATTAACTAGATTCTATATAAAAGCTATTCTCTATTAATACTTTCATAAGGCACATTATAAAATACTTCATATCAAAACTTCAATAATTCTTGTAAGTGCTGGACACTGCTCCCAGCCGGGATCTCTTGCAGTGTCCTTTTGGTAGGAGCCAGGCTCCACGATGAGGTAGTTCTTATCCATAAAAGGGCTATGTAAAACCAAGAGAGGGCACCTAAGGAGGTGCAAACTATTTACAATGACAGTTCCGGATCACTCAGCGTCCATGATCTCCACAGTTCAAGTGTGAAAAACGCTGCAAATAAAACTGGGCAACAAAGCTGGAAACATCATGATAACCAAAAAAAATAGAAAAATAGAATAACAGGAAAAAACAGGCACAATGGCGCAAATACCCTCCTGGGTAACAAAGTTAGTTATTCCTCTTTAATGGTGTTCCCTTCCTGGGGTACTGGAAGCTGATGATTTGGACTGTTGCTTCCAGGGAAGAACTTCTGGACATCCTCGTCCTGTTGATTGGCCACAAACTGCAGGTATTCTATTTCTCCTGGTGCGAGATTGGCATCAATTGCTGCCTGTACTTCTGAAGAAGTTGCAATTGGTACCAATGGCTGTGGCTCCTCCATTTCAGGCGGCACTGCAGTTAACAGTACCTCTGCCTTGATTTTCGGCCTGACGTCAGGTGTCACCGGCGTCTGTGGGCGCTTGCAGGGGGAGAGGCGGGGGTCCTGAATCTGTGGCAGAGGGAACCCGTGATGCATAGTGACTCCCATCAGCTGCTCAGACTCTTCTGCTGAGATCAGACGATGTCGAATGGGACGCGCTTGTTCCAGTCTCACTCTTTTCAGCAGGGCTTTCTTCCACTTCCCCATCGCAGTAAAGGGCCTGTCACACTAAGCGATATCGCTAGCAATATCGCTATAACGTCACTGGATTTTGTGACGTTATAGCGATATTGCTAGCGATATCGCTATGTCTGATACTTACCTCCGACCGGCTCCCCCGCTGGTTATCGCTGATCGCGCGAGAACGTCCTGGGCCGTTTCTCGTCGCCAGCTTCCTGCTGGGCTTCCTGTGGCGCCGACGAGCGATGTGTGGACGCGGGCGGGAGGACGTCAGGATCGCCTCGTCTGACAGGTATGTAACGACCCCCGACCCCTGCTATGTTGCTGTGAGATCTGCCTGTGTGGCAGCTCACTAGCGACCACTTAGCGATGCACCAGCGATCCTGACCGCGTCATATCGCTGGTTGGGATTGCTGGTGCATCGCTAAGTGTGACAGTACCTTAAGCTTAGTGCTCCTGAATTGAGAGCATAGCTCATCTAATTTTCCCTTGTGGAGTTCAAACATGCCGGCCTCACTATGTGAAAACTCAAGGGGCAACCCGTTGGGAGGGGCAGCGGTCATACCTGGAGCCTCCTGGCAGTGTGCAACGTTCTCCGGCGCTGTTGGACCCAAGGTCGGGGACGATGGTGGGGCAGACGGCGGCTCCTGGTCCGCAGGGGTCTCCGGTGTGACCTGCGCAGCCGCGTCAGGTCCAGGCGGGAGCTCAGCTTCCTCTACTTCAGCTCCCCAGCCCTCAGAGAACTCCTCTTGGTAGGCCGCACTCTGCCACGGTGACAGCGGAGAGGTGGTGACAAACGCTGCCGGTGGTGTTGCAGTGGCTGCAAGCACCACAGGGCCTGCCTGGGGGAGAACCGGTGCAGCAGTAGCGGGTACCGGTGACTGGGGTACCGCTGATGGAGGCCCCTCCTGGGCGTGCTGCCAATTCATCCTCCATAACGCCTCCTGCCTCAGTCGCAGATGGGTGTTCAGCTGAGCTCTCTCATCCTCCAGCTGCTGACGGTTCATGCCGGAAGCCAGATCGGAGCCTTCAGCCATTACGCCGGGGAGATTCAGCTCAACCTCCCTTCGCTCTTCAGGCCTCCTCTCTCCTTCCATCATGGCATTCTCTCTCCCTTCTTCTTCCTGTCTGGACTCTTTTCCTGCCACCAGCTCTCGCTCCTCCTTCTGGGGGCGGCGTCTTCTTCCTACTCCTCCATACCATGCCAGTATACAAACCCCTCGGGGGGTGGGCCATGTTGCTGTCGCATAGAAGTTCAGACAGGGGAGGCCCAGGATAGTTCACGGTCTTTTCTTAGGACCACCCATGTTGTCACGCCCTTCTTCACCGCGCCGGCGGCCATTTTTAGCATTCAATTCACAGTCTATCAAAATGAGTCTTTTGCACATTTCCACAAACTTGTAAGTCCAATAAATTGTAGGCACACAGTACCCGGTGGCACCGGGCTTCGTCATCCTGTCCGTGATGCCAAGTTGGGTCGTCCTCCCAGGGCTGTGGGGGGTACTCGGTACCGGGCCCGATGAGCTTCAATGGGAGATGTCACAGCAGCTGGGACCCGGCCCATGTAGAAAGGGGAAAGTCTATGAATGATTTGTGACGCCACCTGTGGTGTTCAGCAATGAAGATGTAAGCCGACGCTGCAGACAGATCCTCTGGAACAGATAGTGTGGTGCAGCGATGATGTTACAGCCCTCCATAAGCAGTGCTGTAGTCCCAGAGCAGAGTAGGTGAAGTGACACAGATGGTGTAGTGTCGGGCGCAAGGGATGTAGCATTGCTGGGCGGGTTGGCGCAGGAATAAGTGGAGGACACCAGGGCATGTAGTTTCAAAGCTTTACTCACAGTCTGTTGCAGGTACAGGTGCCCGCATCCGTGCTGAGTCCACCTGGTCAGGAGCTCAGCCAACTTCCAGGCAAGATGAAGTACTCCTTTCCAACACTCCGCCAACATATGTGCCTTTTCTGAACGTCTCCTCTTATACTGTAGCGCCTTTGAATGAAGTACTCCCAGTACTGAGTTACACTGGAGTTCCTTAGGTCAGATGTTCCTATGAACTCTACTTGTACGGCAGACAGCTGTAGCCTGCTTCGGGGACTCCTTACTGCCTAGTCCCGGCTCACTATCGTTGCTGTTGTGCCCCCAAGTCTTGTGTGGGAATAAAGTGGTGACAACTTCTATTCCTCTGGTGTCTGCTGCAGGACCATTAGTATCCGTACTACCTCGGGGACCGGGCCCCGGACTTGCGCTGTGAACTTGGAAAGGGTTCTCTTTTCATACCCTGATCCTTAGCACTAGAACTACTGGTATAGTCATTTTGATTACTTGCACTTTTTATTTATCTTCTGTGACTACATTTTTCGGAATTCCGGCTTGAGACTCGGTGACTTTTCCTCAAATAGGATGTGAAAAAAGATTTTGTGACAATAAATAATTTTGGTGAAAAAATTGCGCGTTTTTTTTCCAAATTTATCTTAACTACTAAAGGTAGTCATTTTGACTACCTACTATATTTTGCTGTCCTTTTGTCACTAAATGTTGCTGTAAAGTTTTGTGCATAATTTTTTCACTGTATCTTATTTACCCTGATGTTCATATAGATGTAGTTCAATTCAGATGTCAACTTTTCACATTTTCCTTGTGTTACCTGGTTCTATTACTGTGTAATGCTGAACTGAAAAGAGCTTGTTTGTAATACTGTAGGCTCTTATCTTATGCTAAAGAAGGGTGTTGTTTTTCTCTGGTCCTAGCAGTAGACAGTAGTCTGGATAGTAAGTTTACTTTCAGTTCAGCTGAAGAGACAAAGAGAACACATGCAGACATAAGAGCTCAAAAACTCATATAAGTATATAGCAACATTTCATTGTCATATTATTTGATTATTTTGTACTGTATAGTGTGAAGCAGCAATTTGTTGGGGGGAAAAACTATATTTGCATACAGCTTGATGTTATTAGTTATAGTTTACAGCTAGAAAGAATAGTTTATCAGCAAATGGGCAATATGCATGAATATAGCAATAATGCAATGTAATGGTTTATGATGCGAAAACGATAAAAATAACCTGTTTTTTTTTCATTTTTCTTTTGTTTATAATCAACCATGTTCACATGCAGTGTAATTCTGCGAAAAAATGTATAAATTAGCTAAAACATCAAGACTTTTATAGGTCCAGTCAAAAATGAGCGAACATTATATTTGTACAGTGGTAGCGAACAGAACAGCAGGGATATGTTACTGGTGATTCTCATTGTATGCTGTGTTATATGAATATATACTGTATATATGTCCAGGACTGCTATTTTCTGTTCTAGTTTTACAATGATCCTAGCAATAAAAGTTGTAAAGGACCCCCTGCATCTACCTCAATGAATTGTTAGGAAAGAGTTTAGCTGTCTGTCAACTGATTCAGCCCACCTACGTTTGAAGGTTGCAGAACAGTTATTATTTCTTTTAGTTTTCATTTCATTTCTATTTTTCAGCAGTGCATAATGAAACAAAATATGGAGTAGATGTAGTAGATCAGATGGCACGCAAATACACCACAAGAACATGTACTAGGAGATGGCCTGTTCACGCATTTGAAAATACCTTAGACTTAGCGGGTATAAATGCTTGGATAGTATACAAGGAGATGACCCCCGAAAAAATGTCACACTAGGCATTTTTTGCAAAAGCTTGTTACAGAGTTGAGTGGTCCTTATGTTATATCTAGGGGAAAGGGTGGCATGTCCCAAGTTGCTACATCTTCAGATGTTATGCTTCAAAAAATTTTTTTCCAGATAAAAGAAAAATGCAAAAATAATAGATCTGTTGGCTATTGTATGACTTGCCGTAAGTCTTTGTGTGGGCAATGTACTGCCATAAATGAAAGACGATGCCTAAAATGCGAATCAACAAATGTTTAGAAGGTCAATTATGCCGTACTTTTTAGGAGGAGAAGGAAAATGTAGAATTGGAGCTGAATCTCAATAAAACGTTATTATGAAGTACAACCGGAATCAACCCAGTGGCCTTCTTCAGGTACTGAGGAGAAGGAGTACTGACTGACCTAGTAGTCATTTTCTCTGCTTGTTGTTCTTGAGTTGTTGTTTATATGTGTGCACTTTAATAATAAATGATTGTAAAACGTCTATTATTATTGTTTTACTTGTTTACTTTTAATTCCTGTAGAAAAATATGAAAAATCAGAAAGAAAACATTCCAAAGCATTACTGTTGGATCTCACAATAATAATACATTAAAAAAAATATAATTATTAATAAATAACCACAAATGAAACTCTAAAAATAAGCGAAAACAAGTCAGTAGTCAGAATGACTACATTCACTAGTTCTAGTTGGGGTCACGAGTCCAGTAGTTCTAGTGTTGGTCCTCCTATTCTCCTTACGTTCCATACTAATCGTTCTTTCCAATGGAGAATCAAGCTTCCTTTCTCTGTCTCTTTCCTGTGCCAGCAGACCCAGATCACTGTGGCCTGCTACAGTACTTCCTTCTTCCATCCCTCTCCTGGGGATCTTCTCTGTCTCACACTCTGTCCTTCTACATCCTCACTCACTGACTGAATGAATTACTGAATGACTGACTCAACTCTTCTGGGTCTTTTATGTAAACTCAGCTCCACCCACCTCCCCGCACGTTTCGTGTTCCAAGCAGGGAGCCACCAAGGGGTGTTATGCTACACTCCAAGCAGGGAGCCGCCGAAGGTGCTTTGCTACACTACTTTGTGGTGTGGGGTGCAGGTGTTGGAGTGTGGTCAGGTGTCTCCACCTTACCTGGATGGTGGGGTACCACACCTCAGGAGGAGGTGCAGTACCTCTGTGGCGACCGAACCCTCAGGGGCGCCACATAGACAGAAAAAAACACATTTTAGACACACAGAAGTAGGGGACATAGTATAGATGGCCCAAACGTTGGTCTACAGGTGAATGAATGACGTTGATCACAACAGATTATGGCACTTATTTGTATTTGTTACATTGTTTATTATTTTTACTTTTTCTTAATCTCATGATCGAAATGTTTGTCATTAATGTTCCAACCCTTTTGTCAATCTATATCTGCAAATAACAGGGTCCAATTGCAGTTTATCAGTGAGTGATCGAGTCACGGGGAATATTCAATACATCACATGTGCACTGTAACTGGATCAATGTCATGGATGTTAAAATAGATGGAACTGATTGCTCATTATTGGGGCAAATGACAAGCGCACCGAGCAGAACCCACTGGTGTGATCCAAAAGTATGCGCAGATTTAAATTTGACAAGAAATTTTGATTTGCATCAAAATTTAATGCAAATATAATATTTCTTATTTTGATGCTCACTGGTCCCACCAGGACAGACCCCGTCCGATCCTGTGCGAGTTCCAGTACTGTAGGCACAATGTCCTCATCCATAATAGAGTCACTGACATTCCACCACACATCGTGATGATACAACCAACCATCTGGACGTAATTACATCATCACCATTGTAACCTTGTGTCGTCACAGCATGATATCAGAAGCCTGCTCAGCATCGGACGCTAAAGAGCGCAGTGTGAACATGGTGCAAGATGAAGCTGTATGAAGGACCGGTGTAACAGGCCAGATTAACCCCCCGCCCAGAATATACCCGGGGTTAAAGTGGCCTAGGCCAGAGCATACACCGGGTATATTCTGGCCTAGGCCAAATTATACCCCGGGGTATAAATTGACCTAGGCCAGTTTATACCCCTCTGGGCCACACTATACCCCGGTATATTATGGCCTCGGCCAAACTATACCTCAGGGTATAAATTGGCCTAGGCCAGTTTATACCCCTCCATGTCAGAATATACCCCAGCTGCTGTAGATCAGATATTTCACGCTTTTGAGAACCATCAAAATGGGGCCCCAGGCAGCACATGGTTGGGCAGAGACAGCAAACGGGGTCCCAGGCAGCACACAGGGCACCAGACAGCGCACAGGGGCCCCTGGCAGTGCAAAGTGCCCCAGACAGCACAAGGGGCATCAGGCAGCACACGGGGGCCCCAGGCAGCACACGGGAGCCCCAGGCAGAGCACAGGGGCCCCAGGCAGTACACGGGGGTCCCAGGCAACGCACAGGGCCTCAGGCAGTGCATGGGGACCCAAGGCAGTGCACAGGGGCCACAGGCAGTGTACAAAGCCCCTGGCAGTGCACAGGGCCCCAGGCTGCACACAGGAACCCCAGGCAGAGCACAGGGGTCTCGGGCAGCACACGGGGGCCCCAGCCAGCACACAGGAGTCCCCAGGCAGCACACAGGGGCCCCAGTCAGCACACAGGGGCCCCAGGCAGTGCACAGGGCCACAGGCAGCACACAGGGCCCCCAGGCAGTGTAGAGGGCCCCTGGCAGTGCATATTGCATAGGGGCTCTAGACATCGCACAGGATTAAGTGATATACTCAAGAACGGGGCCCCAGACATCACACAGAAGGTCCCAAACAGCACACATGGGGGCAAATACAGCGTACAGGGGGGCAGAGATGGCGCTGTCTCTTCCCCCCTTGAGCGCTGTCTCTGCCCCCCTGTGCGCTGTCTGTGGTCCCGTGCGTTGTCTCTGCCCCCCCGTGTGTTGCCTGGGGCCCCTGTGCTCTGTCTGGGGCCCTGTGCGCTGCCTGGGGCCCCGTGTGCTGCCTGGGGCCCTGTGCACTGCCTATGGCCCCTGCACATTGCCTGGGCCCCTGTGTACTGCCTGTGGCCCCTGTGTGCTGCCTGGGGTCCTGTGCACTGCCAGGGGCCCCTGTGCACTGCCTGTGGCCTCTGTGCACTGCCTGGGACCCCTTTGAACTGCCTGGGGCCCCATTTTTGATCGTTCTCAAAAGCGTGAAATATCTGATCTACAGCAGCTTGCCCGGAGGGGTATAATCTGGCCTAGGCCAATTTATACCCCGGGGTATAGTTTGGCCTAGGCCATAGTATACCCGGGGTATAGTCTGGCCCAGAGGGGTATAAACTGGCCTAGGCCAATTTAACCCCGGGTATATTCTGGGTGGGGGAGTTAATCTGGCCTGTTACATTGGGTAATAAAGTATGTCTTCTATCTTTTGCACATTTTTTAAGTATAGCATTTCTATTGCTTCTTTTGGGCCCAGGCTATATTTTTAGCTTTACCCCAAATCATCACCTTTTGACATACCTAGATATTTGTTGCATGGTGCTGAACCCCTGGGCATTTGTTCTTCTGCTTTATGACCGGTATGTGATTTTCTGTGCGCACCTTATGACCATTATGAGGGTGAGTGACCATCAGACCAGTTGTGGTCATCAATATGAGATCGGTGGAGATTCGGCTCCCCGCACCTCTGCTGATCATCTGACTGAAAGCATCACAGTGCCATATATTGTGTAGTGGCTATAAGTGGTACTGCAACATTTCCCTTGAATAAGGCCTGTTTCACACTTACATTTTTTGACATCAGTTGCAATCCGTGAAAAAGGAGGAAAGCGGATCCGCTACCGTTGTGACACCAACGTGTGTCACTGGACCGCCGAAGTCGTAATTTTAAAGGAACCGCAGCCTGGAAAAGGAGAGAGAGAGAGAAGAGAGAGAGAAGAGAAAGAGAGAGAATTTTCGCCAATCCCGGAACGGCATTTCATAGTCAAAAAGTGTCCCGGAGCAAAGCTTCCGGGCATGCGCAGTTCCAAATAGCGGACCGTCAAGAAAAAAAACGTTGCACAGTCCGTCTCATCTGCCCTTGAACGGTAAAATTTTGACGGATCCGTCAAAAAACGGGTGTGACGGACGACCATCAGTCAAGATCCGCCGCTAATGTAAGTCTATGGGGGAAAAAAATGGATCCGCCCCTTTTTTGGCAGATCCGTTTTTTTCAAAAATTGGCGGATTTTGACTGACGTCAAAAAACTGAAGTGTGAAACAGGCCTAAGTGAATAACTTAAGTGTCATTTTGGAATATGGACCCCACCCAACTGATATTGATTTCTTACCATAGGGACATGACATCAATATTAGAAAAAATGTCTGCTGCTATCCTTCACACACAGCGCCACCTCTGCCTGCAGGTTGTGTATGGTACTGCATCCCAGTCTAATTCACTGCAATGGGGCTGAGCTGTAATCTCACATGCACAATGCAGAGCGGTGTGGCTGTGGCACTGTTTTTGATGGAAATCAACCAAATCCTTGAAAACCCCCTTAACCCCTTAGGGTATGTACTCCAAAAATCCGCAGCTCTTGGCAGAAAACGCATTTGCGGTTTTTATTGCGGTTTTGTAGTTTTAGGTGCGGTTTTTGGTGCGGTTTTTCTGCAGTTTTGCTGCGGTTTTGAGTGCGGTTTTTGATGCAGTTTTGTCAGCGTTTTTAACAGCAAGAAACAAACATAAAGTTACGTCAACTAGAATGAGGAAAAAAAAAATGAAGGTGATGTCATTTCCTTGTCCAACCCCCATTCTCCATTTTGCTATCCAAAAGCAAGTATGAGTAGCACAAACATCCAGCATTGGAGCGCCCAGCATACTGCCCCGTGACCCGATAACCAGATCACACAGCGATGCCTGCTCCGCAGGCCATATAGAATCCTTTTGATGTGGTTTATACTGCAAAACATTAATCGCCACAGAGGAGGTAAGGCTGGTTTCACATTATGTTTTATCGCGCAGAACATCCTGTGCTAGCTATAGCTCGCATGTGTAATGGTACCCTATCTTTAACATGGCGGGCACAGGGTATATCGCTTGCATTCGTCATCAGTGGTTTAGTGCCCTGCGCATTTTACAGGTGTGCCCCCTGATGCCCTAGACACTACATGTATTTAAATTTTCCGCACGACCTGTTTAAAAAAATGCCTCCTATGCACTCCTATGGTATTCTCTGATAGTGGCAAAATCTGCAGCATGATAATTTTTTTTGCTTAATGGTGGCGATAACGTTGCCATAGCAGTGCATTGAAAGGATCACTTAACACATGCGGCAATGGCCGCCATGCGTAAATTTATAGTGCTTGATGTGTGGATGGTATCCGAGGTCTGGAGTAGTGGATACTGTGTTCCAGGCCAGGATAAAATAATCTGGTAAACAATATATTTTAAAATAAAAAAAATAGGGATATACTCACCCTCCGGCGGCCAACGGAGTCATTTCAGCCTGTCACCACGCTCCCGGCATCTTCCGTTCCGTTGCCATAATGGTATGTGCAAATTAGGTCTGATGACATCGTCTTCTGGCAACCGTCACGTCATCTCCGATCAGTTTTTAAAAAATTATTGGGAGCCGAACATGTCGTGAGCGCCGTTGAGTCTACTGGGGGACATTAGTTTTGATTTTTTGGAACATGCTGTTGTGGCGCCCCCAGGAGTATGGTCGCCACAGTGCCTGGGAGCAATGATGGGTCTCTCTCGCAGTCAATCCATTCATGCAACACAGTTCCACTCCAGGCCAGCAGGGGGAACTCTGAACCAGAATTGAGGGGAGGAGTGCTCTCTGTGGGCCAGGAGGAAGGAGTGGTCAGTTAGTCTGCGGAGGGTGAAGTGTGCAGACATGGAGAGAGAAGCTGGAGGTTGAGCTAGGAAGGTGAGCTCCCTCAGCTTAAGAGTGCATGAACTGGAGCCTGGTCTCCATGGTTGTACGGATAATAATGGTCCTGCAACAGATACCAGATCAGTAGGAGGCTGTAAATGCCCTGCTCCCATCTAAGACTTGAGGCACAACAGCAGCTTGAATAGAGGGCCAGGACTCAGAAGAAAGGGAGCCCCAGAGGATCTGCATGCAGCGTCGGCTTCACATCTCACTTGCCGAACACCACAGGTGGCGTCACAAACTATTCCATTAACTACATTCCCCATTACTTGGGCGCCCAGGGCCACGGACCGGGTCACCGCTGCTGTGACACCCCCCCCTGACACCGGCCCAGTACCCCACAGCCCTGGGACGGGGGCGACCCAATTTGGTGTCACGAACAGGATTACAGAGCCCGGTACCCCCCGGGTCCTGTGTGCCATAGACTGTGTTTAAAGACTGTGTGTGAAATTTGGTGCCAATCGCCGTGCTGCTTGGTGCGCATGGGAAGAAAGGGGCGGACTTTGTGGGCGGAGCCTGCCACAGAGCGCGAAGAAGTGAAGTGCCACGCGGGAAGAGAGGACAGCGCGCGAGAAGAGGAGCATCGGGCCTGCGAAGCGGCTGCCGGTGAGCTTACACAACCCCCGGCCCTGGCTAACGTTAACTAGGGGGGTGAAAGAATGTCTGTGCCACAAGGCAATGCAGCGGCGGACGCCGCCGCCAACCCCGCAGCACCGCAAGGAGGAGCGCCTGCAGCAGCGGTCGCCATTATGCCGCTGTCCATGCCCTACATACCAGGAGCGGCCTGGCTACTCCAGTATTCGGGTGAGTCACACACCCTGAGTGAATTTAAATAGAGACTGTGCAGTTTGTTCAAAGTATACCCTCTGTCTGAAAGCCAGAAAGTGAATATCCTGATTGGACAGCTGATGGGTGCAGCGCAGAGAGAAGTGAAAGCCTGGCAGGACTGTTATGAGCTCATTTTCTGCTCCTCCAGTTGAGAGTTCTCCTTCCGTTCTCCCTCTGGTGGTGACAGGAGGTAGTGAGGTTGGTTTAAGTGGTAGCGATCTGCCACCTGATGAGAAGGATAACGATTGGATCTCTGGAGTATCAGACTGGATATAAGACAGCCGACGCCCTATCCTGCTGCTGGTGATTCAGTCTGTTTCTCAGGTCCTGGACTTCAGCTCTCTTCCAGTCTTCTTAAAGTTAAGTTTGTTTTTTGCTAATGTTCACACTTGTGCTTGTTGGTCAATTCAGTTTCTTGTGTGGTCAACTTGCCCCTGCTGGGGCTATGCTGAACTTCCACTCCTATTTATCTGTATTTGCCAATTTGCCTTTTTGTCCCTTATTAGATTGGCCTCTTTTTGCTCTGTTTCAGAATATTTCAGAGTGCTGATATAGTGGGAGAAGTCTAATGACTTCAGGGTTAATTTTGCTATCAGACGTGTTGGACATTATTTTTGGTAGGGTTTTTTGGCAGATTGCAGACAGTGGCTTTCCTTTCCTGTCCTTTCTAGTTAGTCGGGCCCCATCGTTTGCTCAGCCTATTTTCCTGCCTGTGTATATGTTTTCATCTTGCTTCACCATCAATACATGTGTGGGGGCTGTCTTTTCCTTTGTGGTCTGCTCTGGGGCAGTTAGTTTTCCTTTTTCTTGCTTTAGGTTTATGTAGTCCTCCGGCGGTGACGAGGCGTCTAGGAACGACGTAGGAACGCTCCACTGCTACTGTTATTTGTGTGCTTAAGATCAGGGATCTGCAATCTGCATGGAGACAACCTCTCTGGTTTTCTGGGACTTAGCTTTTTGTTGTTCCTCCTTGGTGACCCATTCATAACACAGGACACTGATAAAGAGACTGTTGCAAAGATCCTGGCCAAGCTGAAGAGCACCTTTGACACCCGCACTGCAGCTGAAATCAAGATGAGGTTCTTTGGCTGTAAGCAGAGAGCATAGGACAGTATCAGGGATCATGCTCTCAACCTGCAGGAGGCGCTGCGAGCAGTTAAGCAAGTTGATCCTGGCAGCGTAAAGGAAGAAGATAAACTGATGAAGGAGCAGTTCATTGACTCCTGTCCAGTACCCACAGAGGACAGTTGCGTATCATAACCCTGTAAAACCCTGATCTGGACTTTGCTGAATTTAAGGACAGGGCTATTCAGGTACTGCAGGAATCGACTGACAGCCGTCCAGCGCCCCCTAGGCGCCCAGCGATCACCTACCACCAGGAAGCCACATCTTTCCCTTCCATCCCTGTGGAGGCTGATGCCCAGACTCTGGATAAAGATCCAACAGAGGAGCTGCGTCTTCAGGTCCAGGAGTTGACCAAAGGAATGGCTGCACTCACTAAAACCGTGCAGTCCCTGCAGGTGTCTTCCAAGGAAAAGGTCCAGCTTGCTTCCAGTCCAGAGGATGTTCCGTGGCTCCGGAAGAGGAGAACCCCGCCACTTCGAGGAAGGAACAGCGATCGCTATGACCAGGACGGACGTCCCATCTGTCGTCGCTGCTACAAGGCAGGTCATCTTGCAAGGTACTGTCCTTTAAACGAGCAACCCCCAGGAGTAGGACCAGCAGGCCCAAGGAACTGGCGAGTCAAGTATGTGGGAGGGAGGCCGATCCTTCCTGTGGTGATTGACGGTATCCCCATGAACGCTTTGCTGGACACTGGTTCCCAGGTGACCACTATGCCGTATATTTTGTATAAGAGATATTGGGCTGATTCTGAACTCACCCATGGCCCAACTGATGAGCTAACAGTAGTTGCCAGTAATGGTCAGACTTTGCCGCAGATTGGATGTAAAGAGGTTACTGTTAAAGTGGGTCGGGTAGAGCTGAAATCTCAGGGCCTGATAGTTGTTGATATTGATCGACGTGAATGTAATCCCATGATGACTCTTGGTACCAATGTAATTGAAAACTGTCTCTCCGAGGTTATTGTCTTCTTGCAACAGGTGGCTGAGACGTTGGTTCTGGAGAACAACGAGTCCTGCAGAAGGAGATCCGAGTCCTGATGCAAAGACAGCAGGTAGAACTCTCTGGCGGAGAAATTGGCAGTGTCAGAGTGAGTGATCCCTTCCCCTTTGCAATAACCCCAGATGTGAAATGTTGGTATGGTGTCGGGCAGCTATAGGTCTCAGAGGGAGAGATTACCAGGCATTGGTAGAACCAGTATATTCTGATAGCAGGCCCACTGTCCTGACAGCCAGAGGGGTGGTTGATGTACGTAAAGGGAGAGTACCTGTACGTCTTTTGAATTGTGGGGAGGAAGAGGCCACAATACCTCGGTACGCCACAGTTGCTAAGCTGCTCACTGTTAATAACAACTCATTGCAGGCAGCAGAGCCCTTGGTCTCATCCGATCAGGTGGAGGACAAGGCTCCGTGAAGCAGCCAGAGGAGTGGTGACAGCAACTGCAGGTGGGAACTGACTCTACACCTTCATACCAGAGAAATGGGGTTTACAGTGTGACACAAGAATATGAGCGGTTATTCAGTCAACACCCACTAGATTTTGAGCAGGCAAAAGGGGTTCAACATCATATCCCCACGGGAGACCATCCACCCATAAAGGAGAGGTACAGACCTATACCCCCAACACAGTACCAGTGTGCTAAGAGTATGTTGAGGGAGTTGAAGGAGGCTGGGGTTATCAGAGACAGTTGTAGCCCCTGGGCGGCTCCCATAGTGTTTGTAAAGAAAAAGGATGGTGCCATGAGAATGTGTGTTGATTACAGGAAAATTACCAGCATTACACATAAAGATGCCTACCCACTACCTAGAATTGAAGAGTTCTTAGCTGCACTTAAAACTGCTAACTACTCTTCCACCTTGGATCTCACTAGTGGGTATTGGCAGGTTCCCGTGGCAGAGGCAGACAAGGCGAAAACCGCATTTACCACTCCAATGGGTCTCTTTGAGTTCAATTATATGCCGTTTGGGCTCTACACTGCTCCAGGAACCTTTCAACGGCTGATGGAGTTCTGCCTGGGACACATGAACTTTGAGACTGTCCTGTTGTACCTGGATGATGTCATTGTTTTCTCCAAGACCTATGAAGATCATCTGGAACACCTGGCTGAAGTGTTTGAGGCTCTGTCCAATTTTGGCCTGAAGGTGAAGCCTTCCATATGCCACCTCCTGAAGCCCAAGGTACAGTACCTTGGTCATGTGGTCAGTGCAGAAGGTGTGGCACCAGATCCTGACAAGGTCACAGTCATCCGGGACTGGACGAAGCCCAGCAACCTCCATGAAGTACGCCAATTCCTTGGACTGGTAGGCTACTACCGAAGATTCATCAAAGGCTTTACTGAAATAGCCACCCCTTTGCAAAATCTTCTGGTAGGGCAGTCCAAGAAGAACAAACAGAAAAATTCCACCTTTGAATGGACTGAAGATTTGGAAAGGTCCTTCACCAGATTGAAGATGGCTCTCACAGGTGACGAAGTTCTGGCCTACCCAGACAATGAGAAACCCTTTGTGCTGTACACCGATGCCAGCAATGTGGGACTAGGAGCAGTACTGTTGAAGGTACAGAATGGAAAAGAAAGAGTGATCTCCTACGCCAGCAGGAAGCTGCGCCCCACTGAAAGGAACCCTGACAACTACAGTTCTTACAAGCTGGAGTTCCTTGCCATAGTCTGGGCTGTCACCGAAAGGTTCAAGCATTACCTAGCCTCTGCCAAGTTTACTATCTTCACAGACAACAATCCGTTGACCCACTTGGACACTGCAAAGCTAGGTGCACTGGAGCAGCGATGGATGGCTCGGCTGTCTAATTACGAGTTCACTATCAAGTACCGAGCATGGCACAAGAATGCCAATGCGCTGTCCAGGATGCCTAACCTACCAGATGCAGGAGAAGACCCTGAGGCTCTTGTAGAAATAGAGCTACCTCCCTTCCAAAGGCCACTGGCAGCCCAACGTGCTCAAGGAGTGAGGAACAGGCGGTCTGGCATGAAGGAGGTCACCCTAAATCCGCTGCACCATCATGATTGGGCAGAAGCGCAAGATAGTGACCCTGCAGTCCGCCTGGTGAAGGAGCTACTGTCACGAGTTGACTCACGCCCGGAGTCAGATGCTCCTGAAGATACTCAGCAGTTGTGGAAGGAGAGAGGCCAGCTATTTATCTACAAAGGAAAGCTGTGTCGGAGGAGTATCAATGCCCGTACTCATGAGCTGGTTTGGCAGGTGGTAGTCCCAAAGAGAGAGGCATCAATGGTCCTGGAAGCATACCACAATAGAGCTGGACACTTCGTATGGAAGAAGTTGGAAGTATTGCTCCGGGAGAGGTTCTCCTGGGCTGGTATGAGGAAGGCCATTGAGAGGTGGTGCCGGGAGTGTGGACAGTGTAACCTGCGCAGAAAGGATCGAGACAGCCAGAGAGCTCCTCTACAGCCAATCATTACCAAACAGCCACTTGAGTTGGTAGCCCTGGACCATGTGAAGCTGGTTCCAAGCCGGTCAGGCTACATCTACACTCTTACCATTGTGGACCACTACTCAAGATTCCTGGTATCAAAGATCTAACTGCCAGGACAGCAGCCAGAACCTTCCAACAACATTTTTGTAGACCACATGGGTATCCTGAGAGAGTGCTTACTGATCAAGGTCCAGCTTTCGAGGCAGAAGTGTTCCATGAATTCTGTAACCTGTATGGTTGTAAGAAGATCCGGACAACGCCGCACCACCCACAGACCAATGGCATGTGTGAGAAGATGAACCAGGTGGTGATTGACCTCCTGAAGACTCTGCCTTTGGAGGAGAGGAATCTGTGGCCAGAGAAGTTGCCCGTCCTGGTAGACCTTTACAACCATATTCCAGTGAACTCTACCAACTGCATCCCAGCCTACTTAATGAGAGCAAGACCTGGTAAGCTGCCTATTGACTTAGACATGGGAGTCCTGACACCTGAAGTGACATCGCCAGATGCTGACTGGGACACGGAAAGGCAGCAACATTAAAGAAGAGTTCAAGAATGTGTGGAGAAAAGTCTAGTCCAGGCAAGTGAAAAGCAGGAGAAGCTGTATATTCAAAATGCACCTGCCGTTCCTTTGTCGCCGGGAGAGCAAGTCTTGAAAAGGAAAAGAAGATTGCACAAGTTGGATGATCAGTGGGAAACTGAACCTTATACCATTATGCATTCGAATTTTGATAATACTAAGGTATGCCTTGTTAGTAGAGATGGCGGAGAGACATCAGCAGCGGTATTGAGAGGTCATTTGAAGTTGTGCCCTGACCAGTTAAAAGAGAGAAAAGAAGAGCCAGATAACATTCAAACCATAGTGGAAAAAAAGAAGGTCAGCACAATACTTGGAGAATTCCCTGCGAACTGGACTAAAGTGAATGATGCAATAGTGGTGCCAGTGTTGATATTTCCTCAAGTGGTAGCCCAGGAAGAAGTGACTCAAGAGAATTCCTGAGGATCGGGAAAACCAGGAAGCAGATGCCACACCAGCAGTGGAGTCAGAGAACCCTCGCCCTGTCAGTGGTGAACCTGTTATGCCCCTGGTGAGTCTAAGAGTCCATAGGAGAGTGCTGCCCAGTTTACCACCCGGTAGTGTATCCAGTACATTACTCACTACACCAGTTTTACGCAGGTCTACCCGCATCACACAAGGGATACCGCCCCTTAGATATCGTATATAGTAAAGTCAATGTAAATGTTGAAATGTAAATAAGTAACTGTTTTCAAGTTTGTGCCTACAGGTAACCTGTAATAGTTCCCTTTGAATTTTTATGGACACTGAACCACAGGACTTGTGTGTGGTCAAAAACTTTATTTGTAAATAATTTACCATTTGCCCAGGAATGGACTATGTACATTGATGCTGGACTTATCATCATAGGACCATTTTTGGGAACACTTGGTTTTTGTAAATTTTTCCTTTTAAATCTTGTACAAATTATTATTGTTTAATTGTTATTCATGTTTTCTTTGTTCAGCCCAGGAGTGCTGACTTTCCCTAGGGGGGAATTTGGCGCCCCCAAGAGTATGGTCACCATAGTGGCATTACCTTCCTCCTGGGGAGGGTGATGTCATGCCTGGGAACAATGATGGGTCTCTCTCGCAGTCAATCCATTCATGCAACAAAGTTCCACTCCAGGCCAGCAGGGGGAACTCTGAACCAGAATTGAGGGGAGGAGTGCTCTCTGTGGGCCAGGTGGAAGGAGTGGTCAGTTAGTCTGCGGAGGGTGAAGTGTGCAGACGTGGAGAGAGAAGCTGGAGGTTGAGCTAGGAAGGAGAGCTCCCTCAGCTTGAGAGCGCATGATTTGGAGCCTGGTCTCCATGGTTGTACGGATACTAACGGTCCTGCAACAGATACCAGATCAGTAGGAGGCTGTAAATGCCCTGCTCCAATCTAAGACTTGAGGCACAACAGCAACTTAAATAGAGAGCCGGGACTCAGAAGAAAGGGAGCCCCCGAGATAGGCTACAGCTGTCTGCCGTGGAAGTAAGGTTCTTGAGATCATCTGACAGGAGGAACTCTAGAGTAACTAAGTACTGGAGTGCTTCACACCACAAGGCGCTAGGAAGGAGACTGCACAGCCCGTCTGTGAGAGAGAATCCCTGAGTTGCTTCCAGGCTAGCCTGCTCCGTTACCATTTGTAATCAGGACCCTGGACTGCAGTTACCAAGTAAAGGTACAGAAACTGCACCCCGCTATGTCTTGTCTGCTTCCTACCCTGTCGGCACTGCTACATCCATTGCCAACCACACCTACACTGCCCTGGGCTAGAGCTTCACCTGTGGGGAGCTACACCATCCAGGCTGCAACACACCACCAGCCCCAGAGGATCTGCATGCAGCGTCAGCTTCACATCTCACTTGCCGAACACCATAGGTGGCGTCACGAACTATTCCATTAACTACATTCCTCATTACTTGGGCGCCCAGGGCCACGGACTGGGTCACTGCTGCTGTGACACATCCCCCTGACACCGGCCCGGTACTGAGTACCCCACAGCCCTGGGAGGGCGACACACTGTCTTTTAGGACAGATGCAGAATAGGCAGCGGTGTGAGTTTATTAATTTGCGGTGAACTTTGCCCAGCTATTATGCTACGTGTGCACATCGCCTCTTTTTTTTGTTTTCATTAACATTTATTTATATTTTCGTTGCAGGAGTGACGAAGGAGGAAGCGAAACAGAAGAATGTGGGTGCACCTGCTTGTAGCTGAACGACAGGAGAAAGGGCATTTTTATGTCCTTTACCAAGATTTGAGGCGGTAAGTTCAAAATATCTTTCATCCGTCTATTAAAATATTAGAAACAGAAACTAACCATTTTTTTCATCATCTAATTTCAGATTTCCGGACAAATTCATCTTGTTCTGCCGGCTGTCCATCCAGGCCTTCGACCGATTGTTAGATATATCAGCACCACATCTGACCTTTGCCGATACCATAATGAGAAAACCTCAAAAAGAGGGAAAAAAAATCCTCCAAAAAATTTAGTTACAAACCAGACAGGCCCAAATTCATCTGCACTAATCCAGGGTGCAGCGGACCCAAGTAAAATGGCAGCTGCACAGGTGTATAAATACCAAATGAAACAGCCAGCCTACAATCAGGGATTGGCCGTGTGGTACACCAGTGCAGAAAAAATAATCCGCATGTGGCAGTGTTCACACAGGGAATGCAGGGCTTCTGGCTCACAACCTCTTAGTAACACCATATAGGGGGGCTGCCCAGTGCCAACTAGAATGCATCCCGTGTGAACAGAGGCCACAAGTTTGCAGAACCATTTGGGCCCAACTGCACCCTGGAAAAAATATAAAAAGTGCACAAAAAACATAGCAATATACAGTCATGGCCAAAAGTTTTAAGAATGACACAAATATTATATTTTCACATGATCTGCTACCCTCTGGTTTTTATGTGTGTTTGTCAGATGTTTTTATCACATACAGAAATATAATTGCAACAATATTATGAGTAACAAAAGGTTATATTGACAGTTAGAAAGAGTTAATGCAGCAAGTCAATATTTGCAGTGTTGACCCTTCTTCTTCAGGACCTCTGCAATTCTCCCTGGCATGCTTTCAATCAACTTCTGGATCAAATCCTGACAGATAGCAGTCCATTCTTGCAAAATCAATGCTTTTATTTTGTCTGAATTTGAAGGTTTTTGTTTGTCCACCCGTCTCTTGATGATTGACCACAAGTTCTCAATGGGATTAAGATCTGGGGAGTTTCCAGGCCATGGTCCCAAAATCTCTATGTTTTGTTCCCTGAGCCATTTAGTTATCACCTTTGCTTTATGGCAAGGTGCTCCATCATGTTGAAAAAGGCATTGTTGATCGCCAAACTGCTCTTGGACGGTTGGGAGAAGTTGCTCTCGGAGGACATTCTAGTACCATTCTTTATTCATGGCTGTGTTTTTAGGCAAGACTGAGAGAGCCCATTCCCTTGGCTGAGAAGCAACCCCACACATGAATGGTTTCAGGATGCTTGACAGTTGGCATGAGACAAGACTGGTGGTAGCGCTCACCTCGTCTTCTCCGATTAAGCCGTTTTCCAGATGTCCCAAACAATCGAAAAGGGGATTCATCAGAGAAAATGACTTTACCCCAGTCCTCAGCAGTCCACTCCCTGTACCTCTTGCAGAATATCAGTCTGTCCATGATGTTTTTTCTGGAGAGAAGTGGCTTCTTTGCTGCCCTCCTTGAGACCAGGCCTTGCTCCAAGAGTCTGCGCCTCACAGTGCGTGCAGATGCACTCACACCTGCCTGCTGCCATTCCTGAGCAAGCTCTGCACTGCTGGTAGCCCGATCCCGCAGCTGAAACACTTTTAAGAGACGGTCCTGGCGCTTGCTGGTCTTTCTTGGGCGCCCTGGAGCCTTTCTGGCAACAAGGGAACCTCTCTCCTTGAAGATCTTGATGATGCGATAGATTGTTGACTGAGGTGCAATCTTTCTAGCTGCGATACTCTTCCCTGTTAGGCCATTTTTGTGCAGTGCAATGATGACTGCACGTGTTTCTTTAGAGATAACCATGGTTAACAGAAGAGAAACAATGATGCCAAGCACCAGCCTCCTTTTAAAGTGTCCAGTAGTGTCATTCTTACTTAATCATGACAGATTGATCTCCAGCCCTGTCCTCATCAACACCCACACCTGTGTTAATGGAGCAATCACTGAAACGATGTTAGCTGGTCCTTTTAAGGCAGGGCTGCAATGATGTTGAAATGTGTTTTGGGGGATAAAGTTCATTTTCTAGGCAAATATTGACTTTGCAAGTAATTGCTGTTAAGCTGATCACTCTTTATAACATTCTGGAGTATATGCAAATTGCCATTAGAAAAAATGAATCAGTAGACTTTGTAAAAATTAATATTTGTGTCATTCTCAAAACTTTTGGCCATGACTGTATGTAAGGTATTGGTTGATATTAAGGCCTTAATACGGAAGCCGACAAACTGCGTCAAAGTTCCTTACACTTGTCAGTCCCTACTCTAACATGAAAACCTCAAAAAGAGGAAAAAAAATCCTCCAAAAAATTCAGTTACAAACCAGACAGGCCCAAATGCATCTGGATATCTTTTGTACATTTTTTCATGGTGTCTCTTACATCGGGATATGTTAAACACGTTTAATTACATGTTTTTGTCACATTTCTAATTTTAATGTTTTTTATTTTTTCTTTGCAGATTTTTGGCCACAGGAGAGAGCTATACATCCCTACACCTCCAATTTAGAGTTGGTAAATCCACCACCTCTCAAATTGTGAGGTGCACATGTAACGTGATCTGGCAGAAATTGCAGCCCATGGTGATGCCTTCCCCAACCGTGGAGACTTGGCTGCAGGTCACAGCAGGCTTTCAGTCTGTGGCCAATTTCCCAAACTGCATAGGTGCAGTTGATGGTAAACATGTAAGGGTTCAGCAGCCACCACGATCAGGATCACGCTTCTTTAATTATAAGAAGTATTTTTCGGTGGTCCTGCCATCGACGTTGGTGCCTATGGCAGTACTGGGGATTCTCGGGTGTTGCGATCATCACAGATTGGTCAGCAAATTCTTCAAGATTGCGGAACGCTCCCAGCCCCAAGACCTTTGCTGGATTCCACAGATCCAGTGCCCTTTTTGATGGTATTGGATGAGGCGTTTCCCTTAATGACCACCCTGCTGCACCCATACCCATGAAGGGGACTGGATGACCGGCGGAGGATTTTTAATTATCGGCTGAGTCGTGCACGCAGATATGTGAAATGCACCTTCAGGATCATGACTAGTCAGTGGAGGATCTTTCACACTGCCATCCAGTTGGATACAGACACCGTTGACGCTGTGATTAAGGCATGCTGTGCACTCCATAACTATGCTCGGGAGTACAGCTCTGAGGTAGATTTGGAGTACCAGCAGCCACAATGTAATCCTCTGCGCAACGTGGGTCTGGGAAGACCGTCCAACTCTGGTGTGCGGGT
Source organism: Dendrobates tinctorius (assembly GCF_039654945.1). Lineage (NCBI taxonomy): Eukaryota > Metazoa > Chordata > Amphibia > Anura > Dendrobatidae > Dendrobates > Dendrobates tinctorius. Next base: position 27,085,396 of record NW_027361696.1, on the reverse strand, counting down.
GAGAGAAACCTTTACTGACTATTTTATGAGTCCCGAAGGTGCCGTGCGTTGGCAATACTCCTGTGCTGGTGTTGGGCAGCCTGATCAGCAGTGAAAGATGGAAGAACAGAGTGTCACAAAGGACCATTCAAGTTATATGTAAATGTTATGAAGATTTTTCCAAAAAAGTTTTTAAAAAAAATATGTTGTGCTAATCAATAAAAAAAGTGTGATTCTTCTTGCCGGTGTGTGATTGCTTTCTTGTAAAAACTTTTCATTCTTACAATTTTCATTCTTCCAAGGCTTCACACTGTGCAGTGGCTCGAAATACTAATATTCCTGCTCCATCTACCATCACTTTGATCCTCCATCCCATAGTCCTGTGATACTCGACCCATGACAGTTAATGGATTTTGTATAAGACTTACATTAATGTCTACCCAAAAAAACAAAAACCAAATTGGAAATAAATGGTTTTATTATTTTGAAAAAAATATATAAAGTCAAGGTCATTGTTGGCATATCCAAACAGAAATACACCAAAATATAATTTTATTGTAACAACAACAAACCAGAGATTTTGAATCAACAACTTTTTTGGGATAATTCTGTTGAAGCGGACAAGGTGTTATAAAGGGACACCATGTCTAGTTAATGTAAACAAAATTATGGTGAGCATTGAAAAATTATGGCAAATACTGGTACTCTGTGGTATAGGGATAGTTTGCCTGGGAGCTGCCTGAGTCACACTGGTTATAGTAATTTTGTTGGTTAATTGGTGGCCTGTACTCCACTGGTCGCTGCTGTTGGGTGGGTGGTGTTAGGCGGAACAGGCCAAAAATGCCCATTAAGATATTGTTATAGGAAGCTATGGGAGCAGGGTCCTATAAAGCAGTGAGTAACATCTGCACCATGGTCATTAGGATGGACTGCCTCTCCGGTGTCAGTGCTCTAGTTTTACTGGCAATTGTCATCCCAAAGAAATCAAACTCTTCCTCTGTTGTTGTTTTTCGAATCAAATCCAGTGTTTCAGATGTTGCCTTCATGGTGGTGTCCAGGTGTTTTTTTTGTTTGTTTTTTTTTTTTTTTGGTAGGCTCTCCAGACACCGGCAAGGCAGGATTTTTGGGTACACTAGCTTCTGAGGATTCCGATGGTTCATCAGCTGCAGAAACAGATGTTCCTGCAGCTGATGAAGATGGGGCTCGATCAGAAGGGGTGTCAGTACATGGTTCCAAGATGTCACCTGCTTCATCGGACCCTGCTCCTTCTTCTGAATCTTCAACTTGTGGAAGTATGTTCCTTTGAGTGCTGTTGAGAGAAAAAAAAGCAAAAATTATTAATCAACTACAAAAAATCTTTTGGAAAACTGCGGTGCCCCATTTTGCATAGCATGATGATAACGCATGTTTGTATTGTACGCATTTGTAATCAATGCATGCTACCAATACAATGTGCGACTTATCTTTGCTGACAATCAGCAGCAACGAATGGTAGATAAATAAACGCAGTATTGTGATAAGCTGCGCCGCGTGTCTGAATTTTTGGTTGCTTCACAAGCGCTTTATTACGCATAGTGAAGATGTACATTAGAGACCAAAAGTTGGGACACATCTTCTCATTCAAAGAGTTTTATGTGTTTTCATCAGAACGCAAATTGTAGAATCACTATGAAGGCCTAAAAAGTATAAAATTACAAAGGTGACCGGATGGACTTGATATGTTTGGTTTACACCGTGTTGCATGGAGGAGGAGGTGTGATGTTGTGGTAGTGCTTTGCTGGTGACACTGTTGGGGATTTATTCAAAATTGAAGGCATACTGAACCAGCATGGCTACCACAGCATCTTGCAGCGGCATCCCGTTTGCGTTTAGTTGGACCATATTTTTTTTTTAAAACAGGACAATGACCCCCAAACACACCTCCAGGCTGTGTAAGGGCTATTTGACCAAGAAGGTGAGTGATGGGGTGCTACGCCACATGACCTGGCCTCCACAGTCACCAGACCTAAACCCTATGGAGATGGTTTGGGGTGAGGTGGACCCACAGATTGAAGGCAAAAGGCCCAACAAGTGCTAAGCATCTGTGGGAACTCCTTCAAGACTGGTGGAAGACCATTTCCAAGGACTAACTAGAACCAGGAGTGTGCAAAGCATTTAATAAAAGTAAAAGATGGCTACTTTGAAGAACCTGGAAGTAATGTAAATAAAGAAAACTGTTTGAATGGGAAGTTGTGTAGATTTTTTATTTTTTTGGTGAACTTACCTTCGCAATGTCCGGCTTGATATCAGAAATTGAAGCTCTGCAAAGTATGGGAATGTTCGGCTGGTTGGGGATGCCACACTTTTTTGGCAGCTGGCAACAAATTTGTTGAATCGGTCCCAAACAGAACGCCATCGTTGTTTCACATCATTGTCTAAAAAAGAAAGTCAACACAATTTTTACAATCTTTATTGCTTTATTAACACGTGATACAAAAAATGATCCAGAAAAAGTTATTTACCAATTTGAGACTGGGTTGCTTTTGGCAAGGCATGCCAGTCAGGGTACATATGACAGAAAATTTTACACCAGCATCGATCCCTGTGCCCACGGTCTTTGTACAGACTGTCTGCGGGGTCCCAAAGCGCTGGGAAATCACGCACCTACAAACAAATGGAAAATGGAATTAGGTACTATATCATTTACACTAATCAAAAAACATACATTTCCATATAAGCCCTACCCATGGCCTAACCATAATCACATCCCTAACCCAAACTAAACCTAATCCCCACACATGATTTTATTTTTAACATAACATGTTAAAATCATGTTATTTTTTAGGTTGATTGCTGAATTTTTTGTTTTAATTAGCCCAAGTAAAATGTTAACCAAATAATTTTGGTACTGAGCACCAATATTATTTGCCTATAAAGACTAGGCAGTCCGCAGCGCCTTAACATTTTTAGAATGTGAAGGGGTTAATACCCATGGCCTTTTCCTAGCCTATGAATATCAGCCCGCAGTTGTCTGTGGATCCTTTCTGCCTCGAAACTTGAGTGTAGTCGCAACGTCCCCCCTATATTTTAGGGGCAGAAAGGCTAAGCAGACAGCTGCGGCCTGATATGTACAACCTGTTAAGGAGTAATTAATATCCAGGTCCCCTTTCCCAGGTGGTAGATATCAGGCCGCAGCTGTCTGCATAGGCTTTGTGGCCCTAAAATTAGGGGGGACCCCCACGGCATTATTTGGTTTTTTGAGGTCCTTTTTTTTATAGCCAGAAAAGCTACGCAGACAGCTGCGGCCTGATATGTACCACCTGGGAAAGGGTTAACATCCAGGTCCCCTTTCCCATAGCTTATCTGGCTGTAAAAAAAAAAAAAAAAAAAGGGCCTCAAAAAAAAAATTATGATGTGGGGGGTACCCCATATTTTAGGGCCAGAAAGGCAAAGCAGACAACTGCGAGTTGATATTTCCAACCTGGGAAGGGGTTAATATCCATGTCCCCTTTCCCAGGCTATGAATATCAGCCCACAGCTGTCTGTGTAGCCTTTCTGGCTCTAAAATAAAAGGGGGACCCCCAAAAAAATGACATGGGGGTCCCCCATATTTTAGGGCCAGAAAGGCTATGCAGACAGCTGCGGGCTGATATTCATAGCCTAGGAAGAGGCCATGGATATTGGCCCCCCCGGCTACAAATATCAGCCCGCAGCCGCCCCAGAAATGGCGTATCAATAAGATGCGCCAATTCCGGCACTTAGCCCCTCTCTTTCCACTCCCGCACAGCAGCGGCGGGATGTGGGGTAATAAAGGGGTTAGGCTGGTTTCACACTTGCATTTTTTTGCTCTGTTTTTTAACGCAAAAAAGCATGCGTTTTTTCCCTATACTTTAACATGGGTGCGCATATGTGCGCATACACATGCGTTTGTACGCGTTTGTATGCACATGCTTTTTTTGTAGTGTGCGCTCGGGCGCACAAAATGCATCCTGTTGTATTTTTTGTGCGTCCGACTTGCCCCCAAAAACGCATGTGCACGCAATGCTTTTTTTTTTTTACAGCAAAACACCCATTATAGTCTATGGGTGCACATACGTGCGCATTGTAATGCGCACGTATGCGCAAAAAACGCATGTGTTTTTATAAAAACCGCGCCAAAACCCGCAAAAAATGCATACAAACGCATGATGCATTTTTTTCATGCATTTGTGTGCGCAAAAAACACGCAGCAAAAAAGCGCAAGTGTGAAAGTAGCCTTAATGTCACCTTTGATCGGTGACATTAAGCCCGGTTAATAATGGAGAGGCGTCAATAAGACGCTGATCCATTATTAATCCAATGTTACAATGTGGAGAAAAAAAAGACACATTAAAAAAAAATTTAATGAAATAAAAAACATTGTTTTTGACAATATTTTATTGCACGCTCAATCCAATGCGACGCCCTCGATCACCTAGAGAAAAATAAAAATAACAAACCAATTTTATACCTACCGTTCCGTCGCAGTCCATTAAACGAGTGTCCCACGATGATCTGCCATGGAGAACAGTCACATCAGCAGATGTGACAATTCTCCATGGCTGCACAAACACACTGACAGGAACTAAGCTCCTGTAGTGTGTACTGCGCATGCCCAAGAGTTTACCTGAGTTCATTGACTCCGGTAACCTCCTTTACGGCACTGCTGCGTGGGAAAGTTCACACGCAGCTATAGTGCCATAAAGCGAGGTCCCGGGAGCGCCCGAACACCGGGAAACTCGGGGGTACACAGCAGGAGCACCGTTCCTGCTTGTGTATCGCCCAAAAACAGCCGAGATCGCCGGCTGACAGTATTTTTTTTTTGGGAATTTATTATTTTTTTTTAACTTTATTAACCACCGACGGGAGCGAGGGCTTCTAGGAACAAGATGGCCGGGCCTGTATGGTGAGTATATAGTATATGTTTTGTGTTGTATGCCATGTCTTGGTACATGTATGTTGTATGTAATGTATGTTACGTGTTTAGCACAGTACAATTGTGCTCGGTCGCCGCAGGGCCTACTCTCCCATCCCATAGCCGGATGGGAGCTGCAGGCCCATGCGGCGATTGAGCACAATTGTCGCACTACCGTCACACAGAGACACACACAGACAGACACATACATACATACCAAATCTATCAAACGTCCATCTCCATGCGACGTTAGCTCTCTTCCAGGAAATATGGTGGCTGCACACTATACTCCGCCCACACACTACACTTCCTCTCACATTACATCATTTCCCCCCATTCTGCAGCGGTTTTTACACCCAATCCGCACCAAAAACCGCAGATCTTTTTATATCTGCGGTTTTTCTGCGTTTTTTGCAGAATCAATGAAACTCTATGGGTGCAGAACCGCACAAAGAATTGACATGCTGCGGAAAAAAAACCACAGCATTTCCGCACAGGCCAAAACCCGCTGCGGAACCGCAGCAGAATCCGCAGCATGTGCACACACCCTTAATGTCCAATGACGGACACAGTCCGTCATTGGACTTCTCCCCTGCTTTGATGAGGGCTCCGGCGCTGAGCCCGTATCAAAGCCGGGACATGTCAGCTGTTTTGAACAGTTGACATGTGCCAGCAATAGGCGCAGGTGGAATCGCGATCCACCTGCACCTATTAACCCGTTAAAAGCCGCTGTCAAACGCTGACAACGGCGTGTAACCGGCGCTTCCGGCCGCCGGGCCGGAAATGAGGTCATCGCTGACCCCCGTCACGTGATCAGGGGGTCAGTGATGCATTGGCATAACAACCAGAGGTCTCTTGGAGACCTCTATAATTGTTAATGCCGCTTTGCTATGAGCGCCACCCGGTGGTCGGCGCTCATAGCTATGCAGTAATTCTGCTACATATAGGCGATCTGCTCATCGCCTATATGTAGCAGAGCCGATCAAGTATGGCATGCTTCTAGCCTCCCATGGAGGCTATTGAAGCATGACAAAATTAAAAAAAAAAAGTATTTTAAAAAATATGAAAAAAATATAAAAGTTCAAATCACCCCCCTTTCGCCCTATTCAAAATAAAACAATAACATTTTTTTACACATATATGGTGTCGCCTTGTTCAGAATCGCCCAATTTATCAATAAAGAAAAGCATTAACCCGATCGCTAAACGGCGTAGCGAGAAAAAAAATCAAAACCCCAGAATTACGTTTTTTTGATCTCTGTGACAATGCATTAAAATGCAATAATGGGCAATCAAAAGAACGTGTCTGCATAAAAGTGGTATCATTAAAAATGTCAGCTCTGCACACAAAAAATAAGCCCTCAACCGACCCCAGATCACGAAAAATGGAGACGCTACGGGTCTCGGAAAATGGTGTCTTTTTTATTTTGGTTTTTTTTAGCAAACTTTGGATTTTTTTTTCACCACTTAGATAAAAAAAGAACCTAGACATGTTTGGTGTCTATGAACTTGTAATGACCTGGCGAATCATAATGGTAGGTCAGTTTTAGCATCTAGTGAACCTAGCAAAAAAGCCAAGCCAAAAACAAGTGTGGGATTGCACTTTTTTTGCAATGTCACCGCACTTGGAATTTTTTTCCCGTTTTGGAGTACGCGACATGGTAAAATCAACTCGTCCCGCAAAAAATAAGCCCTCACATGGCCATATTGACGGAAAAATAAAAAAGATATGGCTCTGGGAAGAAAGCGAGCGAAAAACAAAAACGCAAAAGCGAAAATAACCCCGGTCCTTAAGGGGTTAAGGGTGTTTGGTGCTTTGTGCAAGCGCCTTCTATAGGAAAGTTTTGTGACATGATGGGTACAATGGGCACAGTCATACCCAGCCCTGCGCTACATAACAAGACACTTGCATTATAAATGACACGTGGTGTCGGGGGAGCTGGATTGTTACAGATTTTGCATTGGGGCCAAGGAACTTTACGTCATGACTCTTATATTATCTGTCTTATTGTTTATCACAAGTGACCTAAGTGATCAGATGCATGCAAACATTTTTAAAGGAATCACATCAATTGAGGAAAAGAAAAGCTGCATGTAAGCAAAATTACCACTAGAGGTCACCAGTGAGAACAGACATTTGCTAGTATTAAAAATGTGTGGGTTTTTTTTTTTTGGGTGGGGGGGGTTATAGATTTTCCAAAGTTTTCCATATAACCCCACAATTTTGTATTTCACTTTGATTGTAAAACTGACACAATTTGCTTAACCCCTTACCTACAATTGACGTAATATTCCGTCCATGTGACCATGGACCTAATTACCATGGACGCAATATTACATCATCGCGATCAGCGGCGCCCACATGGTGAGCGCCGCTGATCACGGCCGAGTGTCAGCTAATTATCATAGCTGACACCCGGCACAATGTGTCAGGGGCAGTCATGGACTGCCCCCGACACGTTAACCCCTTGCATACCGCGATCAAACACGATCGCGGTGTACCGGGGGTTAAAGGAAAGCATCGGCAGGTAGGGGGCTCCCTCCGTGCTTCCCTGAGCCCCCCACGGCAGCACAATGTGCAGCGCTGCTGCGGGGGACTCCTTTCCTGCAGGTCCCCGGTTCCAATATGGCGACGGGGACCTCCGGGGGCCTGCAGGAAGCTGGCTTCCTCAGTGCCTGCAAAGCGCAGGCATGAGGAAGCCTGTGCAGTGCCTGTGACAGATCGCTGATCTGTCACAGTGATCTGTGATGTGACAGATCAGCGATCTGTCACAGGACAGTGATGTCCCCCCTGGGACATTGTAATAAAGTAAAAAAAAATAAAAAAAAAGTGTAAAAATAATTTTAAAAAAATCGCCAAATAAATTTAAAAAAAAAAAAATATTCCCCAATAAATTCATTTTTTGGAAATAAAAAAAAAACAATAAAAGTACACATATTTGGTATCGCCGCGTCCGTAACGACCCGCCCTATAAAACTGTCCCAATAGTTAACCCCTTAAGCGAACCCCTTAAAAAATAAAAATAAAAAATGAAGCAAAAAATAATGATTTATTATCATACCGCCGAACAAAAAGTGTAATAACGCGCGATCAAAAAGACGCATATAAATATCCATGGTACCGCTGAAAACGTCATCTTGTCCCGCAAAAAACGAGCCACCAAACAGCATCATCAGCGAAAATTTAAAAAAGTTATAGCTCGCAGAATAAAGCGATGCAAAAATAATTATTTTTTATATAAAATTGTTTTCATTGCATAAAAGCGCCAAAACATAAAAAAACGACCTAAATGAGGTATCGCTGTAACCGTACTGACCCGAAGAATAAAACCGCCTTATAAATTTTACCGCACCCAGAACGGCGTAAACGCGCCACCCAAAAGAAATTCATGAAACGCTGGTTTTTGTAAATTCTGCGTCCCAAAAAACAAAATAAAAAGCGATCAAAAAATGTCACATGCCCAAGCATGATACCAATAAAAGCGTCAACTCATCCCGCAAAAAATAAGACCTCACATGACTCAGTGGGTCAAAATATGGAAAAATTATAGCTCTCAATATGTGGTGATGCAAAAACTATTTTTACAATAAAAAGCGTCTTTTAGCGTGCGACAGCTGTCAAACATAAAAACCGCCATAAATAGTAAATCAAACCCCCTGTTATCACCCCCTTAGTTAGGGAAAAATAATAAAATTAAAAAAATGTATTTATTTCCATTTTCCCATTAGGGTTAGGGCTAGGGTTAGGGCTAGGGTTAGGGTTAGGGCTAGGGTTAGGGTTAGGGCTAGGGTTAGGGTTAGAATTGGGGGTTTCCACTATTTGCGCACATCAGGTGCTCTCCAAACGCAACATGGCATCTGATCTCAATTCCAGCCAATTCTGCATTGAAAAAGTCAAATGGTGCTCCTTCCCTTCCAAGCTCTGCCATGCACCCAAACAGTGTTTTACCCCCTCATATGGGGTATCAGCCTACTCAGGACAATTTGCAAAACAACTTTTGGGGTCCTATTTCTCCTGTTGCCCTTTGGAAAATAAAAATTTTGGGGCAAAAATATCATTTTTGTGGAAAAAATTTTTTTGTTATTTTCACGCCTGGGCGTTATAAACTTCTGTGAAGCACTTGGGGGTTCAAAGTTCTCACCACACATCTAGATAAGTTCCTTGGGGGGTCTAGTTTCCAAAATGGGGTCATTTGTGGGGGGTTTCCATTGTTTTGGTACATCAGGGGCTTTCCAAACGCGACATGGTGTCTGATCTCAATTCCAGCCAAAAAAGTCAAATGGCGCTGCTTGCCTTCCGAGCTCTGCCATGTGCCCAAATAGTCATTTACACCCACATATGGGGTATCAGCGTACTCAGGACAAATTGCACAATAACTTTTAGGGTCCTGTTGCCCTTGGGAAAATAAAAATTGGGGGTGAAAAGATCATTTTGTGGAAAAAATATGATTTTTTAATTGTACCGCTGTACATAATAAACTTCTGTGAAGCCCTTGTGGGTTCAAAGTTCTCACCACATATCTAGATAAGTTCCTTAGGGGGTCTAGTTTCAAAAATGGGGTCACTTGTGGGGGGTTTCCACTATTTAGGTACATCAAGGGCTCTCCAAACGCGACATGGCTTCCGATCAGAATTCCAGCCAATTTTGCATTGAAAAAGTCAAACGGCGCTCCTTCCCTTCTGAGCTCTGCCATGCGCTGAAACGACTTTATGGTACTTACCCAGGGAGAAGAAAAGCAACAATGTGCTGACCTTCAACATCTCTATGCTTCTGATTGTCAGCAAATAATAAATATCTAAAGAAATAATAATCAGAAAATAGCTCGACACAAGAGCGCCACCTACAGGCTAATGTACAATGAAAAAATACAAAAAATATATTAAAAATCCTAATTAAATGGCTCAATATACTGAAAGGTAACTGTGATATACTGTATATTGTTACTTTCCAGTAAAGAACTGCAAGAAAGTAATAGCCACAAAGAAAAAATATACTTTCCTTAACCCCTTCCTGACATCCGACGTACTATCCCGTCCACGGTACCCGGGCCCGTATGACCGTGGACGGGATAGTACGTCTACCGCGATCAGCGGCGCCCACGTGGTGAGCGCCGCTGATCGCGGCCGGGTGTCAGCTGATTATCACAGCTGACACCCGGCACAATGTGTCAGGGGCGGTCACGGACCGCCCCCGACACGTTAACCCCTTGCACACCGCGATCAAACACGATCGCGGTGTACCGGGGGTTAAAGGGAAGCATCGGCAGGGAGGGGGCTCCCTCCGTGCTTCCCTGAGCCCCCCACGGCAGCGCAATGTGCAGCGCTGCTGCGGGGGGCTCCTTTCCTCCAGGCCCCCGAATCCAAGATTTCGACAGGGGCCTTCGGGGGCCTGAGGAAGCTGGCTTCCTCAGTGCCTGCAAAGCGCAGGCATGAGGAAGCCTTCTGCAGTGCCTGTGTCAGATCGCTGATCTGTCACAGTGATCTGTGATGTGACAGATCAGCGATCTGTCACAGGACAGTGATGTCCCACCTGGGACTATTTAATAAAGTAAGAAAAAAAAAAAAAAAAAAAAAAGTGTAAAAATAATTAAAAAAAAAATCGCCAAATATATTAGAAAAAAAAAAAATATTCCCCCAATAAATCCATTTTTGGGAAATAATAATAAAAAAAAAAACAATAAAAGTACACATATTAGGTATCGCCGCGTCCGTAACGACCTGCCCTATAAAACTGTCCCATTAGTTAACCCCTTTAGCGAACCCCTTAAAAAATAAAAATAAAAATGAAGAAAAAAATAATGATTTATTATCATACCGCCAAACAAAAAGTGTAATAACGCGCGATCAAAAAGACGCATATAAATATCCATGGTACCGCTGAAAACGTCATCTTGTCCCGCAAAAAACGAGCTGCAACACAGCATCATCAGCGAAAAAATAAAAAAGTTATAGCTCGCTGAATAAAGCGATGCAAAAATAATTATTTTTTATATAAAATAGTTTTCATTGCATAAAACCGACAAAAACATAAAAAAACGACCTAAATGAGGTATCGCTGTAACCGTACTGACGTGAAGAATAAAACCTCTTTATCAATTTTACCACACGCGGAACGGTGTAAACGCACCCCCCCAAAAGAAATTCATGAAACGCTGGTTTTTGTTCATTCTGCGTCCAAAAAATTGGAATAAAAAGCGATCAAAAAATTCCACGTGCCTTAAAATGGTACCAATAAAAACGTCAACTCGTCCCGCAAAAAATAAGACCTCACATGACTCGGTGGGTCAAAATACGGAAAAATTATAGCTCTCAATATGTGGTGATGCAAAAACTATTTTTACAATAAAAAGCGTCTTTTAGCGTGCGACAGCTGCCAAACATAAAAACCGCCATAAATAGTAAATCAAACCCCCCGTTATCACCCCCTTAGTTAGGGAAAAATAATAAAATAAAAAAAATGTATTTATTTCCATTTTTCCATTAGGGTTAGGGTTAGGGCTAGGGGTGTGTTGGGCTAGGGTTAGGTTTAGGGTTAGGGTTAGGGCTAGGGCTAGGGTTAGGGTTAGGGCTAGGGTTAGGGCTAGGGTTAGGGCTAGGGTTAGGGCTAGGGTTAGGGTTAGGGGCGTGTTGGGGTTCGGGTTGGAGTTAGAATTGGGGGTTTCCACTGTTTGGGCACATCAGGGGCTCTCCAAATGCAACATGGCGTCTGATCTCAATTCCAGCCAATTCTGAGTTGAAAAAGTCAAATGGTGCTCCTTCCCTTCCAAGCTCTGCTATGCGCCCAAACAGTGTTTTACCCCCACATTTAGGGTATCAGCCTACTCAGGACAAATTGCAAAACAATTTTTGGGGTCCAATTTCTCCTGTTACCCTTAGGAAAATAAAAAATTGGGGGCAAAAATATCATTTTTGTGGAAAAAAATGATTTTTTTATTTTCACGTCCGAGTGTTATAAACTTCTGTGAAGCACTTGGGGGTTCAAAGTGCTCACCACACATCTAGATAAGTTCCATGGGGGGTCTAGTGTCCAAAATGGGGTCACTTGTGGGGAGTTTCAATAGTTTAGGTACATCAGGGGCTCTCCAAACGCACATGACACCCGCAGACCATTCCATCAAAGTCTGCATTCCAAAACGTCACTGCTTCCCTTCCGAGCCCCGACGTGTGTCCATACAGTAGTTTTCTCCCACATATGGGGCGTCAGCGTACTCAGGACAAATTGGACAACAACTTTTGGGGTTCAATTTCTCCTGTTACCCTTGGGAAAATAAAAAAATTGGGGACTAATTGATCATGTTTGTGGAAAAAATACGATTTTTTTATTTTCATGCCCTGGCATTATAAACTTCTGTGAAGCCCTTGGGGGTTCAAAGTGCTCACCACACATCTAGATAAGTTCCTTGGGGGGTCTAGTTTACAAAATGGTGTCATTTGTGGGGGGTTTCCACTGTTTAGGTACATTAGGGGCTCTCCAAATGCAACATGACACCCGCAGACCATTCCATCAAAGTCTGCATTCCAAAACGTCACTACTTCCCTTCCGAGCCCCGACGTGTGCCCATACAGTAGTTTTCTCCCACATATGGGGTATCAGCATACGCAGGACAAATTGGACAACAACTTTTGGGGTCCAATTTCTCTTGGTACCCTTGGGAAAATAAAAAAATGGTGACTAAAATATCATGTTTGTGGAAAAAATACGAATTTTTTATTTTCACGCCCGGGCGTTGTAAACTTCTGTGAAGCACTGGGGGGTTCAAAGTGCTCACCACACATCTAGATAAGTTCCTTGGGGGGTCTAGTTTACAAAATGGTGTCATTTGTGGGGGGATTCCACTGTTTAGGTACATTAGGGGTTCTCCAAAGGCAACATGACACCCGCAGACCATTTCATCAAAGTCTGCGTTCCAAAACGTCACTACTTCCCTTCCGAGCCCCGACGTGTGCCCATACAGTAGTTTTCTCCCACGTATGGGGTATCAGCATACTCAGGACAAATTGGACAACAACTTTTGGGGTCCAATTTCTCCTGGTACCCTTGGGAAAATAAAAAAATGGTGACTAAAAATCATGTTTGTGGAAAAAATACGAATTTTTTTATTTTCACGCCCGGGCGTTGTAAACTTCTGTGAAGCACTGGGGGGGTTCAAAGTGCTCACCACACATCTAGATAAGTTCCTTGGGGGGTCTAGTTTACAAAATGGTGTCATTTGTGGGGAGTTTCCACTGTTTAGGTACATTAGGGGCTCTCCAAAGGCAACATGACACCCGCAGACCATTCCATCAAAGTCTGCATTCCAAAACGTCACTACTTCCCTTCCGAGCCCCGACGTGTGCCCATACAGTAGTTTTCTCCCACGTATGGGGTATCAGCATACTCAGGACAAATTGGACAACAACTTTTGGGGTCCAATTTTTCCTGGTACCCTTGGGAAAATAAAAAAATGGTGACTAAAAGATCATGTTTGTGGAAAAAATACGAATTTTTTATTTTCACGCCCGGGCGTTGTAAACTTCTGTGAAGCACTGGGGGGGTCAAAGTGCTCACCACACATCTAGATAAGTTCCTTAGGGGGTCTAGTTTCCAAAATGGTGTCATTTGTGGGGGGGTTCCACTGTTTTGGTACATCAGGAGTTTTCCAAACGCGACATGGTGTCCGATCTCAATTCCAGCCAAAAACGTCAAATGGCGCTGCTTCCCTTCCGAGCTCTGCCATGCGCCCAAATAGTGGTTTACCCCCACATGTGGGGTATCAGCGTACTCAGGACAAATTGCACAATAACTTTTAGGGTCCTGTTACCCTTGGAAAAATAAGAATTGAGGGTGAAAAGATCATTTTTGTGGAAAAAATATGATTTTTTAATTGTATGGCTTTATGTTATAAACTTCTGTGAAGCCCATGGGGGTTCAAAGTTCTCACCACACATCTAGTTAAGTTCCTTAGGGGGTCTAGTTTCCAAAATGGTGTCAATTGTGGGGGGTTTCCACTGTTTTGGTACATCAGGAGTTTTCCAAACGCGACATGGTGTCCGATCTCAATTGCAGCCAAAAACGTCAAATGGCGCTGCTTCCCTTCCGAGCTCTGCCATGCGCCCAAATAGTGGTTTACCCCCACATGTGGGGTATCAGCGTACTCAGGACAAATTGCACAATAACTTTTAGGGTCCTGTTACCCTTGGAAAAATAAGAATTGAGGGTGAAAAGATCATTTTAGTGGAAAAAATATGATTTTTTAATTGTATGGCTTTATGTTATAAACTTCTGTGAAGCCCATGGGGGTTCAAAGTTCTCACCACACATCTAGTTAAGTTCCTTAGGGGGTCTAGTTTCCAAAATGGTGTCAATTGTGGGGGGTTTCCACTGTTTTGGTACATCAGGAGTTTTCCAAACGCGACATGGTGTCCGATCTCAATTGCAGCCAAAAACGTCAAATGGCGCTGCTTCCCTTCCGAGCTCTGCCATGCGCCCAAATAGTGGTTTACCCCCACATGTGGGGTATCAGCGTACTCAGGACAAATTGCACAATAACTTTTAGGGTCCTGTTACCCTTGGAAAAATAAGAATTGAGGGTGAAAAGATCATTTTTGTGGAAAAAATATGATTTTTTAATTGTATGGCTTTATGTTATAAACTTCTGTGAAGCCCATGGGGGTTCAAAGTTCTCACCACACATCTAGATAAGTTCCTTAGGGGGTCTAGTTTCCAAAATGGTGTCATTTGTGGGGGGTTTCCACTGTTTTGGTACATCAGGAGTTTTCCAAACGCGACATGGTGTCCAATCTCAATTCCAGCCAAAAACGTCAAATGGCGCTGCTTCCCTTCCAAGCTCTGCCATGCGCCCAAATAGTGGTTTACCCCCACATGTGGGGTATCAGCGTACTCAGGACAAATTGCACAATAACTTTTAGGGTCCTGTTACCCTTGGGAAAATAAAAATTGGTGTGAAAAGATCATTTTTGTGGAAAAAATATGATTTTTTAATTGTACCGCTGTACGTTATAAACTTCTGTAAAGCCCTTGTGGGTTCAAAGTTCTCACCACATATCTAGATAAGTTCCTTGGGGGGTCTAGTTTCCAAAATGGGGTCACTTGTAGGGGGTTTCCACTGTTTAGGTACATCAGGGACTCTCCAAACGTGACATGGCGTCCAATCTGAATTCCAGCCAATTTTGCATTGAAAAAGTCAAACGGCGCTCCTTCCATTCTGAGCTCTGCCATGCGCCGAAACAGTCGTTCCCCCCCACATATCAGGTATCTGCGTACTCAGGACAAATTGCACAATAACTTTTGCAGTTCAATTTCTCCTGTTACCCTTGGTAAAATAAAAAAAATTGAACCTGAAGTATTTTTTTTATGAAAAAAAGTTAGATGTTAATTTTTTTTTAAATATTCAAAAAAATTCCTGTGACGCACCTAAAGGGTTAATAAACTTCTTGAATGTGGTTTTGAGCACCTTAAGGGGTGCAGTTTTTAGAATCGTGTCACTTTTGGGTATTTTCTATCATATAGACCCCTCAAAGTGGCTTCAAATGTGATGTGGTCCTAAAAATAAAATGGTGTTGTAAAAATGAGAAATCGCTGGTCAACTTTTAACCCTTATAACTTCCTAACAAAAAAAAATTTTGGTTCCAAAATTGTGCTGATGTAAAGTAAACATGTGGAAAATGTTAGTTATCAAGTTTTTTGTGTGCCGTATCTCTGTGATTTAAGGGCAAAAAAATTCGAAGTTGGAAAATTGCAAAATTTTCAAAATTTTCGCCAAATTTCCGTTTTTCTCACAAATAAACGCAAGTTATTTGAATGAAATTTTACCACTAACATGAAGTACAATATGTCACGAGAAAACAATGTCAGAATCACCGGGATCCATGGAAGCGTTCCAGAGTTATGACCTCATAAAGGTACAGTGGTCAGAATTGTAAAAATTGGCCCGGTCATGAACGTGCAAACCACCCTTGGGGGTGAAGGGGTTAAAGGGGTTGTCCAGTTCCATAAAATTACTTTTATATATCAGTGGATTTTCCCTTAAGATACAAAATAGTTTTTTTTGAGTGTAGTAAATTAGTAGGGATTGGAACAAATGCAAAAATAAGGAAAATTGCTCACTTAACACCTGCCCAAACGTGTTGTGTTTTTATTAAAAAAAAATACATATTTTTTGTATTTTTGGCATATTTTTTCCATTCTCCACATTTAAGGGTGGGGTTCATAATTAAAGGTTTATATGGGGCAGCTGGTTGAGGCTCAAGTCCTTTTGGAAGTGCATAGAGCAGCAGGGTGGTTTGCTGGTGAAGGAAAAAAAAATCTCTTTAAATCTTCTGCTTCACCGAGTGTGAGTGGAGCTTAAGTGCGAATGGTGGTAAGTGTGTGACTTGTGATTCAGTGACTTTGGATTCATGGAGTTTTCAAGGGAGGTATTACTGAATTACTGTTATATTTTATTAATACTTTTTATTTATTTTTACTAATCTTTCTGTCTGGTGCAATCCCCATTAGGAATGTGCTCCACTATTGCCAATGCCATCCAGGGTACGTCTTGCCACATGTATGAAATCCTTGAACAGCCAGTCGAGGGTGCATACTGCTGTGGGAGATGTGAGCATGTTGTGCATTTGGAAGCCCAGATACTGGATCTAAATGTGCAGCTGGCAACACTGAGATCCATAGACAATATGGAAAGGAGTCTTCTGCTCACTAAGCAGATGCTCAATGGGATAGATGAGGGGGTGATGCTAGGTTGGAGCTGCAGGACAGTGAAGCAGCTAGCTGGGTGACAGTTAGAAGGCAGGGTAGAGGGAAGAGCACCAGGGAGGCTAGTCCTGATCTGGCACACCCCAATAAGTTTGCTAAGCTGGCAGATGAGGGGAGTGTCAGTGCAGGGGTAGCACTGCTGCAGCAAGGCATGTCCTCTGAAAGCCGGAGGAGTGTCTGCTCCAGTAAGGGGGGAATAGAAGAGGAGGGCAGGCCAGACAGGTGCTAGTAGTGGGGGACTCCATTATTAGGGGAACAGATAGGGCAATCTGTCACAAAGACAGGCATCGTCGGATGGTGTGCTGCCTACCTGGCGCTCGAGTCCGAGACATTGCAGATCGGGTTGACAGATTACTGGGAGGGGCTGGTGAGGACCCAGCGGTCATGGTGCACATTGGCACAAACGGCAGAGTTAGAGGTAGGTGGAAGGTCCTTAGAGATTGTGGCGCCCCCAGGGGTATGGTCGCCACACTGGCTTTGCCTTCCTCCAGGGGAGTGTAATGCCAGGCTTGAAGGCAATGATGGGTCTCTCTCGAAGTCAATCCATACATGCAACACAGTTCCACTCCAGGCCAGCAGGGGGAAATCTGAACCGGGATTAAGGGGAGAAGTGCTCTCTGGGGGCCAAGAGGAAGGAGTGGTCAGTTAGTCTGTGGAGGGTGAAGTGTGCAGACGTGGAGAGAGAAGCTGGAGGTTGAGCTAGGAAAAGAGAGCTCCCTCACAGCTAGCGCATGAACTGGAGCCTGGTCTCCACGGTTGTATGGATACTAACGGTCCTACAACAGATACCAGAGGAGTAGGAGGCTGTAAATGCCCTACTCACATCTAAGACTTGAGTCACAACAGCAGTTTGGATAGAGAGCCAGGACTCAGGAGATAGGAGTCCCCGAGATAGGCTACAACTGTCTGCCGTGCAAGTAAGGTTCTTGAGAACGTCTGTCAGGAGGAACTTAAGTGTAACTCAGTACTTGGAGTACTTCAATCAATTAAGCGCTAGGGAAGGAGACTGCACAGCCCATCTGCTGAGAGATAATCCCTGAGTTGCTTCCAGGCTAGCCTGCTCCAATACCATCTGTAATCAGGACCCTGGACTGCAGTTATCAAGTAAAGGTACAGAAATTGCATCCCGGTGTGTCTTGTCTGCTTCCTACTTTTCCGGCACTGCTACATCCCCGTGCCAGCCACATCTACACTGCCCTGGGACTACAGCTTCACCTGTGGGAAGCTTTTACATCTCTGCTGCACCATATCATCAGTCCCAGCGGATCTGCATGCAGCGTCGGCTTAACATCTCACTTGCCGAACACCACGGGAGGCGTCACAAACTACTCATCTAATTCCATTCCCCTATTACTTGGGCGCCCAGGGACATGGATGGGGTCACTGCTGCTGTGACACATCCCCCTGACACCGGCCCGGTACCGAGTACCCCACAGCCCTGGGAGGGCGACCCAAGATGATTTCAGGGAATTAGGCTGCAAGCTTAAAGCAAGGACCTCCAAGATGGTATTTTTGGAAATACTTCCTGTACCACATGCCACGCCAGAGAGGCAACGGGAGATTAGGGAGGTTTATAAGTGGCTCAAGAATAGTGTAGTGTAGGAGGGAGGGGTTTGGGTTCCTGGAGACCTGGGCCGACTTCTTAGTTGGCTACAGGTTCTACGCTAGGGACGGGCTGCACCTCAATGGGGAGGGTGCAGCTGTGCTGGGGGAGAAAATGGCTAGAAGGTTGGAGGAGTGCTTAAACTAGGGACTTGGGGGATGGTATTCATTTTATAGGAGGGGAAGATAGTGCAGATGGTGACCTGGGCACAAATAATGAAATTGGGGGTGGGGGTGGCATGGGGGGTGGGGTTAGAACAGTTAATAATTTATGAAAGAATAGAGGTACAGAGAGATACATAAAATGCATGTATACTAATGCCAGAAGCCTTGCAAACAAAATGGAGGAATTAGAATTAACTTTGTTGGAACATATTTATGATATGGTGGGGTTATCTGAGACATGGATGGACAAGAGCCACAACTGGGCTGTTAAATTACAGGGCTATAGTCTGTTCAGAAATGACCGTACAAATAATCGAGGGGGGATGTGTGTGTTTATATGTAAAATCATCCTTAAAACCCATCCTGTGTGATAATATATGTGAATCTAATGAAAATGTAGAGTCTCTGTGGGTGGAGATAAGGGGAGGGGGAAAAAATAATAAATTACTGATAGAGGTTTGTTATAAGTCTCCAAAAATAATGGAAGCAACAGAGAATATCCTCATAAAGCAAATAGATGAAGCTGCGACTCAAGGAGAAGTCATTTTTATGGGGGACTTCAACTACCCTGAAATACATTGGGGAACAGAAACCTGCAGTTCCAGCAAAGGTAATAGGTTTTTGACAACTATGAGAGACAATTACCTTTCACAACTGGTTCAGGATCCAACAAGAGACGGGGCACTGCTAGACCTAATATTAACAAACAGGCCAGACCGCATATCGAATATAAGCGTTGGGGGTCACTTGGGTAATAGAGATCACAAAATAATAAGTTTTCATGTGTCCTTTAACCCCTTTACCCCCAAGGGTGGTTTGCACGTTCATGACCGGGCCAATTTTTACAATTCTGACCACTATCCCTTTATGAGGTCATAACTCTGGAACGCTTCCAAGGATCCCGGTGATTCTGACAATGTTTTCTCGTGACATATTGTACATCATGTTAGTGGTAAAACTTCATACATATATCTTGCATTTATTTGTGAAAAAAACAGAAATTTGGTGAAAATGTTTAAAATTTTGAAATTTTCCAACTTTGAATTTTTATACCCTTAAATCACAGAGATATGGTCCACAAAAAAACTTAATAAATAACATTTTCCACATGTTTACTTTACATCAGCACAATTTTGGAACCAAAATTTTATTTTCCTGTGCAATTTGTCCTGGGTAGGCTGATACCCCATATGTGGGGGTAAAACACTCTTTGGGCGCATGGCAGAGCTTGGAAGGGAAGGAGCACCGTTTGACTTTTTCAATGCAAAAAGTTGGCTGGAATTGAGATCAGACATCATATTGCGTTTGGAGAGCACCTGATGTGCCTAAACAGTGGAAACCCCCCATTCTAATTCCAACCCTAACCCCAACACACCCCTAGCCCTAATCTCAGCCCTAACCCTAGACCTAACCCTTTTCCTAATGGGAAAATGGAAATATTTTTTTTTTTTTTTATTTTATTATTTTTTCCTAACTAAAGGGGTGATAAAGAGGGGTTTGATTTACTATTTATGGCCGTTTTTTATGTTTGGAAGCTGTCATACACTAAAGATGCTTTTTATTGTAAAAATAGTTTTTGCATCACCACATTTTGAGAGCTATAATTTTTCCATATTTTGACCCACCGAGTCATGTGTGGTCTTATTTTTTGCAGGACGAGTTGGCGCTTTTATTGGTACCATATTCGGGCACGTGTGATTTTTTTTATTGCTTTTCATTCCGATTTTTGGGACACAGAATGAACAAAAACCAGCATTTCATGAATTTCTTCTGGGGGTGCATTTACATCGTTCCGCGTGTGGTAAAATTGATAAAGGGGTTTTATTCCTTGTGTCAGTACGATTACAGCGATACCTCATTTATGTCTTTTTTATGTTTTGGCGCTTTTAAGCAATGAAAACAATTTTATATAAAAATTAATTATTTTTGTATCGCTTTATTCTGAGAGCTATAACTTTTTATTTTTTAGCTGATGATGCTGTATGGTGGCTTGTTTTTTGCAGGACAATTTGACGTTTTCAGCAGTACCATGGTTATTTATATCCGTCTTTTTGATCGCGCGTTATTGCACTTTTTTCGGCAGTATGATGATAAAGCATTGTTTTTTGCTTTGTTTTTTATTTTTTTAGGGATTCACTAAAGGGGTTAACTAACGGGACAGTTTTATAGGGCGGGTTGTTGCGGACGCAGCGATACTAAATATGTGTACTTTCGTTGTTGTTTTTTTTTATTTCCAAAAAATGAATTTATTAGGGAATATTTTTTTTTTAATTTATTTAGCGATTTTTTTTATAAATTATTTTTTAACAGTTTTTTTTTACTTTATTACATTGTCCCAGGGGGGGACATCACTGTAATATGTCAGATCGCTGGTCTGACAGTTTGGACAGCACTCTGTCAGATCAGCGATCTGACAGGTGCTGCACAGGATTTCGTCAGCCCTGCTCTCTGCAGGCACTGAGGGAGCCGCATCCCTGCAGGCCCCCGCGGCCATATTGGATCCAGAGGCCTGTAGGATAGGAGGCCCCCAGAGCAGCGCTGCACATCGTGCTGCTCCGGGGGTCTCAGGGAAGCACGGAGGGAGCCCCCTCCCTGCCGATGCTTCCCTAAACCTCCGGTACACTGCGATCATGTTTGATCGCAGTGTGCCAGGGGTTAATGTGCTGGGGTGTTCCGTGACCGCCCCTGACACATAGTGCCGGGTGTCAGCTGTGATAATCAACTGACACCCGGCTGCGATCAGCGGCGCCCCACCCCCGGGAGCGCTGCTGATCGTTATGACATACTATCCCGTCCATGGGAATTAAGTCCCAGGTCACATGGATGGGATAGTGCGTCTAATGGCAGAAATGGGATAATAAGATGTGTAGTAGAGGGATAACTAGGACACTAAACTTCAGGAAGGCAAATTTCCAATGGATGAAAGATGATCTTGGTGCAATTAACTGGGACGATATCCTGAGACATAAAAATACACAAAGAAAATGGGAGACGTTTATTAGCATCCTGAATATGACCTGTGCACAATATATACCGTATGGGAATAAACATGCTAGAAATAGGAGGAAACCACTATGGCTAAATAGAGCTGTAAGGGGAGCAATAAGAGATAAAAATAAAGCATTTAGAGAATTAAAACAAGTAGGTAGTGATGAGGCATTAAATAATTACAGAAGATTAAATAAATTCTGTAAAAAGCAAATCAAGACAGCAAAGATTGAGACAGAGAGACTCATTGCCAGAGAAAGTAAAAATAATCCCAAAATATTCTTTAACTACATAAATAGTAAGAAACTAAAAAATGATAGTGTTGGCCCCCTTAAAAATAGTCTCGGTGAAATGGTGGATGAGGAAAAAGCCAATATGCTATATGACTTTTTTTCAACAGTATTTACACAAGAAAATCCCATGACGGATAACATGATCAGCGATAACAAAAATTCTCCATTAAATGTCACCTGCTTAACCCAGCAGGAAGTATGGCGGCGTCTAAAAATCACTAAAATTGAGAAATCCCCGGGCCCGGATGGGAGACACCCCCGAGTACTGCAGGAATTAAGTACAGTCATAGATAGACCATTATTTTTAATCTTTAAAGATTCCATAATAACAGGGTCTGTACCACAGGACTGGCGTATGGCAAATGTGGTGCCAATATTCAAAAAGGGGACAAAAATTGAACTTGGAAATTATAGGCCAGTGAGCTTAACCTCTACTGTGGGTAAAATCCAGGTGGGTTTTCTAAGAGATACTATACTGGAGTATCTGAAGAAGAATAACCTCATGACCCAATATCAACATGGATTTACGAGGGACCGTTCCTGTCAGACTAATCTAAAAAGCTTTTATGAAGAGGTAAGTTACGGACTGGACCAAGGAAATGCAGTGGATGTGGTGTAGATGGACTTTTCAAAAGCTTTTGATATGGTGCCACACAAAAGGTTGATACATAAAATGAAAACAATGGGACCAGGGGAAGTGGGTTAAGAGCTGACTCAGGGATAGGAAACAAAGGGTGGTTATTAATGGCGCACACTCGGACTGAGTCACGGTTAGCAGTGGGGTACCACAGGGGTCAGTATTGGGCCCGCTTCTTTTTAACATATTTATTAATGACCTTGTAGGGGGCATAGAGAGTAGAATTTCAATATTTGCAGATAGCACTAAACTCTGCAGGGTAATCAATACAGAGGAGGACAATTTTATATTACAGGATGACTTAGGTAAACTAGAAGCTTGGGCTGATAAATGGCAAATGAGCTTTAATGGGGATAAATGTAAGGTCATGCACTTGGGTAGAATGAACAAGATGTATAATAATGTGCTTAACTGTAAAACACTGGGCAAAACTGTCACTGAAAAAGACCTGGGTGTATGGGTGGACGACAAACTCACATTTAGTGGCCAGTGTCAGGCAGCTGCTGCAAAGGCAAATAAAATAATGGGATTCATTAAAAGAGGCATAGATGCTCAGGAGGAGAACATAATTTTACCTCTATATAAGTCACTAGTGCGACCACACTTAGAATACTGTGTACAGTTCGGGTCTCCGGTGTATGAGAAAGACATAGCTGAACTGGAGTGGGTGCAGAGAAGAGCGACCAAGGTTTTTAGGGAACTGGGGGGTCTGCAATAATAAGACAGGTTATTACACTTGGGGTTATTTAGTTTGGAAAAGCGAAGGCTTAGGGGTGGTAATATTACAATGTATAAATATATGGGGACAGTATAAAGACCTCTCTAATGATCTTTTTACTCTTAGACCTGTGACGGGGACAAGGGGGCATCCTCTACGTCTGGAGGAAAGAAGGTTTAAGCATAATCACAGACGTGGATTCTTTACTGTAAGAGCAGTGAGACTATGGAACTCTCTGCCATATGATGTTGTAATGAGTGATTCCCTACTAAAATTTAAGAAGGGACTGGATGCCTTTCTTGAAAATGTATAATATTACAGGGTATATACACTAGTTTCCTTAATAATGCGTTGATCGAGGGAGCTAGTCTGATTGCCGTATGTGGAGTCGGGAAGGAATTTTTTTCCCCAATATGAAGCTTACTGTTTGCAACATGTTTTTTTTTGCCTTCCTCTGGATCAACATGTTAGGGCAGGTTAGATAGGATATGGGTTGAACTAGATGGACTTAAAGTCTTCCTTCAACCTTAATAATTAACTAGGTTACTATGTTAATACTGTGGGGGTACCCTACACCTTGTTTCTTTACCAAAGTATTAAACTACTTTTAAAATTATTTAGAATAGGTTTATGAACTACTAATACTCTTTATTAGTAATACTGCCCGATCTGCCGCTTTTATGACTGCGGCACTTCTATCATTGGTTGCAGAAAGGGGAAACACACAAAGCTAGTAGGATATAGCACAGTCATTATAGAATATATTTAAAGTTACAAAGACCTCAAAAAGTATACCCATAGCTTATGTAATAAATAGGACAGTGTAGGACACACTGCACACCTCAATAGAGCAAACCACCAATATAAAAACAGTGAAAAAGTCCTAACAAATGTATATTGCACAATTTTATTTCTATCAAAAGATCACTGACAGAAAAAGGGCTAAAAGTGACTGGCAATAACCACATGAACCTAAGCGGTAAAGACAGAGCAGGGGTCCTGATTAATATTAGAAATAAACACATCTGCAAGTCAATATATAAGGGGGTCTATGTAAAATTCATAGTAATTGTAAACAGGAGGAAAATGGATAAATAGGCATATCAATCTTGCATACCACACATCGGCACCCTACATAGAGAGGGTTAAACATGCATAGAATGTAATCAGAGGTGTAATGAACGTACCCGATAACAGTATACAGGACACCACGCTGTGGCGGTTATTGCCGGTCACTTTTAGCCCTTTTTCTTTCAGTGACCTTTTGATAAAAAATAAAAATGTGCAATATACAGTGGGGCAAAAAAGTATTTAGTCAGTCAGCAATAGTGCAAGTTCCACCACTTAAAAAGATGAGAGGCGTCTGTAATTTACATCATAGGTAGACCTCAAATATGGGAGACAAACTGAGAAAAAAAAATCCAGAAAATCACATTGTCTGTTTTTTTTTCATTTTATTTGCATATTATGGTGGAAAATAAGTATTTGGTCAGAAACAAAATTTCATCTCAATACTTTGTGATATATCCTTTGTTGGCAATGACAGAGGTCAAACGTTTTCTGTAAGTCTTCACAAGGTTGCCACACACTGTTGTTGGTATGTTGGCCCATTCCTCCATGCAGATCTCCTCTAGAGCAGTGATGTTTTTGGCTTTTCGCTTGGCAACACGGACTTTCAACTCCCTCCAAAGGTTTTCTATAGGGTTGAGATCTGGAGACTGGCTAGGCCACTCCAGAACCTTGAAATGCTTCTTACGAAGCCACTCCTTCGTTGCCCTGGTGGTGTGCTTTGGATCATTGTCATGTTGAAAGACCCAGCCACGTTTCATCTTCAATGCCCTTGCTGATGGAAGGAGGTTTGCACTCAAAATCTCACGATACATGGCCCCATTCATTCTTTCATGTACCCGGATCAGTCGTCCTGGCCCCTTTGCAGAGAAACAGCCCCAAAGCATGATGTTTCCACCACCATGCTTTACAGTAGGTATGGTGTTTGATGGATGCAACTCAGTATTCTTTTTCTTCCAAACACGACAAGTTGTGTTTCTACCAAACAGTTCCAGTTTGGTTTCATCAGACCATAGGACATTCTCCCAAAACTCCTCTGGATCATCCAAATGCTCTCTAGCAAACTTCAGACGGGCCCGGACATGTACAGGCTTAAGCAGTGGGA
Source organism: Dendrobates tinctorius (assembly GCF_039654945.1). Classification (NCBI taxonomy): domain Eukaryota; kingdom Metazoa; phylum Chordata; class Amphibia; order Anura; family Dendrobatidae; genus Dendrobates; species Dendrobates tinctorius. Next base: position 27,060,178 of record NW_027361696.1, on the reverse strand, counting down.
CACGTCTGGCACTGCAGGATCTGAGTCCATGGTGGTGTAGTGTGTTATGGTAGGCCTTGTTACATTGGTCCCAGCTCTCTGCAGTTCATTCACTAGGTCCCCCCGCGTGGTTCTGGGATTTTTGCTCACCGTTCTTGTGATCATTCTGACCCCACGGGGTGGGATTTTGCGTGGAGCACCAGATCGAGAGAGATTATCAGTGGTCTTGTATGTCTTCCATTTTCTAATTATTGCTCCCACAGTTGATTTCTTCACTCCAAGCTGGTTGGCTATTGCAGATTCAGTCTTCCCAGCCTGGTGCAGGGCTACAATTTTGTTTCTGGTGTCCTTTGACAGCTCTTTGGTCTTCACCATAGTGGAGTTTGGAGTCAGACTGTTTGAGGGTGTGCACAGGTGTCTTTTTATACTGATAACAAGTTTAAACAGGTGCCATTACTACAGGTAATGAGTGGAGGAAAGAGGAGACTCTTAAAGAAGAAGTTACAGGTCTGTGAGAGCCAGAAATCTTGATTGCTTGTTTCTGACCAAATACTTATTTTCCACCATAATATGCAAATAAAATGAAAAAAAAACAGACAATGTGATTTTCTGGATTTTTTTTTCTCAGTTTGTCTCCCATAGTTGAGGTCTACCTATGATGTAAATTACAGACGCCTCTCATCTTTTTAAGTGGTGGAACTTGCACTATTGCTGACTGACTAAATACTTTTTTGCCCCACTGTACATTTGTTTGAACTCTTTTACTGTGTTTATATTGGTGGTTTGCTCTACCATGGGTCGCAGTGGACCACACCGTGGACATCGTTTCTTACTCACATGTACAGACAAGGAGAATCTTCAGCCAGAAAACACGACAAGTCAGAACCTCCAGAAAATCACATTTTATAGGACTGGATTTCCGGGGCGGAGATGAGCACTGATTGTACTGGTTCTTACCGGATGAGGATATTTGTTCCCTGGGTCTCATGGTTGGTAATTTTTGGAGAACACGTGGGTAGTAACGGAGCCAAATTAGGGGAAATGCAAAGAGAGGCTTCAAAGCAAAAAAAAAAAGTGGTGCTCGAATTTCTTAGAGCAAAAGATACTTTGTATTTAGCCCATCTTGTACCATAACTTGCCCCTGGGGATCTTATCTCATCATGGGATATTCTTGAATGTTGTGCTTTAAAAAATAGACAAGGCCAAGCCAGACTTTGATGAAAACAGCTGCATATACAGAGTTACACGACTCATTTTGTGTCACTTTGAAATGTACAGGACACTTAGTGGTTTCAGTACTCGGATGAGGGAAAGTTCTTAAATGTTGCAATGCAACTCTAACTTTTGGGAACTATTTGTATAAACTTTTTTTGTGTTTACATTTTTGATCCTCTCTTGGAGACCAACACGGAGTTACTTTTCACACAGGCTCCATCACACAGACCCTGATCTTTAGGGTTATGCTACGTCAATCCAGACCATGCCCTGAAGGTCTCTGTGTAGGTCCCGCAGATCGCCCTCATTGCGATCCTTCTTGCAGGGCTAGCCCACTATTAATGAACTGAGTGGTATAAGACACAATTAGATTGACTGTCTCATCTGTGAGTGAGTTCTCTGTGGGTGACTATAGGATATGTATACTTTTGTAGTCAATTTTTCATTTTTATGAAAAAGAAGCAACTTTGCAAACAGTCTTTAGTCTCTAGTAATACATGTAGTGCATGTTAAAAACCCACAGGGGGCGACAATGTAAATTAGCTTTGGACATATTTTTGTTCTTTTTTTATATAGATACATGGATCTTTCTGTCACATTGTTACTTCTATTCTTCAATTTTTTCATTTTCAATGATTCCAATATAGTATTTGTAGGAAAGCTAAGGACTGTTCTTTTAGTACTTCTGGAATCTCCCATCTATCAGTAAAATACTGGGGGTTTGGCCCCTCTGTGGTATGACAGGTGGACCGATGCATATACGTTAAGGTGGGAGAATCCTTTTAATATAAAAAAAATAATTTGCTGGTCGTTTGTGCAGATAGATAAAGATCCCCCCTCACTGGCACCTAGAAGTGTGGAAATAAGGACAAAATGTGGTCAAATACAATAATGCAGCTCTTGATAATAGACATGAGAGTTTTTATCTACAGCTGATAATATTACAAAGATGCAGATTTCAATTCAGTCCCCTAAAAAGAGTCACAAACCGTGCAGATACACGGCTGGATGGAGCAGAAAGGGTCCGTGCTGGTGTCCGGCCTTCAGGTGAGACCGGGGGACATCCCAGGTTGGGGTGAAGCAACCAGTCTTACATGGACCGAGAGGACGGCACACGTACAGTCAGGAGCGTTGGATACCAGCCAAGAACAATACTGGACACAGCGTGTGACGTCACGATGGTACAGAGTCTCAAAAGGACCAAAAAGGCACCAATGTGCTTTGGGGATCACCCTGATGAAGGGGAACTGCGAATTCCCCAAAACACATTATTGCCTTATTTCCACACACAAGCTGCCCCACTGAGGGGAGTATTTAGCTAAGGTTCACACAGCCCTCTTAGCAAACAATGTCTCTATCTGCGAGCATCGGTTTGGCACCAAACTCTCTCTAAAGTCTGTGGTGCACGCTCCCACCGGGATACCTGTGACCGGGATCCCCATGGTGGGACTGAGCTCAGGACTTAAGGGCCATTACCTGAACACAGAAGTGGCTGTCTAATGGTCCGAATGGCTGTTTAGCTGGGCGACCGTGGAGTGGATCCTGGGCTGGTCACCTGGAGCACAGTGGAGCATCTCCCGACATGATTCTTCTTCTCTGACAGGAATCACCGGAACAGCTGCACCTTTCCTCAGTAATCTGACCACCTCCTGTCACATCTGTCTCTTGCACTCTAAGATGGCCACCTGCAACTCTCCATCATCTTTCAGTTTTCCAACTGTCCCTGGGGTCGGCTCAGACTTATCTCCTTGTGTGCCAGCTAACATACAGGTGACAGTCGTATGAATCTGTGAACCGCTGCCATCTAGTGGCCTAAACACCAGTAACATCTGTTATGTTCACACAGGTGAGCAGGTGTGGAGTGGGAATCTTCAGCCTCCCCCTTACATTGCTCAGCATACCGTCTTACGTATACTTCTCAATCAGGACACCGCCAATAACATGTCAGATGACTTTCCCTGAAGCAAATAGAGCAACAAACCATTCCAGGTTTTTTCTTTGTCTTTTCATTCACAGCTTTAACCTCTCTAACATTTATATGCACGGATCAGCTCTAATATTAAAACTCCAGTGTGCAGTGTATGCAGGTACTATGTGTACACTGCATGGAGGTATTATGTTTACAGTATATGGAAGTATTATGTGTGCAGTGTATGGAAGTATTGTGTGCACTGTATGGAGGTATTATGTGTGCATTGTATGGATGTATTACGTGTGCACTTTATTATTATTATTTATTTATATAACACCATTAATTCCATGGTTCTGTACATGAGACGGGGTTACATCAAAATACAAATATCACTTACAGTAGACAAACTTACAATGACAGACTGGTACACATGGAAGAGGATCCTGCCCTTGCTGGCTTGCATTCTACAAGATGGTGGGAAAGGAGAGAGTAAGTTGAGGGTTGCAGTAGCTCTGATGGTGTTAATGTGGCCGTGTGGTCATTACAGGTTGTAAGTTATTTTGAAGAGATGGGTTTTCAGGTTCCATTTGAAGGATCCAATGAGATGGATAACCGGAAGTGCTGGAGCACAAAATTCCAGAGGATGGGGGATATTCGGAAGAAATCTTGGAGGCGATTGAGTGAGAAGTGAATAACCATGGAGGAGAGAAGGAGGTCTTGAGAGGACCGGAGATTACGTGAGGGAAGATATCGGGAGATTAGTTCTGAAATATATGGAAGAGAAAAGTTATGGATGGCTTTGTAGTGTTAGTAGTTTAAACTAGATACGCTGGGAATTTGGGAGCCAGTGAAGGGATTTGCAAAGAGGGGAAGCAGGAGTGTAGCGAGGAGAGAGATTAATTAGTCATGCAGCAGAGTTAAGGACAGACTGGAGATGTGCAAAAGTGTTAGAAGGTGGGCCACAGAGGATGATGTTGCAGTAGTTGAGGTGGGATATGATTAGGGCATGTACAAGCATTTTGTAGAGTGAGGGATGAGTAAAGGACGGATTCTGGAAACATTTTTGAGCTGGAGGCAACAGGAGGTGGCGAGAGCCTGGATGTGCTGTTTGAAGGACAGGGCAGAGTCAAGGATTACTCAGAGGCAGCGGATTTCCGGGACAGGGGAGCGTGTGATATCATTTATTGTGATAGCTTGAGGAAGCGAGAGGAGAAAAAGGAAGATATGGTCGATAGACACTCTGGGATTCTGGACTGCAGAGAGGTGACATCTGGGCCGGAGAGGTAGATCTGAGTGTCATCAGCATATAGATGGTACTGGAAGCCATAGGACTTTGAGTTGTCCCAAGCCAAGGGTATTGATTGAGAAGAGAAGGGGTCCTAGGAAAGAGCCTTGATTGATGGACACCAACATAAAGGGGGCAAAATGAAGAGGTAGTGTGGGAGTAGGAAACTCTAAATGTGAAGTTGGTAAGGTATGAGGAGATCCAGGATAAGGCGAGGTCTTTGACACCAAAGGAAGAAAGGATCTGAAGTAGGAGGCAGTGGTCAACTGTGTCAAATGCAGAGGACGGGTCTAGAAGGAGGAGTATAGAGAATTGTCTGTTAGCTTTGGCTGTAAGTTGTTAGTAAGTTTGGTCAGGGCAGTCACAGTGGAATGGAGGGGACGGAAGCAAGATTTTAGGTTGTTGAAGAGCGAGGGGGCAGTGGTGGGCGGAGGAGGGAGTTAGAAGTGTTGAACAACTGTTTGGGGTTGTGGGATAAGGAAGATACAAGGGATGTAAAGTAGGAATGTTTAGCAAAGGTGAGAGGTGATTTGAATGCGAGTATTGCTTGTTTGAGTGCAGTGAAATCATCTTGCGAATGCGTTTTCTTCCAACACCGTTCCGCAATTCTGGATACTTGCCAAAGCTTTTTAGCGATGTGCCAGGGTTGTCTATTGATTCGTTGCACTCTGCTATGCATGACATGGGCGAACGAGTTGATGGCTGATGCATGAGTGGCATTGTAGAAACTAGTGACAGTGTCTGTTGTGGAGTGAAGATATGGAGGACAGTGGCAGAATGGAGTCAGAGTGTGTGCGAGTGTCTAGATTTTGTGTGGTTTCTATGGGAGTGCGCAATGGCATGTTGCTGGATATGAGTGACAGGTGAGGAGGACTGGGATGAGAAAGTGAGTAGATGGTGGTCAGATAGAGGAGAGGGGAGGTTGTGAAGTTACATAGGGAGCAGAGACAGGTGAAGACCAGGTCTAATGTATGTCCGTCTGTGTGGGTGGATGAGGAGGACACTGAGCAAGTCCAAAAGATGAAGTAAGGGACAGGGGTTTGGAGGCTGCTGACCAGTGGGTGTCAATGAGAATGTTGAAGTCACCCATGATGATGGTGGAAATATCAGCAGAGATAAAATGAAGAAGCAAGATGGAGAATTGGTCATTAAAGACAGTGATCGGGCCCGGAGGTCGGTATATGATGACCATTTGGAGGTTGGAGAGGGAGTAGATGCGGACAGAGTGGACTTCGAAAGAGGGGAGGATAAGGGAAGGTAGAGGTGAGACTGAGGTAAAGGTACAGTTGGAAGAAAGGAGAAGGCCCACTCGTCCACCATGTGTTGCCAGGGCGAGGAGTGTGGGTGAAGTGGAGGCTGCCATAACATAGCGCAGCAGGGGAGGCTGTGGCGGAGGGTGTCAGCCATGTTTCGGTGTGGCCCAGGAAGGAAAGATTGAGAGGTAAAGAGGTCGTGAATCACATGGAGTTTATTGCAGACGAAGCGGGTATTCCAGAGTGATCCAGAGAGAGGGAGCAGGGTGCATTGTGCGGAGTAATGAGTGGATTGTATGGAGGCATTATGTGTCCACTGTATGGAGGATGTATGTGTGCACTATATAGACGTATTATGTGTGTACTGTATAGAGGTATTATGTGTGCACTGTAAGGAGGTATTATGTGTGCACTGTATGGAGGAATTGTGCGCATGGTATGGCGGTATTATGTGTGCACTGTATGGAGTTATTATGGGTGCACTATATAGACGTATTATGTGTGTACTGTATAGAGGTATTATGTGTGCGCTGTATAGAGAAATTATGTGTGCACTGTATGAAATGAGTATGTGTGGACTGTATGGAGGTGTTATGTGTGCACTATATAGACGTATTATGTGTGTACTGTATAGAGATATTATTATGTGTGCACTGTATGGAGGAATTATGTGTGCATGGTATGGAGGTATAATGTGTGCACTGTATGGAGGAATTATGGGTACACTTTATGGAAGTATTTGTGGACAGTATAGAGGTATAGTGTGCATTGTATGAAGGTATTAGGCATGTACTGTATGGATGTATTATGTGTGGACTGTATCAAGGTATTTGTTTACTGTATAGAGGTATTACTGTATATGTGCACTGTATGGATCTATTATGTGTGTATTGTATGGATGTATTATGTGTCCACTTTATGGAGGTACTATATATGTACTGTATTATGTGTGCACTGTATTGAGGTATTATATGTGCATTGTATGGAGGTATCATGTGTGCACTGTATGAAGGTACTTATGTGTGCACTATATGGAGGTATTATGTGTGCAGTATATGGAGGTATTATGTGCGGCACTATGTGTTATGAGAAGCACTATGTAGCGCTTCAGAAAGTACTTTAAGGAGACCAGGAAAACTGAGTGCTGACCCCTGAACCGCTGTTACCCAGCTTTCCTAATCTCCCACACAGATTTGTTTGTTGTGCAAATGTTGCAATGACCTGTAAACATTGTTGAACGTGTAACTGTGGGAGACTGAGACATGCACAGTGTTATGGGTTAATCAAACGCTGAGCTATGAGTCATGGTGCTTAGCTATAATTGGATTGGGAGCTGTGAGATCACATCTGTGGGAGTGGCTGCAACCATGACGATGGGGGATGCTGTGCATTGATTGGTGAGGTTTTTTGTTTACATTCTACCATCAAGAAGTTATTTGTGCAAACTCTGCTCTACGTTACAGGTATAATACCGATCAGAGCTAGCAATTTGATGTTAGATTAGCTAGTAATGCAATGGATGCTCAGTGGGATTGTTTTTAATTATATGTTTGGTTTTTTGCTTTGATGGGATTGTATTTACTATTGTGTCTGTATTCTATTGGTGCTTTGTTAATTGGTGGGTGGTACTTGTCCTATATAATGGTGGTTAGAACACTGTACTGTGCTTGAAAAAGGTCTTCGGACCGAAACGTTGCCACAGGAGGCAGGAAAAAAATGTAAGGCTTTTTTTTCACCATTGTCTGAGGCGCTGTCTTTTTTATCTATTGCTAATTATGGCATCATTGCTGCTCAACATCTTGGTGCAGTCCTCAAACATCTGGTGGATGGTACATATGCCTGACATCCATGTCCACTCCTAAGGTCTTATGTGTGGAGTCACAACTGAGTATCGATGGCTGTTATGAATGGGTCACCGAGGAGAAAAAAGCAAAACAAGCTAAGTCACAGAACACCAGAGAGGGTGGTAACTATGCAGATTGCAGATCCCTGATCCTAACCACACAACTAGCAGCAGCCGCGGAGCGTACCTACGATGTTCCTAGATGCTTCATCACAGCCGGAGGACTAAATAAGCCTGAAGCATGAAAAGGGGAAAACTAACTGCCCCAGAGCAGACCCCAAAGGAAAGACAGCCCCCACACATGTATTGACGGTGAACAAGATGAAAGCACAAACACAGGAAGGAAAATAGGCTGAGCAAACGATGGAGCCCAAACTAACTAGAAAGGAAAGGAAAGGAAAGACACTGTCTGCAATCTGCAAAAAACCCTACAAAAATAATGTCCAACACTTCTGATAGCAAAATTAACCCTGAAGTCACTAGACTTCTCCCACTATATCAGCACTCTGAAATATTCTGAGACAGAGCAAAAAGAGGCCAATCTAGTAAGGGACATAAAGCAAATTGGCAAATACAGATAAATAAGAGTGGAAATTCAGCGCAGCCCCAGCCAGGGCTGGCTGACCACACAAAAAACTGAATAGACCAACAAAATCAAGTGTGAACATTAGCAGAAAAACTTAGCTTTAGATGACTGGAACAGAGCTGAAAACCAAGACCTGACAAGCCAGAAGGAATCACCAGCACCAGAATAGGGCGTCGGCTGTCTTAAATCCAGTCTGAGATTCCTGAGGTCCAATCGTCATCCTTATTATCAGGTGGCAGATCTCTACTGATTAAATCAGCCTTACTACCTCCTGCTACCACCAGAGGGAGTCTGGAAGAAGAACTCACAACTAGAGTTGAGCGACTTTTGGTTTTTTAGGGTCGAGTTTCGCTTCGTGAAACCCGACTTTTCCAAAAGTCGGGTCGAGCAAGATCGGCCGACTATAGGGAAAAGTCGGGGTCGTCCTGAAACACGAAACCCAATGTAAGTCAATGGGGAATAAAAGTCAGCAGTGAGAGGACAGGAAACACACCTACATTGCCCATTTGAATGCCAAAAGCATCAATTCTTCTTACTTAAGCTTGTCAACCTTAATTAACTTCATAATACAAGTTACGCACTGAAAAATGGGGGTTATTTGGCTAAAGTTGTGGGGGGTAGGGCTGGCTCCAGGTTTTCATGTGCCCTGGGCGAAAGAGCGCCCCTTTAACACATACCACAACTCATCATGCTCCGATACTGCAGAGAAATAGCGGTATAGTACAATGAAAAATACTTCACTTTTTACATCTCATGACAAGGCCCATCTATTTCTCCATACAGAATCATTGGTCCCATATAATGTTTGAAACAGTATATGATGAGCTCCACATAATGCTACAGTATATGTTGGTCCCCATGGATGAAGCTCCACTGTCTTATGGGCCCAAATAATGCTCCAAACATAATGGGCCCCATTTCTAATGCTCTAGTGTATAATGGGCCCTGTAAATGCTGCTCCAGTGTCTGATGTCCACCTTTGGAATGTTCCAGTGTATGGTGGGCCCCATCTATCATTCTCCAGAGTATAGTGCTCCACAAAAATTGCTGTCCCAACATTGAAAACAATGAAATAAGTCTCCTCGCTAGGGAATCCCTGTACTAGTCTGGACTCCTCGTCGTTCCCATCTTCCATCTCACTGCACAGTATTTCAACTTTGCAAGTGCTGTGATCCTGAGCAAGCAGGGGGGGCCCACTCGTTGGCGACGGCACTGGCACAGGGCCCCTGATAGTACGGTGGTGTGTCTGATGGCGGGTGGGCCGAACCTGCACTTTCATCTGCAGCTTCCTCTTTGTCACCGTGTAAGATGGAACTGTATATGGGAAGGGTAACCTGAGTTTCATCAGGGTCAGATTCAGGACGTGTAGCGTGCGAGAGGAACGCAGTTGTCTGGGTCAATGTACCAGCAGATTCATCGAGCAGTGGCTGGGCATCAGTGCACTTGTGTCGCCCCCAGGAGTACGGTCGCCACAGTGGCATTACCTTCCTCCTAGGGAGTGTGATGTCATGCTTGGGAGCAACGAAGGATCTCTCTAGCAGGTTAACTGATTGGGCGGCGTTATTCCCATGAGTCATGACCCTCCAAACAGTGTTCATGAAGGCAAAGTGTTTGTTTTACGTGGGCAGTATGGTTGCAAAGCTGAACCTTAAAGGAATGTCCAGAAGGGCACCACCAGGAGTGGAGCCTACGGTTTAATTCGACTCCACCTGGGAAACCTCAACCATGCCAGCTACAGAAAAGATGCACACATTGCAAGCTTAATTCCGTTAACGAACGAGACTCCGTCATGCCCCGAGGTCTGAGTCCGGCTTACTAGAGGGACACGTGAGGCTCTGGCACATGAGATTGGCCAATAACTGGTGTGTCATGCCCTTACATGTCCGTGGCTGCATGTGCGCTACACTGGAAAGTCCAGCGTTTGTCGCTTACAGGTGCAGATAACCCGCTGAACAACGTTAGTGATGGGGATCTGTGATTACAATTATTACCCGCGAACGATGATTTTCCAGTAAGTGCAGGTCAACCGCAGTTCCGGAATTAGGCCTAACCGTCACTCCTGAAAAAATGAAAAACTTACGTGTGCAAACCACAGGTGCTGTAGCTTGCTTAACAACTCGCCAGCCGTTCTCAGGCCCAGTATGGATTACACGTGATTTCACAAAGGTGAGAAAGGGTACCGTATCCCCGGATAACATGTATGGATAGCATAGTGTACACATTCAAAATATATGTCTATACATCAGGAGGCAGGCTCAGACGGTGTTAGGCCCAGTATGGATTGCACGTGATTGCACAAAGGTGAGAAAGGGTACCGTATCCCCGGATAACATGTATGGATAGCATAGTGTACACATTCAAAATATATGTCTATACATCAGGAGGCAGGCTCAGACGGTGTTAGGCCCAGTATGGATTGCACGTGATTGCACAAAGGTGAGAAAGGGTACCGTATCCCCGGATAACATGTATGGATAGCATAGTGTACACATTCAAAATATATGTCTATACATCAGGAGGCAGACTCAGACGGTGTCAGGCACAGTATGGATTTGACGGCCCAGACTACACAGCGGAGTAGCAGGGAGAGGTAAAGATTGCAAATGCTGGGGCCCTGCCCAAGCAAGGGGGGCCCACTCATGGGCGTCGGTACTGGCACTGGGCCCCTCATAGTACGGCGGTCTGTCTGACGGCGGGTGTGCACCACCACCGTCAGAGACACTTGATTGCACTATGAGGGACCCTGTGCCAGTGCCCGCACCCAAGAGTCGGCCTACCCTCCTGCCCAGGGCCACGGCACTCGCACGGTGTCGTGCACTAGGTGGTGACCCCGGCCATGGGGGGGGGAGGGAGTACAGTTAGGGCGTTTTAGAAAGTGGCATATGTTGATGTTGGACATTCAGCTGATGCAAAAGGTGAAATAGGTGAAGTACCAGGAAGAGGTGGACCAAAGCAAGCCATTTTTCTGTCACCCTATGTGTCATCAGGGGAAGGTGGGACAAAATCCTTGGAAACCCATGCATGGTTCATTTTAATGAAGGTTAGATCATCCACATTTTGGGTTGACAGACGGGTCCTTTTTTCTGTCAGGATTGATCCAGCTGCACTGAAGACTCTTTCCGATAGCACACTTGTAGCTGGGCAAGCGAGCTCCTGTAAGGCATATTGTGCCAATTCAGGCCAGGTGTCCAGTTTAGCGACCCAATAGTCAAAGGGGAATGACCTGTGTGGGAGAACATCGATATGGGAGGAAAAGTAGTTTGTAACCATAGTTGACAACTGCTGTCTCCTGTCACTTTCCATCGATGCAGTATTACCAGTTGTGTGAGCGGTACTTGAAAAATCAGTACACAACATTGTCATGAAACCCCTGTCTCCAACGCCACTTCTGCTGTGTGCACCATGAACACCTCTGCCAAGCTGCCCCTGGCCCGTACAGCTCGTGTGAGAACCATCACCGCTGCTGTGTGCTGGGAATGCCTCAAGCAACCGATTTACCAGAGTTGCTTGTTTATTAGCAAATATTAGGTCAAGTTTCTCCTGTGGCATGATGTTTTGTAATTTGCCTTTATAGCGTGGATCCAGGATGCTGGCCAACCAGTAGTCGTCATCGTTCTTCATTTTGGCAATGCGGGGGTCCCTTTTTAGGATCTGCAAGGCATAATCTGACATGTGGGCCAATGTTCCCGGTGTCAATGATGCACTGCGAGTGCTGGTTGGAGGAGCACTTTCTGGCAAATCCACATCCCTCCAGTCACACACAATCCCTGTACCAGACCTTGCCACGCCAACATTTTCACTTGCCCCACGAGATGCATCCTCCTCCCCTAAGTAATCATCCCCATCATCATCCTCCTCCTCCTCTTCTTCCTCCACCTCGTCCAGGAGAGGTCCCTTAGCAGACAATGGCTGAATGTCATCAAAGATTCCCTCCTCGTCAACATTGGCTGCAGACGCCTGCTCCTTAAGGTGCGTCAAAGTTTGCATGAGCAGACGCATAAGTGGGATGCTCATGCTTAGAATGGCGTCGTCTGCGCTTACCAGCCGTGTGAATTCCTCAAAACACTGAAGGACTTTACAGAGGTCTTTCAGCTTCGACCACTGCACACCTGTCAACTCCATGTCTGCTCTCAAAGTGCCTGGCCGTGTATCCTCCCACAAATGCATTATGGCCTGCCTCTGCTCGCACAGCCGCTCAACCATGTGCAGGGTGGAGTTCCACCTTGTTGCAATGTCGATAATGAGGTGGTGGTTGGGAAGGTGGAGCAATCGCTGCAGCTTCTGCATACGAATGGAGTGTACAGGCGACCGGCGGATGTGCGCGCTCAGTCTTCGCACCTTCTGGAGCAGGGCTGTTAACTCCGGATAATTTTTGAGGAAGCACTGCACCACCAGGTTCAAGGTGTGAGCCAAGCAAGGTATGTGGCTGAGTTTTGAAAGGGCTATGGCTGCCACAAAATTATGGCCGTTATCACTAACTACCTTGCCTGCCTCAAGATGTACACTGCCCAGCCATGATTCAGTTTGTCGCTTCAAGTACTCGGCCAGCACCTCGGCGGTGTGTCTGTCGCCCAAACACATCATCTTCAACACAGCCTGCTGACGCTTTCCACTAGCTGCTCGATAGGGGGACACATCGTGTGCAACAGTGGCAGCTGCAGATGGAGTGCTCGTACGACTGCGCTCTGTGGACGAGCTTTCGCTTCTGGAGGAGGAGGAGGAGGAGGGTCGAACGCCAACAGCCAAATGTTTCCTATACCGTGGGCTAGGCAGCACTGTCCCACCACCGCTGTCCCCTGTGGACCCTGCATCCACCACATTAACCCAGTGCGCAGTGATGGACACGTAACGGCCCTGGCCATGCCGACTGGACCATGCATCAGTTGTGAGGTGCACCTTTCCACTCACTGACTGCTTGAGTGCATGGACAATGCGGTCTTTCACATGATGGTGGAGGGCTGGGATGGCTTTGCGAGAGAAGAAGTGGCGACTGGGTAGGTCATAGCGTGGTACTGCATAGGCCATGAGTTGCGCTTTCCACCAACCGATAGGGCATCATCTCAAACGAGATTAGTTTGGCAATGTGGGCGTTCAAACCCAGTGTACGCGGATGAGAGATTGAGTACTTTCTAGACCTACTCATAGTGTCTGGGAGGGTGAGCTGGACTTGAGAGCTGCATATGGTGGAAGTAGCGGTGGACAGGGTGGACTGAGAGAGGGTTGATGATGGTGATGGAGTTGGTGTTCTTTCTGATGGCCTAGATTCAGTATTTCGTTGATATAACAGTGGGATTGCCTGACTGCTGTGGCCTTGCAACGACACCTCAACATTTGCTGCTGTGCTAACCGGTGGGCTTACAGTGGGGGAAACGATGTAGCATTGCTGACTACCTTCTTTGTGATCAGTTGCACATGTGGTACTTGAGGTTTGGTGTTGTGTCCACGCTTGCAAGTGCATGGTGGTTAAATGTCTAAGCATGCAACTGGTATTCAAATTTTTCAGATTTTTCCCTCGGCTAAAGGTCTTTGCGCACTTCTTACAGATAACCTTGGCCTGATCATGAGGATTTTGTTCAAAAAAGTGCCACACTGCACTCTTCCTACTTTGGAAGACATTTTGCGGCCTAGCACGCTGTGATATTTTGACCCTCTGGACAAGCTGTCCAGCAACTCTTTTGATTTTTGGAACCTGTCTTTGGAGTGCTCCGGGGGCTGCCAGATAACAGCTGTTGCGATGTCGATGTCTGCTGTGGATGATCCTCATCTGAGCTATTGGAAGCAGCACCCTCTTCCCCCAATGGATGCCAATCTGGGTCAACAACTGGGTCATCCATCACCTCCTCTTCAATGTTATGTGCACCTTCCTCTGTGTCACCGTGTATGGTGGTATAGTGTGCGGGAAGGGGCACCTGAGTCTCATCAGGGTCAGAATCTGGCTCTGTACACTGCGAGGACAATGTAGTGCTCTGAGTGAATGTACCAGCAGAATCATCTATCAGAGGCTGTGCATCAGTGCACTCCATGTCAGATTCATCTTGGCCTGGGTAATTCACCATTTCACTTGATAATCCAGGCATGGTATGTGAAAACAGCTCCATGGAGAAATCAGTAGTATGGCCTTTGTCATCCTTCAATCTTGGTTGGGGTGAAGGACACAACGAAAGGTGTGGTTCATGAACATGAGCCTCCAATGACGACTCAGTGCTTTTATTTTTTACAACTTCAGAAGAGGAAGCGATAGAGCTGGAGGCTGAGTCAGCAATGTAAGCCAAAACTTTTTCCTGCAGCTCTGGCTTTAAAAGCGGTTTGCCAACTCCTAGAAAAGTAAGCCTTCGAGGCCTTGTGGAGCCAGATGATGACGCAGGCTCAACACCTCCTGCATTCGGTCCTATTTTGCTTTTGTCACTACCATCAGATCCACCACCAACACCATCATTACCAGCTGCCAACCCCCGCCCAATTCCACGGCATCTTCCACCAGCCTTCCTCATTTTTGGTAGAAATGTAGACAAAATCCAACAAACTATATAGTAATGTAAAACAAGGTACAAGGTGTCTATAGGACTGTTAAATATTATTAGTTATGGATTTATATTAGGCATGGATTTATATATATATTAGTTATGGAGTTGTATTCTTATGTGTTCTGTACAGGACATTGCCTTCCATTGCATGTGCTATTTTAGCAAGTGGTAAATGTCAGCTCACTACATATTTAAGTTTAGCCTTGAGGTAAATGTCAAACTCCATATATACCGAGATCACGTGCTTCAAGAGACGTATATAATTCATGGCTAACTGTAGAGGTCGCTGTCTTCTTCCCTCACCATCATGAGAGACAGACACGAAGATGTCATCTGTGCTGGGCCATGACATGACATAACAGCTGGTATGTAGCTTGATGGCTACGTAAGAAGCCGAACTGAGACAGACGCCATTTGCCATGTGAGATCCCGGAGAGAAAGAAGAATACACGTTGCTTTGCTATGAACTAATGGACAATCTCTCTTTCACCTATTTTCACCTATTTTTATTCACCTGTTTTTCTGTAATAACCTTTCTTTGATGGAAGAATCCAAATAAACCACTATATTTTTATCTGGTAACTAGTCCTCGGTATTTTACAGGATAAGCATTATTTTACATTGGAGAGCCAGCCAGATCTGAATTTTTGTATTTTTTTGCGGATTTCCCTCAACTTGCCCAAAAGGGGGATTGAACTTTGCTAACGTCATATGTGCAAGTTATCAGGAATTCCACTATTCACAAGAATCAGACAGAATCTAGAAGTGACGACGAAGAATTGCCAGATGGATTGAGAAGTACTACAATTGCCAAAGTGCCAGACGTGTGAAGACCGGAGCCCAGCGTTGTCCATCAAAGGAACAAGCTGAGACATTTCAAGGTAAGATAAAATGGATGTCATTAATTCTTATGCTAAGCAGAGTAAATTGAAATTTAAGTTTGTAGACAAGTCTAATCCAGAAGTATTATGGCTTAGATTATATGCCGAGTGCGAAATGGCGAATCAGAAATTAGATTCTAAGTTTTTCAACAGAGAAAGAGATAAATTAAAAAATATTCTACAGATGGTAGATATATTTCATAGATCTGTGTCAGAGAAATCCAAAAATGATTGTTGTGATGTTCTCGAGATTGACTGTAATCAAGTGTCTGTAGCAGCCATTGAAGGTGACCTTGCAGACGTGGAACAAGATGGAGAAGTAGGAGGAGACTTCAGAACTGACGTAGAGGACGTACAAGGGAAAGACGTACCACTAAAAATAGACGACTCACAGGCCGAAATCCGAAGTAAAGTAAGGAAAAGTTTGCTAAAGATATGCAAAATAATTCCTGCATATGACAACA
This sequence comes from Dendrobates tinctorius, assembly GCF_039654945.1. Lineage (NCBI taxonomy): Eukaryota > Metazoa > Chordata > Amphibia > Anura > Dendrobatidae > Dendrobates > Dendrobates tinctorius. The sequence continues at coordinate 27,044,236 of NW_027361696.1, read as the reverse complement.
CAATCCATGTTTGAAGAAACTCTGAGGTTTTTGAAAGTTGTGTTGATAAATTTGATTTATCTAATGAGGAGAAGAATCAGTTGTTCAAAATGTGGATCCCTGTAACCTTTGCTAGGAGATTGTCTTTAAAGTTATCTGGTGAAACACATGAGAATTTAACTGATAAGGACAGATTAAAAATTCTCATTTTTTGTTCATCAAATGAAAATCATCCAGATATTGATATTCTTCAAAAATTAAGGATTGGTCGGAAGGAATGTATTTTTACGTTCATGTCCATATATGAACGTTTGTACAAAATGCTGATTGAGAATGTGAAAACACAGTCCCTCATAAGGAGTTTTGTAAGCAAATTTTGGTTTTTAAATCCTGCATCTCGTGTTATTGCGTCACAAAAAGATTCTTTATTTGAATGTGCGCAATCCCTTGATTTTGCCAGAAAACACGAGAATCGTGAAAGGACAGTAAATCGTGCTAATTTTGTGAAGACAGGCAGAGTAAAATCTTATCAGAAGCCTGTATTAGCAAAGCCTTCTAAAATGAATTTTCCTCAAAATCAAATCTATGAAGAACGAAGAAAATTACATATTTGTTATAAGCCATATGGAATGATGCAAAGGATCACCAAAAAAACTTCACAGTTTAAGCCCTATAAAATTCCAAGTTCTGATCTTCTTTCTGTAACAAAGATGGCCGAATTTGACAGACAGAAGCAGGTGGTGAGTGACATCATGGCCTGTAAACTGAATACTCTGCTCCAAGAATCTATCAGCTTCAAAATGGCAAGAACTTTTCAGGATATTTTTTGCAGAGAAATAAGTATGGGTGTAGGAATTGGCTAGGAAAAAAAATTATATATTGTGTAAAAGAATTATACAATGTATTAGTCAGTTATATGTAATTATTTTATAGCGTATAATCCTGTATTCCTATAGTTTGTATATACAGTGGGGAAAAAAAGTATTTAGTCAGTCAGCAATAGTGCAAGTTCCACCACTTAAAAAGATGAGAAGCGTCTGTAATTTACATCATAGGTAGACCTCAACTATGGGAGACAAACTGAGAAAAAAAAATCCAGAAAATCACATTGTCTGTTTTTTTTTCATTTTATTTGCATATTATGGTGGAAAATAAGTATTTGGTCAGAAACAAAATTTCATCTCAATACTTTGTGATATATCCTTTGTTGGCAATGACAGAGGTCAAACGTTTTCTGTAAGTCTTCACAAGGTTGCCAAACACTGTTGTTGGTATGTTGGCCCATTCCTCCATGCAGATCTCCTCTAGAGCAGTGATGTTTTTGGCTTTTCGCTTGGCAACACGGACTTTCAACTCCCTCCAAAGGTTTTCTATAGGGTTGAGATCTGGAGACTGGTTAGGCCACTCCAGGACCTTGAAATGCTTCTTACGAAGCCACTTCTTCGTTGCCCTGGCGGTGTGCTTTGGATCATTGTCATGTTGAAAGACCCAGCCACGTTTCATCTTCAATGCCCTTGCTGATGGAAGGAGGTTTGCACTCAAAATCTCACGATACATGGCCCCATTCATTCTTTCATGTACCCGGATCAGTCGTCCTGGCCCCTTTGCAGAGAAACAGCCCCAAAGCATGATGTTTCCACCACCATGCTTTACAGTAGGTATGGTGTTTGATGGATGCAACTCAGTATTCTTTTTCCTCCAAACAAGACAAGTTGTGTTTCTACCAAACAGTTCCAGTTTGGTTTCATCAGACCATAGGACATTCTCCCAAAACTCCTCTGGATCATCCAAATGCTCTCTAGCAAACTTCAGACGGGCCCGGACATGTACAGGCTTAAGCAGTGGGACACGTCTGGCACTGCAGGATCTGAGTCCATGGTGGCGTAGTGTGTTACTTATGGTAGGCCTTGTTACATTGGTCCCAGCTCTCTGCAGTTCATTCACTAGGTTCCCCCCGCGTGGTTCTGGGATTTTTGCTCACCGTTCTTGTGATCATTCTGACCCCACGGGGTGGGATTTTGCGTGGAGCACCAGATCGAGGGAGCTTATCAGTGGTCTTGTATGTCTTCCATTTTCTAATTATTGCTCCCACAGTTGATTTCTTCACTCCAAGCTGGTTGGCTATTGCAGATTCAGTCTTCCCAGCCTGGTGCAGGGCTACAATTTTGTTTCTGGTGTCCTTTGACAGCTCTTTGGTCTTCACCATAGTGGAGTTTGGAGTCAGACTGTTTGAGGGTGTGCACAGGTGTCTTTTTATACTGATAACAAGTTTAAACAGGTGCCATTACTACAGGTAATGAGTGGAGGAAAGAGGAGACTCTTAAAGAAGAAGTTAAAGGTCTGTGAGAGCCAGAAATCTTGATTGCTTGTTTCTGACCAAATACTTATTTTCCACCATAATATGCAAATAAAATGAAAAAAAAACAGACAATGTGATTTTCTGGATTTTTTTTTCTCAGTTTGTCTCCCATAGTTGAGGTCTACCTATGATGTAAATTACAGACGCCTCTCATCTTTTTAAGTGGTGGAACTTGCACTATTGCTGACTGACTAAATACTTTTTTTCCCCACTGTACATATTCATACAGTATATATATATATATGTTTGTAGAAGTAGAGATTGTAGAACTGTATTTACTGAAAATTAAAATCTACTCCAGTAATAAAATTTAGAATTATGAATATACACTCACTGGCCACTTTATTAGGTACACCATGCTAGTAACGGGTTGGATCCCCTTTTGCCTTCAGAACTGCCTCAATTCTTCGTGGCAGAGATTCAACAAGGTGCTGGAAGCATTCCTCCGAGATTTTGGACCATATTGACATGATGGCATCACACAGTTGGCGCAGATTTGTCGGCTGCACATCCCTGATGCGAATCTCCCGTTCCACCACATCCCAAAGATGCTCTATTGGATTGAGATCTGGTGACTGAGGAGGCCATTTGAGTACAGTGAACTCATTGTCATGTTCAAGAAACCAATCTGAGATGATTCGAGCTTTATGACATGGCGCATTATCCTGCTGAAAGTAGCCATCAGATGTTGGGTACATTGTGATCATAAAGGGATGGACATGGTCAGCAACAATACTCAGGTAGGCTGTGGCATTGCAACGATGCTCAATTGGTACCAAGGGGCCCAAAGAGTGCCAAGAAAAAATTCCCCACACCATGACACCACCACCACCAGCCTGAACCGTTGATACAAGGCAGGATGGATCCATGCTTTCATGTTGTTTACGCCAAATTCTGACCCTACCATCCGAATGTCGCAGCAGAAATCGAGACTCATCAGACCAGGCAACGTTTTTCCAATCTTCTACTGTCCAATTTCGATGAGCTTGTGCAAATTGTAGCCTCAGTTTCCTGTTCTTAGCTGAGAGGAGTGGTACCCAGTGTGGTCTTCTGCTGCTGTAGCCCATCTGCCTCAAAGTTCGACGCACTGTGCGTTCAGAGATGCTCTTCTGCCTACCTTGGTTGTAACGGGTGGCAATTTGAGTCACTGTTGCCTTTCTATCAGCTCGAACCAGTCTGCCCATTCTCCTCTGACCTCTGGCATCAACAAGGCATTTCCGGCCACAGAACTGCCGCTCACTGGATTTTTTTTCTTTTTCGGACCATTCTCTGTAAACCCTAGAGATGGTTGTGCGTGAAAATCCCAGTAGATCAGCAGTTTCTGAAATACTCAGACCAGCCCTTCTGGCACCAACAATCATGCCACGTTCAAAGGCACTCAAATCACCTTTCTTCCCCATACTGATGCTCGGTTTGAACTGCAGGAGATTGTCTTGACCATGTCTACATGCCTAAATGCACTGAGTTGCCGCCATGTGATTGGCTGATTAGAAATTAAGTCTTAACACACAGTTGGACAGGTGTACCTAATAAAGTGGCCAGTGAGTGTATTAACCTTCTCTTTTATTTTTCCTTAGAATTTTCATTTCAAAGCAGGACTTAATCAGAAAAATTCTCTTACGAGGATTTATGCCTTTATTTACACAGGAAGTTGCAATAATTGCATGATTTTATATATCTAACCCTTAAAAGGAAATAACGAATTGCATTATAAAATGTGTTCTGTGTGTGTGCTTTTCCTGCATGGCTTGAATGACAACCACAGTATATGAAATTTGAACCTTGTTCTAATAATAAGTATACCAGTAACCAGTATACTAGGTCCCTGTTCTTTAGGAAAAGAATTTTTAAGGGGGTCTCAACTTTTGCAAACCAATGGAATTTTTTTTTTCAGGCCTAAATGTCAAGTATAGCTATACAACATATATTTATGTCATGTGTATTTGGGGAATATTCTAAGAAATATTAAGACTAAATTTAAATAGTTTACAATGCATTGATAATTAGGATAATTTGGGTTAAAATACGTGTATTCATCACACCTTCGTATGTGAGGTATTTGGTTTAAACTTAAATATGTGACACAGTCTGAGTGACAGTGACTGAGTGTATGAACAGCTGCTGAGCGAGTAATGTGATACGTATGTGTGAAGCCTCAGGATTCTGAATGAGAGAAAAAAAAACCCAAAAGCTTTTATCTTTAGGAGGAATATGCAGATCAGTTAAATTATTAGAATATTAGGATATATAATGAAATATTATCTATACAACATATATTTCTATATTTCTATAGTAATTATTATTTCTTGATTTAGTTAATTGTGGATAAGTGCAATCGCACATCAAAATGGTTTAAGGAAATCTACATTTAAATTAATTTTTCCAAAGGATAATTTTATGATATTCAAATTAATTTTAAAGGTCACATATCTTCAGACAAATAATGGTATAAGCAAGTATAATATTTATAAAATTTATAAATTAATTATTTTTCATTTTGGTTTTGATAAATGAATTATTTTATGAAACAATATTTTTTGGTATTAAGGGGGAAAATATGTTTTTGATCCTGACTACATCATCACAGTTGATTAATACCTCTTCTTCACACATTTTAATAAAGAACAAATATAAATAAGGTTCAATGATATAAGTATTGGGTATAATAACATTAAGTATTATAAAGAGTCATTTCTTTACAGTAAGAGGAATATTATATGCAAAGTTGCATAATTTGAATATTTTGGTAACACAAGTTTATGACAATTATGAAATAATCCAGATCATGGAAATATTAAGGGTATATGTTACTGAAGACATAACTACTCTGCATCAACATAAAGGCCTTATTTTTATTTTTATTTTTATTCTTATTCTTATTTTTAATTTTCAATATTTTATTCTATTTTTATTTTAATTCTTACATTTTTATTTTTTCTTTCATCAATAGTAAAGTAATATCTAATATAGAGTTTTGCTTCATTAAATATAACAATGATACGGTTTCATTACAAAGAAAAATGTTTCACTTCTGAGTTATATGCAACAATTCTTTTATTCATTCATTCGCTCACTCATATATTCTTATTTTGGTTCATGGCTATACATTCCTACATATTATTAGTATAATAAATATATTCCTTATTAATAAAGATGATAACGCTGGTTACATAAAACACAGTGACACCTATGGGTTGAAAAAGGTAATTACACCTATGACATAAAAAAATGTTCTATCACATGGAAAAAATATGGATAATAATGTATTATCACTTATTATTGGTTTATTATTTCAAATATTGAAATCTATATATGGTACGCTGTGATATTATAGGATAGGAAAATTACCAGATTTGGTATAGAATAGGGAATGAAGACTTCAAGCAAGATATTGAAATTACGTTAATAAAGACTTTTCATATTTCTAAACTTTATTGATTCTTACCAGTTGCAAGAAGAAGAATGCCGCGATCCAGAAGTCCCAGAAGGTAACAAAGCTATGATTACTGAGTAATAGACTGTGTTACTTACAAGTGCAGTATCCACCACTGACAGTCACAAGTGCAGTATCCACCACTGACAGTCACAATTAAAGTGTCTAACCTGACAACCAGAGGACGATGCTCCTATGATGCTGAGATGAACTGTGTTATCACGTTCTTATCAAGTTCCAGAGGTTTCAATCACCTGAAAAGCTTCGATAAAGGCTGGTGAACAATAAGGTAATTGTCAGGAAGCTACAACCCTGACATGTGTCCTGTGCATTAGGACTAAGGACTGGTTATGGTGCTATGTTTAGCAAGGAAGAGTCATTTTAACCCTTGCTTTGCTGACCAAAGACGTCACACCTGTTCAAAGACCAGTGTTGATGGAGGATTCCAGAATATCCAAGGCGAGCCAATGTAAGCCCAGGTTTTTAAAGGTGACACTGCACAGATATTAAAGCTGCATTTCATCCATAGACTTTGTTTCTTATCAACATTTGAATTTATGGACTTTGATTTTTACACAACACGATTTCGACAACATCTATATGCTATAGAAAAACTGTGTTTTTAAAAGAACCAAGAATAAGACAGAAGACATCAAAATGAAGACCAGATGACATCAAATGATGATGACTGGACCTGAGATGCTTCAATTTAGACTTAGGGAAGTATAATTATACATATTTTATATGAATATTGTTCACGGCTTATCATAACATGAATTCACATCAATTATGTCATTGAGTACGTATAACAGTAATCTGATATTATTATTATTATTATTATTATTATTGATATTAAATTATTTTGTCAAAGAAGAAGAAAAGAAGAAAAAAGATCTCATTATATTTTGAGGGTTCCAATTAATGTCTGTCTCCCTCAAAAGTGGGAATTGTTAAATATTATTAGTTATGGATTTATATTAGGCATGGATTTATATATATATTAGTTATGGAGTTGTATTCTTATATGTTCTTTACGGGACATTGCCTTCCATTGCATGTGCTATTTTAGCAAGTGGTAAATGTCAGCTCACTACATATTTAAGTTTAGCCTTGAGGTAAATGTCAAACTCCATATATACCGAGATCATGTGCTTCAAGAGACGTATATAATTCATGGCTAACTGTAGAGGTCACTGTCTTCTTCCCTCACCATCATGAGAGACAGACACGAAGATGTCATCTGTGCTGGGCCATGACATGACATAACAGCTGGTATGTAGCTTGATGGCTACGTAAGAAGCCGAACTGAGACAGACGCCATTTGCCATGTGAGATCCCGGAGAGAAAGAAGAATACACGTTGCTTTGCTATGAACTAATGGACAATCTCTCTTTCACCTATTTTTATTCACCTGTTTTTCTGTAATAACCTTTCTTTGATGGAAGAATCCAAATAAACCACTATATTTTTATCTGGTAACTAGTCCTGAGTATTTTACAGGATAAGCATTATTTTACAAGGACAGGGGAGATTTTGAATTTCTGCACACACTTGTGGACACTGGACACTTATGGATTGTGTGAGGCCCACTGAATATCAGAGCGCTATGTCACAGGCTCGATGGCACAGGTGTGAAAAAAGTGACTACAGTATCACGGAGATTTTGAATTTCTGCACACACTAGTGGACACTGGACACTTTTGGATTGTGTGAGGCCCACTGAATATCAGAGCGCTATGTCACAGGCTCAATGGCACAGGTGTGAAAAAAGTGACTACAGGATCACGGAGATTTTGAATTTATGCACACAATAGTGGACACTGGACACTTTTGGATTGTGTGAGGCCCACTGAATATCAGAGCGCTATGTCACAGGCTCAATGGCACAGGTGTGAAAAAAGTGACTACAGGATCACGGAGATTTTGAATTTATGCACACAATAGTGGACACTGGACACTTTTGGATTGTGTGAGGCCCACTGAATATCAGAGCGCTATGTCACAGGCTCGATGGCACAGGTGTGAAAAAAGTGACTACAGGATCACGGAGATTTTGAATTTCTGCACACAATAGTGGACACTGGACACTTTTGGATTGTGTGAGGCCCACTGAATATCAGAGCGCTATGTCACAGGCTCGATGGCACAGGTGTGAAAAAAGTGACTACAGGATCACGGAGATTTTGAATTTCTGCACACACTTGTGGACACTGGACACTTATGGATTGTGTGAGGCCCACTGAATATCAGAGCGCTATGTCACAGGCTCGATGGCACAGGTGTGAAAAAAGTGACTACAGGATCACGGAGATTTTGAATTTCTGCACAAACTAGTGGACACTGGACACTTTTGGATTGTGTGAGGCCCACTGAATATCACAGCACTATGTCACAGGCAGAAATTGGCTAGTGTATCACAAACTACAAGGTGTATATAGAATTGGCAGAATAGGAATCTCCCTAGAGTGTAGGTCTGTAAGAACGGAACAAGTCCTCCACTTATCCTTCCACAGTGACACACAGATAGCTTCACTGTGGCCGTGATAACAGCCGTTACACGGTACTGAGAGGAGCGTGCACGTACATGGCTGTCCAGTGTATGTAAAATTGTCAAGCTCCATGTTTTTTAAGTATACGGACTGACACACGCTGTCTCTCTATAGTTTTGAATGTGATCAAACAGCAAATATATTTAACTGTTTGAAAGCTAGACAAAACTAGAAGGTGCAGGTCTGTAAGAACGGAATATGTCCTCGACTTATTCTCACAGAGTGACACACAGCTTCACTGTGGCTGTGATAACAGCGTTACACGGTACTGAGAGGAGCGTGCAAGTACATGGCTGTCCGGTGTACGTAAAATTGTCAAGCTCTGTGTTTTTTAAGTATACGGACTGACACACGCTGTCTCTCTATAGTTTTGAATGTGATCAAACAGCAAATATATTTAACTGTTTGAAAGCTAGACAAAACTAGAAGGTGCAGGTCTGTAAGGACGGAACATGTCCTCGACTTATTCTCACAGAGTGACACACAGATAGCTTCACTGTGGCTGTGATAACAGCCGTTACACGGTACTGTGTGAGGAGTAAGCACCGCTGTATGGTGTGAAAAAATGCACGCTCAGTACCTCAGCAGGACAAAAAAAAAATTGGGATTGCTTTTAAAAAAGCAGTTTGCAGAGCAGTGGGTAAACAGCAATGCAGCCGTCAGGAAGCCTTAGAAGGCAGCCTAACAACCAACACCTCTGATCCACCAAAATATAGCCTCCCCTTGCACTGCACACACAGTGACTGGTGTGTTGTACAGGCAAAATCGCTAGCAGCAGAAGCAGTTTTTTTTTCTTCTTCCCTGCCTAACGCTCTCCCTACAGAATCAGCAGCAGCAACCTCTCCCTATGCTAAGATCGGCAGAAGTAAGATGGCGGTCGGCGTGCACGCCCTTTTATACCCCCTGTGACGCCCACCAAAGCAAGCCAATCACTTGCATGCCCTTCTGAAAGATGGTGGTGACCCCTGCCTATGTCATCACGTTGCCCACAGTGTCCGTGGATCCTGATTGGCTGAAAAAGAGTGCAAAACAAACTTTTGAAACGCGACTTTGGCGCGTAAGTCGCCGACCTCGTGGCCGACCTCATCCTAGGGTCGGGTTTCGTTTCATGAAACCCGACTTTGCCAAAAGTCGGCGACTTTTGAAATTTTTCGACCCGTTTCGCTCAACTCTACTCACAACTAGTGGACCAGAGAATGAATTCACAACAGTACCCCCCCTTGAGGAGGGGTCACCGAACCCTCATCCACGCCACCAGGCCGATCAGGATGGGCCCGGTGAAAAGCACGAACCAATCTATTGGCATGAATATCAGAGGCAGAGACCCAAGAATTATCCTCCTGACCATAACCCTTCCATTTGACCAAATACTGGAGTCTCCTTCTAACCAAACGAGAATCCAATATTTTCTCTACCTCATATTCCACATTGCCTTCAGCCAACACAGGGTCAGGAGTTGCTGCCATAGGAACCACTGGCTCAACAAACCTCTTCAACAGAGATTTGTCAAATACGTTATGGATCTTGAACGTAACTGGAAGAGCCAATCGAAAAGAAACAGGATTAAGAATCTCCAAAATCTTATAAGGTCCATTAAATCTAGGCTTAAATTTTGGAGATGCAACCTTCATAGGAATATTCTTAGACGACAACCAAACCATATCACCCACTTTAAACCGGGGACCAATGGTCCTATGCCGGTTGGAAAATTGCTGGGCCTTTTCCTGAGAGAGTGACAACTTATCCACCACGTGGTCCCATATCTGCTGCATTCTCTTAACCACAGTGTCCACACCTGGGCAGGATGAAGATTCCACTTGCCCTGAAGAGAATCGAGGATGAAACCCAAAATTACACAAAAAGGGTGGCATCAAAGTGGCAGAACTAGCTCTATTGTTCAGTGCGAATTCGGCCAAAGGCAAAAATGAGACCCAATCATCCTGATCAGCAGATATAAAACATCTCAAATAAGACTCCAAGGTCTGGTTTGTTCTCTAAGTCTGTCCATTGGTCTGGGGATGAAACGCGGAGGAGAAGGATAACTGAATTCCCAGATTGGAACAAAAGGCTTTCCAGAATCTGGAAACAAACTGGACTCCTCTGTTGGACACAATGTTCTCAGGAATCCCATGTAACCGAACCACCTGTTGTAAAAACAAGGGCACCAACTCAGCGGAAGATGGATACTTTGGGAGTGGTACAAGATGGACCATCTTCGAAAATCTATCACAAATCACCCAGATAACAGTCATTCTCTGAGAGACAGGAAGATCAGAAATAAAATCCATTGAGATATGGGTCCATGGCCTCTTGGGCACCGGCAAGGGCATCAGCAACCCACTAGAATGAGAACAGGGTTTAGACCGAGAACAAGTCCCACAGGACTGTACAAAATTCCTGACATCATGAGATAAGGCTGGCCACCAAAAAGACCAACTCACCAAATCTCTAGTACCAAAAATACCTGGATGACCAGCCAATGCGGAGCAATGAATTTCAGACATCCCTCTCCTTCTCCACTGGTCAGGAACATACAATTTTCCCATAGGGCAATGCTCAGGTTTATCCTCCTGAAATTCCTCCAGGGCGCGTCTCAAATCGGGCGAAATGGCAGAAAGAACTACCCCCTCACCTAGGATGGTAGTAGGCTCGGTCACATTAAGAGAATCGGCAAAGAAACTCCTAGAAAGGGCGTCTGCCTTAACATTCTTAGTGCCTTAGTGAAGAAAAGAGACCACAAAATTAAAACTTGTGAAAAACAAGGCCCACCTAGCCTGTCTAGGATTCAAGTGTTTGGCTGATTCAAGATAAATCAAATTCTTGTGATCGGTGAGGACCACAACTTGATGTTTAGCTCCCTCCAACCAATGTCTCCACTCCTCAAATGCCCATTTCATGGCCACAAATTCCCGATTCCCCACATCATAGTTGCGTTCAGATGGGGAGAACTTTCGAGAAAAGAAGGCACAGGGATTCATCTTAGAAGTCACAGGGTCTTTTTGGGACAAAACAGCTCCTGCACCAATCTCAGAAGCATCTACCTCCACCTGAAATGGAAGTGAGACATCAGGTTGCTGTAAAACTGGAGCTGAAGTAAATCTCTGCTTAAGCTCCTGAAATGCTGAGACAGCCTCAGGAGACCAATTCAGCACATCAGCACCCTTCTTGGTCAGATCAGTCAATGGTTTGACAATACCAGAAAAATTACCTATAAATTCACGATCGAAATTAGCAAAACCCAAAAACTTCTGGAGGGCCTTTAAAGAAGTAGGCTGAACCCAATCATAAATGGCCTGTACCTTGGCCGGGTCCATTTCAATAGTCGATGGAGATAAGATAAATCCCAAAAATGAAATCCTCTGTACACCAAAGAGGCATTTCGATCCCTTAACAAACAGGGAATTCTCCCTCAAAATCCGGAACACAGTCCGGACGTGTTCCACATGAGAATCCCAATCACTAGAAAAGATCAAAATATCATCCAGATAGATGATCAAGAACTATCCACAAAGTCATGGAAAATATCATTCAAAAAGGACTGGAAGACAGAAGGGGCATTAGTAAGCCCAAAAGGCATCACCAGGTACTCAAAATGTCCCTCCGGAGTATTAAACGCCGTCTTCCATTCACCCCTGTGCTTGATGTGAATAAGATTATACGCCCCCCTGAGGTCAAGCTTAGTAAACCAGCAGGCACTCTTAACTCTGGAGAATAAATCAGACATCAGAGGTAATGGGTACTGATATTTAACCGTCATCTTGTTAAGGGAACGATAATCAATACACGGTCTTAATGAACCATCTTTCTTGGCCACAAAAAAAAACCCAGCACCTAAAAGTGACGAGGATGGTCTAATATGACCCTTCTCCAACGATTCCTTAATATAGGATCGCATAGCATGATGTTCGGGTACTGATAAGTTGAAAAGCCGACCCTTGGGAAATTTACACCCAGGCATCAACTCAATTGCACAGTCATAACTCCTATGAGGAGGCAAAGACGCAGAATTGCTCTCACTAAATACAGCAGAAAAATCGGCTAGATAATCAGGAATATCATGAGACTGAGGAGAGGTGGAGAAAACAGGAGCGTCCCTAAGAACACATTGACAACCCCAACTCACCACAGACCCAGATTTCCAATCCAAAACTGGATTATGAGTTTGCAACCAAGGAAAACCCAGAACAATAGTATCATGCAAATTATGCAGCACCAAAAATTTACAATTTTCTTGGTGGTCTGGGGCAACTCGCATTGTCACCTGGGTCCAAAACTGAGGTTTATTCTCCACCAAAGGAGTAGCATCAATACCCCTCAAAGGAATAAGCGTCCACAGAGGCGTCATGGAAAAACCACAATGTTTAGCAAAGTCCAAATCCATCAGATTCAACGCTGCACCTTGTCGGGATCCCTCAGATTACTCTTTCATCTGAAGGACCGATGTTCTTAGGTGTGAAGCATCATATGTCTCTAATTAAATCAGCTCCGTCGAGAAGAACTACACAGACACCAGCTGTATAAAACCACTCGGGATGCCTCTCAAGACGCCTCTGGCTTATCAGTTAGGCTTCCGTCTTTTATAGTAAAGAATTTAAACATTTTACAGACATGCGCAGTACAAATGATTTTACAACTTGTTTTCGACAAAGAAAGTCATTTAGGCGAAAAAGCAGAGGTATTTGACCTTGGTTCACAAGGGAGATGTCTGAGACATCTCCTCGAAGAACAGATAAGGTTTTAAACAAGAGAATGCAACATAGACAGAACTCAATTTAACTCCTTCAGTTCCTATCATTCCCCCCTTTGACATCTTCATTTTCCACAATCTGGAACACTGGATCCTGCAACAACAGCGGATAGTGGCTCGTTCACCAGGTACTATCCCAGGCCGACGGGTTGCCCAAGGGAGACAGGTCTTCTACCTTCTCCATCCCCCAGATACTGAAGCCACGTCCATCATTGCAAGAGTACGCTCCTTCATGCCAGAAATGAGATGTCAATCTAGGACTCAAAGGAATAATAGTTAAATTCTTGTTGTTTACAGTCAAACTTCCTTATCTATTTCTACATCTTTTCTTGCATACAGAGATACACCAAAAAACAAGTTTCAATAGCACATATATTACGAAGATACAGACAACAATACATAATAGACTTAGTATAATCCCAGTTATCCAGCCTCCAATACCCTTAAACCAATTAGCTGGATTAAGAAAGGAGAATGTATCTGACCACCAACTATCCTTAGTACGATCATTGTCTTTATTGTACTGATCTCTAAGTTTTTGAACATCCTCTATTTTTGATCTTAACTTTAAACTACTGTTAGGATCTATATAATGACAGCAAGCTGGTCCGATGACTTGACACATACCTCCTTGCGCTGCAGTTAAATAATCTAATACTATGGTATGCTGATTAGTGACTATGATGAGCTGATTTTGGACAGCAACGGTGGTGTTCAATATATCCAATATATCCCATATTTGGTCATCTAAGTAATCTGTAGCCCTGACTAATTTATCCCACATTTGAGTAATCATAGGATAAATAAAAATAGAGCTGACAATTTTATTAGCCACACTCATCTGCACTATATGTGGTCTCCCAGAGAGGCGAGGTGTATTGTCAGCAGCTCTTTTGTACAACGTGTGTTTAGGTATGCTCTGAGTATTCAACTGGTCATTCGGAATAACAAAGGTAGCTGGAGTCAAACGACCCAGAGTACAAGCACCTTTTACCCCTACTGGCAACCATTTATATGCATTGTCTCCACATACCCAGTACATGTCACTAGGTAGGTCCCATAGGGCTGAATGTTGTAATACCAGTCTATGAACTAAATCTATGAACGCAGATACATTCTGAAGCATACACCAATTTGGAAGTTGTCCTAAAGGGCTACAATACCCTACATCGGGATTTCCACAGGTGGGAGTTCCTTTCTCATATCCAGATGACTCGTTGCAAGGTATATTACCTGAAATATTAAAACAAGTTTCATTATTGCCCTGGGGAAATAAATTGGAATACTCCCAGGACGTGTTATGCAACCTTCTTTCTAGCAGTATTGGTTTGAAGGCATCAGTAGAGTGGGAAGTTACATTAAAACTAACTTGTAGGCCATACATTGGAATTTGCCCCAGGTAGGTTAATCGAGTTCTATTCCTGGGTACCCAAGCCCCCCTTTATATGCCAGATATTGAAGGTATGTGTTACTTCCTGAAAGATTACCCTGCCACCAAGGGTATCCTACCCATCCCACAATAGGTATACCAACAGTTGTGTTCCATAACTTCACATTATTTGTGGCATTATTAGCAAGTGTATCAGAACCACTGGTCCAGGCAAATAATTCCTCGGGTGGCACAGGAATAACAAGGAACGGAATACTAGTGGCTGATACTGGTGAATGTGTGCAGATCCAGCAATCTGCTGGAGATTGAGTGTCTTTTTGACCAATCATTCAGTATTTTTTCATGATGTTGTATAAACTTATTATTCAAGGACATTGGAGAATTTAGACTATCCCACGCAGCTACCATTATTACAGATAATGCAACAAAACCAAACCAAAACATTATGCACTCTTATGCTTTGTTAACTCCTGTGGCTAGTTTGCAATGCGATGCGTGGATCCAGGTTGGTCGTCCTTCCAACTTAACAGAAGTAGGCGTTGTTAGGAGTACTTGGTAAGGTCCTTGATATCGGGGTTCAAGGGTCTTTCTGGAGTGTTTCTTGACATATACGTAATCACCAGGTTGTAGACAATGAGTTCCTTCCACACTATCTGGATCTGGAATGGAAGAGAAAACTAGAGAATGCATTTGAGTTAAATGCTTTTGCAACTGGATTACGTAACTTGTCAAATTATCCACATTGAGTGTTAAGACCTGTGGGTAGTACAACCCTGTGTTCGGTGGTCTTCCAAACAGTATCTCGAAGGGTGACAGTTTAGTTTTCCCCGTGGGTGTGTACCTTACTGAGAATAATGCTAATGGGAGACACTCTGGCCATGGTTTATGGGTTTGTTCCATGGTTTTCTGTATTTTCAATTTTAGTGTCCCGTTCATTCTCTCTACCTTCCCTGAACTCTGTGGGTGGTAGGGTGTATGAAATGCTTGTTCTACACCTATCATTTGCATTACATTTTGCATTACCTCAGCAGTAAAGTGTGTACCTCTGTCTGATTCAATTGTTTCAGGGACACCGAATCGTGGTACTAGTTCCATCACCAGTTTCTTTGCAGTGGCTCGAGCTGTAGCCGTTTTCACCGGGTAGGCCTCTGGCCATCCAGAGAAGAGATCTACACATACTAGGATATTTGCATACACTCCTACCTTGGTAGCTGTATGTCGTTAATCTGCCGTCTCTGAAACGGGTAGAGAGGCCTAGGTGTCGCTTTCTTAGGGACTTTTACTGTTTTACCTGGGTTGTGCTGTGCACAGATGAGGCATGATTGTACAAGTTTCGCGGCTGCGCAACTGAAGCCAGGAGCGATCCAGAAGGCATCTACCATGGCACACATGTGACTTTTTGAGGTCTGATTGGGGCCATGTGCTGCTTGCGCCATGATTGAGAACAGGGACTTTGGTGGGCACATTTTATCCTTATTCTCCCATACTCCATTTGAGTTCAGCTCAGCTCCCAGTCTCCCCCGGTGTACCTTCTCTGTTTGGGCAGCCTTTTGCTGGAGGGATTTCAGGACATCTAGACCCAATGTGGCTGGAATACGCTGACTCCCCGCCACCGTCCACTGCTCTCTCTAGGCCGCCTTGTGCTATTTTAGCAGCCTCGTTCGCCCTTCTATTGCCCTCTACCTCCACGGAGTCACCTTTGTGTGTGCTTTTACCTTGACAATGCCAACCTGGACTGGTAACATCAATGCCTCCATCAATTGTTTCACCAGCTCTGCATTTTTAATGGGCTTCGAATCTGTGAAAATATTAGCGACTTTACCTGCAGCGGCTCTACACGCCTCAGTGAGTGCCTTCAACTCTGCTTCCTGCGCCGACATGTGAGGAGAGAGTGGTTCCGCTCGGATTACCTCATGTGAGGATACTACTGCATATCCAGTGTAGAATCGTCCATCCTGGTGGTATCTGGGGCCATCTACAAAAAAGAAACTCAAAGTCTGCATTAGGAACAGGTTTTTCATGAATGTGTGCAAACCCAACTGTCTCCTGACTCATCAGTTCTATGCAGACATGTTCATGCGTCATGTCAAAGTATCCTTCCTCACTTGCCAATACGGTCACCAATTCCCCCTTTTCTGAATCCACAGGCAGGAGGGTGGCTGGATTCAGAACGTTACATCTTTTGAGGAGTGACATACTCAGGAATTAGTAGAGCACACTCAAGTCAGAGCTGTCTGGCCATAGACAGATGTTTTGGTTGAACTTGTAGGAGTATGGCATGGATGTCATGTGGGGAATAGATTGTCAAAAGAAACGTCAGTGTCATCTCACATGTCTTCCCTATTACGTCTCCACTTTTTTCCTTGTGCTCCAGCATACATGACAGGTCGTTTTATTGTCCTTGTTTGCTCAATTTCTTTAGCTACCTTAAGGAGGTCTTTCGGATCTACATGTCTCCATTCAGGTCTGGCTGTCTGTACTGCGTCTCGTAAGTCTTTGTTCATACCGTCAATGAATGCATTCACCAGTATTCTAACATCAAGTGGGTTTATGCAAATGTACCCCATGTCTGCCCATTTCAGCTGTAACCGTCCAAGGTATATCTCTACTCTCTCTCCTCTTTGCTGTGTCACATTAGTCAGGAGTACAGACTGCTCTGATTGTTCCACTGCAGCCCATTGTCTTAGTGACTCACAGTACGTCTCCCCAGATCGTGCAGATTTATCATCCATGCCCCAAGCCTGATTCTTTGTCACATCTGTGTGTCTTAATTATATGATCTAGTGCGTCACCTGCCTTTAAACTCACCAACCTCTCTAAGTCTGCCCAGGTACACTTATATGTTTGCTGTACTTCCTTTATGTGTCTGTAAAACGGGAATGGTTGGTCTTCAGGGGCAGGCAGCTGCTTCAGCAAAGCTAGCTGGTCAGAGGGGCTCCAGGGATAATACACCTGTATCTTTCTTATTCTAGTCACACTTCTAGGTCCTCATGGGTTTGGCCGTCTGATGTCTACTGTCAGCTTACTCCTCAAGGGCCAATGTCCCCACTACCCACTATCCACACTATTATGTCAGCTTCTTATGATCTTGTCTGGATAGGATTTAGTGCAATTCTCTTAGGTCAGTAGCACAGGTCACACAAGTAGCTATTCAGTCTGGGTTTGTCTGAGTCTGACCACAGTGTTTACAAGTCCATCTGTTTTGTCTGGGTCTCTGGTTACACTTTGTCAATCAAACATTCATAATACACCTTCCATACTGCTGCACATTCTCAAGCATCATTTATTCACTTGCTATTTTCTTCCCTTGTCTGTGCCTTTTTGTACATCCAAACATTCACACTCTGGTATTTTTGCCTTTTTCAATGTTTGTCCCACTTGTTTTACTGCTTCCTTCCTTCTCTGTCTCTTGTAATTTGACACAATTTGCTATACAAATCAATCACACAACTAGAAGCAGGTTCAAACACATTAATGACCAAGCAATCACTTACAATTCCCTTCTAAATTAGGCACCATATCTTACTTTTAACTTCCAATCTTCAATTAAGTACTGTTGCTTTAAAATGCACAAATCTTTCAGCGTGTACCTTACGGATAGAATTACAGAGAATTTTGAGCACAGCTCACACTCAGCAGAGATAAGAGCGAAGGGAGAAGAAAAACTACGCAGCTCCATCCTTCACCCCTCCCATCAGAATGCAGCGTCGTCCTTCACAGAATTCTGTAGCTCTTTAGACTTATCAAAATCAATTTCCACAAAGAAACTCAAAATCACGGGATTTCACTGTAAGGGCAGATAACTGTATAATGAGATTAACCATGCCTTGCCCTTTTTCTGGCCAAATGCATTCAGGAAACTTTACAATGTAATGCCACATATAACACGAACTATATCATTACTCAATTCATTCAGTCTCAGATGTAGATTTGAAATATCTATAACGCATCTGTCCGGGATTCCACCACAACTAGAAAGGTCACAAATCTCTTGACACAAAAATGATGTGTGATGATTCATTCATACGTGCTCATTCACTGATTTTTTTTTTTTTTTATACTCAATTACTCATCTCTCATCTTATTCAGAGGTTCTCATAGACATATATACAAGGATTCACACAGCCTGCCTATCTTGCACTTTGGATTTGATTAATACTTTTTCCAGGTTCTTTGCTGCACTACTTCCATATCTATCCTCAATTATATCACATAACCGATTTCCTTCTTCAGGTGTCTTTCCCTGACTGTTCCCCATTTTATCTTTTATTCTTATCCTGTCTCTCTTGTTGTCTTCCTGTTAGTCCCCTGCCTTAGGTGGTGTATTGGGTAAGCTCAAGACTAGGCTCTACTATACCTCGTTACCTTCTTCCTAAGGTGCTAACAGGCTAAATGGAGTGTCTGTTCCTCGGTGTACTACGTGTTTCGTGTACTTATATGCTATGTAGCATCCGAACAGAAATACTCCCACAACACACAGGATTGTAAATAAAGTGTCCATCTACTGGGGTTCTTCAGTCATATCCTGTCACAGGCTCATTTCACGGTCCTGTGCTCATTCGGTCACACTCTTATCTGTCACAAGGTTTATTCGTAAAGGGTGTTGATTTAAGCTTAGGCGGTGACCTCCCCGAAAGGACGCTGTCACATGGCCCAGTTAGGCAATATCACCACTCTTTGAACGAATACCTACTGTGCAGCTTATTTTTCTACTTTCCACAACCTTTCAAATCAAAGTAGCCATTCAACAACCTCCTCTATTTCTAGTGCGGAATCGTCTATTGTGAAAAACTTGTCCGTCCGGGCTGCGCAGTATGAACTGTTCACCCAGCCTTATATTCCGTAATGTCAGACCTCTCCCATTTTGATTTGCATCAGCTCTTTTTCTAAAAATAGCTGTGCACACACAGAACCTACAGTAACCTCTCATTCGAGCAGAAATTACATATGCGTGTCACACCCGATTTCCTCAGAGTTCTTATATGGACCTGATTTTACGGCCCCCTCCTCTACTAGATTCCCCTTTATACGGACCTTAGTTATAATGATAGATTATGAAGAGCAGAGAAGAGAAAAATTGATCTCTTACCTGGCCAGGTGTTTAGGTCTGCTGTTCACAATTTCATCAGTAACTGGAGTGGTCTGTAGATCGGGTAGTCTTGGAGAGGTGCCTATATCAGGTCCCTGTTTCGGGCGCCAGGAAACTGTCGGGATCCCTCAGATTACTCTTTCATCTGAAGGACCGATGTTCTTAGGTGTGAAGCATCATATGTCCCTAATTAAGTCAGCTCCGTCGAGAAGAACTACACAGACACCAGCTGTATAAAACCACTCGGGATGCCTCTCAAGACGCCTCTGGCTTATCAGTTAGGCTTCCGTCTTTTATAGTAAAGAATTTAAACATTTTACAGACATGCGCAGTACAAATGATTTTACAACTTGTTTTCGACAAAGAAAGTCATTTAGGCGAAAAAGCAGAGGTATTTGACCTTGGTTCACAAGGGAGATGTCTGAGACATCTCCTCGAAGAACAGATAAGGTTTTAAACAAGAGAATGCAACATAGACAGAACTCAATTTAACTCCTTCAGTTCCTATCAACCTGAATCCACAAAAGCCTTCGTAGAAAACGTGGATAAGGAGCAGATCAGAGTAATTGCCAAAAGAAACACACCTTATTACGCCTTCTAAACTCCTGATGTTGCGCCCTAGACAAAACCCCATCACATTGCATAGGTTCAGACGTTTGTTCAAAAGGTGGCAGCGTCTCCTGTGTAGTTTTACGTTCATGTAAACGCCGATCAACATGAATGGCTAATGACATAGAATCATCCAGACCAGAGGGAACAGGAAATCCCACCATAACATCTTTTACGGTCTCTGATAAACCCTTCCGAAAGAGAGCTGCCAATGCACTATCATTCCATGTAGTAAGGACCGCCCACTTTCGGAATTTTTGACAGTATAACTCTGCAGAATCCTGACCCTGGTTTAATGCCAACAGAGTTCTCTCAGCTTGATCAACAGCATTAGGTTCATCATACAACAACCCCAAGGCTTGAAAAAATGCATCCACATTAGCCAAAATAGGATTTTCAGGTGTCAGAGAAAAAGCCCAATCCTGGGGATCGCCGCGCAGCAAGGAGATGACAATTTTAACCTGCTGCACAGAGCTCCCCGATGAGTTAGGCTTCAAGGCCAGAAATAATTTACAATTATTCTTAAAATGTAGAAATTTAGACCGATCCCCAGAAAACACATAAGGAGTAGGGATCTTAGGTTCAGCAGCATGTGACTGAATGAGGTAGGTGGAAATTCCCTGCACTTCAGCAGCAAGCTGCTCCACACGATCAGACAATTGCTTAATCGCCATTACGAAAAAGAGAAAAAAATCCTCCTACGGCCCCAGAGAAAAAGAGGAAAAAATATAAAAAGAAAAAAAAAATTCAGACTTTTTTTTCTTTTTTAACAACTTTTTCCTGCTTTTGAGTACCATAGAATCTGCGGTATGGCTGGTGATTCTGTTATGAATGGGTCACTGAGGAGAAAAAAGCAAAGCAACCTGTCACAGAAAACCAGAGAGGTTGGTAACTATGCAGATTGCAGATCCATGATCCTAATCACACAACTAGCAGCAGCCGTGGAGCGTACCTACGATGTTCCTAGACGCTTCGTCACAGCTGGAGGACTAAATAAGCCTGAAGCATGAAAAGGGGAAAACTAACTGCCCTAGAGCAGACCCCAAAGGAAAGACAGCCCCACACATGTATTGACGGTGAAACAAGATGAAAGCACAAACACAGGCAGGAAAATAGGCTGAGCAAACGATGGGGCCCAAACTAACTAGAAAGGAAAGGAAAGGAAAGACACTGTCTGCAATCTGCAAAAAACCCTACAAAAATAATGTCCAACACTTCTGATAGCAAAATTAACCCTGAAGTCACTAGACTTCTCCCACTATATCAGCACTCTGAAATATTCTGAGACAGAGCAAAAAGAGGCCAATCTAGTAAGGGACAAAAAGCAAATTGGCAAATACAGATAAATAAGAGTGGAAATTCAGCGCAGCCCCAGTCAGGGCTGGCTGACCACACAAACAACTGAATAGACCAACAAAATCAAGTGTGAACATTAGCAGAAAAACTTAGCTTTAGATGACTGGAACAGAGCTGAAAACCAAGACCTGACAAGCCAGAAGGAATCACCAGCACCAGAATAGGGCGTCGGCTGTCTTAAATCCAGTCTGAGATTCCTGAGGTCCAATCGTCATCCTCATTATCAGGTGGAAGATCTCTACTGATTAAATCAGCCTCACTACCTCCTGTTACCACCAGAGGGAGTCTGGAAGCAGAACTCTCAACTGGTGGACCAGAGAATGAACTCACAACAGATGGCTTTGTTGATGCTGGTAGTCAACAACTTCCCTCTTCTGTTCACAAATCCTTACCAACATGTGCAATGTTGAGGTCCAACGCGTGGGGACATCACACACCAGTCAGTGAGCAGGAAGCTGCAATCACTGCTGAAGCACGGTAAGGGTGGCGGAAGCTGGAGCTAACTTTCTAAAAAGGGCACACAAGTGGCTGTCACACCACTACCAGTGCCGTGTACTCACCCTGCCATTGCTCCCATGTCGCAGCTTCTCGCCACCTGGCAGCCGCGGCGGTCTCTCCTCCCGAGTCCGCGGCCGACGGTGTCTCTGCATGCTATGCACCGTAGACCGCGGCCGCGCCTCCTCCCAGTGTCTTGTGCTCCGGCGGTGCCCTGATCCGGAAGCACCGCCGGACCAATGGGAGACTAGGCTGGGGCATATCAGGCCACTCTCCTGTAATGGAGGCGTCTGATCTTCGTGTCAAACAGCAAGTTAGGCCCCTCTCCAGCCACCACTGCTTCTTACCTTGCTACATTTGTCTCCTGCAGTCCTACTCCGGTCCTGTCCTCGGTGTCCCTCCTCCGTCCTGCTGTTTATGGTCCAGTCCTGCAGTCCTACTCCTGTCCTGTCCTCCGTGTCCCTGCTCCGTCCTGCTGTCTGTGGTCGAGTACTGCATTCCTACTCCGATCCTGTCTATCATGTCCTTGATCCGCCCTGCTGTCCGTGGTCCAGACCCGCAGTCCTACTCCGGACCTGTCTTCCGTGTTTCTGCTTCGTCCTGCTGTCCGTGGTCTAGTCCTGCCATCCCTCTATACTTCCATGGTCTTACTCCAGTCCATTCTGAGCCGCCCCTCTCGGTACCAGCTATCGTGGTACCCGAACCCCTGGGCCTGCTCCTATCGATCCCTGTATAGGGGTCGGCTCCACCTAGTGGCTCGCCCGGGGCCCCTTGGTGCCACGATCCAGAGGGTTCACTCCTGGAGACTTTTCTCACCTGACCAAACCGGTAACAGTGGCGTACTTTGACAAGCAGATCCAGCAGCTCCAGGTAGCTTTTGAGAAACCATTAAACAATGAGGTTAAGCACATGTGCCAGGGATGGCACGTGTTTGAGCTTGCCTTGCCTCAGAGCCGTCACCAGGTTCTGGCCATTGTCACACATGACCATGCCTGGCTGCAGGTTCAGCGGTGTCAGCCACACATCTGCCTGCTCTATGAGAGCTGTTCACAACTCTTCAGCATTGTGCGGTTTGTCAACTAAGTATATTAGCTTCAGTAAGGCCTGATTACGCTTGGCTGAAGCAGTGCTGCAGTGCTTCCAGCTTGTGACTGATGTGGGCATTTCTGAGCTGGAGGCTGAAGAGGAGGAAGAGGAGGATGAGGTGCAGGAGCTGTAGACTGTGGGTGCAACCCCCTGATTGATGTAGGACCCGCAATCCTCGGCGTCAGGAGGACGTGCTCCATCCCAAGGTCCGTCTGGGTCCTGGCTTCCACTATGTTAACCCAGTGTGCCGTCAGCGAGATGTAGCGTCCCTGCCCACAGGCACTTGTCCACGCGTCCGTGGTTAAGTGGACTTTCCCAGTAACAGCAATGTTCAGGGCATGGATAATGTTGAAGGACATGTGCTTGTGTAATGCCGGGACAGCACACCGGGAGAAATAGTGGTGGCTGGGGACCAAGCACCTTGGGACAGCCGCCGCCATCAGGTTACGGAAAGCTTCCGTCACCACAAGCCTAAAAGGCAACATTTCGACCGCAAGCAGATGAAAAATGTGTAAATTTAGTACTGTGGTCTGTGGGGCATTGGCTGCGTATTTACATTTGTGTTCCAATGACTGGGGTATGGACAACTGAAGGCTGCGCTGGGACAAGGACGTGGACGTGCTTGATGATACTGGTAGTTGAGTGTGGGCAACGACAGGTGCAGGGCAGGAGGCAGCATCGCATGCACCATGAACAGGGGATTGGCTTGCATGCAAAACAGTGGAAGTGTAAAGTTCCAACGCGTGGGGACATCACACACCAGTCGGTGAGCCGGAAACTGCAAACGCTGCTCAAGCACAGCAAGGGTGGCTGAAGCTGTAGCGAACTTTCTAAAATGGGCAGACAGACGGCGTACTTTCACTAGCAGATCCGGCAGCTCCGGGTAGCTTTTGAGAAAACATTGAACCACGAGGTTAAGCACATGGGCCAGGCAAGGTTTGTGTGTGAGCTCACCTTGCCTCAGAGCCGCCACCAGGTTCCGGCCATTGTCACACACGACCATGCTTGGCTGTAGGTTCAGCAGTGTCAGCCAAATATGTGACTGCCCTATCAGCGCTGTGCACAACTCTTCTGCATTGTGCGGTTTGTCACCTATGCAGATTAGCTTCAGCACAGCCTGTTGCTGCTTGGCTGAGGCAGTGCTGCAGTGCTTCTGACTGATGTGTTCATTTCAGAGATGGGAGGCTGAATAAGAGGAGAAAGAGGTGCAGGAGCTGTAGACTGTGGGGGCAACCCTGATTGACATGGGGCCCGCAATCCTCGGCGTGGTGAGGATGTGTTCCATCCCAAGGTCTGTTGGGGTCCCAGCTTCCACTATATTAACCCAGTGTGCCGTCAGTGTTCCCAGTAACAGCATTGTTGAGGGCTTGGGTAATGTTGTGGGACACATGCTGGTTTAATGCTGGTATGGCACAACGGGAGAAATAGTGGCGACTGGGGACAGAGTACCTTGGGTTGGCCGCTGCCATCAGGTTGCGGAAAGCTTTCCATCTCAACAAGCCTAAAAGGCAACATTTCTAGCCCAAGCAGACGAGAAATGTGCGAATGAAGTACTGTGGCCTATTGGGCATTGGCTGCGTATTTCCGCTTGCATTACAATGACTGGGGTATAGAAAACTGAAGGCTGGGCTGGGACAAGGATGTGGATGGGCTTGATGATGGTGCTGGTTGACTGTGGGCAACAACAGGTGCAGGGCGAGACATCTTCACAGACACGGTGAACTGGGGATTGGCTTGGATGCAAAACAGTGGAAGAAGTAGTGTTGTCACCTGCAGACAGTGTTCCTGGAGCCTGGGGTTTGGCCCACAAAGTCGGGTGCTTTGCTGCCATGTGCCTAATCATGCTGGTTTTGGTCAGACTGGTAGTTTTGCCACCCCTGCGGGCATGGCAAGTGCTGCATATGGCCTGTTTTGGGTTATCGGCAGCGTCTTTAAAAAATAACCAGACTTGGGAAGATCTAACATTTGGAATGTCAATTTCCGTCCTGTTGGCGTTACGAGGAACAGATGCACGCCTTCTGTCTGCGGCCACCACACTGCTTCTTCCTGCATGTTTGGGTGACAAGCCTCCTTCCCCATGTGTGCTCTCCTAACTCTGCATGTCCTCCTGCCAGGTTGGGTCAGTCACTATGTCATCAACCACCTCGTCTTCCACATCCGCACTCTGCTCCTCCTCCTGACTTTCCGGCAATTGTCTCATCATCGTCCATTTCTTGCGACCGTGGTCCCCTAGAAACTGAGACAGGAATGTCGAGCGCAAAGATGTGGGTCTTTGCTGTGGCCCACTTTCAGCTTGGCCACAACCTCGTCCTCTGCATGCACCATCAGCATCATGTCCACTTCCCCATCCCTTGCCTTTCCCATTTTAAATGGACTACTGAAATATCTGAAAAGGTCAATACAAATGGATTTATTTGGAGAAAAATTAGATGTGAGAAGTATGCCTGCAAAGCGAAGATTTTTCCACCACAGATACACCAGGCCTCAGCCTGAGATAACAGACTGTATTAAATTTTTGGGGGGTTTTGTGTTATTTTTTGAAAACACAAAATAATGAGTAGAACAAGGCTAGCAGACAGAACTATGCAACATATGCCTGTAAAGCAAAGATTTTTACACCACAGAAAAACCAGGCCTCAGCCTGAGATAACAGACTGTAGAATTTTTTTTAATTTTTTTCTGGATACAAAAGACTGCTGGATATAACGACAGTGACAGCCAGGCCAAAAAAAGAAAACCGCCGTAAACTGGCAAAACTTTGAGCACACCCAGATATGAGCTAGCACGGAGATACCACACCAAAAAAATGTGTGGCCTGTATTTTTTTTTTTTTGCTAAATACTGCTGTATTTAACCAAAAGTGACAGCCAGGCAAAAAAAAAAACAGCCGTAAACTGGCCAAACTTTGAGTATGCACAGATATGTGCTGGCATGTAGATACCACACCAAAAAATGTGTGGCCTATGTGAGGTAGCGCTGTCATTTAAGTAGGGGATCACTCGCTTGGCAGCCACAAAATCAGATCCGGCACAGGTTTTCCATAAACCAGTATAGTCCATGCGGTTAATTAAACATCATAAACCATGACCAGCAATATATAAACGGCATAGCGTTCATGACAGAGCTTCACTCTGTTAGCAATGTCCAATACGCAGGCTTTTCAGCCTCACAGTTATATCTCACCCCGTCAGGGTTCTCTCATGGTTGCTTCTCCATACTGCAGACATTCATTCCCTCCAGGGAACTCTCAGGCACTTGCAGCCATTACTCACAGCGTCCACACGTGCTGTCAAGCAGGAAGCCCCATCTCAGCGGGACCTTCCACACTGGACCAACCGGGTCCAAGCATTCACCACCTGTGACCTACCCTGGCCACATTATATGGTTCATAGCCACGCCCACCAGGTCACAGGACTCTGACCTCATCACAAGTCCTTCTAGCATTTACACACTATGTCCAACAGTGCTTTCAACACACCCCCTGGGTGGGTTTGTAGGTAACCAGGGCCGTCCATCTCTCTAGATACCTGGAGACTTCTCCCTTACACAATGAAACAACATCTCAGCAATATCATTGCTGAAAAACACATAAGTCTCCATCCCAAAGCCACCCACTTTGCGATACATAACGGCCATTCCGTATTCTGCCATTCATCCTTTCTCCTGGGACATCCACACAGCGCCCCCTAGTGGACTCAGTGGTTACTACACCACACCTGTATTCCAATTACACTTGGGGCTAGCTATATATGGCTAATATATCCCACAGGCAGCAGCAGCAGCATCAAAAAACAGAAAGGGAATGGACCCTCTTGATGCATGTAATAATCTACATACAGTGCCTGCAGGCTTTGCACTGATGTGTATACAGCGACGTACACTACCCTGCCTGCCTAATACTGGAACCTATATACTCCTGAATTAGTCCTTAAAAGGACTGTTGGTTTAGCTGAATGTGAGTATTTTGGATGGTAGACCCCACACTAAGAAATCCCCAATTCTGACCCTATCAAGGCAGCCGCTCTCCCTAAACTCTCTCAATCCAGAGCTGAAAGCGCCGAGCAGGGCACCGTCCGATCTCTTATAATCCCTGATGATGCTGTGCGGCCAGCCAAACACTGCATGACCACAACTAAGATGGCTGTGACATTTTATAGCCTCGCAGACAAACCCTGCAGCGTGATTGGGTCTCTAAAGTCCACCAAAAATGCTGGGTGGAGCCCCAAGTTCCCACCGAGTAATCCCAGAAATGCTTGGTGCACGCCGAGTGCACCGAGTACAGTGATACTCGGGCAAGTACTGAGTAGTGGTGAGCACGTTCGCTCATCACTAGTTGTGAGAACTTTGAACCCCCAAGTGTTTCACTAAAGTTTTTAATGCAGAGCCATGAAAATAAAAAATATTTTTTTTCCATAAAAATGATTTATTTAGCCCCCAATTTTTTATTTTCACAAGGATAACAGGAGAAATTGGTCCCGGAAAGTTGTTGTACAATTTGTCCTGAGAACGCCAATACCCCATATATGGGGGTAAACCACTGTTTGGGCGCATGGCAGAGCTCGGAAGGGAAGGAGCTCTGTTTGACTTTTTCAACGCAGAATTGGCTGGAATTGAGATTTGACGCCATGTTGCGATTGGAGGGCCTCTGATGTGCCTAAACAGTGGAAACCCCCAAATTCTAACTCCAACCCTAACCCCAACACACCCTTAACCCTAATCCCAACCATAATCACAACCCTAACCCCAACACAAACCTAACCCCAACACACCCCTAACCATAACCCTAATCATAAACCTACCCCTAATCCCAACCGTAACCGTAATCCAAACCGTAACCCTAACTCTAAATCTAGCCCCAAACCTAACCCTAACCCTAACTTTAGCCCAAACCCTAACCCTAACGTTGGCCCCAACCCTAACCCTAACTTTAGCCCAACTCACTTTAGCCCAACTCTAACCCTAATGGGAAAATGGAAATAAGCAAATTTATTTAATTTTATTTTTATCCCTAACTAAGGGGGTGTTAAAGGGCATGTGGATTTACTATTTTTTTTATTTTGATCACTGTGATAGGGTCTACCCTTTTTTGCCGCAGTGAAAGGCATATCGGCAGTCGTTAAGGGGTTAAACAAAGTCTTTAATAAACTATCTGAAAAGCTGGTGTAAATCTCATGAAGAGGTCTTATGGGAGCCTCTGGGATGGCACACTGACTATAAACTTAGCAAACCAACAATATGAATATATATGTAAATACAAAAATTGTTCTTATATACTTAATCTAGGGATACCCAGGTATCTATTGCTATGGTACCGTTAACCTGTCGTAGATCCCCACAAAGGCATATGATTTGCATTGGCTGCAGCCAGTCCCAAAAATCTTCGGTGCCAAAACTTCAACAAACATAAGGATCCGCGATGCCCAGCCCACATGCCGGAAACTTACAGTTCTGTAGACTCAGTGTACGGTCCGGGATAGCACTTCAACGGGGCTTGCCAGGATCCCTCTCAATATGGATGGTACACGATACTGTCTCTCCTTTAGCAGTCACTCACAATTTCCCTGGGAGAAGACCGCCTGAATCTGCACAGGAAAGATGTCTTCTGTTTAGAGATGAGCGACTTTGCCTTTTTTCGGGTCGAGTCGGGTTTCATGAAACCCGACTTTCTAAAAAGTCGGGTCGAACGAAATCGGCCGACTATAGGGAAAAGTCAGGGTCCGACTGAAACACGAAACCCAATGCAAGTCAATGGAGAAGCAAAGTCGGCAGGGAGTGGAGGACAGTAAACACACTGGGGGTTATTTGGCTAAAGTTGTGGGGGGTAGGGCTGGTGCTAGGTTTTCGGGTGCCCTGGGCCAAAGAGTGTCAGTGCGCCCTTTTAACACATACCACAATTCATAATGCTCTGATACAGCACAGAAATATAGGTATAGTACAATGAAAAATACTTCACTGCTTACATGACATGACTGATATTATCTATTTTAAATTCTACAATAGCTCAAAAAATGGACAGTATATTACTCCATACAGTATTATGGCCACCACCTAGTGCGCCATTCAGAATAATGAGCCCCATATATTTCTCCATACAGACTAATTGGTCCCATATAATGTTCCATACAGTATATGATGAGCGCCACATAATGCTACAGTATATATTGGTCTCCATGGATGATGCGCCACTGTCTTAAGGGCCCAAATAATGCTCCATAGAGTCCATATATAATGGGCCCCATTTCTAATGCTCCAGTGTATAAAGGGCCCCGTAAATGCTGCTCCAGTGTCTGATGTCCCCCATTTGGAATGCTCCAGTATATTTTGGTCCCCATGGATGAAGTTCCACTGTCTTATGGGCCCAAATTATGCTCCATATATAATGGGCCCCATTTCTAATGCTCCAGTGTATAATGGGCCCTGTAAATGCTGCTCCAGTGTCTGATGTCCCCATTTGGAATGCTCCAGTATATGTTGGTCCCCATGGACGATGCTCCAGTGTGTTATGGGCCCAAATTATGCTCCATATATAATGGGCCCCATTTCTAATCATCCAGTGTATAATGGGCCCCGTAAATGCTGCTCCAGTGTCTGATGTCCCCCATTTGGAATGCTCCAGTATATGATGGGCCAAATGGATGATGCTCCAGTGTATGATGGGCCCCATATATCATTCCCCAGTGTATATTGCTCCCCAAAAAATGCTCCCAACATTTTAAAAAAGTTAAATACGTCTCCTCTCTGGGCACTGCTCTACTCTGGACTCCTCAGCATTGCCATTTTAAAGCTCTCTGCACTTGTACTGTTTCGGTAGAGGGCATACAGACATGATGTCATTGCGCTCTGTAACCTGAAAGTCACTGTCAGGACAGGCGGAAGACGTCACGGCGGTGGAGCAGGGAGAGGTAAGTATTGCAAGTGCTGTGGCCTTCAGCAAGCATGGTGGGCCCACTCGTGGGCAACAGCACTGGCACAGGGCCCCTCATAGTACGACGGTATGTCTGACGGCGAGTGGGCCCTCCCACCGGCAGAGACACTTTTGCGTACTATGAGGGGCCCTGTGCCACTGCCGTCGGCCACGAGTAGGACCCCCCACCTTCCAAGGGAACCGGCACTTTCATCTGCACCTTACTCTGTGTCACCGTGTAAGGTGGTATAGTATGAGGGAAGGGGCATGTGGGTTTCATCAGTGTCACATTCTGGCTCTATAGAGTGCAAGAGGAATGTAGTGCTTTGGGTGAATGTACCAGCGGAATCATCTAGCAGTGGCTGTGCATCAGTGCAATCCTTCTCCGATTCATGTTGGACTGGGGAATTCAGAATTTCACTGGATAACACAGGCATGGCCTGTGAAAAGAGCTCCATGGAGTAATCTGAAGTGTGGGCAGCCGCATCCTTCACTCTTAGTGGGGGTGAAGGAGACAAGGAAAGGGGTGGTTCCTGACAAGAAGCCTGCACTGACGACTCTGTGCTTGCAGTTTTTGTAACTTCAGAAGAGGAGGCAATAGAGCTGGAGGCTGTTTCGGCAATGTAAGCCAAAACCTGTTCCGGATGCTCCGGCTTTAAAAGCAGTTTACCTAATCCCAGAAAAGGGAGCCTTAAAGGCTTTCCTGTGCCAGACGATGACACAGGCTCAACACCTCCTGCCTTAGCAGCTATTGTGCTTTTGGCAATACAAGTAAATGCACCACCACCACCATCAGTACCAGCTGGCCCCTCCACACCCACGTCCGCGGCCTCTTCCACCATACGTAATATTTTTTGTGAAAATGGACTAAAACTACCAGCAGATACTGTATATGGTACTGTTTCAGAAGCGGACAGCTCTATACAGTCTAGGGATAATTGCAAATCTCCGTATATATTTAATGAGTCAGACACAGATGGTCACAGGCTCAGTATGGATTAGACAATCATCTCAAAATTTGCAAAAGGGTACAGTATCACTAGATACAAGGTATATATAGTATAGTTTAAACATACTGAATCTCCGTATACATTTCAGGAGGCAAACACAGATGCTCTCAGGCCCAGTATGGATCCGACAACAATATCGAAAGTTGAGAAAGGGTACTATGGCGCCCCTGAGGGTACGGTCGCCACAGAAGTACTGCACCTCATCCAAAGGTGTGGTATCCCACCCTCAGGTAAGGAGGGATCACCACTCAGGACTCCTAACCCCGCACCCAACACACACTAGTTAGTCAGTGCTTTCTGGGTGTACCCGGCGGGAGGATGGCCTCATGCCAGACTGACTAGGAAAGGGTGTTGGGGGTTAGTGTGGAAGGAAGGTACAGTGGGAGGAGTTTAGGTAGTGGAGTGATTGTGGGCATCCAATCAGAGACAGCAAGCTGACAGTTGATGGGTGGAGCTAGTCTGAGGTAAATGGATCTTTCTAGAGAGTTGTCCGTCGGTGACAGGAAAGAGTAAGAGCAGGATTGCTGTGAGAGGGCTGAGGGTCAGAGAAGAGAGAAAAATCTTGTCCAAGCTCATAGACTGGAAGGTAGGGGTCCTTGGGGCACGGGAAGTGCAATAAGCCACCTGTGAAGCCCGTTTCTGTAGAAGGAAGGACCAGGCCTCGTTGGGGAAGGTGGCTCCTGAAGGTAGTGGTAAATACAGGGCTCAGCTAGAAAGACAGAGGCTGAGGTAACTTTAAGTGCCTCAGTCGCAGCCGCATTCAATACTCAAAAAGGTAGCTGTTGGAATAAAGGAGCCCGGAGCCTGACCCACGTCGCCCGGTGTGATCCGTGGCTGCTGGCTTGGGACACTGTTTGCGAAGGCACACAGCAGGAAGGAAGGGAGATATCAGCGCAGAGACACTGCCTAGAAAGGATACACAAGGAGGAGTCTTGAACAGGTGTTCCTGATCTAGCTTGGAGTTTGCTGGACCCCTCCCTCGGATGACACAGTACCAATCGGGTCATCTTGTGCACAAAACTTTAGAGGAAAAACTCAGAAACTGCACCCAACTGTGTCCTTGGTGGCTTTTACAACTCGCCTGCTACACACGCTACACTCACCATCACCGTCAATGGCCCACAAACCCCATCTCAACTGCCCTGCGATACAGCTCTGCCCATGGAGAGCTTCATCATCTTGCCTGCTTTAACACCGGCCCAGAGGATCTGCATTGCAGCGTCGGCTACCCTAGGCGATTACCACAGGTGGCGTCACGATCCCCCTTTTCCAAATTAATTATCATACCATCTTCCACCTCATCTGAACTGTCATCTTCTTTGCTGGACACCCAGGGTCACGGACCGGGTCCAAATCACCACCGTGACATACTTCCCCCTTCAAAGAGCCTGAAAGGTCCGGTGCTGAGTAACCCCTTCATTTTAACACCAGATAACAAGGATATATTGTATAGTTTCAACATTATAAATCTACGTATATATTTGAGGAGGCAGACACAGATGCTGTCATGGCCAGTATGGATTCGACAACAATCTAAAAAGTCAAAAAAGGGTACAGTATCACCAGATCCAAGGTATATATAGTATAGTTTCAACATTCAAAATCTCCGTGTTTATTTCAGGAGGCAGACACAGATGCTGTGAGGCCCAGTATGGATTACACAACAATATAAAAAGCAGTGAAAGGGGAATGGATCCCAAGCGTACTGCTGTATACAGTGTTGAAGTCATTTGGCGATCTACATATATATTTCAAGAGTAACACACAGCGTCTTACAGGCTCAGTATGGATTACACAAGAATATAAAAACTTGAAAAAGGGTAATGTTTTACAATAGTTCAGCTGCATAGTGTTGGTGACATTTTAAATCTCCTTATATTTTACCAGAGTAAGACACAAACTCTCACAGGCTCAGTATGGATTACACCAGAATATAAAAATGAGAAAAAGGGAAATGTATTATACACGTACACCAGTAGACAGTGTTGGAGTACTTTGAAATCTTCGTTTATATTTCAGTGTCAGTTTGCCAATCCTAAATCTCCGCTAGAGGAAGGTAGATGGATAAAAGTACAGACGTAAAGTCGAGTGATTTTAGATGTTTTTGAATTATTAATCACGGGAAAACCTCCCGGGAGAATTTGCAGAGGCGATGCTGATCCTCAATAACTTTAACTGTGGATACAGCTAAAACGCAAATTAGTGAACAAAGGGTTGCTGTATCGCAGTAGCGTCGATCCCATCACAGTAACTCGTCTCCATCAAATTGTGATCACAGGGAGAGCTGTAGACATGCTCCTCACTGCCTATCATGATCTGTCTGGTCACTTTGGAGTGCAAAACACACAAGCCACAGGCCGTAGGGGATTCTATGGGATTGCCATGAGAGGAGACATTGAAAAATGGCGGGAGGAATGTCACACGTCTGTGACTATGAAAAATGTGAAAGGTAATCATAAAGCATCACTGTATCTGATTGGGTGTTGACGTCCATTACAAATGGTAGCCATTGGCAATCTGAAGGTAGAGGCCAGCAGCACAGGACATAGCTACATCTTAACCATCATCAATCAGTACACCAAATTTGTAGTGGCCGTCCCTGTGACGGATTTAACTGGCCAGACTACACAGCGGTGGAGCATGGAGAGGTAAGTATTGCAAGTGCTGTGTCCCTGAGCAAGCAGAGGGGACCCACTTGTGGAAACCGGTACTGGCACAGGGCCCCTCATAGTACGCCAGTGTGTCTGACGGCGAGTGGGCCCCCTCACCGTCAGAGACACTTTATTGTACTAAATATATTTCCCGGGTGCGGCAGGTGTTGACCCTGGGGTGGGGGGGGCAGCCCATTTCGGGTGGTTTAAAAAATGGCATATGTTGATGTGTAGACTGGACTTTCAGCTGCTGCAAATGGAGCAATTGGAGAAGTCAGATGAAGAGGAGGACAAAAGCGAGCCTTTTTTCTGCCAACCTATGTGCTATCAGGGGAAGGTGGGACAAAATCTTTTGAAACCCATGCATGGTTCATTTTAATGAAGGTTAGATCATCAACATTTTGGGTCGACAGATGGGTCCTTTATTCTGTCAGGATTGATCCAGCAGCACTGAAGACTCTTTCAGATAACACACTACCAGCAGGGCAAGCGAGCTACTGTAAGGCATATTGTGCCAATTCAGGCCATGTGTCCAGTTTAGAGGCCCAATAATCAAAGGGGAATGACCTGTGAGGGAGAACCTTGATATGGGAGGCGAAATAGTTTGTAACCATAGTTGACAACTGCTGTCTCCTGTCACTTGCAATCGATTCTGTATTAGCTGTCGTATGCGCGGGACTTGAGAAATCAGACCACAACATGGTCAGGAAACCCCTGTCTCCAACGCCAGTTCGGCTGTGTGCACCACAAACACCTCTTCCATTTTGTCCACTACAGCTCATGGGAGAACCAGCTCCGCTGCTGTGTGCTGGGAATGCCTCAAACATCCTGTTTACCAGAGTTGCTTGTTTGTTAGCCAATATTAGCTCTAGGTTCTCCTGTGGCATGATGTTGTGTAATTTGCCTTTATAGCGTGGATCGAGGATGCTGGCCAAGCAGTAGTCGTCATCCCTCATCATTTTGGCAATGCGGGGGTCCCTTTTTAGGATCCGCAAGGCATAGTCACACATGTGGGCCAATGTTCCAGGTGTCAATGCTGCACTGCCAGTGGTGGTTGGAGGAGCACTTTCTGGCAAATCCACATCCCTCCAGTCACGCACAAACCCTGTACCTGACCTTGGCACGCCCACATGTTCTCTTGCACCCTGAGAAGCATCCTCCTCCCCAAAATAATCATCCCCCTCTTCCTCCTCCTCATCTTCCTCTTCTTCCTCCACCTCGTCCACGCCAGTTCCCTGACCAGACAATGGCTGACTGTCATCAAGGCTTCCCCCCTTCTCCTCCTCAGCTGCAGATGCCTGATCCTTGATGTGCG
This sequence comes from Dendrobates tinctorius, assembly GCF_039654945.1. Taxonomy (NCBI): domain Eukaryota; kingdom Metazoa; phylum Chordata; class Amphibia; order Anura; family Dendrobatidae; genus Dendrobates; species Dendrobates tinctorius. Next base: position 27,009,264 of record NW_027361696.1, on the reverse strand, counting down.
TAAAAGTTTGCATGAGCAGATGCATAAGTGGTATGCTCATGCTTATGATGGTGTTGTCTGCGCTTACCAGCCGTGTGCATTCCTCAAAACAATGAAGGACTTTACAGAGGTCTTTCAACTTTGACCACTACACACCCGACAATTCCACGTCTGCCCTCAAACTGCCTGCCCGTGTATCCTCCCACAAATGCATTACAGCCTGCCTTTGTTCGCACAGCCTCTCAACCATGTGCATGGTGGAGTTCAATCTTGTCGCAACGTCTATGATTAGGCGGCGCTTGGGGAGGTTGAGTGATCGCTGCAGCTTCTGCTTACGACTGGAGTGGACGTTTGAGCAATGGATGTGCGAGCACAGTCTTCGCACCTTATGGAGCAGGGCTGTTAACTCCGAATAATTATTTAGGAAGCACTGCACCACCAGGTTCAAGGTGTGAGCCAGACAAGGCATGTGTGTGAGTTTTGAAAGGGCTATGGCTGCCACAAAATTACGCCCATTATCACTGACTACCTTGCCTGGCTCAAGATGTAGACTGCCCAGCCATGACTCAGTTTGTCGATGCAAGTAGTCGGCCAGTACCTCCGCGGTGTGTCTACTGTCGCCCAAAGACATCATTTTTAAAACAGCCTGCTGCCACTTACCACTAACTATTCGATATTGGGACACCTTGTGTGCAACACGGACTGGTGTGGATGGAGTGCTCGTGCGACTGCGCTCTGTCGACGAGCTTTCGCTTCTGGAGGAGGAAGAGGAGGAGGGTCGAACGCCTACAGCCAACTGTTTCCTATACCGTGGGCTAGGCAGCACTGTTCCACCGCCGCTTTCCCCTGTGGAGCCTGCATCCACCACATAAACCCAGTGCGCAGTGATTGGACACTTAATGGCCCTGGCCATGCCTACTGGTCCATGCATCTGTTGTGAGGTGCACCTTTCCACTCACTGATTGATTTAGTGCATGGACAATGCGGTCTTTCACATGCCGGTGGAGGGCAGGGATGGCTTTTCGAGAAAAGAAGTGCCGACTGGGTAGGTCATAGCGTGGGACAGCGTATGCCATGAGCTCTCGGAAAGCTTCGCTTTCTACCAAACGAAAGGGCATCATCTCTAATGAGATCAGTTTGGCAATGTAGGCGTTCAAAGCCAGTGTACGCAGATGAGAGGATGAGTACTTTCTTGTCCTACTCAGAGTGTCTGGTAGGGTGAGCTGGACTTGAGAGCTGCATATGGGTGAACTAGCTTTGGACATGACGGACTGAGAAGGGGTTGGTGATGGTGAGGGTGTTGATGACCTCAATTCCGTGTTTCCTCACGAAAATATTGTGATTGCCTGACTAGTTTGGCCTAGCGACGACACCTCAACATTTCTTGATGGTGGTGTCCTTACTGGTGGCCTTACAGTGGGGGAAGCGATGGAGCATTGCCGGCTAACTTCAGTCGGAGCAGGTGCACATGTGCTACCTGAGCTTTTATAGTCCGTCCACGCTTGCAAGTGCATCTTGGTTAAATGTCTAAGCATGCAACTGGTATTCAAATTTTTTAGATTGTTCCCTCTGCTAAAGGTCCTTCGGCGCTTCTTACAGATAACCTTTGCGTCATCAGTAGGATTTTGTTCAAATAAGAGCCACACTGCACTCTTGCTACTATGGTGCAAATTTTCAGAGCACACTGCGCTAATTTGACCATCTGGCCAAGCTGTCCTGCAACTTTTTTAGTTTTCTTGCAAAGTTTTTTGACAGCTATGGGCCTGCGGGATAACCGCTGCTGTGATGACGATGCCTGCTGCGGATCGTTCTCTTGTTCTGACCTATTGTCACCAGCACCCTCTTCCCCCAATGGATGCCAATCCGGGTCGACAACTGGGTCATCCATGACCTCGTCTTCAATTTCATCTGCACCTTCCTCTGTACCTTCCTCTATGTCACTGTGTAAGCTGGTATAGTATGCGGGAAGGGGCACCTGAGTTTCATCAGGGTCTGCTTCGGGCTCAATAGACTGCGAGGGCAATGTAATGCTGTGGGTGAATGTACCAGCAGATTCATCTAGCAGTGGCTGTGCATCAGTGCACTCCTTGTCAGAGTCATCTTAGACTGGGGAATTCAGGATTTGACTTGATAACCCAGGAATGGTATCTGAAAAGAGCTCCATGGAGTAATCTGAAGTGTGTGCTGCAGCATCCTTCACTTTTAGTGTTGGTGAAGGACACAACGAAAGGTGTTGTTCCTGACCAGAGACCTGTACTGATGACTCTGTGCTTGCAGTTTTTGTAACTTCAGAAGAGGAGGCAATAGAGCTGGAGGCTGTTTCGGCAATGTAACCCAAAATCTGTTCCTGATGCTCCGGCTTTAAAAGCTGTTTACCTAAGCCCAGAAAAGGGAACCTTAAAGGCCTTCTTGTGCCAGACGATGATGCAGGCTCAACACCTCCTGCCTAACTGCTATTGTGCTTTTGCCAGAACCAGCCGATGCACCACCACCATCAGTACCAGCTGCACCCCCCTGCCCACGTCCGCGGCCTCTTCCACCATACTTCCTCATGTTTGGGAAAATGTACCAAAAATACCAGAAGAGAGATGGTACTGTATGAGGAGCGTACAGCTGTGTAAGGTGTATTAAAAAAATTAAATCTCCGTATATATTTTGCTAGTCACAGACCTCTAACAGTATGTATTGGACCGTAATCCAACAAGCAGATATACGGTACTGTATCAGAAGTGTACAGCTGTACAGTATACGTTTTAGTGAAATTAACAATCTACGTATATGTATTTATGGAGTGTCACACACACACACGCTGACTCTGTATAGATGTGACTGTATTGCGAACAGCAGATATACAATACTGTTTGAGAATCAGACTGCTCTATACGGTGTCTGTATGGAAAATTGTAAATCTCTCTATTTTTATACGGAGTGACACACGCTGTCTCTGTATATATTTGACCATATTCAAGCAGCAGATATACGATACTGTTTGAAAAGCGGACAGCACTATACGGTGTAGGTCTGGTAAAATGGAAAATCTCCTTGGTTTGTTTTTCCAGAGTCACACACAGATAGCTTCACTGTTTGAAAAGCACACAGCTCTATACGGTGTAGGTCTGGAAAAATGGAAAATCTCCTCGGTTTGTTTTTCCAGAGTCACACACAGATAGCTTCACTGTTTGAAAAGCACACAGCTCTATACGGTGTAGGTCTGGAAAAATGGAATATCTCCTCAGTTTGTTTTTCCAGAGTCACATACAGATAGCTTGTATTTATCCGTGATACCAGCCGGTAGACGGTAGTGTGTGAGGAGCGTACGCCGCTATATGGTGTGTGAAAAAATGAACGCTCGGTAACTGAGCAGAACAAAATAATAAAAGTTGGAGTGCTTTGAAAAAAGCAGTTTGAACAGCAGTGTGCACACAGCAATGCAGCTATCAGGTAGCCTTAAAAGGCAGCCTAATCACAACCAGCGCAGCTGCACACTACAAAAATCCTCCCCTTTCACTGCACACTAACTGTACAGTGAAAAGTGCTAGCAGCAGAAGCTATTTTTTTCTTCTTCCCTGCCTAACGCTCTCCCTAGTCAGAATCAGCAGCAGCTCCTCTCCCTATTCTAAGATTGGCAGGAGTAAGATGGCGGTCGGCGGTCACGTCCTTTTATAGGCACTGTGATGCCACACAAAGCCAGCCAATCACTTGCATGCTCTTCTCTAACATGGTGGGGGCCGCTGCTGACGTAATCGCGTTGCCCACACTCAGCGTCCTTGATGATTGGCAGAGAAAAGGCGCTGGAAGCATTATTTGAAACGTGACTTTGGCGCTCAAGTCGGCGACCTCATGGCCGACCTCACGCTATGGTCAGTTTTCAATCGGCGAAACCCGACTTTAGCAAAAGTCGGCGGATTCTGAATTTGGCCGACCTGTTTCGCTCAACTCTACTTCTGTTGCTTTCCAGCTCAGCACAGCAGGGATTCACAGAGCTCCAGAGTCACATGGCTCTTAAAAATTTCACTGTACTTGTTCCACAGCAGACCCAAATATTCACAAGAGGAAGGAGTTAACACCCTCACAAGTATGCTGGCAGCAAATAGTCTTTACAGTCTTTACTGCCTCTCACACAGCAGTTTCTCTTCTCCCCCTCCCTACACCCTTCTCAAGCTTCTCCACCCACACAATTTCCTGGGCTTCTGCTCTCAGCTAAGACGTGCAAAAGCAGCAGGGCCCTAATTGAAGCCTCCCAACCGATTTTGACAGTCTGCCCCTCTGTCCCGGCCGGGAGTTTACTTTTGCCGCACTGCACTGATAAGCCACCACGCCCCCCATGCACTGACCCTATCCATTCCTTGCCCTCCCAGAGAGACCCACCACAGCCACTCACTCCTAATAAATTCCAGCAATGAGGTCGCATGGCTGTTCTGTGAGCACAGGAGACCTGTGATGAGGTCACAGGAGGGGAGGAGCCAGGAGTCACATGATCAGGGGCCTAGTTTATGTAGGACTCTGCTGTGCTGGTTGTTATGGTGCTGGATGAGGGGAAGTTTATATATGGGGTCAGGAGGGGTTTACAGGGTCGATGTAGCAGAGCTGTGTGTGTACGACGTGTAAGGAGCGTAGCCGTGTGTGCCCAAGGTGTACGGTGCAGAGCCGTGTGTTTAGGAGATGTACAGAGCGGAGCGGCGTGTATGGATTATGTGGGCGGAGCCGCGTGTGTACAAGGTGTACTGAGCGAAGCCGTGTGTGTGCTTGGTATACGGAGCAGAGCCGTGTGTGTACGAGGTGTACTGAACGTAGCCCTGTGTGCATGAAGTGTACGGAGCCATGTGTGTGTACGGGGTGTATGGCGCGGAGCCGCATGTGTACGGGGTGTACGAAATGGAGCCCTGTGTGTACAAAATGTCCGGAGCTTAGCCATGTGTATATGAGGTTTACGGAGTGGAGCCATGTGTGTGCAAGGTGTACGGATCGGAGCCGTGTGTGTACGAGGCATAAAAAGCGGAACTGTGTGTATATGAGGTGTGCGGAGCTGTGCGTGTACAAGGTGTATGGTGGGGAGCATTCATACCTCCCAACCATCCCGGATCCAGTGGGATAGTCCCGATATTGAGAGTCTGCCCCGCTGTCCGGGCCACGAGCTTACTTTTCCCACGGACACAGGAGTTCACGGCGGAGCCCCAAGGAGCACTTTAAAACTCGCACATGACATTCCACTGGAAGTGATGTGCTGGAAGCTGACCAGAAATTAGGTAATTTCAGGAGGAGATTGTGATGGAACCATGGAGGCACTTCAGGGAATGCTTCAGATCCATCATCGTGTCCTCCTCTGACAGTGCTGACAGCGGGATTGCCTTGGAATCGGGGATGTCGGCCGTGTGAGTGGATCTTGATATGTCCTGCAATGGGAGGCTCAGGTTGGCTCTACAATGGGAGCCAGGCTGCTATAGTATCGTTATAGAATCTTTCTCTATCTGTTTCTTTCTCACTCTGTTCTTTCTTTCCCTCTCTAATCTTTCTTTCTCTCGGTTTCTTTCTCTGTTCTTTCTTTCTCTGTTCATTCTTTCTTTCTCTCTGTTTGTTTCTTTCTTTCTCTCTGTTCTTTCTTTCTCTCTATAATCTTTCTTTTTTCTTTCTCTCTGTTCTTTCTTTCTGTTATTTCTTTCTCTCTCTCTGTTTTTTCTTTCTCTCTGTTCTTTCTTTCCCCTCTTCTTTTTCTTTCTTTTTTTCTTTCTTTCTTTCTTTTTCTCTCTGTTCTTTCTTTCCCCTCTTTCTTTCTCTCTATCTCTCTGTTCTTTCTTTCTCTCTCTGATCTTTCTTTCTTTCCCCTCTTTCTTTCTCTCTCTCTGTTCTTTCTTTCTCTCTCTATTTTTTTGTTCTTTCTCTCTCTGTCCTTCTTTCCTCTCTTTCTTTCTCTCTCTGTTCTTTTTTCTCTATCTATGTTCTTTCCTCTTTCTTTCTCTCTCTGTTCTTCCTTTCTATCTCTCTCTGTTCATTCTTTCTTTCTTTCTTTCTGTCCTTTATTTCTCTCTCTGTTCTTTCTTTCCCCTCTTTCTTTCTTTATTTCCGCTCTTTCTTTCTCTCTCTCTGTGTTCTTTCTTTCTTTTTCTCTCTGTTCTTTTTTCTGTCCCCTCTTTCTTTCTCTCTCCCTGTTCTTTCTTTCTCTCTCTGTTCTTTCTTTCTTTCCCCTCTTTCAATCTCTCTCTGTTCATTCTTTCTTTCCCCTCTTTCATTCTCTCTCTCTCTGTTCTTTCTTTCTTTCCCCTTTCATTCTCTCTCTGTTCTTTCTTTATTTCCCCTCTTTCATTTTCTATTGTTCGTTCTTTCTTTCGTTCGTTCGTTGTTTCTTTCTTTCTCTTTGTTCTTTTTTGTCCCCTCTTTCTCTCTCTCTGTTCTTTCTTTCTCTGGTCTTTCTTTCTTTCCCCCTTTCTCTCTCTTTGTTCTTTCTTTCTTTTTCTTTCCCTTCTTTATTTCTCTCCCTCTCTGTTCTTTCTTTCGCTCTCTGTTCTTTCTTTCTTTCTTTCCGCCCTTTCTTTCTCTCTTTTTCTTTCTTTCTTTCTCCCTCGCTGTTATTTTTTCTTTCTTTCCCCTTTATTTCTCGCTCTCTGTTCTTTCTTTCTTTGCTTCTTTCTTTCTCTCTCTCTCTGTTCTTTCTTCCCATATTTCTTTCTCTCTGTTCTTCCTTTCTCTTTGTGTTTTCTTTCTTTCTCTCTCTGTTTCTTTCTTTCTCTGTGCTCTTTCTTTCTCTGTTCATTCTTTCTTTCTCTCTTTTCTTCCTTTCTTTATCTCTCTATCTTCTTTATTCCCCTCTTTCTTTCTCTCTCTCAGTTTGTTCTTTCATTCTCTGTTCTTTCTTTCTCTCAATTCTTTCTTTCTCTCTGTTTATTTTTTTCTCTCTGTGTTCTTTCTTTCTTTTCCTCAGTACCAGTCAGTGTGCCCATAATGTCAGCCACTGTGCCCATAATGCCAGCCACTGTGCCCATAATGCCAACCACTGTACCCTCAGTACCAGTCAGTGTGATCAGCAGTGCTAAATGGGAGTGGTTGGGGCGTGGACATGAATGTGACTAGTTGTCAAATGGGTGTGGTCGGGAGTGGCATAAAATTTGCCTTGGCGCACAAAACGTGCCAAAGCCTTTGTCCCTCTTTCCCTTCTTCAAAAGTTGAAAAGTATCCTAATTCCCTCCTGATGTCATTACAGTTAACACTCGTACAAGTGTAAGACTACAGCCTGGATGCGACAGTATACCAAGGAGGGGGAGGGTGATGAAAGGGTACAGTATAGAGACTGAGCCCTATAGGGAGGACACAGTGTAAGAGCACAGTGTGAAAAGGGGTCAAATAAGGAAAGAGGTCAGTGTGAAGCGCATGTACCATAAGATGGACAGCGTGGGGTCATATTTTGTGCAGACAATATAGTGAAGGGTTCATCAACATCCCCACACATGGAAGGGGATATAGAGGCATAGACATAGTATTAATTAAAATAATTTTATTCAAGCATATTAAAATAATGACTCCTAAACAAGGAATTCTCAGAGGTAAAAAAAACTGAGGTTTTACAAAAGCCAGGAATATTATTATATCATGAGACTAAAAATCACACACATAGCAAAAATGAGAGGTGTACAAAATATATATATATTATGTAACCAAAAACAATTAAAGTGCACCATGCATAGTTTGGCATGTAGCTCTTAGGAGCGGTGCACGGTGCACTTTATTTTCCTTGCCATGTATGTTATATTCAGGACAATCATTAATTATGCATTTTTGGTCAGAATTTTTAAATAATGATGAATTATACACTGCAGTTCATCAACTAACCATTTGTGGTGTATACATATATATTCTTGATATTGCAGTTCATCAACTGGCCATTTGTGATGTATACATATGCATTTTTGTTATTATGAATAAGATGTTCAAGGCAGTTACAATATTTTTATTCAGGAACTATACTGTTTGAATTCATGCATTGGCTATTTATCATGTAGCACATTTTGCACGGTGCACTTTAGTCATTTGTTGCTATATACTGCATTTTTTACATTTGTAGCTGTTCTCATTTTTGAAAACACACATTTATTCATCAATTTTTGTATTTTTTGCAATTTTGTACACCTCTCATTTTTGCTACGTGTGTGATTATTAGTCTCATGATATAATAATATTCTTGGCTTTTGTAAAACCTCCGTTTTTTTTTACCTATGAGGATTCCTTGTTTTGGAGTCATTATTTTAATATGCTTGAATAAAATTATTTGAACTAATACTGTGTCTATGCCTCCATATCCCCTTCTATGTGTGGGGATGTTGCTGAAATTACTTGAATTGAGGTGGTTTGGTGATAATTGGACTGTGTTTGGTGATAATATAGTGAAGGGCAATTATTTACTCAGTGCGATCAGCGCACTACAGATATTTTCTTTCAGGAGCATTATAATAACACTGCTAGCTTTAAAAGCATCATGTGGAGATTTGCTGCAGAAGACTGGAGAACATGGAAGTCCACAGAGATGGTCTACTGATGAGAAAGCTTATCATGGGGTCTGGACAAGATGAAGAAAAGAAGGAGAACGATTCCAGAGATGACGTCATCTATAAGGTACCTGGATGTAAAAATTATTTGTGAAACTGACTAATCCTCATGTTTTTATTTATGTTAGGAGCATTAAAGGGGTTGTCTAGGTCTGTGATGAGTCTGCAGTCATTCTATGTGACTGCAGACTTCTGGATTCTCACAGTGCTCACTGAACGCTGTTAGGATTCTCTCGTGTCGGTAATTTACATACATGCGGTCACATGCTGACTAGACATGTGTGGCCTCACTTAATAAAAATGAACAGATTGAGGCTTGGCACGTCTAGTCGGAATGTGGCCAGAAGTATAGGAATCGCATGGCTGTGCTGACATGACTGTCCACTCTTGCCACCTGCAAGGGAGAATCCTAAAAGTATGCAGTGCATTAGTTGTGAGAATTCAGAAGCCTGCAAAGTCACTATTCAGCTCTGCGGTTTCAGTAGTCATCACATGGCCACTTCACTCATATGCAACTTTCATACTTGCGGTCACATGATAACAAGCTTCTGTTCCTGCTTCTCTCAGTTTTTCACTGAACATTGAGAGTGTGACAAAGTGGCACGGGGTGATAGTTGTGGCCGAGTCCACTAAGGCACACTCAATGAGCACCCCTGCCCCTTGCACATGCACAGACAAAGTCCCAGTTTTGCAGCACTATCATTTACCTTCGGCACATGGTTGCTACCCATGCTGGAATTGCGTCCTCTGGATGCACCACACATCACACTTCGGTTCCAACAGTGGCAACTTTTACTAATGAAGAGATAAACGAGATAAAACTTCCTGCATTTTCCCTATAATAATAATCTTTATGTAGCGCTAACATATTCCGCAGCGCTTTACAGTTTGCACACATTATCATTGCTGTCCCCGATGGTGGCTCACAATCTAAATTCTCTATCAGTATGTCTTTGTAATGTGGGAGGAAACCGGAGTACCTGGAAAAAACCCACGCACACACTGGGAGAACTTACAAATTCCTTGCAGATATTGTCCTTGGTGGGATTTGAACCCAGAACCTCAACGCTTCAAGGCTGCAGTGCTATCCACTGAGCCACTGTGCCGCCGAGGTACACAGCATTGTCGGCTCCCTTCCGGTTCTTGGGAGCAAACAGTCCTTTGGTGGGCACTCGCACCGTTCCAGTGCCCTTTTAAACTGCAGTCCTCGACAGCACTTTCTTTGCCGCCCGGCAGTCCTTGGGGGCACTTTATCCCCTCAGGGGTATGCTAGGCTCCCGATCAAACAGAGTGTCCTGCCCCCCACAAGCCTGCCCAGGCACTGCTCCTGAAGCAGGAAATTGCTGCTTTTTCAGCCTGCGAGTCTGCCCCTTTTAACTTAACCTTTTCTGTCCATAACCTTGTCACATGCAACAGATAGCACATAGAATACACTTTAGACATTATGAGAACATATTATAGACACAACATCAGGGTCGGATTGGGGTGTATGGGGCCCACCAGGGGAATGGACTCTAGGGGCACACCCTACAGCTACTGTATATGCAAATATATCTGTCAGTCGTTATCCCCATCATAGTGGAGCATCGGCTATAAAACACAGGCGGCTCCTGCACATCTACTGTGCACCCCCATAACTGGGATGTATAATTACAGTAGTTTACATTAACCCCTTCCTGCCATCCGACATACTATCCCGTCCATGGGACCTGGGCCCCTATGCCCATGGACGGGATAGTACGTCTATCGCGATCAACGGCGCCCACGTGGTGAGCGCCGCTGATCGTGGCCAGGTGTCAGCTGATTATCACAGCTGACACCCGGCACAATGTGTCAGGGGCGGTCACGGACCGCACCCGACACGTTAACCCCTTGCACACCGTGATCAAACATGATCGCGGTGTACCGGGGGATAAAGGGAAGCATCGGCAGGGAGGGGGCTCCCTCCGTGCTTCCCTGAGCCCCCACGGCAGCGCAATGTGCAGCGCTGCTGCGGGGGGCTCCTTTCCTGCAGGCCCCCGAATCCAAGATGGCGACGGGGGCCTTCGGGGGCCTGCAGGAAGCTGGCTTCCTCAGTACCTGCAAAGCGCAGACATGAGGAAGCATTCTGCACTGCCTGTGACAGATCGCTGATCTGTTACAGTGATCTGTGATGTGACAGATCAGTGATCTGTCACAGGACAGTGATGTCCCACCTGGGACTATTTAATAAAGTTAAAAAAAAAATTAAAAAAAGTGTTAAAATAATTAAAAAAAATCGCCAAATAAATTAGAAAAAAAAAAAATATTCCCCCAATAAATCCATTTTTTGGAAATAAAAAAAAAAACAATAAAAGTACACATATTAGGTATCGCCGCGTCCGTAACGACCCGCCCTATAAAACTGTCCCATTAGTTAACCCCTTTAGTGAACCCCTTAAAAAATAAAAAACGAAGCAAAAAATAATGATTTATTATCATACCGCCAAACAAAAAGTGTAATAACGCGCGATCATAAAGACACATATAAATATCCATGGTACCGCTGAAAACGTCATCTTGTCCCGCAAAAAACGAGCCGCCATTCAGCATCATCAGCGAAAAAATAAAAAAGTTATAGCTTGCAGAATAAAGCGATGCAAAAATAATTATTTTTTATATAAAATAGTTTTCATTGCATAAAACCGACAAAACATAAAAAAAGACCTAAATGAGGTATCACTGTAACCGTACTGACCCGAAGAATAAAACCGCTATATCAATTTTACCGCAAGCGGAACGGTGTAAACGCACCACTCCAAAAGAAATTCATGAAACGCTGTTTTTTGTTCATTCTGCGTCCCAAAAATCGGAATAAAAAGCGATCAAAAAATGTCACGTGCCCGAAAATGGTACCAATAAAAACGTCAACTCGTCCCGCAAAAAATAAGACCTCACATAACTCAGTGTGTCAAAATACGGAAAAATTATAGCTCTCAATATGTGGTGATGCAAAAACTATTTTTACAATAAAAAGCGTCTTTTAGCGTGCGACAGCTGCCAAACATAAAAACCGCCATAAATAGTATATCAAACCCACCGTTATCACCCCCTTAGTTGGGGAAAAATAATAAAATAAAAAAAATGTATTTATTTCCATTTTTCCATTAGGGTTAGGGTTAGGGCTAGGGTTAGGGCTAGGGTTAGGGTTAGGGTAGGGTTAGGGCTAGGGTTAGGGCTAGGGCTAGGGTTAGGGTTAGGGTTAGGGTTAGGGCTAGGGTTAGGGTTAGGGCTGAGATTAGGGTTAGGGGTGTGTTGGGGTTCGGGTTTGAGTTAGAATTGGGGGTTTCCACTGTTTGGGCACATCAGGGGCTCTCCAAATGCAACATGGCGTCTGATCTCAATTCCACAATTCCAGCCAATTCTGAGTTGAAAAAGTCAAATGGTGCTCCTTCCCTTCCAAGCTCTGCCATGCGCCCAAACAGTGTTTTACCCCCACATGTAGGGTATCAGCCTACTCCGGACAAATTGCAAAACAATTTTTGGGGTCCAATTTCTCCTGTTACCCTTAGGAAAATAAAAAATTGGGAGCAAAAATATCATTTTTGTGGAAAAAAATGATTTTGTTATTTTCACGTCCGAGTGTTATAAACTTCTGTGAAGCACTTGGGAGTTCAAAGTGCTCACCACACATCTAGATAAGTTCCGTGGGGGGTCTAGTGTCCAAAATGGGGTCACTTGTGGGGAGTTTCAACAGTTTAGGTACATCAGGGGCTCTCCAAACGCACATGACACCCGCAGACCATTCCATCAAAGTCTGCATTCCAAAACGTCACTGCTTCCCTTCCGAGCCCCGACATGTGTCCATACAGTAGTTTTCTCCCACATATGGGGTGTCAGCGTACTCAGGACAAATTGGACAACAACTTTTGGGGTCCAATTTCTCCTGTTACCCTTGGGAAAATGAAAAAATTGGGGACTAATTGATCATGTTTGTGGAAAAAATACGATTTTTTTATTTTCATGCCCGGGCATTACAAACTTCTGTGAAGCCCTTTGGGGTTCAAAGTGCTCACCACACATCTAGATAAGTTCCTTAGGGGGTCTCGTTTCCAAAATGGGGTCATTTGTGGGGGTTTCCACTGTTTGGATACATTAGGGGCTCTCCAAAGGCAACATGACACCCGCAGACCATTCCATCAAAGTCTGCATTCCAAAATGTCACTACTTCCCTTCCGAGCCCCGACGTGTGCCCATACAGTAGTTTTCTCCCACATATGGGGTGTCAGCATACTCAGGACAAATTGGACAACAACTTTTGGGGTTCAATTTCTCCTGTTACCCTTGGGAAAATAAAAAAATTGGGGACTAATTGATCATGTTTGTGGAAAAAATACGATTTTTTATTTTCATGCCCAGGCATTATAAACTTCTGTGAAGCCCTTGGGGGTTCAAAGTGCTCACCTCACATCTATATAAGTTCCTTAGGGGGTCTAGTTTTCAAAATGGGGTCATTTGTGGGGGGTTTCCACTGTTTTGGTACATTAGGGGCTCTCCAAAGGCAACATGACACCCGCAGACCATTCCATCAAAGTCTGCATTCCAAAACGTCACTACTTCCCTTCCGAGCCCCGACGTGTGCCCATACAGTAATTTTCTCCCACATATGGGGTATCAGCATACTCAAGACAAATTGGACAACAACTTTTGGGGTCCATTTTCTCCTGGTACCCTTGGGAAAATAAAAAAATGGTGACTAAAAGATCATGTTTGTGGAAAAAATACGAATTTTTTATTTTCACGCCCGGGCGTTAGAAACTTCTGTGAAGCACTGGGGGGTTCAAAGTGCTCACCTCAAATCTAGATAAGTTCCTTGGGGGGTCTAGTTTACAAAATGGTGTCATTTGTGGGGGGGTTCCACTGTTTAGGTACATCAGGGGTTTTCCAATCGCGACATGGTGTCCGATCTCAATTCCAGCCAAAAACGTCAAATTGCGCTGCTTCCCTTCTGAGCTCTGCCATGCGCCCAAATAGTGGTTTAGCCCACATGTGGGGTATCAGCGTACTCAGGACAAATTGCACAATAGCTTTTAGGGTCCTGTTACCCTTGGAAAAATAAGAATTGAGGGTGAAAAGATCATTTTTGTGGAAAAAATATGATTTTTTAATTGTACGCCTTTATGTTATAAACTTCTGTGAAGCCCATGGGGGTTCAAAGTTCTCACCACACATCTAGATAAGTTCCTTAGGGGGTCTAGTTTCCAAAATGGTGTCATTTGTGGGGGGTTTCCACTGTTTTGGTACATCAGGAGTTTTCCAAACGCGACATGGTGTCTGATCTCAATTCCAGCCAAAAACGTCAAATGGCGCTGCTTCCCTTCCGAGCTCTGCCATGCGCCCAAATAGTGGTTTACCCCCACATGTGGGGTATCAGCGTACTCAGGATAAATTGCACAATACCTTTTAGGGTCCTGTTACCCTTGGAAAAATAAGAATTGAGGGTGAAAAGATCATTTTTTTGGAAAAAATATGATTTTTTAATTGTATGGCTTTATATTATAAACATCTGTGAAGCCCATGGGGGTTCAAAGTTCTCACCACATATCTAGATAAGTTCCTTAGGGGGTCTAGTTTCCAAAATGGTGTCATTTGTGGGGGGTTTCCACTGTTTTGGTACATCAGGGGTTTTCCAATCGCGACATGATGTCTGATCTCAATTCCAGCCAAAAACGTCAAATGGCGCTGCTTCCCTTCCGAGCTCTGCCATGCGCCCAAATAGTGGTTTACCCCCACATGTGGGGTATCAGCGTACTCAGGACAAATTGCACAATAACTTTTAGGGTCCTGTTACCCTTGGAAAAATAAGAATTGAGGGTGACATGGATCATTTTTGTGGAAAAAATATGATTTTTTAATTGTATGGCTGTATGTTATAAACTTCTGTGAAGCCCTTTGGGGTTCAAAGTTCTCACCACACATCTAGATAAGTTCCTTAGGGGGTCTAGTTTCCAAAATGGTGTCATTTGTGGGGGGTTTCCACTGTTTTGGGACATCAGGGGTTTTCCAATCGCGACATGATGTCCGATCTCAATTCCAGCCAAAAACGTCAAATGGCGCTGCTTCCCTTCCGAGCTCTGCCATGCGCCCAAATAGTGGTTTACCCCCACATGTGGGGTATCAGCGTACTCAGGACAAATTGCACAATAACTTTTAGGGTCCTGTTACCCTTGGGAAAAAAAAATTGGGGTGAAAAGATCATTTTTGTGGAAAAAATATGATTTTTTAATTGTACCGCTGTACGTTATAAACTTCTGTAAAGCCCTTGTGGGTTCAAAGTTCTCACCACATATCTAGATAAGTTCCTTGGGGGGTCTAGTTTCCAAAATGGGGTCACTTGTAGGGGGTTTCTACCACTGATTAGGTACATCAGGGACTCTCCAAACGTGACATGGTGTCCAATCTGAATTCCAGCCAATTTTGCATTGAAAAAGTCAAACGGCGCTCCTTCCATTCTGAGCGCTGCCATGCGCTGAAACAGTCGTTCTCCCCCACATATCAGGTATCAGCGTACTCAGGACAAATTGCACAATAACTTTTGCAGTCCAATTTCTCCTGTTACCCTTGGTAAAATAAAAAAAATTGAACCTGAAGTTTTTTTTTATGAAAAAACGTTAGATGTTCATTTTTTTTAAATACTCAAAAAAATTCCTGTGACGCACCTAAAGGGTTAATAAACTTCTTGAATGTGGTTTTGAGCACCTTAAGGGGTGCAGTTTTTAGAATGGTGTCCCTTTTGGGTATTTTCTATCATATAGACCCCTCAAAGTGGCTTCAAATATGATGTGGTCCTAAAAATAAAATGGTGTTGTAAAAATGAGAAATCGCTGGTCAACTTTTAACCCTTGTAACTTCCTAACAAAAAAAAATTTTGGTTCCAAAATTGTGCTGATGTAAAGTAAACATGTGGCAAATGTTAGTTATCAAGTTTTTGTGTGCCATATCTCTGTGATTTAAGGGCATATAAATTCAAAGTTGGAAAATTGCAAAATTTTCAAAATTTTTGCCAAATTTCCGTTTTTCTCACAAATAAACGCAAGTTATTTGAATGAAATTTTACCACTATCATGAAGTACAATATGTCACGAGAAAACAATGTCAGAATCACCGGGATCCATGGAAGCGTTCCAGAGTTATGACCTCATAAAGGTACAGTGGTCAGAATTGTAAAAATTGGCCCGGTCATGAACGTGCAAACACCCTTGGGGGTGAAGGGGTTAATGGGGTTCTTTGGTTAAAACAGGTTATCACCCATCTATGAGCTCTACAGGATAGGTCATCGCTTAGGTCTGACCATTAGAAACTGCGCCGATCGGAAGAATGAGGAAGTTTTATCGTTGATAGGAGACTTATCCCTATTTTAAAATGGAGCAGCAAGTTGGATATCTGAGTGCAGCGCCATTCACCCTCTTTGGGACTTCCATAAAAAAACAAGTGCAGCCACTTTTCGAATGAATGGATCAGTGGTCAGAGTTGTACATGCCACTCCAGTCTAATGGAGATAAAAGCTCCACATTCTGCCGATTGGTTCCCAGCAGTCAGACCCCCACCAATCAATACATTATCACTTATCCTGTGGAGAGGCGATTACTCTTTTCCACAGGAGAGCCCCTGGAAATAAGAATCTTCTCCTAAGTAATATCAGAGAGAACAAATGACCACCATACACAACACAATCCCCTATACCAAGACCATTATCACACATACAGGGGAGAAATACCACCACACCATGACCAGACCACACAGTGACTGAATAATACCACATTCATGGAGAAATACCAACACACCATAACTAGACTACATATTCCACCTCATAGTGACCAAAAAATACCATATACTAGGGACAAATACCTCCACACCGTGACCAGACCACAAATTACCAACACACAGTGATGGAATACTACAATACTGATCATGAATACAAACCACAATACTAACAACACTGCTATTACCACCAGTGCCATTATACACAGAAGCTCTGCATATTGTGTATAGGTAATACAGTGAGCACCAGTGACATTATACACAGTGGCTCTGTATATAGTGTCAGTGTACAGGTAACACAGTGATCACCAGTGACATTATGCACAGGAGATCTCAATAGAATGTATAGTGTACAAGTAACACAGTGATCAACAATGACAATATACACAGAAATTCTGTATATAGTTTACAGGTAATAGAGTGAGCATCAGTGACATTATACATGTGAGCTCTTTTTATAGTATATCGTGTACAGGTAATGCAGGCATCACCAGTGACATTATACACATGAGCTCTGTAGGTAATACAGTGATCATCGGTGACATTACACACAGGAGCTCTGTGTATAGTGTCAGTGTTCAAGTAATACAGTGATCACTAATGACATTATACACAGAAGCTCTGTATAATGTCAGTGTACAGGTAATACAGTGATCAACAGTGACAATATAGACAGGAGCTTTGTATATAGAGTCAGTGTACAGGTAATACAGTAATCACCAATGACCTTATATACAGAAGCTCTGTGTATCGTGTCAGTGTACATGTAATGCTGTGATCACCAATGACCTTATGCACAGAAGCTTTGTGTATACTGTCAGTGTACAGGTAATACATTGAACACCAATGACATTATACAGAGGAACTCTGTATATAGCGTAAGTGCACAGGTAATACAGGGATCACCAGTGAAATTGTACACAGGAGCTCTGCATATAGTGTATAGTAATCCACTGAACTCACCAGTGACGTCTGTAGTTGAAGTCCTTCGTCTTCGCTTTTCTTCATCCAGCACAGACCATCACTTCTTGCAGCCAGGGCTCGTCTCTGCAAAATATAATACATAGTCATCAATAGCTTATCGCTTCCATAGCACATTCCCCGACTTCAACATTATGTCAGATGAAAAACAAAAGTGACTTAGTGCCACACTGTACAGTAAGAGGAGCCCCATTTTGCTCCCTCCATGGAAAACAGTTTACTAAAAAGTAAATTATATGACAATAGTAATAATATCCCTAATTGGATCCTAAAGAAATTATGTTCCCCACTTGTCACCGTAAACTAATGCAGCATGTTCCTCATTCTGGCCCCCAAAAAGTAATTAAGTCCCTCTTTATTTAATAATCTTGCCCATCCTGGCACCCTTTATTTTATAATATGCCCCATCCTGCCCCCCCATGTCCCTTGTCTAGCCTGGCCCCAATATCTGCAGCCTGGGCCCCAGATATCCATCCTGCACCCCAGCTTTCCATACAGGCCCCCATATACAGTATGTCCATTGTCCTTCTCCCCCCATATATCAATCATAGGTCCATGTGCTGCTCTCCTTATATATCCATCCTGGTCCTTTGTGGTTCACCCCCCGTTTAACAATCATGGGTCCATGTGCTCCTCCCCCTCCATATATCCATTTTAGTCCTTTGTGCTCCCACTCCTCCCAAATATCTATCCTGGTTCCTTGTGCTTTCCCCCTCCATATATCAACCATGTGCCCATGTGCTGCTCCTCTCCTTATATACATCCTGGTCTGTTGTGCTGATCCTCACATGTATCTATCCTGGCCCCTTGTTCTGCTCCCCCCATACATTCATCCTGGCCCCTTGTGCTACTCCCCCATATATCCATTCTGGTCCCATGTGGTGCTCCCTTCCATATAGCCATCCTGGTCCCTTGTGCTGCCACCCTCCCATATATATCCATCTTGGTCCCTTGTGCTGCCATCTCCATTTATCCATCCTGGTCTTTTGTGCTGCCACCCCCATAGATCCATCCTAGTCCCATGTGCTACTCTCCCCACATATCCATCCTGGTCTCTTGTGCTGCTCCCCTCCATATATCCATCCTGATCCCTTGTGCTACCATCCCCCCCAAATATCCATCCTGGTCCCTTGTGCTGCCATCCCCATATATCCATCCTGGCCTTTTGTGCTGCTCCACCCCATATATCCATTGTGGTGCAATGTGCTGCTCCCCCCCATAAATCCCGCATCTATATATATGCATCATGACTCCCCCATACATCCATCTTGGCCCCCATATATCCATTCTTTTCCCTTATCCTGCCCCCATATGTATCCATACTGGCCGCCATATGTATTTATCCTGGCACCTTATCCTGCTGCCCCCATGTGTCTCCAGCCTGGTCCCCCCAAAGTGTCTCCACCCTGGTCCCCCCCATGTCTCCAGCCTGGATCCCCCCAAGTGTCTCCAGCCTCGTCCCCCCAAGTGTCTCCAGCCTGGTCCCCCACCCCCATGTGTTTCTAGCCTGATTACATACACAAGAAAAAAAAAATTCTCTTACCTTCCTGCACTCCCAGCACTGGGCGGCGTCCTCCTCCTCTCTGCAGGTCCAGTGCGCACAAAGTAAAATGCCGCTAGTATAGCAGAGGCTGGAGGTGAATGTGTGCGCCCGTCGCATGACACTGACATCATACATCGGGTGCACACTTGCTGGAATACATCGGAACGCGTGACGCGGCGGTTCAGGTAATGAATGCTGCATGTGCGCGCCCCTGCACATAGGCAGCATGTGCTTTTAAAGGGCCCGCGCCCCTTAAAACCTTCTCCTATTCTTCTCCTTCCCTCAGCCAAGGGCCCACCGGGGAAATCCCTGGTACCCCGCCAGGCCAGACCGACCCTGCACAGCATATTACCTTGATAAAACATTACTATATAACATTAATACAATAGTATATAAGTAAACCATCAGGATTCCGCATGGGGTGCACATGCCCAGCATAAAAGAAGAGGGGGCAAATGAGGGTCCCCGCCACTTCCTTACACAAGCATTAGGGCGAGCAGCTCATCGGTACATAACTAAGTGGGCAAAACGCATATGTACTTTGGGGGGTGCGCCCACCTGAATACTTGCCCCAGGTGCCAGAAAGCCTAGATACACCTCTGAACACAAGTATTCACGGCCACATCCGGGGACAGGAACAAGAAGAATTCAGGTGACATTGAGCAAATATTCAGCACCAGGATATCTGGATCAGGAGTGGCTGAGCAATGTGTCTTCACTTACAGATAATATCATCCTGCCTGCGGCATTAATAAATCTGCAAAGAGCAAATAAGAAGCTGCATTTTATAGATGAGCTCCAAAGGGATACAAAGTAACAACCTCAACAGAAAGAAAGAAACAATTCTGCTCAGGTGTCGACCCAGAATAAAGGCTGGCACCCAGAGGTGTATCTGTGGGGGGAGGCAACAGGGGCATGTGCCCTGGGCGCAGCCGGCAAGGGGGCGCAGTTGAGCCGCCTAATGTGGCAGTCCACAGTGTCTCCCCAGGTGGCTGCACTCTCCCACTCCCGGACTGTGAGTTTGCCATTCCCTGTGTCGGCTGTCAAACTGACAGCCGGCACAGAGAAGCTGCAGCGCACCGGCTCCCAGGGATCAATTGAACTCATGTCTGTAAGACACGAGCACAATTGAAGGTCTGACCACCGAGTCAGAGAGTGACATCAGCAGTGTGATCAGATCATGTGATAACACTGCTGACGTCACTCGCCCACCCTGCAGAGGCACACATTGATGGTATATGCTCCGTGGAACTGAAGACACCAAAGATTAAGTGTGGGTGGTGGGATTTAATGTGTTTGGGGGAAATTTGAAGTGGGGAGGGGAGGATATAATAAGTGGGGGGAGATTTGGAGTGGGGATAGGAGGATTTAATGTGTGTGGGGAGATTTGGAGTGGGGTGGGAGGATTTAATGTGGGGGGATTTGAGGACACAAAATGAGGAGCAAAGGCGGAGATGCACGGCATGTATGAGGAAACAGTATGGGGGGCATATAAGAGGAAACAGTACGAGGGAATGGGTGCATGGATAGGAAAACAGTATGGGAGAATGGAGGGCATGTATGAGGATATAGTATGGGGGATGGGTGCAGACACAGTATGGTGAGTGGGGGGATGGGTGCAGACAGTATGGGGAGCGAAGGGGGAATGTATGCGGACACAGTATGAGTAGCGATGGTAAAAATGTATGTGGACACAGTATGAGGAGTGAGGGTGATGAGATGTGTGCAGACACAGTATGGGGGGTCAGGGGTATATGTGAGTAGGCAGTATAGAGAGTGAGGGGGTAAATATATGAGGAGACAGTATGGTGAACAGGGGGATGTGAGAGGAGACAGTATGAGGAGGGAGGGGAATAGTGTGAGGAGACAATATCGGGGGGAGAAAAGTGAGTGGGCACCGAATAGAGACTGAGTAGTGGGGGCGTAGCATGGGGGGAAGTGTGTAATTACCAGAGGTCCAGAGAAGATCCAGTGAGTCACAAACTGAAAGAAAGACAGAAATAACATTTCCTTTACTGGAATAGAATTTGAAGTGAAATTTAAGATTGTATGAAACAGCCTGAGATTCCCCTATTATGTACACTAAATCAGCCAGGGCTGAAATAAATATGCCAATCCCAAAGTCTCGAATTTGTGTGTATTACACTTAGGTTCCAGAATAAATTTACCTAACCATTAAGTTAACCCATTAGTGACAGAGCCAATTTGCAGCTTAATGACCAGTCCAATTTTTACAATTCTGACCATTGACAATTTATGAGGCTATAACTCTGGAACACTTTAACGGATCCCGCTGATTCTGAGATTGTTTTTTCGTGGCATATTTTACTTCATGTCAGTGGTAAAATTTCTTTGATATGCCTTGCGCTTATTTATGAAAAAAATGGAAATATGACAAAAAGATTTAAAATTTCGCAATTTTCAAACTTTTAATTTTTATCCCCTTAAATCGGATGTCACACAAAATAGTTAACAACTAGCATTTCCCACATGTCTACTTTACATCAGCACAATTTTGGATATATTTTTTTTTTGTTAGGAAGTTACTGTATAAGGGTTAAAATTGACCAGTGATTTCTCATTTTTACAACAAAATTTACAAAACCATCTTTTTTAGGGACCACCTCTCATTTGAAGTCACTTTGAGGGGTGCACATGACTGAAAATAGCCAAAAATGACACCAAAAACTGCACCCCTTAAGGTGCTCAAAACCATATTCAAGAAGTTAATTAACCCTTTACGTGCTTCACAGGAACTGAAGCAATGTGGAAGGAAAAAATGAACATTGAACTTTTTTTTTACAAACATTTTACTTCAGAATCAGTTTATTTAGTTTCACAAATGTAAAAAGGGAAAATGAGACACAAAATTTGTTGTGCAAAATCAACAGACAGCCCTGGCACAGCAGCCTGACCAAAGAACTGAGGCAAGCTTCCAGGGCTGCTGAGAGGAGATGGAAAAGATCCCACTCCAATGAGGACTTCATCGCATTAAAACAGTCCCTCTCTACTTTCAAGGCCACACTTGCTGCAGCAAAACAAACCTGCTTCTCATCTTTTATATCCTCCCTGTCTCACAACCCTAAACAGTTATTCAACACCTTCAATTCTCTCTCTCCCCCAGCACCATCTCGCTCCCCACTCATCTCAGCTGAAGACTTTGCCTCATTTTTCAAGCAGAAGATTGATAACATCAGAGACAGTTTTGCTTGACAATCCCCAGAGCCCTTCCTCCTAACTGCCCAGCCCTCCCCCTCCAAAACCAACTTCTCCACCATTACAGAAGATTGACTCTCCACTGTACTCTCAAGATCACATCTCACCACCTGTGCACTTGACCCGATCCCATCCCACTTCATCCCAAACCTCACTACAGTCTTCATCGCAACCCTAACCCATCTCTTCAACATATCACTAACAACTAGTGTTTTCCTCTCAAGCTTTAAACATGCCTCAATCACACCTATCCTCAAAATTCCCTCTCTTGACCCATCATCTGTATCTAGCTATCACCCTATATCACTTCTCCCCTATGCCTCAAAATTACTAGAACAACACATCCATCTTGAACTGCCCTCCCACCTCTTTCGGTCACACCACTCCACTGAAACTGCCCTAACTATGGTCACCAATGACCTATTAACTGCCAAGGCCAAGCGACGCTACTCTGTCCTCCTCCTCCTGGACCTGTCCTCTGCCTTTGACACAATGGACCATTTCCTATTGTTACAGATCCTCTCATCTCTTGGTATCACAGACTTGGCCCTATCTTGAATCATGTCATAACTAACAGACCAGACATTCAGCGTCTCCCACTTGCACACCACCTCCTCACCGCTCCCCCGATCTGTCGGGGGCCCGCAAGGTTCAGTCCTAGGGCCCCTGCTCTCCTCCATTTACACCTTCGGCCTCAGAACCTCATAGAATATCATGGCTTTCAGTTTCACCTCTATGTTGATGACACGCAGATCTACATCTCTGGACCAGATATCACCTCCCTACTAACCAGAATCCCTGAATATCTATCTGCTTTTCATCCTTCCTCTCCGCTAGAGTTCTAAAACTTAATATGAACAAAACAGAATTCATCATCTTTCCCCCATCTCACTCGACCCCTCAACGGACCTATCCATTAAAGTAAATGGCTGCCCACTCTCTCCAGTCCCATAAGCTCGCTGCCTCGGGATTATCCTTGACACTGATCTCTCTTTGAAACAACATTCAAGCTCTTTCCACTTCCTGCCGACTTCAACTCAAAAATATTTCACGGATCCCTACATTCCTCAACCAAGAATCTGCAAAAACCCTAGTCCATGCCCTCATCATCTCCCGCCTTGACTACTGCAACCTCCTGCTCTGTGGCCTCCCCTCTAACACTCTTGCACCCCTCCAATCTATTCTAAACTCTGCTGCCCGACTAATCCACCTGTCCCCCCGCTTTTCCCTGGCCTCTCCCCCTGTCAATTCCTACACTGGCTTCCCATTACCCAAAGACTCAAGTTCAAAACCCAAACCATGACATACAAAGCCATCCTGAACCTAAGTCCTCTATACATTTGTGACTTCGTCTCCCAGTACTTACCTGCACGCAACCTCCGATCCTCACAAGATCTCCTTCTTTACTCCCCTCTAATCTTCTCCACAATCACATACAAGACTTCTCCCATGCATCCCCCTTCTCTGGAACTCTCTACCACAACATATGAGACTCTCGCCTACCATGGAAACCTTCAGAAAGAACCTGAAGACCTACCTTGTCCAACAAGCCTACAACTTACAGTAACCACCCATCCACCAAACCGCTGCACGACCAGCTCTACCCTTGCCTACTGTATCCTCACCCTTCCCTTGTAGATTGTGAGCCCTCACGGGCAGGGTCCTCTCTACTCCTGTATCAGTCGTAACTTTTATTAAGATTTCTGTACATGGGCATACCCAGGATCAAAACTAGGGGGCAAGCCATGGTCTTTCAGGTTGTAAAATTTTAGAGCCAAAAAGGTGAATGAAATGAAACGAAAATGAACAAATGACCGCCATACACAACACAATCTCCTATACCAAGACCAATAATACCACGCACAGGGGAGAAATACCACCACACCATGAACAGATCACATAGCGACTGAATAATACCCCATACAAGGAGAAATACCACCATGATCAATTCTATTATGTAAACAATTCATTGATTTTAAACTTACATTTGCTGTCTTCTCTGTTATGAGCTCATTTTCTCCTTCACCTGTGATGTCCTATGAACTCCCTCTGCTGGTGAAAGGAGGTAGTGAAATTGATTTGGATGGGAAAAACCAGTCATCTGAACAGGTGGAGTGTGATTGGACATCCGGAATCTCTGAGTGGATATAAGGCCGCCGACGCCCTGCTGGGTTGTTGGTGATCCTCTCTGCTCTGAGCTCTGGCCTCCAGTTTAGTCCTGTCTACTAAAGCTAAGTTTTTGCTCTGCTATTGTTCCATGAGATTTTGTCTGGTTTACTTAGTGTTTGTGTTCAGCCAGCCCTGGTTGGGACTGGCTGAACTCCATTTTTGTCTCTGATCAGTTGATCTCTTTGCTCTGTTTTCAGAATATACCTGAGTGCTGATATAGTGATTTTGAAGTCTAGTGACTTCAGGGCCTTTTCTATCAGACGTGTTGGACATTATTTTTGGCAGGGTTTTTGCATGATTGCAGACAGTTGCTTTTCTTTCCTGTCCTATCTAGTTAGTGAGGGCCCCATCGTTTGCTCAGCCTGTCTTTCTGTCTGTGTTTGTGTTTTCATCTGTTTTTACCGTCAATATATGTTGGGGGCTGTCTATTGCCTTGGGGTCTGCTCTGGGGCAGTTTAGATTTCCCCTTTCTTTCTTTAGGTTTATTTAGTTCTCCGGCTGTGAACGAGGTGTCTAGGACCACCGTAGGAACACCCCACGGCTACTGTTAGTTGTTGTGAATAGGATCAGGGGTCTGCAATCCGCTAGCTAGCAACCTCTCTGGTTTTCTGGACTTAGCTTGTATTTTTGTTTTTTCCTCCTCTGGTGACTCATTCATAACAGAATCACCAGCCATACCGCAGATTCTAGGGTACTCAAAAGCAGGAAAGAATTGTAAAAAAAAAAAAAGTGTCAGAATTTTTTTTTTATGTATATTTTTTCCTCTTTTTCCCTGGGGCCGTAGGAGGAATTTTCCTAATGGAGTTTAAGCAATTGTCTGATCGTGTGGAGCAGCTGGCTGCTGAAGTGCGGGGAATTTCCACCTATCTTGCTCATTCACATGCTTCTAAACCAAAGATTCCTACTCCTGATGTGTTTTTTGGGGATCGGTCTAAATTTTTGAATTTTAAGAATAATTGTAAATAATTTCTTGCCTTGAAGCCTAACTCATTGGGGAGCTCTGCGCAGCAGGTTAAAATTATCATCTCTTTGCTGAGCGGCGATCCCCGGGATTGGGCATTTTCTTTGACACCTGATGATCCTATTCTAACTAATGTGGATGCATTTTTTCAAGCCTTGGGGTTGTTGTATGATGAACCTAATGCTATTGATCAAGCTGAGAAAGCCCTGTTGGCATTGAGCCAGGGTCAGGATTCTGCAGAGTTATACTGTCAAAAATTCTGAAAGTGGGCGGTCCTTACTACCTGGAATGATGGTGCCTTGGCAGCTCTCTTTCGGAAGGGTTTGTCAGAAACAGTAAAAGATACTATGGTGGGATTTCCTGTTCCCTCTGGTCTTGACGATTCTATGTCATTAGCCATTCAGGTTGATTGGCGTTTACGTGAACGTAAAAGTACACGAGAAATGTTGCCACCTGTTGAACAAATGTCTGAACCTATGCAATGTGATAGAGTTTTGTCTAGGGCGAAACGTCAGGAGTTCAGAAGGCGTAATAAGCTGTGTTTTTTCTGTGGAGATGCCTCTCATATGATTTCTGTCTGCCCTAAACGAGAGAAACGTTTTACACACACATTTGCTGTGGGTGGTGTTCAACCTAAGTTTCTTCTGGCAATTACTCTGATCTGCTCCCTGTCTACATTTTCCGCTAAGGCTTTTGTGAATTCGGGAGTGGCTCTGAACCTGATGGACTTCGATTTTGCTAAACGTTGTGGGTTTCCTATGACACCCCTGCGGACGCCTATCCCTTTGAGGGGTATTGATGCTACTCCTTTGGCGAAGAATAAACCTCAGTTTTGGACCCAGGTGGTAATGCGGGTCGCCCCAGACCATCAAGAAAATTGCAGATTTTTGGTGTTGCATAATTTGCATGATACCATTGTTCTGGGATTTCCCTGGTTGCAAATCCATAATCCAGTTTTGGATTGGAAATCTGTGTCTGTGGTGAGTTGTGGTTGTCGGTGTGCTTTCGGTGACGCTCCTATTTTCTCCACCTGTCCCCAGTCGCATGATGTTCCTGACTATTTTGCTGATTTTTATGATATACTTAGTGAGAATAAGTCTGCGTCTTTGCCTCCTCATAGGAGTTATGACTGTGCAATTGAGTTGAGCCTTGGGTGTAAATTTCCCAAGGGTCGACTTTTCAATTTATCTGTACCCGAGCACGAGGCTATGCGATCTTATATTAAGGAGTCATTTTAGAAGGGTCATATTAGACCATCCTCTTTACCCTTGGGTGCTGGTTTTTTTTTCGTGGCCAAGAAAGATGGTTCATTAAGGCCTTGTATTGACTATCGTTCCCTCAACAAAATTACTGTTAAATATCAGTATTCATTACCCCTGATTTCTGATCTATTCTCCAGAGTTAAAGGTGCTTGCTAGTTTACCAAGCTTGACCTCAGGGGGGCGTATAATCTTATTCGCATTAAGCGAAGCGAAGACGGCGTTTAATACTCCGGAGGGACATTTTGAGTACCTGGTGATGCCTTTTGGGCTCACTAATGCCCCTTCTGTCTTCCAGTGCTTCATGAATGATATTTTCCGGGACTTTGTGGATACATTTTTGATCATCTATCTGGCTGATATTTTGATTTTTTCCAGGAATTGGGACTCTCATGTGGAACATGTTCGGACTGTGTTCCGGATTTTGAGGGAGAATTCCCTGTATGTTAAGGGATCGAAATGCCTTTTTGGTGTACAGAGGATTTCATTTTTGGGATATATTTTGTCTCCGTCAACTATTGAAATGGACCCGGCCAAGGTACAGGCCATTTATGATTGGGTTCAGCCCACTTCTTTGAAGGCCCTCCAGAAGTTTTTGGGTTTTGCTAATTTTTATTGTAAATTTATAGCTAATTTTTCTGGTATTGCCAAACCATTGACTGATTTGACTAAGAAGGGTGCTGATGTGCTGAATTGGTCTCCAGAGGCTGTTTCTTCCTGTCAGGAGCTGAAGCGGAGGTTCATTTCTGCTCCGGTTTTGCGGCAACCTGATGTCTCACTCCCATTTCAGGTAGAGGTGGACGCTTCTGAGATTGGTGCAGGAGCTGTTTTGTCCCAAAAAGATCCGGTAACATCTAAAATGAATCCCTGTGCTTTCTTTTCCCGAAAGTTCTCCCCATCTGAACGCAACTATGATGTGGGGAATCGGGAACTGTTAGCCATGAAATGGGCATTTGAGGAGTGGAGACATTGGTTGGAGGGAGCAAAACGTCAAGTCGTGGTCCTTACTGACCACAAGAATTTGATTTACCTTGAGTCGGCCAAACGCTTGAATCCTAGACAGGCTAGGTGGGCCTTGTTTTTCACACGTTTTGATTTTGTGGTCTCTTTTCTTCCGGGCACTAAGAATGTCAAGGCAGACGCCCTCTCTAGGAGTTTCTTTGCTGATTCTCCTATTGTGACCAAGCCTGCTACCATCTTAGGTGAGGGAGTAGTTCTTTCTGCCATCTTGACCGATTTGAGACGTGCTCTGAGCATTGTCCCATTGGAAAATTGTATGTTCCTGACCAGTGGAGGAAGAGAGTAATGTCTGAAGTTCATTGCTCCGCATTGGCTGGTCATCCAGGTATTTTTGGTACTAGAGATTTGGTGAGTCGGTCTTTTTGGTGGCCCGCCTTGTCTCGTGATGTCAGGAATTTTGTGCAGTCCTGTGGGACTTGCTCCCGGTCTAAACCTTGTTCTCGCTCCAGTGGGTTGTTGATGCCTTTGCCGGTGTCCAGGAGGCCATGGACCCATATTTCAATGGATTTTATTTCTGATATGCCTGTCTCTCAGAGAATGACTGTTATTTGGGTGATTTGTAATAGATTCTCTAAAATGGTCCATCTTGTACCACTCCCTAAGTTGCCATCTTCCTCAGATTTGGTGCCCTTGTTTTTGCAACAGGTGGTTCGCTTGCACGGGATTCCTGAGAACATTGTATCTGACAGAGGAGTTCAGTTTATTTCTAGATTTTGGAGGACTTTCTGTTCCAAGCTGGGAATTCAGTTGTCCTTCTCCTCTGCGTTTCACCCTCAGACCAATGGGCAGACGGAGAGAACAAACCAGACTTTGGAGTCTTATTTGAGATGTTTTATTTCTGCTGATCAGGATGATTGGGTTTCATTTTTGCCCTTGGCTGAATTTGCTTTAAATAATAGAGCTAGTTCTGCCACTTTAATGTCACCCTTTTTTTTGAAACTTTGGGTTTCATCCTCGATTCTCTTCAGGGTAGGTGGAGTCTTCTGCCTGCCCAGGTGTTGACACTGTGGTGGAGAGAATGCACCAGATCTGGGACCAAGTGTTGGATAAGTTGTCTCTCTCCCAGGAAAAGGCCCAGCGGTTTTCCAACCGGCATAGGACCATCTCACCATATCACGGTTTAAGGTGGGTGATATGGTTTGGTTGTGATCAAAGAATATCTCTATGAAGGTGGCTTCTCCAAAGTTTAAACCTAGATTTATTGGACCTTACAAGATTTTGGAGATTCTTAATCCGGTCTCTTTTCGATTGGCTCTTCCTGTTACATTCAAGATCCATAACGTGTTTCATAAGTCTCTGTTAAAGAGATTTGTTGAGCCAGTAGTTCCTGTGGTGGCACCTCCTGACCCTGTATTGGTTGAAGGTAATGTGGAATATGAGGTTGAGAAGATACTGGATTCTCGTCTAGCTAGACGGAGACTCCAGTATTTGGTTAAGTGAAAGGGTTATGGCCAGGAGGATAATTCTTGGGTCTCTGCATCCGATATTCATGCTGAACGATTGGTTCGTGCTTTTCATCGGGCCCATCCTGATCGCCCTGGTGGCATGGATGAGGGTTCGGTGACCCCTCCTCAAGGGGGAGCTACTGTTATGAACTCATTTTCTCCTTCACCTTTGATGACCGATGAACTCCCTCTGCTGGTGAAAGGAGGTAGTGAAATTGATTTGGATGGGAAAAACCTGTCATTTGAACAGGTGGAGTGTGATTGGACATCCCGAATCTCTGAGTGGATATAAGGCCACCGACGCCCTGCTGGGTTGCTGGTTATCCTCTCTGCTCTGAGCTCTGGCCTCCAGTTTAGTCCTGTCTACTAAAGCTAAGTTTTTGCTCTGCTATTGTTCCGTGAGATTTTGTTACTTTGTTTTGTTTACTTAGTGTTTGTGTTCAGCCAGCCCTGGTTGACACTGGCTGAACTCCATTTTTGTCTCTGATCAGTTGATTTCTTTGCTCTGTTTTCAGAATATACCTGAGTGCTGATATAGTGATTTTGAAGTCTAGTGACATCAGGGCCTTTTCTATCAGATGTGTTGGACATTATTTTTGGCAGGGTTTTTTGCGTGATTGCAGACAGTTGCTTTTCTTTCCTGTCCTATCTAGTTAGTGAGGGCCCCATCGTTTGCTCAGCCTGTCTTTCTGTCTGTGTTTGTGTTTTCATCTGTTTTCACCGTCAATACATGTTGGGGCTGTCTATTGCTTTGGGTCTGCTCTGGGGCAGTTTAGATTTCCCCTTTCTTTCTTTAGGTTTATTTAGTTCTCTGGCTGTGAACGAGGTGTCTAGAACCACTGTAGGAACTCCCCACGGCTACTGTTAGTTGTGAATAGGATCAGGGGTCTGCAATCCGCTAGCTAGCAACCTCTCCGGTTTTCTGGACTTAGTGTGTATTTTTGTTTTTTCCTCCTCCAGTGACTCATTCATAACACTTCTCTTCTGTACAGCAGGAGGCTTCAAGCTCTTGCATGCTTATCACACACTAAAACTGAGCCACTTACTCTGCCCTTTTCAAACACAGCAATTGGTTTGATCTTTAGGGGGAAAAATGCAGAATATTAGATAGATAGAGAGATAGATAGATAGATAGAAGCTATTCAATAAGGCCAAAAAGTGACGTTTTGGTCCAAACAACAGGAACCTTTCTCAAGCCTTGAGGAATGTTCCTGTTGTTTGGACCGGAACTTCGCCTTTGGGCCTTATTAAATAGCTTTTTTTTTCACTACAGTGTGCTGCCTCCAACTTCTCTGGATTTCTATAATTGAGGTTTGGTATTTGCCTAGAGGCTCTGCACCCCGACTCTTTCTTTGTGCTGCTCTAATTTTCTTCTTTTTAGATAGATAGATTTTAGCTTGGAATGCAAGCAGATTCCACCCTGAAATATGCCCCATCATTGTCCCTTTCTTTTAGTAATATGCCCATTCATTGTCTCCTTCTTTTAGTAATGTGCCCCATCATGATTCCCTTCTTGTAGTAATGTCCCATAATGATCCACTCCATGTAGAAATGTCCCATCATGATCCCCCTCATGCAGAAATGTGCCCCATCTTGATCACCTTCAAGTAGAAATGTAGAAATTGCCCATTCCACCACCTCAATCATTTTCTCCTCCCCTATCACCCCATCATTGCCCTTTCCACCATCATTGTCCTTTCCAGCTGCCCCCCTGCCCCACGGAGGGTATGCCCATGTTACTCTACTTGTATTTATTATGTATACCTCCATCACATGTAAAGCACCATGGAATAAATGGTGCTATAATAATAAATAATAATAATAAATATAATGACCCTGCTATCTTTAAGGGCATCATATGAAGATTTTATGCAAAAGACTGGAGAAGATGGAAGTCTGCAGAGACAATCTGTGGCTGAGAAAACTCATCAAGGGGTCTGCACAAGATGAAGAAAAGAAGGAGAACAATTCCAGAGATGATGTCATCTATAAAAGTACCTGGATATAAATATTATTTGAGAAACTGACTATTTCTCTTGTTTTTATTTCTGTTAGGAGCATTAAAGGGATTGTCTAGGTCTGTGATGAGTCTGCAGTCATTCTATGTGACTGCAGACTTCTGAATTCTCACAGTGCTCACTGAATGCTGTTAGGATCCTCTCGTGCCGGTGATTTACGTACATGCGGTCACATGCTGACTAGACATGAGTGGCCTCACTCCATGAAAATGAATGGAGCGAGGCCGGGCACGTCTAGTCAGAATGTTGCCAGAAGTATAGAAATGGCATGGCTGTGCTGACATGACTGTCCATTCTTGCCACCGGCAAGGGAGAATTCTAAAAGTATGCAGTGCATTAGTTGTGAGAATTCAAAAGCCTGCAATGTCCGGGTTCAGTTCTACAGGTTCCAGTAGTCATCACATGGACACTTCACTCATATGCAACTTTCATACTTATGGTCACATGGCAACTAGCTTCTCTTCCTGATTCTCTCAGTTTTTCACTGACCATTGAGAGCATTAGGGGGAGCAGTTCGTCGGTACATACTGTAACTACTAAGTGTGCAAATTGCATATTTTCTGGGGTTTGGGAGGAGTTACCTGAATTCTTGCCCCGGGTGCCAGAAAGCCTAGGTACACCTCTGAGTTGGATAGTTCACAATACCCCCAACAGCCAACTATGGTGAAAAAGCAGTCGGGAAACTTCAAGAAAAAAACCGCAAAAAAGTGTCTTCAAGACAAACAAGTTTGATGCAGCGTCTTCCTTTTGGAAAACTCGCCAGTATTTAAAAGACGTTGTGGAGAAACGAGGTCAGTGGGTGCTCTTGTCCGCTGGCCCGGCTGCATTTAGCAAGACTGTATGGACCAGGGCTCATCCCACTGAATACCCACTCTATTTCCTGGTGGGCAATACACTACACAGACAACAAAGGGTTATGGTAAAACAGTGTGACAATTTTTTATTGAACCACAACACACAATAGCAAACAGAACAACCCGAGCAATTACCCCAAGATGGTGCACATTACAGAGTCTCACCCTTCCCTTCCGCTAACTCACCAGAATAATGGTAGATGTTATGTCCAAGCTCCTAGGGTTGCTACTCCACTTGTGATATGCACGCAGAGAGGAGTCCGAAGTACGCTAAGCTGAGATCCTAAAGAGTGACACCAACTAGAAGAAAAGAAGTCTCATTAATACCCGAGGCAGGTGATCAATTTTTAGATTTACCCAGTATCCTTCAGTCCAACCCCACAGCCTTTCCCTATCTACCTTTGAAGTCAACAATCTGGTTCTAGAATACAATACACAATTAACATATCAGCATACAATAAACAAAAATAAACATACACTATATACAAGTCACTATTACAGACTTACACAGTATGTTAAATGGTATGAAAGTCTGTCTTCTTGACCCACCAGACATAGATGCTTAAATCCACAGACCTATATAAAGATAAAGTCAATTCTTCTTGGTTTGCAAAAATATGGTTGTCTGGGAAATTAAGATACAATTTGGTTTCTTCACACTGCTCCCCCATCTTAATTAACCTGACTTGATAGGCTTCCAGTCATCCTTCTCTACTTGTCGGGATAGTCCATCAGCATTTCCATGATCTTTGCCCTTTTTATGGGAGACAGAAAAATTATAGGTCTGTAAGGCCAGACTCCATCTGGGTAAACGTCCATTGTCTCCAGCAGTCCAATCTAGCCAACTTAAAGGATTATGGTCAATTAAGACAGTGACTTCCTTGCTATAGAGGTAGGGCTGCAATTTCTTTAAGGCCAATATTATAGCCAAGCATTTTTTTCTATTGTGGTATATGCTTTCTTCCAGTCCAACAGTTTCTGGGAAACGTAAGCTACTGGGTGTTCCTGACCATCGTCCCCCACTTGACTGAGTACGGCTCCCAATCCAGTGTCCGATGCGTCTATTTGGACAATGAACCAATGGCGGAAGTGAGGAGCAGTCAGGACTGGGCTTTGGGCTAGCTGGGTTTTCAGCTGGAGGAATGTGGACTCGCACTCTGGACTCCAGATGAGCTTGCGGGCATATCATTTCGTGGTAAGGTCAGTGAGGGGATTTGCTACTGTAATGTAATTGGGGATAAACTTTCAATAATAGTTTGTGGTCCCTAGAAAGACAAGTACCTGTTTTTGGTTGGATAGGCGAGGCCACTGGGTAATGGCTTTTACTTTTGCAGATTCAGGACGAGTGCACCCACTTCCTACCCAATGTCCAAGGTATAGTACCTCGGCCATCCCCATTTGGCACTTGTCAGGTCGGATGGTAAGCTTGGCTTTTGCTACCCTCTGCAGCACCTGCGACACATGTTAAAGATGCTCTTCCAAGGAATCGCTGAAGATAGTGATGTCATCCAACCCTTTAGAAACTGGTCCACCATCCTTTGGAAGGTAGCTGGGGAATTCTTCATTCCAAATGGCATGCTGGTAAATTCAAGGCCAAAAGGGGTGATGAATGCAGACTCTTGATGGGGTGATGAATGCAGACTTCAGCCTCTTTTGTGAGTGAAATGCTCACAAAGCCCATTAGTTTCAGGGTTGTAGGGGGTGGTATGCATGGGGCGGACATCATGCTTCTCCCAAAGGGTCTGAATCAGCTCGCTTTGGAACTGTGTCCCCTGGTTGGTCAAAACTTCCTGTGGAAACCCTATTCAACTAAAAATGTCCAGTAGAGCTTGAGCCACGTGCTCTGCATCTGTGGATGACAGGGCAATGGCCGCCGGATAGCGGGTGGCAAAGTCGACCAGGGTAAGGATGAACCTCTTTCCGCTGCAGCTGGGAATAGCTAAGGGACCCACTAAATTGATGGCAACCCTCTGGAAGGGTTCACCTATCAAGGGCATGGATTGGAGCGGGGCACGACCGGGTGCTCCCCCCATCTGTTGACAAACCGGACAAGTGGCTCGGTATTTCTTCACCTATTGGACAATCTTTGGCCAAAAGAAACTATGCAGTAGTCGAGCCCAGGTCTTTCTCACCCTCATGTGCCCAGCTGCAGGAACATCATGTGCCAAGGAGTTGGGGCCGATACTGCCGAGGCACCAAGAGCTGATGGACATTGGTCCAGGGTTTCTATGGGCATGATGAGGGCTTTTCTGTATATAACAGTCCATTCTCCCATCTATACACCACCCCTTGATTTGTTTCCCCAGGTCAAGTGGCCGCACTGTGGGCAAATTCTAGGGTGGGGTCCTTGAGTTGGGCTTCCCTAAACTCCTTGCTATCTGTCTCCCCCCAGTCAATGGCAACAGTCTGGTCAAGTGTACTCACTGCCGTCACCTCAGAGGGGGTTTATGGAGGCTTGGAGTGTTGGCTATCCTCAGGATGGGTGGCAGAAGGATCCATATCAGGGTGTTTCCTGGCTTGGCTTCGAGTGGTGATAGTAACAAATTGTCTGGACAGTCCTTGTCCGAGGTCATTCCCCAAAATAACAGGTGTGGGGAGGCCGTCCATAAGTCCAACTTCGACCTCTCCCTGTTCAGTACCCCAGTCCAGATCCACATAGCCTAGAAGGATGTCCGAGTGCAGACTTTCAGCCAGAGAGATGGTCACTTGGCGAGCTGGTAAATAGTGTTCAGGTGGTACAATATCTGTGCTAACCAGTGTGATGGAGGACCCAGTGTCCCAAGTCCCCGGGCCTGGATATCACCGACCATTTTGGAAGTGCATTGAGCAGCAGGGTGGATTGCTGGTGAAGGGAAAAAAATCTCTTTAAATCTTCTGGTTCAGCGAGTGTGAGTGAGCCGAGTATGAGTGGAGCGTAAATTCGAACAGTGGTAAGTGTGCAACTTGTGATTCAGTGACTTTGGATTCAGGGAGTTTCCAAGGGAGTAATTACTGAATTGCTGTTATATTTTACACCTCGTACAGGCGCAGCTCCGCTCCGTACACACACGACTCTGCTCCGTACACCCCGTACGCACGTGGCTCCGCTCCGTACACACACGGCTCCGCTCCTTATGCCCCGTACACAAGTGGCTCCGCTCCGTACACCTTGTACACACAGCTCCGCTCTGTATGCCCCGTACATGTGTGGCTCCACTCCGTACACACACGGCTCCGCTCCGTACACCTCGTTCACACGCGGCTCCGCTCTGTACACTTCGTACACACACAGCTCAGCTCCGTACACCTCGTACACATGCGGCTCCACTCCGTACACCTCGTACACACACGGCTCCGCTTCGTACACCTTGTACACACGCAGCTCCGCTCCTCACACCTCGTACACACACGGCTCCTCTCCATAAACCTCATACACGCACGGCTCCACTCCGTACACCTCATACACAAGTGGCTCTGTACACCTCGTGCACACGTGGCTCTGCTCCGTACACCTCATACATGCGTGGCTCCTCTCCATACACCTCGAACACACACAGTTCTGCTACATCCACACTGTAAACCACTCCTGATGCCACACAGTAACTTCACCTCATCCAGCACCATGACAACCAGCACAGCAGAGTCCTGCAGACATGGCCCCTGATCATGTGACCCATGACTCCTCCCCTCCTGTGACCTCATCACAGGTCCTGTGTACACAGAACACACAGCCCAGCCACATCATTGCAGGCTGCGGTCGATCTGGCGAGGATGGGGTCGGTGCATCCGGGGGCGTGGCAGCTCAGTGCAATGCAGGAAAAAGAGCATCCCGAGAGGGACACGAGTAGGTGGTGCCAAAAACAGGACTGTCCCGCAGGAATCGGGACGGTTGGGAGCTATGAACATGCTAGAAATAGGAGGAAACCACTATGGCTAAATACAGCTGTAAGGGGCGCAATGAGTGACAAAAATAAAGCATTTAGAGAATTAAAGCAAGGAGGTAGTGATGAGTAGTGTTGAGAAATACCTTCTGATATCTGGAAATATCGGATCGGATTGGATCGGACCGATACCCAAAAAGTATCGGATATCGCCGATTCCGATACCAGAAACCAATGCAAGTCAATGGGACAGAAATATCGGAATTAAAATAAACTCTTACTTTCCTTGTAGGTTAATTCTACATGAAGGAAAACAACTAAGAATAATGTAGAATGTATTGGGGGAGATGGAGGAGACATTAAAGGCATAGAGGTTTAGCCCAATCAAATGGAATAGCAGGAATTAATTTTGTTTTAAAGACGTTCGGAGTTACAAAGATATTGACTATGTTAAAGGGGTTGTGTAACAATAAAGGGAGACATTCAGAAAAGGCACATGTTGGCGGAGTGTTGGAACGGAGTGCTTCATCTAGCTTGGAGGTTGACTGAGCCCCTGACCCGGAGGACACAGGACGGATGCGGGCACCTGTATGTACAACAGACTGTGAGTAAAGCTTTGGAACTACATGCCCTGGTGTCCTCCAGTTATTCCTGCGCCAACACACTCAGCACTGCTACATCTCTGTGCCTGGCACTGCACCATCTACGTCTCTTCACTTCCTCTCCATCTACACTGCCCTGGGACTACAGCCCTAGGTGTGGAGGGCCACAACATCATTGCTGCACCACACCATCTGTCCCAGAGAATCTGTCTGCAGCGTCGGCTTAACATCTTCATTTCTGAACACCACAGGTGGCGTCACGAGTCATTCACTCATAAACTTTAATCATCATCCACACGTTCAACATTTCCCTTTTACAATGGACGCCCAGGGCCACGGACTGGGTCACAGCTACTGTGACATCTCCCATTGAAACTAACGGGCCCGGTACTGAGTACCCCACCAGTCCTGGCGGGCGATCCAACTTGGCGGAAATACATAACAGAACAGGTTGTCTGGGCTTTTCACATAATCTCAGTGTATATCTAGACTGCAGAATGCTGACAATAAGTAATTTACTTTCAGTGGCTAATCTGCACGGTTTCCAAGATATCAATTCTTGCTTTTAAGATAAACGTCCAGGGGGGGGTGATCTGGCATTGAAATGAGAACTGGTCGTTTCCTCCTCCCTCACTAGTTTCACTTTCCATAGATCACTGTTCAGCCTGTGTCTGGGGGAGGAGCAGCTGGGTGGTCTGCTCACAGCAAATCACAGCCATGCCATTAATTAACATGCCTACATGCCTAACAGGATGTGCCCACACTTCTTAGGATTCCTCATTGGCTGAATCAAATCAAACTGATTCATAGCCTTATGGGAACTTCCGATTCCGGTATTTGATATGCAAAAAGTATCGGAACTCAGTATCGGAATTCCGATACCGCGAATATCGGCCGATACCCGATATTTGCAGTATCGGAATGCTCAACACTAGTGATGAGGCATTAAATAAATACAGAAGATTAAATGAATACTGTAAAGTACAGTCATAGATAGACCATTATTTTTAATATTTAAAGATTCCATAATAACAGTGTCTGTACCACAGGACTGGCATATAGCAAATGAGGTGCCAATATTCAAAAAGGGGACAAAAACTGAACTTGGAAATTATAGGCCAGTAAGCTTAACCTCAACTGTGGGTACAATCCTGGAGGGTTTTCTAAGAGATACTATACTGGAGTATCTGAAGAAGAATAACCTCATGACCCAATATCAACATGGGTTTATGGGGGACCGTTCCTGTCAGACTAATCTGATAAGCTTTTATGAAGACGTAAGTTCCGGACTGTACCAAGGAAATGCAGTGGACGTGGTGTACATGGACTTTTCAAAAGCTTTTGATACGGTGCCACACAAAAGGATGATACATAAAATGAGAACAATGGGGATAGGCGAAGTGGATTAAGAACTGGCTCGGGGATAGGAAACAAAGGGTGGATATTAATGGAGTACACTCGGACTGGGTCACGGTTAGCAGTGGAGTACCACAGGGGTCAGTATTGGGCCCGCTTCTTTTTAACATATTTGTTAATGACTTGTAGGGGACATAGAGAGTAGAATTTCAATATTTGCAGATGACACTAAACTCTGCAGGGTAATCAATATAGAGGAGGGCAATTTTATATTACAGGAGGATTTATGTAAACTAGAAGCTTGGGCTGATAAATGGAAAATGAGCTTTAATGGGGATAAATGTAAGGTCATGCACTTGGGTAGAACAAACAAGATGTATAATTATGTGCTTAATTGTAAAACACTGGGCAAAACTGTCACTGAAAAAGACCTGGGTGTATGGGTGGATAACAAACTTACATTTAGTGGCCAGTGTCAGGCAGCTGTTGCAAAGACAAATTAAACAATGGGATGCATTAAAAGAGGCATACATGCTCATGAGGAGAACATAATTTTACTTCTATACAAGTCACTAGTGCAACCACACTTAGAATACTGTGTACAGTTCTGGTCTCCGGTGTATAAGAAAGACATAGCTGAACTGGAGCGGGTGCAGAGAAGAATGACCAAGGTTATAAGAGAACTGGGGGTCTGCAATACCAAGACAGGTTATTACACTTGGGGTTATTTAGTTTGGAAAAACAAAGGCTTAGGGGTGATATTATTACAATGTTTAAATATATGAGGGGACAGTACAAAGACCTTTCTAATGATCTTTTTACTCTCAGACCTGTGATGGGGACAAGGGGGAATCTTCGACATCTGGAGGAAAGAAGGTTTAAGCATAATCACAGACGCAGATTCTTTACTGTAAGAGCAGTGAGACTATGGAACTCTCTGCTGTATGATGCTGTAATGAGTGATTTCCTACTAAAATTTAAGAAGGACCTGGATGACTTTCTTGAAAAGTATAATACTACAGGTTATATACACTAGTTTCCTTGATATTGTGCTGATCCAGGGAGCTAGTCTGATTGCTGCATGTGGAGTTGGGAAGGAATTTTTTTCCCCAATGTGAAGCTTACTGTTTGCCACATGGGTTTTTTTTACCTTCCTCTGGAACAACATGTTAGGGCAGGTTAGGATAAGATATGGGTTGAACTAGATGAACTTAATGTCTTCTTTAAACCTTAATAACTTTGTTACTATGTTACTTTTTTGACTGGCTGAATGTGGCGTAGGAGGATGGCTGGTGTAGGCTGGCCAACCCGCTGTGTAGTATGGACAGGATATATCACTGTTGCTGGAGTATCCTGGGAATAGCATCCCTCTGACCGTGCTGGCTCGTATTGCAGATGTTGACTGGGAGAGCTGACAGATGGGCTCCAGGCATAGGGTCCCAGCCCTTGGAACAATCTTTAGCAATGTGTCCAAGGCACCCGAATGTATAACAGCACCGTGGGTTGGGCAACTCACGGGTACTGTTGGTAAACCTTGGTCCTGGTGGTCGGTCAAATCTTTGATTGAAGGGTCTTCTTGGATCAGTGGGCATATAGGGTCTCCAGCGAAGTTGGTTGGCTGTAAATTTGTCAGCCAATTGGTCTGTTTGCTCTGGAGTGTCGGGCTTCTGGTCGGCTACCCACTCTCAAATTTCTGGCACCATCTTCTCCATAAGTTGCTCAAGCACGTTCACTTCCCGTAATGCAGCAACAGAGTGGGCAGCCCTACCGTCAAGCCAGCGGTTGCAGTGTCTCCGGAGTTGACTGCAAAATTCTACATAGGAGACCCCCTGACGAAACAATGTCTGGAACTTGGTGCAATATCTCTCAGGGTTTATGGAAAAAAGTGCCAACAGGGTGTCCTTAAGAGTTCCATAATCCTGGCAGTATTGAGGCCCAAGTAAGCGGGCAGCATCCCATGCCCGACCAGTCAAACTAGTCCACAGGTATTTAGCCCAAGCAGCTATGGGTGTCAAGGCTCCCTGGTGTAACTGCTGTGGGGAGGGCTGCGCACCGCAGCAAGGGAGCTGAGAGCAGAGCGGCGGAGAACTCATCGAGTAGCAAGCAGGACCTGAACCACGTGACAGAGTAGGAGGTGGCCGGGGGCGGCGCCAGGCGTTGGGGTGCAGTGGAGAAGATAGACGCCGGAGAGTAGATAGACGTGCCAAGGTCAAAACCAGGAGATAACGAGGTACCGGAGGGGTGAGGCAGAGGGATAGTCAAAAGGAAGCCAGAGGTCAGAAAGCTGAGAGAGTAAATGGACTGAGTCAAGCACGGAGAGCAAAACAAACAGATATAAACAGAGCACACACACCAGGGGGTCAGGCACACAGACTAAATGAAACTATAGCTGACAGGGAATCCTAGTCCAGAGTGTGTATAAATACCCCTCCAAGATCCAAAGGGAGGCCACCTCAATTAACCCTGAGAGGGCAGGACATGGACCCTGTCCAATTCCATGTCAGTACCCCCCTCTTAACCCTCCGTCAGGAACAATGGATCTGACAGGCGCAGCTCTTCTACTTTCATTTCTCCCTTCTCACCAGAATTTTCAGGAAACCCCCTCCCTCTAGATAGTCTCCTGGCTCTAGCTGCTGTGTGAAACCTGATGCCACAGTTGGTCTGCAGAGCTTCAGGAAGGAAGATATAGCTGTGCTGGCTACTCAGGCTCATTGGTCCCGAACACATCACACTTTATAAGGATGGTATGTAATGTTTTTAGTCATTACTATTGTTTATTTAGCTTGTTTTATGAATTGATAGAGAAAGGTTTGTGGATATTTCATATAAATAAGGCAGATTTTCTTACAAATGAAAGTGTACTTCTCAGGAGTTTTGAAATTTGTGTATATCAAAGCTATTACTTTTATGTTGAGTAAATGGGTTTGTTTTGCACCTGATAATGTGTAGTCTCTTTTATTACATCCCTATGAAGGTCTTTGATCACTTTTAGATCACTGAAATTGAGAAAATTAGATATTCTAGGCATTTTTCTAGCCTGCGCTTGACAGGCACATTGTTCCATTACGAGTTAGTGCGAATATTGTTCCTGACGGAGGGTTAACAGGGGGCCACTGCACCCCCAGGCTTCTAAGGGTATTTGGCATGAAAAGCCCACACCAGTTGATCAGCGTGCACAGAACTGGCCAGGATCCATGACCGATCCTCAAAGGAATATCTCTTCCAATGCATTAGGTACTGAAGCCTCTGGTGCACCCACCATGAGTCAATGATGCGCCCTACCTCGCACTCCAGCTGACCCTCTATCAACACTGGCAGAACATCGGATAAGGAATCTTCCCTAACCGTCCCCACAGGCTTTAACAGGGACCTGTGGAAGACATTAAATATTTTGAAGGAGGTAGGCAACTGTAATCTGTAGGCCACTGGGTTGATCACCTTCACAATTTTGTATGGACCAATAATCCTGGGGTCCAGCTTCATAGACGGTATCTTAAGCTTGATATTACGGGTGGACAACCACACCTTCTCCCCTACTGCCCTCCTCCTGTCCGCAAATCGTTTGTACCTTTTCTGGGCTTTAGAGATGTTCCCCTGAACCTCTCTCCAAAGGGTTCTCAAATGTTGCACCATGCCCTCAGCACCAGGACTACCTGAATCCATGAGGAAAAACTCCCCAAACTGTGGGTTAAACCCATAGTTGACCTGAAAGGGAGACTTTCCAGTAGACTGATTCATACAACAGTTGAACACAAATTCTGCCATGGGCAATACCTCACACCAGTCCTCATGTCTGAAAGAGGCCAGGCATCTCAGAATTTTCTCCCAACGACTGGTTTTTGCGTTCAGTCTGTCCATTAGACTCTGGGTGATAAGCAGAGGAAAATGATAACGTGATCCCCAACTTCTTACAAAACGCTCTCCAATACCTGGCCACAAATTGCACACCCCTGTCCGACACCACATTCACAAGCACTCCATGCAATCGAATTATGTGCCGTATAAATAAGCAGGCCAAGGTTTCAGCAGAAGGTAACGCTGGTATTGGTACAAAGTGGGTCTGTTTGGAGAACCTATCCACCACCACCCATACCACAGAGTTGCCCCTGGAAGGAGGAAGATTAGAGATAAAATCCATGGACAGATGTGTCCATGGTGTATCCAGAATTGGCAAAGGCACCAATTCCCCAGCCTTCCAGACCTGAGAGCATTTAGAGCGGGCGCACACCCCACATGTATTCACAAACCTTTTAATATCAGTAACCATAGAGGGACACCAAAAACTCCTAGCCACTGCCCCCCGGGTAGCTGCAATCCCAGGGTGAGCACTTAACACAGAATCATGAAATTCCTGCAGGAGTATGAGATGGAAATGTTCGGGTACAAACAATTTTCCTGGGGGTTTATTCCTGGGACCCCGTGCTTGAGCTTCCAGAATCTCTCTCTGTAACTCAGATGAGACTTCTGCCACAACCACTCCCGGTTGAAAATGAAGGAGGGGGGTTCTGGAGGGGACACAGAATTAAAGCTTCGGGATAAGGCATCCGCCTTTACATTTTTCGAACCCGGATGGATCGTAATGGTAAAATGAAATTGAGAAAAAAAGCGCCCACCGATCCTGTCTAGGGGTCAATCTCTTAGCAGACTCGATATAGGCTAAATTTTTATTTTTATCCAATAATGGGATGGACGGCCCCCCTCCAGAAAATGCCTCCATTCTTTGAAGGCCAATTTAACCACAAGGAATTTCCTGTTGCCGACATCATAATTTCTCTCGGCCGAAGATAATTTTTAGAGAAAAAGGCACAGGGCTTGAGGTTAGTAAGGGTGGAAGGGCCCTAGGACAACACTACCCCAACCCCCACCTCAGAAGCGTCGAGCTCCATGACAAGAGGTCTTGACAAATCGGGTTGTACCAACGCAGGGGCTGACGTAAAACATTTCTTTAACGTCAGGAAGGAATTTTTTGCTGCCACAGGCCAATTTTTCACATCCGCCCCTTTGAGAATGAGGTCAGTCAAGGGTTTCACCACCTGCAAAAACCCTTTAATGAACTTCCTATAGAAGTAAACGAAGCCCATGAATCGCTGCAACCCCTTCAGGTCATGAGGCTGCACTCAATCCATAAAGGTCTGAATCCCTCCCCAGATACAATTAAGCCCAGAAAAGACAGTTCTTGCACAAACAATGAACATTTCTCCAGTTTAGCGTATATTTGGTTCTCCCTGAGTCTCATAAGAACCATACGCAGATGGTGTAAGTGAGATTGACTGTCCTCTGAGTATATCAAGATGTCATCCAGGTAGATGACTACATAACACCCAATCAGGTCAGAAAAAATAACATTAATGAAATTCTGGAAAACAGCAGGGGCGTTAATGAGACGGAAAGCCATAACCAGGTTTTCAAACAGCCCCTCGGTCATCAGGAGCGCTATTTTCCATTCATCTCCCTCCTTGACCCTTATAAGGTTATAAGCCCCTTGTAAATCGAACTTAGAAAACTATTTGGCCCCCGTGAGTTGGTTGCATAGATCAGGGATCAGGGGGAGAGGGTACGTGTTTTTTTTACAGTAATTTTGTTCAGTTCCTGGCATGGCCGCAAACCACCATCCTTGTTATTTACAAATTAAAACCCTGCTGCCATGGGTGAGACAAAAGGCCGAATATGCCCCTTGCTGAGGCTCTCTGTGATGTACTCTTTCATGGCTGGGCACTCAGGCCCAGATAGATTAAACAGATGGGCCTTGGATAATTTGGCTCCTGGGACTAAATCAATGGCACAATCAAAAGGTCTATGTGGTGGAAGCTCCTCAGCCTCTCTTTCGGAAAACACGTCTTCAAGTCCTTCAGGTATTCCGGAATACCCTCCAGACCGACAGACGACACAGATACAGATTTTACAGAGGTGACAAGAGGTACTGTTGTGAGTTCATTTTCCCCTTCACTACTGAGGCCCGAGGAACTCCCTCTTCTGGTGAAGAAAGGTAGTGAGCCTGATTGTCAAACACCTGGGGCTGATGATGATGACTGGCTGAGTGGAGTTAGGGTGGTTTCACATTAGCGCTTTTTAAGCGCACGCACGGCCAGGGGCTACAAGCAAGGGGCGGGCATGCCGGGCAGAGAGCCGGCTCGGGGGCGGAGCTACCCCCGGCCGTGCATGCGCTTAAAAAGTGTGAAACCAGGCTTAGTGACTGGATATAAGGCTGCCGACGCCCTTCTGGCCTGCGGGTGATTTCTCTGTGGACTTCTAGGAAACCAGTCTGATTCCTGCTCATCTAAAGCTAAGATTTCTGCTTTGCCTTTTTGCATTAGTGTTTTGTTTTCCTTGCTTTTCTGGATTCTGCCATTCCCTGCTGGGGTGAGCTGAATCTCCTTTTGCCTGTTGCTCTGTCTTCAGAATATTCCTGAGTACTGACATAGCCTTTTTTGAAGCCTAGCGTCTTCAGGGCCCTTTTTACTGTCAGTTTGTTGGCTCTTATTTTCATAGGGTTTTTCACGGATTGCAGACAGCAGCCTTCCTGTCCTTTCCTATCTAAGCTAGCTTGGGCCCCATCTTTGCTCAGTCTATCTTTCTGTCTGTGTTTTGTTCTTTCTTCTTGCTTCACCGTCATTATATGTGGGGTCTGCCTTTTGCTTTGGGGTCTGCTCTGGGGCAGTTTAGATTTCCCTTTCTGTCTTTAGGCTATGTAGTCCTCCGGCTGTGATCGAGGGGCCTAGGGCATCGTAGGAGCCCCCCACGGCTACTGCTAGTTGTGTTGATAGGTTCAGGGGTCTGCAATCCGATAGCTGCCAACTTCTCTGGTTTTCTGGACTTAGCTAGCATTTCTATTTTTGCCTCCTACGGTGACTCAATCATAACAAGGTACTGACGCGCCCCAGAGGCCGTGGGATTCTCGGCGCCGGGCCCGTTAACTTCAATTGGAAATGTCACAGTGGCAGTGACCTGGTCCGTGGCCTCAGGCGGTCATGTAAAAGGGATTGAATTGAATGGGGATAAAGTTTATGTATTGATTTGTGATGCCAGTTGGAATGTTCAACTGTAGTATAGCCGGCACTGCAGATGATCCCTGGGGGAGTAGATGGTGATGGTAGTGCAGATGTTTAACCCCCTCAAACCAGGGCTGGCCCCCAGAGATTGTGATGGAAGTAGAAGGCAAGGAGTAATAAGGCAGGAGACAAGGAAAGTCACTTTATCATTTACTGTAGTTCAGGTGCAGTTCAGAGGAGATATTACAACTCTCACCAGGTTACAGTTTGTTCTGCAGAATGGGAGTTATCCTTCCTCTGCTGTGACACAGTGTAAGCTTCCTGCTATTCTAATCCCTTCCGGGTCCAAGGCTTCCCAGAGGTTGGAAATTCTAATATAGCCTCACTGTGTTTTCCTCTTCTGGCAACTTGCAGCTTGAATCCTCTGTGAAGCC
Source organism: Dendrobates tinctorius (assembly GCF_039654945.1). Classification (NCBI taxonomy): domain Eukaryota; kingdom Metazoa; phylum Chordata; class Amphibia; order Anura; family Dendrobatidae; genus Dendrobates; species Dendrobates tinctorius. The sequence goes on along the minus strand of NW_027361696.1, from coordinate 26,964,265 downwards.
GCTCAAGTTCCCACTTGCACTATCCTTCACTGATCCTAGGTTGTTGCAGTATTTCCGAGTAAAATACTTTACTGTTGGTTGTATAATCCCACGCAGTCTCTCAGCTTACCACCCTGCTCTGAAAGCATTGATGGTCTAGGGGCTGGTTCCCTGATGCATCTTTAGCTGTACTCCTGGATAGAGCACATGTCATCATGGCTTCCAAAAGCATCCTTCCTCCTTCTTGTTCACCGAAAACAACAACTTTTGACTCCTTCCCCTCCCAGTTAGGGTATGTCTGCAAAGCTCTAAGCTTCAGACAAGTAAGGGAGTGTGGTAAATTGTGTGTGGGGCCCCCCTCCCGAGACCCCGAAGGAGCAGACCCCTGTAGAGCGCCTGCCACATCTCTCTGCACCTGTTGGTGTGAGTGAACCAGGCCTTCCTGCTCCATGGACAGCTTCTGCATAAGCTGGGAAAGCTCATTAACCTGCTCTGTGAGAGCCCGTACCAGATCCATAATACACTAGCACCCCACCATCAGGAAAAGACTGCATGGTCAGCTATAATGTCATGGCTCCCGGGTGTAATTGCTGCAGGGAGGGCTGCACGCCGCAGCAAGGGAGCTGAGAGCAGAGTGGCAAAGAACTCACCGGGTAGCAAGCAGGATCGGAACCACGTGACAGAGTGGGAGGTGGCTGGGGGTGGCGCCGGGGTGCAGAGGAGATAATAGACGCCGGAAAGTAGTCAGACGTGCCAAAGTAAAAAGACAGGAGATAACGAGATACCGGAGGGGTGAGGCAGAGGGATAGTCAAAAGGAAGCCAGAGGTCAGAAAGCCGAGAGAGTAAATGGACCGAGTCAAGCATGGAGAGCAAAACAAACAGATGTAAACAGAGCACACACACCAGGTGATCAGGCACGCAGACTAAACAAAAGTATAGCTGACAGAGAATTGTAGTCCAGAGTGTGTATAAATACCCCTCCCATATCCAAAAGGAGGCCACCACAATTAACCCTGACAGGGCACGATATGGACCCTGTCCAATGCCATGACAATGGTCACCTGGTGCATCAGCACTAAAGTCTCAAAATCTTGCAGATGTTCATCAACTTCGGTGTTGGACTCATTAAACACTGGCACGTCTCTGTAGCAGAGATGCATTCCTTGTGAGGGGACTACCATGGGGTTAGGGTCCAATACTGGCTATATGGGTACTGGAACTCCCAAAACTGATTCCATAACACAAGCTCTTTCACGACTTGAGGCTCCAATGCAACCAACAACTCCTGGATTTTGGCTGCAGCTGACTGGGTAGATTCCAGACCGACACAGGGTCCTGTCTCTGGCAATTCTCTGGGTCCATCTCAGCAGAGTTTTTGTCATCCTCCACAACATTCTGCGCTTCCCAACAAACTAATTCTTTGATCAAATCTGATCCCCTCTGGTCCTCTTCCTAAGGCCGAGTTAGTTGGGTTGGACATGGTGGCTTCCAAAACCTACTGTGTATGCCTCATCAATGGTCTGCTGGGTCTGTCTGCATGCCTCCCTAGTTGGGAAGCCCTGGACGGTGTTTACATACACCATTCCCCTGCAGCTCACCCAGTTCTGCCGGGCTGAGTCGTGTCCCAGTTGCTGCCACCAATTGTGAAGAAACATGGTCAGTGGGTGCTCTCATCTGCTGGCCCGGCTGCCTTTAGCAAGACTGCATGGACCAGGCCTCATGCCACTGATCACCCGCTCTATCTCCTGGTGGGCAATACACAACACAGACAACACAGGGTTAGAGTAAAACAGTGTGGCAATACTTTTTTGAGCCACAACACACAATAGCAAACAGAACAATCCCAGCAATTTCCCCAAAGATGGTGCACATTACAGGGTCTCACTGTTCCCTCCGGCTGACTCACCTGGATAATGGTAGATGTTATGTCGAGCTCCCAGAGTCACTACTGGACCTGTAATAGGCATGTAGAGAGGAGGTAACAACAAGGGTAGGGAGATAACCGAGAGCAGTCCTGTGTTCTTTCAGCCGAGTCCGAAGTACCCTGAGCTGAGATCCTGAAGAGTGACACCAATCAGAAGAAAAGAAGTCTCTTCTATACCCAAGGCAGGTATCTATTTTTAGATTTACCCAGTGTCCTTCAGTCCACCCTTACAGCCTTTCCCTATCTACCTTTGAAGCCTACAAACTGGTTATAGAATACAATACACAATTAGCATATCAGCACACAATAAACAAAGATAAACATACACTATTACAGACTTATACAGTATGTTAAATGGTATGCAAGTCTGTCTTTTTGACCTACCAGACATAAACACTTAAATCCTCAAGCCAATATACAGATAAAAAGTCAATTCTTCTTGGTTTGCAAACACATGGTTGTATGGAAATTAAAATACAATCTGGTTTCTTCACAGATGTCAAGTGCACAAACTGTTTAGGTGATGAAAAGCTCCTCCGAAGCCTATGTGTATACAGTGTGAGGCAGTGACCGGAGTCATATGCGAGGGTCACTATGTGTCCCCCAGGATGTGCACAGAAGCGTGTTGAGGCTGCAGGAGTGCATTGCAGTCACAGGCATAGTATTATGAATGGGTCACTGAGGAGGAAAAAAGCAACACAACGCTAAGTCTCAGAAAATCAGAGAGGTTGGTAACTATGCAGACTGCAGAGCCCTGATCTTAACACACAACTAGAAGCAGTCGTGGAGCGTGCCTACGGTGGTCCTGGACACCTTGTCACAACCGGAGAGCTAAATAAGCCTAAAGTAAGAAAAGAGGAAAACTAACTCCCCAGAGCAGACCCCAAAGGAAAGACAGCCCCCCACATGTACACATGTATTGACGGTGAAGCAAGATGAAAACACAAACAAAGGCAGAAAAATAGGCTGAGCAAACAATGGGGCCAAACTAACTTGAAAGGGCAGGAAAGGAAAGATACTGTCTGCAATCTGCCAAAAAACCCTACCAAAAATAATGTCCAACGCTTCTGATAACAAAATTAACCCTGAAGTCACTAGACTTCTCCCACTATATCAGCACTCTGGAATATTCTGAGACAGAGCAAAAAGAGGCCAATCTAATAAAGGACAAAAAGGCAAATTGGCAAATAAGATAAATAAGAGTGGAAATTCAGCACAGCCCAGCTGGGCTGGCTGACCACACAAAAACAGAGTTGACCAACAAGAGCAAGTGTGAACATTAGCAAAAAACAAACTTAACTTGAGATGACTGGAGCAGAGCTGAAGTCCAAGACCTGAGAAACAGACTGAATCACCAGCAACAGGATAGGGCGCTGGCTGTCTTATATCCAGTCTGATACTCCAGAGATCCAATCACTATCCTCCTTGTCAGGTGGCAGACCATTACCAATTAAACAAACCTCACTACCTCCTGTCACTACCAGAGGGAGGATGGAAGGAGAACTCCCAGCTGGTGGAGCAGAAAATGAGCTCATAACACATAGCTGTGATTGCAATGCAAAATAAAAGTAAATGTTGGTCTTGGGCAAGCTATTTGTCCAAGGCAGATTTAGGAAAACCTGCCATGGGCTTTTATTTTTTAAACGGACTACAGGATGGTAGTGGGGCTGTCCATTTCCTTCCGGGCCGGGTTTTCCATGTGGTCTACGGCCACAGGCTCCTTGTAAAAAACCCCTGCAGCAAAGGTTTGCGTGTGTTAATTTAGTTTTTCAAGCATGCAGAGCAGAAGGCTCTGCTATAGCTCCAACCTGTGTGAGGCAACACAGAGCCAAGCATAGCCAAAAGGCCTGGCACCCCTCAGAGTACACGGCGGTGCAGTCGCCCATGGCAACTTGTCTCAGTTATGGACTGTCTTTGTTTCCTGGCTGCGATACGGACAATCCTATTTACTTTCTGTTTGTGAGTACGCTGATCAATTAAAAGAGACTTTGTTTTGAATTTTCCTTGGTCACTGCCTGATCTGTCACACTGCACCAACCCTGCTTGCCTACAATGGTGACTTTTGGCTGAGTTCTTGAAGCAAAGACTGAGGCGGAGCCTTCAAGTGTTTCAGAAGTTTTGAGACTTTTCAAGACAATTTCTGCCCAGTTTCTGCTTAATAGTAGGATTAGGTGGCTGCAACGTGAAACAGAAAACTGTGAAAAAGATTGCGCTGTATCTGTCTCTGCCTCTTTCTTTGGGCAGCTTAAACTGCTCCTGGACCTTACTCCACTCCACATTCAGGAATCGTTTGTATCAGAAAATCCTTCATTTCTGCTCAGTTGGGTTTGGAAATTTGGACCTAGAAATTTCCAGGATCCTAATAATTCAGCAGACTTTTTTTCTGCCTTCTGTTTATGGAGCTTATCCAGGAAGATGAGGATTCTGTTCATTTTTTCACTGAAAAAATAGAAGAAAAAAATAAGTAATAAAAAACTAAAATACAGTACAAGCATAGCCAAGGCATAGCTAGGGTTTTGGTTCAGGGGGGTCGACACTTGTGAGGGGGCCCCTAACCAGGAAACCTTGATTACAACTGGGTGACGCACCCTAATAGTGGATGAGAACCTCAGCAGATGACCGCGCTGTTGCTGAAAATAATCTCTATATAAAGAACAATATTGATATTACCGCCATATGGTAAATGGTAAATAATACCAGTCCTACAGAACATATAAGAGATTACAGCAGTTACAGATAAGGACTTACCGCTGATGTTCTTTCTAAAGGAATTGTTCACTTTTCACGTCTTTTCCATCTGGCCCAGACCGACATGACAACTTCTTCCAGCCAGGACTTGGCTGCAGAGAATACAACAAAGACACATTTCACTTCTCATATTTTCAGAACTCTCCCCAATGGGACTATCCCAACCTACACAAACTCCTCATCCTGCTGATACCCCAATGCTAATCCACTGCTGCCGCATGTGTCCCTATTACTGCACCTGCGATATGGTTCTGTGACCTCTAGATGGTAAAACAAGCCTCTAGAATATACTAATGCCGGGTGCAAGTGCCCTAGAAAACAGTGCCCACATTTTGTCCCCTAAAAAGTAATATTGCCCTGTGTGCCCCTTTGACAGTCACAGTAACCTGAGTTCCCCTATAACAATAAGTGCCCATTTTACATTTAATAATGTCCCTAGTCTCCCCCCTGTACTGCTCCCCTATACACAGTATGATGCTCTCTTATACACAGTATAATGCCCCCTCACTGTATATATACTGACCCCTTAATATCCCCCAAATTGTTTAATGGCTCCAACACTGTATGATGGCCCCATCACTATAATCCCCACACTGTATGATGACCCCCCCAGATAGACTCAATATAGCATGATACACCAGATAGACCTCAATAAAGTATAATGCACTCTCCAGTCTTCAATATAGTATAATGCACTCCCCATAGGCAGAGTCTATAGTATAATGCACTCCCCATAGGAGCAGTCTATAGTATAATGCACTCCCCTTAGGCAGCCTCTATATTATAATAAACCCCCATAGGCAGATTCTATATTACAATGCATCCCTATAGGAAGATTCTATATTATAATGCACCCACATAAGCAGATTCTATATTACAATGCATCCCTATAGGAAGATTCTATATTAAAATGCACCCACATAAGCAGATTCTATATTACAATGCATCCCTATAGGAAGATTCTATATTAAAATGCACCCACATAAGCAGATTCTATATTATAATGCACTCCACATAGGCAGCCTCTGTATTATAATGCACCCCCATAGCAGCCTCTATATTATAATGCACTCCACATAGGCAGCCTCTGTATTATAATGCACCCCATAAGGCTATGTGCACACCTAGCAGAAAATTTCTGCTTAAAAACCTGACTCCCTTCCCAGAAACCGCTGGGTTTTTTCGGCGCGTTTTCAGTGCATTTTCTGCACGGTTTTTATGCGCTATTTTCCGCGCGATTCCTGACACAGAAATAGCCAGAAATGCGGAAAAATCCGTGAAATTAATGAGCATGCTGCGTTTTTTACCGCGAAGCATTTTTTTCGCTGTAAAAAACGCATCAATATGCACAAAAATTGGAAAATGCATAGAAATGAATGGGAAGCTTATTTTTAGCGTTTTTAGGCTAGTTTCACACTTGCTTTTTTTTGCAGCGCGTTTTTCCCGCAAAAAAACGCATTAAAAAAACGCATACAAATGCATACAAACGCTGCGTTTTTTTCCAGCATTTTAATGCGCATGCAGGAAAAAAACGCAGCGTTTTTGCGCGTTTGTATGCGTTTTTTGTGCGTTTGCGTTTTTTTACAGATTTTGGAAAAACCCCACAAAAAAGAAAAAACAACCATTCAACAACACACAAGACCAATGGGACTTCATTGTGGGTGTGGTATGTTAATATATATAGACCCTGTCTACAGTATTCTTCACATTTGCTTGATTCTTCTCGTGACCATGGATCTGCGCTGGAAGAGTTTTCACTTCAACTTGGATTTGGACATCGCGATGGCTCAGGCGTATGCAGTTGCTTGCCATGAACAAAGGAAGAGAGAGAGGCAGCGAAGACGGCGGCGTATGTGGATACATCCGATTGTTGAACTCCGGGAGAGCCGTGGGGCATACCACACCCTCTACAGCGAGCTACGTGCAAACCCGGAGAAATTTACTGATTATATCCGGATGTCCCACGAAAGTTTCATGGATTTGCTTGCTCGTGTCCAACAATCCATCCGGAGACAGGACACACAGCTCCGTCGTGCGATTCCTCCTGAGGAACGGCTACTGGTGACATTACGGTATGTTTTAAAAACAAAGGGGTGTGGTCTGATGTTTTTTTTTGTAAATTTAGTATTCAAAACCTTGGGTAATTAGTTTTCGTGAATGTACTAATATTTTATTTTATAGTTTTTAAAAATAATATACATAAATATTAATTTTACTTCTTTGTCTGTTCACAGATTCCTGGCGACTGGAGAAACCCTATCCTCACTACACTTCCAGTACCGTATTGGAATCTCTACCTTGTCTGGAATTGTTGCTGACACCTGCCGGGCTCTCTGGAATGTTCTTTGCCCAGAATTTATGCCCCTGCCCACCGCTGAAAAGTGGATGGAAATTGCTGACAAATTCTGGACAGTATGCAATTTTCCCAACTGTTTGGGAGCTGTTGATGGGAAACACATACGGATCATCAAACCCCAAAGAACGGGATCTGAGTACTATAATTACAAAAAGTACTTTTCAATAGTACTCATTGCAATTGCGGATGCCGGATGTATGTTTGTAGCAGTGGACATTGGAGCATTTGGCCGTGGTAATGACTCGCAGGCTTTTAAAAACTCAGACATGGGCCGGAGGTTGTATGGCAACCAATTTAATTTCCCTATGCCACGGCCTCTTCCTCACACCGAAGCTCCGCCACTGCCCTTTGTAATGGTTGGCGATGAGGCTTTTCAAATGTGCGGAAACTTACTGAAACCCTACTCCAGCCGGGACTTGGACCACACCAAAAAAATATTTAATTACAGGCTGACCAGGGCCAGAAGAACTGTCGAGTGTGCTTTTGGGATTCTTGTTTCCAGATGGCGAATTCTGGGCACGGCCATTAATCTTAAACTTGAAACAGTCGATGAGGTGGTGAAGGCCTGTGTGGTTCTACATAACTTTGTGATGGCTAAAGAGCACCCGACCTTTGAACTGGACGATGATGCTCCTAACCCATTGCCTGAATTCACTCAGCACACTCTCAGGTCATCCGTTGAAGTTGGCCAAATGAGGGACAAATTTGCGGCCTACTTTATTTCTGATGTAGGACGGGTGCACTGGCAAGATGAAATGGTGTAATGTTGTTGTTTATGGTAATAAAAATCCTTATTTGATACCATTACTGAGTGCACTATATTTTTTAAACTCCAATTAATTAAAAAACTTCCCATGTATAACTGAATTTTTTTATGTTCACACACCTGGGCAGGTAAATACACATATGAGTTAAAATGCAGCATTGCTAGTCTGCGTGAAATATATTGGAATGAGCAAAGCTGCAGGCCATGAATCAGGAAACCATTTTTTTTCAAGAGAAAATTGTGCAACTAGTTTAAAACAAAGTATGTGATTTTCTCAAAACACAACCCTCAAAACCCAACCCCAATGAAAGTCCATGGGGAATACAAGTCAGCATTGAGTGGATGAATGTAATCTGCTCATGTAATCTGCTCCATTACAAGTTATTACACTAGGCCTTGGAATGTCTATACTAGGCCGTGGTATTTCAAATATGAGTATATTAGGCCTTGTGCCTACTAGTATATTCATATTTGAAATACCACGGCCTAGTATAGTCATAACAAGGCCTACTCGATTTTGGCCAAATAGTATCTTGTTTCACAAAAAACAAACGGGTGAAACTTGACAACAGTTTGAAAATAGATTCTATTTGGTAAAACTAGAGTTATTACACTAGGCCTTGGAATGACTATACTAGGCCGTGGTATTTCAAATATGAGTATAGTAGGCCTTGGGGCTAGTAGTATAGTAATATGTGAAATACCACGGCCTAGTATAGTCATACCAAGGCCTACTGTAATAACTCGATTTTTAACAACTAGCATCTTGTTTCACAAAAAACAAACTGGTGAAACTAGAAAGAAACTTATTTTTTAGACAAGTTTCAACAGTTTGTTTTTCATGAAACCAGATTCTAGTTGGTAAAACTAGAGTTATTACACTAGGCCTTGGAATGACTATACTAGGCCGTGGTATTTCAAATATGAGTATAGTAGGCCTTGGGGCTAGTAGTATAGTAATATGTGAAATACCACGGCCTAGTATAGTCATACCAAGGCCTACTGTAATAACTCGATTTTTAACAACTAGCATCTTGTTTCACAAAAAACAAACTGGTGAAACTAGAAAGAAACTTATTTTTTAGACAAGTTTCAACAGTTTGTTTTTCATGAAACCAGATTCTAGTTGGTAAAACTAGAGTTATTACACTAGGCCTTGGAATGACTATACTAGGCCGTGGTATTTCAAATATGAGTATAGTAGGCCTTGGGGCTAGTAGTATAGTAATATGTGAAATACCACGGCCTAGTATAGTCATACCAAGGCCTACTGTAATAACTCGATTTTTAACAACTAGCATCTTGTTTCACAAAAAACAAACTGGTGAAACTAGAAAGAAACTTATTTTTTAGACAAGTTTCAACAGTTTGTTTTTCATGAAACCAGATTCTAGTTGGTAAAACTAGAGTTATTACACTAGGCCTTGGAATGACTATACTAGTCCATGTTATTTCACATATGACTATACTAGCCCTTGGGTTTGTTTGTAACATGTATTTACCCATCAGTGTGCGTGAGCGGCGCAAACAACATTAATGAAACTTATTAATGGTGAACCACAAATGTAAATTTATTTTTTATCACAAAAATAAAACTAAAAATTATTTTTTACGGCGTTTGGGGGCAGATGGTTTCAATTTGGGGGTGTGCAGGGAATATGCAACACTTGCAGTTGAAGACGGTGTTTGAGGGGAAGGGGCAACAAAACTTGTGGGGGAAGGTAGTCCAGTTAAGGGAATTAATCTAGGAACACTTGTAGGAGAGGAAATCTGTTCAGGTACATTAGTTGTAATGGCATGTCGCCGTAGGCTTGTGTGCCTGGACCGACTTTGGCCCAATGCCCGCCTTGATTGATTTCGCCTTGAACTAGGGGCAAAGATGGAATGTAGGTCCCCCGTCTGCTGGTATGGCTGCTGCTGCTGAGGTGGCGGCTGCTGCTGCAGAGGTGGCGGCTGCTGCTGAGGTGGCGGCTGCTGCTGAGGTGGCTGCTGCTGAGGTGGCGGCTGCTGCTGAGGTGGCTGCTGCTGCTGAGGTGGTTGCTGCTGCTGCTGAGGTGGCGGCTGCTGCTGAGGTGGCTGCTGCTGAGGTGGCTGCTGCTGCTGAGGTGGCTGCTGCTGCTGAGGTGGCTGCTGCTGCTCTTCGTTGTCAGTGCTCGTCCTTGCAGGAGGACTGGTGGCGGCAGTGATGGTCCAGGTTTGCAGAGTGGTGGTGGCAGGGCTACTACATGTTGTTGTAGCGGCAGGGCTGTTCCATGTTTGCCTAGTGGTGGCTGAGCTCCACGCATGCATGGGATTGGCGGTGGTGCTCCAGACAGGAGCAGCGCTTGCCATGGTGGTGTCGGTGAAGTGACCAGCTGCACTCAGACTTGTGTTGGTGTAACGGTGGGTGTCCTGGCTTTGAATAGAGGTGTCCGTGCAGTGGTATGCAGCACAAGTCGGTAGTGAGGTGAAGCGAGTCAATGGTGGCACAGGTGGAAAGGACACCACTAACTGCTGACCGTACCGATTATGCTGCATAGCCTGCAAGAAAGCATTGTTGCAGGCCTGCAGCACATTCAGCTGTTGATCAGGACTAAGGTGTTCCGCCATGCCCTTTTCAATCTTACTAAAAAAATGGTGTGCTGGTCTGTTGAGGTCGGCCTCCAGACGGTCAAGGCGCTGTTCTACAGAATTGAAGCGGTGTTCAAAGTGGTTAAAACCACGTTCCATGAGTGCAAAACCGCTTTCAACTCTGTCGGACAGTGACTTGAGGCTGGAATTAAATGTCTCGCTCAAATGCATAAACTCGGGCAAGACATTCCTGTCCAAGGCCCTCTGCCGCTGGCGGGTAGTGCCCGCATAACCAGTGGCAGAGACCTGGGACAGGGGAACACCTGATGGCCCAGCTTCCTGGTCACCAGCTGTGTGTGTGGTTGACCTGCAAGGTGCTTCCTGGCTGTCGGATGGCTGGGACGGGTCAGAGGACGTCCGAGGAAGGACCGCTCCAGGGCCAGGTTGCAGGGTGCTGCTCCAGGTGCTGTGGAAGAAAGGAAAATCATTACTACCATGCCTTTACAAGAAGCATCAGCTGTGGATTAGAAAAACACAGATTAATAAAAATAGAAACCCAAAATGTATAATACTTACGATCTTGTGGCAAGGACCGGTCTTAGGAACTGCAACGCGTGATAGTGACGGTATCTAGTTCTGGTCCTTGACGCAGATCCACTGCGAACCTGGCCCTCAGCACGAACATCACTGTTGAAGCGGTCCTTGATCGAACGCCAACGTGTTCGGACTTTGTCCACTGTTGATAAAAAAAAACAGTGCCGTCAAGGACAACAGTCACTGCGGCACAATGTAGCAATACAATACTCAAAGCAGTCACTGTAGACCCCGATGACACTGTTGGGTTTCCTGCTAGAATACGCCTAGCACGAAACCCAACAGTGCCGTCAAGGACAACAGTCACTGCGGCACAATGTAGCAATACAATACTCAAAGCAGTCACTGTAGACCCCGATGACACTGTTGGGTTTCCTGCTAGAATACGCCTAGCACGAAACCCAACAGTGCCGTCAAGGACAACAGTCACTGCGGCACAATGTAGCAATACAATACTCAAAGCAGTCACTGTAGACCCCGATGACACTGTTGGGTTTCCTGCTAGAATACGCCTAGCACGAAACCCAACAGTGCCGTCAAGGACAACAGTCACTGCGGCACAATGTAGCAATACAATACTCAAAGCAGTCACTGTAGACCCCGATGACACTGTTGGGTTTCCTGCTAGAATACGCCTAGCACGAAACCCAACAGTGCCGTCAAGGACAACAGTCACTGCGGCACAATGTAGCAATACAATACTCAAAGCAGTCACTGTAGACCCCGATGACACTGTTGGGTTTCCTGCTAGAATACGCCTAGCACGAAACCCAACAGTGCCGTCAAGGACAACAGTCACTGCGGCACAATGTAGCAATACAATACTCAAAGCAGTCACTGTAGACCCCGATGACACTGTTGGGTTTCCTGCTAGAATACGCCTAGCACGAAACCCAACAGTGCCGTCAAGGACAACAGTCACTGCGGCACAATGTAGCAATACAATACTCAAAGCAGTCACTGTAGACCCCGATGACACTGTTGGGTTTCCTGCTAGAATACGCCTAGCACGAAACCCAACAGTGCCGTCAAGGACAACAGTCACTGCGGCACAATGTAGCAATACAATACTCAAAGCAGTCACTGTAGACCCCGATGACACTGTTGGGTTTCCTGCTAGAATACGCCTAGCACGAAACCCAACAGTGCCGTCAAGGACAACAGTCACTGCGGCACAATACAGAGCAGGGAAATACTCACTAAACGCCTTTTTGGAGGATGCTGTGGCGCTGTCCCAGCCATCCATCAACGCTGCGGCCACCTCATTCCATAGCCGCCGGGTCACCACATTGTCCTTGTACAGCCGGTCACGGCTGTCCCACAACAGCGAACGCTCCTGGACCAGGCTGATGAGCTGCTCATTATCCAGGTAGACGTCTTCATCCCGTTGTGGAACCTAGACAAAACACATTCATTAGAATAATCAAATTTAAATTGAATAAAAAGTTACAAAAAAAGAAACAAAAAAAGAGTAAAAATAAAAGATAAAAAATAAAGAACATTACAAATCATTTGATACTTACATTCCGTATCACCACCGGGACTTGGCTTCGCTGCTCCTGCTCTTCGCCCTCACTAGTCCCGTCCGCAGATGATGATGACGATGTCTTAAGAAAGTTGAAAAAAACGTAAGAGATTTGGAGAAGCAGCAGATATACTTACCAGATGCACGAAAATAATCACCTCACGGTCTGCTTGCGCCAATTCCTGCCGCGATGGGGAATACTCGGATTCTGAAGACATACTGCATGTAAAAATAATAAAAATCATTAGTACATACATAATTTAAAAGGACAGGCATATAATGTAATATACTCACATTCTTCGCTGATATAATGGGTTCTTGGTTGACTGTCTGCTCTTCAATCTGTCAGTGTAGTAGTGGCAGAGTTTTGGCAGGCACCTCCTTTATATAGACTTTTTTTTTTTGACTTTAGAAGATTCTAACTAGGATAAAAAGTGGACACCACCCAAAAAACGCAGCGCTAAAAAATCGCATACCTGCGCATGCCAGTGCGCACGTATGCGCATCCATAGGCTATAATGGCCATTTTTAGCGCAAAACGTGCGCATACGTGCGCATGCGCTTTTTTCCAGGGCCAAAAAATGCAACATGCAGCGTCTGGAAAATACCAACGCACACCCCAAAAAAACGCAGCGCATGAAAATCGCATACATGCGCTTACAAGCGCGCAGGTATGCGCACCCATGTTAAATATAGGGGAAAAATCGCATGCGCACGTATGCGTTTTTTTCCAGCGCTAAAAAACGCAAATGTGAAACCAGCCTTATAGTGGATTTATAGACAAATCCGCTAAAAAAAGCGCTGTGTGTGCACACAGCCTAAGCAGTCTCTGTATTATAATGCACTCCACATAGGCAGCCTTTGTATTATAATGCACCCCATAAGCAGTCTCTGTATTATAATGCACCCCCTTAGGCAGCCTCTGTATTATAATGCACCCCCCATAGGCAGCCTCTTTATTATAATGCACCCCCATAGGCAGCCTCTTTATTATAATGCACCCCCATAGGTAGCCTCTGTGTTATAATGCACCCCCATAAGCAGCCTCTATATTATAATGCACCCCCATAGGCAGCCTCTGTATTATAATACACCCCCATAAGCAGTCACTGTATTATAATGCACCCCCATAGGCAGCCTCTTTATTATAATAAACACCCATACGCAGCTTCTATATTATAATGCACCCCCATAGGCAGCCTCTATATTATAATGCACCCCCATAGGCAGCCTCTGTATTATAATGCACCCCCATAGGCAGCCTCTGTATTATAATGCACCCCCCATATGCAGCCTCTGTATTATAATGCACCCCCCATTGGCAGCCTCTGTCTTATAATGCACCCCCCATAGGCAGCCTCTATATTGTAATGCATGCCCATAGGCAGCTTCTATATTATAATGCACCCCCTTAGGCAGCCTCTTTATTATAATAAACACCCATACGCAGCCTCTGTGTTATAATGCAACCCCATAAGCAGCCTCTATATTATAATGCACCCCCATAGGCAGCCTCTATATTATAATGCACCCCCCATAGACAGCCTCTATATTATAATGCACCCCCATAGGCAGCTTCTATATTATAATGCACCCCCCATAGGCAGCCTCTATATTATTATGCACCCCCATAGGCAGCCTCTATATTATAATGCACCCCCATAGGCAGCCTCTATAATATAATAATCACCCATAGGCAGTCTCTATATTATAATGCACCCCCATAGGCAGTCTCTATATTATAATGCACTCCCCATAGGCAGCCTCTATATTATAATGCACTCCCCATAGGCAGCCTCTATATTATAATGCACTCCCCATAGGCAGCCTCTATATTATAATGCACTCCCCATAGGCAGCCTCTATATTATAATGCACCCCCATAGGCAGCCTCTATATTATAATGCACCCCCATAGGCAGCCTCTGTATCATAATAACCCCCATAGGCAGCCTCTGTATTATAATGTACTCCGCATAGGTAGATTCTATAGTATAATGCACTCCCATAGGCAGCTTCTATATGAGGCACGCCTCCATGGAGTCCAGCATCATGGTCATGCATATTAACGTGGAGATGCTCATAGTTCTGGTGCAAGAGAGGCCAGAACTATGGGATCAACGGGACGCACACTACGCAGACCGGGCACGTAAGGAGGCAGCATGGAGGAGAATATGCAGGCAGATGTTCTCCGACTATGAGGCAAGATCTCGTGAGGCCCAGCAGCAAATTAGTACGTACAATCATTAAAAAATATTTCTACTAAAAGGAACACAGGTTACCAAACTAATACAAAATCATCACATGGTATTTTTTCTGCAGAATATGAGGCCTACTTTACACTTAACACTTGTCAAGTAGCAGGCTACATTACAATTAGAGTTGAGCGAAACGGGTCGGCCAAATTCAGAATCCGCCGACTTTTGCTAAAGTCGGGTTTCGCTGATCGAAACCCGACCATAGCGTGAGGTCGGCAATGAGGTCGCCGACTTGAGCGCCAAAGTCGCGTTTTAAATAATGCTTCCAGCGCCTTTTCTCTGCCAATCATCAAGGACGCTTAGTGTGGGCAACGCGATTACGTCGGCAGCGGCCCCCACCATGTTAGAGAAGGGCATGCAAGTGATTGGTTGGCTTTGTGTGGCGTCACAGTGCCCATAAAAGGCAGTGACCGCCGACCACCATCTTACTTCTGCCGATCTTAGAATAGGGAGAGGAGCTGCTGCTGATTCTGAATAGGGAGAGTGTTAGGCAGGGAAGAAGAAAAAAAAATAGCTTCTGCTGCTGGCGCTTTTCACTGTACAGTTAGTGTGCAGTGAAAAGGGAGGATTTTTGTTGTGTGCAGCAGCGCTGGTGGTGATTAGGCTGCCTTTTAAGGCTCCCTGATAGCTGCATTGGTGTGTGCACACTGCTGTTCAAACTGCTTTTTTCAAAGCACGCCAACATTTATTATTTTGTTCTGCTCAGTTACCAAGCGTTCATTTTTTCACACACCGTATAGCAGTGTACGCTCCTCACACAATACCATGTACCGGCTGGTATCACGGACAAATACAAGCTATCTGGGTGTGACTCTGGAAAAACAAGCCAAGGAGATTTTCCATTTTTCCAGACCTACACTGTATAGAGCTGTCCGCTTTTCAAACAGTGAAGCTATCTGTGTGTGACTCTGGAAAAACAAACCGAGGAAATTTTCCATTTTTCCAGACCTACACCGTATAGAGCTGTCCGCTTTTCAAACAGTGAAGCTATCTGTGTGTGACTCTGGAAAAACAAACCGAGGAAATTTTCCATTTTTCCAGACCTACACCGTGTAGAGCTGTCCGCTTTTCAAACAGTGAAGCTATCTGTGTGTGACTCTGGAAAAACGAACCAAGGAGCTTTCCATTTTACCAGACCTACACCATATAAAGCTGTCCACTTTTCAAACAGTGAAGCTATCTGTGTGTGCCTCTGGAAAAACAAACCGAGAAGATTTTCCATTTTTCCAGACCTACACCGTATAGAGCTGTCCGCTTTTCAAACAGTATCATATATCTGCTGTTTGATTATGGTCAAATCTATACACAGACAGCGTGTGTCACTCCATAAAAAAATAGACGGAGATTTACAATTTTCCATACAGACACCGTATAGAGCTGTCCAATTCTCAAACAGTATTGTATATCTGCCGTTCAAATCACGGTCACATCTATACAGAGTCAGCGTGTGTGTGTGACACTCCGTAAATACATATATGGACATTTCCATTTCTCCATACAACGTATTGAGCTGTCCGATTCACAAACAGTTTTGCATATCTGCTGTTCTCATTACAGTCACATCTATACAGAGTCAGCGTGTGTGTGTGACACTCCATAAAAACATATATGGAGATTGTTTGTTTCACTAAAAACGTATACAGCTGTACACTTCTGATACAGTACCGTATATCTGCTTGTTGGATTATGGTCAAATACATACTGTTGGATGGTCTGTGACTAACAAAATATATACGGAGATTTAATTTTTTTAATACACCTTACACAGCTGTACGCTCCTCAAACAGTACCATCTCTCTTCTGGTATTTTTGGTACATTTTCCCAACCATGAGGAAGTATGGTGGAAGAGGCCGCGGACGTGTGCAGGGGGGACGCAGCTGGTACTGATGGTGGTGGTGCATCGGCTGGTTCTGGCAAAAGCACAATAGCAGCTAAGACAGGAGATGCTGAGCCTGCATCATTGTCTGCCATAAGAAGGCCTTTAAGGTTCCCTTTTCTGAGAGTAGGTAAACCGCTTTTAAAGCCGGAGCATCAGGAACAGGTTTTGGCTTACATTGCCGAAACAGCCTCCAGCTCTATTGCCTCCTCTTCTGAAGTTACAAAAACTGCAAGCACAGAGTCGTCAGTGCAGGCCTCTGGTCAGGAACAACAACTTTCGTTGTGTCCTTCACCCACACCAAAAGTTAAGGATGCGGCAGCCCACACTTCAGATTACTCCATGGAGCTCTTTTCACAGGCCATGCCTGTGTTATCAAGTGAAATTCTGAATTCCCCAGTCCAACATGAATCGGAGATGGAGTGCACTGATGCACAGCAACTGCTAGATGATTCCGCTGGTACATTCACCCACAGCACTACATTCCTCTGTGACATTGATGAAACTCAGGTGCCCCTTTCCTCATACTATACCACCTTACATGGTGACACAGAGGAAGGTGCAGATGAAAGTGCCGGTTCCCTGAGCAGGTGGGGGGGTCCTACTCGTGGGCGACGGCAGTGGCACATGGCCCCTCATAGTTCGCAAAAGCGTCTCTGCTGGTGGGAGGGCCCACTCGCCGTCAGACATACCATCGTACTATGAGGGGTCCTGTGCCATTGCCATCACCCACAAGTGGGCCCCCATGCTTGCTCAGGGCCACAGCACTTGCAATACTTACCTCTCCCTGCTCCACCGCTGTGATGTCTTCCGCCTTTCCTGACAGTGACATTCAGGTTACAGAGCGCGATGGCATCACGTCTGTATGCCCTCTACCGAAACAGTACAAGTGCAGAGAGCTTTAAAATGGCAATGCTGAGGAGTCCAGAGTAGAGTAGTGCCCAGCGAGGAGAGGTATTTAACTTTTTTAAAATGTTGGGAGCATTTTTTGGGGAGCAATATACACTGGAGAATGATATATGGGGCCCATCATACACTGGAGCATCATCCATTTGGCCCATCATATACTGGAGCATTCCAAATGGGGGACATCAGACACTGGAGCAGCATTTACGGGGCACATTATACACTGGAGCATTAGAAATGGGGCCCATTATATATGGAGCATTATTTGGACCCATAACACACTGGAGCATCGTCCATGGGGACCAACATATACTGGAGCTTTCCAAATGGGGGACATCAGACACTGGAGCAGCATTTACAGGGCACATTATACACTGGAGCATTAGAAATGGGGCCCGTTATATATGGACTCTATGGAGCATTATTTGGGCCCATAAGACAGTGGAGCATTATCCATGGGGACCAACATATACTGTAGCATTATGTGGAGCTCATCACATACTGTATGGAACAATATGGGACCAATTATTCTGTATGGAGAAATATAAAATATATGGGACTCATTATTCTGAATGGCGCACTAGGTGGTGGCCATAATACTCTATGGAGTAATACTGTCCGTTTTTTGAGCTATTGTAGAATTTAAAATAGATAATATCAGTCATGTCATGTAAGCAGTGAAGTATTTTTCATTGTACTATACCTATATTTCTGTGCCGTATCGGAGCATTATGAATTGTGGTATGTGTTAAAAGGGCGCACTGACACTCTTTGGCCCAGGGCACACGAAAACCTGGTGCCAGCCCTACCCCCCCCCACAACTTTAGCCAAATAACCCCCAGTTTTCAATGCGTAAACTATTATTATAAAGTAAATTAAGGTTGCTAAGCTTAAGTAATAAGAATTGATGTCGTTGGTTGAAATGGGCACTGTAGGTGTGTTTACTGTCCTCCACTCCCTGCCGACCTTGCTTCCCCATTGACTTGCATTTGGTTTCGTGTTTCAGTCGGCCCCCGACTTTTCCCTATAGTCGGCCGATTTCGTTTGACCCGACTTTTTAGAAAGTCGGGTTTCATGAAACCCGACTCGACCCAAAAAAAGGCAAAGTCGCTCATCTCTAATTACAATGTAAAATACATTTTGCAATACAAACACATTGTTTGAATATTAAAACTTGTCTTGTGTTATGTTGCAGTGACTGATGTAGGGACCCACATAGGCTGGAGAGACAGCAGCGGGCCAGGAGTGGGTATGCAGCACCCGGCAAAAGAAAATACATTTACTTTGACCAGCTGAATTTTTTGGCTCCGGTTCTGGATCTGAGACCGTAAGTGCATGCATGACACCACATTTTATACATGCTGTTAGGCTGAAATCTTAGTAAGTTTTTTTTTTCAAAAAACAGCACTGAGTCCAACCTTACAGGGAGGGAGACAGCGTTTGACTCCGAGGTCCCTATAGATCCAGTGGTGGAAGCTGAAGAAGTGGTTGGTCCATCTTCTGCACCTTCAAGCTGCACCCAACCACCACCACCAGCGGCATCTGCAATGCAGGACGCTAATCCAGAGGACCAGGGTAACAGTAGCAGCCCCACCTTGCCTCTGGATACCTCTCCCAAGGCTGCAGCCATCACACGCTGTGCTCGGCGCAGGAGAGAAATACCAGCTACAGGCACCAGGAGGCACGTGGACAGTGGGGTGTTGGACTATTTGGACAGGATTGCAAATGATGATGGGGAGGAAGCTTATGACAGCAGTCTGGCACGGTACCTCTGGCCAATTCCCTGTGAGGTAAGGCTGCGTGCCAGATGGGCAATCCAGATACTGTTTGATGCCTGCACACCACCCAATAATCCAACCCCGGTATTTGCTTTTTTGGAAAGGTGGCAGCTTTCTAGCAATAATCAACTGCAAATGCTGGGACTGCCAGAAGTTCAGGCTCAATCAGTTTCTTAGCCACCTCCTGCCTGGATGCCTATGCCTCAGCCACAGCCCACCCCAACGCAACATCAGCCTCCATAGGTCCAATTGTTGGAGCATGCTGCACCTGCCCAATTTGGCCACTTTATCAGACCCACTGTTGGAGGCTGGTCCCAACATGGGTATGGTCGACATTGCCATATTGGGGGTATGAACCAATTGGTTCACGCCTCTAGCCAGGAGTACCCACCACCATACACACCTTACCCCTACTATAGTCCCCAACAGGAGCTTGCCATGGTTCACCATCCTGCCTCTGCATCTGGCATTACACCGAGTGACATTGAGGTTGGCCAACAAGCAAGGCAAACCACACAAGCACGGCTCCCACCTTCACCACCCCCCTACCTACCATAACTTGTATGTTTTTTGCTTTGTTTTGTTTATTTGCTTTGTTTTATTTTGCAATTTTTTTTTTTGAATCTTTGTTGGTTACATGTAATATAGGCCAACTTTGATATGGTCAATAAGCCATATGGCTAAAATATGGTACTTGGGAGAGAAAAAAAAACATTTTTTTGAATGAAAAAAGTTAATTCAATATGTGTCTTTGGTGATGTTATGAAGTGCTAGGTGATGTGTTGCTTTACCTATTTCATACATTATTGCACAAACAAAAGACACACAGAAAACTTTAACGTTACTTTATTTTTAACAACAAAAAAAAAATCAAAAATCACGAAATAGAAACTGCATTGTCTTTCCATGGAGTAGATCCCTCTGGTGAAACAAAATAATTTGTAAATACAACCCACACTTTTAGTCCAGAGGGCTGATGACGTGGATGAATTACATGTGTAGTGACCCAGTCCAGAGTGTGTTTGTCCCTTTAAGTAATCCTGAATTGTGAGTAGCTTCCGTACACTACTGCTCACTCTCTAACTGCCTCTCTACATTATTTGTGAGCTGTAATTCTCCATTTCTAGTCACCTTCATTTTAGATGCAATGCATTTCTCGTTTGCTGTGTTCTGTCGCCATATAATGGTGAAAGTGTACAATGACTGAGTTATTGTTTTGTAAGGATCTGAGATGTGAATTCAGTCTCCTATTGGCCAGCTCCTAGTCACATGTTCAATAGGAGGAGCTGTTTTTCCAGGCAAGTCTAAAATGTTCTGTAGTCTGAGGAATGCCTTCAGGGAGAGCAGAACACACGTGAAGGAGGTTTTTACCTCAAGATCTCCTGCAGGCATAAAAGCCTGAGTTCCCTGTACAGAAATCATTCTATTGCTGACAGGATTCACCCCATGTAAAGTATTGCTGACAGGATTCGCCACATCTAAAGTATTGCTGACAGGATTCACCACATCTAAAGAATTGCTAACAGGATTCACCACAGTTTCTACATTCACCTGTAAGTACTTGTGCACGTGCCGTGACACACTGTGAAGATAACCCCAAGTACAGGTCTGTAACCTCTAATTGCTGTGTCTACCTCCCTCTGTAAAATACCAAAAGATATTGTCCAGTGCTCTTAAAGCCCCAGACCCCAATCACATCTCAGCATCTAAGTGTGAACTGCAATTGCTGTGGACTACCCATGAGAGACTGTTCCTTATTTGTTCCAAGTTATAATTCCCGTTCCTGCTGAAGTAAAAGCAAATGTTATCCCCGAGACCGGTGTGTGTCAGAATTCCTTCGGCTACGGACACCGTGTGGGGGTGGATAGCAGTGAACGTTCAGCCTTGTCATTACACATGTGTAATAGGCCTGACAATATTTGGCAACGCAACTTCATCACCATCGTATGAGGAGCAGTCATGGATTCTGGTGAAATTGTGAAGTATCATGCAGGCTTTAATAACCTCATTCACATTTCCTTCACTGTTGAATGGCTGACTGCAGGGCCCGCCATTTGGCACAAAGAATGACAAAGGCACACTTCACCAGTCGTCGTGCGCGGGCTAGGAGTAAATTAAATATTGTGCGCCAGTGGTCCAGGGCTCTACGTGGATAAGGCCTCTTGAGCTTGCGTGTTAGTTGAAGGTCTCATCTGCAACCATCACATAAGGCATCGCTTCCATAGTGGACCCTGGTAGCTGACGTGGTGGCAGGCCCGGATTGGTAATATGCCCAACCGGGCATTTTCCCGCTGGGCCGCTGTCATGTGGGCAGCGGGCGGCAGCGCCCGCTCATCTGGCCGCATGCCAGCTGATGTGGCTACTGGCCTGGCTGTTGTTCCTGCCGCCGGCCCTCTGCGGGCACGGCGGTTATAGTTTCCAACCCTTCTGAGATTTTTCTATCCCGCACTGCAGGGAGATAAGCTGCCACGCCCCCCCATCCTCGCTCTAGCTTGAGACCTCCTTCCCCCCTACCCTGCAGCCACTCACAGTGTCACTTGCCTGCTCTCTTCTCTGTACGCAGGACCTGTGATGAGGTCACAGGAGGGGAGGAGTCAGGGATCACATGATCAGGAGCCTTTGTCCAGACCCCTGATCATGTGACCCCTGACTCCACCCCTCCTGTGACCTCATCACAGGTCCTGTGCACACAGCCCTGCCTCTTGGTGTCTGCCAGACTCTGCTGTGCTGGTTGTCATGGTGCTGGATGAGGTAAGTATGTGTGGGGTCAGGAGAGGTTTACAGGATAGATGTAGCAGAGCTGTGTGTGTATGAGGTGCGGAGCGGAGCCGCGTGTGTACGAGGTGTACAGAGCGGAGCCGTGCGTGTACGAGGTGTACGGAGAGGAGCCACACGTGTACGAGGTGTACGGAGAGGAGCCGCGCATGTGCAAGGTGTACGGAGAGGAGCTGCGCGTGTACGAGGTGTACGGAGAGGAGCCGCGCGTGTACGGAGAGGAGCCGCGCATGTACGGAGAGGAGCCTTGCATGTACGAGGTGTACGGAGAGGAGCCGTGCGTGTACGAGGTGTACGGAGAGGAGCTGCACGTGTACGAGGTATACGGAGTGGAGCTGCGCGTGTACGAGGTGTACGGAGAGGAGCTGCGCGTGTACGAGGTGTACGAAGAGGAGCCGCGCATGTACGAGGTGTACAGAGAGGAGCCGTGGGCGTGTACGAGGTGTACGGAGAGGAGCCGCGCGTGTACGGAGAGGAGCTGAGCGTGTACGGAGAGGAGCCATGTGTGTACGAGGTGTACGGAGAGGAGCCGCGTGTGTACAAGGTGTACGGAGAGGAGCCGCGCATGTACGAGGTGTACGGAGAGGAGCCGCGCGTGTACGAGGTGTACGGAGTGGAGCTGGATGTGTACAAGGTGTACGGAGAGGAGCCGTGTGTGTACGAGGTGTACAGAACGGAGCCGCATGTACGAGGTGTACAGAACGGAGCCGCACGTGTACGAGGTGTACGGAGAGGAGCCTTGCATGTACGAGGTGTACGGAGAGGAGCCGTGCGTGTACGAGGTGTACGGAGAGGAGCTGCACGTGTACGAGGTATACGGAGTGGAGCTGCGCGTGTACGAGGTGTACGGAGAGGAGCTGCGCGTGTACGAGGTGTACGAAGAGGAGCCGCGCATGTACGAGGTGTACAGAGAGGAGCCGTGGGCGTGTACGAGGTGTACGGAGAGGAGCCGCGCGTGTACGGAGAGGAGCTGAGCGTGTACGGAGAGGAGCCATGTGTGTACGAGGTGTACGGAGAGGAGCCGCGTGTGTACAAGGTGTACGGAGAGGAGCCGCGCATGTACGAGGTGTACGGAGAGGAGCCGCGCGTGTACGAGGTGTACGGAGTGGAGCTGGATGTGTACAAGGTGTACGGAGAGGAGCCGTGTGTGTACGAGGTGTACAGAACGGAGCCGCATGTACGAGGTGTACAGAACGGAGCCGCACGTGTACGAGGTGTACGGAGAGGAGCCGCGCGTGTACGAGGTGTACGGAGAGGAGCCACGCGTGTACGAGGTGTACGGACCGGAGCCGTGTGTGTACTTGGTGTACAGAGCGGAGCTGCGTGTGTATGGGGTATACGGAGCGGAGCCGTGTGTATACGGAGTGGAGCCACATGTGTACGGGATGTACGTAGCGGAGCTAAGTGTGTACGAAGCATACAGAGCGGGCTTTTCCCACAGACACAGGAGTACACGGCGGAGCCCCGAGGAGCATTTTAAAACTCACACATGACGTTCCACCGGAAGTGATATGCTGGAAGCTGACCGGAAATTAGATAATTTCATGAGGAGATTGTGAAAGAACTAGGAATGTATCAGTTCCATCACCCTGTCCTCCTCCGACAGCGCAGACAGCAGGATCGCCTTGGAATCGGGGATGCCGGCCATGTGAGCGGATCATGATATGTCCTGCATCTGGAGGCTCGGGTGGGCTCTACAATGGGAGCTGGGCTGCTATAGTATCTTTATAGAATCTTTCTTTATTTCTTTCTCTCTTTTTCTTTCTCATTCTCTGTTCTTTCTCTCTCTGTTCTTTCTTTCTCTCTCTAATCTTTCTTTTTTCTTTCTCTCTCTCTGTTCTTTCTTTCTCCTCTTTCTTTTTCTTTCCTCTCTTTCTTTCTCTCTGTTCTTTATTTCATTTCTTTATTTCTTTCTTTCTCTCTCTGTTCTTTCTCTGTCTTTCTGTTCTTTCTTTCTTTCCCCTCTTTCTCTCTCTGTTCTTTCTTCTTTTTCTCCCTGTTCTTTCTTTCTCTCTCGCTCTCCTTTCTTTCTCTCTCTCTCTGTTTTCTTTTTTCTCTCTCTCTGTTTTCTCTCTTCCTTAAGTGCCAGTCAGTGTGCCCATAATGCCAGCCACTGTGCCCTCAGTACCAGTCAGTGTGATCAGCAGTGCTAAACGGGTGCGGTTGGGAGTGGACATGGGTGTGACTAGTTGCGAAATGGATGTGGCCGGGGCGTGGCCTAAAATTTGCAAAACTTGGGAGGTATGATAAGGGCGGCTATGACCAGGGGGTCTGGTTGCCCAATGGATAGCAGTTCTGCCAGGAATTCTGTCACCGTGCGTACAAAAGGGGACAGAGCTTTGGGAGGAGTACTGTACCTATAAGCAATAAATAGGACTGAGCTGAAATATTGGGCACAGCTCTGACTACATGTTATATAGTCATGTTAATCTCCTCTCACTTCTTGTAACCTACAAGTGTACAAAGATATTATATAGTCACCATGTGACTAGTGGGCCTGTGTAACTTCAAATAAAACCTAGAAAAGACAAAATGAAAAAACCCTGCTGTAATTAAATAAGTAAAAAGCAAAAGTGCATTTAAATCATACAGAGTTCTTAGTAATACTGTATTTGATCAAACATAGCATAAAAGCCGTCCCACCATCGACAAGGTGACTCTGTGGTCGGGGCGGTCCTACACTGTCTAGTATTAAAAACCTTATCATGTGTCAAAGTTGACGTCTGTGTGAATAAGGGCAGACAAGGACCGGGTCCAGCAGGGTTTTTTCATTTTGTCTTTTCTAGGTTTTGTATGCTTTTTGGCCATGTGAACATGCATTTATATGCTGCATGTGTACCAACTCAAACCAAGCTCAATTTTTGTGTTCTTTCTTTGTATTTTTGCATTCTGTGCAAGCTGGGGTGTGGCCTCCCTCTCCTGAGCTGGAAATTGTATTTAAAGGCTTCCCCTGACTGGTGTCCAGTGGTTGGGACCCGGTCCTTGTCTGCCCTTATTCACACAGACGTCAACTTTGACACATGATAAGGTTTTTAATACTAGACAGTGTATGACCGCCCCGACCACAGAGTCACCTTGTCGATGGTGGGACGGCTTTTATGCTATGTTTGATCAAATACAGTATTACTAAGAACTCTGTATGATTTAAATGCACTTTTGCTTTTTACTTATTTAATTACAGCAGGGTTTTTTCATTTTGTCTTTTCTAGGTTTTGTATGCTTTTTGGCCATGTGAACATGCATTTATATGCTGCATGTGTACCAACTCAAACCAAGCTCAATTTTTGTGTTCTTTCTGTGTAACTTCAAATGCCAGGGCTGAATTTTAGTCCCAGTCCGGCCCTGCGTGGCAGTGGGATGTCAAAGTCATTATTGTGCAGCCGCAAACCCATAATGGAAGAATTGAAGACTCTGGATTCTCCAGTTCTTCCATAGACCCCAATATCTACAATTATAAACCTGCAGTCACTGTCAACCAGGGCCAACAAAACTACAGAAAAAAACTGTTTATAATTAAAATATTTGGATCCTGAGTTTGGCGGCTTACGTACACGGGTGT
Source organism: Dendrobates tinctorius (assembly GCF_039654945.1). Classification (NCBI taxonomy): domain Eukaryota; kingdom Metazoa; phylum Chordata; class Amphibia; order Anura; family Dendrobatidae; genus Dendrobates; species Dendrobates tinctorius. Next base: position 26,938,670 of record NW_027361696.1, on the reverse strand, counting down.
GCTTGCCATCCAGTGCGCCAAAACAGTTGAGAAACTGGCACGTCTGCTCAAATCCACGGGCTATACACAACCAGTATTCCATTTTTGGCTCTGGCATGACTGATGTAGTCGGGACCATATTTCCGAGCACGAAGAGCGTATAATGCCTGAGATGGTGGATTTTCCAATGAAGAATTCAAGATGCAGAGCCGCATAGGAAAGCCCAGTGGAAAGGAATCTATAAGGGAAGATGCAACATTAAAAACAATTAAAACCCATGCCGCCATAAACAAGTTTAGTCCTTCCTAAAATTTAGGCCCAATAGCTAAGAAGCTCTGCCTAGAAAAAAAAAAAATTCAAAGTACAAATGTGGAAGTAAAAAGAGTGAAATAACATGGACCAAAAAATGGAAGGGATGAGTGCATTAAATTTAAAACAAGGAGAATACATCATCAACATAGAGGATGAATACATACCATAATGTAAGCAAAAGGTGCTCCTCTACAGAAATACACTTGCACATCTTGGTGTCCTTAAAGGTGATCCCAGACAAGTCCTACCAGTATTGTCGGATGAGCATGCCCACATTTGACATTCTGATGGAGATGCGCCCTGACATGTTTGACACAAAGTAGCAATACCACAACACAAGCAACAGACTCTAATGCAAAGATTGGATGGTGTCACCTGTTGTAGAGCCAATAAATAGGATTGCTGATTTTGATTTTAAAAATTTCAGGCCAAGAAACCGTTATATGTCCATTTTGCAAGGCTGCGAGAAAATCACGCCATACGGATGCCATACGGATGTCACACAGACACTTATCATGGTTTGCTCAGCTTGTGGGATTAGGTAGTTCAGGGATTAATGTGGACGGCATCACTCTGAGATTCTGGGAGGCTTTTTATAGTCTCATTGAGGGGCTCATTCCTCGTCGCTTATACTCAGACCCTTGGACGAGTGTGTGACCCTAGTGTGCTTTGTGACTGTGATACTTTATGCTTGCTTGGTTTTGATCCGGTTCTGTCCCTGTTACGCGTTCTGCCTGTTCCTTTTGTACTGCTCTGCTATTCTCGTGTATGCCTCTTTTGCCTTGCACCTGACTACTCTCTGACTGCCTCCCTTGCACCGCGTTGATCTCTGTGTATGATTCATTGCTTACGTCTTGACTATTCTCTGCCTGGCTCTCTGGTACCGTGCCACCCTCCCCGTGTATGACCCTCGCTTGTCTGACCTGAGTTTCCCTAGCCTTTTCTCCAGGATTCCTGTAATAGAACCCTATAGCCATCTCCTGCAGCAGCAGGACGTTAAGCCACGCCCCCTGTGTTCACATGATCGTAGGTCCTTGTACTGCTAAACTACTTTAAGTGTTGCAGGTCCTGTTTTCTGAACTTTCCCTGCAGTATCGGACCCCGGGTCCTCCCGTAGTCTGGGTGAGTTACCCTGTTCAGCCGCGGCAGTCCGCCAGTGCTGACAGGATCCTGATATTATAAGCGAGCGCACATTTATTAGGGTTGGGAAAAGTTGTGTATATTTTCTGGGCAATTTAGCACTATGGATCCCCTGCAGGCTTTTGGCTGATCAAGTCAAACAGCTAACCCAAATGTTCCAAAAACTCAATGTGGAACAACGCACGATGGCCCATACACAACAGCAGTTGGTGGACACCGTGCAGGGGGCCATGGCGGCAGGGTGTCCTGGTCCTGGCAATAGCGACGTATCTGTGGGCTCCCCGAAGTCTCCAGTCAAACTGCCCGACCACTTTTCAGGGGATAAGAAGGAGTTTAGGTCCTTCAGGGAGGGATGTAAGCTTTTTTTTCTTTTAGGCCCCGTTCCTCTGGGGACGAGTTCCAGAGGGTGGGGGTTATTATTTCTCTGCTGCGGGGTGCCCCCCAAGCTTGGGCTTTCTCTCTGTCTCCCGTCGCCCCTGAGAGAATGACAGTGGATGCCTTCTTAGATGCCCTGGGCCGCATATATGATGAGCCTGACAGAGTACGTGTGGCTGAAGATATGGTCATGAGTGTGCGTCAGGGTAAACGCTCAGCTGAGTGGTTTTGTGCGGAGTTACAACGCGGGCTGCGGAGGTCTCATGGAATGATGCCGCCCTTCGGGGTTATTCCGCAGAGTCCTGTCCGAATACCTCCAAGATGCTCTGGCCCTCCTTTCCCCACCTGACACCTTGGAGGATGCCATTACTCAGGCCGTGCGTATGGACCGCAGACTGCGGGCTAGGGGTGTCATGCATTCCGAGACATCCCTATTCTCCGGCAGCAAAGAGACCGGTGCTGCTCATGAACCCATGGAGATCGGCGCCACTTCGGTCAAAGAGAAGGAAAGGAAACGCCGTCGTGAGAAGCAGCTCTGCTTTTATTGCGGGGAGTCTGGTCATTGGAAAAAGGATTGTTCCTCATGCCCATCGTCCTCCAAGGAGACGGGAAACGACTAGGTCTGGGTAGTGATCGAGGAGACTGCCCAGACCTTCAGGTACTTTCTTCCTCATGTGCTAAAGTTTTGCTAAGGGTTGAACTGTTGATAGACAATGTCCATTTTTGTTCTACAGCACTGGTGGACAGTGGTTCATCACTCATCCTGGTCAACTCTGAGGTCATTTCCCAATACCAGATAGGGACAGTCAGGCTTTCCACACCACTTAAAGTCGTGGCTATCGACTCATCTCCTCTTACCCGAACTGGGATCATTTCGGTTTCTGAAAAATTTAGGTTGAAAATCGGTTCTTCCCATGTGGAAGAAATTGAATGTTTTGTTATGGACAAATTACCAGCAGGACTGGTGCTGGGCATGCCGTGGCTTCGGTGCCATAACCCAGTGATTGACTAGGAATCTGGGGAGATTGTTAAGTGGGGGGCCAAGTGTGCTGATTGCTACCATAAATCAATTTGTTGTATGAAAATAGCAAAACCTGTCTCTGTGTCCTCTAATAGTCTGGAGGGTATTCCGGAGTGCCTGAAAGACTTTGAGGACATGTTTTCTGAAAGCGAGGCCGAGGCATTACCCCCTCATAGACCATTTGATTGTGCCATCGATCTGATTCCTGGAGCCAAATTGCACAAAGCTTGCCTGTTCAATCTGTCAGGCCCTGAGAGCCTAGCTATGAAACAGTACATTTCTGAAAGTCTCCGTAAGGGGCACATAAGATCCTCGGTTTAGCCGGTTGCAGCGGGATTTTTCTTTGTTAAGAAAAAAGATGGCGGCCTACGTCCCTGCCTCGACTTTCGTGAACTAAATAAAATTACTGTCAGGAACACATATCCCCTACCGTTGATTCCTGATCTCTATAACCAGCTCTCCGGTTCCAAATGGTTTTCTGAACTGGATCTGAGAGGGGCTTACAACTTAATAAGAATACGAGAAGGGGACGAATGGAAAACTGCTTTCCTTACATCTGAGGGGTTGTTTGAAAATCTAGTAATGCCTTTTGGTCTCACCAATGCACCCGCAGTGTTTCAGAATTTTATCAATGTGGTGTTTTTAGATCTCATTGGTCGTTTTGTAGTGGCATACCTAGATGATATCCTGATATATTCTGTTGACGAAGATTCCCATTTGTTGCATGTTAAAACAGTGCTTCAGAGGCTCAGAGAAAACCAATTGTTCGTCAAACTCGAGAAATGTTCATTTTTTTTCATGAATTGTCATTTCTAGGTCTGATAATTTCACCTCAGGGGTTTCGCATGGATCCCAAGAAGGTGCAAACTATTGTGGAGTGAGTCCAGCCCCGGGACCTTAGGGGACTCCAGCGCTTCTTGGGATTTGCAAATTATTATCGCAAGTTTATTAAAGGGTTTTCTCAGGTAACAGCCTCTCACGGACCTCACTTGTAATGGGGCAGATGTCAGAAATTGGTCCTCATCAGCTAAACAGTCCTTTCTGATGCTAAAAAACTGTTTCTCATCTGCTCCTATGCTGGTCCAACCGGATCCTTCCAAAGCATTCGTGGTCGAGGTGGATGCTTTCGAGGTGGGGTAGGGGCAGTTTTGTCACAAGGACCAGCTTCTCTGACAAATTTCAGGCCCTGTGCCTATTTTTCTAAGAAATTTTCTCCAGCGGAGAAAAATTATGACGTAGGCAACAGAGAGCTTCTGGCTATTAAATTGGCGTTCGAGGAATGGAGGCACTTTTTGGAGGGGGCGGCTCACCCTATTACAGTTATCACTGACCATAAAAATTTAGAAAACATCAAATCGGCTAAAAGACTGACTCCCAGGCAAGCCTGCTGGTCACTTTTTTTTCCAGATTTCAGTTTTCAATTACCTTTCGGCCAGGGTCTAAGAACCTAAAGGCTGATGCCTTATCACGTAGTTTTGAATCATAGAATCATAGAATCATAGAATCGTAGAGTTGGAAGGGACCTCCTGGGCCATCTGGTCCAACCCCCTGCTCAAAGCAGGATTCGCTAAATCATCCCTGTCAGATGTCTGTCCAGCCTCTGTTTGAAGACTTCCATTGAAGGAGAACTCACCACTTCTCGTGGCAGCTTGTTCCACTCATTGATCACTCTAACTGTCAAAAAGTTTTTTCTAATATCTAATCTGTATCTCCTCCCAATCAGTTTCATCCCATTGCTTCTAGTCTTTCCTTGTGCAAATGAGAATAAAGTTGATCCTTCTACAATGTGACAGCCCTTTAGATATTTGTAGACAGCTATTAAGTCTCCTCTCAGTCTTCTCTTTTGCAAACTAAACATTCCCAAATCCTGCAACCTTTCCTCATAAGACAGGGTTTGCAGACCGGTCAACATTCTGGTCGCTCTTTTCTGAACTTGCTCCAGTTTGTTGATGTCTTTTTTAAAATGTGGTGCCCAAAACTGGACACAATATTCCAGATGAGGTCTGACCAAAGAGGAGTAGAGGGAAATAATGACTTCACGTGATCTAGACTGTACACTGTGTTCCAAATTCTTATGCAAATTGGATTTAAGTGTCCTAAAGATGTAATTTTTTGTTTTTCAAATAAACTCATAGATGGTATTGTGTATCAGGGCTCTTTGGACCACCGAAATCAATCTCAAACGCCTGTGATAATTAGTTTACAAGATGAGCTCAATTAAAGGAAAACTACTTAAGAATGATGTTCCACATTATTAAGCAGGGCACAGGTTTCAAGGAATTTAGGAAAGAAAAAGGATCTCTCTGCTGCTGAAAAGCATCAAATAGTGCAATACCTTGGTCAAGAGATGAAAACATTAGATATTTCCCAAAAACTTAAACGTGATCATCGTACTGTAAGAGATTTGTGGTTGATTCTGAGCACAGACATGTTTGTGCTGATAAAGGCAGAATGAGGAAGGTTTCTGCCAGGCAAGTTCATCGGATTAAGAGAGTGGCTGCTAAAAAGCCATTACAAACCAGCAAACAGATATTTAAAGCTGCTGGTGCCTCTGGAGTCCCTTGAGCCTCAAGGTGTAGGATCCTTCAAAGGTTTGCTGTGGTGCATAAATCTACTATTCGGACACCCCTAAACAGTGTTCACAAGCAGAAAGCGTTGCAGTGGGCCCAGACATACACGAAGAATAATTTTCAAACAGTCTTGCTTACTGATGAGTGTCGAGCAACCCTGGATGGTCCAGATGGATGGAGTAGTGGATGGTTGGTGGATGTCCACCATGTCCCACCAAGGCTGCGACGTCAGCAAGGAGGTGGAGGAGTCATGTTTTGGTCCGGAATCATGGGGAAACAGCTGGTAGGGCTCTTTAAGGTTCCTGAAGGTGTGAAAATGACCTCTGCAAAGTATATAGAGTTTCTGACTGACAGCTGTCTTCCATGGTATAAAAAGCAGAAACATGCCTTCAGGAACAAAATCATCTTCCTGCATGGCAATGCACCATCTCATGCTGCAAAGAATCCCTCCGAGTCATTGAGTGCTATGGGCATAAGAGGAGATAAACTCATGGTGTGGACACCATCATCCCCTGACCTCAACCCTATGGAGAACCTTTGGAGTATCATCAAGCAAAAGATCTATGAGGGTGGGAGGCTGGTCACATCAGAACAGCAGCTCTGGGAGGCTATTCTGACTTCATGCAAAGAAATCCATGCAGTAACTCTCCAAAAACTCACAATTTCAATGGATGCAAGAATTATGAAGGTGATATCAAAGAAGGGTTCCTATGTTAACATGTAACTTGGCCTGTTAGGATGTTTTGAAGTTAAATAGCTTTTTTGTTCAGTGAATGTGACCTCCTAATGCTGCAAATTCCACAAAAGAGCATTTTCAGTTCTTTAAAACATATCAAATGTTTAGAAATTCTAATGTGCCTAATAATTTGGAACAGTGCAATTTGAGGTTTTATTCATTTTGGAGATTATATTGTTATCATTGAGAGGTTTCGTCAATATAATTTGATGTATACTCTAACCGGTGATGACCTTTATTAGACTGACTGTCATTTGTACCGACTATTTAGGAAAATCAGAGAAAAATATCATTTGCTTAATAATTTGGAACACAGTGTATGCTTCTGTTAATACATCCTAGAATTGCATTTGCCTTTTTTGCTGCTGCATCACACTGTTGACTCATATTCAGTCTGTGATCTATTAGTATACCCAAGTCTTTTTCACATGTGCTGTTGCTTAGCCTTATTCCTCCCATTCTGTATATGCTTTTTTCATTTTTATTGCCCAGATGTAGTACTTTGCATTTTTCCCTGTTAAAAACCATTCTGCTAGTTGCTGCCCACTTCTCCAGTTTATTTATATCTTTTTGAATCCTCTCTCTCTTCTCTAGTATTAGCTATCCCTCCTAGCTTTGTGTCATCAGCAAATTTAATCAGTTTACCCTCAATTCCTTCATCTAAATCGTTGATAAAGATGTTGAACAATACAGGGCCCAGGACAGAGCCCTGTGGTACCCCACTTGAGACATTCTTCCAACTGGATGTGCAGCCATTTACGACCACTCTTTGGGTCCGATCACTAAGCCAGTTATGAATCCACCTAACAGTTGCCTTGTCCATTCCATACTTAGTCATTTTTTCAATAAGGATTGTATGAGATACTTTGTCAAATGCTTTTCTGAAGTCAAGATATATTATATCTACAGCATTTCCTTGATCCACCCAATCAGTGATTCCGTCAGAGAAGGGAATTAAGTTAGTCTGACATGACTTATTAGTTACAAACCCATGCTGACTCTGTTTAATCACTTCATTCTTATCCAGGTACTGACATACATGTTGTTTAATAATTTGTTCAAAGATCTTTCCTGGTATAGAAGTCAGACTCACCGGCCTATAGTTGCTTGAGTCCACCTTCTTCCCCTTTTTGAAGATAGGAACAACATTTGCTCTTCTCCAGTCTTCTGAGACTTCTCCTGTTCTCCAAGAATTTTCAAAGATTATGGAGAGGGATTCAAAAATTTCTTCTGCTATCTCCTTCAGTACTCTGGGGTGTAATTCATCTGGACCTGGAGACTTGAATTCATTTAGGTTAGCTAAGTGTTTCCTCACTATCTTTCTGTTTATAGATATCCTGGATTCTTCTATTCCCTTAATAGGACAGTGAAGAACAGTTGATGTTACATTTCCTTTCTGAGAGAAAACAGATGCAAAATAGGAATTTAAAAGTTCGGCCTTCTCAACATCCTGTCTTACCATTTCATCATTTTCATCCTGTAAAAATCCTATAGCATCTTTGACTATTCTTTTACTTTTGACATCCGCCCCCGATGCACCATCCCCCATTCTTCAACCCAGTCTCGTGGTTGCCGAAGTGTCGTCGGAATTGGAGCGAGAGATTCTGGGGGCTCAATCTTTGGCTCCAAACTCCAAACCTGTAGACAAATTGTTTGTCCCGCAGCATTTGTGCAACAAACTCCTGTGGGAGTTCCATGATTCAAAGTTGAGTGCACACCCTGTTATAGCCGCCACACGGGAAGCAGTGGCAAGGGTCTTTTGGTGGCCTTTAATGGCCTCAGATGTCAAAAAACATGTTGCATCATGTGGGATATGTGCCCATTCTAAGAGCTCGAGTTGCCGGCCGGCCGGGGAATTGGTGCCTTTGCCAGTTCCAGGAAGGCCATGGACTCACTTGTCCATGGACTTCATCACCAACCTTCCATCATCTCGTGGGTATACTGTAATTTGGGTTGTGGTGGACAGGTTTTCTAAATTGGCACATTTTGTACCCATGACAAGTTTACCGTCAGCAGAAACGCTCTCTAGACATTTCCTGTCCCAGGTGGTACACTTGCACGGGGTTCCCACTAATATTGTGTCAGACAGGGGGACTCAGTTTGTGTCTAAGTTCTGGCGGACCTTCTGCAAAAAATTGGGGATATCTCTGCCTTTTTCCTCAGCGTATCACCCAGAAACCAACGGACAAACTGAACGCACCAACCAGTCGCTTGAACAAATTCTTTGGTGCCTGACTTCTACCCTGCAGAATGACTGGTCTGATGCCTTACCATTAGCTGAATTCGCCTTCAACAACTGGGTAAACCAATCTACTGGTAGGTCACCATTCTTTACTAATTATGGGATCAACCCTCATTTTGGCGAATTTTCTCGGATAGATTCTGGTTGTCCGGGGGCAGAGGACAGGGTCAATCATTTCAAGGACCTTTAGACAAAGGTTTGTGTAAATATTTCTAAGGCTCAGGAGAAATATAAACGTTTTGCAGATAGGAAAAGGGACGCTGCTCAGACACTGTCTTGTGGGGATAAGGTGTGGCTGTCCACACGAAATATAAATCTTCGATTGCTCTCTGCCAAACTGGGGCCTAAATTTATTGGCCCCTATGAGGTCATTGAAGTGGTGAACCCGGTAACCTACCGCCTCCGTCTTCCTCCCTCCTTAAAACTCTATAATGTTTTTCACAGGTCTTTACTTAAATCCGGTGAGGGAAGGTACTGACACTGTTCCTTCTCCAGTTTTGGTTGAGGGACATATGGAGTTCGAGGTACAACATATTGTGGACTCCAGGTGGGTTCGGGGCTCTTTGCAGTATCTGGTACATTGGAAGGGGTACGGTTCGGAGGAGCGGTCATGGGGACCAGCCAGGTCAGTGCACGCTGACCGTCTGGTTCGTGCATTTCATGCCCGGCATCCTGGGAAACCTGGGGGTCCGGAGGCCCCCCGTTGAGAGGAGGGTACTGTCATGGTTTCCTCAGCTTGTGGGATTAGGTAGTTCAGGGGTTAATGTGGACGGCCTCACTCTGAGATTCTGGGAGGATTTTTATAGCCTCATTGTGGGCTCATTCCTCGTCGCTTAAACTCAGACCCTTGGCAGAGTGTGTGACCCTAGTGTGCTTTGTGACTGTGATACTTTATTCTTGCTTGGCTTTGATCCGGTTCTGTCCCTGTTACGAGTTCTGCCTGTTCCTTTTGTACTGCTCTGCTATTCTCGTGTATGACTCTTTTGCCTTGGACCTGACTACTCTCTGACTGCCTCCCTTGTACCGCGTTGCTATCTCTGTGTATGATTCATTGCTTACGTCTTGACTATTCTCTGCTTGGCTCTCTGGTACCGTGCCGCCCTCCCCGTGTATGACCCCCGCTTGCCTGACCTGAGTTTCCCTAGCCTTTACTCCAGGATTGCTGGAATCATAGAATCATAGAATCGTAGAGTTGGAAGGGACCTCCTGGGCCATCTGGTCCAACCCCCTGCTCAAAGCAGGATTCGCTAAATCATCCCAGTCAGATGTCTGTCCAGCCTCTGTTTGAAGACTTCCATTGACGGAGAACTCACCACTTCTCGTGGCAGCCTGTTCCACTCATTGATCACTCTAACTGTCAAAAAGTTTTTTCTAATATCTAATCTGTGTCTCCTCCCATTCAGTTTCATCCCATTGCTTCTAGTCTTTCCTTGTGCAAATGAGAATAAAGTTGATCCTTCTACAATGTGACAGCCCTTTAGATATTTGTAGACAGCAATTAAGTCTCCTCTCAGTCTTCTCTTTTGCAAACTAAACATTCCCAAATCCTGCAACCTTTCCTCATAAGACAGGGTTTGCAGACCGGTCACCATTCTGGTCGCTCTTTTCTGAACTTGCTCCAGTTTGTTGATGTCTTTTTTAAAATGTGGTGCCCAAAACTGGACACAATATTCCAGATGAGGTCTGACCAAAGAGGAGTAGAGGGAAATAATGACTTCACGTGATCTAGACTGTATGCTTCTGTTAATACATCCTAGAACTGCATTTGCCTTTTTTGCTGCTGCATCACACTGTTGACTCATATTCAGTCTGTGATCTATTAGTATACCCAAGTCTTTTTCACATGTGCTGTCACTTAGCCCTATTCCTCCCATTCTATATATGCTTTTTTCATTTTTATTGCCCAGATGTAGTACTTTGCATTTCTCCCTGTTAAAAACCATTCTGTTAGTTACTGCCCACTTCTCCAGTTTATTTAAATCTTTTTGAATCCTCTCTCTCTCTTCTCTAGTATTAGCTATCCCTCCTAGCTTTGTGTCATCAGCAAATTTAATCAGTTTACCCTCAATTCCTTCATCTAAATCGTTGATAAAGATGTTGAACAATACAGGGCCCAGGACAGAGCCCTGTGGTACCCCACTTGAGACATTCTTCCAACTGGATGTGCAGCCATTTACGACCACTCTTTGGGTCCGATCACTAAGCCAGCTATGAATCCACCTAACAGTTGCCTTGTCCATTCCATACTTAGTCATTTTTTCAATAAGGATTGTATGAGATACTTTGTCAAATGCTTTGCTAAAGTCAAGATATACTATATCTACAGAATTTCCTTGATCCACCCAATCAGTGATACCGTCATAGAAGGAAATTAAGTTAGTCTGACATGACTTATTAGTTACAAACCCATGCTGACTCTGTTTGATCACTTCATTCTTATCCAGGTATTGACTTACATGTTGTTTAATAATTTGTTCAAAGATCTTTCCTGGTATAGAAGTCAGACTCACCGGCCTATAGTTGCCTGGGTCCACCTTCTTCCCCTTTTTGAAGATAGGAACAACATTTGCTCTTCTCCAGTCTTCTGGCACTTCTCCTGTTCTCCAAGAATTTTCAAAGATTATGGAGAGTGGTTCAGAAATTTCTTCTGCTATCTCCTTCAGTACTCTGGGGTGTAATTCATCTGGACCTGGAGACTTGAATTCATTTAGGTTAGCTAAGTGTTTCCTCACTAACTTTCTGTTTATAGATATCCTGGATTCTTCTATTCCCTTAATAGGACAGTGAATAACAGTTGGTGTTACATTTCCTTTCTGAGAGAAAACAGATGCAAAATAGGAATTTAAAAGTTCAGCCTTCTCAACATCCTGTCTTACTATTTCATCATTTTCATCCTGTAAAAATCCTATAGCATCTTTGACTTTTCTTTTACTTTTGACATATCCCCAAAATCCTTTATTATTGCTTTTGACATCTCTTGCAAGCCTCAATTCATTTTCAGCTTTAGCTAATCTGATTTGTGCCCTGCAGATTCTGCAGACAGCATTATATTCTTCTTTAGATATGCCTCCCTCTTTCCATTTTATAAACATTTTTTTCTTCCTTTTTAGCATGTGCTTAAGTTCTGTGTTCACCCATCCTGGTTTCCTTAAATGCTTCCTATTCTTCCCTCTTTTCGGAATTGTTAACAACTGTGCTTTGAGAATTTCATTTTTCAAGATTTCCCATCCTTCCTGGACATTTTTGTCTTTAAGCATATCCAGCCATTGGATCCCTCCAATTATCTTTCTGAATCCCTTAAAATCTGCCTTTCTGAAATCTAACCTTGACGTCTGAGTCTTCACAGGTCTTCCGCCTCTAGTTATCCAAAATTCTAAAATAGCATGGTCGCTACCTCCTAGGGTTCCAGCCACTTTTACCTCCTCAACCATTTCCTCCCTGTTTATAAGGATTAGATCCAAGGTAGCAGTTCCCCTTGTTTTCTCCCCTACCTTTTGGAAGATAAAGTTGTCAGCAAGAGAGGATAAGAATTTCCTTGACCTGTTAGTTTTGCCTGAGAGAGATTCCCAACAAATGTCTGGATAGTTGAAATCTCCCATGACAACTATGTCATATTTTTTGGAGAACTTGGCCATTTGATGCATAAAGAGTTCATCCATATCTTCAGCTTGCACAGGCGGCCTGTAGTAAATGCCTACAATGGTGTCCTTTCCATTGTTCTGTCCTTGTATTCTTACCCAAACAGTTTCCACAGGACTCCCAGTCTCTGAAGCTTCAATCTCTGTGCAGATATATGCGTTTCTAACATACAATGCAACACCCCCTCCTCGTTTATCAAGTTCTGTCCTTGTATTCTTACCCAAACAGTTTCCACAGGACTCCCAGTCTCTGAAGCTTCAATCTCTGTGCAGATATATGCGTTTCTAACATACAATGCAACACCCCCTCCTCGTTTATCAAGTCAAGTTTATGGCTTTTTCTGGTCTTTTGCTTCCCTTCCCATGTTGTTCTAGTTTAAAGCTCTCCTTACAAGTGTAGCAAGGCGACTTCCAAATACATGCTTTCCAGTCTTCGTAAGGTGCACCCCATCTCTAGCAAGTAGTCCATCGTATAAGTAGTTCACTCCGTGATCCAGAAATCCAAATCGTTGCTGACGGCACCATCGACGTAGCCAGTTGTTCACCTGCAGAATCTTATTCCACCTCCTTGTTCCATGGCCATCCACTGGGAGGATGGAAGAGAAGACCACCTGCGCTCCCAGTTCTTTCACTTTCTTGCCTAAGTCTTCAAAGTCTCTGCAGATGGTTTCCAGGTCGTTTCTTGCGGTGTCATTTGTCCCCACATGTAGTAGCAGGAATGGGTAGTCATCTGTAGGTCTGAAGAGCCCTGATATCCTGTCAGACACATCTTTAATTTTTGCACCTGGAAGACAGCACATTTCTCTTGAAGTTATATCCAGTCTGCAGATAGCGGCCTCTGTTCCTCTCAACAGGGAATCCCCCATGACCACCACTCTCCGTTTCTTCTTCACAACATTTTTCTTTCTCCATCCAGGAGGACTCTGAAGGCGTACAAGGTTGCTGTTTGTTGGCAAAGTCTTATCCTGATGTATTTCTTCATCATTTTCCTGCGTGAGAGCCTGGTACTGGTTCCTGAGCAGTATGGGTGCTGACTGCCTCCTGATCTTCCTGCTTCTCTGGGTCACATGTCTCCATTCCTCTGTTTCTTCAGGTGCACTTCGAATTTCTTCTCTTTCTGTAACATGAAGAGATAATTCTGCTCTGTCCAAGAACTCTTCACCTTCCTTAATGATCTTCAACGTAGACAACCTCTCTTCGAGATTTTGCAACTTTTCCTCCAACAGGGACACAAGCTTGCATTTGTGGCATGTGAAGTTTGGCTTTTCCACTGGTAAGTCTGTGAACATGTAGCAAGAAATGCAGCTCACCAAATGGCTCCTGGCCTCTTCCATCTTGAGATTTCTTAAAAACGATGAAAGATGAGCCAAAATTCGGCGCGCGGTTTTTCCGATTTCCTCTTTTCAGCTGCAACGGCCAAAACCCAGTGATCGTTGAGCTCGCGGAGACTCTTCACTTATCCCAGAAGGCACTGGGAATATGCAAATGATCTCCTCAAGACTCTTCCCCTGGTTTTCCGATTTCCTCTTTTCAGCTGCAACGGCCAAAACCCAGTGATCGTTGAGCTCGCGGAGACTCTTCACTTATCCCAGAAGGCACTGGGAATATGCAAATGATCTCCTCAAGACTCTTCCCCTGGTTTTCCGATTTCCTCTTTTCAGCTGCAACGGCCAAAACCCAGTGATCGTTGAGCTCGCGGAGACTCTTCACTTATCCCAGAAGGCACTGGGAATATGCAAATGATCTCCTCAAGACTCTTCCCCTGGTTTTCCGATTTCCTCTTTTCAGCTGCAACGGCCAAAACCCAGTGATCGTTGAGCTCGCGGAGACTCTTCACTTATCCCAGAAGGCACTGGGAATATGCAAATGATCTCCTCAAGACTCTTCCCCTGGTTTTCCGATTTCCTCTTTTCAGCTGCAACGGCCAAAACCCAGTGATCGTTGAGCTCGCGGAGACTCTTCACTTATCCCAGAAGGCACTGGGAATATGCAAATGATCTCCTCAAGACTCTTCCCCTGGTTTTCCGATTTCCTCTTTTCAGCTGCAACGGCCAAAACCCAGTGATCGTTGAGCTCGCGGAGACTCTTCACTTATCCCAGAAGGCACTGGGAATATGCAAATGATCTCCTCAAGACTCTTCCCCTGGTTTTCCGATTTCCTCTTTTCAGCTGCAACGGCCAAAACCCAGTGATCGTTGAGCTCGCGGAGACTCTTCACTTATCCCAGAAGGCACTGGGAATATGCAAATGATCTCCTCAAGACTCTTCCCCTGGTTTTCCGATTTCCTCTTTTCAGCTGCAACGGCCAAAACCCAGTGATCGTTGAGCTCGCGGAGACTCTTCACTTATCCCAGAAGGCACTGGGAATATGCAAATGATCTCCTCAAGACTCTTCCCCTGGTTTTCCGATTTCCTCTTTTCAGCTGCAACGGCCAAAACCCAGTGATCGTTGAGCTCGCGGAGACTCTTCACTTATCCCAGAAGGCACTGGGAATATGCAAATGATCTCCTCAAGACTCTTCCCCTGGTTTCCCCTGGTACCTTATAGCCATGTACTGCAGCAGGACGTTAAGCCATGCCCCCTGTGGTCACATGATTGTAGGTCCTTGTACTGCTAAACTACTTTCAGTGTTACAGGTCCTGTTATCTGAACTTTCCCTGCAGTATCGGACCCCGGGTCCTCCCGTAGTCTGGGTGAGTTATCCTGTTCAGCCGCGGCAGTCCGCCGGCGCTAACAGGATCCTGATAACACTTAGATGCGACGAAATCGCATCCTCGCAATGCAAACAGATTACATAAAGATCACTGTTCACGAAACATTGATGCGATTCTCATCCGTCAAAATCAGACCGATTGTTTATACGTTAAAGGGGTTGTCTGGGCTTTTCACATAATCTCAGTGCATATCTGGGCTGCAGAATGTTGACAATAAGTAATTTACCTTCTGTCACCAGTTTGCAGGGTTTGCTAGATATGATCTCTTGCTTCTAAGAAGAGCGTCCAAGGGGGGGCTGTTCTGGCACTGAAATGAGAACTGGTCGTTTCCTCCTCACTAGAGTTTCACTTTCCATAGATCACTGTTCAGTGTGTGTCTGGGGGAGGAGCAGCTGGGTGGTTCTGCTCTCTGCACTGAGGCTGCTAGAGGGGGAGGATTTGATACTGTGCGAGGAGGGCTTGTTCATGTGGACGGAGAGGGCCTGTTGCTATAGAGGATGGGGTTGTCGCTATAGAGGGCAGGTTTTTAGTAGCGTAGGAGGAAACGACCAGTTCTCATTTCAATGCCAGAACACCCCCCCCTCTTGGACGTTCTGCTCAGAAGCATCTGAAGATATCTAGAAAACCCTGCAAACTGGTGAAAGAAGGTGAATTACTTATTTTCACAATTCTGCAGCCCAGATATGCACTGAGATTATGTGAAAAGCCCTGATAACCCCTTTAAGTGTGACTCCAGCCTTATAATGCATCCCCATAGGTGGCCTCTATATTATAATGCACCCCCATAGGCAGCCTCAATATTATAATGCACTCCCCATAGGCAGCCTCTGTATTATTATACACCCCCATAGACATCCACTATATTAAAATGCACTCCCATAGGCAGCCTCTGTATTATAATGCACCCCCATAGGCAGCCTCTGTATTACAATGCACCCCCATAGGCAGCCTCTATGTTATACTGTACCCCCCATAGGCAGCCTCTGTATTATAATGCACGCCAATAGGCAGCCTCTGTATTATAATGCACCCCCATAGGCAGCCTCTATATTACAATGCACCCCCTTAGGCAGCCTCTGTATTATTATACACCCTCATAGGTAATCTCTATATTATAATGCACCCCCATAGGCAGCCTCTATGTTATAATGCACCCCCCATAGGCAGCCTCTGTATTATAATGCACACCAATAGGTAGCCTCTATATTATAATGCACCACCCATAGGCAGCCTCTGTATTATTATGCACCCCCCATAGGCAGCCTCTGTATTATAATGCACCCCCATAGGCAGCCTCTGTATTATTATACACCCCCATAGGCATCCTCTATATTATATTGCACCCCCATAGGCAGCCTCTATGTTATAATGCACCCCCCCCATAGGCAGCCTCTGTATTATAATGCACACCCATAGGCAGCCTCAATATTATAATGCACCCCCATAGGCAGCCTCTATATTATAGTGCACCCCCAGAGGCAGCCTCTGTATTATTATACACCCCAATAGGCATCCTCTATATTATAAAGCACCCCCATAGGCAGCCTCTATTCTATAATGCACCCCCCCATAGGCAGCCTCTGTATTATAATGCACGCCATAGGCAGCCTCTATATTATAATGCACCACCCATAGGCAGCCTCTGTATTATTATGCACCACCCATAGGCAGCCTTTGTATTATAATACACCCCCATAGGCAGCCTCTGTATTATTATACACCCCCATAGGCAGCCTCAATATTATAATGCACCCCCATAGGCAGCCTCTATATTATAATGCACCCCCAGAGGCAGCCTCTGTATTATTATACACCCCAATAGGCATCCTTTATATTATAAAGCACCCCCATAGGCAGCCTCTATGGTATAATGCATCCCAATAGGCACCCTCTGTATTATAATGCACCCCCATAGGCAGCCTCTGTATTATTATGCACCCCCCATAGGCAGCCTCTATATTACAATGCACTACCCATAGCCAGCCTCTGTATTATAATGCACCCCATAGGCAGCCTCTAGATTATAATGCACCCCCTGTGATGGTGTGATATGCTATGTGGATGTCATTTTTTGTATATTCCTATTTTTCTATTTCACATTGTTTTTCTTATTACATTGTAAGTCTACAGCCTCACTGTATCTGTCTGTTGATGACCCCCCTGTAGTGCATTAATCCCTAATGCCCTTTGTTCTCCTCTGGGGGGCCTGGAAACCGCCCAACTTGTTTGACTTTCCCTGGACATGGAAGGGGGTGGAGAGAGAACAGGAGCTGGGCAAGTCAGTTCTGGTGTGGACAGGATCATGTAAAGACTGCATTTCAGAGAGAAGGACCCATTTTATCCTCTGGTGCTAGAGTTTTGGAATCTCATTTCCCTGGACATTTTATCCTGTTACTGGACTGCATTCTTTTTCTGGACTATCTTATCCTTTGTGTGGTGGTCTGAATATGGACCTTTTCATATTTTTGCCTGAATAAAGGTCTTGGAATTGTTAACTATTCGCTTGCTCTGTTGATTGTGTGATACCAGAGAAGGACCCTGTGACAACTGGTGGCAGCAGTGGGATCAACAGAGCGTAACCCAATGGAGAACCACTCACAGAGTGAGTACAGAAATTGGACTGTATGCAGTTTACAGGAGAGAGCCAGAGACCTGGGCCTGAACTACCAGGGACTGACTAAAGAGGCCTTAATCGATCTACTGGTGGGCGACAGCCCGGCCACCTCCTCCCAGATGTCTGAAGGACGAGCACTGGAGACAGGGATCCCCTTCCAGAAAAGCCAGTGGTTGGTGTGGTACGAAGAAGAGATGGCGGTTCTGGGCCCCGGCATCTCTCAGGAGTACAAGGAGGAGGCTGCCCGCCGGGCACAGCGGAGACAGGAAGCAATGGAGCTTGAAAAAGGGAGTAACGCAATGTGGAGTGTAACCCCAACAATCCGGGAGCCTGTACGGATCACCCGGACAGAGTTTAAGCCATTTGATGAGACTTCTGGAGATGTGGAGGGGTTCTTCAAAGACTTTGAGCAGCAGTGTGCTGTGATGGAGGTGCCCCACTCAAGCTGGATGCGTTTGTTAGTGGGGCTCCTGAACGGAAGCATGGCGGAAGCTTTAATAAAAGAAGTGATCCCGCTGAGTGCTCTGGTGTTTTATTGAGTGCTGTTCAGACAACAGAAGGTTGTTAACGCGTTTCTGGCTAGACGCCCTTAATCATGGTTATGGTTATGATTAAGGGCGTCTAGCCAGAAACGCGTTAACAACGTTCTGTTGTCTGAACAGCACTCAATAAATCACCAGAGCACTCAGCTGGATCACTTCTTCTTTTATTATTGCTGCGCGGCCAGGGCAGGGCCGGATCCGAGTCTGAGGTGCGGTGAGGTCAGACGTGGGTGAGCTGGACTCTCAAACAAATGGCGGAAGCTTACCGAACCATTGATGCACTGCGGAATCGGGATTGTAACATTGTAAAGCGGACTATCCTGGATTACCATGCTATCACCCTGACCATGCTATCACCCTGACTCATATAGGGCCAAGTTCCGAGACCTCCCATGCACCACGGGGGGATCGTTTAGGATGTATGCACATAAGATGTCCGAGGCATGTCGGAGATGGCTGGAAGCAGAAAACACCTTTACTGCGGAAGATGTTATACAGGCGTTCCTTATAGAGCAATTTGTTGCCAAGTGCCCTGCAGAGGTGCGGGAATGGGTCCGGGAGCGCACGCCGTGTACCGTGGATAGAGCTGCAGCCCTGGCCGATGAAGCCCTTACTATCCGGCCGCAATGGAGGAGGCTTCTGGACAATTAACAATGGCCTGCTCCCGCACCCCGTCCCCCTCCAATTATATCTGCCCTTCCACCTAGTCGCAAGCTGATGACAATCACGCCTCACAATCCTAAGCCCCAACAGTTCCGACCACGACCTGGGGGTATCACAGAGAGGAGGTGTTATGGGTGTGGGCAACCTGGACATTTGCAGTCTGGCTGTCCCTCCAGGATTTGGAGGGAGCCCCACGCAGCCCCACCTCGTCCAGTGCATCTTGTACACTCCACCACACCTGAGGAAGAGCTACCACCACCCCCACCAGAGTGGACCACCGACCACGGCACCATAGATACCCCTCCTGGAGTGTATGGACTCCGGCCTCTGTCCTTTAGTTACTCAGAGCAATGGCAACGCCACCTGCAGGATGTCTTTATTGATGGATACAAAGTGTCAGGATTTAGAGACATGGGGGCATTCTTGACTATCGCTGACCCCCGTGTGGTTCGACCCGAGGCAATTTACCAGGGTCCGGGAATTCCCATTGTCCTGGTGGGGGGTGCCCGCAAATATATACAGCGAGCTTCTGTGCGTTTGGATTATGGTTGTGGAGAAAAACTGTGTTGGATTGGAGTTATGGGAGGACTTCCTGCAGATATCCTCCTTGGGAACGACATTGGGGAGTTACAGTGCCAATTTGTGGGAGCAGTCACCCGACTACAGGCCCTTCAAGCACTACGTCATCCGTATCCCACCGGGGAGCAACCACCACGAACCGCATCAGAGTCGGTAAGCAATACTTTCGCTACTACTACATTGGGAGAGTCTTGGGACAGAGAGTAGTTTAGGAGAGAAATAGAGGGGGACACTACTTTAGCAGCCCTTAGGCGAAAGGCAGAAACTGGGCACTTGGGAGATAATGGGGATGGCTTCACTCGAGAAAACGGACTGTATTATCGTGTAACAAAGGGCAGTGACCAGGGCAACCCTGACGCAACGACCAGGCAATTCATTGTCCCTCAGAAGTACAGGGCACAGCTACTTCAACTGGCCCATGATATCCCCTTGGCTGGGCATCAAGGGAGAAAAAGGACTGAAAAGAGACTCACCCAAAGTTTTTACTGGCCGGGCATCTCGCAGTCGGTAGCCCATCATTGCCGCACCTGCGATGTGTGCCAGCGAATGCGGCATCCAGGAGCTCGACATAAGGTACCCCTGCAATCCCTGCCCATAATTGAGGAACCATTTCAACGTGTAGCCGTCGACATCATAGGTCCTCTGGCCCACCCCAGCAGGTCAGGGAAAAAATATATCCTGACCGTGGTGGACTATGCCACTAGGTATCCTGAAGCTGTGGCCCTGTCCAGTATTACAGCAGTAAAGGTAGCCGAGGCCCTTGTTACCATCTTTACCCGGGAAGGGTTTCCTAGTGAAATATTGTCGGATCAAGGCACTCAGTTCATGTCAGATCTGGTCCAGTCCCTATGGCATACCTGTGGTGTTCGAGCCATTCGCACCACCCCATACCACCCGCAGACCAACGGACTATGTGAACGCTTTAATGGAACCCTAAAAAATATGCTGAGGGCTTTTGTTGACATTGAGAAAGACTGGGAAAAGTACCTGCCACATCTCCTCTTCGCCTATCGGGAGGTTCCCCAAGAGTCCACAGGGTTCTCTCCCTTCGAACTACTGTTTAGCCGGAAGGTCCGTGGGCCTCTCACTCTTCTGAAAGAACATTTGGAGGGAGACATCTCAGATACCGGAATGCCCATCGCTCCCTATGTTCTAGAGCTCAGAGACCGTCTCGCCCAGCTAGCTACCTTCGCTAAAGAACATCAGCGAATGGCCCAGTCCAGACAAAAAACCTGGTATGACCGTAACGCCAGGAACCGGGAATTTATGGAAGGACAGCAAGTGCTCATGATTACTGCTTCCCCTGCCAAGAAGCTTCAAGCAGTGTGGGAAGGCCCTTATCAGGTTGTCAAGAAAATTAATGACACTAACTATGTTATTGCCCTGGACTCTAGTGGTCGACGACAGAAAACCGTCCACATTAACTTGCTGAAAGACTACCACGACCGATCTCTGCCTGTTCTAGCTGTCTGTCACTCCCCCTAGTGATACCGCCGATGACGAGTATCTCCCAGATCTCCTTCAGGTTGCCCAAGCGGGAGGATCACTGGAACAAGTGCCCCTGGGCTCCCATTTATCGGATATACAAAAGGACGATATTGTCGCCGTACTAAGGCCGAGGGCTGCTGCTTTCTCCTCAAAGCCGGGGAAGACTACTCTCACCAGTCACCATGTGGAAATCCCCGGACAACGCCCCATCCAGCAGGCTGCCTACCGGGTTCAAGAGGCTGTTCAAGGCATGATAAAGAACGAACTGGAGGAGATGAAACAGCTGGGAGTTATTCAGCCATCTCAGTTCTTGGGCCTCTCCTGTCGTCCTGGTCCCCAAGAAGGATGGTACAACACGATTCTGCGTTGATTACAGACGACTAAATGATGCCACCAAGAGTGATGCTTATCCAATGCCCAGGATTGATGATCTATTGGATCGTCTGGCCAGTGCCCAATTTGTGACCACGTTAGACTTGAGCAAGGGGTACTGGCAGATACCCCTAACGGAGGACGCTCGGGAGCGCTCAGCCTTCATTACTCCATTTGGGCTTTATGAGTTCCTGGGAATGCTCTTTGGGATGAAAACTGCCCCCGCTACTTTCCAGAGACTGGTGGATCGACTGTTACAACAATGTCAGGACTTTGCCTGTGCTTACTTAGACGACATTGCCATTTTTAGCACAACCTGGGAGGAACATTTTAAACACTTGGTCATAGTGCTGGACTATATCCTTACTGCAGGACTGACAATTCACCCTGATAAGTGCCAAATAGGGATGGCTGAGGTGCAGTACCTCGGGCATAGAGTAGGGGTGGGACACTAAGGCCTGAGCCTGCCAAGGTGGAAGCCATTAGCAACTGGTGTAGACCCCAGACTAAAAAGCAGGTACTTGCATTTTTAGGAACTGCTGGTTACTATCGCAAATTTGTTTCTAACTTCAGCACCTTGGCCAAGCCCCTAACCGACCTGACCCGCAAGAACATGCCTAGGAATGTGACGTGGACAACCGCATGAGAGGATGCCTTTTCAGCGTTAAAGACTGCCCTCGTCACTGCTCCTGTCTTGGCTGCCCCGGATTACAAACGAAGGATCCTCGTGCAGACAGATGCATCCACCTTTGGGATATGGGCAGTACTTAGCCAAGTGAACGCCGCCGGAGAAGAACATCCTGTTGCTTTTGCCAGTCGGAAACTACTAGATCGGGAAGTTGCCTATGCCACTATTGAAAAGGAGTGCCTTGCCATCGCATGGGCGCTAAAAAAATTGCAGCCATACTTGTATGGCAGAGACTTTACAATCGTTACAGACCACAACCCCCTCACATGGCTGAGTCGCGTATCAGGGGACAATGGAAGATTGCTGCGGTGGAGCTTGTCCTTACAACCCTACAGCTTCTTCATCCCCAAGCGGGGAAGCCAACACCAGAACGTCGATGGACTGTCTCGACAAGAAGAACCATAGGCTCCCCAGGCCGACCTACCCCTGCCACTGTACAAGGAACTATAAATAACTGAGCAATGTGGACTAAAGTGAGCAGGCAAGAGGTCTGTGTAGACCTCATGGCATGCTCACTTATTATGGGGGGGAGAGGTTGTGATGGTGTGATATGCTATGTGGATGTCATTTTTTGTATATTCCTATTTTTCTATTTCAGTTATTTTCACAGTGTTTTTCTTATTACATTGTAAGTCTACAGCCTCACTGTATCTGTCTCTTGATAACACCCCTGTAGTGCATTAATCCCTAAGGCCCTTTGTTCTCCTCTGGGGGGCCTGGAAACCGCCCCAACTTGTTTGACTTTCCCTGGACAAGGAAGGGGGTGGAGAGAGAACAGGAGCTGGGCAAGTCAGCTCCGGTGTGGACAGGATCGTGTAAAGACTGCATTTCAGAGAGAAGGACCCATTTTATCCTCTGGTGCTAGAGTTTTGGAATCTCGTTTCCCTGGACATTTTATCCTGTTACTGGACTGCATTCTTATTCTGGACTATCTTATCCTTTGCGTGGTGGACTGAATATGGACCTTTTCGTATTTTTGCCTGAATAAAGGTCTTGGAATTGTTCACTCTTCGCTTACTCTGTTGATTGTGTGATACCAGAGAAGGACCCCGTGACACCCCCATAGGCAGCCTCTACATTATAATGCACCCAGATAGGCAGCCTCAGTATTATAATGCACGCCCATAGGCAGCCTCTGTAATATAATGCACCCCCATAGGCAGCCTCTGTATTATTATGCACCCTCCATAGGCAGCCTCTGTATTATAATGCACCCCCATAGGCAGCCTCTGTACTATTATACACCCCATAGGCAGCCTCTATATTATAATGCACCCCCATAGGCAGCCTCTGTATTATTATACACCCCCATAGGCAGCCTCTATATTATAATGCACCCCCATAGGCAGCCTCTATGTTATAATGCACCCCCATAGGCAGCCTCTATATTACAATGCACCCCCATAGGCAGCCTCTGTATTATTATACACCCCCATAGGCATCCTCTATATTATAAAGCACCCCCATAGACAGCCTCTATGTTATAAAGCACCCCCATAGGCAGCCTCTGTATTATAATGCACGCCCATAGGCGTCCTCTGTATTATTATACACCCCCATAGGCATCCTCTATATTATAAAGCACCCCCATAGGCAGCCTCTATGTTATAATGCACTCCCATAGGCAGCCTCTGTATTATTATACACCCCCATAGGCATCCTCTATATTATAAAGCACCCCCATAGGCAGCCTCTATGATATAATGCACCCCCCATAGGCAGCCTCTATATTATAATGCACTACCCATAGGCAACCTCTGTATTAATATGCACCCCCCATAGGCAGCCTCTGCATTATAATGCACTCCCATAGGCATCCTCTATATTATAATGCACCCTCATAGGAAGCCTCTGTATTATTATACACCCCTATAGGCAGCATCTATATTATAATGCACCCCCCCATAGGCAGCCTCTATATTATAATGCACCCCCTTAGGCAGCCTCTGTATTATAATGCACCCCCATAGGCAGCCTCTATATTATAATGCACCCCCATAGGCAGCCTCTGTATTATTATACACCCCCATAGGCAGCCTCTGTATTATAATGCACCCCCATAGGCAGCCTCTGTATTATAATGCACCCCCATAGGCAGCCTCTGTATTATTATACACCCCCATAGGCAGCCTCTATGTTATAATGCACCCTCATAGGCTGCCTCTATATTATAATGCACCCCCATAGGCAGCCTCTATGTTATAATGCACCCTCATAGGCAGCCTCTATGTTATAATGCACCCTCATAGGCAGCCTCTATATTATAATGCACCCTCATAGGCTGCCTCTATATTATAATGCACCCCCATAGGCAGCCTCTATGTTATAATGCACCCTCATAGGCAGCCTCTATATTATAATGCACCCCCATAGGCAGCCTCTATATTATAATGCACCCCCATAGGCAGCCTCTGTATTATTATACACCCCCATAGGCAGCCTCTATATTATAATGCACTACCCATAGGCAGCCTCTGCATTATAATGCACTCCCATAGGCATCCTCTATATTTTAATGCAACCTCATAGGCAGCCTCTGTATTATTATACACCCCCATAGGCAGCCTCTGTATTATAATGCACCCCCATAGGCAGCCTCTGTATTATAATGCACTCCCATAGGCAGCCTCTGTATTATAATGCACCCCCCATAGGCAGCCTCTGTATTATAATGCACTCCCATAGGCAGCCTCTGTATTATAATGCACCCCCATATGCAGCCTCTATATTATAATGCACCCCCATATGCAGCCTCTGTATTATAATGCACCCCCATAGGCAGCCTCTATGTTATAATGCACCCCCATAGTCAGCCTCTATATTATAATGCACCCCCATAGGCAGCCTCTGTATTATTATACACCCCCATAGGCATGCTCTATATTATAAAGCACCCCCATAGACAGCCTCTATGTTATAAAGCAACCCCATAGGCAGCCTCTGTATTATAATGCACGCCCATAGGCGTCCTCTGTATTATTATACACCCCCATAGGCATCCTCTATATTATAAAGCACCCCCATAGGCAGCCTCTATGTTATAATGCACTCCCATAGGCAGCCTCTGTATTATTATACACCCCCATAGGCATCCTCTATATTATAAAGCACCCCCATAGGCAGCCTCTATGTTATAATGCACCCCCATAGGCAGCCTCTGTATTATTATACACCCCCATAGGCATCCTCTATATTATAAAGCACCCCCATAGGCAGCCTCTATATTATAATGCACTACCCATAGGCAACCTCTGTATTAATATGCACCCCCCATAGGCAGCCTCTGCATTATAATGCACTCCCATAGGCATCCTCTATATTATAATGCACCCTCATAGGAAGCCTCTGTATTATTATACACCCCCATAGGCAGCATCTATATTATAATGCACCCCCCCCATAGGCAGCCTCTATATTATAATGCACCCCCATAGGCAGCCTCTGTATTATAATGCACCCCCATAGGCAGCCTCCGTATTATTATGCACCCTCCATAGGCAGCCTCTGTATTATAATGCACCCCCATAGGCAGCCTCTGTATTATTATACACCCCATAGGCAGCCTCTATATTATAATGCACCCTCCATAGGCAGCCTCTATATTATAATGCACCCTCCATAGGCAGCCTCTGCATTATAATGCACTCCCATAGGCATCCTCTATATTTTAATGCACCCTCATAGGAAGCCTCTGTATTATTATACACCCCCATAGGCAGCATCTATATTATAATGCACCCCCCCATAGGCAGCCTCTTTATTATAATGCACCCCCATAGGCAGCCTCTGTGTTATAATGCACCCCCATAGGCAGCCTCTATATTATAATGCACCCCCATAGGCAGCCTCTGTATTATTATACACCCCCATAGGCAGCCTCTGTATTATAATGCACCCCCATAGGCAGCCTCTATATTATAATGCACCCCCATAGGCAGCCTCTGTATTATTATACACCCCCATAGGCAGCCTCTATGTTATAATGCACCCTCATAGGCAGCCTCTATGTTATAATGCACCCTCATAGGCAGCCTCTATATTATAATGCACCCCCATAGGCAGCCTCTATATTATAATGCACCCCCATAGGCAGCCTCTATATTATAATGCACCCCCATAGGCAGCCTCTATATTATAATGCACCCCCATAGGCAGCCTCTGTATAATAATGCACGCCCATAGGCATCCTCTATATTATAAAGCACCTCATAGGCAGCCTCTATATTATAATGCACTACCCATAGGCAGCCTCTGCATTATAATGCACTCCCATAGGCATCCTCTATATTTTAATGCAACCTCATAGGCAGCCTCTGTATTATTATACACCCCCATACACAGCCTCTGTATTATAATGCACCCCCATAGGCAGCCTCTGTATTATAATGCACTCCCATAGGCAGCCTCTGTATTATAATGCACCCCCCATAGGCAGCCTCTGTATTATAATGCACTCCCATAGGCAGCCACTGTATTATAATGCACCCTCATATGCAGCCTCTATATTATAATGCACCCCCATATGCAGCCTCTATATTATAATGCACGCCCATAGGCAGCCTCTGAATTACAATGCACCCCCCAGGCAGCCTCTGTATTTTAATGCATTCCAATAGACAGCCTCTGTTTTATAATGCACCCCCATAGGCACCCTCTGCAATATAATGCACCCCCATAGCAGCCTCTGTATTGTAATGCACCCCCCCAATAGACAGCCCCAATATTATTATTGCACCCCCATAGGCAGCCTCAATATTATAATAAACCCCCATAGGCAGCATCTGTATTTTTATACACCCCCAAAGGCAGCTTCTATATTATAATGCACCCCCATAGGCAGCCTCTGTATTATTATACACCCCCCCATAGGCAGCATCTGCATTATAATGCACCCCCCCCATAGGCAGCCTCTGTATTATTATACACCCCCCCATAGGCAGCCTCTGTATTATAATGCACCCCCATAGGCAGCCTCTATATTATAATGCACTCCCATAGGCAGCCTCTGAATTACAATGCACCCCCCCAGGCAGCCTCTGTATTTTAATGCACTCCAATAGACAGCCTCTGTATTATAATGCACCCCCATAGGCAGCCTCAGTATTATAATGCACCCCCCAGATAGGCAGCCTCTGTATTATAATGCACCCCCATAGGCAGCCTCTGTATTATAATGCACCCCCATAGGCAGCCTCTATATTACAATGCACCCCCATAGGCAGCCTCTGTATTATAATGCACCCCCATAGGCAGCATCTGTATTATAATGCACCCCCCCCATAGGCAGCCTCTATATTATAATGCACCCCCATAGGCAGCCTCTGAATTACAATGCACCCCCCAGGCAGCCTCTGTATTATAATGCACTCCAATAGGCAGCCTCTGTATTATAATGCACCCCCCCCGTTGGCAGCCTCTGTATTATAATGCACCCCCCCGTTGGCAACCTCTGTATTATAATGCACCCCCATAGCAGCCTCTGTATTATAATGCACTCCGCATAGGCAGATTCTATAGTATCATGCACTCCCGTAGACAGCCTCTATAGAGAGAAATACGGACAAGTGCTATGCAAGAAAAATTCACATAGCACTCAGACCGCTGTTAATCTATGGAGCAGCTCCCATTATCCTTTTTTTTGTTGTCCATATTATATGCGCGAGTTAAATTGTAGCATGCTGCGATTTGCACCGTATATCGGACGAGACTCGCCAATGCAAGTCTATGGGTGCGAGAAAAAAACGAATTACACACGGACCATCAGTGTGACTTGCGAGAAATACACAAGCATTCTCCAGGTGACAGGAAATTGAATCAGGCATTGTCGAGAAGCTTTGGCATGCAAATTTCCCTGGCAACCTCTACCAAATTCCAGGAAGCACGCCTCCACGGAGTCCAGCAGCATGGCCACTCATATTAACGTGGAGATGCTATACTATAATGCACCCCCCAAAAAATAATAAATACTCACCTCTCTTCCTCTGGGTTCCTGGGCTGCTACGAGCTCCCGCTCATCTCCTGACAGCGGGCGCCGGGTAGTGACATCTACTGACATCAGCGCGCCCGCTGTCAGTGTCTGCGTCACACGCTGACAGGGGAATGATGGGAGAGGGAGCGTAATGTTCCTTCTCTCATCAATGTGGTCAGCTCTATCGGCTAGATGCCAATACAGTTGACCCTGCGATGATGGGCGGGGGCCCACTGCTGGCACCGGGCTCCCCACCGCTTGCTCAGGGGCCCCATAGCAGCCGGGTGGCAGAGCAGGGAGATTAATTCTCCCTGCTCTGCCGCAGAATGTAACTGTATGGGCACGCTGTGCACGCCGATACAGTTACAGTAGCGTAACTCAGCATGGCCACCCCTCAGAATGCGGGGCTCTGGGCAACCATCCCCTCTGCCCCCCGGTAGCTACGCTACTGTCAGAACTAGATACAACTGCTGTTGCGGGGTCATCCTGGATAGGTGGAAAAATATCCAATCTTTGCTTTCTTCTTTGCCTTTTCACTCCTTCTTGGGCATCGGCGCCGGATACAATGTACACAACGTATGTCATTCCCATCTTCCACCAACACATGAATTATGTTACAAATTCTCAGCCAAAAAATATTAATCTGGAATGAGAACTTGCAGATAATCCTTCATTTTATGAGGTCAGAGGAAGAGATTGGATCACTGATAGTCAGAGGATTAAGGCTAGCAGCGCATTTTGAGTTACCGTCCCAGAGGTTCTCCACCCTTATGAGTAACATTCACATACCTTTCTATGATTGTCCCATAATCCAGAATATTTAACCCTGGATTAAAATAAATTACTAAACTATGGTTCAGTTTTCCCGCCAACACCCTAAAGACATAATTTCCTAAAGGATGTAAAATGATTGCTCTGGTACTTACCCTTGTTATGCAGGTGGGATCTATATGCACCATCTGACAGATACCCTTTTTGTGCCGTGCGCTGTCATATACCAGTATTTAGTAGTGTGGAAATCCCAGGCAAAACATGAGAGAAATGGAGCACACTGCTCATCTACTACAGGTACAATAATTAATTCTGAGTCAGTTATGAAGTTGATTGACTAGTCTGCAGAGACAAGTTAATTCTCGATTATTCTCTGACTTGTCTGAGCTCATGTATTGTCATTCTATTTTTAAGAATTTTTCAAAGTTTAAGTCTACCAAAAAAAAAATCAGAACTGTAAAAAAAGTTCCTACCCCAACATCTCATGGTAATGAAAGGACTCACCTGAACCCATCCTTGTGACTCTGCTGACCCTGCCTTATTAATAATGAGATAATTATGGTATCCCTGCTCACTAACATTTGTGAGATCACTAAGAGGACTACATCTAATGATAATGAAATGGCTCTGCTGACCCTGCCATATATTGATAAAGAGATGTCGCTGCTGACCTGCGCTCTAATGACAATGAGAAGACCCTGCTTATGTGGCGCCCCTGCAGGTCCAGTAGCCACAGAGGTACTGCACCTCATCCAGAGGTGTGGTATCTCACGACCAGGTAAGATGGGGGCACTTTACCACACTCCTAACACTGCACCCAACACACACTAGTTAGTCAGGGCATCTGGGTGTACCCTTTGGGAGGATGGCCTCATCCCAGACTGGCTAGGAAAGGGTGTTGGGGGGTTAGAGGGAAAGGTAGGTAGAAAGGGAGGAGCTTAGAAAGTGGAGTGATTTAGAACAGCCAATGAGTGATAGCGAGTGGGCGGAGCGTAGAGAAAGAGTGGGAGATTTGAAGGCAGTTGAGTTCCCTCAGGGGAGAGTAAGTGGAAGGATGCGCTTAGAGCAGCTCCTGTCGGGAAGAGCTGCTGGATAGATTGGCTTGGAAGGGAAGCTCCCCGAAGGAAAGAGTGGTTCTTCTAGAGTCCCACGCTTTTAGTCATCAGGTGGGGGAAGAAATTAGGTCGCAGAAGGGTCTCAGCCCCTAGCCTAGCGAAGTGAACAATGAATTTAACTAGCAAGCTGACAGTTGTGGTTGCTGTATGGGCCACAGCGATTCCCACAGTTACCTTCCCAGAAAGGCAGCCACATGGGATCAAGAAGCCACCTGAGTGACGAATTCTGACAGGATCCGCGGCAGCTAGCCTGGGACACTGTGAAGGTGCTGGGTAGGAGAGTGGAAACCAGCACAGTGAGACGGCCTAGGAAGGAATATACTGACAGGGAGTGTTGGAGGGGTGTACTCATCTACCCGGGAGTTGATTGGACCCCTGACCTGGAGGACTCAGCACTAGAGTTGAGCAACTTGGCCTTTTTTGGGGTCGAGTCGGGTTTCATGAAACCCGACTTTCGCAAAAGTCGGGTCGAACGAAATCGGCCGATTTTTGTAAAAAGTGGAAGGCTGACTGAAACACGAAACCCAATGCAAGTCAATGGGGAAGCAAAGTCGGCAGGGAGTGGAGGCCAGGAAACACACCTACACTACAGTGCCCTTTTGAATGCCAAAAACATCAAATCTTATTACTGAAGCTTTTCAACCTTAATTTACTTCATAATACTAGTTACGCACTGAAAAATGGGGGTTATTTGGCTAAATTGGTGGGGGGGGGGGGTAGGGCTGGCTCCAGGTTTTCATGTGCCCTGGGCCAAAGAGTGCCCCTTTAACACATACCACAACTCATGATGCTCCGATATGGCAGTGAAATAGCGGTATAGTACAATGAAACATACTTCACTTTTTACATCTCATGACTGATATTCATTTTAAATTCTCCAATAGCTCCAAAAACAGACAGTATCTTACTCCATACAGTATTATGGCCACCGCATACTGCGCTATACAGAGTAATGAGGCCCATATAATTCACCATACAGAATCATTGGTCCCATATAATGTTTGAAACAGTATATGATGAGCTCCACATAATGCTACAGTATATGTTGGTCTCCATGGATGAAGCTGCACTGTCTTATGGGCCCAAATAATGCTCTATATATAATGGGCCCCATTTCTAATGCTCTAGTGCATAATGGGCCCTGTAAACTGTAAATGCTGCTCCAGTGTCTGATGTCCACCTTTGGAATGCTCCAGTGTATGTAGGGCCCAATATATCATTATCCAAAGTATAGTGCTCCCCAAAAATTGCTGTCCCAACATTGAAAACAATTAAATAAGTCTCCTCAAATAAGTCTCCTCGCTAGGGAATCTGTTGTGAGTTCATTTTCCCCTCCGTCACTGAGGCCTGGTGAACTCCCTATTCTAGTGAAGGAAGGTAGTGAGCCTGATTATCAGGCACCTGGGACTAATGAAGACGATTGGCTGAGTGGAGTCACTGACTGGATATAAGGCAGCCTACGCCCTTTCTGCCCTGCGGGTGATTTCTCTGTGGACTCTTGGACACCAGTCTGATTCCTGCTCTCCTAAAGCTAAGTTTTTCTGCTTTGCCTTTATGCATTTAAGATTTGTTTTTGTTGTTCTTGCTTTTTTGATTCTGCCACTCCCTGCTGGAGTGTGCAGTATTCCGTTAGCTCTGTCTTCTGAAAGTACCTGAGTGCTGATTTAGTTTTTGAAGCTTAGTTGCTTCAGGGCCATTTTTATATCAGCTTGTTGGCTTTTGTCTCTGATAGGGTTTTGGCAGATTGCAGACAGCAGCCTTCCTATCCGTTCCTATCTAGGTAGTTTTTGGCCCCGTCTTTGCTCAGTCTGTCTTTCTGTCTGTGTAAGTGATTTCATCTTGCTTCACCGTCATTATATGTGGGGGGCTGCCTATTGCTTTGAGGTCTGCTCTGGGGCAGTTAGATTTCCCTTTTCCTTCTTTAGGCCTATGTATCTCTCTGGCTGTGATCGAGGGGTCTAGGTCATCGTAGGAACCCCCCACGGCTACTGCTACTTGTGTTGATAGGTTCAGGGGTCTGCAATCTGATAGTTGCCAACTTCTCTGGTTTTCTGGACTTAGCTAGCATTTCTGTTTTTGCCTCCTACGGTGACTCAATCATAACAGAATAACCCGCCTAACCGCAGATCATTGGGTACTCAATAGCAGGAAAGAATTGTGTTTAAAAAAAAAAAAAAAAGGAGTGTGTATATTCTTTCCTCTATATCTCTGAGGCCGTAGGGGGAATTTTTTTTTTTTTCTCTCAATGGAGATAAAGCAAGTGTCTGATCGTGTGGAGCAGCTCGCTGCTGAAGTGCGAGGAATTTCCGCCTATCTTGCTCGTTCACATGCTGTTGAACCAAAGATCCCCACACCTGATGTATTTTTTGGGGATCGATCTAAATTTTTGAGTTTCAAAAATAATTGTAAATTATTTTTTGCTTTGAAGCCTAACTCGTCAGGGAGCCCCGCGCAGCAGGTTAAAATTGTCATCTCTTTGCTGCGCGGTGATCCCCAGGATTGGGCGTTTTCTTTGAAACCAGATGACCCTATTCTGACTAATGTGAACGCATTTTTTCAAGCCTTGGGGTTGCTGTATGACGAACCTAATGCTATTGATCAGGCTGAAAAGACCCTGTTAGCATTGAACCAGGGTCGAGAATCCGCAGAGTTGTACTGTCAAAAGTTCCGAAAGTGGGCGGTCCTTACTACCTGGAATGATAGTGCCTTGGCTGCTCTCTTTCGGAAGGGTTTGTCAGAAGCCGTAAAAGATACTATGGTGGGATTTCCTGTTCCCTCTGGTCTGGACGATTCTATGTCTTTAGCCATTCAGGTTGATCGGCGTTTACGTGAACGCAGGATTACACGAGAGGTGTTGCCACCGGTTGAACAGACGTCTGAACCTATGCAATGTGATAGAGTTTTGTCTAAGGCGCAACGTCAGGAATTCAGAAGGCGTAATAAGCTGTGTTTTTTCTGTGGAGATGCCTCACATATTATTTCTGTTTGTCCTAAACGTGAGAAACGCTTTGCACACACGTTTTCTGTTGGTGGGGTTCAGCCTAAGTTTCTTTTGGCGATTACTCTGATCTGTTCCCTGTCCACATTTTCCGCCAAGGCTTTTGTGGATTCGGGAGCAGCGCTAAACCTAATGGACTTGGATTTTGCTAAACGTTGTGGATTTCCGTTGACACCTCTGCAGACGCCTATCCCTTTGAGGGGGATTGATGCTACCCCTCTGGCTAAAAATAAACCTCAGTTTTGGACCCAGTTGGTCATGCGGGTCGCCCCATACCACCAAGAAAATTGCACATTTTTGGTGTTGCATGGTCTGCATGATACCGTTGTTCTGGGGTTTCCCTGGTTGCAGATTCATAATCCAGTTTTGGATTGGAAGTCTGTGTCTGTGGTGAGTTGGGGTTGCCGGTGTACCTTTAGTGAGGCTCCGGTTTTTTCCACCTCTCCTCAGTCGCATGAGGTTCCTGACTATTTGGCGGACTTCTATGATGTATTTAGTGAGAATGAGTCTGCATCCTTGCCTCCTCATAGGAGTTATGACTGTGCAATTGAACTAAGCCCGGGGTGTAAATTTCCTAAGGGTCGGCTCTTCAATTTATCTGTACCCGAGCACGAGGCTATGCGGTCCTATATTAAGGAGGCGTTGGAGAAGGGTCATATTAGACCATCCTCTTCACCCTTAGGTGCCGTTTTTTTTTTTGTGGCCAAGAAGGATGGTTCTTTAAGGCCTTGTATTGATTATCGTGCCCTCAATAAAATTACTATTAAATATCAGTATCCGTTACCCCTGATTTCGGATCTATTCTCTAGAGTCAGAGAGGTGCTTGCTGGTTTACCAAGCTTGACCTCAGGGGGGCGTATAATCTTATCCGCATTAAGCAGGGGGATGAATGGAAGACGGCGTTTAATACTCCGGAGGGACATTTTGAGTACCTGGTGATGCCTTTTGGGCTCACTAATGCCCCTTCTGTCTTCCAGTACTTCATGAACGATATTTTCCGAGACTTTGTCGATAAATTTTTGATTATCTATCTGGATGATATTTTGATCTTCTCCAAGGATTGGGATTCTCATGTGGAACATATTCGGACTGTGTTCCGGATCGTGAGAGAGAATTCTCTGTATGTCAAAGGATCAAAATGCCTTTTTGGAGTACAGAGGATTTCTTTTTTGGGATTTATTTTGTCTCCGTCAACTATTGAAATGGACCCGGCCAAGGTACAGGCCATTTATGATTGGGTTCAGCCCACTTCTTTGAAGGCCCTCCAGAAGTTTTTGGGTTTTGCTAATTTTTATCGGAAATTTATAGCAAAATTTTCTAGTATTGCCAAACCATTGACTGACCTGACCAGGAAGGGTGCGGATGTGTTGAATTGGTCTCCGGAGGCGGTTGCTTCCTTTCAGGAACTGAAGCGTAGATTTACCTCCGCCCCGGTTCTGCGGCAACCTGATGTCTCACTCCCGTTTCAGGTAGAGGTGGATGCTTCTGAGATTGGTGCAGGAGCGGTGTTGTCCCAAAAGGATCCGGTAACATCTAAAATGAATCCCTGTGCTTTCTTTTCCCGAAAGTTCTCTTCATCTGAACGTAACTATGATGTGGGGAATCGGGAACTGTTGGCCATGAAATGGGCATTTGAAGAGTGGAGACATTGGTTGGAGGGAGCCAAACATCAAGTTGTGGTCCTCACTGACCACAAAAATTTGATTTACCTAGAGTCGGCTAAACGCTTGAACCCTAGACAGGCTAGGTGGGCCTTGCTTTTTACACGTTTTGATTTTGTGGTCTCTTTCCTTCCTGGAACTAAGAATGTCAAGGCAGACGCCCTCTCTAGGAGTTTCTTTGCTGATTCTCCTGTGGTGACCAAGCCTGCTACCATCTTAGGCGAAGGGGTAGTTCTTTCTGCCATCTCGCCCGATTTGAGACTTGCTCTGCAAGAGTTCCAGGAGGACAAACCTGAGCGTTGCCCCAGTGGAAAGTTGTATGTTCCTGACCAGTGGAAGAAGAGAGTGATGTCTGAAGTTCATTCCTCTGCATTGGCTGGTCATCCAGGTATTTTTGGTACTAGAGATCTGGTGAGTCGCTCTTTTTGGTGGCCCACCTTGTCTCATGATGTCAGGAATTTTGTGCAGTCCTGTGGGACTTGCTCCCGGTCTAAATCTTGTTCTCGCTCTAGTGGATTGTTGATGCCTTTGCCGGTCCCCAGGAGGCCATGGACCCATATTTCAATGGATTTCATCTCTGATATGCCGGTCTCTCAAAGAATGACTGTTATTTGGGTGATTTGTGATAGGTTCTCTAAGATGGTTCATCTTGTACCACTCCCTAAGTTGCCATCTTCCTCTGAGTTGGTGCCCCTGTTTTTGCAACAGGTGGTTCGCTTGCACGGGATTCCTGAGAACACTGTATCTGACAGAGGAGTTCAATTTGTGTCTAAATTTTGGAGGACGTTCTGTTCCAAGTTGGGAATTCAGTTGTCCTTCTCCTCTGCTTTTCACCCTCAGACCAATGGGCAGAAGGAGAGAACAAACCAGACCTTGGAGTTGTATTTGAGATGTTTTATTTCCGCTGATCAGGATGATTGGGTTTCATTTTTGCCCTTGGCCGAATTTGCTTTAAATAATAGAGCTAGTTCTGCCACTTTGATGTCACCTTTTTTTTGTAACTTTGGGTTTCATCCTCAATTTTCTTCAGGGCAGGTGGAGCCCTCTGCCTGCCCAGGTGTTGACACTGTGGTGGAGAGAATGCACCAGATCTGGGACCAAGTGGTGGATAAGTTATCTCTCTCCCAGGAAAAGGCCCAGCGGTTTTCCAATCGACATTGGTCCCCAGTTTAAGATTGGTGATATGGTGTGGTTATCATCAAAAAATATTGCTATGAAGGTGGCTTCTCCTAAGTTTAAGCCTAGATTTATTGGACCTTACAAGATTTTGGAGATTATTAATCTGGTCTCTTTTCGTTTGGCTCTTCCTGTCACATTTAAGATCCATAATGTGTTCCATAAGTCCTTGTTGAAGAGGTTTGTTGAGCCAGTTGTGCCTGAGGTGGCACCTCCGGACCCTGTATTGGTTGAAGGTAACTTGGAATATGAGGTAGAGAAAATTCTGGATTCCCATCTGGCTAGACGGAGACTCCAGTATTTGGTTAAGTGGAAGGGTTATGGTCAGGAGGATAATTCCTGGGTCTCTGCCTCTGATATTCATGCCAAAAGATTGGTGCGTGCCTTTCATCGGGCTCACCCTGATCGCCCTGGTAGCGTTGTTGAGGGTTCGGTGACCCCTCCTCAAGGGGGGGGTACTGTTGTGAGTTCATTTTCCCCTCCGTCACTGAGGCCTGGTGAACTCCCTATTCTAGTGAAGGAAGGTAGTGAGCCTGATTATCAGGCACCTGGGACTAATGAAGACGATTGGCTGAGTGGAGTCACTGACTGGATATAAGGCATCCTACGCCCTTTCTGCCCTGCGGGTGATTTCTCTGTGGACTCTTGGACACCAGTCTGATTCCTGCTCTCCTAAAGCTAAGTTTTTCTGCTTTGCCTTTTTGCATTTAAGATTTGTTTTTGTTGTTCTTGCTTTTTTGATTCTGCCACTCCCTGCTGGAGTGTGCAGTATTCCGTTAGCTCTGTCTTCTGAAAGTACCTGAGTGCTGATTTAGTTTTTGAAGCTTAGTTGCTTCAGGGCCACTTTTATATCAGCTTGTTGGCTTTTGTCTCTGATAGGGTTTTGGCAGATTCCAGACAGCAGCCTTCCTATCCGTTCCTATCTAGGTAGTTTTTGGCCCGTCTTTGCTCAGTCTGTCTTTCTGTCTGTGTAAGTGTTTTCATCTTGCTTCACCGTCATTATATGTGGGGGGCTGCCTATTGCTTTGGGGTCTGCTCTGGGGCAGTTAGATTTCCCCTTTCCTTCTTTAGGCCTATGTATCTCTCCGGCTGTGATCGAGGGGTCTAGGTCATCGTAGGAACCCCCCACGGCTACTGCTAGTTGTGTTGATAGGTTCAGGGGTCTGCAATCTGATAGTTGCCAACTTCTCTGGTTTTCTGGACTTAGCTAGCATTTCTGTTTTTGCCTCCTACGGTGACTCAATCATAACAGGAATCCCTGTACTAGTCTGGGCGTACAGACGTGATGTCATTGCGCTCTCTGATCAGAATATCACTGTCAGGAAACGCGGAAGAAGTCATGGCGGTGGAGCAGGGAGAGGTAAGTATTTCAACTTTGCAAGTGCTGTGATCCAGAGCAAGCAGGGGGGGCCCACTTGTTGGCGACGGCACTGGCACAGGGCCCCTCATAGTACGGCGGTGTGTCTGACGGCGGGTGGGCCGAACCTGCACTTTCAGCTACACCTTCCTTTTTGTCACCGTGTAAGGTGGTACAGTATTTGGGAAGGGTAACCTGAGTTTTATCTGGGTCACATTCAGGCTGTGTAGCATGCGAGGGGAATGTAGTGGTCTGGGTCAATGTACCAGCAGAATCATCTAGCAGTGGCTGGGCCTCAGTGCACTTGTGGCGCCCCAGGAGTACGGTCGCCACAGTGGCATTACCTTCCTCCTAGGGAGTGTGATGTCATGCCTGGGAGCAACAAAGGATCTCTCTAGCAGTTAAACCAACACACAACACATTTCCCACTCCAGGCCAGCAAGGAGACCTCTGAACCTGACTGCTGAGGAGCTGCTGTCTGTGGTCGGGAGGAGGTAAGTTAGGGCAGTCTGTGAAGGGAAGGGGAAGTGTGTGGATGTGAGAAGGGGAGCTGGAGGATGAGCAGAGTTAAGGCTCACTCCTAGCTTGAGTGCATGGTCCGGATTCCGGTCTCCGAGTTTGTACGGCCACTGACGTTCCTGCAGCAGAAACCGGAGGAAGTAGCAGCTGTAAATGCTCTGTACCCAACTAAGGCTCGGAGGCCCCAGCAGCGACGTGTGGGAGCCAGAAGGAAAAGGCTACGGCTGCCTGCCATACGAGAAAGTTCCAAGAGAGAGTCAACAGGGGGAACTTCATTGAACTCAGCACTGCGAGTACCTCAGATAAGCTCTAGAACAGAGGCCACACTACCTATCTGCAGAGAGAGAATTCCAAATTGGCTTCCAGGCTGACCACCTCCTTCTCCATCTGTACTCTGGGTCCTGGATGGCACTTACCAAGTACAGGTAAAGGAACTGCACGACTGTGTCTGTCCTCTTTCTCCTGCGCCTGGCGCACGGCTCTGCTACATCCTGCACTGCACACCATCTACCAACTCTTTCATGTGCCCTGCGACAATGGCCATACCTGTGCAGGGCTTCTACATCTTAGCGGCACCACAACTTCTGTCCCAGAGAAGCGCCACTGCAGCGCTGGTCAATCTACTCAGAAACCACAGGTGGCGTCACGTATCATTAACCTATAAACATAATTCACCCCTTTGCATGGATGCCCAGGGCCAAGGAACGGGTCAACACCACTGTGACACATCCCAGGGAGACACCGTTCCGGTACCGATTAACTCCACTGCCCTGCCTGGCCACCCACACTCCATGTCAGATTCATCTTGGACTGGGGAATTCACGATTTGACTTGATAACCCATGCATGGTATGATAGAAAGAGCTACATGGACTAATGTGAAGTGTGGCCTGCTGCATCATTCACTTTGGGTGGGGGTGCAGGAGACAAGGAAAAGGGTTCTTCCTGACCAGGAGCCAGCACTTGATGACTCAGTCCTTGCATTTTTTGAAACTTCAGAAGAGGAGGGCATATTTGCTGGAGTCTGTTTCGGCAATGTAAAAACGGTTAACCTACTCCCAGAAAAGGTAGCCTTCCAGGCGTTCCATAGACAGACCATGATGCAGGCTCAACACCTCCTGCCTTAGCTGCTATTGTGCTTTTGCCACTACCAGCAGATGCACCACCACCATCAGCACCAGCTGGCCCCCCCACGCCCACGTCCGCGGCCTCTTCCACCAAAATTCCAAATTTAGCACAAAATTGACAAAAAATAACATCACATATGTGGTACTGTATCAGAAGTGTACAGCTCTATTCAGTCAAAGGATAATTGTCAATCTCCATATATATGCCATCAGTCACACAGAGACACTCCCAGGCTCAGTATGGATTAGACAAGAATATAAAAAGTAGACAAAGTGTACAGTATCATCAGATAGCAGGTATATATAGCATAGTTTAAACATTAACAATGTACGTCTATATATCATGAGTAGTGTTGAGCCACCCCGCTAGTGTTTTGGTTCATCGCACAGGAGGCAAGTTCGTCGAATGTTTGTTGAACCACACTGAAAACAATGGCAGGCAAACACAAACACATACTAACACATACAAAACAATTACAAAACACCTTAAAATGTGTCCCAAAGCCGACAAAATGCTCAGAAGCCAAAAATAACATATGGAAAAGGGCAACTACATTTACAATAGAGGTGGAGGAGTAAAAGGAGGAGGTGGAGGAGACACAGATCAAGGCTTGTCATGCCCTTATGAAGTCAAGAAAGTTTGGACTAAAAATGTAGAAACCAAACCCAAAAAAACAAAATCTGAAAACGAACACGATCATATACCGTCGTACTTCCCACCAATATATTATGGAAACTGGCGATCGGGCGGCGTTATTCCCATGAACCTCCAAACAGCGTCCGTGAAGCCAAAGTGTTTGCTTTCCGGGGCAGTATGATTGCAAAGCTGAACCTTAAAGGAATGTCCAAAAGGCCACCACCAGGAGTGGAGCCTGCGGCTTAATTGGACTCCACCCGGGAAACCACAACCATGCCACCTCAAAAAAAGATGCACACATTGAAAGCTTTGTCGATTGTGTGTGTGTGATGTGGTATGTCCGTTTGTAGTTGTGCTAGTGATTTGTCAGCTTTATTCCGTTAACGAACAAGACTACATGCGCGCTACACTGAAAGGACCATCTTTTGTCGCTTACAGATGCAGATAACCCGCTGAACACTGTTAGTGATGGGGATCTGGGAT
The DNA here is from genome assembly GCF_039654945.1 of Dendrobates tinctorius. Lineage (NCBI taxonomy): Eukaryota > Metazoa > Chordata > Amphibia > Anura > Dendrobatidae > Dendrobates > Dendrobates tinctorius. The sequence continues at coordinate 26,899,185 of NW_027361696.1, read as the reverse complement.
TACAATAATTCGCCGTGAACGATGATTTCCCAATAAGTGCAGGTCAACAGCAATTCCTGATTTCGGCCTAACCGCCATTCCAGGAAAAATGCAAAACATTACGTGTCCAAACCACAGGTGCTGTAGCTTGCTTAACAGCTCTGCAGCCATTCTCAGGCCCAGTATGGATTCTACAAGATTCGAGAAAGTTGATAAAGGGTACAGTTTCACTGGATAACACGTATATATGTTGCATAGTTTACACATTAAAAACCTATGTGTATCGATCAGGAGGTAGGCTCAGACTGTCTCAGGCCCAGTATGGATTAGACCAGATTGTACAAAGTTGAGATAGGGTGCATTATCACTGGATAGCAGGTATATAGAGCATAGTTTAAACATTTAAAATCTCCATGTTCTCTGCATGGATTACACAGCAATATAAAAACTAGAAAAAAGGAAATGTATTTCAAGCGTACACCATGATACACTTTTGGTGGTATTTTTAAATCTTCATTGATATTTCTGTCTCAGTAAGACAGCCCAGACTCTCTGCAATAGGAAATGAGATGCATACAATTATTTACCTAAAGTCTAGTGATTGCAGAAATCTACGAATTACTATTCACGGGAACAACTTCCGTCACAATTCTCAGAGGCGATGCTGACCCTCAATTAATTAGTGTGTGGACACAGCAAAAACCTTTCTTTGTGAAGAAAGTGTTGCTGTATCGCATTACCGTTGATCCCATCGCCGTTACTCGTATCCAATTTTGATCACAGGGAGAGATGTAAACATGGTGCTCACTGCCTATCATGATCTGTCACGTAACTTTTGAGCGCAAATCACAGAAGCCACAGGCCGTAGGCGATTCAATTGGATTGGCATGAGAGGGAGGGCACATTTAAAAATGTGCGCTGGAATGTCACACATCTGTGGGTAGGAAAACTGTTAAAGCTGATGAGAAACCACCACTGCATCTCATTGTGAGTCGACGTCCACAAGAAATGGAAGCCATTGATCATCTGAAGCTGGATCCCGGCCAGCGGGACAGGGCATAGCTACGTCTTAACCATCATCTTCTATCAGTTCACCAAATTTGAAGTGCCTGTCACAGAGATGGATTTGACAGCCCAGACTACACAGCGGAGTAGCAGGGAGAGGTAAACATTGCAAATGCTGTGGCCCTGCCCAAGCAAGGGGGGCCCACTCGTGGGCGCCAGCACTGGCACTGGGCCTCTCATAGTACGGCGGTGTGTCTGACGGCGAGTGTGCACCACCACCGTCAGAGACACTTGATTGCACTATGAGGGACCCTGTGCCAGTGCCCGCGCCAATGAGTCGGCCCACCCACCTGTCCAGGGCAATGGCACTCGCACGGTTGCGTGCGCTCGGTGGTGACCCCGGCCATTGGGGGGAGGAGGCTGCCCAGTTAGGGAGGTTTACAAAATGGCATATGTTGATGTGGGACATTCACCTGCTGCTAAAGGCGAAATTGGTCAAGTCCCAGGAACAGGCGGACCAAAGAAAACTATTTTTCTGGCAACCTATGTGTCATCAGGGTAAGGTGGGACAAAATCCTTGGAAACCCATGCATGGTTCATTTTAATGAAGGTTAGATCATCCACATTTTGGGTCGACAGACGGGTCCTTTTCTCTGTCAGTATTGATCCAGCAGCACTGAAGACTCTTTCCGATAGCACACTTGCAGCTGGGCATGCGAGCTCCTGTAAGGCATATTGTGCCAATTCTGGCCAGGTGTCCAGTTTAGCTGCCCAATAGTCAAATGGGAATGACCTGTGAGGGAGAGCATCGATATGGGAGGAAAAGTAGTTTGTAACCATACTTGACAAGTGGTGTCTCCTGTCACTTTCAATCGATGCAGTATTACCAGTCGCGTGAGCGGGACTTGAAAAATAAGTCCACAACATGGTCATGAAACCCCTGTCTCCAACGCCACTTCTGATGTGTCCACCACCAACACCGCTTCCAAGTTGCCCCCGGCCCCAACAGTTCGTGTGAGAACCATCACCGCTGCTGTGTGCTGGGAATGCCTCAACCAACTGGTTTACCAGAGTGGCTTGTTTGTTAGCCAATATTAGGTCAAGGTTCTCCTGTGGCATGATGTTTTAGAATTTGCCAGTAGTCATCATCGTTCATCATTTTGGCAATGCCGGGGTCCCTTTTTAGGATCTGCAAGGCATAATCTGACATGTGGGCCAATGTTCCCGGTGTCAATGATGCACCGCGAGTGCTGGGTGGAGGAGCTCTTTCTGGCAAATCCACATCCCTCCAGTCACGCACAAACCCTGTACCAGACTTTGGAAAGCCAACATTTTCTCTTGCCCCACGAAAAGCATCCTCCTCCCCTAAATAATCATCCCCATCATCATACTCATCCTCTTCCTCTTCTTCCTCCACCTCATACACGACAGTTCCCTGACCAGACAATGGCTGACTGTCATCAAGGCTTCCCTCCTCCTCTTCCTTCTCATCAACCTCGGTTGCAGACGCCTGCTCCTTAATGTGCGTCAAAGTTTGCATGAGCAGACGCATAAGTGGGATGCTCATGCTTATGATGGCGTCATCAGCGCTCACCAGCCGTGTGCATTCCTCAAAACACTGAAGGACTTTACAGTGGTCTTTCAGCTTCGACCACTGCACACCTGTCAACTCCATGTCTGCCCTCAAAGTGCCTGCCCGTGTATCCTCCCACAAATGCATTACGGCCTGCCTTTGTTCGCACAGTCGCTCAACCATGTGCAGGGTGGAGTTCCACCTTGTTGCAACGTCGATAATTAGGCGGTGCTTGGTGAAGGTGGAGCAATCGCTGCAGCTTCTGCATACGACTGGAGTGTACCAGCGACCGGCGGATGTGCGAGCACAGTCTTCGAACCTTAAGGAGCAGGCCTGTTAACTCCGGATAATTAGTGAGGAAGCACTGCACCACCAGGTTCAAGGTGTGAGCCAAGCAAGGTATGTGTCTGAGTTTTGAAAGGGCTATTTCTGCCACAAAATTCCGGCCGTTATCACTAACTACCTTGCCTGCCTCAAGATGTGGACTGCCCAGCCATGACTCAGTTTGTCGCTGAAAGTAGTCGGCCAGTACCTCTGCGGTGTGTCTGTCGCCCAAACACATCATCTGCAACACAGCCTGCTGACGCTTTCCACTAGCTGATCGATAGGGGGACACCTCGTTTGCAACACTGTCAACTGCGGATGCAGTGCTCGTGCGACTGCGCTTTGTGGACCAGCTGTCGCTTCTGGAGGAGGAGGAGGAGGGTCGAACGCCTACAGCCAACTGTTTCCTATACCGTGGGCTAGGCAGCACTGTGCCACCACCGCTGTCCCCTGTGGACCCTGCATCCACCACATTAACCCAGTGCGCAGTGATGGACACGTAACAGCCCTGGCCATGCCTACTGGACCATGCATCAGTTGTGAGGTGCACCTTTCCACTCACTGATAGCTTGAGTGCATGGACAATGCGGTCTTTCACATGAAGGTGGAGGGCTGGGATGGCTTTGAGAGAAAAGAAGTGGCGACTGGGTAGTTCATAACGTGGAACTGCGTAGGCCATTGGTTCGTGGAAAGCTGCACTTTCAACCAACCGATAGGGCATCATCTCTAACGAGATTAGTTTGGCAATGTGGGTGTTCAAAGCCAGTGTACGCGGATGAGAGGATGAGTACTTTTTTGTCCTACTCATAGTATCTGGTAGGGTGAGCTGGACTTGAGAGCTGGATATGGTGGAAGTAGCGGTGGACATGGCGGACTGAGAGAGGGTTGATGATGGTGATGGAGTTGGTGTTCTTTCTGATGGCCTAGATTCAGTCTTTCACTGCAATAACAGTGTGATTCCGTGAAAGATTTGCCCTTGCGACGACAACTCAACATTTGCTGCTGGTGGTGTGCTAACCGGTGGACTTACAGTGGGGGAAACAATGTTGCGTTGCTGACTACCTTCTTTGGGAGCAGTAGCACATGTGGTATGTGAGTTTTTGTAGTCCATCCACGCTTGCAAGTGCATGGTGGTTAAATGTCTTAGCATGCAACTGGTATTCAAATTTCTCAGATTTTTCCCTCGGCTAAAGGTCTTTGCGCACTTCTTACAGATTACCTTTGCCTGATCATTAGGATTTTGTTCAAAAAAGTGCCACACTGCACTCTTCCTACTAGGGAAGACAGTTTGAGGCCTTGCACGCTGTGCTTTTTTGACCATCTGGCCAAGCTGTCCTGCAATTTTTTGGGTTTTTGTAACCCATTTTTGGACTGCTCCGGGCCTGCCAGATAACAACTGTTGCGAAGTCGATGCCCGCTGCGGATGCTCCTCCTCCTCTTCTGAGCTATTGGCAGCGGCACACTCTACCCCCAATGGATGCCAATCTGGGTAAACAACTGGGTCATCCATCACCTCCTCTTCAATGTCATGTGCACCTTCCTCTGTGTCACCGTGTAGGGTGGTACAGTATGCGGGAGGGGGCAACTGAGTTTCATCAGGGTCAGATTCTGGCTCAGTACACTGCGAGGACAATGTAGTGCTCTGAGTGAATGTACCAGCAGATAAAACTAGCAGTGGCTGTGCATCAGTGCACTCCATGTCAGATTCATCTTGGCCTGGGTAATTCACAATTTGACTTGATAACCCAGGCATGGTATGTGAAAACAGCTCCATGGAGTAATCGGTAGTGTGGCCTACCGCATCCTTCAATTTTGGTAGGGGTGAAGGACACAAGGAAAGGTGTGGTTCATGACCATGAGCCTCCAATGACCACTCAGTGCTTTTATTTTTTAAAACTTCAGAAGAGGAGGCGATAGAGCTGGAGGCTGAGTCAGCAATGTAAGCCAAAACTTGTTCTTGAAGCTCCGGCTTTAGAAGCGGTTTACCTACTCCCAGAAAAGGGAGCCTTCGAGGCCTTGTGGAGCCAGACGATGACGCAGCCTCAACACCTCCAGTATTAGGTGCTATTTTGCTTTTGCCACTACCAGCAGATCCACCACCAACACCAACACCATCATTACCAGCTGCCAACCCCCGCCCACTTCCACGGACTCTTCCACCACACTTCCTCATTTTTTGCAAAAATTTACCCAAATTTTCACCAACTCTCTGGTACTGTAAAACAAGGTACAAGGAGTATATAGTACTGGGGAGAATTGGAATGTCTCTACACTTCAGGACACTGTGGGATTCAGTCAGGCCCTGTTTATTTAACACCGCAATATGACAGGCAGATTCTCTATGCTGTTAGAAGGGTGTATAGAGGACTGTGTAGAATTGGAATGTCTCTACACTTCACGACACTGTGGGATTCAGTCAGGCTCTGTTTATTTAACGCCGCAATATGACAGGCAGATTCTCTATGCTGTTAGCAGGGTGTATAGAGGACTGTGTAGAATTGGAATGTCTCTACACTTCACGACACTGTGGAATTCAGTCAGGCCCTGTTTATTTAACACCACAATATGACAGGCAGATTCTCTATGCTGTTAGAAGGGTGTATAGAGGACTGTGTAGAATTGGAATGTCTCTACACTTCAGGACACTGTGGGATTCAGTCAGGCCCTGTTTATTTAACACCACAATATGACAGGCAGATTCTCTATGCTGTTAGAAGGGTGTATAGAGGACTGTGTATAATTGGAATGTCTCTACACTTCAGGACACTGGGGGATTCAGTCAGGCCCTGCTTATTTAACACCGCAATGTGACCGGCAGAAATTGCCTAGTGTATGACAGACTACAAGGTGTATATAGAATTGGGCAGAACTGGAATCTCCCTACAGTGTAGGTCTGTAAGAACGGAACAACTCCTCGACTTATCCTTACAGAGTCACACACAGATAGCTTCAGTGTGGCCGTGATAACAGCCATTACACGGTACTGAGAGAGGAGCGTGCACGTACACTGCTGTCCAGTGTATGTAAAATTGTCAAGCTCCATGTTTTAGTATACGGACTGACACACGCTGTCTCTCTATAGTTTTGAATCTAATCAACAGCAAATATACTAAACTGTTTGAAAACCAGACAAAACTATAAGGTGGAGGTCTGTAAGAACAGAACAACTCCTCGACTTATCCTTACAGAGTCACACACAGATAGCTTCACTTTGGCCGTGATAACAGCCGTTACACGGTACTGAGAGAGGAGCGTACACCGCTGTACGGTGTGTGAAAAATGAACGCTCAGTAACTCACAAGGACAAAACAATAAAATCTGGATTGCTTTGAAAAAAGCAGTTTGCTCAGCAGTGGGCACACAGCAATGCAGCTACCAGGTAGCCTTAAAAGGCAGCCTAATAACCAACAGAGCTGATGCACCAAAATATAGCCTCCCCTTGCACTGCACAGTGACTGGTGTGTTGTACAGGCAAAATCGCTAGCAGCAGAATCAGTTTTTGGTATCTTCTTCCCTGCCTAACACTATCCCTACAGAATCAGCAGCAGCTCTCCCTATTCTGAGATCAGCTTGAGTAAAATGGCGGTCGGCGTCCCCGCCCTTTTATACCCCCTTTGATGCCCCACAAAGCAAGCCAATCACTTGCATGCCCTTCTCCAAGATGGTGGTGACCGCTGCCTATGTCATCACGTTGCCCACAGTGTCCGTTCTTCCTGACTGGCTGCAAAAAGGGCACTCAAGCATCTTTTGAAACGCGACTTTGGCGCTAAAGTTGCCGACCTCGTGGCCGACCTCATGCTAAGGTCGGGTTTCGTTTCATGAAACCCGACTTTGGCGAAAGTCGGCGACTTTTCAATTTTTTCGACCCGTTTCGCTCAACTCTACTCAGCACCAAAGTGGGCATCTGTGCACCAGACAGTGAGTAAAGCCCTTGTCTCCTTTCTACATCCAACACTCAGCACTGCTACATCCTCCACTCTGCTTGTCAACATCACCCATAAAAACAACTCTCAACAGCCCTGGGACTATTGCTCTACCTGTGGAGAGCCCTTGTCACCACAGCTGCATCACACCAACAGTCTCAGGAGAACAACATATTAGCGCTGGTCACCTCTGAGCAGAATACCACAGGAGGCATCATGTATTAAATTATAAACCTTTATTCCCATTTTATTGTACTTCAACAACAACAAACATCATCACTTTTTCATTTGACCGCCTGGGGCCACGGACCGGGTCGCGGCCACTGTGACATCTCCCCATTAAAGTCAACGGGCTCAGTACCGAGTACCTCTCGGCCCCCTGGGGGCATCAATTTTGGCGTCACGAACAGGATAAACGAAGCCCGGTGTCACTGGGTCCTGTGTGCTGAAGATTTGATGGATTTGAAGAATAAAAATACCTAAAATGTGCAAAAGAACGGATTTATTGAACTGTGACTTGGATGCTAAAAATGGCCGCCAGAGCGGTGAAGAGGGGCATGTCATCACAGGTGACACTCAAGGAAGAGCACAAAAAACCGTTAAGTCCCCCTGCCTGTATTATTATGTGACTGCGTCATGGCTAACACCCAGGGGAGTGCGAGCCCTAGCCTGGTATGGTGGAAAAGGGAAGCGATGCCGCCCCCAAGGGAAGGAGAGAAGCGCAGCGGCGGGAAAAGCCTTGAAGGAAGAATCAGAAGACCAGGCAGCCATGATGGAGAAAGAGAAACCTGAGGAGCGTGGGGAAGCAAGCTATCCTTCGCCCAGCCCTGCTGTGCTCGGCTACGGCCCAGAGAAGGAGTTGAATGTGGCCCAGCTGGAGCAGGAGATCTGCCGCCTACCCCAAGATCTGCAGAACTGCCAGGCTCAGTAGGAGCTAATGAAACGGCAAGCCCAGGAGGGGTCTGGCCCCAGCGTACCATCAACAACGGTTCCTGATTCCAGCACTCCCCCACCACCAGATCCTCAACCAGTGACCGCAATGACACCAGAGGTCACCACTGCCAGCCTGGAAGGCTCTGCGCCAGTTCCAGGAAGCGGCCCGCTTGCACCCTCCATCTTGGAACCGACTGCCGCTTCAGCATCCCTGCCCCCAGAGTCTGAGGAGGATACCAGCTGTGCAGCAACATCAGATACCGCTGGCAAACTTGTGTCCTGGGAGGTCCTACTCGGCCCGGTTAGGTCCCCATCACCCCCGAAGTCTGGCCAGGGGGTGTTAGATCTGGTCTGGGACCGGGAAATGTCATCTGGGGGGAGGCAGCAAAGCAAGGCCCCATACCACCAGCAGTCAGTGACGAGCCTGTGCAGGAGGCAGATGACTTTTGTACCCAACAGCTGCGCCAGTATGCTAAAGAGCGAGAGGAGAGGAGGAGACGGAATCTGGCCCTGGAGGAAAAAGACCTCCAGATTAAGAGGTGGACCCTGAGTGTTACAATCAAAGACCCGGAAAAAGTGGGCTGGGGTAAGGTCCTAGAGTTTGACAATAATAAGGGCTATGGGTTTGTAGCCGATTCCAGGGGCTCCCCAGACCTCTCCGTTAATCACCGTGATGTGGAGGCCCACCTAATAAAGGGACATCCAGGCCGCAATCTGACACCAGGTGACCTGGTTTCCTTCACCTGGCATCTGGGGCCACGAGGCTGGTACGCCCTCAATGTTAGGAGAATCCCACCAGAACTGGCCACTGCATATGAACAGGAGGAGGCAGCCAATAAGGTGGCAGCAGTGGCAGCAGAGATCCCCAGGCCGGTTACAACAATCTATCCTGGAGGGAAGATAACAACAACTCTAGCCCCTGCATCTGGAGCAGCTACACCCCAGGCTGCTATTGCCCCCACTACAGCAAGCACCAAACCAGCCACACCAGGAGGGGCTCAACATGTCAGGCCGACCTATAAGTGGCCATCCAGATCACTTACCCTGGAAGCAGAAGGGTTATAAGGCTTCCATCACCCCAGGGGGTGATTACAATTGAGTTCTTTTAAAGTACTGAACAGTTACCCAGGAGGGTATAAGCACTGTTGTGCCACGTTGATTTTTCATGTTTACAGTTCTGCCCTAATTGGGCATCAGTTCAGTTGCAAACAGAAACTGAGAGATCTCGAGCTGGAAGTGGTCTCAAACTTTTTGTAAATAGTTTGCACCTCTTCAGGTGCTCTCTCTTGATTTTACTAGAACCTTTGATAAAAGGACTACCTCAGACCTGAACAAAAACCCGCGGGTGTGGCCGAAAACTGGGTCTGGAAGTGGAAGACCATCTACGTCCTGCAGCCCACCCAGGACCACCGTTGGAGGTTTAGAGCCGGTCCTCCACCAGCAAAAGGACACTTTAAGATACCCCAGCAGGAGTTACCAAGAATTCCATTGGACTTATGATAAAATGTTGCTAGTATTTATATATTGATAACATTTATTAAAGATAGAATTAGAAGTATCTTAGTATAGAACAAATTGCAAAGATAGCATTATTATTAAACTGAAAAGAGAGAATAAAAATGTGAAGTTAAAAATTTGAACCAGGTGGCGAACCATAGTTAGTGGTTGTCACCAGTTAGCACTTTGAGTTATAGGTAGCATAAATAAAGTTATAAAAAGTTATTGTAGGTAACGTTAAAAGAAAAGGTACCTTGTTCCCTGGACAAGAAGTTTTAGTCTATATTGTTATCTACTGGTAGTAATACTTTAAAAATGTTTTGAATGTTCTTTTGTAACATCTTGTGCTTTATTTTCAGCCCGCGGACGTGATGGGTTTAACAGGGGGGGAATGTTGCACCCCTGCGTGTCCAGTAGCCACAGAGGTACTGCCCCTCATCCAGAGGTGTGGTATCTCACGACCAGGTAAAATGGGGGCACTTTACCACACTCCTAACACTGCACCCAACACACACTAGTTAGTCAGGGAATCTGGGTGTACCCTTCGGGACGATGGCCTCATCCCAGACTGGCTAGGAAAGGGTGTTGGAGGGTTAGTGGGGAAGGTAGGTAGAAAGGGAGGAGCTTAGAAAACGGAGTGATTTAGAACAGCCAATGAGTGATAGCGAGTGGACAGAGCTTAGAGAAAGAGTGGGAGATTTGAAGGCAGTTGAGAGAGTTCCCTCAGAGGAGAGCAAGTGGAAGGATGCGCTTGGAACAGCTTCTGTCAGGAAGAGCTGCTGGATAGATTGGCTTGGAAGGGAAGCTCCCCGAAGGAAGGAGTGGTTGTTCTAGAGTCCCACGCTGATAGTCAACAGGTGGGGGAAGAAATTAGGTCGCAGAAGGGTCTCAGCCCCTAGCCTAGCGAAGTGAACAACGAACTTAACTAGCAAGCTGACAGTTGTGGTTGCTGTATGGGCCACAGCGATTCCCACAGGCGCTCAAAACATTCATGCCATTAGTTATTATAGTCACACAGAAAAATGTGAATCCTTGCACATAAGTAATTATAAATTATTTCCAACAAGAGTATAATATCTGTATAAATGTAGAGAATATTCACACCACAGTATTAAAAAATATATTGAGTATAAATCAGGCACGATATATGTAACTTAATTAAATAACCTCAGTGTCAAAATAACTGAATATATCGTGACTGAAAAAAAAAAAAAAATACTGTGTGGAAATAATCTGTGACAACACTACAGGCAACTCACTCTGAATGTAATAGAGACCCACATTAAATTGCACCTGAGTGAAGGTAACCCAGTCTGATATATGCTGCAGGTAAAAGTAAGGCTGGAGTCACACACAACGAATAAAAAATCGGTCCCATTTTTACGGTACGAAATCGCACAAAGATTTCTTGTCCAAGGATCCGTCTGTCGTCCCATTTTCCGGCGATGAACCGATTTTATTCGCATCTAAGCATCAAATTGACATCCAATGCCAATGCCTGATGCTCTTTCCTGTTGACCTGGAGAAGTCATGCGATTTAATCGCAAGTCACACGTGTGGTGCGTTTTCAATGCGATTTTTAATTGCATCCATAGACTTGCATTGTCGAATCCGATCCGAAAATCGGTGACAATCGCAGCATGCTGCGATTGTGTCGGTCCGAGGAACGGATCCGATAAGAAACCGCATGATGGGAGCAGCACCCTAGAATAACATTGGGACGAATGCAATGTGATTTGTTATCGCATTGCACTCGTCCGATTTAATCGCTAGTGTGAATGTCAGCACGATTAAATAATATCACGGCTGAGAAAGTATTCGAGGATTGCTGCATAAATCCACAAAGGTTCAAAATAAGGGTAAAAAAGGGTAATACCGATGAAAACGCTGATGCCAGGTCTCTGGTGAATGTGAATGAAGCGACCTCCTTCACCCCAACACGTGTTTCACACTAGCTTCTTCCGGGGGCGTGTTTTCAGAGAATGGAATACGTGTCACCGAATTGACTATACTCGTAGCTGCTCCTACCACAAACCCTCAGGAGGAGCGATATGGAATGATAAAGGAGAAAAAGTGGAGCGATGAGATAAGGAATAATTATAGGGACAGCAATCTGGTTAACAAACTTTTATTAACCCTTCGATCTCCATAACGTTTCGATAGCATGACACCTGATAAAGATAGTGCTATGCTATCAAAACGCGTTGTGGAGATCGAAGGGTTAAAAAGGTTTGTTAACCAGATTTCTGTCCCTATAATTATCCCTTATCTCAGCACTCCACAGACCGCTACAACTGTCAGGAAAATATGAACATTTTCCATGGTTTCTATTACACATACAGAGGTATCGGCTGCAGCTCCTTGGTTTTTGAATGACTTGCTGCTCTCCCCCTTATGTTGTGCAGTGTAACACTGAGCCTCTCAAGCTGCAGCCCCCCGTCCACCCTCCCTCTTTCTCCCTGTTGGAATGGCACATAGCTTCCGTCTCTCTGGCTGTGGCTAATTCGATCCCACTCTTTCTCCCCTTCCTCGGAAATGTGGCTTTTGACCAGGCAAATCCGGTCTGTCTGCAGCACAAGGTTTATGAAGCTCCTTTGTTCATTCAGGATCGAATATAATAACACAGAATATTCATAGAGGCAGGAAACTTTTTGGAAACTGCATGGTTAGAGCTATCCACAGGTGGGTTTTGTAGCTTTGGCACCCACCAGAAATCGAGAAAAGGGTTTCTGCCGTCCATTAGCCTGCAGGTAGTTCTCGTTTGGTATCGATAGAAAGATAAATTCACAAGAGATAACATAATACTTCTGTCAAAATGCTGTGAGCCTCGCAGCCAGAGTTATGGCACTCATAAATTTTCTAGCATCTTTCAAATGGGGAGTACATTCCCTAGCTCCGTCCACCCAGTGAGGTCAGCCAGAAGAAAGTATAAGGCTAGGATGCCCAAATAGGAAGTTGTCATTCGCCCAGAGTGCCAGCTAGGAAGCTGTACTGATAGCCCATTTTCCCTTGAAGAAGGAGCCCCTCCCCCCTCCTCCACACAGCATGCCATGGACTCATAAGTGTAAGTTCTTATTTTAATCCATTTTATTTTGTAATTGCCTGTATATATTGCATCTTGTCTCATTTGTAATATCTTTTATATTTTTGTAAACACTGCCTATATTTTCTGGAGTAAATCTATAGAATTTACTAGTTTTGTTTTCCTTGCTCTATATTGTACTGTCACGTTCACCGCGCTAAAATTTACGCTATCTTTTGTGTTGGCTCCTGACCAGATATTGATTTTAAAATAGAACGAATAGCTCATGGCAGCAAAGTGTTTTGGGGTATTGGGGAGATCATGGCAGTGATGGAATGGAGGTTTTATGTGTTCATTTCCTGCTTGAGACTGGGGATATACATACCGCCCTCACTGCAGAGTGCCCAATAAGCATGGCAGCCTTTCTGGTGACTAATTATCCTAGGTGTAGTTCCCTGACTGACCTGAGGGGAAGGGGGGCACCAGAGAGCTCCAAGTTCTAAAACCGGAATTGAAGGTGGAAACAAAAGTTGTGGGTGGTTATATGACTCACGACCACTAATAAATAGTAAAGCTGCTACAATTGATGGGATATAATAAATCCCTGACAACTGGGGGCAACCTCACACCCCCAGTTCATGACAGCAACTTTTTCTCCTTCGCCATTATCATTAGAGGGCAGGGACAGCAGGGTCATTATTATTATTTATTTATATAGCACCATTGATTCCATGGTGCTGTACATGAGGGGTAGCATAGAAAGTACAGATATCACTTACAGTAAACAAACTAACAATTACAGACTGATATAGAGGGGAGAGAGGACCTTGCCCTTTAGGGTGGGAAAGGAGACAGTAGGTTGGGGTGTTGCTGCAGCTCCAGTGATGGTGAGGCGGTAGCTCCAGTTGTGGTGAGGAGGCAGTGGGGATCAAAGCAGGCTGCACGCTTTCCTGAAGAGATGGGTTTTCAGGTTCCATCTGAAGGATCCAATTGTGGTTGATAGTCGGACGTGTTGGGGCAAAGAATTCCAGAGGATGGGGGCTATTCGGGAGAAGTCTTTGAGGCGGTTGGGTGAGGAGCGAATAAGTGTGGAGGAGAGAAGGAGGTCTTGAGAGGACCGGAGATTACGTGAGAGAAGATATCAGAAGATTAGTTCAGAGATATATGGCAGAGACAGGTAATAGATGGCCTTGTAGGTCAGTATTAGTAATTTGAATTGGATACGCTGAGGGAGCCAGTGAAAGGATTTGCAGAGGGCAGAAGCAGAGGTGTAGCGAGGAGAGAGATGAATTAGTCGGGCGGCAGAGTTAAGGATGGACTGGAGAGGTGCGATGGTGTTAGCAGGGAGGCCACAGAAAAGGATGTTGCAATAGTCATGGAGGGAGATGATGAGGGTGAGTACAAGCATTTTAGTAGAATGAGGGTTGAGGAAGGGACGGATTCTGGAAATATTTTTGAGCTGGAGGTGACAGGAGGTGGAGAGAGCTTGGATGTGCAGTTTGAAGGACAGGGCAGAGTCAAGGGTTACTCCGAGGCAGCGGACCACTGGTAACGGGGGAAAGCGTGATGTCATCAATTGTTATAGATAGGTCGGGTAAGGAAGATCTTTGAGATGGGGGAAAGATGATGAGATCAGATTTGTCGACATTGAGTTTGAGGAAGTGAGAGGAGAAGAAGGAGGATATAACTGATAGACACGCTGGGATTTTGGACAGCAGAGAGATGACGTCTGGGCCAGAGAGGTAGATCTGAGTATCATCGGCATAAAGGTGGTATTGGAATCCATGGGACTTTATGAGTTGCCCCAGGTCAAGTGTATAGATTGAGAAGAGTAGGGGTCCTAGAACAGAGCCTTGGGGGACTCCAACAGAGAGAGGGTGGGATGAGGAGGTAGTGTGGGAGATGCTCAATGTGCAGTTGGAAAGGTATGAGGAGATCCAGGATGGGCGAGGTCTTTGATGCCAAAGGAGGCGAGGATCTGTAGTAGGAGGCAGTGGTCAACTGTGTCGAGAGTAGAGGACAGGTCTAGAAGGAGGAGTATAGAGTATTGTCTGTTAGCTTTGGCTATAAGTAGGTCGTTGGTAATTTTGGTCAGGGTTGTCTCAGTGGAATGATGGGGACAGAAACCAGATTGTAGATTGTCAAAGATCAAGTTAGATGAGAGGTGGGAGGAAAGTTGAGTGTGGACATGCTGTTCCAGGAGTTTAGAAGCGAATGGGAGCAGCAATATTTGGCAATAGCTGGACATGGCTGTTGGGTCGAGGATTGGCTTTTTAAGGATAGGCGTGATTGTGGAATGCTTGAAAGCAGAAGAGAAGGTACTGGAAGTTAGTGATAGGTTGAAGAGGTGGGTTAGAGATGGGATAAGAGTGGTGGTGATGTTGGGGAGGGGAAGTGGGATGGGATAGGGTCAAGTGCACAAGTGGTGAGGTGCGATTTGGAGAGAAGAGCAAGTTCCCCTTCAGTGATGTTAGGTAGGGAGGTTATGGGGTTTGGGCATTGGTCTGGCGTGCAAAGGGGTTGTGGTGGTTGAGCAAAAAAGACTTGCCGTGTTTGGTTTATCTTGTTTTTGAAGTGTGCAGCAAAGTCCTCAGCAAAGTCATTTGAAGCCCCCCAAAAGGAATCCCACCAAAAGCATTCACAAATGTCCCAAATAAATGGAGTACCTATTAATGAAAGGGCTGTGTGCATAGAGGCAGGTAAGTAAACTAATACATCACCGCAAGTCAATCAGTCAGGAATAAAGAGTCACAGTCGCCCAGTCATCTAGAATGTATTAGCTTACTTACCTGCCTCTATGCACACAGCCCTTTCATTAATAGGTACTCCATTTATTTGGTACATTTGTGAATGCTTTTGGTGGGATTCCTTTTGGGGGGCTTCAAATGCTCATTACTATCACCACTTTTTTAACTTCATATCAAAATCATGTCCTTGAGTTTATAATTTATATTGGTTCAGGATATCTACATTTGTGAAATTATGAATCGCTTTAGTCATTCATGTGTCTGTCATTGTCTAGTCGCTCGCTCTTTCTATGCTTATTGAGTCATATTAGCAGCCTGACTATACGATTTTCCATTAGTGCAATAATTTTACTATTTGCAGCCAGTGGTTATGGAATATTGACCATCTCTTATATAATTGTTTCGGTGACCATGCTTGTCCCTACTTATTGTTTTTAAATGGCTTTTAATTTTGTGTGGTGTTTGTGAAAATAATAAAAATCTACTTTTCTAAATTAATTGGTATTTTGTGTGGTGATCCTACATATATGCATGGTCTTTGTCTTTTACATGGTGTTAGAGTTCTGCTGATCTGATCTTTGCTGCCTGACCTTGCCTTTTGACTATTCATTTGTATTGCCCCTTTGCCATTAACATACTCTGATTTTTGTTGCCTGACCTCGGACCTTGCCTTTTGAATATTCATTTCTACTGCCCCTTTGCCATTGACATACTCTGATCTTTGCTGCCTGACGTTGGACCTTGCCTTTTGACTATTCATTTGTATTGCCCCTTTCCCATTGACATGCTCCGACCTTTGCTCCCTGACCTCAGACTTTGCCTTTCAATCATTCTTTTGCCTTTGACGTGCTCTCCTGATATCTGACTCCTGACTATTCAACTCCCTTGTCTCATGGCTTGTCCATGAGTAGAAATTCAGCATCACACTGTCCCTGACACATCATTGGACAGTAAAGTATGCATTATATGTAAACATTTTTAGCAACTTTGTTACTTTGTAGTAATATTAGCTATTATACATCAGGATGTTATTTTTCACATATTACTTTTTGTATTGTTGCTTTTACATATATAGATTTCTATTAATATTCTTATGAAAAAGTCCTATAGCAGATTTCTAATGCAGTTTTGGCACATGGAGGACTTGGCCTTAATGATGTTAGCTTCATGATCAATATAACTGCCCCGTATTCATATATTGAAGCTGGAATAAAACATTTCTAAAAACATATTTGAAAAAAGAATAGCTATATTGGTTAGTTTTTGGTTTTATTAGTAGTAGCTGAAGAGCCCAGCATTGCCCGGGCATAGTAATTAACTGTGGTTAGTTATAAAAAATTATAATGATTATATCTATATATAAAAAGCTGAGTGTATAGCACCACCCACTCCACATAGCCACACTCATGCTAATATCCCACATCATCCCATCAGCCAGAGCCACCGGTCTACTACCTATAATATCCCACATCATCTCATCAGCTAGAAACACCGGACTACTACCCCTAATATCCCACATCATCCCGTCAGCCAGTGCCACTGGACTACTGCCACTAATATCCCATATCATCCTGTCAGAGCCATCGGACTACTACCCCTAATATCCCACATCATCCCGTCAACAAGAGCGACCAGACAACTACCTCTAATATCCCACATCATCCCGTCAGCCAGAGCCACCGGACTACTGCCCCTAATATCCCACATCATCCCGGCAGCCAGAGCCACTGGACTACTACCCCTAATATCCCACAATATCCCGTCAGCCTGAGCCACTGGACTACTACCACTAATATCCCACATCATCCCGTCAGAGCCAACATTGTCAATTGGAGCTGTTACACTGATTAAAATGATACCTGGGTTGTAGAAATACGTCTCGTGTTTCTATTTTTAATCTGTTTGAACTTTTAAGTTAATGAGGATGCTTCTTGCCAGACAAAGAGAAGTTCCTGATTCTGGGCTCCCCCCTGCAGTCTGTGTCAGAGGGTGGTCTGTGTCGGCACAGTAACATATTGTGTTATTTCCATCTTTATAGAAGGACGATAACACCATAAAAATGACAACAATAATACACCTCAGTTACCACAACTGTCTTCAAGAAAAACGGTTGCTCATAGCAACCAATCACAACTCAGCTTTCACCTTTTAAACAGCTCTGGTGAAATGAAAGATATTTAGTGATTGGTTGCTATGGGCAACACAGGGAGTGTAAACTGTTGTGGTCAAGAAGATATGCCTAAGAAATATATATATATATTAGATATTTAATATATATATATATATTAGATTCGATATTTATTATATATTTATTATTATATACACTCACTGGCCACTTTATTAGGTACACCTGTCCAACTGTGTGTTAAGACTTAATTTCTAATCAGCCAATCACATGGCGGCAACTCAGTGCATTTAGGCATGTAGACATGGTCAAGACAATCTCCTGCAGTTCAAACCGAGCATCAGTATGGGGAAGAAAGGTGATTTGAGTGCCTTTGAACGTGGCAAGATTGTTGGTGCCAGAAGGGCTGGTCTGAGTATTTCAGAAACTGCTGATCTACTGGGATTTTCACGCACAACCATCTCTAGGGTTTACAGAGAATGGTCCGAAAAAGAAAAAAAATCCAGTGAGCGGCAGTTCTGTGGCCGGAAATGCCTTGTTGATGCCAGAGGTCAGAGGAGAATGGGCATACTGGTTCGAGCTGATAGAAAGGCAACAGTGACTCAAATTGCCACCCGTTACAACCAAGGTAGGCAGAAGAGCATCTCTGAACGCACAGTGCGTCGAACTTTGAGGCAGATGGGCTACAGCAGCAGAAGACCACACTGGGTACCACTCCTCTCAGCTAAGAACAGGCATCTGATGGCTACTTTCAGCAGGATAATGCGCCATGTCATAAAGCTCGAATCATCTCAGATTGGTTTCTTGAACATGACAATGAGTTCACTGTACTCAAATGGCCTCCTCAGTCACCAGATCTCAATCCAATAGAGCATCTTTGGGATGTGGTGGAACGGGAGATTCGCATCAGGGATGTGCAGCCGACAAATCTGCGCCAACTGTGTGATGCCATCATGTCAATATGGTCCAAAATCTCTGAGGAATGCTTCCAGCACCTTGTTGAATCTCTGCCACGAAGAATTGAGGCAGTTCTGAAGGCAAAAGGGGGTCCAACCCGTTACTAGCATGGTGTACCTAATAAAGTGGCCAGTGAGTGTATATTAGACATTTGTTATATAGGGCTTTGCGTGTGGTGTGAGTGTGGTTATGCGGAGTGGGCGTGGCTTGATACACACACACATACACATATATATATATATATATATATATATATATATATAAATACAGGTGATACTTTTAGATCTTTTTCTGCAATGAAATGGTGGAAACAAAGTATTATGAAAGGGTTGCCCTCTAGTGGTGACATAACAGATTACATTTTTTGGTTCTATTCTTTTTTAAATACACTCACTGGCCACTTTATTAGGTACACCATGCTAGTAAGGGGTTGGACCCCCTTTTGCCTTCAGAACTGCCTCAATTCTTCGTGGCAGAGATTCAACAAGGTGCTGGAAGCATTCCTCAGAGATTTTGGACCATATTGACATGACGGCATCACACAGTTGGCGCAGATTTGTCGGCTGCACATCCCTGATGCGAATCTCCCATTCCACCACATCCCAAAGATGCTCTATTGGATTGAGATCTGGTGACTGAGGAGGCCATTTGAGTACAGTGAACTCATTGTCATGTTCAAGAAACCAATCTGAGATGATTCGAGCTTTATGACATGGCGCATTATCCTGCTGAAAGTAGCCATCAGATGTTGGGTACATTGTGGTCATAAAGGGATGGACATGGTCAGCAACAATACTCAGGTAGGCTGTGGCGTTGCAACGATGCTCAATTGGTACCAAGGGGCCCAAAGAGTGCCAAGAAAAAATTCCCCACACCATGACACCACCACCACCAGCCTGAACCGTTGATACAAGGCTGGATGGATCCATGCTTTCATGTTGTTTACGCCAAATTCTGACCCTACCATCCGAATGTCGCAGCAGAAATCGAGACTCATCAGACCAGGCAACGTTTTTCCAATCTTCTACTGTCCAATTTCGATGAGCTTGTGCAAATTGTAGCCTCAGTTTCCTGTTCTTAGCTGAGAGGAGTGGTACCCAGTGTGGTCTTCTGCTGCTGTAGCCCATCTGCCTCAAAGTTCGACGCACTGTGCGTTCAGAGATGCTCTTCTGCCTACCTTGGTTGTAACGGGTGGCAATTTGAGTCACTGTTGCCTTTCTATCAGCTCGAACCAGTCTGCCCATTCTCCTCTGACCTCTGGCATCAACAAGGCATTTCCGGCCACAGAACTGCCGCTCACTGGATTTTTTTTCTTTTTCGGACCATTCTCTGTAAACCCTAGAGATGGTTGTGCGTGAAAATCCCAGTAGATCAGCAGTTTCTGAAATACTCAGACCAGCCCTTCTGGCACCAACAATCATGCCACGTTCAAAGGCACTCAAATCACCTTTCTTCCCCATACTGATGCTCGGTTTGAACTGCAGGAGATTGTCTTGACCATGTCTACATGCCTAAATGCACTGAGTTGCCGCCATGTGATTGGCTGATTAGAAATTAAGTCTTAACACACAGTTGGACAGGTGTACCTAATAAAGTGGCCAGTGAGTGTAGATTCTAGTATCTGACATATTGAGTCAGTGAATTTGATGTTTGCAGAACTTGTCTGTCTGAAGTTCACCCAGAGAAGAGTAAATACAGACTTCCCCTAGCACATAGCAGTACTCTGAATTACTGTCAGAAATGGTGAGTAAGAAGGGACCCCACTGAATGCTGAGGGAGGTCACTATTCACTCTTGTCTGGATGAACTTTGGCTAGACAACCTCTGCAAGCAGAAAAAAAAAGATATATACAGCTCTGGCAAAAATTAAGAGACCACTGCAAAATTTTCAGTTTTTCTGATTTTTATCTTTATAGGTATATTTTGAGTAAAATGTAAATTGCTCTTTTATTCTATAAACTACTGACAACTAGTGTTGAGCGATACCGTCCGATACTTAAAAGTATCGTATCGGATGGTATCGGCCGATCTAAAAAAAATATCGGGTATCGCCGATTCCGATACCGTAGGTCCCATTCAAGTCTATGGGACTTCCGGTATCGGAATAAGAAAAACCCTATTTTTGCCTTGTACAGCCTCTCTGGGGTCTGTACGGGCCTTTCGGGGGGCTGTGCCAGCCTGCCGGGGGGTCTGTGCAGGCTCCGGTGGTCTGTGCAGGCCTGCCGGTGGTCTGTGCAGGCTCCGGTGGTCTGTGCAGGTCTGCCGGGGGGCTGTGCCGGCCTGCCGGTGGTCTGTGCAGGCTCCGGGGGTCTGTGCCGGCCTGCTGGGGGGCTGTGCCGGCCTGCCGGTGGTCTGTGCAGGCTCTGGGGGTCTGTGCCGGCCTGCCGGGGGGGCTGTGCCGGCCTGCCGGTGGTCTGTGCAGGCTCCGGGGGTCTGTGCCGGCCTGCCGGGGGGGCTGTGCCGGCCTGCCGGTGGTCTGTGCAGGCTCCGGGGGTCTGTGCCGGCCTGCCGGGGGGGGCTGTGCCGGCCTGCCGGTGGTCTGTGCAGGCTCCGGGGGTCTGTGCCGGCCTGCCGGGGAGCTGTGCAGGCTCCGGTGGTGTGTGCCGGCCTGCCGGGGGGCTGTGCCGGCCTGCCGGTGGGCTGTGCAGGCTCCGGGGGTCTGTGCAGGCATCGTCCGATGGGACTACAAGTCCCATCGGGCGATGCCTGCTACCATGACAGTGATTGACACATTAGCCAATGATGGGACAGTAGTAGTCCCATCATCCGGCTAATGTGTTGAATGTAAAAAAAAAAAAAAAAAATGTACATGCTACATACATACAACATGCATACTACATATATACTACATGTAACATACATACTACATATATACTACATGCAACATGCATACTACATACATGCTACATACTACATGCATGCTACATACTACATACATACAACATACACTCACTGGCCACTTTATTAGGTACACCTGTCCAACTGTGTGTTAAGACTTAATTTCTAATCAGCCAATCACATGGCGGCAACTCAGTGCATTTAGGCATGTAGACATGGTCAAGACAATCTCCTGCAGTTCAAACCGAGCATCAGTATGGGGAAGAAAGGTGATTTGAGTGCCTTTGAACGTGGCATGATTGTTGGTGCCAGAAGGGCTGGTCTGAGAATTTCAGAAACTGCTGATCTACTGGGATTTTCACGCACAACCATCTCTAGGGTTTACAGAGAATGGTCCGAAAAAGAAAAAAAATCCAGTGAGCGGCAATTCTGTGGCCGGAAATGCCATGTTGATGCCAGAGGTCAGAGGAGAATGGGCAGACTGGTTCGAGCTGATAGAAAGGCAACAGTGACTCAAATTGCCACCCGTTACAACCAAGGTAGGCAGAAGAGCATCTCTGAACGCACAGTGCGTCGAACTTTGAGGCAGATGGGCTACAGCAGCAGAAGACCACACTGGGTACCACTCCTCTCAGCTAAGAACAGGAAACTGAGGCTACAATTTGCACAAGCTCATCGAAATTGGACAGTAGAAGATTGGAAAAACGTTGCCTGGTCTGATGAGTCTCGATTTCTGCTGCGACATTCGGATGGTAGGGTCAGAATTTGGCGTAAACAACATGAAAGCATGGATCCATCCTGCCTTGTATCAACGGTTCAGGCTGGTGGTGGTGGTGTCATGGTGTGGGGAATTTTTTCTGGGCACTCTTTGGGCCCCTTGGTACCAATTGAGCATCGTTGCAACGCCACAGCCTACCTGAGTATTGTTGCTGACCATGTCCATCCCTTTATGACCACAATGTACCCAACATCTGATGGCTACTTTCAGCAGGATAATGCGCCATGTCATAAAGCTCGAATCATCTCAGATTGGTTTCTTGAACATGACAATGAGTTCACTGTACTCAAATGGCCTCCTCAGTCACCAGATCTCAATCCAATAGAGCATCTTTGGGATGTGGTGGAACGGGAGATTCGCATCAGGGATGTGCAGCCGACAAATCTGCGCCAACTGTGTGATGCCATCATGTCAATATGGTCCAAAATCTCTGAGGAATGCTTCCAGCACCTTGTTGAATCTCTGCCACGAAGAATTGAGGCAGTTCTGAAGGCAAAAGGGGGTCCAACCCCTTACTAGCATGGTGTACCTAATAAAGTGGCCAGTGAGTGTATATACTACATGCATGCAACATGCATACTACATATATACCACATATATACTACATGCATGCAACATACATATATACTACATATATACTGCATGCAACATACATACTACATATATACTACATGCATGCAACATGCATACTACATATATACTACATGTAACATACTACATATATACTACATGTAACATACTACATATATACTACATGCTACATACATGCAACATACATACTACATACATGCTACATACATACTACATACATAATACATATATACTACATGCATGCAACATACATACAACATATATACTACATGCATGCAACATGCATACTACATATATACTATATATACTACATGTAACATACATACTACATATATACTACATGCTACATACATGCAACATACATACTACATACATGCTACATACATACTACATACATAATACATATATACTACATGCATGCAACATACATACAACATATTTTTTTCCCCACTTGGTCCTGGGTCCACTCAGCCTTCATGTATATCTGGTAAGATATCTCTTCAAACTGGCCACGTGAAATTTACTTGTGCGCACTAGGTGATCATAATGGATCTATAATGTGGTGCAGTGATCTCCCAATGGGGAGATGGGGAGCCAGCAGACATTGGTCATTTATATAGATACAGCGTCGGACTGGAACACCTTGGGCCCACCAGAGAAAATCATTCTTGGGGCCCACTATGTAGCTGCATAGAGTTAAATACCAGACCACCAATTATGCGGTAAAACACGCTAATATCCGGGTATAATATAAGGTTGTACATGTCTTAATTATGTAGCAGGAGTTGGGGTAGCCCCCTCATAGAATATAAAGCAGCCCCCTCACATAGTATAATGCAGCCATCTCATAGAATATAATGCAGCCATCTCATAGAATATAATGCAGCCATCTCATAGAATATAATACTGCCCCCCTCATAGGGTATAATGCACCCCCTCATAGGGTATAATGCACCCCCTCATAGGGTATAATGCACCCCCTCATAGGGTATAATACTGCCCCCCTCATAGGGTATAATGCACCCCCTCATAGGGTATAATACTGCCCCCCTCATAGGGTATAATGCTGCCCCCTCATAGGGTATAATGCTGCCCCCCTCATAGGGTATAACGCTGCCCCCTCATAGGGTATAATGCTGCCCCCTCATAGGGTATAATACTGCCCCCCTCATAGGGTATAATACTGCCCCCCTCATAGGGTATAATACTGCCCCCCTCATAGGGTATAATACTGCCCCCCTCATAGGGAATAATGCACCCCCTCATAGGGTATAATGCACCCCCTCATAGGGAATAATGCACCCCCTCATAGGGTATAATGCTGCCCCCTCATAGGGTATAATGCACCCCCTCATAGGGTATAATGTACCCCCTCATAGGGAATAATGCACCCCCTCATAGGGTATAATGCTGCCCCCCTCATAGGGTATAATGCACCCCCTCATAGGGTATAATACTGCCCCCCTCATAGGGTATAATGCACCCCCTCATAGGGTATAATACTGCCCCCCTCATAGGGTATAATGCTGCCCCCCTCATAGGGAATAATGCACCCCCTCATAGGGTATAACGCTGCCCCCTCATAGGGTATAATGCTGCCCCCTCATAGGGTATAATACTGCCCCCCTCATAGGGTATAATACTGCCCCCCTCATAGGGTATAATACTGCCCCCCTCATAGGGAATAATGCACCCCCTCATAGGGTATAATGCACCCCCTCATAGGGAATAATGCACCCCCTCATAGGGTATAATGCTGCCCCCTCATAGGGTATAATGCACCCCCTCATAGGGTATAATGTACCCCCTCATAGGGAATAATGCACCCCCTCATAGGGTATAATGCTGCCCCCCTCATAGGGTATAATGCACCCCCTCATAGGGTATAATACTGCCCCCTCATAGGGTATAATGCACCCCCTCATAGGGTATAATACTGCCCCCCTCATAGGGTATAATGCTGTCCCCCTCATAGGGAATAATGCACCCCCTCATAGGGTATAACGCTGCCCCCTCATAGGGTATAATGCTGCCCCCTCATAGGGTATAATACTGCCCCCCTCATAGGGTATAATACTGCCCCCCTCATAGGGTATAATACTGCCCCCCTCATAGGGTATAATACTGCCCCCCTCTTAGGGAATAATGCACCCCCTCATAGGGTATAATGCACCCCCTCATAGGGAATAATGCACCCCCTCATAGGGTATAATGCTGCCCCCTCATAGGGTATAATGCACCCCCTCATAGGGTATAATGTACCCCCTCATAGGGAATAATGCACCCCCTCATAGGGTATAATGCTGCCCCCCTCATAGGGAATAATGCACCCCCTCATAGGGTATAATGCTGCCCCCTCATAGGGTATAATGCTATATAGATATATAGATATAGAGTTAGATAGATATAGATAGAAAGATAGATGTAGAAATAGATAGATATAGAGATAGATAGTAGATAATGGATAGAAAGTAGATAATGGATAGATATAGATAGAAAGATTCATAGAGATAGATATAAAGATAGATATAGAAAGAAAGATAGATAGATAGATAGATAGATAGATAGGTAGATAGATATAGAGATAGATAGAAAATAGATAATGGATAGATAGATAGATAGATAGATAGATAGATAGATAGATAGATAGATAGATATAGATAGAAAGATCTAGAGATAGATAGATATATAGATAGAGATAGATAATAGAGATATACAGATATAATAATAATATAGACATATATAGATAGATATAGAGATAAATATATATAGATAGATGGCTATAAATAAAAATAGATATAGAGCTATATATAGAGATAGATATAGAGATAATAGATATAGAGATAGATAGATAGATATAGAGAGATATAGAGACAGATAGATATAGAAAGATAGATATAGAGATAGATATAGAGATAAAAGCTAGATATAGAGTTAGAAAGATAGAGAGATATAGAGATAGATAGAGATAGCTAGATAGATAGATGGTTAGATAGATAGAGATAATAGATAGATATAATAGATAGATATAGAGATAGATATAGAGATAGATGGATAGATCAATAGATAGATAGATAAAGAGAGAGAGATAGAGATAGAGATAGATAGATAATGAGATATAGAGATAGATATAGAGATATAGTGTTAGATAGAAAGATAGATATAGAGATAGATAGATATAGAGATAGATAGATATGGATATAGAGATAGATAGATAGATATAGAGATAGATAGATATAGAGATAATAGATAGATAGATAGATAGATATAGAGATAATATATAGATAGCTATAGAGAGAGAGATATAGAGATAGATATAGAGAGAAACAGATATAGATATAGAGATAGATATAGAGATAGATAGGTAGATAGATATAGAGATAATAGATAGAGATAGATAGATATAGATATAAAGATAGATAGAGATAGAGAGAGCGGTAGATAGAGAGATAGATACAGAGATCGATAAATAGATAGAGAGATAGATATAGATATAGATAATAGATAGAGATAGATAGATAATAAATATAGAGATAACAGATATAGAGATAGAGTAAGATAGAAAGATATAGAGATAGGTAGATATAGATAATAGAGATAGCTAGATAGATAGACATAATAGATATAGATATAGATAGATATAGAGATAGATAGAAAGATAGCTATAGATGTAGAGATAGAAAGATAGATATAGAGATAGATATAGATAATAGAGATAGATAGATAGATAGAGAAAGATAGATAGATATAGAGATAGATATAGAGATAGAAAGATAGATAGATATACAGAGAGAGAGATATAGAGATAGAGATAAATAGATAGATATAGATATAGAGATAATATATAGAGATAGATAGATATAGATATAGAGAGAGATAGATACAGAGAAAAGATATAGAGATAAATAGATAGAGAAAGATAGATATAGAGATAGAGCGATAGATAGATAGATATACAGAGAGATAGATATAGAGATAGATAGAGATATATAGATAGATAGCTATAGAGAGAGATATAGAGATAGATATAGAGATAGATAGAGAGATAGATAGAGATAGAGATATAGAGATAGAGCGATAGATAGCGAGAGATATAGAGATAGATAGATACAGAGAAAAGATATAGAGATAGATAACGGATAGATAAATAGATAGATAGGTATAGAGATAGATAGATATAGATATTAGATAGAGATATATATATATAGATAAAGATAGATAGATATAGATGGTAGCTAGATAGATAATAAATATAGAGATAATAGATATAGAGATAGATAGAGTAAGATAGATAGATATAGAGATAGATAGATAGATAGCTATAGAGATAGAAAGAAAGATATAAAGATAGAGCGATAGATAGAGATAGATATATAAATAGATAGATAGAGATAATAGATAGAAATAGAAAGATAGATAGATATAGATAATAGATAGAGATAATAGATAGAGATAGATATAGATAATAGATAGAGATAATAGATAGAGATAGATATAGATAATAGATAGAGATAATAGCTAGAGATAGATATAGATAATAGATAGAGATAGAAATATAGATAGATATAGATAATAGATAGAGATAATAGATAGATAGATATAGATAATAGATAGAGATAGAAAGATAGATAGATATAAGAGAGATAGAGAGAGAGATATATAGAGATAGATAGAGAGAGACAGATAGAGAGAGCGAGAGAGATATAAAAAAAAAAACAAAACACAATACTCACCTCTCCTCCTCGCTCCCATGCTGATCCCGGCTTCAGTGTCAGGAGCTGCCCCCTCTGCCAGACACACAGCGGGTGCGCGATGTAGTGACGTCATCGCGCACTGGCTGTGAGCCAGGAGCAGAGAGGACTGAGGGCGGCGCCGGCCCTGATGCAGAGCGGCTTACTGGGCTGGGGGCGGGGCCTCTGGGGGTGTGGAGACCTGAAATGATATTCACTGCTTCGCAGTGAATATTCATTTCTCTTTAGCAGCGGGGACAGGGGCTCCTGCCTCCTGACACCCGCTGCTGCTCCGCTGGCAGGGGCCCCCATAGCAGCTGCATGGTGTGCGACACACCACTGGCTGGGGGCCCCTGGAGCAGCGGGGGCCCTAGGCAACTGCTGGCCCTGTATGCCAGCAGGTGCCAGGGCCCACCAGATGCCAGGGCCCACCGGAGAATCCACCGGTTCTCCGGTGGGCCAGTCCGACGCTGTATAGATATGATATATACTGCTGTGTTACTTTGATATCTTGCGGCTGGGTGTTTTTCCCGGGTTATTCTGTCTTTCTATCCTGTGGTGTCATTTTATCTTTTGTATTTTTGTACTAAGTGATACATTTGTTAATTAATAAAGACGTATTTTCATCATATGCACCTAGTTACTCATATTTTCTCTTTGCATGTATACCTATTGGAGTGGGTGTTTCAGGTGTTTTCCTGATTAGGGTGGCTACTTATAGCCTATAACCCTATTCTTTGACATAGTGATAATGTCACTGAGGTTTTTGCATTTAATAATTGTCTCTGTGTTTTTCACAGTCTACCTCAGCTCTAACATGGATTTTCATGCCCGTGATCAGACATGGCGTGCACTTATTAATGACACATTACAGGATGATACAGAAGGGGGCCCAGGGGGGACTAGTGGGGCAATTCAGGAGACCACAAAACAGTTTAAGGACCTACTTCGTAGACGAACTCGTATTTGGTGGAACCATGCTTTCTTAGAAAAATATCTACATAAAGACCTAATACCACGTGGTCTACGTATACAGGTTTTCCCATCGTTCCCTATTCAGGATGATGATTTTATGAATAAATGGGAAACCCTGATTAATACATGCTCCAGAGGCTTTATGGAACTTCTGAAACAAATGAATCAGGACTCCTTGGTGTCACTTGAAACTGAGATGGAAGCTCTACAGGTTATTCTTCGTAGAGATATGTCTAGTGATCTTCTAAAAAAAATTTAATGAGGAAATGGATGACCTTTCTCAGAAGTGGGCTCAAGAAATCCAGTCCACTAAAGCTAAAAAATTCCAAAGAGATGTGGAGGATAAAAAATTAGCACGTATGTATAAATGGCGAAATCCTCAAGATCGTTCTAGAACGCAATTTAGGAGTTTCTCACGTTCTCGATCAAGGTCTGCTTCTATGAGGTCAAACACTTCTGGAGATAATGAGTATGGTTCAAAAAATTCTTCCAATACGGGCCCTTCAGGTTTTGTTTCTACAACTAAACGTATTACAACAAGACAAGCTACCAAGAACAAGTCTAACATAGGAAAGGTGTCCCAATCCCAGGGAGGTGTACAGGTACTTAATCTATCTACACATGTGTTGTCCAAAGTACAATTGGAAGTTCTGTCTAGAGGGTTGTCATTTTGTCCAACTAACTCTTTCCACTTTTTCACAGCCATAAAGGACCTGCACTTATTTTCACGCAAACTCTTATTGCATAAACTTCATGCCAGGAGGACCTCCAGGGAGATGATTAGTGAGGTCGAGAGAGAAGCTCTTCGCAATCTGGAGGAGCTATTGGATGAGCAAACAGCTCCGTTAACAAGTAGGTTTCCAACATCTATTCTTCCAAAGTCAACAAAATTCCCCCCCTTGTCGTTATGCCCGGCTATTGAAGTCTTTACTAAATTGGTCTATGAGGACTTCAAAGAACTATCGACTAAGCGTCGATATGATAACTTGACGCATGCTCAGCGTATTGCTATACAAGAGCTACAAAAGCTCACTGATGTGGTCTTTAAACCGGCGGACAAGGGGGGGAACATTGTCGTCTGGCCTCACGATAAGTATGAGCGTGAGGTTTTTCGTCAATTAAGAGATTCTAACACCTACTCACGTTTACCATCTAACCCACTTGCGACCTTCTCTCTCGACCTCCAGCGCATCCTCCTGGAGGCACTGGACAATAATATCATTTCAAGGCAGGTCTTTGATGGTCTTGTGATCAAGTATCCGAGGATTCCAACTTTTTATCTGCTGCCCAAGGTCCATAAGAACGCCCTTGACCCGCCAGGGCGTCCTATAGTGTCAGGCATTGATGGACTCTGCGATCCTATTTGTCAATTTATTGACTTTTACTTAAAACCTTTGGTGGAAACTTTACCATCATATATACGTGACACCACGGACGCCCTGGCTAGGGTCGATGGTGTTTTTGTGGATCAAGGGACTCTGTTAGTGACTGCCGATGTGGAAAGCCTTTACACGTGCATTGAACATTCTCACGGCTTGGAGGCAGTCCGCCTTTTCCTGGGCGCTTCCGATCTGGGTGGCCCCTTGTGTGGGCTTATCCTCGAGCTGTTGCACTTTATCCTTACCCACAATTTTTTTACCTTTAAAGTTAAATTTTTTCTACAGAAGCGCGGCACGGCCATGGGCGCGGCCTGTGCGCCTGCGTATGCTAATCTCTTCCTCGGTCTGTGGGAGAGATTGATTTTCGGCGATGCAGGCGCGCAGGCCGCCTCCCATGTGCTGTGCTGGCACAGATATATAGATGATATTTTCTTTTTGTGGGACGGATCGGTGCAACAGCTCGGGGAGTTTATGAGGACGCTGAACCATAATGAATTTAATATTCATTTGACTTATTCTTATGATGCCACTAAAATCAGTTTTCTGGATATTACCATGAGTGTTGATCACTCTGGTTATATTCAGACGGATGTTTATCGTAAACCGACATCCGTTAATTCTCTGGTTCATGCGTCCTCTGCCCACAACCCTTCCACCATAGGGGCTGTCCCGGTCGGACAGTTCCTACGGGCAAGGCGGATCTGCTCTTCGGATGCCAAATTTGAGATCCAATCGGCTGATTTAAAGGAGCGATTTCTGAACCGGGGATACTCAAATAGAAGTATCAAAAAAGGTTATTTAAGAGCAAGGGCAACACCACGCGGCAGTCTTTTGGAATCCTTGAAGAGGCATTCTTGTTTAAATAAGGGGCAACCTATTAGATTTATATCTACCTTTAACCATCAATGGGAGGATATGAGACAGATCCTCATGAAACACTGGTCTGTTTTGAGCACCGAACCCTCCCTGGGAGCTGCTTTGGGATCTTATCCTTCAATGACTCCAAGAAGATCTAAAAATCTTAAGGATCTCCTTGTGCAGAGTCACTATCGACCTGTACAGGCCAATCCATTTGGCTCTAGGGGCCCTATACCTGGTTCTGTACCCTGCGGTCACTGTCTTGCATGCACAAATGTGCTGCGCTGCACCACCTTCAATACCTCAGACGGACGGAGACAGTTTAACATACGCCATCGAATATCCTGTGGCAGTACGAACGTGATTTATTACGCTACATGTGACTGTCCAAAAATTTATATCGGACTTACATCCAGGGAGCTTAGGATGAGGGTGCGTGAACATGTGCGGGACATTTGTGCATCCAGGACAGTGACCGACATGTCCCTCCTTAAAACCCTGCCTCGTCATTTTCGACAATATCATAATGGCGAATCAACTTCCCTCAAAATTATAGGGATTGATCAAGTACACCTAGGGTTGAGGGGGGGGGAACTATAAACGTAGGTTGGCCCAAATTGAGACCAAATGGATCATTACACTTGATACAATGGCCCCTAAAGGGCTTAATGAATCTTTGTCGTTTGCCTCCTTCTTGTAGGGTATCCTGAATATGGAATTTGTATATTGGGCCTTATTGTGGTCCTTTTATTTATTTTATGCCCTTTTTTCCCCACTGTTCCCCCATATCCCAGGTTGTGGGGTGTGTTTTATTATATTTTTATTTGTTTTTGTATATGTGTTTCTTTGATATACGTCTCACTTATTTCCTTTCTTAGTTTATGCGGGACCTTTTCTTCATCCATCAACTGGATTTATTTGTTGTAATTATATTTGGCGGTCCCTTTGGCCCTAATCCTAACATCTACATCGGATGCTCATCAACTCTGGACATTGGTGTTTATGGACGACTCTGGGACGCTCTAATTTGAAGAGAGTAATATGTATTGTGATGTTATATCTTGAATCTCTCAGTACCCTTTACCTGTAGTTTCCTTTATATGTGATTATATATCTGTGTCCATTTTTGATCTGTGCCCAATGTCCTGTGCATTGCATATTTATATTCATTGGTGTCAGCGGTTGTGCGCATGCCCACTGTCCCTGGTTGTGGCCGGCATGCAACATGCATACTACATATATACTATATATACTACATATATACTACATGCTACATATATACTACATGCTACATACATGCAACATACACACTACATGCTACATACATGCAACATACATACTACATACATGCTACATACATGCAACATACATACTACATACTACATACATACTACATATATACCACATGCATGCAACATGCATACTACATATATACTGCATATATACTACATGCATGCAACATACATATATACTACATACAATACATACATATAGACATACAGTACATATAACATAGAGTACATACTCACCGTCACTTGTCACTTTGATCCCCGAAGCCATTGTCCCCTTGAGGAATAAATATCAAAATAAAAAAACACCAATATACTTACCCCGATCCGCAGAAGTCCACGAGGGTCCCACATCCATCTTGCGTGGAGAACAGCAGCATCAGCTGATGCTACCGTTCTCTACCAGCTCCAGGAATACAATGACGGAAGGTAGGTATCCTTCCGCACTGTATTCCTCCACCACTTTAAAAAAAAAAAGTCCCTAGTCTCACTTTATGCCATTGCTGCGTGGTCCCATGCAGCAATGGCATAAAGTGAGACTAGGGACTTTTTTTTTTTTTTAAAGTGGTGGAGGAATACAGTGCGGAAGGATACCTACCTTCCGTCATTGTATTCCTGGAGCTGGTAGAGAACGGTAGCATCAGCTGATGCTGCTGTTCTCCACGCAAGATGGACGTGGGACCTTCGTGGACTTCTGCGGATCGGGGTAAGTATATTGGTGTTTTTTTATTTTGATATTTATTCCTCAAGGGGACAATGGCTTCGGGGATCAAAGTGACAAGTGACGGTGAGTATGTACTCTATGTTATATGTACTGTATGTCTATATGTATGTATTGTATGTAGTATATATGTATGTTGCATGCATGTAGTATATATGCAGTATATATGTAGTATGCATGTTGCATGCATGTGGTATATATGTAGTATGTATGTAGCATGTATGTAGTATGTAGCATGTATGTAGTATGTATGTTGCATGTATGTAGCATGTAGTGTGTATGTATGTAGCATGTATGTAGTATGTATGTTGCATGTATGTAGCATGTAGTGTGTATGTTGCATGTATGTAGCATGTAGTATATATGTAGTATGTATGTTACATGTAGTATATATAGTATATATGTAGTATGCATGTTGCATGCATGTAGTATATATGTTGTATGTATGTTGCATGCATGTAGTATATATGTATTATGTATGTAGTATGTATGTAGCATGTATGTAGTATGTATGTTGCATGTATGTAGCATGTAGTATATATGTAGTATGTATGTTACATGTAGTATATATAGTATATATGTAGTATGCATGTTGCATGCATGTAGTATATATGTTGTATGTATGTTGCATGCATGTAGTATATATGTATTATGTATGTAGTATGTATGTAGCATGTATGTAGTATGTAGCATGTGTGTAGCATGCATGTAGTATGTAGCATGTATGTAGTATGCATGTTGCATATAGTATGTATGTTACATGTAGTATATATGTAGTATGCATGTTGTATGTATGTAGCATGTATGTAGCATGTATGTAGCATGTAAATTTTTTTTATTTTTTTATTTATTTATTTTTTTTACATTCAACACATTAGCCGGATGATGGGACTACTACTGTCCCATCATTGGCTAATGTGTCAATCACTGTCATGGTAGCAGGCATCGCCCGATGGGGCTTGTAGTCCCATCGGACGATGCCTGCACAGACCCCCGGAGCCTGCACAAACCACCGGCAGGCCGGCACAGCCCCCCGGAGCCTGCACAGACCACCGGCAGGCCGGCACAGCCCCCCGGCAGGCCGGCACAGACCACCGGAGCCTGCACAGACCACCGGCAGGCCGGCACAGCCCCCCGGCAGGCCGGCACAGACCCCCGGAGCCTGCACAGACCACCGGCAGGCCGGCACAGCCCCCCCGGCAGGCCGGCACAGACCCCCGGAGCCTGCACAGACCACCGGCAGGCCGGCACAGACCCCCGGACAGTCGGCACAGCCCCCCCGAAGGCCCGAACTGACGGCGCACCATGATGCGCACAGACAGCGCATCATGATGACGTCATTTCGGCAGCCAATCAGAGCCACAAAAGTGGCTCATTGCATTTTGGACTTCCGATTCCGGTATCCGATACGAAAAAAGTATCGGTACTCGGTATCGGAATTCCGATACGGCAAATATCGGCCGATACCCGATACTTGCGGTATCGGAAAGCTCAACACTACTGACAACATGTCTTCGAATTTCCAAGCACTAAGTCTTGTATTTATTTTCAGAAAATGAGAAATGGTCAAAAGAACAAAAAAATGCAGTGCTTGCAGACCTCAAATAATGCTAAGTAAGCAAGTTTATAATCATCTAGAAACAACAATACTAATGTTTTAACTCAGGAAGAGTTCAGAAATCAATATTTTGTGGAATAACCATGATTTTTAATCACAGCTTTCCTGCGTCTTGGCATGTTTTCCACCAGTCTTTCACATTGCTTTTGGATGACCTAATGCGACTCCTGGTACAAAAATTTAAGCAGTTGTTTGATGGCTTGTGACTATCCATCTTCCTCTTGATTACATTCCAGATGTTTTCAATAGCGTTCAGGTCTGGAGATTGGGCTGGCCATGACAGGGATCTGATGTGGGGTCCTTCATTCACACATTGATTGACCTAGCTGTGTGGCATGGCGCAATGTCCTGCTGGATAGAACAGTCCTCAGAGTTGGGGAACATTGCCTGAGCAGAAGGAATCAACTGTTTTTCCAGGATAGCATTGTACACGGCTTGATTCATACATCCTTCGCAAAGATTAACCTGCCCAATTCCAGCCTTGCTGAAGCATCCCCAGATCATCACCGATCCTCCACCAAATTTCACAGTGGGTGCAAGACACTTTGGCTTGTACGCCTCTCCAGGTCTCCGTCTAACCATTAGATGACCAGGTGTTGGGCAAAGCTGAAAATTATACTCGTTAGAGAAGATTACCTTACTCCAGTCTTCTATGGTTCAATCCTTATGGTCTTTGGCAAACCTCAGCCTGGCTCTCCTTTGCATCTCATTGATGAAAGGCCCTTTTCTAGCTTTACATGACTTGAGCCCTGCCTCTAGGATCCCGTTACATACTGTTCTTGCCATGAACTTCACCCCAGCTGCCATTTGCCATTCCTTTTGTAGGTCTCTTGATGTCATCCTGCGGTTGCTGAGTGACATTCGAATAAGATGACGGTCATCCCGGTCAGTGGGGAGTCGTTTTCGCCCTCTGCTGGTCTGTAGCTTTTTTGTCCCCAATATCTGCTGCTTGAACTTGTTGTAATGGACTGCCATCTTAGAAATTTTAAGGATGGAGACAACATGACGCTCACTGTATCCCTCTTCTACTAACGCCAGAAGGCAACATGGTGCTCACTGTATCCCTCTGCTACTAACGCCAGAAGGCAACATGACGCTCACTGTATCCCTCTGCTACTAACGCCAGAAGGCAACATGACGCTCACTGTATCCCTCTGCTACTAACGCCAGAAGGCAACATGACGCTCACTGTATCCCTTTGCTGCTAAAGCCAGAAGTGAGCCTTTCTTTTCCTCACTCAAGACTTTTTTTTTTCAACTCCTTTGGCATGGTTAAAAGTTATTTTTTCATACCTATTACTTTTGGTATATTACTAGCACTTGTTTTGCCATCCACACAGGAATCTGCAATGTGTGCACATACCCTTAGAAGAATGAGGTGTTCTCTGGTTGGAATTCAACTGACACTGGAATGGAATGGCTGTCAGACATGTAGAGAAGATGATTTTTAGAAAACTGTGCAGTGGTCTCTTGATTTTTGCCAGAGCTGTATATATTTCCCATGAACTGACCAAGAGTGGACACAAAGAGCACATTTGCATTGAACATAGTCATATGTCCCAAAATTCAAGGGTTTTTCTACCTGAAACACGTAAGCATTATGTCTTTTTCAATGTGCGCACATTCTGCCATTTTTTTATCCCATATGATTAAAGGTTAATTTTAACTAATTTCCTTTGGTGCTGGAGAACATCCCCTTTGAGACCATTGACTGCTAAATGTCACTCATAAAACAATGGCAATCAACTTCCAAGTAAAGTTACAAAATTTCCATTCAGTGCCCAAATAAGACCACAATACAGTGTATCTGAAGGCGTTATTAGTAAGGTCACTAGAGGTGTAGGGTAGCAAAGAGGTTAATGGTAAAGTTTAAGATAGCTCAGAATAGTAAAGCTTCATCCTCAGGTTACTGCTATGGTTCCAAACCTTAGGGTTTCCAAAGCAGCAGGGTCCATGGACTACTTTGCCTTGCCTCAAGACTTCTAGCTCTCTAGACTGGGTGCCATCACGTCCTCCTGGGAGATCGGTGGTTATAAAGTCATTATATATTGTGAATCGCAGGTTATCCATTTAGCCTGTGTATTTTGTGTCCCATAATAAATGGATTTTGTTTCCTTTGGTGCTAAAGAGGCTAACAACCCTTTTTCATACTGGTTTGAAACATGCAGATCCATCTCTCAGCTGCTCCGTATCTGGTCATTCTGGACATTCCCTCTCTATTCTCTGCCAGTGAAAGTTCTGCTTCCTGGTTCCCTGGAGTTGCTGTGCTGAGTTGGAGATCGTTTGTTGCTGCTGGAGATTGTTGTATGCTGGTTTTGGGTGTATGCTTTCCTCATTGTCCTGTTCCCATTTGGTTGGTACATTCCTATCCTTCCCTATATACAGTACCTCTTTGCCTTTGGTAAGTGTTTTGTATGTTAGTGGTTTTCTGTTATCCCTGCTTGTCTTATCTGATGATACACTAGCAATTCTCTCCCGAGTCTCCTGGGGGAGGGAGAGGGTACAGGTGAGGAAATAGCAGGAGAACAGTGAGGCATGAGGCTCAAACCTCCTCAGCATCAGAGGTGCCCTTGGGAATAGGGACCGTGAAGGGCCCATTTCCCTATCTGATGTACACTCACAGTGTGACACTGGGGCAGTAAACTGTTCACTAGTGTTGAGCGACTTTTGTTTTTTTAGGGTCGAGTTTCGTTTCATGAAACCCGACTTTTCCAAAAGTCGGGTCGAGCAAAATCGGCCGACTATAGGGAAAAGTCGGGGTCGTCCCGAAACACAAAACCCAATGTAAGTCAATGGAGAATTAAAGTCGGCAGTGAGAGGAGGACAGGAAACACACCAACAGTGCCCATTTGAATGCCAAAAGCTTAAATTCTTGCTACTGAAGCTTGTCAACCTTAATTAACTTCATAATACTAGTTACGCACTGAAAAATGGGGGTTATTTGGCTACAGTTGTGGGGGGGGAGGGCTGGCTCCAGGTTTTTCTTGGGCCCAGGGCCAAAGAGCGCCCCTTTAACACATACCACAACTCATGATGCTCCGATACGGCAGAGAAATAGCAGTATAGTACAATGAAAAATACTTCACTTCTTACATCTCATGACTGATATCCATTTTAAATTCTCCAATACCTCCAAAAATGGACAGTATCTAACTCCATATAGTATTATGGCCAGCGCTTAGTGCGCTATACAGAGTAATGAGGCCCATATATTTCTCCATACGGAATCATTATTCCCATATAATGTTTCAAACCGTATATGATGAGCTCCACATAATGCTACAGTATATGTTGGTCCCAATGGATGAAGCTCCACTGTCTTATGGGCCCAAATAATGCTCCATATATAATGGGCCCCATTTCTACTGCTCTAGTGTATAATGGGCCCTGTAAATGCTGCTCCAGTGTCTGATGTCCACCTTTGGAATGCTCCAGTGTATGGTGGGCCCCATATATCAATCACCAGAGTATAGTGCTCCCCAAACATTGCTGTCCCAACATTGAAAACAATTACATAAGTCTCCTTGCTAGGGAATCCCTGCACTACTCTGAACTCCTTGTCGTCCCCATCTTCCATCTCACTGCACTTGGCTGTTTAGGCCCTCCCACCGGCAGAGACACTTTTGCGTACTATGCGGTGCCCTGTGCCAGTGCCATCGCCCATGAGTATGCCCCCCCACCTGCTCAAGGAGCCTGCACTTTCATCTGCACCTTCCTCTTTGTCACCGTGTAAGGTGGTATAGTATGCGGGAAGGGGAACCTGAGTTTCCTCTGGGTCAGATTCTGGCTGTGTAGAGTGCGAGGGGAATGTAGTGGTCTGGGTCAATGTACCAGCAGCATCATCCAGCAGTGGCTGGGCCTCAGTGCACTTGTGGCGTCCCCAAGAGTACGGTCGCCACTGTGGCATTGCCTTCCTCCTAGGGAGTGTGTTGTCAAGCTTGGGAGCAACGAAGGATCTCTCTAGCAGTGAAACCAACACATAACACATTTCCCACTCCAGGCCAGCAGGGAGACCTCTGAACCTGACTGCTGAGGAGCTGCTCTCTGTGGTCGGGAGGAGGTAAGTTAGAGCACTCTGTGCAGGGAAGGGGAAGTGTGTGGACGTGAGAAGGGGTGCTGGAGGATGAGCAGAGTTAAGGCTCACTCCTAGCTGGAGCGCATGGTCCGGATTCCAGTCTCCGAGTTTGTAGGGACACTGACGTTCCTGCAGCAGAAACCGGGGGAAGAAGCAGCTATAAATGCTCTGTACCCAACTAAGGCTCGGAGGCCCCAGCATCGACATTTGCGAGGCAGAAGGAAAAGGCTACAGCTGTCTGCCATACAAGTAAAGTCTGAGGAACATCTGTTAGACAGGAGGCGTTTCAGTGAACCACGGTCCTGTGAGTGCTTCCCCCACAAGCGCTAGAAAGGAGGCGTTCAGGAAGGTACATGTTGGCGGAGTGTTGGAAGGGAGCTTTCCATTCTGGTCCCGGAGGTTGGCAGAGGTCCTGACCCGGAGGACACAGCACGGAGGCAGGCATCTGTGTAACCTGCAGACTGTGAGTAAAGCTTTGGAACTGCACGCTCTGGTGTCCTACAGTTATTCCAGCACCACTACATCTGGGTACCAGCACCTACACCGCCTATGCCTTTCCCCCATCACTACATCTACACTTCCCTGGGACTCCAGCTCCACCTGTGGGGAGCTTCACCATCTTTGCTGCACAACACCATCAGTCCCAGAGGATCTGCATGCAGCGTCGGCCTAACATCTATGTTGCCGAACACCACAGGTGGCGTCAAACTATCTATATAAACTCTTTACCATTATACCACGCCATTTACATGGGCGCCCAGGGCCACCATCCGGGTCACCGCTGCTGTGACACATCCCACTGACACCGGCCCAGTACCGAGTACCCTACAGCCCTGGGAGGGCGACCCATATGCCGACTGCTGATCGGGCGGCGTTATTCCCACGAACCTCCAAACAGCGTCCCTGAAGGCAAAGTTTTTGGTTTCTGGGGGCAGTATGATTGCAAAGCTGAACCTTAAAGGAATGTCCAAAAGGGCACCACCAGGAGTAGAGCCTGTGGCTTAATTGGACTGCACCCGGGAAACCACTACCATACAAGCTACAGAAAAGATGGACAGATTGCAAGCTTTGTCGATTCTGTGTGTGGTGTGGTATGTCCGTTTGTAGTTGTGCTAGCGATCTCTCAGCTTTATTCCGTTAACGACCGAGACTCCGGCATGGCCCCGCGGTACGCGTCAAGCTTACTAGAGGGATACGCGAGACTGTGGCACATGAGATCGAGCAATAACAGGTCTAGCATTCCAGTACATGTCCGCGGCTGCATGCACGCTACACTGAAAGGACCAGCTTTTGTCGCTTACAGGTGCAGATAACCTGCTGAACTCCGTTAGTGATGGGGATCTGGGATTCAGATTATTCCCCGCGAACGATGATTTCCCAGTAAGTTCAGGTCAACCGCAATTCCGGAGTTAGGCCTAACCGTCATTCCTGAAAAAATTACGTGTCCAAACCACAGGTGCTGTAGCTTGCTTAACAGCTTGGCAGCCGTTCTCAGAAGAGACACAGATTAGATATTAGAAAAAACTTTTTGACAGTTAGAGTGATCAATGAGTGGAACAGGCTGCCACGAGAAGTGGTGAGTTCTCCTTCAATGGAAGTCTTCAAACAGAGGCTGGACAGACATCTGACTGGGATGATTTAGCGAATCCTGCTTTGAGCAGGGGGTTGGACCAGATGGCCCAGGAGGTCCCTTCCAACTCTACGATTCTATGATTCTATGATTCAGGCCCAGTATGGATTCAACAACATTGTAGAAAGTTGATAAAGGGTACAGTTTCACCGGATAACACGTATATATGTAGCCTAGTTTACACATTAAAAATATATGTCTATAAATCAGGAGGCAGACTCAGATGTTCTCAGGCCCAGTATGGATTTGACCAGATTGTACAAAGTTGAGAAAGGGTACTTTATCACTGGATAGCAGGTATATATAGCATAGTTTATACATGTAAAATCTCAGTGTTCTCAGTATGGATTACACAGCAATCTAAAAAGTGGAAAAAAGGAAATGCATTTGAGGCGTACACAACTATATACTTTTGGTGTTATTTTTAAATCTTCATATATATTTCTGTCTCAGTAATACAGTCCAGCCTCTCCGCAATAGGAAATGAGATGCATACAATTAGTGACATAAAGGCTATTGATTGCAGAAATCTAGGAATTATTATTTACGGGAAAAACTTCCGTCACAATTCTCATAGGCGATGCTGACCCTCAATTAATTTGTGTGTTGAGACAGTGAAAACATTTTTTTGTGAATAAAGTCTTGCTGTATCGCACTTCCGTTGATTCCATCACTGTTATTCATCTCAATCCAATTTTTATCACAGGGAGCGATGTAAACATGGTGCTCACTGGCTATCATGATCTGTCACGTAAATTTGGAGTGCAAAAGACAGAAGCCACAGGCCGTAGGTGATTCTATTTGATTGACATGAGAGGGCACATTTTGAAATGTGCGCCGGAATGTCACACATTTGTGAGTAGGAAAACTGTGAAAGCTGATGATAAACCACCACTGCATGTAATTGTGAGTCGACGTCCTTAAGAAATGGAAGCCACTGATCATCTGGAGCTAGAGCCCGGCCAGCAGGACAGGGCATAGCTACATCTTAACCATCATCTTTCAGTTCAATCAATTTGTAGTGGCAGTCCCAGTGAAGGATTTGACAGCCCAGACTACACAGCGGAGGAGCAGGGAGAGGTAAACATTGCAAATACTGGGGCCCTGCGCAAGCAAGGGGGGCACACTCGTGGGCGTCGGTACTGGCACTGGGCCCCTCATAGTACGGCGGTGTGTCTGACGGCGGGTGTGCACCACCACTGTCAGAGACACTTGATTGCACTATGAGGGACCCTATGCCAGTGCCTGTGCCCAAGAGTCAGCCTACCCACCTGTCCAGGGCAACGGCACT
Organism: Dendrobates tinctorius; assembly: GCF_039654945.1. Lineage (NCBI taxonomy): Eukaryota > Metazoa > Chordata > Amphibia > Anura > Dendrobatidae > Dendrobates > Dendrobates tinctorius. The sequence goes on along the minus strand of NW_027361696.1, from coordinate 26,858,329 downwards.
CGCACGGTTTTGTGCACTAGGTGGTGACCCCGGCCATGGGGGGGGCCGCCCACTTAGGGAGGTTTACAAAGTGGCATATGTAGATGTGGGTCATTCAGCTGCTGCAAAAGGCAAAATAGGTCAAGTTTGCGGAATAGGAGGAGGACCAAAGCAAGCCATTTTTCTGGCAACCTATGTGTCATCAAGGGAAGGTGGGACAAAATCCTTGGAAACCCATGCATGGTTCATTTTATTGAAGGTTAGATCATCCACATTTTGGGTTGACAAACGGGTCCTTTTTTCTGTCAGGATTGATCCAGCTGCAATGAAGACTCTTTCCGATAGCACACTTGCAGCTGGGCAAGCGAGCTCCTGTAAGGCATATTGTGCCAATTCAGGCCAGTAGGGATGGGCGAGTCTACTCGCTAGGACTCGTTACTCGGCGAATAGTAAGGGACTCGCTGGACTCGTTACTCGGCGAGTCTCCCAGTGATTACTCGCACAGTAACGAGTCCAATGCAAGTCAATGGCAATCCTAGTTTTGTCAGAGTTTTTTTTTCTCACTCGCTAGACTCGCTATATCACATCGCTGTCAACAGCGAGTCTGAGCGAGTCTACGATTCCGAGTCCTGTATACTGGATTCGGGACTCGCTTATACAGAATCTGTTATGTTCCTACAAGTTTCCAAGACAGCCTATGTCAACACACAGTGATTGTGAGCGAGTCTGAGCGAGTCTACGAATCCCGAGTCCTGTATACTGGATTCGGGACTCGCAAATATAGAATCTGTTATGTTCCTTTGTAATTTGTAAATCGCACATTACTCGCTAAGACTCACTTCCCCATTCATTAACATTGGACTCGCTAGACTCGCAACGAGTAGCGAGTCCCGGGCTCGGACTCGCTAGAGTCAAGCGATTCCGAGTAATTTAGGACTCGCCCATCACTACAGGCCAGGTGTCCAGTTTAGCGGCCCAATAGTCAAAGGGAATGACCTGTGCGGGAGAACATCGATATGGGAGGAAAAGTAGTTGTTAACCATAGTTGACAACTGCTGTCTCCTGTCACTTTCCATCGATGCTGTATTAACAGTTGTGTGAGCGGTCCGTGAAAAATCAGTCCACAACATTGTAATGAAACTCCTGTCTCCAACGCCACTTCTGCTGTGTGCACCACGAACACCTCTGCCAAGCTGCCCCCGGCCCGTACGGCTCGTTTGAGAACCATCACCGCTGCTGTGTGCTGGGAATGCCTCAACCAACCAGTTAACCAGAGTTGCTTGTTTAGTAGCCAATATTAGGTCAAGGTTTTCCTGTGGCATGATGTTTTGTAATTTGCCTTTATAGCGTGGATCCAGGATGCTGGCCAACCAGTAGTCGTCATCGTTCATCATTTTGGCAATGCGTGGGTCCCTTTTTAGGATCTGCAAGGCATAATCTGACATGTAGGCCAATGTTCCCGGTGTCAATGATGCACTGCGAGTGCTGGGTGGAGGAGCACTTTCTGGCAAATCCACATCCCTCCAGTCACGCACAAACCCTGTACCAGACCTTGCCACGCCAACATTTTCACTTGCCCCACGAGATGCATCCTCCTCCCCTAAGTAATCATCCCCATCATCATCCTCCTCCTCCTCTTCTTCCTCCACCTCGTCCAGGAGAGGTCCCTGAGCAGACAATGGCTGAATGTCATCAAGGATTCCCTCCACCTCTTCCTCCTCGTCAACATTGGCTACAGACGCCTGCTCCTTAAGGTGCGTCAAAGTTTGCATGAGCAGACGCATAAGTGGGATGCTCATGCTTAGGATGGCGTCGCCTGCGCTTACCAGCTGTGTGCATTCCTCAAAACACTGAAGGACTTTACAGAGGTCTATCAGCTTCGACCACTGCACACCTGTCAACTCCATGTCTGCTCTCAAAGTGCCTGGCCGTGTATCCTCCCACAAATGCATTATGGCCTGCCTCTGCTCGCACAGCTGCTCAACCATGTGCAGGGTGGAGTTCCACCTTGTTGCAATGTCGATAATGAGGCGGTGGTTGGGAAGGTGGAGCAATCGCTGCAGCTTCTGCATACGAATGGAGTGTACATTCGACCGGCGGATGTGCGTTCACAGTCTTCGCACCTTCTGGAGCAGGGCTGTTAACTCCAGATAATTATTGAGGAAGCACTGCACCACCAGGTTCAAGGTGTGAGACAAGCAAGGTATGTGGCTGAGTTTTGAAAGGGCTATGGCTGCCACAAAATTACGGCCGTTATCACTAACTACCTTGCCTGCCTCAAGATGTACACTGCCCAGCCATGACTCAGTTTGTCGCTGAAAGTACTCGGCCAGCACCTCGGCAGTGTGTCTGTCGCCCAAACACATCATCTGCAACACAGCCTGCTGAGTCTTTCCACTAGCTACTCGATAGGGGGACACCTCGTGTGCAACAGTGGCAGCTGCAGATGGAGTGCTCGTACGACTGCGCTCTGTGGACGAGCTTTCGCTTCTGGAGGAGGAGAAGGAGGAGGGTTGAACGCCTACAGCCAGCTGTTTCCTATACCGTGGGCTAGGCAGCACTGTCCCACCACCGCTGTCCCCTGTGGACCCTGCATCCACCACATTAACCCAGTGCGCAGTGATGGACACGTAACGGCCCAGGCCATGCCGACTGGACCATGCATCAGGTGTGAGGTGCACCTTTCCACTTACTGACTGCTTGAGTGCATGGACAATGCGGTCTTTCACATGATGGTGGAGGGCTGGGATGGCTTTGCGAGAGAAGAAGTGGCGACTGGGTAGGTCATAGCGTGGTACTGCATAGGCCATGAGTTCGCGGAAAGCTGCGCTTTCCACCAACCGATAGGGCATCATCTCTAACGAGATTAGTTTGGCAATGTGGGCGTTCAAACCCAGTGTACGCGGATGAGAAACTGAGTACATTCTTGACCTACTCATAGTGTCTGGGAGGGTGAGCTGGACTTGAGAGCTGCATATGGTGGAAGTAGCGGTGGACAGGGCGGACTGAGAGAGGGTTGATGATGGTGATGGAGTTGGTGTTCTTTCTGATGGCCTAGATTCAGTCTTTCGTTGAAAAAACAGTGGGATTCCCTGACTGCTGTGGCCTTGCAACGACACCTCAACATTTGCTGCTGTGCTAACTGGTGGGCTTACAGTGGGGGAAACAATGTAGCGTTGCTGACTACCTTCTTTGTGATCAGTTGCACATGTGGTACTTGAGGTTTGGTGTTGTGTCCACACTTGCAAGTGCATGCTGGTTAAATGTCTAAGCATGCAACTGGTATTCAAATTTTTCAGATTTTTCCCTCGGCTAAAGGTCTTTGCGCACTTCTTACAGATAACCTTGGCCTGATCATGAGGATTTTGTTCAAAAAAGTGCCACACTGCACTCTTCCTACTTTGGCAGACATTTTGCGGCCTAGCACACTGTGATATCTTGACCCTCTGGACAAGCTGTCCAGCAACTCTTTTGATTTTTGGAACCTGTCTTTGAAGTGCTCCGGGCCTGCCAGATAACAGCTGTTGCGATGTCGATGTCTGCTGTGGATGCTCCTCCTCCTCATCTGAGCTATTGGAAGCAGCACCCTCTTCCCCCAATGGATGCCAATCTGGGTCAACAACTGGGTCATCCATCACCTCCTCTTCAATGTCATGTGCACCTTCCTCTGTGTCACCGTGTATGGTGGTATAGTGTGCGGGAAGGGGCACCTGAGTCTCATCAGGGTCAGAATCTGGCTCTGTACACTGCAAGGACAATGTAGTGCTCTGAGTGAATGTACCAGCAGAATCATCTATCAGTGGCTGTGCATCAGTGCACTCCATGTCAGATTCATCTTGGCCTGGGTAATTCACCATTTCACTTGATAATTCAGGCATGGTATGTGAAAACAGCTCCATGGAGTAATCAGTAGTATGGCCTGCGTCATCCTTCAATCTTGGTTGGGGTGAAGGACACAAGGAAAGGTGTGGTTCATGAACATGAGCCTCCAATGACGACTCAGTGCTTTTATTTTTTACAACTTCAGAAGAGGAGGCGATAGAGCTGGAGGCTGAGTCAGCAATGTAAGACAAAACTTTTTCCTGAAGCTCTGGCTTTAAAAGCGGTTTGCCAACTCCTAGAAAACTAGGCCTTCGAGGCCTTGTGGAGCCAGACGATGACGCAGGCTCAACACCTCCTGCATTCGGTCCTATTTTGCTTTTGCCACTACCATCAGATCCAACACCATCATTACCAGCTGCCAACCCCCGCCCAATTCCACGGCCTCTTCCACCAGCCTTCCTCATTTTTGGTAGAAATGTAGACAAAATCCAACAAACTATATAGTAATGTAAAACAAGGTACAAGGTGTCTATAGGACAGGGGAGATTTTGAATTTCTGCACACACTTGTGGACACTGGACACTTTTGGATTGTGGGAGGCCCACTGAATATCACAGCGCTATGTCACAGGCTCGATGTCGCAGGTGTGAAAAATGTCACTAGAGGATAACGGAGATTTTGAATTTCTGCACACACTTGTGGACACTGGACACTTTTGGATTGTGTGAGGCCCACTGAATATCACAGCGCTATGTCACAGGCTCGATGTCGCAGGTGTGAAAAATGTCACTAGCGGATAACGGAGATTTTGAATTTCTGCACACACTTGTGGACACTGGACACTTTTGGATTGTGGGAGGCCCACTGAATATCACAGCGCTATGTCACAGGCTTGATGTCGCAGGTGTGAAAAATGTGACTAGAGGATAACGGAGATTTTTAATTTCAGCACACACTTGTGGACACTGGACACTTTTGGATTGTGTGAGGCCCAGTGAATATCACAGCGCTATGTCACAGGCAGAAATTGGCTAGTGTATGACAGACTACAAGGTGTATATAGAATTGGGCAGAATAGGAATCTCCCTAGAGTGTAGGTCTGTAAGAACGGAACATGTCCTCGACTTATCCTTACAGAGCGACACACAGATAGCTTCACTGTGGCCGTGATAACAGCCGTTACATGGTACTGAGAGAGGAGCGTGCACGTACACGGCTGTCCGGTGTACGTAAAATTGTCAATCTCCGTGTTTTTTAAGTATACGGACTGACACACGCTGTCTCTCTATAGTTTTGAATGTGATCAAACAGCAAATATATTTAACTGTTTGAAAACTAGACAAAACTAGAAGATGCAGGTCTGTAAGAACGGAACATGTCCTCGACTTATTCTTACAGAGTGACACACAGATAGCTTCACTGTGGCTGTGATAACAGCCGCTACACGGTACTGTGTGAGGAGTGTGCACTGCTGTATGGTGTGAAAAAATGCACGCTCAGTACCTCACCAGGACAAAAAAAAAAAATTGGGATTGCTTTTAAAAAAGCAGTTTGCAGAGCAGTGGGTTAACAGCAATGCAGCCGTCAGGAAGCCTTAGAAGGCAGCCTAACAACCAACACCGCTGATCCAGCAAAATATAGCCTCCACTTGCACTGCACACACAGTGACTGGTGTGTTGTACAGGCAAAATCGCTAGCAGCAGAAGCAGTTTTGGGTGTCTTCTTCCCTGCCCAACGCTCTCCCTACAGAATCAGCAGCAGCAGCAGCTCTCCCTATTCTGAGATCAGCATGAGTAACATGGCGGTCGGCGTGCACGCCCTTTCATACCCCCTGTGACGCCCACCAAAGCAAGCCAATCACTTGCATGCCCTTCTGAAAGATGGTGGTGACCCCTGCCTATGTCATCATGTTACCCACAGTGTCCGTGGATCCTGATTGGCTGAAAAAGAGCGCAAAGCAAACTTTTGAAACTCGACTTTGGCGCTTAAGTCGCCGACCTCGTGGCCGACCTCATCCTAGGGTCGGGTTTCGTTTCATGAAACCCGACTTTGCCAAAAGTCGGCGACTTTTGAAATTTTTCGACCCGTTTCGTTCAACTCTACTGTTCACCATTAACAACAGTGATTTTGTTCATCTAGTTTGCCTGATATCAGCTCCTGGAGAACAAGGGCCACTTTTCCTCCAGTATAGGTTCTCCGATGTCAGATTTTGCCACTTTATCAAGCAGTGTTTGGCTTTATTCCTTACTAGCTGAAGAGCCCGACGCTGCCCGGGCAGAGTAGCTAACTGCGGTTAGTTATAACAAATTATAATGATTATATATATATATAATATATAAAGCTCAAAGTGTGTATGTATATATGTATTATATGTATGTATGTGTGTATTTGTGTGTGTATGTCCGGGATAGGCAAATGCACCGTCGCAGCTACAGCCACAAAATTTGGAATAGTCACACGTCTGGACCCCGAGAGCATCCTAAGCTATGTTGTGAGGCGAAATTTTAACCCCGCGTGTTAAAATTCACCAAACAATTTTGCCCCTATCTACATACTGGGGAAAAAGTATGTGTGCATCATGCCCCGCCCCTCATTATGATGTCATAATGCCCCTATCTGCATAATGGGGAAACAGTGTGTGCGTATCAAGCCTCGCCCCTCACTATGATGTCATAATGGTTGCCATGGCGACGCTGATTCATTTTAGGTTGCAAGCCCCGCCGCTCATTATGATGTCATAATGGTTGACTATGGGATGGAGGATGTGTGATGGGAATATGGGCACTGGACTATGGGATGGAGGATATGTATGACGGGTATATGGGCACGGGACTATGGGATGGCGGATATGTATGATGGGTATATGGGCACGGAACTATGAGATGAAGGATGTGTGATGGGTATATGGGCACTCGACTATGGGATGGCGAATATGTATGATGGGTAATATGGGCATGGGACTATGGGATGGAGAATATGTATGAAGGGTATATGGGCATTGGACTATGGGATGGAGGATGTGTGATGGGTATATAGGCACTCGACTATGGGATGGAGGATATGTATGATGGGTATATGGGCACGGGCCTATGGGATGGTGGATATGTATGATGGGTATATGGGCACGGGACTATGGGATGGACGATAATTATAATTTGTTATAACTAACCACAGTTAGTTACCATGCCCGGGCAGCGCCGGGCTCTTCAGCTAGTATATATATAAAGCTGAATGTGTGTATGTTTGTATGTATGTATGTGTGTATGTCCGGGATTGGCATCTGCACCGTCGCAGCTACAGTGTCACGGGGGCTTAGTTCAACTAAGGCTGTAATTCCCAGGCCCCTGTGATGTCCCTATACCTAGGGAAAACCCTGTCTGACCCTCAACCCAGGGTTTTTGCTGAAGGTGCAAATGCCTGAGCCTCCGACCTTTCCTTATCTCCTGCTCAGCCCTGCACTTAACCCTCCACCCTCCACCCAGTGAGGAGTCACACCACCAAAGCTCCCACACAAATAATGACAGACGGAGAACTTAAACTGCACTGCGCCGCACACACACAGGAATATACAGTAATGTGAACAGGGCACAACTAAACACAAATATGGGAAGGAGAAAGGATAACGACGGATCATACGACACCAGATGCGAATCTCTCTCTGCAACACCTCCACTCCAGACCGGAACCACTTGGTATGGAACACAAGCTATAATCGGCGACGCCCATATGCCAGTATGACTATTTAAAGACCGTGGGCGTGACTAACCTTCCAACCTGGTCTCCAGCAGGATTAACCCCCGAGAGCCTGAAGATCAAGCCGGCGCCACTGAGGCTATAGTGGCTGGAGGTGGAACTACCTCTGCCTGCCGGACGCTGTGGTGTGAACAGCGTCCGACATGACAGTACCCCGTCTTCTACGAGGGACCCCAGGGCCCTCAAGACTCATAGGACCCGGCTTGTCCGGATGACGACGGTGAAAAGAACTGACCAGCCGATCCGCATGTATGTCTGAGGCTGGAACCCAAGACCTCTCCTCCGGACCATACCCCCGCCAGTGCACCAAATACTGAAGAGTACGGCGTACTACTCGAGAGTCCACTACCTTGGCGACCTCGAACTCTAAATCGCCATCCACCATGACTGGAGGTGGCATCGGCGTCGTGTCCACCAAGCCTACCACCTTTTTCAATTAAGCCCTGTGAAAAACGTTATGTATTCTGTACACCGCAGGAAGTTCCAACCGATAAGCCACTGGGTTAATGATGGCAGAAATCCTGAAAGGCCCAATAAACCTTGGACCCAGTTTTAAAGATGGGATTTTGAGTTTTATGTTCTTCGTAGCTAACCACACCCATTCACCCACACACAGGTCCGGACCTGGCACGCGTCTACTGTCAGCCACCCGTTTGTACCTGGCACTCATTGTGACGAACAGCCCACCGCCGTTCGTCCACTTACGGGCGACACTAACGGGAGTCCCGCTGCCACCAAAACGCGACGGACAGCGGACCCTGTGTCACCACTATGTCACAGTCCCACCACTGACACGGGTGTATCAGCGGACGGAGGGGCGTGACACAATGCCGGCACACGGCTATCACAGGCGCAGTGGGGCTTATCTTAGTTATCCCACCGCTGCCACCAATATGTGACGAACAGCCCACCGCCGTTCGTCCACTTACGGGCGACACTAACGGGAGTCCCGCTGCCACCAAAACGCGACGGACAGCGGACCCTGTGTCACCACTATGTCACAGTCCCACCACTGACACGGGTGTATCAGCGGACGGAGGGGCGTGACACAATGCCGGCACACGGCTATCACAGGCGCAGTGGGGCTTATCTTAGTTATCCCAACACTGGCACCATGTGACCAAAAATATCCAGCAAGCTAATCTCGCTCTACAATTTGCCGCAGGGGGAGTTTAATTTGGATGCCCCACCACTGCTATCAATCTTCCAAGTACTGCGGGGATTTATGTATATCCCACTTTCTCAGTTCCACTTTGGAACTCGCAGCTCTCCGGCGCCCCCCTTACCCTCAGGTCAGTCAGGGAACTGCACCTAGGATAATTAGTCGCCGGACGGGCTGCCTGTTGTGAACCGGCAATTAGGCTTCTGCAGTAAGGGAATTATCAATGCTGTGGCTGAAGCCCCTTACTCAGCAATATAAGACCCTTCTAGACTGCCAGCAAGCCGTAATAGCCGTACACAACGCGCTGCCACCAGTCACGGTTACTTAATTCACAGTGTTAAATTAAGAGGGTCCGTGGCAAACCCCTTGAATTAGTAGCGATTATCTATCAAAGGCGTATAGTTCGATTCTTAGAGCATGGAGACAGATCTAAATAATTTCATTTATTTTCCGAAAGAGGACAGTGATTACAGATAAAAGTTGCTATAAAATTGAGACATAAAATATGTACAGTACAGGTATAAAATAAAAGTGGAGAAAACAAAGAGATTACACTCACAGTTCCATATTGTTCCTTAGGCAGACCATGCGGCTAAGGTGGGTGGAGGCGGAGCTGCACTTCTCCGCTCATTGGGGTCCTTCTAGCACGACGACTTGAGCTGTTCTGCGCTGGTTCTGCCAGGGAATGCCTTATAGACTTTCCTATGTGACATCACAGAGAGGTGCATTCTGGGTTGATCCCACCTCTCTTATCCAAGTTATGTTTTGGCTACAAAACTTAGATTAGCTATAACTTTATGGGAGAAGCTGGTATGGACTCATCAGTGGTATCATGTTTCCCAGCGTAATGAGCCTATCAAGAAAACATCAAACATCTATGCGATATGACCATCCATTTGGGCGCAAATCCTATCTCCTGTTCTGGACAGGGTAGAACTTCGAAACATACGCGGTCTCGAAGCTGGGACCGCTCAGGTTACAAAAATATGATTTTCATATCTCTACTTGGTACGGTTTTCGCAGGGCAGGCTCTTAAAGTTTTATTTCAAACAAAGACCTTTTTCCCGCATTTTCTCTTTCAGCTGAGAGAAGCCAAATGGTGTGAGGAAGATGGTCTAGCTAATTAACATTCCTGCTCTTCCAGAGGAAGTGGCAGGGTTGATAAAACCTGGGGGGAAGGAATTCCTACTACTGACAGTTTACAATGTCCTAGGATGGAGGATTTGTTAGCACATTGCAACAGAAAACATATCTTCGGGCATTGTACATCACACCTCCCCCCTTAAGAGGGCGCTAAGGAGGCATTACCTCTCGGTAATCTGCCATGCGCACCTCAGCGGGTTCGCCCCGGCGGGACAACCCATCGGCATTGCCGTTTTCACTGCCCTTCCTGTGTTTTACAGTAAAATCGTACTGTTGAAGGGCAAGGCTCCAGCGGAGCAATCTTCCATTGGTTCCCGACACTGGGTGCAACCAGCTCAGAGGGTTGTGGTCAGTTACCACCGTGAAGGCGCGCCCGTACAGGTAGGGCTGCAAACGCTGCAGTGCCCACACCATGGCCAGACACTCCTTCTCGATGGTCGAGTATGCCACTTCCCTCGGCAAAAGTTTCCGGCTCAGGTACAACACGGGGTGCTCTTGGTCCCCCGAGTCGACCTGGCTAAGCACAGCACCGAGGCCAAACTCGCTGGCGTCGGTCTGTACCAGAAACGGGCGACTGCTGTCGACTGCTCTCAACACTGGAGAGTTGCACAGGGCTGCTTTCAAAGCTTGGAAAGCCGCCTCACAGTCATCTGTCCAGTTGACTGTTTGGGGTAGCCTCTGCTTGGTGAGGTCAGTCAAGGGTTTGGCAAGGGCGCTATAGTCCTGTACGAACCGCCTATAGTACCCTGCAGTGCCCAAGAAGGACTTCACCTGTTTCTTGGTCCTGGGGGTGGGCCAGGACACGATTGCGTCCACTTTTTCTGGCTCCGGGCTCATGGAACCCCCGCCTACCCGGTGCCCCAGGTAGTGGACCTCGCGCATGCCTATCTGGCACTTCCCCGGCTTGATGGTCAGGCCTGCCTGGTGAAGACGCTTGAGCACCTCCTGGAGGTGCTGAAGGTGTTCCTCCCAGGTGGAACTGAAGACGGCAATATCGTCTAAGTACGCCACCGCGTACTCCTCCAGTCCCCGAAGCAGGTGGTTGACCATCCGCTGGAAAGTGGCAGGGGCATTCTTCATGCCGAAGGGCATGACCGTGGACTCGTACAGTCCAAAGGGGGTGATAAAGGCGGATTTCTCCTGCGCCTCAGGGCTCAGGGGAATCTGCCAGTATCCCCGACTCAAATCCATGATGGATATGTAGTTGGCGTTTGTCAACCGCTCGAGCAGATCCTCGATGCGCGGCATTGGGTGGGCATCAGAGGTTGTGATGGCGTTGAGCCCCCTGTAGTCCACGCAGAACCGGGTGGTTCGATCCTTTTTAGGCACGAGGACTACAGGTGAAGCCCACGCACCTTTTGACCGTCGAATCACTCCCAGCCTTAACATCTCATCGACCTCTTGGCGCATGACTTGTTGCACCGTTTCAGAGATCCGATAAGGTGTTCGCCGTAATGGGGCATGATTCCCGGTGTCCACCTCATGAACCGCTAACTCCGTCCTCCCAGGACGGTTGGTGAACACGGGCCGGAAGAGTTCCAGGGTGGCCATCAACTGCAACCGCTGGGACACGGTGAGCGAACCACTTATCTCCATGTCCTCAATGGACCCATTGGCCTTGGCCTGGGCCAGCATGTCCAGGAGGGAATCTTCCTCCCCATCCTCTGGCAGATTGCAGACCGGTAGGATGCAAGCTTCACGTTCGTAGTGCGCCTTCAGCATGTTGACGTGAAAGGCCTTGCGCCTACCCCGAGCATGGTCAAGCGTGACCACGTAGGTGACCGGGTTGAGCTGTTGGTGGACGACGTACGGGCCTTCCCAGGCTGCCTGAAGCTTATCCGTTGGTACCGGGACCAACACCCACACCTTTTGACCCACCTGGTAGGTCCGCTCCCGGGCGTTCTGGTCGTACCAGCGCTTCTGGTCAGCCTGAGCCTGCGTCATGTTGTCATGCACCAACTGCGTCAAGGTCTGCATCTTGTCACGGAAGCGCATGACATAATCCACGATGGACACTTCTGTGGGGTTTGGCTCATCTTCCCAGGATTCTCTTATCAACCCAAGGGGTCCCCGGACTCGCCTGCCATACAGGAGCTCGAAGGGGGAGAACCCGGTGGAAGCCTGCAGAACTTCTCTGTAAGCGAACAGCAGGTGTGGGAGGTACCGCTCCCAGTCGCGCCCTTGGGTCTCAACCAGTATGCGGAGCATCTGTTTGAGGGTACCGTTGAAACGTTCACACAAACCGTTAGTCTGTGGGTGATACGGACTCGATACCAGCTGCGTCACCTGCATTTTCTCACAGAGAGCCTCCATTAGGCGAGACATGAATTGGGGCCCTTGATCGGTAAGCATCTCCCTGGGAAATCCTACTCTCGAAAAGATGGTCACCAGTGCGTCAGCCACCTTATCTGCCCTGGTTGAAGACAGAGCTACTGCCTCTGGGTACTGGGTAGCGTAGTCTACCACGGTGAGAATGTATCGCTTTCCGGAGCTGCTGGGGACGGACAGCGGTCCTACAATGTCCACCGCGATTCTCTGGAAAGGCTCCTCTATCACCGGCAAAGGAATAAGGGGAGCCTTAAGAGCAGGCCCCGCCTTACCCACTTTTTGACAGGTGGCACAGGAGCGGCAGTAGTGTGTTACATCTGTCCCCATCTTGGGCCAATAGAAGTGTTGAGACAGCCGTGCCTTTGTTTTGCTGATCCCCAAGTGTCCAGCGAGTGGAATCTCATGGGCAATCCGCAACAACTCGCTTCTGAACTGATAGGGGACGACCAGCTGTCTTTCCCTCAACCACTCCTTTTTAGGATCTCCGGGTACTGTCTCCCGGTACAACCTTCCTCGTTCCCAGAACACCCTCTCCTTATCAGACTTGGAGGTGGGCGTCTCGGCGAGACCTCTCAATTTCTCCAGGCTGGCATCTGAGTGCAGAGCAGCCTGGAACTCCATGCTGGAGGCTGCCAGAAGTGACGTCAGGGTCCCCTCTTTACTGGGACCCTCTGGAACCGGCTCTGGGTTCACCTCTGGTTCAGTCTCTCCTGTAGCAGCAGAGGGTCCAGAAGACAGTGCGTTACCTGCGATCTGGGCACTCTGACTGCGTGTGACAGCTGCTATGTATGCTGTCTCCCTGGGGATTTCTGCAGACCCACCAGCTGGTGCTGCCCTGGGCTCTACCTCCCCATCCACCCCCAACACTTCAGGAGCAGTGCTACTTATGGGCCAGTTACCTTCCTCGGTGGCACTGGTCAGCTGCATGGCATTACCTTCCTCATGGTCCCCATGCACCTCCCCATTTCCTTGAGCACCGTTGCTTACTCCTGCCAGGGGTTCCTCAGCCGTCTCACTCCGCAGAGTGACGGGGCTGAGCACTTCGGTACCTGTGGACACATCTACCGCTTCAAAGAAAGGGTTAACGGGTTCAGTCGGCACAGATACATCAACATCATCATCATCCTTCCTAGGAGAAGAATGGTTATCAGTTTGCTTTGGTACATTCACATCAGCATCAGCATCGTACCTGGGGAAAGAATGGTTGTTAGTTGCATCATTACTCATCAAGGCATTAGCAGGTAACACATTCAGTTTCCCATCATCAACATCATCAGGGTTAACGTTACCCTTATTATCAGTTTGGGGAAGGGTGTCAGGGACATAGTATGCAACCATCCTCCCCAAGTCAGTCCCCAATAAAACATCAGTGGGCAAATTTTCAGACACTCCCACCTCCCTCAACCCGCTCCCGGCACCCCAGTCAAGAAAAACTCGTGCCACTGGCAAGGGACAACGGGTGCCTCCAATCCCGGTGACAGTCAGGGTTTTCCCCTCAACAAACTCTTCAGGGGCCGCCAGTCCAGGACGGATGAGGGTTCGTTCAGCCCCGGTGTCCTTGAGGCCTGTAGCAAGACGGGCCCCCACCTGAACAGGTTGAACGTTGTCGTCAGCCCTCCCAACCACACCTCCCACCAAAAGAACAGAGGCATTGGGCCCGGGGGCCTTGGCTGGGGGGTTCTTCGGCCTGTTCGGACAGGTGTAAAAGAAGTGACCAGGCCGCTGGCAGTGGTGACACAGGCGACTGTCAGTAGCCGGCCTGTTGTTGGCAACAGGGACAGGGCCTCCGGAGGGACGGCTAGCTGGGGCATTGGGGTTGGTTGCTGGCTTACCCCCTTTCCAGCTGGTGGCGACTGGCCTCCGCGTCTCGGGCTTCCGGTTGGCCTCGTGGTTGTCGGCGATCTGCGCCGCTTTGTCCGCGTTCGTTGGTTCGCGGTCCAGGATGAACTGTCGGACCTCAGCTGGGCAGAGATGCAGGAACTGGTCTTTGATCATCAGGTCCCGTAGCTGCTCAAAGGTTTCAACGGACAGTCCATGGATCCACTGGTCAAAGTGGGTCCTGAGTCCTTGCACCACATCACTGTAGCTATCATGTGGGCCACGTTGGAGGTGTCTGAACTTCTTTCGGTATACCTCAGGTGTCAGCCGGTATTTGGCGATCAGCGCCTGCTTTATGGCATCATAGTCGTCATCGGCTTCTGGCGGAAGAGAAGCAAATGCCTCCAGGGCTTTGCCTTTTAGCCCTGGGGTCAAGTACCTTGCCCATTGGTCTCTAGGCAGCTGGTACTGTCTGCAGGCTTTCTCAAAGGCTCGCAGAAATGTGTCCAAGTCCCCATCCTTTTCCATCACGGGAAAATGCTCTGGCCGGGGTTTAGGAGTCTGGACGCTGCTGGGCTCACTGCTTCGGGCTGTGAGGGCATTCCCACCCCGCTGGAGTACCTCCAGTTCATGGGCCCTCTGCGCCTGGCGCTCGGCTCTCTCAGCCTCAGCTTGGCGCTCAGCTCTCTCCGCCTGGCGCTCGGCTCGCTGCTCTGCTCTCTCTCGAGCTTGCTGGATCAGCCTCACCCGCCCATCACTGTCTTCGGCGGGGAGTTCGTCCAAGGCCATTTGCAGATAGGGGTCCACCCCGTTCTGGTTGAATGTGGGGCCAGCGCTCAGGAGTGGAGCCTCTGCTGCAGCCCCATTGCAACTTGGGCCAACTTCTGCGCTCGCTGGATTCTGGTCGTTGTCCAGCTGCACTAGAGCCGCGATCATTTGAGCTCTGTTTTTGTTCGTGGCGTCAAGGCCTTGGTACGTGCATAACGCAGCAAGAACTTCCTTTGTCTGCCGGGTGTACCAAGGTTCTCCTTTTGCCGCCATGGTTGCCAAATAAAAGATAGAAAAAGAAAAACAAAGAAACGGGAGGGGGATACTTGCAAGTACACACTAATGTCTCAGGACTAGTAACCACTGAGTCTGTTCTCCAAAACCTATGATGCAGGATTCCCGCAGGAACCGTGCAGGTTTTTAGTGAGAGGAATGATTGCTCAAACCAAATCACTAATGCTCTAGGATTATCCCACCGCGCTGCCACCAATATGTGACGAACAGCCCACCGCCGTTCGTCCACTTACGGGCGACACTAACGGGAGTCCCGCTGCCACCAAAACGCGACGGACAGCGGACCCTGTGTCACCACTATGTCACAGTCCCACCACTGACACGGGTGTATCAGCGGACGGAGGGGCGTGACACAATGCCGGCACACGGCTATCACAGGCGCAGTGGGGCTTATCTTAGCTATCCCACCGCTGCCACCAATATGTGACGAACAGCCCACCGCCGTTCGTCCACTTACGGGCGACACTAACGGGAGTCCCGCTGCCACCAAAACGCGACGGACAGCGGACCCTGTGTCACCACTATGTCACAGTCCCACCACTGACACGGGTGTATCAGCGGACGGAGGGGCGTGACACAATGCCGGCACACGGCTATCACAGGCGCAGTGGGGCTTATCTTAGTTATCCCAACACTGGCACCATGTGACCAAAAATATCCAGCAAGCTAATCTCGCTCTACAATTTGCCGCAGGGGGAGTTTAATTTGGATGCCCCACCACTGCTATCAATCTTCCAAGTACTGCGGGGATTTATGTATATCCCACTTTCTCAGTTCCACTTTGGAACTCGCAGCTCTCCGGCGCCCCCCTTACCCTCAGGTCAGTCAGGGAACTGCACCTAGGATAATTAGTCGCCGGACGGGCTGCCTGTTGTGAACCGGCAATTAGGCTTCTGCAGTAAGGGAATTATCAATGCTGTGGCTGAAGCCCCTTACTCAGCAATATAAGACCCTTCTAGACTGCCAGCAAGCCGTAATAGCCGTACACAACGCGCTGCCACCAGTCACGGTTACTTAATTCACAGTGTTAAATTAAGAGGGTCCGTGGCAAACCCCTTGAATTAGTAGCGATTATCTATCAAAGGCGTATAGTTCGATTCTTAGAGCATGGAGACAGATCTAAATAATTTCATTTATTTTCCGAAAGAGGACAGTGATTACAGATAAAAGTTGCTATAAAATTGAGACATAAAATATGTACAGTACAGGTATAAAATAAAAGTGGAGAAAACAAAGAGATTACACTCACAGTTCCATATTGTTCCTTAGGCAGACCATGCGGCTAAGGTGGGTGGAGGCGGAGCTGCACTTCTCCGCTCATTGGGGTCCTTCTAGCACGACGACTTGAGCTGTTCTGCGCTGGTTCTGCCAGGGAATGCCTTATAGACTTTCCTATGTGACATCACAGAGAGGTGCATTCTGGGTTGATCCCACCTCTCTTATCCAAGTTATGTTTTGGCTACAAAACTTAGATTAGCTATAACTTTATGGGAGAAGCTGGTATGGACTCATCAGTGGTATCATGTTTCCCAGCATAATGAGCCTATCAAGAAAACATCAAACATCTATGCGATATGACCATCCATTTGGGCGCAAATCCTATCTCCTGTTCTGGACAGGGTAGAACTTCGAAACATACGCGGTCTCGAAGCTGGGACCGCTCAGGTTACAAAAATATGATTTTCATATCTCTACTTGGTACGGTTTTCGCAGGGCAGGCTCTTAAAGTTTTATTTCAAACAAAGACCTTTTTCCCGCATTTTCTCTTTCAGCTGAGAGAAGCCAAATGGTGTGAGGAAGATGGTCTAGCTAATTAACATTCCTGCTCTTCCAGAGGAAGTGGCAGGGTTGATAAAACCTGGGGGGAAGGAATTCCTACTACTGACAGTTTACAATGTCCTAGGATGGAGGATTTGTTAGCACATTGCAACAGAAAACATATCTTCGGGCATTGTACATCACACTCATGCTCAACAAACGCTGTTTCACCCGCCTCCAGACTGATGACAATTGGGCTCCTAGCTGATCCTCCTCCGGGACACCCCGACGTAAGGTACAAAACTGAGGATGTTGACCGTACACACAAAAGAATGGAGACTCTCCTGATGACTCTTGGCGGTGATTATTTAACGCGAATTCGGCCAGAGGAAGGAAAGTAGACCACTCCTCCTGGTTGTCGGACACAAAGCATCGTAAATACTGTTCTAGATTTTGGTTCATGCGCTCAGTTTGTCCATTAGACTGTGGATGAAAACGCCGATGAATGTGACAACTTGATCCCCAACCTTGAGCAAAAAGCTTTCCAAAACCTCGCCACAAATTGCGTACCCCTATCAGATACTATGTCAGACGGTACTCCGTGGAATCTGACCACCTCCTTCACAAATACCTGAGCCAACATCTTAGCATTGGGCAAAGAAGACAACGCCACAAAATGCGCCATCTTTGAAAAACGGTCAACCACCACCAGGATGACCGTGTTCCCTGCCGAGGCTGGCAAGTCAGTGATAAAATCCATGGAGATTTCTGTCCATGGCCTATTGGGTACCCCCAGAGGCTGTAGCGTGCCAGCAGGACGGGTTCGGGGTGACTTAGCCCTAGCGCACGTGATGCAAGCTGCCACGTACGAGACCACGTCCTGCCGGATTTTGGGCCACCAGAAACGACGCGATACCAGCTCTAAGGTGCCCTTCACCCCTGGGTGACCAGCCAGTACCGAATCGTGGTGTTCCTTCAACACCTTAAGCCGAAGATGCAGGGGTACAAATGATTTGTTGGCGGGAAGACCTGGTGGTACCTCCTCTTGGGCCTCGGCAATCTCCGCCTCTACCTCAGTCGTGAGAGCCGAGACCACTACCCCTTTCTGGAGGATGGGTACCGGCTCTTCCCGAGGTTCTCCCCCCGGAAAACACCTAGACAAAGCATCCGCCTTGGTGTTTTTAGCCCCGGGACGGTACGTCACAAGAAAATTGAAACGAGTAAAAAACAATGCCCAGCGAGCCTGCCTAGGAGACAGACGCTTGGCCGACTCCAGGTAGAGCAGATTCTTATGGTCGGTGATAACTGTGACCTGGTGAGCCGCCCCCTCCAAGAAGTGTCGCCATTCCTCAAAAGCCAGTTTGATGGCCAACAACTCCCTGTTGCCGATATCATAATTCCGTTCGGCCGGCGACAGCTTCTTGGAGAAGTAGGCGCATGGATGCATCTCGCTCAAGGACGAGCCTTGAGACAGTACTGCCCCCACTCCCACCTCCGACGCATCAACCTCTACCACAAAAGGTTTAGACACGTCTGGTTGCACCAGAATGGGGGCTGAAGCAAAACTATTCTTCAGACGCTCAAATGCACGTATAGCCACCTCAGGCCAGTTCACCAGATCGGCACCCTTTTTTGTCATGTCCGTGAGCGGTTTGGCGACAGTCGAAAAGTGTTTTATAAATTTCCTATAATAATTCGCAAACCCAAGGAACCGCTGGAGTGCTTTCAGACTCTCCGGCCTCTCCCATTGCAGCATCGCTTGCACCTTAGCGGTGTCCATTTTAAAACCGGCTGCGGACACAATATATCCCAAAAAGGGCAACTCCTGGACAAAAAATAAACATTTTTCCAGCTTAGCATAGAGCTGATTCTCCCGGAACAACTGTAACACCTGCCTAACATGCTCCAAATGAGTGTCCCGATCGCTAGAATAAATGAGGATATTATCCAGGTATACAATCACAAATCTCCCCAGGACATGAGCAAATACATCATTAATAAAATGTTGGAAAACGGCATGCGCGGTGGTCAACCCAAACGGCATAACCAGACTCTCAAAATGACCCTCAGGAGTGTTAAACGCCGTCTTCCACTCATCCCCCTGACGGACCCTTATGAGGTTATACGCCCCCCTGAGGTCCAGCTTGGAAAACCATTTCGCCCCCGCTACCTGGTTGAACAAATCCGGGATCAACGGCATTGGGTAGGGATCACGGATAGTAATCTGGTTTAACTCTCGGAAATCCAGACACGGGCGTAACCCCCCATCTTTCTTCTTAATGAAGAAAAACCCCGCGGCTACAGGCGAGGACGAAGGCCGGATGTGACCTTTGCTCAGACTCTCCGTGATGTAGTCTTTCAGAGCTTGTCTCTCAGGACCAGAAATATTAAACATCCTGGCCTTAGGTAATTTGGCCCCGGGTTTTAACCTAATCGCACAGTCATAGGCTCTATGTGGAGGCAGTTCTGAGCAACCCTTCTCAGAGAAAACATCCGCGAAATCCTGCAAAGCCTCCGGCAGGCTGGGCGTCACGGCGGACACACATGTGGCCAAGCAATTGTCTTGGCAGAAACCACTCCATTGTACTATGTCCTGAGTTCTCCAATCAATTACCGGGTTGTGCCTGGACAGCCATGGAAAACCCAGGACCATTTGAGCTGGGAGATTACGGAGGACCCTACATGTAACCGACTCAGAATGTTGGACCCCAATGTGGAGTTTCACCTCTGCCACAAACTCAGTAATCTCCCCTTGAGGGAGGGGAACAGCATTAATGGTCACCACCTGTATGGGGTGAGGAAGTTTTTCGATCTTAAACCCGGCGGTGTGTGCAAACTCCTCATCTATGAGATTGGTGGCGGAACCGCTATCCACAAACACTGATATAGGTAGCTCTCTGCCGGCGATAATAACCTTGGCAGGGAGCATACATTGAGATACCATCATGGAGGATATGCATACGCTCAGTTGGGTCTCCTCCATACCCTCTGAGCTTAACAGTTTTCCGCCGGTGTGACCCTCTTAGGTAGTACCGGGCAAACGTTAACATAATGACCTCCTTTACCACAGTAGAAACATGCTCCGGGCTTCCGGAATCCCGGAGCGCGAGGCTGAACCTGTGCCACGCCAGCAATCTGCATAGGTTCAGGGGACTCATCTACTTCAACCACACCTGCACCTCTGTTTTCCCCCAGAGGTAGCGTCTCCTGTGCCCCCTGACGAAAACGGCGATCAATACGTATCACCAAACTCATGGCAGACTCCAATGATGCCGGAGTCTCATACATCAGGAGGGCTTGTTTCACCCTCCCTGATACCCCATGAATAAACTGACTCCGCAGTGCTGGGTCATTCCACTGTGTGTCTACAGCCCAGCGGCGAAATTCCGAACAATAGTCTTCTGCCAAGCGCTCCCCCTGGCGGAGGGCGCGGATTTTAGATTCCGCTAGAGCCAGTCTTTCAGGGTCATCGTAAATGAGCCCGAGGGCAGAAAAAACATTATCGACCGAATGAAATGTAGCAGAGTCAGCTGGTAAGGAAAATGCCCATGCTTGGGGGTCACCACTCAGTAATGACAACACCAGCCCTACTCGCTGGGCCTCATTACCTGAGGATATTGGCCGCATGCGGAAGTATAATTTGCAGGCCTCCCAAAATACGACAAATTTGCTGCGATCGCCTGAAAATCGTTCTGGCAGCGGAAACTTCGGCTCTGCACCGATACCTGCAGATGCTGTTTGCACCTTTGCTACTACCAGGCCCTGCTGCTGAACTGCCCCTTTCAACTCGGAGACCTGTAAGGACAGCGCCGCCAACTGCCGGGTTATGGAATCTAATGGATCCATGGACTCCTGAAAAAATGTGGGACGATTATAATGTCACGGGGGCTTAGTTCAACTAAGGCTGTAATTCCCGGGCCCCTGTGATGTCCCTATACCTAGGGAAAACCCTGTCTGACCCTCAACCCAGGGTTTTTGCTGAAGGTGCAAATGCCTGAGCCTCCGACCTTTCCTTATCTCCTGCTCAGCCCTGCACTTAACCCTCCACCCTCCACCCAGTGAGGAGTCACACCACCAAAGCTCCCACACAAATAATGACAGACAGGGAGAACTTAAACTGCACTGCGCCACACACAAACAGGAATATACAGTAATGTGAACAGGGCACAACTAAACACAAATATGGGAAGGAGAAAGGATAACGACGGATCATACGACACCAGATACGAATCTCTCTCTCTGCAACACCTCCACTCCAGACCGGAACCACTTGGTATGAAACACAAGCTATAATCGGCGACGCCCATATGCCAGTATGACTATTTAAAGACCGTGGGCGTGACTAACCTTCCAACCTGGTCTCCAGCAGGATTAACCCCCGAGAGCCTGAAGATCAAGCCGGCGCCACTGAGGCTATAGTGGCTGGAGGTGGAACTACCTCTGCCTGCCGGACGCTGTGGTGTGAACAGCGTCCGACATGACATACAGGGACAAAATTTTGCACAGTCACACGTCTGGACCCCGAGAGCGTCATAGGCTATGTTGTGAGGTGAATTTTTAACCCCACACATTCCAATTCGCCAAACAATTTTGCCCCTAGGTACATAATGGGGTAAAAGTGTATGTATGTATGTATGTGTGTATGTCCGGGATTGGCATCTGCACCGTCGCAGCTACAGCCACAAAATTTTGCACAGTCAAACGTCTGGACCCCAAGAGCGTCATAAGCTATGTTGTGAGGTGAAGTTTTAACCCTGCGTGTTCCAATTAACCAAACAATTTGGCCTATTATTCTTATCATTTCCATGGTGTTATCGTCCTTCTGTAAAGCTGGAAATAACACAATTTATTACCGTGCCAACACAGACCACCCTCTGACACAGACTGCAGGGGGAGCCCAGTATCACACAGGATAGGGTTAGATACACGGCTTAGCAGTCAGTATCACATAGGATAGGATTAGATACACAGCTCAGCAGTCAGTATCACACAGGAGAGGATTAGACACATGGCTCAGCAGTCAGTATCACACAGGATAGGATTAGGTACACAGCTCAGCCGTCAGTATCACACAGGATAGGAATAGATACATGGCTCAGCAGACAGTATCACACAGGATAGGAATAGATACATGGCTCAGCAGACAGTATCTCACAGAATAGTATTAGTTACACGGCTCAGCAGACAGTATCACACAGAATAGTATTAGATACACGGCTCAGCAGACAGTATCTCACAGGATAGGATTAGATACACGGATCAGCAGTCAGTATCACACAGGATAGGATTAGATACACGGCTGAGCAGTCAGTAACACAGGATAGGATTAGGTACACGGCTCAGCAGTCAGTATCACACATGATAGGGTTAGCTACACGGCTCAGCAGACGGTATCACACAGGATAGGATTAGATACACGGCTGATCAGTCAGTAACACATGATAGGATTAGATACACAGCTCAGCAGAAAGTATCACACAGGAGAGGATTAGGTATACAGCTCAGCAGACATTATCACACAGGATAGGGTTAGATACACAGCTCAGAAACAGGATGTGCCAAAGGAGAGGACATTTTCATTCCAAGAATTCCACTCATTCCATCTGATTTGATTTTTGATTTTAAATGCCTCCAGTTTCCAGTTCAACTGCTACTTGCAATGTCCATTAACAATGCTCAGGGACAGTCCTTGAAAGTAGTAGGGATCGAATTGCAATCTCCATACTTTTCTCATGGTCAACTTTACGTGGTCTGTTCAAGAGTTGGAACTGCCAAAAATCTGTTTATCTTTGCACCGAAAGGAAAAACCAAAAATCTTGAATGAGTTGAAAATAAAATACTATCAATACTTGGGTAGTCGTTTAGCTAATTTGTGTTGCAAATCTGTAGTGTTGAATATATGATGTGAAACCCCTAATATCCCACATCGTCCCATCAGCCAGAGCCACCGGACTACTACTCCTAATATCCCACATCGTCCCATCAGCCAGAGCCACCGGACTACTATCCCTAAAATCCCACATCATCCCTGTTTGAATAAAGATGTGAGAATTGAATAAAAATATGCAGATGACGAATCAGGCAATAACGGTTGTCACTCCTAAGACAAAAGGGAAAGAAGAGAGTAGAAAATGTGAAAGATAACAGAAAAGAAATGTGTTGCTAGAAAATGTGTTACTCAAGCTGATGAGTGAATTTGCTTCTATAGCACTTTAAATTAGGTAGCATAACATAACATAGTAACATAGTAACATAGTTTTGAAGGCTGAAGGAAGACCTTATGTTCATCTAGTTCAGCCTATTTTTAGTGCAGCTGTTCTGCATTGTTGATCCTGGGGAAGGCGAAAAACCCACAGAGTAGAAGCCAATTTTCTCCATAGGGAAAAAAAATTCCTTCCCCTAAGCTGGGTCAGCCATCTACCTATAATATTATGTTTTTCGTAACCTTCTATACTGTTACTCACAAGAAAAGCATCCATTCCTTTCTTAAATTCATTCAGTGAGCTGGCCATCACCACTTCCTCAGGAAGAGAATTCCAGAGCCTCACTGCTCTTACCGTGAAGAATCCTCTTCTATGCTGGTGCAGAAATTGTCTTTCCTCCAAACGAAGAGAATGCCCCCTTGTTTTTGTTACAGTCCTTGGTACAAACAGTTCATTGGAGAGATCTCTGTATTGCCCTCTGATATACTTGTACATATATATTAGGTCTCCCCTAAGTCTTCTCTTTTCTAGAGTAAATAGACCTAATTTTGATAACCTTTCTGGGTATTGTAATGAACCAACTCCATTTATCATTTTAGTAGCCCGCCTTTGAACCCTTTCAAGTTCAGTAATGTCTTTCTTGAGCACCGGCGTCCAAAATTGCACACAATACTCCAAGTGTGGTTTGACAAGTGATTTGTATAGAGGGAGAATTATGTTTTCATCTCGTGTCCCCAGACCTCTTCTAATGCATCCCATGACCCTATTTGCTTTGGTGGCAGCTGCCTGACACTGGGCACTCCAAGTGAGCTTCTTATTGACTAAGATGCCTAAGTCTTTTTCCATGTCTGATTTCCTCAGCAGTTTCCCATTTAGTAAGTAATTGTAGCATCTGTTTCTCTTTCCCATGTGCATAACCTTACACTTATCTGTGTTAAACCTCATTTGCCTTTTTTCATCCCAATTCTCCAATTTACTCAAATCTGTCTGTAGTTGCAAACTGTCCTCCTTTATGTTAACTACCTTACATAGTTTTGTATCATCTGCAAATACTGATATTTTACTGTGTAAGCCATCCACTAGATCATTAATAAATATATTAAATAGCAGGGGGCCCAATACAGAACCCTGTGGTACCCCACTAGTAACCCTGGCCCAATCTGAGTATGCACCATTAATAACCACTCTTTGTTTTTTATCACTAAGCCAGCTACCTACCCATCTACACACATTTTCCCCTAGCCCCAGCTTTCTCATCTTAGACCAAGGATCAGAACAGTGGTACCCCCTGAGGATGAAGAGTCTTATCCATTGGTACCAGCTGCCACTCCTACCGACTTACTGGTGGCAGAGACATCATCAGCAACAGCCGATAGACAGTTAAATTGTTTGTAACGTTCAAGAACGCGTGTCTCTCATATTGAAAAGATTAGATAAGAACTGTTTATTAGCAATATAAAAATTTGTATGTTCCTGTATTGTCAACTTTGTTTCCATGCAGCCCGTGGACATGCTGTGTTTAACGGGGGGGTATGTGGCGCCCCTGAGGCTCAGTCGCCACAGTGGTACTGCACCTCCTCCTGAGGTGTGGTGCCCCACCATCCAGGTAAGGTAGAAACACCTGACCACACTCCAACACCTGCACCCCACACCACAAAGTAGTGTAGCAAAGCATCTTCAGCGGCTCCCTGCTTGGAGTATAGCAAAGCACCCATTGATGGCTCCCTGCTTGGAACACGAAGCTTGCTGGGAGGTGGGTGGAGTTTAGTTCGCACCAAAAGAGCGGGAAGAGTTGAGTCAGTCAGTCTTTCACTCAGTCAGTGAGTGAGGATGTAGAAGGACAGAGTATGAGACAGAGAAGATCCCCGGGAGAGGGATGGAAGAAGGAAGTGCTGCAGCAGGCCACAGTGATCTGGGTCTGCTGGCACAGGAAAGAGACAGAGAAAGGAAGCTTGATTCTCCATTGGGAAGAAGGATTAGCACGGAGCGTGAGGAGAATAAGAGAACAAGGACCAGGGTTAGAAGACAACCCTTTTCAAGTTCTAAGCGCAAGGCCGGGGTCCGGTCCCCGAGGTTGAACGGATACTAATGGTCCTGCAGCAGACACCGGAGGAATAGAAGTAGTGATCGCTTTATTCCCACACAAGACTTGGGGGCACAACAGCAACATATTAGTGAGCCGAGACTTAATAGCAAGGAGTCCCCGAAGCAGGCTACAGCTGTCTGCCGTGCAAGTAGAGTTCATAGGAACATCTGACAGGAGGAACTCCAGTGTAACTCAGTGCTAGGAGTACTTCACTCAAAGGCGCTATAAGAGGAGACGTTCAGAAAAGGCACATATGTTGGCGGAGTGTTGGAAAGGAGTATTCCATCTGGCCTGGAGGTTGACTGAGTCCCTAACCCGGAGGATACGGCATGGAAGCAGGCACCTGTTTGTACAACAGACTGTGAGTAAAGCTTTGGAACTACATGCCCTGGTGTCCTCCACTTATTCCTGCGCCAACCTGCCCAGCACTGCTACATCCCTCGCGCCTGACACTACACCATCTAAGTGTCACTTCACCTACACTGCCCTGGGACTACAGCCCTGCCTGTGGAGGGCTATAACATCACTGCTGCACCACACCATCTGTCCCAGAGGATCTGTCTGCAGCGTCGGCTTACATCTCTATTGCCGAATACCACAGGTGGCATCACGAATCACTTATAAACTTTCACTACCATAAGCACACTGAACATTCTCCTTTTACAATGGGCGCCCAGGGCCACGGGCCGGGTCCCAGCTGCTGTGACATCTCCCATTAAAGCTCATCGGGCCTGGTACCGAGTACCCCACAGCCCTGGGTGTGAGGGCGTTCCATCTACCCAAGTCCAGTGGCATCACAGTTATTTGGGTCATCACCGACCATTTTTCTAAAATGGTGCACTTGGTGCCTCTCTCTCGGCTACCTTCCGCAAGGGGTTTAGCAGTGCTCTTCGTCAAGCATGTTTTCCGATTGCCCTGCATGCCTGACAAGATTGTCAGTGATCGGGGTCCCCAGTTTGCATCTCGCTTCTGGAGAGAGCTCTGTCGCTTGCTCAGTATTGAACTGAATCTCTCCTCGGCCTATCATCCCGAGACGAAGGGGTTGGTAGAGAGGGCCAACCAGACCCTGGTCACATATCTCCGGCATTTTGTCTCGGCCAGGCAGGATGACTGGGCATCTTTGTTGCCGTGGGCAGAGTTCGCCTTGAACAACACGGTGGCCGATTCCACCCATCAGACGCCATTCCGCCTTAACTACGGCCAACATCCTCGTGTCCCTGTGCCCATGCCCATGTCATCCACCGACTCTAGGGTGGCAGACTGGGCGGTGGAGGCACATGATATTTGGGATCGCACCCAGGATGCCATTCGGGCCTCTAGGGAGAGAATGAGGTCCTCCGCGGATGCACATCGGGGTCCTGTTCCAACCTTCTTCCCTGGCGACTTAGTGGGCTCTCCGCCTGTAACATTAGGCTGCGAGTTGAGTCCACTATGTTTGCTCCTCGCTACATTGGTCCCTTCAAAGTCCTCGAGCGGATCAGCTCTGTGGTCTATCGCTTGGCTCTTCCTCCACACTTGGCTATCTCTGACGCCTTCCACGTGTCCCTCCTTGAACCTGTTCACATGTCCCGGTTCTCCAATTCATCAGCTGGGACATCAGACCTGTCTTCGGATAAGTTTGAGGTCAATGCCATTGTGGGACGCAGGGTGGTGCGTGGTAAAAAGTTATATTTGGTGGACTGGAAGGATCATGGTCAAGGCTTGGACCTGGGAGCCAGTGGAGAACATCCACGCTCCTCTCCTTATCACAGCATTTGAGCGTAGTGAGGCTCAGAGGAGAGGGTGCCCTAGGAGGGGGGGTAATGTTAGGCGTTGGGTTCCTGCCACTGCACAGCAGGAATCCAGAGCCTTTCACTTGGCAGTCTCCCATTCTCCTTTGGCCGCAGTGGAGCCTGCTCAGCAGTCTCGTCTGTCCCGGCACTCTGCCCAGACCAGCAGAGTGGGATCGGTTGCTGCTGCCACCTCTGGTTCAGGTATGACAATGCACCCTGGCCAGCAGCAAAAGACTCCAGAATCTAAGTCCTTCCGTTGCTCCACTGAGCATGCTCATGGTACGATTCCCCATTAGGGAACGGGAGTCACATGCTCAGGTCCTTCTCCAGTTCTGATTGGTCCATCAGGAGGATCTGGAAGATTCCGGAAAGTCTCGGCTATAAAAGACTCGCATGGCCGCTCGGCCATGAGCTAGTATAGACTCTAATTGCTATATGTGTAGATGATGACGGATGCATGTACCTGGTGAATGACTTAAGATTCCCCTCCCTTGGACATTACGCATGTGGTTAGGGTATCAGTACTAGAGTCAGCGCCAGTCAGTGGCTAAGCTATAGGCCACAGTGCATATCAGTCCACAGTACTAGTGTCCGATGGTGTCGCCTACTATAGGGCACTATCGTATCGTGGCAGTCACTGTCGCTCCGCTGCAGTCGGCCTCAGTTAGCGGCGGTTGCGGCGCTGCATGCTCAGTAGGTCTAGAGGGACGCTGGCCTTGTGTCCATGGGCCCAAGTCCTGTGACCATATTCTCAGCGTTCATCTCCCCGAGCTCTGAGAGCTAGAACAGGCTCGGTATTTGTGTTTAGCGGTTCGGTGGCTCTGTGAAGCAACAGAGTTCACCCTGTGCACACTGGGTAACGTTTAACCCGCGTGTGTTCTGCCATTATACCGCCATACTGAGCGTCCGCCATTATCTAGCAGCAGTGTACCACCTCTGCATGGTGGACCCCGGGCTGCGAACGCACCGACTATTATTTTATAATTTGGTGCGTTCCGCCGGCCCTAACAGGGTCAGACCCTGAGTGCTGAGTGGATTTGCTCTAACTTCCATAACGGGGATCCCTTTAAGAGTGCCTGGGATCAGTACCAGAGCATTTGAAGGCAATTGCCCTGACTTCCATACCGGAGATCCCTTTAAGGAAGGCCTGGGATCAGTACCAAAGCGCAGAGTGGATTTGCCATAAATTCCATACCAATGATCCCTTTAAGAGAAAGAGGTCAGAACCACAGAGCTGAGTGGAACGGTCCTATCTTTCATACCGGAGATCCCTTTAGGAGAGGCCTGGGGTCAAAACTAAAATGATGGATAGATTCGGTCTGACTTCCATACCAATGATCCCTTTAAGAGGGAAGATGTGGCTTTATGATGGAGGATGTGTGATGTGTATATGGGCACAGGAGGGGGGATTCATTTCTGTCATGTGCTCTGTGCTCCTCTTTGGGGGCAGACAATGGCTGGGAGCTTATGTTCCCAGTGATGCTAGATTTCTCCCACCATGTCAGTGTCTGCTGAGGTGTTGTCAAGTGGGAAAACTTGTTCATAGCAACCAATCACAGCTCAGCTTCTTTTAACCAGCTCTGGTGAAATGAGAGATGCTTAGTGATTGGTTACAAGGAAAACTGTTGCTCATAGCAACCAATCATAGCTCAGCTTCTTTTGAACAGCTCTGTTGAAATGAAAGATGCTTCGTGATTGGTTGGTGATACACACACACACATTCAGTTTTATATAGAGAGATTTATATATTGTATCAATTCTGTGTAGTTCTCGTTACAGTACAGTTTCCACTTTGTAGTAGATTGTTGCTGTCAATCTCATGATGTGAATCCTTTGATTGTCCTCCCTAACCGTCGCTGATCCGCAGTAGGCAGGGATTTTGGAAGCCCCCAATCAGAGCATTTACCGGACTTGCCTGACGACTCCTGTGTTTACAGCACATATTTTGGGCTCGGTGATCCTGTTATGGAACTACTTGTTATCTGAGAAGTCTTACTATTTATAGGGGATTTTAAGTGACTGATATCACTGGGTGCGGAGGCTTATGAGATTGTCAGTGTTATAAATAGATTTTATTATAGAGGATTTTTTTAAATTATCTGAATGACGATGACATGAAGAGCAGCAGTGAGGTAACTAAAGGTCAATGGTCCCCAGGGAAAATTTTATTTCATGGATAAAGTAACTTGAATACTCACCCATTTTTATCATATCTCATGCACTCGTTTATGGGAACACCTTCTAGTCATTTGCTCTTGGTCCGAAGGAATTAACTCACAGCCTATGACCAGTGCTTCTTCCATTCCTTTTGGCTTCAACCAGCACAAAACAGGAACATTTCCTATATCTCGGTATTAGTGATGAGCGATTATACTTGTTGTTTGGGTTTTCCACCGAGCATGCTCAGATGATTTTTGGCGTGCTCGGAGATTTAGTATTTGTCAACACAACTGCATGATTTATGGCTGCAGGGCAGCCTGAATACATGTGTGGAATTCCTAACAAACAGGCAAACCCCACATGTATTCAGCCTGTCTAGCAGCCGCAAATCATGCAGCTGCGTTGACATACACTAAATCTTCGAGCACAACAAAATACTCGGAGATCACCCGAGCATGCTAGGGAACACCTGAGCAACAAGTATACTCGCTCATCGCTACTCTGTATGCATCCCATGTACCACCCGGGACCGCTACAATATATACAGTACAGAACCCCCTATATATAAATCCAGTGACTAACAGGTGACATTATCTCTAGTTGGAGTTAATTTCCTTTTATTTTCCATCCAACCAAGACCATCATGACAACTGCCAAATATCCTGCCGAGACATCTATGGACACTCACTTCTTAAGTGATCTGAACTAACTATAGCAAACTAATTTCAGACAACAAACCCGAAACCTACATGAATTCAGAACCCAGATCAGACCCCTAAGTACTTAAAACTTGCCATTGCCAAATAAATTTAGACCCCAGACTCGTAAATCAATACCTAGCACAGGATACAGAAAGACCTCAGGCTTGACAGCAAAATGAATTCAGAACTAAGAACTCATAAATAAAATAAAACTCAAGACAAGACCTCTATAAAAATTCAGACCCTGGAATAAATACAGACCACAGACCGGACACTAAATAAGTATCTTACATTAATTCAGACCCTCAAAATATATTCAGACCTCAACCCAGACTCCTAAATTAAGACCTCAATCCAAATAAAGAAAATATATTTAGACCCCATCCTCAAATACTTGCTCTCTTTTTACTTCTAAGGCTCGTCCTCATGTTTGGAAATCACTCAATCCAAATTTTGACAATGCCTGGAACTGAAAGTGATAGAAGGATACCATTGGCTTTGATTTATTGGTTAAATCCAATAGAAAAAAATGACTAAAAGGTCCACTTGATTAAGAGGGTCATTGCCTACGTCATTCTCCACATTGTCCCCCAGTTGTGGTTGAACCCTCTGTACTGTTACACCACTGTGAGACATACCATCTTGACCTACCATGTAAGACCTACTTTCTTGACCTACCATGTAAGACCTACCATCTTGACTTACCATGTAAGACTTACCAGCTTGACCCACCATGTAAAACCTACCATCTTGACCTACCATGAAAGACTTACCATCTTGACCTACCACAAGACCTTCCATCTTGACCCACCATCTAAGACCTACCAGCTTGACCAACCATGTAAGAACTAACATGAGATGTCTTTAGTGTGGGAATGTATCTTCTATGTTAGCTGCAGTTCTTTGTTCTAAAGAATTTACTTTCCACATCAGATCAGTTCCTTGTTGGCACCATGTTCTGGAGATTTCATTTACAAGATGAGAGAAGCCATAAGATACACTTTAGATTTTGTCCCCTTCAGTGTTCAAGTTTCCATCAATAGGAACCTTACTCAAATGATAGAACCAAATGAAACACAATATTTATTAAAGAGATGAAAGGGTAATTCCAGCACAAACTCTCAGGTAAAATAAAAAACTTTTATTAGAACAGTTTAAAAATGTTTAAAATACAAGGAAAACCCGTCCAAACCTTGCGCATTTCTGGCGTGTAAGGTTTGCAGGGTTTTCCCTCGTATGTTAAACATTTTTAAACTGTTCTCATTACAGAAGTTTTTATTTTACCTGAGTTGGTGTGTCCTAATCACCCTTTCATCTCTTCAATTTTGGATAAATTCACCAGCAGATACGGCACCCACCAGCTTTATTTGTCTGTGCAACCATTCCCATGTTTTTCACAGCATGTCAAGCTCCTACCCTTCCCCCTCTTCCCTACCTAAAATATGAATTAATTAAGCTTTACATACTTCCTACTGACTTTGGGGTAGAGCAGAGCAACAGTCCCTGGAGTTCTCAACTCCGGCTACTGTAATTAATTTCATGTTAGAAGGAATCTCTACTGTTATACCAAAATAGTTCTATAAAATGTGTAACTTTATATATTGATTGGACTCCCAAAAGTTTTGCTCTCTCAAAATATTGTTGTAAACCCTAATCTGATCTTAACTTTCATTTTGTAAAGTTTGAATAATTAGTGATCAGTTTGTCTCATGAAGTCACTTACTTTTCAGGATATGGATATGATAGGACATATGGATGTCACATAGAGGGTCCACCCCTTGATGAGGTTAGGAGAACAGATTTCACCAGCAGAATAGTGAGTGCAGCTCAGAAGTATAATACAGGATGTAACTCAGGATCAGTAATGTAATGTACCGTAAATACTTGTGTATAAGCCGACCCGTGTATAAGCTGACCCCCTAATTTTGCCACAAAAAACTGGGAAAACTTATTGACTCACGTATAAGCCTAGGGTTAAATGGTGGTCCGAGAAGATGCTCCATAGATAAAACCCCCCCGTATGCTGCTGCACAAGAGTTAATGCTGGCCCAAGAAGATGCTCCATAAATACCCTCCATATGCTGCTGCACAAGGGTTAATGCTGCCCCATAAATACCCCCCATATGCTGCTCCACAGGGGTTAATGCTGCCCCATAAGATGCTCTATAAATACCCCTTATTTGCTGCTGCTGCTGCCAATAAAAAAAGACATACTCACCTGTCCGTCACTGGGGGCCAGGTGCTGGTGTCCTGAGAACCTGGCAGTGGCGATATTCACCTGTCCCTGTTCCATTGCCATCCACCGCTCTGTCTCCCGGATCTCTGCAGCGACAGCAAAGGATTTGCACTGACTACGTCATCGCGCTCTCTGCCGTCACAGCAGGAGGACCTGGAGACACAGCGGTGCACGGCTTGGAATGGGGACAGGTGAATATCACTCTGCCCCCGTCATACTCACCCCTCCTAGCGAAAGGTCTTCTTTGCAGCGGCAGCCCCTGCTTCTCCCTCTGCCGTCTGCTCCCTGCATTCAGCTGGTCACGTGGTACCGCTCATTAAATATGCGCATATTCATGAGTTTCATGAGCGGTACCATGTGACCACTGAATGCAGGAAGCAGACGGCAGAGGAAGACGCAGAGGCTGCAGAGAAGTGCCAGGAGAGGTGAGTATGATCTCTGACACCCCCGCTCCCCCTCCCCCACCCACCCCCTGGTATATGACTCGCATATAAGCCAAGAGGGGGACTTTCAGCCCAAAAAAATGGGCTGAAAATCTCGGCTTATACGCGAGTATATACGGTAAGTACACAGTGACTGCACCAGCAGAATAGTGAGTGCAGCTCTGGGGTATAATACAGCATATAACTCCGGATCAGTAAACAATCAGTAATGTAATGTATGTACACAGTGAATCAGGGGCGGACACTGACAGCTTGGGGCCCCTGTGCAAGAAATGTATCTGGGCCCTCCTCCTATTATGGCGACAAAGCTATATATATATATATATATATATATATATATATATATATACAGTATATATATATATATATATATATATATATATATATATACTGTATATACATATACATTGCCACGGAAGGTTCAGATATCGATCAAATGCCAGAGAAGGCCTGGGCTGTGAGGAAGATTTGTTCCCTGTGCCAGTAGAAGACTGTAAGCAGCTCCAGCTTGGTAGACAGTCCAGTTGTAGCAGAGGATCGCTCCTGTGGGCCATTGCTTCCACTGCAGAATGTTAGAGGTTTTGCTTCTCTCCTGTGCGGGCTGCTACCAGAGAGTAGTAGCTGACTGGGGATACCAGGACTCATAGGTCAACACACATCCATACATACAAACACACATCCATACATACAAGCACACATCCATACATACACACACATACATAAACACACACACACATCCATACATACACATACATCCATACACACACACACACACACACCCATGCATACACATACACACATCCATACACACACACACATCCATACATACACACATCCATACATACACACACACACATCCATACATACATACACACACAGTGACAGCACCTGTCTGCAGCATCTCTGCCTCCCACTGCTTCGGCTTCCTCGTTCTGGCAAAGTGGCCTCTGAATGATGACATCATTCAGCAGCGCTGCTCTCAAAGACAGGAAGCGTGGGTGGTGGGCAGGAAAGGTCCTTGCAGCTCCGTTCCTGCTTCCTGCCCGCCGCACATGAGGGCAATCTGGCCAGGGGCCCCCCGAAGCCTCGGGCCCAGAGAAACCAGCCAGATTGCCCTCATCATTAGCCGCCCTGCAGGGGCCCCCTAGAGCCTCTGGGCCCCGGTGCAGTCGCAGCGGTTGAACCGGCGGTATGTCCGCCCATGCAGTGAATGCACCCACAGAATAGTGAGTGCAGCTCTGCTCAGCTGTTGCTCGCTCTGCTGATTGTGGGTGTGATCGTTACTGATCCTGCTGTGTGTTCCTGAGAGACAACACCTCTCCACTTGGGGACCTGCTCTCTATCCTACTCTGGGAGGTAGTGGGTTTCCTGTGATAAGTGAAAGAGCCAAATCCCAGCCTTCTGTTTCCCTGACCAGGCCAGCGGAGGGCAGAAGAAACCAGCAACCGGCTTGCACATCAGAGGACTCGGGGGTGAGACGCTCCACCAGGAGTCGCAGCATTGCGGCTCTTACTCCTCACAGGTCTGCACAGATCCAGAAAAGCCGCCAGGCTTCCATCATGGAGGGGAAGCCTGGAAGCATGCATGAAAGTGGTCCTTCCGGAGGAAAGCTGGGTGCTCACGGAGGTGAGGCCGACCTCACTGAGGAAGGTTGGCAGCAGCAGTGACCCAGGGAGTCTGTGTCCACCTAAGGCTCCCAGGTCATTAGCCACCTCCGTTAGTATGAAGACGCAAGTAAGACCATCAGGAGGCTCTGGGAGGAGCTGCACCGCACAAGCGCCAAAGCTGCAGGTACCTCCAAACGGAGGAAGAATCAGCTCCAGGTGGAGTTAAAAAGACTGAAAGTTGAAATCAATGAGCTTGAAGTCAGAAATGCTTTCATCAAAAAAAAAGTTGACCGCTTAAGGAAAATCTTATGAATGAAGACTGATTCAGAGTTATGGCTGATACCAGAGAGCAAAGGCAGATGGGGCTGCAGCCTGAGAGCCAGGTGGACGATGATGATGAGGAGGAAGATGACCAGCATAAAGCCCCACCTGGCAGCCTGCAAAGTCACCCACAGGCCACGTCACAAATGTCGCCTGTCCAGTGAGCTCCCTGCAGGACAGGCGACATTGGCATCTGGGCACAGTTCTGCCGACTCTGGGGAGGACAGTGATAACAGCGGCCAGGGAGGGGCACTAATGGCAGAGATCAAGCTCCTGGAGTCCCCAGTGTGCCTTCAGAATTTCCATCTTCGTGAGAATTTACTAGAGGGGGCACCTGGGGGCCAGAAGAAAAAGGCAAAGAAGACCACCAAGCCAAAGCTGCAAGAAGCAGCAAGCTATGTGTATGCCCCCTCCCTGTACCCCCTGAGTCAGGTACAGGGTCAGCTCGCTGTATAAGCTCCGTTGCCCAGCTCCACCCAGATTCTGCTGTGGAACCAGTGTAAAGGCACAGGGAGATTACAGAGCATGGTAGTAAGACGCAGATCTCCGTCTCTGCTTGTAGTAGCGGGGACGCAGCAGGAGGTGCATCAGCCGAGAGGCTGGACAGTGTGGGTGGCCTTGCGGTGGGTAAACGGTCAGGCCATGATACTGTGGTGCGCTCGTCAGTGGGAGGGGGAGCAGCTAAGTGTCGGGGCAGCTCCAGTAGCCTCGGTGCCCCTGAATGCTGTTGCCACTGATCAGAAGTGGCGGCAGTGTGAGGGGGTTGCCGGGGCTGGGAGTTCTGGTCCTCCCAAAGTCCTATTCTGTGTTGGCGCCACTGGTCATCAAGACACTGATTTAAAGTAACAGCAGTGCCTCACTTAACGAAAGATCAGCGGCATCTGGTATCAACAGTGAAGCAATGGAAAATATCAACTGATGATGCAGAGGGCACACGTAAGACCAGGGTGAGATCGCCTCCAGTTCTGTGTTCTGGCACACATAAGACCAAGCGTGAGGATGCCTCCAGTTCTGTGGAGGAGCCTGAGCCCCTTGTGCCGGATGATGCGAAGGTCAAAAATGTCTTGATGCATCTTGTGTGGAGATTAGGTGCCACCTGTGTGGTGAGTTAGGTCACCCATTAAGCCATTGTCCTTGCTCCTTCGCTAATGCAGTCGTGACCCTGGTGGGAGAAAGCCATGAGGCTGATTCTGCTGGGGAAGGGACTAGCAGAGGTGAGGGAGCTGAGGGGCCAAGGAGGAAAAGCAATAAAAAGATGCCTGCCCAGCTGAGCTGTCTAGACAAGTACAGACAGGAGAGCGAGCTAGGCGAGCCCCAGACTACTGGGGCGGTCCTTGTCCTGGACGCCAGTCTTGCTACTGAGGCCCCGAATGATGAGATGGATGAGGAAGTCAGGAGAATCCACAGGGAGGAAAGCGCCACTTCCTCAGAATCTTCCCATTATGAAAGTATGGATGAGGATGATAGGCAGTGGCTAGAGGACAAGCGTAAGCTCAGAACCAAAAAGAAGAGAAAGAAATGAGATAGAACATCTGCTCCCACTATGACCAAGGTACCTAAGGAAGGAAAAACTGACTTCCCTCTGGTTGGTCTTTCTAACCAGTTCCAAGCCCTTGAGAACATCTCTGCCTCTGGGAAGGAAGCTGAGGGTGAGGTTACAGCCTCCGCTGGGCTTACATGAGGTGCCGAGTCTCCTTCTTCTGGGAATGTAAGGAGGGAGGCACTGGCCCAGAGTCCGGATAGGAGGATGATAAAAAGAAAAAACATGTGGGAATGGAACCTCTTTGTGGTTAAAGAGGGGGAAGGATTCCTCCTCTGAGGCAGAGGGAAGTGAAAAGAAGAACGCCATCTAACTCAATCACCAGTGATGGCGGTACCCATTCTCTTGACGCTGGCATCCATTATTGTCACCAGCATAAAGTCAGATACAACCAGATTTGTGGTCTTTGATTTTCTCAGCCGGGTTTAAGCTGACATTTTCTTTTTGCAATAGACCAGACTGCCAAGCATGGCACACATGTTTAAGGCTGAGAAAAAATGGAGACTCAGGCCCTCCTATTGGTCTCTTGCAGCCAAGTCCTTTTTACGGCACCGGTGGAATACCGACAGGTTATTGAGTTAGAAATGGGGAGTTGCCTGATCTTAGATGTCCTAATGAAGGGACAAGAGCGCCAGCTCATTAACGTCTATGGTCCCCAATCTAAGTGGGACCGGAAGTGTCTCTTTATGAGGATCAAGCCCTACCTTTTTACAAGTCGGCAGGTTGTCTTTGGGGGGGGACTGCAATACTGTCATGAGGCCCCGAGATAGAGGAGGTTCCAGAGACAAGACAAGCTAACTTTTGATATCATCGCCCTTAATAGTATAGCTAGTGAGGCTCACCTGGTGGATGTCCACATTCAGCACACCCCAGGCCACGAGGGGTTCACCTATCATAGAGGTAACTGTAGGTCCAGAATAGATAGGTTTTATTTAAAGGAGGAAGCTGTTTTTTCAGCAGTGTCTGTTGTTGAGGTGGAGTTCTCCGACCACTGTTTAATTTGGTTTTCTCTGAATGTTACAGAGACCCTCCAGATGGGAAAAGGCTTTTGGAGGCTCAATTCATCTCTCTTGGAAGAAGCGGATATAAGACAGTCCTTTGAGGATTTTCTTTAGAGCCAGATACCTTTACTGGGTCTTTGTAGTAGTAGTAAGTCAGAGTGATGGAAGATGTTCAAGAAAAGGTGTTGTGATGAGTCACCGAAGGAGGAAAAAACAAAATACCAGCTAAGTCCAGAAAAAACAGAGAGGTTGGCAGCTATCGGATTGCAGACCCCTGAACCTATCCACAACAACTAGCAGTAGCCGTGGGGGGTTCCTACGGTGCCCTAGACCCCTCGATCACAGCCGGAGAACTATATAGCCTAAAGACAGAAAGAGGAAAAACTAAACTGCACCAGAGCAGACCCCAAAGCAATAGGCAGCCCCCAACATATAATGACAGTGAAGCAAGATGAAAACACTAACACAGATAGAAAGATAGGTTGAGCAAATGATGGGGCCCAAGCTAACTACATAGGACAGGACAGGAAAGCTGCTGTCTGCCATCCGCAAAAATCTTATCAAAATGAGCCAACCGACTGATAGGAAAAAAAGGCCCTGAAGTTGCTAGGCTTCAAAAGACTATATCAGCACTCAGGTATATTCTGAAGACAGAGCAAAATATCAACAGATCAGAGACAAAAATGGAGTTCAGCTCACCCCCGGCCGGGGAAGGCAGAACTCCCAAAAAACAAGGCAAAACAAAAACAAAACTGAAGAGTACAAAGCAGAACAGAAAAACTTAGCTTTGAGATGCAGGAATCAGACTGGTCTCCAAGAATCCAGCAGGAAAATCACCAGCCAGGAAGAAGGGCGTCGGCAGCCTTATATCCAGTCCTCAATTCCAGCCACCCAGTCATCATCTAGCTGCCCATGTGTTTGGTAATCAGCCTCACTACCTTCCTTCACCAGAGGAGGGAGTTCATCAGACCTTGTTCTCCACCCAGTCAAGGGTTTTTTCCATGCAGTCACTGCAAGGCATGCTTTAATCTGGTCAAAGGTAAGTCCTTTAAAAATTGGGACGGGTCTCGTTTGTATGAGATACGAAAACATTTGACATGCACATCCAGGGCGGTTGTCTATCTTGCTGAGTGTCCGTGTAGTAAGGTGTACGTGGGCCTTACCACGTGGGAACTCAAGGTGCGTGTTAGAGAACATGCTCTGGATATAGAGAAGGCTATAACAATTGAGGATGAGTCTCTTTTGAAGACCTTACCACGTCACTTTAAGAAATTTCACAATTGTAATTCTAGGGTCTTGAGAATCAAAGCCATTGACCAGGTGGACCTGGGTTCACGTGGGGGTGATGTTGGGAGGGCTCTTGGTCAGTTAGAATGTCGCTGGATTTATCGTCTTGGCACCATTAGTCCATCAGGTTTAAGCGAAACCATGGGTTATTCTGCTTTTCTGTAAGGATGCATTTTTTCGTGGGGGATATCTTTTGGGTTGAGTTGCTTTTCATTTGTTTTATTTTGTGATCTTAATTGATTTTATTTTTCCTAGCTTTTCTTCATTATGGGCGGTATCTCCTTGATATATGTGGAAGATATTTCGGCTTGGATAATGCTATTATGGACAGTTGTGATGTTGGGACAGTAGTGATGAGGACCTTACGTTTATATATGTGTTATATGTGGGGGGGTTATTATTTTTGTTATGTACATGGGTATTTTACCTTTATATAATATGTATTTTTCATTATGTATATATTTCACTCAAGTATAATGTATGTATCTACAATGTTATGTCTGTCACATATGTAATAATGTTTTTCACTGGATAGTGATATTTATATTATGCATATGTACAATTGTGACTTTATTTGCAACATTATGTCTTTTACATGTGTAATTATGTCTTATATATATGTAATTATGTTTTTTATATGTGTAATTATGTTTATCTTTGGAATATGATATCTATATAGGTGCAATAATCACTTCGTCACTTTATGCACTTTTTTTTATTTATTATTGGGACTTTATAGTCGAGTTTGTTGGCACCTTATAGTCCAGTCTTGCACTTTATAATATTATATTGTATTTATTATTGGGACTCTGTTGTCCATTTGTTCTTTCCTCTTCCCCTTTTTTCTTCTTTTTTATGTATGTTTATTCTATCATTTAGATATTCTTGGATGTTTTGATAAGATTAGTTATTTATGCGCAGTGCACTTTTTCCCATTAATTGTCACTTTAAGGAGGTCATTAATAGTTATTTATATAACATTAATGAATGCACTTTATTATTAAAATTTATTATATTTATGAAGGCACTTTATTCTTAAAATATATCACATTAATAAAAGCACTTTATAGTTTATATGGTTATTGTTACTTATTTATTATTTAGTTTTATTTTTAGTCACCTACACTGTGCATGTTATTTTTTCTATATTTATTATTTATTTAATGGTTCACAGTGAAGAAAAAGTATTTATGATGGAATAGATTGTGTTTGGTTTGTATTTTCGGGCCTTACTATGCTTCTATTCACTGATTTTCTTTATGCAATGAGTTTGGTTAAACCTGCAGTGCGCATGCGTGTTTTTCTCGGCCTCCGATAACTTCCTTAAGTGCTCAGACACTGACACGCATAGCCATATAGTGCTTGCGTGTCATTGAGCGCTGTTAAGAGGAAGTATGTCAGTGAGGAGGCGGGTTAATCTGTCATGCGCCGCAGTAAGTGGATACCGTCCTGCTTCTTCTCTTCTCTTCTTTGATTGGCTGTCTGCCTTGTAAATATTTAGATACCCCTCACCCTGACACACCCCCGGAAGAAGCTGGCGGCGAAACGCACGTCGGGGTGAGGGGACACTGAGCTACATGTGGATTAGGTAATGTGCCTCTTTGTTCAACTCATGTTTATAGATTTAACTCCGTTTAATCTCTGGTAGTGATTACATCGCGGTAGTTTCATTGGCGTTAATCCCATTGTTACACTTGTGGGCTAATATATGCCTGTTATGGTAATTTAGCTGGTGTTTGATATATTGGGAGCTCTGGTGTTCACATGCTAATATAGCGTTTTTTTCACATGGTTACTTAGCTTATATCATAGCAAGCTAATATTATACTTATATTGTGAGCGCTTGTACATTACTGCATGTTTTGCATTTACCAGGGGATATATTGCGTAGTGTGGACATTACCATACTGTATACTATAATACATTAGTGTGTTAGGTTTAATATTTACATTGTTACATGTTGCTTTGCACTTATAAGTGTTAAATTTCACTATTGTTACATATTTTTTTGCTCAGTGTCCCTTTGGCAGCATTGTGCTTTTTTATTTTTGTATTTTAAACTGTTGCAATAAACTTATTGTTTTTAAGTACGGTATATTTTTGGGATCTCTTCATTGTCCCTCCTGAGTATATAGGGATTAGTGTTGTTTTGATTACTGTTGAAGTGCCCGATGAGATTTGGACGTTTCTTATGGTAACTATATAACTGTATGCTGGGAATACTCCTCAGTTACTGATTATTTTATTCAAACCCCAAACAAAATGCAAAATAAAATAATTTTATTGAAAGCATATAACAGAAAACATATATACAGTGCACTTAAATATGTCATAAGCCATGTGGTATTACTCTAAGTGGCTGTGTTGGTGGCATTTGAATACATGCCATGTAACAGGGGCAATAATATTGGATGTAAAGCCCTTGTCCTATTGGGACACAGTATTGGCTTAATACACTGATTATTGGACATAACGTAACCCTTCTCACAGACGCATCCAGGCTGGCACATCATAGGACAGGCTCTGTTTATCTCCATGTAGTTGTCACAGGTGTCCTGGCAATGAGAGTTACAGTCGGTGAACTTTGCATTTGGCCCACAGGACGTGCACTGAGACTCGGGGATGCAGGTGTTGGAGTTCACAGATGCCAGGACGAAACCAGGTTTGCAGTAACATTCGGGCTGACAAATCTTCAGACATGGCATGTTCACGTCACCACAGGTCCTTGGGCAAGGTTTACACTGGTAAAACATTTTATTGGGCTCACAGAAGGAATCTGCAAGAAAGAAACAAAACAAAACCTCATGTGAAAAAAATCAGAACACGTTATATTCTTATACATAAGGGCAGTATTATAGTAGTTATATTCTTGTA
Organism: Dendrobates tinctorius; assembly: GCF_039654945.1. Taxonomy (NCBI): domain Eukaryota; kingdom Metazoa; phylum Chordata; class Amphibia; order Anura; family Dendrobatidae; genus Dendrobates; species Dendrobates tinctorius. The sequence continues at coordinate 26,817,273 of NW_027361696.1, read as the reverse complement.
CATAGGGGCAGTATTATAGTAGCTATATTTTTGTATATAGGGGCAGTATTATAGTAGTTATATTCTTGTACATAGGGGCAGTATTATAGTAGTTATATTCTTGTACATAGGGGCAGTATTATAGTAATTATATTCTTGTACATAGGGGCAGTATTATAGTAATTATATTCTTGTACATGGGGCAGTATTATAGTAGTTATATTCTTGTACATAGGGGCAGTATTATAGCAGTTATATTCTTGTACATAGGGGGCAGTATTATAGTAGTAATATTCTTGTACATAGGGGCAGTATTATAGTAGCTATATTCTTGTACATAGGAGCAGTATTATAGTAGTAATATTCTTGTACATAGGGGGCAGTATTATAGTAGTTATATTCTTGTACATAGGAGCAGTATTATAGTAGTTATATTCTTGTACATAGGGGCAGTATTATAGTAATTATATTCTTGTACATAGTGGGCAGCATTATAGTAGTTATATTCTTGTACATAGAGGCAGTATTATAGTAGTTATATTCTTGTACATAGGAGCAGTATTATAGTAGTTATATTATTGCATATAGGAGCAGTATTATAGTAGTTATATTCTTGTACATAGGGGCAGTATTATAGTAGTTATATTCTTGTACATAGGGGACAATATTATAGTAGTTATATTCTTGTACATAGGGGCAGTATTATAGTAGTTAAATTCTTGTATATATGCAGTATTATACTAGTTATGTTCTTGCACATAGGGAACAGTATTATAGTAGTTATATTGTTTTGTTGTAAATAGGTGCATAAGAAAGATAAAGTAAAAAGTGAACAAATGGATCCAATATAATATAAGAATATACTTTATTTTAAATCTTACATTAAGGGAACAGGTAAATGGGGGAGAAAAAGTGCATATGTGTGTCAAAAAGGCATCCAGAAGATGCAAGGAGCAAGCGGTAAGTACAGTTAGGTCCATATATATTTGGACAGAGACAACATTTTTCTAATTTTGGTTCTAGATATTACCATAATGAATTTTAAACAGAACAATTCAGGTGCAGTTGAAGTTCAGACTTTCAGCTTTCATTTGAGGGTATCCACATTAAAATTGGATGAAGGGTTTAGGAGTTTCAGCTCCTTAACATGTGCCACCCTGTTTTTAAAGGGACCAAAAGTAATTAGACAGATTAAATAATTGTAAATAAAATGTTCTTTTCTAGTACTTGTTGAAAACCCTTTGTAGGCAATGACGGGCTGAAGTCTTGAACTCATGGACATCACCAGATGCTGTGTTTCCTCCTTTTTGATGCTCTGTGAGGCCTTCACTGCGGTGGTTTTCTGTTGCTGTTTGTTTGTGGGCCTTTTTGTCTGAAGTTTAGTCTTTAACAAGTGAAATGCATGCTCAATTGGATTGAGATCAGGTGACTGACTTGGCCATTCAAGAATATTCCACTTCTTTGCTTTAATAAACTCTTGGGTTGCTTTGGCTTTATGTTTTGGGTCATTGTCCATCTGTAGTATAAAATGACGACCAATCAGTTTGGCTGCATTTGGCTGGATCTGAGCACACATTATGGCTCTGAATACCTCAGAATTCATTCGGCTGCTTCTGTCCTGTGTCACATCATCAATAAACACTAGTGACCCAGTGCCACTGGCAGCCATGCATGCCCAAGCCATCACACTGCCTCCGCCGTGTTTTACAGATGATGTGGTATGCTTTGGATCATGAGCTGTACCATGTCTTCGCCATACTTTTCTCTTTCCATCATTCTGGTAGAGGTTGATCTTGGTTTCATCTGTCCAAAGAATGTTCTTCCAGAACTGTGCTGGCTTTTTTAGATGTTTTTTAGCAAAGTCCAGTCTAGCCTTTTTATTCTTGTTGCTTATGAGTGGCTTGCACCGTGCAGTGAACCCTCTGTATTTACTTTCATGCAGTCTTCTCTTTATGGTAGATTTGGATATTGATACGCCTACCTCCTGGAGAGTGTTGTTCACTTGGTTGGCAGTTGTGAAGGGGTTTCTCTTCACCATGGAGATTATTCTGCGATCATCCACCACTGTTGTCTTCCGTGGGCGCCCAGGTCTTTTTGCATTGATGAGTTCACCAGTGCTTTCTTTCTCAGGATGTACCAAACTGTAGATTTTGCCACTCCTAATGTTGTAGCAATTTCTTGGATGTTTTTTTTCTGTTTTTGCAGCTTAAGGATGGCTTGTTTTACCTGCATGGAGAGCTCCTTTGACCGCATGTTTCCTTCACAGCAAAACCTTCCAAATGCAAGCACCACACCTCAAATCAACTCCAGGCCTTTTATCTGCTTAATTGAGAATGACATAACGAAGGGATTGCCCACACCTGTCCATGAAATAGCCTTGGAGTCAATTGTCCAATTACTTTTGGTCCCTTTAAAAACAGGGTGGCACATGTTAAGGAGCTGAAACTCCTAAACCCTTCATCCAATTTTAATGTGGATACCCTCAATTGAAAGCTGAAAATCTGAACTTCAACTGCATCTGAATTGTTTTGTTTAAAATTCATTGTGGTAATGTCTAGAACCAAAAATAGAAAAATGTTGTCTCCGTCCAAATATATATGGACCTAACTGTATATATATATATATGCATATATATATATATATATATGCACATGTCATTGAGATATATATATATATATATATATATATATATATATATTTATAGTTCATAGAGTTCTACATAGCAGAATAGCCGCTAATTCTATTGTCGGCTTCTGTAAAATCATTCCAAAACCATGAAATGACACATGGTTTACATACAGTAAACCATTTCATTTCATTTAGTTTTTTATATGTCTTTGACTAATAATTAGTTTAGTGCATGTGTATAAAATTTGGGACATGTAGGTGTTAAATTAACGGGTTAATTCGGTGAAAAAAATTGCATGGGCTCCCGTGGTATTTTCTTCGCCAGAGAGGGAAAACCAGTGAGTGATTGCAGATATTAATATAAATTAAATATAAATTAATATAAAAAAACAAAAAATGGTTACTGTATGTAAACCATGTGTCGTTTCATGTTGGTTCTGTAATGATTTTCCAAAAGCCGGCAATTGATTTAGCGGCTATTATGCTACGTAGAACTCTATGAAATAGAAATATATATATATATGTGTCTCATTAACATGTGTATATATATATATGCTGTATATATTCTACAGTATGTGTATATATCTATTCTTTCATTTGTGTTTTAACCTGTCTTTGGGATCCATTATATGTCCATTTTTCAAGCCGGAGAGAAAATTTTGTCATACGGATGCAATACAGATGTCATACGGATGCTTAGATGTGAGGAAATCGCATCCTCGCATAACAATCGGATGACATATGGATAATTGTTTAGGGAACATTTGTGCAATTCTGGTCCGTGAAAAACGTACAGTATTTTTATACGTTGTGTGTGACTCCAGCTTTACCCAGATAGCTGTATCAAAGACACCACAGCGCCTGCACCCTGGGGTGGGTGTCTTATACATAGGAAGCAATATTTAGTAGTTATATTCTTGTACATTGGAGCAGTATTATAGTAGTTGTATTCTTGTACGTAGAGGCAGTATTATTGTCGTTATTTTCTTGCAAATATGAGCAGTATTATTGTAGTTAAATTCTTCTAGACAGAGGCAGGATTATTTTACATACATTCTTGTATATAGGAGCAGTATTGTAATAGTTATATTCCTGTACATAGGGAGCAGTATTATAGTAGTTATATTCTTGTACATAGGGGCAGTATTATAGTAGTTAAATTCTTGCACATAAGGAGCAGTGTTATTGTAGTTATATTCTTGTAGATAGGGGCAGTATTATTTTAGATACATTCTTGTATATGAGGGCAGTATTATAGTAGTTATATTCTTACACATAGGGGGCAGTATTACAGTATTTATAATCTTGTACATAGTGATCAGAATAATGTTAGCTATATTCTTGTACATAGAGGGCAATATTATAGTAGTTATATTCTTGTTCATAGGAGCAGTATTATAGTAGTTATATTCTTGTACATAGGGGCAGTATTATTATAGTTATATTCTTGTACATAGGGGCAGTATTATAGTAATTATATTCTTGTATATAGGAGCAGTATTATAGTAGTTATATTCTTGTAGATAGGAGCAGTATTATAATAGTTATATTCTTGTATATAGGAGCATTATAACAGTAGTTATATTCTTGTACATAGGGGCAATATTATAGTCATTATATTCTTGTACATAGGAGCAGTATTATAGTAGTTATATTCTTGCAGATAGGGGCAGTTTTATTTTAGATACATTCTTTTATATAGGTGTTGTATTATAGTTGTTGTTTTCTTCTACATAGGTGCAGTATTATAGTAGTTATATTCTTGTACATAGGGGTCAGTATTGTAGTAGTTATATTCTTGTACATAAGAAGCAGTATCATAGTAGTTCTATTCTTATAGATAGGGGCAGTATTATTTTAGATATATTCTGATATATAGGAGCAGTATTACAGTATTTATATTCTTCATAGTGGGCAAAATTATACAGGGTGGGCCATGTATTTGGATACACCTAAATAAAATGGGAATGGTTGGTGATATCAACTTCCTGTTTGTGACACATTAGTATATGGGAGGGGGGAAACTTTTCAAGATGGATGGTGACTATGGTGGCCATTTTGAAGTCGGCCATTTTGGATCCAACTTTATTTTTTTCAATGGGAGGAGGATCATGTGACACACCAAATTTATTGAGAATTTCACAGGAAAAACAATGGTGTGCTTGGTTTTAATGTAACTTTATTCTTTCATGCGTTATTTACACGTTTATGACCACCTATAAAATGTGTTCAAAGTGCTGCCCATTGTGTTGTATTGCCAATGCAACCCTCTTCTCCCACTCTTGACACACTGATAGCAACACCGCAGAAGAAATGCTAGTCTAAAGGGGTCAGAATCCTTGTAGGAATGCTCGGACCTGACACCTATAATGTGGTGGTGCACCATCTTGCTGGAAAAGCTCAGGGAAAGTGCAATCTTCAGTGCATAAAGAGGGCAACACATCATCATGTAGCAATTTCAGATATCCAGTGGAATTGAGGTTTCCATTGATGAAAAATGGCCCCACTATCTTTGTACCCCATATACCACGCCATACCATCAATTATGGGGTATATGTCCCCATGTAGTTATATGCTTGTACATGGGGACAGTATTATATTCTTGTACATAGAGGGCAGTATTATAGTAGTTATATTCTGGTACATAGGGAGCATCATTATAGTAGTTATATTCTTGTAGATAGGGGGCAGTATTATAGTAGTTATATTCTTATACATATGAGCAGTCTTATAGTAGTTATAGTCTTGCACATAGTGGAAGTATTATAGTAGTTATAATCTTGTACATAGGGGCAGTATTATAGTAGTTATATTCTTGTACATAATTGGCAGTATTACATTAGTTAGATTTTTGTACACAGGAGCAGCATTATAATAGTTGTATTCTTGTACATTGGAGCAAAATTATTTTAGTTATATTGCTATACATAGGAGCAGTATTATAGTAATTATATTCTACATAGGGGCAGTATTTTAGTAGTTATATTCTTGCAGATAGGGGGCAGTATTATAATATTTATATTATTGTATATAGGGCACAGAATTAGATTATTTATATTCTTATAAATAGGAGCAGTGTTATTGTTGTTATATTCTTGTAGATGGAGGCAGTATTATTTTAGTTACATTCTTGTATTTACGGGCAGTATTATAGTAGTTTTTTCTTGTACGTACAAGCAGCATTATAGTACTTATATTCTTGTACATAGGGGGCAGTATTATAGTAGTTATATTCTTGTACATAGGGTCAGTATTATAGTAGTTATATTCTCGTACATACGAGCAGCATTATAGCAGTTACATTCTTGTATGTAGGGGACAGTATTATATTAGATATATTTTTGTATATGGGGCTTTATTATTGTATTAACATTCTTGTAGATACTAGCAGTATGATAGTAGTTATATTCTTGTATATAAGGGTCAGTATTATAGTCGTTATATTTTTGTACATAGGGAGCAGTATTATAGTAGTTACATTCTTGTACATAGGGGGCAGTATTATAGTAGTTATATTCTTGTAGATAGGAGCAGTATTATAGTAGATATTTTCTTGTACATAGGAGCAGTATTATAGTAGTTATATTCTTGCACAAAGGGGCAGTATTATAGTAATTATATTCCTCTACATAGGAGCAGTATTATAGTAGTTATATTCTTGTACATAGGGGGCAGTATTATAGTAGTTATATTCTTGTAGATAGGAGCATTATTATAGTAGATATTTTCTTGTACATAGGAGCAGTATTATAGTAGTTATATTCTTGTACATAGGGGGCAGTAGTATAGTAATTATATTCCTCTACATGGGAGCAGTATTATAGTAGTTATATTCTTGTACATAGAGGCAGTATTAGTGTAGTTATATTCTTGCACATAGGGGCAGTATTATAGTAGTTATGTTCTTGCAGATAGGGGCAGTATTATAGTAGTTATATTTTTGTACATAGGGGGCAGTATTATAGTAGTTATATTCGTGTAGATAGGAGCAGTATTATAGTAGATATTTTCTTGTACACAGGAGCAGTATTATAGTATTTATATATATTCTTGTACATAGGGACAGTATTATAGTAGATATTTTCTTGTACATAGGGGCAGTATTATAGTAGTTATGTTCTTGCAGATAGGGGCAGTATTATTTTAGATACATTCTTTGGAGTATGCACTAGTAAACAAATTCTGAATAAATGAAACGATGTAAATATTGTTATATTAATTATTACCTGGTTGTAAAGCAGCTGACTCCTGTGCAGATCCAAATATTGTAAATAGTTCTGCAACAAGAAAGAATTAAGAATTTATGGCACATATTTAATATTTATTGTCAGTGTTTGAAACTTTTTTCCTTTTTTAAATGTCTATTAGTAGTAAATATATTATAGTAAATATTTTATCATTTATTCCCACCTGATTTAAATTTTATAATACAAATAAAAAATTTAAATTTAGAAAATAAGTGTAATATTTGGAAACATCGACTAGTATTCCACCAAAAATTAGAGTTTAACTGGATTTAAAGGGAACCTGTCAGGTCCCCTATGTTCCTAACCCGGCAGCATTCACCTATTCATGAGTAAGCTCCCTGCCTAACTAGCCGTGTATAACGTAATTCAGTTGAATGAATGCTTTAAAAAACCCTTTATTATGTCCTTTTCTATTCTAATGAGAGCTTTGACTATTCGATGGGGCATTAGCTCCCCAGACAATTCATCCCTCTTGTCATGTTTTCATGCCCCTGTGGACATGATAACATAATTTGCACTAGCTGGCCTCATCGCTAGCTCAAACAAATTTAGCGCATATGCGTCGATCTTTACAGCAGCATCAATGTGCATCTGCGGCCACGTGTACGCTTCACGGCTTCAGAGGTGCACACTGCACATGTTCCGAAGTTCAGGAGCCTGTCTCCAGTCATTCACACTGTGCCTCTGAAGCCGACAGGTTCCCTTTAAGATATAATTTATTGAATCCCTTGAATCTTTCCCCCACATTCTGTGTTGTGTATTTCTATTGCACACTGACTTTCCGAATTGGAGTCCCAAAGTTAAGCCAAACAAAGATGAAACACAATCCCATACCCAGGTGACTCATTGAAAAACTGGTCTCCAGGCATCCAAAATGCTGTCAGATTTACCATGCATTTCATTGTATTAATGATTTGGACACGTGCTTGATCTGTTTTAGCACGTAAGACTGAAAGTCCGGAAACTCACATAATCTAGAACATGGATGCATATGCACTAAGATCTCCCCCAAGGTTATATGGAGAAGGATCTCCCATTTATCTTGCATCTTATTTTAAATTCTCTTGTGGGTGACACTATTATTATTTTTGGTACTTTTAATTGGTGTATTAAAAGTTATATTTTATCTCATTTGCTGCTATATATATATTGAGAAGGAAGGCAAGAAGGAAGAAAGGAAGGGAGGGAGGAAGGAGGAAATGAAGGAAGGACGGAAAGAAGGAAGGAGGAAAGGAAGGGGGGAAGGAAGGAAGGAAGAAAGAAAGAAGGGAGGAGGGAAGAAAGGAAGGGAGGAAGGAAGGGAGGGATGACGGAGGGGAGTAAGAGAGGGAAGGAGGGAAGGAGCAAGTAAGGGAGAAAAGAGGGAATAAAGAAGTGAGGCAGGGAGAAAGAAAGGAAAGAATGAAGAGAAAAAGAAAGGAAGAAAGAAAGGAAGTGATGGATGAAAGGGAGAAATGAAAGAAGGAAGGATGGAGGAAAGAAAGAGAAGGGGAGTGAGGAAATGAAGGAAGCTGCAAAGTATGGAGGATAGGATAAGAAGAAAGGAAAGAGAGAAAGAAGGAAGGAAGCAAAGAGAGAGTGGGAAGAAAGGAGAGATGGAGGGAAGGAAAGGAGGAAGGATGGAAGGAAAAAGGCAAGAAGGAAGGAGGAATGGAGGGTGTAAAGGAAATAAAGAGAGACATAGAAGGAAGAAGGTAAGGATGAGAAGAAAGGAAGGAGGAAGGTAGAGAAGGAAGGAGTGTGAAGTAAGGCGAGAAGGAAGGAAGGAAGTAAAGAAGAATGAAGAAGGGAGAGGATGAGGGAGAAAGCAAGTAGGAAGGATAGAAGGAGAAAATGAAAGAAAGATAGCAAAGAAGGTAGAGATATTACATAGAAAAATAGGAAATAGATGGATAGGTAGAAACGATAAATATGGGGAGTATAGATATCTGTTAGATAAGAGATAGAGGGTAAAAATGGCAGAACTATAGACATGGGAGAATAAATTAAATAAATTAAATCTAAAATAATGTATCATTCTGCAATGATGTCAGCTCACTCTTTATAATGAGCAAACCATGCAGATTCAAGGAGCTCCATTGCAAACCTACCTCGGCTACACTGCAGGTACAGCAGAGTGGAGCTTGTTTTTTAATATTTGTGCATCATGACAGAAGATATTATGCATCTGGATTTTTGTAGTTACATGTCTGAGATGTTTCCTGGACTTAGGCCAAACTAACAAATTGTACTTTGAAAGTCTTCTCTGTAAAATGTGTGCAGGTCATGTACTCACCAAGTATCAGGAAGACATTTACAGCGATTCTGTTCTGCATTTTGACCTGCGAAGTACAAGATTTGTATGTATTCTCCGAATCGTCCGGTAAGTTTCTGTCTCGGATGTGTATTGTTCCTCTAAGCTGTAAAGACTTTGATGGACTCAGATACTTATAGTCTGAGCAGATGTGGGTGGTGGACCTTATTAAATGACAAGAATTGTCTGAGTACGCAGGCGGCTGAGTGACATCATCCTCAAATTCTGTCCATTTCTCAAAGACTTTACTACGATTGACGAAAAAAAAAATCTTGCCTCAGAGAATGTGAGAAGATTCCAGAGCACGCCTGAGACATGAGCTTGGGTGACTGGTGACTGATTATTTGGAGGTCTGCTACATTTATGGGACAGTAAATACTTTTGTAGTTTACAAACACTACGTGCTTGGCCGCAGCAACTAGAGGCTGGGAAATAAATGCTATATCATTCTAAGTTAAAGGGATTTTCATGCTACCCAATTTCTACTTTTTTTTAAACAAAACATAGAAGTAAATGACACACCTTCCTCAGGTCCAGAGCTGGGTCTTATGATGTCTGGTATTGTCTCACTTCAACTGCACTGAAACCTATCACTGAGCTCAGCTGCTAAGTTAAAGTACAGTTAGGCCCATATATATTTGGACAGAGACAACCTTTTTCTAATTTTGGTTCTAGACATTACCACAATGAATTTTAAACAAAACAATTCAGATGCAGTTGAAGTTTCAGCTTTCATTTGAGGGTATCCACATTAAAATTGGATGAAGGGTTTAGGAGTTTCAGCTCCTTAACATGTGCCAACCTGTTTTTAAAGGGACCAAAAGTAATTGGACAGATTAAATAATTGTAAATAAAATGTTCATTTCTAGTACTTGGTTGAAAACCCTTTGCTGGCAATGACTGCCTGAAGTCTTGAGCTCATGTACATCACCAGACGCTGTGTTTCCTCCTTTTTGATGCTCTGCCAGGCCTTCACTGCGGTGGTTTTCAGTTGCTGTTTGTTTGTGGGCTTTTAGTGTTTAACAAGTGAAATGCATGCTCAATTGGGTTGAGATCAGGTGACTGACTTGGCCATTCAAGAATATTCCACTTCTTTGCTTTAATAAACTCTTGGGTTGCTTTGGCTTTATGTTTTGGGTCATTGTCCATCTGTAGTATGAAACGACGACCAATCAGTTTGGCTGCATTTGGCTGGATCTGAGCACACAGTATGGCTCTGAATACCTCAGAATTCATTCGGCTGCTTCTGTCCTGTGTCACATCATCAATAAACACTAGTGACCCAGTGCCACTGGCAGCCATGCATGCCCAAGCCATCACACTGCCTCCGCCGTGTTTTACAGATGATGTGGTAGGCTTTGGATCATGAGCTGTACCATGCCTTCACCATACTTTTCTCTTTCCAGCATTCTGGTAGAGGTTGATCTTGGTTTCATCTGTCCAAAGAATGTTCTTCCAGAACTGTGCTGGCTCTTTTTAGATGTTTTTAGCTAAGTCCGGTCTAGCCTTTTTATTCTTGATGCTTATGAGTGGCTTGCACCGTGGAAGCCTCAGGATGTACCAAATTGTAGATTTTGCCACTCCTAATGTTGTAGCAATTTCTCGGATGGGTTTTTTCTGTTTTTGCAGCTTAAGGATGGCTTGTTTCACCTGCATGAAGAGCTCCTTTGACCGCATGTTTCCTTCACAGCAAAACCTTCCAAATGCAAGCACCACACCTCAAATCAACTCCAGGCCTTTTATCTGCTTAATTGAGAATGACATAACGAAGGGATTGCCCACACCTGTCCATGAAATAGCCTTGGAGTCAATTGTCCAATTACTTTTGGTCCCTTTAAAAACAGGGCGGCACATGTTAAGGAGCTGAAACTCATAAAACCTTCATCCATTTTTAATGTGGATACCCTCAAATGAAAGCTGAAAGTCTGAACTTCAACTGCATCTGAATTGTTTTGTTTAAAATTCATTGTGGTAATGTCTAGAACCAAAAATAGAAAAATGTTGTCTCTACCAAAATATATATGGACCTAACTGTAGATGGCATGTGCCCAGAGGTGTATCTAGGTTTTCTAGCACCCAAGGCAAGAATTCAATTTGCCCCCCCACGTACATATGCGATTTGCACACTTAGTCATGTACCCACAGGCTGCTCTTCCTAATGCTCTCAATGGTCAGTGAAAAACTGAGAGAAGCAGGAAGAGAAGCTCGTTGTCACAGGACCATAACTATGAAAATCAGAAAATCACATATGAGTGAAGTGTCCATGTGATGACTACTGGAACCTGCAGAGCCGAATCCTGACATTGCAGGATCTGAATTATCACAACGAATGCACTGCACACTTTTAGGATTCTCCCTTGCCGATGGACAGTCATGTCAGCTAAATATGGCCCTCACACTGTCCCTCTTATGGTACATGCTCTTTACACTGACCTTTCCTTTCCATACCTTCCCCCCTCTTCACACTGTCCTCTCACGCTGTGTCCCCCCTATAGAGCCCAGCCTTTATACTGTACCCTTTCATCACACTCCCCCTCCTTGGTATACTGTCCCCTCATGGCTGTGCCCTTACACTGTCCCCCCATGCTACGCCCCCACTACTCAGTTTCTATTCTGTGCCCACTTACTTTTCTCCCCCATACTTTCTCTTCACACTATTCCCCTCCCTCCTCACACTGTCTCCTCTCACATCTCCCCTGTTCACCATACTGTTGCCTCATATATTTACCCCCTCACTTTCTATACTGCCTGCTCACACATACCCCATCTCCACATACTGTGTCTGCACACATCCCATCACCCTCTCTCCCCATACTTTCTCCAAATACATTTTTCACATCGCTACTCATATTGTGTCCGCATACATTTCCCCGTTCTCTCCCAATACTGTATGCACCCATCCCCACTCACCATATTGTGTCTGCACCCATCCACCATACTGTTTCCTCATACATGACCCCATTCCCCCATATTGTTTCCTCGTACATGCCCCCATTCCCTGTACTTTTTCCTCATACATGCCCCTCATACTGTTTCCTCATACATGCTTTGCATCTCCCCCTTTGCTCCTCATTTTGTGACCTCAAGTCTCCCCCATACATTAAATCCCCCATACCCACTCCAAATCTCCCCCACACATTAAATCCCCCCCATACCCACTCCAAATCTCCCTCACACATTAAATCCCCCATCCCCACTCCAAATCTGCCCACACACAATAAATAACCCGATCTCCACTTCAAATCTCCCCCTAACATTAAACACCCCCTTCCCCTTGATAATTCTCCCCACACACATTAAATCCACCATCCCCCTCCAAATCTCCATGCACACAAAAAATCCCCCATCCCCACTCCAAATCTTCCCCCCACACACAATAAATCCCCCCAATCTCCCCCCATCCCCAATCCAAATCTCTACACACAATAAATAACCCCCCATACACTTAATCTTCAGTGTCTTCAGCTCCACTGGAGCACTTACCACCAGTATTCACCTCTGCAGTGCCAGAGAGTGACCTCAGCAGCGTGATCACATGACCTGATCACGCTGCTGGCGCTGCTCTGACCCAGAGATCAGAGCTTCAATTGTACTTGCGTCTGTAAGATGCAAGTACAATTGATCCATAGGAGCCGGTGCGCTGCAGCTTCTCTGTGCCAGCTGTCAGCTTGACAGTCAGCACAGAGAACAGCTGATTCCCAGTCCAGGGGCGGCAGAATGCAGCCGCTGGAGAAGACACTGCTGACCGCCATATTAGACAGCTCAATTGTGCCCTCTGCCATCTGCGCCGGAGCACATGCCCCGGCTGCCCTCCCCTAAATACACCTCTGCATGTGCCGCTCAAAGCCTCTGAGCTCAGTGATTAACTGCAGCACTGTTGATGAGACATTTACAAACACCGGGAGCAGCAGTGGACACAGCCCTGTATACGGAGATCCAAACTTTTGGTATCCGGATCCAGTTTCCCAAAATCTTGGTATCTACTTTCCTTCTTTGCTAGAAATCCCCATATAAAATGCCTGTGGTGGGCTTGTGCTTATGCAAAGAAGAAACAGTAGGATCTCAAGATTTAGGACAAGTGAAGGTCTCATCAATCCGATCCCCAGCAGTTCAGAATTTGAAAACTTATATTATGGATAGGTGAACATGCCCACTTGGCACAAACCTTAATATTAAAAATTCCTTAAAAATTGCAGAATCATTTTCTTTGCAAAAAAGGCCATTTTTGATAATTGTTAAGGGATATTTTTCAGATTTTTGGAATGCTCCATAGACAATTTTAATATTTTTCTGATAGTAATTAACTAGACACATTAATGGGAAAAAATTGTATTCATTGTCGTATGTACAACAAAGAGAGATGATACACAAAGCAAAGCAAAGACTTCCTAATTTTAAGGCCGAGACACGTGTAAGTGACCATTCTGAAAGAATCTATGACAAAAGTGTTTTCCTTTAATGGTTAAACACCCTGATCATAGTGCAAGTGGACGAGACACGTCAATTTTGTATAGAGTGTTTCCTTCGTCAAACATGACTGCATTTTTGTGAAACCCTCTTCGTTTGGGAGGGATTTCCTCTGAATAAGATGATTAACTCTAGGGACAAAGCAGAGACATAGTTGAGGGTTGAGTGTAATCTTCTGATGACTTGAGTGAAATCCTTTCTTTCTATGGATCTTCTCAAGGACTGGTTTATTCCAGAGGACAGGGTGGATCAATCAATTTCTCAACAATATTTTGATCTTCTGACATGTCTTAGATACATTGAAGATTTTGTAAGAACTACGCTACTCATTGTCAATCAGTTGAATGTCAAGTTACCAAAGTAAGTGTTTCAACCTCGAACAATTCAAGTAGTCTTAGAAACCGCAACTGAATCCTTCAAGATAACATATAGTGGTACTATAAATGATCTTGAAGGACTCTGTCACACTATCTTTAGTTAAAAAATTTTCAGAATCTCCAGAAGACACATTATAGTGACACTCAAGTAGATCTATTGCTGGAAATCTCTTCTAAAAAGATCTTAAAAATCCATGGTGCTAAAGATTTTTCCAAAATGGAAAATCTCTAAAGTTTTTCTAAAGCTTTCAGATGATTTCTGGAGCATCACAGACTTTACACCCAAAAAATTAGTGAAGAACCAAGTACCAATACTACAGTCATGTGATCTGCTGCCATGGACCTAACAGAATGAAGAAGATTAGTTTTAAATAGATTTTCTTCCAATGCAAATCTATTCTGAAAAGGTGTTTTATATTTATGGTACTTGGAAAGTTTCCAGTAATGAAGATTGGTAAAATGTTTCAGCTGATCCCTCAAGCATCGCAGACCACTCATACAAGTGTGGACTAAGCTCCAATTCATCAGTCATGTGATATACTGATGTGGACCAATAAAAACTCAGGATATCAGTTTTAATATAATTTTCATTTATTGGATACCATTGGATGGTTTCCAAATATGGTAGAAAAAAACATTGTTCTTTCTCATGTCTAGGGGGTTGAAAGCAGAAAAAGTCAAATCTATTGATCCAGCCAAGTAACTAGTCCAATATTACCAATTCAGAACCTTTAGCTGAGTTTGAGCTGTTAATTGGTTAAAATATATCAAGTGTGAATAGAGTGACCCATAAAGAAGTTTGATTTGGTGTGCCGTGTCTAAGAGTATCAAAAATTAGATTCATGTGGGTCGCCCTCCCAGGGCTGTGGGGTACTCGGTACTGGGCCGGTGTCAGGGGGTTGTGTCACAGCAGCAGTGACCCGGTCTGTGGCCCTTGGCGCCCAAGTAATGGGGAATGTAGTTAATGGAATATTTCGTGACGCCACCTGTGGAGTTCGGCAAGTGAGATGTGAAGCCGACGCTGCATGCAGATCCTCTGGGGCTGGTGGTGTGTTGCAGCCTAAATGGTGTAGCTCCCCACAGGTGAAGCTTTAGTCCCAGTGCAGTGTAGATGTGGTTGGCAATGGATGTAGCAGTGCCGACAGAGTAGGAAGCAGACAAGACACAGCGGGGTGCAATTTCTGTACCTTTACTTGGTAACTGCAGTCCAGGGTCCTGATTACAGATGGTAACGGAGCAGGTTAGCCTGGAAGCAACTCCGGGATTCTCTCTCACAGACGGGCCGTGCAGTCTCCTTCCTAGCGCCTTGTGGTGTGAAGCACTCCAGTACTTAGCTACTTTAGAGTTCCTCCTGTCAGATGTTCTCAAGAACCTTACTTGCAAGGCAGACAGCTGTAGCCTATCTCAGGGGCTCCTCTCTTCTGAGTCCCGGCTTTCTATCCAAGCTACTGTTGTGCCTCAAGTCTTAGATGGGACTAGGGCATTTACAGCCTCCTACCCCTCTGGTATCTGTTGCAGGACCATTAGTATCTGTACAACCATGGAGACCAGGCTCCAGTTCATGCGCTCTCAAGCTGAGGGAGCTCTCCTTCCTAGCTCAACCTCCAGCTTCTCTCTACACATCTGCACACTTCACCCTCCGCAGACTAACTGACCACTCCTTCCTCTTGGCCCACAGAGAGCACTCCTCCCCGTAATCCAGGTTCAGAGTTCCCCCTGCTGGCCTGGAGTGGAACTGTGTTGCATGTATGGGTTGACTGCGAGAGAGATCCATCATTGCCTCCAAGCCTGGCATTACCCTCCCCTGGAGGAAGGCAAAGCCACTGTGGCGACCATACTCCCGGGGGCGCCACATTCCCCCCTAGTGAAAGTCAGCACTCCTGGGCTGAACAAAAGAAAACATGAATAACACACAAATACTTAAACAATAATCATTTGTACAAATTTTAAAAGGAAAAATTTACAAAAACCAAATGCTGCAAAAACGGTCCTATGATGATAAGTCCAGCATCAATGTCCATGGTCCATTCCTGGGCAAATGGTGAATATTTACAAATAAAGTTTTTGACCACACACAAGTCCTGTGGTTCAGTGTCCAAGAAACAAAGCTGACAAAATCAATAGGGAACTCTTACAGGTTACCTGTAGGCACAAAAGCTTGAAAAACAGTTACATATTTACAGTACAAACAATTTCAACATTCACTTTTGCTTTGCTATATACAATATCTAAGGGGCGGTATCCCTTGTGTGATGCGGGTAGACCTGCGTAACTACTGGTGCAGTGAGTAATGTACTGGATACACTACTGGGTGGTAAACTGGGCAGCACTCACCTATGGACTCTTATACTCACCAGGGGCATAACAGGTTCACCACTGGCAGGGCGTGGGTTCTCTGGCTCCACTGCTGGTGTGGCATCTGCTTCCTGGTTTTCCCAATCCTCAGGATTCTCTTGAGTCACTTCTTCCCGGGCTACCACTTGAGGAAATATCAATACTGGCACCACTATTGCATCATTCACTTTAGTCCAGTTCGCAGGGAATTCTCCAAGTATTGTGCTGACCTTCTTTTCTTCCACTATGGGTTGGATGTTATCTGGCTCTTCTTTTCTCTCTTTTAACTGGTCAGGACATAACTTCAAATGATCCCTCAATACCGCTGCTGAGGTCTCTCCGCCATCTTTACTAACAAGGCATACCTTAGTATTATCAAAATTTGAAGGCATAACGGTATAAGGTTCAGCTTCCCACTGATCATCCAGCTTGTGCAATCTTCTCTTTCTTTTCAGGACTTGCTCTCCCGGCAACAAAGGGATGGCAGGTGCTTTCTGATTGTAAAGCCTCTCCTGCTTTTGTCTTGCCTGGGCTAGACTTTTCTCCACACATTCTTGAACTCTTCTGTACTGTTGCTGCCTTTCCGTGTCCCAGTCAGCATCTGGTGACGTTGCTCCAGGGGTCAGGACTCCCATGTCCAGATCAATAGGCAGCTTACCAGGTCTTGCTCTCATTAAGTAAGCTGGGGTACAGTTGGTGGAGTTCACTGGAATATAGTTATAAAGATCTACCAGGTCCGGCAACTTTTCTGGCAACAGATTCCTCTCCTCCAAGGGCAGCGTCTTCAGTAGATCAATCACTACCTGGTTCATCTTCTCGCACATGCCGTTGGTCTGTGGGTGATAAGGTGTTGTCCGGATCTTCTTACAACCATACAAGTTGCAGAATTCATGGAACATTTCTGCTTCGAAAGCTGGACCTTGATCAGTAAGCACTCTCTCAGGATACCCATGTGGTCTACAGCTCATGAGTATGGGCATTGATACTCCTCCAGCACAGCTTTCCTTCATAGATAAACAGCCGGCCTCTCTCCTTCCACAACTGCTGAGTTTCTTCAGGAGCATCTGACTCCGGTCATGAGTCAACTTGCGACAATAGCTCCTTCACCAGGCGGACTGCAGGGTCACTATCTTGTGTTTCTGCCCAATCATGTTGGGGCAACGGATTCAGAGTGACCTCCTTCATGCCAGACCGTCTGTTCCTCACTCCTTGAGCACGTTGGGCCGCCAGTGGCCTGTGGAAGGGAGGTAGCTCTATTTCTTCCAGAGCCCCAGGGTCTTCTCCTGCATCTGGTAGGTTAGGCATCCTGGACAGCGCATCAGCATTGGCATTCTTGTGCCCTGCTCGGTACTTGATAGTGAACTCGTAATTAGACAGCCGAGCCATCCATCGCTGCTCCAGTGCACCTAGCTTTGCAGTGTCCAAGTGGGTCAACGGATTGTTGTCTGTGAAGATAGTAAACTTGGCAGAGGCTAGGTAATGCTTGAACCTTTCAGTGACAGCCCAGACTATGGCAAGGAACTCCAGCTTGAAAGAACTGTAGTTGTCAGGGTTCCTTTCAGTGGGTTGCAGCTTCCTGCTGGCATAAGAGATCACTCTTTCTTTTCCATTCTGTACCTGTGACAGTACTGCTCCTAGTCCCACATTGCTGGCATCGGTGTACAGCACAAAGGGTTTCTCATAGTCTGGGTAGGCCAGAACTTCATAACCTGTGAGAGCCATCTTCAATCTGGTGAAGGACCTTTCCAACTCTTCAGTCCATTCAAAGGTGGAATTTTTCTGTTTGTTCTTCTTGGACTGCCCCACCAGAAGATTTTGCATAGGGGTGGCTATTTCAGTAAAGCCTTTGATGAATCTTCGGTAGTAGCCTACCAGTCCAAGGAATTGGCGTACTTCATGGAGGTTGCTGGGCTTTGTCCAGTCCCGGATGACTGTGACCTTGTCAGGATCTGGTGTCACTCCTTCTGCACTGACCACATGACCGAGATACTGTACCTTGAGCTTCAGGAGGTGGCATTTGGAAGGCTTCACCTTCAGGCCAAAATTGGACAGAGCCTCAAACACTTCAGCCAGGTGCTCCAGATGATCTTCATAGGTCTTGGAGAAAACAATGACATCATCCAGGTACAACAGGACTGTCTCAAAGTTCATGCGTCCCAGGCAGCACTCAATCAGCCATTGAAATATTCCTGGAGCAGTGCAGAGCCCAAGCGGCATATAATTGGACTCACAGAGACCCATTGGAGTGGTAAATGCGGTTTTCTCCTTGTCTGCCTCTGCCATGGGAACCTGCCAATACCCACTAGTGAGATCCAAGGTGGAAAAGTAGTTAGCAGTTTTAAGTGCAGCTAAGGACTCTTCAATTCTAGGTAATGGGTAGGCATCTTTATGTGTAATGCTGTTAATTTTCCTGTAATCAACACACATTCTCATGGTACCATCCTTTTTCTTTACAAACGCTATGGGAGCTGCCCATGGGCTACAACTGTCTCTGATAACCCCTGCTTCCTTCATCTCTTTCAACATACTCTTAGCACATTGGTACTGTGTTGGGGGTATAGGTCTGTACCTCTCCTTTATGGTTGGATGGTCTCCAGTGAGGATATGATGTTGGACCCCTTTTGCCTGCCCAAAATCTAGTGGGTGTTTGCTGAATACCCGCTCATACTCTTGTGTCACTCTGTAAACCCCATTTCTCTGGTATGAAGGTGTAGAGTCAGTTCCCACCTGCAGTTGCTGGCACTACTCCTCTGGCTGCTTCACGGAGCCATTGTCCTCCACCTGATCGGATGAGACCAAGGGCTCTGCTGCCTGCAATGAGTTGTTATTAACAGTGAGCAGCTTAGCAACTGTGGCGTCCCGAGGTATGGTAGCCTCCTCTTCCCCACAATTCAAAAGGCGTACAGATGCTCTCCCTTCTCTGACATCAACCACCCCTCTGGCTGTCAGGACAGTGGGCCTGCATTCGGAGTATACTGATTCTACCAATGCCTGGTAATCTCTCCCTCTAAGACCTATAGCTGCCCGACACCATACCAACATTTCACATCTGGGGGGTATTGCAATGGGGAAAGCATCACTCACTCTGATGCTGCCAATCTCTCCGGTTGAGAGTTCCACCTGTTGCCTTTGCATCAGGGCTTGGATCTCCTTCTGCAGGACTCGTTGTTCTCCGGAACCAGCAGTCTCAGCCACCTGTTGCAACAAGACAATAGCCTCGGGCAGACAGTTTTCAATTACATTGGAACCAAGAGTCATCATGGGATTACATTCACGTCGATCAATATCAACAACTATCAGGCCCTGAGATTTCAGCTCTACCCGTCCCACTTTGACAGTAACCTCTTTACATCCAATCTGCGGCAAAGCCTGACCGTTACTGGCAACTACTGTCAGTTCATTAGTTGGGCCACGGGTAAGTTCAGAATCAGCTCAATACCTCTTGTAAAGAATGTACGACGTAGTGGTCACCTGAGAGCCAGTGTCCAGCAAAGCGTTCATGGGGATACCGTCAATCACCACCGGAAGGATTGGTCTCCCTCCAACATACTTAGCTCTCCAGTTCTTTGGGCCTGGGGATCCTATTCCTGGGGGTTGGGCCTCTAACCCCTGGGATTGCTCATTTAAAGGACAGAATCTTGCAAGATGACCTGCCTTATATCAGCGACGACAGATGGGACGTCCGTCCTGGTCATAGCGATCGTTGTTCCTTCCTCGAAGTGGCGGGGTTCTCCTCCTCCAGAGCCACGGGACATCCTCTTGACTGGAAGCAAGCTGGATCTTTTCTTTAGAGGACACTTGCAGAGACTGCACATTTTTAGTAAGCGCAGCCATTCCTTTGGTCAACTCCTGGACCTAAAGACGCAGCTCCTCAGCTGGATCTTTATCCAGAGTCTGGGCATCAGCCTCCACAGGGATGGAAGGGAAAGACATGGCTTCCTGGTGGTAGGTGATCGCTGGGCGCCTAGGGGGCGCTGGACGGCTGTCAGTGGATTCCTGCAGTACCCGAATAGCCCTGTCCTTAAATTCAGCAAAGTCCAGATCAGGGTTTTACAGGGTTAAGATACGCAACTGTCCTCTGTGGGTACTGGACAGGAGTCCTTCAATGAACTGCTCCTTCAAAAGTTTATCTTCTTCCTTTACGCTGTCAGGATCAACTTGCTTAACTGCTCGCAGCGCCTCCTGCAGGTTGAGAGCATAATCCCTGATACTGTCCTGTGCTCTCTGCTTACAGCCAAAGAACCTCATCTTGATTTCAGCTGCAGTGCAGGTGTCAAAGGTGCTCTTCAGCTTGGCCAGGATCTTTCAGACAGAGGGTATACTTTGAACAAACTGCACAGTCTCTCTTTAAATTCACTCAGTGTGTGTGACTCACCTGAGTACTGGGGTAGCCAGGCCGCTCCCGGTATGTAGGGCATGGACAGCGGCATAATGGCGACCGCTGCTGCAGGCGCTCCTCCTTGCGGTGCTGCGGGGTTGGAGGCGGCGTCCGCCGCTGCATCGCCTTGTGGCGTGGACAATCTCTCCCCCCTAGTTAACGTTAGCCAGGGCCGGGGATTATGGGAGCTCACCGGCGGCCGCTTCACAGGCCCAACTCTCCGGGCTGTAGGCCTCAGCTCCTCCTCTTCTCGCGCGCTGTCCTCTCTTCCCGCACGGCACTTCACTTCTTCGCGCTCTGTGGCAGGCTCTGCCCACGAAGGCACACCTCTTCCTTCCCGCGCGCGCCAAGCAGCGCGGCAATTGGCACCAAATTTCACACACAGTCTTTAAACACAGTCTATGGCACACAGGACCCGGGGGTACCGGGCTCCGTAATCCTGTTCATGACGCCAAATTGGGTCGCCCTCCCAGGGCTGTGGGGTACTCGGTACTGGGCCGGTGTCAGGGGCATGTGTCACAGCAGCGGTGACCCGGTCCATGGCCCTGGGCGCCCAAGTAATGGGGAATGTAGTTAATGGAATAGTTTGTGACGCCACCTGTGGTGTTCAGCAAGTGAGATGTGAAGCCGACGCTGCGTGCAGATTCTCTGGGGCTGGTGGTGTGTTGCAGCCTAGATGGTGTAGCTCCCCACAGGTGAAGCTGTAGCCCCAGGGCAGTGTAGATGTGGTTGGCAATGGATGTAGCAGTGCCGACAGGGTAGGAAGCAGACAAGACACAGCGGTTTGCAATTTCTGTATCTTTACTTGGTAACTGCAGTCCAGGGTCCTGATTACAGATGGTAACAGAGCAGGTTAGCCTGGAAGCAACTGAGGGATTCTCTCTCACAGACGGGCTGTGCAGTCTCCTTCCTAGCACCTTGTGGTGTGAAGCACTCCAGTACTTAGTTACTCTAGAGTTCCTCCTGTCAGATGTTCTCAAGAACCTTACTTGCATGGCAGACAGCTGTAGCCTATCTCGGGGGCTCCTCTCTTCTGAGTCCCGGCTCTCTATCCAAGCTGCTGTTGTGCCTCAAGTCTTAGATGGGAGTAGGGCATTTACAGCCTCCTACCCCTCTGGTATCTGTTGCAGGACCGTTAGTATCCGTACAACCATGGAGACCAGGCTCCAGTTCATGCGCTCTCAAGCTGAGGGAGCTCTCCTTCCTAGCTCAACCTCCAGCTTCTCTCTACACGTCTGCACACTTCACCCTCCGCAGACTAACTGACCACTCCTTCCTCTTGGCCCACAGAGATCACTCCTCCTCCTAATCCTGGTTCAGAGTCCCCCCTGCTGGCCTGGAGTGGAACTGTGTTGCATGTATGGATTGACTGCGAGAGAGACCCATCATTGCCTCCAAGCCTGGCATTACCCTCCCCTGGAGGAAGGCAAAGCCACTGTGGCAACCATACTCCCGGGGGCGCCACACATGTCTGAGGAATTGGTTGGTCATGTTTTAGATAGGATGTCAGTCTTTAATGAAGCCCAAATGAAAACTTTTACACAACTTCCACTGATGAGTGAACCCAATTCCATAAAATGATCCATGGACATATATTTGTTTGAGTTCAGTAAACCTCTTGAAAATCTCTTGAAATTCAATCCTGGCAGATTTTTTCAACTCAAAGAGATTTGATTAATCTCAGATGAATTCAGTGCAAAGTGACTCTGCCAGGAAGAGTTAAAAAAAGGATAAACTCTTTTACTTGCCTCTCCTCTGTCCTCCCATGCATGTCCTGTTGCTACTGCTCCCTACTACCCTGCAGGTCTTCTGATCATCTCCTCTTCCTTCTTCCTCCTCTGCATCTCCTGGCATATACCACCATTGCTAATTAGGCCCTATGTTGTCATATGAGTTCCACGCATCTATTCATGCCGGACAGCAGACCTAGAGTATGAAGAAGGAAGAGGCACTGAATAAAGGTACAGGCAAGGTGCAGCAGTGGTGGGTTAGGTTTGGGGAAGGCCAAAATAAGATGAGTATAACATTTGATTGTTTTTTTAACCAGTTTCCAGCACAACAAATCAAGCAAAATGGCAGACGGTTAGTTACCATTTTGCTGATTTGTTTTGTGCAAATTGCTCAAGATTCCTAAATTTCCAAATTTTGGGAAATTTTTATGAAATTTGATTTGTTTAAAATCGATCCGCTCATCTCTAATATTTTTAAATAATGTTGGCCAATCTCTTTTCATTCAATGAAGACATAATCCGTTCTTGACCTTATACCTGCCTTGATTTCTTGTACCCCTCCTTGTTCCTGCAACTCCCTTAATGTCTCCTTACATAGTGATCAAGTAGGAGGACATCTTCTGGTTGGTGGGTGTATTTTCCAGTCGTCTTGACCAAAGGCTTGGGTTTTTGGAAAAATCTTAAGAGACAGAGATAATTTACTTTGTTTTATGCCTTCAAAATCCAAACTAAAACATAGGGAATTTCCCAGAGCATCCAGAACAATGGAAAGGGCATGACCACAAATTGAACTTCAAATCATTAAAGACTTGTGTGTCACTTTTCTTCAGTTCAACGTAAACTTTCGCTTCCTGATATTTGAAGATGTCATTCTCATACATAACTCAGTATTTTCTTTCCTTATTTGACAGAATGAAAAGTAGTAGTAAGAGCATTCATGGAGGCTACACATACAACATGATTAGGCCCAGACATGAATTACTGTACTCGAGGGAGCGAGAAACAGGGCATATCTAAAAATAGTAATCTGTCGTTCATCTCCACACAGGCCTAGGAGAACACCCATTTTAATTACCACGATTAACATTGCTCATGATGAGTAGTTCAATTTGTATCTCATGAGTGATGCAACAATGGTCAATGTTTAAAATGTTCTAGTTCATCTTCTGCGGAACTTGCAGATTATTTGAGTTTCTGGAGAGAACACATAGGTAAAAACAAGACGGGCACAGTTTTTTGGGTTTCGAATGTTGCATTAATAATAAATGACTACTTAACGATGGACCACAAGCACCTACCAAGATATGTCAATTTAACATTGATTAGTTTGAGAAGTGGAGTCTCAGTAATCCCTGTTTTTCACCCTTAGGTTTCTCAAAAAGTGTAGACTTTGCTTCAGGAAGCATTATTAGCAATATAGCCAGGGGTCATCACCAAGAGAGTATAAGGCAAGAGTGGGGATCCTTTTTATTGACAAAGACCATTTGAACATTTATACTATTATTCAGGGGCCATACAACATTATCAACTTGAAAATTATCCTGTCATATTTGGTCAAACATTTACTTAACTCCCCTGTAATGTGACAACTAGAGCTGCTTCTCTTTGGTGCGGCTATTATGTGAAGTGGCAATGATGATGCTACTTGTAACTGCATTTCCAAATTTGCGTTGGTCTGGAATGCAGGCAACTCTTTGTGATGATGTTTTGTATAACACTATAAGACTCACAGTCTCACAATTCATCACTGTTCACGTTACATTTCTAATACTCAAGCAGTGGGAGATCTGCAGTATACAATGGGTACAGTAAGTATTCAGACCCCTTTAAATTTTTAAGTCTTTGTTTCATTGCAGCCATTTGGTAAATTCAAAAAAGTTAATTTTTTTCTCAGTAATGTACACTCTTCACCACATCTTGACTAAAAAAACAGAAATGTAGAAATTTTTGCAAATTTATTAAAAAATAAAAACTGAAATATCACATGGTAAAAATAGTAGTCAGACCCATTGCTCAGTATTGAGTAGAAGCACCCTTTTGAGCTAGTACAGCCATGAGTCTTCTTGGGAATGATGCATGAAGTTTTTCACACCTGAATTTGGGGATCCTCTGCCATTCTTCCTTGCAGATCCTCTCCAGTTCCGCCAGGTTGGATGGTGATGGTGAACGTTGGTGGAAAGCCATTTTCAGGTCTCTCCAGAGATGCTCAATTAAATTTAGGTCAGGGCTCTGGCTGGGGCCAGTCAAGAATGGTCACAGAGTTGTTCTGAAGCCA
This sequence comes from Dendrobates tinctorius, assembly GCF_039654945.1. Classification (NCBI taxonomy): domain Eukaryota; kingdom Metazoa; phylum Chordata; class Amphibia; order Anura; family Dendrobatidae; genus Dendrobates; species Dendrobates tinctorius. The sequence continues at coordinate 26,792,565 of NW_027361696.1, read as the reverse complement.
CTCTTTTGTTATTTTAACTGTGTGCTTGGGGTCATTGTCTTGTTGGAAGGTGAAACAAGTCAGATGTCTAGAGCACTCTGGAGGAGGTTTTCATCCAGGATATCTCTTTGCTTGGCCGCATTCATGTTTGCTTCAATGGCAACCAGTTGTCCTATACCTGCAGCTGAAAAACACCCCCATAGCAAGATGCTGCCACCACCATGTTTCACTGTTGGGATTTTCTTGGGCAGGTGATAAGCAGTGTCTGGTTTTCTCCACACATACTGCTTAGAATTATCACCCAAAAAATTCATCTTCGTCTCATCAGACCAGAGAATCTTATTTCTCATAGTCTGGGAGTCCTTCGTGTGTTTTTTAGCAAACTCTATTCGGGCTTTCATATGTCTTGCACTGAGGAGAGGCTTCCATTGGGCTACTCTGCCATAAAGGCCCGACTGGTGGAGGGCTGCAGTGATAGCTGACTTTGTGGAACTTTCTCCCATCTCCTTACTGCATCTGTGGCGCTCAGCCACAGTGATCTTGGGCTTCTTCTTTACCTCTCTCACCAAGGCTCTTCTCCCATGATTGCTCAATTTGGCTGGACGGCCAGGTCTAGGAAGACTTCTGGTGGTCCCAATCTTCTTCCATTTAAGGATTATGGAGGCCACTGTGCTCTTAGGAACCTTGAGTACTTCAGAAATTCTTTTGTAACCTGGGCCAGATCTGTGCTTTGCCACAATTCGGTCTCTGAGCTCCTTGGCCAGTTCCTTTGCCCTCATGATTCTCGTTTGGTCTGACATTCACTATGAGCTGGTCTTATATAGACAGGTGTGTGCCTTTACAAATCAATTCCTATCAGTTTATTTAAACACAGCTGGACTCCATTGACGGAGTAGAACCATCTCGAGGAGGATCACAAGAAAATGGACAGCATGTCTTAAATATGAGTGTCTGAGCAAAGGGTCTGAATACTTATGACCATGTGATATTTCAGCTTTTCCTTTTTAATAAAGTTGCAAAAATTTATACATTTCTGGGTTTTTTTTAGTCAAGATGGGGTGCAGAGTGTACATTAATGAGAAAAAATTAACTTTTTTGAATTTACCAAATGGCTGCAAAGAAACAAAGAGTGAAAAATGTAAAGGGGTCTGAATGCTTTCCGTGCCCAAGGTACATCATATACGCTCACCGAGGCTGCTGTACACATCACACAGGAGACACCTATAACCATATACATGACACAGGAGACACCGAGAGCCATATACATCACATAGGTGACACTAAGACTGCTGTATACATCACATAAGAGACATCGAGACTGCTCTGTATACATAGGATACTATACAATACACTATATTGATCCTGAGAGAAATTGTAGTATCACAGCAGCACAACATAAACAAAAATATGAAATTACTTAATTGATAAAAACAAAACAGTAGAATTAACAGAAGAATGTCAATACATTACAATTATTCTGGACAGGTTATACACAGATCATACACAATTATCCACAGGTTATACACACTTGGTACCCAATAAAACAACAAATGGATTTTCAACTTAGGCAATTGTTATACATTTTCGCGGCAGTGGGCACAAATGATTTTTTGCATCTTTTCTTCTTACTCTTAGTAGGATTAGACAGTTACTAAAGGTACTCCTCTGTCCATGAACAGCTCATATAATGTGTCTGCGTTATTGTTCATTATCGAAAAATATTTCTTTAGAACTCTTCTCTTCACTACCTCCGTAGTGGAGAAAAGACTCCGAGGCTGCTGCAAACATCACAAAGGAGACACCGAGATTGCTGTACAGACTTCACAGGAGACATGTGGCTGCAGTATATGCATCACAGAAGATACAGGGCTGCAGTATATACATCACAGGAGACACAAGGCTGCGATATAAACATCACAGGAGATATGGGGCTACAATATATATATACAGTACAGACCAAAAGTTTGGACACACCTTCTCATTCAAAGATGGCCACTCGTTTTTCTTTACGTAGCTGCTTTTTTCTTGCCATAATACAAATTCTAACAGTCTATTCAGTAGGACTATCAGCTGTGTATCCACCAGACTTCTGCACAACACAACTGATGGTCCCAACCCCATTTATAAGGTGAGAAATCCCACTTATTAAACCTGACAGGGCACACCTGTGAAGTGAAAATCATTTCCGGTGACTACCTCTTGAAGCTCATCAAGAGAATGCCAAGATTGTGCAAAGCAGTAATCAAAGCAAAAGGAGGCTACTTCTGAGAACCTAGAATATAAGACATATTTTCAGTTGTTTCACACTTTTTTGTTAATTATAAAATTCCACATGTGTTATTTCATAGTTTTGATGCCTTCAGAGTGAATCTAGAATTTTCATAGTCATGAAAATAAAGAAAACTCTTTGAATGAGAAGGTGTGTCCAAACTTTTAGTCTGTACTGTATATATCACAGGAGGCATGAGGCTGCAGCATAGACATCACAGGACATGGCAACATGGGTCTGTGGCCTAGACATCAGAGAAAATATGGGGATGCGGTAAATACATCACAGGAGACATGAGGCTGTGGTACATAGATTACAGGAGCCATGGGGCTGTGATCTTCTTTTGTGAAATGGTAGCGCATCGCGTGCTAATTTCACCCACAAAATACGTCCTGACACTGGTAGTGGCCAGCACCACAACATAATTTTTAATTGCCTGCACCAGTGTTCAGTAATGAATGCCACATGCACATGCTTGCAAAGTATGAAGAAATTAAAGAGCGGGCAACCATCAAAATGTAAAAACAGTCGATGGGGGGTAGCCTCAATCAGCTGCTCTGGTACTCACTGTGCTGGAGGCTGCTTCATCCCTGGTACGTTGCTCACTCCTGGGGTTCAAAAGACTGGAGGCAGAGGCCAGAAAAACTTTGAACAGTTCAACTTTATTTTCCTCAGGACACAGCACATCCAACACACCTTTAGGACTCTTGACACGGTACCCACAATACATCTTCCACAGCAGCACATAGCTTCTTCAGCTACACAGGAGTGGACCACAAAATGACAACAGAATGAGGAACTCGGTGAAAACGGCACTTCGACCTCTCTTCCTGCGACTGACTTCAGCCCACGAAGGTACCCATCTACTAGGTCATCCACCCCCTTTTGGTTATCCTGTCTGTGCACTCTCCTGGTGGCCCACTCAACTACTTGGTCAGCTCCCACACACTGGTTGTCATGTCCACATGGACTCTTCTACTGTACACCCTGCCTCAACAGCTTCCAGATTCAGGCTGACTTCTTCCACAGTGACTCATCCACTGGCTTCACTATGTGGTCAGCTCCCAGTCTTAGGCTGACATCTCTCCAGATGCTCTCCCACTGGCTGCTGCTGTAGGCTCTTCACTCTTCTTCTCTTTCAAGGATGGCTGGGTGACTCCACTTCACACTCTTTGTGTCAGCTAGGCCTCTCAGGAGCAATGCCCTCTGACTAGTACCAAGGCTACCCCCAGCTGAACTGCCCTACACCAGGAAATCTATCTCCATTCAGTTCCTGGTTAGCCACTCTAATGTCCCCCTAGTTAACCCTCTAGTGGCCTCCTAGTGGCCCCAATATGAATGTGCTCAGTGCCCCCATCTTGTGTCCATTCTCTATAACTACTCAATCTCTGCCAAGTATATCTATATAATGCCATGTGGCCACAAACCCATATGTACATGTTACATATAATGCACACAAACATGTCAGTCATAACAAGGTAATCAATGACAGCAATATTTACAGGGTTAAATCCTGGCACCTCCTTACAAAAATACAGTTGCCTGTCTGAAAACTGCAGTCACTGGGATTCTGCGTGGGGGTTGTTCCTCACCCGTGGTTTAGAGGATGCTAGAGGCCAGGTGAAGAGATGCATATTTTACTAGCCAGGCTCTGTCTGGAGCAAAGTGAAAAACATGACCAATTGTAGCATTACAGGTACCAAGCATAGCAACTGATGGGTGAAGAATAAATAGAATCAGACATAGTCAAAGGTAGGGATGACTAAATCTGCTGGAACTTGAATTTAGTAGATTTACTCAAATATGGTTTGTGATTCATTTACTTCAAGTCAATCAAACTTTCCAGCTAAAGAAGATTTCAGACTGAAGAGCATTCTAATGATGATGGCCAGTGAAAACACCACTCACAGGATAGGTGATAACTTGCTAATCGGTTAGTGTCTGACCACTGATACATGCACTAATAGGGGAATTTTTTTCTCTGACGGGGAACTTTTATCCGCAATATAAATTGGTGTAGGAGGTTGACGGCCAACTGCTACTCCTTTCATTCTCTATTATCTGCATCTCCATTCAAAGGGTACCGTCACACTTAGCGATGCACCAGCGATCCCGACCACGATACAACCCGGTCAGGATCACTGGTGCATCGCTAATTGGTCGCTAGTGAACTGCCAAACAGGCAGATCTCACCAGCGACATAGCAGTGGTCGGCGGTCGTTACTTACCTGTCAGATGCAGCGATGAAGATGTCCTCCCGCCCGCGTCGCTCGTCGGCGCCAGCAGGAAGCCCAGCAGGAAGTCGCCGACGAGAAATCGCCCAGGACATTCTCGCGCGATCAGCGATAACCAGCGGGGGAGCCAGTCGGAGGTAAGTAGCACACATAGTGATATCACTAGCAATATCGCTGTTGCGTCACAAAATCGGTCCTGAGGGTCATCTCCCTATGGTTCCCATCACCTTCCAGGGCTCTTTTTAGCATTAGGAGCTGTTTAGTTTTCACAATGTCATGATTATCTAAGTTTCTTTGTGAAATTAAAAGCAAATTTGATTCCCTAATCTTTAGTCAAAAGTTATGTCTAGTGAGGACAATTTAGGAGATAAGGCAGCAAAGTTTGAAGGAACAAGTCAGAAGTCAGGAAAGATGTCAATCCATACACACGGGAAAGCCAACCCAAACTCACAAGGCACCATGTGGTCAGACGATTTCCTGAAAGGATTATTATGTACCGCAGAAATAGAGGAGGTGTCCAGTTGCCAGTCTTCTGTATGAACTTTACAGCTACATTTAAACAGGTTTACTTGACATTATGGATATTAGTGGAAAGTAAAGGAAACAGTCACTATCGTGCAAAATTTCTGTCAGGTTCTAGTGTCATATCCACCAAATTGAGTTGGATCCCTATAAAGTTCTTCTCCATGCATGCCTAAGAGTGAGATGGTCACTTAGCCATATTATGAATAGATAGATACATAGATAGGTAATAGATAGATCATAGATAATAGATAGAAAATAGATAGATAATAGATGATAGATAAATAACTAAATAGATAGATGATAGATAGACAGTAGATAGATAATAGGTATGGGATAGATAGATAGATAGATAGATAGATAGATAGATAGATATGGGATTTACTAGAAGGTTCCCACATGGTGGATGTCACAAATGTAGTCTGTTACGTGTTCTTTTCCCACGCACGGCTGAAGGTATGACATACCTGTGTTGTACTAGATTGCTGTTTTGTGCAGCCGTTGCTATGTGTAGTTAGGAGGATGAGAGGTGACACTTTTATGTATGTGAACGTGTTTCATCACGCCAGGGACCGGTCCTCAGCGACGTGCTTTAACCATTGCTGTACTAAGCCATAAAATCCTGAGCCGGGGCTTATTCCTATAGAGTTATTCACATCAGAGCTGATTAATCAATCCTCCTGGAATGGTGTCAGACCGGCAGGGTCACCAGTCACATCAGTCATACAGTGTACTGGAGAACTGCAGTGAATGGAAATCAGAAGAGGATGCAAGGATGGATGGGGACATATAGCATCTGCTAAATATACACTCTATGTATACACTCTTCATTATTGAAATTGCTTCACCAAGAAGAAGTCGTGAAGTGATTTTAATCACAGGATGGATAGACATGTTACTGATCTGTAAATGATGAGAAATGGAAACAACCTTTAGAAAACATTTTGATTTTCTCAGTCTGGAGTCTGAGCCTCGTAGAGAAATCCCGACATATAGCTTTGTCTGCTATCAATGATGTCATTAATGGTCATCTGAGGAAGGTTCTGCCGATGAATGCACTCTGGCAAATCATCAAGATCTGCTGCTTGCAGCTCCTGTGTAATCATCGACCAATGACATCCCCGATGTGCTCGATGGAGACAAGTCTGGAAACGCTGCAACTATGGGAGCATGTTTAGGCTATACAGGCAGCTCACAGTAGTACCAGCCTGGGCTTGTCGTTACGGGGTCTCCACATCTTGGCTGAGTTACTGAAAAATGGCTCCTGGGACTCTTTACAGAAATGGTTCCACCACTGGTTCCCCCACAAATCAGTGTATCTGAGCTGTTAGAGCACCTGTAATGAAGACTAAAGTGACCCTGCTATCATACACTATTCCCCCCACATAAAAATCCCAGGAGTAGGACTTGTGTGATGCTTCTTTGTCGCCCTAATTCTGCTATTATGGTGTGAATGACATAGTGTATGATAGCCGGGTCCTTCTTGTCTTCATTCCAGTTACACTCATTGATTTGATGGTGGAGCTAGTAATGTGGCCATTTTTCCAAAGTATCCCAGTAGATGTTTTCCACATGACAACACCACGCTGCATGTTCCTCATACTACTGTGAGCCTCCTGTGTGGCCTAACATAATCCCGTGGCTGCAACATCTCCAGACTTGTCTCCATTGAACACATTGCGGACATCATTGGTTAGTGACCACACAGGAGCTGCCAGCAGCCGATCTTGATGATTTGTGTAGTGTAATCAGCAGCAGAACCTTCCTCAGATGGGATTAATAACCTCAGTGACAGCAGCCGAGGCTGTAAGTGCTGAGATTTCTGAATGTGGCTCATACTCCATACCATCATGTGTTTCTGTGGATGATCCTGTGTGTACGATGGTCTCCACTATCACATACACCATATTATACTCACTCACAACACGATTGCCCTCCACAGAGACTGACAGGAAGAAGACGATGGTGGCAGTCATTACTTACGCTGCTGATGTCAAAAGAAAACTGAGTGCTGATTAGGTAAAATAAAAGATTCTGAGCTGTGATTGGTTGCTGAGTTAAATAAAAGTTGAATAGTTTGAGCTGTGATTGGTTGCTGTGGTAAATGGTAATATATAAGCTACACTCTGGTTGTTATCGATCGCATAGACGCTCTTACCATAAGGCAGTTCTGATGACTGAGGTCAGAAAAGCATCATTCTGTTCAGATCCCTCAAGGTAATGGGGGGCCGGTTACCATCAACCCACTCTGTATATACAGCACATCCATGCCGGTATACCCCTGTAAACCAACATGCTTTTAAAAAAAACAACATACCCATGTATAATGTAGTGAGCTGTCATTACTACCATGTTACAGAATGGCTGGGGGTGAAGAGCGCCCTGATACCAGCGCAGTCCTGTAATAGGTGCCACTGGGGTATTAAGTCCATTCATGACTTTCCTTGCCTCCCAAATCTTCCCCAATCACCTGTGTGTAATATTGAGAAGTTGAAGGAAGTGGAGACCCCGTAACATTACAGATTAGGGGGCCAAGTACTAAGGAGCAGAGGGCGGAATGGTCACCACCTCTCTACTGATCCCATAACTGTAGAGCCCAGATCTCCTCTTGTATCAGCACAAACACTGCGCAACCCCCTGAAGCTTCATGACTGAGCAGCTGCATACATCATCAAGCACAATGCCGAGTGTCAGATGGAGTGGTGTAAAGCCGCTGTAAGCAGTTGCTGAGATGCATTAAGCAGGGATTCAGAGCAGAAAGGTATAAGTACTATTTATTTTTTTAACAGTAAAGGATAAACCAATATCCTCGCAGGGAGTTAATAAGCAGTGGCAAAAAGTTGTTAGGACAACAAAGATTAAATGAAACAAGCAGAATGATTGTAACAGTCTAAGTTTCAAGCGACACTTAGTGTAGCATCTGGTGGGGTCCTTAGTCCATAGTCCGATGGGTATAGTAATATCGGCAATGGCCGGCGTAGGGTCCTCTAGTGGGGTCCCAGGTTAGCGATCCATCTTCTGGTGGCAGCGGGCAGTCTCCGGTTTTATCCTTCTGAGCCCCTAGTCCATAAGCTCAGGAAAGCAAAGCAGGAAAAGCTGCAACAGTCTGTGTATCAACCGTGGGGTGATGCGTGCTAGCCGGCCAAGGGAACCAAACTTCAATGTCCTATAACCAGCCCACGCTTCTCTGCATGAGCGCGGTCCTATGCTTAGCCAGGTGCACAGCACTTCCCACACTCACTGTCCTGCTGGAGCGCGCTGGAGATTTTGGCAGCCATACGTTGTGGTGCTGCTGCTCGGAGCAGGGAGCATGCTTCTCACCCCCCTGCACTCTCCTTGATGGCGGGAAACTGCCTGCTCCTTCACGCACTTTCTGCTCTGTACTACCTCTTAACACGCCCCCTCTTTACGGGTCAAGCGGTTTGTCTGGTCCCCTATTCCTTCCCCTGGGCAACATGGGATGCAGCTCCGATAGTTCCGGACCTGGCTCAGAGCAAGTACCCACAGCCCGGTCTTCCTCCTTACACCGCCACTCCTGGACTCTGGAGGTGACGTGTTCTGTGCAGTGACAGATCGCACTTCTCTATCTACGTCTGATGGAGGAGTCTGGGTTTGTTGATTCCAGGAGGACGTTACCCCCTGTCTACATTGTGCCCCCTGTACAAATGGTGGAGCGGGATAATACTATTGGCTGTTATCGGGGGCTTCCACGGACCCTCTGCTCCAGTGATGGGAAATCTTAATCTTAAGCACAAAATAGTGTGAACAATTGTATCTTCAGCTTTATGAGAACAGTTTGGGAAGACCCTTATCTGTTCTCATGACTGTGCTGAGTGCACAAGGTCCATATAGACATGGAGGGGAACATGAGTGGCCGCACAGACCCCAGACCTCAGCGCCATCCAAGAACAGAGATTGTGAGCCCGACCACTCCCCAACATCAAGGTCTGACTCACACATTTTGGATAAAAAGGCAAAAATTCCAACAAAGTCGTTTTACCTGTTGAGTCCATATTAATGTCTATGGATGTAGATGGAGGTCAGAAAAGCCCCGAAGGTGTAATGTGGAGGGGGTCTCCTAATAACCTTAATATATGACCTCTCTATAGAGAGTTTCCCTGGATTCATAGATTGGGCAGTGTTTAATTTCTAAGGATGAATTTTATTAATTAAGTGATGGAAAGTCTTCTTCTTTATTAGTAACAAGGTTAATTAGTGTTTTAAGTGTTGCTTGCCTCGTTGGTCATTATTTTCCATGATGGAAAGTGTTATGAGCAGATGACTGTTCTGCAGTAATCCCCATCTCACCATTATTCATCCCTGCCGCCTCACTCTCTCTGCTTGACCTACGTGAATGATCGCTGAAGACGCCACTTACTACCAGCACAGATTAACCGGATTACATCTGTGACAAAATGGTATCCTGTATTAAGCAAAATATTCTGTGCCATAAAATGATTCTGTGTCATAGTAATATTTATTTTGTACTTTATTAATTGTTATCTGTATCACAATAGTTTTACGTGACTTTTTTTGTTTTCTGACTTTTTTGTGCCAAATCCTTCAATATGGCACTCGTAGTTTGATAAATTTTGCCCAAAAATCAAAGATGTTCTTTTTTTGTCTTTTACCTTTTTTGGCACCTTTTAAAGCAAAAAGATGACTTCAAAATGTCGCTCGTTAGTATTCAACTGCGTCAAAAATAAAATTATACAGATGTTGTGCTCCATTAACATACTGGAGCACAATTAATTAAACTTTTTTGAAATTTTGAAAGTCACAAATGATAAATTAGGATAAAACTTCTGGATGTGGAAAACTACGTCCAAAATGCAACCGACAATTTCAAATAAAGTTAGCTTAAAAAAGGTGCAAATTAAAGAATAAATAAGTCGCAAACATAAATTACTATTTTGACCATTTTTACTCCAGGAAAAAAAAAGAACAAAGACAAAGATGAATCATTGTCATTGTGAGCTTGGAAATTTTGGACAACAGTTTTTGCAGCAAAAAAGTTTTCAAATTGGCACAAAAAGTTGTCTAGAAAACAAAAATGTATATTGCGCAAAAAGTTTCGACTTTTACTTCTCTGTCAAACCAATTTGGAAAAAGCGTGTATTTATTAAGATGAAACATAGAATATTTGGCAAATTTTGGCTCCAATCGATGGCGACTCGTAGTTGACGAGGATTTCATTTTGCCTTTAGTCTAACATGCACCAAATTGATAGAAAGGTGTGAATTAGGCTGGGTTCACACTAACGTATGTGTGCGCAGCATATACCTGCGTACATATCCGCATGCGTCTTGCGTACAAATCTTTAACATTGTGTACGCAGGGACATGCGTTTGCATGCATTCACATGCGGATGCGTACGCATGCGTCATTTCGCGGTGTGCGGTGAACGCAACATGTTGCATTTTTTGATGTGTCAATTTCACGTAGACATATGCATGCGGATGAGTGCGTCTAAACAATGCATTACTGTCTATGGGAACTCATTGATACGCAAGAACTTGCGTACGCATGCGTTCGATACACATGCGTTCTTCACACTAATCAAGTCCAGGAAATGATTTCACCACCTGCAAAATCCCAGCTCCATAGAAGGGGGTCTGGAGACAGATAGTCCATTACTCTCAAGACTCCAGATGCAAGCACAAGACACTGGATGTAAGTATAGAAGCTTTGAAAATGTCTGTCTCTCACTGCATTTTGTACTCTGTACTTATATTTTGTTTTCTGTTTCTTCTAGACTGTGCAGTTTTCCTGTTCTGGATTCCTTGCCTGGATTTCTCATTCCTGTCTGTTCTGTGATTATCTGTCGTGGAGTGCTCCTGTGGCTCTGTATGAGTGTGTGTACTTTTACTATGTTGCTCTGCCCAGTCTCACACTCGGCCCAATTTCACACCCTTCGTCACTTTGTGTCGTTTTTCTCTTTTTTCCTTGTGCTGTGCCGCTGTCCTCATGCTGTGCTGCTGTCATGCTTCAGTGCTGCCTGCTGTGCAGTTGGACTACTGCCTGTTGTCACGCTCACACCCTGACTGGTGGGCATGAGTCAGGGGGTTGTGGCCCCACTGTGCCACACACCAGACTACCCTGAAAGGGGCGTGACTAAGACAGCTGCCTTGGTTTTCACTGGAGCCTCAGATGGTGAGGTCAGGCTTTTGCGGCAGGCAGCTGCCAGGTGCCATTTCAGGATGGTGTCTGGCTGTGGCAGCAGATTCCACAGACACGGCTGAGACACAGGGCAGGCAGGCACTGCTGAGACACAGGGCAGGCAGGCATGGCTGAGACACAGGGCAGGCAGGCACTGCTGAGACACAGGGCAGGCAGGAGTGGTGTATGGAATAGGTAGAGTCCTGTTCACACAGCAGGTGCAGGTACTGATACTGGCAGGAAGGAATGTGTATGAAGGAACAGGTAGAGACCTGATCACACAGGAGGTGAATTGCAGGAGTACCGAACAGGCAGAGCTACAAGAGTGCGGGGCACAGGCAGAGTCACAAGAGTACTGAGCAAAGGCAGAGCCACAAGAGTGCAGAGCACAGGCAGAGCCATAAGGCCTCTTTCACACATCATGCTTTCGCCGTCAGGCGCGTTGCGGCGCTTTTGGTTTCCCCCCCATTGACTTGCATTTGCGCCGGATCGCGCCGGATGGCCATGCGTTTCATCCGGTTTGCGCCGGATCCGGCAATGTGTCGCGATCCGGTGTCTGGAAAAAACGGCGACTGTAACGTTTTTTGTCTCCGGCGAAAAAGCCGGACACGCCGGATCCGGCGCGTCCGGCTTTTTCACACAATGAAAGCCTATGAGCGCCGCAATGCGCCGGATCCGGCGAAATCCGGATCCGGCGGCCGGATCCGGTTTTTTGGTCTGAGCATGCTCAGTAGCTCTGCCCACAAGACATATATAAAAGCAAGACAGTGGGACCCACAGCCACACCCAACATGCCACCCAAGACAGCAACCAGGCGCAGGAGAAGGCAGGAGACCACTGCAGCACCATCCGCACCACCACCACCCCAAATGGAGCAGCAAATAGAACATGCTGAGGAGGGGAGGCCAGCACCAGATGAGAGACGGTAATTATCAAATAACCCATTCCTCCAAACTAGGGCTATTGAATATCAAGATATTCATTGGCCCTTTGTTTCTCTTTATTCAACAGCCGCCCAATAGATGCAGCAGCAGCAGCAGCAGCAATGACAGCAGCTGGAACACCACCCACAGGCATGGAGTGTGGCCACCAGGAAGACAGCACATCATCTTCTGGGAGCCCTCCCTCGCATCGTCAGCGTTTGACGGTAAGTTTTTATTTCCAAAATCCATCTTCTCTGTAATATATGTCTATTCATTGCCTTTTATTTCAAAACAGGAATCACAAGATGAAGAGGAGCTCCCAGAAGAAGAAGGAAGGGGTGGACAGACACCTGGAGTGGGCTCACAATTGGTAAGTTTTTTGCATCAAACGCAGAAACACAACATCACACTACACACAACACATAGAAAACAATGTTCTGCAGACCACACACAGCAAACAAATGCCTACATCCAAAGACATAACATTTTTTGTTTTCTTCTCTAGTCTTCCCAATCTGGTGCTTGGCCAAGAGGTCCTCGCAGTGCCTCCCAGGGTCGTCGGCGACAGCAACGCGGCGGTCACCAGCGTGTAAGTATAAATATTTTTGATTTGTTTTTTTGCACTTTTTATTTCATTTCTTTTGTGGAGGCTAATTATGTTATTTTTGTCTTTTTCTTTAACAGCCTTCACAGCGTGCTCCCGACTCTGACGGTGAGGATGGAGGGATTGATGTGGACCGCCTCATCGATCTCGTCAGAGAAAGGGAGCCGCTCTGGAATATGGCTGACCGCCGCCACGCTGACCTGATCGTTACCCGACGACTCTGGGAGGAAATCTGTTCGCTCCTTGTGGGCCGCTGGGAGGACCTCGAAGCTCGGGCCCAGATTAAAGAGCGTAAGTATATACAGTACCGGTTGCTTGATATAAACCAGTGTTTCCCAAACTCCACTCCTCGTGGTCCCCACGGATCATGTGTTCAGGATTTCTATTTACTATGGAAATCCTGAAAACATGACCCCTGGGGACCATGAGAACTGGAGTTTGGGAAACACTGATGTTGTATACTAACCACTCCTTTCTCGTTTCAGGGAACAGAATTGTGAATTGGTGGTGGTCTGTGAGAGATCGTTTCAAGAAGGAGTTCAATAAAGAGATGCGGGCCCCGAGTGGATCTGGAGGACGCAGGAGCAAGTACAAGTACGCAGAAGCCCTGTCGTTCCTCCGGGAAACAATGGTCACCAGAAGGTAAATATTACACACCACATGTGAAAAAAAATGTTATATGTAAATTTTTTTTTCAGCCAGGGCCATACCATGTCAGTATTTTAATTGTTTTTTTTTCTCTTTATTCCACAGCACGGTAAGCAGCACTCGGGAGCCGGCACGATTGGACCCTTCTGAGGCGATCTCTGAGGAGACCGGCACCGAGGGACACTTCGACCGCCCCGGTACATCTGCACCTTCCCAGCCTTCCCACACATTCGACCCATTTGTCCCATCCACCAGCACAGGAGCATCGTGGCCGCCTACATTACATGAAGCTGCTGGTGAGGAGATCGCTTTCCCTTTACCCCACCCTTCTGCCCCTGCCACCTCTAGTACACCTGCGGGTACTGGGCAGCAGCGGCAGAGGGGTCAGGAAAAGACTTATGCGCCAGAGTTCTTGCATCTGAATGCATCTTTCCAGAACTGTCTAAAAGTCTTGTCAGAGCAAATCTCCGCAGGCTATCAGCAGATCAACTCCAGCATTCTGGAGGTGAAGACACTTCTGCAAACCATGCATTCAGAAGCAAGATCTTCGCCAAACCACACCTTTTTCAGGTCTGTTGTGGAGCGCATGGAAACGCTCTCTCCTGCCCAGCAGATGCATGTAATGCATTCATGCCACGCTGCTCTCCAGCAAGTTACCTCCCAACCTCCTCCTCCTCCCACCACAGTAGTTCCTCCACCTGCACCCCCTCCAGCCACTTTCCATCCTCCCCCTCCTATTACATCTACACCCCCTCCAGCCACTTTCCATCCTCCCCCTCCTATTACATCTACACCCCCTCCAGCCACTTTCCATCCTCCCCCTCCTATTACATACCATCCACCTCCAGCCACTTTCCATCCTCCCCCTCCTATTACATGCCATCCACCTCCCCAGCACCATCCACCTCCCCAGCACCATCCACCTCCCCAGCACCAGCAACCTCCCCAGCACAAGCAACCTCCCCAGCACCAGCAACCTCCACAGTACCTGCAAACTCCCCAGTACCAGCAACCTCCCCAGTACCAGACATCTCCCCACTTCCAGCAACCTGCCCCGTACCAGACATCTCCCCACTTCCAGCAACCTGCCCCGTACCAGACATCTCCCCACTTCCAGCAACCTGCCCCGTACCAGACATCTCCCCACTTCCAGCAACCTGCCCCGTACCAAACTCCTTCCCCATACAACTTGCCATCAACATCATCTGCTCCTACAGTCCCTGCCCAACCCTCCACTCCACCACCCACCACCTCTTCTGCTTCCCACATGTCCACCCATTCTGTAGTTTTTTCCACACCTTCACCTCTAACTGTTCCTTCCCCACCACGATCCCAGTCCTCTCTCCACACTCCCAGTGTCGAAGTGTCCCGCAGCCCCTACAGCAGTATTTCCACCACACACTACACAGAATTATAATGTGTGTATTTAAATAAAAATGACCAGTTTTATGGTTTCAGTTTTATAGTTTCAAAGTTTTATTAAACAAGTTTATTAAAATTTTAAAAAAGTTTACTAAAAAAAACATTTTTCAATAAAAGTTAAATTATTTTACACTGGTTGTCTGTCATTTCTTTCTGCGGCGAAAAAGGTTAAATACAGGGTATTTAAAAGGTGAAATGGTATTCAAAACTAGGTATATAACTGTGGGTAAATTTTAGCTTTTTGCCACAGTTGTGTTCCTGGTTGTGTTTGAAGCAAAGTATTTCACCTAAAAAGTTGTGTTTATTGTTGGTGATTTCATAACAATGTACACAACTTTTGTTAAAAGGTGAAATACTTTGCATAAAACACAACCAGGTACACACCTGTGGCCTAAAGCTAAAAATAGAGACCATGACAAGATAGCCAACTTTGGTTGGCAAAGGTATATACTGTTGGTACAGAAGGTACACAAGTTTGGTTAGGGCACAAATCTTTCACACTCTGTCATCCTGCCAGTGAACTCTGCCTTGAGGTGACATAAAGTATAGTGCAAAATTGTCCCTCATTACTGAAACCGTCACAGAACTTCTAGTGGTAATGTCATGGTAATCTTGCAAGGTGGTTTCTTCAGAGGTGTCCTCAATGGAAATGGGTTCCTTGCAGATAACAAAATTGTGGAGTACCACGCACGCTTTGATCACCTCGTCCACAGTTTCTGTCTTGAGGTTGATCGCAGTCAATAGGACCCGCCATTTGGCTGTCAGAATACCAAAGGTACATTCAACCATTCTTCTTGCTCTTGTGAGGCGGTAATTAAAAATGCGTTTTGGTCTTGTCAATCCTCTGCTAGAGTACGGTTTCAAAAAGTGTTCTGACAGCTGGAAGGCTTCATCCCCTACACAGACAAATGGCATAGGTGGACCAGATGTTTGCGGCAGCGGTCTAGGTGGTGGGAACTGGAAGGTGTTTCCATACAGTTTACGCCCCATGGCAGACAGTTTGCAAACTTGAGAGTCATTGGAGCGGCCATAGGCCCCAATATCAACCGCAATAAATTTGTATTCCGCGTCAGCGATGGCCATGAGGACAATTGAAAAATATTTCTTGTAATTGAAATATTCCGATCCCGATCCAGCTGGCTTTACAATGCGGATATGTTTCCCGTCCACAGCGCCCAAGCAGTTTGGAAACTGACATATCTGTTGAAACTTGTCAGCAATTTCAATCCACCTCTCTGTTGTGGGCTCTGGTAAAAACTCTTCAGCTAAGGAGTCCCACAGTGCACGGCATGTGTACTTCACAATTCCAGATATGGTGGAAATCCCGAGTCTGTACTGGAAATGCAGTGACGAAAGGGATTCTCCAGTTGCAAGAAATCTGTGGGGAATTATAAAACAATAAATTAGTTTTAAATCACAGCATTACATACCAAAACTGACCTATAACACTTGGAGATACAAATTACCACCAACAAGATTGCAGTGAAAGTGTGCTCTGATGCGATCATATCCAATAAATGTGGCTTACCTTAAAGTCACCATCAGACGCTCTGCGGGTGAAACAGAGAAGCGGCAATAGGTGTCCGCTTTTCTTATGAGGTGTGCAATGCGCTCCACCAAGTAATCAAAATTCTCCATTTTCATCCTAACATATCCAAAAAATTTATCCGGGTTTCGTCGAAGGTCCATGCATAGTGTAGAATAGACCCCACGCGTCATTCTCTTGGCTGTGATGGGGTGGATCCACAAACATCGTCTACGATGCCTGATGCGCTGCTGTCTCGCTCTCTCCTTCTCCAGAACAATCACCCTCAAACGATTTGCCTCCGCTGTAAAATCCGCCAAATTCTTCAAAATATTTCCAATGACAACATCCATCTTCGCCAGTAACTTGCTCTTCTCTCCAACCTGCACTTTCTCCTCTACAACCTGTCAAAGAAGGGCTGTAGGAACATGCTATATATAGTTTTCCAGTAGCCAATCCCGTTCGGAAGGCCACAAGGGTCAATTTTAAAAACCGGATCCGGCGTAATCCGTCGAAAAACGGATAGAAAAACGGATGAACCGGATGAGACGGATCCGGTTTTGTCTGTCAAGAAAAAGACGGATCCGGCAGAAAACCGGATCCGTCACATCCGGTTTTACGAAACATTTGCCGGATCCGGCGTTCCGGCACGACGCCGGATCGCGCCTGACGCCGAAAACCTGATGTGTGAAAGTAGCCTAAGAGTGCGAAGCACAGGCAAACTGAGAGAACACAAGGATAGACACAGCAGGGAAAGTAGCCACAGATGAGGAGACCAAGAGACAGAGGTAGGACTGAGTTCACACACGGTAATGGTACGAGACAAGGTACAGGAACAAAGACACAGGGACCAGAATATTCTGCCTCCTAGAGGGCAGACAGACAGGTACAAGGCAAAGCTATTAATCAAGCCTTCAGAGAAGGCAAAACACAGGAGAGGACCTGGCGACTCAGTAGCAAGACACTAACTGAGTTAACACATTGCACAGGCAGGTTCCACTGGGTGGAGCTGCCATAAATACTAGAGGCCTCTTGGTAATTGGTCAGGGACACATTAGACAGGTGCACCCTGATTCCATAAGAGAGTTATGGTGTCGCCCCCCCCTCTGCACACAGCAGGAAGCATGCAGAGAGCAGGCAGGAAGCAAGAGGCACAGAGCATGGAGCTGGCAGCAGACAGAAGTCACAGCATGGCTTGGAGGAATGAGTAAGTTGGTGTGTGGGGGATGGGAGGCCATGCAGTGATGCCAGCAGGGTTGTAACAGTACCCCCCTTTATGGCCCCTCTTCTTGAAGCCTGCCAGAATGACCTGCAAAAGGAGTATGGGACCACACAAAGTCCAGGCTGACACGACATCCTTCAGGTAAGGTGAAGTTGGCGTGTCATCAGGAATCACAGAGTGCAAATTTCTTGGTTCCCGACGGAGTCAACCTCCACAATGACTTGGACCTCCTCCTCTAGACTGGTGGAAAGCAGATCACTGGTATAATCACTGGAAATGTGTGAAGAGAATGCCACTGCTGACCCCTCTTCGGAGGCGTCATCACACCTTGACTCGACCAGCAGACTAGATGAAGAAGACAACTTTGCCGACTGACTCTAATGCAGGGGAACCAGATACCTTTTGTCACTTGGTTGTTTCAAGCGAAGCACCTTCAAGGTCTCAGACATAAATGGGCACAAGAATCTCTGGCTCTCTGGCTCAGAATGACCCATGGGCATACCAGACAGCAAATGAAAAATGAACTTCTTTGTGCATAATGCTCCAAACAGGAGCTGTAGTTGTCCTTGCAGGACTAGACTGTTCTCGAATAGGTCTCGGTCATCTCTAGACAATGCCCACGCCGGTTTTGGGAGCTGCCAGACAGAGACCACACACCGTCTCCGTATGGCTGGTGGCTTAAACACATAAAAGCTCCCTGAAGGCAGAGAAACTATCATTGGCTTCACAGGGCAGAGACCGTCAGGATGTTCCTTCACAAGACCCAGCCCCTTTTTATTAGACCTCTTGGATCTTACATGGGAGGCCGGCTTGGCAGGCTGTGGAACAGGAAAGTCTTGGACAGTCACAGGCGGATGAGACGATTTACCCACACATTTTTTTTCGTCTGGTCCGTCTCTGGAAGCTTGGGGGGGAAGACTTCTCAGGAGACGCAGTACTAGGCTTGTCGAAGGCTTTGCAGAAGGCCCCCAGGAAGGCCGGAAGACTCGAGGTAATGGGATCCCTTACTTCCCAGAGGGGGTTAAGCCACTGCAAGGCATCTCCTGTTAGGTAGGAAATTAACAATTCTACCTTTACCCGATCAGTGGCAAAGTAGGGAGCATGCCATTGAAAGTACAGTAAGCACTGCTCCAAAGAGACGCAACACTGCTTAGGATCCCCATCACATCTTTGCGGGTCCAACTTTAAGAATGCCAGCCTCAAGTTGAGCAAACAGTTTGTTGGAGACCACAATGGTGGGTGGAGCAGTGAAGGATCGGTCTTCAGACTAGATAAAAAATTCACTTGATTGCTCACCCTGGCAGAAAAAAAGTTCATCATGTTCAGAGAGCGTAAGGACATGGGACTCAACGGGGACCATGGCCTGTGCAAACTGTCATGCTCACGCCCTGACTGGTGGGTGTGAGCCAGGGGGTTGTGACCCTATGTGCCACAAAACAGACTACCCTGGAAGGGGCATGACTAAGACAGCTGCCTTGGTTTTCACTGGAGCCTCAGATGGTGAGGTCAGGCTTGTGTGGCAGGCAGCTGCCAGCTGCCACTCCAGGGTGGTGTTTGACTGTGGCTGCTGATCCCACTGGGGAACAGGTACACTAGGACAGGTGCGGGTGACAGGCATAACTGACAGATGAGCACGGCTGATACTGGATCGCGTGGGCAGGCACGGCTGAGACACATGGCAGGCTGGCAGGGCACAGACACAGGGCAGGCAGGCACAGGTGAGGCACAGGGCAGGCAAGCACGGCTGAGACACAGGGCAGGCAGGCACAGCTGAGACACAGGGCAGGCAGGCACGGCTGAGGCACAGGGCAGGAAGACACGGCTGAGACACAGGGTAGGCAGGCATGGCTGGGACACAGGGCAACCAGGCACGGCTGAGACACAGGGCAGGCAGGCACGGCTGAGACACAGGGCAGGAAGGCACAGCTGAGACACAGGGCAGGCAGGAGTGGTGTATAGAATAGGTAGAGTCCTGTTCACATAGCAGGTGCAGGTCCTGGTACTGACAGGAAGGAATGTGTATGACGGAACAGGTAGAGACCTGTTCACACAGGAGGTGAACTGCAGGAGTAAAGAGCAGGCAGAGCCACAAGAATGCGGAGCACAGGCAGAGTCACAAGAGTACTGAGGAGGCAGAGCCACAAGAGTGCAAAGCATAAGCAGAGCCATAAGAGTACGGAGCACAGGCAGAGTCACAAGAGAACTAAGCACAGGAAGCCACGCAAGAGTGCAGAGCACAGGCAGAGCCGCAAGAGTGCGGAGCATAGGCAGAGTCACAAGAGTACTGAGCAGGCAGAGCCGCAAGAGTGCAGAGCATAAGCAGAACCACAAGAGTACGGAGCACAGGCAGACGGAGAGAGCACAAGGATAGACACAGCAGGGAAAGTAGCCACAGACGAGGAGCCCAAGAGACAGGGGTAGGATTGAGTTCACACACGGTAATGATACGAGACAAGACACAGGAACAAAGTCACAGAGACCAGGACATTCTGCCTCCTGGAGGGTGGACGGAGAGTTGCAAGGCAAGCTAGAGACAGAGACTAGGATATTCTTCCTCCTACAGGGCAGAAAGACAGGTACAAGGCAAAGCTAGGAATCAAGCCTTCAGAGAAGGCGAAACACAGGAGAGGACCATGCGACTCAGTAGCTAGACACTAACTGAGTTAACACATTGCAAAGGCAGGTTCCACTGGGTGGAGCTGCCACGAATACTAGAGGCCTCTTGGTAATTGGTCAGGGACACATTAGACAGGTGCACCCTGATTCCATAAGAATCAGAGTTATGGCGTCGTCCCCCTATGCACACAACCAGGAAGCATGCAGAGAGCAGGCAGGAAGCAAGAGGCACAGAGCATGGAGCTGGCAGCAGACAGAAGTCACAGCATGGCTTGGAGCAGTGAGTAAGTTGGTGTGTGGGGGATGGGAGGCCATGCAGTGATGCCATCAGGGTTGTAACATCTGTATTGTAAGAATTGTCCCTCAATTTTTTTTATTTTGCTTTGGCTACATTGCATTTGGCTCTTTTAAAAAAGTTCCATTTTTCTTCTGTTCTTTTCTGTAGTGTTTCACTTGACTGCTGCCTGCTCTACAAACATGTCCTCTGTAACAACGCTGCTGGCATCACTGCATGGCCTCCCATCCCCGCACATCAACTTACTCGCTGCTTCAGGTCATGCGGTGATTTCTGTCTGCTGCCAGCTCCATGCGCTATGCCTCTTGTTTTCCTGCTTGCTCTCTTCATGTTTCCTGACTGTGTGTATAGGGGGCGGCGCCTGAACTCTCTGCTTCTTATGCAGTCAGGGTGCACCGGTCTAATCTGTCCCCGACCAATCACCTGGAGCCCTTTACTATATAGGGTCGCCACACCCACTAACCCTTGCCTGTGTGAATGTCTAATCTCAGTATCTTGCTGCTGAGGAAGACAGGCCCTGTCCTGTGTATCTCCTCCTTCTCTGGAGGAATACTTCTTGTCTTGCTTTGTACCTTGTCTGCCTGCCAGGAGGCTGAATATCCTGGCCCTTGAGTCTTAGTCCCAGTACCTTGTCTTGTACTGTGTCTCTGTCTGAACTCTGTCTTACCTCTGTCTGTCAGTCTCCTTGTCTGTGGTTCCTTTCCCTGCTGTGTCTTTCCCTGTGTCCTCCCTGCCTGCACCTTGCACTCTTGCAAGCTCCGCCTACCTTGCACTCTTGCAAGCTCCACCTACCTTGCACTCTTGCAGGCTCCGCCTACCTTGCACTCTTGCAGGCTCCGCCTACCTTGCACTCTTGCAGGCTCCACCTACCTTGCACTCTTGCAGGCTCCACCTACTCCGCACTCCTGCAGCTCCGCCTACTCCACACTCCTGCTTTTGTCATATTCCACTCTCCTATCCGTACCTGTACCTGTGCCTCCTATTTGAACAGGACCCTACCTGTTCCTCCATATTCCATTCCTTCCAGCCAGTACCTGCTCCTGCTGTGTGAACAGGACCAACCTATTCCTTCGCACACCACACCTACCTGCTCTGTGTCTCGAGCTGTTCCCTCCTGTCCTGTGTCTCAAGCCGTGCCCGCCTGTCCTGTGTCTCAAGCCTTGTCTGCCTGCCCTGTGTCTCCAAGCCGTGTCCGCCTGCCCTGTGTCTCCAAGCCGTGCTTGCTTGCCCTGTGTCTCCAAGCTACGCCTGCTTGCCCTGTGTCTCCAAGCCACGCCTGCTTGCCCTGTGTCTCCAAGCCACACCTGCTTGCCCAGTGTCTCAGCCGTGCCTGTCGTGTCTACCTGCCTGCCTGTCTGTAGCTTCTATCTATCAAAGTGACTTGTCCCCGAGTGGGATCAGCAGCCACAGTCAGACACCACCCTGAAGTGGCACCTGACAGCTATCTGCCGCACAAGCCTGACCGCACCATCAGAGGCTCCAGTGAAGACAAAGGTAGCTGTGGTAGTCACGCCCCTTCCAGGGTAGTCTGGTTTGTGGTACAGTGGGGCCACAACCCCCCAGCTCGCACCATTCAGCCAAGGCGCCAGCATGACATCCTCCAGTGAAGAACTGACTGCTTCCCAGGGTGGACATGACACTGATTATGTAATCACATTTGATATACTGATTGGTATGTATAGACTGGCAATACTATACATGTGGTAAATCATGTATTTTCTTTACAGGTACCTTCCAGTGGGGAAGAGAAGGAGCAGTCGAGTGGAAATGAATCTTCCCATGGTCATCGGACTCAAGTTTCTGAGGAGGAAAGATGGGGTGTAAGTATTCTTTTCATTATCAGACTTGTAATTGTATTTTTTTTTTAAGTTTTGTATCTTTAAAACTGTGTGAGTTATTAATTTCTTATTTTATTTGATCTCTAATTTCCACAACGTGAGGAAGGTCAACATGTCATTGACAGCGACCTACTCATTCCACTGGTTCAAGAGCAAGCAGCATTGTGGGAATTTTGAAATAGTAATCATTAGGGATGAGCGAGTATACTCGTTAGGATTCGGTAGTCGGCGAGTAATGCGGTACTCGAATCCTGGAGAGTATTTCACTACTCGCCTCGCAATATTCGGCACAGTCCCCGCACAGTCCCTGCACAGCCCAGCACTGTCCCGCACAGGCCAGCACAGTCCCACACAGGCCGGCGCAGTCTTCGCACAGTCCCCGCCCAGCCCACCACACACACAGCCCATTACTCGCATTTCTCATAGACTTACATTGGACTCGTTACGAATACCCGAGTATTAGGAGGTACTCGTAACGAGTACATCGAGTCCGACTACTTCACTACTCACTCATCCCTAGTAATCATAGTAATCATAGTAATCATTCTGACTCAGCATTGATTCGACGACTCTGGGAAGAAGTGGCCAGTTCGTTGTTGGATGATTGGGACCATGCAAGGCCACAAGTCAGAAAGGACTTTCGTAAGTATTGCAATGTTGTCTTTTTTGCTGTAAATGTTGGTGTCTTTTTTTACAATAATTTTTTTTTCTCCTTCACAGTGAAGAGAGTAAAAGTTCTTTGGCGTTCGATGAAGGGTCGCTTCAATAAGGATATCAGACAGGAGATTCGAGTTAGAAGTGATGGTGCTCCAAAGCTATCAAAATATAAATACAACCGTATGCTTACTTGTCTGAGGCCTGCGTTATCTCAGCGAATATGAGTATCATTTCTGTTATGTTACTAAAAAAAATTTTTTAGAGTTTATATAGTAATGTTTTTCTTTTATTTCCCACACAGAACCTGGAGCAGCACTAAACAACCTTGATCATCCTCTGTTGGAGCTGCCCCTCATCAACCAGCCAACGAACTGTCCCAATCATCCACTAGTGATGGAGCAACCAGGCAGGCTTCACAGGCTGGGGAACAGGCAGCAGGTCCATCAGGTCTGCCCTTCTCCCAGCCTTCTGCCACTGCTTTTATTGTAACTTCTCGTCAGCGGCAGAGAGCCTGGGAGAGGTCAATCATGCCGAGTTTATTCACTAAAGCTCGATCTTCCAGGATGGGATGAAAATGATTGGAGATAAACTGGACAGTGGGTTCACTCAGGTGAACACACTTTTCCAGGATGTCCACAGATGCCTCGACCGTCTGGAAGCTGATCTTAACAGACCGGCAAAATGTTTTTTTTCAGTAACAGAGCAGGGCGTGATGGAAAACCTTACGTCTGAACTCCAGCTGAATGTCATGCAGGCCTGCCAGTCTGCTTACAGCCAGGCATTACAGTGGCAGTCCAGATGCTATCAGCCGCAGGCCGGATTTTACCAGCATCAACAAGCACAGCATCAATGGCCTGTTCCCCCAGTTCACAGCTACACCACGCTACAGAGTGCAGCAGCCCTGCAGCATCCAGCACGTGAAGCGATGGCCGGAGGACCACCACAATGCAGGGAGACTACGGTACACAAGATGAGGTGCAAGCAACAAAGGGTTAATTTATTTCCAGGCAAGGAATGCAGTGTTAGGAAAGTGTAAACAGGGGTATGCAATGACAAAACAATTTACAAAAGTGATATTCTCTAGCTGGGCCGTACAAATGGCACGGTGCACCAACTATTACAGATCAGCGTATTCTTTCAAAAGGCAAAACAATACAATAAAGTACAGTATGTTGCCACTCTAACTATAGCCTGACTGGCCGCTGCTCCATTGGCCGCACGGCTACCGTGCTCTGTCTATTGCAGCCTATCCTAAGTCCTAAACATGTGCGCATATGGGGTTAACACTCACGGTAAAATTGGTGTCTCAGTTCCTTCCTGGGGGCCACTAGTAGTTCTCTTCAAGATGATGCGAAGTCCTCCCTGGCAGCTCAGTGCAACGTGGTCTTGTCATTGTGTGAAGATTCCAAGCCTGTTCCTAGAAACGGTGAACTCCCTCTTCTGAATTCCTTCCTTGCAGATCTTCGTGGCTCCTTGAAGTATCACAGGAAAACCACCTTTTTTATCCCCAGAAGGGTATGCACAATCCCACAAGTCAGTCAGTCCTAAGCTGCACGTTTTTCTTCTCACGTCAGTCTCCTGCAGACTCCCAGCTCCAAAACACTCCCTGGGAAAACAGCCCCTCCCCTCTCCATAGCTGGTAGAGCAAACCAAAGCAGTCTTTTGAAGTGTAGAATAGACTATACCATCGCATCAGCCAAGGGGGTGCTGTCTCTTAAAGGGGCAGCACATCTCTGCTGTCCATAGCAATGTCAGCCCCTTACACACGCTTCAGAGTTCAGCAGCCCTGCAGCAAGCAGCATCCAGCATGCTCCAGAGTGCAGCACCCCTGCAGCAAGCAGCATCCAGCACGCTCCATAGTACAGCACCCCTGCAGCAAGCAGCATCCAGCAAGCTCCAGAGTGCAGCACCACACCAGCAAGCAGCATCCAGCACGCTCCAGAGTCGAGTACCATGCCAGCACACTGATACAGAGGCCAGAACTCACACTCATCCAAAAAAGAAACCCAGAAAGACACCCACTAGTGACTGCGCTGCACCAAAAAATCAACACCTGGAGCAAGAAACGTCACCCAAAATTGGTCCTACCACCTCCACCCTCACCTCCCAATGTGTCTATGTTTTCTAATGTGTCACTACCTTCCCTTGGTTCCCTCCCTTCCAATTTGTCTATCCCTTCTCAAATTTAAACTGCTAACCTTTCCTCTACTCCCAATGTGTTAAGTGCCAGATCTTAAGGTCTCTCCGGTAGTCAGGAATCTGCCAAACAGAAAGTGGAAAAAAAAAATCAGTACATGGCTTTTAAAGCAATCATAATATTAACAGGTGTTTATTTTTCAAAATTACGTACCTTAGGGTCACCAACAAATGTTCCTCTGCAGGAATTGCTCGATGTAACTGTGTGTCCTGCCTGGTGATAGATCCTCAGACACATTGCAGGAATTCATTGAAGCTCTGTTCCGACATCCTCACGTATTCGAAAAACTTCTTTGGGTTTTCACGCAGCTTGGTGTACAATGAGTGGTAGGCGCCACGGCTCTCTCGGACTTCTACAATGGGGTGTTGCCAATAACGACAACAACGTCTTCTCCGTCTTGCTCTTCTTCGTTCTTCTTCACAAGCCACAGAAAAGGCAACAGCCAATTTCAATGACAAATCCAGATTCCGATAGAAGCTCTCCATGCCAAGATCCATCTTGCAGCTAGATACAGCAGCAAAGCATGAGGATTTCATCTGTGTAGGGTCTATATATACAGATTCCCCATGAGACACGCCCATTGGGTGTGGCTTTTGTCAAGGAAATTCTCCTGGAACAGCATTTGCCGCATTACAAAATTCATTTTAAAATTTGAACACATGCACTGAAAAAACTCCAACGCATGCAAAGATGCATACAAACGCATGCAGACGCAGCATTTTTTTGCATCATGCATAAGGTGATGTGGATAAAAATGCAGCGTAGCCATGCATTCAAATGCATTTTGGCATGCATTTACGCATGCAGATGATACTCTGCGCACAGAGATGCTAATGTGAACGTAGGATTACTGAAACTTTTTTTCTTTAAAGTCTGGAGTAGAGTTGAGAGAAACAGGTCAGTCAGATTCAAAAGTCGCCGACTTTCGCCAAAGTCGGGTTTCATGAAACGAAACCCGACCACAGTGTGAAGTCGGCCATGCGGTCGGCGACCCAAGCGCCAAAGTCGGGTTTTGCCGAATGCTTGCACGTGACTTTTTTCAGCCAATGAGAGAAGCGGAGCGTAGCGGGAGTGGGAGAGGGAGATAGAGAGGAAGAGGGAGAGGGAGAAGGAGAGAAGAGAGAGAGAGAAAAGAGAGAGAGATTTCGCCGCCTCTAGGGTTAAAATTCATGCCAGGTGTGTTTACAGTCCTCCACTCACTGCCAACTTTTCTCCCCATTGACTTGCATTGGGTTTCATGTTTCACGACTTTTCCCTATAGTCGGCCGATTTCGTTCGACTCGACTTTTGAGAAAGTAAAAAAGGCAAAGTCACTCATCTCTAGTCTGGAGTGTAACGTTACAGTCTTAAAGGGATGGTTCAGGATTTTGATACTGATAGCCTTTTATAGGGATAAGTCATTATTATTTGACAAATTGATGATCATTTACTACCAGTTATGGCGACTGGATGTAAATAGTGCACAAATCTAGAAGAGCACAGTGCCATCCACTGTTCAGTGATCGTTCTCAGTAATGCAGGTGAGATCACATTCATTTCTGTAGAAGCTAATCTGCAGTACTGAGCATGGCCACTACACAGTGAACGGAGCTGTGTTTTTCTGGCTCAGTTTTTTTCCCAACTGCGGGATTTGGTACCAGCTGATCATGGGGTGCTGAGTGTCAGATGCCACCAATCAGTTCTTGATTATCTACACTAAGGATAAAAAAAAAAAGTTTTTTAACAAATTTTCCTGGCCAACTTTTGCAAGTTTTTGACAAAGAATGATAAAGTCATCCCTTTCTTGTGAGTGGAGTTATCCTTCTAGTTCCCTCAACAGAAAAAGAGGAAAACACAAAAAATATGATGGGAATCCTTTATTAGCATTTGGAAGAAGGACAAGATAGTGACTTTGGAAATATGGCCGCCTAGACAGGCTATAGAGGTCTCTATGGTTTTACGTAAACCTAGGGACAATTTTGGGGGAGCACACATGTGTCATTATCCAGAAACACGTAGCCTGGATAACAGAAGTAGCCATCAACGCATTGTAAAGTGCAAATCTGGGGCTTGTAGGTGCAGGTTTCAGGACAATT
Source organism: Dendrobates tinctorius (assembly GCF_039654945.1). Classification (NCBI taxonomy): domain Eukaryota; kingdom Metazoa; phylum Chordata; class Amphibia; order Anura; family Dendrobatidae; genus Dendrobates; species Dendrobates tinctorius. The sequence continues at coordinate 26,765,380 of NW_027361696.1, read as the reverse complement.
GGTGCCGCATGTTGTGTACATCTTGTTCCCAGTGCAGTCCTCCCATTTTTTCTTCTCTATACAAAACTCCTTCAGCTCCACATATCCGTCCTTACAGAAGCATCCGGGGTTACATTTCTTATTACAAGCAACGCCATTGGGGTGGGTACAGTTTGGCGGACAGGCGCTCCCATATGAGTTATATTCTTTATCGGATCCACAGTCTACGGCTGCAAAATTAAAATAATGTGAAATGGAGGAAAGTTTAAAAAATACATGTACAAAAGTAAATATATAAATGAGGAGGAAATATGAGAAATATATGAGAATACAGGGATATCCACAAAAAGGAAGTTCTCCCACTTAAAAAGAGGAGAGAGACATGTAGTTGACATCATAGGTAGACCACAACTATGAGAGTCAAAATGAGAAAACAAATCCAGGAAATCACCTTGTCTGATTTGACAAGATTTATTTTGCAATTTATGGTGGAAAATAAGTATTTGGTCATTAACAAAAGTTCATCTCAATATTTTGGTATATATTCCAGTCTGGCTTTTTTATGATTTTTTTCAGCAATGGTGTCCTCCTTGGTCATCTCCCATGAAGACCACTTTGGCTCATTCAACGACGGATGGTGCAATCTGACACTGATGTTCCTTGAAGTTCACTGTTTAGATGTTTTTCTAGGCTCTTTTGTTACCATTTGCATTATCCATCTCTTTGATTTAGTAACATAGTAACATAGCAATTAAGGTTGAAGGGAGACTTTAAGTCCATCTAGTTTAACCCATATCCTATCCTAACTTGCCCTAACATGTTGATCCAGAGGAAGGCAAAAAAAACCCATGTGGCAAACAGTAAGCTTCACATTGGGGAAAAAAATTCCTTCCCGACTCCACATACGGCAATCAGACTAGCTCCCTGGATCAACGCAACACTTAGGAAACTAGTGTATATACCCTGGAATATTATACTTTTCAAGAAAGGCATCCAGGCCCTTCTTAAATTTTAGTAGGGAAACACTCATTACAACATCATATGGCAGAGAGCTCCATAGTCTCACTGCTCTTACAGTAAAGAATCCGCGTCTGTTAGTATGCTTAAACCTTCTTTCCTCCAGACGTAGAGGATGCCCCTTGTCCCAGTCACAGGTCTAAGAGTAAAAAGATCATTAGATAGGTCTTGGTATTGTCCCATCATATATTTATACATTGTAATAAGATCACCCCTAAGCCTTCGATTCTCCAAACTAAATAACCCCAAGTGTAATAACCTGTCTTGGTATTGCAGACCCCCCAGTTCCCTAATAACCTTGGTCGCTCTTCTCTGCACCCGCTCCAGTTCAGCTATGTCTTTCTTATACACCGGAGACCAGAACTGTACACAGTATTCTAAGTGCGGTCGCACTAGTGACTTATATAGAGGTAAAATTATGTTCTCCTCCTGAGCATCTATGCCTCTTTTAATGCATCCCATTATTTTATTTGCCTTTGCAGCAGCTGCCTGACACTGGCCACTAAATGTGAGTTTGTCGTCCACCCATACACCCAGGTCTTTTTCAGTGACAGTTTTGCCCAGTGTTTTACAATTAAGCACATAATTATACATCTTGTTCGTTCTACCCAAGTGCGTGACCTTACATTTATCCCCACTAAAGCTCATTTGCCATTTATCAGCCCAAGCTTCTAGTTTACATAAATCCTCCTGTAATATAAAATTGTCCTCCTCTGAACTGATTACCCTGCAGAGTTTAGTGTCATCTGCAAATATTGAAATTCTACTCTCTATGCCCCTTACAAGGTCATTAATAAATATGTTAAAAAGAAGCGGGCCCAAAACTGACCCCTGTGGTACCCCACTGCTAACCGTGACCCAGTCCGAGTGTGCTCCATTAATAACCACCCTTTGTTTCCTATCCCTGAGCCAGCTCTTAACCTACCTACACATATTTTCCCCTATCCCCATTGTTCTCATTTTATGTATCAACCTTTTGTGTGGCACCGTATCAAAAGCTTTTGAAAAGTCCATATACACCACGTCCACTGCATTCCCTTGGTCCAGTCCAGAACTTAGCTCTTCATAAAAGCTTATCAGATTAGTCTGATAGGAACGGTCCCTTGTAAACCCATGTTGATATTGGGTCATAAGTTTATTCTTCTCCAGATACTCCAGTATAGTATCTCTTAGAAAACCCTCCAGGATTTTACCCACAGTTGAGGTTAAACTCACTGGCCTATAATTTCCAAGTTCAGTTTTTGTCCCCTTTTTGAATATTGGCACCACATTTGCTATACGCCAGTCCTGTGGTACACACCCTGTTATTATGGAATCTTTAAAGATTAAAATTAATGGTCTATCTATGACTCTGCTTAATTCCTGCAGTACTCGGGGGTGTATCCCATCCGGGCCCGGGGATTTGTCAATTTTAGTGATTTTTAGACGCCGCCGTACTTCCTGCTGGGTTAAGCAGGTGACATTTAATGGACAATTTTATCCCTGATCATGTTATCTGTCATGGGATTTTCTTGTGTTAACACTGTTGAAAAAAAGTCATTTAGCATATTGGCGTTTTCCTTATCCTCCTCCACCATTTCACCCAGACTATTTTTAAGGGGGCCAACATTATCATTTTTTAGCTTCTTACTATTTATGTAGTTAAAGAATATTTTGGGATTATTTTTACTTTCTCTGGCAATGAGTCTCTCTGTCTCAATCTTTGCTGTCTTGATTTGCTTTTTACAGACTTTATTTAATCTTCTGTATTTATTTAATGCCTCATCACTACCTACTTGCTTTAATTCTCTAAATGCTTTATTTTTATCTCTTATTGCGCCCCTTACAGCTCTATTTAGCCATAGTGGTTTCCTCCTATTTCTAGCATGTTTATTCCCATACGGTATATATTGTGCACAGGTCCTATTCAGGATGCTAATAAACGTCTCCCATTTTCTTTGTGTATTTTTATGTCTCAGGATATCGTCCCAGTTAATTGCACCAAGATCATCTCTCATCCGTTGGAAATTTGCCTTCCTGAAGTTTAGTGTCCTTGTAACCCCTCTACTACACATCTTATTAAAGGATACATCAAAACTTATTAATTTGTGATCACTATTACCCAAGTGACCCCCAATCCTTACATTTGATATGTGGTCTGGCCTGTTGGTTAATATTAGGTCTAGCAATGCCCCCCCTCTTGTTGGGTCCTGAACCAGTTGTGACAGGTAATTGTCTCTCATAGTTGTCAAAAACCTATTACCTTTGCTGGAACTGCAGGTTTCGGTTCCCCAAAGTATTTCAGGGTAGTTGAAGTCCCCCATAATAATGACTTCTCCTTGAGTCGCTGCTTCATCTATTTGCTTGATGAGGATATTCTCTGTTGCTCCATTATTTTTGGAGACTTATAACAAACCCCTATCAGTAATTTATTATTTTTCCCCCCTCCCCTTATCTCTACCCACAGGGACTCTACATTTTCATTAGATTCATATATATTATCACGAAGGATGGGTTTTAAGGATGATTTTACATATAAACACACGCCTCCCCCTCGTTTATTAGTACGGTCATTTCTGAACAGACTATAGCCCTGTAAATTAACCGCCCAGTCATGGCTCTCATCCAGCCATGTCTTAGATATCCCCACCATGTCATAATTATGTTCCAACAACATTAACTCCAATTCCTCCATCTTGTTGGCGAGGCTTCTGGCATTAGTATACATGCACTTTATGTAACTCTCTGTACCTCTATTCTTTCTTAAATTATTAACTGTTCTAACCCCACCCCCCATGCCACCCCCAATCTCATTATTTGTGCCCAGGTCTCTATCTGCACTGTCTTCCCCTCCTATAAAAGGAATACCCTCCCCCCCATCCCTAGTTTAAACACTCCTCCAACCTTCTAGCCATTTTCTCCCCCAGCACAGCTGCACCCTCCCCATTGAGGTGCAGCCCATCCCTAGAGTAGAGCCTGTAGCCAACTGAGAAGTCGGCCCAGTTCTGCAGGAACCCAAACCCCTCCTTCCTACACCAATTCCTGAGCCACTTATTAACCTCCCTAATCTCCCGTTGCCTCTCTGGCGTGGCACGTGGTACAGGAAGTATTTCCGAAAATACCACCTTGGAGGTCCTTGCTTTAAGTTTACAGCCTAATTCCCTGAAATCATCTTTAAGGACTTTCCACCTACCTCTAACTTTGTCATTTGTGCCAATGTGCACCATGACCGCTGGATCCTCACCAGCCCCTGTCATCAATTTTCCTCCTGGAGCCACGTCCAGGGAGGTTGGCTACAGACCCATGGAGCTTAAATTTCTGAATAATATGTGCAACTGTAGTCACAGGATCGTCAAGCTGCTTGGAGATGGTCTTGTAACTTTTACCTTTAACATGTTTGTCTATAATTTTCTTTCTAATCTCCTGAGACACCTCTTTCCTTCGCTTCCTCTGGTCCATGATGAGTGTGATACACACCATGTCACCAAACAGCACAGTGAGTATCTATAGCCCTCTATACAGGCCCACTCACTGATTCCAAGATTGTAGACACCTGTGATGCTAATGCTTGATTTAACATGTCCCTTTTGTCACATTATTTTCAGGGTTACCATCATTTCTGAATAAATAAACATAACTGGTTTGCCACTCTGATCTTTCTAGCTATCACCCAATTCCCACCAAAAATAAAAAACAATCCAATGTAATAATGATGCCCGAGGTTAATGAACCATACAATATCTAATTGTCATACAACAATTTAATGCAGACTGTAATCACTTAAAATGCCACTACGATTTATCACAAGCTATAATAACCTAAAATGACAGTACAATGGCAAGCTGCAATCACGTGTAATAACAATGAGTGTTAAATACTATGTGTTAAATAGTATATTGTAAGCTGTGATCACTCATAATACTGGTAGATGTTAAGTAACAAATATCTTCAATATTTCAAACACAAAAGTGCCAACTTGCTGAAGGGAGATCAATATGATGTTTTATGCAGGTTCAGTCATTGCTGGTAAACTAACCTGCTGTCTCCCCGTTCCCCTTTCCTATCATGGAGGCCCGGCTGGAGCTGCAGGTGCCGACGGGTGAACGTGCAGAAAGAACACAAGGCTCCAGATAACACGAAGCAACCGTGCAGTGCCAGGGGTACCCCGGCTAGTGGGGTCCCTGGCCAAAATAACTACCAACGCATTTCGGGTAGTCTTTCATCAGGGTGTCTGTTTGCTCTAGCACCAGACACTACTTTATAGCCTTGCACACAAATAATCACCGCTCAGCATGTCATAATGATATTCCTCCTGGTCCACCAATGTTTGCCATAATAGAATAATCTTAAATAGGGGTGTGCTGTACTTCTTGTTACTAGTCATTATTAGAGTTGAGCGACTTTTGGTTTTTTAGGGTCGCGTTTCGTTTCGTGAAACCCGACTTTTCCAAAAGTCGGGTCGAGCAAGATCGTCCGATTATAGGGAAAAGTCGGGGTCGTCCCGAAACAAGAAACCCAATGTAAGTCAATGGGGAATAAAAGTCGGCAGTGAGAGGAGGACAGGAAACACACCTACAGTGCCAATTTGAATGCCAAAAGCATCAATTCTTCTTACTTAAGCTTGTCAACCTTAATTAACTTCATAATACAAGTTACGCACTGAAAAATGGGGGTTATTTGGCTAAAGTTGTGGGGGGGTAGGGCTGGCTCCAGGTTTTCATGTGCCCTGGGCGAAAGAGCGCCCCTTTAACACATACCACAACTCATCATGCTCCGATATGGCAGAGAAATAGAGGTATAGTACAATGAAAAATACTTCACTTTTTACATCTCATGACGAGGCCCATCTATTTCTCCATACAGAATCATTGGTCCCATATAATGTTTGAAACAGTATATGATGAGCTCCACATAATGCTACAGTATATGTTGGTCCCCATGGATGAAGCTCCACTGTCTTATGGGCCCAAATAATGCTCCAAACATAATGGGCCCCATTTCTAATGTTCTAGTGTATAATGGGCCCTGTAAATGCTGCTCTAGTGTCTGATGTCCACCTTTGGAATGTTCCAGTGTATGGTGGGCCCCATCTATCATTCTCCAGAGTATAGTGCTCCCCAAAAATTGCTGTCCCAACATTGAAAACAATCAAATAAGTCTCCTCGCTAGGGAATCCCTGTACTTGTCTGGACTCCTCGTCGTCCCCATCTTCCATCTCACTGCACAGTATTTCAACTTTGCAAGTGCTGTGATCCTGAGGAAGCAGGGGGGGCCCACTCGTGGGCGACGGCACTGGCACAGGGCCCCTGATAGTACGGTGGTGTGTCTGATGGCGGGTGGGCCGAACCTGCACTTTCATCTGCAGCTTCCTCTTTGTCACCGTGTAAGATGGAACTGTATATGGGAAGGGTAACCTGAGTTTCATCAGGGTCAGATTCAGGCCGTGTAGCGTGCGAGGGGAATGTAGTGGTCTGGGTCAATGTACCAGCAGATTCATCGAGCAGTGGCTGGGCATCAGTGCACTTGTGTCGCCCCCAGGAGTACGGTCGCCACAGTGGCATTACCTTCTTCCTAGGGAGTGTGATGTCATGCTTGGGAGCAACGAACGATCTCTCTAGCAGGTTAACTGATTGGGCGGCGTTATTCCCACGAGACATGACCCTCCAAACAGCGTTCATGAAGGCAAAGTGTTTGTTTTACGTGGGCAGTATGGTTGCAAAGCTGAACCTTAAAGGAATGTCCAGAAGGGCACCACCAGGAGTGGAGCCTACGGTTAAATTCGACTCCACCTGGGAAACCTCAATCATGCCAGCTACAGAACAGATGCACACATTGCAAGCTTAATTCCGTTAACGAACGAGACTCCGTCATGCCCCGCGGTCCGAGTCCGGCTTACTAGAGGGACAAGTGAGGCTCTGGCACATGAGATTGGCCAATAACTGGTGTGTCATGCCATTACATGTCCGTGGCTGCATGTGCGCTACACTGAAAAGGCCAGCGTTTGTCGCTTACAGGTGCAGATAACCCGCTGAACAACGTTAGTGATGGGGATCACTGATGACAATTATTACCCGCGAACAATGATTTCCCAGTAAGTGCAGGTCAACCGCAGTTCCGGAATTAGGCCTAACCGTCATTCCTGAAAAAATGAAAAACTTACGTGTGCAAACCACAGGTGCTGTAGCTTGCTTAACAGCTCGCCAGCCGTTCTCACGCCCAGTATGGATTGCATGTGATTGCACAAAGGTTAGAAAGGGTACCGTATCCCCGGATAACATGTATGGATAGCGTACACATTCAAAATATATGTCTGTACATCAGGAGGCAGGCTCAGACGGTGTTATGCCCAGTATGGATTGCACGTGATTGCACAAAGGTTAGAAAGGGTACCGTATCCCCGGATAACATGTATGGATAGCGTACACATTCAAAATATATGTCTATACATCAGGAGGCAGGCTCAGACGGTGTTAGGCCCAGTATGGATTGCACGTGATTGCACAAAGGTTAGAAAGGGTACCGTATCCCCGGATAACAAGTATGGATAGCGTACACATTCAAAATATATGTCTATACATCAGGAGGCAGGCTCAGATGGTGTTAGGCCCAGTATGGATTGCACGTAATTGCACAAAGGTTAGAAAGGGTACCGTATCCCCGGATAACATGTATGGATAGCGTACACATTCAAAATATATGTCTATACATCAGGAGGCAGGCTCAGACAGTGTTAGGCCCAGTATGGATTGCACGTGATTGCACAAAGGTTAGAAAGGGTACCGTATCCCCGGATAACATGTATGGATAGCGTACACATTCAAAATATATGTCTATACATAAGGAGGCAGGCTCAGACGGTGTTAGGCCCAGTATGGATTGCACGTGATTGCACAAAGGTTAGAAAGGGTACCGTATCCCCGGATAACAAGTATGGATAGCGTACACATTCAAAATATATGTCTATACATCAGGAGGCAGGCTCAGACGGTGTTAGGCCCAGTATGGATTGCACAAAGGTTAGAAAGGGTACCGTATCCCTGGATAACATGTATGGATAGCGTACAAATTCAAAATATATGTCTGTACATCAGGAGGCAAGCTCAGATGGTGTTAGGCCCAGTATGGATTGCACGTGATTGCACAAAGGTTAGAAAGGGTACCGTATCCCCGGATAACATGTATGGATAGCGTACACATTCAAAATATATGTCTATACATCAGGAGGCAGGCTCAGACGGTGTTAGGCCCAGTATGGATTGCACGTGATTGCACAAAGGTTAGAAAGGGTACCGTATCCCCGGATAACATGTATGGATAGCGTACACATTCAAAATATATGTCTCTACATAAGGAGGCAGGCTCAGACGGTGTTAGGCCCAGTATGGATTGCACGTGATTGCACAAAGGTTAGAAAGGGTACCGTATCCCCGGATAACGTATGGATAGTGTACACATTCAAAATATATGTCTATACATCAGGAGGCAGGCTCAGACGGTGTTAGGCCCAGTATGGATTGCACGTGATTGCACAAAGGTTAGAAAGGGTACCGTATCCCCGGATAACATGTATGGATAGCGTACACATTCAAAATATATGTCTGTACATCAGGAGGCAGGCTCAGACGGTGTTAGGCCCAGTATGGATTGCACGTGATTGCACAAAGGTTAGAAAGGGTACCGTATCCCCGGATAACATGTATGGATAGCGTACACATTCAAAATATATGTCTATACATCAGGAGGCAGGCTCAGACGGTGTTAGGCCCAGTATGGATTGCACGTGATTGCACAAAGGTTAGAAAGGGTAACGTATCCCCGGATAACATGTATGGATAGCGTACACATTCAAAATATATGTCTTGACATCAGGAGGCAGGCTCAGACGGTGTTAGGCCCAGTATGGATTGCACGTGATTGCACAAAGGTTAGAAAGGGTACCGTATCCCCGGATAACATGTATGGATAGCGTACACATTCAAAATATATGTCTTGACATCAGGAGGCAGGCTCAGACGGTGTTAGGCCCAGTATGGATTGCACGTGATTGCACAAAGGTTAGAAAGGGTACCGTATCCCCGGATAACATGTATGGATAGCGTACATATTCAAAATATATGTCTGTACATCAGGAGGCAGGCTCAGACGGTGTCAGGCACAGTATGGATATGACGGCCCAGATTACACAGCGGAGGAGCAGGGAGAGATAAAGATTGCAAATGCTGGGGCCCTGCCCAAGCAAGGGGGGCCCACTCGTGGGCGTCGGTACTGGCACTGGGCCCCTCATAGTACGGCGGTGTGTCTGACGGCGGGTGTGCACCACCACCATCAGAGACACTTGATTGCACTATGAGGGACCCTGTGCCAGTGCCCGCACCCAAGAGTCGGCCTACCCACCTGTCCAGGGCAACGGCACTCGCACGGTGTCGTGCGCTAGGTGGTGACCCCGGCCATGGGGGGGAGGCAGCACAGTTAGCGAGTTTTAGAAAGTGGCATATGTTGATGTTGGACATTCAGCTGATGCAAAAGGCGAAATAGGTGAAGTCCCAGGAAGAGGTGGACCAAAGCAAGCCATTTTTCTGTCACCCTATGTGTCATCAGGGGAAGGTGGGACAAAATCCTTGGAAACCCATGCATGGTTCATTTTAATGAAGGTTAGATTATCCACATTTTGGGTTGACAGACGGGTCCTTTTTTCTGTCAGGATTGATCCAGCTGCACTGAAGACTCTTTCCGATAGCACACTTGCAGCTGGGCAAGCGAGCTCCTGTAAGGCATATTGGGCCAATTCAGGCCAGGTGTCCAGTTTAGCAGCCCAATAGTCAAAGGGGAATGACCTGTGTGGGAGAACATCGATATGGGAGGAAAAGTAGTTTGTAACCATAGTTGACAACTGCTGTCTCCTGTCACTTTCCATCGATGCAGTATTACCAGTTGTGTGAGCGGTATTTGAAAAATCAGTCCACAACATTGTCATGAAACCCCTGTCTCCAACGCCACTTCTGCTGTGTGCACCACGAACACCTCTGCCAAGCTGCCCCCGGCCCGTACGGCTCGTGTGAGAACCATCACCGCTGCTGTGTGCTGGGAATGCCTCAAGCAACCGATTTACCAGAGTTGCTTGTTTATTAGCCAATATTAGGTCAAGGTTCTCCTGTGGCATGATGTTTTGTAATTTGCCTTTATAGCGTGGATCCAGGATGCTGGCCAACCAGTAGTCGTCATCGTTCATCATTTTGGCAATGCGTGGGTCCCTTTTGAGGATCTGCAAGGCATAATCTGACATGTGGGCCAATGTTCCCGGTGTCAATGATGCACTGCGAGTGCTGGTTGGAGGAGCACTTTCTGGCAAATTCACATCCCTCCAGTCACGCACAAACCCTGTACCAGACCTTGCCACCCCAACATTTTCACTTGCCCCACGAGATGCATCCTCCTCCCCTAAGTAATCATCCCCATCATCCTCCTCCTCCTCCTCTTCTTCCTCCACCTCGTCCAGTAGAGGTCCCTGAGCAGACAATGGCTGAATGTCATCAAGGATTCGCTCCTCCTCTTCCTCCTCATCAACATTGGCTGCAGACGCCTGCTGTCATGTCGGACACTGTTCACACCAGGGTGTCCGGCAGACAGCGGTAATACCCTGTTGGGTATTCTGTTCCAGTCGGGATAGGGTTAACCAGGTTGTCATGGTGGCTGAGGGCTGGGCCATGCCCTTGGTCTTTAAATAGTTCGTCCTGACTATGGGCGTCGCCGACTATAGCTTTAGCCTAGTGCTAGCAATACCGGTCAGCAGTGGTGGTGTTGGAGCGTCTGATATCTGGTGCAGTATATCCCTCAGTGGTTCTTTCTCCAATCTGTTATATATATATTTGGTTGCCCTTGCACATTATTGTATTCCCTTGTGTATTAACTGTGTGGTGTTTCTTTTACCCCTGTCCATACGTATTTGTGGGGTCTGGTGTCTGGTCCCCTCACTGGGTGGAGGGTGGTGGGTTCAGCTTAGGGCTGGACAGGAGACAGGGACAGGGTGGAGGCTCAGGCAGGCACACCTTCAGTGTAAACCCTGGGTAGAGGGACAGACAGGGTTCCCCTAGTCTGAGGGACATCGCAGGGGTCCCGGGATTTTTGCCTAAAGTAACCTAGGCATACCATGACATTATAGTCGGCCCAAATAATAAAGTGAGAGAAAAAAAAAAAAAGGTATAGATAGGGAATATAGGGGTTACTTACTATGGATCCTATACTTTCCCTAACCAAGCAGCTGGAGGCTCTATCCATACAGGTCACTGAACTCAGGGGGGCGGTCCAGCAACAAGGCCTGTCAGCTCCTGCAGTTCCTGCTGAGGCTGCAGCCAGGGCAGCTGAGCCCAAGTTTCCCCTTCCTGAACGATTTGCTGGTGATCGTGGTAAGTTCACGGTGTTTCGTGAATCATGCAAATTGTATTTCCGTATGCGTCCACATTCCTCAAGTAATGAGGCTCAACGCGTGGGTTTGGTGATTTCTTTGCTGAGTGGTGACCCACAGGCCTGGGCCTTTTCACTCCCTTCAGACTCACAGGCATTTGAATCTGTAGATTTTTTTTTCTCTGCTCTGGGTTTGATCTATGACGATCCGGATAGATTAAACTTAGCAGAGTCTAAAATACGCTCACTGCTACAGGGTGATCGACCAGCTGAGGATTACTGCACGGAATTCCGGCGCTGGGCGGTGGACACGCAGTGGAATGACCCTGCGCTTAGAAGTCAATTTTTGCATGGGGTTTCTGGAAGGGTTAAACAGACTCTCCTAATGTACGAGACTCCCGCCTCTCTGGAGGCTGCGATGGCACTTGTAGTACGCATAGACCGACGTCTCCGTCAGGGGGCGCTGGTTTCGTTGCCTCCGGGAGGTGGGGGAGTGGTCGGTGAGGTTGCCGCGGGTGAATCCGTGGAACCCATGCAGATCGCTGGTATAGCACAGTCACCGAGTAACAAGCCTAAACGTCCTTGGCACAGAAGGCAGGGGCTCTGTTTTTTTTGTGGCAAAGGAGGACATTTTATTAACGCTTGCCCCCTGGTACCTAAGAAGGGCGCGCCGGCGGAAAACTGATAGGCTCAGAGGGTTTGGAGGAGTCTAGTCTGAGCCTTTGTGTATCCTCCGTCATGGTTTCCCAGTGTATGCTCCCTGCTAGGGTGGTACTTGGGGGGCAAATGCTCTCTATTACAGTATTTATTGATAGTGGCTCAGCTGCCAATCTCATTGATGAGAGGTTCGCGCATACAGCGGGATTTCCGGTGGAGAAATTGCCGAACCCCATCCGGGTGGTTACCATCAATGCTTCCCCGTTGTCTCAAGGGGAGATCACAGAGTGTGTGTTGGATATACGACTCCACATCGGAGTATTACACTCAGAGCGGGTAACTTGTAAGGTGCTTAGTAACTTACCGGCTCAGATGGTTCTGGGCTTTCCATGGTTGTCAATGCATAATCCTGTTATTGATTGGAAGACCCAGGACATAATTCAGTGGAGCAGGGAGTGTCAGGAGAGGTGCCTGGCTACATGTATTTCCGCTTTGACCCCCAGTATCCCGGAGCCGTTGCTGGATTATGCGGATGTATTTTCTGAGAAGGGTTGTTCGGAACTACCACCGCATCGCCCCTATGACTGTGCTATTAGGTTGAAACCAGGGGCCAAGTTACCTAAAGCTAGAATGTTTAATATCTCAGGTCCCGAGAGGCTAGCTCTCAAGGAATACATTGCGGATAGCCTGAGCAAGGGTCATATTAGACCTTCCTCTTCTCCTCTGGCTGCTGGCTTCTTCTTTGTTAAAAAGAAGGATGGCGGTTTACGCCCGTGTCTGGATTTCAGAGAACTCAACCAGATTACGGTCTGTGATCCTTACCCTATGCCACTTATACCCGATTTATTCAACCAAGTGGTTGGTGCCAGGTGGTTCTCCAAACTGGACCTCAAGGGGGCGTACAATCTTATAAGAGTCCGTCAGGGGGATGAGTGGAAGACAGCGTTCAATACCCCTGAGGGTCACTTTGAGAGTTTGGTAATGCCGTTTGGGTTGACTATGGCACCGGCGGTCTTTCAACACTTCATTAATGATGTCTTCTCTCAGTTGTTGGGGAGGTTTGTTATAATTTATCTTGACGACATCCTCATTTTCTCTCGCGACCATGATACACATATAGAGCATGTTAGACAGGTTCTGCAGTTGCTCAGAGAGAACAGGCTCTATGTCAAGCTTGAAAAATGTGTGTTTTTCGTACGGGAGCTACCGTTCTTGGGTTATATAATCTCCGCCTCAGGTTTTAAGATGGACACCGCAAAGGTGCAGGCGGTACTACATTGGGATCGGCCTGATAATCTTAAGGCGCTTCAGCGATTTCTTGGCTTCTCCAATTACTATAGGAAATTTATTAAGAACTTCTCTATGATTGCCAAACCACTGACTGACATGACTAAGAAGGGTACCGACTTTTCTGACTGGCCTGAGCCTGCGGTACAGGCGTTTGAATTCCTCAAGAATAGTTTTGCCTCAGCGCCCATTCTGGTGCAGCCCGATGTCTCCTTACCGTTTGTCGTGGAGGTGGATGCGTCGGAGGTTGGAGTGGGGGCTGTACTGTCTCAGGGCCCTTCTTGGGCCAAGTTGCATCCGTGTGCCTTCTTCTCCAAGAAGCTGTCGCCTGCGGAGCGTAATTATGATATTGGCAACAGGGAACTATTGGCCATCAAATTGGCATTTGAGGAGTGGCGACACTTCTTGGAGGGGGCTGTTCATCAGATTACTGTGATAACCGACCATAAGAATTTGCTTTATTTAGAATCTGCTAAGCGCCTGTCCTCCAGACAGGCTCGCTGGGCTTTATTCTTCACCCGGTTCAACTTCATTGTTACCTATCGACCTGGGTCGAAGAATGTTAAGGCAGACGCTTTATCCAGGTGTTTTCCGGGTGGAGAGTTATGTGAAGAGCCGGTGAATATTCTCCAAAAGGGTGTGGTGGTATCTGCCATCACGACAGAGATTGAGGCAGAGATTGCGGAGGCTCAGGAGGTGGTACCGCCGGGGTTGCCTGCTAATAAATCTTTTGTGCCGCTACATCTACGCTCTAGAGTGTTGGGCGAACATCACGACACGGTACTGGCAGGTCATCCAGGGGTTAAGAGCACTCTGGAACTGGTATCGCGTCGTTTTTGGTGGCCTAAAATCCAGCAGGATGTGGCCTCATATGTGGCTGCCTGTACCACGTGCGCACGGGCCAAGACTCCTCATTCCCGTCCCGCTGGTAGCTTGCAGCCTCTCGGGGTGCCCAGTAAGCCATGGACTGAGATTTCCATGGATTTTATTACTGACTTGCCCGCCTCGGCAGGGAACTCGGTCATTTTGGTAATTGTTGATAGGTTCTCCAAAATGTCACATTTCGTTGCTTTACCGTCTTTGCCCAATGCTAAGACTCTTGGTCAGATATTTATTCGCGAGGTGGTCAGACTTCATGGTGTCCCGTCTGACATTGTGTCTGATCGAGGTACGCAGTTTGTGGCAAAGTTTTGGAGAGCTTTTTGTTCTCGCCTTGGAATCAAATTATCTCATTCATCGGCTTTCCACCCTCAGTCGAATGGACAGACTGAGCGGATGAACCAAAACCTGGAGCAATACTTGCGCTGCTTTATTTCCGACAATCAGGAAGAGTGGTCAGCGTTTCTTCCTCTGGCAGAATTCGCAATAAACAACCATTGCCAGGAATCGTCTGGGGAATCTCCTTTTTTTTGTGTGTATGGTCAACATCCTCAATTTTGCACCTTGCGTCAGGGGTGCTCAGTTGGCGTCCCTGAAGAGGACCAGTTGGGAGCTCAATTGTCGTCTGTTTGGAGGAGAGTCAAGCAGCGCTTGTTGAAGGTGGGTTCCAGGTACAAACGGGTGGCTGACTGCAGACGTGTGCCAGGTCCGGACCTGTGTGTGGGAGATTGGGTGTGGTTATCTACTAGGAACATTAAGCTCAAGATACCGTCACTTAAGTTAGGTCCCAGGTTCATTGGCCCATTTAGAATCTCCGCAGTGATCAACCCAGTGGCATTTCGTTTGGAGTTGCCGGCTGTGTATAAGATTCATAATGTATTTCACAAAGCATTGCTAAAGAAGGTCGTGGGTTTGGTGGATGGTTCCCCCGGGCCACCACCTCCCGTCTTGGTGGATGGCGCGTTGGAATTTGAGGTGTCCAAAGTGGTGGACTCTAGGGTTGTGCGTCGCACTCTACAGTACCTGGTCCACTGGCGTGGCTATGGTCCTGAGGAGAGGACATGGGTGCCGGCCTCTGACATTCATGCTGATCGACTGGTTACTATGTTCCATCGTCGCCATCCGGACAAGCCAGGTCCTCGACATGGTGAGGTTCCGGAGGTCCCTCGTAGAAGGCGGGGTACTGTCATGTCGGACACTGTTCACACCAGGGTGTCCGGCAGACAGCGGTAATACCCTGTTGGGTATTCTGTTCCAGTCGGGATAGGGTTAACCAGGTTGTCATGCTGGCTGAGGGCTGGGCCATGCCCTTGGTCTTTAAATAGTTCGTCCTGACTATGGGCGTCGCCGACTATAGCTTTAGCCTAGTGCTAGCAATACCGGTCAGCAGTGGTGGTGTTGGAGCGTCTGATATCTGGTGCAGTATATCCCTCAGTGGTTCTTTCTCCAATCTGTTATATATATATTTGGTTGCCCTTGCACATTATTGTATTCCCTTGTGTATTAACTGTGTGGTGTTTCTTTTACCCCTGTCCATACGTATTTGTGGGGTCTGGTGTCTGGTCCCCTCACTGGGTGGAGGGTGGTGGGTTCAGCTTAGGGCTGGACAGGAGAAAGGGACAGGGTGGAGGCTCAGGCAGGCACACCTTCAGTGTAAACCCTGGGTAGAGGGACAGACAGGGTTCCCCTAGTCTGAGGGACATCGCAGGGGTCCCGGGGTTTTTGCCTAAAGTAACCTAGGCATACCATGACACCTGCTCCTTAAGGTGCGTCAAAGTTTGCATGAGCAGACGCATAAGTGGGATGCTCATGCTTACGATGGCGTCGTCTGCGCTTACCAGCCGTGTGCATTCCTCAAAACACTGAAGGACTTTACAGAGGTCTTTCAGCTTCGACCACTGCACACCTGTCAACTCCATGTCTGCTCTCAAAGTGCCTGGCCGTGTATCCTCCCACAAATGCATTATGGCCTGCCTCTGCTCGCACAGCCGCTCCACCATGTGCAGGGTGGAGTTCCACCTTGTTGCAATGTCGATAATGAGGCGGTGGTTGGGAAGGTGGAGCAATCGCTGCAGCTTCTGCATACGAACGGAGTGTACAGGCGACAAGCGGATGTGCGCGCACAGTCTTCGCACCTTCTGGAGCAGGGCTGTTAACTCCGGATAATTTTTGAGGAAGCACTGCACCACCAGGTTCAAGGTGTGAGCCAAGCAAGGTATATGGC
Organism: Dendrobates tinctorius; assembly: GCF_039654945.1. Classification (NCBI taxonomy): domain Eukaryota; kingdom Metazoa; phylum Chordata; class Amphibia; order Anura; family Dendrobatidae; genus Dendrobates; species Dendrobates tinctorius. Next base: position 26,748,957 of record NW_027361696.1, on the reverse strand, counting down.
TGAGTTTTGAAAGGGCTATGGCTGCCACAAAATTACGGCCGTTATCACTAACTACCTTGCCTGCCTCAAGATGTACACTGCCCAGCCATGACTCAGTTTGTCGCTTCAAGTACTCGGCCAGCACCTCGGCGGTGTGTCTGTCGCCCAAACACATCATCTGCAACACAGCCTGCTGACGCTTTCCACTAGCTGCTCGATAGGGGGACACATCGTGTGCAACAGTGGCAGCTGCAGATGGAGTGCTCGTACGACTGCGCTCTGTGGACGAGCTTTCGCTTCTGGAGGAGGAGGAGGAGGAGGGTCGAACGCCTACAGCCAACTGTTTCCTTTACCGTGGGCTAGGCAGCACTGTCCCACCACCGCTGTCCCCTGTGGACCCTGCATCCACCACATTAACCCAGTGCGCAGTGATGGACACGTAACGGCCCTGGCCATGCCGACTGGACCATGCATCAGTTGTGAGGTGCACCTTTCCACTCACTGACTGCTTGAGTGCATGGACAATGCGGTCTTTTACATGATGGTGGAGGGCTGGGATGGCTTTGCGAGAGAAGAAGTGGCGACTGGGTAGGTCATAGCGTGGTACTGCATAGGCCATGAGTTCGCGGAAAGCTGTGCTTTCCACCAACCGAAAGGGCATCATCTCAAACGAGATTAGTTTGGCAATGTGGGCGTTCAAACCCAGTGTACGCAGATGAGAGACTGAGTACTTTCTTGACCTACTCATAGTGTCTGGGAGGGTGAGCTGGACTTCAGAGCTGCATATGGTGGAAGTAGCGGTGGACAGGGTGGACTGAGAGAGGGTTGATGATGGTGATGGAGTTGGTGTTCTTTCTGATGGCCTAGAATCAGTCTTTCGTTGATATAACAGTGGGATTCCCTGACTGCTGTGGCCTTGCAACGACACCTCAACATTTGCTGCTGTGCTAACCGGTGGGCTTACAGTGGGGGAAACAATGTAGCATTGCTGACTACCTTCGTTGTGATCAGTTGCACATGTGGCACTTGAGGTTTGGTGTTGTGTCCATGCTTGCAAGTGCATGCTGGTTAAATGTCTAAGCATGCAACTGGTATTCAAATTTTTCAGATTTTTCCCTCGGCTAAAGGTCTTTGCGCACTTCTTACAGATAACCTTGGCCTGATCATGACGATTTTGGTCAAAAAAGTGCCACACTGCACTCTTCCTACTTTGGCAGACATTTTGCGGCCTAGCACGCTGTGATCTTTTGACCCTCTGGACAAGCTGTCCAGCAACTCTTTTGATGTTTGGAACCTGTCTTTGGAGTGCTCCGGGCCTGCCAGATAACAGCTGTTGCGATGTCGATGTCTGCTGTGGATGCTCCTCATCTGAGCTATTGGAAGCAGCACCCTCTTCCCCCAATAAATGCCAATCTGGGTCAACAACTGGTTCATCCATCACCTCCTCTTCTATGTCATGTGCACCTTCCTCTGTGTCACCGTGTATGGTGGTATAGTGTGCGGGAAGGGGCACCTGAGTCTCATCAGGGTCAGAATCTGGCTCTGTACACTGCGAGGACAATGTAGTGCTCTGAGTGAATGTACCAGCAGAATCATCCATCAGTGGCTGTGCATCAGTGCACTCCATGTCAGATTCATCTTGGCCTGGGTAATTCACCATTTGACTTGATAATCCAGGCATGGTATGTGATAACAGCTCCATGGAGTAATCAGTAGTATGGCCTGCGTCATCCTTCAATCTTGGTTGGGGTGAAGGACACAAGGAAAGGTGTGGTTCATGAACATGAGCCTCCAATGACGACTCAGTGCTTTTACTTTTTACAACTGAAGAAGAGGAGGCGATAGAGCTGGAGGCTGAGTCAGCAATGTAAGACAAAACTTTTTCCTGATGCTCTGGCTTTAAAAGCGGTTTGCCAACTCCTAGAAAACTAATCGTTCGAGGCCTTATGTAGCCAGACGATGACGCAGGCTCAACACCTCCTGCATTCGGTCCTATTTTGCTCTTGCCACTACCATCAGATCCACCACCAACACCATCATTACCAGCTGCCAACCCCCGCCCAATTCCACGGCCTCTTCCACCAGCCTTCCTCATTTTTGGTAGAAATGTAGACAAAATCCAACAAACTATATAGTAATGTAAAACAAGGTACAAGGTGTCTATAGGACAGGGGAGATTTTGAATTTCTGCAGACACTTGTGGACTGGACACTGGACACTTTTGGATTGTGTGAGGCCCACTGATATCTGAGCGCTATGTCACAGGCTCGATGGCACAGCTGTGACAAAAGTGACGAGAGGATAAGGGAGATTTTGAATTTCTTCAGACACTTGTGGACACTGGACACTTTTGGATTGTGTGAGGGCCACTGATATCTGAGCGCTATGTGACAGGCTCGATGGCACAGCTGTGACAAAAGTGACGAGAGGATAAGGGAGATTTTGAATTTCTGCAGACACTTGTGGACACTGGACACTTTTGGATTGTGTGAGGCCCACTGATATCTGAGCGCTATGTGACAGGCTCGATGGCACAGCTGTGACAAAAGTGACGAGAGGATAAGGGAGATTTTGAATTTCTGCAGACACTTGTGGACACTGGACACTTTTGGACTGTGTGAGGCCCACTGATATCTGAGCGCTATGTGACAGGCTCGATGGCACAGCTGTGACAAAAGTGATGAGAGGATAAGGGAGATTTTGAATTTCTGCAGACACTTGTGGACACTGGACACTTTTGGATTGTGTGAGGCCCACTGATATCTGAGCGCTATGTCACAGGCTCGATGGCACAGCTGTGACAAAAGTGACGAGAGGATAAGGGAGATTTTGAATTTCTGCACACACTTGTGAACACTGGACACTTTTGGATTGTGTGAGGCCCAATGAATATCTGAGCGCTATGTGACAGGCTCGATGGCACAGCTGTGACCAAAGTGACTAGAGGATAAGGGAGATTTTGAATTTCTGCACACACTTGTGGACACTGGACACTTTTGGATTGTGTGAGGGCCACTGATATCTGAGCGCTATGTCACAGGCTCGATGGCACAGCTGTGACAAAAGTGACGAGAGGATAAGGGAGATTTTGAATTTCTGCAGACACTTGTGGACACTGGACACTTTTGGATTGTGTGAGGCCCACTGATATCTGAGTGCTATGTCACAGGCTCGATGGCACAACTGTGACAAAAGTGACTAGAGGATAAGGGAGATTGGATTGCTTTTAAAAAAGCAGTTTGCAGGGCAGTGGGTAAACAGCAATGCCAGCCTGTCAGGAAGCCTTAAAAGGCAGCCCAACAACCAACACCACTGATACACCACAATATAGCCTCCCCTTGCACTGCACACACAGTGACTGGTGTGTTGTGCAGGCCAAATCGCTACCAGCAGAAGCAGTTTTTTTTTCTTCTCAGCAGGACAAAAAAAAAAATTGGGATTGCTTTTAAAAAAGCAGTTTGCGGAGCAGTGGGTAAACAGCAATGCAGGAATGTCAGGAATAGTGTTGAGCATTCCGATACCGCAAGTATCGGGTATCGGCCGATACTTGCTGTATCGGAATTCCGATACCGACTTCCGATATTTTTTCAATATCGGAAGTCGGCATCGGAATCGGAAGTTCAAAGTTGATTGACAGCCTGACGTCATCATGATGCGCGGTGTGTGCGCATCATGATGCGCCGTCATTTCGGGCCTTCCGGGGGTCTCTGCCGGCCTGCCGGGGGGCTGTGTGGACTGACCGGGGTCTGTACCGGCCTGCCGGGGGTCTGTGCCGGCCTGCCGGGGGTCTGTGCACCCTGTGGGGGTCTGTACCGGCCTGCCGGGGGGCTGTGCCGGCCTGCCGGTGGTCTGTGCACCCTGTGGGGGTCTGTGCCGGCCTGCCGGGGGGCTGTGCCGGCCTGCCGGGGGGCTGTGCTGATGTCCGGGGGGTCTGTGCAAGCATCGTCCGATGGGACTATAAGTCCCATCGGGCGATGCCTGCTACCATGACAGTGATTGACACATTAGCCAATGATGGGACAGTAGTAGTCCCATCATCCGGCTAATGTGTTAAATGTTAAAAAAAAAAAAAAAATACTACATACATACTACATACATACTACATGCATGCTACATGCATGCTACATACATACTACATGCTACATACATACTACATATATACTACATGCATGCTACATACATACTGCATGCTACATACATACTACATACATACCACATATATACTACATACATACTACATGCTACATACATACTACATATATACTACATGCATGCTACATACATACTGCATGCTACATACATACTACATACATACTACATACATACCACATATATACTACATACATACTACATGCATGCTACATACATACTACATACATACTACATACATACTACATACTACATACATACTACATACATATATACTACATGCATGCTACATACATACCACATATATACTACATACATACTACATGCATGCTACATACATACTACATGCTACATACATACTACATATATACTACATGCATGCTACATACATACTGCATGCTACATGCATGCTACATACATACTACATGCTACATACATACCACATATATACTACATACATACTACATACAATACATTCATACAATACATACATAGACATACAGTACATATAACATAGAGTAACATACTTACCAATACTTGTCACATTGTTCCCCGAAGCCATTGTCTTTTACGGAATAAATATTAACATAACAAACCACAAAAATACTCACACATGATCCGAAGCAGTCCACGAGTGTGTCCCACGACGATCTTAGGTAGAGAACGGCAGCATCAGCTGATGCTGCCGCTCTCTACGGGCTGCAGGAATCCAATGACGGAAGGTAGGTATCCTTCCGCACTGTATTCCTCCGCCACTTAAAAAAAAAAAAGTCCCTAGTCTCACTTTATGCCATTGCTGCGTGGGAAATTGCGTGTGTTGTACAGGCCAAATAGCTAGCAGCAGAAGCAGTTTTTTTTTCTTCTCAGCAGGACAAAAAAAAAAAAATTGGGATTGCTTTTAAAAAAGCAGTTTGCGGAGCAGTGGGTAAACAGCAATGCAGGAATGTCAGCAAGCCTTAGAAGGCAGCCCAGCAACCAACACCACTGATACACCACTATATAGCCTCCCCTTGCACTGCACACACAGTGACTGGTGTGTTGTGCAGGCCAAATCGCTAGCAGCAGAAGCAGTTTTTTTGTCTTCTTCCCTGCCTAACGCTCTCCCTACAGAATCAGCAGCAACCTCTCCCTATACTGAGATCGGCAGAAGTAAGATGGCGGTCGGCGTGCACGCCCTTTTATACCCCCTGTGACGCCCACCAAAGCAAGCCAATCACTTGCATGCCCTTCTGAAAGATGGTGGTGACCCCTGCCTATGTCATCACGTTGCCCACAGTGTCCGTGGATCCTGATTGGCTGAAAAAGAGCGCAAAACAAACTTTTGAAACGCGACTTTGGCGCGTAAGTCGCCGACCTCGTGGCCGACTTCATCCTAGGGTCGGATTTCGTTTCATGAAACCCGACTTTGCCAAAAGTCGGCGACTTTTGAAATTTTTCGACCCGTTTCACTCAACTCTAGTCATTATAATATGTATAAAATATTTAAATTTTATTAATCTTATTAAAAAATAGGGGCATTATAAATAAACTGACACATTAAATATATATATAAAAAATGAAATTTACTGTTAAATAATTAAAAACTGAAGATAAAATCTAGATGCTATACTGCTCACTAGCAAGCAAATACAGTAAATTAACCCCTTCACGACCCATGACGCCTACGTAGGCGTCATGCTATAAATAGCCCACCTGCGGGTCGGGTGACCGGGGTCACTGAAAGGTCACCCGACCCGCACACAGAGGACACTCTACAGTTAATCCCTGGGGGCGTGGCTTAGCCCCCACGTGCCTACGATCGCTCTGATTGGCTGTTAAAAGTGAAACAGCCAATCAGAGCGATTTGTAATATTTCACCAATGAAATTTGGTGAAATATTACAATCCAGCCATGGCCGATGCTGCAATAGCATCGGACATGGCTGGACACAGACACCCGACCCCCCCACACACCGACTGGCGGGGCCGATCGGCGCCCGCCACCGATGGATGGCAGCGATCGGTCGCCGCCGTCATCTGCTCCCCCTCCCCTTCCTATCGCTCCCTCCCACCTTCCGATCCCCCGGGACCTCCGATCGTGCTCCCGGTGTCCCGCCGTGGCTTCCGGCGTCCGGATCATGGGCGCCGCCATCTTGCAAAATGGCGGGCGCATGCGCAGTGCGCCTGCCATTGTCCAAGATGGCAGCGCCCATGAATTTGCCGGTTGCCCATTCATTTTTCATTTTGATCACTGTGATACACTCTTACAGTGATCAAAATGAAAAAAAAAAGTAAATACACCCCCTTTTATCACCCCCATAGCCAGGCGCAAATAATAAAATAAAAAAAATATTTTTTTTCCATTTAGGGTTGGAATTAGGGTTAGGGTTGGAATTAGGGTTAGGGTTGGAATTAGGGTTAGGGTTGGAATTAGGGTTACAGATAGGGTTAGGGTTAGAAATGGGGTTAGGGCTAGAATTAGGGTTAGGGTTGGAATTAGGGTTAGGGTTAAAATTAGGGTTAAATTTAGGGTTAGGGTTGGAATTAGGGTTAGGGCTGGAATTAGGGTTAGGGCTGGAATTAGGGTTAGGGCTGGAATTAGGGTTAGGGCTGGAATTAGGGTTAGGGCTGGAATTAGGGTTAGGGCTGGAATTAGGGTTAGGGTTAGGCTTGTAGTTAGGGTTAGAGTTGGGATTAGGGTTAGGGGTGTGTTGGCATTAGGGTTGTGGTTAGGGTTATTATTAGGGTTGGGTTAGGGTTAGGGGTGTGTTGGGGTTAGAGTTGGAGTTAGAATTGAGGGGTTTCCACTGTTTAGGCACATCACGGGGTCTCCGAACACGACATGGCGCCACGATTTATTCCAGCCAATTTTGCGTTCAAAATGTCAAACAGCACTCTCTCCATTCCGAGCCCCAACGTGTGCCCAAACAGTGGTCTACCCCCACATATGGGGTATCAGCGTACTCAGGAAAAATTGCACAACAACTTTGGGAGTGTAATTTCTCCTGTTACCCTTGGGAAAATAAAAAATTGGGGGCTAAAAAAATGATTTTTGTGAAAAAAAAAATGATTTTTTTTGTTTTCACGGCTCTGAGTTATAAACTTCAGTGAAGCACTTGGGGGTTAAAAGTGCTCATCAAACATCTAGATAAGTTCCTTGGGGGGTCTAGTTTCCAAAATGGGGTCACTTGTGGGGAGTTTCCACTGTTTAGCCACATCAGGGGCTCTGCAAACGTAACATGACGCCCGCAGACCATTCCATCAAGTCGGTATTTCAAAACGTCACTACTTCCCTTCCGAGCCCCGATGTGTGCCCAAACAGTGGTCCCCCCCACATATGGGGTACCAGCATACTCAGGACAAACTGGACAACAACTTTTGGGGTCGAATTTATCCTGTTAACCTTGTGAAAATAAAAAATTGCGGGCTAAAAAATCATTTTTTGAGGAAAAAAATAGATTTCTTATTTTCACGGTTCTGCGTTATAAACTTCTGTGAAGCACTTGGGGGTTCAAAGTGCTCACCACACATCTATATAAGTTCCTTGGGTGGTCTAGTTTCCAAAATGGGATCACTTGTGGGGGTTTCCACTGTTTAGCCACATCAGGGGCTCTGCAAACGTAACATGATGCCCGCAGACCATTCCATCAAGTCGGTATTTCAAAACATCACTACTTCCCTTCCGAGCCCCGACGTGTGCACAAACAGTGGTCCCTCCCCACATATTGGGTACCAGTGTACTCAGGACAAACTGGACAACAACTTTTGGGGTCCAATTTCTCCTGTTACCATTGTGAAAATAAAAAATTGTGGGCTAAAAAATCATTTTTTGAGGAAAAAAAATATTTTTATTTTCACAGCTCTGCGTTATACACTTCTGTAAAGCACCTGGGGGTTCAAAGTGCTCACTATGCATCTAGATAACTTCCTTAGGGGGTCTAGTTTCCAAAATGGGGTGATATGTGGGGGAGCTCCAAAGTGTAGGCAGACCGGGCCTCTCCAAACACGACATGGTGTCCGCTAACGATTGGAGCTAATTTTCCATTCAAAAAGTCAAATGGTGCTCCTTCCCTTCTGAGCCCTGCCGTGCACCCAAACAGTGGTTCCCCCCCACATATGGGGTGCCAGCGTACTCAGGACAAACTGAACAGCAACTTTAGAAGTCCAATTTATCCTGTTACCCTTGTGAAAATAAAAAATAGCGGGCTAAAAAATAATTTTTGAGGAAAAAAAAATGATTTTTTTATTTTCATGGCTCTGCGTTTATAAACTTCTGTGAAGCACTTGGGGGTTCAAAGTGCTCACTACACATCTAGATAAGCTCCTTGGGGCGTCTAGTTTCCAAAATGGGGTCACTTGTGGGGGGTTTCTACTGTTTAGGCACATCAGGGGCTCTGCAAACGCAACATGATGCCCGCAGAACATCCCATCAGTCTGCATTCCAAAATCGCACTCCTTCCCTTCTGAGCTCTCCCATGCGCCCAAACAGTGGTTTCCCCTGACATATGGGGTATCGGTGTACTCAGGACAAATTACACAACAACTTTTGTGGTCCAATTTCTTCTGTTAGCCTTGTGAAAATAAAAAATAGTGGGCTAAATAATCATTTTTGAGGAAAAAAAATTATTTTTTTATTTTCACTGCTCTGCGTCATAAACTTCTGTGAAGCACTTGGGGGTTCAAAGTCCTCACCACACATCTAGATAAGTTCCTTGGGTGGTCTAGTTTCCAAAATGGGGTGGGGGAGCTCCAATGTTTAGGCACACAGGGGCTCTCCAAACACGACATGGTGTCCACTAACGATTAGAGCTAATTTTCCATTCAAAAAGTCAAATGGTGCTCCTTCCCTTCGGGACCCTGCCGTGTGCCCAAACAGTGGTTTATGACCACATATGAGGTATCTGTGCACTCAGGAGAAATTGCCCAACAAATTTTAGGATCCATTTTATCCCATTGCCCATGTGAAAATGAAAAAACTGAGGCTAAAAGAAAATTTTTGTGAAAAAAAAAAGTCCTTTTTTTTTTTTTTTACGGATCAATTTGTGAAGCACCTGGCGGTTCAAAGTGCTCACTATGCATCTAAATAAGTTCCTTGGAGGGTCTAGTTTCCAAAATGGGGTCACTTGTGGGGGAGCTCCAATGTTTAGGCGCACAGGGACTCTCCAAACGCGACATGGCAACCGCTAAATATTCCAGCATATTTTCCATTTGAAAAGTCAAATGGCGCTCCTTCCCTTCTGAGCCCTGTCGTGCGCCCAAACAGTGGTTTATGACCACATATGAGGTATCGGTGTACTCAGGAGAAATTGCCCAACAAATTTTAGGATCCATTTTATCCTGTTGCCCATGTGAAAATGAAAAAATTGATGCTAAAAGAAAATTTTTATTGGAAAAATTTAAAATGTTCATTTTTTCCTACCACATTGCTTTAGTTGCTGTGAAGCACCTGAAGGGTTAATAATCTTCTTGAATGTAGTTTTGAGTAGCTTGAGGGGTGCAGTTTTGAGAATGGTGTCACTTTTGGGTTTTTTCTGCCATATAGACCCCTCAAAGTGACTTCAAATGTGAGGTGGTCCCTAAAAAAATGGTTTTGTAAATTTTGTTGTAAAAATGAGAAATCGCTGGTCAACTTTTAACCCTTATAACTTCCCAACAAAAAAAAAAAATTTGTTTCCAAAATTGTGCTGATGTAAAGTAGACATGTGGGAAATGTTATTTATTAACTATTTTGTGTCACATAACTCTCTGGTTTAACGGAATAAAAATTAAAAATGTGAAATTTGCGAAATTTTCAAAATTTTCGTTTTTTTCACAAATTAATGCAAACATTATTAACCTAAGTTTACCACTACCATGAAGCCAAATATGTCACGAAAAAACAATCTCAGAATCGCTAGGATCCGTTGAAGCGTTCCTGAGTTATTACCTCATAAAGGGACACTGGTCAATATTGCCAAAAATGGCCAGGTCATTAAGGTCAAAATAGGCTGCGTCATAAAGGGGTTAAGTGAAATAAATATAGGCAGAGGGACAAAAGTTATAAAAATTAACCTTGTTATAGGAAATTGAGGGAAAAAATGTGAAGGATATGTAAAAAAAAATTATAAAATATAAAAAAAAAAGGAAAAATGAATGAGGAATATATATATATATATATATATATATATATATATATATATATATATATATACACCAAGATATACTAAGAAAGGGTGGAGTTTTGGTTTGGTCGGGTGCAGACTAAGGGGAGGGGGGCAGATGTTAACTTAAAAGGCATATAGTTCCAAGTCAAAATTCAAACCTTTTGGGGCTAAACCATTGAGTACAAATATCCATTTTGATTCTGCCCGTGACGTCTGATTGATATAATTACCTCCCCGCCATTTCCTGTGGACAATTTCAATACCCCAAAAAGTAAGGCCTTTAGTAGATTGATTGTGATATTCTTTAAAATGTCTAGATAACGGGCGACCCAAGAATCCCTTTTAATATTATTCAAATGTTCATTTACCCTTTCCCTTAATTTTCTGATTGTTCTCCCCACATGCAATTTAATGCAAGGGCATCTTAATACATAAATAACTCCCCTAGTGGAGCAGATTATAGTATCCCTAAAAGGGAATTCATGTGTGCCTTCTGAGATTGTACCCTTACTCATTTATTAAAACATTGAACAAAATGGCATGGGGTAAATCTGCATTGGTCTGGATGGTTTAAATTGGACCCATTCCTTAAGGTGGTAATCCCCTTACTCATTGATGCCACCTTACAACCTAAAGTAGGAGCTTGTCTATAGACGAATCTAGTTTGTGGAGGCAGAAAATCTCCTATTATATTGTCTTGTTGTAAAATGTGACAATGTTTTTGCATAATATTCACAAAGGACCTATTATTAATATGATACTGAGTAATTATTGGGATTGTATTGATTTCTTCAGCTAAATCTGGTGGTGGTAGGGATATCTTGTTGCTATAAATTAAATTATTCCTAGCCATGTTCTGAACATCTTTCATAGTGTTTTCCAAAGAGGTATTGGAGTATCCCTTATCTATAAACTGTTTTGTAACAAATTGTGACTCCTCCATATAGTCAGAAAGTTTGGTGCAATTCCACCTGAGGCGGATAAACTGACTGTTTGGAATATTGGTTAACCATGTTGGAAAGTGACAGCTATCGATAGGGATGTAGCTATTTAAGTCCGCTTCTTTTCGATAGCTTTTAGTATTAAGTCGGCCCTCATCAACCATTACCGTTAAATCTAGGAAGTTGATGCAAATAGGGCTGGTTTTAGGGGTAAAAATCAATCCAAAATCATTAATATTCAAGCTTATAAGAAAGTTAGGTAATTCTATCTGTGTACCTTTCCAAATAAAAATGATGTTATCAATAAAATGATTCCATAAAACAAGCCCTGTTGTGAACTTATTTTCTGGTCTACCAGTTGTGAGTTCTCCTTCCGGGCTCCCTCTGGTGGTAACAGTAGCTAGTGAGGTTGATTTAATTAGTAGAAATCTGTCACCTGATGATGAGGATAACGATTGGATCTCTGGAATCTCAGACTGGATTTAAGACAGCCGACGCCCTTTTCTGGTGGTGGTGATTCCTTCTGACTTTTCAGGTCTTGGTTTTCAGCTCTGTTCCAGTCATCTCAAGCTAAGTGTTTCTGCTAATGTTCACACTTGATTTTGTTGGTCTATTCAGTTTTTTGTGTGGTCAGCCAGCCCCGGCTGGGGCTGTGCTGAATTTACACTCTTATTTATCTGTATTTGCCAATTTGCTTTTTATCCCTTATTAGATTGGCTTCTTTTTTGCTCTGTTTCAGAATATTTCAGAGTGCTGATATAGTGGGAGAAATCTAGTGACTTCAGGGTTAATTTTGTTATCAGAAGTGTTGCACATTATTTTTGTAGGGTTTTTTGGGCAGATTGCAGACAGTGTCTTTCATTTCCTGTCCTTTCTAGTTAGTTTGGGCCCCATCATTTGCTCAGCCTATTTTCCTGCCTGTGTTTGTGTTTTCATCTTGTTTCACCGTCAATACATGTGTGGGGGCTGTCTATTCCTTTGGGGTCCGCTCTGGGGCAGTTAGTTTTCCCCTTTTCTTGCTTTAGGCTTATTTAGTCCTCCGGCTGTGATGAGGCATCTAGATTCATCGTAGGAACGCTCCACAGCTGCTGCTAGTTGTGTGGTTAGGATCAGGGGTCTGCAGTCTGCATAGTTACCAACCTCTCTGGTTTTCGGTGACTTAGCTTGTTTAGTTTTCCTCCTTGGTGACCCATTTATAACAAAGTCCCTTATATAATTTCCCTCCCTTTAAAAATCATTAACTCCTCCCACTTGCCTACTTATATGTTGGATGTTGGCATAGCTCAGTGCAAATTTTGCCCCCATGGCTGTCCCCCACGTTTGAAGATAAAAATTCTGATCATATATTAAAAAAATTGCAGTTTAAAATAAAATCAATGCTATCATAAATGAACTGAATCTGGCAGTGCATATATTCTCCACCTTTCTCCAAAAAAATATTTAGCTGCTTCACACCCTTTATTATGCTCAATCACGGTATATAATGAAGTGAAACCTGCAGTTCCAGCAAAGGTAATAGGTTTTTGACAACTATGAGAGACAATTACCTTTCACAACTGGTTCAGGACCCAACAAGAGGGGGGGCACTGTTAGACCTAATATTAACCAACAGGCCAGACCGCATATCAAATGTAAGGGTTGGGGGTCACTTGGGTAATAGTGATCACAAATTAATAAGTTTTCATGTATCCTTTAATAAGATGTGTAGTAGAGGGGTTACGAGGACACTAAACTTCAGGAAAGCAAATTTCCAACGGATGAGAGATGATCTTGGTGCAATTAACTGGGACGATATCCTGAGACATAAAAATACACAAAGAAAATGGGAGACGTTTATTAGCATCCTGAATAGGACCTGTGCACAATATATACCGTATGGGAATAAACATGCTAGAAATAGGAGGAAACCACTATGGCTAAATAGAGCTGTAAGGGGTGCAATAAGAGATAAAAACAAAGCATTTAGAGAATTAAAGCAAGTAGGTAGTGATGAGGCATTAAATACAGAAAATTAAATAAAGTCTGTAAAAAGCAAATCAAGACAGCAAAGATTGAGACAGAGAGACTCATTGCCAGAGAAAGTAAAAATAATCCCAAAATATTCTTTAACTACATAAATAGTAAGAAGCTAAAAAATGATAATGTTGATCCCCTTAAAAATAGTCTGGGTGAAATGGTGGAGGAGGATGAGGAAAACGCCAATATGCTAAATGACTTTTTTTCAACAGTGTTAACACAAGAAAATCCCATGACGGATAACATGATCAGGGATAAAATTGTCCATTAAATGTCACCTGCTTAACCCAGCAGGAAGTACGGCGACGTCTAAAAATCACTAAAATTGACAAATCCCCTGGCCCGGATGGGATACACCCCCGAGTACTGCAGGAATTAAGCACAGTCATAGATAGACCATTATTTTTAATCTTTAAAGATTCCATAATAACAGGGTCTGTACCACAGGACTGGCGTATAGCAAATGTGGTGCCAATATTCAAAAAGGGGACAAAAACTGAACTTGGAAATTATAGGCCAGTAAGTTTAACTTCAACTGTGGGTAAAATCCTGGAGGGTTTTCTAAGAGATACTATACTGGAGTATCTGGAGAAGAATAAACTTATGACCCAATATCAACATGGGTTTACAAGGGACCGTTCCTGTCAGACTAATCTGATAAGCTTTTATGAAGAGGTAAGTTCCAGACTGGACCAAGGGAATGCAGTGGACGTGGTGTATATGGACTTTTCAAAAGCTTTTGATACGGTGCCACACAAAAGGTTGATACATAAAATGAGAACAATGGGGATAGGGGAAAATATGTGTAGGTGGGTTAAGAGCTGGCTCAGGGATAGGAAACAAAGGGTGGTTATTAATGGAGCACACTCGGACTGGGTCACAGTTAGCAGTGGGGTACCACAGGGGTCAGTTTTGGGCCCGCTTCTTTTTAACATATTTATTAATGACCTTGTAAGAGGCATAGAGAGTAGAATTTCAATATTTGCAGATGACACTAAACTCTGCAGGGTAATCAATTCAGAGGAGGACAATTTTATATTACAGGAGGATTTATATAAACTAGAAGCTTGGGCTGATAAATGGCAAATGAGCTTTAATGGGGATAAATGTAAGGTCATGCACTTGGGTAGAACAAACAAGATGTATAATTATGTGCTTAATTGTAGAACACTGGGCAAAACTGTCACTGAAAAAGACCTGGGTGTACTCACATTTAGTGGCCAGTGTCAGGCAGCTGCTGCAAAGGCAAATAAAATAATGGGATACATTAAAAGAGGCATAGATGCTCAGGAGGAGAACATAATTTTACCTCTATATAAGTCACTAGTGCGACCACACTTAGAATACTGTGTACAGTTCTGGTCTCCAGTGTATAAGAAAGACATAGCTGAACTGGAGCGGGTGCAGAGAAGAGTGACCAAGATTATTAGGGAACTGGGGGGTCTGCAATACCAAGACAGGTTATTACACTTGGGGTTATTTAGTTTGTAGAATCGAGGGCTTAGGGGTGATCTTATTACAATGTATAAATATATGAGGGGACAGTACCAAGACCTATCTAATGATCTTTTTACTCTTAGACCTGTGACGGGGAAAAGGGGGCATCCTCTACGTCTGAAGGAAAGAAGGTTTAAGCATACTAACAGACGGGGATTCTTTACTGTAAGAGCAGTGAGACTATGGAACTCTCTGCCATATGATGTTGTAATGAGTGATTCCCTACTAAAATTTAAGAAGGGCCTGGATGCCTTTCTTGAAAAGTATAATATTACAGGGTATATACACTAGTTTCCTTAGTGTTGCGTTGATCCAGGGAGCTAGTCTGATTGCCGTATGTGGAGTCGGGAAGGAATTTTTTTCCCCAATGTGAAGCTTACTGTTTGCCACATGGGTTTTTTTTGCCTTCCTCTGGATCAACATGTTAGGGCAAGTTAGGATAGGATGGGTTGAACTAGATGGACTTAAAGTCTCCCTTCAACCTTAATTACTATGTTACTATATCTAGTGTTCCCAAAATGTAGATGGATTGCCATGATACCTGATCCAACAATTGAATCACATGTCCCATATCTTTCAGATAAGCTGGTAACAATGGGACACATTTCTGTAAGTGATAATATATTGGGATAGATTAGTAGTGAGACTACTAATACCAGAAATAATCAGTCGCCCTGGTGGGTTGTTCTTATCTTTGTGAATCTTTGGGATGTGATAGAAAAAAGCTATACTAGGTTCCATTCAATATAAACAAAAATTCTCTTATTAAGAATCCTATAGATCTACCTCTATCTGCCAATTTAGTTAACTCACATAGAAACAAATTTGTTGTATCTTTTTTTAAGGAGATTATATGTTTTGGTGTCTCCTAAAAGGTGAAGGGATTCATTATGATAATCATCCCAATTCATTGTTACAATTCCCCCCCTCCTTTGTCTGCCTGACAAATAATTACTCGATTGTTCTCTTGAAGTGACTTAATGGCCTTTTGCTCCTTTATTGATAAATTACACCTATGCTGATTAGACTTTTTCTCTCATTGTCTAATTTTCCAGATAACCTGTGTTATCATATTCTCAAATGTAATAAAGGCTTTTGAATATTCCTGTGTGGGGTGGAATTTCGATTTATTTGATGAATCCGTATGTTTAAATTCTGAATATTCTAAACTGGATTTCATTCTAAAACTTGTTTGTTTTACAAAATACTTTTTCAAGGCTAGATTACGTAAGAATTTTTTAATCCCAATATAAAGATGGAATTTGTTCGAACTAGATGTAGGGGCAAATTTTAGACCCTTTTGTAGTAAGGTCTCCTCTGCTGCCGATAATCTGTGTTCACTGAGATTAAGTATCTTCTCAGGGTGAGTGAGGTCACTACTTATTTTCTTTTTTGTGAGTTTCCTGCCTCTCGGACCCCTTTTCCTTTTCCTATTTTTGGCCTGAAAAAATCCTGATTAGTTATTGTTTTTTTCTTGGAGATTTTAGTTACTATAGATTTTTTTTGTACGAGTTATTTCTCTTGACTTGTTCCTACTGATATTTGTCTACGCAAAGAATTACAGCTAGAGTTATATGTAGAATGTTGTTCTTCCTTTATTTGGCTAGGAACCCCGATATTTATAGGAGTATTTTTTATCCATAGATGTATTAGATGAGAAATGGACTTGTGCTGTATTTCTGTTTATAGAAACAGGACTCTGATTGACTGAGGACAAAGGGGAATATCTTTTAGAAGTTGGTAGGTCTATTCCTTCAATGACCTCATGGTTGCAAAAGTTAACACAACTATTTCATACTGATGGGGGCTGCGATGATGCGGGGGGGAGGCACCTGAGCAAGTTTTTTTTTTTTTATTTAAGTCTGGGGTTGGCCCGCCCATGGCTGTGGATGTCAGGGGGCACACAGTGCAGAGCAGACTTCCAGTACATAGTGCTACAGACTGGGGCAAAGATATGGCAGCCTCCACTCACTCCTGGCTCGCTATCACACACGACACTTCTGGGAACCTTACACAGTGACATCAGTAACTGCGCCACTCAGCAAATCAGGCCTCAGCCGGCATGCTGACGTCATCCGACTCCAGCCAAACCCCTCCCCATCTGGAGAACTCGCTCCTCCTGCCGCCGGCTATTTCATAGACCTAGGAACAGTTCCTAGGTTATATTTGTTCCTGGGAAAGCTGGGTGAGAACTTATATGTCTGCCTTCACAGCCCCTTCTCCAGCTTTTCCTGGTGAGCCTGGTCTTTATTGTGCGGCAGAGTCTCCGGTTTAGGTTTGTGTTGGTGGCTTTTGCTTAGCTGATTTCACCCCTGGGGGCCTCAGGAGCAGCGGGCCTTCAATGTGATTAAACAGCAGTGCAATGCTGATGGCCTGGTGTAAGAGAACAGGAAAGCTTTGTCATTGGAGGCGGTCAGGCCACAGCAGGTAGGAGTGAGAATAATCAGGAGGGTGTCATGTTTGTAGAAAGAGGCTTCCATCGGGTTTTGTAAAGGTTGGATTCTGTGCTGGACTTGACTGTGGGCTTTAGGACGGAGCTGGAAAAGGGAAGGGATGGTTTCTCACATAATGCTGCCTGGCATTTGTTATCTGTCCAGCTGTAATTTCAAGACCCCCATACACATTAGACTAAAGTGTGCCAAACACAACAATTATAAAAGATGTTTGGGGGCCTCCTGATTCCTCGCCAACAGAAAAGGACCTGACCTGCTGAATTTCAGCTTCCGACCCTTATGTTTGGCTTGGAGATATGTTCTCTATGAAAGTGCCACTGTCCGAGCTCAAGAATGGCCCAGTGCTCCTGTGTATGGCGTTGGGAGAGATGTTATCTGCCCAACGATCATTAGACTGACAGCAGTCTCGTGTATGGCCAGCTATATGACAGCCATATTAGAGGCTAAAGAATTTGTCCAGTTAAAAAAGGCACTTGCTGATGGTTGGGGGTCTGAACATGGTGACCTGCAGCTATCAGTAGATTGGGGATTCTTTATACCTGGTGGGGAATTTTTATCTCTGTTAGAGATGGAGTGACAAGTCGGACGCCCAATCGGCGATTCATTCTTTCTCTATGGGGCTTCCAGAAAAGCAGAGGGCAGCGCTGTGCAGCACCATAGGTAGTGAATGGAGAAGTGGTCGGGCGTGCACACTGTCGCTTCATTCTAATGGGGTTCCAACAAATTTTACGTTCCCTGTTCTGTCAATTGGTGCAGGTTCCAGCAGTCAGACCCCACCGATTAAAGGGCCAGTGGGCTGTTACGGCCCTCGATGACCTTTTATAAGATTCCCATGGATCGCAGAGCTGTATTTTGATGTCTGCCGGTCCATTAATTTCTTCTTGCTCTGTTCTCGCTCCGCACCTTGCGGTTCAGCTTTGCTTTCGCTCTGCACCTTGCAGTTCCGCTTTGCTCTTGCTCCGCACTTTGCGGTTCCACTTTGCTCTCGCTCTGCACCTTGCGGCTCCACTCCTTTTGGTTCTGCCTTGCTCCGCTGCTTGCAGTTCTGCCTTGCTCCTCTCCTTGCGATTCTGCCTTTCTCCGCATACCTGCGGTTCTGCCTTGCTCCGCTCCTTGCGATTCTGCCCTGCTCCGCTCCTTGTGGTTCTGCCCTGCTCCACTTCTTGCAGTTCCAGAGTGGTCTGGTATGTGGCACAGTGGTGCCACACCCTCCATGCTCATGCCAACCTGTCAGGGTGCGAGCATAATAGTTTGCTCAGGCTATGGTCCCGTTGAGTCCCATGTCCTTTTGCTCTTGAAGCAAGATGAACTTTTTTCTGGCCAGCATGAGCAACTGGATAATTTCTTTATCCTGTCTGAAATCTGGTCCTTCACTGATCCACCCACAATCGTCATCTCTAATGAGCTATTCGATTGACTTGAGGCTTGTGCTCCTAAAGTTGAATCCGTCCCAGTCGATCCGCCAAGCTACGATGGGGATCCCAAGCAGTGCTGTATATTTTTGGAGCAGTGTTTACATTATTTCAAATGGCATGCTCCCTGTTTTGCCACAGATCGGAATAAAGTAGGATTCTTAATGACCTACCTAGCAGGAGATGCTTTGAAGTTACTCAACCCCCTCTGGGAAGCAGGGGATCCCATCACCTCGATTCTACCGGCTTTCCTGGTGGCCTTCTGTAAGGTCTTCGATAAGCCTAGTACAGCATCTTCTGAAAGGTCTTTCCCCCAAGCTCACAGAGATGGACCAGATGAAAGAAACCTGTGGGTAAACCGTCACATCCATCCATGAATGTCCAAGACTCACCTGTTCCACAACCTGCCAAAGCAGCCACCCGAGCAAGATCCAAGAGGTCTGATAAGAGTGGGCAGGCAAACCTGCAGCTTGAATCTAGTCCTGAGGATGAAATACGGTATCGCTGCGGTTGTAAGGAACATCCTGACGGTCTCTGCCCTGTGAAGCCAATACTCCAAAACCCTGGGCCAGTAGGAGAGGCTGCCCATGGCAAGTGTACCTCCTCTCCATTAAAGTCGATAACTGTGTCTCTGCCTTCTGGGAGTTTTGGTGTGTTTAAGCCACCAGCCTTATGGAGTTTGTGTGTGATCTCTGTCCTACAGCTCCAGAATCCGGTGAAGGCGTTGTCTGGTGATCGCCGAGCCCTATTAAAGAGCAGTCTAGTCCTTGAGGGACAATTTCAGCTCCAAGTTGGAGAATTGTACACGAAGAAGTTCATCTTTCATATGCTGTCTGGCATGTCCATGGGTCATTCTGAGCCTAGAACTCTTTTACCCGTTCAGGTCTGGAGACTCAGCAAGCTGCAGCAATTGAAACAAACAAGTTGCAAGAGGTGTCTGGTTCCCATGCGTCAGAGTCAGTCAGCAGTGTCATCTTCTTCAGCTGGTCTGCTAGTCATCGAGTCAAGGTGTGAGGACGTCTCCAATGAAGAGGAAGCGGTGGCGCTCTCTCCGCACGGCTCCAACTTCTATACCAGTGATATGTTCCCTAGAACATACCTGCCTCTTGGATGTTCTCCTCTGGATAACGGGCAGAAGATGGATCCTGTGTGGGTACCTTCGGCTTCCATGTGGCCGGTTGGTGAAGATACCAAGACGGAAGTTCACTCATCTCTGCTTTCCTCGGACCTAGAGGAGAAGGTCCAGTGCTTTCAGGATAACGAGCAGAGGATGGATCCTGAGTGGGTACCTTTGGCTTCCATGTGGCCAGTTGGTGAAGATGCCAAGATGGAAGCTTCTAAGTCTCTGCTTTCCACCAATCTGAAGGAAGAGGTCCAAGTCTTTGTATCTCCTGTGGAGGGAGCTGACCTTGCCGGGCACAGAGAGACTTGACATTCTGAGATTCCTGAGGACACGCCTGCCTGACGGATGTCATGATGGCATGGACGGCATGGTGACTCAGTGGTTAGCCGCCTTTACCGGGTCCTGGGTTCAAATCCCACCAAGGACAACATCTCCAAGGAATTTATATGTTCTTCCCGTGTTTGCGTGGGTTTCCTCCCACATTTCAAAGACATACTGATAGGGAATTAAGATTATGAGCCCCATTGGGGACAGCGATGCTAATGTGTGCTAAATTGTAAAGCGCTGCGGAATTTGTTAGCGCTATATAAAAATAAAGATTATTATGGCATGAACTGTGTGTGGTCCTATTCTTCTTCTGCAGGGCTTGAAGAAGAGGGGTTGTAAAGGGGGGTACTGTAACAACCCTGCTGGCATCACTTCATGGCCTCCCATCCCCCAGCTGCCTTACACACCAACTTACTCACTACTCCGGGCCATGTTGTGAGTTCTGTCTTCTGCCGCCTCCATGCTGGGTGCCGCTTGTCTCCTGCCTGCTCTCTGCATACTTCCTGGCTGTGTGCATAGGGTGTGGCACCGGCACTCTCTGGCTCTTATTGAGTCAGGGTGCACCTTGCTAAGGTGTCCCCAGCCAATTGTTAAGAGGCCTCAAGTACTAAGGCAGGGGTCCCCAACCTGTAGCTTGGGTGCCACATGTGGCTTGCGGTCCCATGAATTGTGGCTCGCGTCTGTCTGCCAGCTTGGTGCATTAGGTCCAGGTCTAGCAAACAGGTATGAAGAGTACATCTCAAAATAGTGAATTTTGTGAGTAGCCCTGTAGTGAGGAGCAGATCTGTATGCACATTTACTGGTCTTGGGGGTTTAGAGATGTTTTAGGTATGGTACGCTGGAGGATGGTACTACCTGTTACATCTGTGGCCAAAAGTATTGACACCCCTGCAATTCTGTCAGATAATACTCAGTTTCTTCCTGAAAATGATTGCAAACACAAATTTCTTTTGTTATTATTATCTTCATTTAATTTGTCTTAAATGAAAAAACACAAAAAGAATTGTCCTAAAGCCAAATTGGATATAATTCCACACCAAACATAAAAAAAGAGGGTGGACAAAAGTATTGGCACTGTTCGAAAAATCATGTGATGCTTCTCAAATTTGTGTAATTAACAGCACCTGTAACTTACCTAACAGGTATTGGCAATAGCTAAATCACACTTGCAGCCAGTTGACATGCATTAAAGTTGACTCAACCTCTGTCCTGTGTCCTTGTGTGTACCACATTAACATAGTAACATAGTTTTGAAGGCTGAAGGAAGACCTTATGTCCATCTAGTTCAGCCTATTTTTAGTGCAGCTGTTCTGCATTGTTGATACTGGGGAAGGCAAAAAACCCACAGAGTAGAAGCCAATTCTCTCCATAGGGAAAAAAAAATTCCTTCCCCTAAGCAGGGTCAACCATCTACCTATAATATTCTGTTATTCATAACCTTCTATATTGTTACTCACAAGAAAAACATCCATTCCTTTCTTAAATTCATTCAGTGAGTTGGCCATCACCACTTCCTCAGGAAGAGAATTCCAGAGCCTCACTGCTCTTACCGTGAAGAACCCTCTTCTATGCTGGTGCAGAAATTGTCTTTCCTCCAAACGAAGAGAATGCCCCCTTGTTCTTGTCACAGTCCTTGGTACAAACAGTTCATTGGAGAGATCTCTGCATTGCCCTCTGGTATACTTGTACATATATATTAAGTCTCCCCTAAGTCTTCTCTTTTCTAGAGTAAATAGACCTAATTTTGATAATATTTCTGGGTATTGTAGTGAACTAACTCCATTTATCATTTTAGTAGCCCGCCTTTGAACGCTTTTAAGTTCAGTTATGTCTTTCTTCAGCACCGGCGTCCAAAATTGCACACAATACTCCAAGTGTGGTCTGTCAAGTGATTTGAGCATGGAGAAAAGAAAGAAGACCAAAGAACTGTCTGAGGAATTGAGAAACCAAATTGTGAGGAAGCATGAGCAATCTCAAGGCTACAAGTCCATCTCCAAAGACCTGAAAGTTCCTGTGTCTATCGTGCGCAGTGTCATCAAGAAGTTTAAAGCCCATGGCACTGTGGCTAACCTCCCTAGATGTGGATGGAAAAGAAAAATTGACAAGAGATTTCAACGCAAGATTGTGCGGATGTTGGATAAAGAACCTCGACTAACATCCAAACAAGTTGAAGCTGACCTGCAGTCCGAGGGTACAACAGTGTCAACCCGTATTATCCGTTGGCGTCTGAATGAAAAGGGACTGTATGATAGGAGACCCAGGAAGACCCCAATTCTTACCCAGAGACATAAAAAAGCCAGGCTGGAGTTTGCCAAAACTTACCTGAAAAAGCCTAAAACCTTTTGGAAGAATGTTCTCTGGTCAGATGAGACAAAAGTAGAGCTTTTTGGGCAAAGGCATCAATATAGAGTTTACAGGAGAAAAAAAGAGGCATTCAAAGAAAAAAACACGGTCCCTACCGTCAAACATGGCGGAGGTTCCCTGATGTTTTGGGGTTGCTTTGCTGCCTCTGGCACTGGACTGCTTGACCGTGTGCATGGCATAATGAAGTCTGAAGACTACCAACAAATTTTGCAGCATAATGTAGGGCCCAGTGTGAGAAAGCTGGGTCTCCCTCAGAGGTCATGCGCCTTTCAGCAGGACAATGACCCAAAACACACTTCAAAAAGCACTAGAAAATGGTTTGAGAGAAAGCACTGGAGATTTCTAAGGTGGCCAGCAATGAGTCCAGACCTGAATCCCATAGAACACCTGTGGAGAGATCTAAAAATGGCAGTTTGGAAAAGGCACCCTTCAAATATCAGAGACCTGGAGCAGTTTGCCAAAGAAGAATGGTCTAAAATTCCAGCAGAGCATTGTAAGAAACTCAGTGATGGTTACCGGAAGTGGTTGGTCGCAGTTATTTTGGCTAAAGGTTGTGCAACCAAGTATTAGGCTGAGGGTGCCAATACTTTTGTCTGGCCCATTTTTGGAGTTTTGTGTGAAATGATCAATGTTTTGCTTTTTGCTTCATTCTCTTTTGTGTTTTTTTCATTTAAGACAAATTAAATGAAGATAATAATACCAAAGAATTTGTGATTGCAATCATTTTCAGGAAGAAACTGAGTATTATCTGACAGAATTGCAGGGGTGTCAATACTTTTGGCCACAACTGTAGAAGAGGTGCTCAAGGCTGGATGTGACAGTGTTTTGGGAATCTTTGATGGAAGAATACCTGGAATGGGGGTATTGTGGGAACCCCTGGATCTCAGTGTACTGCTGTGGAGTGATCTCTGTGGAAAAGCTTTGGTTATCATTATACCTATAATAGGGGCTTTGGTTGACACTACTTTAAAAGGGGGTGAGAGCTGGATGTAGCTCGCGACCCTCTCTCAGTGCTGAATGTGGCTCGCGACCCTCTGTCTAAGCTACATGTGGCTCTCAAGGTCAGAAAGGTTGGGGACCACTGACTTAAGGCATCCCTGCCCATAGGAGGATGCCTGAGCAACTATTTCCCTAAGTCAGTGTCTTGTTGCTGAGGTGCCAGGTCCTGTCTTGTTTCCGCCTTCTCTGGGGGCTGCATTCCCAGACCTGTTACCATGTGCTTTGTGTCTTGTTTCAGCCTTCTCTGGGGACTACATTCCCAGACCTGTTACCGTGCACTTTGTGTCCTTTGTATCTACCTCCCTGAGGGCTGCATACTCAGGACTGTGTCCTTGTCCAGTATCTGTTCTCGTGTCCATCCTTGTCTGTACTGTGTCCTATTCTTGTATCCTAGATCCTGTCCCTGTTCCTGTACCTGACCATGTCTGAGCTCAGCCCTACCCTGTACCTGTTTGTATCCTTGTCTATGGCTTCCTTTCCCTGCTGTGTGTATCACTGTATTTACTCTGTCTGCCTTGCACTCACTCTGCACCTTGCAGTTCCGCTTTGCTCTCGCTCTGCACCTTCTGGTTCCGCTTTGCTCCGCTCCTTGCGGTTCTGCCTTGCTCTTCTCCTTGCGGTTCTGCCTTGCTCCACATACTTGCGGTTCTGCCTTGCTCCGCTCCTTGCGGTTCTGCCTTGCTCCGCTCCTTGCGGTTCTGCCTTGCTCCGCTCCTTGCGGTTCTGCCTTGCTCCGCATACCTGTGGTTCTGCCTTGCTCCACTCCTTGCGGTTCTGCCTTGCTCCACTCCTTGCGGTTCTGCCTTGCTCCACTCCTTGCGGTTCTGCCCTGCTCCGCATACCTCCAGTTCTGCCCTGCTCTGCATACCTCCAGTTCTGCCCAGCACATGCTCTGCAACCTTGCGGCTCTTCTCTGCTCCGCAACCTTGCGGATCTGCTCTGCTTCCGTTCCTGAGACTAGGACGGAGATTTGTTTTCCAACAAGACAATGATCCCAAACATAAAGCAAAATCTACAATGGAATGCTTCACAAATAAACATATCCAGGTGTTAGAATGGCCAAGTCAAAGTCCAGACCTGAATCTAATCGAGAATCTGTGGAAAGAGCTGAAAACTGCTGTTCACAAACGATCTCCATCAAATCTCACTGAGCTCGAGCTGTTTGCCAAGGAAGAATGGGCAAGAATTTCAGTCTCTCGATGTACAAAACTGATAGAGACATACCCCAAGAGACTTGCAGCTGTAATCGCAGCAAAAGGTGGCGCAACAAAGTATTAAGTTAAAGGGGCCGAATAATATTGCACGCCCCACTTTTCAGTTTTAGAATTTCAAAAAAAAATGTAAAATAACCAATAAATTTCGATCAACTTCACAATTGTGTCCCACTTGTTGTTAATTCTTCACCAAAAAATTACATTTGGTATCTTTATGTTTGAAGCATGATATGTGGGAAAAGGTTGAAAAGTTCCAGGGGGCTGAATACTTTTGCAAGGCACTATATATATATACACTAGCTGAAGAGCCCGGCGCTGCCCGGGCATAGTAACTAACTGTGGTTAGTTATAGAAAATTATAATTATCCTCCATCCCATAGTCCCGTGCCCATATACCCATCATACATATCCACGATCCCATAGGCCCGTGCCCATATACCCATCATACATATCCTCCATCCCAAAGTCGAGTGCCCATATACCCATCACACATCCACCATCCCATAGTCCCATGCCCATCTACCCATCATACATATTCTCCATCCCATAGTCCCATGCCCATATACCCATCATACATATCCTGCATCCCATAGTGGAGTGCCCATATACCCGTCATACATATCCTCCATCCTATAGTCCAGTGCCCGTATACCCATCACACATCCTCCATCCCATAATCCCGTGCCCATATACATATCCACCATCCCATAGTCCCGTGCCCATATACCCGTCAAACATATCCTCTATTCCATAGTCCAGTGCCCATATACCCATCACACATCTTCCATCCCATAGTCCCGTACCCATATACATATCCGCCATCCCATAGTCCCGTGCCCATATACCCATCATACATATCCTCCATCCCATAGTTCAGTGCCCATATACCCATCACACATCCTCCATCCCATAGTCCTGTTCCCATATACCCATCATACATATCCTCCATCCCATAGTCCCGTGCCCATATACTCATCACACATCCTCCATCTCATAGTCAACCATTATGACATCATAATGAGCGGCGGCGGGGCTTGCAACCTTTGATGACATCAGTGTCGCCATGGCAACCATTGTGACATCATAATGAGGGGCGGGGCTTGGCACGCACACACTGCTTCCCAAGTATGCAAATAGGGGCATTGTGACATCACAATGAGGGGCGGGGCTTGACGCGCACACACTTTTTCCCCCAGTATGTAGATAGGGGCAAAATTGTTTGGTGAATTGGAACGCGCGGGGTTAAAATTTCGCCTCACAACATAGCTTAGGACGCTCTCGGGGTCCAGACGTGTGACTGTGCCAAATTTTGTGGCTGTAGTTGCGACGGTGCGGATGCCTATCCCGGACATACAAACAAACATACACACACACACACACATACACACATACACACTTTGAGCTTTATATATTAGATATATATATATATATATATATATATATATATATATATATATATATATATATATGAGAAAAAAAATTTTTGGGCACAGCCAGCTCACCGCTTTGAAGTAAACCAGAAATAAGTCCAGCCTGTGGTTGCAGTTCGCACGGAAAATGGATTGGGATAAATCCTTAGGCTGTGTGCACACGCTGCGGATTTTGCTGCGGTTCCGCAGCAGTTTTGGCCGCTGCGGACCCGCAGCAGTTTTTGCTGCGGTGTATAGTACCATGATTCCCTATGGGAATCAAAAACCGCAATGCAGACGGTGCGGAATTTTCCGCGGTTTTCAATCCACAGAAAGAATTGACTTGTCAATTCTTTCTGCGGATTCTGCTGCGGTTTGCCATCTCCTCCATTGAGGAGATGAAAAACCGCAGGGCAAAACCGCAGAGCAATCCGCAGGTAAAACCACAGGTCTTTTGACCTGCGGTTTCACCTGCGGATTTTACAAAATTAGCGCGGATGAATCCGCACCTAATCCGCAGCGTGTGCACACAGCCTTACATGTAAAGGAAATAGTGTTGTTTCTCCAGCGATCAGTCCAATGATAGAGTAATATATAACTTTTATTTTTCCATTAAAAAGGTTCCATGTTTCTTCAGTAACAATTTTGCATATAGTCAATCCCTTTTGGATGACATGTTTTGACACTACATGTGGGACCTGGAGGAAGACATATGTAGTGTCGAAACATGTCGTTCAAAAGGGATTGACTATATGCAAAATTGTTACTGAAGAAACATGGAAACTTTTTAATGAAAAAATAAAAGTTATATTTTACTCTACCATTGGACTGATCGCTGGAGAAACAATACTATTTCATTTACATATTGTAAGGTAGCGCTGTCATTCAAGGTTGGGGGACACTCGCATGGCAGCCAAATAATCAGATCCGGCACAGGTTTTCCATAAAACCATAACAGTCCATGCGGTTTATTCAGGCATCATAAACCATGACCAGCAACATAAAGTTCATATAAGCAGCATAGAGTCCATGACAGAGCTCCACTCTGTTAGCAATGTCCAATACGCAGGCTTTCTAGCCTCACAGTTATCTCACCCCGTTGGGGTTACCTTCTCATAGCTGCTTCATACTCAATACTTCAGACGTCCATTCCCTCCAGGGAACTGTCAGATGCTTGCAGCCATTACTCCCAGCATTCACGTGCTGTCAGGCAGGAAGCCCCATCTCCCAGCAGGACCTTCCACAATTGACCAACCGGGTCCAAGCATTCACCCATGTGACCTACCCTGGCCACCTTATATGGTCCGTAGCAACGTCCACCGGATCACATGACTATGACCTCATCACAGGTCCTTCACTCATTCACACTCACATAGTCTTTACTATAGGCGGTTTCAGACACACCCCTGGGTGGATTTGTATGCAACTGGTCCAACCCGTCTCACCAGTCACCTGAAGACTTCTCCCTCACACGTTGACACGGAACCTCAGCAGTATCACTGTTGATCAACACATACACAAGTCTTCATCTCAAGGCCACCCACCTTGAGATACATTACGATCATTCAGCATCCTACTCCTATCAGGAAACTGGAAATGCTTATACGCCTGTCCTGGGACACCCACACAGTGCCCCCTAGCGGGCACAGTGGTCACTACACCACAATATATATATATATATATATATATATATTAGATTATGGCCCGATGCTATCGCATCGGGAGGATGCGATAGCATCACACCTCTTGCCATGTTAACCCTCAACACACACACTCCTCAACACACACTCCTCTCACCTTTCACCATCTCCACTCACTCTTTCACTCCACATACGGCCCCTTCTTTCACTCCGTCTCTCATACTCACGCCGTCATCGCCGCTGCTCCACGATCCCCGACATCTTCTTCCGCCGGCGCCATCCTGGATCCAGACGTTGTCCACGCCGGCGACATGTTCTTGCGGCCACGCCATCTTGAGTATCGTGAAATCCCGCGATAGTCAAGATGGCGTCGCCGGAAGAACATGTCGCCGGCGTGGACGACGTCGGGATCCAAAATGGCGTCGGCGAAATCTCGCGAGTTTTCGCCGACGCCATTTTGGATCCCGACGTCGTCCTCGCCGGCGACATGTTCTTGCGGCGACGCCATCTTGACTATCGTGGGATTTCGCCGATCCAAAATGGCGTCGCCGCAAGAACATGTCGCCGGCGTGGAGGACGTCTGGATCCAGGATGGCGCCGGCGGAAGAAGATGTCGGGGATCGTGGATCAGCGGCGATGACGGCGTGAGTATGAGAGACGGAGTGAGAGAAAGGGTCGTATGTGGCGTGAAAGAGTGAGTGGAGATGGTGAAAGGTGAGTGGAGTGTGTGTGTTGAGGGTTAACATGGAAAGAGGTGTGCGGTGACGTCACCGGTTACAACTGGACGGAAGTTGTTACAACTGGAAGTTGCTTAGGGCATTTATTATTTATATATATATATATATACATAGTTGAAATTGGAGATTGCACAAATATTTATTTCTGTATGCAATTTTAATATCATAACTTAGCAGCCAGAATACCTGTGCACCATGTTCTCTGTGCCACATGATGCCATATAATGCTGAAATTAAGTCACCATGTAGTGTTGACCCCATAACAGAACCATACATAAAATGATCTGTGTCATAGAAAAAATAAAATCTGTAAAGACATATTCAGAGAGGGGATATATCACACTCACATTGAACATATGGGATTAATTATAACCGGTGAAGTGAGAAAATAATTATAAATGGGGAAGTGAGAGAGAACTGACACTTTAACCTCCATCAAATTAGGGACCATCTGTAGTGATCAGGTAATTACAGCAGGATCTGCTCTGAGAGCCACACTCTAATACTGGTATCGATTTACATAGAGGCGTGGCAGTATGCTTCACAGGCTAAAGCTTCCTCTGATCAAAGCACTATTCTGGGACATTTTTGGACCTGAAGGTCAGTGATGAATAGTGGAGTTTGCATCTATCCAGTATTTATAGGAGATATATTTTTGGCATTGTAGCAAAGGGACAAGCATAACATATTCAATCACATGACCGTAAGGCAATTCTAACCCCTCCAACTTAATATTGGTTGGATAGATGGTGTTATCCATACCATGATTCATCTCTATAGAAAGGTAAAATCGTGATAAGAAACATAACGACCATATCTACCGCCTGGGACATCCAGGGGTGAAGATATCCTGAAATTTAGGGAACTCATAAAATACTGGAAGACCTAACACATCTCACAATCAGACCTCATATGAGATCATCAAGGGGAAACATGTGGGCATAATCTTTAATAAAAATCAGTTTGGGTGTCTGTCATTGTTCATTCTGCAAGACATAACTCACTGTTAGATTGTCCCATTTTCTTAATTAGAGTGCCTCCCTCTGCTAAGTTCTGAGCCATCCCTTCAATATCAGGTTTAGTACTTTTCTATTGTTATCCTTTTTATCCTATGTAATTGTACATATATGGATTAAATATATATAATTGTACCTTTCCAGATTGAATATATCAAATTGAATAGCTCCGTTCCTCTTGCTCTGTAAGCCACACCCCAGAAGCCTTATGCTACCTGTAATGGGTATCCGATTGGCTTGTAAAAATGATCGATGGTTGCAGCTAGTGGTGATTCCTTTTATTGTGGAGTTGGCAGTGATCGTATCACAGTATATATATATATATATATATATATATATATATATATTTTCCAGGCATTGGATTCGGAGGTGTATATACCGTATACTCACTGAGAGTTCCCCAATAACCAACCTAGTAGCGGTAGCAGCTGCAGCAGCGTCTATCACTCAACAGTCAATTGCGTAATTATCATGACGATTGGAGGCAGCGGAGTTGTGTTCCCTAACAAACTTGTGGCAGCGGTGGGATCTGCGTGACCCCCCCCCGGCTGTTATCTCTGACAATCTGACTGTGCTATACAATCTGCAAATAATACTGTTATGTAAATGATATCAAAGGAGTTGTCAGTTTACAAGATATTGCTCACCTTATCTGCACATTCGAGCAGCGACCACAACACCATGAATCACCGCCTGTGCTTATGGCAGCTGATCTATAGGGACAGCAGGTATCAGACTCCACTTGAATCATGCTCCTGACCTGTTATATGAATTGGCCACAAATATCTTGGGATCAGACAATACCTTTAAAGGGAATCTGTCACCCCTTTTTTCGAATATGAGCTGCCAGCACCGCCATCAGGGGCTTATCTACAGCATTCTGTAATGCTGTAGATAAGCCCCCGATGTAACCTGAAAGATAAGAAAAAAGAGTTAGATTATACTCACCAGGGGGGGGCGGTCTGGTCCGATGGGTGTCGCGGTTCGGTGCCTCCCATCTTCATACGATGCCGTCCTCTTTCCTTCCTGTCGTGGCTCCTGCGCAGGGGCACTGCTCTGCCCTGTTGAGGGTAGAGCAGAGTCCTGCAGTGCGCAGGCCCCGGGAAGGGTCTGGCACATGCGCACTGCAGTATTCTGCTCTGCCCTCCACAGGGCAGAGCAGTGCGCCTGTGCCGGAGCTACAACAGGAAGGAAAGAAGAGGACGTCATCGCTAGAAGATGGGAGGCGCCGCACCGTGACACCCATCGGACTGGACCGCCCACCCCGGTGAGTATAATCTAACTCTTTTTTCTTATCTTTCAGGTTACATTGGGGGCTTAGCTACAGCATTACAGAATTCCTTTAAGATTTCTGATGGTGATCAGCTATGTATTCATGGGCTTCTGTGGCATCACTTCAACATGGCTGGGTGAGTAAAAGCAAACTTCAAAAGATGGGTGTAATAAATACTTCTCACAGAGGAATGGCAGCAGCAGATCAGAGATGGGCGTCGTGGTCACTTATGTTGCGTCACTTGAATACAAAATTGAATCTGAAAATTAATCACGCACAGTGCATGACACTATCATATATACTGTATATGATACTATTTTATATAATGTGGTGAAATAATTATTGAACACATCACTAATTTTCTAAGTAAATATATTTCCAAAGGTGCTGTTTACTTGAAATTCTCACCAGATGTTGGTAAAAACCCATCCAATCCACACAAAGAAGTCACCATAGATGTCCATAAATTATGTGTAATAATGAGAAATAACATTGGGAAAAAGTATTGAACATATGTATAAAGGGAGGAGCAAAAAGCCCTGGAAAATCCTGACACAAGCTGAGATCTACAAAAACTAGGTTGCACTCTATCATGCTAAAGCATGCCAGTGTGGAATATGTGAAATTTGAATAGCAATACGGCTTTGGAGTATTAGGAAAAAATATGAGACACTTAGCATTAAATTTGGCTAAATATCTGCCCACCAACCATCGTCAAGGTGGTCTCAGGCTGATGGGTCCCTGACTTGTGTGAATAACTCTCTAAGGCTGATGTCTAAATTCCTGGGTAAATTTGAACACCTCTGTCAGCAATGCCTGCATTTATGGGTAAGTAGGAACCTGCTGTAATTAAAATCACCACCTGGTGGAGGGCAGAGTGCTCGGTCAGTAATCTACCATACAAAACACAACAAACGTGACTGGCACATCCAGACTAGTGTGAATAGGTGCATACCAGGAGGAACTACCCCCATATAAAATATACAAAAAATGGTTGCACTTAGAGTTGAGCGAAACGGGTCGAAAAATTTCAAAAGTCCACGACTTTTGGCAAAGTCGGGTTTCATGAAATGAAACCCGACCCTAGGATGAGGTCGGCCACGAGGTCGGCGACTTACGCGCCAAAGTCGCGTTTCAAAAGTTTGGCGCTCTTTTTCAGCCAATCAGGATCAACAGACACTGTGGGCAACGTGATGACATAGGCAGGGGTCACCACCATCTTTCAGAAGGGCATGCAAGTGATTGGCTTGCTTTGGTGGGCGTCACAGGGGTTATAAAAGGGCGTGCACGCCGACCGCCATCTTACTTCTGCCGATTTTAGCATAGGGAGAGGTTGCTGATTCTGTAGGGAGAGCGTTAGGCAGGGAAGAAGAAAAAAAAACTGCTTCTGCTGCTAGCGATTTTGCCTGTACAACACACCAGTCACTGTGTGTGCAGTGCAAGGGGAGGCTATATTGTGGTGGATCAGCGGTGTTGGTTGTTAGGCTGCCTTCTAAGGCTTCCTGACAGCTGCATTGCTGTTTACCCACTGCTCTGCAAACTGCTTTTTTAAAAGCAATCCCAATTTTTTTTTTTTGTCCTGCTGAGGTACTGAGCGTGCATTTTTTCACACCATACAGTGGTGTACGCTCCTCACACAGTACCGTGTAACGGCTGTTATCACAGCCACAGTGAAGCTATCTGTGTGTCACTGTGGAAGGATAAGTGGAGGACTTGTTCCGTTCTTACAGACCTACACTCTAGGGAGATTCCTATTCTGCCCAATTCTACATACACCTTGTAGTTTGTGATACACTAGCCAATTTCTGCCTGTGACATAGCGCTCTGATATTCAGTGGGCCTCACACAATCCAAAAGTGTCCAGTGTCCACTAGTGTGTGCAGAAATTCAAAATCTCCGTTATCCTCTAGTGACATTTTTCACACCTGTGCCATCGAGCCTGTGACATAGCGCTCTGATATTCAGTGGGCCTCACACAATTCAAAAGTGTCCAGTGTCCACTACTGTGTGTGCAGAAATTCAAAATCTCCCTTATCCTGTAGTCACTTTTTTCACACCTGTGCCATCGAGCATGTGACATAGCGCTCTGATATTCAGTGGGCCTCACACAATCCAAAAGTGTCCAGTGTCCACTAGTGTGTGCAGAAATTCAAAATCTCCCTTATCCTGTAGTCACTTTTTTCACACCTGTGCCATCGAGCCTGTGACATAGCGCTCTGATATTCAGTGAGCCTCACACAATCCAAAAGTGTCCAGTGTCCACAAGTGTCTGCAGAAATAGACACCTTGTACCTTGTTTTACATTACTATATAGTTTGTTGGATTTTGTCTACATTTCTACCAAAAATGAGGAAGGCTGGTGGAAGAGGCCGTGGAATTGGGCGGGGGTTGGCAGCTGGTAATGATGGTGTTGGTGGTGGATCTGATGGTAGTGGCAAAGCAAAATAGGACCGAATGCAGGAGGTGTTGAGCCTGCGTCATCGTCTGGCTCCACAAGGCCTCGAAGGCTTAGTTTTCTAGGAGTTGGCAAACCGCTTTTAAAGCCAGAGCTTCAGGAAAAAGTTTTGTCTTACATTGCTGACTCAGCCTCCAGCTCTATCGCCTCCTCTTCTGAAGTTGTAAAAAATAAAAGCACTGAATCGTCATTGGAGGCTCATGTTCATGAACCACACCTTTCCTTGTGTCCTTCACCCCAACCAAGATTGAAGGATGACGCAGGCCATACTACTGATTACTCCATGGAGCTGTTTTCACATACCATGCCTGGATTATCAAGTGAAATGGTGAATTACCCAGGCCAAGATGAATCTGACATGGAGTGCACTGATGCACAGCCGCTGATAGATGATTCTGCTGGTACATTCACTCAGAGCACTACATTGTCCTCGCAGTGTACAGAGCCAGATTCTGACCCTGATGAGACTCAGGTGCCCCTTCCCGCACACTATACCACCATACACGGTGACACAGAGGAAGGTGCACATGACATTGAAGAGGAGGTGATGGATGACCCAGCTGTTGACCCAGATTGGCATCCATTGGGGGAAGAGGGTGCTGCTTCCAATAGCTCAGATGAGGAGCATCCACAGCAGACATCGACATCGCAACAGCTGTTATCTGGCAGGCCCGGAGCACTCCAAAGACAGGTTCCAAAAATCAAAAGAGTTGCTGGACAGCTTGTCCAGAGGGTCAAAAGATCACAGCGTGCTAGGCCGCAAAATATCTGCCAAAGTAGGAAGAGTGCAGTGTGGCACTTTTTTGAACAAAATCCTCATGATCAGGCCAAGGTTATCTGTAAGAAGTGCGCAAAGACCTTTAGCCGAGGGAAAAATCTGAAAAATTTGAATATCAGTTGCATGCTTAGACATTTAACCAGCATGCACTTGCAAGCGTGGACACAACACCAAACCTCAAGTGCCACATGTGCAACTGATCACAAAGAAGGTAGTCAGCAACGCTACATTGTTTCCCCCACTGTAAGCACACCGGTTAGCACAGCAGCAAATGTTGAGGTGTCGTTGCAAGGCCACAGCAGTCAGCGAATCCCACTGTTATATCAAGGAAAGACTGAATCTAGGCCATCAGAAAGAACACCAACTCCATCACCATCATCAACCCTCTCTCAGTCCGCCCTGTCCACCGCTACTTCCACCATATGCAGCTCTCAAGTCCAGCTCACCCTCCCAGACACTATGAGTAGGTCAAGAAAGTACTCAGTCTCTCATCCGCGTACATTGGGTTTGAACGCCCACATTGCCAAACTAATCTCGTTTGAGATGATGCCCTATCGGTTGGTGGAAAGCGCAGCTTTCCGCGAACTCATGGCCTATGCAGTACCACGCTATGACCTACCCAGTCGCCACTTCTTCTCTCGCAAAGCCATCCCAGCCCTCCACCATCATGTAAAAGACCGCATTGTCCATGCACTCAAGCAGTCAGTGAGTGGAAAGGTGCACCTCACAACTGATGCATGGTCCAGTCGGCATGGCCAGGGCCGTTACGTGTCCATCACTGCGCACTGGGTTAATGTGGTGGATGCAGGGTCCACAGGGGACAGCGGTGGTGGGACAGTGCTGCCTAGCCCACGGTATAGGAAACAGTTGGCTGTAGGCGTTCCACCCTCCTCCTCCTCCTCCTCCAGAAGCGAAAGCTCGTCCACAGAGCGCAGTCGTATGAGCACTCCATCTGCAGCTGCCAGTGTTGCACACGAGGTGTCCCCCTATCGAGCAGCTAGTGGAAAGTGTCAGCAGGCTGTGTTGCAGATGATGTGTTTGGGCGACAGACACACCGCCGAGGTGCTGGCCGAGTACTTGAAGCGACAAACTGAGTTATGGCTGGGCAGTGTACATCTTGAGGCAGGCAAGGTAGTTAGTGATAACGGCCGTAATTTTGTG
This sequence comes from Dendrobates tinctorius, assembly GCF_039654945.1. Classification (NCBI taxonomy): domain Eukaryota; kingdom Metazoa; phylum Chordata; class Amphibia; order Anura; family Dendrobatidae; genus Dendrobates; species Dendrobates tinctorius. The sequence goes on along the minus strand of NW_027361696.1, from coordinate 26,713,893 downwards.
GCAGCCATAGCCCTTTCAAAACTCAGCCACATACCTTGCTTGGCTCACACCTTGAACCTGGTGGTGCAGTGCTTCCTCAAAAATTATCCGGAGTTAACAGCCCTTCTCCAGAAGGTGCGAAGACTGTGCGCGCACATCCGCCGGTCGCCCGTACACTCCGTTCGTATGCAGAAGCTGCAGCGATTGCTCCACCTTCCCAACCACCGCCTCATTATCGACATTGCAACAAGGTGGAACTCCACCCTGCACATGGTGGAGCAGCTGTGCGAGCAGAGGCAGGCCATAATGCATTTGTGAGAGGATACACGGCCAGGCACTTTGAGAGCAGACATGGAGTTGACAGGTGTGCAGTGGTCGAAGCTGAAAGACCTCTGTAAAGTCCTTCAGTGTTTTGAGGAATGAACACGGCTGGTAAGCGCAGACGACGCCATCCTAAGCATGAGCATCCCACTTATGCGTCTGCTCATGCAAACTTTGACGCACCTTAAGGAGCAGGCGTCTGCAGCCAATGTTGATGAGGAGGAAGAGGAGGAGGGAATCCTTGATGACATTCAGCCATTGTCTGCTCAGGGACCTCTCCTGGACGAGGTGGAGGAAGAAGAGGAGGAGGAGGATGATGATGGGGATGATTACTTAGGGGAGGAGGATGCATCTCGTGGGGCAAGTGAAAATGTTGGCGTGACAAGGTCTGGTACAGGGTTTGTGCGTGACTGGAGGGATGTGGATTTGCCAGAAAGTGCTCCTCCAACCAGCACTCGCAGTGCATCATTGACACCGGGAACATTGGCCCACATGTCAGATTATGCCTTGCAGATCCTAAAAAGGGACCCCCGCATTGCCAAAATGATGAATGATGACGACTACTGGTTGGCCAGCATCCTGGATCCACGCTATAGAGGCAAATTACAAAACATCATGCCACAGGAGAACCTTGACCTAATATTGGCTAATAAACAAGCAACTCTTGGTAAATCGGTTGCTTGAGGCATTCCCAGCACACAGCAGCGGTGATGGTTCTCACACGAGCCATACGGGCCGGAGGCAGCTTGGCAGAGGTGTTCATGGTGCACACAGCAGAAGTGGCGTTGGAGACAGGGGTTTCATGACAATGTTGTGTACTGATTTTTCAAGTACCGCTCACACAACTGGTAATACTGCATCGATGGAAAGTGACAGGAGACAGCAGTTGTCAACTATGGTTACAAACTACTTTTCCTCCCATATCGATGTTCTCCCACACAGGTCATTCCCCTTTGACTATTGGGCCGCTAAACTGGACACCTGGCCTGAATTGGCACAATATGCCTTACAGGAGCTCGCTTGCCAGCTGCAAGTGTGCTATCGGAAAGAGTCTTCAGTGCAGCTGGATCAATCCTGACAGAAAAAAGGACCCGTCTGTCAACCCAAAATGTGGATGATCTAACCTTCATTAAAATGAACCATGCATGGGTTTCCAAGGATTTTGTCCCACCTTCCCCTGATGACACATAGGGTGACAGAAAAATGGCTTGCTTTGGTCCACCTCTTCCTGGGACTTGACCTATTTCGCCTTTTGCATCAGCTGAATGTCCAACATCAACATATGCCACTTTCTAAAACTCCCTAACTGTGCTGCCTCCCCCCCCCATGGCCGGGGTCACCACCTAGCGCACGACACCGTGCGAGTGCCGTTGCCCTGGACAGGTGGGTAGGCCGACTCTTGGGCGCGGGCACTGGCACAGGGTCCCTCATAGTGCAATCAAGTGTCTCTGACGGTGGTGGTGCACACCCGCCGTCAGACACACCGCCGTACTATGAGGGGCCCAGTGCCAGTACCGACGCCCACGAGTGGGCCCCCCTTGCTTGGGCAGGGCCCCAGCATTTGCAATCTTTACCTCTCCCTGCTCCTCCACTGTGTAGTCTGGGCCGTCAAATCCATACTGTGCCTGACACCATCTGAGCCTGCCTCCTGATGTATAGACATATATTTTGAATGTGTACGCTATCCATACATGTTATCCGGGGATACGGTACCCTTTCTCACCTTTGTGCAATCACATGCAATCCATACTGGGCCTAACACCCTCTGAGCCTGCCTCCTGATGTATAGACATATATTTTGAATGTGTACGCTATCCATACATGTTATCCGGGGATACGGTACCCTTTCTCACCTTTGTGCAATCACGTGCAAGCCATACTGGGCCTAACACCGTCTGAGCCTGCCTCCTGATGTATTGACATATATTTTGAATGTGTACGCTATCCATACATGTTATTCGGGGATACGGTACCCTTTCTCACCTTTGTGCAATCACGTGTAATCCATACTGGGCGTGAGAACGGCTGGCGAGCTGTTAAGCAAGCTACAGCACCTGTGATTTGCACACGTAAGTTTTTCATTTTTTCAGGAATGACGGTTAGGCCTAATTCCGGAACTGCGGTTGACCTGCACTTACTGGGAAATCATCGTTCGCGGGTAATAATTGTAATCAGTGATCCCCATCACTAGCATTGTTCAGCGGGTTATCTGCACCTGTAAGCGACAAATGCTGGCCTTTTCAGTGTAGCGCACATGCAGCCACGGACATGTAAGGGCATGACACACCAGTTATTGGCCAATCTCATGTGCCAGAGCCTCACGTGTCCCTCTAGTAAGCCGGACTCGGACCGCGGGGCATGACGGAGTCTCGTTCGTTAACGGAATTAAGCTTGCAATGTGTGCATCTGTTCTGTAGCTGGCATGGTTGAGGTTTCCCAGGTGGAGTCGAATTTAACCGTAGGCTCCACTCCTGGTGGTGCCCTTCTGGACATTCCTTTAAGGTTCAGCTTTGCAACCATACTGCCCACGTAAAACAAACACTTTGCCTTCATGAACGCTGTTTGGAGGGTCATGACTCGTGGGAATAACGCCGCCCAATCAGTTAACCTGCTAGAGAGATCCTTCGTTGCTCCCAAGCATGACATCACACTCCCTAGGAGGAAGGTAATGCCACTGTGGCGACCGTACTCCTGGGGGCGACACAAGTGCACTGATGCCCAGCCACTGCTCGATGAATCTGCTGGTACATTGACCCAGACCACTACAATCCCCTCGCACGCTACACGGCCTGAATCTGACCCTGATGAAACTCAGGTTACCCTTCCCATATACAGTTCCATCTTACACGGTGACAAAGAGGAAGCTGCAGATGAAAGTGCAGGTTCGGCCCACCCGCCAGCAGACACACCACCGTACTATCAGGGGCCCTGTGCCAGTGCCGTCGACAACGAGTGGGCCCCCCCTGCTTGCTCAGGATCACAGCACTTGCAAGGTTGAAATACTGTGCAGTGAGATGGAAGATGGGGACGACGAGGAGTCCAGACTAGTACAGGGATTCCCTAGCGAGGAGACTTATTTAATTATTTTCAATGTTGGGACAGCAATTTTTGGGGAGCACTATACTCTGGAGAATGATAGATGGGGCCCACCATACACTGGAACATTCCAAAGGTGGACATCAGACACTGGAGCAGCATTTACAGGGCCCATTATACACTAGAGCATTAGAAATGGGGCCCATTATGTTTGGAGCATTATTTGGGCCCATAAGACAGTGGAGCTTCATCCATGGGGACCAACATATACTGTAGCATTATGTAGAGCTCATCATATACTGTTTCAAACATTATATGGGACCAATGATTCTGTATGGAGAAATAGATGGGCCTCGTCATGAGATATAAAAAGTGAAGTATTTTTCATTGTACTATACCGCTATTTCTCTGCCGTATCGGAGCATGATGAGTTGTGGTATATGTTAAAGGGGCGCTCTTTCGCCCAGGGCACATGAAAACCTGGAGCCAGCCCTACCCCCCCACAACTTTAGCCAAATAATCCCCATTTTTCAGTGCGTAACTTGTATTATGAAGTTAATTAAGGTTGACAAGCTTAAGTAAGAAGAATTGATGCTTTTGGCATTCAAGTGAGCACTGTAGGTGTGTTTCCTGTCCTCCTCTCACTGCCGACTTTTATTCCCCATTGACTTACATTGGGTTTCGTGTTTCGGGACGACCCCGACTTTTCCCTATATTCGACCGATCTTGCTCGACCCGACTTTTGGAAAAGTCGGGTTTCACGAAACGTAACTCGACCCTAAAAAAACAAAAGTCGCTCAACTCTAGTTGCACTCTATCATGCTAAAGCATGTCAATGTGGAATATGTGAAATTTGAATAGCTTTGGAGTATTAGGAAAAAATATGAGATGCTTAGCATAAAACTTGGCCAAATATTATCTGCCCACCAACCATCGTCAAGGTGGTCTCAGTCTGAATGGGTCCCTGACCTATGTGAATACTTCTCTTAGGCTGATGTCTGAATTCCTGGGTGAATGTGGACACCTCTGTCAGCAATGCCTATAGGTAAGTAGGGACCTGCTGTAATTAAAATAGTGCGAGTCTCTTGCATGACAACCTGGCACTGCCGCTGGCTCTGGGACCGGAGCGTGAGGCTGCATAGAAACACATGTAGCCACATGCTCCGGTCCCAGTGCCGGTGGCAGTGCCAGGTTTTCATGCAAGCGACTCACATGAGAATTGTGCTAGACTCTCAAAAGTGAGTATGAGCCCTAAGCTCCAGCATTGAGGTTGGGTTGGGCAGATGATCTTCCTCCTCTTCCTTTCTTGGTCAGTCCACCGGACGGCACTTCATCAATGCACAATGCCGCACGTCCCCTGCACACAGTGATGATGAGATATTGCAGAGCATTGTGCCAACCAGGTGTGACAGAAGTTACACTGACCGCGTCCTTCCATAAATCTTATTACATCCTGCCCGGTGTTATATGTGACCGATGTCATCATCACAAGGCGGCAGTATTAATACATTGTATGGAATATTTGTGTGCACTGGACTGTAATCTGGAGACATAAGATGATCACAGAAAACATATCTAATAATCTAACATACAGTGGGTATGGAAAGCATTCAGACCCCTTTAAATTTTTCACTTTTGATAAATTCAAAAGAGTTCATTTTTTTCTCATTAATGTACACTCTGCAATAGAGATGAGCGACTTTGCCTTTTTTCGGGTCGAGTTGGGTTTCATGAAACCCGACTTTCTCAAAAGTCGGGTCGAACGAAATCGTCCGATTATCGTGAAAAGTCGAAGGCCGACTGAAACATGAAACCCAATGCAAGTCAATGGGGAAGCAAAGTCGGCAGGGAGTGGAGGACATTAAACACACCTACAGTGCCCATTTGAATGGCAAAAACATCAATTTTTATTACTGAAGCTTGTCAACCTTAATTTACTTCATAATAATAGTTACGCACTGAAAACTGGGGGTTATTTGGCTAAAGTTGTGGAGGGGTAGGGCTGGCTCCAGGTTTTCATGTGCCCTGGGCCAAAGAGCGCCTCTTTAACACATACCACAACTCATGATGTTCCGATACGGTAGAGAAATAGTGGTATAGTATAATGAAAAATACTTCACTTTTTACATCTCATGACTGATATCGATTTTAAATTCTCCAATAGCTCCAAAAATGGACAGTATATTACTCCATACAGTATTATGGGCACCGCATAGTGCACTATACAGAGTAATGAGGCCCATATATTTCTCCATACAGAATCATTGGTCCCATATAATGTTTGAAACAGTATATGATGAGCTCCACATAATGCTACAGTATATGTTGGTCCCCATGGATGAAGCTCCACTGTCTTATGGGCCCAAATAATGCTCCATATATAATGGGCCCCATTTCTAATGCTCCAGTGTATAATGGGCCTGTAAATGCTGCTCCAGTGTCTGATGTCCACCTTTGGAATGTTCCAGTGTACGGTGGGCCCCATATATAATTCTCCAGAGTATAGTGCTCCCCAAAAATTGCTGTCCCAACATTGAAAACAATTAAATAAGTCTCCTCGCTAGGGAATCCCTGTACTAGTCTGGACTCCTCATCGTCCCCATCTTCCATCTCACTGCACTTGGCTGTTTAGGCAGAGGGCGTACAGACGTGATGTCATTGCGCTCTCTGATCAGAATATCACTGTCAGGACATGCGGAAGACGTCATGGCGGTGGAGCAGGGAGAGGTATTTCAACTTTGCAAGTGCTGTGATCTGGAGCAAGCAGGGGGGGCCCACTCTTTGGCGACGGCACTGGCACAGGGCCCCACATAGTACAGCGGTGTGTGGCAGTGTGTCTGACGGTGGGTGGGGTGGGGGAGGCCCTCCCACAGGCAGAGACACTTTTGCGTACTATGAGGGGCCCTGTGCCAGTGCCATCGCCCATGAGTATGCCCTCCACCTGCTCAAGGAACCTGCACTTTCATCTGCACCTTCCTCGTTGTCACCTTGTAAGGTGGTATAGTATGCAGGAAGGGGAACCTGAGTTTCCTCAGGGTCACATTCTGGCTGTGTAGAGTGTGAGGGGAATGTAGTGGTCTGGGTCAATATACCAGCAGAATCATCTAGCAGTGGCTGGGCATCAGTGCACTTGTGGCGTCCCCAGGAGTACGATCGCCACAGTGGCATTACCTTCCTCCTAGGGAGTGTAATGTCATGCTTGGGAGCAACGAAGGATCTCTCTAGCAGTTCAACCAACACACAACACATTTCCCACTCCAGGCCAGCAGGGAGACTTCTGAACCTGACTGCTGAGGAGCTGTTCTCTGTGGTCGGGAGGAGGTAAGTTAGGGCACTCTGTGCAGGGAAGGGGAAGTGTGTGGATGTGAGAAGGGGAGCTGGAGGATGAGCAGAGTTAAGGCTCACTCCTAGCTGGAGCGCATGGTCCGGATTCCGGTCTCCGAGTTTGTAGGGACACTGACGTTCCTGCAGCCGAAACCGGAGGAAGTAGCAGTTGTAAATGCTCTGTACCCAACTAAGGCTCGGAGGCCCCAGCATCAACGTGTGGGAGCCAGAAGGAAAAGGCTACGGCTGCCTGCCATACAAGAAAGTTCCAAAAAAGAGTCAACAGGGGGAACTTCATTGAACTCAGCACTGCGAATACCTCAGATAAGCGCTAGAACGGAGGCCACACTACCTATCTGCAGAGAGAGAATTCCAAATTGGCTTCCAGACTGACCAACTCCTTCTCCATCTGTACTCTGGGTCCGGGACGGCACTTACCAAGTACAGGTAAAGGAACTGCATGACTGTGTCTGTCATCTTTGCCCTGCGCCTGGCGCACGGCTCTGCTACATCCTGCACTGCACACCATCTACCAACTCTTTCATCTGCCCTGCGACTACAGCCCTACCTGTGCAGAGCTTCTACATCTTAGCTGCACCACAACATCTGTCCCAGAGAAGCGACACTGCAGCACTGGTCAATCTAATCAGAAACCACAGGTGGCGTCACGTATCATTCACCTATAAACATAATTCACCCCTTTGCATGGACGCCCAGGGCCACGGAACGGGTCACCACCACCGTGACACATCCCTGTGAGAAACCGTCCCGGTACCGATTAACCCCACTGCCCTGGCTGGCCACCCACACTCCATGTCTGATTCATCTTGGACTTGGGAATTCACGATTTGACTTGATAACCCAGGCATGGTATGATAGAAAGAGCTACATGGACTAATGTGAAGTGTGGCCTGCTGCATCGTTCACTTCTGGTGGGGGTGAAGGACACAAGGAAAGGGGTTCTTCCTGACCAGGAGCCAGCACTTGACGACTCAGTGCCTGCATTTTTTGAAACTTCAGAAGAGGAGGGCATATTTGCTGGAGTCTGTTTCGGCAATGTAAGCCAAAACCAGTTCCTCATGCTCCGCCTTTAAAAGCAGTTAACCTACTCCCAGAAAAGGTAGCCTTCCAGGCATTCCAGAGCCAGACCATAACGCAGGCTCAACACCTCCTGCCTTAGCTGCTACTGTGCTTTTGCCACTACCAGCAGATGCACCACCACCATCAGCACCAGCTGGCCCCCCCACGCCCACGTCCGCGCCCGCGTCCGCGGCCTCTTCCACCAAACTTCAAAATTTCGCAGAAAATAGACCCAAAATAACATCAGATATATGGCACTGTATCAGAAGCGTACAGCTCTATTCAGTCAAAGGATAGTTGTCAATCTCCCTATATATTCCATCAGTCACACAGAGACGCTCACAGGCTCAGTATGGATTAGACAAGAATATAAAAATTAGACAAAGTGTACAGTATCATCAGATAGCAGGTATATATAGTATAGCTTAAACATTCTAAATCTCCGTAGATATTTGAGGAGGCACACACAGACACTCTCAGGCTCAGTATTGGATTACAACACAATCTAAAAAGCCGTAAAACGGTAATGGATCTCAAGAGTACAGCTGTACACAATGTAGGTGTCATTGTTGTCAATTTCAGTAATTATTTCCACAGTCAGAAAATAACTCTCACTTGGTCAGTTTGGATTAGACCAGAATATAACAAGCAGTAAATGGGTAATGTATCACAAGCGTAGAGCTGTATACAGTGTTGGGGTAATTTTTAAATGTACATCTAAATTGCAGGAGTAACCCATTGACACTCACACGGTCAGGATGGATCACACCACAATATAACACGAAGATCCGCAAGAAATAATCACACATGTGGGACAATGTTCCAGGTGTCAATGATACACTTAGTGTTGGTTGGAGGAGGACTTCCTGGCAGAAAGGGTACAGTATCCCCAGATACCAGGTATATATAGCATGGTTTAAACATTAACAATGTACTTATATATATCAGGAGTAGTGTTGAGCCACCCCGCTAGTGTTTTGGTTCGTCGTACAGGAGGCAAGTTCGTCGAACGTTCGAAGAACACCGTCGAACCCCATTGAAAACAATGGCAGGCAAACACATACAAACACATAGAAAACAATTACAAAGCTCTTTTAAAGGTGTCCCAAAGCAGACAAAATGCTCAGAAGACAAAAATAACATATGGAAAAGGGCAACTACATTTAGAAAAGAGGTGGAGGAGAAAAAGGAGGAGGTGGAGGAGACACAGATATAGGCTTGTCATGCCCTTATGAAGTCAAGAAAGGCTGGAATAAAAATGTAAAATACAAACCAAAAAAAAAAATCTAAAATTGAACACGATCATATACCGTCGGTCTGCCCACCAATAACTTATGGCAACTGCCGATGAGGTGGCGTTATTCCTACAAACCTCCAAACTGCGTCCATGAAGGCAAAGTGTTTGGTTTCCTAGGGCTGTATGATTGCAAAGCTGAACCTTAAAGGAATGTCCAAAAAGGCACCACCAGGAGTGGAGCCTGCGGCTTAGTTGGACTCCACCCGGGAAACCACAACCATACAAGCTACAGAAAAGATGGACAGATTGCAAGCTTTGTCGTTTCTGTGTGTGGTGTGGTATGTCCTATTGTAGTTGTGCTAGCGATTTCTCAGCTTTATTCCCTTAATGACCGAGACTTCGGCATGCCCCAGCGGTACGCATCAAGCTTACTAGAGGGATACACGAGGCTCTGGCACACGAGATCGAGCAATAACAGGTCTATCATGCCCTTACATGTCCGGGGCTGCATGCGTGCTACACTGAAAGGACCAGCTTTTGTCGCTTACAGGTTCTGATAACCCGCTGAACACCGTTAGTGATGGGGATCTGGGATTCCAATTATTCCCCGCGAACGATGATTTCCCAGTAAGTGCAGGTCAACCGCAATTCCTGAATTAGCCCTAACCGGCATTCCTGACAAAATGAAAAAATTACGTGTCCAAACCACAGGTGCTGTAGCTTGCTTAACAGCTCGGCAGCCGTTCTCAGGCCCAGTATGGATTCGACAATATTGTAGAAAGTTGATAAAGGGTACAGTTTCACCGGATAACACGTATATATGTAGCATAGTTTACACATTAAAAACCTATGTCTATAGATCAGGAGGTAGGCTCAGACGGTCTCAGGCCCAGTATGGATTAGACGTGATTGAACAAAGGTGAGAAAGGGTAATGTATCACCGGATTACAGGTATGTATAGCATAGTTTACACATTAAAAACCTATGTCTATAGATCAGGAGGCAGGCTCAGATGGTCTCAGGCCCAGTATGGATTAGATGTGAATGGACAAAGGTGAGAAAGGGTACATTATCACTGGATAGCAGGTACATATAGCATAGTTTAAACATTTAAAATCTCCGTGTTCTCAGTATGGATTAGACAACAATCTAAAAAGTAGAAAAAAGGAAATGTTTTTGAAGCATACACCAGTATACACTTTTGGTGGTATTTTTAAATCTTCATATATATTCCTGTCTCAGTAAGACAGTCCAGCCTCTCCGACATAGGAAATGAGATGCATACAATTACTGACATAAAGTCTAGTGATTCAGAAATCTAGGAATTAACAATCACGGGAAAAACTTCCGTCACAAATCTCAGAGGCGATGCTGACCCTCAATTAATTTGTGTGTGGAGACAGCGAAAACATAACTTTGTGAAGAAAGTATTGCTGTATCGCAGTACCATTGATCCCATCAGCGATACTCATCTCCATCAAATTTTTATCACAGGGAGAGGTGTAAACATGTTGCTCACTGCCTATCATGATCTGTCACGTAACTTTGGAGTGCAAAAGACAGAAGCCACAGGCCGTAGGCAATTCTATGGGATTGGCATGAGAGGGCACATTTAAAAATGTGCGCCGGAATGTCACGCGTCTGTGAGTAGGAAAACTGTGAAAGATGATGATAAACCACCACTGCATGTCATTGTGAGTCGACGTCCATAAGAAATGGAAGCCATTGATCATCTGAAGCTAGAGCCCGGCCAGCGGGACAGGGCATAGCTACGTCTTAACCATCATCTATCAGTTCAACAAATTTGTAGTGGCAGTCCCAGTGAAGGATTTGACAGCCCAAACTACACAGCAGAGGAGCAGGGAGAGGTAAACATTGCAAATGCTGTGGCCCTGCCCAAGCAAGGGGGGCACACTCGTGGGTGTTGGTACTGGCACTGGGCCCCTCATAGTATGGCGGTGTGTCTGACGGCGGGTGTGCACCCCCACCATCAGAGACACTTGATTGCACTATGAGGGACCCTGTGCCAGTGCCCGCACCCAAGAGTCGGCCCACCCACCTGTCCAGTTAGGGAGGTTTACAAAATGGCATATGTTGATGTTGGACATTCAGCTGCTGCAAAAGGCGAAATTGGGCAAGTGCGAGGAAGAGGAGGACCAAAGCAAGTCATTTTTCTGGCAACCTAGGTGTCATCAGGGGAAGGTGGGACAAAATCCTTGGAAACCCATGTATGGTTCATTTTAATGAAGGTTAGATCATCCACATTTTGGGTCGACAGACGGGTCCTTTTTTCTGTCAGGATTGATCCAGCTGCACTGAAGACTCTTTCTGATAGCACACTTGCAGCTGGGCAAGCGAGCTCCTGTAAGGCATATTGGGCCAATTCAGGCCAGGTGTCCAGTTTAGCGGCCCAATAGTCAAATGGGAATGACTTGTGAGGGAGAACATCGATATGGGATGAGAAGTAGTTTGTAACCATAGTTGACAACTGCTGTCTCCTGTCACTTTCAATCGATGCAGTATTAACAGTCGTGTGAGCGGGACTTGAAAAATCAGTCCACAACATGGTCATGAAACCCCTGTCTCCAACGCCACTTCTGATGTGTGCACCACGAACACCTCTTCCAAGCTGCCCCCGACCCCTACAGCTCATTTGAGAACCATCACCGCTTCTGTGTGCTGGGAATGCCTCAACCAACCGGTTTACCAGAGTTCCTTGTTTGTTAGCCAATATTAGGTCAAAGTTCTCCTGTGGCATTATGTTTTGGAATTTGCCTTTATAGCGTGGATCCAGGATGCTGGCCAACCAGTAGTCGTCATCGTTCATCATTTTGGCAATGCGGGGGTCTCTTTTTAGGATCTGCAAGGCATAATCTGACATGTGGTTCAATGTTCCCAGTGTCAATGATGCACTGCAAGTGCTGGGTGGAGGAGCACTTTCTGGCAAATCCACCTGTCACGCACAAACCCTGTACCAGACCTTACCACGCCAACATTTTCTCTTGCCCCACGAGAAGCATCCTCCTCCCCTAAATAATCATCCCCTTCATCATCCTCCTCCTCCTCTTCCTCTTCTTCCTCCACCTCGTCCAGGAGAGGTCCCGGAGCAGACAATGGCTGACTGTCATCAAGGCTTCCCTCCTCCTCTTCCTCCTCATCTACCTCGGCTGCAGACGCCTGCTCCTTAATGTGCGTCAAAGTTTGCATGAGCAGACGCATTAGTGGGAGGCTCATGCTTATAATGGCATCGTCTGCGCTTACCAGCCGTGTGCATTCCTCAAAACACTGAAGGACTTTACAGAGGTCTTTCAGCTTCGACCACTGCACACCTGTCAACTCCATGTCTGCTCTCAAAGTGCCTGCCCGTGTATCCTCCCACAAATGCATTACGGCCTGCCTCTGTTCGCACAGCCGCTCAACCATGTGCAGGGTGGAGTTCCACCTTGTTGCAATGTCGATAATTAGGCGGTGCTTGGGAAGGTGGAGCAATCGCTGCAGCTTCTGCATACGACTGGAGTGTACGGGTGACCGGCGGATGTGCGAGCACAGTCTTCGAACCTTATGGAGCAGGCCTGTTAACTCCGGATAATTATGTGGCGCCCCTGAGGCTTCAGTCGCCACAGAGGTACTGCACCTTCTCCTAAGGTGTAGTGCCCCACCATCCAGGTAAGGTGGGAACTCCTGACCACACTCCACACCTGCATTCCACACACAGGATAGTTCAGTGGGGCCACCTAACAGCTTTAGGCTGGGGGTTAGCAGAGCACCCCTCGTGGAACCCCGCTTCGTAACACGAGATGTGCTGGGAGGCGGGTGGAGTGAGATGATACAAAAGAGTGGGAAGAGTGAGAGTTAGTTGGTTAGAGGAGAGAGACGAGAGAAGATGGATGTCTGAAGGACGTGCTGCAGCAGGTCCCAGTGATCTGGGCTGCTGGCACGAGAAAGACAGAGAAAGAGACTGATAAGATTGATAACTAGAGTTGAGCGATACCGTCCGATACTTCAAAGTATCGTATCGGATGGTATCGGCCGATCTTTAAAAAAAGTATCGGTATCGCCGATTCCGATACCGGAAGTCCCATTCAAGTCTATGGGACTTCCGGTATCGGAATAAGAAAAACCCTTTCCTGTCCTTGTACAGCCTCTCTGGGGTCTGTACGGGCCTTTCGGGGGGCTGTGCCGGCCTGCCAGGGGGTCTGTGCAGGCTCCGGTGGTCTGTGCCGGCCTGCCGGGGGGCTGTGCAGGCTCCGGTGGGCTGTGTCGGCCTGCCGGGGGGCTGTGCCGGCCTGCCGGGGGGCTGTGCAGGCTCCGGGGGGCTGTGCCGGCCTGCCGGGGGGCTGTGCCGGCCTGCCGGGGGGCTGTGCAGGCTCCGGGGGGCTGTGCCGGCCTGCCGGGGGGCTGTGCAGGCTTCGGGGGTCTGTGCAGGCATCGTCCGATGGGACTACAAGTCCCATCGGGCGATGCCTGCTACCATGACAGTGATTGACACATTAGCCAATGATGGGACAGTAGTAGTCCCATCATCCGGCTAATGTGTTAAATGTTAAAAAAAAAAAAAAAAATTACATGCTACATACATACAACATGCATACTACATACATGCTACATTCATACTACATACTACATTCATACTACATAAATACTACATGCAACATACATACTACATATATACTACATACATACTACATATATACTACATGCATGCTACATACATACTGCATGCTACATACATACCACATATATACTACATACATACTACATACATACTACATGCATGATACATGCTACATACATAACACATATATACTACATGCATGCTACATACATACTACATGCTACATACATACCACATACATACTACATGCATGCTACATACATACTACATGCATGCTACATACATACTACATGCTACATACTACATATATACTACATGCTACATACTACATATATACTACATGCATGCTACATACATACTACATGCTACATACATACTACATATATACTACATGCATGCTACATACATACTACATACATACTACATGCTACATACATACTACATACATACTACATGCATGTTACATACATACTGCATGCTACATACATACTACATACATACTACATGCTACATACATACCACATACATACTACATGCATGCTACATACATACTACATGCTACATACATAACACATATATACTACATGCATGCTACATACATACTGCATGCTACATGCATGCTACGTACATACTACATGCTACATACATACTACATATATACTACATGCATGCTACATACATACTGCATGCTACATGCATGCTACATACATACTACATACATACTACATGCTACATACATACCACATATATACTACATACATACAATACATTCATACAATACATACATAGACATACAGTACATATAACATAGAGTAACATACTTACCAATACTTGTCACATTGTTCCCCGAAGCCATTGTCGTCTACGGAATAAATATTAACATAACAAACCACAAAAATACTCACCCACGATCCGAAGCAGTCCACGAGTGTGTCCCACGACGATCTTGGGTAGAGAACTGCAGCATCAGATGATGCTGCCGTTCTCTACGGGCTGCAGGAATCCAATGACGGAAGGTAGGTATCCTTCCGCACTGTATTCCTCCGCCACTTAAAAAAAAAAAAAGTCCCTAGTCTCACTTTATGCCATTGCTGTGTGGGAATTTCCCACGCAGCAATGGCATAAAGTGAGACTAGGGACTTTTTTTTTTTTTAAGTGGCGGAGGAATACAGTGCGGAAGGATACCTACCTTCCGTCATTGGATTCCTGCAGCCCGTAGAGAACGGCAGCATCATCTGATGCTGCCGTTCTCTACCCAAGATCGTCGTGGGACACACTCGTGGACTGCTTCGGATCGTGGGTGAGTATTTTTGTGGTTTGTTATGTTAATATTTATTCCGTAGACGACAATGGCTTCGGGGAACAATGTGACAAGTATTGGTAAGTATGTTACTCTATGTTATATGTACTGTATGTCTATGTATGTATTGTATGAATGTATTGTATGTATGTAGTATATATGTGGTATGTATGTAGCATGTAGTATGTATGTAGTATGTATGTAGCATGCATGTAGCATGCAGTATGTATGTAGCATGCATGTAGTATATATGTAGTATGTATGTAGCATGCATGTAGTATATATGTAGTATGTATGTAGTATGTATGTGGTATGTATGTAGCATGTAGTATGTATGTAGTATGTATGTAGTATATATGTAGCATGTAGTATGTATGTAGTATGTATGTAGTATGTATGTAGTATGTATGTGGTATGTATGTGGCATGTAGTATGTATGTAGTATGTATGTAGCATGCATGTAGCATGCAGTATGTATGTAGCATGCATGTAGTATATATGTAGTATGTATGTAGCATGCATGTAGTATATATGTAGTATGTATGTAGCATGTATGTAGTATGTATGTGGTATGTATGTAGCATGTAGTATGTATGTAGTATGTATGTAGTATGTATGTAGTATGTATGTAGTATGTATGTAGTATGCATGTAGTATATATGTAGTATGTATGTAGTATGTATGTGGTATGTATGTAGCATGTAGTATGTATGTAGCATGCATGTAGCATGCATGTAGTATGTATGTAGCATGCATGTAGTATGTATGTAGCATGCATGTAGTATGTATGTAGCATGCATGTAGTATGTATGTAGCATGCATGTAGTATGTATGTAGCATGTATGTAGTATGTATGTAGCATGTAGTATGTATGTAGCATGCATGTAGTATGTATGTAGTATTTTTTTTTTTTTTTTTTTTAACATTTAACACATTAGCCGGATGATGGGACTACTACTGTCCCATCATTGGCTAATGTGTCAATCACTGTCATGGTAGCAGGCATCGCCCGATGGGACTTGTAGTCCCATCGGACGATGCTTGCACAGACCCCCGGACATCAGCACAGCCCCCCGGCAGGCCGGCACAGCCCCCCGGCAGGCCGGTACAGACCCCCACAGGGTGCACAGCCCCCCGGCAGGCCGGCACAGCCCCCCGGCAGGCCGGTACAGACCCCCACAGGGTGCACAGACCACCGGCAGGCCGGCACAGCCCCCCGGCAGGCCGGTACAGACCCCCACAGGGTGCACAGACCACCGGCAGGCCGGCACAGCCCCCCGGCAGGCCGGTACAGACCCCGGGCAGTCCACACAGCCCCCCGGCAGGCCGGCACAGCCCCCCGGCAGGCCGGCAGAGACCCCCGGAAGGCCCGAAATGACGGCGCATCATGATGCGCACACACCGCGCATCATGATGACGTCAGTCTGTCAATCAACTTTGAACTTCCGATTCCGATGCCGAATTCCGATATTGAAAAAATATCGGAAGTCGGTATCGGAATTCCGATACAGCAAGTATCGGCCGATACCCGATACTTGCGGTATCGGAATGCTCAACACTATTGATAACCTAACCTTCCATAAGAGAGAGATAGAACAGATAGGAACGAAGGAGAAAAGAAAGATGGTGGGAAGCTGGTTGAAGAAAGATAGAGAACCCTTCCAGTCCAGAAAGCGCAAAGGCCGGGGCCCGGTCCCCGAGGTTGATTGGATCTTTATGTCCGGCAATAGACACCGGAGGAGTAGTGAGCCACTAACGACTTGCTCCCCTCATAGACTTGGGACACAACAACAACTGAAGAGAGAGCCGGGATGCAGAGAGGAGTCCCTGAAGCAGGCTACAGCTGTCTGTCATACAAGTAAAGACTAGGAACACCTAGAGAGAGGCATTCCAGGGTGACTAAGTACTGGAGTGCTTCGCACCTAAAGGCGCATTGGAGGAGTCGTTCAGTAAGGTACATGTTGGCGGAGTGTGGAAGGGAGAATCCTGTCCTGCCTGGAGGTTGGCTGGAGCCCTGACCTGGAGAACACAGTATGGAGGCAGGCAGTTATGTGAACTGCAAACAGTGAGTAAAGCTTTGGAACCGCATACTCTGGTGTCCTCCAGTAATTCCCGCACCACTACACCTGGGTACCAGCATCTATACCATTCTGCGCCTCTCCTCATCCATTGCACCTACACTGCCCTGGGACTACAGCTCCACCTGTGGGGAGCTATACCATCTCTGCTGCACCACACCATCAGTCCCAGCGGATCTGTATGCAGCGTTGGCTTACCATCTCCCTTGCCAAACACCACGGGTGGCGTCACAAACTATTCATATAGACTATAACACCATTAACATCACCGCCATTGATATTGGGCACCCAGGGCCACGGACTGGGTCACAGCTGCCGTGAAACTTTCCCCCCCTGACAACGGCCCGGTACCGAGTACACCGCTGCCCTGGGCGAGCGAGGGTGACCCAATTTTGGCTTCACGAACAGGATGACGAGACCCGATGCGATCGGGTTCTGTGTGCCTTGGATTTACAACTTTTGAAAATATGCAAAAGACCAAATTTAATAGACTGTAAAATGGACATTAGAAATGGCCGCTGGCACGGAGAAGAAGGGCGTGAAGAGATGGGAGGTCCTAAGAAAAGACCGAGAAGAGTATTGGGCTGTCCCTACCTGAATTACTATGTGACCGATGCATGGCCCACCCCCCAAGGGGTTCGTATACTGGCTTGGCATGGAGGCGCTGGAAGAAGACACCGGCCCCGGAAGGAGGGGCAGAGGAAGCCAGTGGCGAGCAGAAGGGCCGAGCAAGAAGAAGAATGCCAGAACGCCATTTTGGAGAGTGAGGGAAGGGGGCCTGCGGAGCACGGGGAAACGGATCTCCCTGGCACCATGGCTGATGGCTCCAACCCGAACTACGGAATGAACCGCCAGCGACTAGAAGCCGAGATCGCTGAATTGACAGCCAGTCTGCAGCTGAGGAAGGAAGCCTTAGAGAGGCTGAGACGGCAGCGCGCCCCGGCGGGGCCTACACCAGCAGTACCACCCTCTCCATCGGTACCCGCCGCTACCGCATTGAACTGTCCCCGGGCAGCGCTGACCTACACTTCTACTTTGATCATGCGGTTGAGCACCACCGGCCCGGAGAAGTTACCGGAGGACCCGGGAGCGGAAGCAGAGCTCCCGCTTGGACCAGGCGCGGCTGCGCCGGTCCCCCACAGAGATCCCTGCGGATCCAGAACCCGCAACTGCTCCTTCATCATCTGCAGCAGAGCCGAGGCCACACCGCCGGGAGACCTCAGGTATGTCCGGCACCCCTTCACCTGAGAAGACCCGGGGTTACCCCACCGTTGCAGCGGCAGGCCAGGTTGTGCTAGACCTGGTCTGGGACCGGGAAGCCAGTCCCCGGGGGGAGATACCGGAACCTCCAATGGTGGTACCGCAGGCCCCAGTAGGCCAAAGCAGGTCCCGGGAGGAGGAGGAGCAGAATGAGGCCTATTGCCGAGCCACCATTAAACAGCTGGCAGCTGAGTACCGGGAGAGGGAGCAGAGGAGATTGGCTGTGCTGGGCCCGGATTTGAGCAGGAAAGAGAGGGCCCGTGCTGGACATTACAGTTCCCAGGATGCCGCAGGATGGGGGCAGGTCCTTAACGTCAATCAAGAACGGGGGTTCGGATTTATTGCAGACCCCAAGAGGATAAGTGACTTATTCTTTAACCGGAGTGACGTTGAGTCCCACTTGCCCAAAGGACACCCTAAAAGAGACCTGCAGCCTGGGGAATATGTGACCTTTACCCGGCATGAGGGACTCAGGGGATGGTATGCCCTGAATGTACGACGTATCCCTGCAGAGTTCATCGAGAGGTACCTGCCATCAAAACCAGTCAATGCTCCATACACCGGTACCCCACAGACTGCTCAGGTACCTGTTTCCAAGAACCAGGCTGCTATTGCATCACCTCCAGTTCGGCAGCCCAAACCAAAGATCCCTGGCTTGACACCGTGGGAAGAGGAGTACCTGCGGATTGCTAATGACTACTTGGAATCTGGTAGCCGTTACAATAATTTACAAAATCTCGTTACCCAGGAGGGTTTTGTTTGCACCAGTTGTGCCTTGTTTTGCTATCATGTTTTTCTGGTAGCACTTTTGTTGCCTGCTTTTGATTGGCAGTGTTTTTCTACAAATGGAATTGTGGAGATCATGAACGCTGTGTTATCCAAAACGTTCTTGTAAATAGTTTGCGCCCCTTTGGGTGCTCGATCTTGGTTATACATATAATGACTCTTTGCGAAGATGATGTTTTTGAATGGACACTTTTCGAAGAATGATGTCTACCTCAAGGAACACTGCAAGAAATCCCGGCTGGGAGCAGTGTTCAGCGCTTTGCAAGAATTTTGAATGTTTTATGATAATGTATTTGATAATGTTGTGTCTTATGAAAAGTAAATGTCTTTTATAGAATGTTTGTATCAGGATCCTGACAGCACCGGCGTACAGCCTCCGCTGAGCAGGGACTCACCCGCACTGTAGGGACCCCTGGGGACCAGGATAGCTAGAAAGTATAGGTGCACATGACCTTAGTGATGAAGTTTAACAAGCTGGCACGGGACCTACAGTCATGTGACTGCCAAGGGGCGGGGCTTAGCATCCTGCTTTCAGAGAAGACAGAAAACTCAGAGTCGGGCAAAACGGAGGTCATTCACAGTACGGACAGCGAGGTACAGGAGCGATAAACAGACGGGAGGTCAGACAAAGCCAAAGGTCAAACACAAGAGGGCGACGCGGTACCAAGCGGACGAGCAGAGAGAAGTCGGGTCACAAGCAGAGAATCATACACGAGAGGTAGCGCAGTACAAGAGGGACAGGCAGAACTCGTAACAGGGACAGGACCAGATCAAAACCAAACAAGCAAGCAAGATATCAGGCACAAGGCACACATACGCACAAGGTCAACTAACTCAGCCGAGGGCAGGAGTATAACTGACACCGGACCTAGGTCCAGTGAGCATTAAATAGCCGCCCTCTACCAGGGAGAGGCGGAGCAATTAACCCCCAATCAGACCAGGACGGGCCAAAGCAAAACCCCGTCCTGGATCATGACAGTTTGATACAGAGGATTAGAAAAATTTTGAGATAGAATGTGAGAATTGAATAAAGAATACAGAATTGAAAGTGACAGGTGACAGGCCAAGCGTAGATGCTCAGTGTCTTGCATCCAGTGAAGAGAGAAAAAGAAAAAGAGAATAATTGATAGAAAATGTAATAAAGAAAATGTGCTGAGTATAGCACTTTGAATTGAGAATTGCACTTAAGTACATTTTTGATATTAAGATAGGAAGTTGGCCTGTTTGTAACATTTAAGAAATGTGCCTCCTACATTAGGAAGATTAGATAAGTATTGTTGAACAGCATTTAAAAATTTTTGTGTGTTCCTATATTGTAATTTTGCTGTCTTGCAGCCCGCGGACGTGCTGTGTTTAACGGGGGGTATGTGGCGCCCCTGAGGCTTCAGTCGCCACAGACGTACTGCACCTTCTCCTAAGGTGTAGTGCCCCACCATCCAGGTAAGGTGGGAACTCCTTACCACACTCAGGATAGTTCAGTTGGGCCACCTAACAGCTTTAGGCTGGGGGTTAGCAGAGCACCCCTCGTGGAACCCCGCTTCGTAACACGAAATGTGCTGGGAGGCGGGTGGAGTGAGATGATACAAAAGAGTGGGAAGAGTGAGAGTTAGTTGGTTAGAGGAGAGAGATGAGAGAAGATGGATGTCTGAAGGACGTGCTGCAGCAGGTCCCAGTGATCTGGGCTTCTGGCACGAGAAAGACAGAGAAAGAGACTGATAAGATTGATAACCTAACCTTCCATAAGAGAGAGATAGAATAGATCGGAATGAAGGAGAATAGAAGGACGGTGGGAAGCTGGTTGAAGAAAGATAGAGAACCCTTCCAGTCCAGAGAGCGCAAAGGCCGGGGCCCGGTCCCCGAGGTTGATTGGATCTTTATGTCCGGCAACAGACACCGGAGGAGTAGTGAGCCACTAACGACTTGCTCCCCTCATAGACTTGGAACACAACAGCAACTGAAGAGAGAGCCGGGACACAGAGAGGAGTCCCCGAAGCAGGCTACAGCTGTCTGTCATACAAGTAAAGACTAGGAACACCTAGAGAGAGGCATTCCAGGGTAACTAAGTACTGGAGTGCTTCGCACCTAAAGGCGCATTGGAGGAGTCGTTCAGTAAGGTACATGTTGGCAGAGTGTGGAAGGGAGAATTCTGTCCTGCATGGAGGTTGGCTGGAGCCCTGACCTGGAGAACACAGTACGGAGGCAGGCAGTTATGTGAACTGCAAACAGTGAGTAAAGCTTTGGAACCGCATACTCTGGTGTCCTCCAGTTATTCCCGCACCACTACACCTGGGTACCAGCATCTATACCATTCTGCGCCTCTCCTCATCCATTGCACCTACACTGCCCTGGGACTACAACTCCACCTGTGGGGAGCTATACCATCTCTGCTGCACCACACCATCAGTTCCAGCGGAGCTGTATGCAGCGTTGGCTTACCATCTCCCTTGCCAAACACCGCGGGTGGTGTCACAAACTATTCATATAGATTTTAACACCATTAACATCACCGCCATTGATATTGGATGCCCAGGGCCACGGACCGGGTCACGGCTGCCGTGAAACTTTCCCCCCCTGACACCGGCCCAGTACCGAGTACCCCGCTGCCCTGGGTGAGCGAGGGTGACCCAATTATTGAGGAAGCACTGCACCACCAGGTTCAAGGTGTGAGCCAAGCAAGGTATGTGTCTGAGTTTTGAAAGGGCTATGACTGCCACAAAATTCCGGCCGTTATCACTAACTACCTTGCCTGCCTCAAGATGTACACTGCCCAGCCATGACTCAGTTTGTCGCTGAAAGTAGTCGGCCAGTACCTCCGCGGTGTGTCTGTCGCCCAAACACATCATCTGCAACACAGCCTGCTGACGCTTTCCACTAGCTGATCGATAGGGGGACACCTCGTGTGCAACACTGGCAGCTGCGGATGGAGTGCTCGTGCGGCTGCGCTCTGTGGATGAGCTTTCGCTTCTGGAGGAGGAGGAGGAGGGTCGAACGCCTACAGCCAACTGTTTCCTATACCGTGGGCTAGGCAGCACTGTCCCACCACCGCTGTCCCCTGTGGACCCTGCATCCACCACATTAACCCATTGCGCAGTGATGGACACGTAACGGCCCTGGCCATGCCTACTGGATCATGTATCAGTTGTGAAGTGCACCTTTCCACTCACTGATTGCTTGAGTGCATGGACAATGCGGTCTTTCACATGAAGGTGGAGGGCTGCGATGGCTTTGCAAGAAAAGAAGTGGCGACTGGGTAGGTCATAGCGTGGTAGTGCGTAGGCCATGAGTTCGCGGAAAGCTGCGCTTTCAACCAACCGGTAGGGCATCATCTCTAACGAGATTAGTTTGGCAATGTGGGCGTTCAAACCCAGTGTAAGCGGATGAGAGGATGAGTACTTTCTTGTCCTACTCATAGTCTCTGGTAAGGTGAGCTGGACTTGAGAGCTGCATATGGTGGAACTAGCGGTGGACATGGCGGACTGAGAGAGAGTTGATGATGGTGATGGAGTTGTTGTTCTTTCTGATGGCCTAGATTCAGTCTTTCGTTGATATAACATTGTGATTCCCTGACTGCTTTGGCCTTGCGACGACACCTCATCATTTGCTGCTGGTGGTGTGCTAACCGATGGGCTTACAGTGGGGGAAACAATGTAATGTTGCTGACTACCTTCTTTGTGATCAGTTGCACATGTGGTACGTGAGGTTTGGTAGTCCGTCCACGCTTGCAAGTGCATAGTGATTAAATGTCTAAGCATGCAACTGGTATTCAAATTTCTCCAATTTTTCCTCAGCTAAAGGTCTTTGCGCACTTCTTACAGATAACCATTGCCTGATCATTAGGATTTTGTTCAAAAAAGTGCCACACTTTCCCCTTTACCTACTATGGAAGACATTTTGAGGCCTTGCACGCTGTGCTATTTTGACCGTCTGGCCAAGCTGTCCTGCAACTCTTGCTTTTTGTAACCTGTTTTTGGACTGCTCTGGGTCTGCCAGATAACAGCTGTTGCGATGTTGATGCCTGCTGCGGATGCTCCTCCTCTTCTGAGCTATTGGCAGCGGCACCCTCTTCCCCCAATGGATGCCAATCTGGGTCAACAACTGGGTCATCCATCACCTCCTCTTCAATGTCATGTGCACCTTCCTCTGTGTCACTGTGTATGGTGGTATAGTATGCGGGAAGGGGCACCTGAGTTTCATCAGGGTCAGATTCTGGCTCAGTACACTGCGAGGACAATGTAGTGCTCTGAGTGAATGTACCAGCAGATAAATCTAGCAGTGGCTGTGCATCAGTGCACTCCATGTCAGATTCATCTTGGACTGGGGAATTCGCGATTTGACTTGATAACCCAGGCATGGTATGAGAAAAGAGCTCCATGGAGTAATCTGTAGTGTGGCCTGCCGCATCCTTCACTTTTGGTAGGGGTGAAGGACACAAGGAAAGGTGTTGTTCCTGACCAGGAGGCTCCACTGACGACGCAGTGCTTCTATTTTTTGAAACTTCAGAAGAGGAGGCGATAGAGCTGGAGGCTGTGTCAGCAATGTAAGCCAAAACTTGTTCCTGAAGCTCCGGCTTTAAAAGCGGTTTACCTACTCCCAGAAAAGGGAGCCTATGAGGCCTTGTGGAGCCAAACAATGACACCGGCTCACCACCTCCTGCCTTAGGTGCTATTGTGCTTTTGCCACAACCAGCAGAAGCACCACCACCAACACCACCATCAGGACCAGCTGGCAACCCCCGCCCAGTTCCACGGCCTCTTCCACCATACTTCTTCATTTTTTTGAAAAAGGTACCCAAAATAACAACAGCTATATGGTACTGTAAAACAAGGTAAAGGGTCTATAGAGTATTGGTGAGAGTTTGAATCTCACTGTAGATTGGAGGACGCTGAACTATTGTCTCAGGCCCAGTAGAGATTACACCGCAATGTGACAGGCAGAAATTGGCTGGTGTATGAGAAGACAGAAGCTGTATAGAGCATTGGTGAGAATTTGAATCTCACTGTAGATTGGAGGACGCTGAACTATTGTCTCAGGCCCAGTAGAGATTACACCGCAATGTGACAGGCAGAAATTGCGTAGTTTATGACTAACTACAAGGTGTATATAGAATTGTGCAGAATTGGAATCTCCCTAGAGTGTAGGTCTGTAAGAACGGACAAACTCCTCGGCTTTTTATTACAGAGTCACACACAGATAGCTTCAATTTGGCCGTGATAACAGCCAGTACACGGTACTGTGTGAGGAGCGTACACTGCTGTACAGTGTGTGAAAAAATGAACGCTCAGTAACTCACCAGGACAAAACAATAAAATTAAGATTGCTTTGAAAAAAGAAGTTTGCTCAGCAGTTTGAAAACAGCAATGGAGCTATCAGGGAGCCTTAAAAGGCAGCCTAATAACCAACAGAGCTGATGCACCAAAATATAGCCTCCCCTTGCACTGCACAGTAACTGGTGTGTTGTACAGGCAAAATCGCTAGCAGCAGATGTAGTTTTTCACGCTCTCCCTACAGAATCAGCAGCAGCAGCTCTCCCTATTCTGAGATCAGCATAAGTGACACGGCGGTCGGCGTGCACGCCCTTTTATACCCCCTGTGACGCCACACAAAGCAAGCCAATCACTTGCATGCCCTTCACAAACATGGTGGTAACCGCTGCCTGTGTCATCACGTTGCCCACAGTGTCCGTTCTTCCTGATTGGCTGAAAAAGGGCGCAAAAGCATCTTTTGAAACGCGACTTTGGCGCGATGGTCGCCGACCTCGTGGCCGACCTCACGCTAAGGTCGGGTTTCGTTTCATGAAACCCGACTTTGGCGAAAGTCGGCGACTTTTGAATTTTTTCCACCCGTTTCGCTCAACTCTACTCTGCACCCCATCTTGACTGAAAATGACCAGAAATGTTGAAATTTTTGCAAATTTATTAAAAAAGAACTTAAATATCACATTGTCAAAAGTATTCAGATCCTTTGCTCAGACACTCATATTTAAGTTACGTGCTGTCCATTGCCTTGTGATCATACTTGAGATGGTTGTACTCCTTTATTGGAGTCCAGCTGTGTTTAATTAAACTGATAGGAATTGATTTGGAAAGGCACACACCTGTCTATATAAGACCTCACAACTAGTGTTGAGCATTCCGATACTGCAAATATTGGGTATCGGCGTGAGGCGGAGACTCTTGGAGCAAGGCCTGGTCTCAAGGAGGGCAGCAAAGAAGCCACTTCTCTCCAGAAAAAACATCATGGACAGACTGATATTCTGCAAAAGGTACAGGGAGTGGACTGCTGAGGACTGGGGTAAAGTCATTTTCTCTGATGAATCCCCTTTTCGATTGTTTGGGACATCTGGAAAATGGCTTATTCGGAGAAGACCAGGTGAGCGCTACCACCAGTCTTGTCTCATGCCAACTGTCAAGCATCCTGAAACCATTCATGTGTGGGGTTGCTTCTCAGCCAAGGGAATGGGCTCTCTCTCAGTCTTGCCTAAAACCACAGCCATGAATAAAGAATGGTACCAGAATGTCCTCCAAGAGCAACTTCTCCCAACCGTCCAAGAGCAGTTTGGCGATCAACAATGCCTTTTTCAACATGATGGAGCACCTTGCCATAAAGCAAAGGTGATAACTAAATGGCTCAGGGAACAAAACATAGAGATTTTGGGACCATGGCCTGGAAACTCCCCAGATCTTAATCCCATTGAGAACTTGTGGTCAATCATCAAGAGACGGGTGGACAAACAAAAACCTTCAAATTCAGACAAAATGAAAGCATTGATTTTGCAAGAATGGACTGCTATCAGTCAGGATTTGATCCAGAAGTTGATTGAGAGCATGCCAGGGAGAATTGCTGAGGTCCTGAAGAAGAAGGGTCAACATCAACACTGCAAATATTGACTTGCTGCATTAGCTCATTCTAACTGTAAATATAACCTTTTGCTACTCATAATATGATTGCAATTATATTTCTGTATGTGATAAAAACATCTGACAAACACAAATAAAAACCAGAGGGCAGCAGATCATGTGAAAATATAATATTTGGGACATTGTCTAAACTTTTGGCCATGACTGTACTACATGCAACATACATACTACATATATACTATATAGTGTTGAGCATTCCGATACTGCAAATATCGGGTATCAACCGATATTCGCTGTATCGGAATTCAATATACCGAGTACCGATATTTTTTCAATATCGGATATCGGAATCGGACGTCCCATAATGCAAAGAGCCACTGCTGTGGCTCTGATTGGCTGCCGAAATGACGTCATCATGATGCGCGGTCTGTGCGCATCGTGATGCGCCGTCAGTTCGGGCCTACCGGGGGGTCTGTGCCGACTGCCCGGGGGTCTGTACTGGCCTGCCGGGGGTCTGTGCCGACTGCCCGGGGGTCTGTGCCGACTGCCCAGGGGTCTGTGCGGACTGCCGGGGGTCTGTACCGGCCTGCCGGTGTTCTGTACCGACTGTCCGGTGGTCTGTGCAGGCTGCGGGGGTCTGTACCGGCCTGCCGGGGGGCTGTGCCGGCCTGCCGGTGGTCTGTACCGACTGTCCGGGGGTCTGAGCGGACTGCCGGGGGTCTGTACCGGCCTGCCGGGGGGCTGTGCCGGCCTGCCGGTGGTCTGTGCCGACTGTCCGGGGGTCTGTGCAGGCTGCGGGGGTCTGTGCAGGCATCGTCCGATGGGACTACAAGTCCCATCGGGTGATGCCTGCTACCATGACGGTGATTGACACATTAGCCAATGATGGGACAGTAGTAGTCCCATCATTCGGCCTATGTGTTGAATGTAAAAAAAAAAAAAAATACATACTACATACAGTACATACTACATGCTACATACATACTACATACATGCTACATGCTACATACACACTACATGCATGCAACATACATACATACTACATATATACCACATACACTCACTGGCCACTTTATTAGGTACACCTGTCCAACTGTGTGTTAAGACTTAATTTCTAATCAGCCAATCACATGGCGGCAACTCAGTGCATTTAGGCATGTAGACATGGTCAAGACAATCTCCTGCAGTTCAAACCGAGCATCAGTATGGGGAAGAAAGGTGATTTGAGTGCCTTTGAACGTGGCATGATTGTTGGTGCCAGAAGGGCTGGTCTGAGTATTTCAGAAACTGCTGATCTACTGGGATTTTCACGCACAACCATCTCTAGGGTTTACAGAGAATGGTCCGAAAAAGAAAAAAAATCCAGTGAGCGGCAGTTCTGTGGCCGGAAATGCCTTGTTGATGCCAGAGGTCAGAGGAGAATGGGCAGACTGGTTCGAGCTGATAGAAAGGCAACAGTGACTCAAATTGCCACCCGTTACAACCAAGGTAGGCAGAAGAGCATCTCTGAACGCACAGTGCGTCGAACTTTGAGGCAGATGGGCTACAGCAGCAGAAGACCACACTGGGTACCACTCCTCTCAGCTAAGAACAGGAAACTGAGGCTACAATTTGCACAAGCTCATCGAAATTGGCCAGTAGAAGATTGGAAAAACGTTGCCTGGTCTGATGAGTCTCGATTTCTGCTGCGACATTCGGATGGTAGGGTCAGAATTTGGCGTAAACAACATGAAAGCATGGATCCATCCTGCCTTGTATCAACGGTTCAGGCTGGTGGTGGTGGTGTCATGGTGTGGGGAATTTTTTCTTGGCACTCTTTGGGCCCCTTGGTACCAATTGAGCATCGTTGCAACGCCACAGCCTACCTGAGTATTGTTGCTGACCATGTCCATCCCTTTATGACCACAATGTACCCAACATCTGATGGCTACTTTCAGCAGGATAATGCGCCATGTCATAAAGCTCGAATCATCTCAGATTGGTTTCTTGAACATGACAATGAGTTCACTGTACTCAAATGGCCTCCTCAGTCACCAGATCTCAATCCAATAGAGCATCTTTGGGATGTGGTGGAACGGGAGATTCGCATCAGGGATGTGCAGCCGACAAATCTGCGCCAACTGTGTGATGCCATCATGTCAATATGGTCCAAAATCTCTGAGGAATGCTTCCAGCACCTTGTTGAATCTCTGCCACGAAGAATTGAGGCAGTTCTGAAGGCAAAAGGGGGTCCAACCCGTTACTAGCATGGTGTACCTAATAAAGTGGCCAGTGAGTGTATATACTACATGCATACTACATATATACCACATGCATGCAACATGCATACTACATATATACCACATACAGTATATACTACATGCATGCAACATACATATATACTACATATATACTACATGCAACATACATACTACATATATACTACATAGTGTTGAGCATTCCGATACTGCAAATATCGGGTATCGGCCGATGTTCGCTGTATCGGAATTCCGATACCGAGTACTGATATTTTTTCAATATCGGATATCGGAATCGGAAGTTCCCATAATGCAAAGAGCCACTGCTGTGGCTCTGATTGGCTGCCGAAATGATGTCATCATGATGCGCGGTCTGTGCGCATCATGATGCGCCGTCAGTTCGGGCCTTCCGGGGGGGTCTGTGCTGACTGCCCGGGGGGTCTGTACCGGCCTGCCGGGGGTCTGTGCCGACTGCCCGGGGGTCTGTGTGGACTGCCCGGGGGTCTGTGCGGACTGCTGGGGGTCTGTACCGGCCTGCCGGTGAGCTGTGCCGGCCTGCCGGTGGTCTGTACCGACTGTCCGGGGGTCTGTGCAGGCTGCGGGGGTCTGTACCGGCCTGCCGGGGGGCTGTGCCGGCCTGCCGGTGGTCTGTACCGACTGTCCGGGGGTCTGAGCGGACTGCCGGGGGTCTGTATTGGCCTGCCGGGGGCTGTGCCGACCTGCCGGTGGTCTGTACCAACTGTCCGGGGTCTGTGCAGGCTGCGGGAGTCTGTACCGGCCTGCCGGGGGGCTGTGCCTGCCTGCCGGTGGTCTGTGCCGACTGTCCGGGGGTCTGTGCAGGCTGTGGGGGTCTGTGGAGGCATCGTCCGATGGGACTACAAGTCTCATCGGGCGATGCCTGCTACCATGATGGTGACTGACACATTAGCCAATGATGGGACAGTAGTAGTCCCATCATCCGGCCTATGTGTTGAATGTAAAAAAATAAAAATACATACTACATACATACTACATGCTACTTACATACTACATACATGCTACATGCTTCATACATACTACATGCATGCAACATACATACATACTACATATATACCACATATATACTACATGCATACTACATATATACCACATGCATGCAACATGCATACTACATATATACCACATATATAATACATGCATGCAACATACATATACAGTATACTACATATATACTACATGCAACATACATACTACATATATACTACATAGTGTTGAGCATTCCGATACTGCAAATATCGGGTATCAGCCGATATTCGCTGTATCGGAATTCCGATACCGAGTACCAATATTTTTTCAATATCGGATATCGGAATCGGAAGTTCCCATAATGCAAAGAGCCACTGCTGTGGCTCTGATTGGCTGCCGAAATGACATCATCAAGATGTGCGGTCTGTGCGCATCATGATGCGCCGTCAGTTCGGGCCTTCCGGGGGGTCTGTGCCGACTGCCCGGGGGTCTGTACCGGCCTGCCGGGGGTCTGTGCCGACTGCCGGGGTTCTGTACCAGCCTGCCGGTGGGCTGTGCCGACTGTCCGGGGGTCTGTGCAGGCTGCGGGGGTCTGTACCGGCATGCCGGGGGGCTGTGCCGGCCTGCCGGTTGTCTGTACCGACTGTCCGGGGGTCTGAGTGGACTGCCGGGGGTCTGTACCGGCCTGCTGGGGGGCTGTGCCGGCCTGCTGGTGGTATGTGCCGACTGTCCGGGGGTCTGCGCAGGCTGCGGGGGCTACAAGTCCCATCGGGCGATGCCTGCTACCATGACGGTGATTCACACATTAGCCAATGATGGGACAGTAGTAGTCCCATCATCCAGCCTATGTGTTGAATGTAAAAAAAAATACATACTACATACATACTACAAGCTACATACATACTACATACATGCTACATGCTACATACATACTACATGCATGCAACATACATACTACATATATACCACATATATACTACATGCATGCAACATGCATACTACATATATACTACATGCATGCAACATACGTATATACTACATGCAACATGCATACTACATATATACTACATGCATGCAACATACATACTACATATATACTACATGCATGCAACATACATACATACAACATATATACTACATGCATGCAACATGCATGCTACATATATAATACATGCATGCAACATACATATCTACTACATGCAACATGCATACTATATATATACTACATGCATGCAACATACATACATACTACATATATACCACATGCATGCAACATGCATACTACATATATCACATATATACTACATGCATGCAACATACATATATACTACATATTTACTACATGCAACATACATACTACATATATACTACATGCATGCAACATACATACATACTACATATATACCACATGCATGCAACATGCATACTACATATATACCACATATATACTACATACATGCAACATACATACAACATATATACTACATGCATGCAACATGCATACTACGTATATACCACATATATACTACATGCATGCAACATACATATATACTACATATATACTACATGCAACATGCATACTACATATATACTACATGCATGCAACATACATATATACCACATGCATACTACATATATACCACATATATACTACATGCATGCAACATACATACATACATACATACAACATATATACTACATGCATGCAACATGCATACTACATGTACACAACCATGTAAAAAAAAAGTCCCTAGTCTCACTTTATGGCAAAAGCTGCGTGGGAAATTTCTCACATAGCAATGCCATAAAATGAGACTAGGGACTTTTTTTTTTTACTGTGGTGGAGGAATACAGGGCAGTAGGATACCTACCTCCAGACACTGGATTCCTGGAGCCCGTAGAGAACGGTAGCATCAGCTGATGCTGCTGTTCTCCACGCAAGATCGTCGTGGGACACTCGTGGACTTCGGCGGATCAGGGGTAAGTATTGGTGGTTTGCTATTTTAATATTTATTCCATAGATGACAATGGCTTTGGAGATCAAAGTGACAAGTGATGGTGAGTATGTACTCTATGTACTCTATGAAACGCTGATCATGTGACCTTTCCTAGGATCCTGCACTGTCTGGTTCGGCAATCATCTCGTCATGTCTAGAACTCTGATCATGTGACCTGTCTAGGTTTCAGAACTGGATCTGCAGTCGTCTCGTCATGTCTGGAACTCTGATCATGTGACTGTGCTCTGTTATCCTGTGAATCTGAACCCGGAAGTGCTCCCCTGGTCCTGACCTGGAGGAGGAGGTGCTATGCCCTATATCAGGCCGCCCCTTCCTATGCTCTGGGCCTGAGTATTGTGTGGTGTCCCTGCATGGCTGCTTGGTTTGTGGGGCGCTTCCTCTATTCTGTGCCCTTGCACTCTGCTCTGTCGTGCGTCTCTGCACACGCTCCATGCTCATACTCCATCTCTTGTCCCGTGCCTTGTCTTATGTTTGTCTGTTGTGCCATGTTCGTCTTTGTCCTGCTTGGACTTGTAGTTCTTCTGTTTCTCTGCCTGGCCTGTTTTCGCTATACCTTGTTCCGTACCTTGCCTTGCTCTGCCTTGTTCCTCCCTATGGTCTTTGGTTGCTCTGCCTCGCTCTCTCCTATGGTGCTCTGTTGTGCTCCCTGGCACATGCACCCTTCCTCCGCTCTTTTCCATGTCTAGTCCCAAGGTTCTCCCTTGGCCCGGCTCTGGGCTTCGCCTACGCTCCGCTGCTAGACTCTTTCCTATTATGCTCTCTTGCACGTTTCTAGGCTAGTCCCAAGGTTCTCCCTTGGCCCGGCTCTGGGCTTCGGTCTACGCTCCGCTGCTAGCTCTGTTCTTGCTCTGATCTGCTTCCGTTCCTGGTTCTGTACTCTGCTTAAGCCCTGCCTTGTTTCTCGTCTTGTCTTCCCTTGCTCTGTTTCTTCGTATGCTCTTTGCATGCGCCTGGCCTTCCTAGCCTCCTGTTTGTGCCTCAGCCGTGCGCGCCCTAGCCGTGCCCTCCTGCTTGTGCCTCAGCCGTGCTCGTCGGTCAGTGACAGCTGTGTCGCCTGCCATGCCTCAGCCGGGTTCACTGGAGTCTTGGCCGTCTGTCTGTGCCGCAGCCCGATCAGCTAGCCAGTGCCCCAGCCGTGCCCTCTGTGCTCCCTTGCACTTCACGCTGTTTCTGCACTGTGCTCTGCGTGCTCTCTAAAGCACGCGCAGGCCCTCGCCTGCCCATGGCATACCTCCCCGTGCTTCTATAATAGTACGTGCAGGTTTGGCCATGTACCCTGTCATGCCCTCTTGCACGCACAGGTCCTAACCTGGTCCTTGAACCCTGTCCCTGGCGTGCCTCTCTGCACGCGCAGGACTCTGCCTCGCCTGTCCCTGGCGTGCCTCTCTGCACGCGCAGGACTCTGCCTCGCCTGTCCCTGGCATGCCTCTCTGCACGCGCAGGACTCTGCCTCGCCTGTCCCTGGCGTGCCTCTCTGCACGTGCAGGACTCTGCCTCGCCTGATCCTGGCGTGCCTCTCTGCACGCGCAGGACTCTGCCTTGTGACCTTGTGCCTTGGAGTGTCTTGACACACACCCTGTCTTGTACCGTGTGCCATGGCGTGTCTCTACACGCACCCTGTCTCGTCTGTGAACCCTGGCGTGTCCCCTACATGCGCACCTAGCCTTGGACCCTGGCGTGTCCCCTACACACGCACCTAGCCTTGAACCCTGGTGTGTCCCCTACACACGCACCTAGCCTTGGACCTTGGCGTGTTCCCTAACATGCACCCTGCTTGGACACCTGTCGTGCTTCCTTGCCTGGAACCTGGTTTGCCTGCCGGATGCCCGGAACCTGCCGATCGCTGCCAGAGATCATGAGCTGGATGACTGCGGCCTGATGTCCGCAGCCTGATGCCTTGATGATGTCGATCGTTGCCAGCAGTCCGGAGTCCGATGCCATCGTGCCGTTACCCGTACCTAGGCGTGCCTCCTGGCACGTACCATGCTATGGACCTTGGCGTGCCCACGCGCGCACCTTGCACGTTTTGCTTGTTTACACTGTATGTGATCCTGAGTTAATCTAATGAAGTTACCTTGCACCTACGTCTTGTCTCGTCTTGCTTCCTGCTCGTCCTTGTCGTCAGACACTCGTCTAGTGTTCCCTGAGCCGGCCGTCTGGTCCCAGCAGTCGTGGTGGCTCACCCCCTTGGTCTTGCCCCTGACACTCCCTGTATAGGGGGTGTATTCTCACAAGGTAAGCTCGCCCTCGGTGGGTGGGTGCCATGACCCAGAGGGTCCACTCAAAAAATGGGCTCAGCAGGAGCTGAGTCCGTCACAATATGTATGTTGCATGCATGTAGTATATATGAGGTATATATGTAGTATGCATGTTGCATGCATGTAGTATATATGTTGTATGTATGTATGTTGCATGCATGTAGTATATATGTTGTATGTATGTTGCATGCATGTAGTATATATGTTGTATGTATGTATGTTGCATGCATGTGGTATATATGTAGTATGCATGTAGTATATATGTGGTATATATATGTATGTTGCAAGCATGTAGTATGCATGTTGCACGTAGTATATATGTAGTATGCATGTTGCATGTGGTATATATGTATGTTGCATGCATGTGGTATATATGTAGTATGCATGTAGTATATATGCAGTATGT
Source organism: Dendrobates tinctorius (assembly GCF_039654945.1). Classification (NCBI taxonomy): domain Eukaryota; kingdom Metazoa; phylum Chordata; class Amphibia; order Anura; family Dendrobatidae; genus Dendrobates; species Dendrobates tinctorius. Next base: position 26,680,096 of record NW_027361696.1, on the reverse strand, counting down.
ATGTTGCATGTAGTATGTATGTTGCATGTAATATATGTAGTGTATATATGTATGTTGCATGCATGTTGTATGTATGTTGTATGTATGTTGCATATATGTGGTATATATGTAGTATGCATGTAGTATATATGTGGTATATATGTAGGTTGCATGCATGTGGTATGTAGTTTGCATGTTGCATGCATATGGTATATATGTAGTATGCATGTTGCATGTAGTATATATGTATGTTGTATGTATGTTGCTTGTAGTATATATGTGGTATATATGTAGTATGTATGTTGCATGCATGTAGTATGTATGTGAGTAGCATGTATGTAATATATATGTAGTATGTGTATATATATATATATATATATATATATATATATATATATATATATATATATATAATTTTTTTTTTTTTTTTTTTTTTTTTTTTACTTTCAACACATAGGCCGGATGATGGGACTACTACTGTCCTATCATTGACACATTAGCCAATCACAGTCATGGTAGCAGGCATCGCCCGATGGGACTTGTAGTCCCATCGGACGATGCCTGCACAGACCCCCGGGCAGTTGGCACAGTCCCCCCCCCCCCCCAGAAGGCCTGAACTGACGGCGCATCATGATGCGCACAGACCGCGCATCATGATGACGTCATTTCGGCAGCCAATCAGAGCCACAGCATTGGCTCTTTGCATTATGGGAACTTCTGATTCCAATATTGAAAAAATATCGGTACTCGGTATCGGAATGCCGATACAGCGAATATCGGCCGATACCCGATATTTATTTGCAGTATCGGAATGCTCAACACTATGTAGTATATATGTAGTATGTATGTTGCATGTAGTATGTATGTTGCATGTAGCATGTATGTTGCATGTAGTATATATATTGCATGCATGTAGTATGTATGTGGTATATATGTAGTATGTATGTGGTATATATGTAGTATGCATGTGGTATATATGTAGTATGCATGTGGTATATATGTAGTATGTATGTTGCATGCATGTGGTATATGTAGTATGTATGTTGCATGCATGTAGTATATATGTAGTATGTATGTTGCATGTGGTATATATGTAGTATATGTATGTTGCATGCATGTGGTATATATGTAGTATATGTATGTTGCATGCATGTGGTATATATGTATGTTGCATGCATGTATATATGTTGTATATATGTATGTTGCATGCATGTGGTATATATGCATTATGTATGTTTGTTGCATGTAGTATATATGTAGTATGTATGTTGCATGTAATATATATGTATATATATGTATGTTGCATGCATGTAGTATGTATGTTGCATGTAGTATATATGTTGTATATATGTAGTATGCATGTTGCATGTAGTATATGCATGTTGCATGCATGTAGTATGCATGTTGCATGCATGTGGTATATATGTAGTATGTATGTTGCATGCATGTAGTATATATAGTATGCATGTTGTATATATGTATGTTGCATGCATGTGGTATATATGTAGTATGGATGTTGAATGTATGTAGTATGTAATTTTTTTTTTTTTTACATTCAACACATAGGCCGGATGATGGGACTACTACTGTCCCATCATTGGCTAATGTGTCAATCACCGTCATGGTAGCAGGCATCGCCCGATGGGACTCCCGGCAGTCCGCTCAGACCCCCGGACAGTCGGTACAGACCACCGGCAGGCCGGTACAGACCCCCGCAGCCTGCACAGACCCCCGGACAGTCGGTACAGACCCCCGGACAGTCGGTACAGACCCCCGGCAGTCCGCACAGACCCCCGGGCTGTCGGCACAGACCCCCGGCAGGCCGGTACAGACCCCCGGGCAGTCGGCACAGTCCCCCCGGAAGGCCCGAACTGACGGCGCATCATGATGCGCACAGACCGCACATCTTGATGATGTCATTTCGGCAGCCAATCAGAGCCACAGCAGTGGCTCTTTGCATTATGGGAACTTCCGATTCCGATATCCGATATTGAAAAAATATTGGTACTCGGTATCGGAATTCCGATACAGCGAACATCGGCCGATACCCGATATTTGCAGTATCGGAATGCTCAACACTATGTAGTATATATGTAGTATGTATGTTGCATGTAGTATATATGTAGTATACTGTATATGTATGTTGCATGCATGTATTATATATGTGGTATATATGTAGTATGCATGTTGCATGCATGTGGTATATATGTAGTATGCATGTAGTATATATGTGGTATATATGTAGTATGTATGTATGTTGCATGCATGTAGTATGTATGAAGCATGTAGCATGTATGTAGTATGTAAGTAGTATGTATGTAGTATGTATTTTTATTTTTTTACATTCAACACATAGGCCGGATGATGGGACTACTACTGTCCCATCATTGGCTAATGTGTCAGTCACCATCATGGTAGCAGGCATCGCCCGATGAGACTTGTAGTCCCATCGGACGATGCCTCCACAGACCCCCACAGCCTGCACAGACCCCCGGACAGTCGGCACAGACCACCGGCAGACCGCGCATCATGATGACGTCATTTTGGCAGCCAATTAGATCCACAGCAGTGGCTCTTTGCATTATGGGAACTTCCGATATTGAAAAAATATCGGTACTCGGTATCGGAATTCCGATACAGCGAATATCGGCCGATACCCGATATTTGCAGTATCGGAATGCTCAACACTATGTAGTATATATGTATGTTGCATGTAGTATATATGTGGTATATGTAGTATGCATGTTGCATGCATGTGGTATATATGTAGTATGCATCTAGTATATATGTGGTATGTATGTTGCATGCATGTTGTATATATGTAGTATATATGTATGTTGCATGCATGTGGTATATATGTAGTATGCATGTGCTATATATGTAGTATGTATGTTGCATGCATGTGGTATATATTTAGTATGCATGTAGTATATATGTATGTTGCATGCATGTGGTACATATGTAGTATATATGTAGTATGTATGTTGCATGTAGTATATATAGTATGTATGTTGCATGTAGTATATATTTTGTATATATGTATGTTGCATGTATGTAGTATGCATGTTGCATGCATGTGGTATATATGTAGTATGTATGTATGTTGCATGCATGTAGTATGTATGTAGCATGTAGTAAGTATGTATGTAGTATGTATGTAGTATGCATTTTTTTTTTTTTTGTACATTCAACACATAGGCTGGATGATGGGACTACTACTGTCCCATCATTGGCTAATGTGTCAATCACCGTCATGGTAGCAGGCATCGCCCGATGGGACTTGTAGTCCCATCGGACGATCCTGCACAGACACCCGCAGCCTGCACAGACCCCCGGACAGTCGGTAGAGACCACCGGCAGGCCGGCACAGCCCCCCGGCAGGCCGGTACAGACCCCCGGACAGTCGGTACAGACCACCGGCAGGCTGGCACAGCCCCCCGGCAGGCCGGTACAGACCCCCGCAGCCTGCACAGACCCCCGTACAGTCGGTATAGACCACCGGCAGGCCGGCACAGCCCCCTGCAGCCTGCACAGACCCCTGGACAGTCGGCACAGACCCCCGGCAGGCCGGCACAGACCCCCGGGCAGTCGGCACAGATCCCCGGAAGGTCCGTACACCCCCCGAGAGGCTGTACAAGGACAGAAAAGGGTTTTTCTTATTCTGATACCGGAAGTCCCATAGACTTGAATGGGACGTCCGGTATCGGAATTGGCGATACCCGATACTTTTTTCGTATCGGGCAGATACCATCCGATCCGATATTTTAGGGTATCGGATGGTATCGCTCAACACTACTCACAACTCACAGTGCATGTCAGACCAAATGAGAATTATGAGGTCAAAGGAACTGGCCAAGGAGCTCAGAGACAGAATTGTGGAAAGGCACAGATATGGTCAAGGTTACAAAAGAATTTCTGCAGTACTCAAGGTTCCTAAGAGCACATTGGTCTCCATAATCCTTACATAGAAGAAGTTTGGGACCACCAGAAGTCTTCCTACACCTGGCCATACAGCCAAACTGAGCAATCATAGGAGAAGAGCCTTGGTGAGAGATAAAGAAGAACCCCAAGATCACTGTGGCTGAGCTCCAGAGATGCAGTATGGAGATGGGGGAAAGTTCTACAAAGTCAACTATCACTGTAGCCCTCCACCAGTCGGGCTTTTATGGCAGAGTGGCCCGACGGAAGCCTCTCCTCAGTACAAGACATTTGAAAACCTGCATACAGTTTGCTAAAAAAACATATGAAGGACTCCCAGACTATGAGAAATGAGATTCTCTGGTCTGATGAGATGAAGATAGACCATTTTGGTGACAATTCTAAGCAGTATGTGTGTAGAAAACCAGGCACTGCTTATCACCTGCCCAATACAGCAGTGAAACAGGGTGGTGGCAATATCATGCTTTGGGGGTGTTTTTCAGCTGCAGGGTCAGGACGACTGGTTGTCATTGAAGGAAACATGAATGCAGCCAAGTGCTCTAGACCTCAAACTTGGCCGAAGGTTCACCTTCCAACAAGACAATGACCCTAGCCACACAGCTAAAATAACAAAGGTTTGGCTTCAGAACAACTCTGTGACTATTCTTGACTGGCCCAGCCAGAGACCTGACCTAAACCCAATTGAGCATCTCTGGAGAGATCTGAATATGGCTGTCCACCAACGTTCACCATCCAACCTGATGGAACTGGAGAGGATCTGCAAGGAAGAATGGCAGAGGATCCCAAAATTCCAGATGTGAAAAACTTGTGCATCATTCCCAAGAAGACTCATGGCTGTACTAGCTCAAAAGGGTGCTTCTACTCAATACTGACCAAAGGGTCTGAATACTCATGACCATGTGATATTTCAGTTTTTCTTTTTTAATAAATGTACAAAAATTTCTACATTTCTTTTTTTTCAGTTAATGTGGGGTGCAGGGTGTACATTATTGAGAAAAAAAATGAACTTTTTTGAATTTGCCAAATGACTGAATACTTTCCTTACCCATTTTATATCAGCACAAGGATTACAGCAGAAGTATGGAAGAGAAAATGGTGCAAAAGCCAATTGATAAGCCCCAACTGCAGATAACAAAGGATATTTATTAGACACTGAGGTCTCCTAATCCCAAAGTATAGTAAACGGAAAGGGATTATAACACCATACCAGTTCCCTGCTGCTGCTGCTGCTGCTGCTGCTGCAGCAGCAGCTCCCCACTGGCCTGCACTGTCTTCCTAGCCCACACTCTGCCTTTGTGTCACCACATAGTCATGTTAGGCACGTTATGACGTCAGAAAGCATATCCAGGTCTAATCAAACCTGCAATTTGCACTAGACTATGGGCTGACTGGTGGCAACGTTAACACTAGACTCTGTACTAACCAGTGGCAGCGCTTATATTAAACTGTTCACTGATTGGCAGTAGCATTTTACACTAGACTGTAGACTGACTGGTGGTAGCATTTACACTAGGCTATACTGTGTGTATATATAGGTATAGTAAAGAGTCGAGAGTCCATCAGAGTCATCAATTAAAATTCAGTGGCAAAAAATGATATTCAATGTGAACTGTACTCTACATTAATTAATGACACAAGTTTACAACATAAGAAACTTTGTAACAAATGTCATCAGAGAAATCTGCTTCTTTCTCCACTTATACACCACTTCTTTCTCACCCCCTGCCTCCTGTTATTCACTGTGAAAAAAAATGCTAAAATCTTTCTTTATCAGGCAATACGGACTGCCAGCTCCCTTGGTGTCAGGTTAGACTTCTTACTGCACTCCATTAAAATGAAGAAGGGAGGAGTAAAGAGCAGAGTGAGAAAATAGGCAGAGGGAGACATATGAATATTGTGCTGAGCTTTCTAAGAAGTCTTTTACCTCATCGCAGAGATGGATTCACAGCTATACTGCACAGTACTTCGGTATAATATCCTCCATGCTGCTGTTTTCTATTATGTGTATTATTTCACTCCATTGCTGTATTCATATATACTCCTTTCAGTACTGCTGTATAATGTCCTCCATGCTTCTGCTTTGTAGCAAGTGTTTGCATCAGTGGGATCACAGAGCAATATTGCTCAGTATTGCTATATAATGTCTTCCTTGCTGTAGCTTTCTTGTAAGTATTTTGTCTCACCCCAGTGCTGAATTTGCAGCTACACTTGTCAGTACTGCTGTATAATGTTCTCTGTGTTGTGTGTACTGTGTATGTCTGTGTGTCCTGTGTATGGAAGGCATGATAGCTGTTAGTCTCCTCCTTCTAGCTCAGAGACAACTGAAAATTACAGATAGAGTCTAACTGGTGAAAAAGGAAGGATACCAGTCCTGTAGGGGCAAAAATAGAGTTAATGACATGAAATGATATTATATATCATTTGTGTGTTCTTAAAGTATACAGTATTATGTGAAGAAAATTGTTTCATTCTGGCTTGCAAAATTATATCTATTGCTAAAAATAATTTAATACAAGAACGCCTCCGCACAATGATTCTTGAAAACGGCTGTTCACCCTTAGTTCTCCCGTGTGACTGGTGGTCTTAGAAAACACTGATGTCACGTATCCTTTCTCTTTCCCGGTCTGATCATGTTGAGGATTAACTTTTCTCTGCCTCGTTCTGGTGCAAGGCTGGCTATTTCTCTCTGCTGCATCCTGCAGGCGGTGTCAGTTATAGTTCCTGCCTACGGCGTGAGTAGCTAACTTTATGTATACCCTGATTTGTCCTCCTGTTGTTGCTGACTTTGCCCGTGTCTGTTTGTTCCCCACTCCCCATCCCAACTCAGTGTTTCCCTTTCATGTTTAGGACTCCCCAGTTTTGACTCAGCTTGGAGCCTGACCTGCTGTTTGTCTCTTGTATTTGACATATCTGCTCCTGACCAGTGCTATCCCATTTGGCTTGCTTCTGACTCTGTGTTTGTTTATTCCTTTGGTACTGCGCTACAGACTAATATTGACCCGGCTTGTTTGACTATTCTGTTGCCACCTGGTGGTAGCTTCGCTGCTGCATTGCAGGTCTCCTCTTGCTGTGTGCAGTCCTCCCTCCACTCTATTGCCATCTAGTGGAGCATGCATCTATCTGCATAGCAGCAGTGTGACAACTGATCATAGAAAAAGGCATAAAACATCAATATGAATCTTTTATTATCATTTTATAGATACACAATATCCGACCACAGAGAACAAACGAAAGGAGATATGATATGGCGCCTCGATGGGCTCTGGGGGGTTAGTCTGCTATGGGACAGTCCTTGTGAAGGACGCACGCTGACTTATCATCCAGGAATATGTAATCGTCCTTACAGTAGCAGCCTTCAGTACATTCAAAGAGACACTTAGCCTTATAGTTACAGGTACTGGGGCATGGGCTGCCGCATGTTGTGTACGTTTTGTTCCCGGTGCAGCCCTCACATTTTTCCTTCTCTACACAAGACTCCCCCACCTCCACATATCCATCCTTACAGAAGCAGCCGCTCTTACAATTCTTCGTGTTACCAGTTCCATTAGGGTGGGTGCAGTTTGAAGGCAGACACCCACACACTCTTTTATATTCTTTATCGGGTCCACAGTCTCTGATGCGGGCTGCAAAATTAGAATAATGTCAGATGGAGAAAGCGGAACAAATGAAAATAAATCTTTATAAAATGGAAATATATAATTTTAAGATAGGAGTAAACAAAGAGAGGGCAGGACTTTCTAACAACCATATGTGTAGATACAGTGGCTCAGTAAGTAAAATAAAGTGACAAGGTAATTATAGAATGATTCAATGGTTACATAGGTGCTCAGTGATTACACAGTAGCTCAATAACTAAGATATAGAGGCTCAAAGGTCATTTGCATGGTGGCTCAGTATTTACCAATTGGCTTAGTGAGATCGATATAGTGACTTACTTAGTGAATAAGGTAAAGTGGCTCAGTGATTTTTTTTAGTTAGGGTTCACTAATAGAGTGGCTCAATGATTATTTGATTTAGAGTTGCTCAATAGTAAAGTAGTGGCTCAGTGATTTAGACATAGTGGTCCAGTGATTTTGTGATGATTTAGTAAATGTTAAATTGCTTGAAGTTACAAAGTTGTTCGACAATCAAAATAAAGTGTCTTGTTAGTTAAACAATAATCCTTTGGTAATGTAATGACTTAGTAGTTATATAATGATTCACTGGTAATATAGGAGCTCAGTAGATATATATTGATTTGCTGGTTATATAGGGGCTAAGTGGTTATGTATTGATTCACTGGTAATATAGAGGCTCAGTGGTTATATATTTATTTGCTGAATAAAATGTAAATTGCTCTTTTAGTCTATAAACTTCTGACATGTTTCCGATTCTCCAAGCAATAAATTTTGTATTTCTTTTCTGAAAAGGAGAAATAGTCAAAATTAAAAAAAAAACAAGTGCATTCTGACCTCAAATAATGCAAAGAAAACAAGTTCATAATCATTTAGAAACAACAATACTAATGTTTTAACTCAAGAAGAGTTCAGAAATCAATATTTTGTGGAATAACCATTATTTTTAAAACCAGCTTTCATGCGTCTTGGCATGCTTGCCAGCAGTTTTTCACACTGCTTCTGGTGCAGAAATGTAAGCACTTCTTCTTTGTTTGATGGCTTGTGACTATCCATCATCCTCTTGATTACATTCCAGAGGTTTTCAATGGGGTTCAGGTCTGGAGAATGGGCTGCCCATGATAGGGTTTTGATGTGGTGGGTAGAGTTGAGCGACTTTTGGTTTTTTAGGGTCGCGTTTCGTTTCGTGAAACCCGACTTTTCCAAAAGTCGGGTCGAGCAAGATCGTCCGATTATAGGGAAAAGTCGGGGTCGTCCCGAAACACGAAACCCAATGTAAGTCAATGGGGAACAAAAGTCGGCAGTGACAGGAGGACAGGAAACACACCTACAGTGCCCATTTGAATGCCAAAAGCATCAATTCTTCTTACTTAAGCTTGTCAACCTTAATTAACTTCATAATACAAGTTACGCACTGAAAAATGGGGGTTATTTGGCTAAAGTTGTGGGGGGGAGGGCTGGCTGCAGGTTTTCATGTGCCCTGGGCGAAAGAGCGCCCCTTTAACACATACCACAACTCATCATGCTCCGATACGGCAGAGAAATAGCGGTATAGTACAATGAAAAATACCTCACTTTTTACATCTCATGACGAGGCCCATCTATTTCTCCATACAGAATCATTGGTCCCATATAATGTTTGAAACAGTATATGATGAGCTCCACATAATGCTACAGTATATGTTGGTCCATGGATGAAGCTCCACTGTCTTATGGGCCCAAATAATGCTCCAAACATAATGGGCCCCATTTCTAATGCTCTAGTGTATAATGTGCCCTGTAAATGCTGCTCCAGTGTCTGATGTCCACCTTTGGAATGTTCCAGTGTATGGTGGGCCCCATCTATCATTCTCCAGAGTATAGTGCTCCCCAAAAATTGCTGTCCCAACATTGAAAACAATCAAATAAGTCTCCTCACTAGGGAATCCCTGTACTAGTCTGGACTCCTCGTCGTCCCCATCTTCCATCTCACTGCACAGTATTTCAACTTTGCAAGTGCTGTGATCCTGGGCAAGCAGGGGGGGCCCACTCGTTGGCGACGGCACTGGCACAGGGCCCCTGATAGTACGGTGGTGTGTCTGATGGCGGGTGGGCCGAACCTGCACTTTCATCTGCAGCTTCCTCTTTGTCACCGTGTAAGATGGAACTGTATATGGGAAGGGTAACCTGAGTTTCATCAGGGTCAGATTCAGGCCGGGTAGCGTGCGAAGTGAATGTAGTGGTCTGGGTCAATGTACCAGCAGATTCATCGAGCAGTGGCTGGGCATCAGTGCACTTGTGTCGCCCCCAGGAGTACGGTCGCCACAGTGGCATTACCTTCTTCCTAGGGAGTGTGATGTCATGCTTGGGAGCAACGAAGGATCTCTCTAGCAGGTTAACTGATTGGGCGGCGTTATTCCCACGAGTCATGACCCTCCAAACAGCGTTCATGAAGGCAAAGTGTTTGTTTTACGTGGGCAGTATGGTTGCAAAGCTGAACCTTAAAGGAATGTCCAGAAGGGCACCACCAGGAGTGGAGCCTACGGTTAAATTCGACTCCACCTGGGAAACCTCAACCATGCCAGCTACAGAACAGATGCACACATTGCAAGCTTAATTCCGTTAACGAACGAGACTCCGTCATGCCCCGCGGTCCGAGTCCGGCTTACTAGAGGGACACGTGAGGCTCTGGCACATGAGATTGGCCAATAACTGGTGTGTCATGCCCTTACATGTCCGTGGCTGCATGTGCGCTACACTGAAAAGGCCAGCGTTTGTCGCTTACAGGTGTAGATAACCCGCTGAACAACGTTAGTGATGGGGATCACTGATTACAATTATTACCCGCGAACAATGATTTCCCAGTAAGTGCAGGTCAACCGCAGTTCCGGAATTAGGCCTAACCGTCATTCCTGAAAAAATGAAAAACTTACGTGTGCAAACCACAGGTGCTGTAGCTTGCTTAACAGCTCGCCAGCCGTTCTCACGCCCAGTATGGATTACACGTGATTGCACAAAGGTGAGAAAGGGTACCGTATCCCCAGATAACATGTATGGATAGCGTACACATTCAAAATATATGTCTCAGGAGGCAGGCTCAGACGGTATCAGGCCCAGTATGGATTGCACGTGATTGCACAAAGGTTAGAAAGGGTACCGTTTCCCCAGATAACATGTATGGATAGCGTACACATTCAAAATATATGTCTCAGGAGGCAGGCTCAGACGGTGTTAGGCCCAGTATGGATTGCACGTGATTGCACAAAGGTTAGAAAGGGTACCGTATCCCCAGATAACATGTATGGATAGCGTACACATTCAAAATATATGTCTCAGGAGGCAGGCTCAGACGGTGTTAGGCCCAGTATGGATTGCACGTGATTGCACAAAGGTTAGAAAGGGTACCGTATCCCCAGATAACATGTATGGATAGCGTACACATTCAAAATATATGTCTCAGGAGGCAGGCTCAGATGGTGTTAGGCCCAGTATGGATTGCACGTGATTGCACAAAGGTTAGAAAGGGTACCGTATCCCCGGATAACATGTATGGATAGCGTACACATTCAAAATATATGTCTCAGGAGGCAGGCTCAGACGGTGTTAGGCCCAGTATGGATTGCACGTGATTGCACAAAGGTTAGAAAGGGTACCGTATCCCCAGATAACATGTATGGATAGCGTACACATTCAAAATATATGTCTCAGGAGGCAGGCTCAGACGGTGTTAGGCCCAGTATGGATTGCACGTGATTGCACAAAGGTTAGAAAGGGTACCGTATCCCCAGATAACATGTATGGATAGCGTACACATTCAAAATATATGTCTCAGGAGGCAGGCTCAGATGGTGTCAGGCACAGTATGGATATGACGGCCCAGATTACACAGTGGAGGAGCAGGGAGAGGTAAAGATTGCAAATGCTGGGGTCCTGCCCAAGCAAGGGGGGCCCACTTGTGGGTGTCGGTACTGGCACTGGGCCCCTCATAGTACAGCGGTGTGTCTGACGGCGGGTGTGCACCACCACCGTCAGAGACACTTGATTGCACTATGAGGGACCCTGTGCCAGTGCCCGCGCCCAAGAGTCGGCCTACCCACCTGTCCAGGGCAACGGCACTCACACGGTGTCATGCGCTAGGTGGTGACCCCGGCCATGGGGGGGGAGGCAGCACAGTTAGGGAGTTTTAGAAAGTGGCATATGTTGATGTTGGACATTCAGCTGATGCAAAAGGCGAAATAGGTGAAGTCCCAGGAAGAGGTGGACCAAAGCAAGCCATTTTTCTATCACCCTATGTGTCATCAGGGGAAGGTGGGACAAAATCCTTGGAAACCCATGCGTGGTTCATTTTAATGAAGGTTAGATCATCCACATTTTGGGTTGACAGACGGGTCCTTTTTTCTGTCAGGATTGATCCAGCTGCACTGAAGACTCTTTCCGATAGCACACTTGCAGCTGGGCAAGCGAGCTACTGTAAGGCATATTGGGCCAATTCAGGCCAGGTGTCCAGTTTAGCGGCCCAATAGTCAAAGGGGAATGACCTGTGTGGGAGAACATCGATATGGGAGGAAAAGTAGTTTGTAACCATAGTTGACAACTGCTGTCTCCTGTCACTTTCCATCGATGCATTATTACCAGTTGTGTGAGCGGTATTTGAAAAATCAGTCCACAACATTGTCATGAAACCCCTGTCTCCAACGCCACTTCTGCTGTGTGCACCACGAACACCTCTGCCAAGCTGCCCCCGGCCCGTACGGCTCGTGTGAGAACCATCACCGCTGCTGTGTGCTGGGAATGCCTCAAGCAACCGATTTACCAGAGTTGCTTGTTTATTAGCCAATATTAGGTCAAGGTTCTCCTGTGGCATGATGTTTTGTAATTTGCCTTTATAGCGTGGATCCAGGATGCTGGCCAACCAGTAGTCGTCATCGTTCATCATTTTGGCAATGCGGGGGTCCCTTTTTAGGATACGCAAGGCAAAATCTGACATGTGGGCCAATGTTCCCGGTGTCAATGATGCACTGCGAGTGCTGGGTGGAGGAGCACTTTCTGGCAAATCCACATCCCTCCAGTCATGCACAAACCCTGTATCAGACCTTGCCACGCCAACATTTTCACTTGCCCCACGAGATGCATCCTCCTCCCCTAAGTAATCATCCCCATCATCATCCTCCTCCTCCTCTTCTTCCTCCACCTCGTCCAGGAGAGGTCCCTGAGCAGACAATGGCTGAATGTCATCAAGGATTCCCTCCTCCTCTTCCTCCTCATCAACATTGGCTGCAGACGCCTGCTCCTTAAGGTGCGTCAAAGTTTGCATGAGCAGACGCATAAGTGGGATGCTCATGCTTAGGATGGCGTCGTCTGCGCTTACCAGCCGTGTGCATTCCTCAAAACACTGAAGGACTTTACAGAGGTCTTTCAGCTTCGACCACTGCACACCTGTCAACTCCATGTCTGCTCTCAAAGTGCCTGGCCGTGTATCCTCCCACAAATGCATTATGGCCTGCCTCTGCTCGCACAGCCGATCCACCATGTGCAGGGTGGAGTTCCACCTTGTTGCAATGTCGATAATGAGGCGGTGGTTGGGAAGGTGGAGCAATCGCTGCAGCTTCTGCATACGAACGGAGTGTACAGGCGACCGGCGGATGTGTGCGCACAGTCTTCGCACCTTCTGGAGCAGGGCTGTTAACTCCGGATAATTTTTGAGGAAGCACTGCACCACCAGGTTCAAGGTGTGAGCCAAGCAAGGTATGTGGCTGAGTTTTGAAAGGGCTATGGCTGCCACAAAATTACGGCCGTTATCACTAACTACCTTGCCTGCCTCAAGATGTACACTGCCCAGCCATGACTCAGTTTGTCGATTCAAGTACTCGGCCAGCACCTCGGCGGTGTGTCTGTCGCCCAAACACATCATCTGCAACACAGCCTGCTGACGCTTTCCACTAGCTGCTCGATAGGGGGACACATTGTGTGCAACAGTGGCAGCTGCAGATGGAGTGCTCGTACGACTGCGCTCTGTGGACGAGCTTTCGCTTCTGGAGGAGGAGGAGGAGGGTCGAACGCCTACAGCCAACTGTTTCCTATACCGTGGGCTAGGCAGCACTGTCCCACCACCGCTGTCCCCTGTGGACCCTGCATCCACCACATTAACCCAGTGCGCAGTGATGGACACGTAACGGCCCTGGCCATGCCGACTGGACCATGCATCAGTTGTGAGGTGCACCTTTTCGCTCACTGACTGCTAGAGTGCATGGACAATGCGGTCTTTCACATGATGGTGGAGGGCTGGGATGGCTTTGCGAGAGAAGAAGTGGCGACTGGGTAGGTCATAGCGTGGTACTGCATAGGCCATGAGTTCGCGGAAAGCTGTGCTTTCCACCAACCGAAAGGGCATCATCTCAAACGAGATTAGTTTGGCAATGTGGGCGTTCAAACCCAGTGTACGCGGATGAGAGACTGAGTACTTTCTTGACCTACTCATAGTGTCTGGGAGGGTGAGCTGGACTTCAGAGCTGCATATGGTGGAAGTAGCGGTGGACAGGGTGGACTGAGAGAGGGTTGATGATGGTGATGGAGTTGGTGTTCTTTCTGATGGCCTAGAATCAGTCTTTCGTTGATATAACAGTGGGATTCCCTGACTGCTGTGGCCTTGCAACGACACCTCAACATTTGCTGCTGTGCTAACCGGTGGGCTTACAGTGGGGGAAACAATGTAGCGTTGCTGACTACCGTCGTTGTGATCAGTTGCACATGTGGCACTTGAGGTTTGGTGTTGTGTCCACGCTTGCAAGTGCATGCTGGTTAAATGTCTAAGCATGCAACTGGTATTCAAATTTTTCAGATTTTTCCCTCGGCTAAAGGTCTTTGCGCACTTCTTACAGATAACCTTGGCCTGATCATGAGGATTTTGGTAAAAAAAGTGCCACACTGCACTCTTCCTACTTTGGCAGACATTTTGCGGCCTAGCACGCTGTGATCTTTTGACCCTCTGGACAAGCTGTCCAGCAACTCTTTTGATGTTTGGAACCTGTCTTTGGAGTGCTTCGGGCCTGCCAGATAACAGCTGTTGCGATGTCGATGTCTGCTGTGGATGCTCCTCATCTGAGCTATTGGAAGCAGCACCCTCTTCCCCCAATGGATGCCAATCTGGGTCAACAACTGGGTCATCCATCACCTCCTCTTCTATGTCATGTGCACCTTCCTCTGTGTCACCGTGTATGGTGGTATAGTGTGCGGGAAGGGGCACCTGAGTCTCATCAGGGTCAGAATCTGGCTCTGTACACTGCGAGGACAATGTAGTGCTCTGAGTGAATGTACCAGCAGAATCATCCATCAGCGGCTGTGCATCAGTGCACTCCATGTCAGATTCATCTTGGCCTGGGTAATTCACCATTTCACTTGATAATCCAGGCATGGTATGTGAAAACAGCTCCATGGAGTAATCAGTAGTATGGCCTGCGTCATCCTTCAATCTTGGTTGGGGTGAAGGACACAAGGAAAGGTGTGGTTCATGAACATGAGCCTCCAATGACGACTCAGTGCTTTTACTTTTTACAACTGAAGAAGAGGAGGCGATAGAGCTGGAGGCTGAGTCAGCAATGTAAGACAAAACTTTTTCCTGATGCTCTGGCTTTAAAAGCGGTTTGCCAACTCCTAGAAAACTAAGCGTTCGAGGCCTTATGTAGCCAGACGATGACGCAGGCTCAACACCTCTTGCATTCGGTCCTATTTTTCTCTTGCCACTACCATCAGATCCACCACCAACACCATCATTACCAGCTGCCAACCCCCGCCCAATTCCACGGCCTCTTCCACCAGCCTTCCTCATTTTTGGTAGAAATGTAGACAAAATCCAACAAACTATATAGTAATGTAAAACAAGGTACAAGGTGTCTATAGGACAGGGGAGATTTTGAATTTCTGCAGACACTTGTGGACACTGGACACTTTTGGATTGTGTGAGGCCCACTGATATCTGAGCGCTATGTGACAGGCTCGATGGCAGAGCTGTGACCAAAGTGACTAGAGGATAAGGGAGATTTTGAATTTCTGCAGACACTTGTGGACACTGGACACTTTTGGATTGTGTGAGGCCCAATGAATTTCTGAGCGCTATGTGACAGGCTCGATGGCACAGCTGTGACCAAAGTGACTAGAGGATAAGGGAGATTTTGAATTTCTGCACACACTTTTGGACACTGGACACTTTTGGATTGTGTGAGGCCCAATGAATATCTGAGCGCTATGTGACAGGCTCGATGGCACAGCTGTGACCAAAGTGACTAGAGGATAAGGGAGATTTTGAATCTCTGCACACACTTTTGGACACTGGACACTTTTGGATTGTGTGAGGCCCAATGAATATCTGAGCGCTATGTGACAGGCTCGATGGCACAGCTGTGACCAAAGTGACTAGAGGATAAGGGAGATTTTGAATCTCTGCACACACTTTTGGACACTGGACACTTTTGGATTGTGTGAGGCCCAATGAATATCTGAGCGCTATGTGACAGGCTCGATGGCACAGCTGTGACCAAAGTGACTAGAGGATAAGGGAGATTTTGAATCTCTGCACACACTTTTGGACACTGGACACTTTTGGATTGTGTGAGGCCCAATGAATATCTGAGCGCTATGTGACAGGCTCAATGGCACAGCTGTGACCAAAGTGACTAGAGGATAAGGGAGATTTTGAATCTCTGCACACACTTTTGGACACTGGACACTTTTGGATTGTGTGAGGCCCAATGAATATCTGAGCGCTATGTGACAGGCTCGATGGCACAGCTGTGACCAAAGTGACTAGAGGATAAGGGAGATTTTGAATCTCTGCACACACTTTTGGACACTGGACACTTTTGGATTGTGTGAGGCCCAATGAATATCTGAGCGCTATGTGACAGGCTCGATGGCACAGCTGTGACCAAAGTGACTAGAGGATAAGGGAGATTTTGAATCTCTGCACACACTTTTGGACACTGGACACTTTTGGATTGTGTGAGGCCCAATGAATATCTGAGCGCTATGTGACAGGCTCAATGGCACAGCTGTGACCAAAGTGACTAGAGGATAAGGGAGATTTTGAATCTCTGCACACACTTTTGGACACTGGACACTTTTGGATTGTGTGAGGCCCAATGAATATCTGAGCGCTATGTGACAGGCTCGATGGCACAGCTGTGACCAAAGTGACTAGAGGATAAGGGAGATTTTGAATCTCTGCACACACTTTTGGACACTGGACACTTTTGGATTGTGTGAGGCCCAATGAATATCTGAGCGCTATGTGACAGGCTCGATGGCACAGCTGTGACCAAAGTGACTAGAGGATAAGGGAGATTTTGAATCTCTGCACACACTTTTGGACACTGGACACTTTTGGATTGTGTGAGGCCCAATGAATATCTGAGCGCTATGTGACAGGCTCGATGGCACAGCTGTGACCAAAGTGACTAGAGGATAAGGGAGATTTTGAATCTCTGCACATACTTTTGGACACTGGACACTTTTGGATTGTGTGAGGCCCAATGAATATCTGAGCGCTATGTGACAGGCTCGATGGCACAGCTGTGACCAAAGTGACTAGAGGATAAGGGAGATTTTGAATCTCTGCACACACTTTTGGACACTGGACACTTTTGGATTGTGTGAGGCCCAATGAATATCTGAGCGCTATGTGACAGGCTCGATGGCACAGCTGTGACCAAAGTGACTAGAGGATAAGGGAGATTTTGAATCTCTGCACACACTTTTGGACACTGGACACTTTTGGATTGTGTGAGGCCCAATGAATATCTGAGCGCTATGTGACAGGCTCGATGGCACAGCTGTGACCAAGTGACTAGAGGATAAGGGAGATTTTGAATCTCTGCACACACTTTTGGACACTGGACACATTTGGATTGTGTGAGGCCCAATGAATATCTGAGCGCTATGTGACAGGCTCGATGGCACAGCTGTGACCAAAGTGACTAGAGGATAAGGGAGATTTTGAATCTCTGCACACACTTTTGGACACTGGACACTTTTGGATTGTGTGAGGCCCAATGAATATCTGAGCGCTATGTGACAGGCTCGATGGCACAGCTGTGACCAAAGTGACTAGAGGATAAGGGAGATTTTGAATCTCTGCACACACTTTTGGACACTGGACACTTTTGGATTGTGTGAGGCCCAATGAATATCTGAGCGCTATGTGACAGGCTCGATGGCACAGCTGTGACCAAAGTGACTAGAGGATAAGGGAGATTTTGAATCTCTGCACACACTTTTGGACACTGGACACTTTTGGATTGTGTGAGGCCCAATGAATATCTGAGCGCTATGTGACAGGCTCGATGGCACAGCTGTGACCAAAGTGACTAGAGGATAAGGGAGATTTTGAATCTCTGCACACAGTTTTGGACACTGGACACTTTTGGATTGTGTGAGGCCCACTGATATCTGAGCGCTATGTCACAGGCTCGATGGCACAGCTGTGACAAAAGTGACTAGAGGATAAGGGAGATTGGATTGCTTTTAAAAAAGCAGTTTGCAGAGCAGTGGGTAAACAGCAATGCCAGCCTGTCAGGAAGCCTTAAAAGGCAGCCCAACAACCAACACCACTGATACACCACAATATAGCCTCCCCTTGCACTGCACACACAGTGACTGGTGTGTTGTGCAGGCCAAATTGCTAGCAGCAGAAGTAGTTTTTTTTCTTCTCAGCAGGACAAAAAAAAAAAATTGGGATTGTTTTTAAAAAAGCAGTTTGCGGAGCAGTGGGTAAACAGCAATGCAGGAATGTCAGGAAGCCTTAGAAGGCAGCCCAACAACCAACACCACTGATACACCACTATATAGCCTCCCCTTGCACTGCACACACGGTGACTGGTGTGTTGTGCAGGCCAAATCGCTAGCAGCAGAAGCAGTTTTTTTGTCTTCTTCCCTGCCTAACGCTCTCCCTACAGAATCAGCAGCAACCTCTCCCTATACTGAGATCGGCAGAAGTAAGATGGCGGTCGGCGTGCACGCCCTTTTATACCCCATGTGACGCCCACCAAAGCAAGCCAATCACTTGCATGCCCTTCTGAAAGATGGTGGTGACCCCTGCCTATGTCATCACGTTGCCCACAGTGTCCGTGGATCCTGATTGGCTGAAAAAGAGCGCAAAACAAACTTTTGAAACGCGACTTTGGCGCGTAAGTCGCCAACCTCGTGGCCGACCTCATCCTAGGGTCGGGTTTCATTTCATGAAACCCGACTTTGCCAAAAGTCGGCGACTTTTGAAATTTTTCGACCCGTTTTGCTCAACTCTAGTCGAAGGCCGACTGAAACACGAAACCCAATGCAAGTCAATGGGGAAGAAAAGTCGGCAGTGAGTGGAGGACAGGAAACACACCTACAGTGCCCATTTTAATGCCAAAAACATCAATTCTTATTACTTAAGCTTGTCAACCTTAATTTACTTTATAATAATAGTTAGACTTTGAAAACTGGGGGGCTATTTGGCTAAAGTTGTGGGGGGGGAGGGCTGGCTCCAGGTTTTCGTGGGCCCAGGGCCAAAGAGTGTCACTGGGCTCCTTTAACACATGCCACAATTCATGATCCTCTGATACGGTAGAGAAATAGCGGTATAGTACAATGAAAAATACTTCACTTCTTACATCACATGACTGATATCCATTTTAAATTTTCCAATAGCTCCAAAAACGGACAGTATATTACTCCATACAGTATTATGGCCATCGCATAGTGCGCCATACAGAGTAATGAGGCCCATATATTTCTCCATACAGAATCATTGGTCCCATATAATGTTCGATACAGTATATGATGAGCTCCACATAATGCTACCTACAGTATATGTTGATCCCCATGGATGAAGCTCCACTATCTTATGGGCCCAAATAATGCTCCATATATAATGGGCCCCTTTTCTAATGCTCCAGTGTATAATGGGCCCTGTAAATGCTGCTCCAGTGTCTGATGTCCACCTTTGGAATGCTCCAGTGTATGGTGGGCCCCATATATCATTCTTCAGAGTATAGTGCTCCCCCAAAATTGCTCCCAACCTTTAAAACAATTAAATAAGTCTCCTTGCTAGGGAATCCCTGTACTCTGGACTCCTCCTCGTCCCCATCTTCCATTTCTCTGCACTTGGACTATTTAGGCAGAGGGCGTACAGACGTGATGTCATCGCGCTCTCTGACCAGAATGTCACTGTCAGGAAACGCGGAAGACGTCATGGCGGTGGAGCAGGGAGAGGCAAGTATTTCAATTTTGCAAGTGCTGTGATCCTGAGCAAGCAGGGGGGGCCCACTTGTTGGCGACGGCACTGGCACAGGGCCCCTCTTAGTACGGCGGTGTGTCTGACAGCGGGTGGGAGGTAGTACGGCGGTGTGTCTGACAGCGGATGGGCCATCCCCCTCCCCCTCCCCTCCCACCGGCAGAGACACTTTTGCGTACTATGAGGGGCCCTGTGCCAGTGCCGTTGCCCATGAGTATGCCCCCCCACCTGCTCAAGGAACCTGCACTTTCATCTGCTCCAGTGGCGTAGCGTGGGGGGGCGGTCCGCCCCAGGCGGCGCATGTGTGGGGGCGGTGTGGCAGCAGCAGCAATTCCTCTCTGTGGGAGAAGCGCGGAGACAGTGAGGCACAGTGCAGTGCAGCAGCGGGCAGGGATCAATCACAGCTGCCTGCAAGCGGGAATAGCAGGAGCAGTGCTGCAAGGGTCCGTCCTGCTTCCTGCCCGGAAGCTGCGCTTCCTGTTTGACACAGAGAAGCGCCGCTGAAAGACATCATCATTCAGCGGCCGCTGCTGTGTGAGCGAGGAAGCGCGGGCGATGCTGCGGACAGGTGAGAGGAGAGAGGTGGTGTCTGTATGTCTGTGTGTGTATGTATATGTATGTGTGTATGTCTGTGTGTGTGTGTGTGTATGTATGTGTGTGTGTGTGTGTGTATGTATATGTATGTGTGTATGTCTGTGTGTGTGTGTGTGTGTATGTATGTATGTCTGTGTGTGTGTATGTCTGTCTGTATGTGTGTTTATGTCTGTGTTTATGTCTGTGTGTATGTCTTTGTGTGTGTCTGTGTGTGTGTCTGTGTGTGTAGGTTAGCCTGGCCCTGGAGGAGATGGGGACATGAGAAGACCGTGATGGGGAGAGAAGGCCATAATGCCTGGGGTGATAGGAGAAGGCCATGAGGGGCTAATGGGAGAAGGCCATGATGGGGGTGATGCAGAGAAGGCAATGATGGGAGTGATGGAGTGATGGAGCAGGCAATGATGGGGGTGATGGAGCAGACAATGATGGAAGTGATGGGGTGATGGAGGAGGCAATGATGGGAGTGATGGGGAGAAGGCAGTGATGGGGTGATGGAGAAGGCAATGATGGGGAGAAGACAATGATGGGGTGATGGAGCAAGCAATGATGGGAGTGATGGGGAGAAGGCAGTGATGGGGTGAAGGAGAAGGCAATGATGGGAGTGATGGAGTGATGGAGCAGGCAATGATGGGGGTGATGGAGCAGACAATGATGGGGTGATGGAGCAGGCAATGATGGGAGTGATGGGGAGAAGACAATGATGGGGTGATGGAGCAGGCAATGATGGGAGTGATGGGGAGAAGGCAGTGATGGGGTGAAGGAGAAGGCAATGATGGGAGTGATGGAGCAGGCAATGATGGGAGTGATGGGGTGATGGAGCAGGCAATGATGGGAGTAATGGGGAGAAGGCAGTGATGGGGTGATGGAGAAGGCAATGATGGGAGTGATGGGGAGAAGACAATGATGGGGTGATGGAGCAGGCAATGATGGGAGTGATTGGGGAGAAGACAATGATGGGGTGATGGAGCAGGCAATGATGGGAGTGATGGGGAAAAGGCAGTGATGGGGTGAAGGAGAAGGCAATGATGGGGAGAACACAAGGGTGGAGGTGATGGGGAGAAGGCAATGATGGGGGTGATGGAGAGGGCAATGATTGGGTGGTGGGGGGAAAATAAATGATGATGGAGTGGTGGGGGAGAATGCAATGATGGTGGTGGTGGAAAGAGCAATAAATGGGGGTGGTGGAGGAGGAGGAAATGATGGAGGTGGTGGAATGGGCAATGATGGGAGTGGTGGGGGAGAAAGCAAAGATGGAGGTGGTGAAGAGGGCAATGATGGGGTGGGGGAGAGGACAATAATGGGATGTGAGGGGAGGAGGACAATGAGGGGTGTGGGGGATTGGGATGGGAGGAAGGGGGACTTATAATGGCCTTAGGAACAGGGGGAGGTGGAGGAAGACATTATCGTTTATTATGTCTAACACAGTCCCTAAGTATATAGTGTACTCACTATGTCTAACACAGTCCCTTAGTATATAGTGTACTCACTATGTCTAACACAGTCCCTTAGTATATAGTGTACTCACTAATTCTGTATAACACCATCCATAGTTACATAGTTTCCTCTTTTATTATGTATAACACCATCCCTTATTACGTACCATCCTCTCTAGTTATATATGATGCCGTCCCTTATTATATAGCTTCCTCTGCTGTTATGCATAGTGCTGTCTCTTACATAGTGTATTCTTGTTAATTTTGTTATTTACAGTGCCCTCTTTTATTACATAGTCCCCTCTCTTTTTAGATATAAAATGACTGTTGATCGAAGAGCCGGTGACCAAACTACCAGTCCATCAGCTCCTCCATTAGAAAGGAAGCTTTCCCATGCTTCATCAGCCATCATTGCATTATACAGCTTAACAAGACAGGATGGTATGTAATAAAAAACAGGGCTCTATATAATCCAATATGTAAGGTCTGTCACATTATTAAAAATTATTATTAAAAAAGCCATTAGGTCTTCATCCAGCATCATCAAGCTAATACATACATATATATAGAGAACTGCAAGAAGATGAAAGTCTAGAAATAATAACAGCAGAGTTAGTAGCAGACTAACAATTAGATCTTTGAGAGTAGTGTGGTTTCTTCGGATGCTTCCGGATTATCAAAGACCAAAGGGGCAGCAAATTTTTCGACCGCCCCGGGCGCCACAAACAGTTGCTACGCCACTGATCTGCACCTTCCTCTTTGTAACCGTGCAAGGTGGTATAGTATGCGGGAAGGGGAACCTGAGCTTCATCAGGGTCAGATTCTGGCTGTGTAGAGTGCGAGGGGAATGTAGTGGTCTGGGTCAATGTACCAGCAGAATCATCTAGCAGTGGCTGGGCATCAGTGCACTTGTGGCGCCCCCAGGAGTACGGTCGCCACAGTGGCATTACCTTCCTCCTAGGGAGTGTGACGTCATGCTTGGGAGCAACGAAGGATCTCTCTAGCAGTTAAACCAACACACAACACAGTTCCCACTCCAGGTCAGCAGGGAGAGCTCTGAACCTGACTGCTGAGGAGCTGCTCTCTGTGGTCGGGAGGAGGGAAGTTAGGGCAGTCTGTGAAGGGAAGGGGAAGTGTGTGGACGTGAGAAGGGGAGCTGGAGGATGAGCAGAGTTAAGGCTCACTCCTAGCTGGAGCGCATGGTCTGGATTCCAGTCTCCGAGTTTGTAGGGACAGTGACGGTCCTGCAGCAGAAACCGGAGGAAGTAGCAGCTTTAAATGCTCTGTTCCCAACTAAGGCTCGGAGGCCCCAGCAGTGACGTGTGTGAGCCAAAAGGAAAAGGCTACGGCTGCCTGCCATACGAGAAAGTTCCAAAAGAGAGTCAACAGGGGGAACTTTGGTGAACTCAGTACTGCGAGTACCTCAGATAAGCGCTAGAACGGAGGCCACACTACCTATCTGCAGAGAGAGAATTCCTAATTTGCTTCCAGGCTGACCAACTCCTTCTCCATCTGTACTCTGGGTCATGGACGGCACTTACCAAGTACAGATAAAGGAACTGCACGACTGTGTCTGTCATCTTTCTCCTGCGCCTGGCGCACGGCTCTGCTACATCGTGCACTGCACACCATCTACCAACTCTTTCATCTGCCCTGCGACTATGGCCCTACCTGTGCAGGGCTTCTACATCTTAGCTGCACCACAACATCTGTACCAGAGAAGCGACACTGCAGAGCTGGTCAATCTGATCAGAAACCACAGGTGGTGTCACGTATCATTCACCTATAAACGTTATTCACCCCTTTGCATGGACGCCCAGGGCCACGGACCGGGTCACCACCACCGTGACACATCTCTCTGAGACACTGGCCCGGTATCGATTAACCCCACTGCCTTGGCTGGCCACCCACACTCCATGTCAGATTCATCTTGGACTTGGGAATTCACGATTTGACTTGATAACCCAGGCATGGTATGTGAGAAAGAGCTACATGGACTAATGCTGGGGTAATTTTTAAATCTACATAAAAATTGCAGGAGTAACACACAGACTCTCACACGCTCAGGATGGATCACACCACAATATAAAAAGAAGATCCGCAAGAAATAATCACACATGTGGGCCAATGTTCCAGGTGTCAATGATACACTTAGAAAGGTGGGTGGAGGAGGACTTTCTGGCAGAAAGGGTACAGTATCACCAGATACCAGGCATATATAGCATAGTTTAAATATTAAAAATGTACGTCTATATATCAGGAGTAGTGTTGAGCCACCCCCGCTAGTGTTCGAGTTCGGTTCGGTTCGTCGAACAGGAGGCAAGTTCGCCGAATGTTCGTCGAACGTTCGACGAACAACATCGAACCCCATTGAAAACAATGGCAGGCAAACACAAACACATACAAACACATACAAAACACATACAAAACACCTTAAAAGGTGTCCCAAATCAGACAAAATGCTCAGAAGACACAAATAACATATGGAAAAGGGCAACTACATATAGAAAAGAAGTGGAGGAGTAAAAGGAGGAGGAGAAGACACAGATATAAAGTCAAGAAAGGCTGGAATAAAAATCTAAAATACAAAAAAAATTCTAAAATTCTAAAATCAAAGACGATCATATACCATCGGACTTCCCACCATAAATTATGCCAACTGCCGATCGGGCGGCATTATTCCAGCGACCCTCTGAACAGTGTCCATGAAGGCAAAATGTTTGGTTTACGGGGGCAGTATGGTTGCAAAGCTGAACCTTAAAGGAATGTCCAGAAGGGCACCACCACAAGGAGTGGAGCCTGCAGCTTAATTGGTCTCCACACGGGCAACCTCAACTATCCCAGCCACGGAAAAGATGGACAGATTGCAAGCTTTCTCGATTCTGTGGGTGGTGGTGCATGGCCGTTTTTAGTTGTGCTAGCGATTTGTCAGCTTAATTCCGTTAACGAACGAGACTCCTGCATGCCCCAGTGGTCCGCGTCCAGCTTACTAGAGGGACACGCGAGGCTCTGGCACGCGAGATCGAGCAATAACAGGTCTGTCATGCCTTTACATGTCCGGGGCTGCACGCGCGCTACACTGAAAGGACCAGCGTGTGTCGCTTACAGGTGCGGATAACCCGCTGAACCCCGTTAGTGATGGGGATATGGGATTCCAATTCTTCCCCTCGAATGAGGATTTCCCAGTAAGTGCAGGTCAACCGGAATTCCGGAATTAGGCCTAACCGGCATTCCAGAATGAATGTGCAAAAATTAAGTGTCCAAACCACTGGTGCTGTAGCTTGCTTAACAACTGGGCTCCTCTGCTGAGTAGCAGACAGTGCTTACATAAACAGGCGGCATAGCAAGGTTCCAGGGTGGGCTCCTCTGCTGAGCAGTAGACACAGGTACTAGGCCCAAAGTATTGACTGGGTTAATGGAGTTAAAAAATGGTTCTTACATAAACAGGCGGCACAGCTTGGTTCACGGGTGGGCTCCTCTGCTGAGTAGCAGACAGTGCTACAAGGCCCAAAAGGATTTCTTGGACAAGATGTGGTAAAAAATTATTAGAAACACACACAGTGTAGCTCCTTGACAGATGTACTACACCGCTGGCTACCAGACACCTCTACTATGCCATGAAACTCTCTATTAACATTGAAAAGCATTATTAATGTGAAAATAAAGTTACGCTTTTGGTGAACGAACCGTTCTCGAACGGAACCTCGAACAGCCGAATTTTAAGCAAAGTGTTCGAGTTCGACGAACGGCTCGAACACCGCCCAAAACAGCTCGAATTTGAACTTGGCAAACAGTTCGACTCGAACACCGCTCATCTCTAATCAGGAGGCATACTCAGATGGTCTCAGGCCCAGTATGGATTCGACAAGATTGTAGAAAGTTGAGAAAGGGTACAGTATCACCGGATAACAGGTATATATAGCATAGTTTAAACATTAAAAATCTTTGTGTCTATTTCCGGAGTCCGACAAAGACACTCACAGCCTCAGTATGGATTAGACAAGAATCTAAAAAGTAGAAAAAGGGTTATGTATTCGAAGTGTACACCAGTATTCACTGTTGGGATATTTTTAAATCTTCATATATATTTCCATCTCAGTGAGACAGTCCAGACTCTCCGCAAGAGGAAACGAGATGGATACAAGTACAGACGGAAAGTCGAGTGATTGCAGAAATTTTGGAATTACTAATCATGGGAAAAACTCCCGGGAGAATTCTCAGAGGCGATGCTGACCCTCAATTACTTTGTCTGTGGAGACAGCGAAAACAGTTCTTTGTGAAGAAAGGGTTGCTGCATAGCAGTACCGTGGATCCCATCACTTTTACTCATCTCCATCAAATTGTGATCACAGGGAGAGATGTAGACATGGTCCTCAATGCCTATCATGATCTGTCAGGTAACTTTGAAGTGCAAAAGACAGAAGCCACATGCCGTAGGCGATTCTATTGGATTGGCATGAGAGGACACATTTAAAAATGTGGGCAGGAATGTCACACGTCTGTGAGTAGGAAAGCTGTGAAAGCTGATGATAAACCACCACTGCATCTCATTGTGAGTTGACGTTCCTAACAAATGGAAGCCATTGATCATCTGTAGATAGAGCCCAGCAGGACAACGCAGAGCTACGTCTTAACCATCATCTATCAGTTCACCAAATTTGTAGTGGCAGTCCCAGTGAAGGATTTAACAGCCCAGAGACTACACAGTGGTGGAGCAGGGAGAGGTAAGTATTGCAACTGCTGGGGCCCTGAGCAAGCAGGGGGGGCCCACTCGTGGGCGGCGGTACTGGCACAGGGCCCCTCATAGTCCGCCGGTGTGTCTAACGTCAGAGACACTTGATTGTACTATGAGGGACCCTGTGCCAGTGCCGTCGCCCAAGAGTGGGCCCACCCACCAGTCCAGGGCAACGGCACTCGCACGGGTGCGTGCGCCAGGTGGCGACCCCGGCCCTGTGGGGTGAGGCAGCCCAGTTAGGGAGGTTGAAAAAATGGCATATGTTGATGTTGGACATTCAGCTCCTGCAAATGGAGGAACTGGAGAAGTCCGAGGAAGAGGAGGACAAAAGCGAGCCATTTTTCTGGCAACCTATGTGTCAGCAGGGGAAGGTGGGACAAAATCCTTTGAAACCCATGCATGGTTCATTTTAATGAAGGTTAGATCATCAACATTTTGGGTCGACAGACGGGTCCTTTTTTCTATCAGGAATGATCCAGCAGCACTGAAGACTAGAGTTGAGCGACTTTTGGTTTTTTAGGGTCGCGTTTCGTTTCGTGAAACCCGACTTTTCCAAAAGTCGGGTCGAGCAAGATCGTCCGATTATAGGGAAAAGTCGGGGTCGTCCCGAAACTCGAAACCCAATGTAAGTCAATGGGGAATAAAAGTCGGCAGTGAGAGGAGGACAGGAAACACACCTACAGTGCCCATTTGAATGCCAAAAGCATCAATTCTTCTTACTTAAGCCTGTCAACCTTAATTAACTTCATAATACAAGTTACGCACTGAAAAATGGGGGTTATTTGGCTAAAGTTGTGGGGGGGGGGAGGGCTGGCTGCAGGTTTTCATGTGCCCTGGGCGAAAGAGCGCCCCTTTAACACATACCACAACTCATCATGCTCCGATACGGCAGATAAATAGCGGTATAGTACAATGAAAAATACCTCACTTTTTACATCTCATGACAAGGCCCATCTATTTCTCCATACAGAATCATTGGTCCCATATAATGTTTGAAACAGTATATGATGAGCTCCACATAATGCTACAGTATATGTTGGTCCCCATGGATGAAGCTCCACTGTCTTATGGGCCCAAATAATGCTCCAAACATAATGGGCCCCATTTCTAATGCTCTAGTGTATAATGTGCCCTGTAAATGCTGCTCCAGTGTCTGATGTCCACCTTTGGAATGTTCCAGTGTATGGTGGGCCCCATCTATCATTCTCCAGAGTATAGTGCTCCCCAAAAATTGCTGTCCCAACATTGAAAACAATCAAATAAGTCTCCTCGCTAGGGAATCCCTGTACTTGTCTGGACAGGTGCTGTAGCTTGCTTAAAAGCTCGCCAGCCGTTCTCACGCCCAGTATGGATTGCACAAAGGTTAGAAAGGGTACCGTATCCCTGGATAACATGTATGGATAGCATACACATTCAAAATATATGTCTCAGGAGGCAGGCTCAGACGGTGTTAGGCCCAGTATGGATCACACGTGATTGCACAAAGGTTAGAAAGGGTACCGTATCCCCGGATAACATGTATGGATAGCGTACACATTCAAAATATATGTCTATACAGCATGAGGCAGGCTCAGACAGTGTTAGGCCCAGTATGGATTGCACGTGATTGCACAAAGGTTAGAAAGGGTACCGTATCCCTGGATAACATGTATGGATAGCGTACACATTCAAAATATATGTCTATACAGCATGAGGCAGGCTCAGACGGTGTTAGGCCCAGTATGGATTGCACGTGATTGCACAAAGGTTAGAAAGGGTACCGTATCCCTGGATAACATGTATGGATAGCGTACACATTCAAAATATATGTCTCAGGAGGCAGGCTCAGACGGTGTTAGGCCCAGTATGGATTGCACGTCATTGCACAAAGGTTAGAAAGGGTACCGTATCCCCAGATAACATGTATGGATAGCGTACACATTCAAAATATATGTCTCAGGAGGCAGGCTCAGACGGTGTCAGGCACAGTATGGATTTGACGGCCCAGATTACACAGCGGAGGAGCAGGGAGAGGTAAAGACTGCAAATGCTGGGGCCCTGCCCAAGCAAGGGGGGCCCACTCGTGGGCGTCGGTACTGGCACTGGGCCCCTCATAGTACAGCGGTGTGTCTGATGGCGGGTGTGCACCACCACCGTCAGAGACACTTGATTGCACTATGAGGGACCCTGTGCCAGTGCCCACGCCCAAGAGTCGGCCTACCCACCTGTCCAGGGCAACGGCACTCGCACGGTGTCGTGCGGTAGGTGGTGACCCCGGCCCTGTGGGGTGAGGCAGCCCAGTTAGGGAGGTTGAAAAAATGGCATATGTTGATGTTGGACATTCAGCTCCTGCAAATGGAGGAACTGGAGAAGTCCGAGGAAGAGGAGGACAAAAGCGAGCCATTTTTCTGGCAACCTATGTGTCAGCAGGGGAAGGTGGGACAAAATCCTTTGAAACCCATGCATGGTTCATTTTAATGAAGGTTAGATCATCAACATTTTGGGTCGACAGACGGGTCCTTTTTTCTATCAGGAATGATCCAGCAGCACTGAAGACTAGAGTTGAGCGACTTTTGGTTTTTTAGGGTCGCATTTCGTTTCGTGAAACCCGACTTTTCCAAAAGTGCACCACGAACACCTCTGCCAAGCTGCCCCCGGCCCGTACGGCTCGTGTGAGAACCATCACCGCTGCTGTGTGCTGGGAATGCCTCAAGCAACCGATTTACCAGAGTTGCTTGTTTTTTAGCCAATATTAGGTCAAGGTTCTCCTGTGGCATGATGTTTTGTAATTTGCCTTTATAGCGTGGATCCAGGATGCTGGCCAACCAGTAGTCGTCATCGTTCATCATTTTGGCAATGCGGGGGTCCCTTTTTAGAATCCGCAAGGCATAATCTGACATGTGGGCCAATGTTCCCGGTGTCAATGATGCACTGCGAGTGCTGGGTGGAGGAGCACTTTCTGGCAAATCCACATCCCTCCAGTCACGCACAAACCCTGTACCAGACCTTGCCACGCCAACATTTTCACTTGCCCCACGAGATTCATCCTCCTCCCCTAAGTAATCATCCCCATCATCCTCCTCCTCCTCCTCTTCTTCCTCCACCTCGTCCAGGAGAGGTCCCTGAGCAGACAATGGCTGAATGTCATCAAGGATTCCCTCCTCCTCTTCCTCCTCATCAACATTGGCTGCAGACGCCTGCTCCTTAAGGTGCGTCAAAGTTTGCATGAGCAGACGCATAAGTGGGATGCTCATGCTTAGGATGGCGTCGTCTGCGCTTACCAGCCGTGTGCATTCCTCAAAACACTGAAGGACTTTACAAAGGTCTTTCAGCTTCGACCACTGCACACCTGTCAACTCCATGTCTGCTCTCAAAGTGCCTGGCCGTGTATCCTCCCACAAATGCATTATGGCCTGCCTCTGCTCGCACAGCCGCTCCACCATGTGCAGGGTGGAGTTCCACCTTGTTGCAATGTCGATAATGAGGCGGTGGTTGGGAAGGTGGAGCAATCGCTGCAGCTTCTGCATATGAACGGAGTGTACAGGCGACCGGCGGATGTGCGTGCACAGTCTTCGCACATTCTGGAGCAGGGCTGTTAACTCCGGATAATTTTTGAGGAAGCACTGCACCACCAGGTTCAAGGTGTGAGCCAAGCAAGGTATGTGGCTGAGTTTTGAAAGGGCTATGGCTGCCACAAAATTGCGCCCGTTATCACTAACTACCTTGCCTGCCTCAAGATGTACACTGCCCAGCCATGACTCAGTTTGTCGCTGAAAGTACTCGGCCAGCACCTCGGCGGTGTGTCTGTCGCCCAAACACATCATCTGCAACACAGTCTGCTGACGCTTTCCACTAGCTGCTCGATAGGGGGACACATCGTGTGCAACAGTGGCAGCTGCAGATGGAGTGCTCGTACGACTGCGCTCTGTGGACGAGCTTTCGCTTCTGGAGGAGGAGGAGGAGGAGGAGGAGGAGGGTGGAACGCCTACAGCCAACTGTTTCCTATACCGTGGGCTAGGCAGCACTGTCCCACCACCGCTGTCCCCTGTGGACCCTGCATCCACCACATTAACCCAGTGCGCAGTGATGGACACGTAACGGCCCTGGCCATGCCGACTGGACCATGCATCAGTTGTGAGGTGCACCTTTCCGCTCACTGACTGCTTGAGTGCATGGACAATGCGGTCTTTCACATGATGGTGGAGGGCTGGGATGGCTTTGCGAGAGAAGAAGTGGCGACTGGGTAGGTCATAGCGTGGTACTGCATAGGCCATGAGTTCGCAGAAAGCTGTGCTTTCCACCAACCGAAAGGGCATCATCTCAAACGAGATTAGTTTGGCAATGTGGGCGTTCAAACCCAGTGTACGCGGATGAGAGACTGAGTACTTTCTTGACCTACTCATAGTGTCTGGGAGGGTGAGCTGGACTTGAGAGCTGCATATGGTGGAAGTAGCGGTGGACAGGGCGGACTGAGAGAGGGTTGATGATGGTGATGGAGTTGGTGTTCTTTCTGATGGCCTAGAATCAGTCTTTCGTTGATATAACAGTGGGATTCCCTGACTGCTGTGGTCTTGCAACGACACCTCAACATTTGCTGCTGTGCTAACCGGTGGGCTTACAGTGGGGGAAACAATGTAGCGTTGCTGACTACCTTCGTTGTGATCAGTTGCACATGTGGTACTTGAGGTTTGGTGTTGTGTCCACGCTTGCAAGTGCATGCTGGTTAAATGTCTAAGCATGCAACTGGTATTCAAATTTTTCAGATTTTTCCCTCGGCTAAAGGTCTTTGCGCACTTCTTACAGATAACCTTGGCCTGATCATGAGGATTTTGTTCAAAAAAGTGCCACACTGCACAATTCCTACTTTGGCAGACATTTTGCGGCCTAGCACGCTGTGATTTTTTGACCCTCTGGACAAGCTGTCCAGCAACTCTTTTGATGTTTGGAACCTGTCTTTGGAGTGCTCCGGGCCTGCCAGATAACAGCTGTTGCGATGTCGATGTCTGCTGTGGATGCTCCTCATCTGAGCTATTGGAAGCAGCACCCTCTTCCCCCAATGGATGCCAATCTGGGTCAACAACTGGGTCATCCATCACCTCCTCTTCTATGTCATGTGCACCTTTCTCTGTGTCACCGTGTATGGTGGTATAGTGTGCGGGAAGGGGCACCTGAGTCTCATCAGGGTCAAAATCTGGCTCTGTACACTGCGAGGACAATGTAGTGCTCTGAGTGAATGTACCAGCAGAATCATCCATCAGCGGCTGTGCATCAGTGCACTCCATGTCAGATTCATCTTGGCCTGGGTAATTCACCATTTCACTTGATAATCCAGGCATGGTATGTGAAAACAGCTCCATGGAGTAATCAGCAGTATGGCCTGCGTCATCCTTCAATCTTGGTTGGGGTGAAGGACACAAGGAAAGGTGTGGTTCATGAACATGAGCCTCCAATGACGACTCAGTGCTTTTACTTTTTACAACTGAAGAAGAGGAGGCGATAGAGCTGGAGGCTGAGTCAGCAATGTAAGACAAAACTTTTTCCTGATGCTCTGCCTTTAAAAGCGGTTTGCCAACTCCTAGAAAACTAAGCGTTCGAGGCCTTATGTAGCCAGACGATGACGCAGGGTCAGCACCTCCTGCATTCGGTCCTATTTTGCTCTTGCCACTACCATCAGATCCATCACCAACACCATCATTACCAGCTGCCAACCCCCGCCCAATTCCACGGCCTCTTCCACCAGCCTTCCTCATTTTTGGTAGAAATGTAGACAAAATCCAACAAACTGTATGGTAATGTAAAACAAGGTACAAGGTGTCTATAGGACAGGGGAGATTTAGAATTTCTGCACACACTTGTGGACAGTGGACACTTTTGGATTGTGTGAGGCCCACTGATATCTGAGTGCTATGTGACAGGCTCGATGGCACAGCTGCCTGTGACCAAAGTGACGAGAGGATAATGGAGATTTTGAATCTCTGCGCACACTTTTGGACACTGGACACTTGTGGATTGTGTGAGGCCCACTGATATCTGAGCGCTATGTGACAGGCTCGATGGCACAGCTGCCTGTGACCAAAATGACGAGAGGATAATGGAGATTTTGAATCTCTGCGCACACTTTTGGACACTGGACACTTGTGGATTGTATGAGGCCCACTGATATCTGAGCGCTATGTGACACGCTCGATGGCACAGCTGCCTGTGACCAAAGTGACGAGAGGATAATGGAGATTTTGAATCTTTGCGCACACTTTTGGACACTGGACACTTGTGGATTGTGTGAGGCCCACTGATATCTGAGCGCTATGTGACACGCTCGATGGCACAGCTGCCTGTGACCAAAGTGACGAGAGGATAATGGAGATTTTGAATCTCTGCGCACACTTTTGGACACTGGACACTTGTGGATTGTGTGAGGCCCACTGATATCTGAGTGCTATGTGACACGCTCGATGGCACAGCTGCCTGTGACCAAAGTGACGAGAGGATAATGGAGATTTTGAATCTCTGCGCACACTTTTGGACACTGGACACTTGTGGATTGTGTGAGGCCCACTGTTATCTGAGCGCTATGTGACAGGCTCGATGGCACAGCTGCCTGTGACCAAAGTGACGAGAGGATAATGGAGATTTTGAATCTCTGAGCACACTTTTGGACACTGGACACTTGTGGATTGTGTGAGGCCCACTGATATCTGAGCGCTATGTGACACGCTCGATGGCACAGCTGCCTGTGACCAAAGTGATGAGAGGATAATGGAGATTTTGAATCTCTGCGCACACTTTTGGACACTGGACACTTGTGGATTGTGTGAGGCCCACTGATATCTGAGCGCTATGTGACAGGCTCGATGGCACAGCTGCCTGTGACCAAAGTGACGAGAGGATAATGGAGATTTTGAATCTCTGCGCACACTTTTGGACACTGGACACTTGTGGATTGTGTGAGGCCCACTGATATCTGAGCGCTATGTGACAGGCTCAATGGCACAGCTGCCTGTGACCAAAGTGACGAGAGGATAATGGAGATTTTGAATCTCTGCGCACACTTTTGGACACTGGACACTTGTGGATTGTGTGAGGCCCACTGATATCTGAGCGCTATGTGACACGCTCGATGGCACAGCTGCCTGTGACCAAAGTGACGAGAGGATAATGGAGATTTTGAATCTCTGCGCACACTTTTGGACACTGGACACTTGTGGATTGCGTGAGGCCCACTGATATCTGAGCGCTATGTGACACGCTCGATGGCACAGCTGCCTGTGACCAAAGTGACGAGAGGATAATGGAGATTTTGAATCTCTGCGCACACTTTTGGACACTGGACACTTGTGGATTGTGTGAGGCCCACTGATATCTGAGCGCTATGTGACACGCTCGATGGCACAGCTGCCTGTGACCAAAGTGACGAGAGGATAATGGAGATTTTGAATCTCTGCGCACACTTTTGGACACTGGACACTTGTGGATTGTGTGAGGCCCACTGATATCTGAGCGCTATGTGACACGCTCGATGGCACAGCTGCCTGTGACCAAAGTGATGAGAGGATAATGGAGATTTTGAATCTCTGCGCACACTTTTGGACACTGGACACTTGTGGATTGTGTGAGGCCCACTGATATCTGAGCGCTATGTCACACGCTCGATGGCACAGCTGCCTGTGACCAAAGTGACGAGAGGATAATGGAGATTTTGAATCTCTGCGCACACTTTTGGACACTGGACACTTGTGGATTGTGTGAGGCCCACTGATATCTGAGCGCTATGTGACACGCTCGATGGCACAGCTGTGACAAAAGTGACTAGAGGATAAGGGAGATTGGATTGCTTTTAAAAAAGCAGTTTGCGGAGCAGTGGGTAAACAGCAATGCCAGCGTGTCAGGAAGCCTTAAAAGGCAGCCCAACAACCAACACCACTGATACACCACAATATAGCCTCCCCTTGCACTGCACACACAGTGACTTGTGTGTTGTGCAGGCCAAATCGCTAGCAGCAGAAGCAGTTTTTTTGTCTTCTTCCCTGCCTAACGCTCTCCCTACAGAATCAGCAGCAACCTCTCCCTATACTAAGATCGGCAGAAGTAAGATGGCGGTCGGCGTGCACGCCCTTTTATACCCCCTGTGACGCCCACCAAAGCAAGCCAATCACTTGCATGCCCTTCTGAAAGATGGTGGTGACCCGTGCCTAGGTCATCACGTTGCCCACAGTGTCCGTGGATCCTGATTGGCTGAAAAAGAGCGCAAAACAAACTTTTGAAACGCGACTTTGGCGCGTAAGTCGCCGACCTCGTGGCCGACCTCATCCTAGGGTCGGGTTTCGTTTCATGAAACCCGACTTTTCCCAAAGTCGGCGACTTTTGAATTTTTTTGACCCGTTTCGCTCAACTCTACTGAAGACTCTTTCAGATAGCACAATAGCAGCAGGGCAAGCGAGCTCTTGTAAGGCATATTGTGCCAATTCAGGCCAGGTGTCCAGTTTACAGGCCCAATAGTCAAAGGGGAATGACCTGTGAGGGAGAACATCGATAAGGAAGGAGAAGTAGTTTGTAACCATAGTTGACAACTGCTGTCTCCTGTCACTTTCAATCGATCCAGTATTACCAGTCGTGTGAGCGGTACTTGAAAAATCAGTCCACAACATGGTCATGAAACCCCTGTCTCCAACGCCACTTCGGATGTGTGCACCACGAACACCTCTTCCATGTTGCCTCCTATGGCTCATGTGAGAACCATCACCGCTGCTGTGTGCTGGGAATAACTCAAACAAACGGTTTACCAGAGTTGCTTGTTTGTTAGCCAATATTAACTCTAGGTTCTCCTGTGGCATGATGTTTTGGAATTTGCCTTTATAGCGTGGATCCAGGATGCTGGCCAACCAGTAGTCGTCATCCTTCATCATTTTGGCAATGCGGGGGTCCCTTTTTAGGATCTGCAAGGCATAATCACACATGTGGGCCAATGTTTCAGGTGTCAATGATGCACTGCGAGTGCTGGGTGGAGGAGCACTTTCTGGCAAATCCACATCCCTCCAGTCACGCACAAACCCTGTACCTGACCTTGCCATGCCAACATTTTCTCTTGCCCCCTGAGAAGCATCCTCCTCCCCTAAATAATCATCCTCATCATCCTCCTCCTCTTCCTCTTCTTCCTCCACCTCGTCCAAGAGAGTTCCCTGAGCAGACAATGGCTGACTGTCATCAAGGCTTCCCTCCTCCACTTCCTCCTCGGCTGCAGACGTCTGCTCCTTAATGTGCATCAAAGTTTGCATGAGCAGACGCATAAGTGGGATGCTCATGCTTATGATGGCGTCATCTGCGCTTACCAGCCATGTGCATTCCTCAATACACTGAAGGACTTTACAGAGGTCTTTCAGCTTCGACCACTGCACATCAGACAACTCCATGTCTGCCCTCAAACTGCCTGCCCGTGTATCCTCCCACAAATGCATTACAGCCTGCCTCTGTTCGCACAGCCTCTGAACCATGTGCAGGGTGGAGTTCCACCTTGTTTCAACGTCGATAATTAGGCGGTGCTTGGGAAGGTGGAGCAATCGCTGCAGCTTCTGCATACGACTGGAGTGTATGGGCGACCGGCGGATGTGCGAGCACAGTCTTCGCACCTTATGGAGCAGGGCTGTTAACTCCGAATAATTATTGAGGAAGCACTGCACCACCAGGTTCAAGGTGTGAGCCAGGCAAGGTATGTGTCTGAGTTTTGAAAGGGCTATGGCTGCCACAAAATACCGGCCATTATCACTAACTGCCTTGCCTGCCTCAAGATGTAGACTGCCCAGCCATGACTCAGTTTGTCGCTGCAAGTAGTCGGCCAGTACCTCCGCGGTGTGTCTGTTGTCGCCCAAACACATCATCTTCAACACAGCCTGCTGATGATTACCACTAGCTGTTCGATAGTGGGACACCTCGTGTGCAACACTGGCAGCTGCGGATAGAGTGCTCGTGCGACTGCACTCTGTGGAAGAGCTTACGCTTCTGGAGGAGGAGGAGGAGAAGGGTCGAACGCCTACAGCCAACTGTTTCCTATACCGTGGGCTAGGCAGCACTGTCCCACCGCCGCTGTCCCCTGTGGACCCTGCATCCACTACATTAACCCAGTGCGCAGTGATGGACACGTAACGGCCCTGGCCATGCCTACTGGACCATGCATCTGTTGTGAGGTGCACCTTTCCACTCACTGATTGCTTGAGTGCATGGACAATGCAGTCTTTCACATGCAGGTGGAGGGCTGGGATGACTTTTCGAGAAAAGAAGTTCCGACTGGGTAAGCCATAGCGTGGTACTGCGTAGGCCATGAGCTCGTGAAAAGCTTCGCTTTCAACCAACCGGTAGGCCATCATCTCTAACGAGATTAGTTTGGCAATGTGGGTGTTCAAACACTGTGTACGCGGATGAGAGGATGAGTACTTTCTTGTCCTACTCAGAGTCTCTGGTAGGGTGAGCTGGACTTGAGAGCTGCATATGGTGGAACTAGCGGTGGACATGGCGGACTGTGAAAGGGTTGGTGATGGTGTTGGTGGTCTTGCTGATGGCCTAGATTCAGTCTTTCGTAGCAATGGCCTAGATTCAGTCTTTCGTAGCAATAACATTGTGATTCCCTGACTGCTTTGGCCTTGCAACGACACCTCAACATTTGCTGCTGGTGGTGTGCTAACCGGTGGGCTTACAGTGGGGGAAGCGATGTAGCGTTGCTGACTACCTTTATTCGGAGCAGGTGCACATGTGGTACATGAGGTTTGGTAGTCCATCCACGCTTGCAAGTGCATGGTGTTTAAATGTCTAAGCATGCAACTGGTATTCAAATTTCTCAGATTTTTCCCTCGGCTAAAGGTCTTTGCGCACTTCTTACAGATAACCTTTGCCTGATCATTAGGATTTTGTTCAAAAAAGTGCCAGACTGCACTCTTCCTACTATGGAAGACATTTTGAGGCCTTGCACGCTGTGCTAATTTGACCGTCTGGCCAAGCTGTCCTGCAACGTTTTTGATTTTTGTAACCCGTTTTTGGACTGCTACGGGCCTGCCAGCTATCAGCTGTTGCGATGTCGATGACTGCTGCGGATCCTCCTCCTCCTCTTCTGAGCTATTGGCAGCGGCACCCTCTTCCCCCAATGGATGCCCATCTGGGTCAACAACTGGGTCATCCATCACCTCCTCTTCAATTTCATGTGCACCTTCCTCTGTGTCACCGTGTAAGGTGGTATAGTATGCGGGAAGGGGCACCTGAGTTTCATCAGGGTCAGATTCTGGCTCAGTACACTGCGAGGACAATGTAGTGCTCTGAGTGAATGTACCAGCAGAAAAATCTACCAGTGGCTGTACATCAGTGCACTCCATGTCAGATTCATCTTGGACTGGGGAATTCACGATTTGACTTGATAACCCAGGCATGGTATGTGAAAAGAGCTCCATGGAGTAATCTGTAGTGTGGCCTGCGCATCCTTCACTTTTGGTAGGGGTGAAGGACACAAGGAAAGGTGTTGTTCCTGACCAGGAGCCTCCACAGACGACTCAATGCTTTTATTCATTGAAACTTCAGAAGAGGATGCGATAGAGCTGGAGGCTGTGTCAGCAATGTAAGCTAAAACTGTTCCTGAAGCTCCGGCTTTAAAAGCGGTTTACCTACTACCAGAAAAGGGAGACTTCGAGGCCTTGTGGAGCCAGATGATGGCGCAGGTTCAACACCTCCTGCCTTAGGTGCTATTGTGCTTTTGCCAGTACCAGCAGATGCACGACCACCACCACCACCATCAGTACCAGCTGGCAACCCCCGCCCACGTTCACGGCCTCTTCTACCATACTTCCTCATTTTTGGGAAAATGTACCCAAAATACCACCAGCTATATGGTACTGTAAAACAAGGTACAAGGTGTATATAGTATTGGGGAGAATTTGAATCTCCCTAGAGATTTTAGGAGGCTGAACTATTATCTCAGGCCCACTATAGATTACACCTCAATTTAATAGGCTGAAAGTGGCTGGTGTATGACAAAGTACAAGGTCTATATAGTATTGGGGAGAATTTGAATCTCCCTAGAGATTTTAGGAGGCTGACAATGATGCTCTCAGTCCAACTATGGCAGCAGGCAGCCTAATAAGCAGGACTGCTGCACACAAAAGTGTGGAAAAATGAACGCTTGGTAACTGTGCAGAAAAGAGGAAGAAAAGTATTTTTGCTTTTAAAAAAGCAGTTTGCTCAGCAGTGTGCAAACAGCAATGCAGCTATCAGGGAGCCTTATAAGGCAGCCTAATAACCAACAGAGCTGATGCACCAAAATATAGCCTCCCCTGTCACTGCACACAAACTGTTGTGTTGTACAATGAAAATCGCTACCAGCAGAAGCAGTTTTTTTGTTCTTCCTCCCTGCCTAACGCTCTCCCTTATTCAGAATCAGCAGCAGCAACCTCTCCCTATGCTAAGATCGGCAGAAGTAAGATGGCGGTCGGCATGCACACCCTTTTATAGCCCCTGTGATGCCACACAAAGCAAGCCAATCACTTGCATGCCCTTCTCAAAGATCGTGGTGACCGCTGCCCATGTCATCACGTTGCCCACAATGTGCGCCACCATCATTGGCTGAAAAAGGGCGCTGGAAGCATAATTTGAAACGCGACTTTGGCGCTCTGGTCGCCGACCTCATGGCTGAACTCACCCTATGGTCGGGTTTCGTTTCATGAAACCCGACTTTAACGAAAGTCGGCGACTTATGAATTTGACCGACCCATTTCGCTCAACTCTATGAGTGACATATCGTTCGGCAAGAGAAAATGAAAGACACTTTATACAGCATCCATGACTTCACATGACTATGAGCAGTTACATCACAATGGTTAAGTAGTAGCTCCAATTAACTGAACAATGGGCTACAATTCCTTTGGAAACAATTCACACCTTGCATGAATCCATACCTCAGATAATTGAGGCTGTAATCCCCGCAAAAGGTGAACCTACACCATATTAAACTAACTTTTGTTGATTTTTCCAGGTGTTTCCATTATTTTGTTAAACCCCTGTACATATTACTGCATTGATGGCTTGTCTGCAGAACGTACCACCTTACTTGTGCTAAAGCCCCTGAAGAAGCTGAACTAATGGCGAAACTTGTTGGGAAAACTTGTGTGATAAGTTTTAACAATTGTGGTGTTTGTCTTTGTTGCAACTACGGTTTTATGGAACTTTAAAAGCCTTCCTGTAAAGTTGCTATCATTGTGTGTGTGTATATATATATATATATATATATATATTGTGGTGCAGTGGCCGCTGTGTCCACTAGGGGGCGCTGTGTGGGTGTCCCAGGACAGCAGTATAAGCATTTCCATTACCCTGATAGGTGTAGGATACTGAAAGATCATAATGATCAGCAGAGGTACTGCTGAGTAGTACGTTCCGTTACAATGTGTCAGGGAAGCCTGTGTGTAGCTGTATGCAATAGGACCTTGTGTGAGGTCATAGTCATGTGATCACCTGTGGGTGTGGTTATGGACCATATAAGGTACCTGAGGTCTGGCCACAAGGGGTGAATGCTGGGACCTGATTGGTCCAGTTTGGAAGGTCCCGTGTGGAGAAGGATCTCCTCACTAACAGCACATGTGGACGCTGTGACTAAGGGCGATATGTGCCTGACCGTTCCCAGGGAGAGGGAAGGAACGTTTGCAGTGTAAAGCAGCATGCAAGGTAACCCGGAGATGGGACTACTACTGAGAGACTGTATAGCCTGCTGGCTAGATGATGCACAGTCTGTGTGACTAGGAAGGCTATAGGGGAGCAGAGCTCCAGTGTGAAGATACCCTGCTGTAAGACTGTTGCATGTTACTGCTGGAGGTTTATGAAGGATGAATAAACCTCATGGACTATGATTTGTTGGAAAATCCTGTGCCGGATGTGTTTTTTGATCGCTGCAAGCGAGTGTCCCCCAACCCTGAATGACAGCGCTACCTCACAATATATATATACAAAGTTAGAGCAACACAAGAGAAAACAGAAAGTGCAAAGCACCCCAGGCAAATATCAAACCTCAATTGTAAAAATCCAAAAATCAGGGGCAGCACACCATTTTTAGTGAAAAAAGAGCTATTTTATTTCACCCATCGCGGCGACGGTTTGGTCCATGAACATGTGCAAATGCTGGATATATAAAGGGTCTACATAATTACAGTATTTAACAATAATTACATAAGAGAGTATGTTTTCTCATAGAAAAAAGCATACATAGTACATATATATACACACACAGCATGTATATTTGGCAGATACCAAAAAGTAGTGGATCAGAAAGGATCCCTTTTATAGTGATCCAAATTTTTCTATTGATTTGGTGCATCATAAACAAAATAAATTGTCTAACTATGCAAAAATTCTTGACAAATCTTTCACCGTTTTGTGTTTACAGCTACTATGCAGATCTATGTGACCCTGCAGTTATACACTACAAATAAACCCTGTATTAAGTTTGCTCTTGCAATCATGTGTTACTCCACAGCCTTTACCATATCTTCTCTCCATTGTAGATTATTGAGAGATGTGACTGCTAAATAGGATTGCTTGTCTGCAACCATCGG
This sequence comes from Dendrobates tinctorius, assembly GCF_039654945.1. NCBI lineage: Eukaryota > Metazoa > Chordata > Amphibia > Anura > Dendrobatidae > Dendrobates > Dendrobates tinctorius. The sequence goes on along the minus strand of NW_027361696.1, from coordinate 26,639,003 downwards.
AGACACATTACTTTGCATAGGAGCTGTGTGCACAAAACACTGGGAGATTTTTGCATAGTTGCTTCATTTTTTTTTATATAAATGCATTGAAGCCATTGGAAAATTGGTTGCAAAAAATGTGCACACCCTTTAATATTTTGTCAAGTAAATGATCACTAGGTATTGGGGACACCATTGCTAATAGGGGTCAATTTACTCACAGCGCCCGGGGTTGCAAAAATAGCAATGAGTAAATATAAGGGCTCATACTCACTCACTTGCGAGAGCCTGACACGATTCTTGTGCAAGTCTCTCGCATGAAAATCTGGCACTCCTGCCAGCATTGAGACCGGAGCGTGCGGCTACATGTATTTCTGTGAAGCCGCACACTCCAGTCCCAGAGCTGGCGGCATTGTCGAGTTTTCATGCGAGAGACTTGCACTAGAATCGTGTGAGGCTCTCGCAAGTGAGTATGAGCCCTAAAAGTGACATACAAAAAAAAAGTGTTAGAGCATAATAATGACTAATACTCACTTTTTTGCAGGTCTTGTGCGGTGATCAGAATGAAGGCTGTCCCTGAAAAGCACAATCAGATGTCTGGTTAAATTCACATCCAAAGCTAATATACGATTTCTGCTGATACCAGAGAGCAGAGTAATGGAGCAGGCCTGGATTGATAATCTGCCCAGTCAGGCATTTTCCCGCTGGGCTGCTATGTATTTGTCCCTTGTGGGCCACTGGCTGGCGGCGCCTGCTCATCTGGCCGCTTGCCAGCTGATGCGGTGGCCACCGGCCTGTTTTTCCTGCCGCCGGCCCTTTAAGTCTGCGGGCACGGCGATGGTTTTACAGGTGTGCACATCAGTCAGTGGCAAGAAGGCTGGGGGGGGCACCCTAGGGAATAAGAAGAACAAGCAACGTGATGATGCACGTCAGACGTTCTTTGAGGGCGGAGAGAGCACGCTCTGCTCTCCCGTCCATGGCTGCAGCACTGACCTATCAGGTATCCAGATAAGCTCCTACCCGGCTGAGTGCAATGATGCAATCATGTATTCAGTGATGCCGAGTGGTCTGGCTGGGTGAGTAAGAGACTGAGATACTCCCAGGCAGCCCAGAAGCACTTTAAATTAAAATGCATCAGCCCCAGCACCGGCTGTAATAGAGGTGCTGAGGCCCGAGGACCTGACTGGGCTGATGTGATGATGTGTATATACAGTACAACAGGGGCTGGGGGGGCCTGGGCTGATGTGATGATGTATATACAGGGGCCTTGGCTGATGATGTATACACAGGGGCTGGGGGGCCTGGGCTGATGTATATACAGGGACTTGGGGGCCTGCCTGGGCTGATAATGTGTATATACAGGGGCTGGGGAGCCTGGGCTGATGATGTATATACAGGGGACTGCACATGATGATGTGGGGAGGGGGGATAAATGGGGACTGCACATGATGTTGGAGGAGAGTTAAAGGGGGACTGCACATGATGATGTGGGGGGAAAAAGTGGGAGTGCACATGATGATGTGGGGAGGGGTTTTAAAGGGGGACTGCACATGATGATGTGGGGAGGGGTGTTAAAGGGGGACTGCACATGACGATGTGGGGAGGGGTGTTAAAAGGGGACTGCACATGATGATGTGGGAAGGGGGTTTAAAGGGGGACTGCACATGATGATGTGGGGAGGGGTGTTAAAGGGGGACTGCACTTGATGATGTGGAGGTTAAAGGGGGACTGCACATGATGATGTGGGGAGGGGGGTTAAAGGGGGACTGCACATGACGGTGTTGGGGGTTAAAGGGGGACTGCACATGATGAAGTAGGGGGTTAAAGGGAGACTGCACATGATGATGTGGGGAAGGTGTTAAAAGGAACTGCAAAGGACGACAAGGGGTAAAGGGGACTACACATGATGAAGTGGGGGGAAGGGGATGGGAGACTGCAAATGATGAATTAAGCATGAGGGAAGTGGGACAGCAATTGAATTGAGGGTGAGAAGAGCAAATGATGATCTGGGGAAAGAGCAAATAATAATGAATTTTGAGGGTGGGGAAGTAAATGATGTATTGAATGTGGTGGAAAAGCTTTTGATAATGAATAGAGAGTGGGAGAGAGAAGACATGACAATGAATTGGTGCGGAAGGGGCATGTAAATATGAGTCGCGGGAGCAAGAGGTACATGTTGGGGGTCGTTGAGTATGCAGTGACTGGTAATGAATTGGGGAAAAGAGTACAGGTGCTAATTAATTAATATATTTTTTAGGTGGGAAAAGTGGCTATGTATAGCTAGAAGGGGCTCAGTGGTATATTATAATTTATATTTGGAATGGTGGGTTGCATAATAGCCACTTATGTATTAATGGTGGGTGCATATCTGAATTCAGATGTGTAGCGTAGAAGAAAGGAAAAAAGAGGGGAATGTGCTCTGGAAGCGGTGCTCTAGGTAACTATGTGTTATTTTATGCAGAGATGACTGGAAGAGGTGATGGCAGTCTGCGCTGCATGAAAAAGAAAAGCAAAGATGAAGGACTTCAGCTAGAGACGACACTGGTGAGTCAGTGTGTTACCTGTACACTAATGCTATACTCCTGTGTATAATGTCACCAGTGATCACTATATTATCTGTACACTGACACTATATACAGAGGTCCTGTGTATAATGTTACTAGTGATCACTGTATTACCTGTACAATTTATACAGAGCTCCTGTGTATGTCACCAGTGATCACTGTATTACCTGTACACTGACACTGTATGCTATGTACAGAGCTCCTGTGTATAATGTTACCAATGATTACTGTATTACCTGCACACTATATGCTATATACAGAGGTCCTGTGTATAATGTCACTGGTGATCACTGTATTACCTGTACACTGACACTATATACAGAGCTCCTGTGTATAATGTCACCAGTGATCACTGTATTACCTGTACACTGACACTGTATGCTATGTACAGAGCTTCTGTGTATAATATCACTGGTGATCACTGTATTAGCTGTACACTGACAGTAAACACAGAATTCCTGTGTAGAATGTCACTTAGTATTGTGTTTATTTTTTTTAATTATCGGTATTGTAGTATTCAGTCACTATGTGGTGGTAATATGTTGTCTGGTCATGGTGTGGTGATATCTGTTCCTTGTATGTGGTATTATTTGGTCACTATGTGGTCTGGTCATGGTGTGATGGCATTTGTCCCTTGTATGTGGTATTATAAGTCACTATGTGGTGGTATTATGTGGTCTGGTGATGGTGTGACGATATTTGTCCCTTGTATGTTGTATCAATGGTCATTTAAAAAAATTGTTTGTGACTCATTCCCTTAAAGAAAAATACATAAAAATATATTTATATTTAATAAGTTAGAATAGAGTAGGGTTCGGCCAAATGAGTCTACCGTGTCATGGCGGCCAGAACAAAAGCTGCTAGCTATGTATGTGATCTAGTGTTTGATGGGAACAGTTAATATCTGATTGATGAGGACGTGGTGGAGAAGTTGAGTTTTTCCAAGAGTGAGCCGTGGGACTGTGGAAGGTTCGAAGGATGGAGGCGGAGCTGGGGTAGAGCCTGGGCGGAGTCTCAAGGGGGCCCGAAAATTTTTGCCAGTATGGGACCCCAAAATTCCTAGTGGCAGCCTTGCTGCTTAATACCATTTTTTCCTGTCCTGTATATATACACTGCACAATACCACTCCTGTCCTGTTGTTGGAGAGGCGACATTGGTCTTTGGGAGGGTTAATATTGGTTTATTATTTTCAGGAATACTATGGGAAAATAAAAAATACCGTATTTTTCGGACTATAAGATGCACTTTTTTCCTCCCAAAATGTGGAGGAAAATGCGGGTGCATCTTATAGTCCGGATGAACCCGCTGTGGTGGGGAGGTGGGAGAGTGGCATCGGTGGAGCAGTGGGTTACTGTAAAATATCAGTATTTCTATAATATAGATTAATTCTCACATACAGAGTCTAGTCCAGCTAGCAGAGGCTCTGGTTAGAGTGTGACTGAGCTATTCTGGATTCCTTGGCTCACACAGCTGTCTCTCTTGTCAAATGTATAGGTCAAAATAGTCAAAGCTGTCAAAATGTGACTATTTAGAGATAATGAATGGTTCTAAAGATCTCAGACTTTAGGCTTAAATATCTCAGACTAAGGTAATGCATAAATAACTGTATGCATATTGTTAAAATAACTACGGTTCACTTAATATGGAAGAACTTATGAACATAGTGGCAAGCCACCATATGTGGTTGTAGTTTATAGGTCAGAATAGTATATAAAGCCGGCCTAACTCTTGTTCAGGAGATCTCATATCCCTTGAGACTCTCGAACACCCGGACAGCTGCTCAAGACTATATGTAAGAACAATGCTCGTTTTCTCTTCAAATAATTACTGCATGTCATGAACTTACTTTTCTTCATTTTTGTAATCATTTTTTGAAATGAACAATTAAAAACAAGATTTATTTTATCCTCAATTCAACATTGCCTTTACTTTTGATTCTCAACCGTGCAAGAAGATATATATATATTTTTCTACATTTTGGCGAGCCGTAGCCAGCCTGATCTTTTGTGCTAATTTTGGTTGGCATTCCTTCCTCGATTGTGCAAGGGGGGAGCACGAACTCTGCTAAAAAACCACCTGTTGTACAAGCTTCCTCAGGAATTCCACTATTTCACGGCACAAAAATCACACTGAACCTGAAGACGACGGGTGAGGATCGTAAAGAGCTGCATGCGTCTCATCCAGACGGAGATCTGAGGATTGCATAAGGACACAGAGGACCATCCATTGACGGGAAAGACTCTCAATAGGTGAGAAAAAAATATAATGGATTTTATACATGATTATGCTAAGAAAAGTAACATAGATTTCAAGTTTGTTCATAATCATACGGATGCCCAATTATGGTCTAGTTTGTATAATCAATGTGAGGCAGAAAATGTTAAAATTGACAAAAGGTTTTTCTCAGTAAGAAAATTACAAAGGAAACTTCAGAATGTTATGCAGCTAGTCCATGTGTATAATAGCCTAGTCTTTGAGAAAACTGAACCTAACACCTATAAAACATGCATTGTCACACAAGACATTAATCACACTGACACACCAGGTGACACACAAGAGTCTGACGGGGATTACTTTGATTGTCCAAATTGTTTGATTTTGTCAGAGCATATAGAACAATTGGAAGATCAAATAGATACCAGGACAGAGTTATTGTCTAAATTACGACAAGATATAAAGAGGGTTTCTGTTAACACAAGATCAACAGGTAAACAGGAGGACGGTGTTGCCTCATCATTTGTACCAAATATGCAAAATCCAGATGCTTCAGTAGAGGAATTAGAGGCAGTAGAATTACAACGGAAAAAATTACATGACAGAGCAGCACGCATTAATCTGAAAATACACGATCAGCTAATGAAAATTGTAAAAGACATTCCAAATTACAATGATAAGATGGATGCCTTTTATAATGCGGACACTTTTGAATCAAACACAGACAAATACAATCTGAATGATGAGCAAAAGAATAAAATATTCAAAGTTTGGTTACCTTCACATATGGGAAAAAGATTACAGACCACACCCAGATTAAATGATGAGAATGAAATGGCACATAGTACAAAAGAAGACAGACTTAGACAATTAGTATTGTTTACAACTGGAGAAGACATGCCTACAGTTGATATTTTAGGGAGTTTACAAACAAATATTTCTGAAGATCCTTTCTCTTTTTTGGTAAAGTTTGAACAGGCCTATAGGATGGTAATGGATCTCGGGCCTCACGAAGAGCCAGCATCCATGATCAAATTTTTTGTAAAGAAGTTCAAGTACTTAGATCCTGCCTCAGTGCAATTGGCTAACACTCAGCCATCATTGCAAGAAGCAACAGTTTTTATTGACAGAATAAGGAGATCCATGAAACAAAATCAGGTCAAGGCTAAAATAGCGGTAGTTCATGAGAAGGAAAACAGTCAACTGAAACCTAGAGTCACAGTAATCTCCAAGAGCAGGGATTACATTGAGCATAGAGGTAAAAATACTACACAAAGGAACAATATCCATTGTTATTTTTGTGGTATACCTGGACACTTGAAGTGGCAGTGCAGGAAATTTTTGAGAGCAGAATCAGAGATGGGTACACAAGGAACAGGTAAGCTTGGAAGGGAAAACGGACTCATGCCAAAATCATACACCACACCTTCCGCACCTGCATTACAATTATCTGCACCTGCTCATACTGCCAACAGACAAACACAGTCACCATATGCACCATTAATCAGACAGATCAGAGAGATGACAGTGAAGGAAACAGAGTCAAGGGATAGAATTCCAAGGTCTTTTAAAAAGGACACTGGTCTTCTCCCATCTCCTTCATCTTTCTGACAATCACAGACTATTCCTGTACCACATCCATTGGAATTTGTGACTCGAGTTACATTGGATGACTGTGGAAGACCATTTATCAAAGTAAGTTTAGCAGGCCAGAATGTTGTATTTCTCATTGACACAGGAGCTCAGTTAAGTGTTACAAACCTTGATTTGAAGCTAAACCCAGATTCACCAGTTTGTACAATTGTCGGTTTCAGTGGAAAAGGTGGAACTAAAGCAACCTTAGTTCCCAATGTGATTTTGGAAATACCTAGTTCTTTCAAAACAGAAATTGACATCTGGTATTGTCGTGATTCTGAAAATATACTTGGCACAGACTTTATGCAGAAATTCGGATGGGTAGTTGACCTAGGAAATCAAGTGATCTGGAAAGATTCCAATGGTTGTAAACCGGTAGTCATTGATCCTAATGATTATAGCCATGTTGGAAGTATTTGCTTGAATGATGTGGTGTCATCTGACCATTTGTGGCCTGACACTAATGATGACAAGGTATTGACAGAAATTGTACAGCTTTTTCCTTCTCTTTGGGCTCAGTTCAGGAATCAGGTTGGAACAATGAAAGACGTTATCGTGAATGTGGAGGGGCGTGATCCCCCGCCACAGCGTCAGTATAAATTGCCTCCAGAATCAATTGACTCTATGTCAAAGATCATACAGGAATTGTTAGATCAAGGTGTTATCCGAAAGGCTAATTCTGTAAGTAACAATCCTTTGTGGTGTGTTTTGAAATCTGATGGTTCTTATCGAATGATATTGGATTTACGGATGTTCAATAAGCATACACCCAATGTCACACCAATTGTGGCAGATACTCATGACATGATGGCAAGGTTAAATGCAAAGGCCAAATACTTTTCTGTACTGGACATTAGCAATGGTTTTTTCAGTATACCTCTTGAAAAGAGTTGTCAGTATAAGTTTGCATTTACTTTCTTGGACGAGCAATATCTGTTTTGCAGGTTACCTCAAGGAGCACATTTGTCACCTAGTGTTTTTCATCAGGCATTGGCAAAGGTATTATCCAGATTTTCGAGGCCTGATTGCATTCTGCAATATGTGGATGATATTTTATTGTCTACAGAGGATAAAGAGACACATGTTTCTCTTCTGACAGAATTGTTTGAGTTGCTGCATGATGCAGGGTTGAAATTGAACACCAAAAAGGTCAAATTAATGCAGACTGAGGTCAGATTTTTAGGAGTGCTGTTGAGTCCAGGAAAAAGACAGCCACTGCAGGAAAGAATTGAGGCAATTGCTTCCCTACCAATTCCGACATCACACAAGGCATTGAGACATTTTTTAGGTCTTATGAATTATTCAAGGGATTTCATTGAGAATTTTGCAGATAAGGCCAGATCTTTATATGATCTTTTGAAAGGTGAAAACAGTGATTACTTTGGTCCTTGGGGTGATGAACAGCAAACCTCATTTGAACAATTGAAAATGAATTTACAAAATGCACCTGCTTTGTCCACAGTAGATCCTTCGGCTCCATTTGCTTTGCAAGTGCATACATCAGGAACATCTGTTTCTGCTGTATTGCTGCAATTACATGGGGAAGAGTGGAGAATTTTGGGCTATTTTTCAAAACTTCTCTCACCTGTTGAAAAAGGTTTTGAGACCTGTGCAAGACACTTGGTAGGTGTGTACTTTGCAGTCAAAGCAACCGAACATATTGTCGGGTTCAACAAAATCATTTTGCAAACTCCTCACTCTACATTAAAACTTCTCTTTGAGAATAATATCCCAGGTGGGTCACATCAGAGATTTGCTCATTGGTTATTGTCATTGTCTCCCAAACAAATTGAGGTAGATTACAAGGCCAAATATGTTCTTCCTCAGCTGATGCAATATGAAGGACAAACTCATGATTGTTTACAGTCTTTTCAGGATCCAAGTCCATCACTTTTCAGACGGAAAGCAGAGGTAACAGACGAACCAATTTTTGTAGATGGTTCCAGATTCTATTCAGATGGGCACTATTATTCAGGATATGCCATTTTTTATCCCAACAGAGGACAGGTTGTGAAGCACAAATTACCGAGTCATTTTTCAGCTCAAAGAGCAGAGCTAGAAGCAGTAAAAATGGTACTACAGCTGAATGAAGCAGATGATCAGTGTCCCATTACAATCTACAGCGATAGCTCTTATGTTGTAAGATCACTGACAGATTACTTGTCAGTTTGGGAAAAAAGAGGCTATGTAGATTCATCTAATAAGACTCTTGTTCACAGTGACACACTGAAGACAATTTTCAGGATAGCATCAAAAAACCCTAATGGTTTTGCTATTGTCAAGGTTCCGGCCCATAAAAAATCTGATGATGAATTATCTGTTGGAAATGCAACCGCAGATATGCTAGCCAAAGAGGCAGCCCTGACAGGAGAAGAGGTGTTTGAACCTGAACCTCTCGAGGTTTCAGCAGTTCAAAGAACAGACACGCATATCCCTTCTTTTGCGGAAGAACAAGAAAAAGACTCATCTCTTGTTGCTTCCCGGGTTGATCCAAAACCTCCCTTTGTTTGTGAAAACGGGGTTTTGTGTCATGACTTAAACGGGGAGTTGCGTCCTGTTGTCCCAAGACATCTACAGGTTGAGTTCACAAAATACAATCATGAAAGTTTGGGTCATTTGGGCCAACAAAAATTGTTAGGCATTCTCAGAGAGAAATTTTACTGGGAAAAGATGGAAGAGACAGTGCAAAGTGTTGTTCAATCATGTCTCATTTGTGCCCAAATTAATCCAAGACCAAAAGGACAGAAACCGCCACTACTCCGAATCGCACCTGCAGAGGGTCCATGGTCTACGTTACAAATCGACTACATTGGACCGTTACCATCAGGTAAAAATGGTCTCAGGTATGCATTGGTTGTGGTAGATGTTTTTTCTAAGTGGGTTGAAATTTTACCTGTCAGGAAAGATGATGCTTTGTCTACAGCTAGAGCATTAGTTAATCATGTCTTTTGTACTTGGGGGATCCCAAGAATGATCACCTCTGACCGAGGAAGTCACTTTACAGGAAAAATCATGCAAGCCGTTTGTGCTATTCTAGGGGTACGACAACAGTTTCATGTACCCTACCATCCACAGTCTGCTGGTATTGTGGAAAGGATGAATAGAACAATAAAATCCAGAATTGCCAAGATGTTATTGGACAAAGGCAATACTTGGGTTGATGCAGTACCTTTTGTACTGTTGAGTGTAAGAGGAACAACCTCTGCCACAACTCAGTTTACTCCTTTTGAACTGATGACAGGAAGAAAAATGCCATTGATTTTTCCTCATGAACCATTTTTGTCTACACCACAAAAAGATGCTGTTGTAAGGTCCAAATGGTTGCAATTGTTACAGGAAAATTTGAAAACGATTCTTCCACATGCTGCATCAAGAATGCAGAGAATGGAGCCACCATATGTATCCAAATTCAAGAAAGGGGCTCTAGTGATGATTAAAACTTTCAGGAAGAATGGACCTTGGGAAAGTAATTGGGAAGGTCCCTTTGAAATTATCGAAACCATGGGACAAGTGATGATACTTGTGCAACGAGCATCTAAGGTGGTTAAAAATACCCGCAGACAACAAAAATTGTGGGTACATGTTGATCAATGCAAACTGTATATTGCAAAATAATGATACTGCATTTCTTTTAGGAAGAAATGGATTCCAATAAGAACTGGAATATGAAACTCCACGTCTTTGACGGAAGGGATTCAACACCAATCCTTCAGGAGAAAAAGACGTTGCCCAGGAAAAGCTACTATCTGATGGGAATCACATTTCTGCTGTTTTGTACTGTTTCAACTGTGATCTACGCTGAAGATATTTCACACCATGGAACAAATACTAGTGAAGTGAAGGAACTTTTCAAAGGAACTTTACATCCAAGGAAACCAAGAGGAACGAATCTACAAAGCTTAATAGATGAGGACATACCGGACGATTCAGTAGATATTACTGGAAACATTTGCATGGGTTTTGGTGCAAAATGCTGTATTGAGCTACACTTCATACATGACACTGACATAATATTACACGCAACCACAGGACCTAAGACGAAGTTCACACAGTTACAAGGAGATTATATACACAATAATAAGACAGGCACATGGGAATGTAGTCCTACAGATGTGTTATTCTGGAATATAGAGATAAGAGGTGAAGAGAAAGCTGTGTGGTCAGGCGACATTACAAATGATATGATCGCAAAAGGGAAAGTTGAAACATCCAAAACAGATGCTTTGTTAAAGACACAACTTTTTGGGAAAGTTTTAGATCCTTCATTTCTTTCTATTACAGAAGGAGACGAGGATTGGGTAAAAACATGGAATTTTCAGATAACCAGAGAACCAGTACAAGTACAGGTATCTGTAGTTTTTACAGTTTCAAATACTATAGCTCCAGAAGTAAGGGTTACACCACAAGCAGTATATAGTCAAGAAAATATGTCTCCTTTATTACTAAAATGCAGCACGAGGTTAGAGCTACCTTCAGAATCTTTGTTAATATGGACCAAAGATAAATCATTTTTGGGAAGTTTTTCAAATGGTCCAACAAATGTTATACACAGAGGTCAATCCGGTAACGTGAGATGGTTAAATAAGGATTTTATTTTTTCTGTAGATAATCCATCTCCTAAGGATTCTGGACTTTACCAATGTTGCATTTTAACGAAATATAACTACAAACAATGTAGAGATGTAAAGGTAAATATATGGTCAGCAGTAGATAATGTATGCACACAGACAAGATTTCAACCATCTACTCCTTTTCAGATCAATCAGTTCCAAATTAAACCTCTGTTACGAGATGGAGTGTTTCTGACCATGGTATGGACCTTTAACATGTCTAACTGGAAAATCTCTTCTAGATATCCCCAGTGTCAACCACATCTCACTAACATGGAGATGGGAATAGAACAATGGTTTGGGAAAAGAACTTCAACACAGGTTAGAAGTAAGAGGGGAGTGTTTGAAGGTATTTTGGGGGGATTAGGAACAGTAGGAAGTTTAATTAACACTATGGACATTCATACACTTAAATCAGATCTGGAAAATATTGGGTATATTGGAGTAAAAGGGGTAAAGATTCAGAAAAGCTTGAATCAAGTCCTTGAAAAGATGGTTTTGAACACTGCTACTGTATTGGGATCTTCTGTATCACATCTTCAAGATGCTACTTTAGCTTTGATGGAAAGTGAACAGGAATCTCAAGTGGCCAAAACATGTCTAGAAATTCAGATTGAATATTCCACCAATCTGAAAATGATTGCACAAGCCTTACAAAGTGGAATTACCCCTTTAGGGCTAATAAGAAATTTGCCCATAGAATATAACTTTGCGTTAAACCATACAGATTTGTGGGTAAATAAGTGGTTAGGATGTGAACAGAACATTTGTGTAGGAACATCATTGATTCCAGTGTCAGGAAGAGAAGAAACCCTGGTTCCTATAGGTGTTCTGGGAATTCCTGTCAGTCCTACACAATTGTTATATTATCAATTACAGTACACAGATTTTGCATTTGATGGTATCAACACTGAACAATTAGACATTTCGTCATGCTTAAATTTTGTTTCCAAGGTAATGTGTCTACCTGGACAGGATAAAGTCATTTATCATTCATGTTTCCATAATCATACTTCTTGTTATGCCAGAGTTGAGAATGTCCACACGATACATGACTTGGTGACACCAGTAAGCGCTAACAAAACTTGTTTCCAAGTCATGTCAGGAAAAGAAGCAGTTTCTGCATTCTTCTCATCTTGTGTACATGTCGAAAATCTGACAATGGGTTTATATTGTATTGAGGGAAATGTTAAAACTCTCACAAAGAAGGAAGGAAGTATTAATATTACGTCAATAAGCTCAAGACGTCTGAAAATCCTTCCGATCCAGTTCAATTTGTCACAAGTCAATAAATTTCCTTGGGATTTGTGGACAAATGAAATAAAGAAAGACAAGGGTTTATTAAATCTGCTGACAAAACAATTAAAAGAAGCTGAAATTGTATTTAGACATGAACAAGGTAATCTAAATGATATTGAACATGAATGGACGAGTATGTCAGGCTCATCTTGGTGGAGAAATTTAGGAAAATCTGTAACCAGTTGGTCACAGTCTTCAGCGAAAATGGCAGCAGGAAATGTATTGTCTAATCCGATCGTTATTTTATTTATCATAGTTTTGCTGTGTATAATATATCAAATAATTATTATGTGTAAAATTAGGAGTATTTATAAGAATATAAAGATAGAAATGAAAAAGGAAGATGATATTTTAAGAGAGATGTTAAAACGAAAAAAATATAACTCTCTGATTTAATTTTTGTTTTTACAATAGGTTTGAAAATTCAGATGACATTCAGGGCAGATGTTGATACAAGGTTTTCAGAATAAAGAATGAATGTGATACGAATGGTGAGAGAATGAGTTAGGATTGATTATGATATGTCTCAAATCATAATCAGGGGGGACTGTAAAATATCAGTATTTCTATAATATAGATTAATTCTCTCATATAGATTAATTCTCACATACAGAGTCTAGTCCAGCTAGCAGAGGCTCTGGTTAGAGTGTGACTGAGCTATTCTGGATTCCTTGGCTCACACAGCTGTCTCTCTTGTCAAATGTATAGGTCAAAATAGTCAAAGCTGTCAAAATGTGACTATTTAGAGATAATGAATGGTTCTAAAGATCTCAGACTTTAGGCTTAAATATCTCAGACTAAGGTAATGCATAAATAACTGTATGCATATTGTTAAAATAACTACGGTTCACTTAATATGGAAGAACTTATGAACATAGTGGCAAGCCACCATATGTGGTTGTAGTTTATAGGTCAGAATAGTATATAAAGCCGGCCTAACTCTTGTTCAGGAGATCTCATATCCCTTGAGACTCTCTAACACCCGGACAGCTGCTCAAGACTATATGTAAGAACAATGCTCGTTTTCTCTTCAAATAATTACTGCATGTCATGAACTTACTTTTCTTCATTTTTGTAATCATTTTTTGAAATGAACAATTAAAAACAAGATTTATTTTATCCTCAATTCAACATTGCCTTTACTTTTGATTCTCAACCGTGCAAGAAGATATATATATATTTTTCTACAGTTACAGAGGCAGGAGCCGGCGGCTGCGGCTAACTCCTGTGCCCGCTGCTAAAGAGAAATGAATATTCACTGCATTTCACCCCCATGGGCCTGGAGGGCAATGAATATTCATTTATTTTTATCAACCCGGTATGACTGGCCCCCATCCCGGTCCTTGTATGATTGGTCCTATCCTTATTCTGATATGATCCTTTCCTTATCCTGGTATGCAGGGCCCCATCTCGTCCTAGTATGCATGGCTCCTCATCCCTATCCTGGTATGCATGGCCCTCATCACCATCATGGTATGCATACCTCCTCATCCCTGGAATACCAGGATAAGGATGGGGCCATGCATACCAGGACTAGGATGGGGGTCAATCATAACAGGTAAAGGATGGAGCCCTGCATACCAGGATAGGGATGGGGCCATACATACTTGGATGAGCTGGGGACCCTGCATACCAATATAGGGATGAGGGTGACCATTCCTGCCAGAATTATAATTTTTTGCTTCAGTTTTTTTTTCCCTAATTTCCTCCACTAAAGCCTAGGTGCGTCTTATAGTCCGAAAAATACAGTGTATATATTGGAAAACCCATTTAAATGGATTATGCCAAGTAATCCCCTATCATGAGACCTATATAGTGTCTGGGGTCCGACCGCTGGGACCCCCATGATCCCGAGAACCGGCGCTCTAAAGAAGCGGTTGATCATGTGCACTGCGGCGGCATTCACACATGGCTCTTCAAATAACGCCTTTAAGAGGAGTGTTGAAGGGCATGACAAAGTATAGCAAAATCCACTGATCGGGTGTGGGGGGAGTGTTATAGTATGTGGGCTGGTGGGATTTGTGTGGCAGGGCTGCTTTTTGTCCCAGTCCGGCCCTGGAATGGAGACAATGACACAAAATGTGTCAAGATCAATACAAATATTTATCAAACTGATCAAACTGATCAACAATTTCTGGAAATAAAAACTGAAATTAGAAAAACTCCGTAAACACGAAAGAGAGAAATAAGAGGCGTAATAAACGCTCACCCAGCAATGACAGCAGAAGGGCAGAGATGGGCGACATCTTCACTTCTGAAGTTTCTTCCTGTAAAAAAGAAACAATGAAATTAGAATATTCAGCATTTTCCAGACCTCTGCCCACTGACAGTGAATGCTGATCTGCCCTGATCATGACACAGGTGCGGGGTTTGTTACATTGTATCAGAGCTCTCTACGGAATGGGAAAAGATGTGCAGCCATTATTCTGTCTAGATGAGAGGAGTTGTAGTTCAGTGGAAGCTGGTACTTGCGTTATGTCAGGTGTTGCAGTACTGATGTTCTTCCCCACGGAAGGGCAGCTTATATAGCACTGGCTGGGTGGGTCCTTATATCTAACCTATACTTCATTTCCAGTTCTATGTTGCCACCAGGGATATTATGTAACATTTGGGACAATGAGAACTATTGTTACAGTAACATTGCCCCAGGTTATGCTGAGGGCAGATGTCCCAACAGCGGAAACATAAACAGAGCGATGCTCTGGGGTAAATGTAAACATTTAAGTAATAATTCAGCTCTAATTCAACCCTCCCCTCCTCAATGGCAAAATCATTTCATTAGTAAAATCTACAAACTTTCTGCTGTTTGCAATAGACCCATCAAATAAGAAGAATGTAAAATAAGGTAAAGAGAAGTTTCTGTATAAAATGTGAATTTTACTGACTCTTGCAGGATTATTCACCTCTTCATGACCAGCGTCTTTTAGCACTTAACAGAGACCCTCTGGCTGTTATGACCTGCTGCAGACATGATACATTGACAGACTGGCTTTTGACAACATTCTTAATGAGTATGCAGCTATTATTCTTTGGTTGCCATGAGAGTTGTCCAAACAGTCGAAAAAAGAGATCATTACCTTGCACTAACAAGGCGTTGAATCATTTTGACTGCAAATGTGCCTTCATTTGGGCCGGCAATGCTACATGCTTAAATATGTATGCAATTAAGCTATTTGAATTATATATACTCATTATATTATATACAGTGGGTACGGAAAATATTCAGACCTTTTTACATTTTTCACTCTTTGTTTCATTGCAGCCATAAATTCAAAAAAGTTCTTTTTTTTCTCATTAATGTACACTCTGCACCCCATCTAGACTGAAAAAAAACAGAAATGAAGAAAATTTTGAAAATTTATCAAAAAGAAAAACTGAAATATCACAGGGTCATAAGTATTCAGACCCTTTGCTCAGACACTCATTTTTAAGTCACATGCTCTCCATTTCCTTGTGATCCTCTGTGGCGCCCTGCGTCTTTACCACCCCAAAAGGGTTAAATATGTACGTTTTGCATGTGTTTTGTAAGCAATGGGAGTTATGCTTTCTCTGCTAGAGACCACAACACACACACACAATTTACCTCACTCCCTTACTTGTCTGAAGCTTAGAGCTTTGCAGACCTGCCCTAACTGGGAGGGAGTGGAGTCCAGAGTTGTTTTCAGTGAAGAAGAAGGAGAATGAAGAACGCTCCTGGAAGCCATGACATGTGCTCACCCCACGAGTAAAGCTAATAAGAATCAGGGATCAGCCCCTGGGCCATCCATGCTTTCAGAGCAGGGTGGTAAGCTGAGAGACTGTGAGTTTATACAACCAACAGAAGAGTGTTTTCCCCTGGAAGACTGCAGCAAACTGGGATCAGTGAAAGATTGTGCAAGAAGGAACTGGAGCTTCACACAGGATCCAAGCTGCAAATTGCCAGAGGAGGAAAACACAGTGAGTAGTGGCTATACTGGAAAGTTTCAAACTCCGGGAAGCCTTGGTCCCAGAAGGGATTAGAATAGCAGGAAGCTTACACCGAGTCACAGCAGAGAGAATGGTAACTCCCATTCTGCAGAGCAGACTGTAACCTGGTGAGAGTTGTAATATCTCCTCTGAACTGCAGCTGAACTACAGTAAATGATAAAGTGACTTTCCTTGTCTCCTGACTTATTACTCTGTGCCTTCTACTTCCATCACAATCTCTGGGGGTCAGCCCTGGTTGGAGGGGGTTTAACATCTGCACTGCCATCACCATCTACCCCCCCAGGGATCATCTGCAGTGCCGGCTATATTAAAGTCGAACACTCCAACTGGCATCTCGAATCACTACATAAACTTTATCCCTAATCAATACTACTTTTCATGACCACCTGGGGCCACGGACCAGGTCACTGCCACTGTGACACATCCCTTTAAGATGACCGCCCCGGTACCGAGTATTCCACGGCCCCAAGGGCGCATCACTTCCTTGAGATGGTTCTACTCCTTCATTGGAGTCCAGCTGTGTTTAATTAAACTGATAGTACTTGATTTGGAAAGGCACACACCTGTCTATATAAGACCTCACAGCTCACAGTGCATGTCAGACGAAATGAGAATCATGAGGTCAAAAGAACTGGCCAAGGAGCTCAGAGACAGAATTGTGGCAAGGCACAGATCTGGCCAAGGTTACAAAAGAACTTCTGCAGTACTCAAAGTTCCTAAGAGCACAGTGGCTTCCATAATCCTTAAGTGGAAGAAGTTTGGGTCCACCAGAAGTCTTCCTAGACCTGGCAGTCCAGCCAAACTGAGCAATCGTGGGAGAATAGCCTTGGTGAGAGAGGTAAAGAAGAACCCCAAGATCACTGTGGCTGAGCTCTACAGATGCGGTAGGGAGATGGGAGAAAATTCCACAAAGTCAACTATCGCTGCAGCCCGCCACCAGTCGGGCCTTTATGGCATAGTGGCCCGAAGGAAGTTTCTCCTCAGCGCAAGACATATGAAAGCCCGCATAGAGTTTGCTAAAAACACATGAAGGACTCCCAGACTATGAGAAATAGGATTCTCTGGTCTGATGAGATGAAGGTAGAACTTTTTGGTGATATTTCTAAGCTGTATGTGTGGAGAACACCAAGCGCTGCTCATCACCTGCCCAATACAATCCCAACAGTGAAACATGGTGATGGCCGCATCATGCTACGGGGGTGTTTTTCAGCTGAAGGGACAGGATGACTGGTTGCAATTGAAGGAAACATAAATGCGGCCAAGTACAGAGATATCCTGGATGAAAACCTCTTCCAGAGTTCTCTGGACCTCAGACTTGTCCAAAGGTTTACCTTCCAACAAGACAATGACCCTAAGCACAGCTAAAATAAAGGAGTGACTTCAGAACAACTCTGTTACCATTCTTGACTGACCCAGCCAGAGCCCTGACCTAAACCCAATTGAACATCTCTGGAGAGACCTGAAAATGGCTGTCCACCAACGTTCACCATCCATCCTGATGGATCTGGAGAGGATCTGCAAAGAAGAATGGTAGAAGATTCCCAAATCCAGGTGTGAAAAACTTGTGACATCTTTCCCAAGAAGACTCATGGCTGTACTAGCTCAAAATGGTGCATCTACTCAATACAGAGCAAAGGGTCTGAATCCTTATGACCATGTGATATTTCAGTTTTTCTTTTTTAATAAATTGGCAAAATATTCTTCATTTCTGTTTTTATTATTCAAGAAGGGGTGCAGAGTGTACATTAATGAGAAAAAAATGAACTTCTTTGAATTTACCAAATAGCTGCAATGAAACAAAGAGTGAAAAATTTAAAGGGGTCTGAATACTTTCCGTACCCACTGCATTTGTATAGTATGAGTCAATATTATAAAGTCACTAGGTTCATCCTAGTTAGTTTTCCAGGCAGAAAAGAATTTATAAATGATCTGGAGGTCCGCTAAAGCGTCCCCACTCTTCAGACCATGCAGTCTTCCATGGGGTTAGAAATTGTTTACACCCTGAATTTCCTGACAGCTCTTCCTCTGTGCCTATAAACTATACTGTGAAGGAGACCTGTTTCTCCCACATCAGCAATGTGACGTAACTACACAGGCACAGCTCTCCGGTGCCCCCTTTGTCTCTCAGGTCAGTAAGGGAACTGCACCTAGAGCAAATGGCCGCCAGGGAGGATGTCCTGTTACCCGCTGGGTATTCTAAGATTCGTAATCAGAGTAAAAGAACCAGCCCAAGATTAATTTTATGGTTTAATTGCCTTAAGGGCGCACTAGATAATTACAGAAATATACAGTAAGTTATACAATGGAATTACTGTGGATTTGCAGTCAGAGTAAAATATAACAATAATGGTATAAGACTTAGAGATATTAAGCTGGAGGTCAATTAACCAGGTTGTAGGTTGCATGTGGATGCCGGGAGCTCTGCAGTCCACAGGTACAAGAATCTTAGTTGCCGGACAGACCCCAAAGCGCGTGCCGTTGCTCCCTTGGCAGATATGTTCCCAGTTCCTTCTTAGATCATCATCATCTGGTTCATCTGTGAGAGTGAGTGTCTCTGCCATGTGCTCTCAGTTCTTAAGCATGCGGGGTTCCTCCTCCCTGTGTCAGAAGGTGGGGCGAGCATTATGCCTCATATCCAAGATGGCGGCTGCTCCTCCATCACACCTCCTTGCTTTAGAGGGCGCTAGGGGGTATCACATTCCTGTGTTCCCCCATGTGCCCTTCAGCACCCTCTCCTTGCCGGGACAACCCATCAGCGTTACCATGGTCCCTACCTCTTTTGTGGCAAATGATGAAGTGATACTGCTGGAGAGCGAGGCTCCAGCGTAGCAACCTCCCATTCATCCCAGAGACTGTGTGTAACCAGCTGAGGGGGTTGTGGTCTGTTTCCACGGTGAATTGGGATCCATACAAGTATCGCTGCAGACGCTGCAGGGCCCACACAATTGCCAGACATTCCTTCTCCATCATGGAATAGGACACTTCCCTTGGCTGAGCTTCCAGCTCAGGTACAAAATGGGGTGTTCATGGCCCGTAGTGTCGATCTGGCTGAACACAGCACCGAAGCCAAAGTCGCTGGCATCGGTCTGCACTACGAACGGCCGCGTGAAATCAGCTGCCTGTAGTACAGGAGAGATAGAAAGGGCGGTCTTGAGTGCCTGGAAAGCTGTCTCGCAAGCGACTGTCCAGTCGGCTGCGACGGGCAGCTTCTTCTTGGTGAGGTCCGTCAGGGGCTTGGCCAGTACACTATAGTGTGGAGCAAACCTCCTATAGTACCCGGCAGTCCCCAAGAAGGACATCACCTGCTTCTTGGTCCTGGGGGTGGGCCAGGATGCGATGGCTTCCACCTTCCGTGGTTCTGGCTTCAGAGCTCCCCCACCTACCTGGTGTCCCAGGTAGTGGACCTCACTCATACCCAGCTGGCATTTTTCCGGCTTAATGGTCAAGCCTGCTTGTAGGATCCGCCCGAGCACCTGCGCCAGGTGCTCTAGGTGATCCTCCCAGGTGGGACTGAAGATGGCAATGTCATCCAGGTACGCGGTCGCATACCCTTCCAGTCCCTTGAGCAGCGTGTTGACCATCCTCTAAAAAGTGGCAGGGGCATTCTTCATGCCGAATGGCATCACCGTGGACTCGTACAGTCTGAATGGGGTGATAAAGGCAGAGCGTTCCTGTGCCCCAGGGGTCAGGGGAATCTTCCAGTACCCCCTGCTCAGATCCATGATGGCTAGGTACTTGGCCCCAGACAGCTGATCAAACAGGTCATCGATGCGCGGCATTGGGTACGCATCGGTGACTGTTGTGAGTTCATTTTCCCCTTCGCCACTGAGGCCCGATGAACTCCCTCTTCTGGTAAAGAAAGGTAGTGAGCCTGATTATCAAGCACCTGAGCCTAATGATGATGACTGGCTGAGTGGAGTTACTGACTGGATATAAGGCCGCCGACGCCCTTCTGCCCTGCGGGTGATTTCTCTGAGGGATTCTTGGAGACCAGTCTGAATTCCTGCTCTTCTAAAGCTAAGTTTTCTGTGCTGCTTTTTGCATTTGTGCTTTGACTTTGTTTTGCTTTGTTTTTCTGGATTTCTGCCATTCCCTGCTGGGGTGAGCTGAATTCCTTTAGCTCTGTCTTCAGAAAATACCTGAGTGCTGATATAGTTTTTTGAAGCCTAGCTGCTTCAGGGTCTTTTTCCATATCAGCCTGTTGGCTTA
The DNA here is from genome assembly GCF_039654945.1 of Dendrobates tinctorius. NCBI lineage: Eukaryota > Metazoa > Chordata > Amphibia > Anura > Dendrobatidae > Dendrobates > Dendrobates tinctorius. Next base: position 26,618,527 of record NW_027361696.1, on the reverse strand, counting down.
TGTCTTTGATAGGGTTTTGGCAGATTGCAGACAGCAACCTTCCTTTCCTGTCCTGTTTAGTTAGCTTGGGCCCCATCGTTTCCTCAGCCTGTCTTTCTGTCTGTGTGAGTGTTTTTTCATCTTGCTTCACCGTCATTATATGTTGGGGGCTGCCTTTTGCTTTGTGGTCTGCTCTGGGGCAGTTTAGATTTCCTTTTGTCTTTAGGCTATTTAGCTCTCCGGCTGTGATCGAGGGGTCTAGGGCACCGTAGGAACCCCCCACGGCTACTGCTAGTTGTGTTGATAGGTTCAGGGGTCTGCAATCTGATAGTTGCCAACTTCTCTGGTTTTCTGGACGTAGCTTCTATTTTTGTGTCTGCCTCCTACGGTGACTCTTTCATAACAGGTGACCGTCACAGCGTTGAGCCCCCGGTAGTCCATGCAGAACCGCGTAGTTTGGTCGTTTTTAGGGACGAGGACTACAGGCGAAGCCCACACACTGTTGGACGCTTGGATCACCCACAGCTTCAGCATATCATCTATCTCTTGGCGCATGTGCTGCAGCACCTCAAGAGAGACCCGATATGCTGAACGCCGGATCGGGGGGTGATTGCCGGTGTCCACGTCATGGACGGCTGTCTCAATCCTTCCGGGCAGGCTGCTGAACAGCTCCCGAAAGGGGTGTAGGGTGACCCCCAGCTGGAAACGTTGGTCCTCCGAGAGCTGTTGGCCAACCCCCACATCCTCGATGGATCCACCCGCCTTGGTTTGGGTGAGCAGATCCAGGAGGGTTTCTACCTCTCCTTCCTCGGGAAGGTTGCATACTGGGTGGGCACAAGCCTCCCGCTCATGATGGGCCTTCATCATATTCACGTGGAAGGCCTTCCTCCTTCCACGGGTGTGGTCCAGGATGACCAGATAGGTGAGAGCATTGAGCCACTGGTGCACAAGGTATGGACCCTTCCAGGCTGCCTGAAGCTTGTTTTGAGGTACAGGGACCAGTACCCACACCTTCTGAGCCACCTGATGGGTCCGCTCACAAGCATTGTGGACGTACCACCGCTTCTGGTCAGCCTGGGCTTGGACCATATTGTCATGCACCAGCCATGTCAAGGCCATCATTCTGTCCCGGAAGCGCACAACATACTCAATGACCGACACTCCAGGGGTGGCCAAATCCCCTTCCCATGCTTCCTTCACCAGAGCAAGGGGCCCCTGTACACGTCACCTATACAGGAGCTCGAAGGGGGAGAACCTTGTTGAGGCCTGTGGGACCTCCCGGTAGCGAAACAGCAGGTGTGATAGATACCTCTCCCAGTCTCTCCCGTGGGAGTCGACCAACATCTTCAGCATCTGCTTTAAGATGCCATTGAACCGCTCACACAGGCCATTGGTCTGTGGGTGGTACGGGATGGCTACCAGATGTTGCACCTGTATCTGCTTACAGAGAGACTCCATCAGCTGCAACATGAACTGGGTCCCTCGGTCGGTGAGCATTTCCTGGGGAAACCCCACTCTGGAGAAAATCTCCAGTAAGGCAGTGGCCACTTTGTCAGCCCGAATGGACGACAAAGCTACCGCCTCCGGGTACTGGGTGGCATAGTCCACTACCGTAAGTATGAAGCATTTCCCAGAGCGGCTGGGAGTGAACAGAGGTCCAATGAGATCCACAGCCACCCTCGAGAAAGGCTCTTTGAAGATGGACAGAGTTACCAGTGGGGCTTTGGGGCGCCGCCCCGCCTTCCCCACCCTCTGACAGGTGTCACACGAATGGCAGTAGGCAGCCACCTTGGTCCTCATTCCCAGCCAGTAGAAATGCTGAGCTAGCCTGGCCCTGGTTTTAGTGATCCCTAGGTGTCCAGCCATGGGAATCTTATGTGCAATCCGCAACAATTCCGCCCTGAACGGATAGGGTACCACTAACTGTCGGTCCCTGGGCCACACCTCTGGTGAACCCTGCTGGACCGTTACCCGGTACAGCCATCCCTGGTCCAAGACCACTCGCTCACGGTCGGACTCCAGGGGAGGCTGTGCCGCCTGCTCCTTGAGAGCTTTCAGGCTAGCGTCAGCTTCCAACGCTGCCTGAAATCCCTAACTCGATGTGGCAAGAATTGACGAAACTGCCACATCCTCTGTCAGCTTCCCGCAATCTGTCTCCTGGCTGCTGTCTGACTCGGCAGCCACTTGGTCGGAGAGGGGGGAGCCGTCGGACCTCCGCGAGGCTCCTTGGGCTCCGGCGCTCTTATTCCTGGTAACAGTGGCCACGATCGCTGAGACCACAGGTAGCGCCTGCTCCCCCTCGGCACCTGACCAAGTCGCCGGGTCAGGCAGATTTCCCTGGCCTCCTGACATCCTGGATGCGGGGAACTCCTGCCCTGGGGTCTTACCTGGTGGCTCCTCTCCTGGGACGCCCCCTCCCCCCATGGCCTGTTCCTCTTTCTGCAGAGGCCCTAGACTCGGCAGGCTGGATTCACTTAGGGGCCCTACACTGCCCATAGCAGCCCCTCCCTTCACCTCTGAGCTCTCCCCTGCAGTTTTCTCACCTGTCCTCACTGTGAGCCCTGTGTGTGTAGTGTCAGTGCATGGCTTACCATCAGGTTTCACTCCCTCCTCCACTGTTGGAGGTACATTCAACACATTAACATTAGCATTCACAGTAGAGTCATGACATTCTTGGGGAGCCGGACATGGAGGTTCAGTGGCCCCATACTGAGACACTAGCCGCCACAAATCGGTCCCAAGTAACACATTGGCAGGAATATTTGGCGTTACTCCCACCTCCCTCATTCCCCTCCCGGCGCCCCAGTCCAAAAACACCTTGGCGACGGGCAGCGCCGGTTCAACGCCTCCAATTCCGGAGACAGAAAGGGTTTTCCCAGGCACCAAGTCTTGAGGAGACACCACCTCATGACGTGCCAGGATTCATTCAGCGCCTGTGCCCTGCAGTCCCATGACCGCTAAGCGGCCGATAGTGACGGGTTGGTAATTGTCCAGGGACCTCCCACCACCCCCTCCCACACACCAAACAGTGGACGGTTTCTGGGACAGGGATGGGGCCTTATGGCGCTGGGGACAGGCAGCCTTAAAGTGTCCTGGCTGGTTGCAATGATGACAATGCCTGGGTTCTGCTCCTGGCCTGGAGAGGGCAGCAGGGGGGTACACCCCTTGTACTCTGGGTGCTGAGGGGACAGGGGCAGGATTGGGCTTACCCCCTCTCCAGGTGCTGCTGGCAGGCTTCTTTGGCTCAGATGCCCTGTTGGCATACTCGCCTGGCAGGGCGGCTGTAGCAGAAGCCCCCCTTTGGTTTCCGGTCACGGAGGAACTGCTGGAGGTCCTCTGGGCAGTTCCACAAGAACTGCTCCGTGATGAACAGTTCCTGGACCTCCTGGTGGGAGGTGAGCTCTAGACCCGAAGTCCAGTGCTCCGCAGCTCTAAGCAGTGTCCGCATATGGTCAGTCCAGGAGTCCTTTGAGCCCCGCTGCAGGCTTCGGAACTTCCTGCGGTACGACTCTGGGGTGAGGTTGTAGTGCTGGATCAGGGCCCGCTTGATGCTGTTGTAGTCCTGTTCCTCCCCAGCAGGTAAGTCCCCCAAAACTTCCAGGGACTTACCCCTCAAACAGGGGGTCAGGCACTTTGCCCACTGATCCAGGGCCAGATGGTGTTGAAGGCAGGTTCTCTCAAAGACCAGTAGAAAGGAATCTAGGTCTCCATCCTTTTCAAGCAAGGAAAAGTCCTCCGCCCGGACCTTGGAAGCCTTGGTCCACGGTGGGGCTGGAGCGTCCAGCGGGAGCCCGTGCTGAGCCATCTCCATTTGGTGCCGGCGCTCCGCAGCTTCACGGCGTTCTGTAGCCTGCTGCACACGTTCTGTATGCTCACGCTCTGCCGCTTTCTCTGTCGACACCAGGAGTCTGTCATGGGCGGCATCGTTACCAGCCTCGAGCTGTGCCATAGCCGCTTGGAAAAGGGCCTCCGATCAGGACAGGCTGGGACGGGCAGGTAGTGGACAGTCCACTGCGGGACTGACCACGGGGGTCTGGCTCCTGAGCTCTTCTGTGAGAGTGAGTGTCTCTGCCATGTGCTCTCAGTTCTTAAGCATGCTGGGTTCCTCCCCCCTGTGTCAGAAGGTGGGGCGAGCATTATGCCCCATATCCAAGACGGCGGCTGCTCCTTCATCACATATACATCCCATGAAACAGAGCTGAATCTGTCCAACAGCTCAGATACTTCCAAACTCAGTGCCCACCCACACCACCTGCAAAGCACCATCCTGAGACTCTTGTATAGTGTCAGGATTCCTAAAATTTCTACCACTTTACCTGTCTTATTAGTATGTTCTCTAGCAGTCAGATATGATCAGGAAGCTATTATTTGTGCACCAAGGCTCATCCTAGAGGGTATGTATGATGGATTATTATGTACTTGAGCTGATAACACTGCACTGTCAGACACTATGATCTGTAATCCAGAGCTGATATTTTACATATACATTTTTTGCATTTATGCATTGTATTGAGTAATATATATGCCAGGACTATTATATACTGTGTATTGTAAGTGAAACAATTGTACAAGTGGAATATTAATGACACAATTGGCTCACATCCTAAATATGTATAATAAACTGTCTATTCATCATGTGAAGTTTCCCAATATTTCACGTCATTCCAACCTGGCAGTGACTACACGTTACATTGTCGTCACTCTTCTTCCTCGTTACTTCATGTCCTCGCATATTAATTACTTTATTGTCTTCAATTTTCCTTAAGTATATGTTTTAATCTCCTTAGGAAAACATAAGGGAACACAAGGTCCATCACCCAAGGATGAACTGACGTAGACACTTGCCAAGTCTCAGGGATTAACAAGCTAGGAACTAATATGGATAAAGGTATCTGAAAACCCCACCGATCTCATTGACAGGATTCTGCTCATCATTCTTAGTAGCATCCAGACCTTACTCCAAGTAGATGTGGGAGTTACATTGGATAAAAACATCTCCTTGAGGTTACAAGTAGTAAAGCATGTGTAGTATAATCCTTCAAGTGCCTAAAACCAGAATAGACCCCCTTTCCTGCCACCTGAGCTATCCTCCATTGATGGTCTTTTCTAGTCCCAAAGCTGTAGGATGCTCCCCATTGCAGAATGTAACATCGGCGGCCGTGCCCGCCCTGGCGTCTTCTACGGCGGCAACCGCTGCTGCCCCTTCTTACCGGCATTCCCTCTGCAGCGCGCACTCTCACTCAGCGTCCAGCTCTGTGGCGTCCCGGGGCTCCTCCCTTAGGCCGCGGGCGCGAGCCAGCGCTCCCTCTTCTGCCGGCGGTGGGGGTCGCTGAGGGCGGTGCTCGCTTACCCACTTCCTGATCCTAAAGTATTTCAGGTGTCCGCTCTGTAGAGAGGACGCCTGATGATTGTGTGCTAATCCACGCGTTGTTCTGGCCGCTATAGTGTTACTATAGTTCTCTGGTTATATTCCTCTCGCCTTCTCCCTGTCAGCCTCCGTCTTGTCCTGCTTCCTCCCTCGCTCTCCTGGTTCCCTGGTGCTCTCCCCTCCTGCCTATCCGTCCCTATATCTCTTCCTGGGCTCTCCACATCTGCATTCCCCCTGCTTCTGTGGCTACTCCTGCTGGCCCTTCTAGTAGCTGCCGCATGGTTTCCTGCTCTCCCTATAACCCTGTTCAGGTACGCTTATCTCTGCCCAGTGTCCCTGGCCCTCCTCTGGCCCTACTTGTCCCTGAGCCGTCCCTCTTGGTACCGGCTGTCGCGGTTCTGTCCTCTGCGGTTTTGCCCCTAACGATCCCTGTATAGGGGTCGGTCATCACCTGGCGCGCTCGACCCAGGGGCTCCAGATCTGCGACCCAGAGGGTCCACTCTCAGGCGTTGTCCATTCCCTGAACATCATACAGAAGTTTAGGTACCAACAAATCTATTACTTTTATGCTATGTCTCCTAGAGCAGAGATCCCCAACCTCTGTCTCTGGAGCCACACGTGGCTTGTGGGACCATGATGCCTGGCTTCCGGCTACCTGCCAGCTTGGTGCACTAGCGCCAAATCTAGAAAACAGCTAGAAAGGGCAGGTCGTCAGATGGTGTCTTTTAGGCTGCTTTCACACGAGCACATAAAATGGACCAGTGCAATCCAATACAAAATCGTATTGCACTCAGACCAATGTTATTCAATAATGCAGGTCAGAGCTGCAAAGTTTTTAGTTGCCGTTAACAATGCTAAATCTCAAGCTACCTGATCCCTCAAACTAAGGACGCCATAGTCTATCTGCCATGACTCTGGGTCGCCCTCCCAGAGCTGTGGGATACTTGGTACCGGGCCGGTATCAGTGGGACGTGTCACAGCAGCGGTGACCCGGACCGTGGCCCTGGGCACCCAAGTAATAGGGAGATGTGAATGGTGGAATGTAGTTAGATGAATAGTTTGTGACGCCACCTGTGGTGTTCGGCAAGGGAGGTGTTAAGCCGACGCTGCATGCAGATCCTCCGGGACAGATGGGGTGGTGCAGCAATGATGGTATAGCCCTCCACAGGCAAGGCTGTTGTCCCAGTTCTGTGTAGATGTGGAGACACTTAGGTGATGTAGTGTCTGGTGCATGGGATGTAGCAGTGTCAGGCGGACGGATGCAGGAAGGAATGGAGGACACCAGGGCATGTAGTTCCAAAGCTTTACTCACAGTCTGTAGTGCCCGCTTCTGTGCTGTATCATAGAATCGTAGAGTTGGAAGGGACCTCCTGGGCCATCTGGTCCAACCCCCTGCTCAAAGCAGGATTCGCTAAATCATCCCAGTCAGATGTCTGTCCAGCCTCTGTTTGAAGATTTCCATTGAAGGGGAACTCACCACTTCTCATGGCAGCCTGTTCCACTCATTGATCACTCTAACAGTCAAAAAGTTTTTACTAATATCTAATCTGTGTCTCCTCCGATTCAGTTTCATCCCATTGCTTCTAGTCTTTCCTTGTGCAAATGAGAATAAAGTTGATCCTTCTACAATGTGACAGCCCTTTAGATATTTGTAGACAGCTATTAAGTCTCCTCTCAGTCTTCTCTTTTGCAAACTAAATATTCCCAAATCCTGCAACCTATCCTCATAAGACAGGGTTTGCAGACCGGTCACCATTCTGGTCGCTCTTTTCTGAACTTGCTCCAGTTTGTTGATGTCTTTTTTAAAATGTGGTGCCCAAAACTGGACACAATATTCCAGATGAGGTCTGACCAAAGAGGAGTAGAGGGAAATAATGACTTCACGTGATCTAGACTGTATGCTTCTGTTAATACATCCTAGAATTGCATTTGCCTTTTTTGCTGCTGCATCACACTGTTGACTCATATTCAGTCTGTGATCTATTAGTATACCCAAGTCTTTTTCACATGTGCTGTCACTTAGCCCTATTCCTCCCATTCTATATATTCTTTTTTCATTTTTATTGCCCAGATGTAGTACTTTGCATTTCTCCCTGTTAAAAACCATTCTGTTAGTTGCTGCCCACTTCTCCAGTTTATTTAAATCTTTTTGAATCCTCTCTCTCTCTTCTCTAGTATTAGCTATCCCTCCTAGCTTTGTGTCATCAGCAAATTTAATCAGTTTACCCTCAATTCCTTCATCTAAATCGTTGATAAAGATGTTGAACAATACAGGGCCCAGGACAGAGCCCTGTGGTACCCCACTTGAGACATTCTTCCAACTGGATGTGCAGCCATTTACGACCACTCTTTGGGTCCGATCACTAAGCCAGTTATGAATCCACCTAACAGTTGCCTTGTCCATTCCATACTTAGTCATTTTTTCAATATGGATTGTATGAGAGACTTTGTCAAATGCTTTGCTGAAGTCAAGATATACTATATCTACAGCATTTCCTTGATCCACCCAATCAGTGATACCGTCATAGAAGGAAATTAAGTTAGTCTGACATGACTTATTAGTTACAAACCCATGCTGACTCTGTTTAATCACTTCATTCTTATCCAGGTATTGACATACATGTTGTTTAATAATTTGTTCAAAGATCTTTCCTGGTATAGAAGTCAGACTCACCGGCCTATAGTTGCCTGGGTCCACCTTCTTCCCCTTTTTGAAGATAGGAACAACATTTGCTCTTCTCCAGTCTTCTGGCACTTCTCCTGTTCTCCAAGAATTTTCAAAGATTATGGAGAGGGGTTCAAAAATTTCTTCTGCTATCTCCTTCAGTACTCTGGGGTGTAATTCATCTGGACCTGGAGACTTGAATTCATTTAGGTTAGCTAAGTGTTTCCTCACTATCTTTCTGTTTATAGATATCCTGGATTCTTCTATTCCCTTAATAGGACAGTGAATAACAGTTGATGTTACATTTCCTTTCTGAGAGAAAACAGATGCAAAATAGGAATTTAAAAGTTCAGCCTTCTCAACATCCTGTCTTACCATTTCATCATTTTCATCCTGTAAAAATCCTATAGCATCTTTGACTTTTCTTTTACTTTTGACATATCCCCAAAATCCTTTTTTATTGCTTTTGACATCTCTTGCAAGCCTCAATTCATTTTCACCTTTAGATAATCTGATTTGTGCCCTGCAGGTTCTGCAGACAGCATTATATTCTTCTTTAGATATGCCTCCCTCTTTCCATTTTGTAAACATTTTTTTTTCTTCCTTTTTAGCATGTGCTTAAGTTCTGTGTTCATCCATCTTGGTTTCCTTAAATGCTTCCTATTCTTCCCTCTTTTCGGAATTGTTAACAACTGTGCTTTGAGAATTTCATTTTTCAAGATTTCCCATCCTTCCTGGACATTTTTGTCTTTAAGGATATCCAGCCATTGGATCCCTCCAATTCTCTTTCTGAATCCCTTAAAATCTGCCTTTCTGAAATCTAACCTTGACGTCTGAGTCTTCACAAGTCTTCCGCCTCTAGTTATCCAAAATTCTAAAATAGCATGGTCGCTACCTCCTAGGGTCCCAGCCACTTTTACCTCCTCAACCATTTCCTCCCTGTTTATAAGGATTAGATCCAAGGTAGCAGTTCCCCTTGTTTTCTCCCCTACCTTTTGGAAGATAAAGTTGTCAGCAAGAGAGGATAAGAATTTCCTTGACCTGTTAGTTTTGCCTGAGAGAGATTCCCAACAAATGTCTGGATAGTTGAAATCTCCCATGACAACTATGTCATATTTTTTGGAGAACTTGGCCATTTGATGCATAAAGAGTTCATCCATATCTTCAGCTTGCACAGGCGGCCTGTAGTAAATGCCTACAATGGTGTCCTTTCCATTGTTCTGTCCTTGTATTCTTACCCAAACAGTTTCCACAGAACTCCCAGTCTCTGAAGCTTCAATCTCTGTGCAGATATACGTGTTTCTAACATACAATGCGACACCCCCTCCTTGTTTATCAAGTCTGTTTCTTGCAAATAAGTTGTATCCTTCTAGTCTTGTATTCCAATCATGTGTATTGTCCCACCAAGTTTCAGTGATTCCAATGACATCATATTTCTTTTCCTGTGTTAGTAGTTCCAATTCTCCTTGTTTGTTGCCCATGCTTTGTGCATTAGTATAGAAACATTTTAGTTTGTGATTGGTTTCTCTTTCTCCAATATTTTTATTAATTAGATTCTTTCGTCTTTGTTCTTTCTTTCCACTTCTAATAGCAGAGTTCTCAATAGCATTTGTCAGGTGTATGGCTTTTTCTGGTCTTTTGCTTCCCTTCCCATGTTGTTCTAGTTTAAAGCTCTCCTTACAAGTGTAGCAAGGCGACTTCCAAATACATGTTTTCCAGTCTTCGTAAGGTGCACCCCATCTCTAGCAAGTAGTCCATCGTATAAGTAGTTCACTCCGTGATCCAGAAATCCAAATCGTTGCTGACGGCACCATCGACGTAGCCAGTTGTTCACCTGCAGAATCTTATTCCACCTCCTTGTTCCATGGCCATCCTCTGGGAGGATGGAAGAGAAGACCACCTGCGCTCCCTGTTCTTTCACTTTCTTGTCCTCCGGGTCTGGGACTCAGTCAACCTCCAGGCAAGATGGAAAGCTCCCTTCCACACTCCGCCAACTTATGTGCCTTTCCTGAACGTCTCCTCTATAGCGCCTTTAGGTGTGAAGATCTCCAGTGCCGTGTAACACTGGAGTTCCTCTTGACAGATGTTGCCAAGAACTCTACTTGTACGGCAGACAGCTGTAGCCTGCTTCGGGGACTCTCTACTCCTAAGTCCCGGCTCTCTATCCGTATTGCTGTTGTGCCCTCAAGTCTTAGATGGGAGTAGTGCATTTACAGCCCACTACTCCACCAGTGTCTCCTGCAGAACCATTAGTGTTCATACAACCTCGGGGACCAGGCCCCGGCCTTGAGCTTAGAACTTCTAGGCAGGGTTCTTCCTCTAACCCACGTCCTCTGTGTTCCCTTTTACTCCTACGTTCCGTACTTGTCCTTTCCCTTCTATGGAAGCTCAGGCTTCAGGTCAATGTCCATCTCCTTCTTTCCTTTCCTTTCCCGTGCCAGCTGGCTCAGGTCACTGAGGCAGCTGCAGCACTCCTTCCTCCATCCCTTCTTCCAGGGATCCCCACTCCTCCCGATTGGCTTCCTTCCTCACTGACCTCCTGTCAGACTGACCTCTCATCCTAAACCATCCCGCTCATATATATATATTCTGAACTCCACCCACCTCCCAGCACATCTAGTGTTCCAAGCAGGGAACCACCAAAGGTGAAAATACCAAACATACAAATATACTCACACATACGACAGAGGAATGCATCGGGAAGTGGAGGATGGAGTTAAACCAAAGTAAGAGAAGAAAAGGAACTAGATGGGCAGTTCCTGAAGGAAATATGTGGTGCTTGAACAGCGCTGCTGCATTAATTGCAGAAAACGCGGAGAAGAAGAAGTAGAATAAAATACAAGAAATCAGATTACAATATGTTGCTTGAACCTATCTATTATCTATCTGCCTATTATATATCTGTAGAGTCGAGGGCCGGACTGGGGGGGTGGTCCCTCTCTCACTGCGCAAAGACGTCACAGACACAAAATGGAGGCAGGTTTCGGGTGCAACAGGTCCAAGTTTATTTTTAGCCATCTGTTTGACAGCCCCAGCAAAACACCGCAATTCTTCCCCAGCTCTCCATTTCCAGGCCCCGGTACACACCGTACTTTTCACTTGAGACGTTGATACACACACCGTCCTTCTTTTTAACTCAGTGACGTTCCCGCCTGCTCGGTCACTGTGGCCGCCTTAGGCCTGTACACCAACAGCAATTTTACTGATCAGAGGTCGTCGTCATTTTGGTATATTTTCCTCCGGGGCCTCGTCTGTACTACTGTACTTCGTGTCAGGACCACCCCCCTGACTTTCTCTCTCCTCAGTCCCCTGGTTGAGCTCTCCTCACAACACCCACTTTGCCACAAGCTCCTCTTCTCTTGAGCTCCTCCCGGGGACTGGAACTTTCTGGAACCCTCCTGTCAAATTTATAACTTTCCCGGTTCCCTGTAACTTCGCCCCCATGACTAACGGTTTCTAAGCCCTAAGCTGCTGTCAAGTCCTGAACTTACACTCTCCCCTGCCATCTTGTGCTCAACCAAAGGTACTGCATTCCATCTACACTTTTCTTGCTGTCTCCTTTCTGTCATAACTGACATCCGTCAAAAGTGTGCAATGCGTCCTTTCTTCCTACTAACAAATCCGTCCGTCAGGTCACCTTCCCTACATATCTATCTATTATATATCTATTATATATTCTATAATATATCCGTCTATTATCTATCTATCTACAATCGCATCCACTTGCAGTATGCTGTGATTTTTTTTTTCAGTTGGATAAGAACTTAGAAAAAAAATCACAGATCAGCACTAACTCACTGAATAACCTTGGTGCGAGTGCAAAGTGATGTTTTCTCACGATTAGTGTTGAGCTTTCCGATACCGCAAGTATCGGCCGATATTTGCCGTATCGGAATTCCGATACCGAGTACCGATACTTTTTTCGTATCGGATACCGGAATCGGAAGTCCAAAGTGCAATGAGCCACTTTTGTGGCTCTGATTGGCTGCCGAAATGACGTCATCATGTTGTGCTGTCTGTGCGCATCATGATGCGCCATCAGTTCGGGCCTTCGGGGGGGCTGTGCCGACTGTCCGGGGGTCTGTACCGGCCTGCCGGTGGTCTGTGCAGGCTCCGGGGGTCTGTGCCGGCCTGCCGGGGGGCTGTGCCGGCCTGCCGGTGGTCTGTGCAGGCTCCGGGGGGCTGTGCCGGCCTGCTGGTGGTCTGTGCAGGCTCCGGTGGTCAGTGCCGGCCTGCCGGTGGTCTGTGCCGGCCTGCCGGTGGTCTGTGCAGGCTCCGGGGGGCTGTGCCGGCCTGCCGGTGGTCTGTGCCGGCCTGCCGGTGGTCTGTGCCGGCCTGCCGGGGGGCTGTGCCGGCCTGCCGGTGGTCAGAGCAGGCTCCGGTGGTCTGTGCAGGCATCGTCCGATGGGACTACAAGTCCCATCGGGCGATGCCTGCTACCATGACAGTGATTGACACATTAGCCAATGACGGGACAGTAGTAGTGCCATCATCTGGCTAATGTGTTGAATGTAGAAAAAAAAAAAAAATTTACATGCTACATACATGCATACTACATGCATACTACATACATGCTACATACTACATACATACTACATGCATGCTACATACATGCTACATACTACATGCATGCAACATACATACTACATATATACTACATGTAACATACATACTACATATATACTACATGTAACATACATACTACATACATGCTACATACATACTACATACATAATACATATATACTACATGCATGCAACATGCATACTACATATATACTATATATACTACATGTAACATACATACTACATATATACTACATGCTACATACATGCAACATACACATTACATGCAACATACATGCAACATACATGCTACATACATGCTACATACATGCTACATACATGCTACATACATGCTACATACATGCTACATACATACACACTACATGCTACATACATACACACTACATGCTACATACATGCTACATACATGCAACATACATGCAACATACATGCAACATACACACTACATGCTACATACATGCAACCTACATGCAACCTACATGCAACCTACATGCAACCTACATGCTACATACATGCTACATACATGCTACATACATGCTACATACATACACACTACATGCTACATACATACACACTACATGCTACATACATGCAACATACATGCAACATACATGCAACATACACACTACATGCTACATACATGCAACCTACATGCTACCTACATGCTACCTACATGCTACCTACATGCTACCTACATGCAACATACATGCAACATACATGCAACATACATGCTACATACATGCTACATACATGCTACATACATGCTACATACATACACACTACATGCTACATACATACACACTACATACATGCTACATACATGCAACATACATGCAACATACACACTACATGCAACATACACACTACATGCTACATACATGCAACCTACATGCTACCTACATGCTACATACATGCTACATACATGCTACCTACATGCTACCTACATGCTACCTACATGCTACCTACATGCTACATGCTACCTACATGCTACCTACATGCTACCTACATGCTACCTACATGCTACCTACATGCAACATACATGCAACATACATGCAACATACATGCAACATACATGCAACATACATACACACTACATGCTACCTACATGCAACATACATACACACTACATGCTACCTACATGCTACCTACATGCAACATACATGCAACATACATGCTACCTACATGCTACCTACATGCTACCTACATGCTACATACATGCTACCTACATGCTACCTACATGCTACCTACATGCTACCTACATGCTACACGCTACCTACACGCTACCTACATGCTACCTACATGCTACCTACATGCTACCTACATGCTACATACATGCTACATACATGCACACTACATGCTACCTACATGCTACCTACATGCTACCTACATGCTACCTACATGCTACACGCTACCTACATGCTACCTACATGCTACCTACATGCTACCTACATGCTACCTACATGCTACATACATGCTACATACATGCACACTACATGCTACCTACATGCTACCTACATGCTACCTACATGCTACCTACATGCTACACGCTACCTACATGCTACCTACATGCTACCTACATGCTACCTACATGCTACCTACATGCTACCTACATGCTACCTACATGCTACATGCTACCTACATGCTACCTACATGCTACCTACATGCTACCTACATGCAACATACATACACACTACATGCTACCTACATGCAACATACATACACACTACATGCTACCTACATGCTACCTACATGCAACATACATGCAACATACATGCTACCTACATGCTACATACATGCTACATACATGCTACATACATGCACACTACATGCTACATACATGCACACTACATGCACACTACATGCTACCTACATGCTACCTACATGCTACCTACATGCTACCTACATGCTACCTACATGCTACCTACATGCTACACACTACCTACACGCTACCTACATGCTACCTACATGCTACCTACATGCTACCTACATGCTACCTACATGCTACATACATGCTACATACATGCTACCTACATGCACACTACATGCTACCTACATGCTACCTACATGCTACCTACATGCTAGCTACATGCTACCTACATGCTACCTACATGCTACCTACATGCTACCTACATGCTACATACATGCAACATACATGCAACATACATGCAACATACATACACACTACATGCTACCTACATGCAACATACATACACCCTACATGCTACCTACATGCTACCTACATGCTACATACATGCACACTACATGCTACATACATGCACACTACATGCTACCTACATGCTACCTACATGCTACATACATGCTACATACATACCACATGCATGCAACATATATACTGCATATATACTACATGCATGCAACATACATATACTACATACAATACATACATATAGACATACAGTACATATAACATAGAGTACATACTTACCGTCACTTGTCACTTTGATCCCCGAAGCCATTGTCACCTGAGGGATAAATATCAAAATAAAAAAACACCAATATACTTACCCCGATCCGCAGAAGTCCACGAGGGTCCCACGTCCATCTTGCGTGGAGAACAGCAGCATCAGCTGATGCTACCGTTCTCTACCAGCTCCAGGAATACAATGACGGAAGGTAGGTATCCTTCCGCACTGTATTCCTCCACCACTGTAAAAAAAAAAAAAAAAAAAAGTCCCTAGTCTCACTTTATGCCATTGCTGCGTGGGAATTTCCCACGCAGCAATGGCATAAAGTGAGACTAGGGACTTTTTTTTTTTACAGTGGTGGAGGAATACAGTGCGGAAGGATACCTACCTTCCGTCATTGTATTCCTGGAGCTGGTAGAGAACGGTAGCATCAGCTGATGCTGCTGTTCTCCACGCAAGATGGACGTGGGACCCTCGTGGACTTCTGCGGATCGGGGTGAGTATATTGGTGTTTTTTTATTTTGATATTTATCCCTCAGGTGACAATGGCTTCGGGGATCAAAGTGACAAGTGACGGTAAGTATGTACTCTGTTATATGTACTGTATGTCTATATGTATGTATTGTATGTAGTATATGTATGTTGCATGCATGTAGTATATATGCAGTATATATGTAGTATGCATGTGGCATGTATGTAGCATGCATGTGGCATGTATGTAGCATGCATGTGGCATGTATGTAGCATGTATGTTGCATGTATGTAGTATGTATGTTGCATGTATGTAGCATGTAGTGTGTGTGTGTTGCATGTATGTAGCATGTAGTATGTATGTTACATATAGTATATATGTAGTATGCATGTTGCATGCATGTAGTATGTATGTAGCATGCATGTAGTATGTAGCATGTATGTAGCATGTATGTAGTATGTATGTTACATGTAGTATATATGTAGTATATATGTATGTAGCATGCATGTAGTATGTAGCATGTATGTAGTATGTATGTTACATGTAGTATATATGTTGTATGTATGTAGCATGTAATTTTTTTTTTTTTATTTTTTTTTTTACATTCAACACATTAGCCGGATGATGGGACTACTACTGTCCCATCATTGGCTAATGTGTCAATCACTGTCATGGTAGCAGGCTTCGCCCGATGGGACTTGTAGTCCCATCGGACGATGCCTGCACAGACCACCGGCAGGCCGGCACAGGCCCCCGGTAGGCCGGCACAGACCACCGGAGCCTGCACAGACCACCGGCAGGCCGGCACAGCCCCCCGGCAGGCCGGCACAGACCACCGGAGCCTGCACAGACTCCCCGGCAGGCCGGCACAGACCACCGGAGCCTGCACAGACCCCCCGGCAGGCCGGCACAGCCCCCCGAAAGGCCCGTACAGACCCCAGAGAGGCTGTACAAGGCAAAAATAGGGTTTTTCTTATTCCGATACCGGAAGTCCCATAGACTTGAATGGGACTTCCGGTATCGGAATCGGCGATACCCGATATTTTTTTTTAGATCGGCCGATACAATCCGATACGATACTTTTAAGTATCGGACGGTATCGCTCAACACTACTCACGATGCATTCATCCGATTTATAAGCTCGTACATGTAGTATTAGTTCCTGGTTTATTTTTAGGATTGCATCATATTTAATTTGATGTGTGTTGCAACATAGTATCTCATATGCGTGTCTATAACCACACCTAAAGAGGAATAAACTTTTTTTTAAGACAATCAAAACTGAAGCGAAACAAATTATGACACTGGGAATATTTAAATTTTTCTATTTTAAGATACTAGGAGACATAAGCATGGGATATCCTGTACTGATCCTGAGATACATCCTATATTATCCTCCTGAGCTGCACTCACAATTCTGCTGGTGCAGTCACTGTGTACATACATTACATTACTGATCCTGAGTTATATCCTTTTTTACACCCCAGAGCTGCACTCACTATTCTGCTGGTGCAGTCACTATGTACATACATTACATTACTGATCCTGAGTTACATCCTGTATTATACTCCAGAGCTGCACTCACTATTCTGCTGGTGCAGTCACTGTGTACATACATTACATTACTGATCCTGAATTATATCCTGTATTATACCCCAGAGCTGCACTCACTATTCTGCTGGTGCAGTCACTGTGTACACACATTACATTACTGATCCTGAGTTACATCCTGTACTATACTCAAGAACTGCACTCACTATTCTGCTGGTGCAGTCACTGTGTACATATACTACATTACTGATCCTGTACTGATCCTGAGTTGCATCCTCTATTATACTCCAGAACTGCACTCACTATTGTGCTGGTGCAGTCACTGTGTGCATACAGTACATTACTGATCCTGAGTTACATTCGGTATTATACTCCAGAGCTGCACTCACTATTCTGCTGGTGCAGTCACTGTGTACACACATTACATTACTGATCCTGAGTTATATCCTTTATTATACCCCAGAGCTGCACTCACTATTCTGCTGGTGCAGTCACTATGTACATACATTACATTACTGATCCTGAGTTACATCCTGTATTATACCCCAGAGCTGCACTCACTATTCTGCTGGTGCAGTCACTGTGTACATACATTACATTACTGATCCTGAGTTACATCCTGTATTATACTCAAGAGCTGCACTCACTATTCTGCTGGTGCAGTCACTGTGTACATACACTACATTACTGATCCTGTACTGATCCTGAGTTGCATCCTGTATTAGACTCCAGAGCTGCACTCGCTATTCTGCTGGTGCAGTCACTGTGTGCATACAGTACATTACTGATCCTGATTTACATCCAGTATTATACTCCAGAGCTGCACTCACTATTCTGCTGTTGCAGTCACTGTGTACACACATTACATTACTGATCCTGAGTTACATCCTGTATTATACTCCAGAGCTGCACTCACTATTCTGCTGGTGCAGTCACTGTGTACACACATTACATTACTGGTTCTGTACTGATCTTGAGTTACATCCTGTATTATACCCCTGAGCAGCACTCACTATTCTGCTGGTGCAGTCACTGTGTACATTGATTACATTACTTACCCTTTACTGATTCTGAGTTACATCCTGTATTATACTCCAGAGCAGCACTCACTATTTTGCTTGTGCAGTCAATGTGTACATGCATTACATTACTGATCCTGTACTGATTCCGAGTTACATCCTGTATCATACTCCAGAGCTGCACTCACTATTCTGCTGGTGCAGTAATTGTGTATATACATTACATTACTGATCCTGAGTTACAGCCTGCATTATACTTCAGAGCTGCAGTCACTATTCTGCTGGTGCAGTCACTGTGTATATACATTACTGATCCTTAGTTACATCCTGCATTATTCCCCAAAGCTGCATTCACTATTCTGATGATGCAATCACTGTGTACATACATTACATTACTGATCCTGTAGTGATCCTGAGATACATCCTGTAAAAAATTCATGGAATGGTAGGGTTGGAAGGGACCTCCTGGGCCATCTCGTCCAACCCCCTGCTCAAAGCAGGATTCACTAAATCATCCCAGACAGATATCTGTGTAGCCTCTGTTTGAAGACTTGCATTGATTTAGAACTCACCACTTCTCGTGGCAGCCTCTTCCACTCATTGATCACAATAACTGCCAAAGTTTTTTCTAATATCTAATCTGTGTCTCCTCCCATTCAGTTTCATCCCATTGCTTCTAGTCTTTCCTTGTGCAAATGAGAATAAAGTTGATCCTTCTACAATGTGACAGCCCTTCAGATAATTGTAGATGGCTATTAAGTCTCCTCTCAGTCTTCTTCTTCTTTGCAAGCTAAACATTCCCAAATCCTGTAACCTTTCCTCATAAGACAGGGTTTGCAGACCGGTCACCATTCTGGTCGCTCTTTTCTGAACTTGCTCCAGTTTGTTGATGTCTTTTTTAAAATGTGGTGCCCAAAACTGGACACAATATTCCAGATGAGGTCTGACCAAAGAGGAGTAGAGGGAAATAATGACTTCACGTGATCTAGACTGTATGCTTCTGTTAATACATCCTAGAATTGCATTTGCCTTTTTTGCTGCTGCATCACACTGTTGACTCATGTTCAATTTAAGATCTATTAGTATACCCAAGTCTTTTTCACATGTGCTGTTGCTTAACCCTATTACTCCCATTCTGTATATGCTTTTTTCATTTTTATTGCCCAGATGTAGTACTTTGCATTTTTCCCTGTTAAAAACCATTCTGTTAGTTGATGCCCACTGCTCCAGTTTATTTATATCTTTTTGAATCCTCTCTTCTCTAGTATTAGTTATCCCTCCTAGCTTTGTGTCATCAGCAAATTTAATTAGTTTACCCTCAATTCATTCAGCTAAATAATTGATAAACAAGTTGAACAATACAGGGCCCAGGACAGAGCCCTGTGGTACCCCACTTGAGACATTTTTCCAACTGGATGTGCAGCCATTAGCGACCACTCTTTGGGTCCGATTGCTAAGCCAGTTATGAATCCACCTAACAGTTGCTTTGTCCCTTCCATACTTAGTCATTTTTTCAATAAGGATGGTGTGAGATACTTTGCCAAATGCTTAGCTGATGTCAAGTTATACTATATCTACAGCATTTCCTTGATCCACCCAGTCAGTGATTCTGTCAAAGAAGGAAATTAAGTTAGTCTGACATGACTTATTAGTTACAAACCCATGCTGACTCTGTTTAATCACTTCATTCTTATCCAGGTATTGACATACATGTTGTTTAATAATTTCTTCAAAGATCTTTCCTGGTATAGAAGTCAGACTTACTAATGGTTAATGTAGAAGGTAATTATAACCACAATACACCGGCGCTCCTAACAGTGCCAACTAAAGCTGCAGGTGCTTTGGCCGCTTCTGTGCTGATGGCTGGCAGTAATAATAAATGCAAAAACAAAAGCAAAAAGTGCACCGCGCTAAAGTTGCTGCTATATGGGTGAAAAACTGTCTGCTTGCAATAAATGATGGCTGAAGGGATATAGATAATGCGGTATATAAATAGTAATAAACCTGCCTACCTTAAGATGAACTGGTCCTCCATCCAGGGAATGGCAACAAAGTAATATGGGGGGTCATGTGAGATAAAACGCTGAATGGCCGATCCCCGTGAATGACCAACAGGAAAGTCCTGGGCGCCGGAGCAG
Source organism: Dendrobates tinctorius (assembly GCF_039654945.1). Classification (NCBI taxonomy): domain Eukaryota; kingdom Metazoa; phylum Chordata; class Amphibia; order Anura; family Dendrobatidae; genus Dendrobates; species Dendrobates tinctorius. Next base: position 26,598,323 of record NW_027361696.1, on the reverse strand, counting down.
GGAGATGTAAACTGAGCCATACACCGGTAATCACACAGGATCACACGACACATGAGATGGAATGAGTGCACCGGGTAGAGGGAGGCTGGGGACCGGAGAGCATCCTCCCCTGGATGGAACCCACCTAACCTTCACCAAGAGCTTAGTGCACGCAGCGTGCTCTGGCCGGGAGACGCCGCTGGCAGTGTCGGAGTGTAAAGGAGGCGTGGTCTGGGTGACGTCACCTAGAACAGGGAGCTGAGAGACGGTGGCTGAGAAGGGCCAATCGCCAACGCGTTTCGAAGGTGCACGGACCTTCTTCGTCAGGGCTGCTGGCCTGGCCACTGCCATAACCATTAAATAGGGAAGTAAAGTACCCACCCCTCTACTGGAGTGCCCTCCTTGGTCTGTAAAAACATTTAAAGGGGACTCCCTAATAATCCTGTTGCACTCAACCCGAGGATTAAAGTGCAAAAATATTACTTAAAAAATATATAAAGTTAAAAATTGTGGAACACTTTATTAGAATTAATAAATGATAAAAAATGGAAAAATAGAAAAAACGCCCTCAAGATATACCCAAAGACGCAACTTTAAAATTTGTATATACATAAATATACATACATATAAATAAATATATCATGAAAATATACCCATACTAGTTTGTAGTCAGTAAAAAATATATAATTCAAAATAAAAAATATATATTTTTTTTATATGTTTACGTGTAAAAGCATAAAGGGTCATTACAAAATAGAACATAGATGGTCTAGCCTGACATCATGAAAAGGCATAAAGTTCTATTTCGTGATTTAACCCTTTAGGGTCTAGGCAATCTAGGGTAAAAATCCATTTGGATTCAATACGCGACATCTGTTTAAGATAATCGCCCCCTCTCATGTTTTTAAATACACTCTGAATGCCACAAAAGACTGCCCCTTTCACTGATCTCTTGTGATAATCCTTAAAATGCCTGGATAGGGGATGTCCAATAAAACCCTTCTCAATATTATTAAAATGCTCCTTAATCCGGTCCGTAAGACCGTGTTTTGTGCGACCCACGTAAAACTTGTTACAAGGGCAATAATCTTAATAAATTTTTTATGACCGTGATGGAACTGCGTAATAATGCGCAAATTCGCAAGTTACCCATTATTAACCCCTTAACCCCCAAGGGTGGTTTGCACGTTCATGACCGGGCCAATTTTTACAATTCTGACCACTGTCCCTTTATGAGGTAATAACTCTGGAACGCTTCCATGGATCCTGGTGATTCTGAAATTGTTTTCTCGTGACATATTGTACTTCATGCTAGTGGTAAAATTGTATTCATATAGCTTGCGTTTATTTGTGAAAAAAATGGAAATTTGGCGAAAATTTTGAAAATTTCACAATTTTCCAACTTTGAATTTTTATGCCCTTAAATCACAGAGATACGGCACGAAGTTATAAGGGTTAAAAGTTGACCAGCGATTTCTCATTTTTGCAACACCATTTTATTTTTGCGGACAACATCACATTTGAAGCCACTTTGAGGGGTCTATATGATAGAAAATACCCAAAAGTGACACCATTCTAAAAACTACACCCCTTAAGGTGCTCAAAACCACATTCAAGAAGTTTATTAACCCTTCAGGTGCTTCACAGGAATTTTTTGAATATTTAAAAAACATGAACATTTAACTTTTTTTCACAAAAAAAATACTTCAGGTTCAATTTTTTTTATTTTACCAAGGGTATCAGGAGAAGTTGGACTGCAAAAGTTATTGTGCAGTTTGTCCTGAGTACGGTGATACCTGATATGTGGGGGGGAACCACTGTTTCGGCGCATGGCAGAGCTCAGAAGGCAAGGAGCATCGTTTGACTTTTTCAATGCAAAATTGGCTAGAATTCAGATCGGATGCCATGTCACGTTTGGAGAGCCCCTGATGTACCTAAACAGTGGAAACCCCCCACAAGTGACCCCATTTTGGAAACTAGACCCTTCAAGGGACTTATCTAGATATGTGGTGAGAACTTTGAACCCACAAGGGCTTCACAGAAGTTTATAATGTACAGCGGTACAATTAAAAAATCATATTTTTTCCACAAAAATGATCTTTTCACCCTCAACTCTTATTTTTCCAAGGGTAACAGGACCCTAAAAGTTATTGTGCAATTTGTCCTAAAGCACTTTGAACCCCCCAGTGCTTCACAGACATTTATAACGCCCGGACGTGAAAATAAAAAAATATTTTTTCCACAAACATGATCTTTTAGTCCCCAATTTTTTTATTTTCCCAAGGGTAACAGGGGAAATTAGACCCCAAAAGTTGTTGTCCAATTTGTCCTGAGTATGCTGATACCCCATATGTGGGAGAAAACTACTGTATGGGCACACGTCGGGGCTCGGAAGGGAAGTACTGACGTTTTGGAATGCACACTTTGATGCAATGGTCTGCGGGTGTCATGTTGCCTTTGGAGAGCCCCTGATGTACCTAAACAGTGGAAACCCTCCACAAGTGACCCCATTTTGGAAACTAGACCCCCTAAGGAACTTATCTAGATGTGTGGTGAGCACTTTGAACCCCCAGTGCTTCACAGAAGTTTATAACGACCGGGCGTGAAAATAAAAAAATCATATTTTTTCAACAAATATGATCTTTTAGTCCCCATTTTTTTATTTTCCCAAGGGTACCAGGAGAAATTGGACCCCAAAAGTTGTTGTCCAATTTGTCCTGAGTACGCTGATACCTCATATGTGGGAGAAAAGTACTGTATGGGCACACGTCGGGGCTCGGAAGGGAAGTAGTGACTTTTGGAATGCAGACTTTAATGGAATGCTCTTCGGGTGTCATGTTGCCTTTGGAGAGCCCCGAATGTATCTAAACAGTGGAAACCCCCCCATAAGTGACAGCATTTTGGAAACTGGACCCCTAAGGAACTTATCTAGTTGTGTGGTGAGCACATTGAACCCCCAAGGGCTTCACAGAAGTTTATAATGCCCGGGCATGAAAATAAAAAAATTGTATTTTTTCCACAAACATGATCATTTAGTCCCCAATATTTTTATTTTCCCAAAGGTAACAGGAGAAATTGAACCCCAAAAGTTGTTGTCCAATTTATCCTGAGTACGCTGATTCCTCATATGTGGGAGAAAACTACTGTATGGGCACACGTCGGGGCTCGGAAGGGAAGTAGTGACTTTTGGAATGCAGACTTTGATGGAATGGTCTGCGTGTGTGATGTGCGTTTGGAGAGCCCCTGATGTACCTAAACTATTGAAACTCCCCACAAATGACCCCATTTTGGAAAATAGACCCCCACGGAACTTATCTAGATGTGTGGTGAGCACTTTGAACTCCCAAGTGCTTCACAGAAATTTATAACGCCGGGCGTAAAAATAAAAAAAAAAACATTTTTTTCCACAAAAATGATATTTTTGCCCCAATTTTTTATTTTCCTAAGGTTAACAGGAGAAATTGGACCACAAAAGTTGTTTTGCAATTTGTACTGAGTAGGCTGATACCCTATATGTGGGGGTAAACCACTGTTTGGGCGCATGGCAGAGCTTGGAAGGGAAGGAGCACCATTTGACTTTTTCAATGCAGAATTGGCTGGAATTGAGATCAGACGCCATGTTGCATTTGGAGAGCACCTGATGTGCCCAAACAGTGGAAACCCCCCAATTCTAACTCCAACCCTAACCCCAACACACCCCTAACCCTTATCTCAGCCCTAGCCCTAACCCTAGCCCTAACCCTAGCCCTAACCCTAATGGGAAAATGGAAAAAAATACATTTTTTTATTTTATTATTTTTCCCTAACTAAGGGGGTGATAAAGAGGGGTTTGATTTACTATTTATGGCATTTTTTTTATTTGGCAGCTGTCATACGCGAAAAGACGCTTTTTATTGTAAAAATAGTTTTTGCATCACCACATATTGAGAGCTATAATTTTTCCATATTTTGACCCACTGAGTCATGTGAGGTCTTATTTTTTGCAGGACGAGTTGACGCTTTTATTGGTATCATGTTTGGGCACGTGACACTTTTTGATCGCTTTTTATTCCGATTTTTGGGACGCAGAATGAACAAAAACCAGCGTTTCATGTATTTCTTTTGGGGGGTGCGTTTACACCGTTCCGCGTGCGGTAAAATTGATAAAGCCCTTTTATTCTTCGGGTCAGTACGGTTACAGAGATACCTCAGTTAGGTCTTTTTTTATGTTTTGTCGGTTTTATGCAATGAAAACAATTTTATATAAAAAATAATTATTTTTGCATCGCTTTATTCTGCGAGCTATAACTTTTTTATTTTTTCACTGATGACGCTGTATGGCAGCTCATTTTTTGCGGGACAAGATGACGTTTTCAGTGGTTCCATGCATATTTATATGCGTCTTTTTGATCGCGCGTTATTTCACTTTTTGTTCGGCTGTATGATAATAAATCATTATTTTTTGCTTCGTTTTTTATTTTTATTTTTTAAGGGGTTCACTAAAGGGGTTAACTAATGGGACAGTTTTATAGGGTGGGTCGTTACGGACGCGGCAATACAAAATATGTGTACTTTTTATTGATTTTTTTTTTTTTTTTTATTTCCAAAAAATGAATTTATTAGGGAATATTTCATTCTTTTAGATTTATTTAGCGTTTTTTTAAATTATTTTTACACTTTTTTTAACTTTATTAGATTGTCTTAGGTGGGACATCACTGTCCTGTGACAGATCGCTGATCTGTCACATCACTGTGACAGATCAGCGATCTGTCACAGGCACTGCACAAGGCTTCCTCCTTGCCTGCGCTTTGCATGCATGAGGAAGCCAGCTCCCTTCAGGCCCCCGAAGGTCCCCGTCGCCATCTTCGATCCGGGGACCTGCAGGGAAAGAGCCCCCTGCAGCAACTCTGCACATTGCGCTGCTTTGGGGTGCTCAGGGAAGCACGGAGGGAGCCTCCTCCCTGCCGATGCTTCCCTTTAACCCCCGGAATACCGCGATCGTGTTTGATTGCGGTGTGCAAGGGGTTAATGTGTCGGGGGTGGTCCGTGACCGCCCCTGACACATTGTGCCGGGTGTCAGCTGTGATAATCAGCTGACACCCGGCCGCGATCAGCGGCGCTCACCACGTGGTAAATTGCCTGGATAGAAGTCGTACTGCCCCCAGGACATACAGCTAGCAGTGAGTCCAGAAGACCCATGGTCGGTGAAAGTCACTACCTCTCCGACGGCTGAATCTTAATACATCCAGGAGGGTCGGCGCGTCTGTCCGAACTCACGCCCACCCAAGTGCATCAAATGGAGGCGTTGTTGGGGCGATACCAATCCATTTTTTCAAGCCACGAAGATGACTTCGGCTGCACCATGGCAATTACCCATGAAATTCCTATGGGGGAGACAGCGCCCATTCGAGAACGCTACTAGAAGATCCCCCCTCAGTTGTACCAAGAAGTAAGAGAAATGCTCAGTCAGATGTTGCAGGCGGTGTCATTAGGGAAAGATAGAGTCTGTGGGCGGCCCCCATTGTATTGGTGCAGAAAAAGGATGGAACCTTGAGGTACCGAATCGCCTACAGGAGGGGAGCAGAGAACACACACGCTGACACCCTGTCTAGAGCAAGGCATGCGCCAACAGGGAAGAGTAGGGATGAATGGCTGGAGGGAGAAGTGGTTCCCTGGTTTCGAAGGACCGCTGGGACGGTGGCGGCCACGCTGGACCAAATACAGACCCTCCCCCTTGAAGGAGTATGGGGAAGATCTCGGGATGAATGGGTCCAATTGTAGCAGGAGGACAGTGAACACGCTTTGTTCAGGCACTGGGTGACGATGGAGGAGCTGCCTAGTCCAGAGCAGCGAAGTGCTTTGACCCCAGAAGCATTGAAGATCCTCCGGCAGTGGGAGCGTCTGCAGATGAGAAAGGACTGTTATACAGGAAGGTGCAACTCCGGGGAGAACTGGGAGCTTTGTGGCAGGTGGTGATACCGGAGACAATACTGCCTACATTGGCCATCAAAGCTCATGAGAAGGGAGCTCACTTTGGCCTTGAGAAAATGTTTCAGTGGCTCCAACGGTTTGTGTACCATCCACGGCTGAGAGCAGAGGTCGAGAAAGCTTGTAGACTCTGTCAGGCCTGTGAGTTGGCCAAGTCCCCAGAACAACAAGCCCCTGTGCAGACGAACATAACCCCCACTCCCCTGGAACTATTGACTGTTGATTATTTAACGATCAGGCCCGCTCATCAAGGATATGGCCAGTGCCTAGTGATGGTAGACATTTCACAAAATTTGCATTGGTAATGCCCACCCGATGTACTGGTGCCCCCAGCGGATCCATTCATATCAAGGAGCATGTTTCTTAGGCAAAGTGATGGATGAATTGCAGTGGCTCTACCAATTTGACAGGTCCCATATCACACCATATCATCCTCAGGGAAACGGGGCCTGTGAACGATTCAACCGTACCCTGATTCACATGCTAAGAACTCTTGACGATGATAGAAAGGCTAGGAGGCCAGAATACGTTTTTGAACTTCTATAACAATCGAGTCCATCAAACCACCAGTCACACACCTTACTCCTTGTTGCTTGTCTGAGCATGTAAGGAAGTCACGGAGCTGGAATTGGATCCAGGAGAGAATTACCCATGGACGGGGGTGTCCACCTGGGTCCGACAACATCGTCACCATCTACAAACTTTACATCTTCTAGTGCTGACCCGGCTTCGGGAGCTGGAGCATGTTGTGAAACTTCCTCTTCAGAGGACAGATCTTCAGGTGGGTGATTGATTGTTGGTGCATTGGTCCCCGTGACAAGATGGAAAATCGATGGGAAGGTAGGCCATACAGAGTGAAGCGTCGAATCGGTGTGGAATGACCTGTATATGAGGTTTTTCCAGAAGGAGAAGAGGATGCACCCACTAGGGTGGTCTACAGGAATATGCTCCGGCCATGCCTCTCAGAGGAACCCATACGGAGGGAAGAGACTCCCAAAGCTTCCGAAGAAGTGCCTCCTGTGAATGTGGAAGAAGAACAAGAGGAAAATCTCGAACAACCATCTGGAAATACGTCCACAGATCAGGGTCTCGAGCCTCCTGAACCAAGTGTTATAGTGAATGGAGATTCGGTTTTGCCTCCACCAGAAGACGCCACTATTTCTTCCAATCCATGTCGCTTGAAAGCCGGCCAGCCCCCCATTTGGTACAATCAGGACCAATTCATTTGGCGGCAAACCGCTGAACCTGTAAATAAACTCTCTAGTTGTGCTCCCAAGTTCTCGCCCGTGGAATAGAGAGTGAAAAGAGAGAGGGGTGTAAGAAGGTGAGACAAGACAAAGTCAACGGTTTGCTGTGCCCTTTAAGGCCGGAACTATCCAGGCCTTAAAGGGCACAGCAATTTTGCCCCTGTCTACATAATGGGGAAAAAGTGTGTGTATCAAGCCCCGCCCCTCATTATGATGTCATAATGGTTGCCATGGCGACGTTGATGTCATCATAGGTTGCAAGCCCCGCTGCTCATTATGATGTCATAATGGTTGACTATGGGATGGAGGATGTGTGATGGGTATATGGGCACTGGACTATGGGATGGAGGACATGTATGACGGGTATATGGGCACGGGACTATGGGATGGCGGATATGTATGATGGGTATATGGGCACGGGACTATGGGATGGCGGATATGTATGATGGGTATATGGGCATGGGACTATGAGATGAAGGATGTGTGATGTGTATATGGGCACTCGACTATGGGATGGCAAATATGTATGATGGGTATATGGGCATGGGACTATGGGATGGAGGATATCTATGATGGGTATATGGGATCGTGGATATGTATGATGGGTATATGGGCATGGGACTATGGGATGGAGGATGTGTGATGGGTATATAGGCACTCGACTATGGGATGGAGGATATGTATGATGGGTATATGGGCATGGGACTATGAGATGAAGGATGTGTGATGGGTATATGGGCACTCGACTATGGGATGGCAAATATGTATGATGGGTATATGGGCATGGGACTATGGGATGGGGGATGTGTGATGGGTATATGGGCATGGGACTATGGGATGGAGGATATCTATGATGGGTATATGGGATCGTGGATATGTATGATGGGTATATGGGCATGGGACTATGGGATGGAAGATGTGTGATGGGTATATAGGCACTCGACTATGGGATGGAGGATATGTATGATGGGTATATGGGCATGGGACTATGGGATGGAGGATATGTATGATGGGTATATGGGCATGGGACTATGGGATGGAGGATATGCATGATGGGTATATGGGCATGGGACTATGGGATGGAGGATATGTATGATGGGTATATGGGCACGGGCCTATGGGATCGTGGATATGTATGATGGGTATATGGGCACGGGACTATGGGATGGAGGATAATTATAATTTGCTATAACTAACCACGGTTAGTTACTATCCCCGGGCAGCACCGGGCTCTTCAGCTAGTCTAATATATAAAGCTCAATGTGTGTATGTATGTGTGTGTGTATGTCCGGGATTGGCATCCACACCGTATCAGCTACAGCCACAAAATTTGGCACAGTCACACGTCTGGACCCCGAGAGTGTCCTAAGCTATGTTGTGAGGCGAAATTTTAACCCCACGCGTTCCAATTCCCCAAACAATTTTGCCCCTATCTACATAATGGGGAAAAAGTGTGTGTGTGTATCAAGCCCCACCCCTCATTATGATGTCATAATGGTTGCCATGGCGACGCTGATGTCATCATAGGCTGCAAGCCCCACCGCTCATTATGATGTCATAATGGTTGACTATGGGATGGAGGATGTGTGATGGGTATATGGGCACTGGACTATGGGATGGAGGATATGTATGACGGGTATATGGGCACGGGACTATGGGATGGAGGATGTGTGATGGGTATATGGGCACTGGACTATGGGATGGAGGATATGTATGACGGGTATATGGGCACGGGACTATGGGATGGCAGATATGTATGATGGGTATATGGGCACGGGACTATGGGATGGAGAATATGTATGATGGGTATATGGGCATGGGACTATGGGATGGAGAATATGTATGATGGGTATATGGGCATGGGACTATGGGATGGAGGATAATTATAATTTGTTATAACTAACCACAGTTAGTTACTATGCCCGGGCAGTGCCGGGCTCTTCAGCTAGTATTAGAATAAACCAAGAAACCTTATCTGTTTAATAATAATGACTGGACCAAATTTTTGAAATCTGACGTGTCACTTTATGTAGTAATAACTCTTTATAGTGCTCCAAAATATCCTATTGATTTTAAGATTTCTCTTTTTGTGACACATTATCCTTTATGATAATGGCAAATTTAGGTTGATATGTTTAGTGTTTATGTTTAAAAATATCAGAAATTCTACATTTTTTAAACATTGAAATTTTCAAGCGCACCTAGATTTTACAGGTGGAAATTAGGAAAAAAAACCTGAAGCAAAAAATGTGCTCAATTCTGTGCTTAATATCCCCTATCTTGGTAAATATGGTTACCCTCATCACTATCCTGATATGCATGGCCCTCATCCCCATCCTGGTATGCATGGCTCCCTCATCCCTATCCTGCTTTGCATGGCTCCCTCATCCCTATCCTGCTTTGCATGGCTCCCTCATCCCTATCCTGATGGACATGGCCCCTCATCCCTATCCTGGTATGCATGGCACCCTTTTCCCTATCCTGGTATGCATGCCTCCTCATCCCTATCCTGGTAGGAATGGTCCCCTTCATCCTTATTCTGGCAGCAATGATTGCCCTCGTCCCTATACTGATATGCAGGGTCCCCATCTCGACCAAGTATGCATGGCCCCATCCTTTTCCTGGTATGCAGGGCCCGCCCCATCCTTAACCTGGTATGATTGGCCCCCATCCCAATCCTGGCATGCATGGCCCCATCCTTATCCTGGTATGATTGACCCCATCCCAGTCCTGGTATGCATGGCCTCATCCTTTTCCTAGTATGATTGACCCCATCCCAATCCTGATATGCATGGCCCTATCCTTATCCTGGTATGATTGACCCCATCCCCATCCTGGTATGCATGGCCCCATCCTTATCCTGGTATGATTGATCCCATCCAAATCCTGGTATGCATGGCCCCATCCTTATCCTGGCATGATTGGCCCCATCCCAGTCCTGGTATGCATGGCCCCATCCTTATCCTGTTATGATTGACCCCATCCCACTCCTGGTATGCATGGCCCATCCTTATCCTGGTATGATTGACCCCATCCCAATCCTGGTTTGCATGGCCCCATCCTTATCCTGTTATGATTGACCCCATACCAGTCCTGTTATGCATGGCCCTATCCTTATCCTGGTATGATTGACCCCATCCCCATCCTGGTATGCATGGCTGTTATGAATGGGTCACCGAGGAGAAAAAAGCAAAACAAGCTAAGTCACAGAAAACCAGAGAGGTTGGTAACTATGCAGATTGCAGATCCCTGATCCTACCACACAACTAGCAGCAGCCGTGGAGCGTACCTATGATGTTCCTAGATGCTTCATCACAGCCGGAGGACTAAATAAGCCTGAAGCATGAAAAGGGGAAAACTAACTGCCCCAGAGCAGACCCCAAAGGAATAGATAGCCCCCACACATGTATTGACGGTGAAACAAGATGAAGGCACAAACACAGGCAGGAAAATAGGCTGAGCAAACGATGGGGCCCAAACTAACTAGAAAGGAAAGGAAAGGAAAGATACTGTCTGCAATCTGCAAAAAACCCTACAAAAATAATGTCCAACACTTCTGATAGCAAAATTAACCCTGAAGTCACTAGACTTCTCCCACTATATCAGCACTATGAAATTTTCTGAGACAGAGCAAAAAGAGACCAAACTAGTAAGGGACAAAAAGCAAATTGGCAAAATATTGATAAATAAGAGTGGAAATTCAGCACAGCCCCCAGCCGGGGCTGGCTGACCACACAAAAAACTGAATAGACCAACAAAATCAAGTGTGAACATTAGCAGAAAAACTTAGCTTTAGATGACTGGAACAGAGCTGAAAACCAAGAGCTGACAAGCCAGAAGGAATCACCAGCAACTGAATAGGGCGTCGGCTGTCTTAAATCCAATCTGAGACTCCTGAGGTCCAATCGTCATCCTCATTCTCAGGTGGCAGATCTCCACCGATCAAATCAGCCTCACTACCTCCTGTTACCACCAGAGGGAGTCTGGAAGGAGAACTCACAACTGGTAAACCAGAGAATGAACTCACAACACATAGCCCCATCCTTATCTTGGTATGATTGACCCCATTCCAATCCTGGTATGCATGGCCCCATCCTTATCCTGGTATGATTTGCCCCATCCCAGTCCTGGTATGCATGGCCCTATCCTTATCCTGGTATGATTGGCCCCATCCCAGTCCTGCTATGCATGTCCCCATCCTTATCCTGGTAAAATTGACCCCATCTCAATCCTGGTATGCATGGCCCCATCCTTATCCTGGTATTATTGGCCCCATCCCAGTCCTGGTATGCATGGGCCCCATCCTTATCCTGGTATGATTGACCCCATCCCAGTCCTGTTATGCATGGTCCCATCCATATCCTGGTATGACTGGCCCCATACCAGGAACGGGATGGGGCCAATCATACTAGAATAAGAATGGGACCAATCATACCAGGAACAGGATGGGGTCAATCATACCAGGATGCCAAAAAGAAATGAATATTCATTGCCCTCCACCCCATGGGTGTGGAATGCAGTGGGCACAGGAGTTAGCTGCAGCCGCCTGCTCCTGCCTCTGTGACCTGCTGCCCGGCCAAAACCCTCCCCCACCACAGCCAGAGCCGATACATCTGGACTATAAGTTTCCTCCACATTTTGGAAGGAAAAAAGTGTGTCTTACAGTCCTAAAAATACGGTATTCATTTAATCCAGAAGGTCAAGCCACACAAAATCAATGATATCATTGATCATTTCTCTCATGTCGGCTTTACATACGCTGCTTTTGTAAAATGTTGTTTTATTTGTTAACGTTTTAGAAGGTTTTAAAAATGTCACAGCAAATTTAATTTTTTTGTCCTGAAAATTTACAAAACTTATTTTTTAGGGAGCAAATCCATTTTGAAATTACTTTGGGGGTCCTATATATTGAAATTCCCCAAAAGTGACACCATTGTAAAAACAGCACCCCTCAACATGTTCAAAATAGCTTTCAGGTAGTTTGTTAACCCTTCAGATGCTTTTCAGGAATTCATGTAAAGTGAAATAAAAAGAATAAAAAAAATCTATTTTTGCCTAAATGTTTCTAATTTTGCAACAGGCCGCTGTCATTGGGCCCCAAATTGCCATCTCAAACATCAGGAACTCACGATCAAGATCTCAGGGTGCCGATGGGTCAAAAAAGAGAGCACCCACACTCTGTTTACCATGTAGATGCTGTAGTCATTATTGACCACAGTATTTAAAAGGTTAAATGTCTATGGTCGGTGCTGATCATAACTGATGCAGCATTTGTCAGTTATAGAATACTGCTGACAGGTGCTGGATTGTCATCTGTGTGGGGGATGCTAGTCTCATATTTCAGGTCAGTTTGAAGTCATATTGGTGGTCACTAAGTGGTTAAAGTTGCATAATCTTCTTATTTTGCAATTCTTGATGTTGTTTTTCCGGTTTGTTCTTGGCACATTCACTAGTTGCACATTGTCTGGTGATGATGACATTATACATAGGTCACACATCACACCCTGGGCGCTCCTAAACTTACTGTATATAAGATGCTGCACTTGTAGAATCCGGCATCACCAGGAGCCCGGGCACCGTGCATCCTCCAGGTAGGCACCAAAATGTCTGCTCTTATCCAGAGGAATGATAGAATCACATTATCCCAATACCACAGACAAGTGATACATCTATAGAATACCCATCAGGAGATGGAGCTAAAATTATATTCATAGCATCCATTGGGAACCACACTGAGGATATCGGGGCTGGAGTTCCCCTTATAATGGATCTGTCACTTGTTTCATTACTGTATTAAAGGGTTTATCCCATCCCATAAAATGTATGGATGTCAGGAAGAAAGCATCAGAAGCTGGAGACCTTTGTAAAGAGCTTCTCTTCCTTGGTGCTCCCCATTTATTTAAACAGCTGGCATGTAATACCACATTTCTCCTCTAGTGGCCTCTGCAAGGAATTGAACGGCTTCCAAGAGAAGCTGCACCTCCATCAATCAGTTGATTATAGGAATGGTTTCATTCTGAGAAGGCTTTTTGGCAAAATAGACTAGTCATTTAAGTCTTATCCCAAACATTTACTGATTTCCCCAATGTAGCAAGAGAAAAAACTCAATATTGGATGTTTTCTCACCCTAATGCATGCAACTGATAATTTACAGAAAAAACAGTGCAACATCATCGCTAAACATGGGGCGAACATCTGCAGTGCTGCTGGCTTCCCTGAGTGAGTTGCATGCGTCATATATCTGTGTATACTGCATTATATATCTGTATACTGTTGTGTTACATTGTATTATACTATAGATATATTCATATACAGTATATTAGGAGGAGGCATAACTTTTATCTAGTTGGATTGCAAACATCATGACATCCCATTTTCCTTGGCTGTTTTTAATGAATATTTTGCACTAGAAATATTATTTATTATTATATTATTATTTATTTTATTGTTTATCTTAATATTTTGCAGCTCTGCTCCTCATGGTGTTCACTGCACAATCAGCAGCCAGTAAGTATTTGATATTCTCTATAATATACATGATGTCCTACTTTGTATCATGACGATTATAATGTAAGGATTTGGTTTTGTCTAATCTTCCAGGGAGCTTCCCATGGGCCACAGTGACAACTCATGCTTAGAGGTGTTGTCACATTCTTTGCCCCACTTGTACGCTTTATTTTTTGTAGGAAGGATTTAGATAAAGCTCTTATCTAAAAGTGGAATCTTGAAATGGAGCACTAAGAGAAAACTGATACATTGTGTCATGTCCATTAGGTAGGGTGAAGTTTGGCTTCCTTTTTTGTTTCCTGTGCGAGGCTCCACCCTTCAGGCCATTAGGTGGCATAACACATTGTATCAGTTTTGTCCACATTTGGAGACCGTATATACTATATTTTTTACATGAAAATAATTTTTGCAAACGGGTTTTATTTAACATTTTGAGCCGTTTTGTTTTTACAGGCTATTTGTTTCATTGCACACTCAATTTTGATGTGGTCTGTGGTCATAGATCAGCGGAGAGAAGCTAAAAAATACATGAAAGAGTTACATACTTCCAGTCAGAATCTCACCTGAGTTGACTGATGAATTCTCAGTTAAGGGCTCATCCTCATTTGCGAGTAAAAAAAAAACGGTCCGTTTTCTTGACAGAAAAAAATGGACCAAAACTATGCAATTGTCATGCGTTTTGTATGCGATTTTTAATTGCACCATCCGTTTTACATCCATTTTTCATCCGTATGCGATGCGTTTTTTTTCTAGGCAACTATTTTTCTACAGTCATTTACAGGACCATTTACAGTGTTCTATGACACAGAATGGTAATGTATCCATTTAAATCGGATGGAAAACGGATGGTCCGTTTTTGGTCCGTTTTTTAATAGCATCCATTGACTTGCATTGGCGATTTTCAAGCAAAAATTGCAGCAAATCGCAGCATGCTGCGATTTTTTTTTTTTCTCAGTATGATTTCGGATGGGAAAAAAATCGCAAGTGAGATGTCACCCATTGACGAACATTGGTCAGAGTGCAATCCGATTTTTAATCGGATTGCACTCGTCCGATTTTCTCTCCAGTGAGTATGAGCTCCTACTCTTTCTGCAGTAAGAGAAGGCAAACCGTGTAAAATTGTTTGCGAAACCTTATTGCCAAAATGATTTTTAAGCTCTGATTACATGTAATTAAATGAGCACTCTCATTAAAATTTTTATGGACTAAATCTGTGTGAATGCATACGTAGTGTAGAGTAGGTGTGTTTAAAAGTCATGAATGAGGCGCTGTAGATTTACATTGTAAGGCCGGGATCACACACAGCGAGATACGGCCGAGTCTCGCAGGTTAAAACCAAGCTCTGGCCCCGGCACTCCGGAGCGGAGTGTGCAGCCGCACAGCAATACATGGAGCTGCACGCTGCGCTCCGGAGTGCCGGGGCCAGAGCTTGGTTTTAACCTGCGAGACTCGGCCGTATCTCGCTGTAGTGTGATCCGGCCTAACAGTGACTTTCGGGTCACACATGGAGTCCTGTATGATCCGGCAAGTTAAAAAAGTGACTCAGAATAGGACAGAGCAGCACTGGATGCCGTAGAAGACTGCAATCCGTGAGTTTACCAATACTCCTATGCTACACTACATATTACATACACACAGGTATAAGCCATAAACATATAAATAGGGAGTTTTCTTGAAGTAAGTAAAAAGTCCCAAAAATTGTAGGACCCCTTTAATTACGTCATAGTTAGTGCAGTTCACCCTCTTATCCTGCAGATCTGATCCAGAGCACATCTTCTTTATTCACAGACCCCCAAATATTTATGTACAATGTTTATTATTGACAAAGAAAAGACAAAACAGAGATAAAGGCTGCACCTCATATATATTAAGCAGTGGCTTCTACAGCATTTGGTTTAGGACTTATCATTGTTTTTTCTCTATGAGCGGAAGCACCGTACAAACACTAAAATGCTCCTTATTGTTCTCATCTTAAATTTTTGCAGCCAGATGTAAAACAGGCGAGGAACATAATGACTGTGGGAGCGCCTGTCCGCCGACCTGCAAAAACAGGAGTCCTATATGTGCTGCTGTGTGTGTGCCCGGATGTTTCTGCAAGAATGGCACTATAAGAAACGACAAGGGCGAATGTGTGATGGTGGAAAAATGCTGCAGTGGGAACACCGAGTACCAGCAATGTGGGAGCGCCTGTCCGCCGACCTGCGATAACAGGAGTCCTGTGTGTACTAAAGTGTGTACACCCGGATGTTTCTGCAAGAAGGGCACCATAAGAAACGTCAAGGGCGAATGTGTGAAGGTGGAAAAATGCTGCAGTGGAAACACCGAGTACCAGCAATGTGGGAGCGCCTGTCCGCCGACCTGCAAAAACAGGAGTCCTATATGTGCTGCTGTGTGTAAATCCGGATGTTTCTGCAAGAAGGGCACTATAAGAAACGACAAGGGCGAATGTGTGACGGTGGAAAAATGCTGCAGTGGGAACACCGAGTACCAGGGTTGTGGCAATGACTGTCCCAACACCTGTGCGGCACACAACAGTCCGGAACCGGTAATGTGCACAATGCAGTGTTCTACTGGCTGCTTCTGCAAACCCGGATACAAGCGCCTCCCTAACAGCAAGGAATGTGTCCTTCCCAAGTACTGCCCCAAAAGTAGTAACTACTATTAAATCTGCCACTTTATGTCTTTGTAACAACTGATACATTTAAAGTGACTTTGATTTTTAAGGAGGCGTCTAATATAAATAAATTGATTGGCTAACGTCGTTGTTTTTATGTGTATCAGTACTTCTACATACACAGATCTCTGACCAATCAGATCACTGTTAATCTAGATAGTTTAATAGGTGAACCTGCCTCAGGGTTTGTCCTTTGGTTGCACTTCAGGAGCCCACCTCAATGCTTCTTCTTTGCTGAGTTGCAGTGCGCTCCTTGATTGACAGTTCACAGAAACATCATCATTGCACCACTGGCCCAAACTGTGCGTTCTCTGATGCTTCGTCTCTGCAGAGTGGTGCTGCAATTCCTGCTTACAATCTCAGTAGAGGAGAGTTTGTAGGCACTGCCAGTAATGGCCGGTATCCTTGGCAATGAGCAAACTACAATAAAAATAATTAGACCCATTTTTGAAGAAGGTAATAATAAGTCTTTAAAGTTGATGGTCGCATCTAACCCACTCCAGACTTTGTTGTCAACTCATAAATCTGCCATGTATGGGAAAAAGTTACAACAAACTTTCCAAAAATAAAAGTCCATGTCAAGTGTGAGGATATGTGGTTGTGGGTTTCAATAATCACCTAGGCAGGATAACGATTCAACTATTTTTTATTCCTTACGTCCATGATTTTACTGTAAATCCAGGTAGATGGCCAAAATATATTGCCACCAGTCCACAAGATCTGCTGCCCGGGGCTGGTAGTCCCACTTCCCCCATATCAGGTGATGCTCACTGTCTCCCAACTTTTGGTTGTCCCACAAATTTCGTATAGTCTGTAATCACAGTCCAGGCTCCTCCAGATGACAGATAACACAACCAACACCCATGTACCCAGGAGCAATTGTCCTTTACCCCCAAGGGTGGTTTGCACGTTAATGATCAAGCCAATTTTTACAATTCTGACCACTGTCCCTTTATGAGGTAATAACTCTGGAATGCTTCAACGGATCTTGGCGATTCTGACATTGCTTTTTTGTGACATATTGACACATTAGTGATAAAATTTCTTCGATATAACTTGTGTTTGTTTGTGTAAAAAATGGAAATTTGGCGAAAATTTTGAACATTTTGCAATTTTCAAGCTTTTAATTTTTATGCCCTTAAAACAGAGAAATATGGAACACAAAATAGATAATAAATAACATTTCCCACATGTCTACTTTACATCAGCACAATTTTGGAAACAAAATTCTTTTTGTTAGGAAGTTATAAGGATTAAAATTTGCCCAGCGATTTCTCACTTTTACAACAAAATTTACAAAACCATTTTTTTTAGGGACCACATCACATTTGAAGTCACTTTGAGGGGTCTATATAGCAGAAAATACCCAAAAGTGACACCATTCTAAAAACTGCACCCCTCAAGCTGATCAAAACCACATTCAAGAAGTTTATTAACCCTTCAGGTGTTTCACAGGAGCACAAGCAACGTGGAAGGAAAAATGAACATTTAACTTTAGTCACAAAAATTATTTTTAGCAACAATTTTTTTTATTTTCTTAAGGGTAAAAGAAGAAAATGGACCACAAAAGTTGTTGTCCAATCTGTCCTGAGTACGCTGATACCCCATATGTGGGGGGGGGGGAACCACTGTTTGGCCACACGGCAGGGCTCAGAAGGGAAGGAGCGCCGTTTGACTTTTTCATGGACCACCCCCGGGAAATGCTGACCTGGTACGATACGAACACCTTCAGTTTCCGAAGTACTGGGGCCCACTCCTCTTACTGAGTGCCAAATATAAGGGTCTTACCCGCTACCTCCTGGAACTGAAGGTACGACGTGGTGTGGCGTGCACATCGTGACAGCAGGAAGGCATTGAGCATTGCCATTTGAACGTTGTGCACTGCCAACTTTTTGTACCACACCATGGCCTTTCTCAAAGCACTGTACGGTTGGAGGAGTTGATCATAGAGATCAACGCCCCCCCATGTTTTTGTTGTACCCCAGTACACAGTCCAGTTTGCAGACCTGTGTAGAAGTACATCGTACAGTGCTGAGGACGCTGCCATCACCGTGTATGGAGGTCAAGAGAAGGACATACCTCTTGTCCTTGTACTTGACAACCTGCAGGTGGTCGCTACATTGGGCTCTGCTGTCACCCCTTCTGAGCATCTTCCCAAGTAGCATTTTTGGGAGGCCTCTCTGATTTTTGCGGACAGTACTGCAGGAACTAGGGATTTGTAGAGTGGGATACTAGTATAAAAGTTATTGGTGTAGAGGTAATAACCTTTATCCAGCAGTGGATGCAAAAATTCCCACACAATTTTCCCACTCACTCCCAGGACAGGGAGACACTCAGGGGGTTCAATCCTGGTGTCCTTTCCTTCATAAGCTCTAAACCTATGGGTGTACCCTGAGGTACTCTCACACAGTTTGTAGAGTTTAATTCCTTACCTGGCCCTCTTGCTGAGCAGGTACTGACGGAATCTGAGCCTTCCCTTAAAATGAACAGACAGTCAAAGTTGGGGTCATCTCGTGGGGGACACTGTGCATTTGTAAACCATCGCCGGGGAGTGGACACTTCAGCACGGTACTTACTGTGCTGACAGCTGATTCTTCCCTGGGGATCAAAGGATGGGAGGCAGAGCCCAGAATAATTTCATACAGTTCAGCTTTATTATCTTCCCGACACAGAACTTACAGTACAACATTTGCACACTCAACACGGTACCAGCAATACATCTTCTACAGCAACACTTAGCTTTTTCAGCTACACCAGAATGGACCACAAATAAACAGCAGAACGAGGAGCCTGGTGAAAACGACACTTCGACCTCTCTTCCTGTGACCAACTTCAGCCCATGAAGGTACTCGTCTACTAGATTGTCCACCCCTTTTTGGTTATCCTGTCCATGCACTCGCTGGTGGCCCACTCTACTACTTCATTAGCACCCAAACTCTGGCTGACGCTTCCACAGTGACTCATCCACTGGCTTCTCTATCTCATCAGCTCTCAGACTCAGGCTGACTTCTTCCTAGTGACTCATCCACTGGCTTCTTCTCTGCTGCAGGTACCATACACTTCTTCTCTGCTCTGCACAAATCTCCCACATCTACTCTGGATGTCCTGGGATTCACCTCACACTTTGAGTGTCAGCTCCAAAGATCAGCAACAGAGACGTCCGAGCAACACAGGGGTCCACCCCCTGACTGACTCTAATCAAGAAATAACAGTGGCTAACACTCCTACATTTAACCCTGAAGTGAACTACAATTGTGCTCTATTCTCAAGTGTGCTCAGTGCCCCCATCTTGTGTCCTTTCTTACTAACTACACCGTCCCTTACTTACTTATAATAATATGGCAATAAACACATACAGTACAGACCAAAAGTTTGGACACATCTTCTCATTCAAAGAGTTTTCTTTATTTTCATGACTATGAAAATTGTAGATTCACTCTGAAGGCATCAAAACTATGAATTGACACATGTGGAATTATAGAATTAGCAAAAAAGTGTGAAACAACTGACATGTCTTATATGCTACAGTAGGTTCTTCAAAGTAGCCACCTTTTGCTTTGATTACTGCTTTGCACACTCTTGGCATTCTCTTGATGAGCTTCAAGAGGTAGTCACCGGAAATGGGTTTTCACTTCACAGGTGTGCCCTGTCAGGTTTTATAAGTGGGAGTTCTTGCCTTATAAATGGGGTTGGCACCATCAGTTGTGTTGTGCAGAAGTCTGGTGGATACACAGCTGATAGTCCTACTGAATAGACTGTTAGAATTTGTATTATGGCTAGAAAAAAGCAGCTAAGCAAAGAAAAACAAGTGGCCATCATTACTTTCTAAGAAATGAAGGTCATTCAGTCTGAAAAATTGGGTAAACTTTGAAAGAGTCCCCAAGTACAGTGGCAAAAACCATCAAGCGCTGCAAAGAAACTGGCTCACATGAGGACCGCCCAAGGAAAGGAAGACCAAGAGTCACCTCTGCTGCGGAGGATAAGTTCATCCGAGTCACAAGCCTCAGAAATCGCAGGTTAACAGCAGCTCAGATTAGAGACCAGGTCAATGCCACACAGAGTTCGAGCAGCAGACACATCTCTACAACAACTGTTAAGAGGAGACTTTGTGCAGCAGGCCTTCATGGTAAAATAGCTGCTAGGAAACCACTGCTAAGGACAGGCAACAAGCAGAAGAGACTTGTTTGGGCTAAAGAACACAAGGAATGGACATTAGACCAGTGGAAATCTGTGCTTTGGTCTGATGAGTCCAAATTTGAGATCTTTGGTTCCAACGACAGTGTCTTTGTGAGACGCAGAAAAGGTGAACGGATGGACTCTACATGCCTGGTTCCCACCGTGAAGCATGGAGGAGGAGGTGTGATGGTGTGGGGGTGCTATGCTGGTGACACTGTTGGGGATTTATTCAAAATTGCAGGCATACTGAACCAGCATGGCTACCACAGCATCTTGCAGCGGCATGCTATTCCATCCGGTTTGCGTTTAGTTGGACCATCTTTTATTTTTCAACAGGAAAATGACCCCAAACACACCTCCAGGCTGTGTAAGGGCTATTTGACCAAGAGGGACAGTGATGGGGTGCTACGCCAGATGACCTGGCCTCCACAGTCACCAGACCTGAACCCAATCGAGATGGTTTGGGGTGAGCTGGACCGCAGAGTGAAGGCAAAAGGGCCAACAAGTGCTAAGCATCTCTGGGAACTGCTTCAAGACTGTTGGAAGACCATTTCCGGTGACTACCTCTTGAAGCTCATCAAGAGAATGCCAAGAGTGTGCAAAGCAGTAATCAAAGCAAAAGGTGGCTACTTTGAAGAACCTAGAATATAAGACATATTTTCAGTTGTTTCACACTTTTTTGTTAATTATATAATTCCACATGTGTTACTTCATAGTTTTGATGCCTTCAGAGTGAATCTACAATTTTCATAGTCGTGAAAATAAAGAAAACTCTTTGAATGAGAAGGTGTGTCCAAACTTTTGGTCTGTACTGTATATACAGCTTACACATAATGCACAAATACGTAAATTCATTCAAATATGGCAAACATGTTCAAGCAAACAGTAGTATAAACTTCTAGAGGGCTAGGCCCTGACCCTCTTACATATTATTGGTATAATGCAGGAATTTGTGGATGGCTTCAAATCGCATCTGGGCCATGACCATTTGGAACACTGGAGTGTTGTATAAAATATCAACACTCCAATATTTCTGGCTTCTTCAGGATCCCCATCTGAAGGATTAAGCCCCAAAACTGCATCATTTTAACCCCTTACCTACAATTGACATAATATTCCGTCCATGTGACCATGGACCTAATTACCATGGACGGAATATTACGTCATCGCGATCAGCGGCGCCCACGTGGTGAGCGCCGCTGATCGCGGCAGAGTGTCAGCTAATTATCATAGCTGACACCCGGCACAATGTGTCAGGGGCGGTCACGGACCGCCCCGACACGTTAACCCCTTGCACACCGCGATCAAACGCGATCGCGGTGTACCGGGGGTTAAAGGGAAGCATCGGCAGGGAGGGGGCTCCCTCCGTGCTTCCCTGAGCCCCCCACGGCAGCGCAATGTGCAGCGCTGCTGCGGGGGGCTCTTTCCCTACAGGCCCCCGGATCCAAGATGGCGACGGGGGCCTGCAGGGAGCTGACTTCCTCACTGCCTGCAAAGCGCAGGCATGAGGAAGTCTGCAGCAGTGCCTGTGACAGATTGCTGATCTGTCACAGTGATCTGTGATGTGACAGATCAGCGATCTGCCACAGGACAGTGATGTCCCACCTGGGACAAGGTAATAAAGTAAAAAAAAAAAAAAAAAAAAAAAAAGTGTTAAAAATAATTTTAAAAAAATCGCTAAATAAATTAGTAAAAAAAATAAAATATTCCCCAATAAATCCATTTTTTCAAAATAAAAAAACCCAAAAACAATAAAAGTACACATATTTGGTATCGCCGCGTCCGTAATGACCTGTCCTATAAAACTGTCCCATTAGTTAACCCCTTTAGCAAACCCCTTAAAAAATAAAAATAAAAAACGAAGCAAAAAATAATGATTTATTATCATACCACCGAACAAAAAGTGCAATAACGCGCGATCAAAAAGACGCATATAAATATACATGGTACCGCTGAAAACGTCATCTTGTCCCGCAAAAAACGAGCTGCCATACAGCATCATCCGCAAAAAAATAAAAAAGTTATAGCTCGCAGAATAAAGCGATACAAAAATAATTATTTTTTATATAAAATTGTTTTCATTGCACAAAACCGACAAAACATAAAAAAACGACCTAAATGAGGTATCGCTGTAACCGTACTGAGCCGAAGAATAAAAACGCGTTATCAATTTTACCACATGCGGAACGGTGTAAACGCACCCCTCAAAAGAAATTCATGAAACGCTGGTTTTTGTTCATTCTGCGTCCCAAAAATCGGAATAAAAAGCGATCAAAAAATGTCACGTGCCCGAAAATGGTACCAATAAAAACGCCAACTCGTCCTGCAAAAAATAAGACCTCACATGACTCGGTGGGTCAAAATACGGAAAAATTATAGCTCACAATATGTGGTGATGCAAAAACTATTTTTACAATAAAAAGCGTCTTTTAGCGTGCGACAGCCGCCAAACATAAAAACCGCCATAAATCGTAAATCAAACCCCCCGTTATCACCCCCTTAGTTAGGGAAAAATAATAAAACTAAAAGAAAATGTATTTATTTCCATTTTCCCGCTAGGGTTAGGGTTAGGGTAGGGTTAGGGCTAGGGTTAGGGTTAGGGCTAGGGTTAGGGCTAGGGCTAGGGTTAGGGTTAGGGCTAGGGTTAGGGCTAGGGCTCAGATTAGGGTTAGGGGTGTGTTGAGGTTAGGGTTGGAGTTATAATTGGGGGTTTCCTCTGTTTGGGCACATCAGGTGCTCTCCAAAGGCAACATGGCGTCTGATCTCAATTCCAGCCAATTCTGCGTTGAAAAAGTCAAATGGTGCTCCTTCCCTTCCAAGCTCTGACATGTGCCCAAACAGTGTTTTACCCCCACATGTAGTGTATCAGCCTACTCAGGACAAATTACAAAACAACTTTTGGGGTCCAATTTCTCCTGTTACCCTTAGGAAAATAAAAAATTGGGGGCAAAAATATAATTTTGCGGAAAAAAATGTTTTTTTTATTTTCACGCCCAGGCGTTATAAACTTCTGTGAAGCACTTGGGGGTTCAAAGTGCTCTCCACACATCTAGATAAGCTCCGTGGGGGGTCTAGTTTCCAAAATGGGGTCACTTGTGGGGAGTTTCAATAGTTTAGGTACATCAGGGGCTCTCCAAACGCAACATGACACCCGCAGACCATTCCATCAAAGTCTGCATTCCAAAACGTCACTACTTCCCTTCCGAGCCCCGACGTGTGCCCATACAGTAGTTTTCTCCCACATATGAGGTATGAGCGTACTCAGGACAAATTGGACAACAACTTTTGGGGTCCAATTTCTCCTGTTACCCTTGGGAAAATAAAAAAAATGGGGATTAAAAGATGATGTTTGTTGAAAAAATACGATATTTTTATTTTCACGCCCGGTCGTTATAAACTTCTGTGAACCACTGGGGGGTTCAAAGTGCTCACCACACATCTAGATAAGTTCATGAGGGGGTCTAGTTTCCAAAATGGGGTCACTTGTGGGGGGTTTCCACTGTTTAGGTACATCAGGGGCTCTCCAAACGCAACATGACACCCGCAGACCATTCCATCAAAGTCTGCATTCCAAAACGTCACTACTTCCCTTCCGAGCCCCGACGTGTGCCCATACAGTAGTTTTCTCCCACATATGGGGTGTCAGCGTACTCATGACAAATTGGACAACAACTTTTGGGGTCCAATTTCTCCTGTTACCCTTGGGAAAATAAAAAAATAGGGACTAAAAGATCATGTTTGTGGAAAAAATACGATTTTTTTATTTTCACGCCCGGACGTTATAAACTTCAGTGAAGCACTGGGGGGTTCAAAGTGCTCACCACACATCTAGATAAGTTCCTTGGGGGGTCTAGTTTCCAAAATGGTGTCATTTGTGGGGGGTTTCTACTGTTTTGGTACATCAGGGGCTTTCCTAACGCGACATGGTGTCCGATCTCAATTCCAGCCAAAAACGTCAAATGGCGCTGCTTCCCTTCCGAGCTCTGCCATACGCCCAAATAGTGGTTTACACCCACATGTGGGGTATCAGCGTACTCAGGATAAATTGCACAATATCTTTTAGGGTCCTGTTACTTTTGGAAAAATAAGAATTGAGGGTGAAAAGATCATTTTTGTGGAAAAAATATGATTTTTTAATTGTACTGCTGTACGTTATAAACTTCTGTGAAGCCCTTGGGGGTTCAAAGTTCTCACCACACATCTAGATAAGTTCCTTGGGGGGTCTAGATTCCAAAATGGTGTCATTTGTGGGGGGTTTCCACTGTTTTGGTACATCAGGGTTTTTCCAATCGCGACATGGTGTCCGATCTCAATTCTAGCCAAAAACGTCAAATGGCGCTGCTTCCCTTCCAAGCTCTGCTATGCGCCCAAATAGTCATTTACACCCACATATGGGGTATCAGCGTACTCAGGACAATTTGCACAATAACTTTTAGGGTCCTGTTACCCTTGGAAAAATAAAAATTGGGTGTGAAAAGATCATTTTTGTGGAAAAAATATGATTTTTTAATTGTACCGCTGTACGTTATAAACTTCTGTGAAGCCCTTGTGGGTTCAAAGTTCTCACCACATATCTAGATAAGTTCCTTGGGGGGTCTAGTTTCCAAAATGGGGTCACTTGGGGGGGTTTCCACTGTTTAGGTACATCAGGGGCTCGCCAAACGTGACATGGCGTCCGATCTGAATTCCAGCCAATTTTGCATTGAAAAAGTCAAACGGCGCTCCTTCCATTCTGAGCTCTGCCATGCGCCGAAACAGTGGTTCCCCCCCACATATCAGGTATCAGCGTACTCAGGACAAATTGCACAATAACTTTTGCAGTCCAATTTCTCCTGTTACCTTTGGTAAAATAAAGAAAATTGAACCTGAAGTATTTTTTTTGTGAAAAAAAGTTAAATGTTCATTTTTTCTTTAATATTCAAAAAATTCCTGTGACGCACCTAAAGGGTTAATAAACTTCTTGAATGTGGTTTTAAGCACCTTAAGGGGTGCAGTTTTTAGAATGGTGTCACTTTTGGGTATTTTCTATCATATAGACCCCTCAAAGTGGCTTCAAATGTGAAGTGGTCCCTAAAAATAAAATGGTGTTGCAAAAATGAGAAATCGCTGGTCAATTTTTAACCCTTATAACTTCCTAACAAAAAAAAATTTTGGTTCCAAAATTGTGCTGATGTAAAGTAAACATGTGGGAAATGTTATGTATTAAGTTTTTTGTGTGCCGTATCGCTGTGATTTAAGGGCATAGAAATTCAAAGTTGGAAAATTGCGAAATTTTCAAAATTTTCGCCAAATTTCCGTTTTTTTCACAAATAAACGCAAGTTATTTGAATGCAATTTTACCACTAACATGAAGTACAATATGTCACGAGAAAACAATGTCAGAATCACCGGGATCCATGAAAGCGTTCCAGAGTTATGACCTCATAAAGGTACAGTGGTCAGAATTGTAAAAATTGGCCCGGTAGTTAACGTGCAAACCACCCTTGGTAGGCTGGTTTCACATTAGCGCTTTTTAAGCGCACGCACGGCCGCGGGTAGCTCCGCCCCCGAGCCGGCTCTCTGCCCGGCGTGCCCGCCCCTTGCTTGTAGCGCCGCCTCCTAGCGCACAGCGGCGCCTGCGATCGGCGCACCCTATCTTTAGCATAGGGTGCGCAGATCGTGCGCAGGCCTGCGCTAGTTGCGCTTTGACCTGCACTGCGCACTTTTGACAGTGCGCCGTGCGCGCCAAAATCCGAAAAGTTTGATTTTGGCGCGCACGGCGCACCGTCAAAAGTGCGCAGCGCAGGTCAAAGCGCAACTAGCGCACGGCCTGCGCACGATCTGCGCACCCTATGCTAAAGATAGGGTGCGCCGATCGCAGGCGCCGCTGTGCGCTAGGAGGCGGCGCTACAAGCAAGGGGCGGGCACGCCAGGCAGAGAGCCGGCTCGGGGGCGGAGCTACCCCCGGCCGTGCGTGCGCTTAAAAAGCGCTAATGTGAAACCAGCCTTAGTGAAGGGGTTAACTGCATCTACAGGAGACCAGTTAGAATTTGATGAACCCGGGTTTTGTGCCAAAAATTGACAAGCGTACAAATTAGTTTGCTCCACCATGAGGTTAGCAAAGTCCTCAGAGAAAAAGACTTTGAAAAAGTCTATTTCTATGAAGCCAGTAGTGTCAAACTTGATTCCTGATTCTGCCACAAAATCAGGAATCAGTGGCTCGCAATTTTCGGGGAGGGCGAGGTCCATACGGGGTCCGCAGTGGGGTGCGCTGGTTCAGCTTCATCTTCGGGAATGGTGGGCACTACCTCGTCTTCTGTACTGGGACATCTGCGTGGCGGTTCCGCAAGACCCAAGGAGAAAGATGAGGAAGAGGATGAGGATGAGGACAAAGAATAGGAAAAGTAAAGAATGTGGGATCCTCTCCCTCGCTCTTAGTGTCAAAGGCAAGGAAAGCATATTGCTTGTGTTAAACTGTAAAGCGCTTGCCGTGGACGGAGTTCGCTTTGAACAACGCTGTGGCCGACTCCACCAGTCAGACCCCATTTCTCCTCAATTATGGCCAGCATCCGCTCGTTCCTGTGCCCATGCCCGTCTCATCCACCGACTCTAGGGTAGCAGAATCGGCGGTGGAGGCACGTGACATTTGGGACCGCACTCAGAATGCCATCCGGGCCTCCAAGGAGAGAATGAGGTCCTCCGCTGGCGCACACCGGCGCCCCGCTCCCACCTTTGCTCCCGGCGACTTGGTGTAGCTCTCCGCTCATAGCATCAGGCTGCGGGTTGAGTCCACTAAGTTCGCTCCTCGCTTTATTGGTCCCTTCAAGGTTCTTGAGTAGGTTAACCCTGTGGTCTACCGTCTGGCTCTTCCTCCACAACTGGTTATCACTAACACCTTCCACGTGTCCCTCCTTAAGCCTGGAGTTATCGACCAGGACATCAAGCTTGTCCTCGGACGAGTATGAGGTGAACGCCATCGTGGGGTGTAAGGTAGTACAGGGCAAAAAATATTATTGTGTGGACTGGAAAGGTCATAGCCCAGGAAATAGGACCTGGGAAGAATATTCACGCTCCCTGCAGCCTTTGAGCATAGTGAGGCGGGGTAATGTAAGGCATGAGGTTCCCCCACTGAACAGGGGGAATCTCAAGCCATGTCCTCTGCGGTCTCCCATTCCTCAGCAGCCACAGAGATTCCTGCTCAGCAGAGATGTCAGTCCCAGCATCTTGCCCAGGCTGATGGTAGGCGTCTGGCTTCTTCTTCAGGCTCTGCTATAACACCATGCTTGAGTCATCAGCAAGCAGATGCTTCTGGGACTAAGTCCTGTCTTTTGCTTACTGAACATGCCCGTGGGACGACCTCTCATTGGAGGTCAGAGGTCACTTGCACAGGTCCCGTTCCTGCTCGGATTGGTCCACTGGGAAGGTCCCGGAAGGACACCGCTATAAAAGAGTCGCATGGCCACTCGGCCATGCGCTAGTGCTAGTATAGACTCTTATTGTCTTTTGTGTGAGTGATGATGGATGCACGAAACTGGTGACTAGTGTTGAGCATTCCGATACCGCAAGTATCGGGTATCGGCCGATACTTGCTGTATCGGAATTCCAATACCGACTTCCGATATTTTTTCAATATCGGAATTCGGCATCGGAATCGGAAGTTCAAAGTTGATTGACAGCCTGACGTCATCATGATGCGCGGTGTGTGCGCATCATGATGCGCCGTCATTTCGGGCCTTCCGGGGGTCTCTGCCGGCCTGCCGGGGGGCTGTGTGGACTGCCCGGGGTCTGTACCGGCCTGCCGGGGGGCTGTGCCGGCCTGCTGGTGGTCTGTGCACCCTGTGGGGGTCTGTACCGGCCTGCCGGGGGGCTGTGCCGGCCTGCCGGTGGTCTGTGCACCCTGTGGGGGTCTGTACCGGCCTGCCGGGGGGCTGTGCCGGCCTGCCGGGGGGCTGTGCTGATGTCCCAGGGTCTGTGCAAGCATCGTCCGATGGGACTACAAGTCCCATCTGGCGATGCCTGCTACCATGACAGTGATTGACACATTAGCCAATGATGGGACAGTAGTAGTCCCATCATCCGGCTAATGTGTTAAATGTTAAAAAAAATAAAAAAAAATACTACATACATACTACATACATACTACATGCATGCTACATACATACTACATGCTACATACATACTACATATATACTACATGCATGCTACATACATACTACATGCTACATACATACTACATATATACTACATGCATGCTACATACATACTACATGCTACATACATACTACATGCTACATACATACTACATGCTACATACATACTACATATATACTACATACATACTACATACATGCTACATACATGCTACATACTGCATGCTACATACATACTACATACATACTACATACATACTACATGCATGCTACATGCATGCTACATACATACTACATACATGCTACATACATACTACATGCTACATACATACTACATATATACTACATACATGCTACATGCTACATACATACTACATATATACTACATGCATGCTACATACATACTACATATATACTACATGCATGCTACATACATACTGCATGCTACATGCATACTACATACATACTACATACATACTACATGCTACATACATACCACATATATACTACATACATGCTACATACATACTACATACATACTACATACATGCTACATGCTACATACATACTACATATATACTACATGCATGCTACATACATACTACATATATACTACATGCATGCTACATACATACTGCATGCTACATGCATGCTACATACATACTACATACATACTACATGCTACATACATACCACATATATACTACATACATACAATACATTCATACAATACATACATAGACATACAGTACATATAACATAGAGTAACATACTTACCAATACTTGTCACATTGTTCCCCGAAGCCATTGTCTTTTCTGGAATAAATATTAACATAACAAACCACAAAAATACTCACCCACGATCCGAAGCAGTCCACGAGTGTGTCCCACGACGATCTTGGGTAGAGAACTGCAGCATCAGATGATGCTGCCGTTCTCTACGGGCTGCAGGAATCCAATGACGGAAGGTAGGTATCCTTCCGCACTGTATTCCTCCGCCACTTAAAAAAAAAAAAAGTCCCTAGTCTCACTTTATGCCATTGCTGCGTGGGAAATTCCCACACAGCAATGGCATAAAGTGAGACTAGGGACTTTTTTTTTTTTAAGTGGCGGAGGAATACAGTGCGGAAGGATACCTACCTTCCGTCATTGGATTCCTACAGCCCGTAGAGAACGGCAGCATCAGCTGATGCTGCAGTTCTCTACCCAAGATCGTCGTGGGACACACTCGTGGACTGCTTCGGATCGTGGGTGAGTATTTTTGTGGTTTGTTATGTTAATATTTATTCCGGAAAAGACAATGGCTTCGGGGAACAATGTGACAAGTATTGGTAAGTATGTTACTCTATGTTATATGTACTGTATGTCTATGTATGTATTGTATGAATGTATTGTATGTATGTAGTATATATGTGGTATGTATGTAGCATGTAGTATGTATGTAGCATGCATGTAGCATGCAGTATGTATGTAGCATGCATGTAGTATATATGTAGTATGTATGTGGTATGTATGTAGCATGTAGTATGTATGTAGCATGCATCTAGTATGTATGTAGTATGTATGTAGCATGCATGTAGTATATATGTAGTATGTATGTAGCATGTAGTATGTAGCATGCATGTAGTATATATGTAGTATGTATGTAGCATGTAGTATGTATGTAGCATGCATGTAGTATATATGTAGTATGTATGTAGCATGTAGTATGTATGTAGCATGCATGTAGTATATATGTAGTATGTATGTAGCATGTAGTATGTATGTAGCATGCATGTAGTATATATGTAGTATGTATGTAGCATGTAGTATGTATGTAGCATGCATGTAGTATATATGTAGTATGTATGTAGCATGTAGTATGTATGTAGCATGCATGTAGTATATATGTAGTATGTATGTAGCATGTAGTATGTATGTAGCATGCATGTAGTATATATGTAGTATGTAGCATGTAGTATGTATGTAGCATGCATGTAGTATGTATGTAGCATGCATGTAGTATGTATGTGGTATGTATGTAGCATGTAGTATGTATGTAGCATGCATGTAGTATATATGTGTTATGTATGTAGCATGTAGCATGCATGTAGCATGCATGTAGTATGTATGTAGTATGTATGTAGTATGTATGTGGTATGTATGTAGCATGCATGTAGTATGTATGTAGTATATATGTGGTACGTATGTAGCATGTAGTATGTATGTAGCATGCAGTATGTATGTAGCATGCATGTAGTATGTATGTAGTATATATGTAGTATGTATGTTGCATGTAGTATTTATGCAGTATGAATGTAGCATGTATGTAGTATGTAGTATGAATGTAGCATGTATGTAGTATGCATGTTGTATGTATGTAGCATGTATGTAGCATGTAATTTTTTTTTATTTTTTTTTACATTCAACACATTAGCCGGATGATGGGACTACTACTGTCCCATCATTGGCTAATGTGTCAATCACTGTCATGGTAGCAGGCATCGCCCGATGGGACTTGTAGTCCCATCGGACGATGCCTGCACAGACCCCCGAAGCCTGCACAGACCACCGGCAGGCCGGCACAGCCCCCCGGCAGGCCGGCACAGCCCCCCGGAGCCTGCACAGACCACCGGCAGGCCGGCACAGCCCCCCGGCAGGCCGGCACAGCCCCCCGGAGCCTGCACAGCCCCCCGGCAGGCCGGCACAGCCCCCCGGCAGGCCGGCACAGCCCACCGGAGCCTGCACAGACCACCGGCAGGCCGGCACAGCCCCCCGGCAGGCCGGCACAGCCCACCGGAGCCTGCACAGACCACCGGCAGGCCGGCACAGCCCCCCGGCAGGCCGGCACAGACCACCGGAGCCTGCACAGACCCCCTGGCAGGCCGGCACAGCCCCCCCGAAAGGCCCGTACAGACCCCAGAGAGGCTGTACAAGGCAAAAACAGGGTTTTTCTTATTCCGATACCGGAAGTCCCATAGACTTGAATGGGACTTCCGGTATCGGAATTGGCGATACCGATACTTTTTTTAAAGATCGGCCGATCCATTCCGATCCGATACTTTGAAGTATCGGACGGTATCGCTCAACTCTACTGGTGACTGACGCATTTTAACTCCCCTTCTTTGGATACGTATGTTATAGGGCTATAGGGTTAGAGTCAGCGCCTACTAGTGGCTTGGTCTGCGCTACAGTGCGTCCACATCTCAGCACCTCACTCAGCACCATATGCTGCCGTCCAGCTCTGGGCATCTTCAGTACCGCATTTAGTGGCTGCATCCACCAGTGCGACACCGTGCGCAAGGCTAGCGCTTTCCTCCCTTGTCCAGGTGGTTAGTGACGTCCGCCAGAGCGGTGCAGTTCACACGTAGCACTAGTGTGACTAGAGGGACTCTAACCCAGCGTCTCAGGGGTAGAGTTCTGTGTCTATACACCAGTGCTCACATTGCCGAGCTCTGTGAGCGTAAACAGGCTGCAGCATTTGTGTTTGGCGGTTGGGCGGCTCTGTGAGGTAGCAGAGTTCGGCTCTGTACACACTAGGTGGAGTTAACCCCGTGTGTTCCTCTATTGTACCGCCATATAACATCTGCCATTACCGAGCAGCAGTTACCATCTCTGTACGGTGGACCCCGGGCTGCGATCGCACCTTATACCTTCTTTATTATTTGGTGTGTTCCACCAGCCAGTAACAGGGACTTGTAGTCCACGAGTTATTTACCTATAAGGGGCTTATAGGGCTAGTCAGAGAGCTGGGTGGGATTGGCTAGCCACACATACACCACCCACATATGGGGGTGGTTTGGGATATACTGTATAATGTGACTGAGGTCTGATCACATGGGTTGTGTGTTTGATCCTGAGTGGTCAGAGTGCAAGGTCCTGGAAGGTTGGTGTGTTTTGGAAGTGCCTGGGATTGGACTTCCTGCAGAGCACATGGAAAGGCCCCAGACCTGGTAGAGTCTGTGTCGGCTATGTGTAGGGGAGCTACTGCCCGACTGTGGGTCTGGAACTGTTAGGCTGGGTTCACACGTAGAGGAACTCTCGCGGAAATTACCGCGAGAATTCCAGAATTCCATTCCGCGGGAAAATCGCATTTTAAATTCCCGCGATTTTCCCGCAGAAAAACTAGCATTTTGCAAGCGTAATTAGCTTGCAGAATTGCTAGCATTTTCCAAGCGATCTGGAGCATCGCTTGGAGAACTGATTGACAGGTTGGTCACACTTGTCAAACATAGTGTTTGACGAGTGTGACCAACTTTTTACTATTGAGGCCGCCTATGCGGCTTCAATAGTAAAAGATAGAATGTAAAAAATAATAATAATAAAAAAAATATTGTTATTCTCACCTTCCGACGTCCCGCGCAGCCTTCCCGCCTCTCTCCACGCTCCCAGTCCCAGTAATCCTTTGCGACAATTACTGCGATGACATCTGTTCTCGCGGAATCGCAACGTCTCGCGGTCATTCGCAATGACGTCGCTCGAATGACCGCGAGACTTCGCGATCCCGCGAGAACGGATGTCATCGCTCGCAAAGGCATACTGGTATCGGGAGCGTGGAGAGAGGCGGGAAGGCTGCGCGGGACATCGGAAGGTGAGAATAACAATATTTTTTATTTTAAAATCTATTTTTTACAGGGATATGGTACCCAAAGCCCGGAGGACAGTCTCTTCTTCTCTGAACCGTGGGTACCATCCGCAAATGTTCTGCTTACTTTTCGCATGGTGTGCACAGCCACATGCGGAAAGTAAGCAGAACAATGCATTCCTATGGGTGCGGGATCGCCGCGATTCGCGAAATTATTGAGCATGCTGCATTTTTTACCGCGAAGCGATTCCGCCGCAATAAAAACCGCAGCATTAGCACAGCAATGCGGAATCCCATAGGAATGCATGGGATGCTTATTTTTCGCGTTTTTGCGGCAAAATTGCACGGTTAAAACCGCTGCAGAAACGCGAAAAAACGCCACGTGTGAACTCAGCCTTAGGCAGCCTAGTGAGTAAGGCATCATCCGGAACGGTGATCCCAGTGCAGCCGCTTCCCTGATAACCTGTGAGTAATGCTGACCGTGGTCAGTAAGAGACTGTGGATGCTATAAAACTAAATGTTTAACAGACGTTGTACTGGAAGCTGCATGCTATTTAGTTCATGATGAGCGGTTTATGCTGCAGTTTAATAAACCGAATGAACTGTTTAACCCTGAGTGTCCCAGCGTGTGTCTCAAAGACCCACCAAGCGAGTAAATCCTCGTCCACTCATATGGTGGATCTCTACAATATACTGTATGTTGCATCAAAATCTGATACATTTAAAGTAACCAATCATATTGAGGTATCTGATGTACATAAAGTGATTGGCTCATGTTTTTCTTATTCTTGTCTTTTTCTTTTATTTGTAAACTAATTAGAATCTTTGACTGTAACTAAATCCACAGATCTGAGAGCAGACGATCTATTGATTGGGATGCATCCTGTCTCGTTTACGATAAGGTGTTCTTGCCCTGATGTAGATACTTCGTGACACTGTTCCCCCCCTCCAGAGTGGCCTTTACTGGACCCATTTACAACACCCCCCAATATTCGGCCACCTTGTCCCCATTAAAGGGGTTGTCCAGTGAAAAAAAGTTATAAAAGTGATAGCTTGCTTATCGATGGGCATCTGATTTGCAAATCAGGCAACTTTTATCCCTAATCAGATTCTCCATTCATTTTCTACATTGCTGAGGTGAATGAATGGAGCGACGGTTGAGCATACGCATTGCTGCTCCATTCTAATGCTGATAAAATCTTCCCGTTTTGCTGATCAGTGCAGGTCATGGCGGTCGGACCCCAAATTCATCAATACATTATCTACTCTCCTGTGCATACTTGAAACTTGTTTTCACTGGGCAACCCCTTTAAAGAATCAGCCGCAGTTTCCACTACAAGAGAAAGTCGCTACATTGCACAGGAAATGGTCACACCGCCCCTTTAAGACCTTTTTTTCCATAGAAATCAGTCATCAGGCCTACATGATACCACCCAAAAGTCAACTGATGAATCATTGGATGGATCAAGTTTCCTATTATTAGGGCCAATTTAAGGTTGACGGTGACCCTCATCCTACCACAAAGAACCACATCCCTTTGGTATACACATATAGGAAAAGCAACTCCTTATGTGCCTGGTGCTCTACACTGCAGTCTATGGGAATTTTGGAGACAGCGATTCTCACTCACCTTTGTGGTCACTTTTTCCATCTTACCATGAGGGACAGTGGTTGGTGGATGCCCCATGTGCCCTCCCAATAATGTGGTCTTACATCATACTGCTGCTTGTTACAATGCTAATGTCAGTAGGCATTGAGTCTATGTATCACTGTGGCTTCTCTTCTTACATGGCATGTGGCCATCAAGCCATCTAGAGTGGGTGTCAGCTAAACAACCGGGTATGCTTGACCCTTGACGGGTGGGGATCTCAGAGGAGAGAGCCCCGCTTATTAATTAGGAGTTACATATCATGTGCATATATGTCTATGTTGATAAACCCCTTAATCTGGAAAGGTTTATATCATATGAAGGAAGATAGTGTTGAGATGGATACTGTCATAGAAAGAGCTCAGAGTATAGCGGAGGGACGTACTCCTTAGGAAAATGGACAGAACTACAGCAAGCTGTAACTTCCAGGACCGACAAATGACCAAACCCAAATTCTGCTTTATAATTAGCTCAAGGGTACACCCACATACCTCCCCTTGGTGAGCTCATGTGGGGGCTGATTGTGAGATATGCTAGGTCCTTTTAGAATTTTATAAGATCCCCAACTTATCAGACATCTTCGCCCCTGGAGGTCACAGGTGGTAGATATTGTCATTATGTTTCCTAATGAGATTTTATTGAACATTATTAAGTTAATCCGGCCTTACAGTGCTGTGAGTGAATGTGTTATGTTCGTCAATTTGCGACAACACCAAAAATACATCTCAGATAAATATTGGATCAATGACCCTAATATTCATCACTGACTACTGGCTCCAAAAGGGAGCTGTGAGCTGTGCTTTGATCAGAGGAATGTCTTTGGTTTATAAGGGTACATCTCCACCTCTGAATAAATGAATCTGATTCTTGATGCCTTTTTTCCAGTTCAAACCTCCTGGTGTAGTTACCTGGTCACTGCAGGAGGCCCCATGTATCAGTGGAGGTTGATGTCTTATCTCGTTCTCACTTCCCTAGTTATAATTAGTCCCCATATGTTCATTGTTTGGGTGAGATGTCTATATGGATTTTGAATTTTTCTCTACGACTGATACATTAATGACATAACAAGCAGGCATTGAGATACAACACATTCCCACATTTCTGGATACATATTTCCAGATATATGCATTTCTGACTTTGGAGTACATGTTGAGCTTTTTGGACCCTCAGCGTCATACAAGAAGCAGCAGAGCTCCGGTCAGTGTATTGTCCTTTGAATATTTCCCATAGGACTAAGGATAAATGTTCTGCATTGGTATAAAGGGGTTTGTTTATAAGTAGTAAAGAATCTTTAAATAGTATAGAGATTTTGTTTTCATTTTGCTCCTTTTTTTAGTTCTCTTTTTCCCATGGAGAAGTAATTCAGCACAATGAGGAGTGGACAGCGCGGCAGGAAGAATTCAGGACCGGTGGCATCACCCAGATGTGAGGGGGGTAGCAGCGAGAGACGTAAGTAAGGACCTGTCATTCACAAACTAGTGAGAATTAGAGGCACAACGCACGTCTCCTTATATTTAAGGCAGACTCCAGTACACGGACACTGATGATTTTATTATTTTAGATGCAGATTACATCATAAGACAACATTTTAAGACTGCAGAAGACACGGGCGCTATAAAGCCACGAGCGATCATCAGCTCCTCTATATTTAGAGTAACAGGTTGTGCATCATCTCTTTAAATACCAGAATATACTGTTTTCTCGTTGGCTCAGTAAGCACAGATTGCCCAGAATTACACTTCGAAGGGTATACAGACATCAAGACACTGGGCTTCCTTGATAGGTTTACACGGGCGACAGAGAGGTCTGCAGGATGTTCCGTTGCAAGTGCCTTCCATTATGGGATTTGCTAGAGACAAAGGAGACATGTGATAGAACCAGCGGCGGCAGAATGCAACTCTTGTGTTCTGAGATATACTATGCTCTATATGCTACCCTATGATCTATGATTTGGGCGTGCTCTTTATAATGGACATTGATTATGGTGTCCATCAGAGACTAAAACCTTTATGATTCCCAGGTTGAACAGTAAATTGGATTTGCACGGTTACAACAGCCCTAAAATGCATTTGACATAACAGTTATAAAACTTGAGATTTCCAAAAATTGAGATAAAATATAACAAAATATAATACTTGAACTAGGTAAGAAGTTTATAAACATCATTGCGCCTCATAGCAAGAAAATCTAAGTGGGAATGATATTCCTGAAAGACCCTCAAAAATTCATTACGCCTTCTGTGTATAAGATCTGACATGATAAATGATCTAATTATGGTTACTATAGCCACCACTAGGGGGAGCTAACTACATACAGATGTGTACAGCTAATACAGCTGGATATCTCAAAGCAGTGAGCTCCCCCTAGTGGTGATAAATGATCTAATTCTGGTTACTAGAGCCACTACCACTACGGGGAGATAACTGCATATAGATGTGTGCAATTAATGCAAGTTGGATATCTCAAAGCAATTGGCTCCCCGTAGTGGTGATCAATGTTCTAATTCTGTCTCCTCGAGTCACCACTATGGTGAGCTAACTACATACAGATGTGTGCAATTATTTCAATCTGGATATCTCAAAGCACTGAGCTCCCCATAGTGGTGATCAAGGATCTAATTCTGGTTACTAGAGCCACCACTAAGGAGAGCTAACCACTAGGGGGAGCAGTGAGCTCCTCCTAGTGGTGACTGTATATTTCTGCTCCGACACTGTTGTATTTAGTAATGATATGCTCCCTACAAACATGGGATTCAAAGTAATTGTACAACTATCCCTGTGACTTTTGCACTTGCCCCCACTTATCTACAGGGTTTAGGTCTCACATAGATTCTACATCTTTGCTGTCAGGACTTCAGAATTACTTGGTTTCTTAGAAATCCTTAGAGCTTGGTCGTTTCTTACACTGTAGATGCATTAGTGACTGCAAATTCTCAAGAATCGTAAGATTAGGAGATTGTAGTTATTGATTATGTGGGTTAATAAAAAGGGTTTCCCATCATAGACATTGAAGGTATGTGGATGCAATAAAGGTCTAAAACACAATGCATAAATCTAATTGTATCTGTAGATTTAATCATAAAGCAGAATTTACCTGTGGTGACATCAAACACCTGGAAACATAAAACAGTGAGGACTGTATGGAAGAAGAAAAGGTGACAAATTAATGAAGAAAATAATCCATCTCTATATATAAAACTGAATGTATGTATGCATGTATGTATGTATGTATGTGTGTGTATCACCAACCAATCATGAAGCATCTTTCATTTCACCAGAGCTGTTCAAAAGCTGAACTGTGATTGGTTGCTATGAGCAACAGTTTTCCTTGCAACCAATCACTAAGCATCTCTCATTTCACCAGAGCTGGTTAAAGAGCTGAGCTGTGATTGGTTGCTATGAGCAAGTTCTCCCACTTGACAACACCTCAGCAGACACTGACATGGTGGGAGAAATCTAGCATCCCTGGGAACATAAGCTCCCAGCCATTGTCTGCCCCCCAGAAAGGAGCACAGAGCACATGACAGAAATGAATCCCCCCTTCCCGTGCCCATATACCCATCACACATCCTCCATCCCATAAGGCGCATCTTCCCTCTTAAAAGGATCTCCGGTATGGAAGTCAGGGCAAATCCATCCAGCGCTTTGGTTTTGACCCCAGGCCTCTCTTAAAGGGATCCCGGTACAGAAGTTAGGACCGTTCCACTCAGCTCTGTGGTTCGGACCCCAGGGTCTCTTAAAGGGATCATTGGTATGCAAGTTAGGGTAAATCCACTCAGCATTTTGGTACTGACACAAGGCCTTTCTTAAAGGGATCTCCGGTATGGAAGGCAGAGCAAATCCATCCAGTGCTTTGGTTCTGACCCCATGCCTCTCTTAAAGGGAACCTCGGTATGGAAGTCAGGGCAATTGCCTTCAAATACTCTGATACTGACCCCAGGTTCTCTTAAAGGGATCTCCTGTACGGAAGTTAGGGCAAATCCCTCAGCACTCTGATTCTGACCTCAGGGTTCTATTAAAGGGATCATTGGTATGCAAGTCAGAGCAACTCCATCCAGCACTTTGGTTCTGATCCCAGACTTTCTTAAAAGGATCCCCAGTATGGAAGTTAGGGTAAATCCCTCAGCGCTCTTATTCTCACCCCAGGCTTCAATAAAAGGGATCATTGGTATGGAAGTCAGGGCAAATCCACTCAGCGATCTGGTTCTGAT
Source organism: Dendrobates tinctorius (assembly GCF_039654945.1). Classification (NCBI taxonomy): domain Eukaryota; kingdom Metazoa; phylum Chordata; class Amphibia; order Anura; family Dendrobatidae; genus Dendrobates; species Dendrobates tinctorius. The sequence continues at coordinate 26,559,221 of NW_027361696.1, read as the reverse complement.
GCCAGGCCTCTCTTAAAGGGATCCCTGGTATGGAAGTTAGGGCAAATCCACTCAGCGCTCTGGTTCTGACCCAAGGCCCCTCTTAAAAGGATCCCCGGTATGGAAGTGAGGGCAAATCCACTCTGCGCACTGATTCTGACCCCAGGGTTCTATTAAAGGGATCATTGTTATGGAAGTCAGGGCAAATCCACTCAGCACTCTGGTTCTGACGCCAGGCCTCTCTTAAAGGGATCGCCGGTATGGAAGTTAGGATCGTTCCACTCAGCACCCTGGTTCTGACCCCAGGCTGAAGGGATGATGTGGGATATTAGGGGTAGTTGTCCGGTAGCTCTGACTGATGGGATGATGCGGGATATTAGGGGTAGTAGTCCAGTGGCTCTGGCTGATGGGATAATGTGCGATATTAGGGGTAGTAGTCCCGTGGCTCTGGCTGATGGGATGATGTGGGATATTAGGGGTAGTAGTCCGGTGGCTCTGATGGGATGATGTGGGATATTAGGGGTAGTAGTCCGGCGGCTGTGACAGGATGATGTGGGATATTAGTGGTAGTTGTCCAGGGGCTCTGGGTGACCGGACGATGTGGGATATTAGGGGTAGTAGTCAGGTAGCTTTGACGGGATGATGTGGGATATTAGGGGTAGTAGTCCGGTGGTTCTGGGTGACGGGACGATGTGGGATATTAGGGGTAGTAGTCCGGAAGCTCTGGCTGATGGGATGATGTGGGATATTATAGTGAATGTGGCTCTGTGGAGTGGGTGGGGCTCTACACTCTGCTTTATATATATAGATATAATCATTATAATTTGTTATAACTAACCGCAGTTAGTAGCTATGCCCGGTCAGAGCCGGGCTCTTCAGCTAGTCTGTAATAAAGCTGAAGTTGAAAAGAGGATGGCTTCTACAAATGGATAATGATCCTAAACACATGTCACAATCCGCAATAGGTTACCTCAAAAGGCGAAAAGTTTTACAATGCCCCTCACAATCCCCTGAACTGATCATCATTGAGAATCTGTGGCTAGAAGTCAAAATAACAGTGCATGCAAGATGATCCAGGAATCTCACAGAATTCGAAGAATTTTCCAAGGAAGAATGGATGAAAATCCCTATAACAAGAACTGAAAGACTCTTGGCTGGCTACAAAAAGGGGATAATACTAGGTACTAACCATGCAAGGTGGTCAAACTTTTGTATAGGCCCATTTCTCTTTTTATAATTTTTAAAATGGAAAAAATGGAAATATACATATTTTTTGCCTAAAATACAAAGAAAATGAGTAATCTTTAACTTTAGGCCTTGTAGAGATCATTTCATCTTCAACTTGCTTATCTGTTCACAATAACAATAATTTTGACCAGGCATGACCAAACTTTTACATGTCACTGTATATTACTCTTAGACCTGTGACGGGGACAAGGGGGCATCCTCTACGTCTGGAGGAAAGAAGGTTTAAGCATACTCACAGACGCGGATTCTTTACTGTAAGAGCAGTGAGACTATGGAACTCTCTGCCATATGATGTTGTAATGAGTGATTCCCTACTAAAATTTAAGAAGGGACTGGATGCCTTTCTTGAAAAGTATATTACAGGGTATATACACTAGTTTCCTTAATATTGCGTTGATCCAGGGAGCTAGTCTGATTGCTGTATGTAGAGTCCGGAAAGAATTTTTTTTCCCAATGTGAAGCTTACTGTGTGCCACATGGGTTTTTTTTGCCTTCCTCTGGATCAACATGTTAGGGCAAGTTAGGATTGGATATGGGTTGAACTAGATGGACTTAAAGTCTTCCTCCAACCTTAATAACTATGTTACTATATGTTCGTCAAGTCCCATGATTTCATCAGGAATTTACCACCTCTTTACCAGTATGTAACAGTTTCATTCCACTTGAACTTTTTTTCATTTGGCACCAAAGCTATCCTCTCTGGTCCTCATAAGTGGACAGAGTTGTTATCTTTATATCAATGTTCACAAAGCATGTCACTGGGGAGTGCTTTAATTCTGCATTTTTCCAGCTAGTGTTCTATAAAACAAAGTTTATAAAACAAGCTAAAAATAGCCTTTAATTGTCAATTGTCTCTGAGCTAGTGGGTGGAAAATAGTTGTTATGATTTCTCCCATAAACAGCACACACAGACATAAGTTATGGAGGGAACAGAAGGACCTGGGAAGGATTGAGGAGTCTGGAAGGGTCAGAGAAGTCACTAGGGGACAGAGGGGTCAGAAGGGTCAGAGAAATCAAGAGGTGTCTAAAGGGGACAAAGGGGTCTGGAAAGAACAGAGGTGTCTGGGACAAACAGATGGGAATGGAAGGAACAGAGAGATCTGGTAAGTATGGAGGAGTCTGCAGAGGTCAGAGAAGTCAGGAGGGGACATAGGGGTTTGGAGCAGACAGAAAGGTCTAGAAGGGAAGGAGGAGTTTGGATGGGACAGAGGGGTCTGGAAAGGTAAGAGGAATATGGAAGGTCAGAAAGTCAGGTGAGGACACAAGGGTCTGGAGGTCACAGAAGTGTCTGGAAGGGACAGAGAAGTCTGGATGGGGACTGAGGGGTCTGGAAGGGACAGAGAGGTCTGGAGGGGACAGAGACATCTGGAGAGAACAGAGACATCTGGAGAGAACAGAGGGGTCTGGAAGGGACAGAGGGATCTGAAGGAGGACAGAGGAGTCTCTAGAGGATGGAGGTATTAGGAGTAGATAAAGGGGTCTGGATAGGATGGTGATGTCTATCAAAAACACCAGAAAAAAGGCAGAGATGCTTACCTGCCCAGGACTCCAAACAAATGCACTATCAGGGTGCAGCAGACCCAATTAAAGATGGTGGTTACATAGGTGCAGAAATTTTTATGAAACAGTCACCCTGACAATCCATAAGTGGTGGCTGTTTGGTATATTAGTGCACAAAAAACGATAATCTGTATGCAGCATTATTAACACACAATATACCAAACAGCCACCCCTTGTATGGATTGTCAGAGTGGCTGTCTCATCGGTACTACTACACCTGTGTAACCACCATCTTTAACTGGGTCCGCTGCACCCTGATAGTGCATTTGTTTGGAGTCCTGGGCAGGTAAGCATCTCTGCCTTTTTACTGGTGTTTTTTGAGAGAAAAAAAAAATTGCGGAGGATTTCTAAATCCTCTTTTTGTGTTGATGGTGATGTGTAGAGGGCACAGTAGCGTCTCGAGGGGCAGATGTTTCTGGAGTGGACATATGTGAGTATGTGAATGGGAAACATGCACAGATAGCTGATGGCCAAATACTATAAAAGTGTATAGACACTTTACGAACATACAGTATATAGTGATACATTATATCTACGTCACCTGATATCACAACTATCATGACTATTTTCTATACATCATTCCTTTCCTGTAAGGACGCCATTTATGCCGCAAGATTAATCCACTTATGTGTACAAATGATTTAACACTCACCCAGAGCCACAGTGATTGTAAGTCGGAGATCCATTGTTACAATGTGACTCATCCCCTTATTCCTAATGGAAGGGAAATGTAACACAAGCAGCCAATCAGACCAGAAATAATTACATAGAGACTGGACTTCATGTTTTAAAAGACTAAAGGTGCAATTATAGAGCACAAGTATCGGGACTGAGCAAACCTGGAAACTCCAGACAATCAGGAAGAGTAAGGAGCCGCCAATCACCGACAAACAGACAAAATGTTCTTTCATTGTATAGTTTTCCTAAGAGAACATTGTTCTCAGCGTCACGTATTGTACTGAATGCTACAAGAAAAAAGTCTAATTACCATCCCTAGCTTATCCTTTGCCCTGAGCTCTAGTTTAAGGGACCAAGAAATAACCCCCCGGTCACTGGAACAAATTATTTCATGTGTTAGAAAAAAGAAAATTAGAAGACAAGAATATTAGAGGATCCAATAAGGACAAATGGATTCATTATCGGTTTCCATTGCTTACATCTGTAGGACTTTTGATAGTTCTGTATCAATTATATATGGGGCAATTTCTGATGGATTCTTATTATTGGGGAAATGTTTCTACCAAATATTGGAATAAGAAGAAGAAAGCTCTTAAAAGATTTCTAACCATGTCCCGTCGATTTTGTCTGATCATTCATGTAGGCAGCTTCCTATGTGAATCAGAATTATTACTTGAGAAATGAACATTGTCAATTTAGAATTCACTGAGCTTGTTCAAAACTTTTGCCAAAGTCAAAGTCAGTTTTGATTCCCAAGGATAAAACATTTTAAAAGTCATTAATATGTTAAATTATAGACCCATAATAGCGAGCCCTGTACCCTCCTGTAACGGGGAGGCTTAAATGCGCATTTGACTTACACTTCATCAACATCGATGGGAAGAAAACATCTCCATTCACATTGCTGTATTCTTCCTATTGACCTAAATAGATTCCACAGAACCCAGAAGATTTTTAGAATCTAATCCATATTGATCCTATAATCTTCAAGGGGAGGGGGGGAAATATGTAGTAAGATATTATGTTTGTGTTTAATAATATCTGAGACTTTAGATCTTCCATGTATGACTCATTCATAAACACAATGTAACAGAGAGGGAAAGTGATCCTACAAGTCTCCAACATGCTCCAATCTGTATTGCATTTAAAACCAGCAAAAAATTAAATAAAAAATATATATATTATTATTTTTTTGATTTTATTTTATTTAATTTTATTTGCTTGCTAGTTCTAAATACAATACAGTTTGGAGGCTGAGAAAAAATAAAAGTAAATAATATGTAATATTTAAAATATTGTATATATTATTAATTGTGCATGAAATAAATAAGACCTGACCTACCTGCTGGTGTCCATCTTATCTCTGCTCACACAAGACTGCAATACACCGAGACTTTGTTTTAGGAATTCAGAAGCCAAACCCAACACAACAAGCCTGTGAGGTGCCAAAAAAAAAAAAATAACACAACGGGGAACCTGGAACAGTAGTGAGAGGAGTAGTCCTAATATAGTGATATTGAAATTCAATGCATTTACAATCATTATCATTGCTTTGTGATTTCACAGCATTGATGTTATTGGGACATTATTAGTGATTAGTGTTGAGCATTCCGATACCGCAAATATCGGGTATCGGCCGATATTCGTGGTATCGGAATTCCGATACCGAGTACCGATATTTTTACAATATCGAATACCGGAATCAGAAGTTCCCATAATGCTATCAGCCAGTTGTGTTAGCCATGTTAACTAATGGCATGGCTGTGATTGGCTGATGAAATGATGTCATCATGACGCGCGGTCTGTGCGGGCCTGCCGGGGTTCTGTGCGGGCCTGCAGGGGGTCTGTACGGGCCTGCCAAGGGTCTGTGAGGGCTGCCGGGGGTCTGTGCGGGCCTGCCGGGGGTCTGTGCGGGCTGCCGGGGGTCTGTACGGGCCTGCCGGGGGTGTGTGCAGGCCTGCTGGGGGTCTGTACGGGCCTGCCGGGGGTCTGTGCGGGCTGCCGGGGGTCTGTGCGGGCCTGCCAGGGGTCTGTGCGGGCTGCCGGGGGTCTATACGGGCCTGCCGGGGGTCTGTGCGGGCCTGCCGGGGGTCTGTGCGGGCTGCCGGGGGTCTGTGTGGGCCTGCCGGGGGTTGTGTGTTTGTGAAGGCATCGTCCGATGGGACTACAAGTCCCATCGGGCTATGCCTGCTACAATGACAGTGATTGACACATTAGCCAATGATGGGACAGTAGTAGTCCCATCATCCGGCTAATGTGTTGAATGTAAAAAAAAAAAAAAAAAAACATACATACTACATACACACATACTACATACTACATACATACTACATATATACTACATTCATGCAACATACATACATACATACTACATACATGCTTCATATATACTACATTCATACAACATACATACATACTACATACATACTATATATATACTACATTCATACAGCATACATACTACATAATACATACATACTACATATATACTACATTCATACAACATACATACATACTACATACTACATACTTACTACATACATACAACATTCATATAACATGCTACTTACATACAACATACATACAACATACATACTAAATACATACAATATATTCATCTAATATATAAAGCTCAAAGTGTGTGTGTATGTATGTATGTATGTGTGTGTGTGTATGTCCGGGATAGGCACCCGCACCGTCGCAGCTACAGCCACAAAATTTGGCACAGTCACACGTCTGGACCCCGAGAGCGTCCTAAGCTATGTTGTGAGGCGAAATTTTAACCCTGCGCGTTCCAATTCACCAAACAATTTTGCCCCTATCTACATACTGGGGAAAAAGTGTGTGCGCGTCAAGCCACGCCCCTCATTATGATGTCATAATGCCCCTATCTACATAATGGGGAAACAGTGTGTGCGTATCAAGCCCCACCCCTCATTATGATGTCACAATGGTTGCCATGGCGACGCTGATGTCATCAAGCCCCGCCGCTCATTATAATGTCATAATGGTTGACTATGGGATGGAGGATGTGTGATGGGTATATGGGCACTGGACTGTGGGATGGAGGATATGTATGACGGGTATATGGGCACGGGCCTATGGGATGGTGGATATGTACTGTATGATGGGTATATGGGCATGGGACTATGGGATGGAAGATGTGTGATGGGTATATGGGCGCTGGACTATGGGAAGGAGGATATGTATGACGGGTATATGGGCACGGGACTATGGGATGGCGGATATGTATGATGGTTATATGGGCATGGGACTATGAGATGAAAGATGTGTGATGGGTATATGGGCACTCGACTATGGGATGGCGAATATGTATGATGGGTATATGGGCATGGGACTATGGGATGGAGAATATGTATGTTGGGTATATGGGCATGGGACTATGGGATGGAGAATATGTATGATGGGTATATGGGCATGGGACTATGGGATGGAGGATATTTATGATGGGTATATATGCACGGGCCTATGGGATGGGGGATATGTATGATGGGTATATGGGCATGGGACTATGGGATGGAGGATATGTATGATGGGTATATGGGCATGGGACTATGGGATGGAGAATATGTATGATGGGTATATGGGCATGGGACTATGGGATGGAGGATATGTATGATGGGTATATGGGCATGGGACTATGGGATGGTGGATATGTATGATGGGTATATGGGCATGGGACTATGGGATGGAGGATAATCATAATTTGTTATAGCTAACCACAGTTAGTTACTATGCCCGGGCAGCGCCGGGCTCTTCAGCTAGTACATTCATACAATACATACATATAGACATACAGTACATATAACATAGAGTACATACTCACCATCACTTGTCACATTGATCCCCGAAGCCAGTGTCATCTCACTGTAAAAAAATACTAAAATAACAAACAAGCAATATACTCCCTGAATCGCAGAAATCCACGAGTGTCCCACGACGATCTCCTGCAGTGCATCACTGAGAGGTTACTATAGCTCACTGGTCTCACTTTATGGCAAAAGCTGTGTGGGAACTTTCTCACACAGCAATGCCAAAAGTGAGACTAGGGACTATTTTTTTGCAGTGGTGGAGGAATACAGTGTGGAAGGATACTTACCTCCCATCATTGTATTCCTGGTGCCCCTAGAGAGCGGTCGCATCAGCTGATGCTGCCGTCCTCCACGGGAGATCGTCGTAGGACACTCGTGGATTTCTGCGGATCAGGGAGTATATTGCTTGTTTGTTAGTTTAATATTTTTTACAGATGACACTGGCTTCGGGGATCAAAGTAACAAGTAATGGTGTTGTATGTACTGTATGTCTATATGTATGTATTGTATGAAGGTAAGAATGTATTGTATGTCGTATGTAGTATGTATGTAGTATGTCTGTAGCATGTATGTTGTATGCATGTAGCATGTTTTATGTATGTTGTATGTCTGTAGTATGTATGTAGTATGTACTATATATGTATGTATGTTGTATGAATGTAGTATATATGTAGTATGTATGTAGTATGTATGTATGAATGTATTATGTATGTAGAATGTATGTATGTATGTTGTATGAATGTAGTATATATGTAGTATGTATGCAGTATGTATGTAGTATGAATGTAGTATATATGAAGTATGTACTATGTATGTATGTTGTATGAATGTAGTATATATGTAGTATGTATGTAGTATGTATGTATGTTGTATGAATGTAGTATATATGTAGTATATATGTATTATGTAGTATGTATGTATGTTGTATGAATGTAGTATATATGTAGTATTTATGTGGCGCCCCCAGGAGTAAGGTCGCCACAGTGGCTTTGCCTTCCTCCAGGGGAGGGTAATGCCAGGCTTGGAAGCAATGATGGGTCTCTCTCGCAGTCAATCTATGCATGCAACACAGTTCCACTCCAGGCCAGCAGGGGGAACTCTGAACCGGGATTGAGGGGAGGAGTGCTCTCTGAGGGCCAAGAGGAAGGAGTAGGGAGTTAGTCTGCGGAGGGTGAAGTATGCAGACATGTGGAAGGAGCGCTGAGATAGAGCAGAGAGGATGAGCTCATCTCGGGAGAGAGCACATGAACTGGAGCCTGGTCTCCATGGTTGTACGGATACTAATGGTCCTGCAACAGACACCAGAGGAGTAGGAGGCTGTAAATGCCCTGCTTCCATCTAAGACTTGAGGGCACAACAGCAGCTTGGATAGTGAGCCGGGACTCAGGAAAGAGGAGTCCACGAGATAGGCTACAGCTGTCTGCCATGCAAGTGAAGTTCTTGAGAACATCTGTTCGGAGGAACTCCAGTGTAACTCAGTACTGGTAGTACTTCATTTGAATAAGCGCTTGTAAGGAGACTGCACAGCCCATCTGCTGAGAGAGAATCTTGGAGTTGCTTCCAGGCTAGCCTGCTGCAATACCATCTGTAATCAGGACCCTGGACTGCAGTTACCAAGTAAAGGTACAGAAATTGCACCCTGCTGTGTCTTGTCCGCTTCCTACCTTTCCGGCACCACTACATCCCCATGCCGATCACATCTACACTGCCCTGGGACTATAGCTTCACCTGTGGGGAGCTTTTACATCTTTGCTGCACCGTACCATCAGTCCCAGAGGATCTGCATGCAGCGTCGGCTTAACACCTCCCTTGCCGAACACCACAGGTGGCGTCACAAACTATTCATCTAACTACATTCCACCATTCACATCTCCCTATTACTTGGGCGCCCAGGGCCACTGTCCGGGTCACCACTGCTGTCACACATCCCACTGATACCGGCCCGGTACCGAGTACCCCACAGCCCTGAGAGGGCGACTCATATGTAGTATGTATGTAGTATCTATGTATGTTGTACGAATGTAGTATGTATGTAGTATGTATGGTTTTTTTTTGTTTTGTTTTTTTCTACATTCAACACATTAGCCGGATGATGGGACTACTACTGTCCCATCATTGGCTAATGTGTCAATCACTGTCATTGTAGCAGGCGTAGCAGGCATAGCCCGATGGTACTTGTAGTCCCATCGGACGATGCCTGCACACACACACAACCCCCGGCAGCCCGCACAGACCCCCGGCAGGCCCTCACAGACCCCCGGCAGGCCGCACAGACCTCCGGCAGGCCCGTACAGATGCCCTGCATCCCACACAGACCCCCGGCAGGCCCGCACAGACCCCCGGCAGGCCCGCACAGACCCCCGGCAGCCCGCACAGACCCCCGGCAGGCCCGTACAGACCCCCAGCAGGCCTGCACAGACCCCCAGCAGCCCGCACAGACCCCCAGCAGGCCTGCACAGACCCCTGACAGCCCGCACAGACCCCCGGCAGGCCCGTACAGACCCCCAGCAGTCCCGCACAGACCCCCGAGAGGCCCGTACAGACCACGCCCGCGCATACATACACGCACAGTGTCCGCCCACTCACCGCCCACACTCTTCCCCCCTCCCGAACTGGATGTGCAAGTAAAGAAAGGGTTTTTTTAATTCCGATATTTGTGCCCCATTAACTTGCATGGGTTTCCGGTATCGGAATCGACGATACCCGATACTTTTTTGGTATCGGTCCGATCCAATCTGATCCGATACTTCATGATATCGGATGGTATCACTCAACACTGTTAGTGATCATTTTTGGATAATTCTAGAGAAGACCTTATTTAGGAGGAGGAAGGACGCAGCTATGTAGCAGCAGGGCCCTGGAGAACATAAGGAGCCGTCACAGTCTGGGTAACAACTATATGAATTCTCATTTGTGCCTGTAAAGTGAAGGGTTAAAGCGACTGACCAGCCTGATAATTGTGCAGTTATTCTAAGCGCTAACCCACAAGTGGTGGGAATTAATAATAATTCTCTCTGAACCTCTGTCTCCCATGACTGCCTCCACTTTACTGCTTAATGGAAATGTGTCCTCACACAATGAACTATTGCATAAATTAGATTTTATATGTTAAATATATGAGTTCACAAAAATATGTATACGTCAATTTAAAGATAGACTCAGACTTCATGTTCTATAGAGAAGACTTTTCAGCAGTCTCATTATCATTACAGACAGGATTATAATGAAAGGTAATGACAATGCTATATACAGTTGGTGGATCCCTCATACACAATAGGTGATGTCACAGCTCACCTCCTCCTCCTGTGCAATGACTGATAGCACCCCTATATTTAGCGGCTACAAAATAGGTGAAATCACAGCTCACCTCCTCCTAGGTAATGATTGCTAACCTTTCTATATACAGTAAATATCACAGGAGCCACCATTCACAATAGGTGACTTCACAGCTCACCTCCTCCTCCTGTACAATTACCGATAAGACCTCTATATATAGTAGATAACACAGGATCCACCATTCACAATAGGTGATGTCACAGCTCACCTCCTCCTCCTGTATAATGACTGATAGCACCTCTATATACAGTAGATAACACAATAGCTGATGTCACAGCTCACCTCATCCTATGTAATTGCAAGGAGAAGACCCGAACCAGGCCTACCTACTCCGTGACAGATCCTGAACTGTCGGGGCTGTCACCCAGATTTCACGGGGGAAAGCTTAAAGCCCCGGACCAACCTCTGCACCTAGGAGTAGGCGGCGTGGCTAAGATAAAAGGGCGACAGCGCGGCAAATCAGTTAGTTGCCGCGGGAACGTGCATCGTGCAGGAGGGTAGTGTCAGGGCTTCTGAGGGGGGCCAATCATCAGAGCGGCCTAAACCAGCAGAGGCTGAAAGCTGTTAACAGAGACGTACCTGACGTACCTGGTCCCCGCTGACATCGCTGACAGGACGCCCAGTCAGGACATCAGCGCGCGCACGCACTGACGGGAGAATTGGGACACCCGCTGTGAGGGGTTTCTCTTTGTACCTGAATCGAGTTACTCATTGTCCCTGTACACTGACAGGGGGAAAGACTGTGCTCTGTCTGGCTCATCGATCACCGACCGGACCACAAGGAATCACCGTCGCCGCCAGGAGCCAAGATGTCATCTTTTCCAAGACTATACCAGACCATGAGGAATCACAGCCGCCAGGGTCCTGGACACCATCTTTTCCAAGACCATACCAGACCCCTTATGCACCACTGCTTTGGCGCCAACATCCACATACTGAACTAACCGCATTCTGATGTCGTCAGACTGATAAGTTTGGTATCCTTGAACTTCCTACCCTATGCTTCACACCCACTTCCCCTGAGTTACATCCCCTGTGTTCCTTTATACTGTTTTATCTGTTTTCTCCCTGCGAGGAGTATATCTGTTAAATTAAACCCCACGTTAATGCTTGCTCTGCCTCCGACCCGTTACTACATCTTCCTACCTGTTCACATAATGACTGACTTAACCCTTCTAAATACAGCAGATCCACCATTCACAATAGGTGATGTCACAGCTCACCTCCTTCTCCCCCTGTACAATGACTAATAACACCTCTATATACAGCAGATAACACATGGTCCACCATTCACAATAGGTGATGTCTCAGCTCACCTCCTCCTCCTCCTGTGCAATGACTGATAACACCTCTATATACAGTAGATAACACATGATCCACCATTCACAATAGGTGATGTCACAGCTCACCTCCTGCTCCTGTACAATAACTGATAACACCTCTCTATACAGTAGATACAAGTAGATACAAAATAGGTGATTTCACAGCTCACCTCCTTCAGTATAACTATCATTAGCACCTCTATGTACAATAGGTAACACATGATCCACCATTCACAATAGGTGATATCACAACTCTCCTCCTCCTCCTGTGCAAATATTGATAACACCTCTATATACAGTAGATAATAAGATACATCTCACAACAGGTGATATCACAACTCACCTCCTCCTCCTGTATAATGACTGATAGCACCTCTATATACAACAGATACACAATAGCTGATGTTACAGCTCACCTCCTCTCCCTCCTGTACAATGACTGATAACACCTCTATTTACAGTAGATAACACAGGATCCACCATTCACAATAGATATCACAGCTCACCTCCTCCTGTATAATGACTGATAACACAGGATCTACCATTCACAATAGGTGATGTCACAGCTCTCCTCCTCTTCCTACTGTACAATCACTGATAACACCTCTATATACAGTAGATAACACAGGATCGACCATTGACAATAGGTGATGTCACAGCTCTCCTCCTCCTCCTGTACAATGACTGATAACACCTCTCTATACAGTAGAAAACAAAGGATCTGCCATTCACAATAGGTGATGTCACAGCTCACCTCCTGCTCCTGCACAATGACTGATAACAAAACTCACCTCCTCCTCCTGTAAAATGACTGATACTAGATATGAGGGAACCAATTAGTTTTGCATCAATTTTACATCAAACATTTTAGAAATTCTCTACCCCTGGCATCTGTGATTGTCTGCAGTGCTGAGGTCTTGTTGACAGCCCTGCAGCTAATCAGTGAGCTCAGCTGCTCTGAATGCAGTTACCCTAGACAGAGTGGCTGAGCTCAGTAATTGGCTGCAGTACTGTCAACATGACATCAGCGCTGCAGACAATAACAGACAACCGGGAACAGTGTCCAAGTCTGAGCACTGGACCCAATGAGGGTGAGTCAATGACTTTTTTTTTTTCCAAAACCATAAAACCCCTTTAAAAGTTGAGCATACACATCAATCTAAAGTCAGACAATCTTGTGTTGAGATCAGCCAACCACCCAGCCAAAACCTTGGTGGCTGACACTTCTACACTAGATGGGGATAAAAGGATTGGTCATGAAATTTCAATATGCCTGACCTTTGGTTTTGAAAGGAAATAACCTGCTGAGATGGATGGCTGGTAGAAACTTATTAAGTATCCTCACATACTGTACACATACTGTACAAGCAGCCAAGTGTGTATGTGTCTATTTGCGGTAGTGGAGTTTCTGTTTTACATGAAATATTGACCCTTTTTTAGGTTGGGTATAAAAATAACAAATGGGACTTCTAATAATTCTCTTAGTCTTTACATCAATTGGAAAAACAAAAATTAGCAAAATATCAAAACAATAAAATGTATGGGCAGCACGGTGGCTCAGTGGTTAGCATTGCAGCGCTGGAGTCCTGGGTTCGAATCCCACCAATGACAACATCTGCAAGGAGTTTGTATGTTCTCCCCGTGTTTGCGTGGGTTTCCTCCGGGTACTCCGGTTTCCTCCCACACTCCAAAGACATACTGATAGGGAATTTAGATTGTAAGCGCCATCAGGGACAGTGGTGATAATGTGTGCAAACTGTAAAGCGCTGCGGAATATGTTAGCGCTATATAAAAAATAAAGATTATTATTATTATCCATCTACAGAACTCAGAAACAGAAGCAACAATGTATCCCCGATTCACCACCTCAGAAATTGACATTATCTTGTATCCTTCCTGGGGCTGTAGAAGTCGCTATTATCTGCCATTTTCTTGTTCATGCAATAATTTTGAGAGTACTGTATAAATTATACAAGTCTAAAGAAGCTTTCTTCCTCCATATTTTTCCATGTCCAGATTTTTTTGTTGCTGTCTTTGAAGACAAAGTCAGGAATGGACCACATAGCAGTCAGTAGAAATAACAGCTTGTAAGGAAAGAGAAGCTGAGAAGGTACAGTAGCTTCTGTAAAAGAAGTATAAGCAGACTATATAGTTAGCTGCCAGAAGGGGAAGGAGACTGATTCAGCCCAGTGCCCACTGAAGCCCAGATTCATTGTGTTTTTTGCTATTTTTTAGCATTTTTTTATGTTTTTACCAAATGAATTATGCTTTTGCGTCATTTTTTGTTACGATTTTTTCAGTTCTCGTTATTTGCTAGATTTGCTCATAATTGAAGATTTTTTGGAAATGCAAAATATGTATTTACTGAGCAGTTTAGGACCAACGAGGGACATTTTAAAACTTATTGAATGGTTTGTGCAACATTTTACTCAAGATAAGAGCAAGTAAAGTGAAAGAGCAAAGAAAAAAAAAAGCATTTTGCATTTGTCTCAAAGTCGTGAAACATTTTGCAGCATTTGTATTGGGTGCAATATCTAGGAGTGCAAAATTAAAAAAGAAAGTTAAGGCTAAATAAAAAATTGACTTAAATGGTGAATGAAGGTCATAGTAGCTTTGCTCTTTCTTGTAGATATAGGTCCTAATGTGAGGATTCCATCCCCTACCAGTGTCCTAATAGGGTCCGGAGAAAACCCCTTTTAGAGAGTGCAATTTTGGAGATGTCAGCACTGGGAATTCTTGTCCTCTTCATCTTGTGTGAAGTAAAATCTCTTGCTTAGGTCACCTGTTGAATTTGGGACTCAAAATGTATCAAAAGTTTTGTTCCAAACTTTCTCTTGTCACATTACTTGTTTCCTTAGGTTCCAGCCAGTGTTTCTAAAAACCGTCCCTACTGGTCATGTGGACCGTACTGCATTCCTAAGTGTTCCAGTTTCCTTCCGGAAGATCTGGCTTGGCCTGATGCCTGTAGACCACGCTGTGTGTGTAACGCTGGCTATGTATGGAATAGTACGGGACATTGTGTTCTACCTCAAGATTGCAAATGAGAAAGACTCTGTCATCGAGAAGATAAGGCTTTCCGAGACCAGAGGTGAAGACGCACAAGTCAAAGTTGTAGTTGATCGATTATGTCTTTGCTACATTGTCTTTATCATGTATCAGTCAATTATTGGGTTTATAGGGTATAAAAAAGTTTATGAAAACGTCCTCTTGGGGCAACTTAAGATAATAGAGTGGAGTCTCTGAATCAGCAGGAGATATTCTTCTCCGGAGAACTTGGCAAAAACTGAAAGAACATTTATCACATATCTACAGGATGAGAGTCCCACTATTGCATCGCCACCGGTCCATTCACAATGGGGACTCCGGACCCTGTTTTTGGGGTCTCAGTGTTCAGACTTCTTGGGATCATTTCTATCCTCAAAATAAGTGTGAGATGAATTCAGGGGAAATCCTCCTTTAGTAGATGTTTACTCATTTTTATGGTTGAAGCTCAATTTTTTTTCCTTCTGTATATAGGGCATCGATCCCAAACTAGTGCAAAACTGCAACGTCTAACAACTTTTAACATGCCTTTACAGTCAGGAATGGGAATATTGGGAGTTGTAGCTTTGCAGCAAATAGAGGGCCAGTGAAGGGGAAATGCAGAATGTAAAGACCTTCATTTATAAAGGCATTTTGTGATTACTTGTGTTACCTTTGTCTAATATTTACAGTTGTTTGGTGATCGGAAACATTAAAGTGACAAACATGCAAAAGAATAAGAAATCAGTAAGGGGCAAATATATATATAGATACAGTATTTATGCATGTCTAATATATAAAGCTCAATGTGTGTATGTATGTATGTGTGTATGTATGTATGTATGTGTGTATGTATGTGTGTATGTCCGGGATTGGCATCCGCACCGTCGCAGCTACAGCCACAAAATTTGGCACAGTTACACGTCTGGACCCCGAGAGCGTCATAGGCTATTTTGTGAGGCAAAATTTTAACCCCGCATGTTCCAATTCACCAAACAATTTTGCCCCTATGTACATAATGGGGAAAAAGTTTGTGCGCATCACGCCCCGCCCCTCATTATGATGTCATAATGCCCCTATCTACATAATGGGGAAAAAGTGTGTGCGTATCAAGCCCCGCCCCTCATTATGATGACATAATGGTTTCCATGGCGACGCTGATTCATCATAGGTTGCAAGCCCCGCCGCTCATTATGATGTCATAATGGTTGACTATCGGATGGAGGATGTGTGATGGGTATATGGACACTGGACTATGGGATGGAGGATATGTATGATGGGTATATGAGCATAGGACTATGGGATGGAGGATGTGTGATGGGTATATGGACACTGGACTATGGGATGGAGGATATGTATGATGGGTATATGAGCATAGGACTATGGGATGGAGGATGTGTGATGGGTATATGGACACTGGACTATGGGATGGAGGATATGTATGATGGGTATATGGGCACAGGACTATGGGATGGAGTATGTGTGATGGGTATATGGACACTGGACTATGGGATGGAGGATATGTATGATGGGTATATGGGCACGGGACTATGGGATGGAGGATGTGTGATGGGTATATGGACACTGGACTATGGGATGGAGGATATGTATGATGGGTATATGAGCATAGGACTATGGGATGGAGGATGTGTGATGGGTATATGGACACTGGACTATGGGATGGAGGATATGTATGATGGGTATATGAGCATAGGACTATGGGATGGAGGATGTGTGATGGGTATATGGACACTGGACTATGGGATGGAGGATATGTATGATGGGTATATGGGCACAGGACTATGGGATGGAGTATGTGTGATGGGTATATGGACACTGGACTATGGGATGGAGGATATGTATGATGGGTATATGGGAACGGGACTATGGGATGGAGGATATGTATGATGGGTATATGAGCATAGGACTATGGGATGGAGGATGTGTGATGGGTATATGGACACTGGACTATGGGATGGAGGATATGTATGATGGGTATATGAGCATAGGACTATGGGATGGAGGATGTGTGATGGGTATATGGACACTGGACTATGGGATGGAGGATATGTATGATGGGTATATGGGCACAGGACTATGGGATGGAGGATGTGTGATGGGTATATGGACACTGGACTATGGGATGGAGGATATGTATGATGGGTATATGGGCACTCTACTATGGGATGGAGGATATGTATGATGGGTATCAGGGCCGCCATCAGGGCATTACTAGCCTTACTGGTGTAAGGGGCCCTGGGAGCTGGAGGGGCCCCACGCTCAGAATTTTCATAAACCGGAGCGCTGAGTGTGAGGAGGAAGCAGGAGTCATTGTGACAGACAGCTGGGAGAGGCAGCCAGTGCTGAGCAACAGGAGGGCGGGACTTTCCAGCATCCAATCCTGGCTGAGCACGGGCTTAGTGCAGTGCAGTTATAGTATTCTCCCGCCACACAGTCTTGAGTGAGTCACTGAGCAGCAGTGCAGCCCTCAGTCCCACGGTGAGTGTCTGAGCCTGTGTTGTTTAAGTGTATGGCCAGTGTCTTGCCAGGATCTAGTCCAGTCCCTGTAGCAGATGGATCCTCAGTGAGTGGGCTGTGTGCTCAGTGACAGCGTCAGTCACACTATCAGCACAGCAGCCGCTCACCAAGGAAGGACGACCACCCCCGGGTTAGCCCCCCCTTAGTGAGAATTTGGGTAAAAAATGACTACATTCGTTAGATCTTTGTTAGATCCGGTTTGATCAACCAAAACTAACGTTAGATCACCCCTACAAAATGAGATATTTACGATCTTTTCCAGGGGGGGCTAACCCGTAGCTAGCCCCCCCAACTATGAAATTTGCCGTTTTTTGGATGGATTCTGATAGATATTCGTTAGATCCGGTTTGATCAGCAAAAATTAGCGTTAGATCTCCATTCGTTTCCGAGATATTAGGGGTGTCAGGTGTGGGGTTAGCCCCCCCTAATTTGAAATTTGCCATTTTTTGGATGGATTCGGATAGATATTCGTTAGATCTGGTTTGATCAGCAAAAATTAACGTTAGATCTCCATTCGTTCCCGAGATATTGGGGGTGTCAGGTGGGGGGTTAGGTACGGGTTAGCCCCCCCTAATTTGAAATTTGCCGTTTTTTGGATGGATTCTGATAGATATTCGTTAGATCCGGTTTGATCAGCAAAAATTAACGTTAGATCTCCTTTCGTTCCCGAGATATTGGGGGTGTCAGGTGGGGCGTTAGGTACGGGTTAGCCCCCCTAATTTGAAATTTGCCGTTTTTTGGATGGATTCTGATAGATATTCGTTAGATCCGGTTTGATCAGCAAAAATTAACGTTAGATCTCCTTTCATTCCCGAGATATTGGGGGTGTCAGGTGGGGGGTTAGGTACGGGTTAGCCCCCCCTAATTTGAAATTTGCCGTTTTTTGGATGGATTCTGATAGATATTCGTTAGATCCGGTTTGATCAGCAAAAATTAACGTTAGATCTCCTTTTGTTCCCGAGATATTGGGGGGTGTCAGGTGGGGGGTTAGGTACGGGTTAGCCCCACTAATTTGAAATTTGCCGTTTTTTGGATGGATTCTGATAGATATTTGTTAGATCCGGTTTGATCAGCAAAAATTAACGTTAGATCTCCTTTCGTTCCCGAGATATTGGGGGTGTCAGGTGGGGGGTTAGGTACGGGTTAGCCCCCCCTAATTTGAAATTTGCGGTTTTTTGGATGGATTCTGATAGATATTCGTTAGATCCGGTTTGATCAGCAAAAATTAACGTTAGATCTCCATTCGTTCCCGAGATATTGGGGGTGTCAGGTGGGGGGTTAGGTACGGGTTAGCCCCCCCTAATTTGAAATTTGCCGTTTTTTGGATGGATTCTGATAGATATTCGTTAGATCCGGTTTGATCAGCAAAAATTAACGTTAGATCTCCTTTCGTTCCTGAGATATTGGGGGTGTCAGGTGGGGGGTTAGGTACGGGTTAGCCCCCCCTAATTTGAAATTTGCCGTTTTTTGGATGGATTCTGATAGATATTCGTTAGATCCGGTTTGATCAGCAAAAATTAACGTTAGATCTCCTTTCGTTCCCGAGATATTGAGGGTGTCAGGTGGGGGGTTAGGTACGGGTTAGCCCCCCCTAATTTGAAATTTGCCGTTTTTTGGATGGATTCTGATAGATATTCATTAGATCCGGTTTGATCAGCAAAAATTAACGTTAGATCTCCTTTCGTTCCCGAGATATTGGGGGTGTCAGGTGGGGGGTTAGGTACGGGTTAGCCCCCCTAATTTGAAATTTGCCGTTTTTTGGATGGATTCTGATAGATATTCGTTAGATCCTGTTTGATCAGCAAAAATTAACGTTAGATCTCCATTCGTTCCCGAGATATTAGGGGTGTCAGGTGGGGGGTTAGGTATGGGTTAGCCCCCCCTAATTTGAAATTTGCCGTTTTTTGGATGGATTCTGATAGATATTCGTTAGATCCGGTTTGATCAGCAAAAATTAACGTTAGATCTCCTTTCGTTCCCGAGATATTGGGGGTGTCAGGTGGGGCGTTAGGTACGGGTTAGCCCCCCCTAATTTGAAATTTGCCATTTTTTGGATGAATTCTGATAGATATTCGTTAGATCCGGTTTGATCAGCAAAAATTAACGTTAGATCTCCTTTTGTTCCCGAGATATTGGGGGTGTCAGGTGGGGGGTTAGGTACGGGTTAGCCCCCCCTAATTTGAAATTTGCCGTTTTTTGGATGGATTCTGATAGATATTCGTTAGATCCGGTTTGATCAGCAAAAACTAACGTTAGATCTCCATTCGCTCCCGAGATATTGGGGGTGTCAGGTGGGGGGTTAGGTACGGGTTAGCCCCCCCTAATTTGAAATTTGCCGTTTTTTGGATGGATTCTGATAGATATTCGTTAGATCCGGTTTGATCAGCAAAAATTAACGTTAGATCTCCTTTTGTTCCCGAGATATTGGGGGTGTCAGGTGGGGGGTTAGGTACGGGTTAGCCCCCCCCTAATTTGAAATTTGCCGTTTTTTGGATGGATTCTGATAGATATTCGTTAGATCCGGTTTGATCAGCAAAAATTAACGTTAGATCTCCTTTTGTTCCCGAGATATTGGGGTGTCAGGTGGGGGGTTAGGTACGGCCCCCCCTAATTTGAAATTTGCCGTTTTTTGGATGGATTCTGATAGATATTTGTTAGATCCGGTTTGATCAGCAAAAATTAACGTTAGATCTCCATTCGTTCCCGAGGTATTGGGGGTGTCAGGTGGGGGGTTAGGTACGGGTTAGCCCCCCTAATTTGAAATTTGCCGTTTTTTGGATGGATTCTGATAGATATTCGTTAGATCCGGTTTGATCAGCAAAAATTAACGTTAGATCTCCATTCGTTCCCGAGATATTGGGGGTGTCAGGTGGGGGGTTAGGTACGGGTTAGCCCCCCCTAATTTGAAATTTGCCGTTTTTTGGATGGATTATGATAGATATTCATTAGATCCGGTTTGATCAGCAAAAATTAACATTAGATCTCCTTTCGTTCCCGGGATATTGGGGTGTCAGGTGGGGGGTTAGGTACGGGTTAGCCCCCCCAATTTGAAATTTGCAGTTTTTTGGATGGATTCTGATAGATATTCGTTAGATCCGGTTCAGCAGCGGTCCTGAGGTGTAGATGGAGAAGAGGAGGGGTCCAATTGGGGGAGACCAACAGAGAGAGAGTGAAGTGAGGAGGTGGTGAGTGAGTGGGACAATCTGAAAGTTCGGTCAGTGAGTCATTTTCGTCCCCCATGATGCCTACAGGCCGCCTCTTCGCAATCATCGCAGCACACTCCCCCCCCTTCCTCGCCGCGACACATCGCCAGTGAAGTCCTGATGCTGCCCACAACTGGCCCCCGCCGAAGTCGCCGCTGCTCAAACGGATCTAACGAATATCTATCAGAATCCATTTAAAAAACGGCAAATTTCAAAGTACAGGGGGCTTGTTTTTTGCATAGCTAGCAAGTTGTATTTTTCCTTGGCACCACTTTGGAGTGCATATAATGTTTTGTATAACTTTTATTTATTTTTTAGGATAGAGAAAATTTTAAAAAAATTAATTGCGCTAATGTTTTTTGAGTTTTATTTTTAGTTAGTTTCCTGTGCGGTAAAAATAGCAGAATAACTTTATTCTCCGTGTCAGGTCAGACACACCGAAACCAAATTTATGTAATTTTTTTTTTTTTTTACTACTTTTAAAAAGTAAAACGTTTTTTTTTTTAAATAATGAGAGAGGATTTGGTCTCGCCGCATGCGCAGCCCCGTAGAGCTTTTATTTGTCTGACTACGGAGCTGTGGGATGCCTCATTTTTTGCGGGAAGAGTTGTAGCTTTTATTCGGACCATTTTGGGGTATATCTGATTTTTTTAATTACGTTTTATGCCTTTTTTTGTGACTCAAACAGTGAAAAAAATAGAAATTATGGCTTTTTTTTATTTTTTATGGCGTTTACCGTGTGGAATAAATATTAAAATATTTAATTTTTGGGGGTTGGGATCCCAGCTGACGGTAGGACAGCTGGGTTCCTGCGATTGCCGACGGGGCAAGCTGGGGCTGCCATTCCCCGCCCGACGTGAAAACTCTATGGCGGAGGAATAAGGCCCGGCTGGCCCCGTCGGCAAAAGTCAATGGGCGGTCGTCAAGGGGTTAAAAAAGCCTGTACATAGACTAAACAAAAACTCCTCATGTGGTCTCATTTTTAATCAATTTAATTATCAAACAAATAAAGTGGGGAAAAAAAGTATTCAGTCAGTCAGCAATAGTGCAAGTTCCACCACTTAAAAAGATGAGAGGCGTCTGTAATTTACATCATTGGTAGACCTCAACTATGGGAGACAAACTGAGAAAAAAAAATCCAGAAAATCACATTGTCTGTTTTTTTTTCCTTTTATTTGCATATTATGGTGGAAAATAAGTATTTGGTCAGAAACAAAATTTCATCTCAATACTTTGTGATATATCCTTTGTTGGCAATGACAGAGGTCAAACGTTTTCTGTAAGTCTTCACAAGGTTGCCACACACTGTTGTTGGTATGTTGGCCCATTCCTCCATGCAGATCTCCTCTAGAGCAGTGATGTTTTTGGCTTTTCGCTTGGCAACACGGACTTTCAACTCCCTCCAAAGGTTTTCTATAGGGTTGAGATATGGAGACTGGCTAGGCCACTCCAGGACCTTGAAATGCTTCTTACGAAGCCACTCCTTCGTTGCCCTGGCGGTGTGCTTTGGATCATTGTCATGTTGAAAGACCCAGCCACGTTTCATCTTCAATGCCCTTGCTGATGGAAGGAGGTTTGCACTCAAAATCTCACGATACATGGCCCCATTCATTCTTTCATGTACCCGGATCAGTCGTCCTGGCCCCTTTGCAGAGAAACAGCCCCAAAGCATGATGTTTCCACCACCATGCTTTACAGTAGGTATGGTGTTTGATGGATGCAACTCAGTATTCTTTTTCCTCCAAACACGACAAGTTGTGTTTCTACCAAACAGTTCCAGTTTGGTTTCATCAGACCATAGGACATTCTCCCAAAACTCCTCTGGATCATCCAAATGCTCACTAGCAAACTTCAGACGGGCCCGGACATGTACAGGGTTAAGCAGTGGGACACGTCTGGCACTGCAGGATCTGAGTCCATGGTGGCGTAGTGTGTTACTTATGGTAGGCCTTGTTACATTGGTCCCAGCTCTCTGCAGTTCATTCACTAGGTCCCCCCGCGTGGTTCTGGGATTTTTGCTCACCGTTCTTGTGATCATTCTGACCCCACGGGGTGGGATTTTGTGTGGAGCACCAGATCGAGGGAGATTATCAGTGGTCTTGTATGTCTTCCATTTTCTAATTATTGCTCCCACAGTTGATTTCTTCACTCCAAGCTGGTTGGCTATTGCAGATTCAGTCTTCCCAGCCTGGTGCAGGGCTACAATTTTGTTTCTGGTGTCCTTTGACAGCTCTTTGGTCTTCACCATAGTGGAGTTTGGAGTCAGACTGTTTGAGGGTGTGCACAGGTGTCTTTTTATACTGATAACAAGTTTAAACAGGTGCCATTACTACAGGTAATGAGTGGAGGAAAGAGGAGACTCTTAAAGAAGAAGTTACAGGTCTGTGAGAGCCAGAAATCTTGATTGCTTGTTTCTGACCAAATACTTATTTTCCACTATAATATGCAAATAAAATGAAAAAAAAACAGACAATGTGATTTTCTGGATTTTTTTTTCTCAGTTTGTCTCCCATAGTTGAGGTCTACCTATGATGTAAATTACAGACGCCTCTCATCTTTTTAAGTGGTGGAACTTGCACTATTGCTGACTGACTAAATACTTTTTTTCCCCACTGTAAATCTTATTAGTACAGTGAAAAACACAAGTAAAAGTAATACCTTACAGAAATAGATATTTAACAGTGAAAACCTGAAAGTTTAGGACTGCAAATCCCTGTAATATAAATAGAACACCTACATTTTAACATCTAGACGGAGTTCCTGAGTTATCGGTGTTTGACTTACACAAAAAACAAAGAAAATTACTAATGTGACTCGATATAATTTTATTCAAATGTTTAATCTCATAGAATACCAATAATAATTTACAATAAATATTCACGAAAGATGTAGGCTGTATCTGAAGAAGAGAAGGACTGGAAATTCCCATGAGTGCAAAGTAACTCAAACAAAACAAAGAAGAACACCAACACCCCAACACCGGGGCGTTCCTGTTCTTCTTCTTCTTTCCTTTGAGTTACTTTGCACTCATGGGAATTTTCAGTCCTTCTATTCTTCGGATACAGCCTACATCTTTCGTGAATATTTATTGTAAATTATTATTGGTATTCTATGATATTAAACATTTCAATAAATTTATCTCCATTTCCCTTTTAGTTTTTCTTCACTCATACAAAAACCCTACTTCGGAATGGAGGAACCGTCTTTGGATAGAAAGAAGTGTGTGGCGGTCGGGGCGCTCCTCCGAGGCCGGCTTAGCTCCTAGTAGAGGCTGTAGTGTGCTCAGCCTGTGAGGAGCTTGGCAAGCGCTGCTGTGTGTCACTGCCTCCTAAGCGTCCGGACCCAGACTGCAGATGTCGGATCAGTTCAGACAGCCGCAGCCCTCCTGTAGGTGATGAGCTCCATGCAGCCACTTGCTCCTGCTGCCATGTAAGCCATATTGCTGTGCAGCAGGTGGTGAGGAGTGGGATTCAGGACACACAGGAGAGCAAAGCGAAGGCAACATTACTGACTTTGGGGGCATTATTGCTGAAGATGGGGGTATGTGAGGGTTATTACTTGTATTACATGTATTGTCTGTAAACATTACTGCATGTAACATGGAAAGTGATCCTACTTAATCGCCAATACATCATGGACATCTCAGTGTTTTGGTTGGAATTTCGTTTGTAAAGATGAACTGTCATCAAAAAATAGATTTTGTTTAAAGGGTACCGCAACGTTTTTTTTATTTATTTATTTTTAATTCTGTCATGCTATGGCTGCTGGCCACAGCATGACAGTAAGTTATGTGCGGCAGTGCGGCGGGACATCTGTCCACCAATGCCGCTGCACCGGTCGGGGGACCCCCTACCCCCGCCGAATCTGGTGAGTGGAAACCTTCAATGACCTGGTGATGAACCAGGTCATTAGGCATAACGCCCACCACCGCTGAAGCCCGCCCACCCACAGCCATTGAATGGGCCAAGAGTCGACGTCACGTGACGCAGCAGTCTGCTGCATCATGTGATGTTGCAGGGGGTGTGGCCTTCATTCCAGGAAGTGGCCTTGCCTGCCCCCGGCGCGAGGACCTTGACTCATTTAACATTTTGCCAGATCAGTCAAGCGATTCCTGGCTCTGGCGGTGGTAGGAGGGGGGACGTTGCTTTTGCAGCAGCACTGCGGGCTGCAGGAGTCCTGGAGCACAGCTGCACACCGTTTTCTGTCATGCTGTGGGCATCAGCCACAGCATGACAGAATATAGAGTAAAGGTTCAGATACTCTATAACGCTGTGTCCATGCTCACAATTTTTCCCCATCAATGACTGCCATCATGGCAGTAAAGAAAAAAAGGTGAGGCGATAGTCCGATTCAAAGTGAATGGGACCATCATTACAATTTTTTGTTTCCCCACTACTTCACCGTCCCGTCATGTCATCGTAAGACTGGGTGGGAAAGTAGTGGGGAGAGAATGCTGCTAGCAGCCTTATTCTTGTCGTCATTCACTGATGGTCAGAGCACTGCCTGTCGTCTGCCCCTCAGAGAATTAATAATTTTCAATGCAGTTTCAGGCCGCCGACTCTCATTTCTCTGGCCCCTTCTCCTCTGGTTCATGAGCTGGAGGTGGTTGGATCGCTGACGTCTGGCACACTCTCGTGTACTTGCAATCTGCACATCAGCCTGCATGGAAGTGAACAGCAGGGGAGCTCCTCAAGTATCCTGGATGATGTCCGCCATCTGAACACAGAAGCTGGAGGAGGAGACAGATAATTAGCTGCCTCAGACGGCATGCCTCTGCACACCCATCAGGCTGGGAATGCCTCTTTAGTGGGCATCATGCTTTTCTTTTGGATTTATATATGTTGGTGTGCTTAAAGGGAATCTTCCACCTAATGCTGCCCTATGCAGCTGTGAGCAGGCCTGTATTGTCCTGCAGACACACAGAATAATGACACCAGTGGCGCTCCACTCCGAGGTGCCGTCTGGGTGCTGCAGCACCTGGAACTGGGCGCATGCCAGCTATCTAATAGCACGACTAGGCTGGTCATGTGGTCACTAGCCCAGCTCTGCTGCCAGTTCTCAGCATTTCAGTGAAGCATTCAACACTCGTGTGAATGACTAATATCCTATATATGAATAAATTGGCCAACACAAATAACGTAATGGGGAGGCTTGAAGTAAAGGACGGGTTTGCAGCTACTTGGCACATTTTCCTATTGTGCACTTATGTGCTTAAAGTGGGATTTAATGTCCTAACACACAGCTCTGTACATCCATTCTCCTGCCGCCATCCATATCTGCACACACTGACCAGCAGATCCATACACACAGCAGATCAGACCTTCCTGCATAGAAATATGCCATACGTAGGACATCAATCCCGACCTTCACATTTAGTGATCACACTTGTACGAGGATGTGTTTCTCTGCCTGCTCTTATGACTAAAGTGAAGCTGAACATCCAAAGAAAAGGGTCACACACAGGGTCAAACAGAGGGTGGGATCAAAATCACCCAAAAGTGGAGACATGGTGTTGAAAAAACTACATGCAAATGTAAAAGGAGCTAAGTGGGTTTTCAAGCCATTGCCCCACCTGGTTTTTCCACATGTGGTTTTCAGTGGCCTCATGCAGTGCTTAGGGAGCGGATGAGCATGTGATCGGCTCCATCATGCTGCGCTCCTGTTCCGCCGCTATGCCACCTGTTGCATTTCCTGCCCTGTATTTAGCTTTCAGGTAACTTTTGATATGTCATAGAGGCATATCAACGTTTATCTGCTGACGTAGGCTAAGTTCACACTGCTTAAATATGACACCTGTTTTCTCTGAGCTGGAATTAAACTCTGAATGTGGTACTGCAGGGGTTCCTTGGTGTCTCCTGCTGGCGGGGTGACATCGCCCCTCCAGTGTCCTATGCCGGGGTAATGCCAGGGAACCACAGGCAAGCCCTGCAGTACAAGACCCACAGGACAGCAAGGGAGGCCATGAGTACCCGTGCCACTGCAGCGAAGCGGGAGGACGATGTGCAGGGGAGCACTGCTCACCGGCATCCCTCTGTTGTGGCACTGTAAGGATTCCCTGAGCTTTCCCGCCGGGGGGGTGACGTCACCCCACCAGCGTTCTGCAGCCTGGGGAAATCCCGGGGAACCCCTTCAGCACCATACATCACATGCTCACATTGGATTACAGATCAGCTACTACCAGGGGTCAAGTTCTGGGAAAAAAATGTGGGAACTCACCAAGATTTCCTACTTGCCCCCACTCTGATGAGAGTTACACCAACGTAGTAATGAAATAATACTGCCATACTGTGACTGAATAAAACACCATGCAAAGACCAATATTACTCCTATACAGTGACCATACATAGGCAGAAACTAGCTACACGGGCGCTCTGCAGGCCGCACTAGTGGTTATGTTACTTTTAGGCCTCTGTCACATGATCATATGCGTATTGCGCGCGTTAAAAATGCAGCGTTGTCACTGCGCATTTCCCATCTTATTTCACGCAGCCCAGTGATTTGTATTAATGGGCTAATCGTGTAATATGCTACAGAATAGAACATCCTGTAATTATTATTTTTTTTTTTACACACATTTGCGTATGCGTGAAAATAACGCATATGAGAATAAACGCATCGGTTTCAATGGGTACATTTCATCGTGAAATACACATGCGTGAAAAACAGCGTATTACACGACAAAACTAAGATCATGTGAAAGAGGCCTTATATCCAGTGGTCACAAGCGACGTTTGCTGTTACTGGGGTCATTTGCTTTGCCTATTTCTAGTCCAGACCGCCACAATGAATTTTCCAAGCCGCTACTTGTCTCTGTAGGATTTTGCATTCAGACAGCTACGGGTTAGCCCTCCCCAGAAAAAGATCGGAACTATCTCGGGAACAACAGGAGATCTAACGTTAATTTTTGCTGATCAAACCGGATCTAACGAATATCTATCAGATTCCATCCAAAAAATGGCAAATTTCAAAGTTGGGGGGGCTAACCCGTACCTAACCCCCCACCTGACACCCCCAATATCTCGGGAACGAAAGGAGATCTAACGTTAATTTTTGCTGATCAAACCGGATCTAACGAATATCTATCAGAATCCATCCAAAAAACAGCAAATTTCAAAGTTGGGGGGCTAACCCGTACCAAACCCCCCACCTGACACCCCCAATATCTCGGGAACAAAAGGAGATCTAACGTTAATTTTTGCTGATCAAACCGGATCTAACGAATATCTATCAGAATCCATCCAAAAAATGGCAAATTTCAAATTAGGGGGGGCTAACCCGTACCTAACCCCCAACCTGACACCCCCAATATCTCGGGAACAAAAGGAGATCTAACGTTAATTTTTGCTGATCAAACTGGATTTAACGAATATCTATCAGAATCCATCCAAAAAATGGCAAATTTCAAATTAGGGGGGGCTAACCCGTACCTAACCCCCCACCTGACACCCCCAATATCTCAGAAACGAAAGGAGATCTAATGTTAATTTTTGCTGATCAAACCGGATCTAACGAATATCTATCAGAATCCATCCAAAAAACAGCAAATTTCAAAGTTGGGGGGGCTAACCCGTACCTAACCCCCCCACCTGACACCCCCAATATCTCGGGAACGAAAGGAGATCTAACGTTAATTTTTGCTGATCAAACCGGATCTAACGAATATCTATCAGAATCCATCCAAAAAACAGCAAATTTCAAAGTTGGGGGGGCTAACCCGTACCTAACCCCCCACCTGACACCCCCAATATCTCGGGAACGAAAGGCGATCAAACGATAATTTTTGCTGATCAAACCGGATCTAACGAATATCTATCAGAATCCATCCAAAAAACGGCAAATTTCAAATTGGGGGGGCTAACCCGTACCTAACCCCCCACCTGACACCCCCAATATCTCGGGAACGAAAGGAGATCTAACGTTAATTTTTGCTGATCAAACCGGATCTAACGAATATCTATCAGAATCCATCCAAAAAACAGCAAATTTCAAAGTTGGGGGGGCTAACCCGTACCTAACCCCCCACCTGACACCCCCAATATCTTGGGAACAAAAGGAGATCTAACGTTAATTTTTGCTGATCAAACCGGATCTAACGAATATCTATCAGAATCCATCCAAAAAATGGCAAACTTCAAATTAGGGGGGGCTAACCCGTACCTAACCCCCCACCTGACACCCCCAATATCTCGGGAACGAAAGGAGATCTAACGTTAATTTTTGCTGATCAAACCGGATCTAACGAATATCTATCAGAATCCATCCAAAAAACGGCACATTTCAAATTAGGGGGGGGCTAACCCGTACCTAACCCCCCACCTGACACCCCCAATATCTTGGGAACGAAAGGAGATCTAACGTTAATTTTTGCTGATCAAACCGGATCTAACGAATATCTATCAGAATCCATCCAAAAAATGGCAAACTTCAAATTAGGGGGGGCTAACCCGTACCTAACCCCCCACCTGACACCCCCAATATCTCGGGAACGAAAGGAGATCTAACGTTAATTTTTGCTGATCAAACCGGATCTAACGAATATCTATCAGAATCCATCCAAAAAATGGCAAACTTCAAATTAGGGGGGGCTAACCCGTACCTAACCCCCCACCTGACACCCCCAATATCTCGGGAACGAAAGGAGATCTAACGTTAATTTTTGCTGATCAAACCGGATCTAACGAATATCTATCAGAATCCATCCAAAAAACGGCACATTTCAAATTAGGGGGGGCTAACCCGTACCTAACCCCCCACCTGACACCCCCAATATCTCGGGAACAAAAGGAGATCTAACGTTAATTTTTGCTGATCAAACCGGATCTAACGAATATCTATCAGAATCCATCCAAAAAATGGCAAATTTCAAATTAGGGGGGGCTAACCCATACCTAACCCCCCACCTGACACCCCAAATATCTCAGGAACGAAAGGAGATCTAACGTTACTTTTTGCTGATCAAACCGGATCTAACGAATATCTATCAGAATCCATCCAAAAAACGGCAAATTTCATAGTTGGGGGGGCTAGCTACGGGTTAGCCCCCCCTGGAAAAGATCGTAAATATCTCATTTTGTAGGGGTGATCTAACGTTAGTTTTGGTTGATCAAACCGGATCTAACAAAGATCTAACGAATGTAATCATTTTTTACCCAAATTCTCACTAAGGGGGGGCTAACCCGGGGGTGGTGGAAGGACGCTGCTATGTCCTGAGTCTGACCCCTGCCTGTATCAGCTATAGACCAAGATAACAGCAGAGCTGAGTGCCCCCTTCACCTCCTACAGAGAAGCATAAGACCCCTGAGCACAGCCTGCCCCCTGACAGGACAGCAGCCCCCTCTTAGGATTCCCTGCATTTACTCTCCAAACTTATGTAAAAAAAACTTCAGTATTCAGAATGAAGCTGTGGTGTCCTGTCAGGGGCAGAGGGGGCACAACAGCCTTATCCTTCTCTAGAGGGGACAGGGGGCCAGGACACTGCTCATCAGGATTTATAGCATCTCCCAGAGATGTTATGTAACACAACCACACACTATATATATATATATATATATATATATATATATATATATATATAATCACAAACACAGTATATGTTAGGGTATATGCACACATTGCAGATTCTGCTGCGTTGTACCCTTAGGCTATGTGCACATGTTGCGGATTCTGCTGCGGATCCGCAGCGGTTTTGGCTCTGTGGAACGGTGTACAGTACCATTGTTTTCAATGGAGAATGAAAAACGCAGTGCACATACTGTGGATTTTTCCGTGGATTACAATCCGCAGCATGTCAATTCTTTGTGCGGAATCCGCAGCGGTTTCACACCTCCATTGTGAGGTGTGAAACCGCAGGGCTAATCCACAGGTAAACCGCAGGTCTTTTGACCTGTGGATTTTTCCAAATCCGCACAGAAAAATCCGCAGCACGTTTCACTACGTGTGCACATAGCCCAAAAGACTATCTAAAACCAAAACTGTTGTGCACATGTTGCGGCTTTAAATCTGCAGCATGTCAATTATTTGTGCGGATCCGCAGCATTTTTACACCTCTTTCATTATAGGAATCGAAAAGTGTAAAAACGCTGTGGAAATCTGCACAAAATCTGCAGAAAATTCTCAGGTAAAACGCAGGTCATTTTACTGGCGGATTCAGTGAAATTTGTGTGGAAAAATCCACAGCAGAATCCGCAACAAGTGCACACACCCTAAAAGTATGCAAAAATTCCACAGTATTACAGAAAAGTAACTGAGGCCGGACTCCAGCATGAGAGGCTGATGAGAAGATCTGCAGGGGAAATGAAGGGTCTCAGTCCTCGCTCACACAAGCGTATAACACGGCTGAGCGCTATGTGATGTTTTATTGGATAACACTCAGCACAGTGTTATACTTTGGGGCATCGCAGATCTGTGATTTTTTCTACAGTCCGAATTCGTCTGTGGAAAAATAATCTGCAGCACGCCGTGCAGCTGTCAGCTGAGTGCAGTCTGAATCCACGACCTCAGACAATGGAGAAGATGGAGAAATTAAGTTCCCTGTCTTCTCAATGTGCTCTGATTATCTCATGCAAGAGAATCAGATGACAATTGGATGAGAGTTTGAGCTGAGTGTCAGTAGCATAATTAAGCTGATTCTCTCACATGAGAGAATCATCACTCGTGTGACCCCGGCCATACACTTTTTTCAGCTGGACAATTCTTTTATATACCTTAATTATTCCTAATATTCCCGAAAACTTTATAATATAAGTATCCTTCTTCCCAAACCCACTGACCTAAGCAGGGGCACTATCAGGGCATTACTGCCCTTACTGGATAGGGCCCAATGACCGGAGTGGGGCCCCGGTCACTATGTGGTGGTAAAATGTGGTCTGGTCATGGCGTGATGGTATTTGTTCCTTGTATATGGGATTTTAGTTCACCATGTGGTGGTAATATGGTGGCTGGTCATGGTGCGGTGGTATTTGTCCCTTGTATGTGGCATTATTGGTAATTTTAAAAATGGAAAAATAAATAAAAATATACCAAAATTGTATTGGATATTTTAGCAAATGTTTAGTAAGTTACAGTAGAGTAGAGCCCGGCCAAAAGAGTCTACTTTGTCGTGGTGGTGGATTAAAAAAATCTTTTGGCTAAAACAAAAGCTGCTGGCTATGTATGTGGTGATGGGAACTGTTAATGTGTGATTTGTGAGGACATGGTGCAGAAGTGGAGTTGTTCCAAGAGAGCGGTGGGACTTTGGAAGGTTCGAGGGGTGGAGACGGGGCTGGGTGGAGCCTGGGCGGAGTTTCAAGGGGCCCCGAAAATTTTGCCAGTATGGGGCCCCGAAATTCCTAGTGGCAGCCCTGATGGGTATATATGGGCATGGGACTATGGGATGGAGGATATGTATGATGGGTATATGGGCATGGGACTATGAGATGAAGGATGTGTGATGGGTATATGGGCACGGGACTATGGGATGGCAAATATGTATGATGGGTATATGGGCATGGGACTATGGGATGGAGAATATATATGATGGGTATATGGGCATGGGACTATGGGATGGAGGATGTGTGATGGGTATATGGGCACTCAACTATGGGATGGAGGATATGTATGATGGGTATATGGGCATGGGACTATGAGATGAAGGATGTGTGATGGGTATATGGGCACGGGACTATGGGATGGTGAATTTGTATGATGGGTATATGGGCATGGGACCATGGGATGGAGAATATGTATGATGGGTGTATGGGCATGGGACTATGGGATGGAGGATGTGTGATGGGTATATGGGCACTCGACTATGGGATGGAGGATATGTATGATGGGTATATGGGCACGGGACTATGGGATGGAGGATAATTATAATTTGCTATAACTAACCACAGTTAGTTACTATGCATGGGCAGCGCCGGGCTCTTCAGCTAGTATATATATAGTGTTAATATTAATTTTTTTTTTAATCAATTAGTAAAATGAACAGTAACTTAACAAAAGAGAAATGTAAATCCCATCAGTATGACCGCCTGTCGCTTCCATCATCAGTTTCTGGTGACCGCCTGTCACTTCCATCATCAGTATTTGGTGACCGCCCGTCACTTCCATCATCAGTATCTGGTAACCGCCCATCGCCTCCATAATCAGTATCTGGTGACCACCCATTGCCTCCATCATCAGTATCTGGCGACCTTCCGTTGCCTCCATCACTATTTCTAGTCACTTGTACATCGGTTATGGAAGATCCCGGCAGGAGGTTGTTCCAAACATCTTGGCGACCTGAACCCCGATATTCTGTGTATGAGGTTTGTGCGGATCCTTCTGTCTCTCCCTGTGATCTCAGACGGGATGATGTGAGATCTGTGGAGCCGGAACTTCACTTTCTGAACTCCTCATTCGTAATGACATTGGCTGGATGATGGGGGTCAATGTTCAGTTGCGGAATAGATTTGACAGTGAAATGAATTTTACAGAAATCTTATATTGTCAGGTTATAATTTTTTTGCGATTTGATTTGTGCATATTCAGCCGCCATTTCGCAAAATTCAAAAGTGTGTTCTTCACTGGGCCTCCTTTAGCGTCTTCTGGTGTCCGTCATCTTTGGAGACTCTGTGTGCTAACTAGGTCATGTACAGTAGCTCAGTCAGTGCAGGAGATGCAAAAAATTACGGGTATCAGAAGATGCCAAAGATGATCCAATGAAGATGACACAAGTGACTGCACTGAAGAAGATGACCACTCTGCAGAAGGTTTACCCAGCAGAATCTGTGAGTGCTGGGTGAATTTTTTTTTACATTTCTATTACAAATGTTTATTTTGCTCCAAAGTCTGGAGAGTGCATAATATGATGCTTGGCCAAATTTGACTGCAGTGTAAATTTTTAATTTCTCCTGATTCGTCGATCTATAAAGAAGAGTTCTAATTATATTCCTAAACATAATTAGAATTATAGTCCTAATAACTTTGGAAATCTTCCAGGACAGAATATCTATGGTGTAATTGAGTCTAGTTAACCGTGTAAATCAGTATTTCTCAACGCTCATCCTTAATCAACCGCAACAGATAACTTTAAAAGAGGTCACAAAGAAATGGGGGCGCTAGTAAGAAAATCTGGAATATACTATATGACCAGTGGACATTCCTCTCAGACAGGAGTGTGCAAGATTTTTTCGTTCAAGGGCCACACTACCATACTGAACCAATCTCAAAGGCTGCAGAAAAATTTAGAGGTACTAACATGAATACATCACCAGAACCACAATCAGAGCATTAATACATCACCAGGGACAAGTCTTGAGTATTAGAGTAGGATTTGGAGAGTTTATGCAGCACCAGAACCACTGTCAGTGCTTGAATGTAGCATCAGAACCACCATCAGTACATGAATGAAGAACCAGAACCACCATCAGTACATGAATGCGACACCATAACCACCATCAGTACATGAATGTACATATTATGGAAAGAAGCAAATACATTTAAATATAGGAAGAATGGAGACGACATCTACCTTTTCCGGTGGGCCACATGGGGCTGAATGTTGTGCAGGCCTGCTCTACAAGATTCCTACATCAATGTGGAGGTACCGGAACCTCATCCCTGGTCTTCAGGACAAGGAAAGACCATCAATGATATCATTTTACTGTCTTCATGAATGCGGTACGGGAGCCCCTTGTGCATGACATTGATCATCTGTATTGGATGAAGGTGTCTGTTAGGTTTCAGAGGATCAGCTTTGACCTTAGGGTAACCTATTGGGCAAATATGCTCTACATTTATAAACCTCAACCTCAAGGTGGGGGAGATGTCTCTGTCCAATTTGACCCCATTACCCAAGGTCCCACATATACCAGGGGCAAAGTCTGATGAGCAGCATCCTCTTAATGAGATCCGTGGGGCTACTAGAGCTTCTTGGACACCTTTGTCTTAGGCCTGTTTCACATTTCAGTTATTTGACGTCAGTCAAAATCTGCCAGGTTGTGAAAAAACGGATCTGTTTCCGTTGTGGCACAAACGGATGCCACCGAATCCGTTTTTTGATGGATCCGCTTTAGTAGTGAGTGACTGAAATTTAAAGGAAAATGAGTATGGGAAAAAGGAGAGAGAGAGAGAGAGAGAGAGAGAGATTTTCTGCCGCCAGAACGGAATTTGGGGTTAAATTTCTGGCAAGGAAATTCCTCCAGGTATGCTCAGTTTCAAAAAGCGGATCCGTTGCCGGATTCCGTCAAAAAACGGTTGCTATCCGCTATTTTGACGCAGACAAAAAACGTTTCATTGTCCGTCCACTGAAGTCAGCGGACGCCAAAATTTTGGCGGATCCGTCAAAAAACGGATCCAACGGATGACCATCTGTCAAAATCCACCGCTAATGCAACTCAATGGGGAAAAAAACGGATCCGCCAAAATAATGGCGGATCCGTTTTTTTGCAAAACGGTGGATTTTGGCTGACGTCAAACAACTGAAGTGTGAAAAAGGCCTTAGTTTGTCAGTACCTCGGGCACGGGACTTGGTGCTCCCAACTGATTCCTCTTTGGCAGAAGTCTCTGCAGGTTGGGTAATACGTTTATATTGGGAAAACTGCAGACAGTAAAGTCAATAATAAGTAAGAATGAGGTGTAACCACGAGGCGTGACGACAGTGGAAGGTGTAAATATTGGGAGTCTCCGCTACAGGATGGAACCACCTGAGATATTGGGAAACTGCACATGATGATGACATACAGACCATGAGTCACTTGCATCATTAATAATCCAAGACACCATTATGACACAAGCAGAAAAAAAATACAGGTTAGCAAAATGTACAATGTGCCCACACCCACCCAACCTGCATATATAATCTGCCCCTGCGCAAGACATACATCAGTACTACCACACCTGGCAGATCACACAGGTAGCAGCTTCAACCCAACCACAACTCCTCTCATCCAGACAGAATAATGGCTGCACATCATCTCTTATTAGGATGGAGAGCTGTGATACATTGTAGCAAACACTGCACTATATTATGACCAGGGCAGGTCAACATTCACTGTCAGCAAGAAAATGTCTTGAAAATGCAGCACTCTCTAATTGCATTGGTTTTTTTTTCTTTTCCAGGAAGAAGAAGAAACTCCAGAAGTGAAGATGTCGCCCATCTCTACTCTGCTGCTGTCATTGCTGGGTGAGCGTCTTTTGCGCCTCCTACTTCTCTCTTTGGGGTTTATGGAGTTTTCAAATCGTATCATGTGACAACTTTGGGAGTAAAGCAGACGTCTGATTTCTGATGATTTGTGTGTTACAGGAGCTGCCTTCATCCTGATCAGCGCACAAGACCCTCAAAAAAGTGAGTATTATCCATTCTAACACCCCAACATTTTAGACTTTTATAAATGGTCTGGAATTTTTTTGCAAAATACCTTGATATTTGCTCCTTGACATTATTGCTGCCCCGAAGGCTGTGAGTGAACAAACCGCAATGTGTCTATTAAAAATTGAAAAAAAATAAGCTTGAGTTCATATAAGAGGGTGGTGGCCCATCGGAGGATTCTCCTGTTCTCCTGTCGGCCAGTCCAAGCCTGGCTGAGTCTACGTGACACATGAGCCACAGTGATACTTTGTCCATAGTAATATCATGTATTGGTTCCCACAGGACATTATATCACTGTAGATGGAAAGTTACACCTAGCTTAAATGATGGAGTCACTGCTCCCTCTGGTGTATCAAGTGCATATACTGTACATAGAGCGTCTGCAGCAAATCTGCAGAATAATGTGGAATTGTAATTGACTTCATTTAAGAAAGGAACAAGTTATTTTCTTCTTTTATATTTTTCACATTGCAGTCGAAAGACTGAGTGAAGAAATCCATAAATGACTATGGGACTTGAGTTCCTTTCATACTATAAGATACTTTGTTTTAATCAAGCATACAATGTTTGCAAGGGTATGTGTATGCAAATTGCCTATTCAGAGAGGACTTAAGGCCCCGTCACACTAAGCGATATCGCTAGCAACATCGCTAAAGCGTCACCGATTTTGTGACGCAGCAGCAATATTGCTAGCGATATCGCTACATGTGATACTTACCTCCGACCGGCTCCCCCACTGGTTATCGCTGATCGCGCGAGAACGTCCTGGGCCGTTCCTCGTCGGCCGCTCCCTGCTGGGCTTCCTGCTGGCGCCGACGAGCGACACGTGGACGCGGACGGGAGGACGTCTTCATCGCCGCGTCTGACATGTAAGTAACGACCGCTGCTGCGTCGCTACATTGCCAGTGAGATCTGCTTGTGTGGCAGCTCACTAGCGACCACTTAGCGATGCACCAGCGATCCTGACCGGGTCATATCGTTGTCGGGATCGTTGGTGCATCGCTTAGTGTGATTGGGCCCTTAAACTCTAGTGTCACCTACTGGAATTAGCAATCCTGAAAGTGAATGTCAATCCTTGCCACATGACTTGAGATAAAAGCCAAACCACAATCTCCATTTGCAGACTCATTTTTCGAGATTGCAAAGTGCAAAGCAGCAGATCTTATTTGGCTGTATGAGACACCTCAGACTGGGAATCTAAAGGGCAACATCTCTATTTGTGAAAATTGCTACTTCCAGTTAGGAGTACTACTGTAGAGTTCAAGTCCTCTTTCTTTGCATATTTAATTTCTCAAAGGAGCATTATATGGCCATTAAGTCTCCTTACACTGGTTTGTCAGGCATATCACTTTCCACCAGGAGAAACATTACCCGTGTACACGTCATGTTTTTGCAGAGTTTTCCATCCTCTCTAATTACTGGGAAAAACATTTTAAAAAGTAGTAAAAACATATTTGATACTGCTTTTTTCCTGCCAACACTTCACTATTTGCAGTACAAATATCGTCAGCAAATACTTAATGTGGGCACATAAGCTTAGACTGAATGCAATCTTCTCAGTGGGTACTCTCACTTGTCGGACCAACCTTCCCCCTGTGGGTGGCCAGACAGTCTCACTGCTGTGACATCCTCTCTAGAAGAGTGTCAGTTTCTCCTTGTCTCTACAGCTGGACTGATATCCATTTATGAGCCACCTCTTCATAGTGTTGACTTGTTTATTTCAGCCCTGTTTGGCGCAACACTCTTCACTGAGTCCTTCCACCTTTTGATGAGACATGTTCCCACCACCTTGACGATAGCCCTTCGTCATCTTCTTCTTAGTCAACATGAAGTTGGGACCCTCTGATTCTTCCATCTCCTTATTGGTGTGACCCATTGTAGCTTCTACCAAATTATAAGATAACTGCTGATGACCTATTTGCTGAGTTGGCCCACCAACACTGCTCAAAAGCCAACAGCATTGTCTCGGTCTACCAGAGGATAGTTGCCAGTCCATGTCATATGTTTGACGGAAATCTTACCTCTCTTATATTCACATAATTTATGTTCCATTTTATACAGTTCTATTTTCTTTCATCCCCTGACTTAATATTACATTTTTCAAATTTTGCAGCCACTGTCTTAAAGTGTGATCCCGATAAAGAATATAAAGAGTGTGGAAGCCCCTGCAAACTGCACCCACCCTAATGGAGGTAGTTGCACGAAGAATTGTAAGAGCGGCTGCTACTGTAAGGATGGATATGTGGAGCTGGGGGAATCTTGTGTAGAGAAGAAAAAATGTGAGGGCTGCACCGGGAACATGACATATAAGCCATGTGGCACCCCTTGTCCCAGGACCTGCAACATAATGATTAAGTGCATCGATAAATGTAACGAAGGCTGCTTCTGTAAGGAAGGCTACGTGCTACTGGACGATAAGTCAAAATGTGTGCTTAAAGAGGAATGTCCTAAAGTCACAGCACCCTAGATTGCCTGGATTTTTTTCTAACCATAATAAAACATTCACAATCATTTTTGTGTCTTTTCAGCCTTTTTATAAGATCGTCAGATGCAATGAATATACTGTATAGAAGTATCAGATAGGGAGAGAGGAACATAGCAAATATAACAGTATCTGAGGCAGCCTGTACAGTACTGCAACCTCCTCATGTTCCTCTATTCTTTACACATCAACAAGTTGGGAGAAATCCATATGTGTGGAGCTTCTATGGTGATTGTAAGCCAGGTAATCACTCTTGGCTTTGCGGCCCACCAGAGAATTCCCCTGTTCCCCAATGGGCCAGTCTGAGCCTAAATGCAAAGGATATACTGTATAGAAACATCAGATAGGGAGAGATAAACAGAGCAAATATAATAATAAACAACCTCCTCATGTTCCTTTATTCCTTACACATCAACAGGGTGGGAGAAATCCATATGTGTGGAGCTTCTATGGTGTTTGTAAAGCAGGTAATCACTCCTGACTTTGAGGCCCATCAGGGAATTCTCCGGCTCTCCGTTGGGTCAGTTTGATCTAACTGCACTGTCTCTAATCTCCTTTCTAAACTCTGCTGTGTGTGCACATTAACCCCAGATCTGTAATACCAGTAAAATCTAATTCTTAGAGATGAGTAAATTGTTTTGTGATGAATCGAGTTCACTTAGAATTTTACAGAAAATTCAGATTCACTCACTAGGCTTCACGCAACATTGTGATGTGCGTCCTCCTGCAACGTCATGCTCTGAATGCATTGAAGATGATGGAAGACAGAATCAGAATGAACATGGAAATTGAAGCACTACTAAGAAAATTCTCATAGAGATCTCTCTTGGACAGCGGTCCCAGACCTGTTTTGCCTTGA
Organism: Dendrobates tinctorius; assembly: GCF_039654945.1. Classification (NCBI taxonomy): domain Eukaryota; kingdom Metazoa; phylum Chordata; class Amphibia; order Anura; family Dendrobatidae; genus Dendrobates; species Dendrobates tinctorius. The sequence goes on along the minus strand of NW_027361696.1, from coordinate 26,519,831 downwards.
GAGCCACCTTCAGCTCTGAAAGAGGGCCGTGCCCCACATACAGGGAACCCCCTTTTCCCACAGTAGTGACACCCAGAACCCACATTATTGGTATAATGACAGTCAAAGCTTCTTCACAGAAATCACACCAACGCAGAATACTCACATCCAAGGATTCCCACCTTATCCTCATTCAATATTCCCACATCGAGCACTCCCCCCATGCTAACACATCCAGATTCAAGTATCCCCTCTATCTGGCTGTGATTATTATAAAGGATGATTCAGGAGTCTGTTTGCATGGAGCAAGACACAGGAAAGCATAGTTTAAAGGTGGTAAAGTCTATATTATCACACACGGTGTTTCAAACAGGTGCATGGAAAACATCATGTCTATAAACACACAGTGTAGATATTGAATGCAACTTATCAAAGTCTGTAGGTAACCTATGAGGAAAATGTAATCAACAGAGCAGTCTGTGAAGCACAGTTACAATTGAGGATGCTTGAAAACAAGTAAGTCCTTGTCTAGTCCATACACATAAATATATATAAGCCAGTTCAAATAGGAAGGGTAGGAAGTCTCAGCTATTTGCAGAGCAAAGCAGCAATAGCTTATGTGTACAACAAATGCAGATGAGAGCAACATGAACAGCTAGAAGCAGGAGGAATACTTGAAAGCGGCGTATGTAGCAGAAACACTTAGAGCAGAGAAACAGATTATCCACACAGGTTCACAGAAGCAGGTAGAAAGCCATGAAGCCACCAGGGTCAGGAGTTGGACACAGGCAGAATACTCTAGCACAGACTAAAGGCTGGGGTGGAGTTATAAAGCAGGAAGACAAGGGGCACATGAGACAAAAGATGCCATCTTGAAGGAAGGCAGGAATGCCCAAAAAGCAATCAAAAATGTTCGGAGTCCTGACACTGGCATTGTCATCCTATGTCCTCTTTAGACTTCCTTATTTCATCTCTTCAACCACAAGGCCACTGTCTGCACATCCAGATCTGTTATTCCATGTGAGGTTGTTACCCATAAGGCAGGAGTCACACGAGCATATGCAAAATCGCTTCAATTTCTGGAGTCACACGAGCATATGCGAAATTGCTCCGATTCTCATCCAGGAGTGTTGGCCGAGTGCTCTCCGTATGGTAACCTGCATGTAAGGGGAGTGCAAGGCGGGGATGAGATATTTGCTAGCAGTTTTCCCTATGCAATTTGCCTTTTTACACAATCTTTTACACACTGTAATTCTCTATGTAACTTAAAACTACTCTACAAACTAATAAAGCAATGCTATATACAGATAAAGATACTGAATACCTTTTGTAAAAGTGTCCATCTCCACCAATTTTGAAATGCTGCCATATAGGACCAGTGCTCAATTTTGAGTAAGAGGAGGTATCTCCTCTTTCTCTCCAGTGTTTAGGGAATTGACGTCAGAACGCTTCCATAGCACAGTGTAGAGGTGCTCGGTGACACCGGTGGTGGTGGTGCTGTCACATCCAGTCTTTGTGGGCAACAATGTAGCCCTGTTGCTCCGAATGGGGAGAAACAGGCCAAGACTACAGCAGGAGAGGGAGCAGGAGGAGGCTCAGATCTTTTCTGTTTTTTTCAGGTGTGTACTCCATTGCACCTCATGCTTTGCATTCAAGTGCCTCATCATGCAGGTGGTACTTAGGTTTATAACAACATTTATGCCTCACTTCAGTCTCTGATGGCACAGCGTGCAAACCACCCATGTCTTGTCAGGGAGCTCCTTTGAGCTGGCTTTGGTGTGCTCAGTTCAGTGGGCAGCAGCAGTCAATGTACTGGTTAGGGGTCATCCGCTGTGTTTTTACACCCTGTTCCCTCTTTTGCTGGACAGCATGAAGACCACCTCTTCCTCAGAATTGTCCACTCAACTCGGATGGCCTTGATCCCATGTGGGGTCTAGGAGCTCATCATCGCACCTCTGCAGCCTGTCCTTAATGCTGCTGTCCTACTAATCCACCACTATCCTCGCTACTCCTCCACTTCTTCCCTCTGCAAATCTCTTCATTGTCTCCCAATTTCACAAGGTATCCACTTCAAGCTACCAACATTGACCTACAAAGCCTTTCATATTCTGTCTGCCCCATGTATCTCTGAACTAATTACCCAATATCTTCCCCCATGTAATATCTAGTCCTACCAAGACCTCCTTTTCTCCTCTACAATTATATTCATCCAATCGCATGCAAGTGTGGTGCCCCTGAGGCTCAGTCGCCACAGAGGTACTGCACCTTCTCCTGAGGTGTAGTGCCCCACCATCCAGGTAAGGTGGGAACTCCTTGCCACACTCCAACACCTGCACCCACACACAGGATAGTTCAGCAAAGGACCAGATTGCGGCTCCATGCTTAGAGGGTAGCAGAGCACCTTTCGTGGGTTCTTGCTTCGTAACACGAGATGCGCTGGGAGGTGGGTGGAGTTCAGATCCATATAAAAGTTGGGGAAGGTTTAGACTTACAGATCAGTCTGCGAGCAGTCTGTCAGGAGATCGGATGGGAAGGAGGTCACTCAGACAGGAATGAGGATCCCTGGAAGAAGGGATGGAGGAAGGAGTGCTGCAGCTGCCTCAATGACCTGAGCCAGCTGGCACGGGAAAGGGAAGAGAAGGAGAAAGACGTAGAACTGTAACCTAAGCATCCATAAGAGAGAAGGACAAGTACGGAATGAACGAGTAAAGAGAACAGAGAGGAGTTGTGGGTTGGAAGAGGAACCCTGCCTATAGGTTCTCAGCGCAAGGCCGGGGCCCGGTCCCCGAAGTTGTATGGACACTTATGGTTCTGTAGCAGACACTGGTGGAGTAGTTGGCTGTAAATGCATTACTCCCATCCAAGACTTGGGATACAACAGCAACACGGATAGAGAGCCGGGATCCAGGAGCATCCCCGAGCAGGCTACAGCTGTCTGTCATACAAGCAGAGTTCTAGGAACATCTAGCAAGGAGGTATTCCAGGGTAACTAAGTACTGGAGTGCTTCACCATTAAAGGTGCATTGGCGGAGTCATTCAGAAAGGCACATGTTGGCGGGGTGTTGGCAGGGAAAGTCCTATCTTGCCTGGAGTTTGGCTGGGCCTCTGCCCCGGAGGACACGGTACTAAAGCAGGCACCTGTGTGCACTGCGAACTGTGAGTAAAGCTTTGAAACTGCAAGCCCTGGTGTCCTCCATTCATTCGTCGCTAGCACCTCCAGCACTGCTGCATCTGAGTACCAGCATCCCCACCATTCTGCGCCTCCCCGCTAATCCTACATCTACACTGCCCTGGGACTACAGCTCCACCTGTGGGGAGCTACACCATCTTAGCTGCACCACATCATCAGTCCCAGTGGATCTGCATGCAGCGTTAGCTTAACATCTTACTGGCCAAACACTACAGGTGGCGTCACGAACTATCTATATAAACTACATCAAAAACCACCATTGATTTGGGCGCCCAGGGCCACGGACCGGGTCACCGCCACCGCGACACATCCCCCTGACACCGGCCCGATACCGAGTACCCCACAGCCCTGGGACGGAGGGCGACCCACAAGCCTTCTCCTGAGTCTCCCCCATCCTGTAGAATTTTGGGGCCCAATATGTCTGATTATCTACCACATTCAGAACTTTCATGTTTTCAGAAGAGCTTACAGTCTGCAATGACCCCACATCCCCCTGACCAACACAAGAGCTGCTGCAACCTCTGAACCTACTGTCTCTACTTGTTCTGGCCTCACCATTTATCCAATACTCGGGCCTGCGGAATTACACAGAACATCCTGTCGCCTGCCTGCACCAGAGGAAGGTGTTTCATTTGAGTGTGTCGCAGGCACAGATCAACGATGTCCTCTACCTGCAGCAGCGCCAACACCACCACCAGCAACACGGCCACTGGGGAGGACAATATCATTGGTGCAGCCACACAGGGGCCCAAGAAGTAACGGGCCACATCCACCTCCAAATCAGATAGAATTGTGCATTATGAGGAGCTTTTGGACTGCCAAGGGCTCATAAATTGTTCTTGCACAGGTTCCCTTTTCTGTTGGTGTCCGTCAGTGCACCGCCATGTCCCCTATTTCATGCTCTCCTCATTCTTTGGATGCCAAAAAGTGCAGAGTATTATGCAGCCTGTACACAGTTGTAGTAATCGCAGGTACGCGGGATGCAGTGATGAAACGGGAGATGGGATGAACTTTAAGATGTAACTTTTATATAAATATAGATGCCTATAGGGGCTATCTCGAGCAACCAAACAAGCTAACAGCAGTTATCCTCACAGGGATCAAAACAAGAATACACTGGTGACACAAACACTACTAACCCGGCAAAGACCGGTCACTATAGGGCCGCGGTATGGCTGACTACGGGTCCCGAATGTTAACTACAACTTGTCACTTATCCTCCCCGACATCCGGCAGAGCGATGGTCGATGATGCTTCGGCATATCAGCCGCTGGGCCCAGCAGATAAGGCCTCTTTCACACATCAGGTTTTCGCCGTCAGGCGCGATCCGGCTCTTTTGACAAAAACCGGATCCGGCGAAATGCAATGCCGGATCCGGTTTCCCCCCCCCCATTGACTTGCATTAGCCCCGGATCGCGCCGGATGGCCATGCTTTTCGTCCGGTTTTCGCCGGATTCGGCAATGTGTCGCAATCCGGCGTCTGTAAAAAATGGCTACTGTAACGTTTTTGTCTCCGGCGAAAAAGCCGGACCAGCCGGATCCGGCGCGTCCGGCTTTTTCACACAATGAAAGTCTATGAGCGCCGCAATGTGCCTGATCCAGCGAAAGCCGGATCCGGTGGCCGGATCCGGTTTTTTGGGTCTGAGCATGCTCAGTAGTTCTGCCCACAGCACACATATATAAAACCATGACAGTGGGACCCTCAGCCACACCCAACATGCCACCCAAGACAGGAACCAGCCGCAGGAGAAGGCAGGAGACAACTGCACCACCACCAGCACCACCACCCCAAATGGAGCAAAGCGACCATGCGGAACAACCGGAGGGGAGTCCACCAGCAGATGAGAGGCGGTAATTATCAAATCCCCCATTCCTCCAAACTAGGGCCATGGAATATCAAGATATTCATTGGCCCTTTGTTTCTCTTTATTCAACAGCCGCCAAAGAGATGCAGCAGCAGCAGCAGCAGCAGAAATGGCATCACTGGCAGCAGCAACAGCAGCAGCAATACCCACAGCCATGGAGTCTGGCCATCAACAGGACAGCACATCTTCTTCTGGGAGCCCTCCCTCGCATCGTCAGCGTTTGACGGTAAGTTTTTATTTCCAAAATCCATCATCTCTGTAATATATGTCTATTCATTGCCTTTTATTTCAAAACAGGAATCACAAGATGAAGAGGAGCTCCCAGAAGAAGAAGGAAGGGGTGGACAGACACCTGGAGTGGGCTCACAATTGGTAAGTTTTTTGCATCAAACGCAGAAACACAACATCACACTACACACAACACATAGAAAACAATGTTCTGCAGACCACACACAGCAAACAAATGCCTACATCCAAAGACATAACATTTTTTGTTTTCTTCTCTAGTCTTCCCAATCTGGTGCTCGGCCAAGAGGTCCTCGCAGTGCCTCCCAGGGTCGTCGGCGACAGCAACGCGGCGGTCACCAGCGTGTAAGTATAAATATTTTTGCTTTGTTTTTTTGCACTTTTTATTTCATTTCTTTTGTGGAGGCTAATTATGTTATTTTTGTCTTTTTCTTTAACAGCCTTCACAGCGTGCTCCCGACTCTGACGGTGAGGATGGAGGGATTGATGTGGACCGCCTCATCGATCTCGTCAGAGAAAGGGAGCCGCTCTGGAATATGGCTGACCGCCGCCACGCTGACCTGATCGTTACCCGACGACTCTGGGAGGAAATCTGTTCGCTCCTTGTGGGCCGCAGCAGCAGCAGCAGCACCACCCACAGGAGTGGAGTCTGGCCAGCAGGAGGACACCACATCTTCTTCTGGGAGCCCTCCCTCGCATCGTCAGCGTTTGACGGTAAGTTTTTATTTCCAAAATCCATCATCTCTGTAATATATGTCTATTCATTGGTTTTTATTTCAAAACAGGAATCACAAGCTGAAGAGGAGCTCCCAGAAGAAGAAGGAAGGGGTGGACAGACACCTGGAGTGGGCTCACAATTGGTAAGTTTTTTTCATCAAATGCAGAAACACAACATCACACTACACACAACACATAGAAAACAATGTACCGCAGACATCACACAGCAAACAAATATGCCAACATCCAAACACATAAATTTTTTTCTTTTCTTCTCTAGTCTTCCCAATCTGGTGCTCGGCCAAGAGGTCCTCGCAGTGCCTCCCAGGGTCGTCGGCGACAGCAACGCGGCGGTCACCAGCGTGTAAGTATAATATTTTAGTTAAATTTTGGTACACTTTTTATTTAATGTCTTAAAGTGTGGTGCCTAATTTTGCTATTTTTCTCTTTTACTTTAACAGCCTTCACAGCGTGCTCCCGACTCTGACGGTGAGGATGGAGGAATTGATGTGGACCAGCTAATCGATCTCGTCAGAGAAAGGGAGTCGCTATAGAATATGGCTGACCGCCGCCATGCTTACCTGATAGTTACCCGACGGCTCTGGGAGGAAATCTTTTCGCTCCTTGTGGACCGCTGGGAGGACCTCGATGCTCGGGCCCAGATTAAAGAGCGTAAGTATATACAGTACCGGTTGCTTGATGTAAGCCAGTGTTTCCCGAACTCCAGTCCTCGTGGTCAACACGGATCATGTGTTCAGGATTTCTATTTACCATGGAAATCATGAAAACATAACCCCTGGGGACCACGAGGACTGGAGTTTGGGAAACACTGATGTTGTATACTAACCACTTTGTCCTTTCTCGTTTCAGGGGAGAGAATTGAGAAGCGGTGGCGGACTGTGAGGGATCGTTTCAAGAAGGAGTTCAATAAAGAGATGCGGGCCCCGAGTGGATCTGGAGGACGCAGGAGCAAGTACAAGTACGCACGAGCCCTGTCGTTCCTCCGGGATACAATGGTCACCAGAAGATAAATATTACACAGCACATGTAAATGTTTAGATGTAAATTTTTTTTTTTCAGCCAGGGCCATGCCATGTCACTATTTTAATTGTTTTCTCTTTATTCCACAGCACGGTGAGCAGCACTCGGGAGCCTACACGGTTGGACCCTTCTGAGGCGATCCCTGAGGAGACCGGCACCGAGGGACACTTCGACCGCCCCGGTACATCTGCACCTTCCCAGCCTTCCCACACATTAGACCCATCTGTCCCATCCACCAGCGCAGGAGCATCGTGGCCGACAACATTACATGGAGCTGCTGGTGAGGAGAGCGCTATCCCTTTACCCCACCCTTCTGCCCCTGCCACCTCTAGTACACCTGCGGGTACTGGGCAGCAGCAGCAGAGGGGTCAGGAAAAGACTTATGCGCCAGAGTTCTTGCATCTGAATGCATCTTTCCAGAACTGTCTAAAAGTCTTGTCAGAGCAAATCTCCGCAGGCTTTCAGCAGATCAACTCCGGCATTCTGGAGTTAAAGACACTTCTGCAAACCATGCATTCAGAAGCAAGATCTTCGCCAAACCACACCTTTTTCAGGTCTGTTGTGGAGCGCATGGAAACGCTCTCTCCTAGCCAGCAGATGCATGTAATGCATTCGTGCCACGGTGCTCTCCAGCACGTTACCTCCCAACCTCCTCCTCCCACCCCAGTAGTTCCTCCACCTGCACCCCCTCCAGCCACTTTCCCTCCTCCCCCTCCTATTACATACCAGCCACCTCCCCAGTACCAGCAACCTCCCCAGTACCAGCAACCTCCCCATTACCAGACATCTCCCCACTTCCAGCAACCTGCCCCGTACCAAACTCCTTCCCAGTACCAAACTCATTCCCCATACCACTTTCCATCCATATCATCTGCTCCTACAGTCCCTGCCCAATCCTCCACTCCACCACCCACCACCTCTTCTGCCTCCCACATGTCCACCCATTCTCTAGCTTTTTCCACACCTTCACCTCTAACTGTTCCTTCCCCACCACGATCCCAGTCCTCTCTCCACACTCCCAGTGTCGAAGTGTCCCGCAGCCCCTCCAGCAGTATTTCCACCTCACACTACACATTTATAAAAATGTGTGTATTTAAATAAATGACCAATTTTATGGTTTCAAAGGTTTATTAAAAAAGTTTATTTAAATTTCAAAAAAGTTTACTAAAAAAAAAAAAATTTTCAATAAAAGTTTAATTATTGTTTTACACTGGTTGTCTGTCATTTCTTTCTGCGGCAAAATATGGTAAAAAAAAAAGGTTAAATACAGGGTATTTAAAAGGTAAAAAGGTTTTCAAAACCAGGTATATAACTGTGGGTAAAAGATAAATAAATTTTACTTTTTTGCACAGTTGTGTTCCTGGTTGTGTTTGAAGCAAAGTATTTCACCTAAAAAGTTGTGTATCTTGTTGGTGATTTCCTAACAATGTACACAACTTTTGTTAAAAGGTAAAATACTTTGCATAAAACACAACCAGGTACACACCTGTGGCCTAAAGGTAAAAATAGTTAAACCTTGACAAGATAGCCAACTTTGGTTGGCAAAGGTATATACTGTTGGTACAGAAGGTACACAAGTTTGGTTAAGGGCACAAATCTTTCACACTCTGTCATCCTGCCAGTGTATTCTGCCTTGAGGTGACATAAAGTATTGTGCAAAATTGTCCCTCATTACTGAAACCGTCACAGAACTTCTAGTGGTAATGTTCTGGTAATCTTGTAAGGTGGTTTCTTCAGAGGTGTCCTCAATGGAAATGGGTTCCTTGCAGATAACAAAATTGTGGAGTACCATGCAAGCTTTGATCACCTCGTCAACAGTTTCTGTCTTGAGGTTGATCGCAGTCAATAGGACCCGCCATTTGGCTGTCAGAATACCAAAGGCACATTCAACCATTCTTCTTGCTCTTGTGAGGTGGTAATTAAAAATGCGTTTTGTTCTTGACAATCATCTGCTACCATACGGTTTCAAAAGGTGTTCTGACAGTTGGAAGGCTTCATCCCCTACACAGACAAATGGCATAGGTGGACCAGATGTTTGCGGCAGCGGTTTAGGGGATAGGAACTGGAAGGTGTTTCCATACAGTTTACGCCCCATGGCAGACAGTTTGAAAACTTGAGAGTCATTTGAGCGGCCATAGGCCCCAATATCAACAGCAATAAATTTGTATTCTGTGTCAGCGATGGCCATGAGGACAATTGAAAAATATTTCGTGTAATTGAAATATTCCGATCCCGATCCTGCTGGCTTTACAATGCGGATATGTTTCCCGTCCACAGCGCCCAAGCAGTTCGGAAACTGACATATCTGTAGAAACTTTTCAGAAATTTCAATCCTCCTCTCTGTTGTGGGCTCTGGTAAAAACTCTTCAGCTAAGGAGTCCCACAGTGCACGGCATGTGTGCTTCACTATTCCAGATATGGTGGAAATCCCGAGTCTGTACTGGAAATGCAGTGACGAAAGGGATTCTCCAGTTGCAAGAAATCTGTGGGGAATTAAAAAACAATCAATTAGTTTAAAATAACAGCATTACATACCAAAAGTCAGCTATAAACTACCACCAACAAGATTGCAGTGAAAGTGTGCTCTGATGCGAGCATATCCAATAAATGTGGCTTACCTTAAAGTCACCATCAGACGCTCTGCGGGTGAAACAGAGAAGCGGCAATAGGTGTCCGATTTTCTTATGAGGTGTGCAATGCGCTCCACCAAGTAATCAAAATTCTCCATTTTCATCCGAACATATCCAAAAAATTTCTCCGGGTTTCATAGAATCATAGAATCATAGAATCATAGAATCGTAGAGTTGGAAGGGACCTCCTGGGCCATCTGGTCCAACCCCCTGCTCAAAGCAGGATTCGCTAAATCATCCCAGTCAGATGTCTGTCCAGCCTCTGTTTGAAGACTTCCATTGAAGGAGAACTCACCACTTCTCGTGGCAGCCTGTTCCACTCATTGATCACTCTAACTGTCAAAAAGTTTTTTCTAATATCTAATCTGTGTCTCCTCCCATTCAGTTTCATCCCATTGCTTCTAGTCTTTCCTTGTGCAAATGAGAATAAAGTTGATCCTTCTACAATGTGACAGCCCTTTAGATATTTGTAGACAGCTATTAAGTCTCCTCTCAGTCTTCTCTTTTGCAAACTAAACATTCCCAAATCCTGCAACCTTTCCTCATAAGACAGGGTTTGCAGACCGGTCACCATTCTGGTCGCTCTTTTCTGAACTTGCTCCAGTTTGTTGATGTCTTTTTTAAAATGTGGTGCCCAAAACTGGACACAATATTCCAGATGAGGTCTGACCAAAGAGGAGTAGAGGGAAATAATGACTTCACGTGATCTAGACTGTATGCTTCTGTTAATACATCCTAGAATTGCATTTGCCTTTTTTGCTGCTGCATCACACTGTTGACTCATATTCAGTCTGTGATCTATTAGTATACCCAAGTCTTTTTCACATGTGCTGTCACTTAGCCCTATTCCTCCCATTCTATATATGCTTTTTCCATTTTTATTGCCCAGATGTAGTACTTTGCATTTCTCCCTGTTAAAAACCATTCTGTTAGTTGCTGCCCACTTCTCCAGTTTATTTAAATCTTTTTGAATCCTCTCTCTCTCTTCTCTAGTATTAGCTATCCCTCCTAGCTTTGTGTCATCAGCAAATTTAATCAGTTTACCCTCAATTCCTTCATCTAAATCGTTGATAAAGATGTTGAACAATACAGGGCCCAGGACAGAGCCCTGTGGTACCCCACTTGAGACATTCTTCCAACTGGATGTGCAGCCATTTACGACCACTCTTTGGGTCCGATCACTAAGCCAGTTATGAATCCACCTAACAGTTGCCTTGTCCATTCCATACTTAATCATTTTTTCAATAAGGATTGTATGAGAGACTTTGTCAAATGCTTTGCTGAAGTCAAGATATACTATATCTACAGCATTTCCTTGATCCACCCAATCAGTGATACCGTCATAGAAGGAAATTAAGTTAGTCTGACATGACTTATTAGTTACAAACCCATGCTGACTCTGTTTAATCACTTCATTCTTATCCAGGTATTGACATACATGTTGTTTAATAATTTGTTCAAAGATCTTTCCTGGTATAGAAGTCAGACTCACCGGCCTATAGTTACCTGGGTCCACCTTCTTCCCCTTTTTGAAGATAGGAACAACATTTGCTCTTTTCCAGTCTTCTGGCACTTCTCCTGTTCTCCAAGAATTTTCAAAGATTATAGAGAGGGGTTCAAAAATTTCTTCTGCTATCTCCTTCAGTACTCTGGGGTGTAATTCATCTGGACCTGGAGACTTGAATTCATTTAGGCTAGCTAAGTGTTTCCTCACTATCTTTCTGTTTATAGATATCCTGGATTCTTCTATTCCCTTAATAGGACAGTGAATAACAGTTGATGTTACATTTCCTTTCTGAGAGAAAACAGATGCAAAATAGGAATTTAAAAGTTCAGCCTTCTCAACATCCTGTCTTACCATTTCATCATTTTCATCCTGTAAAAATCCTATAGCATCTTTGACTTTTCTTTTACTTTTGACATATCCCCAAAATCCTTTATTATTGCTTTTGACATCTCCTGCAAGCCTCAATTCATTTTCAGCTTTAGCTAATCTGATTTGTGCCCTGCAGGTTCTGCAGACAGCATTATATTCTTCTTTAGATATGCCTCCCTCTTTCCATTTTATAAACATTTTTTTCTTCCTTTTTAGCATGTGCTTAAGTTCTGTGTTCATCCATCCTGGTTTCCTTAACTGCTTCCTATTCTTCCCTCTTTTCGGAATTGTTAACAACTGTGCTTTGAGAATTTCATTTTTCAAGATTTCCCATCCTTCCTGGACATTTTTGTCTTTAAGGATATCCAGCCATTGGATCCCTCCAATTCTCTTTCTGAATCCCTTAAAATCTGCCTTTCTGAAATCTAACCTTGACGTCTGAGTCTTCACAGGTCTTCCGCCTCTAGTTATCCAAAATTCTAAAATAGCATGGTCGCTACCTCCTAGGGTCCCAGCCACTTTTACCTCCTCAACCATTTCCTCCCTGTTTATAAGGATTAGATCCAAGGTAGCAGTTCCCCTTGTTTTCTCCCTTACCTTTTGGAAGATAAAGTTGTCAGCAAGAGAGGATAAGAATTTCCTTGACCTGTTAGTTTTGCCTGAGAGAGATTCCCAACAAATGTCTGGATAGTTGAAATCTCCCATGACAACTATGTCATATTTTTTGGAGAACTTGGCCATTTGATGCATAAAGAGTTCATCCATATCTTCAGCTTGCACAGGCGGCCTGTAGTAAATGCCTACAATGGTGTCCTTTCCATTGTTCTGTCCTTGTATTCTTACCCAAACAGTTTCCACAGAACTCCCAGTCTCTGAAGCTTCAATCTCTGTGCAGATATACGCGTTTCTAACATACAATGTGACACCCCCTCCTCGTTTATCAAGTCTGTTTCTTGCAAATAAGTTGTATCCTTCTAGTCTTGTATTCCAATCATGTGTATTGTCCCACCAAGTTTCAGTGATTCCAATGACATCATATTTCTTTTCCTGTGTTAGTAGTTCCAATTCTCCTTGTTTGTTGCCCATGCTTTGTGCATTAGTATAGAAACATTTTAGTTTGTGATTGGTTTCTCTTTCTCCAATATTTTTATTAATTAGATTCTTTCGTCTTTGTTCTTCCTTTCCACTTCTAATAGCAGAGTTCTCAATAGCATTTGTCAGGTGTATGGCTTTTTCTGGTCTTTTGCTTCCCTTCCCATGTTGTTCTAGTTTAAAGCTCTCCTTACAAGTGTAGCAAGGCGACTTCCAAATACATGCTTTCCAGTCTTCGTAAGGTGCACCCCATCTCTAGCAAGTAGTCCATCGTATAAGTAGTTCACTCCGTGATCCAGAAATCCAAATCGTTGCTGACGGCACCATCGACGTAGCCAGTTGTTCACCTGCAGAATCTTATTCCACCTCCTTGTTCCATGGCCATCCACTGGGAGGATGGAAGAGAAGACCACCTGTGCTCCCAGTTCTTTCACTTTCTTGCCTAAGTTTCGTCTAAGGTCCATGCAGAGTGTAGAATAGACCCCACGCGTCATTCTCTTGGCTGTGATGGGGTGGATCCACAAACGTCGTCTACAATGCCTGATGCGCTGCTGTCTCGCTCTCTCCTTCTCCAGAACAATCACCCTCAAACGATTCGCCTGTGCTGTAAAATCTGCCAAATTCTTCAAAATATTTCCAATCACAACATCCATCTTCGCCAGTCACTTGCCCTTCTCTCCAACCTGCACTTTCTACTCTACAACCTGTCAAAGAAGGGCTGTAGGAACACGGTATATATAGTTTTTCAGTAGCCAATCCCGTTCGGAAGGCCACAAGGGGCGTTTTTAAAAACCGAATCCGGCGTAATCCGTCGAAAAACGTATCGAAAAACGAATGAACCGGTTTTGGCTGTCATGCGCAAGACGGATCCGGCAGAAAACCGGATCCGTCACATCCGGTTTTACAAAACATTTGCCGGATCCGGCGCTCCGGCACGATGCCGGAACGCACCTGATGGCGAAAGCCTGATGTGTGAAAGTAGCCTAAGGATTTGGCGGAGACTTTGGGCGTTCTTACTCCACGGCGAAGTGGGGGCATAGCAGGCCCCTGAAGAGTTCCTCTGCGTCGCACCTCCCGGCGGAGGTGGGACGGCATTATTGCCCAGGGTCCGGACGGCGTAGGCCGCAGCCACGGGCCGGAGCCGAGCTGCGGGGGCCACAGGCGGCAGCAGACAGGTTGCAACTGCGGGGTGGAGTCGAGCGGCGGCTGCAACGGGCGGGTTTGGTTGGGCCGCACCTGCAGGGTGGAGTCGGGTGGTGGCTGCCGCGGGCGGGAGCGGTCGGGCCGCACCCGCGGTATGGAGTCGGGCGGTGGTGGCCGCGGGCGGCAGCGGACAGGTCATACCCACGGGGCGGAGCCGGGCTGTGTCTCTCCGTTGGACAGCTCGGTGCTGTCTCCCTTCTGTTAGCGGTGAGTCTCCCTTCAGTCTCTCCTGTCGCTGCTCTGCTCTCCTTGCTCTGGTTCTGGCTCTCGCTCTGGCTCTCTGGCATCCTCTAGCTTCCTCGCTTCTCCTCTCCTGCTGCGTCGACTGACTCCTGCTGGCGTTCTCAGTCCCTTTTATAGTAGCTCCTCCCCCAAGCTTTCTAGAAGTCTCTGCAGTCCGTCACCCAATTGTGTCCCCGGAAACAGTCTGCCTAGGAACCTTGGTGACGGCCCCTTTGGTTCCGGCCCGGATACACAGCGGGGACTCCTCATCCTACACTCCCCCATCCTGTATGCTCACCAGTCCTCAGGTGAGGGCTTGGGGAGGCCTGGGTCGGTGTCTCAAGATGAAAGTTTCCTTTGCCATATGAACTGATCCTGTTTGTAGTGTTCGGGGGGTTTGCCAGCTATTGACCGCTCGGAGCATCTTGGTTCAACTGTGGTGGAGTCTTCTGGGGTGGTGGAAGGTGGCGGGTCAGTCAGGCCTGGTGGGTCGACTGGGTCCGCTGGGATATTATTCCTTGAAGTGTCCGTTTGTACTGCTGGGAGGTCTTCCTCATCGTCCTCATTCCATACTGCTGGCAGAGGTTCTGAGACCTGAGGCTGGTCTCGGGTCATGTGGGGTCAGTGGAAGTACAGGACCGTAACATTACGGTGCACGGTACGGGTAGGGAGATCCCAGTCTTTCTCAGGTTGTATCTCGTAAACTTGCCCGTCAGGGCTTACTCGGCGCAACACTCGATATGGACTCTCTTCCCAGTGGGGTTCAAGCTTTTTCTGAGGGCGCTGATCTCGTACGAGTGCCCGATCCCCGGCCCGGAGGTCGATGAGTTGAGGCAGATTCCCCCCTGGATGTTCCAGGTCCTGGAGTTTTGTGTGGACGATACGGTTCAGGGTTTGTGGCTGATGCTGGTGGTTCCGGACACACAACAAGACCCCTGTCAACGGTTGTTGCTCTTCCGGATTTAAATCCACCTCCATGATCCCCTTGCCTTCCCGGTCAAATAGCAGCGAGTAAGGGGTGTAACCGGTGACTCGGTGTACCTGGTTATTATAAACCCACACCAGTTCAGGGATGTACTCAGGCCAGCGGGCCTTCTGGTCGCTCTCCAGGGTGCGTAACATTTGGATTAGCATCAGATTAAATCGTTCGCAGGCCCTTTCCCTTGTGGGTGTAACGGAGTGGTCCGGGATTTATCGATACCATGCAGACGGTGTAGTTCTTCCTTGACTTTTCCTAGGAAACACGCACCCTGATCTGAATGTATTCGTTGGGGGCAGCCGTACACTTGGATAATGTTTTTACAAATCACGTAGGCGGCCGACTCCACAGTTTGATCTCGAGTAGGGGTTACCATGGCGAATTTGGTGAAATGGTCCACCATGACGAGACAATGTTCATACCCCTGGTGCGCGGGGCCAATGGTCAAATAGTCAATCATCAAGAGTTCGCGAGGTGCTGATGTTACTATGGTCTGCACTGGGGACTGTTGAGCGGGTGGTTTAGTTAGCTCGCATAGGCGGCACGCACGGCAAGCTTCTTCCACTGCTGTCTGCAAGCGAGGATGGTAAGCTATTTGTTGTAACCACTGAAAAGTCTTTTGAGCCCCAACATGAGCCCCTTTTTCATGGGCCTCTAGAGCTAGTTCATTAAGTTGGGCTCCTGGTATGACTACTTGCCAAGCTATTGCTGATGTTGTCCGCAATACCTCCTTGCAGTACAATAGTCCTCCTTTGATTACCAATTTCTCCCATTGGCGTAGCATTAACAAAGTGTCCTGAGTCAAAGTTTGTCTATGAGTGTCATTTGGTATTTTGCCGGTGGCCACCCATTGGCGCAGGGCTCCAATCTCTCCATCTTCTTGTTGCTGCTGGATCCACTTGTCCCGGGATTGTTCTAGCATGCCTCTAGTGAGTCCTATGTGGGATTGTTCTCAGGTCGTGGCAGTGAGTCCGGCGGGGGTCAGAGCGAACGGCGTCTCTTCTCCTTCCAGTTCGTCATCTCGACTGTGCCCTGGGGTTGTATGTCGAATCCTGGAGAGGGCGTCAGCATGTACATTCTCCGCTCCCCTTTTATAGATGATCTTGTACACGAACTTGGCCATCCGGGCCACCCATCGTTGCTCCAGGGCCCCTAATTTGGCATTTCCGAGGTGGGCCAGCGGAATGTTGTCGGTTCGTACCACCACCTCGGAGCCCGCCAGGTACTCTGCGAACCGCTCCGTCATGGCCCACACTATTGCGAGGAGCTCGAGCATAAAGGAGCTGTAATTGTCGGGATTACATTCGGAGTCATGGAGT
Source organism: Dendrobates tinctorius (assembly GCF_039654945.1). NCBI lineage: Eukaryota > Metazoa > Chordata > Amphibia > Anura > Dendrobatidae > Dendrobates > Dendrobates tinctorius. Next base: position 26,503,472 of record NW_027361696.1, on the reverse strand, counting down.
GATCGACTGCCGTAAGCGATCACTCTTTCTCGGCCGTCTTAGACTTGCGACAACACAGCTCCTAGCCCGTGTAGGCTCCCATCAGTGTGCAGTATGAACAGCTGCGAGAAATCCGCATAAGCTAACATTGGGGCTTCCGAGAGTGCGGCTTTGACATTTCGGAAGGCCTCTTCCTGCTGTTCTCGCCACTGAATCTTCCATCCATTCGTTCCGGCAGGGGCCCCCTTCAGCAGGTCTTGCAGGGCTCGGGCTCGACGTGCAAAGTTCTTTACGAAGCGACGGTAATATCCGGCCAACCCCAGGAAGGCTTGTACATCTTTTACCGTCTCGGGAGTAGGCCACCCTTGGATCACAGCGACCTTTTCCATTTAATGGTCTAACTCCTATGGCAGAGACGGTATGTCCCAGGTATTCGATCTGTGTATGAAACAGGTGGCATTTCTGGGGCTTTACCTTCAACCCGTACTTCTGCAGCCGCCCGAGCACCTGCCCCAACCGCCGCAGGTAGTCCTCAAATGTGGCGGCATAGATGATGATGTTGTCCAGGTATATCAACGTGGCCTCGAAGTTGAGATCTCCCAGATACCGCTCCATAAGCCGTTGGAAGGTCCCGGGGGCGTTGGCCAGCCCAAACGGCATATGATTAAATTCGAACAGTCCCATGGGGAGAATGAATGCGGCCTTGGCATGGTCTTCCTCTGACATTGGCACCTGCCAGTACCCGCTGGCCAGATCTAAAGTCGAGAAGTATGTCGCCTTCCCCAGGGTGGATAGGGACTCCTCTATCCATGGCAGCAGGTACGAGTCTTTTATGGTACTGGGTGGCCCTCCCAGGGCTGTGGGGTACTCGGTACCAGGCCGGTGTCAGGGGGATGTGTCACAGCAGCGGTGACCCGGTCCGTGGCCCTGGGCACCCAAATCAATGGTGGTTTGTGGTTAATGGAATAGTTCGTGACGCCACATGTGGTGTTCGTCAAGTGAGATGTGAAGCCGACGCTGCATGCAGATCCTCTGGGGCTGGTGGTGTGTTGCAGCCTAGATGGTGTAGCTCCCCACAGGTGAAGCTGTAGCCCCAGGACAGTGTAGATGTGGTTGTCACGGGGATGTAGCAGTGCCGACAGGGTAGGAAGCAGACAAGACACAGCGGGGTGCAATTTCTGTACCTTTACTTGATAACTGCAGTCCAGGGTCCTGATTACAGATGGTAACGGAGCATGCTAGATTGGAAGCAACTCAGGGATTCTCTCTCACAGACGGGCTGTGCAGTCTCCTTCCTAGCACCTTGTGGCATGAAGCACTCCAGTACTTAGTTACTCTAGAGTTCCTCCTGTCAGATGTTCCTAGAACCTCACTTACACGGCAGACAGCTGTAGCCTATCTCGGGGACTCCTTTCTCCTGAGTCCCGGCTCTCTATTCAAGCTGCTGTTGTGCCTCAAGTCTTAGATGGGAGCAGGGCATTTACAGCCTCCTACCCCTCTGATATCTGTTGCAGGACCGTTAGTATCCGTACAACTGTGGAGACCAGGCTCCAGTTCATGCGCTCTCAAGCTGAGGGAGCTCTCCTTCCTAGCTCAACCTGCAGCTTCTCTCTCCACGTCTGCACACTTCACCCTCCACAGACTAACTGAACACTCCTTTCTCTTGGCCCACAGAGAGCACTCCTCCCCTTAATCCTGGTTCAGAGTTCCCCCTGCTGGCCTGGAGTGGAACTGTGTTGCATGTATGGATTGACTGCGAGAGAGATCCATCATTGCCTCAGAGCCTGGCATTACCCTCCCCTGGAGGAAGGCAAAGCCACTGTGGCGACCATACTCCTGGGGGCACCACATTCCCCCCTAGTGCAAGTCAGCACTCCTGGGCTGAACAAAAACATGAAAAACAGATAAACAATTGAACAATAATAATTGTACAAGATTTAAAAAGGGAAAAATGTACAAAACCCAAATACTTCAAAAATGGTCCTATGATGATAAGTCCAGCATCAATGTCCATGGTCCATTCCTGGGCAAATGGTGAAATATTTACAAAGAAAGTTCTTGACCACACAAGTCCTGTGGTGCAATGTCCATAAATAAAACCAGCAAATCAAAGGAAACTCTTACAAGTTACCTGTAGGCACAAAAGCTTGAAAAACAGTTACATATTTACATTTCAACAGTTTCAACATTTACATTGACTTAACTATATACGATATCTTAGGGGTTGTATACCTTGTGTGATGTGGGTAGACCTGCGTAACTCTACTGGTGTAGTGTGTACTGCACTGGATACACTACTAGGAGTTCTACATGGCACAGGGATACGTGATTGTCTAGTAACTCTTGGACTCACCAGGGACACGACAGGTTCACCACTGGCAGGGCGAGGGTTCTCTGGCTCCACTGCTGGTGTGGCTTCTGCTACCTGATTTTCCTGATCCTCTTGAGTCACGTCCTCCTGTGCTTCCACTTGGGGAAATATCAGCACTGGGACCACTATGGCATCGTTCACTTTAGTCCAATTCGCAGGGAATTCCCCAAGCACTGTGCTGACCTTCGCTTTTTCCACTATGGGTTGGATGTTATCTGATTCTTCCGCTCTTTCAACTGGACAGGGCACAACTTCAAATGATCCCTGGATACCGCTGCTGAAGTCTCTCCTCCATCTTTACTAACAAGGCATACTTTAGTATTATCAAAGTTTGAGGGCAGAATGGTATAAGGTTCAGCCTCCCATTAATCATCCAGCTTGTGCAACCTCCTCTTCCTTTTTAGGACTTGTTCTCCCGGTGAAAAGGGAACAGCAGGTGCATTCTGATTGTAAAGCTTCTCCTGCTTTTGTCTTGCCTGGGCTAGGCTCTTCTTCACACACTCCTGTACTCTCCTGTAATGCTGCTGCCTCTCCTTGCCCCAGTCGGCGTTTGGCAACGTTACTTCAGGCGTCAGGACTCCCATGTCCAGATCCACCGGCAGCCTACCCGGTCTTGCCCTCATCAGGTATGCTGGAGTACAGTTGGTAGAGTTCACTGGAATATGGTTGTAGAGGTCTACCAGATCTGGCAACTTTTCTGGCCACAGATTTCTCTCCTCCAAGGGCAATGTTTTCAGTAGGTCCATCACTACCTGGTTCATCTTCTCACACATGCCATTGGTCTGTGGGTGGTACGGTGTGGTCCGGATCTTCTTACAACCATACAAGTTACAGAATTCATGGAACACTTCTGCCTCGAAAGCTGGACCTTGATCTGTGAGCACTCTTTCAGGATACCCATGTGGTCTACAGAAGTGTTGTTGGAATGCTCTGGCTGCTGTCCTGGCCGTCTCATCTTTGACAGGCACAACTACCAGGAATCTTGACTAGTGGTCCACAATGGTAAGAGCATAGATGTAGCTCGACCGGCTTGCAACCAGCTTCAAATGGTCCAGGGCTACCAACTCGAGGGGCTGTTTGGTGATGATTGGCTGCTCTCTGGCTGTCTCGATCCTTTCTGCGCAGGTTACACTGTCCACACTCCCGGCACCACCTCTCAATGGCTTTCCTCATACCAGCCCAGTAGAACCTCTCTCGGAGCAATGCTTCCAACTTCTTCCATCCAAAGTGACCAGCTCCGTTGTGGTATGCTTCCAGGACCATTGATGCCTCTCTCTTTGGGACTACCACCTGCCAAACCAGCTCATGAGTGCGGGCATTGATGCTCCTCCGACACAGCTTCCCTTCATAAATGAACAGCCGGCCCCTCTCCTTCCACAACTGCTGGGTTTCTTCAGGAGCATCCGACTTCGAGCGTGAGTCAGCTTGTGTCAGAAGCTCCTTCACCAGGCGGACTGCAGGGTCACTATCTTGCATTTCTGCCCAGTCATGATGGGGAAATGGGTTCAGGGTGAGCTCCTTCAAGCCAGACTGTCGGTTCTTCACTCCTTGAGCACGTTGGGCCGCAAGTGGCCGGTGGAAGGGAGGTAACTCTACTTCTTCAAGAGCCTCAGGGTCTTCTCCTGCATCTGGTAGGTTCGGCATTCTGGACAGCGCATCAGCATTGGCATTCTTGTGCCCTGCCCGGTACTTGATGGTAAACTCATAGTTAGATAGCCAAGCCATCCATCGCTGTTCCTGTGCACCTAGCTTTGCAGTGTCCAAGTGGGTCAACGGATTGTTGTCCGTGAAGCTAGTAAACTTGGCGGAAGCTAGGTAATGTTTGAACCTTTCGGTAACAGCCCAGACTATGGCAAGGAACTCCATCTTGAAAGAACTGTAGTTATCAGGGTTCCTTTCAGTGGGACGCAACTTCCTGCTGGCGTAGGAGATCACTCTTTCTTTTCCATTCTGTACCTGCGACAGTACCGCTCCTAGTCCCACATTACAGGCATCTGCGTACAGCACAAAGGGTTTCTCATAATCTGGATAGGCCAGAACTTCGTCACCTGTGAGGGCCATCTTCAGCCGGGTGAAGGATCTCTCCAACTCTTCAGTCCATTCAAAAGGGGAATTTTTCTGTTTGGTCTTCTTGGACTGCCCCACCAGAAGGTTTTGCATAGGGGTGGCTATTTCAGTAAAGCCCTTGATGAATCTTCGGTAGTAGCCGACCAGTCCAAGGAATTGGCGGACTTCATGAAGGTTGCTGGGCTTCGGCCAGTCCCGGATGACTGTGACCTTGTCAGGATCTGGTGCCACACCTTCTGCACTGACCACATGATCGAGGTACTGTACCTTGGGCTTCAGGAGGTGGCATTTGGAGGGCTTCACCTTCAGGCCAAAATTGGACAAAGCTTCAAACACTTCAGACAGGTGTTCCAGATGATCTTCATAGGTTTTGGAGAAAATAATGACATCATCCAGGTACAACAGGACCGTCTCAAAGTTCATGTGTCCCATGGAGCACTCCATCAGCCGTTGAAATGTTCCTGGGGCAGTGCAGAGCCCAAATGGCATATAACTGAACTCACAGAGACCCATTGGAGTGGTAAATGCGGTTTTCTCCTTATCTGCCTCTGCCACGGGAACCTGCCAATACCCACTGGTGAGATCCAAGGTGGAAAAGTAGTTAGCAGTTTTAAGTGCAGCTAATGATTTCTCAATCCTTGGTAATGGGTAGGCATCTTTATGTGTAATGCTGTTAATTTTCCTGTAATCAACACACATTCTCATGGTACCATCCTTTTTCTTTACAAAACCTATTGGAGCTGCCCAGGGGCTACAACTGTCTCTGATAACCCCAGTCTCCTTCATCTCCCTCAACATACTCTTAGCACACTGGTACTGTGTTGGGGGTATAGGTCTCTACCTCTTCTTTATGGGTGGATGGTCTCCCGTGGGGATATGATGTTGGACCCCTTTTGCCTGCCCAAAATCTAGTGGGTGTTTGCTGAATACCCGCTCATACTCTTGTGTCACTCTGTAAACCCCATTTCTCTTGTATGAAGGTGTAGAGTCAGTTCCCACCTGCAGTTGCTGGCACCACTCCTCCGGCTGCTTCACGGAGCCATTGTCCTCCGCCTGATCGGATGAGACCAAGGGCTCTGCTGCCTGCAAAGAGTTGTTATTAACTGTGAGCAGCTTAGCAACTGTGGCATACCGAGGTATTGTGGCCTCCTCTTAACCACAATTCAAAAGAGGTACAGGTACTCTCCCTTTTCTGACATCAACCACCCCTCTGGCTGTCAGGACAGTGGGCCTGCATTCGGAGTATACTGGTTCTACCAATGCCTGGTAATTTCTCCCTCTAAGACCTATAGCTGCCCGACACCATACCAACATTTCACATCTGGGGGGTATTGCAATGGGGAAAGCATCACTCACTCTGATGCTGCCAATCTCGCCGCCAGAGAGTTCTACCTGTTGCCTTTGCATCAGGGCTCGGATCTCCTTCTGCAGGACTCCTTCTCCGGAACCAGCAGTCTCAGCCACCTGTTGCAACAAGACAATAACCTCGGACAGACAGTTTTCAATTACATTTGTGCCGAGTCATCATGGGATTGCATTCACGTCGATCATTATCAACAACTATCAGACCTTGAGACTTTAACTCCACCCTCCCCACTTTAACAGTAATCTCCCTACATCCAATCTGCGGTAAGGTCTGACCATTACTGGCCACTACTGTTAGTTCATCAGTGGGGCCATGGGTGAGCTCAGAATCAGCCCAATACCTCTTGTAAAGAATATTGGGCATGGTGGTCACCTGGGAGCCATTGTCCAGCAAAGCGTTCATGGGGATACCTCACTCACCACTGGGAGGATCGGTCTCCCTCCAACATACTTGGCTCTCCAGTTCTTTGGGCCTGGGGATCCTACTGCTGAAGGTTTGCCCTCTGCCCCAGGGGTTGCTCATTTAAAGGACAGTACCTTGCAAGATGACCTGCCTTGTAGAAGCGCTGACAGATAGGACGCCCGTCTTGGTCATAGCGATCGTTGTTCCTTCCTCGAAGTGGTGGGGCTCTCCTCCTCTGGAGCCACGGGACATCCTCTGGACTGGAAGCAAGCTGGACCTTTTCTTTGGAGGACACCTGCAGGGACTCCACGGTTTTAGTAAGTGCAGCCATTCCTTTGGTCAACTCCTGGACCTGAAGATGCAGCTCCTCAGTGGGGTCTTTATCCAGAGTCTGGGCATCAGCCTCCACAGGGATGGAAGGGAAGGACATTGCTTCCTGATGGTAGGTGATCGTTGGGCGCCTCAGGGGCGCTGGACGGCTGTCGGTTGGTTCCTGCAGTACCCGTATAGCCCTGTCCTTAGCAAAGTCCAGATCAGAGTCTTGCAGGGTTAGGATGCGTAACTGCCCCCTGTGGGTACTGGACAGGAGTCCTTCAATGAACTGCTCCTTTAACAGTTTATCTTCCTCCTTCACACTGTCAGAATCAACTTGCTTAATTGCTCGCAGCGCCTCCTGTAGATTGAGAGCATAATCCCTGATACTGTCCTGTACTCTCTGTTTACAGCCAAAGAACCTCATCTTGATTTCAGCTGCAGAGCGGGTGTCAAAGGTGCCTCTGAGCTTGGCCAGGATTTTTGCAACAGTCTCTTTATCAGTGTCCGGCCAGGCTTTCACCTCTCTCTGCCCTGCACCCGTTAGCTGTCCAATCAGGATATTCACTTTCTGGCTTTCAGACAGAGGGTATACTTTAATCAAACTGCATAGTCTCTCTTTAAATTCACTCAGGGTATGCGACTCAACCGAGTACTGCGGTAGCAAGGCCGCTCCCGGTATGTAGGGCATGGACAGCGGCATTAAGGAGATCGCTGCGGCGGGCACTCCTCCTGTCGGTGTGGCGGGGTTGGCATCGGCGACCGCCGCTGCATTGCCGCTCGGATCGGACATTCTCTTCCCCCCTAGTTAACGTTAGCCAGGGCCGGAGGTTATGGGAGCTCACCGGCGGCCGCTTCACAGGCCCAACACTCCGGCCTGTAGGCCTCAGCTCCTCCTCTCACGCGCTGTCCTCTCTTCCCGCGCGGCACTTCAGTGCTTCGCGCTCTGTTGCAGGCTCCGCCCACGAAGGCCCGCCTCTTTCTTCCCACGCGTGCCAAGCAGCGTGGCAATGGCAGTTTCTGGCACCAATTTCACACAGTCTTTAAACACAGTCTATGGCACACAGGACCCGGGGGTACCGGGTTCCGTAATCCTGTTCGTGATGCCAAGTTGGGTCGCCCTCCCAGGGCTGTGGGGTACTCGGTACCGGGCCGGTGTCAGGGGGATGTGTCACAGCAGCGGTGACCCGGTCCATGGCCCTGGGCGCCCAAATCAATGGTGGTTTGTGGTTAACCCTCCGTCAGGCGCAATAGATCTGACAGGCACACAGTAATTAGTTTCACTTCTCTCTCCTTGCCCACTTATCAGAAAACCCCACCCCTCCTAGTTATCTCCTGACTCTACAGGCTCTGTGAAACCTGATATCACAGTGACTCAGCAGACCTTCTAGTGAGCAGATATCAACACTTTGGCTTCTCAGGCACATTGCGCCTGATTTCAACACAAATTGAAAGGTTAGTATTTTCTTTTTTTATTCATCACGATTGGGTATTTAGCTTGTTTTATGAAGGATTAATGCTAAGTTAGTGTACATAAGTACTGTTTTCTTAGACAAAAGGAGGGTGGCTTCTAAGGCACATTGCGCCCTAACACATACTCTTTCTCTCTTGCTTCAGATTTTCTGCTGCAATGGCCAGAAAACAGTATGATTCATCTAAACCCCTTCATTTAGAAGAAATGAAGATTTTTTTGTTAGAAGATGATGAGGAAGAACCAGCAGTAACTGAGGATTTAGAGGAATCTAGTGACATTTCATCTGAAGATGAGGTAGCAGAATGTAACACTGATTCTGGAACAGAGCAGGATGGTGATGACACTGATACAGAGGAAACAGACACAGATCTAGCTTATTATTTGGGCAAAGATAAAAATACAAAGTGGAACAAAAAGGCACCCAAGAACAAACAGCGCAGAGAATCCCACAATATTATTACACACCTTCCTGGAGTTATTGGAAGTGCTAGAAAAGCTAAAACTGCAGTGGAATGTTGGAGTAATCTAATTACAGATAGCATGTTGGAAACTATTGTTCGGTTCACTAACCAGTATATTGACACAATCAAAGAGCAATTCTCCAGAGAGAGGGACATCAAAAACACTGATGTGATTGAACTCAAGGCATTTATTGGCTTGTTATACCTAGCTGGTGCTTTCAGAGCAAATAGGCAAAGTTTGGAGGAGCTGTGGGGGACAGACGGTGATGGCATCGAAAAATTCAGCCTTGTGATGAATCTGAAACGATTCAAAGTCCTGATCCGTTGCCTCCGTTTCGATGATCGAAGTACCCGGACAGAACGAAAAGGTTATGACCGGCTTGCACCAATTCGGGACATATTTCAACAATTTATTATGAATTGTCAAAAAAGCTATTGCCCGGGGCAAAACCTCACTATTGATGAGATGCTTCCAGGTTTCCGTGGAAGATGTGGTTTTCGGCAATATATACCATCAAAGCCAAACAAATATGGAATTAAAATTTTTGCCATGGTTGATGCAAGGATGATGTACACTATGAACATGGAAGTTTATTGTGGAAGACAGCCACCAGGTCCTTTCAATGTGAGCAACAAGCCTAGTGATGTGGTAAAGAGAATTGCTGAGCCAATGTTTGGATCTGGTCGAAATATCACTGCTGACAACTGGTTTACTGACTTTGATCTGAATGATTTTTTAAAAACGAAAAAGCTGTCATATGTGGGAACTGTTAGAAAAAACAAAAGGCAGTTGCCACCAGATTTTCTATATACAAAAGGCAAACAACAGTATAGCACTATGTTTGGGTTCAGTAATGGAAAGATTTTAGTTTCTTACAGCCCACGCGAGAGGAAAAATGTGATTTTGGTCTCTTCATTACATAATGATTACACCATTGATCCAGAGTCTGGGGAGCTAAGGAAACCAGAAATCATAACTTTTTATAATTTGACCAAAAGCGGCGTTGACACTGCTGACCAAATGTGTGGCAATTTCAATGTAAGTCGAAATACCAAACGCTGGCCGATGGTAATCTTCTTTACAATGCTGAATGTGGGTGGCATCAACTCACAAGTAATTTACCTTGGTAATGAACTTAAACAAATGCGCAGAAGAATGTACCTAAAACAATTGGCTAATGAACTGGTGAGTGGAGAACTAAGCCTAAGAAGTACAAAGACGGTTGGAATGCCCCTTGCCCTGCAACACCGGTTGAAGAGATATCGTCCCAAGGACGTTCCAGAACAAACACCGACTCTACCACCTTCTAAAAGACGCAGTTGTACTACCTGCTCATTTGTATCTGGTTTCAGAAGGCTTTCTAAATATGACTGCAAAATATGTAAAGAATCAATCTGCCTTTCCCATGCAACTTTCGTCTGCCAGCCTTGCTTTTCTAAGTGTACCTGTGCTGCTTCTGCTGCAATTGAAGCCACTGAAGATGAGTAGAAAATAATTAAGTAACATCTAAGTGCAATATCCTTTAAGTTTTTTTCCATAATTTTATATTTAAGCAATAGTTAAGTAAAGATAACTGGAGCCTATTTGGCGGTACTACCGAAAAGTGGTACTTTTAGTTTTAATAAGTTTATGGTTAATAAATGTTTTTTTTTGCATCTGATTTGGTGTAATCTCTTTTAATACATTCCTATGAAGGTCACTGACTACTTCTATAGTCCTGAAATTGAAATATGTAGCTACTATAGGTGGTTTTCTGACCTGTGCTTGTCAGGCACATTGCGCATGAACTGAGGAGAATCTATATTGCGCCTGACGGAGGGTTAATGGAATAGTTTGTGACGCCACCTGTGGTGTTCGGCAAGTGAGATGTGAGGCCGACGCTGCATGCAGATCCTCTGGGGCTGGTGGTGTGTTGCAGCCTAGATGGTGTAGCTCCCCACAGGTGAAGCTGTAGCCCCAGGGCAGTGTAGATGTGGTTGTCACGAGGATGTAGCAGTGCCGACAGGGTAGGAAGCAGACAAGACACAGCGGGGTGCAATTTCTGCACCAACTGCTGGAAGACCCGCCCTTGGGGAGTGCGGGAGCCCCTCTGGCTCAGAGTCTCTTGCGTGGGCTCATTAAGGAGTAGGTTGCCGAACTCTCACAGTATGTTCATACCCAGGGTAACCGGATGTTTGTCGTTTGCATCTCTCTCTGGGTCAGGATCACTCCCTGGCGGCCGAGTGATTTGCCGCATAGCGTAATCTGCATCCAGATAACTCCGACGACAGGAACCGGTAGCTGGTTGGCAGCTACCAACTTTATCACTAACCCCCACTGAGGTCTCACTGCTTCCGGAAAATGCTGCCGAAAATAAGTCTCTGGCATGGTCGTTACTTGCGACCCTGTATCTACTAGGCATCGTACGTCACGGCCTTCGACCTCTGCCCATACCACTGGACATTGTGCAATCAGATCTTCGTGACTTCCACCACCCTGTGTGGTGGGATCTGGCTCCGAGCGGTGTTCCCCCAGCTCAGGGTCCTCTGATTGTAATGGCTGTTGGGGCAGGTTACTCCTGCAACGTGGGCACTCTCGGGCATAGTGTCCCAATCCTCCACAATTGTAACAAGCGAATGGTCGTGGGAACCGACTCTGGTGAGGGCCGCGATGCTTCGTGCCTTCTCTGCCCGGCCCCAGCCGACTTCTTGTGCCCTCTTTCTTCGCTTCGGCCAATTCACCTTTAATACTTTGCAGCTCTCGCCTCATCTCTTGTACCCAGTGGGGTTCTTCCAGGGCGTTTACGGATGCTTCGATACTCCGAGCCATCCCCACAGGGACCGTCACCCCTTGCTCCTGTTCCCGAACACGTGCCTCCTTTCCTATCTCCGAAAAGGTCAAATGTGGGTTCACTCGCACCTGCTCTCGCAGAGCCTGTTTCGTCAGAGTGTCTCGTAGCCGGGTCACTAAAACGTCACGTAATGTTACGTCCACGGTCTCCATGCCGATCACGTCCTTCCTTTCAATGGCTACAAACAATTCCTGCAAAATATTCATATATTGTGTCACTGATTCCCCCTCTTTCTGCATCAGACTAAACATCCAGGTTCTCAGTTCTCCCACATCAGTCGGGTCCCCATGGGTCTCCTCTAAGATCTGCAACACCCTGACAAAGGTATTTCGCTGCTCCGGGTGCCTCAACATTATGGAATCCCAGTCCTCCCCATCCAATGCCATTAGGGTCACTTCTGCCTCTAGGTCAGGGGTCAGCGGATGAATCCTAAATAGCCCTCGCATTCGCTCTGTTTAGTTCCACAGCATAGTATTGCTTCCGGAGAACCTGGGTAGATTGCTCAGCATAGACCCCAAGGATAGGCTGGGCCAGGACCCACTGTTGCCGCCCTGGCCCACACCATCTCCACTCGCGCTCGGAGACTGTATCCTGCCGACTACGCCAAATGTAGTAATCACAGGTACGCGGGATGCAGTGACGAGACGGGAGACGGGATGAACATTAAGATGTAACTTTCAAATGAATATAGATGCCAATAGGGGCTATCTCAAGCAACCAAACAAGCTAACAGCAGTTACCCTCGCAGGGATCAAAACAAGACTACACTAGTGACACAAACACGTCTAACCCGGCAAAGACCGGTCACTATAGGGCCGTGGTATGGCCTACTAAGGGTCCAGAATGTTAACTACAGCTTGTCACTTATCCTCCCCGACGTCCAGCAGAGCGATGGTCGATGATGCTTCGGCGTATCAGCTGCTGGGCCCAGCCGACAAGGATTTGGCGGAGACTTCGGGGGTTCCTACGACCCGTCAAAGTGAGGGCACAGCAGGCCCCTGAAGAGTTCCTCTGCATCGCACCTCCCAGCGGAGGTTGGACGGCGCTAGCCGGGGTCCGGACAGCGTAGGCCGCACCCGCGGGCTGGAGTCGGGCGGCGGCTGCCGTGGGCGGAAGCGACCGGGTCGCACCGGCGGGGTAGAGTCGGGTGTCAACTGTCGCGGGCGGGAGTGGTCGGGCCACAGCCGTGGGGTGGAGTCAGGCGGTGGCAGCCGCGGGCGGCAGCAGACAGGCCACTCTTGTGGGGCGGAGCCGGGTGGTGTCTCTCCGTTGAATGGCTCGGTGCCATCTCCCTTCTGTTAGCGGTGAGTCTCCCTTCAGTTTCTCCTGTCACTGCTCTGCTCTCCTTGCTCTGCTTCTGGCTCTTGCTCTGGCTCTCTGGCGCCCTCTAGCTTCCTCGCTTCTCCTCTCCTGCTGCGTCGACTGACTCTTGCTAGCGTCCTCAGCCCCTTTTATAGTAGCTCATCCCCCAACCTTTGTAAAAATCTCTGCGGTCCATCCCCCAATTGTGTCCCCCGGAAACAGTCTCCCTAGGAACCTTGGTGACGGCCCTCTTGGCTCCGGCCCGGATACACAGCGGGAACTCCTCCTCCTACACAGTGAGAGTGGCCAACATCTTATTACATTGCCTGTATACAAAGGCTATTTGGCATAGTACCCCCCCCAAAAAAAAACACAAAAACAGTGTTGGCTACTGTAATGTATAATAATTAGATCTGTCTCTTTAAGCAAGCCAGACTTATGGGACTTGGGGGGTGGAGACAAGAGGGATGAGAAGGGAAGTTTCAGTTTTCACTTCTGGGTAGCAGGGGAATGCAACTGTTATGCTGTGTGCTGGAGGACGAAGAATAAAACATATCTGAAGTTTAATACCTTGAATTCTTCATAACGTGTGGATATTACAACTGGCGACGAGGATGGGATATAATCACCTACTGCTGTGAGTACAGACTATATTTTACCGCTTCACATGCCAGCACCACTGAGAGACTCTATCATGGCTGACTACTTGCACACATTCCCACAATTTGATATGACTGATGTCATTAATCTCTCCCATAACTGGAGAAAATGGCTAAACAGATTTGAGAATTTCCTAGAAGCCATGGACATAAAGGAGGAGAAAAGAAAGAGAGCTTTGCTCCTGCATTGTGCAGGCACAGGAGTCTATGACATATACAGTACGTTACCTGCAGCAGAAACAGACACATACAGCAACTGCACTAAAGCTCTCACTGGCTACTTCAACCCCAAACAGAACATCAGATATGAAAGATATAAATTCAGGATTGCCAAGCAGCTTCCAGAAGAGTCCATAGACACTTATGTCACACGACTGAAAGAGTTAGCACATGGATGTGCCTTTACAGATGTAGATGATGAAATCCTAACTCAAATAATTGTCACCTGCTCGTCTAATAATCTAAGGCGTAAGGCTCTGCAGCAGGATATCTCTCTACATGATTTGCTCAAAATGGCCCGTGCTATAGAAATAGCAGATCATCAGGCTACCGTAAAGGAGAATGGGGATAAATTACATGTGCATAATCTCAAACAGAAAAATTTACCAGACAAACAAGCCCAGAAACAGAAGAAATGTTATAGATGTGGACAGGATTTCCCTCACCATCAGAACAAATGTCCAGCTATGGGACAAACCTGCAGTAAATGTGGAAAAGGGAATCATTTTGCAGCTGTTTGCAAATCAGCGCACTACAAGCCTCAGCTGCCTATGACAAAATCTGCAGATGTAAAAGTAATAAATCAGGACACAGAAGAAATGTCTGCGACTGAGAACTATGTGTTCACTACCTCTGTCACTGGTTCAGTACAGTCTCCCTGTGTTACACTCTCAATCTGCAACACTGACATTACCTTTACAATAGATACAGGAGCTTCAGTGGATATCATAGATGGCACTACATATGAACAATTGAAAACAAGGCCAGTCTTACAACAAGTGCAGACTAAAATCTTTCCACTTTCCACACATTACAAGGATCGGGAGGCTGTCTTCTCAGCTATCACACTGCCTTGGAGCTAGGGCTCATCCAGATTATTCATACCATAACTGACCCTGCGGATATGGATGTACAAACTATGGTGAACAGTTTTCCCTCCCTATTTAGTGGTTTGGGAAAACTAAAGGACTCTCAAGTACACCTTCATGTGGATGACAATGTTCGTCCAGTAGCCCAGCCTCACAGGCGTATTCCATTTCACCTGAGACAGAAGGTAGAAAAGGAACTCCAATTGCTCATGGATGAGGACGTTATTGAAACTGTTACTGGTCCGATGAAGTCTTGATTGAAGGGTTGTTTTCTCCAAAGTTGGCACCGTCAACAGCGGCACTTGAAGTCTCTCTCTCCTCTCTTGTGACACGGGAACTCTGGGGTTAAAGCGTGAGGCAGGGGGATGCTGTGGAACTGAGTCTCCCCTGCTCTGAGTCTCTGTATGTCAAGCTAACAGTCTCTCTGCAGGAATGATGCTGCGCACACTGAAAAGTCTCTCGGCCACACTCAGGGGCTCTGGCCTGCACCGCAGGCACTGGGGCTGTGCGCACGGGTCACCGTCTCTGCACGGTCAGGGGAAGCCTCCTCTGGTCAACGGGGCTTCCGCATTCACGTACTCACAGAGAGCGCTCTCTATATCACGTCCTTCTGTCTCAGTACTCTGACCGGGAGTCCACACTCTCCTGGAGTGCGGTGCACAGCCTGCTTTCTCCGTGACACACACTTCTGACTCTGGCGTGCTCTGCTTTCGCGCCCTCTGCCTGCACAGCTTGCGGTCCACCGCCCCTTCTCTTCCCCCACTGCTCCCGATGGTCACATGGTGCAGTCGGTTCAAATCAGTAAGTCTTCCCCCCGGCAACCCTGCTGCCCGGCTATGTGGTTCTGGACATGGAGCAGGGGAGGTAACCCCCTTCAGACTCCTCTTCCTCTTTGTTAGGAATGGCGGAACGCACTAAATAAAAATAAATAATAAAGTGTGTTCGCCGCTCAGGGTCCACCGTGCAGTAGATGTTACACCGCTGCTAGGTAATGACAGACGAGCAATATGGCGGTATAATGCGCACGGGTTAGACTTCACCCGAAGTGCGCCTGGTGAGGTACTGAAAGTTCATTTTTTCACACACCGTACAGTGGTGTACGCTCCTCACACAGTGCCGTGTACCGGCTGTTATCACGGCCAAATTGAAGCTATCTGTGTGTGACTCTGTAAGGAAAAGCCGAGGAGTTTGTCCGTTCTTACAGACCTACACCTTAGAGTTTTGTCCATTTTTCAAACAGTTTCGTATATTTGCTGTTTGATTACATTCAAAACTAGAGAGAGACAGCGTGTGTCAGTCCGTATACAAAAACACGGAGCTTGACAATTTTACATACACACACCATACAGCGGTGTACGTGTACGCTCCTCACACAGTACCGTGTACCGGCTGGTATCACGGCCAAATTGAAGCTATCTGGGTGTGACTCTGTAAGAAAAAGCCGATAAGTTTGTCCGTTCTTACAGACCTACACTCTAGGGAGGTTCCAATTCTGCAGAATTCTATATACACCTTGTAGTTTGTCATACACTAGGCAATTTCTGCCTGTTACATTGCGGTGTAATATAAACAGGGCCTGACAGAATACAACTGTGTCCTGAAGTCTGTAGAGAAATTCCATTTCTCCCCAGTCCTCTATACACCTTTTTTACACCATCCAGAATCAGCCTGTTACTTTGAGGTGTAAAATACACAGGGCCTGACAGAATACAACTGTGTCCTGAAGTCTGTAGAGAGATTCCATTTCTCCCCAGTCCTCTATACACCTTTTTTACACCATCCAGAATCAGCCTGTTAATTTGAGTTGCAAAATACACAGGGCCTGACAGAATACAACTGTGTCCTGAAGTCTGTAGAGAGATTCCATTTCTCCCCAGTCCTCTATACACCTTTTTTACCCCATCCAGAATCAGCCTGCTACTTTGAGGTGTAAAATACACAGGGCCTGACAGAATACAACTGTGTCCTGAAATCTGTAGAGAGATTCCATTTCTCCCCAGTCCTCTATACACCTTTTTTACACCATCCAGAATCAGCCTGTTACTTTGAGGTGTAAAATACACAGGGCCTGACAGAATACAACTGTGTCCTGAAGTCTTTAGAGAGATTCCATTTCTCCCCAGTCCTCTATACACCTTTTTTACACCATCCAGAATCAGCTTGTTAATTTGATGTGTAATATACCCAGGGCCTGACAGAATCCAACTGTGTCCTGAAGTCTGTAGAGAGATTCCATTTCTCCCCAGTCCTCTATACACCTTTTTTTACACCATCCAGAATCAGCCTGTTACTTTGAGGTGTAAAATACACAGGGCCTGACAGAATACAACTGTGTCCTGAAGTCGGTAGAGAGATTCCATTTCTTCCCAGTCCTCTATACACTTTTTTTACACCATCCAGAATCAGCCTGTTAATTTGAGGTGTAATACACAGGGCCTGACAGAATCCAACTGTGTCCTGATGTCTGTAGAGAGATTCCATTTCTCCCCAGTCCTCAATACACCTTTTTTACACCATCCAGAATCAGCCTGTTACTTTGAGGTGTAAAATACACAGGGCCTGACAGAATACAACTGTGTCCTGAAGTCTGTAGAGAGATTCCATTTCACCCCAGTCCTCTATACACTTTTTTTACACCATCCAGAATCAGCCTGTTACTTTGAGGTGTAAAATACACAGGGCCTGACAGAATACAACTGTGTCCTGAATTCTGTAGAGAGATTCCATTTGTGGCGCCCCTGAGGCTCAGTTGCCACAGAGGTACTTCACCTTCTCCTAAGGTGTAGTGCCCCACTGTCCAGGTAAGGTGGGAACTCCTTGCCACACTCCAACACCTGCATCCCACACACAGGATAATTCAGCAGAGGACCACATTGCAGCTCAATGCTTAGTGGGTAGCAGAGCACCTTTCGTGGATCCTTGCTTCATAACACGAGATGTGCTGGGAGGTGGGTGGAGTTAGTATAAAAGAAGGGGAAAGTCAGGATGCAAGTTAGTTCAGTGGAGACCGGGAGGTCAGGCAGTCAGAGGAGTCTGACAGCAGGCGGGAAAGAAAGAAGCCACTCAGACAGGAGTGAGAATCCCTGGACGAAAGGATGGAGGAAGGAGTGCTGCAGCTGCCTCAGTGACCTGAGCCAGCTGGCACAGGAAAGAAAGAGAGAAGGAGAGAAATCTAGAACTGTAACCTGCATTTCCATAAGAGAGAAGACAAGTATGGAAGGAAGAGGAGAGAGAACAGAGAGGAGTGGGTTGGATAGGAACCCTGCCTATAGGTTCTCAGCGCAAGGCCGGGGCCCGGTCCCTGAGGTTGTTCGGACACTTATGGTTCTGCAGCAGACACCGGTGGCGTAGTTGGCTGTAAATGCACTACTCCCATCCAAGACCTGGGACACAACAGCAAACTGATAGAGAGCCGGGATCCAGGAGCATCCCCGAGCAGGCTACAGCTGTCTGTCATACAAGTGAGAGTTCTAGGAACATCTAGAAGGAGGCATTCCAGGGTAATTAAGTACTGGAGTGCTTCACCATTAAAGGCGCATTGGCGGAGTCGTTCAGAAAGGCACATGTTGGCGGAGTGTTGGCAGGGAGAGCCCTATCTTTCCTGGAGGTTGGCTGGGTCTCTGCCCCGGAGGGCACAGTACTGAAGTAGGCACCTGTGTGCACTACGAACTGTGAGTAAAGCTTTGAAACTGCAAGCTCTGGTGTCCTCTATTCATTCTCGCACCAGCACCGCAACATCTGAGTATCAGCATCCACACTGCCCGTTCCTCTCCGCTAATCCCACATCCACACTGCCCTGGGACTACAGCTCCACCTGTGGGGAGCTACACCATCTTTGCTGCACCACACCATCAGTCCCAGCGAATCTGCATGCAGCGTTGGCTTAACATCTTACTTGCCAAACACCACAGGTGTCGTCACGAGCTATCGATATAAACTACATCACAAATCCACCATTGATATTGGGCGCCCAGGGCCACAGACCGGGTCACTGCCGCCGCTGTGACACATCCTCCTGACACCGGCCCGGTACCGAGTACCCCACAGCCCTGGGACGGGGGCGACCCAATTTTGGCGTCACGAACAGGATGACGAGACCCGATACCATCGGGTTCTGTGCACCTGAAATTTATTGGACTTTGCACTTCTGAAAATGTGTAGAAGACCTGATTTAATAGACTGTAAAATGGACATTAGAAATGGCCGCTGGCGCAGAGAAGAAGGGCGTGAAGAGATGGGAGGTTCCAAGAAAAGACCGCAAAGAATATTGGGCCTTCCCTGCCTGAATTACTATGTAACAGCGACATGGCCCACACCCCGAGGGATTCGTATACTGGCTTGGTATGGAGGCGCCGCCCCCGGAAGGAGGGGCAGAAGAAGCCAGTGGCTGGAGAGGGGCCGAGGCAGGAAGAAGAACGCCAGAACGCCATTTTGGAAGGAGAGGGAAGGAGGCCTGCGGAGTGCGGGGAAACGGATCTCCCTGGCTGAAGGCTGCAACCCTGTCTCCGGAATGAACCGCCAGCAGCTAGAAGATGAAATCACCGAAGTGACCACCCGTCTGCGGCTGAGGCAGGAGGCCTTGGAAGAGCTAAAGCGGCAGCGCATCACAGAGAGGCCTGTGCCTGCGGTACCCGCTCCATCGGTACCAGCTGCCGCTGCACCGGACTGTCCTCCGGCAGCGCTGATCTTCACCTCCACACTGTCCGTGCGGCTGAGTGCCGCTTGCCCGATGAAGTTATCGGAGGACCCAAGAGCTGAGACCGTGCTCCTGCCCAGACCTGTTGTGGCTGCGCAGGTCCCAACAGAAGCCCCACGGACCCAGAGCCGCAATCTACTCCACCACCGCCAGCACCCGGACCCGCCATTCTGGTGGATGGCTCCACAGCACCCCACCACCTCGGGCCTGTACCTGAACCGGAGCACCGCCAGAAGGTCACAGGTAGGACTGCAGCCCCTGCAGCGGGGAAGGCCCTGGGGTGTGTGCCCGTAGTAGCGGCGGGGCAGGTCATGTTGGACCTAGTCTGGGACCGGGATGCTAGTCACGATGGGGAAACATCTGAACCCCTAACGGTGGTACCGCGGGCCCCAGTGGGTGAGAGCAGGTCCCGGAAGGAGGAAGAGGGTACCAAGGCCTGTTGTCAGGCTACCTTCCGGTAACTGGCAGCTGAATACCGGGAGAGGGAGCAGAGCAAGATGGCTGTGCTGGGCCCTGATAAAAATCGAAAGGAGAGAGCCCATGCTGGTCACTTTGGTCCCCGAGATGCAGCGGGATGGGGACAAGTCCTGAATGTGAACCAGGAGAGGGGTTTTGGATTCATAGCAGACCCCAAGAGAATCAGTGACTTGTTCTTCAGCCGGAGGGATGTCGAGTCGCATCTGAGGAAGGGACATCCTGACAGAGATCTGCGGCCTGGAGAGTATGTGACATTTACCAGACATGAGGGACTCAGGGGGTGGTATGCCCTGAACGTACGCCGTATTCCAGCAGAGCTTATTGAAAGGTACAAGCCGAAGCGACCTGTTGCTGCTCCTCCACCCACAGTTGCCATCCAAACTGTTTCTGTACCAGTTCCTGAGCACCCAGCTGCCCCAGTACCAACACCAACCCGGCAGCCTAAGTTGAAATTTGCCAATTTGACACCATGGGAAGAAGAGTACCTAAAGATTGTCAACAACTACTTTGAATCTGGTAGCAGTTCCAGTTCAGCTTCCAGAACCCCAGGAGGGGACCACAATTAGAAGAACCTACAAATCTCGTTACCCACGAGGGTTTTGTTGTGCCTTCTTTTTGTTCATCATGCTTTTGGTTTTCTGGTAGCACTTTTGTTGCCTAGTTCCAGATTGGCAGCCTTTTCTACAATTGAACTACAGTGATCATGAACTTGGAGTGAATCACAAACTTTATTGTAAATAGTTTGCACCTCTTTAGGTGCTCTCTCTTGGTTTTATATAGAAAAGACACTTTGCGAAGACAGTGTTTTTGCATGGACACTTTTCGAAGAATGATGTCTACCTCAAGGACACTGCAAGAAATCCCGGCTGGGAGCGGTGTCCAGCACTTACAAGAATCTTTGAAATGTTTTATTGAAAAGTATTTGATAATGTGTTTTATAAGAATGTCGATAACTGAGAAATAGCTTTTATAGAAAATTAAGAATGTCTGATATAGAGATGAGCAACGTGAATAAAGAATTGAAAGAGACAGGTGACGGACCAGGTATATGCGGTCAGCGTCTTGCATCTAGTAGAATGAGAGAAAAATGAGAAGTAAACTGACAGAACAAGAGAAAAATAATAAAGAAATGTGTTACAGAGTATAGCACTTTGAATGAAGAAATTGCACTTAGAATTGAGAAAGATTTGCACTGTTGTAACTCAGAATTTTAGATAGGATTGTTGGTAACGTTCAAGATGAGTACCTCCTATACTAGGAAGTTTAGTATAAGAAAAGTTTGTTATGCATTATAACATTTTTGTATGTTTCTCTGCTGTCTACTTTGTTTACCTTGCAGCCCGCGGACGTGCTGTGTTTAGCGGGGGGTATGTGGCGCCCCTGACGTTCAGTCGCCACAGAGGTACTGCAACTTCTCCTAACGTGTAGTGCCCCACCATCCAGGTAAGGTGGGAACTCCTTGTCACACTCCAACACCTGCATCCCACACACAGGATAGTTCAGCAGAGGACCACATTGCAGCTCAATGCTTAGTGGGTAGCAGAGCACCTTTCGTAGATCCTTGCTTCGCAACACGAGATGTGCTGGGAGGTGGGTGGAGTTAGTATAAAAGAAGGGGAAAGTCAGGAAGCAAGTTAGTTCAGTGGAGACCGTGAGGTCAGGCAGTCAAAGGAGTCTGACAGCAGGCGGGAGAGAAAGAAGCCACTCAGACAGCAGTGAGAATCCCTGGATGAAGGGATGGAGGAAGGAGTGCTGCAGCTGCCTCAGTGACCTGAGCCAGCTGGCACGGGAAAGGAGAGAGAGAGAAGGAGAGAGACGTAGAACTGTAACCTGCATTTCCATAAGACAGAAGACAAGTACGGAACGAAGAGGAGAGTGTTGTGAGCTCATCTGTTCATTCACCTTTTGTGTCCGAGGATCTCCCTCTTCTGGTGAAGGAAGGTAGTGAGGCTGATTTGGATGAAAGAAACCAAACACCTGATCAGGTGGATTGTGACTGGGTAACAGGAAATTCCGACTGGATATAAGGCAACCGACGCCCTTCTGAGTGGCTGGTGATTTCTCTGCTGGATTCTTGGAGACCAGTCTGACTCCTGCTTCCCAAAGATAAGTTTTTGCTCTGCTATTGAACTTATTAGTTTTGGTTTTGTTTACTTTGTTTTTTGAGTTCAGCCATCCCCGGCCGGGGGTGTGCTGGATTCTTATTCCTTGATCAGTGTTCTCTTTTGCTCTGCTTTCAGAATATTCTGAGTGCTGATATAGGGTTTGAAGTCTAGTGACTTCAGGGTCCTTTTTGCTTATCAGTTGTGTTGGTAATATTTTTAGCAGGGTTTTCTCGGATTGCAGACAGCAGCTTTTCTGCCCTGTCCTTTTTAGTTAGCTTGGGCCCCATCGTTTGCTCAACCTTTCTATCTGTGTTAGTGTTTTCATCTCGTTTCACCATCATTATATGTTGGGGGCTGCCTATTGCTTTGGGGCCTGCTCTGGGGCAGTCAGTTTTTCCTTTTTCTCTCTTTAGGCTTATTTAGATCTCCGGCTGTGACGAGGTGTCTAGGATCACCGTAGGAACACTCCACGGCTACTGCTAGTTGTGTGATAGGATTAGGGGTCTGCAATCCGCTAGTTTCCAACCTCTCTGATTTTCTAGGCTGAGCTTGTGTTTTGTTTTTTCCTCCTCGGTGACTCAATCTTAGCAGGAGAGAGAACAGAGAGGAGGAGTGGGTTGGATAGGAACCCTGCCTATAAGTTCTCAGCGCAAGGCCGGGGCCCAGTCCCCGAGGTTGTATGGACACTTATGGTTCTGCAGCAGACACCGGTGGAGTAGTTGGCTGTAAATGCACTACTCCCATCCAAGACTTGCGACACAACAGCAAACTGATAGAGAGCCAGGATCCTGGAGCATCCCCGAGCAGGCTACAGCTGTCTGTCATACAAGTGAGAGTACTTGGAACATCTAGAAGGAGGCATTCCAGGGTAACTAAGTACTGGAGTGCTTCACCATTAAAGGCGCACTGGTGGAGTGGTTCAGAAAGGCACATGTTGGCGGAGTGTTGGCAGGGAGAGCCATATCTTGCCTGGAGGTTGGCTGGGCCTCTGCCCCGGAGGACATGGTACTGAAGCAGGCACCTGTGTGCACTACGAACTGTGAGTAAAGCTTTGAAACTGCAAGCTCTGGTGTCCTCCATTCATTCTCGCACCAGCACCACTACATCTGGGTATCAGCATCCACACTGCCCGTGCCTCTCTGCTAATTCCACATCCACACTGCCCTGGGACTACAGCTCCACCTGTGGGGAGCTACACCATCTTTGCTGCACCAAACCATCAGTCCCAGCGGATCTGCATGCAGCGTTGGCTTAACATCTTACTTGCCAAACACCACAGGTGGCGTCACGAACTATCCATATAAACTACATCACAAATCCACCATTGATATTGGGCACCCAGGGCCACGGTCCGGGTCACCGCCGCCGCTGTGAGACATCCTCCTGACATTGGCCCGGTACCAAGTACCCCACAGCCCTGGGACAGGGGTGATCCACATTTCTCCCCAGTTCTCTATAGACCTTTTTTAGACACTATCCAGAATCAGCCTGTTAATTTGAGGTGTAAAATACCCAGGGTCTGACAATCCAATTGTGTCCTGAAGTCTGCAAAGAGATTCCATTTCTCCCCAGTCCTCTATACACCTTTTTTACACCATCTAGAATCAGCCTGTTACTTTGAGGTGTAAAATACACAGGGCCTGACAGAATACAACTGTGTCCTGAAGTCTGTAGACAGATTCCATTTCTCCCCAGTCCTCTATACACCTTTTCTACACCATCCAGAATCAACCTGTTACTTTGAGGTGTAATATACCCAGGGCCTGACAGAATCCAACTGTGTCCTGAAGTCTGTAGAGAGATTCCATTTCTCCCCAGTCCTCTATACACCTTTTTTACACCATCCAGAATCAGCCTGTTAATTGAGGTGTAATATACACAGGGCCTGACAGAATACAATTGTGTCCTGAAGTCTGCAGAGAGATTCCATTTCTCCCCAGTCCTCTATACACCTTTCTTACACCATCCAGAATCAGCCTGTTACTTTGAGGTGTAAAATACACAGGGCCGGTCAGAATACAACTGTGTCCTGAAGTTTGTAGAGAGATTCCATTTCTCCCCAGTCCTCTATACACCTTTTTTACACCATCCAGAATCAGCCTGTTAATTTGAGGTGTAATATACCCAGGGCCTGACAGAATCCAACTGTGTCCTGAAGTCTGTAGAGAGATTCCATTTCTCCCCAGTCCCCTATACACCTTTTTTACACTATCCAGAATCAGCCTGTTACTTTGAGGTGTAAAATATACAGGGCCTGACAGAATCCAACTGTGTCCTGAAGTCTGTAGAGAGATTCCATTTCTCCCCAGTCCTCTATACACCTTTTTTACACCATCCAGAATCAGCCTGTTACTTTGAGGTGTAAAATACACAGGGCCTCACAGAACACAACTGTGTGCTGAAGTCTGTAAAGAGATTCACTTTCTCCCCAGTCCTCTATACACCTTTTTTACACAATCCAGAATCAGCCTGTTAATTTGAGGTGTAATATACCCAGGGCCTGACAGAATCCAACTGTGTCCTGAAGTCTGTTGAGAGATTCCATTTCTCCCCAGTCCTCTATACACCATTTTTACACCATCCAGAATCAGCCTGTTACTTTGAGGTGTAAAATACACAGGGCCTGACAGAATACAACTGAGTCCTGAAGTCTGTAGATAGATTCCATTTCTCCCCAGTCCTCTATATACCTTTTTTACACCATCCAGAATCAGCCTGTTACGTTGAGGTGTAAAATACACTGGGCCTGTCAGAATACAACTGTGTCCTGAAGTTTGTAGAGAGATTCCATTTCTCCCCAGTCCTCTGTACACCTTTTTTACACCATCCAGAATCAGCCTGTTACTTTGAGGTGTAAAATACACAGGGCCTGACAGAATCCAACTGTGTCCTGAAGTCTGTAGAGAGATTCCATTTCTCCCCAGTCCTCTATACACCTTTTTTGCACCATCCAGAATCAGCCTGTTACTTTGAGGTGTAAAATACACAGGGCCTGACAGAATCCAACTGTGTCCTGAAGTCTGTAAAGAGATTCACTTTTTCCCCAGTCCTCTATACACCTTTTTTACACCATCCAGAATCAGCCTGTTAATTTGAGGTGTAATATACCCAGGGCCTGACAGAATCCAACTGTGTCCTGAAGTCTGTAGAGAGATTCCATTTCTCCCCAGTCCTCTTTACACCTTTTTTACACCATCCAGAATCAGCCTGTTACTTTGAGGTGTAAAATACACAGGGCCTGACAGAATACAACTGAGTCCTGAAGTCTGTAGAGAGATTCCATTTCTCCCCAGTCCTCTATACACCTTTTTTACACCATCCAGAATCAGCCTGTTACATTGAGGTGTAAAATACACTGGGCCTGACAGAATCCAACTGTGTCCTGAAGTCTGTAGAAAGATTCCATTTCTCCCCATTCCTCTATACACCTTTTTTTTACACCATCCAGAATCACCCTGTTAATTTGAGGTGTAATATACCCAAGGCCTGACAGAATCCAACTGTGTCCTGAAGTCTGTAGAGAGATTCTATTTCTCCCCAGTCCTCTATACACCTTTTTTACACCATCCAGAATCAGCCTGTTACTTTGAGGTGTAAAATACACAGGGCCTGAGAGAATACAACTGTGTCCTGAAGTCTGTATAGAGATTCCTTTTGTGGCGCCCCTGAGGCTCAGTCACCACAGAGGTACTGCACCTTCTCCTAAGGCGGGAGAGAAAGAAGCTACTCAGACAGGAGTGAGGATCCCTGGAAGAAGGGAGAGAGGAAGGAGTGCTGCAGCTGCCTCAGTGACCTGAGCCAGCTGGCACGGGAAATAGAAGAGAAGGAGAAAGACGTAGAACTGTAACCAAAGCCTCTATAAGAGAGAAAGACAAGTACGGAACAAAGGAGTGAGAACAGATAGGAGTTGTGGGTTGGAAGAGGAACACTGCCAATAGGTTCTCAGCGCAAGGCCAGGGTCCGTTCCCCGAGGTTGTATGGACACTTATGGTTCTGCAGCAGACACCGGTGGAGTAGTTGGCTGTAAATGCACTACTCCCATCCAAGACTTGGGACAAAACAGCAACACGAATAGAGAGCCGGGATCCAGGAGCATCCCCGAGCAGGCTACAGCTGTCTGTCATACAAGTAGAATTCTAGGAACATCTAGAAGGAGGCATTCCAGGGTAACTAAGTACTGGAGTGCTTCACCATTAAAGGCGCATTGGCGGAGTCATTCAGAAAGGCACATGTTGGCGGGGTGTTGGCAGGGAAAGTCCTATCTTGCCTGAAGTTTGGCTGGGCCTCTGCCCCAGAGGACACGGTACTGAAGCGGGCACCTGTGTGCACTACAAACTGTGAGTAAAGCTTTGAAACTGCAAGCCCTGGTGTCCTCCATTCATTCTCGCACCAACACCATCAGCACTGCTATATCTGAGTATCAGCTTCCACACTGCCCGTGCTTCTCCGCTAATCCCACATCTACACTGCCCTGGGACTACAGCTCCACCTGTGGGGAGCTACACCATCTTTGCTGCACCACATCATCAGTCCCAGTGGATCTGCATGCAGCGTGGCTTAACATCTTACTTGCCAAACACCACAGGTGGCGTCACAAACTATCCATATAAACTACATCTCAAACCACCATTGATTTGGGCGCCCAGGGCCACGGACCGGGTGACCGCCGCCACGACACATCCCCCTGATACCGGCCCGGTACCGAGTACCCCACAGGCCTGGGAGGGCGACTCAATTGCACTCTGGTTTCTTTAGTTAAGTGCACATGATTATAATGCAGGTGTGATTGCTCTGGCTCTGCTATAAAAGAGTCACAGGTGTTGCAATCAGTGTAGGTAATAATGTTCATTTCAACCATCCTTGGTGGAGGAAGGAGCTGGAGAGCGTTCCTTGCAGCACTGTCTTAGCCCTGGTGTGGAAGGAGTCACATGGGATTTCCTTGTAGCTCTGACAGAGCTTGGTGGCAGCGATTCAGGTGGAGAGCTGCATTCTGGTGGTGGAGTCTGTTGCCAGGAGCAAGTGCAACAGAGTAAAGCTAAGTGGTGTTTCCCTGTTTGTGTTTTTCCTTAGTGTGTATTAGTACAGCGGTGGGGCCAGTGCCTGCGCCACCCAGCTCCCTGGAAAGGGATAGGTGTAGGGTGTGCTAGGGCGACAGGTTCCTGATCGGCGCCCGGTGCGGAACCGGCATAGGGAACGTTAGAAGTGTTAGGGACACTGACTCAGGGGATGGCAGGAGGTCTCCACGTCCCCTTACCCTATCGCAGGGCCCACCGTTGTAACTGTTTCCCCTTTCCCCGTGTCTTGTTGTTTTAGTTACTGGCCTGCGGGCCGTGTCACACAGGACAGTATCACGTGCCGCGTCTTGTTGTTTTAGTTACCGGCCTGCGGGTTGCGTCACGCAGGACGGGTCATCATGACATTATCACCAACCATTAACATTTTTTTTCTGCTGAGCCATGGACCCAGTTCAGACCTTTGCCCAAATGCTGCAGACCCTTACTGAGGAGATTAGGGGGCTGCACGGTGAGTTGGTGCAGCAACTGCAGCAATTAGTGGGCTTTGGGGGCTTGGTTCTGAGACAGGCTCAGCCAGAACCCAAGATATCCCTCCCTGACAGATTTTCTGGAGGGAGAGATCAATTCTTGGTGTTTCAACAAGCCTGTAAATTATATTTCAGGCTGCGCCCTCGTTCATCAGGGAGTGAAGAGCAACAGGTGGGAATCATTGTGTCCCTTCTTAAAGGGGATCCCCAATCCTAGGCCTTCTCCCTACCGGACGATTCTCCATCATTGGTGTCCATGGACGAGTTTTTTGTGGCCCTGGCGCTTCTGTATGGGGATCCTGATGGCGTCGCTCTGGCGGAATCCCGAATCCGTAAACAGGGAGCCCCGGTTGCTGAGGATTACTGCTCAGAGTTTAGGAAATGGGCCACTAACACTCAGTGGAATGACCCTGCACTTAGGAGTCAATTTATACAGGGTTTGCCGCCAAAGTTGCAGGATACTCTGGTGCAGTACGCTGCCCCCAGGTCGCTGGAGGCCGCCATGTCCCTTGCCATCTGGGTGGATAGACGTCTTAGAGAAAGACATATGCAAAAAGTGCCCCCTGATGTCCTCACTAGGGAGGAGGACCTACCAGTGCGGACGAAGGAACCCAGACAGCCCAGTGTTGTTGATACAAAAAAGGGGGTGTCTGTGGCTCGTCGTGGTGAGGGGGGTATGCTTTTCCTGTGGGAAGCCTGGCCATTTTATGAGAGCCTGCCCAGTTCATGCCAAGTCTCCAAATGAACCTATGCAAGTAGGAGGAGCTAGTTTGTATTGGGAGCTGCCTACGGTTTGTGGAGTGGTGTCGGCATGTTTGTACTGTGGGCAGACTGGTCATGTCCTGAAGGCTTGCCCATTGCGCGCCAAATTATCTGTGCCATCTGATATCGGTGCTTGTGGACAGCGAAGCAAGAGTCAGTCTGGTGGATGCTCACTTTGTCCAGACTCATGGTCTGATGTGTAGGACGCTAGCTCAACCTATTAGCGTCCAGGCCATAAACTCTGTTCCACTGAGCCAGGGGAGCTTGACCCAAGTCATAGAGGATATCGATCTGCGTATAGGACATCATGAGGAGTCCTTGTCATGCTACGTCTTGGAGGGAATGCCAGTAACTATTGTTTTAGGCCTCCCTTGGCTGAAAAGACACAACCTGGTAATATATTTGTGGGCGAGGGAAGTGGTCAGCTGGGGGCACTCGTGTGAGGGCTGCTGCCTAAGAACTACTGTCTCTGCCGTCTCTCTTCAACGGACGCCTTCCTCTCCGGTGAGAGCAGCAGATGTGCTGCAGCAGTGTAGGGGTAAGGCTCAACCCTCGCCATTGGCCAACCCGGGGAGGCGCAGACCTCGTGGTGGAAGGGGTTGGAGGGTGGTGTACCCCTTGGTGAAGTGCGGGGGTGTGAGTGTGGTGACACAGGGGGACGCCTCTGTTGTCAATCCCAGAAAGAGTACTGCAAATGGTGCCAAACGAACGAGTGGCAATAAACGTTCAGGTCTGGACCTGTGTGTGAACGAGCATGTATGGGTGGCCACCAAAAAACATCCAGTGGAAGTGTGTTGTGGAGTGTTACCAGCTCATACCAAACATACACATACACAACTCGTTCCCCAGGTCAGCGCTTCGGAGATGTGTGGTGCCTCCAGAAACGTTGCCAATACCAGCGAGCTCGTTTGTCATCAACCTGACATGCAGGTAGTTGCTGGGGTGAACTCTGGGTCTGGGTGTCCCCGCTGTAGGTGGTTCCCTGATGAGGAGCGGTCTTGAGGGTCCAGAGGCCCCTCATTAAGGGGAGGGTACTGTCATGATCCTTGCTGGATCAGGACTGATAAAAAGCACAGGTAACCTTTTTTTTCTTAAGCTGTGCTTAAGTTTAGTTTTTGCCCCCGGTGGCCATTAGGATTATTGCACTGTGGTGTTGTTTGTTCTAAGTTTGCCCCCGGTGGTGGTGAGCGTCATTGCCCTCTGGTTTCTTTAGTTAAGTGCACATGATTATAATGCAGGTGTGATTGCTCTGGCTCTGCTATAAAAGAGTCACAGGTGTTGCAATCAGTGTTGGTGATAGTGTTCATTTCAACCATCCTAGGTGGAGGAAGGAGCTGGAGAGCATTCCTTGCAGCACTGTCTTAGCCCTGGTGTGGAAGGAGTCACAGGGGATTTCCTTGTAGCTCTGACAGAGCTTGGTGGCAGCGATTCAGGTGGAGAGCTGCATTCTGGTGGTGGAGTCTGTTGCCAGGAGCAAGTGCAACAGAGTAAAGCTAAGTGGTGTTTCCCTGTTTGTGTTTTTCCTTAGTGTGTATTAGTACAGCGGTGGGGCCAGTGCCTGCGCCACCCAGCTCCCTAGCAAGGGATAGGTGTAGGGTGTGCTAGGGCGACAGGTTCCTGATCGGCGCCCGGTGCGGAACCGGCATAGGGAACGTTAGGAGCGTTAGGGACACTGACACAGGGGAGTGCAGAAGGTCTCCACGTCCCCTTTCCCTACCGCATGGCCCACCATTGTAACTGTTTCCCCTTTCCCCGTGTCTTGTTGTTTTAGTTACCGGCCTGCGGGCCGTGTCACACAGGACAGTATCACTTGCCGCGTCTTGTTGTTTTAGTTACTGGCCTGCGCGTCGCATCACACAGGACGGGTCATCGTGACAGATCTCGTGTGGACATCACAACGGCAAACTTCATAAAGTGGTCCGCCATTACTAAGCAGTGCTCATAGCCTTGATGTGCTGGTCCGATCATCAGATCCAAAAGTCCGGATGCCTTCACCGTCTGTGTGGAAGCCCGCTGTTCAGGTGGTTTGACCAGTTCACAACTCCGGCACTGCTGGCAGACTCTTTCCACGACATTCCTCAGATTGAGATGGTAAAACAGGCGCTGCAGCCATTGGAAGGTATTTTCCGGACCAAAATGGGCTGTTTTTTCATGAGCTTCCGTAGCCGCCTGGTTTACCAAGGACGAGGAAATCACCGTCTGCCAGACAAGGCTAAGTTCTGATTGCAGAAATGTCTTCCGATATAGGATGCCATCTTGCAATTGTCGCAGCATCTGCAGCATTCCAGGTGATGTAGTCCTCCTCTCATGCTGGCTGGGCACCTGTTTAGACGCGACCCACTGTCTCAACTGGGCGATCTCCTGATCCTCCTGCTGCACTCGAACCCACTCATCACAGGGTTGCTCCAGTAAACTCGCACGAGTCTTCTCCTGGTCTGTTTCGAACATAGCCGCCACCGTCCTGGTAGTTTCTCCAAACTCTGGAACTTCCACAGCCTCCAGCTCTTCATCCCGATTAGGCGCTGGCTTGCAGTAATTCACTCGAGAAAGGGCATCAGCATGGGTATTCTCCGCACCTCTCTTGTAGGTGATCTTGTACCGGAACTTTGCCATCCAAGCTACCCAGCTTTGTTCTAGGGCCCCTAGCTTCATGGTCTCTAGATCAGCCAACGGATTGTTATCCATACGCACGTGAACTTCTGAGCAGGCCTGATACTCTGCAAACTTTTCAGTCATTGCCCACACCAGCGCCAACAACTCCAGCTTGAAGGAACTGTAGTTCTCTGGGTTCTTTTCCGAGTCTGCGACATCACTGCTCCAAGCCTCTGCCGACTCCCATCGTTGTGCAAGATAAACGGCTGCATGAAATCAGCGTAAGCCAGCATGGGGGCCTTCGTCAAAGCTTTTTTCAGGACCAGAAATGCTGGCGCTCTCCCCACTGTATGTTCCTGTTTTCTGCACAAGAGGGCACTCCTTTCAACAACTCAAGAAGAGGATTTGCGATGCGGGTAAAGTCTTTTACAAAGGGTTGGAAGTATCCTGTGAGTCCCAGAAATGCACGCACATCTTTCAAGGTCTTTGGGGTCTGCCACTCCTGGACCGTGGCAATTTTCTCCTGAGAAAGCCTCACTCCTTCAGCAGAGACAGTGTGACCCAAATACTCGATCTGGGTACGGAAGAGGTGACACTTTTGCGGCTTCACTTTCAGCCCATACTTCTGTAGCCAACTCAGGACCTGCTCCAGTCTCTGCAGATGTTCATCAAAGGTGGGGGCAAAGATGATGTGGGTCGCCCTCCCAGGGTTGTGGGGTACTCTGTACCGGGCCGATGAGCTTCAATGGGAGATGTCACGGCAGCTGGGACCCGGCCCGTGGCCCTGGGCGCCCATTGTAAAAGGGAAATGTTCAGTGTGCTTATGATGAGTGATCCGTGACGCCACCTGTGGTGTTCGGCAATAGAGATGTAAGCCGACGCTGCAGACAGATCCTCTGGGAGAGATGGTGTGGTGCAGCAGTGATGTTATAGCCCTCCACAGGCAGGGATGTAGTCCCAGGGCAGTGTAGGTGAAGTGACACTTAGATGGTGTAGCGTCAGGCGCAAGGGATGTAGTGCTGGGCAGGTTTGCGCAGGTACAGGTGCCCGCATCCATGCCGTGTCCTCCGGGTCAGGAGCTCAGCCAACTTCCAGGCAAGATGAAGTACTCCTTTCCAACACTCCGCCCTCATATGTGACTTTTCTGAGCGTCTCCTCTTATAGCGCCTTTGAATGAAGTACTCCTAGTACTGAGTTACACAGGAGTTCCTCCTGTCAGATGTTCCTATGAACTCTACTTGTACGGCAGACAGCTGTAGCCTGCTTCGGGGACTCCTTGCTACTAAGTCCCGGCTCACTAATATGTTGCTGTTGTGCCCCCAAGTCTTGTGTGGGAATAAAGTGGTCACTACTTCTATTCCTCCGGTGTCTGTTGCAGGACTATTAGTATCCATAGAACCTCGGGGACCGGACCCCGGCCTTGCGCTTAGAACTTGAAAAGTGTTCTCCTCTAACCCTGGTCCTTGTTCTCTTATTCTCCTCACATTCCGTACTAATCCTTCTTCCCAATGGAGAATCAAGCTTCCTTTCTCTGTCTCTTTCCTGTGCCAGCAGACCCAGATCACTGTAGCCTGCTGCAGCACTTCCTTCTTCCATCCCTCTCCCGGGGATCTTCTCTTTCTCACTCTCTGTCCCTATACATCTTCACTCTCTGACTGAATGAAAGACTGAACTACTCACTCAACTCTTCCCGCTCTTTTATGTGAGCTAAACTCCACCCACCTCCCAGGACGTTTCGTGTTCCAAGCAGGGAGCCACCAAGGGGTGCTATGCTACACTCCAAGCAGGGAGCTGCCGAAGGTGCTTTGCTACACTACTTTGTGGTGTGGGGTGCAGGTGTTGGAGTGTGGTCAGGTGTCTCACCTTACCTGAATGGTGGGGTACCACACCTCAGGAGGAGGTGCAGTACCTCTGTGGCGACTGATCCCTCAGGGTTGCCACATACCCCCCCCATTAAACACAGCACGTCCGCAGGCTGCAAGAAAACAAAAGTTGACAAATACAGGAACATACAAAATTTTTGTAATGCAAAACAAACAGTTCTTATCTAATCTTCTCAATATGAGAGGCACTGTCACTTGAACATTGCAAACAATTTTAACTAACTATCTTTAAAGTTATGCTACCTAATTTAAAGTGCTATTTCAAGCATTATCACTTCTCCTTACACATTTTCTACTTTCTCTTATTAACCCTAAGTGACAACCGTGGATACTTGGTTTGTCACCTGCATCTTCCAAATCTTCATCTTTATTCAAATCTCTTTATTAAAACAATCCTATCTGTCAATGATACTAACTGGAGTCTATATAAAAGTTATTCTCTATTAATACTGTCATAAGGCACATTATAAAATACTTCACATCAAAACTTCAATAATTCTTGTAAGTGCTGGACACCGCTCCCAGCCGGGATCTCTTGCAGTGTCCTTTTGGTAGGAGCCATGCTCCACAATGAGGTAGTTCTTATCCATAAAAGGGGCTATGTAAAACCAAGAAAGGGCACCTAAAGAGGTGCAAACTATTTACAATAAAGTTCTGGATCATTCAGTGTCCATGATCTCCACAGTTCCAATATGAAAAACGCTGCCAATAAAACTGGGCAACAACTGGAAAAACAAAAGCATGATGAACAAACAAAATAACTTTTAAAGCACAACGGTGAAAATAGCCTCCTGCGTAACAAAGTTAGTTATTCATATTCTCCTTAATGTTGGTGGTATTTCTGCGGCCTGTGACTCTGCAGAAGTTTTGGCTGGTGCCAAGGGATGTGGTTCCTCAATCTCAGGTGGCACTACCATCTTGATTTTTGGCCTGACATCTGGTGGTAAAGGAAACCCATGATGCATAGTGACACCCATCAGCCGCTCAGTCTCCTCTACTGAGATCAGAAGATGTCGAATGGGACGCGCTTGCTCCAGCCTTAGTCTTTTCAGCAGGGACTTCTTCCATTTCCCCATCGCAGTCAGCTTGGTACTTTTGAGTTGAGAGCACAGCTCCTCCATTTGTCCCATGCGGAGTGCTGGCCCGTTGCACGCGGTGTACGGGAACTCAGGGGCCACCCCAGTTGCAGGGGCGGCGGTCTTACCTGATGTCTTCCGGTGGTGTCGCAGCTCCAGTGCAGACTCGTTGCGGCTCCTGGTGGCAGCAGTGGCTGTTGGAACTGCCCGGTTAAGTACTGGAGATAGCGGTGGAGCAGATGGTGGCTCTGGGTCCGCAAGGGGTCTCCGGTGGGACCTGCACGGCCGCGTCAGGTCCAGGCGGGAGCGCGCCTTCTTCCTCTTCAGCTCCCGGGCCTTTGGACAAGTCCTCCTGGCAGTCCTCTCCCAGCGATGGTGACAGCGGGGCGGTGGTGACAGACGCTACCGGTGGTATGGCAGCAGCCGCAAGCTCTACAGGATTTGCCTGGGGGAGATCCGGTGCAGCAGTGGCAGGTACCGGTGACTGAGGTACCGCAGTTGTAGGCCCCTCCTGGGCAGGCTGCCACTTCTTCCTCCAGAGCGCCTCCTGCTTCAGATTGCAGTTCAAGAGTCAGCCCGGCAATCTCATCCTCCAGCTGTTGGCAGTCTAGATGAGAAGCCAGATCAGAGCATTCAGCCATTGCGCCTGGGAGAGTCAACTTAATCTCCTTTCGCTCTTCAGGCCTCCTCTCTCCTTCCATCATGGCGTTCTTCCCTTCTTCTTCCTGTCTAGACTCTTTTCCCGCCACCGGCTCCCGCCCCTCCTTCTGAGGGCGGCGTCTTTTTCCTACTCCTCCATACCAGGCCAGTATACGAATCCCTCGGGGTGGGCCATGTTGCTGTCGCATAGAAGTTCAGACAGGGGAGGCCCAGGACAGTTCGCTGTTGTGAGTTCATTTTCCCCTTCATTACTGAGGCCCGAGGAACTCCCTCTTCTGGTAAAAGAAGGTAGTGAGCCTGATTGTCAAACACCTGAGGCTGATGATTGTGACTGGCTGAGTGGAGTTATGGACTGGATATAATGCTGCTGACGCCCTTCTGCCCTGCTGGTGATTTCTCTGTGGGATCCTTGGAGACCAGTCTGAATTCCTGCTCCTCCAAAGCTAAGTTTGCTGCTCGGCCTTTTGCTTTTGTGCTTTGACTTTGTTTTTGCTTTGTTTTTCTGGATTTCTGCCATTCCCTGCTGGGGTGTGCTGAATTCATTTAGCTCTGTCTTCTGAAATTACCTGAGTGCTGATTCAGTTTTTGAAGCCTAGCTGCTTCAGGGCCTTTTTTCATATCAGCTGGTTGGCTTATGTCTTTGATAGGGTTTTGGCAGATTGCAGACAGCAGCCTTCCTGTCCTTTGCTATCTAGGTAGTTTTGGGGCCCCATCTTTGCTCAGTCTATCTTTCTGTCTGTGTTAGTATTTTCATCTTGCTTCACCGTCATTATATGTTGGTGGCTGCCTATTGCTTTGGGTTCTGCTCTGGGGCAGTTTAGATTTCCCCTTTCTTTCTTTAGGCCTATGTATTTCTCCGGCTGTGATCGAGGGGTCTAGGGCATCGTAGGAACCCCCCACGGCTACTGCTAGTTGTGTTGATAGGTTCAGGGGTCTGCAATCTGATAGTTGCCAACTTCTCTGGGTTTCTGGACTTAGCTTGTATTTCTGCTTTTGCCTCCTACGGTGACTCATT
This sequence comes from Dendrobates tinctorius, assembly GCF_039654945.1. Lineage (NCBI taxonomy): Eukaryota > Metazoa > Chordata > Amphibia > Anura > Dendrobatidae > Dendrobates > Dendrobates tinctorius. The sequence goes on along the minus strand of NW_027361696.1, from coordinate 26,468,352 downwards.
CATAACAGTTCGCACTCTTTTCTTAGGACCACCCATATTATCACGCCCTTCTTCACCGCGCTGGCGGCCATTTTTAGCATTCATTTTACAGTCTATCAAATTGGGTCTTTTGCACATTTCCACAAACTTTTAAAGTCCAATAAATCATAGGCACACAGAACCCATTGGCACCGGGCTTCGTCATCCTGTTCGTGACGCCAAGTTGGATCGCCCTCCCAGGGCTGTGAGGTACTCGGTACCGGGCCCGATGAGCTTCAATGGGAGATGTCACGGCAGCTGGGATCCGGCCCGTGGCCCTGGGCGCCCATTGTAAAAGGGAAATCTTCAGTGTGCTTATGATGAGTGATTCGTGACGCCACCTGTGGTGTTCGGCAATAAAGATGTTAGCCGACGCTGCAGACAGATCCTCTGGGACAGATGGTGTGGTGCAGCAGTGATGTTATAGCCCTCCACAGGCAGGGCTGTAGTCCCAGGGCAGTGTTGGTGAAGTGACATTTAGATGGTGTACTGTCAGGCGCAAGGGATGTAGCCATGCTGGGCAGGTTGGCGCAGGAATAAGTGGAGGACACCAGGGCATGTAGTTCCAAAGCTTTACTCACAGTCTGTTGCAGGTACAGGTGCCCGCATGCGTGCCGTGTCCTCCGGGTCAGAAGCTCAGCCAACTTCCAGGCAAGATGAAGTACTCCATTCCAACACTCCGTCAACATATGTGCCTTTTCTGAGCGTCTCCTCTTATAGCGCCTTTGAATGAAGTACTCCTAGTACTGAGTTACACTGGAGTTCCTCCTGTCAGATGTTCCTATGAACTCTACTTGTACGGCAGACAGCTGTAGCCTGCTTCGGGGACTCCTTGCTACTAAGTCCTGGCTCACTAATATGTTGCTGTTGTGCCCCCAAGTCTTGTGTGGGAATAAAGTGGTCACTACTTCTATTCCTCCGGTGTCTGTTGCAGGACCATTAGCATCCGTATAACCTCGGGGACCAGACCCCGGCCTTGCGCTTAGAACTTGAAAAGGTTCTCCTCTAACCCTGGTCCTTGTTCTCTTATTCTCCAAAAGTTCCGAGCTAATGCTTCTTCCCAATGGAGAATCAAGCTTCCTTTCTCTGTCTCTTTCCTGTGCCAGCAGACCCAGATCACTGTAGCCTGCTGCAGCACTTCCTTCTTCCATCCCTCTCCCGGGGATCTTCTCTTTCTCACTCTCTGTCCTTCTACATCTTCACTCACTGACTGAATGAAAGACTGAACTACTCACTCAACTCTTCTTGCTTTTTTATGTGAACTAAACTCCACCCATCTCCCAGCACGTTTCGTGTTCCAAGCAGGGAGCCACCAAGGGGTGCTATGCTACGCTCCAACCAAGGAGCCGCCGAAGGTGCTTTGCTACACTACTTTGTGGTGTGGGGTGCAGGTGTTGGAGTGTAGTCAGGTGTCTCCACCTTACCAGAATGGTGGGGTACCACACCTCGGGAGGAAGATTTCATCCATTTTAAGTTTATGCTAAGAACATACAACACTGCCCTTCACCTCTCCAAACAAGCCTATTTCAACACCCTCATCACCTCATTGTTCAATAACCCGAAACGTCTCTTTGACACTTTTCATTCTCTACTCAACCCAAGAGTACAGGCCCCAACCATGGAGCTCCGAGCTGACGATCTGGCCAATTACTTCAAAGAAAAAATTGATCAGATTCGACAGGAAATTATCTCCCAATCACCTCATACCATGCACTGTCCTCCCTCCCCCACTGAATCTAGCTCACTCTCTGATTTTGAACCAGTCACAGAAGAAGAAGTAAGCAGGCTCCTTGCATCTTCTCGCCCAACCACTTGCACCAGTGACCCATTTCCGTCACATCTCCTCCAGTCCCTTTCCCCTGCTTTCACCCCTCACCTAAGTAAAATATTTAACCTCTCTCTCTCTTCTGGTATTTTTCCCTCCTCATTTAAGCATGCCATCATACATCCACTGCTTAAAAAACCATCCCTCGACCAAAACTGTGCCGCTAACTATAGACCTGTCTCTAATCTTCCCTTCACCTCTAAACTCCTGGAATGCCTGGTCCACTCCCGTCTTATCCGCTATCTCTCAGAAAACTCTCTTCTCGACCCTCTCCAATACGGTTTCCGCTCTTTACACTCCACTGAAACTGCCCTCACTAAAGTCTCTAATGATCTGCTAACAGCTAAATCAAATGGTCATTACTACATGCTAATTCTCTTGGATCTCTCTGCAGCATTCAACACTGTGGATCATCAGCTCCTCCTCACTAGGCTCCGTTCCATTGGCCTCAAGGACACCGTTCTCTCATGGTTCTCTTCCTATCTCTCCGACCGCTCCTTTACTGTATCTTTTGCGGGTTCCTCCTCCTCTCACCTTCCCCTTACTGTTGGGGTCCCTCAAGGATCGGTTCTAGGCCCCCTCCTCTTCTCCTTGTACACTGCCCCTATTGGTCAAACAATCAGTAAATTTGGTTTCCAGTACCATCTCTATGCTGATGACACCCAATTATATGCTTCTTCTCCTGAAATCACGCCAGTCTTTCTAGAAAACATCAGCGATTGTCTAAACGCTGTGTCTAATATCATGTCCTCACTATATCTGAAACTGAACCTGTTAAAGACTGAACTCCTTGTGTTTCCTCCCTCTACTAATGTACCTATACGCGACATTGCCATTTCTGTGTGTGGTTCCACTATTACTCCCCAGCAACAGGCCCGCTGTCTTGGGGTCATACTTGATTCCGAGCTTTCCTTTGCCTCCCACATTCGATCACTGGCTCGCTCTTGTCATCTGCACCTCAAAAACATTTCTAGAATTCGACCTTTTCTTACTTTTGACTCTGCAAAAACTCTTACTGTTTCTCTTATTCATTCTCGTCTCGACTATTGTAACTCTCTTCTAATCGGTCTCCCTCTTACCAAACTCTCCCCTCTCCAATCTGTCTTGAATGCTGCAGCCAGGATCATATTCCTCACCAATCGTTACACTGATGCCTCTACCTTGTGCCAGTCATTACACTGGCTACCCATCCACTCCAGAATTCAGTATAAACTTATTACCGTCACCTATAAAGCCCTCCATAGCTCAGCACCACCTTACATCTCCTCCCTTGTTTCAGTATACCACCCTACCCGCGCCCTCCGTTCTGCTGATGACCTGAGGTTAGCATCCTCAATAGTAAGAACCTCCCACTCCCGTCTCCAAGACTTTACACGTGCGGCGCCAATTCTTTGGAATGCACTTTCCAGGTCAATACGATTAGTCCCCAATCCCCACAACTTTAAGCGTGCCCTGAAAACGCATTTATTCAGACTGGCCTACCGCCTCAACACATTAACCTAATCTATCCCTGTGTGGCACAGCCAAAAGTTTTACCATAACCAGATTTCCCGCATCATGTTCCCACATGCTTTATGCATCCATTAGCCCTCTGTGTTTGTACTGTTACACGCTTAACATTATGGCTGGTCCATACAATCAGGGCAACTGTTACCACCCACCTTTCGTGTCTACCTCTTTCCTCATAGACTGTAAGCTTGCGAGCAGGGCCCTCTTTCCTCTTGGTATTTGTTATAATCTACTGTATGTGATTATTGTTATGCTGTAATGTCTATTGTCTGTACAAATCCCCTCTGAAATGTAAAGTGCTGCGGAATATGTCGGCGCTATAAAAATAAAATTTATTATTATTATTATTATTATTATTATTATTATTATTATTACCTCTGTGTCGACTGAACCCTCAGGGGCGCCACAGATGATATAGTCCAGGTAGATCAGGGTGGCTTCAAAGTTCAGGTCCCCTAGACATCTTTCCATGAGGTGTTGAAACGTTCCCAGTGCATTGGCTAGGCCGAATGGCATGCGGTCGAACTCATCGGAAGGATGAAAGTTGTCTTGGCCCAGTCTTGTTCGGACATTGGTACTTGCCAGTAACCGCTGGCCAGATCTAGCGTGGAAAAGTACCTGGCATTCCCTAATACCGACAGAGACGCCACTATCCTCGGCAATGGATACAAATCTTGCACAGTACAAGCATTGAGCCGGTGGTAGTCCATACAGAAGCGTAAGGACCCGTCCTTCTTCCGCACCAAGACTATGGGGGCAGCCCACGGAGTCTGACTCCCACGAATTCCACCCTTCTTCAACATCTGTGACAGCATCCCCTTCACCTCCTGGTACATTTGTGGGGGTATCTGGCGATACCGTTCTCAGACAGGTGCCGCATTACCGGTGGGTATTTTGTGTGTTATTGCGGTGGTGCGCCCAAAGTCGTCTTCATGTTTGCCGAACACTGCCTGATATTTTCCTAGCAAGGCCTCTACCCGGGGAACCTGTTGAGGGGACAGCTCCGAGGGTTCCGCCCGCATGTGTTCCAGTATCCGCCGCCCTTCCTTCAGCAATCTGGGGTCTGGGGCTGCTTCAGCCTTTTCAGTCACCAGCCATGGATCTTCTGGCTTTGCTGTCAGCTGTACTGTCTCAGATGGAACCAGCTCGTCGGGCATGCCTAGGATATAGGCTACTTCACTCCTGGGGAGCAAGGTCATGTCATTTTCCCCCAAACTTACACAGTGCACGAGGACAGTTCCATCCCGCACAATAGCCAAGGTCCTTGCGACTAATATTCCTGACAGCAGCTGGTCAGCCTTGCTGGGTTCAATTTGTACCTCCACCCCCTCCAGGGAAATACCAGCTCGGACAGGCAAAGGAAGCACGGTCTGTCCAGGGGGCAACACTCAATTGACAGAGGTGGATACGATTACTTTGCCAAGTACCTGGGCTGTCCGTATCAGCTGCTGGAAGACCCTCCTTTGAGGGGTTTGGTCGCTCCATTGTTGCAGGAATTATTCTGGGGACTCTTTGAAGAGAAGGCTCCAGAGATCTTTAAGCACATTCATGCCCAAGGTTACAGTATGGTCTTTAGCTGCTTCCCCACCTACCAGCACTACTCCTCTTCTCCCCACATCTTTACCACATACCTCTATGTTCATCCATACCACCCCTGCGACTGGGATGAGTAAGTGGTTGGCTGCCATGAGTTTTATCACCGGGCCCCATTCTGGCCACAGTGCCTCCATGAAGTGTCGGCGGAAATATCCTTCAGGCATGGTGGTAACCTATGAGCCGATGTCTACTAGGCAGCATACTGCTCTTCCATTCATTTCTTCCCAGACCAAGGGGCACATGGAAACAAGGCTGGTGGGATTTCTGATACTCCTCCAATTTTCACACTCCGGGCAGTGTTCCTCAGGCTCGTAGCCACCTAGTTTAACGGATGCCGCAGATGTTCGGCTCCGCCGGGGGCACCACCAAGCAATGTGGCTGGGTTCTCCACAGGTATAAGTAGGTGGGCCTCTTCTCCGTGTGTCACCACTCTTGTGTCGGGGGACAGTCTCCTTGTCTCGCACCAGTGAGCCGGACTCTACCGTCAGGACTCTCTTTGACACAGCCATTTCTTCATGGACCTGTCTAATCTCCTTCAGCTCTTCCACTCATTGAGGGGTAGCGTCCATGGTGGCAGTTACATCCCCACTCCGTACCTTCCCCACTGGCACTATCACTCCCTGCTCTTGCTCACACGCGAACGCCTCACTCCCGACCTCAGAGAAAGTCATATCTGGCTGTACCCACCAGCTGTTCCCATAGCACAATGAAAATCAACCCTACGCCTTGGCGGTCCTTCCTTATGATGGCAGTATGGAGCTCCTGCAGGGCATTCATATATGGCGTCACGGTCTCCCCCTCTTTTTGGACCCGGTGAAACAGTCGCATGCGCAGTTCTCCTATGTCAGTGGGGTCTCCATGTGTCTCCTCAAGTATGCGTAGAAGGGTATCTCTCGCCTGGGGGAGCCTAAGCATAACAGAGTCCCGTGTCTCCCCCTCCATGGCCATCACTGCAATCTCTGCCTCCAGGGCCGGCGTCATGGGATGCATCCGCATTACCTCCCGGATGCGCTCTGTCCAACTCCATAACATCACATTGCTCCCAGAGAATTTTGGCAAATTATTTAACATGGCTCCCAGAGAAAGCTAGACCTGGGGCCTCCCCCAACTGCTTGGTCTGCCCCTTCTGCACCGTTGTGTGACATCCTGCTGACTATGCCAAGTGTAATAACGTGCAGGTGCTGAGAGTGTCACCACGAATCAGAGACAGACCAAAAGTTAAAGGGTTTATTTACAGGGGATAGTATCTCCACGCAGGCAGAAGCAGTGGGGGATAAACTGACAGAGTAAAATGATTTAACGGAACACTAAAGCTAGGCAGAGTTGTCAGAGTTAAGCAGAACAAAAATGGTTAAACAGGTATTCTTGCAACTTATCAGTCAGATGAAGTCTTGATTGCAGGGTCGTTTTCTTCAATGTTAGCACAGTCAACAGCAGCACTTGAAGTCTCTGTAGCCTCTCTCTCCTCTCTTGGGACACGGGAACTCCAGGGTTAAAGCAGGAGGCAGGGGGACACTGTAGAACTGAGTCTCCCCTGCTCTGAGTCTCTGTATGTCAAGCTAACAGTCTCTCTGGAGGAACGATGCTGCGCACACTGAAAAGTCTCTCGCCACACTCAGGGGCTCTGGCCACAGGCACCGGGGCTGTGTGCACGGGTCATGGTCTCTGCACTATCAAGGGGGAAGCTATCTCTGGTCAATGGGGCTTTTGGATTCTCATACTCACAGACATCGCTCTCTATATCACGTCCTTCTGTCTCAGTACTCTGACCGGGAGTCCACTCTCTCCTGGAGCGCGGTGCACAGCCTGCTTTCTCCGTGGCACACACTGCTGACTCTGGTGTGCTCTGCTTTCGCGCCCTCTGCCTGCACAGCTTCCGGTCCAACGCCCCTTCTCTTCCCCCACTGCTCCTGATGGTCACATGGTGCAGTCGGTCAAAGTCAGTAAGTGTTCCCCCAGCAACCCTGCTGTCCGGCTATGTGGTTCTGGACACAGAACAGGGGAGGTAAACCCCTTCTGACTCCTCTTTCTCTTCACCCCCCTTACAGGACAACCACCAGAGGGCGATGAAGGGAGGTAACAGGAGCTCACCTCAAGTGAAGACCTATTGAGCAGAGCAAACACCGCTAGGGGACAGTAGAGAGGTCGTACAAGCCAAGTCAGCAACAGCCGGGAATGCAGTATCAGAGGGGAAGACAGGAGCAAGGACTGAATCAAGCCAGGGGTCAAAGAGCCGGTCGGGAACGCGGTAACAAGAGGACAAGACGAAAGCGCAGCCAGAAACATGCCAAAGGGCAGAGCCAGACAGAACAATCCAAAACAGAAACGGAAGACCGATGGGCAGGTCAGAAGTCAAGCTATGTCATACACTGTGGGGAACAGTGACAAAGAAAACACAAAGTCAGAGGTAGGGAATAGGGCAAGCACAAATTCAGGCAGACAGGTAGCAAAAGACACACTCTGGGTACACTAGGTCAGCTGCTCTCGCCGTGGACATGAACTATCACTGACATCAGTTGCCAGCCACAGCGTAGAGAAATAGCCACCCACATACCAGAGAGAGGCAGAGAAGGCTAACCCCCACCTGACCAGACCAGGACGCAAAAAGCAAACCCCGACCTAAATCATGACAGGCAGATCTGTAATGAAATCCATATATACATTTAGCTCTGGCTGGGATAGCACGCGTGCGGGCTCACGCATGCAACAGATATTAAGTGCAACAGGATCAAGTGTTTTGCAGTTAGACAATGCATTGAAGCTGATGTTCCTCTCTTCTCTTCTTCACACAGGTATTTCATTCCATCATCCATGTATGCTGTCTGACAAGTGTGAACTGCATCATATATTGCCAGATATTTTTATGGTATTTCATTCCATCCACAGGTCTTTATTTTTTATCTATTTGGTTTCTGCTTTGAAGTGTAGAAAGGTTTTTTTTTTTTCCCCTTTCTCTGTTTGATGGCCTTGTCCAGCGTTAGTTATTTACCCTGCATAGTAATGCCTGCTCTGGCCTTGTGCTAATTGGTTAATTACTGATTGTGGCCTTTTGGTGGCTGAAGCTAGCAGACATTTCATTTCATATATATTTAGCTCTGGCTGGGATAGCACGCGTGCGGGCTCACGCGTGCAACAGATATTAAGTGCAACAGGATCAAGTGTTTTGCAGTTAGACAATGCATTGAAGCTGATGTTCCTCTCTTCTCTTCTTCACACAGGTATTTCATTCCATCATCCATGTATGCTGTCTGACAAGTGTGAACTGCATCATATATTGCCAGATATTTTTATGGTATTTCATTCCATCCACAGGTCTTTATTTTTTATCTATTTGGTTTCTGCTTTGAAGTGTAGAAAGGTTTTTTTTTTTCCCCTTTCTCTGTTTGATGGCCTTGTCCAGCGTTAGTTATTTACCCTGCATAGTAATGCCTGCTCTGGCCTTGTGCTAATTGGTTAATTACTGATTGTGGCCTTTTGGTGGCTGAAGCTAGCAGACATTTCATTTCATATATATTTAGCTCTGGCTGGGATAGCACGCGTGCGGGCTCACGCGTGCAACAGATAGTAAGTGCAACAGGATCAAGTGTTTTGCAGTTAGACAATGCAGTTGGACAGGGCAGAAGACAGGTAAGGTGCATAAGTTTTTCATGCACGCTTGCTTCTTGGTCAGTCGTACTACATATGCATTGATCATATCAACCTGCTGCTTATTTGTCTTCACTTCTGCTTTTTAACAACTCGCCTGCCCTTTTACACATTCTGTGCACTCTCTGCATATGCACCCCTCCCTTTTCCCCTCTCCCATGTTTAACTCTGAGGCTCTATTGACATTTCTTACCCACACCAAACCATCCAAAACCTCCATGCAGCACTCAAAACGTTCATACAAATCATCCCACCACCTGCTTTTTCTGTTTTTTCTCCTTTTAATAGTTGCAGGTGACATCTCCCCCAACCCTGGGCCTCCCTCCACCAGCATACGTTACTCTCCTCCAGCTGCATATAGAAACCCTGCTAATCTTATTAACATTCAGTGCATGCCTTCTCCTCTCACTTTCCAATGTGATCTCTGGAATGCACGGTCTGTGTGTAACAAACTGACTTACATTCACGATCTTTTTCTCTCTAATTCCCTTAACCTTCTGGCTATTACAGAAACCTGGATCCAGCATTCAGACACCACCGCTGCTGCCGCTCTCTCGTTTGGTGGGCTGAAATTTTCACATACCCCCAGACCTGAGAACAGACAGGGTGGAGGTGTTGGTTTGCTCCTTTCATCACAATGTGCTTTCCAGGTCATCCCCCCGGTTCCCTCACTTACATTTCCTTCCTTTGAAGTCCACGCCGTCAGACTCTTTAAGCCCTTCTCCTTACGAGTGGCGGTCGTTTATCGCCCTCCAGGCTCCTCCCGCCAGTTTCTAGACCACTTCACCACCTGGCTTACTCACTTTCTATCCTGTGACATCCCCACCCTCATCATGGGAGACTTTAACATCCCCATCAATGATCCGCTCTCCCAGTCTGCCTCTCATCTTCTTTCTCTAACTTCTTCATTCGGCCTCTCACAGTTTACTAATTCTCCTACACATGAGGACGGGAATACTCTGGACCTGGTTTTCTCCCGTCCCGGCTCACTGCACGACTTTACTAATTCACCTCTCCCGCTCTCGGACCACAACCTTCTTTCCTTCTCTGTCAAGAATTGTCTCCTCACCCGGGACTCCCCCACTTACCACACTTATCGGAATACACGTACCATTAATACCCAACAGCTTAGGGACAATCTCCACACATCTTTAGCCCCCATCTCCACCCTCTCCTGTCCAGACATAGCATTGTCACACTTCAATAATACACTGAAGAATGCCCTAGATGAAGCAGCACCTTCTATACGCAGAAAGACCCGACACAGACAACGGCAGCCCTGGCACACAACGCAAACACGCTTTCTTCAGCGCTGCTCGAGGTGTGCAGAGCGGCAGTGGAGAAAATCTCTCTTAGCAGAAGAATTCATCCACTATAAGTTCATGCTCAAAACCTATAACTCTGCCCTTCATCTGGCCAAACAATCCTACTTCACCACCCTCATCACCTCACTATCCAACAACCCAAGACGACTTTTTGAAACCTTAAACTCCCTCCTGAAACCTAAAGTACAGGCCCCCATCACCAACCTCAGCGGTGAGGATCTGGCCACTTATTTCCTATAGAAAATCAACCACATCCATCAGGATATCTCAGCCCTATCTCCTCAGTGCCTGGATCCCCTTCCCTGCCGCACCTCAAGCTCACTAGACATCTTTGAGCCTGTTTCAGAAGAAGAAGTTTCCAAGCTCCTCGCTTCTGCTCGGCCTACAACCTGCAACAGTGACCCTATTCCTTCACAGCTCCTGCAGTCTCTCTCACCAGTGGTCACCACTCACCTGACTAAAATATTTAACCTCTCTCTTTCTTCAGGTATATTTCCCTCCTCATTTAAACTTGCCATCATAACCCCTTTACTTAAAAAGCCATCCCTGGACCAGAACTGCACTGCTAACTACAGGCCTGTCTCTAACCTTCCCTTCATCTCTAAACTCCTGGAACGCCTGGTCCACTCCCGTCTAATCCGCTATCTCTCGGATAACTCTCTTCTCGACCCCTTACAATCTGGTTTCCGCTCTTTACACTCTACTGAAACTGCCCTCACTAAAGTCTCTAATGATTTAATAACAGCTAAATCGAAAGGTCATTGCTCCCTGCTGATTCTCCTGGATCTCTCTGCCGCATTTGACACTGTGGATCACCAGCTCCTCCTCACTATGCTCCGCTCTATAGGCCTCAAGGACACAGCCCTCTCCTGGTTCTCCTCCTACCTCTCTGACCGCTCCTTCACTGTATCTTTTTCCGGCTCCTCTTCCTCTTCTCGTCCCCTTACTATCGGGTCCCGCAGGGCTCAGTCCTAGGCCCCCTCCTCTTCTCTTTATACACTGCCCCTATTGGACAATCAGCAGATTTGGGTTCCAGTATCATCTCTATGCTGATGACACCCAATTATACACTTCTTCCCCTGACATCACCCCTACCCTAATTCAAAATACCAAGGATTGTCTGTCTGCTGTCTCTAGCATCATGTCCTCCCTCTATCTGAAACTAAATCTCTCTAAAACTGAACTTCTTGTGTTTCTCCCCTCTACTAACCTCACTCTACCTAACATCGAAATAACCCTGGAGGGTTCAACCATAACTCCCAAGCAGCATGCCCGCTGTCTTGGGGTCATATTCGACACTGAACTTTCCTTTACTCCGTACATCCGATCACTCAGTCGCTCTTGTCACCTGCATCTTAAAAACATCTCCAGAATCCGACCTTTTCTCACCTTTGAAACTGCTAAGACTCTTACTGTCGCTCTTATTCATTCTCGTCTGGACTACTGCAACTCTCTTCTGATCGGTCTCCCTCTTACCAAACTTTCTCCTCTCCAATCCATCTTGAATGCAGCAGCCAGGGTCATATTTCTGTCCAGCCGCTTCACCAATGCCTCCATCTTGTGCCAGTCATTACACTGGCTACCTATTCGCTACAGGGTCCAGTATAAACTTATCTCTCTCACCCACAAAGCTCTCCACTGTTCTGCACCGCCTTATATCTCCTCTCTCATCTCTGTCTATCGCCCTACACGTGCCCTCCGTTCTACAAATGACCTAAGACTAACATCCCCCGTAATCCGAACCTCGCACCTCCTTCTCCAAGACTTCTCTCGTGCTGCTCCAGCTCTCTGGAATGCACTTCCCCAGACGATCAGACTAATACCTAGCCCTGACCTATTCAAGCGCGCTTTGAAAACCCATCTCTTCAAACAAGCCTACCACATCAACTACTCAGCAAGCTAACTTTGCCCTGCTCCCTCCTTCCAAATATTATTCTGAATCTGCACCCTACTATTCATCTGTCTCCACACCCTTCATGCACATGATAACTGCACTTGATACTTGTCTATTGCACTTAAACACACGGGCTGATGACCGGATCATGCAGCTTTATATGAAAATCCCTATTATAATTGCCAGACCTGAATTAACAAGCATTTCTCACCTACTGTTTCCCCCATTTCCTTGTAGATTGTAAGCTTGCGAGCAGGGACCTCACTCCTAATGTCACTGTTTGAATTGTCTTAACTTGTATTGAATTTATTGTCTGCACATGTCCCCGCTTAATTGTAAAGTGCTGCGGAATATGTTGGCGCTATATAAATAAAAATTATTATTATTATTATTATTATTATAGACAAATGAGTTCATGATCTTTCAGGAATTGGCAATGGAGCCAATACACCCACCAACCGGTTATGGCAAACTTAAGGAGTTGTTGTGAGTTCATTTTCCCCTTCACCGTCGATGTCTGATGAACTCCCTCTTCTGGTGAAGGAAGGTAGTGAGGCTGATTACCAAACACCTGATCTGGTAGATGATGACTGGGTAACAGGAAATTCTGACTGGATATAAGGCAGCCAACGCCCTTCTGAGTCGCTGATTTCTCTGCTGGATACTTGGAGACCAGTCTGATTCCTGCTTCCCAAAGATAAGTTTTTGGTCTGCTATTGAACTTATTAGTTTTTTTTTGTTTACCTTGTTTTTTGGAGTTCAGCCATCCCCGGTCGGGGGTGTGCTGAGTTCCATTTTTGTCTCTGATCAGTTTGTCTCTTTGCTCTGTCTTCAGAATTTACCTGAGTGCTGATATAGTCTTTTTGAAGTCCTAGCGACTTCAGGGCCTGTTTTTCCTATCAGACGGTTGGGACATTTTTTGGTAGGGTTTTTTACGGATTGCAGACAGCAGCTTTTCTATCCTGTCCTTTTTAGTTAGCTTGGGCCCCATCGTTTGCTCAACCTATCTTTCTATCTGTGTTAGTGTTTTCATCTTGCTTCACCGTCATTATATGTTGGGGGCTGCCTACTGCTTTGGGGTCTGCTCTGGGGCAGTTTAGATTTCCCCTTTCTTTCTTTAGGCCTATTAAGTTCTCCGGCTGTGTTCGAGGGGTCTAGGGCATCGTAGGAACCCCCCACGGCTACTGTTAGTTGCTGTGGATAGGATCAGGGGTCTGCAATCCGATAGCTACCAACCTCTCCGGTTTTCTGGACTTAGCTTGTATTTTTGTTTTTTCCTCCTTCGGTGACTCATTCATAACAGAAAAAAACCCTACCAAAAATGTCCCAACCATCTGATAGGAAAAACAGGCCCTGAAGTCGCTAGGACTTCAAAAAGCTTATATCAGCACTCAGGTAAATTCTGAAGACAGAGCAAAGAGACAAACTGATCAGAGACAAAAATGGAACTCAGCACACCCCCAACCGGGGATGGCTGAACTCCAAAAAACAAGGTAAACAAAACAAAACTAATAAGTTCAATAGCAGACCAAAAACGTATCTTTGGGAAGCAGGAATCAGACTGGTCTCCAAGAATCCAGCAGAGAAATCACCAGCGACTCAGAAGGGCGTCGGCTGCCTTATATCCAGTCAGAATTTCCTGTTACCCAGTCATCATCTACCAGATCAGGTGTTTGGTAATCAGCCTCACTACCTTCCTTCACCAGAAGAGGGAGTTCATCAGACATCGACAGTGAAGGGGAAAATGAACTCACAACAGGAGTAGTAGAAGGAGCTAACATCAGATCCTCATGGATTTCTGCTTCCAACCGCAAGGAAACCATAGAAATCAAAATACCCTGTTGAAGAATGGAGGATGGAGGTTCTGGAGGAGAAACTGAATCAAGACTGCATGATAAAAAATCAGCCTTAATATTCTTGAACCCCGGGCCTGAACATTATGGAAAAATTAAATCTAGAAAACAATAAGAACCACCTGGCCTGTCTTGGAGTTTGACATTTAGCAGATTGAATAGAAGCTAAATTTTTATGATCCATCACAACAGTGTCCTGATGAGTAGCTACCTCCAAAAATGCCTCCATTCTTCAAAAGCCAATTTGACAGCTCGCAGCTCGCGATTCCCAACATTATAATTTCACTCAGCTGTAAAAAAAAAATAATTATATAGGTTAGGGATGAGTGGAAGTGGTTAAGTATTCGTAACTGCAATCTTGTTTAATTCACATGCGAGGAGAAAGGACGGATGTGACCCTTCCGTAAACTTTCGCTTACATATTCTTTCATGGGGGTCAGTTAAGGTCCCAACTAGAGTTGAGCGACTTTGGTCGGATCGGGTTTCGTGAAACCCGAATGAAACAAAATAAGTTTCAGATGAAACTCGTCCGACTAGAGCAAAACAAAGTCGGAGTTTCGTCCGAAACCCGACCCCAATGCAAGTCAATGGGAAATAAAAGTCGGACGAAACTCCGACTTTTTTTGCTCTAGTCGGACGAGTTTCATCTGAAACTTATTTTGTTTCATTCGGGTTTCACGAAACCCGATCCGACCAAAGTCGCTCAACTCTAGTCCCAACAAATTACAAAGGTGAGCTTCAGACAAGAGCACATCTCTGAAGTCTTTCAGGTACCCCGGCAAACCCTCCAGACTAGCGGAGCAAACTTGTACAGAGCCAAGACATTTCTTATGACAATAGGATCTCCATTTAACAATACCCTTCTGACACCAATCAATAACAGTATATTGAATGTGAAGCCATGGAAATCACAACACCAACCCAGCAGATAAATTATCCAACACATAGCAGGAGATGGACTCAGAGGGAAAAGTTCCCAATCTAAGAGTGAAATCCACCATTGCCAACTGGATAAAGTTCTGGAGCAGTGGTGTCTTGTCAATGGCGACATGTCTTTCTAATCTGATTGTCCCTAATCCTAATTTAAGAAACAGTCCTGAATTAATGAAGTTGGCAGCAGATCCACAGTGGATGAAAGCATATGTAAATAACTACAAGTTCTGAAAACAGAGATCCACTGTACATCAGAAGGTTAAGCCATCATAGTTACTGCTATATGCGGAGGGTTCTGAGTAGCATCCATCACGCTAGAAAACTGACCCAGCTGAGACTGTGATGCTTCTAATCTCTGGTGCTCCCTGGCCAGATCCTTAACCATCTGGGTCAGATGCACCACTTGATTGCAAAGTGTGCAAATTAATTCCAAACTGGCTGGAGTCAAAAGCCAGGAGGATGCATCATAGGCAGAGGGATGAAATAAAAAATAGTCAGGTCACGGTCCAGGGGTCAAAAGCCAAGAGGATACATCATAGGCAGAGGGATGAAACGAAGAATAGTCAGGTCACAGTCCAGAGTAGAGTTGAGCGACTTTTAGTTTTTTAGGGTCGCGTTTCGTTTCGTGAAACCCGACTTTTCCAAAAGTCGGGTCGAGCAAGATCGTCCGATTATAGGGAAAAGTCGGGGTCGTCCCGAAACACGAAACCCAATGTAAGTCAATGGGGAATAAAAGTCGGCAGTGAGAGGAGGACAGGAAACACACCTACAGTGCCCATTTGAATGCCAAAAGCATCAATTCTTCTTACTTAAGCTTGTCAACCTTAATTAACTTCATAATACAAGTTACGCACTGAAAAATGGGGGTTATTTGGCTAAATTTGTGGGGGGGGAGGGCTGGCTGCAGGTTTTCATGTGCCCTGGGCGAAAGAGCGCCCCTTTAACACATACCACAACTCATCATGCTCCGATACGGCAGAGAAATAGCGGTATAGTACAATGAAAAATACCTCACTTTTTACATCTCATGACGAGGCCCATCTATTTCTCCATACAAAATCATTGGTCCCATATAATGTTTGAAACAGTATATGATGAGCTCCACATAATGCTACAGTATATGTAGGTCCCCATGGATGAAGCTCCACTGTCTTATGGGCCCAAATAATGCTCCAAACATAATGGGCCCCATTTCTAATGCTCTAGTGTATAATGGGCCCTGTAAATGCTGCTCCAGTGTCTGATGTCCACCTTTGGAATGTTCCAGTGTATGGTGGGCCCCATCTATCATTCTCCAGAGTATAGTGCTCCCCAAAAATTGCTGTCCCAACATTGAAAACAATCAAATAAGTCTCCTCGCTAGGGAATCCCTGTACTTGTCTGGACAGGTGCTGTAGCTTGCTTAACAGCTCGCCAGCCGTTCTCACGCCCAGTATGGATTGCACGTGATTGCACAAAGGTTAGAAAGGGTACCGTATCCCTGGATAACATGTATGGATAGCGTACACATTCAAAATATGTCTATACAGCATGAGGCAGGCTCAGACGGTGTTAGGCCCAGTATGGATTGCACGTCATTGCACAAAGGTTAGAAAGGGTACCGTATCCCCGGATAACATGTATGGATAGCGTACACATTCAAAATATATGTCTATACAGCATGAGGCAGGCTCAGACGGTGTTAGGCCCAGTATGGATTGCACGTCATTGCACAAAGGTTAGAAAAGGTACCGTATCCCCGGATAACATGTATGGATAGCGTACACATTCAAAATATATGTCTATACAGCATGAGGCAGGCTCAGACGGTGTTAGGCCCAGTATGGATTGCACGTCATTGCACAAAGGTTAGAAAGGGTACCGTATCCCCGGATAACATGTATGGATAGCGTACACATTCAAAATATATGTCTATACAGCATGAGGCAGGCTCAGACGGTGTTAGGCCCAGTATGGATTGCACGTCATTGCACAAAGGTTAGAAAGGGTACCGTATCCCCGGATAACATGTATGGATAGCGTACACATTCAAAATATATGTCTATACAGCATGAGGCAGGCTCAGACGGTGTTAGGCCCAGTATGGATTGCACGTCATTGCACAAAGGTTAGAAAGGGTACCGTATCCCCGGATAACATGTATGGATAGCGTACACATTCAAAATATATGTCTATACAGCATGAGGCAGGCTCAGACGGTGTTAGGCCCAGTATGGATTGCACGTCATTGCACAAAGGTTAGAAGGGGTATCGTATCGCCGGATAACATGTATGGATAGCGTACACATTCAAAATATATGTCTATACAGCATGAGGCAGGCTCAGACGGTGTTAGGCCCAGTATGGATTGCACGTCATTGCACAAAGGTTAGAAAGGGTACCGTATCCCCGGATAACATGTATGGATAGCGTACACATTCAAAATATATGTCTATACAGCATGAGGCAGGCTCAGACGGTGTTAGGCCCAGTATGGATTGCACGTCATTGCACAAAGGTTAGAAAGGGTACCGTATCCCCGGATAACATGTATGGATAGCGTACACATTCAAAATATATGTCTATACAGCATGAGGCAGGCTCAGACGGTGTTAGGCCCAGTATGGATTGCACATCATTGCACAAAGGTTAGAAGGGGTACCGTATCCCCGGATAACATGTATGGATAGCGTACACATTCAAAATATATGTCTATACAGCATGAGGCAGGCTCAGACGGTGTTAGGCCCAGTATGGATTGCACGTCATTGCACAAAGGTTAGAAAGGGTACCGTATCCCCGGATAACATGTATGGATAGAGTACACATTCAAAATATATGTCTATACAGCATGAGGCAGGCTCAGACGGTGTTAGGCCCAGTATGGATTGCACGTCATTGCACAAAGGTTAGAAGGGGTACCGTATCCCCGGATAACATGTATGGATAGCGTACACATTCAAAATATATGTCTATACAGCATGAGGCAGGCTCAGACGGTGTTAGGCCCAGTATGGATTGCACGTCATTGCACAAAGGTTAGAAAGGGTACCGTATCCCCGGATAACATGTATGGATAGCGTACACATTCAAAATATATGTCTATACAGCATGAGGCAGGCTCAGACGGTGTTAGGCCCAGTATGGATTGCACGTCATTGCACAAAGGTTAGAAAGGGTACCGTATCCCCGGATAACATGTATGGATAGCGTACACATTCAAAATATATGTCTATACAGCATGAGGCAGGCTCAGACGGTGTTAGGCCCAGTATGGATTGCACGTCATTGCACAAAGGTTAGAAAGGGTACCGTATCCCCGGATAACATGTATGGATAGCGTACACATTCAAAATATATGTCTATACAGCATGAGGCAGGCTCAGACGGTGTTAGGCCCAGTATGGATTGCACGTCATTGCACAAAGGTTAGAAGGGGTACCGTATTCCCGGATAACATGTATGGATAGCGAACACATTCAAAATATATGTCTATACAGCATGAGGCAGGCTCAGACGGTGTTAGGCCCAGTATGGATTGCACGTCATTGCACAAAGGTTAGAAAGGGTACCGTATCCCCGGATAACATGTATGGATAGCGTACACATTCAAAATATATGTCTCAGGAGGCAGGCTCAGACGGTGTCAGGCACAGTATGGATTTGACGGCCCAGATTACACAGCGGAGGAGCAGGGAGAGGTAAAGATTGCAAATGCTGGGGCCCTGGCCAAGCAAGGGGGGCCCACTCGTGGGCGTCGGTACTGGCACTGGGCCCCTCATAGTACAGCGGTGTGTCTGACGGCGGGTGTGCACCACCACCGTCAGAGACACTTGATTGCACTATGAGGGACCCTGTGCCAGTGCCCGCGCCCAAGAGTCGGCCTACCCACCTGTCCAGGGCAACGGCACTCGCACGGTGTCGTGCGGTAGGTGGTGACCCCGGCCATGGGGGGGGAGGCAGCACAGTTATGGAGTTTTAGAAAGTGGCATATGTTGATGTTGGACATTCAGCTGATGCAAAAGGCGAAATAGGTGAAGTACCAGGAAGAGGTGGACCAAAGCAAGCCATTTTTCTGTCACCCTATGTGTCATCAGGGGAAGGTGGGACAAATTCCTTGGAAACCCATGCGTGGTTCATTTTAATGAAGGTTAGATCATCCACATTTTGGGTTGACAGACGGGTCCTTTTTTCTGTCAGGATTGATCCAGCTGCACTGAAGACTCTTTCCGATAGCACACTTGCAGCTGGGCAAGCGAGCTCCTGTAAGGCATATTGGGCCAATTCAGGCCAGGTGTCCAGTTTAGCGGCCCAATAGTCAAAGGGGAATGACCTGTGTGGGAGAACATCGATATGGGAGGAAAAGTAGTTTGTAACCATAGTTGACAACTGCTGTCTCCTGTCACTTTCCATCGATGCAGTATTACCAGTTGTGTGAGCGGTATTTGAAAAATCAGTCCACAACATTGTCATGAAACCCCTGTCTCCAACGCCACTTCTGCTGTGTGCACCACGAACACCTCTGCCAAGCTGCCCCCGGCCCGTACGGCTCTTGTGAGAACCATCACCGCTGCTGTGTGCTGGGAATGCCTCAAGCAACCGATTTACCAGAGTTGCTTGTTTATTAGCCAATATTAGGTCAAGGTTCTCCTGTGGCATGATGTTTTGTAATTTGCCTTTATAGCGTGGATCCAGGATGCTGGCCAACCAGTAGTCGTCATCGTTCATCATTTTGGCAATGCGGGGGTCCCTTTTTAGGATCCGCAAGGCATAATCTGACATGTGGGCCAATGTTCCCGGTGTCAATGATGCACTGCGAGTGCTGGGTGGAGGAGCACTTTCTGGCAAATCCACATCCCTCCAGTCACGCACAAACCCTGTACCAGACCTTGCCACGCCAACATTTTCACTTGCCCCACGAGATGCATCCTCCACTGCCCAGCCATGACTCAGTTTGTCGCTTCAAGTACTCGGCCAGCACCTCGGCGGTGTGTCTGTCGCCCAAACACATCATCTGCAACACAGCCTGCTGACGCTTTCCACTAGCTGCTCGATAGGGGGACACATCGTGTGCAACAGTGGCAGCTGCAGATGGAGTGCTCGTACGACTGCGCTCTGTGGACGAGCTTTCGCTTCTGGAGGAGGAGGAGGAGGAGGAGGGTCGAACGCCTACAGCCAACTGTTTCCTATACCGTGGGCTAGGCAGCACTGTCCCACCACCGATGTCCCCTGTGGACCCTGCATCCACCACATTAACCCAGTGCGCAGTGATGGACACGTAACGGCCCTGGCCATGCCGACTGGACCATGCATCAGTTGTAAGGTGCACCTTTCCGCTCACTGACTGCTTGAGTGCATGGACAATGCGGTCTTTCACATGATGGTGGAGGGCTGGGATGGCTTTGCGAGAGAAGAAGTGGCGACTGGGTAGGTCATAGCGTGGTACTCCATAGGCCATGAGTTCGCGGAAAGCTGTGCTTTCCACCAACCGAAAGGGCATCATCTCAAACGAGATTAGTTTGGCAATGTGGGCGTTCAAACCCAGTGTACGCGGATGAGAGACTGAGTACTTTCTTGACCTACTCATAGTGTCTGGGAGGGTGAGCTGGACTTGAGAGCTGCATATGGTGGAAGTAGCGGTGGACAGGGCGGACTGAGAGAGGGTTGATGATGGTGATGGAGTTGGTGTTCTTTCTGATGGCCTAGAATCAGTCTTTCGTTGATATAACAGTGGGATTCCCTGACTGCTGTGGCCTTGCAACGACACCTCAACATTTGCTGCTGTGCTAACCGGTGGGCTTACAGTGGGGGAAACAATGTAGCGTTGCTGACTACCTTCGTTGTGATCAGTTGCACATGTGGCACTTGAGGTTTGGTGTTGTGTCCACGCTTGCAAGTGCATGCTGGTTAAATGTCTAAGCATGCAACTGGTATTCAAATTTTTCAGATTTTTCCCTCGGCTAAAGGTCTTTGCGCACTTCTTACAGATAACCTTGGCCTGATCATGAGGATTTTGTTCAAAAAAGTGCCACACTGCACTCTTCCTACTTTGGCAGACATTTTGCGGCCTAGCACGCTGTGATCTTTTGACCCTCTGGACAAGCTGTCCAGCAACTCTTTTGATGTTTGGAACCTGTCTTTGGAGTGCTCCGGGCCTGCCAGATAACAGCTGTTGCGATGTCGATGTCTGCTGTGGATGCTCCTCAGCTGAGCTATTGGAAGCAGCACCCTCTTCCCCCAATGGATGCCAATCTGGGTCAACAACTGGGTCATCCATCACCTCCTCTTCTATGTCATGTGCACCTTCCTCTGTGTCACCGTGTATGGTGGTATAGTGTGCGGGAAGGGGCACCTGAGTCTCATCAGGGTCAGAATCTGGCTCTGTACACTGCGAGGACAATGTAGTGCTCTGAGTGAATGTACCAGCAGAATCATCCATCAGCGGCTGTGCATCAGTGCACTCCATGTCAGATTCATCTTGGCCTGGGTAATTCACCATTTCACTTGATAATCCAGGCATGGTATGTGAAAACAGCTCCATGGAGTAATCAGTAGTATGGCCTGCGTCATCCTTCAATCTTGGTTGGGGTGAAGGACACAAGGAAAGGTGTGGTTCATGAACATCAGCCTCCAATGACGACTCAGTGCTTTTACTTTTTACAACTGAAGAAGAGGAGGCGATAGAGCTGGAGGCTGAGTCAGCAATGTAAGACAAAACTTTTTCCTGATGCTCTGCCTTTAAAAGCGGTTTGCCAACTCCTAGAAAACTAAGCGTTCGAGGCCTTATGTAGCCAGACGATGACGCAGGGTCAGCACCTCCTGCATTCGGTCCTATTTTGCTCTTGCCACTACCATCAGATCCACCACCAACACCATCATTACCAGCTGCCAACCCCCGCCCAATTCCACGGCCTCTTCCACCAGCCTTCCTCATTTTTGGTAGAAATGTAGACAAAATCCAACAAACTATATAGTAATGTAAAACAAGGTACAAGGTGTCTATAGGACAGGGGAGTTTTAGAATTTCTGCACACACTTGTGGACAGTGGACACTTGTGGATTGTGTGAGGCCCACTGATATCTGAGCGCTATGTGACACGCTCGATGGCACAGCTGCCTGTGACCAAAGTGACGAGAGGATAATGGAGATTTTGAATCTCTGCGTACACTTGTGGACAGTGGACACTTGTGGATTGTGTGAGGCCCACTGATATCTGAGCGCTATGTGACACGCTCGATGGCACAGCTGCCTGTGACCAAAGTGACGAGAGGATAATGGAGATTTTGAATCTCTGCGTACACTTTTGGACACTGGACACTTGTGGATGGTGTGAGGCCCACTGATATCTGAGCGCTATGTGACACGCTCGATGGCACAGCTGCCTGTGACCAAAGTGACGAGAGGATAATGGAGATTTTGAATCTCTGCGTACACTTTTGGACACTGGACACTTGTGGATGGTGTGAGGCCCACTGATATCTGAGCGCTATGTGACACGCTCGATGGCACAGCTGCCTGTGACCAAAGTGACGAGAGGATAATGGAGATTTTGAATCTCTGCGTACACTTTTGGACACTGGACACTTGTGGATGGTGTGAGGCCCACTGATATCTGAGCGCTATGTGACACGCTCGATGGCACAGCTGCCTGTGACCAAAGTGACGAGAGGATAATGGAGATTTTGAATCTCTGCGTAAACTTTTGGACACTGGACACTTGTGGATTGTGTGAGGCCCACTGATATCTGAGCGCTATGTGACACGCTCGATGGCACAGCTGCCTCTGACCAAAGTGACGAGAGGATAATGGAGATTTTGAATCTCTGCGTACACTTTTGGACACTGGACACTTGTGGATTGTATGAGGCCCACTGATATCTGAGCGCTATGTGACACGCTCGATGGCACAGCTGCCTGTGACCAAAGTGACGAGAGGATAATGGAGATTTTGAATCTCTGCGTACACTTTTGGACACTGGACACTTGTGGATTGTGTGAGGCCCACTGATATCTGAGCGCTATGTGACACGCTCGATGGCACAGCTGCCTGTGACCAAAGTGACGAGAGGATAATGGAGATTTTGAATCTCTGCATACACTTTTGGACACTGGACACTTGTGGATGGTGTGAGGCCCACTGATATCTGAGCGCTATGTGACACGCTCGATGGCACAGCTGCCTGTGACCAAAGTGACGAGAGGATAAGGGAGATTGGATTGCTTTTAAAAAAGCAGTTTGCGGAGCAGTGGGTAAACAGCAATGCCAGCATGTCAGGAAGCCTTAAAAGGCAGCCCAACAACCAACACCACTGATACACCACAATATAGCCTCCCCTTGCACTGCACACACAGTGACTTGTGTGTTGTGCAGGCCAAATCGCTAGCAGCAGAAGCAGTTTTTTTGTCTTCTTCCCTGCCTAACACTCTCCCTACAGAATCAGCAGCAACCTCTCCCTATACTAAGATCGGCAGAAGTAAGATGGCGGTCGGCGTGCACGCCCTTTTATACCCCCTGTGACGCCCACCAAAGCAAGCCAATCACTTGCATGCCCTTCTGAAAGATGGTGGTGACCCGTGCCTATGTCATCACGTTGCCCACAGTGTCCGTGGATCCTGATTGGCTGAAAAAGAGCGCAAAACAAACTTTTGAAACGCGACTTTGGCGCGTAAGTCGCCGACCTCGTGGCCGACCTCATCCTAGGGTCGGGTTTCGTTTCATGAAACCCGACTTTGCCAAAAGTCGGCGACTTTTGAATTTTTTCGACCCGTTTCGCTCAACTCTAGTCCAGAGGTCTAATTACCAGGACGACAGCGGATCAAGCAAATGATCAAAGCAAAAAGATGGTCAGAAGGAGGTCCAAGGTCAGTCAGCAGCAGATCAAAGCACAGGGCAAGGCAAACATACACCAGTGAGCAAGAAACTACAATTGGCACCAGTCTAGGGCAGAGAGACGGCTAAATATTCAGGTAAGAACCAGGAACGGAAACACATGGATGAAGATCAAACAATAACAAACCTCCTATTTAATGGATAAACTGTCAATCAAGACACTGTTAGCCCAGCACGCCTCAGCATTTCAGTTGGCAGCTGAGCTGTCCATCAAATACAGACAGCTCAGCACACCCCAGCTCTAGATAGACAGCAATTCACTGCATCCAGACACACAGAAAGGTGGAATTGTTACACCACCAACTTTAAATGGATATTACCTTCTTCAAAAATGCGTCTAATTGAATAGTTAGAATAATTTATATTGTTCTCTTCTTAATGCCAAGGATACCGGCCAGCTATGGCCAAAAAATATGCAGTGCTTACAAACTCTCCTCTACTGAGATTTTAAGCAGGAATTGCAGGACTGCTCTGCAGAGGCGAAACATTGGAGAGCGCACAGTTTGTGCCAATGGTGCAATGATGATGTTTGTGTGAACTGTCAATCATGACAGAGTGCACTGCAACTCAGCAAAGAAAAAGCATGGAGATGGGCTTCTGAAGTGCAACCAAAGGACAAACCCTGAGGCAGATTCACCTATGAAACTGTTAGAGTGTTAGAGTGTTAGCGACTCCTGGAGTGGACCCTCTGGGTCGCGGCACCAACCCTCCCAGGGTGAGCTAGCCTAGTGAGGACCACCCCCTATACAGGGAGTGTCAGGAGCAAGCCCCAGGGGATACGATACCACGACTGCTGGCACCAGGCGGCCGGCTCACAGGAGATAACGAGACTGTGTGACTGGAGGATGCAGGATATTAGGGAACACAGGAGAATACACGGGAGTGCGCTGAATACAGGATAGTGCAAGACGGGTACACGTGGGCACATAAGGCGTGTAGCGAGTAACACATCCGGAGGTAAACAAAGCAGGACGCGTGCAAGGAGCACGACAGGGTACAGAATGAGACAGCAGTCGTGCAAGGAGGTGTAACAGAACACAGAAATAGAGTGAATGCCAGGAGGCACGACTGAGCAAGAAACAAGGGACAAGATACGAGAGGATGTGCCAAGAGGCACAACTGAGCAAGAAGCAACAAGGGTTCAGAGCAAGTGCTAGGAGCACCACAGAATAGCAGACAGAGCAGAGGACCTGAGAACAGCGCACAGCCAGGCTGGGACACAGCTGACCCAGCCAGGAAGCACAACAATAATCTGGCACCTCCCCTAGGGGGAGGTCGTCTGATATAGCACATGACTACTACTGGTTCCGGGTCAGGACCTAGCCAGAAAGCACATGCTCACAACAGGTTCCGGGTCAGGTCCTCCTTTACCATAGAGAGGACCAAGCCCTATATAGCACTGACAGGAGCGCGCAAACATGACATGGAGGAGGAGACCCGGGGATGAGAGCTACGCGTGCGCACCCGTCGGGGACCCCCGAGGGACCGCCGTACCGGAGGAAGTGACGTCGGGGCCGAAGCCCCGCCTCCTGGTGAGCGCGGCATAACAGTACCCCCTCCTTTAAGCGCCCTCTCTCTAGAACTGGAAAATAGCACCTTGACACTAGGAGCGGGATCCAGACACTTCCTAACTGCATGAGGACCAATCAGATCCAGAGTCTCAATACGAGAAAATTTGGTCTCCTGCCATACCCTGGAGAACTCCACGGACAGAGAGTCGGAGGCAGGTATTCCCGAGACAGGTCGAACCGGCAGAGGCACACTGACATGCTCGGAGACCGAAGCGGTGGTGCTGTCATTGGAAGTCAATTCATCCTTAAGAGGCGAGCTGTCGGAGGATGGTTGCTTGGGAAGTCTCTTCTTGGCACACGATGGACAAGCAGCCACAAAGTCTTTGACGTCCTGAGCAATAGACGGCCACCAGTAATCATGGGATAAACGGGAGAGTGTCCTCATTGCACCAACATGGCCGGCAGCCGGAGAAGAATGTCCCCAGGATAACACACCTTTACGGTTACCTTTAGACACAAAGGTCTCCCCCGGGCGCTGTGGCGTCAACTTTACGGAAGCCACGGTAATTACCTTGGGCCGGTCACTTGATGGAGGTGGAGACTGACTCTCAGCCCCCCTGTTGATAATGTCACAAGTCACAGACCGGTTGCTTGATGGATGTGGAGACTGACTCTCAGCCTCCTTCTCGACAAAGTCACAAGTCACAGACGGGTTGCTTGACGGATGTGGAGACTGACTCTCAGCCTCCTTCTCGACAAAGTCACAAGTCACAGACGGGTTGCTTGACGGATGTGGAGACTGACTCTCAGCCTCCTTCTCGACAAAGTCACAAGTCACAGACGGGTTGCTTGACTGACTCTCAGCCTCCTTCTCGACAAAGTCACAAGTCACAGACCAGATGGCGGACGGCGGACCTGTAACCGTCGAAGATGAGCAAGCAGGGTTCTTCGGATGAACGAACAGCAGGCAACTCTTTTGACAGGACAGTCCCCAACGGAGTATGTCACCGGATTGCCAGTCCAGGGTCGGCCCATGAGTACGTAACCAAGGAAGGCCAAGAAGAAGGGTATGAGGCGAAGTCGGCAATACGTGGAAGGAGATCCACTCCCGATGACATGTGCCAATCTGCAACTCAACTTCCTCAGTGACCTGGTTAACGGTGTCCTGCAAGGGCTTACTGTCGACCAGAACTACTGACCTAGGAGACTCCAGGGATCTGACAGGAATACGAAACTTCTTAACTGCCTCGAGACTAATAAAGTTACCCACTGCGCCAGAGTCCACAATAGCTTTCACAGTAAAAGACTCTAAACCAAAATTCAGGGAAACAGGCACAGTCAGGGGTAGAGAGGAATCGCATACACTTGAGGAGACCTCACTTAACAGTCCCAGGCGGAGACACTTCTCCGGTCTCTTGGGACATGAACGTAGAAAATGGGAAGCATCCCCACAATAGAAACAGAGACCTTGTGCCTGCCTCTTCACACGACGTCGTTGAGCTATCTGGAGGCGATCCACCTGCATAGGCTCAGGTACCAGATCTGCCGAAAATAACTCGGGTAACGGCTGAGAAAAACTGCGAGTGGACGAAGAGAGGCGAGAGGACCCTCTCTCTCTGGCTGACTCGCGGGTGCGCTCCTGGAAGCGCAAATCAAT
This sequence comes from Dendrobates tinctorius, assembly GCF_039654945.1. Taxonomy (NCBI): domain Eukaryota; kingdom Metazoa; phylum Chordata; class Amphibia; order Anura; family Dendrobatidae; genus Dendrobates; species Dendrobates tinctorius. The sequence continues at coordinate 26,441,716 of NW_027361696.1, read as the reverse complement.
GCGTGTCGCGAGAGAGATAAGATCCTCCAAATTGGTAGGGGTATCTCGGCCCGCCAGTTCGTCTTTGATCCGACCGGACAGACCACGCCAAAAGGCCCCTACAAGGGCATCATTATTCCAACCTAGCTCAGAGGACAAAGTGCGAAAACATATTGCGTATTGTCCAACCGACAGAGAACCTTGACGAAGATTAAAGAGGGACTCGGTGGTGGAAGCAAGGCGACCCGGCTCGTCGAACACCTTGCAGAAAGTGTCCAAAAAGATGGAAAGCTGAGCGACGAGCGGGTCATCACGCTCCCAAAGGGGATTCACCCACGCAAGCGCCTTACCCTCTAAGTGAGAAACTATAAATGCTATTTTAGCACGATCGGTGGGATAATGCTGCGGCAAAAACTCAAAATGCAAACGACACTGGTTCAAGAACCCACGACACAACACAGGGTCACCACTATACCGGGGTGGCTTACATAGGCGCGGAAGCGAGTGTGGAATCATGGCCTGGGCAGATTGTATGGAAAGGAGCCGATTATCTACCGACGCTATATAGTTGAGAATCTGAGCCTGGGAGTCGCGTTGCTGCGCAAGTTCCTGCTGGAGACTAGCCAACTGGGCACCATTCCCAGGCTCAGAGGACTGAGAGGCAGATAAACCGGACTCCATGGACTTGAGAAATGCCATAATCCTAATCTGGTTTTCCCGGAGGAACGTCAGCTCCTTTTGGACGGAAGTCGCAGTACCAGCGGGGTCCATGGCCTGATTATACTGTTAGAGTGTTAGAGTGTTAGCGACTCCTGGAGTGGACCCTCTGGGTCGTGGCACCAACCTTCCCAGGGCGAGCTAGCCTAGTGAGGACCACCCCCTATACAGGGAGTGTCAGGAGCAAGCCCCAGGGGATACGATACCACGACTGCTGGCACCAGGCGGCCGGCTCACAGGAGATAACGAGACTGTGTGACTGGATGGTGCAGGATACTAGGGAACACAGGAGAATACACAGGAGTGCGCTGAATACAGGATAGTGCAAGACGGGTACACGTGGGCACATAAGGCGTGTAGCGAGTAACACATCCAGAGGTAAACAAAGCAGGACGCGTGCAAGGAGCACGACAGGGTACAGAATGAGACAGCAGTCGTGCAAGGAGGTGTAACAGAACACAGAAATAGAGTGAATGCCAGGAGGCACGACTGAGCAAGAAACAAGGGACAAGATACGAGAGGATGTGCCAGGAGGCACAACTGAGCAAGAAGCAACAAGGGTTCAGAGCAAGTGCTAGGAGCACCACAGAATAGCAGACAGAGCAGACGACCTGAGAACAGCGCACAGCCAGGCTGGGACACAGCTGACCCAGCCAGGAAGCACAACAATAATCTGGCACCTCCCCTAGGGGGAGGTCGTCTGATATAGCACATGACTACTACTGGTTCCGGGTCAGGACCTAGCCAGAAAGCACATGCTCACAACAGGTTCCGGGTCAGGTCCTCCTTTACCATAGAGAGGACCAAGCCCTATATAGCACTGACAGGAGCGCGCAAACGTGACATGGAGGAGGAGACCCGGGGACGAGAGCTGCGTGTGCGCACCCGTTGGGGACCCCCGAGGGACCGCCGTACCGGAGGGAGTGACGTCGGGGCCGAAGCCCGCCTCCTGGTGAGCGCGGCATAACAGAAACTATCCATCTATTCGGCTTTTCTATGGACCACCAGGACTAATGAGATTACTTTCTATGGAAAATACTATGACTGAGTTGTAATGAGGCGTAGTGACTCGTTCCTGTTGGGACAACCATATCAGGCTTTTCTGGTGGGGTATAATGACTGTCTCTTGAGGTATAAACTGTGACTTATTCTTCAGAGGGGTACTGGGGCTGATTTTTGGAGGGTGCTGTAGCTGGGACTTCTTGTTGATTATCTGGCTTCCTCTTGGAGGACATTGTCATGGACTGTGTGACTGACTTTTAAAAGGCTACAACCACCGTCACTCTTCGGCTACAGCAAGGAAAGATAAAAGAAGTGAGCCAAAATCCCCAAATCTGCTCTGGAGCCCACCAGATTATAGATGCACCCCTCGCTGCTCGTGCTGTGGGCAATGATTTCTGACCTTACACAGCTATCCCAAACTGTTTTTACATGAGGTCAGAAAATACAAGATGAAATATAATCAGATCAATAGATAATTTAGACATCAATATAGATTGGCGGTGATCTGACTGGTCAGAGATCTATGTATGTAGAAGTCCTGATACAGATAAAAACAACGAGGTTAGCCAATCACTTTATTTATATAAGACGCCTCCGTAAAATCAGACAAAGTCACTTTAAATGTATCAGTTGTTACAAAGACATAAGAGTGACAGATTTGACAGGTGTTACTACTTTAGGGACAGTTCTCTGGAAAAACACATTCCTTGTTGTTAAGCAGGCGCTTGTATCCGTGTTTGCAGAAGCAGCAGGAAGAACAGTGAGCTGGGCACATTACTGGATCCGGACTGTTGTGTGCCTCACAGGTGTTGGGACAGTAACTGCCACATTGCTGATACTCGGTGTTCATACTTCAGCAGTGTTCCTCAGTCACACATTTACCCTTGGCATTAGGCTACTTTCACACATCAGGTTTTCGTCGTCAGGCGCGATCCGGCGTCGTGCCGGAATGCCGGATCCGGCAAATGTTTTGTAAAACCTGATGTGCCGGATCCGGTTTTCTGCCGGATCCGTCTTGTTCTTGACAGACAAAACCGGATCCGTCTCATCCGGTTCATCCGTTTTTCTATCCGTTTTTCGACGGATTACGCCGGATCTGGTTTTTAAAATTGACCCTTGTGGCCTTCAGAACGGGATTGGCTACTGGAAAACTATATATAGCATGTTCCTACAGCCCTTCTTTGACAGGTTGTAGAGGAGAAAGTGCAGGTTGGAGAGAAGAGCAAGTTACTGGCGAAGATGGATGTTGTCATTGGAAATATTACCACTAGAAGTTCTGTGACGGTTTCAGTAATGAGGGACAATTTTGCACTATACTTTATGTCACCTCAAGGCAGAGTACACTGGCAGGATGACAGAGTGTGAAAGATTTGTGCCCTAACCAAACTTGTGTACCTTCTGGACCAACAGTATATACCTTTGCCAACCAAAGTTGGCTATCTTGTCATGGTCTTACTATTTTTAGCTTTAGGCCACAGGTGTGTACCTGGTTGTGTTTTATGCAAAGTATTTCACCTTTTAACAAAAGGTGTGTACATTGTTAGGAAATCACCAACAATAAACACAACTTTTCAGGTGAAATACTTTGCTTCAAACACAACCAGGAACACAACTGTGGCAAAAAGCTAAAATTTACCCACAGTTATATACCTGGTTTTGAATACCTTTTTACCTTTTAAATACCCTGTATTTAACCTTTTTTTTAAACATATTTCGCCGCAGAAAGAAATGACAGACAACCAGTGTAAACAATAATTTAACTTTTATTTAAAATATTTTTTTTTTGTAAACTGTTTTTAAAGTTAAAAAAACTTTTTTAATAAAGGTTTGAAACCAACTGGGCATTTTTATTACAAAACACATCATAAATCTGTGTAGTGTGGGGTGGAAATACTGCTGGAGTGTGGAGAGAGGACTGGGATCGTGGTGGGGAAGGAACAGTTAGAGGTGATGGTGTGGAAAAAGCTACAGAATGGGTGGACATGTGGGAGGCAGAAGAGGTGGTGGGCGGTGGAGTGGAGGGTTGGGCAGGGACTGTAGGAGCAGATGATGTTGATGGAAAGTTGTATGGGGAAGGAGTTTGGTACGGGGAAGGAGTTTGGTACGGGGAAGGAGTTTGGTATGGGGCAGGTTGCTGGTACTGGGGAGGTTGCTGGTACTGGGAAGGTTGCTGGTACTGGTGAGGTTGCTGGTATGTAATAGGAGGGGGAGGATGGAAAGTGGCTGGAGGGGGTGCAGATGTAATAGGAGGGGGAGGATGGAAAGTGGCTGGAGGGGGTGCAGATGTAATAGGAGGGGGAGGATGGAAAGTGGCTGGAGGGGGTGCAGGTGGAGGAACTACAGTGGTGGGAGGTGGAGGTTGGGAGGTAACCTGCTGTAGAGCACCGTGGCACGAAATGCATTACATGCATCTGCTGGGTAGGAGATAGTGTTGCCATGCGCTCCACAACAGACCTGAAAAAGGTGTGGTTTGGCGAAGATCTTGCTTCTGAATGCATGGTTTGCAGAAGTGTCTTCACCTCCAGAATGCTGGAGTTGATCTGCTGAAAGCCTGTGGAGATTTGCTCTGGCAAGACTTTTAGACAGTTCTGGAAAGATGCATTCAGATGCAAGAACTCTGGCGCATAACTCTTTTCCTGACCCCTCTGCCGCTGCCGCCCAGTACCCGCAGGTGTACTAGAGGTGGCAGGGGCAGAAGGGTGGGGTAAAGGGAAAGCGATCTCCTCACCAGCAGCTTCATGTAATGTAGGCGGCCACGATGCTCCTGTGCTGGTGGATGGGACAGATGGGTCGAATGTGTGGGAAGGCTGGGAAGGTGCAGATGTACCGGGGCGGTCGAAGTGTCCCTCGGTGCCGGTCTCCTCAGGGATCGCCTCAGAAGGGTCCAATCGTGCAGGCTCCCGAGTGCTGCTCACCGTGCTGTGGAATAAAGAGAAAAAAAAACAATTAAAATACTGACATGGTATGGCCCTGGCTGAAAAAAAAAAGTTACATCTAACATTTTTTTTCACATGTGGTGTGTAATATTTACCTTCTAGTGACCATTGTTTCCCGGAGGAACGACAGGGCTTGTGCGTACTTGTACTTGCTCCTGCGTCCTCCAGATCCACTCAGGGCCCGCATCTCTTTATTGAACTCCTTCTTGAAACGATCCCTCACAGACCGCCACCGATTCACAATTCTGTTCCCTGAAACGAGAAAGGAATGGTTAGTATACAACATCAATGTTTCACAAACTCCAGTCCTCATGGTCCCCAGGGGTCATGTTTTCAGGATTTCCATAGTAAATAGAAATCCTGAACACATGATCCGTGGGGACCACGAGGACTGGAGTTCGGGAAACACTGGTTTACATCAAGCAACCGGTACTGTATATACTTACGCTCTTTAATCTGGGCCCGAACATCGAGGTCCTCCCAGCGGCCCACAAGGAGCGAACAGATTTCCTCCCAGAGTCGTCGGGTAACGATAAGGTCAGCATGGCGGCGGTCAGCCATATTCCAGAGCGGCTCCCTTTCTCTGACGAGATCGATGAGATGGTCCACATCGAGTCCTCCATCCTCACCGTCAGAGTCGGGAGCACGCTGTGAAGGCTGTTAAAGAAAAAGACAAAAATAACATAATTAGCCTCCACAAAAGAAATGAAATAAAAAGTGCAAAAAAACAAAGCAAAAATATTTATACTTACACGCTGGTGACCGCCGCGTTGCTGTCGCCGACGACCCTGGGAGGCACTGCGAGGACCTCTTGGCCGAGCACCAGATTGGGAAGACTAGAGAAGAAAACAAAAAATGTTATGTCTTTGGATGTAGGCATTTGTTTGCTGTGTGTGGTCTGCAGAACATTGTTTTCTTTGTGTTGTGTGTAGTGTGATGTTGTGTTTCTGCGTTTGATGCAAAAAACTTACCAATTGTGAGCCCACTCCAGGTGTCTGTCCACCCCTTCCTTCTTCTTCTGGGAGCTCCTCTTCATCTTGTGAATCCTGTTTTGAAATAAAAGGCAATGAATAGACATACAGTGGGGAAAAAAAGTATTTAGTCAGTCAGCAATAGTGCAAGTTCCACCACTTAAAAAGATGAGAGGCGCCTGTAATTTACATCATAGGTAGACCTCAACTATGGGAGACAAACTGAGAAAAAAAAAATCCAGAAAATCACATTGTCTGTTTTTTTTTCATTTTATTTGCATATTATGGTGGAAAATAAGTATTTGGTCAGAAACAAAATTTCATCTCAATACTTTGTGATATATCCTTTGTTGGCAATGACAGAGGTCAAACGTTTTCTGTAAGTTTTCACAAGGTTGCCACACACTGTTGTTGGTATGTTGGCCCATTCCTCCATGCAGATCTCCTCTAGAGCAGTGATGTTTTTGGCTTTTCGCTTGGCAACACGGACTTTCAACTCCCTCCAAAGGTTTTCTATAGGGTTGAGATCTGGAGACTGGCTAGGCCACTCCAGGACCTTGAAATGCTTCTTACGAAGCCACTCCTTCGTTGTCCTGGCGGTGTGCTTTGGATCATTGTCATGTTGAAAGACCCAGCCACGTTTCATCTTCAATGCCCTTGCTGATGGAAGGAGGTTTGCACTCAAAATCTCACGATACATGGCCCCATTCATTCTTTCATGTACCTGGATCAGTCGTCCTGGCCCCTTTGCAGAGAAACAGCCCCAAAGCATGATGTTTCCACCACCATGCTTTACAGTAGGTATGGTGCTTGATGGATGCAACTCAGTATTCTTTTTCCTCCAAACACGACAAGTTGTGTTTCTACCAAACAGTTCCAGTTTGGTTTCATCAGACCATAGGACATTCTCCCAAAACTCCTCTGGATCATCCAAATGCTCTCTAGCAAACTTCAGACGGGCCCGGACATGTACAGGCTTAAGCAGTGGGACACGTCTTGCACTGCAGGATCTGAGTCCATGGTGGCGTAGTGTGTTACTTATGGTAGGCCTTGTTACATTGGTCCCAGCTCTCTGCAGTTCATTCACTAGGTCCCCCCGCGTGGTTCTGGGATTTTTGCTCACCGTTCTTGTGATCATTCTGACCCCACGGGGTCTGGGAGCACCAGATCGAGGGAGATTATCAGTGGTCTTGTATGTCTTCCATTTTCTAATTATTGCTCCCACAGTTGATTTCTTCACTCCAAGCTGGTTGGCTATTGCAGATTCAGTCTTCCCAGCCTGGTGCAGGGCTACAATTTTGTTTCTGGTGTCCTTTGACAGCTCTTTGGTCTTCACCATAGTGGAGTTTGGAGTCAGACTGTTTGAGGGTGTGCACAGGTGTCTTTTTATACTGATAACAAGTTTAAACAGGTGCCATTACTACAGGTAATGAGTGGAGGAAAGAGGAGACTCTTAAAGAAGAAGTTACAGGTCTGTGAGAGCCAGAAATCTTGATTGCTTGTTTCTGACCAAATACTTATTTTCCACCATAATATGCAAATAAAATGAAAAAAAAACAGACAATGTGATTTTCTGGATTTTTTTTTCTCAGTTTGTCTCCCATAGTTGAGGTCTACCTATGATGTAAATTACAGACGCCTCTCATCTTTTTAAGTGGTGGAACTTGCACTATTGCTGACTGACTAAATACTTTTTTTCCCCACTGTATATTACAGAGATGATGGATTTTGGAAATAAAAACTTACCGTCAAACGCTGACGATGCGAGGGAGGGCTCCCAGAAGAAGATGTGCTGTCTTCCTGATGGCCAGACTCCATGGCTGTGGGTGGTGTTCCAGCTGCTGCCATTGCTGCTGCTGCTGCATCTATTGGGCGGCTGTTGAATAAAGAGAAACAAAGGGCCAATGAATATCTTGATATTCAATAGCCCTAGTTTGGAGGAATGGGGGATTTGATAATTACCGTCTCTCATCTGCTGCTGGCCTCCCCTCCTCAGCATGTTCCATTTGCTGCTCCATTTGGGGTGGTGGTGGTGCTGATGGTGCTGCAGTGGTCTCCTGCCTTCTCCTGCTGCGCTTGGTTGCTTTCTTGGGTGGCATGTTGGGTGTGGCTGTGGGTCCCACTGTCTTGCTTTTATATATGTCTTGTGGGCAGAGCTACTGAGCATGCTCAGACCAAAAAAAACGGATCCGGCCACTGGATCCGGCTTTCGCCGGATCAGGCGCATTGCGGCGCTCATAGGCTTTCATTGTGTGAAAAAGCCGGACGCGCCGGATCCGGCGTGTCAGGCTTTTTCGCCGGAGACAAAAAACGTTACAGTAGCCGTTTTTTCCAGACGCCGGATCGCGACACATTGCCGGATCCGGCGAAAACCGGATGAAACGCATGGCCATCCGGCGCGATCCGGTGCAAATGCAAGTCAATGGGGGGGAAACCGGATCCGGCATTGCATTTCGCCGGATCCGGTTTCTGTCAAAAGCGCCGGATCGCGCCTGACGGCGAAAACCTGATGTGTGAAAGAGGCCTTATGGTGCCCTTCTTGCAGAAACATCCGGGTGTACACACTTTAACACACACACGTCTCCTGTTATCGCAGGTCGGCGGACAGGCGCTCCCACAGTCATTATATTCCTCGTCTGCTTTACATTTGTCTGCAGAAAAATAAGATGAGAACAATAAGGAGCATTTTAGTGTTTGTACGCTCATAGAGAAAAAACAATGGTGATAAGTCCTAAACCAAACGCTGTAGAAGCCACTGCCTAATATGTATGAGGTACAGCCTTTATCTCTGTTTTGTTTTGTCTTTTATTTGTCAATAATAAACATTGTTACATAAATATTTGGGGGTCTGTGACTAAAGAAAACGAGCACTGGATCAGCTCTGCAGGATAAGAGGGTGAACTGCACTAACTATGACATCATTAAAGGGGTCCTACAACTTTTAGGACTTTTTAAACCTAAAGAAGCCTCCCTGCTTATATGTTTATGGGTTATACCTGTGTGAATGTAATATGTAGTGTAGTATAGGTGTATTGGTATACTGGTTCCAGACTGTTGTGTGCCGCACAGGTGTTGGGACACTCACTGCCACATTGCTGGTACTCGGTGCTCCCACTGCAGCATTTTTCCACCTTCACACATTCGCCCTTGTCGTTTCTTATGGTGCCCTTCTTGCAGAAACATCCGGGTGTACACATTTTAGTACACACAGGACTGCTGTTATTGCAGGTCGGCGGACAGGCGCTCCCACATTCCTGGTACTCGGTGTTCCCACTGCAGCTTTTTTCCACCTTCACACATTCGCCCTTGTCGTTTCTTATGGTGCCCTTCTTGCAGAAACATCCGGGCACACACACAGCAGCACATATAGGACTCCTGCTATTGCAGGTCGGCGGACAGGCGCTCCCACAGTCATTATATTCCTCGTCTGCTTTACATCTGGCTGCAAAAATATAAGATGAGACCAACAAGGAGCATTTTAGTTGTTGTACGGTGCTTCCGCTCATAGAGAAAAACAATAAGTCCTAAACCAAATGCTGTAGAAGCCACTGCCTAATATATGTGAGGTGCAGCCTTTATCTCTGTTTTGTCTTTTGTTTGTCTGTAATAAACATTGTACATAAATATTTGGGGGTCTGTGAATAAAGAAGATGTGCTCTGGATCAGCTCTCCAGGATAACAGAGTGAACTGCACTCACTATGAAGTCATTAAAGGGGTCCTACAATTTTGGGACTTTGTATTTACTTAAAGAAACCCCCTTATTTATATGTTTATGGGTTTTATCCATGTGAATGTAATATGTAGTGTAGCATAGGTGTATTCGTATAATCATCGATTGAAGTCTTCTACGGTGTCCAGTGCCGCTCTGTCCTATTCTGGGTCACATTTCTAACTTGCCGGATCATAGAGGGCTCCATGTCTGATGCGAAAGTCACTGTTAGGGCAGAGACACACTGGCGTATTTCTTGTTCGATAATTGTGGGTCGCCCTCCCAGGGCTGTGGGGTACTCGGTACCGGGCCGGTGTCGGCGGGATGTGTCACAGCAACGGTGACCCGGTCCATGGCCCTGGGCGCCCAATTAATAGGGGAAGTTTGAATGGTGGAATGTAGTTGATTAAGGGAATAGTTTGTGACGCCACCTGTGTTGTTCGGCAAGTGAGATGTTAAGCCGACGCTGCTTGCAGATCCTCTGGGACTGGTGGTGTGTTGCAGCCAAGATGGTGTAGCTCCCCACAGGTGGAGCTGTAGTCCCAGGGCAGTGTAGATGTAGGGTTAGAGGAGAGGCACAGGCGGTGTAGGAGCTGCTACCCCGATGTAGTGGTACAGGGTGTGTTAGCGCAGGAATAATTGGAGGACACCAGGGCATGTAGTTCCAAAGCTTTTCTCACAGTCTGTAGTACACACAGGTGCCTGCCTCCGTGCCGTGTCCTCCAGGTCAGATGGAATGCTCCCTTCCAACACTCTGCCAACATGTGCCTTTCTGAATGTCTCCTCTTATAGCACCTTTGGTGTGAAGTACTCCTAGTACTGAGTTACACTGGAGTTCCTCCTGACAGATGTTCCCAAGAACCATACTTGTATGGCAGGCAGCTGTAGCCTGCTTCGGGGACTCCTTACTCCTGAGTCCCGGCTCATTATCCAAGTTGCTGTTGTGCCCCCAAGTCTTAGATGGGAGTAGTGCATTTACAGCTCACTACTCCACCGGTGTCTGCTGCAGGAACATTAGTATCCGTACAACCTCGGGGACCGGGACCCGGCCTTGCGCTTAGAACTTCTAGGCAGGGTTCTCTCCTAACCCATGTCCTCTGTTCCCTTTTTACTCCTTCGTTCCATGCTAGTCTCTCCTTCTTATGGAAGATCAGGTTTCTGTTCAATGTCTTTCTCCTTCTTTCCTTTCCCGTGCCAACAGACCCAGGTCACTGAGGTCTGCTGCAGCACCTCCTTCCTCCATCCCTCTCCCAGGGATCTTCTCTCCACACTCTCTCCACTGACTGACTGACTGACCTACTGACTGAAATCCTAAACCTTCCCGCTCTTTTATGTATTCTAACTCTACCCGCCTCCCAGCAGGTTTTGTGTTCCAAGCAGGGAGCCACCAAAGGTGCTCTGCTACACTCCAAGCAGGGAGCCGCAATGTGGCTTTGCTGAACTACTGTGTTGTGTGGGATGCAGGTGTTGGAGCGTGGTCAGAAGCCTCCAACCTACCTGGATGGTGGGGTACCACATCTCAGGAGGAGGTGCAGTACCTCTGTGGCAACTGAATCCTCAGGGGCGCCACAATCGCATCGCACTGAACGGACTGGCCCTGCACCTCTCTTGACCCGAGCATGACAGCATGACGGATTACTATGCAACTGTCAAGCTCAGGTCAGGAGAGCAGACAGCCAGTGCGAGTTTTACAATGCGATTCTCGGACGAAAAATACGGCAGTGTGACTTTGCCCTTACAGTGTAACTCTATGGAGCCTCGTTCACGGCTTTCAACTCTTACATGAAGCGCAGTGTGATCTGGAGAACTGCAACTTTAGTTACATGACTCAGAAGATGACAAGAGCGGCACTGGACACCGGAGAAGACGGCAATCAGTGAGTATATTAACACACCTACTCTACACAACATGTAATACAGATTTAACCCAAAAAAATTTACATGGCGCAAAAGGATTAATAAAACTAGATTGCAACAATTATTTTTTTAAGTAAGAAATATACTATATAATTTCTTCAAATGTGGACAACAGCTTAGACAATACAATATCTGTTTAGGAATGATGATCATTCATTTAAAATAAAGCTCCAAGTAAAACTGATACAATGTGTTATGCCACCTAATGGCCTGAAGGGTGGAGCCTGGCACAGGACACATAAAAGAAAGCCAAACTTCACCCTACATAATGGACATGACACAATGTATCAGTCTTCTTTTCAGTGCTCTATTTCAAGATTACACTTTTAGATAAGAGCTTTAAATCCTTCCTACAAAAAAAAGCGTACAAGTGGGGCAAAGAATGTGACAACACCTCTAAGCACGAGTTGTCACTGTGGCCCATGGGAAACTCCCTGGAAGATTAGAAAAAAACATATCCTTACATTATAATCGTCATGATACAAAGTAGGACATCATGTATATCATAGAGAATATCAAATACTTACTGGCTGTTGATTGTGCAGCGATCACCATGAAGAGCAGAGCTGAGAATTATTGATAAAATAAATAAATAATAATGATAATAATATTTATAGTGAAAAATATGTAATAAAAACAGCCAAGGAAAACTGGATTCTTCCTTCTTATATTACTTATAAATATCTATAGTATAACACAATGTAACACAACAGTATACAGATATATAACGCATGCAACTCACTCAGGGATGCCAGCAGCACTGCAGATGTTCGCCCCATGTTTAGTGATAATGTTCCACTGTTTTTCTGTAAATTATAAGTTACGTGGATTAGAGTGAGAAAACATCAGGTATTGAGTTTTTTTTTTTCCTCTTGCTACATTGGAAGAATCAATAAAAGATTAGCCTATTTTCCCAAAAGTCTTCTCAGAATGAAGCCATCCCTATAATCTACTGATTGATGGAGGTGCAGCTTCTCTTGGAAGCCATTCAATTACTACAGTGGCCACTAGAGGAGAAGTGTGATATTACATGCCTGTTTTTTAAATAAATGGAGAGCACCAAAGAAGAGGAGTTCTTTTACGAAGGTCTCCAGCTTCTGATGCTTTCTCCCTGATATCCATACATTTAATTGTGAGGTATAAACCCTTTAATACAGTAATGAAGCAAGTGACAGATCCATTATAGGGGAATTCCTAGCCCGATATCCTCAGTGTGGTTCCCATTGGATGCTATGAATATCATTTAAGCTCCATCTCCTGACAGGTATTCTATAGATGTATCACTTGTCTCTGGTTTTGGGATAATGTGATTCTATCATTCCTCTGGATAAGAGCAGACATTTTGGTGCCTACCTGGAGGATGCACGGCGCACGGGCTCCTGGTGATGCCGGATTCTACAAGTGCAGCATCTTATATACAGTAAGGTTAGGAGCGCCCAGGGTGTGATGTGTGACCTATGTATAATGTCATCACCTAATAATATGCAACTAGTGATTGTGTCAACAACAAACCGGAAAAACAACATCAAGAATTGCAAGATCAGAAGAGTATGCAACTTTATCCAGATAACTTCTCCCAGTTAATTCTAATAATAAAAGAGCGGCAACAGCCGAAAACATCCCCTGCTAATGCACAGGAGAGAACGGAGATAACAAGGGGCAGAAAATAATACAGGGAGTAATGTATGTACACAGTGACTGCACCAGCAGAATAGTGAGTGCAGCTCTGGGGTATAATACAGGATGTAACTCAGGATCAGTAATGTAATGCATGTACACAGTGACAGCACCAGCAGAATAGAGAGTGCAGCTCTGGGGTATAATACAGGATGTAACTCAGGATCAGTAATGTAATGTATGTACATAGTGACTGCACCAGCAGAATAGTGAGTGCAGCTCTGGGGTATAATACAGGATGTAACTCAGGATCAGCAATGTAATGTATGTACACAGTGACTGCACCAGCAGAATAGTGAGTGCAGCTCTGGGGTATAATACAGGGGGTAACTCAGGATCAGTAATGTAATGTATGTACACAGTGACTGCACCAGCAGAATAGAGAGTGCAGCTCTGGGGTATAATACAGGATGTAACTCAGGATCAGTAATGTAATGTATGTACACAGTGACTGCACCAGCAGAATAGAGAGTGCAGCTCTGGGGTATAATACAGGAGGTAACTCAGGATCAGTAATGTAATGTATGTAAACAGTGACTGCACCAGCCGAATAGTGAGTGCAGCTCTGGGGTATAATACAGGATGTAATTCAGGATCAGTAATGTAATGTATGTACACAGTGACTGCACCAGCAGAATAGTGAGTGCAGCTCTTGGGTATAATACAGGGGGTAACTCAGGATCAGTAATGTAATGTATGTACACAGTGACTGCACCAGCAGAATAGAGAGTGCAGCTCTGGGGTATAATACAGGATGTAACTCAGGATCAGTAATGTAATGTATGTACACAGTGACTGCACCAGCAGAATAGCGAGTGCAGCTCTGGGGTATAATACAGGATGTAACTCAGGATCAGTAATGTAATGCATGTACATAGTGACTACACCAGCAGAATAGTGAGTGCAGCTCCGGAGTATAATACAGGATGTAACTCAGGATCAGTAATGTATGTACACAGTGACAGCACCAACAGAATAATGAGTGCAGCTCTGGGGTATAATACAGGATGTAACTCAGGATCAGTAATGTAATGTATGTACACAGTGACTGCACCAGCAGAATAGTGAGTGCAGCTCTGGAGTATAATACAGGATGTAACTCAGGATCAGTAATGTAATGTATGTACATAGTTACTGCACCAGCAGAATAGTGAGTGCAGCTCTGGAGTATAATACAGGATGTAACTCAGGATCAGTAATGTATGTACACAGTGACTGCAGCAGCACAATTGTTGTGAGTTCATTTTTCCCTTCACCATTGAGGTCTGATGAACTCCCTCCTCTAGTGATGGAAGGTAGTGAGACTGATTACCAAACACCTGGGCAGCTAGATGATGACTGGGTGGCTGGAATTGAGGACTGGATATAAGGCTGCCAACGCCCTTCTTCCTGGCTGGTGATTTTCCTGCTGGATTCTTGGAGACCAGTCTGATTCCTGCATCTCAAAGCTAAGTTTTTCTGCTCTGCTTTGTACTCTTCAGTTTTGTTTTTGTTTTGCCTTGTTTTTTGGGAGTTCTGCCATCCCCGGCCGGGGGTGAGCTGAATTCCATTTTTGTCTCTGATCTGTTGTTCTTTTGCTCTGTCTTCAGAATATACCTGAGTGCTGATATAGTCTTTTGAAGCCTAGCGACTTCAGGGCCTGTTTTTCCTATCAGTCGGTTGGCTCATTTTGATAGGGTTTTTGCGGATGGCAGACAGCGGCTTTCCTGTCCTGGCCTATGTAGTTAGCTTGGGCCCCATCATTTGCTCAACTTATCTTTCTATCTGTGTTAGTGTTTTCATCTTGCTTCACCATCATTATATGTTGGGGCTGCCTATTGCTTTGGGGTCTGCTCTTTGGCAGTTTAGTTTTCCCCTTTCTGTCTTTAGGCTATGTAGTTCTCCGGCTGTGATCGAGGGGTCTAGGGCACCGTAGGAACCCCCCACGGCTACTGCTAGTTGTTGTGGATAGGTTCAGGGGTCTGCAATACGATAGCTGCCAACCTCTCTGGTTTTTCTGACTTAGCTGGTATTTTGTTTTTTCCTCCTTCGGTGACTCATCATAACAGAATCACCAGCCAGGAAGAAGGGCGTTGGCAGCCTTATATCCAGTCCTCAATTCCAGCCACCCAGTCATCATCTAGCTGCCCAGGTGTTTGGTAATCAGTCTCACTACCTTCCTTCACTAGAGGAGGGAGTTCATCAGACCTCAATGGTGAAGGGAAAAATGAACTCACAACAGTGATTCTGTTATGATGAGTCACCGAAGGAGGAAAAAACAAAATACCAGCCAAGTCCAGAAAAACCAGAGAGGTTGGCGGCTGTCGGATTGCAGACCCCTGAACCTATCCACAACAACTAGCAGTAGCCGTGGGGGGTTCCTACGGTGCCCTAGACCCCTCGATCACAGCCAGAGAACTACATAGCCTAAAGACAGAAAGGGGAAAAACTAAACTGCCCCAGAGCAGACCCCAAAGCAATAGGCAGCCCCAACATATAATGACGGTGAAGCAAGATGAAAACACTAACACAGATAGAAAGATAGGTTGAGCAAATGATGGGGCCCAAGCTAACTACATAGGACAGGACAGGAAAGCCGCTGTCTGCCATCCGCAAAAACCCTATCAAAATGAGCCAACGGACTGATAGGAAAAACAGGCCCTGAAGTCGCTAGGCTTCAAAAGACTATATCAGCACTCAGGTATATTCTGAAGACAGAGCAAAAGAACAACAGATCAGAGACAAAAATGGAATTCAGCTCACCCCCGGCCGGGGATGGCAGAACTCCCAAAAAACAAGGCAAATTAAAAACAAAACTGAAGAGTACAAAGCAGAGCAGAAAAACTTAGCTTTGAGATGCAGGAATCAGACTGGTCTCCAAGAATCCAGCAGGAAAATCACCAGCCAGGAAGAAGGGCGTTGGCAGCCTTATATCCAGTCCTCAATTCCAGCCACCCAGTCATCATCTAGCTGCCCAGGTGTTTGGTAATCAGTCTCACTACCTTCCTTCACTAGAGGAGGGAGTTCATCAGACCTCAATGGTGAAGGGAAAAATGAACTCACAACACACAATACTGAGTGCAGCTCTGGGGCATAATACAGGATGTAACTCAGGATCAGTAATGCAATGTATGTACATAGTGACTGCACCAGCAGAATAGTGAGTGCAGGTCTGGAGTATAATACAGGATGTAACTCAGGATCAGTAATGTAATGCATGTACATAGTGACTACACCAGCAGAATAGTGAGTGCAGCTCCGGAGTATAATACAGCATGTAACTCAGGATCAGTAATGTAATGTATGTACATAGTGACTGCAACAGCAGAATAGTGAGTGCAGCTCTGGAGTATAATACAGGATGTAACTCAGGATCAGTAATGTATGTACACAGTGACAGCATCAACAGAATAATGAGTGCAGCTCTGGGGTATAATACAGGATGTAACTCAGAATCAGTAGTGTAATGTATGTACACAGTGACTGCACCAGCCGAATAGTGAGTGCAGCTCTGGAGTATAATACAGGATGAAATTCAGGATCAGTAATGTATGTACACAGTGACTGCACCAGCAGAACAGTGAGTGCAGCTGTGGAGTATAATACAAGATGTAACTCAGGATCAGTAATGTAATGTATGTACACAGTGACTGCAGCAGCACAAAACTGAGTGCAGCTCTGGAGTATAATACAGGATGTAACTCAGGATCAGTACAGGATCAGTAATGTGATGTATGTACACAGTGACTGCACCAGAAGAATAGTGAGTGCAGCTCTGGGGCATAATACAGGATGTAACTCAGGATCAGTAATGTATGTACACAGTGACTGCACCAGCAGAATAGTGAGTGCTGCTCTGTGGTAAAATACAGGAGGTAACTCAGGATCAGTAGAGGATATCCCATTTTATATCTCTTAATATCTTAAACCAGAAAAATTAAGATATTACCAATGCCCAAATTTGTTTGGCTGCAGTTTTGATCATCTTATATAAGTTTATTCCTATATAGGTGCGGTCATAGACACTTACATGAGTTACTTCTTGCAACACACAGAAAGTTATATATAATTAAATCCTAACAATAAACCATGAACTCTAATATTACATGTTCTGTAATAGTGATCTGATATACAAACTACAAAGCTGACATCAGTGCAGATTCATCTACTGTAATTATAGAGGTTGTATCTTACAGGATGACATTGCAGAGATCCCGCAGGAGATGATGAATTCTCAGGACTCAGAAGAGCAGTAGATAAATGATGTGACGACCAATGGATTATACATATGTCCTCCTGCCTGTAGGTGGGCTGTGCCGAGGAGGGGGAAGCACAGCAATCTGGTAGGGTGCCAGGATCCCGCCGTGTATACTTGTGTATCATATTATCTCACCATGTGTCTACATAGGAACTGGGGCCTGATAGCTTCCGAATATTCCCAGTCTGTCCATCATGAACATCATGCTACCTGGTTCCAACTTCACAGTAGAAAAAGGATAGAACATCTTCTTAATCTGCTCTCCAATCCCAAGGAGGATAATTAGCTTCAGGTGCAGAGCACGGACAGAAACTGTGGGCCTGTTCCCGAATAATAGCAGGTATACTCAGTACAGGATTGGGGGTTCCAGCTTTAAAACTTAATTTTAGTGTAACTCTGTAAAAAGTATAAAGCTTTAACTAAAATCATCCAGAAACACCTTACCCATGCGTTTCGATGCCCATATAGTGATCTTAGGCTAGGTTCACATTAGCGTTTGAGTCCGCAGCGTATCATCCACATGCGCAACCGCATGTTTATGCAGTGTTTTTATGCGCATCACCTTCCGCATGAGTGTGCATGCGTTTGCATGCGTTTTTGCATGTGCTTGCGTTTATGCGCATGTGTTCGATATGACACCAGACAAAAATGGGCGTGTCTTATTGGATTTCTATATGCATTTTGAATAATGCATGTGTATCGAACGTATGCGTTCGCATGTCCTTGCGTACGCATGCATTCCCATAGACAGTATTGTGGGGGGGGTTTACGCACTCATTTGCATGCGCATGCCTGCGCATATTTGACAGATTTTTGGCGCCTCAAAAAATGCAACATGTTGCATTTGCCGGACACCGCCGCGCACCGCGAAATGATGTATGCATATGCAAAAGCATGCGAACACATGCAAATGCATGTCCCTGCATACACCATGTTAAATATATGCACGCATGACGCATGCGGATCTATGCGGATCACACTGCGCACACAGACGCAAATGTGAAACCAGCCTTATTCATAGCACTGTAACAGTGTGATTAAATAGTTTAAAGTAAAGGTGGGCAATTAATTTACACGAGGGGCCACATGAGTAACCGTCCGTGACTGTTGTGGAGGCCGAACCAATAGGCTGAAATTAATTCTGCTCAATATGAACCCCTCTGTGTCATCAGACGGACAATTCCGTCCATGTGACCAGGGACTTAATTCCCATACACGGTACAGTACGTCATTGGTGATCGATCGCGCTTATGTGGGGGAGCGCAGCCAATCACGACCGGGTGTCAGCTGATTCTCACAGCTGACACCCGGCACTAAGTGACAGGAGCCGTCACAGACCACTCCTGGCACTTTAACCACCGGAACACTGAGATCAAACAAGATCGCAGCATTCCGAAGCCGACACGGGCGGACAGCAGGTTCCCGATCGCTGCCATGGAGACTCGATGTTGTCATGGTGATATCCGGATCTCCAGAGCTGAGAGACTTCCTGTCATGCGCAGTGATGATCAGGAAGTCTCTCAGGTCAGTGTAAAATACATGTAGCGCTGACAGCTTCTATAGCATGCAGATGTTGCTTCATCTGCATGCTATAGAAGCGATCAGCCTGCACAAAATGAGTATCTCATAGTGGAACAAAGTGTAAAAGAGAATAAAGTAAAAAAAAAATTTAAATAATTGTAAAAATATTTTAAAAAAAAAATTATAATAAGAATTAAAAAATCAATATTTATTGAAGCAATAAATAAATATTTGAATAAAAAAAATCTAAACAATAAAACAACACATATTTAGTATAGCCGCATCCGTATCGACCCGACCTATAAAAATGTCCCACTAGTTAACCCCTTTAGTGAACACCATAAAAAAAGCAAAAACCAATGCTTTATCATCATACCGCCGAACAAAAAGTGGAATAACACGCGATCAGAAAGACACATTTAAATAAACATGGTACTGCTAAAAATACCATCTTGTCCTGCAAAAAAAAAGCCGCCATACATCTCCATCAGCAGAAAAATAAAAAAGTTATAGCTCTCAGAATAAAACGATGCAAAAATAATTATTTTTTTATATAAAATAGTTTTTATTGAATAAAAGCACCAAAACATAAAAAAAGGTATCAATGAGGTATCGCTGTAATCGAACCGACCTGAAGAATAAAACTGCTTTATCAATTTTACCACAAGTGGAACGGTATAAACGCCCCCTCAAAATAAATTAATGAATTGCTGGTTTTTGTTCATTCTGCCTCTCAAAAATCGGAATAACAAGCGATGAAAAAATGTCATGTGCCCGAAAATGGTACCAATAAAAACATCAACTTGTCCCGCAAAAAACAAGACCTCACATGATTCTGTGGGCCAAAATATGGAATAATTATAGCTCTCAAAATGTGGTAATGCAAAAACTATTTCTTGCAATAAAAAGCGCCTTTTAGTGTGTGACAGCAGCCAAACATAAAAACCCGTTAAAACGCCTTTCACACGTCCTGATATTTACAGTACCAAAGATTTCAGTGTCTGTGTGTGTAATACTTGCGGCACACGTGTTTCATGCGTGTGCCTCATCAGTACCACAAGGACGGGCACCAGGGAAGAAGAGTTACAGTAAGCGCTGTTCCCCGACGCTGGGTGCTGAACACGGCTCTCATCATTCTCCTCTGTTCTGACAGCGATTGGCACAAGCAGGGGAGAATTATGAGAGTCTTGTTCAGCACCCGGCGCCGGGGAACAGTGCTTACTGTAACATTTCTTCCCCGGCGCCGATGCAGGTAACATGGATGATATCCATGTGTTATGCATATGCACGTGTGGATGTTTTGTGGCCCGTGCTGACATTAAAAAATGAACATGTCTGTGGGTTTTGCCCACGGACACACAGTCTGTGGAAACACACTGACATGTGCACAGGCCCATTCACTTGAATAGGCAAATAGCGTTCCGTTCCTTTCGAGTCTCTCCGCATGGCTGCCCAATGGTATAAAATTCTGTGACACACCCATGGTGCAAATTGATCACTGAACCCCTAGATGACTTCATTGAGAGGTGTATTTTGTAAAATGGGGTCACTTTTGGGGGGTTCTGCTGCTTTGGAACCTCATGGGCACTCCCAGTGGGTCATGGCACCTGCAAACCATAACAGTAAAATCTGGCGCTCCTTCCCTTCTGAGCTCTGCCATGTGCCCAAACAGTGATTTACCCACACATATGGGGTATCAGCGTACTCAGGACAAATTGCATAATAACTCTTGTGGCCTAATTTCTTCTGTTGCTTTTGGGAAAATAAAAAATTGGGGACTAAAAGATCATGTTTGTGGAAAAAAAATGTTTTTTTTTATTTTGACGTCCGGGTGTTATAAACTTTAGTGAAACACCTGGGAGTTCAAAGTTCTCACCACACATCTAGATAATTTCTTATGGAGTCTAGTTTCCAAAATGGGGTCACTTGGGGGGTGTTTCCACTGTTTAGGCACATCAGGGGCTCTCCAAACGCAACATGACGCTCACAGACCATTCCATCAAAGTCTGCATTAAAAAACGTCACTACTTCACTTCCGAGCACTGACATGTGCCCATACAGTAGTTTTCTCCCACATATGGGGCATCAGTGTACTCAAGACAAACTGAACAATAACATTTGGGGTCCTGTTACCCTTGGGAAAATAAAAATTGTGGGTTAAAAGATCATTTTTGTTGAAAAAATATGATTTTTTTATTTTACAGCTCTACATTATAAACTTCTGTGAAGCCCTTGGGGTTTCAAAGTGCTCACAATACATCTAGATAAGATACTTGGGTGGTCTAGTTTCCAAAATGGTGTTATTTGTGGGGGGTTTCCACTGTTTAGACACATCAGAGGCTCTTCAAACGCAACATGGCGTCTGATCTCAGTTCCAGCCAATTTTGCCCAAACAGTGGTTCCACCCACATATGGGGTATCAGCGTACTCAGGACAAATTGCACAATAACTTTTGAGGTACATTTCTCCTGTTACCCTTGGAAAAATAAAAAAATTTGGATCTGAAGTGATTTTTTTGTGAAAAAAAGTTAAATGTTAATTTTTTTTCAAACATTCCAAAAATTCCTGTGAAGCACCAGAAAGGATAATAAACTTCTTGAATGTGGTTTTGAGCACCTTGAGGAGTGCAGTTTTTAGAATGGTGTCACTTTTGGGTATTTTCTATCATATAGACCCCTCAAAGGGACTTCAAATGTGATGTGGTCCCTAAAAAAATGGTGTTGTAAAAATGAGAAATTGCTGTTTAACTTTTAACCCTTATAACTTCCTAACAACAACAAAAAAAAAATTTGGTTCCAAAATTGTGCTGATGTAAAGTAGAGATGTGGGAAATGTTAATTATTAAGTATTTTCTGTGACTTATCTGTGTGATTTAAGGGCATGAAAATTCAAAGTTAGAAAATTGCAAAATTTTCAAAATTTTTGCTAAATTTCCATTTTTTTCACAAATAAACGCAAGTCATATCAAAGAAATTTTACAACTAACATGAAGTACAATATGTCATGACGAGAAAACAATGTCAGAATCACTGTTCTGTCCTCAATAATTGATGGAGACTTCATGTAGCTTAAACAGGCAGCTAAACCGTTATACCGGGGTCCAATAAGGAGACTGTAGGTTGAATCTGTATTTTATTGAACGTGGTGGTATATTAATGCGGTGAAACTACAAATAAAACATAGTTAATACAGGGTACATCAGGGATACATATCATACATAACACATTAAGAATCAACATCTGTACTACTAGCTGAGGAGGGGAAACTACGGTAACTGAGCAGGCTTATCTGAGACAGAAATTAGATACAGGATACGTGTTTGCATACCAGCGATGCTGTCACAAGGGGAGAAGAGAAATGAGATGCTTCCAGGATGCAAGCTGAGAGGAAATAGAGAACTGGAGGGAAAATGGGGGCTGGACTAACCATGATCCTTTGCAAAACTTACCAGGGTGCTTTGCAAACTTTCCCAGAATACATTGTGAACGGAGGGAAAATAGAAGCAAAAATGAAAGTAAAATAGAATAACACTGCGGTTATTACTCTGGCCACTAGATGGAGCCAGAAACAACGAAAACATTAAATCTATGGAAGAAACTGAACATTCTGCATATTCACTGCAAATCATTATAAATATTATAAAATAGACAGACAAAGGTTGTGAATTAAATGTCGGAGACAGAACAATCACCAGGATCCATGGAAGCTTTCCAGAGTTATTACCTCATAAAGGGACAGTGTTCAGAATTGTAAAAATTGGCCCAGTCATTAACATGCAAGCCATCCTCGGGGGTTAAGGGTTTAATATTAACATTAATTATAATTATTTTATATTCATATTAATTGTATCACTGACATCCTCCAATATACCATTTGAGCCCGCACACAGACCTTTATATATACCGTAAAAGCCCCCAAACAGCCTCTCCATATACAGCATGAGTCCCCCATAGCCTTCCCATGTCCAGCATGACCCTCCCAGGGCCTTGCCATGTCCCGTATGAGCCACCATAGCCTCCTCATGTCCATCATGACCCCCCAGGGCCTCCATATGTACAGATGAGCACCCTGTAGCCTCCACATGTACAGCATGAGCTCCCTATAGCCTCCCCATGGCTAACATGAACCCCCCATGGCCTCGTCATGTCCAGTAGGAGACCTCCATAGCCTCCTCATGTCAAGCTGGAGTCCCCTATAGCCTCTTCATGTCCAACAGAAGACCCTTATAGCCTCTCTATGTCCAGCAAGAGCCCCCCATAGTGGGTCGCCCTCCCAGGGCTGTGGGGTACTCGGTACCGGGCCAGTGTCAGGGGGGAAGTGTCACAGCAGCGGTGACCCGGTCCGTGGCCCTAGGCGCCCAATATCAATGGCGGTGAAGTTAATAATGTTAGAGTTTATATGAATAGTTCGTGACGCCACCCGTGGTGTTTGGCAAGTATGATGTTAGGCCAACGCTGCATACAGATCTGCTGGGACTGATGGTGTGGTGCAGCAGAGATGGTATAGCTCCTGTCATGATCCAGGCGTGGATCTGACGGATTAAATGGACAAAGTGAACTTTTTTTCCTTTGGCAAGGTGACAAAGAGTGATGTGATTGCCCCCGGTGGCCATTAGAATTATCGCACGTGGTGTCGTTCATTCTGAGTTGCCCCGGTGGTGGTGAGTGGTATCGCACCTTAGTTTTTGGTTTAATGTGCACTTTAGTTCTTTGGTTGAGTGCACGTGATTAGGTACAGGTGTGAATGCTCTATAAATGAGTGTCAGGGGATTTAATCACTGCTGGTGATATTGTGTTCATTTGGGAAGGAAGCCTGGGTGAACAAGGAGCTGAACAGGAGTCCTGCGCAGTCAGCCAGAGGGGACGAGGGGCAGCTAATGGTGTCTGCAGGAATTGCTGGCATGGCGTGGAGGAGTCGCAGTTTATGGTGTCAGCGGGAAGTGCTTGCATGGCTTGGTGGAGTGGCGACTATGGAGAGAGTTGCACTCGGCATGCTCGACTTGATTGCTGAGAGCTGGACTCAAGTATGTTTAACGTGTAATACCTAAATTCGCCAGTTGGAGGCAGCGTATCCAGCTGCACGTTTTATTATTTAAATTCGCCCCACTGGAGGCGCTATATCCAGGGTCACGTGTGTCATATGGGTTCGCCTTGTGGTACCCGCTGCGTCCAGACGCACGTGACCATGACAGCTCCCCACAGGAGGAGCTGTAGTCCCAGGGCAGTGTAGGTGCAATGGATGAGGAGAGGCGCAGGATGGGGTAGATGTTGGTACCCAGGTGTAGTGGTGCGGGAATAACTGGAGGACACAGGGTGTGCGGTTCCAAGGTTTTACTCACTGTTTGCAGTTCATACACACACCTGCCTCCGTACTGTGATCTCCAAGTCAGGGCTCCAGCCAACCTCCAGGCCAGGTAGGGTTCTCCCTTCCACACTCCGCCAATATGTTCCTTCACTGAACGACTCCTCAATGCGCCTTAAGGTGCGAAGCACTCCAGTACTTAGTTACCCTGGAATGCCTCTCTCTAGGTGTTCCTAGTCTTTACTGGTATGACAGACAGCTGTAGCCTGCTTTGGGAACTCCTCGCTACGTCCCGGCTCTCTACTCGATTGCTGTTGTGCCCCAAGTCTATGGTGGGAGTAAGACGTTAGCGGCTCACTACTCCTCCGGTGTCTGTTGCCGGACCCAAAGTTCCAATCAACCTCGAGGACCAGGCCCCGGCCTTTGCGCTCTGGACTGGAAGGGTTCTCTCTCTTTCTCAACCTGCTTCCCACCGACCTTCTCTTCTCCTTCGTTCCGATCTGTTCTATCTCTCTTATGGAATCTGTAGTCTCCGGTCTACGTCTCCTCTTTCTTTCCTGAGAAGCTCGCTCCACTAAGACCAGTCCTCAGCCTCTCCTGACTGACTGTCTTCCTCCGCCTTGAGCTCCTCTCAGGCTGACCTGCTGTCAGCCTGCTCTCTTTCTGGTCTCTCCCAGATGAACTAACCTCAAGTCCTACATTTTCCCTCTCTTTTATAGCTAACTCCACCCACCTCCCCAGCACCTCTTGAGTTACGAAGCCAGGGACCACAAAAGGCACCCTATGACCTTTCCAGCCTAAAGCATGGATGGGTCCCTGCTGAACTATCTTGTGTGTGGGGTGCAGATGTGAGGTGTGGTCTGGAGTTCCCACCTTACCTGGATGGTGGGGCACTACACCTTAGGAGAAGGTGCAGTACCTCTGTGGTGACTGAAACCACAGGGGCACCACAATTGCTTCCCCATGTCCATCAGGAGCCCTCCATATCCTCCCTATGTCCAGCAGGAGCCCCACTATAGCCTCTACATGTCCAGCAGGAGCCCCAGATAGGCTTCTCATGTCCAGCAGGAGCCCCCCTATAGCCTCTCTATGTCCACCAGGAGCCCCCCATAGTTTTCCCATGTCCAGCAGGAGACTTACATAGCCTCACCATGTCCAGTAGGAGATCCCCATAGCCTTCCCCATAGCCTTCCCATGTCTAGCATGAGACCCCCATATCCTCTCCATGTTCAGAAAGAGTCCTCATGAACCCACCATGGTCTCCCCATGTCCAGTAGGAGACCCCCAAAGCATCCCCATACTAGCAGGAGACCCCCATTGCCTCCCCATATCCAGCAAGAGCACCTCATAGTCTCCCTATGTCCATCAGAAGCTCCCTATTGCTTCCCCATGTCCAGCAGGAGCCCCCCATAGCCTCCATATGTCCAGAAGGAGACACCCATAGCTTCCCCATGTCCAGCAGGAGCCCTAGATAGGCTCCTCATGTTCAGCAGTATAGCATCATAGCCTCCCCATGTCCACCAGGAGCCCCATAGTTTTCCTATGACTAGCCGGAGACCCCCATAGCCTCCCCATGTCTAGCATGAAACCCCCATAGCCTCTCCCTGTTCAGAAAGAGTCCACCATAACCTCTTCATGTCCAGCAGGAGACCCTCATAGCCCCCCTATGTCCAGCAGGAGCTTTCCATAACCTCCCCATGTAGAGCATGATCCCTTCATAGACTCCAAATGTCCAGCAGGAAGCACCCATAGCATCCTTATGTCCAGCTAGAGCCCCCCATTGTTTCCCCATGTCCAGCAGAAAACCCATACAGCTGCCCTATGTCCAGCAGGAGCCCCCCTTTTTGCCATCCCTTAAGGTAATGTGTATAACGTTTGGTTTGGCCTCTTATTGAATTTAATGGGGTTCGGATACGTTCATCGAACCGTTTGGCGAACATGTTCTGTGAATGTCTAAACGTTCAGCGAATGCAACTGAAGTAAACCTTAAAAGTTTGCTCATCTCTAATTGTAACTAGCCAATAATAGGGGAGATGTGACCAATCCGGGGACTGAGGACCATGAAAGTTTGGTGTAACTATTTCCTAAACATGTCCACTTTATTGGTTGGAAACCAAGTCTGGAGTGGCTTAGATGCCACCATCAACTTTAAAGGGTTATTATTACCTTCTTTAAAAATGTATCTAATTGAATAGTTAGGATAATTTTTATTGTTCTTTGCTCATTGCCGAGGATACCGGCCATTACTGGCAGTGCCTACAAATTCTCCTCTACTGAGATTGTAAGCAGGAATCGCTGCATCGCTCTGCAGAGTCGAAGCATCAAAGAGCGCTCATTTTGCGCCAGTGGTACAATGATGATGTTTGTGTGAACTGTCAGTCAAAAAAGAGCGCACTACAACTCAGCAATGAAGAAGCATGGAGGTGGGATCCTGAAGTACAACCAAGGGACAAGCCCTGATGTGAGGCAGGTTCATCTGTAAAACTATCCATCTATTCAGCTTTTTTATGGACCACCAGGACTAATGAGATTACTTTCTATGGAAAATACTATGACTGAGTTGTAATGAGGAGCAGTGACTCGTTCCTGTTGGGACAACCATATCAGGCTTTCCTGGTGGGGTATAATGTCTGTCTCTTGAGGTGTATACTGTGACTTATTCTTCAGAGGGGTACTGGGGCTGATTTCTGGAGGGTGCTGTAGCTGGGACCTCTTGTTGATTATCTGGCTTCCTCATGGAGGACATTGTCGGGGACTGTGTGATAGACTATTAATAAATAATAATAATAATAATACATTTTATTTTTATAGTGCCAACTAGAGTTGAGCGATACCAGCCGATACTTGAAAATATCGGATCGGAATGGATCGGCCGATCTTAAAAAAAGTATCGATATCGCCGATTCCGATACCGGGAACCAATGCAAGTCAATGGGGCCAAAATATCGGAATTAAAAAAAAACCTTTCTTTCCTTGTAGGTTAATTCTACATGAAGAAAAACAACTAAGAATAATGTAGAATGTATTGTGGGAGGTGGAGGAGACATTAAAGCCATAGAGGTTTAGCCCAATCAAATGGAATAGCAGGAATTAAACTTTTTTTTTAAAGATGTTAGGAGTTACAAAGATATTGACTATGTTAGCCTCATTTATATTTTGCCAGACATGTATGTCTTCTTCTTCTTTCTTCTTTCTTCTTCTTTCTTATTCTTCTTCCTTTTTTTACCTTCTTCTTCTTATTATTATTCCTTTTTTTACATTCTTCTTCTTCTTCTTCCTTTTTTTACATTCTTCTACTTCCTTTTTTTACATTCTTCTTCTTATTCCTTTTTTTACATTCTTCTTCTTCCTTTTTTAAATTCTTCTACTTCCTTTTTTTACATTCTTCTTCTTCTTCCTTTTCTTACATTCTTCATATTCTTCTTATTCAACAATTATTATTCTACATATTCAACTTCTTCATCTTCTTCCTATTCTTCTTCATCATATTCTTGTTTGTGTCAGGCATTCCTGTAGTTGTTATCTAGAAAAGTTAGAAGTTTACACCTTCCGTTCTGCCTGTCACAAAAGATTTACAACAGGATTTGTCCGCGTTCAGTTTGGCCTGCAGCAGCAGGCCTTTTCCAGGGGCACCACGAGGAGGAACGGACTCACCCCCATACACTGCTTAGTCTTCTTCTGCTTATAAATAAGATAATATCATTTGCTCAGAGTATTAGTCTTATGCTTAATGTTCTTCTGCTTTGTTTTTTTTATGCTTCTTTGTCTTCTCTCTCTTGTTGTTCTGCATCTTGGTGGTTGTCTTCCTGTTCTTTGTCCTCTTGAACCAGCTGACGGTACTGGCACCCGGAGGGGCAGCAGAAGGAACAAGAGCCAATGGCACTACCGAGGACCAGCTGACGGTGCTGGAACCCGGTTACTAAGCAGGAGGTACCTGTGCTACAAAGCACTACCAAGGACCAGCAGACGTTGCCGGAACTCGGATACCGAGATGGAGGCACCTAGGCCAAAGGCTCTGACGAGAACCAGCTGACGGTGCTGGAACCCGGAGGGGTAGCGTAAGCTGCAAGAGCAAATGGAAATAGCGAGGACCAGCTGACAGTGCTGGCACCCGGAGGGGCAGCAGAAGGAATAAGAGCCAATGGCACAACCGAGGACCAGCTGACGGTGCTGGAACCCGGTTACTAAGCAGGAGGTACCTGTGCTACAAAGCACTACCAAGGACCAGCAGACGTTGCCGGAACTCGGATACCGAGATGGAGGCACCTAGGCCAAAGGCTCTGACGAGAACCAGCTGACGGTGCTGGAACCCGGAGGGGTAGCATAAGCTGCAAGAGCAAATGGAAATAGCGAGGACCAGCTGACAGTGCTGGCACCCGGAGGGGCAGCAGAAGGAATAAGAGCCAATGGCACAACCGAGGACCAGCTGACGGTGCTGGAACCCGGTTACTAAGCAGGAGGTACCTGTGCTACAAAGCACTACCAAGGACCAGCAGACGTTGCCGGAACTCGGATACCGAGATGGAGGCACCTAGGCCAAAGGCTCTGACGAGAACCAGCTGACGGTGCTGGAACCCGGAGGGGTATCAGAAGTTACCCCTGAAAAGCAAAGTTGGCATGCCGCAAGCTGGCCGCAGTTACCGAATCACACAGTCCTACAGGGGGTGCTTGTCCTACTGGCACTATGGAACAAGCCTTTCTTACCAGAACCCGCAGTCCACATAGGAAGCACCTAAACTGCTGGCACCCTAGCCTCGGCTAACCCAACCGCAACACGACATGGCAACTTGGGGTAGCAAACTGACATTGACACTTCCCGGAAACAGCAGGCAGGGCTGGAACCAAGCTGGGCAGGAGGGAGTACCCGTGCCAAAGTCAGTTATGAGCAGCAACTGGCGATGTTGGAGCCCAGGACAAGCACTTAGCAGGCTGAGGCCTGATGTGCTGTCAATTGGGAGGCAGCAGGACAGATTGCCATCAAAACAGCAGGGGAACAGCTGACGTTACTGAACCCCACAAACACAGGAGCTAGTGTTTTACTCTGTGAAGACGGCACTTCCGAGCAACAACTGGCTGTGTTGAAGCCCAGGGACAAGCACGGAGCAGGCTGAGGCTGCATTGAAGAAATTTTAAGATCGGTTGTAGACTACTAATTTGAACCAAGCTCCACTTAGGCCTGTGGCTTCACTGATTTTCGTATTTCCCCTGTCCTCCAACCCCGCCAGTTACAGCTCCGAAGTGGCGTCTGCACAATCCACACTTGTTCCTGTGTTACAGGTGTTCAGTCCGGTCAGTTAATCCCCTGATGTGTGTCCGGCAATGTCGCCTGCTCTGTCCACATTCCCATAATGGGAATGTGTACAGAGCAGGCGACATTGCCGGACACACCAGGGGATTAACTGACCGGACTGAACACCTGTAACACAGGAACAAGTGTGGATTGTGCAGACGCCACTTCGGAGCTGTAACTGGCAGGGTTGGAGGACAGGGGAAATAAGAGAGACAGTGGAGTCACAGGCCTAATTGGAGCACGGTTAAAAATCAGTAGTGGTACGACTGTGTAGGCAGCAGGAGACTTTGCCATCTACACAGCAGGGGATCAGCTGACGTTACTGAACCCCACTGAGACACGGGAGCAAGTGTCTCTTTCCGTGTGGACGGCACTTCCGAACTACAACTGGCTGTGTTGAAGCCCAGGAAATAGGAGGGTGTAGGCAGAGGCCTACTGTATTTTGAATGAGGTGACAGCAGGAGAGACTGCCATCCACACAGCAGGGGATCAGCTGACGTTACTGAACCCCACAGAGACACGGGAGCAAGTATCTCTTTCCGTGTGGACGGCACTTCCGAACTACAACTGGCTGTGTTGAAGCCCAGGAAATAGGAGGGTGTAGGCAGAGGCCTACTGTATTTTGAATGAGGTGACAGCAGGAGAGACTGCCATCCACACAGCAGGGGATCAGCTGACGTTACTGAACCCCACTGAGACACGGGAGCAAGTATCTCTTTCCGTGTGGACGGCACTTCCGAACTACAACTGGCTGTGTTGAAGCCCAGGAAATAGGAGGGTGTAGGCAGAGGCCTACTGTATTTTGAATGAGGTGACAGCAGGAGAGACTGCCATCCACACAGCAGGGGATCAGCTGACATTACTGAACCCCACTGAGACACGGGAGCAAGTATCTCTTTCCGTGTGGACGGCACTTCCGAACTACAACTGGCTGTGTTGAAGCCCAGGAAATAGGAGGGTGTAGGCAGAGGCCTACTGTATTTTGAATTAGGTGACAGCAGGAGAGACTGCCATCCACAAAGCAGGGGATCAGCTGACGTTACTGAACCCCACTGAGACACGGGAGCAAGTATCTCTTTCCGTGTGGACGGCACTTCCGAGCTACAACTGGCTGTGTTGAAGCCCAGGAAATAGGAGGGTGTAGGCAGAGGCCTACTGTATTTTGAATGAGGTGACAGCAGGAGAGACTGCCATCCACACAGCAGGGGATCAGCTGACATTACTGAACCCCACTGAGACACGGGAGCAAGTATCTCTTTCCGTGTGGACGGCACTTCCGAACTACAACTGGCTGTGTTGAAGCCCAGGAAATAGGAGGGTGTAGGCAGAGGCCTACTGTATTTTGAATGAGGTGACAGCAGGAGAGACTGCCATCCACACAGCAGGGGATCAGCTGACATTACTGAACCCCACTGAGACAAGGGAGCAAGTATCTCTTTCCGTGTGGACGGCACTTCCGAACTACAACTGGCTGTGTTGAAGCCCAGGAAATAGGAGGGTGTAGGCAGAGGCCTACTGTATTTTGAATTAGGTGACAGCAGGAGAGACTGCCATCCACAAAGCAGGGGATCAGCTGACGTTACTGAACCCCACTGAGACACGGGAGCAAGTATCTCTTTCCGTGTGGACGGCACTTCCGAGCTACAACTGGCTGTGTTGAAGCCCAGGAAATAGGAGGGTGTAGGCAGAGGCCTACTGTATTTTGAATGAGGTGACAGCAGGAGAGACTGCCATCCACACAGCAGGGGATCAGCTGACATTACTGAACCCCACTGAGACACGGGAGCAAGTATCTCTTTCCGTGTGGACGGCACTTCCGAACTACAACTGGCTGTGTTGAAGCCCAGGAAATAGGAGGGTGTAGGCAGAGGCCTACTGTATTTTGAATGAGGTGACAGCAGGAGAGACTGCCATCCACACAGCAGGGGATCAGCTGACGTTACTGAACCCCACTGAGACACGGGAGCAAGTATCTCTTTCCGTGTGGACG
Organism: Dendrobates tinctorius; assembly: GCF_039654945.1. Taxonomy (NCBI): domain Eukaryota; kingdom Metazoa; phylum Chordata; class Amphibia; order Anura; family Dendrobatidae; genus Dendrobates; species Dendrobates tinctorius. The sequence goes on along the minus strand of NW_027361696.1, from coordinate 26,410,469 downwards.
GCACTTCCGAACTACAACTGGCTGTGTTGAAGCCCAGGAAATAGGAGGGTGTAGGCAGAGGCCTACTGTATTTTGAATGAGGTGACAGCAGGAGAGACTGCCATCCACACAGCAGGGGATCAGCTGACGTTACTGAACCCCACTGAGACACGGGAGCAAGTATCTCTTTCCGTGTGGACGGCACTTCCGAACTACAACTGGCTGTGTTGAAGCCCAGGAAATAGGAGGGTGTAGGCAGAGGCCTACTGTATTTTGAATGAGGTGACAGCAGGAGAGACTGCCATCCACACAGCAGGGGATCAGCTGACGTTACTGAACCCCACTGAGACACGGGAGCAAGTATCTCTTTCCGTGTGGATGGCACTTCCGAACTACAACTGGCTGTGTTGAAGCCCAGGAAATAGGAGGGTGTAGGCAGAGGCCTACTGTATTTTGAATGAGGTGACAGCAGGAGAGACTGCCATCCACACAGCAGGGGATCAGCTGACGTTACTGAACCCCACTGAGACACGGGAGCAAGTATCTCTTTCCGTGTGGACGGCACTTCCGAACTACAACTGGCTGTGTTGAAGCCCAGGAAATAGGAGGGTGTAGGCAGAGGCCTACTGTATTTTGAATGAGGTGACAGCAGGAGAGACTGCCATCTCCACAGCAGGGGATCAGCTGGCAATGATGAACCCCACTAACACTTGAACGAATGTGTTTGGCTCTGTGGAGACGACACTTCTGAACACCAACTGACGCTGTTGGAGCCCAGGATTAGGCGTGGAGCAGGCTGGGGCCTACTGGATTTTGGCAGGTGAAGGCAGCAGGAGACTTGCCATCTCCACAGCAGGGGAACAGCTGGCAGTGCTGAAACCCACTAACACTCTAACGAATGTGTTTGGCTCTGTGGAGACGACACTTCTGAACACCAACTGATGCTGTTGGAGCCCAGGATTAGGCGAGGAGCAGGCTGGGGCCTACTGGATTTTGGCAGGTGAAGGCAGCAGGAGACTTGCCATCTCCACAGCAGGGGAACAGCTGGCAGTGCTGAACCCCACTAACACTCTAACGAATGTGTTTGGCTCTGTGGAGACGACACTTCTGAACACCAACTGACGCTGTTGGAGCCCAGGATTAGGCGAGGAGCAGGCTGGGGCCTACTGGATTTTGGCAGGTGAAGGCAGCAGGAGACTTGCCATCTCCACAGCAGGGGAACAGCTGGCAGTGCTGAAACCCACTAACACTTGAACGAATGTGTTTGGCTCTGTGGAGACGACACTTCTGAACACCAACTGACGCTGTTGGAGCCCAGGATTAGGCGAGGAGCAGGCTGGGGCCTACTGGATTTTGGCAGGTGAAGGCAGCAGGAGACTTGCCATCTCCACAGCAGGGGAACAGCTGGCAGTGCTGAAACCCACTAACACTCTAACGAATGTGTTTGGCTCTGTGGAGACGACACTTCTGAACACCAACTGACGCTGTTGGAGCCCAGGATTAGGCGAGGAGCAGGCTGGGGCCTACTGGATTTTGGCAGGTGAAGGCAGCAGGAGACTTGCCATCTCCACAGCAGGGGAACAGCTGGCAGTGCTGAAACCCACTAACACTTGAACGAATGTGTTTGGCTCTGTGGAGACGACACTTCTGAACACCAACTGACGCTGTTGGAGCCCAGGATTAGGCGAGGAGCAGGCTGGGGCCTACTGGATTTTGGCAGGTGAAGGCAGCAGGAGACTTGCCATCTCCACAGCAGGGGAACAGCTGGCAGTGCTGAAACCCACTAACACTTGAACGAATGTGTTTGGCTCTGTGGAGACGACACTTCTGAACACCAACTGACGCTGTTGGAGCCCAGGATTAGGCGAGGAGCAGGCTGGGGCCTACTGGATTTTGGCAGGTGAAGGCAGCAGGAGACTTGCCATCTCCACAGCAGGGGAACAGCTGGCAGTGCTGAAACCCACTAACACTCTAACGAATGTGTTTGGCTCTGTGGAGACGACACTTCTGAACACCAACTGACGCTGTTGGAGCCCAGGATTACGCATGCCGCATGCAGAGGCCAATGGGCAGCGGTTTTTATGGAGGTTGTGGACTACTACTGATTCTAACCATGCTCCACTTAGGCCTCTGGCTCCACTGTCTCTACTATTTACCCTGGCCTCCAACCCCGCCAGCTACATCTCTGAAGTGGCGTCAGCACAATCTACACTTGTTCCTGTGTTACTGGTGCTCAGTCCCGTCAGTTGATCCCCTGATGTTTGTCCGGCAAGTTCGCCAGCTCTGTCCTCATTCACACTACTGGTTATGGGAATGTGGACAGAGCAGGAGACCTTGCCGGACACACATCAGGGGATAAACTGATGGGACTGAGCCACAGGAACACAGGAACAAGTGTAGATTGTGCTGACGCCACTTCAGAGATGTAGATGGCGGGGTTGGAGGTCAGGGGAAATAGTAGAGACAGTGGAGCCAGAGACCTAAGTTGGGCACGGTTAAAAATCAGTAGTGGTTTGAATGTTGATGGAGCTGGTGACTTTGCCGTCCACACAGCAGGGGATCAGCTGGCATTACTGAGCCCCACTAACACAGGAGCTAGTGTGTTTCTCTGTGCAGACGACACATCTGAGCGACAACTGGCTGTGTTGAAGCACAGGGATTATAGTTCAGGTGGTAGAAAAATGAACACACCAGCAGACCTGGATACAGTTGCCAACCACTAATTTAGTCTGTAAGAGGAATGGCAAAGTCTTTGGAGATCCAGGCCTTGTTCATTTTCAGAAAAGTCAGCCGGTCAACATTATCGGAAGATAGTCGCGTGCGACGGTCTGTTAGTACACCACCTGCGGCACTAAAGACACGTTCCGATAATACACTGGCAGCAGGGCAAGCCAGCACCTCCAATGCATACTGGCTAAGCTCTGGCCATGTATCCAGCTTAGAGACCCAAAACTTGAAGGGGGAAGAGCCATCTGGGAGTACAGCGACAGGGCAAGACATGTAGTCTGACACCATCTGACGGAAGCGTTGCCTCCTGCTGACTCGAGGCGTCGCTGATGGTGTAGACAATTGTGGTGGACACACAAAACTTTGCCACATTTGGGCCATAGTGGTCTTGCCTTGTGCTGCGGCGCTGCCTCTGCTCCCTCTTTGTGCAGAGTTTCCTCCACTGCCTCGACGCACAGAGCTGCTTTGTAAAGCACTAGCAACAATGCTGTCGGGTGGAATGGAAAACATTATGGACTGCACCAGTGACTCTTCGTACTCCTGCATTTTACGCTCCCGGTTCAACGTTGGTATGAGCCTTTGTACGCTGTCCCGGTAGCGAGGATCTAGGAGGGTGTACACCCAATAATCAGCCGAGACGAGAATGTGGGCGATGCGGCGGTCGTTTCTCAGGCACTGCAGCATGAAATCAACCATGTGCTGCAGACTCCCAACTGCCAAAGAACCGCTGTCCCCTGTTTGAGGAGTGACATCGGCCTGCTCTGCATCACCCCACCCTCGCTGTACATACTGAGTAGAGGTTTGTGTACCTCCCTCCTCTGGAGAGATGTCTTCCTCCTCCATCGACTCCTCCTCATCCTCCTCACAAAGTGTCCCCTGCCTAGGCCTTTGTGAGGAAAAACGTAGCGCAGACTGTCCAGAAGCAGATGGCATTTGGGACTCCTCATCCTCCACCTCTTCTGAAACCTCATCCCTTAGTGCTTGCAGTGTTTGTTGAAGCAGGCAGATAAGGGGGACAGTCATGCTGACTAGTGCATCATCTGCACTCGCCATCCGCGTGGATTCATCGAAGGCACGCAAAACGAGGCAGATGTCCTTCATAGAGGCCCACTCAATGGTGCTGAAGTGTGAACGGCGCACAGTGCGACTTGTTTGCGCCTGATGCAGCTGGTACTCCATGACTGCTGCCTGCTGCTCACACAACGGCTCCAACATATGTAACGTTGAATTCCACCGGGTGGGTAGGTCACATATGATGCGATGTTCCGGAAGGCCAAATCATCGCTGCAGAGCAGCGAGGCGCGATCTTGCCGTGCTTGAACGTCGCAAGTGAGCACACTCTATGCGGACCTTGTGCAACAGTGCAGCAAGATCCGGATAGTCCCTCAGAAAGCTCTGCACGACCAAGTTAAGAACATGTGCCAGACATGGCATGTGTGTGAGGTTGCCTAGGCCAAGAGCTGCCACCAGATTTCGGCCATTGTCACACACTACCAAGCCCGGCTGGAGATTCGCTGGCCCAAACCACACATCGCTCTCCAGCTTGATAGCATTCCAGAGCTCCTGCGCTGTGTGGCTTCGATTCCCCAAAGAAATTAATTTGAGTACAGCCTGTTGACGTTTGGCCACGGCTGTGCTCATATCGGTCGTAACAGGCTCCTGCTCTGCTGTTTCTGAGGAACTTGAGTAGGAGGAGGAGTCTACAGTGGGGAAAAAAAGTATTTAGTCAGTCAGCAATAGTGCAAGTTCCACCACTTAAAAAGATGAGAGGCGTCTGTAATTTACATCATAGGTAGACCTCAACTATGGGAGACAAACTGAGAAAAAAAAATCCAGAAAATCACATTGTCTGTTTTTTTTTCATTTTATTTGCATATTATGGTGGAAAATAAGTATTTGGTCAGAAACAAGCAATCAAGATTTCTGGCTCTCACAGACCTGTAACTTCTTCTTTAAGAGTCTCCTCTTTCCTCCACTCATTACCTGTAGTAATGGCACCTGTTTAAACTTGTTATCAGTATAAAAAGACACCTGTGCACACCCTCAAACAGTCTGACTCCAAACTCCACTATGGTGAAGACCAAAGAGCTGTCAAAGGACACCAGAAACAAAATTGTAGCCCTGCACCAGGCTGGGAAGACTGAATCTGCAATAGCCAACCAGCTTGGAGTGAAGAAATCAACTGTGGGAGCAATAATTAGAAAATGGAAGACATACAAGACCACTGATAATCTCCCTCGATCTGGTGCTCCACGCAAAATCCCACCCCGTGGGGTCAGAATGATCACAAGAACGGTGAGCAAAAATCCCAGAACCACGCGGGGGGACCTAGTGAATGAACTTCAGAGAGCTGGGACCAATGTAACAAGGCCTACCATAAGTAACACACTACGCCACCATGGACTCAGATCCTGCAGTGCCAGACGTGTCCCACTGCTTAAGCCTGTACATGTCCGGGTCCGTCTGAAGTTTGCTAGAGAGCATTTGGATGATCCAGAGGAGTTTTGGGAGAATGTCCTATGGTCTGATGAAACCAAACTGGAACTGTTTGGTAGAAACACAACTTGTCGTGTTTGGAGGAAAAAGAATACTGAGTTGCATCCATCAAACACCATACCTACTGTAAAGCATGGTGGTGGAAACATCATGCTTTGGGGCTGTTTCTCTGCAAAGGGGCCAGGACGACTGATCCGGGTACATGAAAGAATGAATGGGGCCATGTATCGTGAGATTTTGAGTGCAAACCTCCTTCCATCAGCAAGGGCATTGAAGATGAAACGTGGCTGGGTCTTTCAACATGACAATGATCCAAAGCACACCGCCAGGGCAACGAAGGAGTGGCTTCGTAAGAAGCATTTCAAGGTCCTGGAGTGGCCTAGCCAGTCTCCAGATCTCAACCCTATAGAAAACCTTTGGAGGGAGTTGAAAGTCCGTGTTGCCAAGCGAAAAGCCAAAAACATCACTGCTCTAGAGGAGATCTGCATGGAGGAATGGGCCAACATACCAACAACAGTGTGTGGCAACCTTGTGAAGACTTACAGAAAACGTTTGACCTCTGTCATTGCCAACAAAGGATATATCACAAAATATTGAGATGAAATTTTGTTTCTGACCAAATACTTATTTTCCACCATAATATGCAAATAAAATGAAAAAAAAACAGACAATGTGATTTTCTGGATTTTTTTTTCTCAGTTTGTCTCCCATAGTTGAGGTCTACCTATGATGTAAATTACAGACGCCTCTCATCTTTTTAAGTGGTGGAACTTGCACTATTGCTGACTGACTAAATACTTTTTTTCCCCACTGTATGTGTACAGACTGGAGTCCTGCAATCCGTGGCGTTGGAAGAACACGTACAGCGCCACTCTCCAGATCCGTACCCGGCTCCACAACATTGACCCAGTGGGCAGTGAGGGAAAGGTATCGTCCCTGTCCATGGTTACTGGTCCACGCATCGGTGGTCAGGTGGACCTTGCTACTAACGGCGTTTAGTAGCGCATGTTTTATTTTGCCCTCAACATGTTTCTGCAGGGCAGGGACGGCTCGCCTGCTGAAATAAAAGCGGCTGGGCACGTTGTATTGGGGGACTGCCAATGCCATTAAGTCCCGGAAGGTGTCAGTGTCCACCAGCCTGAATGACAGCATTTCAACTGCCAGAAGTTTGGCAATGCCAGCATTCAGAGACTGTGCTCGGGGATGGTTTGCCGAGTAAGGGCGCCTTTTATCCCATGCCTGTGCTACCGATGGCTGTGATGGATGGGAACGTGCTGCTATGGGTGTAATCTGACAGGGTCTCCGGACAACAGTGGCAGAGGTTCTTCCTTGGCGATCCTGTGAGGAAGCCGAACCAGCAGTGTGTGAGCTGGAGGAAGAGGGCCCAACACGAACTGAAGAGGTGGTAGGTGGTGCTGTACGTTGGCCTACGTCTTCAGGGTGTCTCTGCAACTCCAACTCGTGCTTGGTGCGCACATGTTTCCACATATTTGTGGTATTGAGGTTGCTGACATTTCTCCCTCTTTTGACTCTCTGATGACACAGCTTGCATTTGACAAAGCAAATGTCATCTGCAACTGTGTCAAAAAAGGACCACGCACTGCAACTCTTGTGAGCGCCCGGTTTGCCTTTGGAAGGAGGAATGCTCCTAACGGGTGCCGAAGTGGAGGGTACAGGCAACCAAGTCTTCCCCCTCCCTCTGCCTCCTGTTTTGGCCGGTAGGGGAATCTCTTCCTCCGAGCTGCTCCCACCACCTTCCTGTTGCTCACGCCATGATGGGTCAAGGACCTCATCATCTTCCCTCCCCTCTTCAAACAGCTGCTTCTCCGGGGTTGTCTCGCCAGCACCGTACGCACCAGAAAGTGGCAACTGAGTCTCGTCATCATCTGATGCGTACTGAGGTGTGCTGACCATAGGCACTGGCCCACTCGCCTCTTCAGATTCAGAGGGACAAAGAAGTTGCGCATCACTGCATACTCCCTCTTCTTCACATTCAGGAATGCTGCTTGGCTGGCCCCCTCTTTCCAAGCCAACAGATTCCGAGAACAGAAGTAGAGACTGTGATGGCTCCTGTCCATGTCTCTCTGACTGCCTGGGCACTTTGGCAGGTGGTGAAGAGACAGATGGTTGCTCTTCGGTGCTCTGACCCTGAGAGGATGCGGAAGTAATTGAAGTCGATGCGTTAGCTGCCATCCATCCAACAACGGCTTCAATTTGTTCCTCCCGCAGCAGTGGGGTACGTTGATGTCCTACAAAGCTGCGCATAAAGGACTGTTGCCTGCTAAAACTGGGGGATGCTGATCCACTGGTGCCCGCAGCAGGCCCAGAATCCCCACGTCCTCTACCTGTAGAATCCCCACGTCCTCTCCCTGCAGAATCCCCACGTCCTCTCCCTGCTGAAACTCCACGCCCACGCCCACGCGCCTTACTCCCTGCCTTCTTCATCTTGCAAGACTGCTTAAGATAGGCAAAAAAGTACAAAGGGGGGCCTTAGTGTGCTTATTCCTGAACAGCTGGTTACAGGTACAAGAAACACTAATTTTATGAAGTGTGTGTGTGTGGACTAGACTTTAATAGGAGCTGATGTGGCCTACACAAGTTCCAAATGTAGTGTTTGGTGAACTTTTTTTGTGGTTTCTTTGTTGGAAACAAACTCAAAGTATGTGAACAAAGAATTGAAACTGATAGTATCACCAACTTTTTGGAGCTATTACAATGCAGGCAGGTAACCTACAATGCAAAAGATGAGGCTCCAAAAAAATTGGGTAATACTAATCTGGCTGCGCCGGCAGGGCACAAGCCAGAAAAAAAGGCTCCTCTATCTACTCCTATATAGTGTTTGCAACCAACCAATGTTGATGGATACGGATGGATGCACACTAATAGGAGAAGAAAAAATAAGCTGCACTCAAAGACAAATATGTGTGAGGCAGTGACGCACGTTGAGCGTCCTACAACCAGACGTAGCTGCAGGACACTCTACTCAGCGTGAGCTGCACTCACACACAGTCAGAGGCCTCTCAGACAGCCGTCAACAGTGCAGCTAAGTGGGCACTGGCACTGACAGGCTGCAGAAAGGCTCCGCTGTGTACTCCTATATAGTGTTTGCAACCACCGTAGATGGAGACGGATGGATGCACACTAATAGAAGAAAAAATGAGCTGCACTCAAATAAAAATATGTGTGAGGCACTGACGCACGCTGAGCGTCCTACAGCCAGACGTAGCTGCAGGACACACTACTCAGCGTGAGCTGCACTCACACACAGTCAGAGACCTCTCAGACAGCCGTGAACAGTGCAGCAAAGTGGACACTAGCACTGAAAGGCTGCAGAAAGGCTCCGCTGTCTACTACTAGTGTTTGCAACCAACGTATATGGATACGGATGGAAGCACACTAGATTGAAATTATGTAAAAAATGCAGCTCAAAAAATAAAAGATGTATGAGGCAGCAGTGATCACACTGGGTGGCCTACAGCCTGACGTGGCTACAGGACCCACTCCACAGCGTGAGCTGCACTCACACAGCCCTTGCAGACAGCTGTGAACACTGCTGCTAGGGCAAAGAAGGCTACAGTGGTGGTTTATGTAGCCTGGGTAAAGCACTAGATGTTTGGTGGAATCGCTATTTCTAACTGTCCCTCACAGTCTTCTACAGCAGCCTGTCCCTAACTGAATTCACAGCAGAGTGACCAGAAATGGCGGTGGCTTTTATAGTGCATCATGACATCATTTCGGCAGCCAATCACAGCCATGCCAATAGTTAACATGCCTACATGCCTAACAGGATGTGCCCACACTTCGGAGGATTCCCATTGGCTTAATCAAAGCAAGCAGGCTCATAGCATGATGGGAACTTCTGATTCCGATTCCGATTCCGGAATCCGATATGATAAAAGTATCGGAACTAAGTATCGGAATTCCGATACCGCTAATATCGGCCGATACCCGATACTTGCGGTATCGGAATGCTCAACACTAGTGATGAACGAATTTGTTTGGCCAATGATCGCCAAACATAAATTTGGCACGAATATGGCACATTCGGATCCGTGATCGGAAACCTGAGCAAAATTGCATAAAATCGGTAAAAATCAGTAGAAGCGCCCATATTTGCATACTGGGGAAGCAGTGTGTGCGTATCAAGCCCCGCCCCTCATTATGATGTCACAATGGTTGCCATGGCGACGCTAATGTCATCATAGGTTGCAAGCCCTGCCGCCGCTCATTATGATGTCATAATGGTTGACTATGGGATGGAGGATGTGTGATGGGTATATGGGCCCTGGACTATGGGATGGAGGATATGTATGATGGGTATATGGGCATGGGACTATGGGATGGAGAATATGTATGATGGTATATGGGCATGGGACTATGGGATGGAGGATATGTATGATGGGTATATGGGCATGGGACTATGGGATGGAGAATATGTATGATGGGTATATGGGCACGGGACTATGAGATGGCGGATATGTATGATGGGTATATGGGCACTCGACTATGGGATGGCGAATATGTATGATGGGTATATGGGCATGGGACTATGGGATGGAGAATATGTATGATGGTATATGGGCATGGGACTATGGCATGGAGAATATGTATGATGTGTATATGGGCATGGGACTATGGGATGGAGGATGTGTGATGGGTATATGGGCACTGGACTATGGGATGGAGGATATGTATGATGGGTATATGGGCACGGGACTATGGGATGGAGGATGTGTATGATGGGTATATGGGCACTCGACTATGGGATGGCGAATATGTATGATGGGTATATGGGCATGGGACTATGGGATGGAGGATGTGTGATGGTTATATGGCCATGGGACTATGGGATGGAGGATGTGTGATGGGTATATGGGCACTCGACTATGGGATGGAGGATATGAATGATGGGTATATGGGCACGGGCCTATGGGATGGAGGATGTGTGATGAGTATATGGGCATGGGACTATGGGATGGAGGATGTGTGATGGTTATATGGCCATGGGACTATGGGATGGAGGATGTGTGATGGTTATATGGCCATGGGACTATGGGATGGAGGATATGAATGATGGGTATATGGGCACGGGCCTATGGGATGGAGGATGTGTGATGAGTATATGAGCACGGGACTATGGGATGGAGGATAATTATAATTTGTTATAACTAACCACAGTTAGTTACTATGCCTGGGCAGCGCCGGGCTCTTCAGCTAGTTAGATATATATGGCAGCCAGGATGGTTATATATGGGGTATCCAGGATTCATATATATGGGGGGCCAGGATAGCTACATGGGGGAGCCAGGATGCATATATAAGTGGGACCAGGATGGATATATGGGGGTTAGCCAGTATGCATATATAAGTGGGACCAGGATGGATATATGGGGGGAGCCAGGATGCATATACACTACCATTCAAAAGTTTGGGTCACCCAGAGAATTTTGTGTTTTCCATGAAAACTCATACTTTTATTAATCAAATGAGTTGCCAAATGAATTTAAAATATAGTCCAGACATTGACAAGGTTTGAAAAAAAGATTTTTATTTGAAATAATAATTTTCTCCTTCAAACTTTGCTTTCGTCTAAGAATGCTCCCTTTGCAGCAATTCCAGAGTTGCAGATCTTTGGCATTCTAGCAGTTAACTTGCTGAGGTAATCTGGAGAGATTTCACCGCATGCTTCCAGAAGCCCCTCCCACAAGTTGGTTTGACTTGATGGACACTTTTTGCGTACCTTAAGGTTAAGCTGCTCCCACAACAACTCAATGAGGTTGAGATCTGGTGACTGCACTGGCCAGTCCATTACAGATAGAATACCAGCTGCGTGCTTCTTCCCTAAATAGTTCTTGCATAATATGGAGGTGTTCTTTGGGTCATTGTCCTGTTGTAGGATGAAATTGGCTCCAATCAAGCGCTGTCCACACAGTATGGCATGGCGTTGCAAAATGGAGTGATAGCCTTCCTTATTCAAAATCCCTTTTATCTTGTACAAATCTTCTACTTTACCAGCACCAAAGCAACCCAAGACCATCACATTACCTCCATCGTGCTTGACAGATGGCGTCAGGCACTCTTCCAGCATCTTTTCAGTTGTTCTGCGTCTCACAAATGTTCTTCTGTGTGATCCAAACACCTCAAACTAGGATTTTTCTGTCCATAACACTTTTTTCCAATCTTCCTCTGTCCAATGTCTGTGTTCTTTTGCCCATTTTAACCCCTGAAGCCCCAAGGGTGGTTTGCACGTTAATGACCAGGCCAATTTTTACAATTCTGACCACTGTCCATTTATGAGGTAATAACTCTGAAACACTTCCATGGATCCCGGTGATTCTGACATTCTTTTCTTGTGACATATTGTACTTCATGTTAGTGGTAAAAATTCATTCAAATAACTTGCGTTTATTTGTGAAAAAAATGGAAATTTGGCGAAAATTTTGAAAATTTTGAAATTTTCCAAATTTGAATTTTTATGCCCTTAAATTAAAGAGATACGGCACACAAAAAACTTGATACGTAACATTTCCCACATGTTTACTTTACATCAGCACAATTTTGGAACCAAAATTTTTTTTTGTTAGGAAGTTATAAGGGTTAAAAATTGACCAGCGATTTCTCATTTTTGCAGCACCATTTTATTTTTACAGACCACATCACATTTGAAGCCACTTTGAGGGGTCTATATGATAGAAAATACCCAAAAGTGAAAACTGTACCCCTTAAGGTGCTCAAAACCACATTCACGAAGTTTATTAACCCTTTAGGTGCGTCACAGGAATTTTTTGAATATTTAAAAAAAAATGAACATTTAACTTTTTTTCACAAAAAAAAAACTTCAGGTTCAATTTTTTTTATTTTACCAAGGGTAACAGGAGAAATTGGACAGCAAAAGTTATTGTGCAATTTGTCCTGAGTACGCTGATACCTGATATGTGGGGGGAACCACTGTTTCGGAGCATGGCAGAGCTCAGAATGGAATGAGCGCCGTTTGACTTTTTCAATGCAAAATTGGCTGGAATTCAGATCGGACGCCATGTTGCGTTTGGAGAGCCCCTGATGTACCAAAACAGTGGAAACCCCCCACAAATGACACTATTTTGGAAACTAGACCCCCCCAAGGAACTTATCTAGATGTGTGGTGAGAACTTTGAACCCCCAAGGGCTTCACAGAAGTTTATAACATACAGCCGTACAATTAAAAAATCATATTTTTTCCACAAAAATGATCTTTTCACCCTCAATTCTTATTTTTCCAAGGGTAACAGGACCCTAAAAGATATTGTGCAATTTGTCCTGAGTGCGCTGATACCCCACATGTGGGAGTAAACCACTATTTGGGCGCATGGCAGAGCTTGGAAGGGAAGCAGCGCCATTTGACGTTTTTGGCTGGAATTGAAATCGGACACCATGTCGCGTTTGGAAAGCCCCTGATGTACCAAAACAGTAGAAACCCCCCACAAATGACACCATTTTGGAAACTAGACCCCCCAAGGAACTTATCTAGATGTGTAGTGAGCACTTTGAACCCCCAAGTGCTTCACAGAAGTTTATAACGCCCGGGCGTGAAAATAAAAAAATCGTATTTTTTCCACAAACATGATCTTTCAGTCACCAATTTTTTTATTTTCCCAAGGGTACCAGGAGAAATTGGACCCCAAAACGTTGTTGTCCAATTTGTCCTGAGTACGCTGATACCTCATATGTGGGAGAAAACTACTGTATGGGCACAGGTCGGGTCTCGGAAGGGAAGTAGTGACGTTTTGGAATGCAGACTTTGATGGATTGGTCTGCGGGTGTCATGTGCTTTTGGAGAGCCCCTGATGTACCTAAACTATTGAAACTCCCCACAAGTGACCCCATTTTGGAAACTAGACCCCCCACGGAACTTATCTAGATGTGTGGTGAGCACTTTGAACCTCCAAGTGCTTCACAGAAGTTTATAACGCCTGGGCGTGAAAATAAAAAAATCATTTTTTTCCACAAAAATGATATTTTTGCCCCCAATTTTTTATTTTCCTAAGGGTAACAGGAGAAATTGGACCCCAAAAGTTGTTTTTCAATTTGTCCTGAGTATGCTGATAGCCTATATGTGGGGGTAAAACACTGGGCGCATGGCAGAGCTTGGAAGGGAAGGAGCACCATTTGACTTTTTCAACGCAGAATTGGCTGGAATTGAGATCAGACACCATGTTGCATTTGGAGAGCACCTGATGTGCCCAAACAGTGGAAACCCCCCAATTATAACTCCAACCCTAACCCCAACACACCCCTGACCCTAACTCTAGCCCTAACCCTAGCCCTAACCCTAACCCTAGCCCTAATGGGAAAATGGAAATAAATAAAAAAAAAATATTTTATTATTTTTCCCTAACTAAGGGGGTGATAATGGGGGGGTTTGATTTACTATTTATGGCGGTTTTTATGTTTGGCGGCTGTCGCACGCTAAAAGACGCTTTTTATTGTAAAAATAGTTTTTGCATCACCACATATTGAGAGCTATAATTTTTCCATATTTTGACCCACCGAGTCATGTGAGGTCTTATTTTTGCGGGACGAGTTAACGTTTTTATTGGTACCATTTTCGGGCACGTGACATTTTTTGATCGCTTTTTATTCCGATTTTTGGGACGCAGAATGAACAAAAACCAGCGTTTCATGTATTTCTTTTGGGGGGTGCGTTTACACCGTTCCGCGTGTGGTAAAATTGATAAAGCGGTTTTATTCTTCGGGTCAGTACGGTTACAGCAATACCTCATTTAGGTCTTATTTTATGTTTTGTCGGTTTTATGCAATGAAAACAATTTTATATAAAAAATAATTATTTTTGCATTGCTTTATTCTGCGAGCTATAACTTTTTTATTTTTTTGCGGATGACACTGTGTGGCGGCTCGTTTTTTGTGGGACAAGATGACATTTTCAGCGGTACCATGGATATTTATATGCGTCTTTTTGATTGCGCGTTATTGCACTTTTTGTTCGGTGGTATGATAATAAATCATTATTTTTTGCTTCGTTTTTTATTTTTATTTTTTAAGTAGTTCACTAAAGGGGTTAACTAATGGGACAGTTTTATAGGGCGGGTTGTTACGGACGCGGCGATACCAAACATGTGTACTTTTATTGTTTTGTTTTTATTTTCAAAAAATGAATTTATTGGGGAATGTTTTTTTTTTTTTACTAATTTATTTAGCGATTTTTTTAAAATTATTTTTACACTTTTTATTTTTTTTACTTTATTACATTGTCCCAGGTGGGACATCACTGTCCTGTGACAGATCGCTGATCTGTCACATCACAGATCGCTGATCTGTCACATCACAGATCACTGTGACAGATCAGCAATCTGTCACAGGCAGTTCTGCAGACTTCCTCATGCCTGCGCTTTGCAGGCAGTGAGGAAGTCAGCTCTCTACAGTCCCCCGTCGCCATCTTGGATCCGGGGACCTGTATGGAAGGAGTCCCCCGCAGCAGCGCTGCACATTGCGCTGCCGTGGGGGGCTCAGGGAAGCACAGAGGGAGCCCCCTCCCTGCCGATGCTTCCCTTGAACCCCGGTACACCGCGATCATGTTTGATCACGGTGTACAAGGGGTTAACGTGTCGGGGGCGGTCCGTGACCGCCCGTGACACCTTGTGCCGGGTGTCAGCTGTGATTATCAGCTGACACCCGGCCGCGATCAGCGGCGCTCACCACGTGGGCGCCGCTGATCGCATTAGACGTACTATCCCGTCTCTGGGAATTAAGTCCCAGGGCACATGGACAAGATAGTACGTCTAATGGCAGAAAGGGGTTAATCTTTTCCTTTTATTAGCCAGCCTCAGATATGGTTTTTTCTTTGCCACTCTGCCCTGAAGGCCAGCATCCCGGAGTCGCCTCTTCACTGTAGACGTTGACACTGGCGTTTTGTGTGTACTATTTAATGAAGTTGCCAGTTGAGGACCTATGAGGTGTCTATTTCTCAAACTACAGACTAATGTACTTGTCTTGTTGAGTTAGCCTCTAGTCCCAGTCCCAAGGTGATGTTCTGCTTCTTCAGCAGAATGGGCACAACAGGTGCAACAAAACAAAAAGAGTCCATAGGCTCCAAATACAAAACACCCGGCTCGCAGTCCTCCAGGTCAAAACATACACAAAAATGTCCTTATTACCGTACTCAGCCATGCTGCTCCCCTATCCTTTCAGGAAAAAACATCAGGGTTTTTTCCTTTGCCCTGGAGGATGCAGAACAGTCCTTCATTATGCTCCTAGGTGCAATGGCATGCCAAGATATACAACAAAGCTTCCTCTTCAGCAGCAGGCATCTCGTGCCACTCCAGCAGAGGCAGAATCCCAGACCCGGTTTCGGGACGGGGGTGACTCTGCAGCCGCAGAGGTCACAGGCTGCCATGGTGTAGCAGCTGCTGTGCTGTTCCATCTAAGGCTACTTTCACACATCAGGTTTTTGGCGTCAGGTGCGTTCCGGCGTCGTGCCGGAGCGCCGGATCCGGCAAATGTTTTGTAAAACCGGATGTGACGGATCCGTTTTTCTGCCGGATCCGTCTTGCGCTTGACAGCCAAAACTGGATCCGGTTCATCTGTTTTTTGATCCGTTTTTCGACGGATTACGCCGGATCCGGTTTTTAAAATCGCCCCTTGTGGCCTTCCGAATGGGATTGGCTACTGGAAAACTATATATAGCGTGTTCCTACATCCCTTCTTTGACAGGTTGTAGAGGAGAAAGTGCAGGTTGGAGAGAAGAGCAAGTGACTGGCGAAGATGGATGTTGTGATTGGAAATATTTTGAAGAATTTGGCGGATTTTACAGCGGAGGCGAATCGTTTGAGGGTGATTGTTCTGGAGAAGGAGAGAGCGAGACAGCAGCGCATCAGGCATCGTAGACGACGTTTGTGGATCCACCCCATCACAGCCAAGAGAATGACGCGTGGGGTCTATTCTACACTCTGCATGGACCTTAGATGAAACCCGGATAAATTTTTTGGATATGTTCGGATGAAAATGGAGAATTTTGATTACTTGGTGGAGCGCATTGCACACCTCATAAGAAAATCGGACACCTACTGCCGCTTCTCTGTTTCACCCGCAGAGCGTCTGATGGTGACTTTAAGGTAAGCCACATTTATTGGATATGCTCGCATCAGAGCACACTTTCACTGCAACCTTGTTGGTGGTAGTTTGTATCTCCAAGTGTTATAGCTGACTTTTGGTATGTAATGCTGTGATTTAAAACTAATTTATTGTTTTTTAATTCCCCACAGATTTCTTGCAACTGGAGAATCCCTTTCGTCACTGCATTTCCAGTACAGACTCGGGATTTCCACCATATCTGGAATAGTGAAGTACACATGCCGTGCACTGTGGGACTCCTTAGCTGAAGAGTTTTTACCAGAACCCACAACAGAGAGGTGGCTTGAAATTTTAGAAAAGTTTCAACAGATATGTCAGTTTCCGAACTGCTTGGGCGCTGTGGACGGGAAACATATCCGCATTGTAAATCCAGCAGGATCGGGATCGGAATATTTCAATTACAAGAAATATTTTTCAATTGTCCTCATGGCCATCGCTGACGCGGAATACAAATTTATTGCTGTTGATATTGGGGCCTATGGCCGCTCCAATGACTCTCAAGTTTTCAAACTGTCTGCCATGGGGCGTAAACTGTATGGAAACACCTTCCAGTTCCCACCACCTAGACCGCTGCCGCAAACATCTGGTCCACCTATGCCATTTGTCTGTGTAGGGGATGAAGCCTTCCAGCTGTCAGAACACCTTTTGAAACTGTACGGTAGCAGAGGATTGTCAAGAACAAAATGCATTTTTAATTACCGCCTCACAAGAGCAAGAAGAATGGTTGAATGTACCTTTGGTATTCTGACAGCCAAATGGCGGGTCCTATTGACTGCGATCAACCTCAAGACAGAAACTGTGGACGAGGTGATCAAAGCGTGCGTGGTACTCCACAATTTTGTTATCTGCAAGGAACCCATTTCCATTGAGGACACCTCTGAAGAAACCACCTTGCAAGATTACCATGACATTACCACTAGAAGTTCTGTGACGGTTTCAGTAATGAGGGACAATTTTGCACTATACTTTATGTCACCTCAAGGCAGAATACACTGGCAGGATGACAGAGTGTGAAAGATTTGTGCCCTTAACTAAACTTGTGTACCTTCTGTACCAACAGTATATACCTTTGCCAACCAAAGTTGGCTATCTTGTCATGGTCTTACTATTTTTACCTTTAGGCCACAGGTGTGTACCTGGTTGTGTTTTATGCAAAGTATTTCACCTTTTAACAAAAGGTGTGTACATTGTTAGGAAATCACCAACAATAAACACAACTTTTTAGGTGAAATACTTTGCTTCAAACACAACCAGGAACACAACTGTGGCAAAAAGGTAAAATTTACCCACAGTTATATACCAGGTTTTGAAGACCTTTTGACCATTGAAATTATTTAACCTTTTTTCTAAACATATTTCGCTGCAGAAAGAAATGACAGACAACCATTGTAAAACGATAATTTAACTTTTATTTAAAAATTTTTTTTTTTGTAAAATGTTTTTAAAGTTAAAAAAACTTTTTTAATAAATGTTTTAAAACAACCAAATGGCCATTTTTATTACCACAAAAACATTATAAGTCAGTGTAGTGTGGGGTGGAAATACTGCTGGAGGGGCTGCGGGACACTTCGACACTGGGAGTGTGGAGAGAGGACTGGGATCGTGGTGGGGAAGGAACAGTTAGAGGAGAAGGTGTGGAAAAAGCTACAGAATGGGTGGACATGTGGGAGGCAGAAGAGGTGGTGGGCGGTGGAGTGGAGGATTGGGCAGGGACTGTAGGAGCAGATGATATGGATGGAAAGTGGTATGGGGAATGAGTTTGGTACGGGGAAGGAGTTTGGTACGGGGCAGGTTGCTGGAAGTGGGGAGGTGTCTGGTACTGGGGAGGTTGCTGGTACTGGTGAGGTTGCTGGTACTGGGGAGGTTGCTGGTACTGGGGAGGTTGCTGGTACTGGGGAGGTTGCTGGTATGTAATAGGAGGGGGAGGATGGAAAGTGGCTGGAGGGGGTGCAGGTGGAGGAACTACTGGGGTGGGAGGAGGAGGTTGGGAGGTAACGTGCTGGAGAGCACCGTGGCATGAATGCATTACATGCATCTGCTGGGTAGGAGAAAGCGTTTCCATGCGCTCCACAACAGACCTGAAAAAGGTGTGGTTTGGCGAAGATCTTGCTTCTGAATGCATGGTTTGCAGAAGTGTCTTCACCTCCAGAATGCTGGAGTTGATCTGCTGAAAGCCTGCGGAGATTTGCTCTGACAAGACTTTTAGACAGTTCTGGAAAGATGCATTCAGATGCAAGAACTGTGGCGCATAACTCTTTTCCTGACCCCTCTGCCGCTGCCGCCCAGTACCCGCAGGTGTACTAGAGGTGGCAGGGGCAGAAGGGTGGGGTAAAGGGAAAGCGATCTCCTCACCAGCAGCTTCATGTAATGTAGGCGGCCACGATGCTCCTGTGCTTGTGGATGGGACAGATGGGTCGAATGTGTGGGAAGGCTGGGAAAGTGCAGATGTACCGGGGCGGTCGAAGTGTCCCTCGGTGCCGGTCTCCTCAGGGATCGCCTCAGAAGGGTCCAACCGTGCAGGCTCCCGAGTGCTGCTCACTGTGCTGTGGAATAAAGAGAAAAAAAAACAATTAAAATAGTGACATGGCATGGCCCTGGCTGAAAAAAAATTGTTACATCTAAACATTTTTTTTTCACATGTGGTGTGTAATATTTACCTTCTGGTGACCATTGTTTCCCGGAGGAACGACAGGGCTCGTGCGTACTTGTACTTGCTCCTGCGTCCTCCAGATCCACTCGGGGCCCGCATCTCTTTATTGAACTCCTTCTTGAAACGATCCCTCACAGACCGCCACCGCTTCACAATTCTGTCCCCTGAAACGAGAAAGGACAAAGTGGTTAGTATACAACATCAGTGTTTCCCAAACTCCAGTCCTCATGGTCCCCAGGGGTCATGTTTTCAGGATTTCCATAGTAAATAGAAATCCTGAACACATGATCCATGGGGACCACGAGGACTGGAGTTCGGGAAACACTGGTTTACATCAAGCAACCGGTACTGTATATACTTACACTCTTTAATCTGGGCCCGAGCATCGAGGTCCTCCCAGCGGCCCACAAGGAGCGAACAGATTTCCTCCCAGAGTCGTCGGGTAACGATCAGGTCAGCATGGCGGCGGTCAGCCATATTCCATAGCGGCTCACTTTCTCTGACGAGATCGATGAGGTGGTCCACATCAATTCCTCCATCCTCACCGTCCGAGTCGGGAGCACGCTGTGAAGGCTGTTAAAGTAAAAGAGAAAAATAGCAAAATTAGTCACCACACTTTAAGACATGAAATAAAAAGTGTACCAAAATTTAAAACTTAAATATTATACTTACACGCTGGTGACCGCCGCTTTGCTGTCGCCGACGACCCTGGGAGGCACTGCGAGGACCTCTTGGCCGAGCACCAGATTGGGAAGACTAGAGAAGAAAAGAAAAAAATTTATGTGTTTGGATGTAGGCATTTGTTTGCTGTGTGTGGTCTGCAGAACATTGTTTTCTCTGTGTTGTGTGTAGTGTGATGTTGTGTTTCTGCGTTTGATGCAAAAAACTTACGAATTGTGAGCCCACTCCAGGTGTCTGTCCACCCCTTCCTTCTTCTTCTGGGAGCTCCTCTTCAGCTTGTGATTCCTGTTTTGAAATAAAAGCCAATGAATAGACATATATTACAGAGATGATGGATTTTGGAAATAAAAACTTACCGTCAAACGCTGACGATGCGAGGGAGGGCTCCCAGAAGAAGATGTGCTGTCCTCTTGCTGGCCAGACTCCATGGCTGTGGGAATTGCTGCTGCTGTTGCTGCTGCCAGTGCTGCCACTGATGCTGCTGCTGCTGCAGCATCTCTTGGGCGGCTGTTGAATAAAGAGAAACAAAGGGCCAATGAATATCTTGATATTCCATGGCCCTAGTTTGGAGGAATGGGGGATTTGATAATTACCGTCTCTCATCTGCTGCTGGACTCCCCTCCTCAGCATGTTCTATTTGCTGCTCCATTTGGGGTGGTGGTGGTGCTGATGGTGCTGCATTGGTCTCCTGATTCTCCTGCGCCTGGTTGCTGTCTTGGGTGGCATGTTGGGTGTGGCTGAGGGTCCCACTGTCTTGCTTTTATATATGTGTGATGTGGGCAGAGCTACTGAGCATGCTCAGACCTAAAAAAACGGATACGGCCACTGGATCCAGCTTTCGCCGGATCCGGCGCATTGCGGCGCTCATAGACTTTCATTGTGCGCAAAAGCCGGAGACGCCGGATCCGGCGTGTCCGGCTTTTTGCCGGAGACAAAAAACGTTACAGTAGCCGTTTTTTCCAGACGCCGGATTGAGACACATTGCCGGATCCGGCGAAAACCGGAAGAAACGATCCGGCGCAAATGCAAGTCAATGGTGGGGAAACCGGATCCGGCATTGCATTTCGCCGAAACCGGTTTTTGTCAAAAGAGACGGATCACGCCTGACGGCGAAAACCTGATGTGTGAAAGAGGCCTAAGTTATGCTTATATGGTTTTTATAATTGTCTTGCATTTGCTCTGCTGCCACCTGCTGTCTTTTTTTCTGCATGGCATCCTGCAGCTAATTAATTCTTGTTCATGCCTTTCACTTCTGGTTCAGAGGTTACGCCTTCCCTTCCTCTTTCCAGCCATTTGTTAGTTTCACTTTCTCTGGGAGATACATGCTTGTACCGAGCTGTAAAAGGCATCAGTTTTTTGACCACACTTCATTGCTCACACCTTGTTGTTAATACTCTGCATTTCTGGAGAACCTATTGTATTACCAATCATATGCTGTATGTCCAGATTTCCAATTAAACAAGTCTGGACTTCACACTCCCTGGTGTGCATTATCTCTCCAGACAATGAGCAACATGATCATGTCTGCCCTGCATTAAGGAAACGAAGGTAGGACCTCTCCCAGCCCCTAGTCACTAGCCACATCTTCATTCACCTCATGCAGGGACAGAACAGTCGAAAAACTGCCTTGAAACCCAGCAAAAAATCACCCTTATATCCCAACCCATCTGCCTGCTTACATACTGCAGCCCTGCTCTGCTAAGAAACTGTCTGCAGCGGCACCCCAGACCACATTGTGCATAGAGACTCTCTGTATATTATACCACATTGCTGCAGATTGTCAGACTGCAAAACCCCACAATTCTCCAAAAACAGCTTGGGAATCTTATCAGGACATCTTAACTAAGCTGCACTGTGATTTCCAGCCTCAAATTCAAAAGTTCAGTTTCTTAAAGAGACAGCGCACCTTAAATCAAAATGGCCGAAAAAGACTCGGCATTGTTCCCCAGTGTCGAAACAGAGCCAATACAACTCGATACTGCCCATTATGAAGAGCGGGAAACAGAGCCAGCTTCACAAACAGACCAACACTCATGACCAGTACGCTCCCTTAACCCCTTCCTGACATCCGACGTACTATCCTGTCCATGGGACCCGTGCCCCTATGCCCATGGACGGGATAGTACGTCTACCGCGATCAGCAGCGCCCACGTGGTGAGCGCCGCTGATCGTGGCTGGGTGTCAGATGATTATCACAGCTGACACCCGGCACAATGTGTCAGGGGCGGTCACGGACCGCCCCCGACACATTAACCCCTTGCACACCGCGATCAAACATGATCGCGGTGTACCGGGGGTTAAAGGGAAGCATCGGCAGGGAGGGGGCTCCCTCCGTGCTTCCCTGAGCCCCCCACGGCAGCGCAATGTGCAGTTCTTCTGCGGGGGGCTCCTTTCCTGCAAAGCGCAGGCATGAGGAAGCCTTCTGCAGTGCCTGTGACAGATTGCTGATCTGTCACAGTGATCTGTGATGTGACAGATCAGCGATCTGTCACAGGACAGTGATGTCCCACCTGGGACTATTTAATAAAGTTAAAAAAAAAAATAAAATAAATTGTTAAAATAATTTAAAAAAAAATCGCCAAATAAATTAGAAAAAAAAAAAAATATTCCCCCAATAAATCCATTTTTTGGAAATAAAGAAAAAAAAAACAATAAAAGTACACATATTAGGTTTCGCCGCGTCCGTAACGACCCGCCCTATAAAACTGTCCCATTAGTTAACCCCTTTAGTGAACCCCTTAAAAAATAAAAAACGAAGCAAAAAATAATGATTTATTATCAAACCGCCAAACAAAAAGTGTAATAACGCACGATCAAAAAGATGCATATAAATATCCATGGTACCGCTGAAAACGTCATCTTGTCCCGCAAAAAACGAGCCGCCACACAGTGTCATCAGCGAAAAAATAAAAAAGTTATAGCTCACAGAATAAAGCGATGCAAAAATAATTATTTTTTAAATAAAATAGTTTTCATTGCATAAAACCGACAAAACATAAAAAACCGACCTAAATGAGGTATCGCTGTAACCGTACTGACCCGAAGAATAAAACCGCTTTATCAATTTTACCACACGCGGAACGGTGTAAACGCACCCCCCCAAAAGAAATTCATGAAACGCTGTTTTTTGTTCATTCTGCGTCCCAAAAATCGGAATAAAAAGCGATCAAAAGATGTCACGTGCCCGAAGATGATACCAATAAAAACGTCAACTCGTCCCGCAAGAAATAATTATATTATTTATATTTATAGAAATTATAGCTCTCAATATGTGGTGATGCAAAAACTATTTTTACAATAAAAAGCGTCTTTTAGCGTGCGACAGCTGCCAAATATAAAAACCGCCATAAATAATAAATCGAACCCCCCCGTTATCACCCCCTTAGTTAGGGAAAAATAATAAAATAAAAAAAATGTATTGATTTCCATTTTTCCATTAGGGTTA
Organism: Dendrobates tinctorius; assembly: GCF_039654945.1. Lineage (NCBI taxonomy): Eukaryota > Metazoa > Chordata > Amphibia > Anura > Dendrobatidae > Dendrobates > Dendrobates tinctorius. Next base: position 26,387,364 of record NW_027361696.1, on the reverse strand, counting down.
GGGCTAGGGTTAGGGTTAGGGCTAGGACTAGGGTTAGGGCTAGGGCTAGGGTTAGGGCTGAGATTAGGGTTAGGGGTGTGTTGGGGTTTGGGTTGGAGTTAGAATTGGGGGTTTCCACTGTTTGGGCACATCAGGGGCTCTCCAAATGCAACATGGCGTCTGATCTCAATTCCAGCCAATTCTGAGTTGAAAAAGTCAAATGGTGCTCCTTCCCTTCCAAGCTCTGCCATGCGCCCAAACAGTGTTTTACCCCCACATGTAGGGTATCAGCCTACTCAGGACAAATTTCAAAACAATTTTTGGGGTCCAATTTCTCCTGTTACCCTTAGGAAAATAAAAAATTGGGGGCAAAAATATCATTTTTGTGGAAAAAAATGATTTTTTTATTTTCACGTCCGAGCGTTATAATCTTCTGTGAAGCACTTGGGGGTTCAAAGTGATCACCACACATCTAGATAAGTTCCGTGGGGGGTCTAGTGTCCAAAATGGGGTCACTTGTGGGGAGTTTCAATAGTTTGGTACATCAGGGGCTCTCCAAATGCACATGACACCCGCAGACCATTCCAGTCTGCATTCCAAAACGTCACTGCTTCCCTTCCGAGCCCCGACGTGTGTCCATACAGTAGTTTTCTCCCACATATGGGGTGTCAGCGTACTCAGGACAAATTGGACAACAACTTTTGGGGTCCAATTTCTCCTGTTACCCTTGGAAAAAATGAAAAAATTGGGGACTAATTGATCATGTTTGTGGAAAAAATACGATTTTTTTATTTTTTTTATGCCCGGGCATTATAAACTTCTGTGAAGCCCTTGGGGGTTCAAAGTGCTCACCACACATCTAGATAAGTTCCTTAGGGGGTCTAGTTTCCAAAATGGTGTCATTTGTGGGGGGTTTCCACTGTTTTGGTACATCAGGAGTTTTCCAAAAGTGACATGGTGTCCGATCTCAATTCCAGCCAAAAACGTCAAATGGTGCTGCTTCCCTTCCGAGCTCTGCCATGCGCCCAAATAGTGGTTTACCCCCACATGTGGGGTATCATCATACTCAGGGCAAATTGCACAATAACTTTTAGGGTCCTGTTACCCTTGGAAAAATAAGAATTGAGGGTGAAAAGATCATTTTTGTGGAAAAAATATGATTTTTTAATTGTATGGCTTTGTTATAAACTTCTGTGAAGCCCATGGGGGTTCAAAGTTCTCACCACACATCTAGATAAGTTCCTTAGGGGGTCTAGTTTCTAAAATGGTGTCATTTGGGGGGGTTTCCACTGTTTTGGTACATCAGGGGTTTTCCAATCGCGACATGGTGTCCGATCTCAATTCCAGCCAAAAACGTCAAATGGCGCTGCTTCCCTTCCGAGCTCTGCCATGCGCCCAAATAGTGGTTTACCCCCACATGTGGGGTATCAGCGTACTCAGGACAAATTGCACAATAACTTTTAGGGTCCTGTTACCCTTGGAAAAATAAGAATTGAGGGTGAAAAGATCATTTTTGTGGAAAAAATATGATTTTTTAATTGTACGGCTGTATGTTATAAACTTCTGTGAAGCCCTTGGGGGTTCAAAGTTCTCACCACACATCTAGATAAGTTCCTTAGGGGGTCTAGTTTGCAAAATGGTGTCATTTGTGGGGGGTTTCCACTGTTTTGGTACATCAGGGGTTTTCAAATCGCAACATGGCGTCCAATCTGAATTCCAGCCAATTTTGCATTGAAAAAGTCAAACGGCGCTCCTTCCATTCTGAGCTCTGCCATGCGCCGAAACAGTCGTTCCCCCCACATATCAGGTATCAGCATACTCAGGACAAATTGCACAATAACTTTTGCAGTCCAATTTCTCCTGTTACCCTTGGTAAAATAAAAAAAATTGAACCTGAAATATTTTTTTTATGAAAAAAAGTTAGATGTTCATTTTTTTTTTTAAATATTCAAAAAAATTCCTGTGACGCACCTAAAGGGTTAATAAACTTCTTGAATGTGGTTTTGAGCACCTTAAGGGGTGCAGTTTTTAGAATGGTGTCACTTTTGGGTATTTTCTATCATATAGACCCCTCAAAGTGGCTTCAAATGTGATGTGGTCCTAAAAATAAAATGGTGTTGTAAAAATGAGAAATCGCTGGTCAACTTTTAACCCTTATAACTTCCTAACAAAAAAAAATTTTGGTTCCAAAATTGTGCTGATGTAAAGTAAACATGTGGGAAATGTTAGTTATCAAGTTTATTGTGTGCCGTATCTCTGTGATTTAAAGGCATAAAAATTCAAAGTTGGAAAATTGCGAAATTTTCGCCAAATTTCCGTTTTTCTCACAAATAAACGCAAGTTATTTGAATGAAATTTTACCACTAACATGAAGTACAATATGTCACGAGAAAACAATGTCAGAATCACCGGGATCCATGGAAGCGTTCCAGAGTTATGACCTCATAAAGGTACAGTGGTCAGAATTGTAAAAATTGGCCCGGTCATGAACGTGCAAACCACCCTTGGGGGTGAAGGGGTTAAGTCAACTTTAAAGGTCCTCGAGAACTACCATTCCACGAACGATGAGTTCAATGACAACCTGGCGACCTATGGGAACGAGTCACCTCCCTCATTTCAAGCATCCAACGCCACAAAAATGATACAGCGAGTCTACAGGACACTATAAAACGGCTAGACACGGCCCACGGAAGATACAAGAGACTGTCTGCAAGGTACGTTGCCTTCCTAAAAGACTCTAATATCGACGAAGCCTCATCAGAGTAAAGCAAAGAAGATTCCACAAACAGAGAAAGGAATACCACCGTGCAAGACGCAATAGGTAAAGCGGAGTTCCGTATTGCTCATCTGCAAGAAGCTAGATCTCACAGGTTCGGTTCATCCAAGCACTCTTCTTGGTCATACAAATCATCCTGCTCAAGAACTTCAACTCTCAGCGACAGAATCCTAGAGGCCCGTTTAAACGCAGAGCGATCCAAACTAGGACGTTCCTTTACAGAAAAGAAAGCTGAAGCAGAGGCACAGGCCAAGAAAGCTGAAGCAGAGGCAGAAGCCAAGAAAGCAGAGGCAGAATCCAGGAAGGCAGAATCAGAGGCTCAAGCAAAGATTCTTCAAACACAAATGGAGGAAGAAATCTCATTAGCTGAAGTAAAAATACTCGAGCAAGCATTGAAGCAAAACCTCGACCCGATTTGCCTACCACCACTGGAAGAAGATGACCCAGCTGTACCAGTGACTACGTGCAGAAATAGATGTCTGCAGCACACACCTTTTCCAGCGACGTTCAACCCAACAATGTGGAAATGTAAAACCACATCCTTACAGAAACGTCCAAGTCCGCCCAACCTACGGTGCCAGTGTTACCCACAGCATCTGCAGAAACCCAAAACCAATGCCATAATGTCTCCCCTCAGGAGCAGCAATCATCACAAGACTACCACAAGATGCACTCCAGTCCATCTCCACAGTTCAAGCCGCAGTCATCGAAATCTCCAGAGGTTAAACAACAGCTCAACCCTGCAGCAACATCATTCTACCCAGGAACAATTCACCCTTCCACGCCACACAGCTTATGCGCCCGAGGGACACCACAAGCTAACACGGTAACAAGGAGTGAAGGATCAAACATGTCCGAGTTTGCCAGGTTTATGGTGAGCAAAAAGCTAATCAGTACCAGCCTCTCTCAAAGTTTGACGACTGTGTAGAGAACTACAGAGCCTGGAAAGCAACCTTCTAGGCCGCAATTGCTGACCTCAACCTATCCGCTGACCAGGAGCTCAACCTCATGGTTAAATGGTTGGGTGCTGACTCCACAAACCGTATCAAGAGTCTTCGGACCGTCTACGTGGGGCAAGCTGAAGCAGGTCTCGCTGCTGCTTGGCTGAGACTCGAAAGAACCTATGGCAGCGCTGAAGCCAAAGAAAAGTCTCTATTCAAGAGACTGCAGAACATTCCAAGCATCAACCTTAACTCCTTCACCCCCAAGGGTGGTTTGCACGTTCATGACCGGGCCAATTTTTACAATTCTGACCACTGTACCTTTATGAGGTCATAACTCTGGAACGCTTCCATGGATCCTGGTGATTCTGACATTGTTTTCTCGTGACATATAGTACATCATGTTAGCGGTAAAATTTCTTTCAAATAACTTGCGTTTATTTGTGAGAAAAACGGAAATTTGGCGAAAATTTTGAAAATTTTGCAATTTTCCAACTTTGAATTTTTATGCCCTTAAATCACAGAGATACGGCACACAAAAAACTTGATAACTAACATTTCCCACATGTTTACTTTACATCAGCACAATTTTGGAACCAAAATTTTTTTTTGTTAGGAAGTTATAAGGGTTAAAAGTTGACCAGCGATTTCTCATTTTTACAACACCATTTTATTTTTAGGACCACATCACATTTGAAGCCACTTTGAGGGGTCTATATGATAGAAAATACCCAAAAGTGACACCATTCTAAAAACTGCACCCCTTAAGGGGCTCAAAACCACATTCAAGAAGTTTATTAACCCTTTAGGTGCGTCACAGGAATTTTTTTGAATATTTAAAAAAAAAATGAACATCTAACTTTTTTTCATAAAAAAAATACTTCAGGTTCAATTTTTTTTATTTTACCAAGGGTAACAGGAGAAATTGGACTGCAAAAGTTATTGTGCAATTTGTCCTGAGTACGCTGATACCTGATATGTGGGGGGGACGACTGTTTCGGCGCATGGCAGAGCTCAGAATGGAAGGAGCGCCGTTTGACTTTTTCAATGCAAAATTGGCTGGAATTCAGATTGGACGCCATGTCACATTTGGAGAGTCCCTGATGTACCTAAACAGTGGAAACCCCCTACAAGTGACCCCATTTTGGAAACTAGACCCCCCAAGGAACTTATCTAGATATGTGGTGAGAACTTTGAACCCACAAGGGCTTTACAGAAGTTTATAACGTACAGCGGTACAATTAAAAAATCATATTTTTTCCACAAAAATGATCTTTTCACCCCAATTTTTATTTTCCCAAGGGTAACAGGACCCTAAAAGTTATTGTGCAATTTGTCCTGAGTACGCTGATACCCCACATGTGGGGGTAAACCACTATTTGGGCGCATGGCAGAGCTCGGAAGGGAAGCAGCGCCATTTGAAGTTTTTGGCTGGAATTGAGATCGGACATCATGTCTCGATTGGAAAACCCCTGATGTACCAAAACAGTGGAAACCCCCCACAAATGACACCATTTTGGAAACTAGACCCCTAAGGAACTTATCTAGATGTGTGGTGAGAACTTTGAACCCCCATGGGCTTCACAGAAGTTTATAACATAAAGCCATACAATTAAAAAATCATATTTTTTCCACAAAAATGATCTTTTCACCCTCAATTCTTAGTTTTCCAAGGGTAACAGGACCTAAAATTTATTGTGCAATTTGTCCTGAGTACGCTGATACCCCACATGTGGGGGTAAACCACTATTTGGGCGCATGGCAGAGCTCGGAAGGGAAGCAGCGCCATTTGACGTTTTTGGCTGGAATTGAGATTGGACACCATGTCGCGTTTGGAAAACTCCTGATGTACCAAAACAGTGGAAACCCCCCACAAATGACACCATTTTGGAAACTAGACCCCCAAGGAACTTATCTAGATGTGTGGTGAGCACTTTGATCCCCCCAGTGCTTCACAGTTTATAACGCCCGGGCGTGAAAATAAAAAATTCGTATTTTTTCCACAAACATGATCTTTTAGTCACCATTTTTTTTATTTTTCCAAGGGTACCAGGAGAAATTGGACCCCAAAAGTTGTTGTCCAATTTGTCCTGAGTATGCTGATACCCCATATGTGGGAGAAAACTACTGTATGGGCACACGTCGGGGCTCGGAAGGGAAGTAGTGACGTTTTGGAATGCAGACTTTGATGGAATGGTCTGCGGGTGTCATGTTGCCTTTGGAGAGCCCCTAATGTACCTAAACAGTGGAAACCCCCCACAAATGACCCCATTTTGAAAACTAGACCCCCTAAGAAACTTATCTAGATGTGTGGTGAGCGCTTTGAACCCCCAAGGGCTTCACAGAAGTTTATAATGCTCGGGCATGAAAATAAAAAAAATCGTATTTTTTCCACAAACATGATCAATTAGTCCCCAATTTTTTTATTTTCCCAAGGGTAACAGGAGAAATTGAGCCCCAAAAGTTGTTGTCCAATTTGTCCTGATTACGCTGACACCCCATATGTGGGAGAAAACTACTGTATGGACACACGTTAGGGCTCGGAAGGGAAGTAGTGACGTTTTGGAATGCAGACTTTGATGGAGTGGTCTGCGGGTGTCATGTTGCCTTTGGAGAGCCCCTAATGTACCTAAACAGTGGAAACCCCCCACAAATGATCCCATTTTGGAAACTAGACCCCCCTCGGAACTTATCTAGATGTGTGGTGAGCGCTTTGAACCCCCAAGGGCTTCACAGAAGTTTATAATGCCCGGGCATGAAAATAAAAAAATCGTATTTTTTCCACAAGCATGATCAATTAGTCCCCAATTTTTTCATTTTCCCAAGGGTAACAGGAGAAATTGGACCCCCAAAAGTTGTTGTCCAATTTGGCCTGAGTACGCTGACACCCCACATGTGGGAGAAAACTACTGTATGGACACACGTCGGGGCTCGGAAGGGAAGCAGTGACGTTTTGGAATGCAGACTTTGATGGAATGGTCTGCGGGTGTCATGTGCGTTTGGAGAGCCCCTGATGTACCTAAACTATTGAAACTCCCCACAAGTGACCCCATTTTGGACACTAGACCCCCCACGGAACTTATCTAGATGTGTAGTGAGCACTTTGAACCCCCAAGTGCTTCACAGAAGTTTATAACACTCGGACGTGAAAATAAAAAAATCATTTTTTTCCACAAAAATGATATTTTTGCCCCCAATTTTTTATTTTCCTAAGGGTAACAGGAGAAATTGGACCCCAAAAATAGTTTTGCAATTTGTCCTGAGTAGGCTGATACCCTACATGTGGGGGTAAAACACTGTTTGGGTGCATGGCAGAGCTTGGAAGGGAAGGAGCACCATTTGACTTTTTCAACTCAGAATTGGCTGGAATTGAGATCAGACGCCATGTTGCATTTGGAGAGCCCCTGATGTGCCCAAACAGTGGAAACCCCCAATTCTAACTCCAACCCGAACCCCAACACACCCCTAACCCTAATCTCAGCCCTAACCCTAGCCCTAACCCTAGCCCTAACCCTAACCCTAGCCCTAACCCTACCCTAACCCTAACCCTAATGGAAAAATGGAAATAAATACATTTTTTTTATTTTATTATTTTTCCCTAACTAAGGGGGTGATAACGGGGGGTTTGATTTACTATTTATGGCGGTTTTTATATTTGGCAGCTGTCGCATGCTAAAAGACGCTTTTTATTGTAAAAATAGTTTTTGCATCACCACATATTGAGAGCTATAATTTTTCCGTATTTTGACCCACCGAGCCATATGAGGTCTTATTTTTTGCGGGACGAGTTGACGTTTTTATTGGTACCATTTTCGGGCACGTGACATTTTTTGATCGCTTTTTATTCCGATTTTTGGGACGCAGAAAGAACAAAAACCAGCGTTTCATGAATTTCTTTTGGGGGGGTGCGTTTACACCGTTCCACGTGCGGTAAAATTGATAAAGCGGTTTTATTCTTCAGGTCAGTACGGTTACAGTGATACCTCATTTAGGCCGTTTTTTTATGTTTTGTCGGTTTTATGCAATGAAAACTATTTTCTATAAAAAATAATTATTTTTGCATCGCTTTATTCTGCGAGCTATAACTTTTTTATTTTTTCGCTGATGATGCTGTGTGGTGGCTCGTTTTTTGCGGGACAAGATGACGTTTTCAGCGGTACCATGGATATTTATATGCGTCTTTTTGATCGTGCGTTATTACACTTTTTGTTTGGCGGTTTGATAATAAATCATTATTTTTTGCTTCGTTTTTTATTTTTTAAGGGGTTCACTAAAGGGGTTAACTAATGGGACAGTTTTATAGGGCGGGTCGTTACGGACGCGGCGATACCTAATATGTGTACTTTTATTGTTTTTTTTTTTTTATTTCCAAAAAATGGATTTATTGGGGGAATATTTTTTTTTTTCTAATTTATTTGGCGATTTTTTTTCAAATTATTTTAACACTTTATTTTATTTTTTTTTTAACTTTATTAAATAGTCCCAGGTGGGACATCACTGTCCTGTGACAGATCGCTGATCTGTCACATCACAGATCACTTTATATGCGTCTTTTTGATCGTGCGTTATTACACTTTTTGTTTGGCGGTATGATAATAAATCATTATTTTTTGCTTCGTTTTTTATTTTTATTTTTTAAGGGGTTCGCTTAAGGGGTTAACTAATGGGACAGTTTTATAGGGTGGGTCGTTACGGACGCGGCGATACCTAATATGTGTACTTTTATTGTTTTTGTTTTTTTTTATTTCCTAAAAATGGATTTATTGGGGGAATTTTTTTTTTTTTTTCTAATTTATTTGGCGATTTTTTTTAATTTATTTTAACACTTTTTTTTATTTTTTTTTTAACTTTATTAAATAGTCCCAGGTGGGACATCACTGTCCTGTGACAGATCGCTGATCTGTCACATCACAGATCACTGTGACAGATCAGCGATCTGTCACAGGCAGTGCAGAAGGCTTCCTCATGCCTGCGCTTTGCAGGCACTGAGGAAGCCAGCTTCCTGCAGGCCCCCGTCGCCATCTTGGATTCGGGGGCCTGCAGGAAAGGAGCCCCCCGCAGCAGCACTGCACATTGCGCTGCCGTGGGGGGCTCAGGGAAGCACGGAGGGAGCCCCCTCCCTGCCGATGCTTCCCTTTAACCCCCGGTACACCGCGATCATGTTTGATCGCGGTGTGCAAGGGGTTAACGTGTCGGGGGCGGTCCGTGACCGCCCCTGACACATTGTGCCGGGTGTCAGCTGTGATAATCAGCTGACACCCGGCCGCGATCAGCGGCGCTCACCACGTCGGCGCCGCTGATCGCGGTAGACGTACTATCCCGTCCATGGGCATAGGGGCCCAGGTCCCATGGATGGGATAGTACGCCGGATGTCAGGAAGGGGTTAAGGAAGCCCACAAGCTTCTGGACTTAAGTGATCTGCTTATGTAGCTGGAACTTGCAAAAAGACACCCTCGTCTGTATGGATTGTGCTACCTGGACACTGCCCATGGGGTGAACCCAATCGTCTCATAGTCTGCAAGAGAAGTGGGCAGTATGTGTTTCCAGGTACAAAAGCTCACATGATGTCACCTTTCCTCCGTTCACTCAGTTCTGTAAGTTCGTTGACGAACAGGCCCAAATGAGGAGTGACCCTAGAATAGACTTGGAGTCTAACACTGCAGCTTCAGCAACACCCTCATCAAGGTATGAAAGCGTCTCACATAGACGCAAGGACTTGAGGAGCAGTGTAAAGGGCCCGTTACACATAGCGCTATCGCTAGCAATATCGCTATAACGTCATTGGTTTTGTGACGCAGCAGCGATATCGCTACATGTGATACTTACCTCCGACCGGCTCCCCCGCTGGGTATCGCTGATCACGCGAGAACGTCCTGGGCCGTTTCTCGTCGTCAGCTTCCTGCTGGGCTTCCTGCTGTGTCGACGAGCGACACGTGGACGCGGGCGGGAGGACATCAGGATCGCCGCTTCTGACAGGTAAGTAGCGACCGCCGACCACTGCTATGTCGCTGGTGAGATCTGCCTGTTTGGCAGCTCACTAGCGACCACTTAGCGATGTACCAGCGATCCTGACCTGGTCATATCGTTGTCGGGATCGCTGGTGCATCGCTAAGTGTAACGGGACCCTAAGGGTATGTGCACACGCTGCGGATTTGGCTGCTCGGATTTTGTAAAATCCGCAGGTAAATCTGCAGGTCAAAAGACCTGCGGTTTTACCTGCGGATTAGCCTGCGGTTTTTCATCTCCACAATGGGGGAGATGGATAACTGCAGCGGAATCCGCAGAAAGAATTGACATGTCAATTCTTTCTCTTATTTAGAAACCGCAGGAAAACCGCGCGGAAAAATCTGCATCGTCTGCACTGCGGTTTTTAATATCCATAGGATATTATGGTACTGTAAACCGCAGCAAAAACTGTGTGCGCACACACCCTTAGTGTCAGAAAGACTAACCTGCCAGCACCTACGGTACCCGCTGATAAGCAGTACACTATTCCGTCGAGGGATAAATCTTTCAATTGTGAGTGTTTCATTCACAAAAAAACACACTCGTCGAACAAATGTAGAGGCTTCAGGTCCAAAACCATGCAGGAGTGCAAGAAAATCCTCAGTGAACTTGGGGTGTGTTTCAAGTGCTGCGCCTCATTAGAACACATGGCCAAGGACTGTAAATCTTCCATTAAGTGTGAAGAGTGTCATAGTGAAAAACACCCATCAGCTTTGCATCCAACCTCAGCCACCAGCGAACCAGCAGTCGCAGTTACCTCTAGTCCGGCTACAAGCCATGGCGGGGAGCCACAGAATAACGCCAAGTCTACCACGGCTGTCTCCTGCTAATGCTCAAAGGTATGTGGGGAGAGCCAAAGTGATAAATGCTGTGCCAGGATATGCCTAATCAGAGTTTATCCAGAAGGGCAACCAGAGAAGGCAGTAAAAATGTATGCCATCATTGACGATCAGAGCAATCGATCCCTAGCTGGACCTAAGTTCTTTGAAGCCTTTGGAATTAAGGGACCAGCAATGCCCTATACTCTGAATACTCGCTCAGGTCGCATAGAGACTAGCGGCAGGAGTGCACAAGGTTTCATCGCTTCTCCTGTCAACGGAGGCGTAGAAATACCCCTACCTACGCTGATCGAATGCGATCAAATACACAGCCAAAGGGATGAGATTCCTACCCCAGAAGCTGCGTTCCACCAACCACACCTAAGGCACCTAGTCAGCGTTATCCCACCTATGGACACATGCTGAAATCCCACTTCTGCTCAGCAGAGACAATTTAAGTATAGATAAGGTCCGCCCAGGCTCGGTCTGGCCTGGCGGGGAACCGGGAAATTGCCCGGTGGGCCCCGGGGTCGCGGGAGGCCCCCTTAAATTTACTGCCCCTTTAAATGTCTGGCGGCTGCCGGGCCCTTTAAGAGCGCGCGCGTGCACATACTGGCAATTACTTGGCTTTGCACGTGCCACGTGCGGTCAGGCAGCCCCCTGGCTGGCGGCGGCGGCTCCTGAAGGTCTGGCTGGTGATGATGAGTCACGTGACGTCTCCTCTCCTGGCCGCCGCGTGACCTTGCTGCTGCGCTGCAGTGGTTCGCGCGGTGCCTGTTCTTGATGGGCGGTGAGTCTCTGCCCCGCGTTTCTGTCCTCTACTGTAGTTGGCTGCTGCCTGGCTAATAGCAGCGCCAGCACAGAGAACAGAGGACGTCGCCGCCGCTCATCCTGCTGCTCCCGCTCCTGTTGTTACAGACAGTCAGACAGTGTCAACCGCAGCCCTGAGCCCTTCGGTCCGCAGGTCCGGTGAGTCACACAGACACAGTGTATAAAATAGCAGGGGGAAGGAAGGGGTCCAGCACGGGACACTAGGGGAGACAGACAGACAGTCTGTCACACAGACTAGTGAGTGACAGTCCAATGTCCTCGGCTGATGGCTGTGTGGTGGTGGGTGGTGGACTCTCTGCCGGCTGTGTGGTGGTGAGTGGTGGTGGTGGACTCTCTGCTGGGCTCCCTGACACCTGCAGCCCTGCGGCCTGCCCAGTGCCGCGTCCAGTGTCCTCCTCGTCCTCGGTCATACATGCAGCTCTGCCGGCTCCCGATTACCGCTGTCCTGCAGTGCCGGACAGTGCCGGCCCGGCTGTGTGGTGGTGGTGGTGTTGTGTGCTCTCTGCCGGGCTCCCTGTCTGACTCCTGCAGCCCTGTGGCCTGCTCAGTGCCGCATCCAGTGTCCTCCTCAGTCATGCCACTCTGCCGGCTCCTGAATACCGCTGTCCTGCAGTGCCGGCCTGGCTGTGTGGTGGTGTTGTGTGCTCCCTGCCAGGCTCCCTGTCTGACTCCTGCAGCCCTGCGGCCTGCCCAGTGCCGCGTTCAATGTCCTCCTCGGTCATGCAGCTCTGCCGGCTCCCGACTACTGCTGTCCTGCAGTGCCGAACAGTGCTGGCCAGGCTGTGTGGTGGTGGTGGTGGTGTTGTGTGCTCTCTTCTGAGTTCCCTGTCTTACTCCTGCAGCCCTGCGGCCTGCTCAGTGCATCCAGTGTCCTCCTCCTCGGTCATGCAGCTCTGACGGCTCCCGACTACCGCTGTCCTGCAGTGCCGGACAGGCTGTGTGGTGGTAGTGGTGTTGTGTGCTCTCTGTCGGGCTCCCTGTCTGACTCCTGCAGGACTGCGGCCTGCTCAGTGTGTCCAGTGTCCTCCTCCTCGGTCATGCAGCTCTGCTCTGCCAGCTCCCGACTACCACTGTCCTGCAGTGCTGGCCCGGCTGTGTGGTGGTGTTGTGTGGTCTCTGCCGGGCTCCCTGTCTGACTCCTGCAGCCCTGTGGCCTGCCCAGTGCATCCAGTGTCCTCCTCGGAGTCAGGCAGCACTGCTCTGCCAGCTCCCGACTACCGCTGTCCTGCAGTGCCGACCCGGCTGTGTGGTGGTGTTGTGTGCTCTCTGCCGGGCTCCCTGTCTGACTCCTGCCCTGCGGCCTGCCCTGTGTAGAGAATGATGGCTAGCCTGGAGTGGTGAGCTGCTCTGCTGTATCTGCACCCTCCCTCATTTGGCCCCAGTGAGAGGAAAAATAGGTTTCTGGGGCCCTCAGAAACCTATTTTTCCTCTGATTGGGGCCCCATCAGGTAGCCGGCACAGCTTCCAGGGAGCATGGTGACGAGAATGATATACTATTAAACTGCGTAGGCGACAACCGTGGGGCCCCCAGAAACCTATTTTTCCTCTCATTGTGGCCCCATCAGGTAGCCGGCACAGCTTCCAGGGAGGGTGGTGAAATATACTATTACACTGCGTAGGTGACCACTGTGGGGGCCCCCAGTCTGGGGGCCGCCACAGTGGTCACCTATGCAGTATGTAATACTTTAGTATATATAATCTCAGCACCCTCCCTGGAAGCTGTGCCGGCTACCTGATGGGGCCTCAATGAGAGGAAAAATAGGTTTCTGGGGGCCCCACGGTTGTCGCCTACGCAGTTTAATAGTATATTATTCTCATCACCATGCTCCCTGGAAGCTGTGCCGGAGCAGAGGAGGCCATAGTATGCTGCATGGAGGAGCAGGGGGGCCATAATGTGCTGCATGGATGAGCAACGGGGCCATAATGTGCTGCATGGAGGAGCAGGGGAGGCCATAATGTGCTACATGGAGGAGCAGGGGGGCCATAATGTGCTACATGGAGGAGCAGGGGGGCCATAATGTGCTGCAATGAGGAGCAGGGGGGCCATAATGTGCTGCAATGAGGAGCAGGGGGCCATAATGTGCTTCATGGAGGAGCAGGGGGCCCACAATACTGTATGAAGGAGCAGGTGCCCCATAATACTGTATGGAGGATCATTATATAGGGCCCACAATACTGTATGGCGGACTATGTGGTGCCCATAATACTGAATGGCGGACAATGTGGTTGCCCATAATACTGTATGGCGGACTATGTGGTTGCTCATAATACTGTATGACGGACTATGTGGTTGCCCATAATACTGTATGGCGAGCTATGTGGTTGCCCATAATACTGTATGGCAGACTATGAGGTGCCCATAATACTGTATGGCGGATTATGAGGTGCCCATAAAACTGTATGGCGTACTATGTGGGTGCTCATAATACTGTATGGAAGATTATGTGGTTTCCCATAATACTGTATGGCGTACATTGTGGATGCTCATGATACTGTATGGAGGACTATGTGGTTGCCCATAATACTGTATGGTGGACAATGTGGTTGCCCATAATACTGTATGGTGGACAATGTGGTTGCCCATAATACTGTATGGCAGACTATGTGGTGCCCATAATACTGTATGCCGGACTATGAGGTGCCCATAATAATGTGTGGCGAACTATGTGGGTGCTCATAATACAGTATGGCGGACTATGTGGGTGCTCAAAATACTATATGGAGGACTATGTGGTTTCCCATAATACTATATGGTGGACTATGTGAGTGCTCATAATACTGTATGGCGGACTATGTGGTTGCCCATAATATTGTATGGCGGACTATGTGGACCCAATCGACAGAATGTGGAGCTTTTATCCCCATTAGACTGGAGTGGCATGTCTGACTTGATCACTGATCCATTCATTCCCTCCGTTGCTGCACTTGTTTTTTTATAGAAGCCCCAAAGAGAATGAATGGAGCTGCGGTCAGATATCCCACCTGCCGATCCATTTTAAAATGGGGATAAGTGTCCTATCAGGGATAAAACTTCCTCATTCTTCCAATCGGTCCAGTTTCTAATGGTCGGACCTAAGCGATCACCTATCCTGTGGAGCCCATGGATTGGTGATAACTTGTTTTACCCAAAGAACCCCATTAATGTAAGCTACTTTAATTATACATCCAGTTATGGGGGCGCACAGTAGATGTTCAGGAGCGGCCTGTGTTTTACAGCCGATGCTCCACTATAATGGGGATAACGACTGACAGATATTTGCGTATAACCGTAGGGTGGGCCCCAAGAGTCCATTCCCCTGGTGTGCCCCAGACACCCCAGTCCGACCCTGGGACCGCCAACAGTGTAATGGTCCTGACTATGCCCCCTACGCACAGAGACTCGACTTGGGGTGGGTAATCATAGGAAATGTGTGCTTGGACCGAACAAGAGTCGATTCCTTTAAGACCTACGTACACTGACACAGACTAACTACTTTCTGCAAACCATCACTATGAGGTGAAAGAGAAGCCTCCAAATTCCGTACAGCTGCCTGATGTAATTCCTTCTCCCTATGCAGACGACTTGGGAAGATCAGTGTTTCATACAACTAAGGATGACAACAAGGTAGCCTCGTCAATGGAAGACAAGGAATTTGTCAGGATAATGGACAATGAGTTCCTTAAGGACGAGACTAATCACTGGGTTTTTCGCTTACCCTTCCGAGCTACCAGGGTAAGACTCCCGAACAATCGTGAACAAGCCTTGTCCAGATTCAACTCTCTCCAGCGCACACTTAGCAACAAACCGGAGATTAAAGAACACATGGTCACCTTTATGAGCAAGATATTCCGGAATAACCTTGATGAGCCAGCGCCTCCCTTAAAGGAAAGCGAGGAGTGCTGGTACCTACCCTCATTCGGACTATTATCACCCACGGAAACCTAAGCAAATTAGAGTTGTCTTTGATTCAAGCGCCAAACATCAAGGTGTATCTCAACGATATCCTCCTCATTGGTCCTAATCTTACAACCTAGTAGGAGTGTTGATGAGGTTCCGGAAAGAGCCCATCGCCATCACTGCCGATATTGAACAGATGTTCCACTGTTTAATAGTCAGAGAGGACCAGAGGAATTTCCTCAGGTTCCTATGGTACAAGGACAATGACCCCAGCAAAGAGATGGTGGAGTATCGCATGAGGGTGCACGTATTCGGGAACAGCCCTTCCCCCACAGTGGCAACCTATGGCCTGCGGAGAACCGCTCAAGAAGGAGAGTCCAAATATGGAACAGACGCCAGATACTTTGTAGAGAAAGACTTCTACGTAGATGATGGACTAAAATCTCTACCCACAAGAAGAAGCGGCGATCGACCTACTCAAGAGGACACAAGGTATGCTGTACCGAGCTCAGCTTAGATTGCACAAAATTGCTTCAAACAGCCAGGCTGTCAAGAGAGCCTTTGAGTTAAGTGACCATGCACCAGGATTAAAGGACATAGACCTGGGACCAGACTGTCTGCCTGTGCAGAGAAGCCTAGGCTTGAGGTGGAACCTGTCAGTCGATACCTTCAGTTTCCAAATCAACTGTGCAGACAAACCATTCACTAAACGTGGTGTCCTGTCAGTGGTGAATAGCTTATACGACCCACTGGGATTCGTAGCACCAATAACCATACAAGGTAAATCCCTTCTGAAACAGCTTTCCGAAACCATCAAGGACTGGGATGCCCCACTCCCTCCTGATAAGGAACCAAAATGGGAAAAATGGAAGCAGTCCTTGTGTGCCTTGGATGAGATCCACATGCCGAGATGCTACGCCAGAACCTCACTTGCTGCTAGCACTAGGAAGGAACTCCATGTGTTCTCAGACGCATCCACAGAAGCCATTGCAGCTGTTGCCTACTTGAAGGTGACGGACCCAACAATCAAGATCACGTTGGGTTCGTCTTCGGCAAGGCTAAGTTGGCTCCCAAGCCTGACCACACTATTCCCAGGCTTGAACTCTGTGCGACCGTGCTTGCAGTAGAACTCGCAGAATTTATACAGCATGAGCTGGACACCAACATAGATGACGTACAATACTACAGTGACAGGTTGTCTTAGGTTACATCTACAACCAAACAAGGCGATTCTACGTGTACGTCACTAACCGCATCGAGAGAATAAGGACATCTCCCAAGCCTGAACAATGGCACTATATTCCATCTGAACTTAATCCAGCTGACCATGCCACTAGACCTATGGCTATAAGGTCCTTTGCTAACTCTTCTTGGCTTCCAGGTCCTAAGTTTCTGTTGGAACAGAAGGGAAGTGAATGTGTTCAGGAAGTCTTCAGCATCCAGGATCCGGATGGCGATCCAGAAGTCCGCTCCGAGGTCGTGCTTTGACCACAAACACTAAACCAACCTACAGCCACGGTTGCCAGCGCTTCGAACGCTTCTCCATTGGATGAAACTTGTCAAGACTATAGCAAGGTTAGTCCACATTGCGAAATCTTATCACAACTCACGTGGAGACAAAGACTGTCACCGCTGGCACGTCTGCCATAAACCACTCTCTGCCAAGGACATTTCTCACTGTGAGTCTCTTATAATATGTTACGTCCAGCAGAGCGTATTCAGTACTGAATGGGAATGCCTATACCACAAACAACAGATCCCTTTGAAAAGCCCCATTGCCCATTTGAATCCAGTAATGGACAGCTTCGGTTTGCTGAGAGTCGGTGGTCGTTTAAATCGAACCAAGATTGTGGTTTCAGAGCAACATCCTTGCATCATTCCCAGTAAACATTACATCACGATGTACTGATCCGGCACTTTCATGAAAAAATTGAACACTAAGGCAGGCAGATCACAGAAGGCAAGTTACAGTCTGCAGGACTTTGGATCACAGGTATTAAAAGACACATAAGTAGGATCACTACATCGCTGTTTGCAATGTCGCAAAACCAGGGGAAAATAGGTGCATCAACAAATGGCTGACCTGCCCTCTGACAGACTGAGTGCCGAACTGCCTTTCACCTACGTTGGCCTTGATGTCTTTGGGCCATGGATGGTATCTGCACACAGAACTCGAGGTGGCCACGGCAACAGCAAACGATGGGATTCACTTGCATGAGTGTCCGTGCCGTTCACATAGAAGTGATAGAATCTATGGACACATACAGCCTGACAGGCGAAACAGTTGAGGTCCGACCGCAGAAGCAACTTCATCGGTGCATGTCGAGAGCTGGATATTGACATCAAGCCAATTCAGGATCAACTGGCAGAAAGAGGTTGCACCTGGATCTTCAATCCTCCGCATAGTTCTCACATGGGAGGTTCCTGGGAAAGGATGATTGGGATCTCACGTAACATCCTGAACTCTATGTTTATGGACGTAAACTCTTCAAGACTTACGCATGAGACCTTGGTTACTCTTCTGGCTGAAGTTTCTGCTATAATCAACTTAAGACCACTTGTCCCAGTGTCAATAGATCCTGAAATGCCGACCATTCTTACGTCAGCTACTCTTCTCACCCAAAAGACCGGGAACACACTAACAGTGGAGAGTGTTGTGAATTCCCTGGCTCAGACTTCCGAGCCGAAGCTCCCCCTGCTCCCTCCGGTGGTTACTGGAGGTAGTGGAGCTGGCCAGATTGACAGAGATCTACCACCTGATGATGATGACGATTGGAGATCTGGGGTTGCGGATTGGAGTTTTTAAGTCTGCAGACTTCCTGCAATCCCTGCTGGTGATTGCTTTCCTGTGCGTTCAGAGGTCTGATGTCTCCTGCCCTGTTCCTGTATTGATCAGCTAAATGATTAATTTGCTAATCCTTTGCATCTGATCTGGTTATGTCTATCTCTGCTTGTTGTGCGGGTTCAGCTTGCTCCTGCTGGGGGCTGTGCTGGGCCACCGCTCCATATGTTACTGCTTGTGTCAGTTTGTTCAGTCCCCTGTTATATTGGTCTCTATTGCTTTGCCTCCAGTTAATACCGGAGTGTTGATATAGTGGGGGCGAAGTCGTGTGACTTCAGTGTTTTTGTGTACATCAGATGTGTTAGATTTTTCAGGGTTTTTTGCGTGATTGCAGGCAGTGTCTTTTCTTTCCTATCCTGTCTAGTCAGTTTGGGCCCCATCATTTGCTCAGTCTATTTTTCTGCTTGCGTTTGTGTTTCATCTTGTCTCACCGACAATATATGTTTGGGGGCTATCTATTCCTTTAGGGTCTGCTCCAGGGCAGTTTAGATTTCACTTTTCTTGCATTAGGCTTAGTTAGCTCTCCGGCTGTGCAGAGGCGTCTAGGGCATCGTAGGTACGCTCCACGGCTACTGCTAGTTGTGTGGATAGGATCAGGGGTCTGCAGTCCATTTAGTTACCAACCTCTCTGGTTTTCTGGTGGCTTAGCCTGTTCCTGCCATCCTCCTCGGTGACCCATTCATAACAGGAGAGTTTACTCATGCAAACACCTACCAGAAACAGTGGAAACGTGTGCAGTACCTCGCTGATTACTAGAGATGAGCGACTTTGCCTTTTTTCTTTCGCAAAAGTCGGGTTGAACGCAATCGGCCGATTATCATGAAAAGTCGAAGGCCGACTGAAACACGAAACCCAATGCAAGTCAAAGGGGAAGAAAAGTCAGCAGTGAGTGGAGGACAGGAAACACACCTACAGTGCCCATTTTAATGCCAAAAACATCAATTCTTATTACTTAAGCTTGTCAACCTTAATTTACTTTATAATAATAGTTAGGCATTGAAAACTGGGGGTTATTTGGCTAAAGTTGTGGAAGGGGGTAGGGCTGGCTCCAGATTTTCGTGGGCCCAGGGCCAAAGAGTGTCACTGGGCTCCTTTAACACATGCCACAATTCATGATCCTCTGATACGGCAGATAAATAGCGGTATAGTACAATGAAAGATACTTCACTTCTTACATCACATGACTGATATCCATTTTAAATTCTCCAATAGCTCCAAAAACGGACAGTATATTACTCCATACAGTATTATGGCCACCGCATAGTGCGCTATACAGAGTAATGAGGCCCATATATTTCTCCATACAGAATCATTGGTCCCATATAATGTTCGATACAGTATATGATGAGCTCCACATAATGTTACAGTATATGTTGGTCCCCATGGATGAAGCTCCACTGTCTTATGGGCCCAAATAATGCTCCATATGTAATGGGCACCATTTCTAATGCTGCTCCAGTGTATAATAGGCCCTGTAAATGCTGCTCCAGAGTCTGATGTCTCCCATTTGGAAAGCGCCAGCATATGATGGGCCTCACGGATGATGCTCTAGTGTACGATTGGTCCAAGTAATGCTCCATATATAATCTGCCCCATTTACAATGCTCCAGTATATGATGGGCCCCATGGATGATGCTCCAGTGTCTTATGGGCCCAAATACTGCTCCATATCTAATGGGCCCCATTTCTAATGTTCCAGTGTATAATGGGCCCTGTAAATGCTGCTCCAGTGTCTGATGTTTTGGAATGCTCCAGTGTATGGTGGGCCCCATATATCATTCTCCAGAGTATAGTGCTCCCCAAAAATTGCTCCCAACCTTTAAAACAATTAAATAAGTCTCCTCACTAGGGAATCCCTGTACTCTGGACTCCTCGTCGTCCCCATCTTCCATCTCTCTGCACTTGGACTGCTTAGGCAGAGGGCGTACAGACGTGATGTCATCGCGCTCTCTGACCAGAATGTCACTTTCAGGAAAAGCGAAAGATGTCACGGCGGTGGAGCAGGGAGAGGTAAGTATTTCAACTTTGCATGTGCTGTGATCCTGAGCAAGCAGGGGGGCCCACTCATTGTCGACGGCACTGGCACAGGGCCCCTCATAGTATGGCGGTGTGTCTGACAGCGTACTATGAGGGGCCCTGTGCCAGTGCCGTCGTCCATGAGTATGCCCCCCACCTGCTCAAGGAACCTGCACTTTCATCTGCACATTCCTCTTTGTCACCGTGTAAGGTGGTATAGTATGCGGGAAGGGGAACCTGAGTTTCATCAGGGTCAGATTCTGGCTGTGTAGAGTGCGAGGGGAATGTAGTGGTCTGGGTCAAGGTACCAGCAGAATCATCTAGCCACTCTTGGGCGACAGCACTGGCACAAGGTCCCTCATAGTAGAATCAAGTGTCTCTGACAGTGGGGGTGCACACCCGCCATCAGACACACTGGCGTACTATGAGGGGCCCTGTGCCAGTACCGCCGCCCATGAGTGGGCCCCCTCTGCTTGCTCAGGGCACTAGCACTTGCAATACTTACCTCTCCCTGCTCCACCACTGTGTAGTCTTGCTTGTTAAATACTTCACTGGGACTGCCAATACAAATTTGGATAAAATGATAGATGATGGTTAAGACGTAGCTATGCCCTGTCATGCTGGGCTTTATCTTCAGATGATCAATGGCTTCCATTTGTTATGGACGTCGACTAACAATGAGATGCAGTGGTGGTTTATCATCAGCCTTCACGGTTTTCCGACTCACAGACGTGTGATATTCCTGCCCACATTTTTAAATGTGTCCTCTCATGCCAATCCAATAGAATCGCTTATGGCCTGTGGCTTCTGTCTTTTGCACTCCAAATTTATCTGACAGATCATGATAGGCAGTGAGGACAATGTCTACATCTGTCCCTGTGATCACAATTTGATGGAGATGAGTAACGGTGATGGGTTCCACGGTACTGCGATACCGCAAACCTTTCTTCACAAGAACTGTTTTCGCTGTCTCCACAGACAAAGTAATTGAGGGTCAGCATCTCCTCTGAGAACTCTCCCGGGAGTTTTTACCGTGATTAGTAATCCAAAATTTCAGCAATCAGTCGACTTTCCGTCTGTACTTGTATCCATCTCATTTCCTCTTGCGGAGAGTCTTACTGAGACTGAAATATATATGAAGATTGAAAAATACCCCAACAGTGTATACTCGTGTACGCTTCGAATACATAACCCTTTTTCTACTTTTTAGATTCTTGTCTAATCCATACTGAGGCTGTGAGTGTCTTTGTCGGACTCCGGAAATATACACAGAGATTATTAATGTTTAAACTATGCTATATATACCTGCTATCCAGTGGTACTGTACCCTTTCTCAACTTTCTACAATCACGTCGAATCCATACTGGGCCTGAGACCGTCTGAGTCTGCCTCCTGATATATAGACCTAGGTTTTTAATGTTTAAACTATGCTATATATACCTGTTATCCGGTGATACTGTACCCTTTCTCAACTTTGTACAATCATGTCAAATCCATACTGGGACTGAGACCCTCTGAGTCTGCCTCCTGATATATAGACATAGGTTTTTCAGGTGTACACTATGCTCATATATACCTGTTATCCGGTGATACTGTACCCTTTCTCAACTTTTTACAATCAATCCATACTGGGCCTGAGAACGTCTGAGTCTGCCTCCTGATTAGAGATGAGCGGCGTTCGAGTCAACCTGTTCGACCAAGTTAAAATTCGAGCTGTTTTGGGCGGTGTCCGAGCCGTTCGTCAAACTCGAACACTTTGCTTAAAATTCGGCTGTTCGAGGTTCCATTCGAGAACGATTCGTTCACCAAAAGCGTAACTTCATTTTCACATTAATAATGGTTTTCAATGTTAATAGACTGTTTCATGGCATAGTAGCAGTGTGTGGTAGCAAGCGGTGTAGTACACCTGTCAAGGAGCTACATCGTGTGTGTTTCTAATTTTACCGCATCTTGTCCAGAAAATCCTTTTGGGCCTTGTAGCACTGTCTGCTAGTCAGCAGAGGAGCCCACCAGTGAACCTAGCTATGCCGCCTGTTTATGAAAGAGCCAGTTTTTGACTGCATTTAGCACAGTTAATACTTTGGGCTTAGTAACTGTGTCTTCTACTCATCAGAGGAGCCCACCCGTGAACCAAGCTGTGGCGCCTGTTTATTTAAGAACCATTTTTTAACTCCATTTAGCCCAGTGAATACTTTTGGACTAGTACCGGTGTCTACTGCTCAGCAGAGGAGCCCACCTGTGAACCTAGCTATGCCGCCTGTTTATGTAAGCACTGTCTGCTACTCAGCAGAGGTGTCCACCCGTGAACCAAGCTATGCCGCCTGTTTATGTAAGAACTGCGTGCTACTCAGCATAGGAGCCCAGCTGTTAAGCAAGCTGCAGCACCTGTGGTTTGGACACTTAATTTTTTTTATTTTTTCTGGAATGCCGGTTAGGCCTAATTCCGGAATTCCGGTTGACCTGCACTTACTGGGAAATCCTCGTTCGCTGGGAAGAATTGGAATCCCAGATCCCTATCACTAACGGGGTTCAGCGGGTTATCTGCACCTGTAAGCGACACACGCTGGACCTTTCAGTGTAGCGCGCATGCTGCCCCGGACATGTAAGGGCATGACAGACCTGTTATTGATCGATCTCGCGTACCAGAGCCTCGCGTGTCCCTCTAGTAAGCTTGACTCGTACCGCGGGGGCATGCCGGAGTCTCGTTCGTTAACGGAATTAAGCTGACAAATCGCTAGCACAACTAAAAACGGACATCCACCACAACCCACAGAATCGACAAAGCTTGCAATCTGTCAATCTTTTCTGTAGCTGGCATGGTTGAGGTTTCCCGGGTGGAGTCGAATTAAGCCGCAGGCTCCACTCCTGGTGGTGTCCTTCTGGACATTCCTTAAAGGTTCAGCTTTGCAACCATACTGCCCCCAGAAACCAAACACTTTGCCTTCATGGACGCTGTTCGGAAGTTTGTGGGAAGAACGCCGCCCGATCGGCAGTTGGCCTAATTTATGGTGGGAAGTCCGACAGTATATGATCATCATCGATTTCAGATTTTTACTGTTTTTTGGTATTTTACATTTTTATTCCAGCCTTTCTTGACTTCATAAGGGCATGACATGCCTATATCTGTGTCTCCTCCTCCTCCTTTTACTCCTCCACCTCTTTTCAATATGTAGTTGCCGTTTTCCATATGTTATTTTTGTATTCTGAGCATTTTGTCTGCTTTGGGACACCTTTTCAGGTGTTTTGTAATTGTTTTCTATGTGTTTGTATGTGTTTGAGTTTGCCTGCCATTGTTTTCAATGGTGTTCGACGTTGTTGTCGAACACGGGGCAAGTTCGTCGAATGTTTGTCGAACGTTCGATGAACTTGCCTCGTGTTCGACGAACCAAAACGAACTGGAACACTAGCGGGATGGCTCAACACTACTCCTGAATATATAGACGCACATTTTTAATGTTTAAACTATGCTATATATACCTGGTATCTGGTGATACTGTACCCTTTCTGCCAGGAAGTCCTCCTCCACCCACCACTCAAAGTGTATCATTGACACCTGGAACATTGTCCCACATGTGTGATTATTTCTTGCGGATCTTCTTGTTATATTGTGGTGTGATCCATCCTGAGCGTGTGACAGTCTGTGGGTTACTCCTGCAATTTAGATGTACATTTAAAAATTACCCCAACACTAGTGTATACAGCTCTACACTTGTGATACATTACCCATTTACTGCTTTTTATGTTCTGGTCTAATCCAAACTGAAAAAGTGAGAGTTATTTTCTGACTGTGGAAATAAATACTGAGATTGACAACAATGACCCATTACCGTTTTACGGCTTTTTATATTGTGTTGTAATCCATACTGAGCCTGAGAGTGTCTGTGTCTGCCTCCTGAAATATCTATGGAGATTTAGAATGTTTAAACTATAGAGTTGAGCGACTTTTGGTTTTTTAGGGTCGAGTTTCGTTTCGTGAAACCCGACTTTTCCAAAAGTCGGGTCGAGCAAGATCGGCCGATTATAGGGAAAAGTCGGGGTCATCCCGAAACACGAAACCCAATGTAAGTCAATGGGGAATAAAAGTCGGCAGTGAGAGGAGGACAGGAAACACACCTACAGTGCCCATTTGAATGCCAAAAGCATCAATTCTTCTTACTTAAGCTTGTCAACCTTAATTAACTTCATAATACAAGTTACGCACTGAAAAATGGGGGTTATTTGGCTAAAGTTGTGGGGGGGTAGGGCTGGCTCCAGGTTTTCATGTACCCTGGGCGAAAGAGCGCCCCTTTAACACATACCACAACTCATCATGCTCCGATACGGCAGAGAAATAGCGGTATAGTACAATGAAAAATACTTCACTTTTTACATCTCATGACGAGGCCCATCTATTTCTCCATACAGAATCATTGGTCCCATATAATGTTTGAAACAGTATATGATGAGCTCCACATAATGCTACAGTATATGTTGGTCCCCATGGATGAAGCTCCACTGTCTTATGGGCCCAAATAATGCTCCAAACATAATGGGCCCCATTTCTAATGCTCTAGTGTATAATGGGCCCTGTAAATGCTGCTCCAGTGTCTGATGTCCACCTTTGGAATGTTCCAGTGTATGGTGAGCCCCATCTATCATTCTCCAGAGTATAGTGCTCCCCAAAAATTGCTGTCCCAACATTGAAAACAATCAAATAAGTCTCCTCGCTAGGGAATCCCTGTACTAGTCTGGACTCCTCGTCGTTCCCATCTTCCATCTCACTGCACAGTATTTCAACCTTGCAAGTGCTGTGATCCTGAGCAAGCAGGGGGGGCCCACTCGTTGGCGACGGCACTGGCACAGGGCCCCTGATAGTACGGTGGTGTGTCTGATGGCGGATGGGCCGAACCTGCACTTTCATCTGCAGCTTCCTCTTTGTCACCGTGTAAGATGGAACTGTATATGGGAAGGGTAACCTGAGTTTCATCAGGGTCAGATTCAGGCTGTGTAGCGTGCGAGGGGAATGTAGTGGTCTGGGTCAATGTAGCAGCGGATTCATCGAGCAGTGGCTGGGCATCAGTGCACTTGTGTCGCCCCCAGGAGTACGGTCGCCTCAGTGGCATTACCTTCCTCCTAGGGAGTGTGATGTCATGCTTGGGAGCAACGAACGATCTCTCTAGCAGGTTAACTGATTGGGCGGCGTTATTCCCACGAGTCATGACCCTCCAAACAGCATTCATGAAGGCAAAGTGTTTGTTTTACGTGGGCAGTATGGTTGCAAAGCTGAACCTTAAAGGAATGTCCAGAAGGGCACCACCAGGAGTGGAGCCTATGGTTAAATTCGACTCCACCTGGGAAACCTCAACCATGCCAGCTACAGAAAAGATGCACACATTGCAAGCTTAATTCCGTTAACGAACGAGACTCCGTCATGCCCCGCGGTCCGAGTCCGGCTTACTAGAGGGACACGTGAGGCTCTGGCACATGAGATTGGCCAATAACTGGTGTGTCATGCCCTTACATGTCCGTGGCTGCATGAGCGCTACACTGAAAAGGCCAGCGTTTGTCGCTTACAGGTGCAGATAACCCGCTGAACAACGTTAGTGATGGGGATCACTGATTACAATTATTACCCGCAAAAAATGATTTCCCAGTAAGTGCAGGTCAACCGCAGTTCCGGAATTAGGCCTAACCGTCATTCCTGAAAAAATGAAAAACTTCCGTGTGCAAACCACAGGTGCTGTAGCTTGCTTAACAGCTCGCCAGCCATTCTCACGCCCAGTATGGATTACACGTGATTGCACAAAGGTGAGAAAGGGTACCGTATCCCCAGATAACATGTATGGATAGTTTACACATTCAAAATATATGTCTATACATCAGGAGGCAGGCTCAGACGGTGTTAGGCCCAGTATGGCTTGCACGTGATTGCACAAAGGTGAGAAAGGGTACCGTATCCCCGGATAACATGTATGGATAGCGTACACATTCAAAATATATGTCTATACATCAGGAGGCAGGCTCAGACGGTGTTAGGCCCAGTATGGCTTGCACGTGATTGCACAAAGGTGAGAAAGGGTACCGTATCCCCGGATAACATGTATGGATAGCGTACACATTCAAAATATATGTCTATACATCAGGAGGCAGGCTCAGACGGTGTTAGGCCCAGTATGGCTTGCACGTGATTGCACAAAGGTGAGAAAGGGTACCGTATCCCCAAATAACATGTATGGATAGCGTACACATTCAAAATATATGTCTATACATCAGGAGGCAGGCTCAGACGGTGTTAGGCCCAGTATGGCTTGCACGTGATTGCACAAAGGTGAGAAAGGGTACCGTATCCCCAGATAACATGTATGGATAGTGTACACATTCAAAATATATGTCTATACATCAGGAGGCAGGCTCAGACGGTGTTAGGCCCAGTATGGCTTGCACGTGATTGCACAAAGGTGAGAAAGGGTACCGTATCCTCAGATAACATGTATGGATAGCGTACACATTCAAAATATATGTCTATACATCAGGAGGCAGGCTCAGACGGTGTTAGGCCCAGTGTGGCTTGCACGTGATTGCACAAAGGTGAGAAAGGGTACCGTATCCCCGGATAACATGTATGGATAGCATAGTGTACACATTCAAAATATATGTCTATACATCAGGAGGCAGGCTCAGACGGTGTTAGGCCCAGTATGGCTTGCACGTCATTGCACAAAGGTGAGAAAGGGTACCGTATCCCCGGATAACATGTATGGATAGCATAGTGTACACATTCAAAATATATGGCTATACATTAGGAGGCAGGCTCAGGCGGTGTGAGGCCCAGTATGGCTTGCACGTGATTGCACAAAGGTGAGAAAGGGTACCGTATCCCCAGATAACATGTATGGATAGCGTACACATTCAAAATATATGTCTATACATCAGGAGGCAGGCTCAGACGGTGTTAGGCCCAGTATGGCTTGCACGTGATTGCACAAAGGTGAGAAAGGGTACCGTATCCCCGGATAACATGTATGGATAGCATAGTGTACACATTCAAAATATATGTCTATACATCAGGAGGCAGGCTCAGACGGTGTTAGGCCCAGTATGGCTTGCACGTGATTGCACAAAGGTGAGTAAGGGTACCGTATCCCCGGATAACATGTATGGATAGCATAGTGTACACATTCAAAATATATGGCTATACATTAGGAGGCAGGCTCAGGCGGTGTGAGGCCCAGTATGGCTTGCACGTGATTTCACAAAGGTGAGAAAGGGTACCGTATCCCCAGATAACATGTATGGATAGCGTACACATTCAAAATATATATCTATACATCAGGAGGCAGGCTCAGACGGTGTTAGGCCCAGTATGGCTTGCACGTGATTGCACAAACGTGAGAAAGGGTACCGTATCCCCGGATAACATGTATGGATAGCATAGTGTACACATTCAAAATATATGTCTATACATCAGGAGGCAGGCTCAGACGGTGTTAGGCCCAGTATGGCTTGCACGTGATTGCACAAAGGTGAGAAAGGGTACCGTATCCCCGGATAACATGTATGGATAGCATAGTGTACACATTCAAAATATATGGCTATACATTAGGAGGCAGGCTCAGGCGGTGTGAGGCCCAGTATGGCTTGCACGTGATTGCACAAAGGTGAGAAAGGGTACCGTATCCCCAGATAACATGTATGGATAGCGTACACATTCAAAATATATGTCTATACATCAGGAGGCAGCCTCAGACGGTGTTAGGCCCAGTATGGCTTGCACGTGATTGCACAAAGGTGAGAAAGGGTACCGTATCCCCGGATAACATGTATGGTTAGCATAGTGTACACATTCAAAATATATGTCTATACATCAGGAGGCAGGCTCAGACGGTGTTAGGCCCAGTATGGCTTGCACGTGATTGCACAAAGGTGAGAAAGGGTACCGTATCCCCGGATAACATGTGTGGATAGCATAGTGTACACATTCAAAATATATGGCTATACATTAGGAGGCAGGCTCAGGCGGTGTGAGGCCCAGTATGGCTTGCACGTGATTGCACAAAGGTGAGAAAGGGTACCGTATCCCCAGATAACATGTATGGATAGCGTACACATTCAAAATATATGTCTATACATCAGGTGGCAGGCTCAGACGGTGTCAGGCACAGTATGGATTTGACGGCCCAGACTACACAGCGGAGGAGCAGGGAGAGGTAAAGATTGCAAATGCTGGGGCCCTGCCCAAGCAAGGGGGGCCCACTCGTGGGCGTCGGTACTGGCACTGGGCCCCTCATAGTACGGCGGTGTGTCTGACGGCGGGTGTGCACCACCACCTTCAGAGACACTTGATTGCACTGTGAGGGACCCTGTGCCAGTGCCCGCGCTCAAGAGTCGGCCTACCCACCTGTCCAGGGCAACGGCACTCGCACGGTGTCGTGCGCTAGGTGGTGACCACGGCCATGGGGGGGGAGGCAGCACAGTTAGGGGTTTTTGAAAGTGGCATATGTTGATGTTGGACATTCAGCTGATGCAAAAGGCGAAATAGGTCAAGTCCCAGGAAGAGGTGGACCAAAGCAAGCCATTTTTCTGTCACCCTATGTGTCATCAGGGGAAGGTGGGACAAAATCCTTGGAAACCCATGCATAGTTCATTTTAATGAAGGTTAGATCCACATTTTGGGTTGACAGACGGGTCCTTTTTTCTGTCAGGATTGATCCAGCTGCACTGAAGACTCTTTCCGATAGCACACTTGCAGCTGGGCAAGCGAGCTCCTGTAAGGCATATTGTGCCAATTCAGGCCAGGTGTCCAGTTTAGCAGCCCAATAGTCAAAGGGGAATGACCTGTGTGGGAGAACATCGATATGGGAGGAAAAGTAGTTTGTAACCATAGTTGACAACTGCTGTCTCCTGTCACTTTCCATCGATGCAGTATTACCAGTTGTGTGAGCGGTACTTGAAAAATCAGTCCACAACATTGTCATGAAACCCCTGTCTCCAACGCCACTTCTGCTGTGTGCACCACGAACACCTCTGCCAAGCTGCCCCCGGCCCGTACGGCTCGTGTGAGAACCATCACCGCTGCTGTGTGCTGTGAATGCCTCTAGCAACCGATTTACCAGAGTTGCTTGTTTATTAGCCAATATTAGGTCAAGGTTCTCCTGTGGCATGATGTTTTGTAATTTGCCTTTATAGTGTGGATCCAGGATGCTGGCCAACCAGTAGTCGTCATTGTTCATAATTTTGGCAATGCGGGGGTCCCTTTTTAGGATATGCAAGGCATAATCTGACATGTGGGCAAATGTTCCCGGTGTCAATGATGCACTGCGAGTGCTGGTTGGAGGAGCACTTTCTGGAAAATCCACATCCCTCCAGTCACCCACAAACCCTGTACCAGACCTTGCCACGCCAACATTTTCACTTGCCCCACGAGATGCATCCTCCTCCCCTAAGTAATCATCCCCATTATCCTCCTCCTCCTCCTCCTCTTCTTCCTCCACCTCGTCCAGGAGAGGTCCCTGAGCAGACAATGGCTGAATGTCATCAAGGATTCCCTCCTCCTCTTCCTCCTCATCAACATTGGCTGCAGAAGCCTGCTCCTGAAGGTGCGTCAAAGTTTGCATGAGCAGACGCATAAGTGGGATGCTCATGCTTAGGATGGCGTCGTCTGCGCTTACCAGCCGTGTGCATTCCTCAAAACACTGAAGGACTTTACAGAGGTCTTTCAGCTTCGACCACTACACACCTGTCAACTCCATGTCTGCTCTCAAAGTGCCTGGCCGTGTATCCTCCCACAAATGCATTATGGCCTGCCTCTGCTCGCACAGCCGCTCCACCATGTGCAGGGTGGAGTTCCACCTTGTTGCAATGTCGATAATGAGGCGGTGGCTGGGAAGGTGGAGCAATCGCTGCAGCTTCTGCATACGAACGGAGTGTACCGGCGGATGTGCGCGCACAGTCTTCGCACCTTCTGGAGCAGGGCTGTTGACTCCGGATAATTTTTGAGGAAGCACTGCACCACCAGGTTCAAGGTGTGAGCCAAGCAAGGTCTGTGGCTGAGTTTTGAAAGGGCTATGGCTGCCACAAAATTACGGCCGTTATCACTAACTACCTTGCCTGCCTCAAGATGTACACTGCCCAGCCATGACTCAGTTTGTCGCTTCAAGTACTCGGCCAGCACCTCGGCGGTGTGTCTGTCGCCCAAACACATCATCTGCAACACAGCCTGCTAACGCTTTCCACTAGCTGCTCGATAGGGGGACACCTCGGGTGCAACAGTGGCAGCTGCAGATGGAGTGCTCGTACGACTGCGCTCTGTGGACGAGCTTTCGCTTCTGGAGGAAGAGGAGAAGGAGGAGGAGGAGGGTCGAAATCCTACAGCAAACTGTTTCCTATACCGTGGGCTAGGCAGCACTGTCCCACCACCGCTGTCCCCTGTGGACCCTGCATCCACCACATTAACCCAGTGCGCAGTGATGGACACGTAACGGCCCTGGCCATGCCGACTGGACCATGCATCAGTTGTGAGGTGCACCTTTCCGCTCACTGACTGCTTGAGTGCATGGACAATGCGGTCTTTCACATGATGGTGGAGGGCTGGGATGGCTTTGCGAGAGAAGAAGTGGCGACTGGGTAGGTCATAGCGCGGTACTGCATAGGCCATGAGTTCGCGGAAAGCTGTGCTTTCCACCAACCGAAAGGGCATCATCTCAAACGAGATTAGTTTGGCAATGTGGGCGTTCAAACCCAGTGTACGTGGATGAGAGACTGAGTACTTTCTTGACCTACTCATAGTGTCTGGGAGGGTGAGCTGGACTTGAGAGCTGCATATGGTGGAAGTAGCGGTGGACAGGGCGGACTGAGAGATTGTTGATGATGGTGATGGAGTTGGTGTTCTTTCTGATGGCCTAGAATCAGTCTTTCGTTGATATAACAGTGGGATTCCCTGACTGCTGTGGCCTTGCAACGACACCTCAACATTTGCTGCTGTGCTAACCGGTGGGCTTACAGTGGGGGAAACAATGTAGCGTTGCTGACTACCTTCGTTGTGATCAGTTGCACATGTGGCACTTGAGGTTTGGTGTTGTGTCCACGCTTGCAAGTGCATGGTGGTTAAATGTCTAAGCATGCAACTGGTATTCAAATTTTTCAGATTTTTCCCTCGGCTAAAGGTCTTTGCGCACTTCTTACAGATAACCTTGGCCTGATCATGAGGATTTTGTTAAAAAAAAGTGCCACACTGCACTCTTCCTACTTTGGCAGACATTTTGCGGCCTAGCACGCTGTGATCTTTTGACCCTCTGGACAAGCTGTCCAGCAACTCTTTTGATGTTTGGAACCTGTCTTTGGAGTGCTCCGGGCCTGCTAGATAACAGCTGTTGCGATGTCGATGTCTGCTGTGGATGCTCCTCATCTGAGCTATTGGAAGCAGCACCCTCTTCCCCCAATGGATGCCAATCTGGGTCAACAACTGGGTCATCCATCACCTCCTCTTCTATGTCATGTGCACCTTCCTCTGTGTCACCGTGTATGGTGGTATAGTGTGCGGGAAGGGGCACCTGAGTCTCATCAGGGTCAGAATCTGGCTCTGTACACTGCGAGGACAATGTAGTGCTCTGATTGAATGTATCAGCAGAATCATCTGTCAGCGGCTGTGCATCAGTGCACTCCATGTCAGATTCATCTTGGCCTGGGTAATTCACCATTTCACTTGATAATCCAGGCATGGTATGTGAAAACAGCTCCATGGAGTAATCAGTAGTATGGCCTGCGTCATCCTTCAATCTTGGTTGGGGTGAAGGACACAAGGAAAGGTGTGGTTCATGAACATGAGCCTCCAATGACGACTCAGTGCTTTTACTTTTTACAACTGAAGAAGAGGAGGCGATAGAGCTGGAGGCTGAGTCAGCAATGTAAGACAAAACTTTTTCCTGATGCTCTGGCTTTAAAAGCGGTTTGCCAACTCCTAGAAAAGTAAGCCTTCGAAGCCTTATGGAGCCAGACGATGACGCAGGCTCAACACCTCCTGCATTCGGTCCTATTTTGCTCTTGCCATTACCATCAGATCCACCACCAACACCATCATTACCAGCTGTCAACCCCCGCCCAATTCCACGGCCTCTTCCACCAGCCTTCCTCATTTTTGGTACAAATGTAGACAAAATCCAACAAACTATATAGTAATGTAAAACAAGGTACAAGGTGTCTATAGGACAGGGGAGATTTTGAATTTCTGCAGACACTTGTGGACACTGGACACTCTTGGATTGTGTGAGGCCCACTTAATATCTGAGCGCTATGTCACAGGCTCGATGGCACAGCTGTGACAAAAGTGACTAGAGAAAAAGGGAGATTTTGAATTTCTGCAGACACTTGTGGACACTGGTCACTTTTGGATTGTGTGAGGCCCACTGAATATCTGAGCGCTATGTCACAGGCTCGATGGCACAGCTGTGACAAAAGTGACTAGAGGATAAGGGAGATTTTGAATTTCTGCAGACACTTGTGGACACTGGACACTTTTGGATTGTGTGAGGCCCACTGAATATCTGAGCGCTATGTCACAGGCTCGATGGCACAGCTGTGACAAAAGTGACTAGAGGATAAGGGAGATTTTGAATTTCTCCAGACACTTGTGGACACTGGACACTTTTGGATTGTGTGAGGCCCACTGAATATCTGAGCGCTATGTCACAGGCTCGATGGCACAGCTGTGACAAAAGTGACTAGAGGATAAGGGAGATTTTGAATTTCTGCAGACACTTGTGGACACTGGACACTTTTGGATTGTGTGAGGCCCACTGAATATCTGAGCGCTATGTCACAGGCTCGATGGCACAGCTGTGACAAAAGTGACTAAAGGATAAGGGAGATTTTGAATTTCTGCAGACACTTGTGGACACTGGACACTTTTGGATTGTGTGAGGCCCACTGAATATCTGAGCGCTATGTCACAGGCTCGATGGCACAGCTGTGACAAAAGTGACTAGAGAATAAGGGAGATTTTGAATTTCTGCAGACACTTGTGGACACTGGACACTTTTGGATTGTGTGAGGCCCACTGAATATCTGAGCGCTATGTCACAGGCTCGAAGGCACAGCTGTGACAAAAGTGACTAGAGGATAAGGGAGATTTTGAGTTTCTGCACACACTAGTTGACAATGGACACTTTTGAGTTTTTGAGGCCCACTTAATATCTGAGCGCTATGTCACAGGCTCGATGGCACAGCTGTGACAAAAGTGACTAGAGGATAAGGGAGATTTTGAATTTCTGCAGACACTTGTGGACACTGGACACTTTTGGATTGTGTGAGGCCCACTTAATATCTGAGCGCTATGTCACAGGCTCGATGGCACAGCTGTGACAAAAGTGACTAGAGGATAAGGGAGATTTTGAATTTCTGCAGACACTTGTGGACACTGGACACTTTTGGATTGTGTGAGGCCCACTTAATATCTGAGCGCTATGTCACAGGCTCGATGGCGCAGCTGTGACAAAAGTGACTAGAGGATAAGGGAGATTTTGAATTTCTGCACACACTTGTGGACACTGGACACTTTTGGATTGTGTGAGGCCCACTGAATATCTGAGCGCTATGTCACAGGCTCGATGGCACAGCTGTGACAAAAGTGACTAGAGGATAAGGGAGATTTTGAATTTCTGTAGACACTTGTGGACACTGGACACTTTTGGATTGTGTGAGGCCCACTGAATATCTGAGCGCTATGTCACAGGCTCGATGGCACAGCTGTGACAAAAGTGACTAGAGGATAAGGGAGATTTTGAATTTCTGCAGACACTTGTGGACACTGGACACTTTTGGATTGTGTGAGGCCCACTGAATATCTGAGCGCTATGTCACAGGCTCGATGGCACAGCTGTGACAAAAGTGACTAGAGGATAAGGGAGATTTTGAATTTCCGCAGACACTTGTGGACACTGGACACTTTTGGATTGTGTGAGGCCCACTGAATATCTGAGCGCTATGTCACAGGCTCGATGGCACAGCTGTGACAAAAGTGACTAGAGGATAAGGGAGATTTTGAATTTCTGCAGACACTTGTGGACACTGGACACTTTTGGATTGTGTGAGGCCCACTGAATATCTGAGCGCTATGTCACAGGCTCGATGGCACAGCTGTGACAAAAGTGACTAGAGAATAAGGGAGATTTTGAATTTCTGCAGACACTTGTGGACACTGGACACTTTTGGATTGTGTGAGGCCCACTGAATATCTGAGCGCTATGTCACAGGCTCGATGGCACAGCTGTGACAAAAGTGACTAGAGGATAAGGGAGATTTTGAATTTCTGCACACACTAGTTGACAATGGACACTTTTGGATTTTTGAGGCCCACTTAATATCTGAGCGCTATGTCACAGGCTCGATGGCACAGCTGTGACAAAAGTGACTAGAGGATAAGGGAGATTTTGAATTTCTACAGACACTTGTGGACACTGGACACTTTTGGATTGTGTGAGGCCCACTTAATATCTGAGCGCTATGTCACAGGCTCGATGGCACAGCTGTGACAAAAGTGACTAGAGGATAAGGGAGATTTTGAATTTCTGCAGACACTTGTGGACACTGGACACTTTTGGATTGTGTGAGGCCCACTGAATATCTGAGCACTATGTCACAGGCTCGATGGCGCAGCTGTGACAAAAGTGACTAGAGGATAAGGGAGATTTTGAATTTCTGCACACACTTGTGGACACTGGACACTTTTGGATTGTGTGAGGCCCACTGAATATCTGAGCGCTATGTCACAGGCTCGATGGCACAGCTGTGACAAAAGTGACTAGAGGATAAGGGAGATTTTGAATTTCTGTAGACACTTGTGGACACTGGACACTTTTGGATTGTGTGAGGCCCACTGAATATCTGAGCGCTATGTCACAGGCTCGATGGCACAGCTGTGACAAAAGTGACTAGAGGATAAGGGAGATTTTGAATTTCTGCAGACACTTGTGGACACTGGACACTTTTGGATTGTGTGAGGCCTACTGAATATCTGAGCGCTATGTCACAGGCTCGATGGCACAGCTGTGACAAAAGTGACTAGAGGATAAGGGAGATTTTGAATTTCTGCAGACACTTGTGGACACTGGACACTTTTGGATTGTGTGAGGCCCACTGAATATCTGAGCGCTATGTCACAGGCTCGATGGCACAGCTGTGACAAAAGTGACTAGAGGATAAGGGAGATTTTGAATTTCTGCAGACACTTGTGGACACTGGACACTTTTGGATTGTGTGAGGCCCACTGAATATCTGAGCGCTATGTCACAGGCTCGATGGCACAGCTGTGACAAAAGTGACTAGAGGATAAGGGAGATTTTGAATTTCTGCACACACTTGTGGACACTGGACACTTTTGGATTGTGTGAGGCCCACTGAATATCACAGCGCTATGTCACAGGCAGAAATTGGCTAGTGTATCACAAACTACAAGGTGTATGTAGAATTGGGCAGAATAGGAATCTCCCTAGAGTGAAGGTCTGTAAGAACGGAACAAGTCCTCCACTTATCCTTCCACAGTGACACACAGATAGCTCCACTGTGGCCGTGATAACAGCCGTTACACGGTACTGAGAGGAGCGTGCACGTACACGGCTGTCCGGTGTACGTTAAATTGTCAAGCTCCATGTTTTTTAAGTATACGGACTGACCCACGCTGTCTCTCTATAGTTTTGAATGCGATCAAACAGCAAATATATTTAACTGTTTGAAAGCTAGACAAAACTAGTAGGTGCAGGTCTGTAAGAACGGAACATGTCCTCGACTTATTCTCACAGAGTGACACACAGATAGCTTCACTGTGGCCGTGATAACAGCCGTTACACGGTACTGAGAGGAGCGTGCACGTACACGGCTGTCCGGTGTACGTTAAATTGTCAAGCTCCGTGTTTTTTAAGTATACGGACTGACACACGCTGTTTCTCTATAGTTTTGAATGCGATCAAACAGCAAATATATTTAACTGTTTGAAAGCTAGACAAAACTAGAAGGTGCAGGTCTGTAAGAACGGAACATGTCCTCGACTTATTCTCACAGAGTGACACACAGATAGCTTCACTGTGGCTGTGATAACAGCCGTTACACGGTACTGTGTGAGGAGCGTACACCGCTGTATGGTGTGAAAAAATGCACGCTCAGTACCTCAGCAGGACAAAAAAAAAAAATTGGGATTGCTTTTAAAAAAGCAGTTTGCAGAGCAGTGGGTAAACAGCAATGCAGCTGTCAGGAAGCCTTAGACGGCAGCCCAACAACCAACACCACTGATACACCACAATATAGCCTCCCCTTGCACTGCACACACAGTGACTGGTGTGTTGTACAGGCAAAATCGCTAGCAGTAGAAGCAGTTTTTTTTTCTTCTTCCCTGCCTAACGCTCTCCCTACAGAATCAGCAGCAACCTCTCCCTATGCTAAGATCGGCAGAAGTAAGATGGCGGTCGGCGTGCACGCCCTTTTATACCCCCTGTGACGCCCACCAAAGCAAGCCAATCACTTGCATGCCCTTCTGAAAGATGGTGGTGACCCGTGCCTATGTCATCACGTTGCCCACAGTGTCCGTGGATCCTGATTGGCTGAAAAAGAGCGCAAAACAAACTTTTGAAACGCGACTTTGGCGCGTAAGTCGCCGACCTCGTGGCCGACCTCATCCTAGGGTCGGGTTTCGTTTCATGAAACCCGACTTTGCCAAAAGTCGGCGACTTTTGAAATTTTTCGACCCGTTTCGCTCAACTCTATTAAACTATACTATATATACCTGCTATCTGATGATACTGTACACTTTATCTACTTTTTATATTCTTGTCTAATCCATACTGAGCCTGTGAGTGTCTCTGTGTGACTGATGGTATATATAGGGAGATTGACAATCATCCTTTGACTGTATAGAGCTGTACGCTTTTGATACAGTACCATATATCTGATGTTATTTTGGGTTCATTTTCTGCAACATTTTGAAGTTTGGTGGAAGAGGCCGCGGACGAGGGCATGGGGGGGCCAGCTGGTGCTGATGGTGGTGGTGCATCTGCTGGTAGTGGCAAAAGCACAATAGCAGCTAAGGCAGGAGGTGTTGAGCCTGCATCATGGTCTGGCTCCGGAATGCCTGGAAGGCTACCTTTTCTGGGAGTAGGTTAACCGCTTTTAAAGCCGGAGCATCAGGAACTGGTTTTGGCTTACATTGCTGAAACAGACTCCAGCAAATATGCCCTCCTCTTCTGAAGTTTCAAAAAAATGCAAGCTCTGAGTCGTCAAGTGCTGGCTCCTGGTCAGGAAGAACCCCTTTCCTTGTGTCCTTCACCCCCACCAAAAGTGAATGATACAGCAGGCCACACTTCAAATTAGTCCATGTAGCTCTTTCTATCATACCATGCCTGGGTTATCAAGTCAAATCGTGAATTCCCCAGTCCAAGATGAATCTGGCATGGAGTGTGGGTGGCCAGCCAGGGCAGTGGGGTTAATCGGTACCGGGCCGGTGTCTCAGAGGGATGTGTCACGTTGGTGGTGACGATGACCCGTTCCGTGGCCCTGGGAGTCCATGCAAAGGAACGAATAACGTTTATAGGTGAATGATACGTGACGCCACCTGTGGTTTCTGATCAGATTGACCCGCGCTGCAGTGTCGCTTCTCTGGGACAGATGTTGTGGTGCAGCTAAGATGTAGAAGCCCTGCACAGGTAGGGCCGTAGTTGCAGGGCAGATGAAAGAGTTGGTAGAAGGTGTGCAGTGCAGGATGTAGAAGAGCTGTGCGCCAGGCGCAGGAGAAAGATGACAGACACAGTCGTGCAGTTCCTTTACCTGTACTTGGTAAGTGCCGTCCACGACCCAGAGTACAGATGGAGAAGGAGCTGGTCAGCCTGGAAGCAAATTAGGAATTCTCTCTCTGCAGATAGGTAGTGTGGCCTCAGTTCTAGCGCTTATCTGAGGTACTCGCAGTACTGAGTTCACTGAAGTTCCCCCTGTTGACTCATTTTTGGAACTTTCTCTTATGGCAGGCAGCCATAGCCTTTTCCTTCTGGCTCACACACGTCGCTGCTGGGGCATCTGAGCTTTAGTTGGGAACAGAGCATTTACAGCTGCTACTTACTCCGGTTTCTGCTGCAGGACCGTCAGTGTCCCTACAAACTCGGAGACCGAAATCCCGACCATTCGCTCCAGCTAGGAGTGAGCCTTAACTCTGCTCATCCTCCAGCTCCCCTTCTCACGTCCACACACTTCCCCTTCCCTTCACAGACTACCCTAACTTACCTCCTCCCGACCACAGAGAGCAGCTCCTCAGCAGTCAGGTTCAGAGGTCTTCCTACTGGCCTGGAATGGGAACTGTGTTGTGTGTTGGTTTAACTGCTAGAGAGATCCTTCGTTGCTCCCAAGCATGACATCACACTCCCTAGGAGGAAGGTAATGCCACTGTGGCGACTGTACTCCTGGGGGCGCCACAAGTGCACTGATGCCCAGCCACTGCTAGTTGATTCTTCTGGTACATTGACCCAGACCACTACATTCCCCTCGCACTCTACACGGCCTGAATCTGACCCTGATGAAACTCAGGTTCCCCTTACCGCATACTATACCACCTTACACAGTGACAAATAGGAAGGTGCAGATGAAAGTGCAGGTTCCTTGAGCAGGTGGGGGGGCATACTCATGGGCAACGGCACTGGCACAGGGCCCCTCATAGTACGCAAAAGTGTCTCTGCAAGTGGGAGGGCCCACCCGCCGACGGACACACCACTGTACTATGAGGGGCCCTGTGCCATTGCCAACGAGTGGGCCCCCCCTGCTTGCTCAGGATCACAGCACTTGCAAAGTTGAAATACTTACCTCTCCCTGCTCCACCGCCGTGACATCTTCCCCGGTTCCTGACAGTGACATTCTGGTCAGAGAGCGCGATGACATCACGTCTGTACGCCCTCTGCCTAAACAGTCCAAGTGCAGTGAGATGGAAGATGGGGATGACGAGGAGTCCAGACTAGTACAGGGATTCCCTAGCGAAGAGACTTATTTAATTGTTTTCAATGTTGGGACAGCTATTTTTGGGGAGCACTATACTCTGGAAAATGATATATGGGGCCCACCATACACTGGAGCATTCCAAAGGTGGACATGAGACACTGGAGCAGCATTTACAGGGCCCATTATGCACTAGAGCATTAGAAATGGGGTCCAATATATATGGAGCATTATTTGGGCCCATAACTCAGTGGGGCTTCATCCATGGGGACCACTATATACTGTAGCATTATGTGGAGCTCATCATAAACTGTTTCAAACATTATATGGGACCAATGATTCTGTATGGAGAAATATATGGGCCTCATTACTCTGTATAGCGCACTATGCGGTGGCCATAATACTGTATGGAGTAATATACTGTCCATTTTTGGAGTTATTGGAGAATTTAAAATGGATATCAGTCATGTGATGTAAGAAGTGAAGTATTTTTCATTGTACTATACCGCTATTTCTCTGCCGTATCAGAGGATCATGAATTGTGGCATGTGTTAAAAGAGCCCAGTGACACTCTTTGGCCCTGGGCCCACGATAATCTGAAGCCAATCCTACCCCCCCCCACAACTTTAGCCAAATAACCCCCAATTTTCAATGCCTAACTATTATAAAGTAAATTAAGGTTGACAAGCTTAAGTAATAAGAATTGATGTTTTTGGCATTAAAATGGGCACTGTAGGTGTGTTTCCTGTCCTCCGCTCCCTGCTGACCTTGGTTCCCCATTGACTTGCATTGGGTTTCGTGTTTCAGTCGGCTTTCGACTTTTCACGATAATCGGCTGATTTCGTTCGACCCGACTTTTGAGAAAGTCGGGTTTCATGAACCCGAAAAAAGGCAAAGTCGCTCATCTCTACTAATAAGATTTCTTTCTATGGAAAACACTGCGACTGGGTTGAAGTGAGTTGCGATGATTCGTACCTGATGAGACAACCATATCGGGCTTTCCTGGTGGGGTATAATGTCTGTCTCTTGAGGTGTAAACTGTGAGTTATTCTTCAGAGGGGTACTGGGGCTGATTTTTGGAGGGTGCTTTAGCTGGGAATTCTTATTGACTATCTGGCTTCCTCTTGGAGGACATTGTCGGGGACTCTGTGATTGACTATTAAAAGGCTACAACCATGATCCCACTTTTGCTACAGCAAGGAAAGATATAAGAAGTGAGCCAAAATCCCAAATCTGCTCTGGAGCCCACCAGATTATAGATGCACCCCTCGCTGCTGGTGTTGTGGGCAATGATTACTTTACTGAACCTTACAGCGATCCCAAACTGTTTTTACACGAGGTTAAAAAATAAAAGAAGTAATATAACCAGATCAATAGATAATTTAGACATCAATATAGATTGACGGTGGTCTGATTGGTCAGAGATTGGTCAGAGATCTGTGTATGTAGGAGTCCTAATACAAATAAAAACAAAGAGGTTAGACAATCACTTTATTTATATAAGATGCCTCCTTAAAAATCAGACAAAGTCACTTTAAATGTATCAGTTATAACAAAGACATAAAGTGGCAGAATTAATAGGTGTTACTACTTTTGGGGCAGTACTTGGGAAGGGCACATTCTTTGCTGTTAGGTAGGCGCTTGTATCCGAGTCTGCAGAAGCAGCCAGTAGAACACTCAAGCACATTACTGGATCCGGACTGTTGTGTGCCGCACAGGTGTTGGGACAGTCACTACCACATTCCTGGTACTCGGTGTTCATACTTCAGCAGTGTTCCTCAGTCACACAATCCTGATTGGCGTTTCTTATGGTGCCCTCCTTGCAGAAACAGCCGGGCACGCACATTAAAGGACAAGCAAATATACGGCCTTTATTATCGCAGGTCGGCGGACAGGCGCTCCCACAGTCATTATATTCCTCGTCTGCTTTACATTTGGCTGCAAAAATATAAGAGATGAGAACGGTGCTTCCGCTCATAGAGAAAAAACAATGATAAGTCCTAAACCAAATGCTGTAGAAGCCACTGCCTAATATATATGAGGTGCAGCCTTTATCACTGTTTTGTCTTTTCTTTGTCAATAACAAACATTGTACATAAATATTTAGGGGTCTGTAAATAAATAAGATGTGCTCTGGATCAGCTCTGCAGGATAAGAGGGTGAACTGCACTCACTATGGCGTCATTAAAGGGGTCCTATAATTTTTGGGACTTTTTTAACTTAAAGAAGCCTCCCTATTTATATGTTTATGGCTTCTACCTGTGTGTATGTAATATGCAGTGTAGCATAGGTGCATTGGTAAATTCACCGATCGCAGTCTTCTACGGCGTCCAGTGCTGCTCTGTCCTATTCTGGGTCACTTTTCTATCATGCCCGATCATACAGGGCTCCATGTGTGACCCAAAAGTCACTGTTACAATGTAAATCTACAGAGCCTCATTCACGAGTTCCAGCTCTTACATGGAGCGCAGTGTGATCTGGAGAACTGGAACTTTAGTTACATGACTCAGAAGATGACAAGAGCGGCACTGGACACCGAAGAAGACGGCAATCGGTGAGTATATTAACACACCTACTCTACACAACATGTACATTCACACAGATTTAACCCACAAAAATTTAACTGGGAGAGCCCGTGAAAGCAAAATGGAGCAAAAGGTTTAATAAAACCTGAATGCGAAAATTATTTTTAAGTAATTCTAAAGTATATACTGTCTCCAAATGTGGACAACCCCTATAACAATAAAATATCTGTTTAAGAATGATGATTTTTAATTTAAAATGAAGCTACACAAGCAAATCTGATAAAATATGTTATAACACCTAATGGCCTGAAGGGTGGAGCCTGGCACAGGACACAAAAAAGGAAGCCAAACTTCACCCTACATAATGGACATGACACAATGTATCAGTTTTCTCTTCAGTGCTCCATTTCAAGATTACACTTTTAGATAAGAGCTTTATCTAAATCCTACAAAAGAAGAGTACAAGTGGGGGAAGGGATGTGAGAACACCCCTAAACACAAGTTGTCACTGTGACCCATGGGAAACTCCCTGGAAGATTAGACAAAACCAAATCCTTACATTATAATCGTCATGATACAAAGTAGGACATCATGTATATCATAGAGAATATCAAATACTTACTGGTTGCTGATTGTGCAGCGATCACCATGAAGAGCAGAGCTACAAAATAATAATAAAATAAATAATGATAAAAATAATAAGAAAATAAATAAATAAATAGTAATAATAAATAATATTTCTAGCGCGAAATATACAATAAAAAGAGCCAAAGAAAAAAATTGAATTCTTCCTTCTTATATTATTGGTAAATATCTATAGTATAACAAAATGTAACAACAGTATACAGATACTGTATATGACGCATGCAACTCACTCAGCGATGCCAGCAGCACTGCAGATGTCCGCCCCATGTTTAGCGATGATGTTCCACAGCTTTTCTATTAATTATCAATTGCATGGATTAGAATGAGAAAGCATTAGATATTTAGTTTTATTCTCTTGCTATATTGCAAAAATCATAAATAAACGTTTGAGATAACACTTAAAAGATTAGCCTAATTTTCCAAAAGCCTTCTCAAAATGAAGTCATCCCTATAATCAACTGATTGATGGAGGTGCAGCTTCTCTTGGAAGCCACTCAATTCCCTACAGTAGCCACTAGAGGAGAAATGTGGTATAACATGCCAGCTGTTTAAATAAATGGAGAGTACCAAGAAAGAAGAGCTCTTTACAAAGGTCTCCAGCTTCTGACACTTTCTCCCTGACATCCATACATTTTATCGGATGGGATAAACCCTTTAATACAGCAATGAAACAAGTGACAGATCCATTATAAGGGGAGCTCCAGTGTGGTTCCCAATGGATGCTATGAAGAAAAGAAAAGCTCCATCTCCTGGAGAGTATTCTATAGATGAAGCACTTGTCTCTGGAATTGGGATAATGTGATTCTATCTTTCCTCTGGATAAGAGCAGTCATTTTGGTGCCTACCTGGAGGATGCACGGCGCACGGGCTCCTGGTGATGCCGGATCCTACAAGTGCAGGATCTTATATACAGTAAGATTAGGAGCGCCCAGGGTGTGATCTGTGACATGTGTATAATGTCATCACCTAATAATATGCAACTAGTAATTGTGCCAACAGCAAACCAGAAAAGCAAGATCAAGAATTGCAAGATCAGAAGATTATGCAACTTTATCCAGATAACTTCTCCTGGCTTATTCTAATAATGAAAGAGCGGCAACAGCCGAAAACATCCCTGTTGTGAATTCGCTTTCTGGCCTACCTCTGGTTACTTGTGAAGGCAGTGGAGCTGGTTGTATTGACAGAGGGGTCGTGAGTTCTCTTTCCGGGCTCCCGCTGGTGGTTACTGGAGGTAATGGAGCTGATCTAATTAACAGAGGCTTGCCACCTGATAATGAGGAGGATGACTGGAGATCTGGAGTTTCTGACTGGATTTAAGACAGCCAACTCCATCTATCCCTGCTGGTGATTTTTTTCCTGCCTCCTGAGGTCTTAGTTTCCAGCTCAGTCCCTGCATACTCAGCTACGTGTTCTTTTGCTATTGTTCACATTTGATATGGTTTTGTCTATTTCAGTTTTATATGGTCAGCCAGCTCTGGCTGGGGCTGTGCTGAACTTCCATCCTTATGTTACTGCTTGTGACAGTTTGTTTTTGTCCCTTATTAGATTGGCCTCTTTTTGCTCTGCTTTCAGAATATACCTGAGTGCTGATATAGTGGGCGAAGTCTAGTGACTTCAGTGTTTTTTCTATTAGACATGTTTGGCATTTTTGCAGGGTTTTTTGCGTGATTGCAGACAGAGTCTTTCCTTTCCTGTCCTGTCTAGTTAGTGCGGGCCCCAGCGTTTGCTCAGTCTATTTTCCTACCTGCGTTTGTGTTTTCATCTTGTCTCACCGACAATATATGTTTGGGGGCTATCTATTCCTTTGGGGTCTGCTCTGGGGCAGTTTAGATTTCCCCTTTCTTGCTTTAGGCTTATTTAGTTCTCCAGCTGTGTCGAGACGTCTAGGATAATCGTAGGTACGCTCCATGGCTACTGCTAGTTGTGTGGATAGGATCAGGGGTCTGCAATCCGCTTAGTTACCAACCTCTCTGGTTTTCTGTGGCTTAGCTTGGTCTTGCTTTCCTCCTCGGTGACCCAATCATAACACATCCCCTACTAATACACAGGAGAGCCCGGAGATAACAAGGGTCAGAAAATAATACAGGGAGTAACTCAGGATCAGTAATGTAATGTATGTACACAGTGACTGCACCAGCAGAATAGTGAGTGCAGCTCTGGAGTATAATACAGGATGTAACTAAGGATCAGTAATGTAATGTATGTATACAGTGACTGCACCAGCAGAATAGTGATTGCAGCTCTGGAGTATAATACAGGATGTAACTCAGTGTCAGAATTTTTTTTTTAATTTATATATTTTTTCCTCATTTTCTCTGGGGCCATAGGAGGATTTTTTCTTTAATGGAGATTAAGCAATTGTCTGATCGTGTTGAGCAGCTCGCTGGTGAAGTGCAGGGAATTTCCGCCTATATCGCTCAATCATCTGCTGTTGAACCAAAAATTCCTACTCCTGATGTGTTTTCTGGGGATCGGTCTAAATTTTTGAATTTTAAGAATAATTGTAAACTATTTTTTGCCTTGAAGCTTAACTCATCGGGGAGCTCTGTGCAGCAGGTTAAAATTGTCATCTCCTTGCTGCGCGGCGATCCCCAGGATTGAGCTTTTTCTCTGACACCTGGAGATCCTATTCTGACTAATGTGGACACATTTTTTCAAGCCTTGGGGTTGTTGTATGATGAACCTAATGCTATTGATCAAGCTGAGAAAACCCTATTGGCATTGAACCAGGGTCAGGATTCTGCAGAATTATCTGTCAAAAATTCTGAAAGTGGGTGGTCCTTACTAC
This sequence comes from Dendrobates tinctorius, assembly GCF_039654945.1. NCBI lineage: Eukaryota > Metazoa > Chordata > Amphibia > Anura > Dendrobatidae > Dendrobates > Dendrobates tinctorius. The sequence continues at coordinate 26,342,384 of NW_027361696.1, read as the reverse complement.
ATGGAATGACGGTGCCTTAGCAGCGCTCTTTCAGAAGGGTTTATCAGAGACCGTAAAAGATGTTATGGTGGGATTTCCTGTTCCCTCTGGTCTTGATGATTCTATGTCATTATCCATTCAAGTTGATCGGCGTTTACGTGAACGTAAAACTACACGAGAGGCATCTGAACCCATGCAATGTGATAGGGTTTTGTCTAGGGCGCAACGTTAGGAGTTTAGAAGGCGTAATAAGCTGTGTTTTTTCTGGGGAGACGCCTCTCATGCTATTTCTGTCTGCCCTAAATGAGAAAAACGTATTGCGCACACATTTGCTGTGGGCAGTGTACAGCCTAAGTTCCTTTTGGCAATTACCCTGATCTGCTCCTTTTCTACATTTTCCGCTAAGGCTTTTGTAGATTCAGAAGCAGCTTTGAATCTGATGGGTTTAGACTTTGCTAAACGTTGTGGTTTTCCCATGATTCCCCTGCGGACTCCTATCCCTTTGAGGGGTATTGATGCTACTCCTTTGGCAGAGAATAAACCCCAGTTTTGGACCCAGGTAATAATGCGGGTCGCCCCGGACCACCAAGAAAATTGTAAATTTTTGGTGTTAAACAATTTGCATGATACTATTTTTCTGGGTTTTCCCTGGTTGAAAACTCATAATCCTGTTTTGGATTGGAAATCTGTGTCTGTGGTGAGTTGGGGTTGTCAGTGTGTTCTTAGTGACACTCCTGTTTTCTCCACCTCTCCCCAGTCTCATGATATTCCTGATTATTTGGCTGATTTTTCTGATGTGTTTAGTGAGAGTAAGTCTGCGTCTTTGCCTCCTCATAGGAGTTATGACTGTGCAATTGAGTTAATGCCCGGGTGTAAATTTCCCAAGGGTCGGCTTTTCAACTTATCGGTACCCGAACATGATGCTATGTGATCTTATATCAAGGATTCATTGGAGAAGGGTCATATTAGACCATCCTCTTCACCTTTAGGTGCTGGGTTTTCTTTTTTGTGGCCAAGAAAGATGGTTCATTAAGGCCTTGTATTAACTATCGCTCCCTTAACAAAATCACTGTTAAATATCAGTACCCGTTACCCCTGATTTCTGATTTATTTTCCAAAGTTAAAAGTGCCTGCTGGTTTACCAAGCTTGACCTCAGGGGGCGTATAATCTTATTCGCATCAAGCACGGGGATGAATGGAAGATGGCATTTAATACTCCGGAGGGACATTTTGAGTACCTGGTGATGCCTTTTGGGCTCACTAATGCCCCTTCTGTCTTCCAATCTTTTATGAACGATATTTTCCGGGACTTTGTGGATAAGTTTTTGATCATTTATCTGGATATTTTCATCTTTTACAGTGATTGGGATTCTCATGTGGAACATGTCCGGACTGTATTCCGGATTTTAAGGGAAATTTCCCTGTATGTTAAGGGATCGAAGTGCCTCTTTGGTGTACAGAGGATTTCATTTTTGGGATTTATTTTGTCCCCGTCGGCTATTGAAATGGACCCGGCCAAGGTACAGGCCATTTATGATTGGGTTCAGCCCACTTCTTTGAAGGCTCTCCAGTTGTTTTTGGGTTTTGCTAATTTCTATCATAAATTTATAACTACCGTATTTTTCGCTTTATAAGATGCTCCGGATTATAAGACGCACCACAATTTTTGAGGAGAAAAATAAGAAAAAAATATTTTTTAATAAAATGGTGGTGCCTCTTATAATCCTTGCATCTTATTGCTTACCGGGGTTGGTGGCTGCGGTGTAGAGGGGTCCCAGGCTCGCTGCTGGAGGAGGCAGGCGTGGAGTGATGCTGCAGGCCGCATTCAGGGATGAGGGGGGGCTCCGATGTGTGCTGTTGCTGCTGCAGAGTCTTGTGCTGGTGTCAGGTTTCTCCACTTGTCCGGCGGTTGGAAGCCGGTGCTGCGGGTGCTCCGGTGCGGCGTTGTGTGCCCATCGATGCCCGGGGCTCTGCCGACATTGTTCGACAGACCAGAGCCCCAGCATTTCCTCGGTTCCCTGTATATGTGCGCTGAAGTGCCGGTAAAAAAAAAATGGCCGCCGGCGCGTGCGCAGATGGGATCTCGGGACCAGTTCTCGAGAGATGAGATCTGAAATCTCATCTCGAGAGCTGGATCCCGAGATCCCATCTGCGCACGCGCGGCGGCCATTTTTTTGCAGGCACCACCGCGCGCACACAGGGAACCCAGGGAAAATGGCCGCCGGTGCGTGCGCAGATGGGATCTCGGGACCCACCTCTCGAGAGATGAGATTTCAAATCTCATCTCTCGAGAACTGGGTCCCGAGATCCCATCTGCGCACGCGCCGGTGGCCATCTTTTTACCGGCACACAGGGAACTGAGGAAATGCCGGGGCTCTGGCCTGTCGCACAATGTTGGCAGAGCCCCGGGCATCGACGGGCACACAACGCGGCACCGGACACACCCGCAGCAGCGGCCAGCAACCGCCGGACGCCCCCGATCACAGCCTAAGTAAGGCATGTCCGCTTTGTAAGACGCACCCCTGTTTTCCCCCCAAATTTTGGGGGGAAAAAAGTGCATCTTACAAAGCGGAAAATACGGTAATTTTTCTGGTAGTGTCAAACCACTGACTGATCTGACCAAAAAGGGCGCTGATGTGGTGAATTGGTCTCCAGAGGCAGTCTCGGCATTTCAGGAGCTTAAGCGGAGATTCACTTCTGCTCCGGTTCTACGGCAACCTGATGTCTCACTCTCATTTCAGGTGGAGGTAGATGCTTCTGAGATTGGTGCAGGAGCCTTTTTGTCCCAAAAAGATCCAGTGACTTCTAAAATGAATCCCTGTGCCTTCTTTTCTCGAAAATTCTCCCCATCTGAACGTAACTATAACGTGGGGAATCGGGAATTGTTGTCCATGAAATGGGCATTTGAAGAGTGGAGACATTGGTTGGAGGGAGCTAGACATCAAGTTGTGGTCCTCACCAACCACAAGAATTTGATTTATCTTGAATCAGCCAAACGCTTGAATCCTAGACAGGCTAGGTGGGCCTTGTTTTTCACGCGTTTTAATTTTGTGGTCTCTTTTCTTCCGGGCACTAAGAATGTTAAGGCGGACGCCCTTTCTAGGAGTTTCTTTGCAGATTCACTTATTGTGACCGAGTCTACTACCATTCCAAATGAGGGGGAAGTTCTTTCCACCTTCTCACCCGATTTGAGACGTGCCCTGGAGGAATTTCAGGAGGACAAACCTGAACGTTGCCCTATGGGAATATTGTATGTTCCTGACCAGTGGAGGAAGAGAGTAATGTCTGAAATTCATTGCTCCGCGTTGGCTGGTCATCCAGGTATTTTTGGTACCAGAGATTTGGTGGGTTGGTCTTTTTGGTGGCCTGCCTTATCTCGTAATGTCAGGAATTTTGTGCAGTCCTGTGGGACTTGTTCTCGGTCCAAACCCTGTTCTCGTTCTAGTGGGTTGTTGATGCCCCTGTCGGTGCCCAAGAGGCCATGGACCCATATCTCAATGGATTTTATTTCTGATCTTCCTGTCTCTCAGAGAATGACTGTTATCTGGGTGATTTGTGGCAGATTTTCTAAGATGATCCATCTTGTACTGCTCCCAAAGTTGCCATCTTCTTCAGAGTTGGTGCCCTTGTTTTAACAACAGGTTGTTCGGTTGCATGGGATTCCTGAGAACATTGTGTCGGACAGAGGAGTCCAGTTTGTTTTCAGATTTTGGAGAGTCTTTTGTTTCAAACTGGGAATTCAGTTATCTTTCTCCTCTGCATTTCATCCTCAGACCAATGAGCAGACTAAGAGAACAAACCAGACTTTGGAGTCCTATTTGAGATGTTTTGTATCTGCTGATCAGGATGACTGGGTCTCATTTTTGCCCTTGGCCGAATTCTCGCTAAACAATAGAGCTAGTTCTGCCACTTTGATGTCGCCCTTTTTCTGTAACTTTGGTTTTCATCCTCGATTTTCTTCAGGTCAAGTGGAATCTTCGACCTGCCCAAGTGTGGATATTGTGGTAGAGAGAATGCAGCAGATTTGGGACCAAGTGGTGGATAAGTTGTCCCTCTCTCAGGAAAAAGCCCAACGGTTTTCCAACTGGCATAAGACCATTGGTCCCCAGTTTAAAGTGGGTGATATGGTTTGGTTGTCGTCAAAGAATATTTCTATGAAGGTTGTGTCTCCAAAGTTCAAGCCAAGATTCATTGAACCTTATAAGATTTTGGAGATTCTTAATCCTGTTTCTTTTCGATTGGCTCTTCCAGTTACGTTTAAGATCCATAACGTGTTTCATAAATCTCTGTTGAAGAGGTTTATGGAGCCAGTAGTTTCTTTGGCGGTGCCTCCTGACCCTGTATTGGTTAAAGGCAATGTGGAATATGAGGTAGAGAAAATATTGGATTCTCGTTTGGCTTGACGGAGACTCCAGTACTTGGTCAAATGGAAGGGTTATGGCCAGGAGGATAATTCTTGAGTCTCTGCTTCTGACATTCATGCCGATAGATTGGTTTGTGCTTTTCACCGGGCCCATCCTGATCGGCCTGGTGGCGTGGATGAGGGTTCAGTGACCCCTCCTCAAGGGGGGGTACTGTTGTGAACTCGCTTTTTGGCCTACCTCTGGTTACTTGTGAAGGTAGTGGAGCTGGTTGTATTGACAGAGGGGTCGCAAGTTCTCTTTCCAGGCTCCCTCTGGTGGTTACTGGAGGTAATGGTGCTGATCTAATTAACAGAGGCCTGCCACCTGATAATGAGGAGGATGACTGGAGATCTGGAGTTTCTGACTGGATTTAAGACAGCCAACTCCATCTATCCCTGCTGGTGATTTTTTCCTGCCTCCTGAGGTCTTAGTTTCCAGCTCAGTCCCTGCATGCTCAGCTAAGTGTTCTTTTGATATTGTTCACATTTGATCTGGTTTTGTCTATTTCAGTTTTGTGTGGTCAGCCAGCTCCGGCTGGGGCTGTGTTGAATTTCCATCCTTATGTTACTGCTTGTGCCAGTTTGTGTTTGTCCCTTATTAGATTGGCCTCTTTTTGCTCTGCTTTCAGAATATACCTGAGTGCTGATATAGTGGGCGAAGTCTAGTGACTTCAGTGTTTTCTCTATCAGACGTGTTGGGCATTTTTGCAGGGTTTTTTGCATGATTGCAGACAGAGTCTTTCCTTTCCTGTCCTGTCTAGTTAGTGTGGACCTCATCACTTGCTCAGTCTATTTTCCTACCTGCGTTTGTGTTTTCATCTTGTCTCACTGACAATATATGTTTGGGGGCTATCTATTCCTTTGGGGTCTGCTCTGGTGCAGTTTAGATTTCCCCTTTCTTGCTTTAGGCTTATTTAGTTCTCCAGCTGTGTCGAGGCGTCTAGGATCATCGTAGGTACGCTCCACGGCTACTGCTAGTTGTGCGGATAGGATCAGGGGTCTGCAATCTGCTTAGTTACCAACCTCTCTGGTTTTCTGTGGCTTAGCTTGGTATTGCTTTCCTCCTCGGTGACCCAATCATAACACATCCCCTACTAATACACAGGAGAGAACGGAGAGGACAAGGGGGCAGAAAATAATACAGGGAGTGACTCAGGATCAGTAATGTAATGTATGTACACAGTGACTGCACCAGCAGAATAATGAATGCAGCTCTGGAGTATAATACAGGATGTAACTCAGGATCAGTACAGAATTTGTAATGTAATGAATGTACACAGTGACTGCACCAGCAGAATAGTGAGTGCAGCTCTGGAGTATAATACAGGATGTAACTAAGTATCAGTAATGTAATGTATGTATACAGTGACTGCACCAGCAGAATAGTGAGTGCAGCTCTGGAGTATAATACAGGATGTAACTCAGGATCAGTACCGAATTGGTAAAGTAATGAATGTACACAGTGACTGCACCAGCAGAATAGAGAGTGCAGCTCAGGAGAATTATTCAGGAGGTAACTCAGGATCAGTAATGTAATGTATGTACGCAGTGACTGCATCAGCAGAATAATGAATCCAGCTCTGGAGTATAATACAGGATGTAACTCAGGATCAGTAAAGGATCGGTAATGTAATGTATGCACACAGTGACTGCACCAGCAGAACAGTGAGTGCAGCTCTGGAGTATAATACAGGATGTTACTCAGGATCAGTAGTGTTATGTATGTACACAGTGACTACACCAGCAGAATAGTGAGTGCAGCTCTGGAGTATAATATAGGATGTAACTCAGGATCAGTAATGTAATGTATGTACACAATGACTGCACCTGCAGATTAGTGAGTTCAGCTCTGGACTATAATACAGGAGGTAAATCAAGATCAGTACAGGATCAGTAATGTAATGTATGTACACAGTGACTGCACCAGCAAAATAGTGAATGCAGGATATAACTCAGGAACAGTAGTGTAATGTATGTACACGGTGACTGCCCCAGCAGAATAGCGAGTGCAGCTCTGGGGTATAATACAGGATGTAACTCAGGATCAGTACCTTATATCTTATGCTTTTATATCTTAAAATGGAAAAAATGAAATATTACCAATGCCCTAATTTGATTGATTGCAGTTTTCATCGTCTTATATAAGTTTATTAATATATAGGTGCGGTCATAGACATGAGATACTTTTGCAACACACATCAAGTTATATACTGTATAATTGAATCCTAAAAATAAACTACAAACTCTAATACCACATGTTCTGTAATAGTGATCTGATATACAAAGTACAAAGCTGACATCATTGCAGATTCATCTACCGTAATTATTAATTATAGAGGTTGCATCTTACAGGATAAGATTGCCAAGATCCGTAGGAGATGACGAATATTCAAGACGCAAAAGAGCAGTAGATAACTGAAGTGACGAACAATGGACTATACATCCTCCTGCTTGTAGCCGTGCCAAGGAGGGGCAAGCACAGCCATCTGGTAGGGTGCCAGCCTTTATTCTGTGTCAGCAGAATTGTTTCTTTCTTTCTGTTGAGGTTGTTACTTTGTATCCTTTTGGAGCTCATCTGCAAATCGCAGCTTCTTATTTGCTCTGTGCAGATTTATTAATGCCGCAGGCAGGATGATATTATCTGTAAGTGAAGATATGTTGCTCCTGTGTACTCAGCTGTTCCTGATCTAGATTTCCTGGTTCTGAATATTTGCTCATTATCACCTGAGTTCTTCTTGTTCCTGTCCCCGAATCCGGCTGTGTATACTTGTGTATCAGATTATCTGACCATGTGTCTACATAGGAATTGATGGCTGATTGCTTCTGAATATTCCCAGTCTGACCATCATGAACATTGTAGTGCAGTCATCTCTGCATGTGGTCCCTCTCCCCCTGCTGAGATGCCTATATACTCACTGCCACGCTCCCCGTCCTGCTCCTTATACTCTGCAGCAGTCTGGGTTGTGTGCACCGCAGGGCACCGTGTTTAGGGTGCGCACACTTCCCGTTTCTTAAAGGGGTCCCGCTTGGTCCCCAAAAGTTTCCCGAGCCAATAACTGGAGGTCTCTCACTATTTAAAGCGCCTCCTCCAACATGGAGGTGTCTGTGCAATGTTGTGAGTTTGTTTTCCAACACCCATGTGAGTCCTTCGGTCCAAGTGCTCATATCTCTGTACACTGCACCTGCCAGAGCTCATCTCTACATCAGCCGGTCCCATTACACTGTCAGTGCTCATTTCTACTTCAGCCAGTCCCATTACACCTGCCAATGGGCAACATGAGAAACCGTGACTGTTGTGGATGCCGAACCAAGAGGCTGAAATTAATTCTGCTCAATATTAATATTAACATTAGTTCTAATTATTTTATATTCATATTAATTGTACTACTTAATATTAAGCAAAATTATGGTAAGTATGCTGACATCCTCCAATATACTGTTTGAGCCCGCACACAGCCCCTTCTATATACCATAAGAGCCCCTAAACAACCACCCCATATACAGCATGAGCCCCCCCATAGCCTCCCCATGTCCAGCATGACCCCTCCAGGGCCTCCCCATATCCAGCATGACCCCCCAGGACCTCCTCATGTCCATCATGAGCTCCCTATAGCCTCCCCATGTCCAGCATGACCCCCAGGACCTCCTCATGTCCATCATGAGCTCCCTGTAGCCTCCCCATGTCCAGCATGAACCTTCCATGGCGTTCCCATGTCCAGTAGGAGACCCCCACAGCCTCCCCATTTCTAGCCGGAGAACCCCATAGCCTCCTCTTGTAAAACTGGAGACTCCCATAGCCTCTCCATTGTAGCAATATGTTATATGTTGATGTGGCCTCTAGGGGTCTCACTACGTTGATGTGTGTACTATAGAGTTTAAGAACTTTTTGGTTGTTGTTAGCAGACATCTTGTAATGGAGGAATGCTTTGCAAGTCTCATGTAATAAAAAGCCTGGAGATATCCATAGAGTCTGATCCATGACAGGAAACAAATAAAAGAACATGGTGGCAGCTGGGCACAGAACCTGCAAATCCTCAGAGCTTGTGCGAGGCTGGGACTGTACAGAGGATCACAGAGAATCACAGCACTTTAAGTACAGATTCCCTGACATTACTGCAAAATGGAGACTGGTCTGAAGCCCCCTCAGGGACTGGATGTGACTTCATGTCATCTGTCCCAGACTTGGAAACATTGGAAGGAAGAGTTTACACTGTATGTGGATCTCACAGTGGCCCCCACTGATGACAAATGAAAAGTGAAGCTGTTTTACTACCTTATTGGGGAAAATGGCAGAGAATTAAGGGCATGTCACACTAAGCGATATCGCTAGCAATATCGCTATAACTTGTGACGCGTGGAGCCGTGGGAGGACACAGGATCGCCTGGTGTGACAGGTAAGTAGCGACCCCCGTCCCCAGCGATGTCACTGGTGAGATCTGCCTGTGTGGCAGCTCACTAGCAACCACTTAGCGATGCACCAGCGATCCTGACCGCGTCATATCGCTGGTCGGGATCGCTGGTACATCGCTAAGTGTGACAGGGCCTTTAGCCCACACCTTACTCCCACACACAGAAAACCTCCGTCTAGCAGATATTGTGCAGGCATTTGATAAACACTGTGACCCAAAGAAGAATGAGACAGTGGAAAGATATAACTTTTTCACAAGACATCAGGAGGATGGTGAAAATGTGGACAGATATCTGACAGAGCTGAGGAGGCTGGCAACAACATGTGGTTTTGGAGAGATCAGGGACAGTCTAATCAAAGACAGAATGGTGTGTGGCATAAGAGACAGTCATCTCAAAGAAAGATTACTGAGAGATGAAGACATGACTTTAGAGAAATGCATGCAAATCTGCAGGGCTGCTGAGCTGTCAAAACACAGCCTGAAGATGATGGCAGGCACCAGTGAGAATGATGATGATAAGGTACATGCAGTATCTATGAAACTGCATGTGACCGCGGCATCTTTATGCTTTGGGTGTGCACCGGTATACCTCCGGTGCCTCCTACTGCATGACGCGGCGTGCACCTTGCGTTCCCGGTCACCATGGTGATGCATGCGTCATTTCCGGTACGCGTCAGCGGCCTTCCGGTCCTGCGCTATTTTAATCTGTGCACTGTCATCAATACCACGCCCCCTGATGAAGGAGCCTTGCTCCGAAACGCGCGTCGGGAAGACGCGCCGCCAGCCTGCTTTACCGCACCGATGCCCGCACAGGTAATCTGGAGAATAATTCTACTCTACTGCTCTCTCTTCCCCCCACTTTATCCGGTATGTCCGGTGGTGGATTCACTGTACCCTCCATTACGGGGGTCTGTTAGTGGGATATCCGATTGTACATTCCTGCTAGTTATTGCTATTATTCACCGGGATTTAAGGATACAATCTCAGCTTTATTTGAGATTGGTAATAATTGTATTACCTCTTCATTCCTTAACCCTGTGTAGTATCAAGTACAGGGTTGCCCCATACACCTTTTTACAACTGGCATATACAAAGGGCATGTGTCATAGTTGTTATTGGTGCAATCGGTTTCTATGAGCCAACATCACGGTTACCCCTTTTTTTCTATTTCCATAAGCACAAAATATGAGGAGACTTTTACCATTTGTATTCAGGTGGCATCTACTATTTAATGTAATTAATTATTTAATTGTGCTTTAGCAGTTATTCATATGGGTAATCCTGTGTCGGTCTTGTCGGGCAGGCGCGTTCCTTAGCACTGTTGCACTTTATCTCCCCTGCACATGCTCCCCCTTCTCCCTGCTCTGTCCATTTTGTTTAATAAAGTGATTTTTGCTAATATTTTGGATCTAGAATTCGTATTTGTGTGGTTTCTCCACACCCCCCGCCTCCCCCTTTGTATCTACGATGGATCCCCAGTTGTCGATTTCATAAAACAGCATTTATTTATGTTCATTGAAATATTAGGATGCTGCTATATACCTCTGCTGTAATATTGTACTATTTTTCTGTGTTATGCACAGGGTGTTGCTTTGGTAACATGGACTACAAAGCCAGGGAGAAATCCTGGCTTGGACAAGTAGATGAAGTTTTTGGACAGGACGGGACTAGTGGTATGAGTGCTGGTGGTCACAGAAATGATGTCACATTTGATTCTGTTCAAAAAATGTTGATTAAAAGAACAAGGATCTGGTGGAACAGAATTTTTCTTGAGAAATATATCACGAGAAATATGATACCCAGGGGCCTTCGGGTCCGAGTTTTACCTACCTTCCCTATTGATGATGTCGATTTTGTGTCCGGCTGGGAGGAGGCATGTGGGACATGTTCAATGACTTTCATGAAATCATTAGTGGGTTTGAATACTAAAACAATTAATAACCTGGACAAGGATATAGATCAAGGTTTAATTGAATTGCGGGCCAATTGCTCTGCTGAGCAATTGAAGTCCTATGAGGAGATTTTGGAAAAAGCAGTCAACACCGTGGTGAAAAAAATCAATGAGACACAGACTTCTAAATTTAACAGAGATTTGAACGATTATCAAAGTAAAAGTCTGTATCATTGGAGAAATCCAGTGACAAATGCTCCATCTATACATCGCAGTGCTTCCAACACCTCAGTTTCATCTCTCAGTACACAGTCCGATGTGTTATGAATGAGTCACCGTAGGAGGCAAAAACAGAAATGCTAGCTAAGTCCAGAAAACCAGAGAAGTTGGCAGCTATCGGATTGCAGACCCCTGAACCTATCAACAACAACTAGCAGTAGCCGTGGGGGGTTCCTACGATGCCCTAGACCCCTCGATCACAGCCGGAGAACTGCCTAGCCTAAATACAGAAAGGGAAATCTAAACTGCCCCAGAGCAGACCCCAAGGCAATAGACAGCCCCCAACATATAATGACGGTGAAGCAAGAAGAAAAAACACTAACACAGATAGAAAGATAGACTGAGCAAATGATGGGGCCCAAGCTAACTAGATAGGACAGGATAGGAAGGCTGCTGTCTGCAATCCTCGAAAAACCCTATCAAAATAAGAGCCAACAGACTGACAGGGAAAAAGGCCCTGAAGAAGCTAGGCTTCAAAAAGACTATGTCAGTACTCAGGTATTTTCTGAAGACAGAGCAAACCGACAAAAAGGAATTCAGCTCACCCCAGCAGGGAGTGGCAGAATCCAGAAAAGCAAGGCAATCTAAAACCAAAACACAAATGCAAAAAGGCAAAGCAGAAAACTTAGCTTTTGAGGAGCAGGAATCAGACTGGTTCTCTAGAATTCCACAGAGAAATCACCAGCGAGGCAGAAGGGCGTCGGCTGCCTTATATCCAATCAGAGATCCCCATCACCCAGTCATCCTCTCCCAGCTCAGGTGCTTGGTAATCAGCCTCACTACCTTCCTTCACCAGAAGAGGGAGTTCATCAGACCTCAATGGTGAAGGGGAAAATGAACTCATAACACCGATGCCTCTGCCTCCTCATTTGTTACCCGCTCTGGCACGAATTATGGGAGAATGAGAAATCATAACTACCATCCCTACAAGAGGAAGAAGTATCGCTCTCCAGGGGATCCTGGCAGTGATAATAAGGTAATTAATCTTAGCAGCCATAGGCTCACAAGAGCGGATTGTACCCTATTATACAAGGGTCTATCCTTTTCACCTGTGGCTTGGTTTGACAGGTTTACTGCCATCAAGGACATGAATATCTTTGCCAGATCTCTCCTTTTCAAGCGATTCTTCTTTGATGGTAACTTGAATACATTGTTCCCCACAGAAGAAGAACAGTCGGCACTGAGAACACTCGAGGAATTATCTGTGGAGCATCTAACTCCTGAGGGAGGTAAGATACCACCCTCTTTGAGGATACGGTCTAAGAAATTTCCTCCCCTTTTCAATTGCAGTGCGATAGACCTCTTTGTCAAGGTGGTAACCAATGAATTTCTGGATGTGCCACAATACATCCAGAGAGATAATTTGTCTGTGGAGGAGAGGAGACGGTTGACTTTTTTGAAGGGTCTCCCTGATGTAGTGATCAAGCCAGCGGACAAGGGGGGTAACATTGTGCTTTGGCCTAAACAGGCCTATGAAAAAGAAGCAATGCGCCAATTAAACAATGCCACATGTTACAAGAGACTAACCTTTAACCTCTTGTCCGCCTTTTGCTCACAGCTCAGGGTGATTCTAAATAGGGGATTAGAAGCTAAAATTATTACCAAGGAGTTATGGTCTACATTGTTCGTGATCGAACCCACCATCCCCACCTTCTATCTCCTCCCCAAGACGCATAAGAACATGCAGACCCATCCAAGGAGGCCTATTATATCTGGAAGGGGGGGTTATTTGGAGCATGTGAACAAGTGGTTGGATTCATTACTCCAACCGCTAGTCGAAGATCTACCCTCATATTTAAAAGATACGAATCAATTGTTACGTAAGACTGATGGCCTCTTCCTGGATGACGACACGGTTCTATGCACTATGGACATAGAATCATTATACACTAATATTCGTCATGAGGATGGCCTACGGGCCACAGAATTTTTTCTGTCGAAGGTCTCCCCGGGTTTGAAGTCTTTGGTTTTGGAGGTTCTGGAGTTCGCTTTGACCCATAACTTTTTTTTCTTCAGGGGGTCCTTCTTCTTGCAGCTCCAGGGGACTGCTATGGGGCGGCTTACGCGCCCTCGTTTGCAAATCTCTTCCTGGGGCTGTGGGAGAGGGACCTCCTGATGTCAGATCCTCTGTCATCTATGGAGCGCGTCCTTTTATGGACGCGTTACATAGACGACATTCTCCTGATCTGGCAAGGGGACAGTACATCATTAGTCAATTTTATAGGCAATTTGAATGATGGTTATCGCAACATACATCTGACTGCCACCTTTGACAGCCACAAGGTGGAGTTTTTGGATGTTTTGATATGTAGGGACAAAGAGGGGACTGTCCAGACTACAATCTATAGAAAACCCACGTCAACGAACATGCTCCTACATGCATCTTCCTCACACCCGCCACACATGGTTCGCTCAGTACCTGTAGGTCAGTTTCTGAGGCTACGACGCATCTGCTCTACGAGAGAGCAATTTGAAGCTCAGGCTATGGATAGGAAGACCCGTTTCTCTGAAAGAGGTTATAGTAATCGATCTATTAAAAGGGCCTATCTACGTGCTAAACATAGCGATAGAAATGCCCTGTTATATAAACCCAGAGAAGATTCAACCAAGTCTGATAGTGTGAGGTTTATTACTAACTGCAACACTCGCTCGGAGCAGATGCGGAACATTCTCAAGAAATCATGGTCTATTCTCAAAACAGATCCGATTATTGCTAAAATTATACCTGATACACCTCAAATTACGTTCAGGAGGGCCAAAAATCTGGGTGACCATTTGGTACGCAGTCATTATGTTGGGGACCCTCCCAGGATGTTTTTGGATAATTTTGCACGGCATAAGGGTGGTGGCAGTGCCCCTTGTGGACACTGTGTGGCCTGTGTGAATATGGTCAGAGAGGACTCTTTTGTAGATTCCTTGGGCAGCAAGGTATATAAAATATCTAAATGTATTACGTGCACATCTCGCAACGTGGTCTACTATGCCACATGTCCCTGCTCCCTAATCTACGTTGGGTTGACCACCCGACAACTCAAGATTAGGGTCAGGGAACATGTTTTAGGCATAGAGGCCGCACTTAGTGAAACAGACCCACATGTACTAAAATCAATCCCGAGACACTTTAAAACTTTTCATGGTTGTAATAGTAAAGAACTTAAAGTGAGGGGCATTGACATGGTGGATCTGGGTATACGGGGTGGAAAAATTTCCCAGCAGCTTGCCCAGAAGGAGGCACGGTGGATTTGGGCCCTCAATACGGTTCACCCCCATGGGTTGAATGAAAACTTGTCCTTTGTTCCTTTTCTGTGATACCCATCTCTCTTTGGGGCTATGTTGCGGTGATGATATGTGCCACGGTGCTGTGTTTTTAACTTCTTTTAATTTTTATAAATTTTTATCGTTTGTTTCCATTCTTTGTAGATTTGTGTTCTGCGCATATATAGGACCTGGCATGTATGATCCTCTCTATCTTGTTCGGGGAAGAAGGCCTTGAATCTCTCCATTGATGTTCATCCAACCATGACTACATAGAAGACAGAGTTATATGTTATATGATGAACATTTATGCCATTTCTGAGAGAAAAAATTATTTCTGAGTGATAAATTTGGGAGAGCATGCATTTATGTCATGAGTGATATATGTTATGTGTAATATCATCTCACCATGCAAACCATGTTTTGCCTGCATGTGTTGTTTCTTTTATGTTATTAGGCCACTCTTCTCATGATGCATAAATATCACTTTTTTCTGCTAATATGGGAACTATGGATACGTTTAGTATTTTTGCTATAATTTGACAAATTATGACATCGTCCTTATGACGTTTGTGTCTATTCGTTTCTCTTCGTTCATTATGCTCGACGAGCATATGATTGCCATCATCGTTAGGGTCCCTTATTAGCAGCTCCTTACAGGGGCTATGTGTATTGTTCTCCCTGTCATTTGTCACACTGGGAATCCCAGGATATTCATTGGGAGTGTCTGTTCCCTTGTTGACAGCAAGAAAGATATGGATACGTTGGTGGTAATATTATTATGATATTCTCTTCTATGCTGTCTACATGATTTCATATACTCTTAATGCATCACCGTTTATATATGCATAATGATTATCTTTCTATTGTTATTATGGTGGGACTTAATTACTCGGCATGTTGGGTTATTGTCTCCACCTGTCTCTCTCCCCTGCTGGTTGCTCCAGCATCAACATTCACATGACCACTGTTGCGTCCCTGTACGCATGCGCGCCATGCCCGGGACGCTCTGGGTGACCGCAGCGTCTTTATGCTTTGGGTGTGCATCGGTATACCTCCGGTGCCTCCCATTGCATTGCGCGGCATGCACCTTGCGTTCCCGGTCACCATGGTGATGTATGCGTCATTTCCGGTACGCGTCAGTGGCCTTCCGGTCCTGCGCTATTTTAATCTGTGCACTGTCATCAATACCACGCCCCCTGATGAAGGAGCCTCGCTCC
Organism: Dendrobates tinctorius; assembly: GCF_039654945.1. Lineage (NCBI taxonomy): Eukaryota > Metazoa > Chordata > Amphibia > Anura > Dendrobatidae > Dendrobates > Dendrobates tinctorius. Next base: position 26,326,949 of record NW_027361696.1, on the reverse strand, counting down.
GAAACGCGCGTCGGGAAGACGCGCCGCCAGCCTGCTTTACCGCACCGATGCCCGCACAGGTAATCTGGAGAATAATTCTACTCTATTGCTCTCTCTTCCCCCCACTTTGTCCGGTATGTCCGGTGGTGGATTCACTGTACCCTCCATTACGGGGGTCTGTTAGTGGGATATCCGATTGTACATTCCTGCTAGTTATTGCTATTATTCACCGGGATTTAAGGATACAATCTCAGCTTTATTTGAGATTGGTAATAATTGTATTACCTCTTCATTCCTTAACCCTGTGTAGTATCAAGTACAGGGTTGCCCCATACACCTTTTTACAACTGGCATATACAAAGGGCATGTGTCATAGTTGTTATTGGTGCAATCGGTTTCTATGAGCCAACATCACGGTTACCCCTTTTTTTCTATTTCCATAAGCACAAAATATGAGGAGACTTTTACCATTTGTATTCAGGTGGCATCTACTATTTAATGTAATTAATTATTTAATTGTGCTTTAGCAGTTATTCATATGGGTAATCCTGTGTCGGTCTTGTCGGGCAGGCGCGTTCCTTAGCACTGTTTCACTTTATCTCCCCTGCACATGCTCCCCCTTCTCCCTGCTCTGTCCATTTTGTTTAATAAAGTGATTATTGCAAATATTTTGGATCTAGAATTCGTATTTGTGTGGTTTCTCCACACCCCCCGCCCCCCCCTTTGTATCTACGATGGATCCCCAGTTGTCGATTTCATAAAACAGCATTTATTTATGTTCATTGAAATATTAGGATGCTGCTATATACCTCTGCTGTAACATAGTATCTATAAAAGGAAAGACAAGACCAAGCTTCCCTATAAGGCCGGTTTCACATTAGCACTTTTGAGCGCAGCGACGGCCTGCGCACGGCCGCCGCTAAGCCACGCCCCCTGCCGCGCCTCCTCCGGTAGCTCCGCCTACCGGTGCATGACGCTGCATGCATCCTGCGTCCCCTATCTTTATCACTGGGGGCGCAGGCCGTGCGCAATATGCGTTTGGCGGCGCATGCGTCCTTTTGACGGTGCGCCGACCTGCGCCAAACGCAACCTGCTCTAGGTTGCTCAAAAGCGCTAATGTGAAACCGGCCTAAGCACTGTCCACTGCAAGTATTGTGGGAAAAGACATGAGAGAGACAAAACCAAGTGTTCAGCATATGGTGAAACCTGCAGCTCATGTGGAAAGAAGAATCATTTCTCAGCTGTCTGCAGGCAAGGAACAGGCAAGCAGTACAGACAGCTCCACACTGTGACACCAGACACTGACAGTGCAGAGGACATTACATGGCTACAACTGCAGCCTGCAGCAGAGAATGTCAATGTAGTCAGGCAGTCAGTAGGCAAGGATGCCAAGCAGCTTTATGCAACATTCTTGTTGGATGAGAAGTTGATTAGATTTAAGCTGGATTGGAGCAAGCTGCAATGTAAAGCGGGAGTCACACATAGCAATCTCACTAGCGACATCGCTGCTGAGTCACAACTTTTGTGACGTAACAGCGATCTCACTGTGTGTGACAGCGATCAGCGAGCGGCCCCCCTGCCGGTATCGCTGATCGCTGTAAGAAACCTCTGGACATTTTTTTGGTCGCTGGTCTCCCGCTGGCCAGCACGCATCGCTGCGTGTGACAGGCGGGAGACCAGCGATCAGCTGTAAAAAATAGAATTAAAATAAAAAATATTGTTATTCTCACCTTCCGACGTCCCGCGCAGCCTTCCTCTCCCCACGCTCCGGTCCCAGTGATCCTTTGCACGAATGACCGCGAGACTTCGCGCTCCCACGAGACCGTGACGTCTCGTGGTCATTCGTGCAAAGGATTACTGGGACCGGAGCGTGGAGAGAGGCAGGATGGCTGCGCGGGACGTCGGAAGGTGAGAATAACAATATTTTTTATTTTAATTCTATTTTTTACAGGGATGGCCAGCGATGCCGGGCGCTCGGCATCGCTGTACTGATCGCTGGTGAAGCTGTCAGTGTGACAGCTCACCAGGGATCACATAGCGACTTACCAGCGATCCTGACACCTTGATATCGGTGTCGGTATTGCTGGTAAGTTGCTATGTGTGACTCCAGCTTAAGTCCATCTGCTCTGCTGAACAAACAGGTTTCTATTGAGCCAAATGACAAGGTACTGGTGATGTACAGCAAAAGTGTTCTGAAACCGATGGGGACATGTAAGCTCAAAATACGGAACCCATGTAACAGAAAAAGTTATAGAGTTGAATTTACCATGTTGCATGGTGGTAACCATGTACCATTATTGGGAGTAAAAGCTGTTCAGGCAATGGACTTAATAAAAGTACAGTCTCAGAATATTATGTCTGTTGACGTTTCCCAGGATATACCAAATCCCAAACTAAACGCAGAGCACAACTTAGATATTCAGAACATAAAAACGAAGTATGCTGATTTATTTGAAGGTGATGGGTGCTTTCAGGCGTTTTTAAACGCTCAGGAAAAGGATCCCCTTCCCAGAAAACGCGCGTCTTTTTCCGCGCGTTTTTTGCGCGATTTTTGACGCGTTTTTGACGCGTTTTTTGACACGCGATTTCTGGGATCATTGGGGATGGCTAAAAACGCTGAGCAATGCGGGAATTAATGAGCATGCTGCGTTTTTAGCCGCTAAGGCTAGTTTCACACTTGCTTTTTTTTGCAGCGCGTTTTTCCCGCAAAAAAACGCATTGAAAAAACGCATACAAAAGCATACAACTGCTGCGTTTTTTTCAAGCATTTTTATGAGCATGCATGAAAAAAACGCAGCGTTTTTATGCGTTTGTATGCGTTTTTAGTGCGTTTTTACCGCGTTTGCGTTTTTTTCCAACATTAGTTGGCCCCTCACACTAACCCAAACCATGACTTTACTAACCCTAACCCTGACCCTAACCCTAACCCTAACCCTGACCCTAACCCTAACCCTAACCCTAACCCTGACCCTAACCCTTAACCAAACCATACTTAACCCTAACCCAAACCCTAAACCCTAACTAACCCTAACCCTGACCCTAACCCTTAACCAAACCATACTTAACCCTAACCCTAACCCTGACCCTAACCCTGACCCTAACCCTAACCCTAACCCTAACCCTAACCCTGACCCTAACCCTTAACCAAACCATACTTAACCCTAACCCTGACCCTAACCCTAACCCTGACCCTAACCCTTAACCAAACCATACTTAACCCTAACCCTGACCCTAACCCTGACCCTAACCCTTAACCAAACCATACTTAACCCTAACCCTGACCCTAACCCCAACCCTAACCCTGACCCTAACCCTTAACCAAACCATACTTAACCCTAACCCTGACCCTAACCCCAACCCTAACCCTGACCCTGACCCTTAACCAAACCATACTTAACCCTAACCCTGACCCTAACCCCAACCCTAACCCTGACCCTGACCCTAACCCTAACCCTAAACCCCTAAATTCCATGGTTAAAAAAAAAAAACGCATGTGCAAAAAAACGCATACATGAGCATGCCAGTGCGCATGTATGCGCATCCATAGGCTATAATGGCCAGTTTTAGCGCAAAACGTGCGCATATGTGCGCATGCGCTTTTTTGCAGGGCCAAAAAATGCAACATGCTGCGTCTGGAAAATCCAAACGCACACCCCAAAAAAACGCAGCGCATGAAAATCGCATACATGCGCTTACCAGCGCGCAGGTATGCGCACCCATGTTAAATATAGGGGAAAAAACGCATGCGCAGGTATGCGTTTTTTTCCAGCGCTAAAAAACGCAAATGTGAAACCAGCCTAAGCGATTCCTGAGCGGTTAAAAACGCATGCATTGGCACAAAAAGCCAAAAACACATGCTAATTAATTTGATGCATCTTTTAAGCGTTTCTGCAGCGTCTGATCCGGCTCAAACGCTGCAGAAACGCTTAACAAAACGCATCGTGGGCACACAGCCTCAAGGTAAATATAGGCTAGAAATTGACAACACCATGCAGCCTACCAGATTACCTACAAAGAGAGTGCCTGTAGCTTTAATGCAACCACTGGTAGTAGAACTGCAAGATTTACAGAGAAGAGGCATGATAGCACCAGTCCATAAGAGCACAGATTGGATCAACCATTTGGTCATAGTGCAGAAACCATCTGGCAAGTTAAGAATATGCATTGATCCTAAGCCACTCAACAAGGCACTGAAAAGAAATCATTACCCCATGCCGACATTAGATGGTGTTCTACCAGATCTATCAAAAGCTAAAATATTTTCTGTATATGATGTGAAAAATGGATTTTGGCATGTGGCACTGACTGAAGAATCAAGTTTATTGACAACATTTTCTTCACCATTTGGATGCTTTAAATGGCTGAGAATGCCCATGGGACTAAAACCTGCTCCAGAGGTGTTCCAGCAGACATTAATGCAGGCTTTGGAAGGACTTCCTGGAGTGAAGACAATAGCAGATGATATACTAATAGTGGGAGAAGGTGAAGATATGGAATCTGCAATCAAGGATCACGATCAGAAGATGATACAATTTTTGGACAGATGCAGGGCAAAACACATAAAGCTGAACTTGGACAAATTGAAATTGACAGAAGTGGCCTATATTGGACATCGTCTGACTTCAAACGGTGTAAAAGTGGATCCTGAAAAGGTGAGAGCAATACAAGATTTGCCTACCCCTACTGATGTTTGTGGAGTACAACGATTTTTGGGCATGGTAAATTATCTCTCCAAATTTTGCAGTCATCTGTCAAACATGTGGGCCCAGTGCTCCTTGGGATGTTTAAAGTTTTGGAAATCATTTTGTATCCAAATCCGACTTTAAACATCTCCACAACAGTATCACGGACCTGCCTGTTGTGTTCCTTGGTCTTCATGATGCTCTCTATGCTTCAAACAGAACCCTGAGGCTATCACAGAGCATGTGCATTTATACAGAGACTTGATTACACACAGGTGGATTATATTTATCATCATTAGTCATTTAGGACAACATTGGATCATTCAGAGATCCACTATGAACTTCTGGAGTGAGTTTGCTGCACTGAAAGTAAAGGGCCGAATAATATTGCACACCCCCACTTTTCAGTTTTTGAATTTCCTCAAATATTTAAAATAACCAATAAATTCGTTCAACTTCACAATTGTGTCCCACTTGTTGTTGATTCTTCACCAAAAATTTACATTTGGCATCTTTACGCTTGAAGCATGATATGTGGGAAAAGGTTGAAAAGTTCCAGGGAGACGAATATGGGTCGCCCCCACCCAGGGCCGTGGGGTACTCGGTACCGGGCCGGTGTCAGGGGGATGTGTCACAGCAGCGGTGACCCGGTCCATGGCCCTGGGCCCTGGGCGCCCAAGTAATGGGAGAATGGAAATAGTGGATTATAGTTAATGGAATAGTTTGTGACGCCACCTGTGGTGTTCGACAAGTGAGATGTTAGGCCGACGCTGCATGCGGATCCTCTGGGACAGATGGTGTGCTGCAGCAATGATGTTATAGCCCTCCACAGGCAGGGCTGTTGTCCCAGGGCAGAATAGGTGAAGTGACACTTAGATGGCGTAGTGTCTGTCGCACGGGATGTAGCAGTGTCAGGCAGGTGGACGCAGGAAGGAATGGAGGACACCAGGGCATGTAGTTCCAAAGCTTTACTCAGTCTGTAGTGCCCGCTTCTGTGCCGTGTCCTCCGGGTCAGGGACTCAGTCAACCTCCAGGCAAGATGGAATGCTCCCTTCCAACACTCCGCCAACTTATGTGCCTTTTCTGAACGTCTCCTCTATAACGCCTTTAAGTGTGAAGATCTCCTAGTACTGAGTTACACTGGAGTTCCTCCTGACAGATGTTCCCAAGAACTCTACTTGTATGGCAGACAGCTGTAGCCTGCTTCGAGGGACTCTCTACTCCTGAGTCCCGGCTCTCTATTCAAGCTGCTGCTATGCCCCCAAGTCTTAGATGGGAGTAGTGCATTTACAGCCCACTACTCCACCGGTGTCTGCTGCAGAACCATTAATGTCCATACAACCTCGGGGACCGGGCCCCGGCCTTGCGCTTAGAACTTCTAGACAGGGTTCTCTCCTAACCCACGTCCTCTCTGTTCCCTTTTACTCCTTCGTACCGTACTAATCTCTCTTTCTGATGGAAGTTCAGGCTTCAGTTCAATGTCTTTCTCCTTCTTTCCTTTCCTGTGCCAACTGGCTCAGATCACTGAGGCAGCTGCAGCACTCCTTCCTCCATCCCTCTTCCAGGGATCCCCACTCCTCTTTGAGTGGCTTCCTTACCGACTGACCTCCTGTCAAACTGACCTGTCATCCTAAACCTTCCCGCTCTTTTATATGCATTCTAAACTCCACCCACCTCCCAGCACGTTTAGTGTTCCAAGCAGGGAACCACCAAAAGTGCTCTGCTTCTCTCTAAGCAAGGAGCCGCAATGTGGTTTTGCTGAACTACTTTATTGTGTGGGGTGCGAGTGTTGGAGCGTGGTCAGGAGCCTCCAAATTACCTGGATGGTGGGGCACCACTCCCTAGGAGAAGGTGCAGTACCTCTGTGGCAACTGAGCCCCAGGGGCGCCACAAATACTTTTGCAAGGCACTGTATAGTATCAGTGTACAGGTAATACCTGTCACATTATACACAGGAGCTCTGTATATAGTGTCAGTGTACTGGTAATACAGTGATCACCAGTGACATTATACACAGGACCTCTGTATATAGCATATAGTGTACAGGTAATACAGTGATCACCAGTGACATTATACACAGGAGCTCTGCATATAGTGTCAGTGTACAGGTAATGCAGTAATCACTGGTGACATTATACACAGGAACTCTATATATAGTGTCAGTGTACAGGTAATACAGGGATCACCGGTGACATTATGCACAGGAGATCTGTATATAGTGACAGTGTACAGGTAAGACAGTGATCACCAGTGACATTATACACAGGACCTCTGTATATAGCATATAGTGTGCAGGTAATACAGTGATCACCAGTAACATTATACAAAGGAGCTCTGTACACAGTATATAGTGTGTAGTGTGTGTGCATGTAATACACTGACTCACCAGTGATGTCTGTAGTTGAAGTCATTCATCTTTGCTTTTCTTCAACCAGCACAGACCGCCGTCACTTCTTCCAGCCAGGACTCATCGCTGCAAAAAATAACACACAGTCATCAATAGATGATCGATTCCAGAGCATTTTCCTTACTTTTTCCCTGACTTCTACACTATGTCAGATGAAGAAGAAGAGCAACGTAGTACCACCCTGCACAGTAACAGGATCCCCTTTTGTTCCCTCCATGGAAAACCATTTCCTAAAAAGTAAATTATATTACACTAGTAATAATGTCCCTAAATGGACCCTAAAGAAATTATGTTCCGCACTTGTCACCATAAACTAATATAGCATGTTCCTCATTCTGGCCCCCAAACAGTAATAAAGTCCCTCATCCTGGCCCCCTTTATTTAATAATCTCACCCAGCCTGGCCCCCTATGTTCCTTGTCCAGACTGGCCCCCAGATATCCATCCCACTTCCCCAAGTATACATACTGGCCCTCATATGTCCCTTGTTCTGCCTCACCATATATCTCTCCTGGACCCACATATATTCTTCCTGGTCCATTGTCCTGCCCCCCATATAGCCATCCTGGCGCCACATATATGCAACCTGCCCCCCCATATATATCCACCCTGGCCCCATATATCTGCATCCTGGTCCCTTGCCCTGCCCCCCTCACCAATAAATCTATCTTGGGCCCCCATATATCTGCAACCTGGTCCCTTGTCCTGCCCTTCCCCCCATATATCCATCCTGGCCCCCATATATGAATTCTTGCCCACTCATATATACATCCTGCACCCCCCTCCATATATTCATCCTGGCCACCACCTCCCCCCTATATATCCATCCTGGTTGCCCCATATATGCATCCTGGCCTGCCATTTATATGCATCCAGGCCCCCTATATATATGCATATTGGTCACTTGTTCTGCCCCTCCCCCATATATCCATCTGGCTCCCTCCCCCATATATGCATCCTGGCCACCCCCCCATATATCCATCCAGGCCCCCCCATTTATATGCATCCCGGTCCCTTGTCCTGCCCCTCCCCCATATATCCCTCCTGGCCCCCTCCCCCATATATCCATCCTAGCCGCTCCATATATGCATCCTGACCCATCATATATACTGTATATCTGCATCCTGGTCCCTTATCCTGTCCCCCCATAAATCCATCCTGACCCCCCACATATATGTGTGGGGAAGGTGACTTGACGGACAGACGTGACTGGCAGTAGGAGGGGACGGTTTGTGTACGTACGAGAGATGGAGATTGACAGGATAGAAGGGTGACAGCTAGGAAAGGTAGAAAGGAGAGGTGTAGTACCGATGAATGACCACAAGATGGCAGGGGAGAGTAGTTGAGGACTGAACATCAGCTTATGGCTCAAGATATGCTTAGTCATGGGGGCGGGGAGATAGGAACCCAGGAGGGGAATTCCCCAGTGAGAGAGGGGATAAATAGAAGAGGCTGGGGTTCCAGACAGGACAGTCCCGGGAGCAGCTCGGCGGAAGACGGTAAATAGAGAAGAGCTCGACCAAGAGGACTGACAGCAGGAAGACAGTCAGGTGGGTGGCCCTGACCCAACGGACCGCACGACAGACGAGGCCCCGGGGGGTACCGATTGGACAACAACCTCGGGCAGGTGAAGCGCTGGCGGTAGATTGGTCTAGGACAGCCCCAGCGAAAGATCTGCGAGGCGCTTCACTTCGACTGGAGCAAAGGTGCAGGTACCCGGCCCTGGAGGCAGAGAAGTGTAACGAAACTGCGGTGCGTGTTTGTGGTCGTCAGGAGGACGACGAATAAATCCGGAACTGTTACAAGTGAAATCTGTCTCCACCTCGTCCTTGAATCACCTGGTGTCCGTGTCATCCGGACAGGGTAAGCAGTGGTCCACCCCCCCAGCCCGGTCCCTACCACATTTTGGCGTAGTCGGCAGGATCGCCACCGCTAATACGACATCTTCCGCTGCAGGCCGGCGCCTGAAGAACCCAAACGGACTTGGACTGCTCCCCAGTGGAATGCAAATACCTGTGGATTACAAATACCTGTGGATTACAGGACTGCTCACCTGTGGATTATAATTTGGAGACTTTGTTCCAGATCTTCGCTTGTCATCAGAGGGTCCGGGGCGGTACCAGAAGCCGACCAACATGGCTGTGGTACTCCAACGCCAGGAAGAGGCCCTGGCGTTTGCAATTGTTCTGGACGGACTGGGGCCATCTCAACGTATCCCTGGGGGGAGACCTGCTTTCTGGAATCACGGACAGTCCTCAAGACATCGGGCGGAGAGGAGTAGCGACTTTGGGCTCTGCTGGAGCAGCCGCCGAAGACATCACCTGGGAGCCTCCCCGCGGGACCCACGAGCCTGGAGGCTAGCCCTGCCGGACGGCGGGGCGAAGATCGGAGGTCGCGGGAGGAGCTGCGGAGTGACCTGCCGGAGGCAGCGACGTCGGGGAAGGTGAGAGATCCCCCAGCTCTGCCGACGGCTCCGCAAGCGGCCCCCACCACTCGGCCTCCCCGCGCAGTCTCCAGTTTTCTAGCGGCCCCGGTTGCAGAGGGCTCTGCAGCCTCTGCTGGGCCGACCGACACTCTCACCCGCCACCCTGAGCCACCCCGCCCGGTGACGCATCAGCCCGCGTCGCCGGTGCGGAACCAGCCTGTGGCCGATGCTGCTGCGTTCCACCTGGCAGCAGCGGCTTACCACCCGAAGCCTGCCGCCACGTCGGCCTCCCCTGCGGCCTCCTCACCAGTGCTGGCCGCCACTCCAGCCCCGTCTGCGACTCTGATTGCGGCCTGCTCCGCGGCCGCCTCTGGTTCGATTGTGGCACCGGCCGCGGCCTACCCAACGGCACCCGCGGCCGCCTCAGCCTCGTTCATGGTTCCAACTGCGGCCTGCTCACCGATACCCGGCGCCGCCTCTGCCATACTCCATACCGCGACTGTGGCCTGCCCATCAAGGTCCGCGGCTGCTCTGGCCCCACTCTGGAAGGCGGCTTCGGCCAGGTCATCGGGTTCCGCCGCCTCTGCGGAGCCGTCTGCCATCCACACTAGCAGGCCCCAGCTTTGCCACTCTGCTTCTCATCAGTCAATGACCCCGGTCCCTCACCTGCGGTTGGAGCTGCAGGAGCTGGGGGCCGGATGGAGCGAAGCCACCACGTCGACAGAGATGAGCGCATCCACGCCACCACCGGTGGTGGACTGCTGGTCCCCAAGTAGAGAAAAGGCGCCGAACGCGAGCCGTGGAACCACTTTCGTCCCCTTCTACCCCTTTTGACTCATCTCTCAGGAGGGAGATGACCCCTGAGCCCTGGGCAAAAAGAACATTCAGGGCTCAGGAACAGTCGAGACATCCCAGGAACCTTACGGCTGTGGGGTTCCCCTGCTGGACTGGCGCAACATCAGCTTTCAGGAGATGGCCCGGACTACCGGGACTTCGCTGCACCGTTGTGCAGACCACGAGGACAGTTTTCATTCAGGTTGAAAGAAACTGTTTTTATATATTGTTTGATTTGTTTTCCTGATATAGTGGGGATGCGAAAAAGGGGAGTATTAATGTTAAAGGGAGGGGGAGTCTTTATTTTAAAGGTGCTGTACGGGAAGTATGGTAAAAAGAATGTTAACGTGTTTTGAAAGAAAAAGAGAAAAAAAAAAAGAAAAAGGGGTTACTCCAGTTGAGTAACTCCTCATGTTATTAAAGTAAGAGTAATAGTATGTTAAGAGTTGATTTGGTGAGTAATATGTTTAGAAAAAATGTGTGTAACAGGTTCCGGGTACGAGGTAAATGTGATGAATACGCCGACCATGACTCTTTTAAGTGAAAGACGGAGAAACGAGGAACATTGAGCCAGACAGTGGTCCGTCAGTCAGGTCCCTAACACCACGGACACCCCAAAAGGACGAGCGGGCGTCGATGACCTGGTAGGCGAGAGGCCTCGGTCATGGTGTTCTGGACAGCTGAAGGTAGTGGAAGGGGAGAGCAGTGGAAGGTTCACGCCATAGAGTAGTCCGGGTGGACCTCGCCAACCAGAAAGAAGTTGTCACGTAGCGTGCGCGCTGGCGAGTAGCAGTAGGCTACTCGGAGCATGGTGCTCCCGGTTTAGTTCGGCCCCGTAGGCAGCGGATTTTGGCCTAACGACCGGTCCGACAACAGACTGTGGATAAGCTTCAGAACGACGTAGGTAGGATGATTGTCGTGACGACAATGGACAAAGGGAGGAGGAGTGTGGGGAAGGTGACTTGACGGACAGACGTGACTGGCAGTAGGAGGGGACGGTTTGTGTACGAGAGATGGAGATTGACAGGATAGAAGGGTGACAGCTGGGAGAGGTAGAAAGGAGAGGTGTAGTACTGAGGAATGACCACAAGATGGCAGGGGAGAGTAGTTGAGGACTGAACATCAGCTTATGGCTCAAGATACGCTTATTTATGGGGGGCAGGGAGATAGGAACCCAGGAGTGGAATTCCCCAGTGAGAGAGGGGATAAATAGAAGAGGCTGGGGTTCCAGACAGGACAGTCCCAGGAGGAGCTCGACGGAAGATGGTATACAGAGAAGAGCTTGACCAAGAGGACTGACAGCAGGAAGACAGTCAGGGGGTGGCCCTGACCCGACAGACCGCAGGACAGACGAGGCCCCGGGGGTACCGATTGGACGACGACCTCGGGCAGGTGAAGCGCTGGCGGTAGATTGGTCTAGGACAGCCCCAGTGAAAGATCCGCGAGGTGCGTCACTTTGACTGGAGCAAAGGTGCAGGTACCCGGCCCTGGAGGCAGAGAAGTGTAATGAAGCTGCAGTGCGTGTTTGTGGTCATCAGGAGGACGACGAATAAATCCAGAACTGTTACAAGTGAAATCTGTCTCCGCCTCGTCCTTGAATCGCCTGGTGTCCGTGTGATCCAGACAGGGTAAGCAGTTGTCCACCCCCCAGCCCGGTCCCTACCACATATGCATCCTGGCTCCCTCATATATCCATCATCGTCTCTTATCCTGCCCCCCCATATATCTATCCTGGCCCCCCATATGTATCCAACTGGGCTCCCCACATGTATCCATCCTGCCCCCCGAATGGGTATCCAGCCAGGCCCCTTGTCCTGCCCCTCCCCCCATGTGTGTATCCATCCTGGCCCCTTGTCCTACCCCTGGCCCCTATGTGTATCCATCCTAGCCCCCTCCCGTATGTGTATCCATTCTGGCCCCCCGTACAATCATCCATTCTGGGCCCCACTGTATGTGCATCCATCCAGCTCCCCCATCCCCTGTATGTGCATCCTTCCAGGGCCCCCCATCCCCTGTATGTGCATCCTTCCAGTGCCCCCCATCCCCTGTATGTGCATCCTTCCAGTGCCCCCCATCCCCTGTATGTGTATCCTTCCAGGGCCCCCCATCCCCTGTATGTGCATCCTTCCAGTGCCCCCCATCTCCTGTATGTGCATCCTTCCAGGGCCCCCCATCCCCTGTATGGGCATCCATCCAGGCCTTCCACCCATTATGTGCATCCATCCAGGCCCCATCCGTTATGTGCATCCATCCAGCCCCCCTCCATTATGTGCTTCCTTCCAGGCCCCCCCCCCGTTATGTGCATCCTTCTAGGCCCCCCTCCATTATGTGCATCCTTCCAGGCCCCCCCGTTATGTGCATCCAGCATGGTATATAGCATGGTAAATAGCCCACCATGGTATACACTCCAGCATGGTATACAGCCCAGCATGGTATATAGCCCAGCATGGTATACAGCTTAGCATGGTATACAGCCCGGTATACAGCCCAGCATGGTACATAGCCCAGCATGGTATACAGCCCAGTACACAGCCCAGCATGGTATACAGCCCGGTATACAGCCCTGCATGGTATATAGCATGGTATACAGCCATATTGGTATACAGCCCAGCATGGTATACAGCCCAGTATACAGCCCAGCATGGTATATAGTATGGTATACAGCCCGGTACACAGCCCAGCATGGTATACAGCCCAGCATGCTATACAGCGTGGTATACAGCCCAGCATGGTATACAGCCCACCATGGTATACAGCCCAGCATGGTATCCCACCATGGCATTTATACAGCCCAGCATGGTATACAGCCCAGCATAGTATACAGCCCCCCACCCCTGAGAATGACACCAGACAGTACTCACACTGATTAAAAAAAAAAAAAAACTCCTCACCTTCTCCTTGTGAGCGCGCTGCTCCCGGCTCCTGTCTCCTGCTCTGCCTGGAACACAGTGAGTGCGCGATGATGTCACAGCGCTCCCGCTGTGTGTCAGAGGCAGAGCAGGGAATGATAGGAGAGGGAGCGTCAGCTGACGCTCTCTCCACAATCATTGCTGTGAACTGTTCAATGCAGCGGTGGGGGTAGTCGGCGCTGGGGGCAGGCGTGCCCCCCTGCCTCACAGGGGCCCCATAGCGGCTGTGTGATGTGACGCTAGCTGGGGGCCCCTGGGGGGGTGGGGGCCCTAGGCAGCTGCCTGGTTTACCTGCCCCTAACGCCGGCCCTGACCAAGACACAGGTGTGTGCCTCAGTGAGTCTTATATATGCCCAGGCAGATGCTCACATAGGATCTTGATGGACCAACTGCAAAGCCTGAAGTGAAGCACAACAGAGTTTAGCAGACCGGAGTGAGGGAAACAAAGCAGAGATCTGGGACAGGTGCGTACCACCTGTGCTGCTATTCCTGTTTTTGATTCCGGTTATACCCTGATCCTGACTTTCAGATTCATTCTAAATATTGTTTTGACTCTTGTTTATGCTTCTGTTTCATCCTCTGTTCTGTCACAACCTATCCACTTTCTTTAGGCTCCATTTCCGACTCTGATAGTACAGCTCCACTACTAGAACGGCTCACCGAAGGATATGAATTGAAGAAAAATCACAGAAAAAGCAGCATTACTGACTCCAGGCCCAATTACCAATGTATTAGTAGGATGCAGGTGACCCTCATGATAAAGGTGGGGTCAGCAAAGGTGCTAAATACTGATGAAACAACTACTCACAGACCTACCATTTTATGGAGGGGGTGACTGCCTTGCTGATAGGTAAGATTCCTTGGGGGCATGTCTTTAAACTGCTCTGTATAATTACCCTGCCCCCTAAGAACAGACCTTAAAAAGTAGCCCTAGATTAAAAAGCCGTACAGTGGATTTTAAATGAAATATGAGAAACTCAGGGAAGAAGCGGGAATATAATAAGAACTAAAACTGGACAATCTTGAACAGATGGCTGGTCCTTTTTAAGTTTGAAAAGTCAGACCAGAGGAAACTTTAGATGTTGCATACTATGGCTTAGAGAAGTCATACGTGACAAGAACGTTGGCAATGACGAGCATTGGCAGAGCTCCGGGCAAAACCTCAGTGTACACAGCCAGGTTCCACATCTCCTGTGTACTCAGCTGTTTTTTCTCCACACTTCCTGGTGATGAGTATTAGCTCATTATCTGTTACACGTCTCCTCAACCCGACATTTAACCCTGCTACAACTTAAAAAAAAATGTTTCCCCATTTTGGATCCCAAGGCTTCTCTTGTGCTTCTTATTTCTTCTGGAATTCTCTCCCATAGGGCATTCAAATCTCTCCTAGTCTTCGAGCCTACCCTTACCACCAGCAATCTTCTCAATCTATGGTGATAGCCAAGTCAATGGGATGGCATAGAGAGACGCTAAGCAAGAAAAATGTAGGCACGGCTGGAGTTCTTTACCTTGATACACAGGATCGGTGAATTTTCTGGAGGAGTTAGACCTACCAAGTATAAAGGGATGTCATGTCTTCTCGATATACAGTTGTGGCCAAAAGTATTGACACCCCTGCAATTCTGTCAGATAATACTCAGTTTCTTCCTGAAAATGATTGCAAACACAAATTCTTTGGTATTATTATCTTCATTTAATTTGTCTTAAATGAAAAAACACAAAAGAGAATGAAGCAAAAAGCAAAACATTGATCATTTCACACAAAACTCCAAAAATGGGCCTGACAAAAGTATTGGCACCCTCAGCCTAATACTTGGTTGCACAACCTTTAGCCAAAATAACTGCAACCAACCGCTTCCGGTAACCATCAATGAGTTTCTTACAATGCTCTGCTGGAATTTTAGACCATTCTTCTTCGGCAAACTGCTCCAGGTTACTGATATTTGAAGGGTGCCTTCTCCAAACTGCCATTTTTATATCTCTCCACAGGTATTCTATGGGATTCAGGTCTGGACTCATTGCTGGCCACCTTAGAAGTCTCCAGTGCTTTCTCTCAAACCATTTTCTAGTGCTTTTTGAAGTGTGTTTTGGATCATTGTCCTGCTGGAAGACCCATGAC
The DNA here is from genome assembly GCF_039654945.1 of Dendrobates tinctorius. Lineage (NCBI taxonomy): Eukaryota > Metazoa > Chordata > Amphibia > Anura > Dendrobatidae > Dendrobates > Dendrobates tinctorius. Next base: position 26,311,595 of record NW_027361696.1, on the reverse strand, counting down.
CTCTGAGGGAGACCCAGCTTTCTCACACTGGGCCCTACATTATGCTGCAAAATTTGTTGGTAGTCTTCAGACTTCATAATGCCATGCACACGGTCAAGCAGTCCAGTGCCAGAGGCAGCAAAGCAACCCCAAAACATCAGGGAACCTCCGACATGTTTGACTGTAGGGATCGTGTCCTTTTCTTTGAATGCCTCTTTTTTTCTCCTGTAAACTCTATGTTGATGCCTTTGCCCAAAAAGCTCTACTTTTGTCTCATCTGACCAGAGAACATTCTTCCAAAACATTTTAACATTTTCAGGTAAGTCTTGGCAAACTCCAGCCTGGCTTTTTTATGTCTCTGGGTAAGAAGTGGGGTCTTCCTGGGTGTCCTACCATACAGTCCCTTTTCATTCAGACGCCAACGGATAGTACAGGTTGACACTGTTGTACCCTCGGAGTGCAGAGCAGCTTGAACTTGTTTGGATGTTAGTCGAGGTTCTTTATCCAACATCCGCACAATCTTGCGTTGAAATCTCTTGTCAATTTTTCTTTTCCGTCCACATCTAGGGAGGTTAGCCACAGTGCCATGGGCTTTAAACTTCTTGATGACACTGCACACGGTAGACACAGGAACATTCAGGTCTTTGGAGATGGACTTGTAGCCTTGAGATTGCTCATGCTTCCTCACAATTTGGTTTCTCAAGTCCTCAGACAGTTCTTTGGTCTTCTTTCTTTTCTCCATGCTCAATGTGGTACACACAAGGACACAGGACAGAGGTTGAGTCAACTTTAATCCATGTCAACTGGCTGCAAGTGTGATTTAGTTATTGCCAACACCTGTTAGGTGCCACAGGTAAGTTACAGGTGCTGTTAATTACACAAATTAGAGAAGCATCACATGATTTTTCGAACACTGCCAATACTTTTGTCCACCCTCTTTTTTATGTTTGGTGCGGAATTATATCCAAATTAGCTTTAGGACAATTCTTTTTGTGTTTTTTCATTTAAGACAAATTAAATGAAGATAATAATACCAAAGAATTTGTGTTTGCAATCATTTTCAGGAAGAAACTGAGTATTATCTGACAGAATTGCAGGGGTGTCAATACTTTTGGCCACAACTGTACCACTCGACACTTCTCCCTTCACAGCACAGTGAAGAGACAATCACAGTTCTGTAAGATCTGACTACAAAAGGTTCGTTTCAAGTCTGTAACCACGGTGATGTAAAAGTCTGCATTAAACGAATCAGAAAGGCTATTTGCAAAGTTGCTTCACATGCAGGCTTCTTTCTCTAGGCAGATGTTATTGACTTACTTTATGTAGCCAAAACCAAAACTTCCAATTTCCCAATGTACTTTGTTAGGTCAGGAGGATTTGGTAAAACAGAGAATAAAAAAAATTACATAATTATACAGTTGTGAAAATAAGCAATGCACGCTGGGAGATATATGCAAATAAGTTCATCTGTGGGGTTAAAGGGATATTTCCCATCTCAGCCTTTCATGTCCATCCCGGTAGTGACTAGTGATGAACGAATTTGTTTGGCCAATGATCGCCAAACATAAATTCGGCACGAATATGGCACATTCGGATCTGTGATCGGAAACCTGAGCAAAATTGCATAAAATCTGTAAAAATCAGTAACATTCAGTAGAAGTGCAGGAAAATATTTGCGTTGCCACAAAAATATTTCCCCCACTTTAGCAACGATAATGGTGGTGTATCATGAGCGCTTGGCATGTGTTCAGGGTCGGTCTGGCCTGGCGGGGTAGCTGGGATTCCCTCGGTGGGCCCTTGGCAGAGGAAAGAGAAAGAGAGGAGGACAAGAAAAAAAAAGTCTGCAGTTTTTAGGGGCGCGGGCCCTTTAAAAGTGCAGACAGAGAAGCAGGAGCGCGCGCACTCAGCGTTCATTACCTGAACCGCGACGTCGCACGTTCCATGGCTGTCTGTCAAATGTGCGCCCGTCGTCACTGGTACATGACGTCAGTGTCATGTGCCACATGCGACGGGCGCATATCAGCCACCAGCCTCTGCTAGATCGGCGGCCATTTTACTATGTGCGCGCCGGACCTGCAGAGGAGGAGGAGGACGCTGCCCTGCGCTGGGAGCGCAGGAAGGTAAGAGGAATCGTCTCTCTTTCTCTGTCTCTTCATGAAGCCAGGATAAGGGGCCAGGATGGATATAAGGGAGGATGGCAGGATGCATATATGGGGGGCAGGCAAAAAGGTCCACAATGGATATAAGGGGGCAGCACGATGGATATATGGGGGGCAGGCAAAAAGGTCCACAATGGATATAAGGGGGCGGCACGATGGATATATGGGGGGCAGGAAAAAAGGACCAGCATGGATATAAGGGGGGCGGCACGATGGATATATGGGGGCAGGAAAAAAGGACCAGCATGGATATAAGGGGGGGCGGCAGGAAAAAAGGACAAGGACGGATATAAGGCCGGCGGCACAATGGATATATGGTGGAGCAGGAAAAAAGGACCAGCATGAATATATGGGGGGCAGTAAAATAGGACCAGGATGGATATAAGGGGGCAAGCAGGATGGATATATGGGGGGCAGGAAAAAGGATCAGGATGATATAATGGGGCAAGCAGGATGGATCTATGGAGGGCAGGAAAAAAGGACCAGGATGGATGTAATGGGGGCAGGAAAAAAGGACCAGGATGGATATAAGGGGGGAAAGCAGGGTGGATATATGGGGGGCAGTAAAAAAGGACCAGGATGGAATTAAGGGGGGCAGCAGGATGGATATATGGGGGGGCAGAAAAAAGGATCAGGATGGATATAAGGGGGCAAGCAGGATGGATATATGAGGGGCAGTAAAAAAGGACCAGGATGCATATATGGTAGAGCCAAGATGCATTTATATGGGGGGGCCAGGATCGATATATGGGGGGGGCAGAATGGATTTATGGGCGTCCAGGATGCATATATATATGGGGGGTCAAGGATATACACTCACTGGCCACTTTATTAGGTACACCATGCTAGTAACGGGTTGGACCCCCTTTTGCCTTCAGAACTGCCTCAATTCTTCGTGGCAGAGATTCAACAAGGTGCTGGAAGCATTCCTCAGAGATTTTGGACCATATTGACATGATGGCATCACACAGTTGGCGCAGATTTGTCGGCTGCACATCCCTGATGCGAATCTCCCGTTCCACCACATCCCAAAGATGCTCTATTGGATTGAGATCTGGTGACTGAGGAGGCCATTTGAGTACAGTGAACTCATTGTCATGTTCAAGAAACCAATCTGAGATGAATCGAGCTTTATGACATGGCGCATTATCCTGCTGAAAGTAGCCATCAGATGCCTGTTCTTAGCTGAGAGGAGTGGTACCCAGTGTTGTCTTCTGCTGCTGTAGCCCATCTGCCTCAAAGTTCGACGCACTGTGCGTTCAGAGATGCTCTTCTGCCTACCTTGGTTGTAACGGGTGGCAATTTGAGTCACTGTTGCCTTTCTATCAGCTCGAACCAGTATGCCCATTCTCCTCTGACCTCTGGCATCAACAAGGCATTTCCGGCCACAGAACTGCCGCTCACTGGATTTTTTTTCTTTTTCGGACCATTCTCTGTAAACCCTAGAGATGGTTGTGCGTGAAAATCCCAGTAGATCAGCAGTTTCTGAAATACTCAGACCAGCCCTTCTGGCACCAACAATCATGCCACGTTCAAAGGCACTCAAATCACCTTTCTTCCCCATACTGATGCTCGGTTTGAACTGCAGGAGATTGTCTTGACCATGTCTACATGCCTAAATGCACTGAGTTGCCGCCATGTGATTGGCTGATTAGAAATTAAGTCTTAACTAGAGTTGAGCGATACCGTCCGATACTTCAAAGTATCGTATCGGATGGTATCGGCCGATCTTTAAAAAAAGTATCGGTATCGCCGATTCCGATACCGGAAGTCCCATTCAAGTCTATGGGACTTCCGGTATCGGAATAAGAAAAACCCTTTCCTGCCCTTGTACAGCCTCTCTGGGGTCTGTACGGGCCTTTTGGGGGGCTGTGCCGGCCTGCCAGGGGGTCTGTGCAGGCTCCGGTGGTCTGTGCCGGCCTGCCGGGGGGCTGTGCCGGCCTGCCGGTGGTCTGTGCAGGCTCCGGTGGGCTGTGCCGGCCTGCCGGGGGGCTGTGCCGGCCTGCCGGGGGGCTGTGCAGGCTCCGGGGGGGCTGTGCCGGCCTGCCGGGGGGCTGTGCCGGCCTGCCGGGGGGCTGTGCCGGCCTGCCGGTGGTCTGTGCAGGCTCCAGGGGGCTGTGCCGGCCTGTCGGGGGGCTGTGCCGGCCTGCCGGTGGTCTGTGCAGGCTTCGGGGGTCTGTGCAGGCATCGTCCGATGGGACTACAAGTCCCATCGGGCGATGCCTGCTACCATGACAGTGATTGACACATTAGCCAATGATGGGACAGTAGTAGTCCCATCATCCGGCTAATGTGTTAAATGTAAAAAAAAAAAAAATTACATGCTACATACATACAACATGCATACTACATACATGCTACATTCATACTACATACTACATACATGCTACATTCATACTACATAAATACTACATGCAACATACATACTACATATATACTACATACATACTACATATATACTACATGCATGCTACATACATACTACATGCTACATACTACATATATACTACATGCATGCTACATACATACTACATGCTACATACATACTACATATATACTACATGCATGCTACATACATACTACATGCTACATACATACTACATATATACTACATGCATGCTACATACATACTGCATGCTACATACATACTACATATATACTACATGCATGCTACATACATACTACATGCTACATACATACTACATATATACTACATGCATGCTACATACATACTACATGCTACATACATACTACATACATACTACATGCATGCTACATACATACTACATGCTACATACATACTACATATATACTACATGCATGCTACATACATACTACATGCTACATACATACTACATATATACTACATGCATGCTACATACATACTACATGCTACATACATACCACATACATACTACATGCATGCTACATGCTACATACATACTACATATATACTACATGCATGCTACATACATACTACATATATACTACATGCATGCTACATACATACTGCATGCTACATGCATGCTACATACATACTACATACATACTACATGCTACATACATACCACATATATACTACATACATACAATACATTCATACAATACATACATAGACATACAGTACATATAACATAGAGTAACATACTTACCAATACTTGTCACATTGTTCCCCGAAGCCATTGTCTTTTCTGGAATAAATATTAACATAACAAACCACAAAAATACTCACCCACGATCCGAAGCAGTCCACGAGTGTGTCCCACGACGATCTTGGGTAGAGAACTGCAGCATCAGCTGATGCTGCCGTTCTCTACGGGCTGTAGGAATCCAATGACGGAAGGTAGGTATCCTTCCGCACTGTATTCCTCCGCCACTTAAAAAAAAAAAAAGTCCCTAGTCTCACTTTATGCCATTGCTGTGTGCCACGTCAGTCTGTCAATCAACTTTGAACTTCCGATTCCGATGCCGAATTCCGATATTGAAAAAATATCGGAAGTCGGTATCGGAATTCCGATACAGCAAGTATCGGCCGATACCCGATACTTGCGGTATCGGAATGCTCAACACTAGTCTTAACACACAGTTGGACAGGTGTACCTAATAAAGTGGCCAGTGAGTGTACTGTATATGTATATATATATATATATATATATATAGGGCAGCCAGGATGGTTATATATGGGGTATCCAGGATTCATATATATGGGGGGCCAGGATAGCTATATGGGGGAGCCAGGATGCTTATATAAGTGGGACCAGGATGGATATATGGGGGGAGCCAGGATGCATATACACTACCATTCAAAGGTTTGGGGTCACCCAGAGAATTTTGTGTTTTCCATGAAAACTCATACTTTTATTAATCAAATGAGTTGCCAAATGAGTTTAAAATCTAGTTCAGACATTGACAAGGTTTGAAAAAAAGATTTTTATTTGAAATAATAATTTTCTCCTTCAAACTTTGCTTTGGTCTAAGAATACTCCCATTGCAGCAATTCCAGCGTTGCAGATCTTTGGCATTCTAGCAGTTAATTTGCTGAGTTAATCTGGAGAAGTTTCACCCCATGCTTCCAGGATCCCCTCCCACAAGTTGGTTTGGCTTGATGGACACTTTTTGTGTACCATACGGGCAAGCTGCTCCCACAACAACTCAATGAGGTTGAGATCTGGTGACTGCGCTGGCCACTCCATTACAGATAGAATACCAGCTGCTTGCTTCTTCCCTAAATAGTTCTTGCATAATTTGGAGGTGTTCTTTGGGTCATTGTCCTATTGTAGGATGAAATTGGCTCTAAACAAGAGCTGTCCACAGGGTATGGCATGGCTCTGAAAAATGGAGTGATAGCCTTCCTTATTCAAAATCCCTTTTAGGCCGGAGTCACACTACGGCCGGAGTCACACTACAGCGAGATACGGCGGAGTCTCGCAGGTTAAAACCAAGCTCTGGCACTGGCACTCCGGAGTGCAGTGTGCAGCTCCATGTATTGCTGTGCGGCTGCACACTCCGCTCCGGAGTGCCGGCGCCAGAGCTTGGTTTTAACCTGCGAGACTCGGCCGTATCTCGCTGTGTGTGATCCCAGCCTTACCTTGTACAAATCTTCTACTTTACCAGCACCAAAGCAACCCAAGACCATCACATTACCTCCATCATGCTTGACAGATGGTGTCAGGCACTCTTCCAGCATCTTTTCAGTTGTTCTGCATCTCACAAATGTTCTTCTGTGTGATCCAAACACCTCAAACTAGGATTTTTCTGTCTATAACACTTTTTTCCAATCTTCCTCTGTCCAATGTCTGTGTTCTTTTGCCCATATTATTCTTCTCCTTTTATTAGCCAGCCTCAGATATGGTTTTTTCTTTGCCACTCTGCCCTGAAGGCCAGCATCCCGGAGTCGCCTCTTCACTGTAGACGTTGACACTGGCGTTTTGTGTGTACTATTTAATGAAGTTGCCAGTTGAGGACCTATGAGGTGTCTATTTCTCAAACTACAGACTAATGTACTTGTCTTGTTGAGTTAGCCCCTAGTCCCAGTCCCAAGGTGATGTCCTGCTTCTTCAGCAGAATGGGCACAACAGGTGCAACAAAACAAAAAGAGTCCATAGGCTCCAAATACAAATCGCAGTCCTCCAGGTCAAAACATACACAAAAATGTCCTTATTACCGTACTCAGCCATGCTGCTCCCCTATCCTTTCAGGAAAAAACATCAGGGTTTTTTCCTTTGCCCTGGAGGACGCAGAACAGTCCTTCATTATGCTCCTACTTGCAATGGCATGCCAAGATATACAACAAAGCTTCCTCTTCAGCAGCAGGCATCTCGTGCCACTCCAGCAGAGGCAGAATCCCAGACCCGGTTTCGGGACGGGGGTGACTCTGCAGCCACAGACGTCACAGGCTGCCATGGTGTAGCAGCTGCTGTGCTGTTCCGTCTAAGTTATGCTTATATGGTTTTTATAATAGTCTTGCATTGCTCTGCTGCCACCTGCTGTCTTTTTTTCTGTATGGCAGCCTGCAGCTAATTAATTCTTGTTCATGCCTTTGGCTGAGTTCACACGTGGCGTTTTTTTCGCGTTTCCGTGGCGGTTTTAACCATGCGATTTTGCCACGAAAACACGAAAAATAAGCATCCCATGCATTCCTATGGGATTCCGCAATGCTGTCCTAATGCTGCGGTTTTTACCGCGGCGGAATCGCTTTGCGGTAAAAACCACAGCATGCTCATTAATTTCGCGGAATCGCGGCGATCCCACACCCATAGGAATGCATTGTTCTGCTTACTTTCCGCATGTGGCTGTGCACACCATGCGAGAAGTAAGCAGAACATTTGCGGATGGTACCCACGGCCCGGAGGAGAGGAGACTGTCCTCCGGGCTTTGGGTACCATATCCCTGTAAAAAATAGAATTTAACATAAAAAATAATGTTATTCTCACCTTCCGACGTCCCGCGCAGCCTTCCCGCCTCTCTCCACGCTCCCGGTCCCAGTAGTCCTTTGCGCGAATTACCGCGATGACGTCCGTTCTCGCGAGATCGCGAAGTCTCGCGGTCATTAGTGTGACGTCATCGCGAATGACCATGAGATGTCGCGATCCCACGAGAACGGACGTCATCGCGGTAATTCGCGCAAAGGACTACTGAGACCGGGAGCGTGGAGAGAGGCGGGAAGGCTGCGCGGGATGTCGGAAGGTGAGAATAACAATACATTTTTTTTTATTATTATTTTTTACATGCTATCTTTTACTACTGATGCTGCATAGGCGGCCTCAATAGTAAAAAGTTGGTCACACTCGTCAAACACTAGGTTTGACGAGTGTGACCAACTTGTCAATCAGTTCTCCAAGTGATGCTCCAGATCGCTTGGAAAACGCTAGCAATTCTGCAAGCTAATTACGCTTGCAAAATGCTAGTTTTTCCGCAGGAAAATCGTGGGAATTTAAAATGCGATTTTCCCGCGGAATGGAATTCCGGAATTCTCGCGGTAATTTCCGCGAGAGTTCCGGTACATGTGAACTTAGCCTTTCACTTCTGGTTCAGAGGTTACGCCTTCCCTTCCTCTTTCCAGCCATTTGTTAGTTTCACTTTCTCTGGGAGATACATGCTTGTACCGAGCTGTAAAAGGCATCAGTTTTTTGACCACACTTCATTGCTCACACCTTGTTGTTAATACTCTGCATTTCTGGAGAACCTATTGTATTACCAATCATACGCTGTATGTCCAGATTTCCAATTAAACAAGTCTGGACTTCACACTCCCTGGTGTGCATTATCTCTCCAGACGATGAGGATGAGCAACATGATCGTGTCTGCCCTGCATTAAGGAAACGAAGGTAGGACCTCTCCCAGCCCCTAGTCACTAGCCACATCTTCATTCGCCTCATGCAGGGACAGAACAGTCGAAAAACTGCCTTGAAACCCGGCAAAAAATCACCCTTATATCCCAACCCATCTGCCTGCTTACATACTGCAGCCCTGCTCTGCTAAGAAACTGCAGCGGCACCCCAGACCACATTGTGCATAGAGACTCTCTGTATATTATACCACATTGCTGCAGATTGTCAGACTGCAAAACCCCACAATTCTCCAAAAACAGCTTGGGAATCTTATCAGGACATCTTAACTAAGCTGCACAGTGATTTCCAGCCTCAAATTCAAAAGTTCAGTTTCTTAAAGAGACAGCGCACTTTAAATCAAAATGGCCGAAAAAGACTCGGCATTGTTCCCCAGTGTCAAAACAGAGCCAATACAACTCGATACTGCCCATTATGAAGAGCGGGAAACAAAGCCAGCTTCACAAACAGACCAAGAATCACGACCAGTACGCTCCTTTAAGCCAACTTTAAAGGTCCTCGAGAACTACCATTCCACGAAGCATGAGTTCAATGACAACCTGACGACCTATGGGAACGAGTCACCTCCCTCATGTCAAGCATCCAACGCCACAAAAATGATGCAGTGAGTCTACAGGACACTATAAAACAGCTAGACACGGCCCACGGAAGATACAAGAGACTGTCCGCAAGGTACCTTGCCTTCCTAAAAGACTCTAACATCGATGAAGCCTCATCAGAGTTAAGCAAAGCAGATTCCACAAACAGAGAAAGGAATACCGCCGTGCAAGACACCATAGGTAAAGCGGAGCTCCGTATTGCTCATCTGCAAGAAGCTAGATCTCACAGGTCCGGTTCATCCAAGCACTCTTCTCGGTCATACAAATCATCCTGCTCAAGAACTTCAACTCTCAGCGACAGAATCCTAGAGGCCCGTTTAAATGCAGAGCGATCCAAACTAAGACGTTCCTTTACAGAAAAAAAAGCAGAAGCAGAGGCAGAAGCCAAGAAAGCTGAAGCAGAGGCACAAGCCAAGAAAGCTGAAGCAGAGGCAGAAGCCAAGAAAGCAGAGGCAGAAGCCAGGAAGGCAGAAGCAGAGGCTCAAGCAAAGATTCTTCATACACAAATGGAGGAAGAAATCGCATTAGCTGAAGTAAAAATACTCGAGCAAGCATTGAAGCAAAACCTCGACCCGATTTGCCTACCACCACTGGAAGAAGATGACCCAGCTGTCCGTACCAGTGACTACGTGCAGAAATAGATGTCTGCAGCACATACTTTTTCCAGCGACGTTCAACCCAACAATGTGGAAATGTAAAACCACATCCTTACAGAAACATCCAAGTCCGCCCAACCTACGGTGCCAGTGTTACCCACAGTATCTGCAGAAACCCAAAACCAATGCCATAATGTCTCCCCTCAGGAGCAGCAATCATCACAAGACGACCACAAGACGCACTCCAGTCCATCTCCACAGTTCAAGCCGCAGTCATCGAAATCTCCAGAGGTTAAACAACAGCTCAACCCTGCAGCAACATCATTCTACCCGGGAACAATTCACCCTTCCACGCCACACAGCTGCGCCCGAGGGACACCACAAGCTAACATGGTAACAAGGAGTGAAGGATCGGATATGCCCGAGTTTGCCAGGTTTATGGTGAGCAAAAAGCTAATCAGTACCAGCCTCTCAAAGTTTGACAACTACAGAGCCTGGAAAGCAACCTTCAAGGCCACCATTGCTGACCCCAACCTATCCGCTGAACAGGAGCTCCACCTCATGGTTAAATGGTTGGGTCCTGACTCCACAAACCGTATCAAGAGTCTTCGGACCATCTACGTGGGGCAAGCTGAAGCAGGTCTCGCTGCTGCTTGGCTGAGACTCGAAAGAACCTATGGCAGCGCTGAAGCCATAGAAAAGTCCCTATTCAAGAGACTGCAGAACGTTCCAAGCATCAACCTTAAGGAAGCCCACAAGTTTCTGGACTTAAGTGATCTGCTTATAGAGCTGGAACTTGCAAAAAGAGACCCTCGTCTCTCTGGATTGTGCTACCTGGACAATGCCCATGGGGTGAACCCAATCGTCTCATAGTCTGCAAGAGAAGTGGGCAGTATGTGTTTCCAGGTACAAAAGCTCACATGATGTCACCTTTCCTCCGTTCACTCAGTTCTGTAAGTTCGTTGACGAACAGGCCCAAATGAGGAGTGACCCTAGAATAGACTTCCTGGAGTCTAACACTGCAGCTTCAGCAACACCCTCATCAAGGTATGAAAGCGTCTCACATAGACGCAAGGACTTGAGGAGCAGTGTAAAGGGCCCGTTACACATAGCGATATCGCTAGCAATATCGCTATAACGTCATTGGTTTTGTGACGCAGCAGCGATATCGCTACATGTGATACTTACCTCCGACCGGCTCCCCCGCTGGGTATCGCTGATCACGCGAGAACGTTCTGGGCCATTTCATGTCATCGGCTTCCTGCTGGGCTTCCTGCTGTTGCAACGAGCGACACGTGGACGCGGGTGGGAGGACATCTTCATCGCCTCGTCTGACAGGTAAGTAGCGACCGCTGCTATGTCGCTGGTGAGATCTGCCTGTGTGGCAGCTCACTAGTGACTACTTAGCGATGCACCAGCGATCCTGACCGCGTCATATCGTTGTCAGGATCGCTGGTGCATTGCTAAGTGTAACGGGACCCTAAGGGTATGTGCACACGCCGCGGATTGGGGTGCGGATTTGGCCGCGCGGATTTTGTAAAATCCGCAGGTAAAACTGCAGGTCAAAAGACCTGCGGTTTTACCTGTGGATTGCTCTGCGGTTTTGCCCTGCGGTTTTTCATCTCCACAATGGAGGAGATGGCAAACCGCAGCGGAATCCGCAGAAAGAATTGACATGTCAATTCTTTCTGTTATTTAGAAACCGCAGGAAAACCGCACGAAAAAATCCACACCGTCTGCACTGCGGTTTTTAATATCCATAGGATATTATGGTACTGTACACCGCAGCAAAAACTGCGTGTGCACACACCCTTAGTGTCAGAAAGACTAACCTGCCAGCACCTACGGTACCCGCTGATAAGCAGTACACTATTCCGTCGAGGGATAAATCTTTCAACCGTGAGTGTCTCATTCACAAAAAAACACACTCGTTGAACAAATGCAGAGGCTTCAGGTCCAAAACCATGCAGGAGCACAAGAAAATCCTCAGTGAACTTGGGGTATGTTTCAAGTGCTGCGCCTCATTAGAACACATGGCCAAGGACTGTAAATCTTCCATTAAGTGTGAAGAGTGTCATAGTAACAAACACCCATCAGCTTTGCATCCAACCTCAGCCACCAGCGAACCAGCAGTCGCAGTTACCTCTAGTCCGGCTACAAGCCAATGCGGGGAGCCACAGAATAACGCCAAGTCTACCACGGCTGTCTCCTGCTCATGCTCAAAGTTATGTGGGGAGAGCCAAAGTGATAAATGCTGCGTTCCACCAACCACTCCTAAGGCACCTAGTCAGCGTTATCCCACCTATGGACACATGCTGAAATCCCACTTCTGTTTGGCAGAGACAATTTAAGTATAGATAAGGTCCGCCCAGGCTCAGACTGGCCTGGCGGGGTACCGGGAAATTGCCCGGTGGGCCCCGAGGTCGCGGGAGGCCCCCTTAAATTTACTGCCCTTTTAAATGTTTGGCGGCCGCCGGGCCCTTTAAGAGCGTGTGCGTGCACATACCGGCAATTACTTGGCTTTGCACGCGCCGCGCGGTGTCATGCGGCGGCCCCCTGGCTGGCTCCGGCGGCGGTGGCTCCTGAAGGTCTGGCTGGTGATGATGAGTCACGTGACCTTGCTGCTGCGCTGCAGTGGTTGGCGCGGTGCCTGTTCTTGATGGGCGGTGAGTCCCCGCTCCCTGTTTCTGTCCTCTACTGTAGCTGGCTGCTGCCTGGCTAATAGCAGTGCCAGAACAGAGGACGTCGCCGCCGCTCATCCTGCTGCTCCCGCTCCTGTTGTTACAGACAGTCAGACAGTGTCAACCGCAGCCCTAAGCCCTTTGGTCCGCGGGTCCGGTGAGTCACACAGACACAGTGTATAAAATAGCAGGGGGAAGGAAGGGGTCCTGCAGGGGACACTAGGGGAGACAGACAGACAGTCTGTCACACAGACTAGTGAGTGACAGTCCAATGTCCTCGGCTGATGGCTGTGTGGTGGTGGGTGGTGGACTCTCTGCCGGCTGTGTGGTGGTGGTGGACTCTCTGCTGGGCTCCCTGACACCTGCAGCCCTGCGGCCTCCCCAGTGCCGTGTCCAGTGTCGTTCTCGGTCATGCATGCAGCTCTGCCGACTCCCAACTACCGCTGTCCTGCAGTGACGGACAGTGCCGGCCCGGCTGTGTGGTGGTGGTGGTGTTGTGTGCTCTCTGCCGGGCTCCCTGTCTGACTCCTGCAGCCCTGCGGCCAGCTCAGTGCCGCGTCTAGTGTCCTCCTCCTCGGTCATGCCGCTCTGCCGGCTCCTGACTACCGCTGTCCTGCAGTGCCGGCCCGGCTGTGTGGTGGTGTTGTGTGCTCTCTGCCGGGCTCCCTGTCTGACTCCTGCAGCCCTGCGGCCTGCCCAGTGCCGCGTCCAGTGTCCTCCTCCTCGGTCATGCAGCTCTGCCGGCTCCCGACTACCGCTGTCCTGCAGTGCCGGACAGTGCTGGCCAGGCTGTGTGGTGGTGTTGTGTGCTCTCTTGTGGGCTCCCTGTCTTACTCCTGCAGCCCTGCGGCCTGCTCAGTGCGTCCAGTGTCCTCCTCCTTGGTCATGCAGCTCTGACGGCTCCTGACTACCGCTGTCCTGCAGTGCCGGACAGTGCCCGCCCGGCTGTGTGGTGGTGGTGGTGTTGTGTGCTCTTTTGTGGGCTCCCTGTCTTACTCCTGCAGCCCTGCGGCCTGCTCAGTGCGTCCAGTGTCCTCCTCGGTCATGCAGCTCTGACGGCTCCCGACTACCGCTGTCCTGCAGTGCCGGACAGTGCCGGCCCAGCTGTGTGGTGGTGGTGGTGTTGTGTGCTCTCTGTCGGGCTCCCTGTCTGACTCCTGCAGCCCTGTGGCCTGCTCAGTGCGTCCAGTGTCCCCCTCGGTCATGCAGCTCTGCTCTGCCAGCTCCCGACCACCGCTGTCCTGCAGTGCCGGCCCGACTGTGTGGTGGTGGTGGTGTGTGCTCTCTGCGGGGCTCCCGGTCTGACTCCTGCCCTGCGGCCTGCCCTATGTAGAGAATGATGGCTAGCCTGGTGTGGTGAGCTGCTCTGCTGTCTCTGCACCCTCCCTGATGGGGCCCCAATGAGAGGAAAAATAGGTTTCTGGGGGCCCCAGAAACCTATTTTTCCTCTCATTGGGTCCCCATCAGGTAGCTGGCACAGCTTCCAGGGAGCATGGTGACGAGAACTGATATACTATTAAACTGCGTAGGCGACAACCGTGGGGCCCCCAGAAACCTATTTTTCCTCTCATTGTGGCCCCATCAGGTAGCCAGCACAGCTTCCAGGGAGGGTGGTGAAATATACTATTACACTGCGTAGGTGACCACTGTGGGGGCCCCCAGTCTGGGGGCTGCCACAGTGGTCGCCTACGCAGTGTGTAATAGTATATATAATCTCAGCACCCTCCCTGGAAGCTGTGCCGGCTACCTGATGGGGCCACAATGAGAGGAAAAATAGGTTTCTGGGGGCCCCACGGTTGTCGCCTACGCAGTTTAATAGTATATCATTCTCGTCACCATGCTCCCTGGAAGCTGTTCCGGAGCAGATGAGGCCATAGTATGCTGCATGAAGAAGCAGGAGGGCCATAATGTGCTGCATGGATGAGCAGCGGGGCCATAATGTGCTGCATGGAGGAGCAGGGGAGGCCATAATGTGCTGCATGGAGGAGCAGGGGAGGCCATAATATGCTGCATGGAGGAGCAGGGGGGCCATAATGTGCTGCATGGAGGAGCAGGGGGGCCATAATGTGCTGCAATGAGGAGCAGGGGGGCCATAATGTGCTTCATGGAGGAGCAGGGGGCCCATAATACTGTATGAAGGAGCAGGTGCCCCATAATACTGTATGGAGGAGCATTATATGGGGCCCATAATACTGTATGGTGGACTATGAGGTGCCCATAATACTGAATGGCGGACAATGTGGTTGCCCATAATACTGTATGGCGGACTATGTGGTTGCCCATAATACTGTATGGCAGACTATGTGGTTGCCCATAATACTGTATGGCGGATTATGTGGTTGCCCATAATACTGTATGGCGGACTATGAGGTGCCCATAATACTGTATGGTGGACTATGAGGTGCCCATAATACTGTATGGCGTACTATGTGGGTGCTCATAATACTGTATGGAAGATTATGTGGTTTCCCATAATACTGTATGGCGGACAATGTGGATGCTCATGATACTGTATGGAGGACTATGTGGTTGCCCATAATACTGTATGGCAGACTATGTGGTGCCCATAATACTGTATGCCGGACTATGAGGTGCCCATAATACTGTATGGCGAACTATGTGGGTGCTCATAATACTGTATGGCGGACTATGTGGGTGCTCATAATACTGTATGGCGGACTATGTGGGTGCTCAAAATACTATATGGCGGACTATGTGGATTCCCATAATACTGTATGGTGGACTATGTGGGTGCTCATAATACTGTATGGTGGACAATGTGGTTGCCCATAATGCTGTATGGCAGACTATGTGGTGCCCATAATACTGTATGCCGGACTATGAGGTGCCCATAATACTGTATGGCGAACTATGTGGGTGCTTATAATACTGTATGGCGGACTGTGTGGGTGCTCAAAATACTATATGGCGGACTATGTGGTTGTCCATAATATTGTATGGTGGACTATGTGGTTGCCCATAATATTGTATGGCGGACTATGAGGACAGAATGTGGCGCTTTTATCCCCATTAGACTGGAGTGGCATGTCTGACTTGATCACTGATCCATTCATTCCCTCCGTGGGTGCACTTGTTTTTTTTAAAGAAGCCCCAAAGAGAATGAATGGAGCTGCGGTCAGATATCCCACCTGCCGATCCATTTTAAAATGGGGATAAGTGTCCTATGAGGGATAAAACCTCTTCATTCTTCCAATCGGTCCAATTTCTAATGGTCGGACCTAAGCGATCACCTATCCTGTGGAGCCCATGGATCGGTGATAACTTGTTTTACCCAAAGAACCCCATTAATGTAAGCTACTGTAATTATACATCCAGTTATGGGGGCGCACAGTAGATGTTCAGGAGCCGCCTGTGTTTTACAGCCGATGCTCCACTATAATGGGGATAACGACTGACAGATATTTGCGTATAACCGTAGGGTGGGCCCCTAGAGTCCATTCCTCTGGTGGGCCCCAGACACCCCAGTCTGACCCTGGGTCCGCCAACAGTGCAATGGTCCTGACTATGCCCCCTACGCACAGAGACTCGACTTGGGGTGTGTAATCATAGGAAATGTGTGTTATGATTGAGTCACCGAGGAGGAAAAACAAAAACAAGCTAAGCCACAGAAAACCAGAGAGGTTGGTAACTAAGCGGATTGCAGACCCCTGATCCTATCCACACAACTAGAAGTAGCCGTGGAGCGTACCTACGATGATCCTAGATGCCTCGTCACAGCCGGAGAACTAAATAAGCCTAAAGCAAGAAAAGGGGAATCTGAACTGCCCCAGAGCAGACCCCAAAGCAATAGACAGCCCCCAAACATGTATTGTCGGTGAGACAAGATGAAAACACAAACACAGATAGAAAAATAGGCTGAGCAAACGATGGGGCCCACACTATCTAGAAAGGACAGGAAAGGAAAGATGCTGTCTGCAATCACGCACAAAAACCCTGCCAAAAAATGTCCAACACTTTCTGATAACAAAAACCCTGAAGCCAGATGAGAATCCAGTATTTTCTCTATGT
Organism: Dendrobates tinctorius; assembly: GCF_039654945.1. Taxonomy (NCBI): domain Eukaryota; kingdom Metazoa; phylum Chordata; class Amphibia; order Anura; family Dendrobatidae; genus Dendrobates; species Dendrobates tinctorius. Next base: position 26,294,704 of record NW_027361696.1, on the reverse strand, counting down.
AACAACCCTGCTGGCATCATTGCATGGCCTCCCATCCCCCGCACACCAGCTTGCTTTCTGCTTCAAGCCATGTTGTGAATTCTGTCTGTTGCCAGCCCTGAGCTCCATGTGCTTTGCCTCTTGTTTTCCTGCTTGCTCTCCATGTTTCCTGACTGTGTGTATAAGGGGGCGGCGCCTGAACTCTCTGGTTCTTATGCAGTCAGGGTGCACCTGGCTAATGGGTCCCTGACCAATTACCTAGAGCCCTTGACTATTTAGTTTCGCCACACCCACTGCCCTTGGCCTGTGCAATGTCTAAACTCAGTTAGCTCCTTGCTGCTGAGTTAGCCAGGCCCTGTCCTATGTCTTGCCTTCTCTGAAGGCTCTTATTGCGTATTCCTGTGTCTTGGTACCTTGCCTAGTACTTCTCTGTCCGCCTGCCAGGAGGCAGAATATCCTGGTCCTTGTGTCTTTGTCCCTGTGTCTCTGTCTGAACTCAGTCTTACCTCTGTCTGTCTGTCTCCTTGTCTGTGGTTCCTTCTCTGCTGTGTCTTTCCTTGTGTCCTCCCTATCAGAGGCTCTGCTCCCTTGCAGCTCTGTCTGCACGGCTCCCTAGCCGCTCTGTCTGCACGGCTCCCTAGCCGCTCTGTCTGCACGGCTCCCTAGCCGCTCTGTCTGCGTGGCTCCCTTGCCGCTCTGTCTGCGTGGCTCCCTAGCCGCTCTGTCTGCGTGGCTCCCTAGCCGCTCTCTCCGCCCGGCTCCCTAGCCACTCTGTCTGCCCGGCTCCCTAGCCGCTCTGCCTGCACGGCTCCCTAGCCGCTCTGCCTGCCCGGCTCCCTTGGAGCCCAGCCTACTCCGCACTCCTGCGGCTCTGCCTATTCCGCACTCCTGTGGCTCCGCCTACTTGCACCTCCTGTGTGAACAGGTCCAAACCTGTTCCTTCATATTCCACTCCTTCCTGCCTGTTAAATATTATTAGTAGAGTTGAGCGAAACGGGTCGAAAAATTTCAAAAGTCGCCGACTTTTGGCAAAGTCGGGTTTCATGAAATGAAACCCGACCCTAGTATGAGGTCGGCCACGAGGTCGGCGACTTACGCGCCGAAGTCGCGTTTCAAAAGTTTGTTTTGCGCTCTTTTTCAGCCAATCAGGAACCACGGACACTGTGGGCAACGTGATGACATAGGCAGGGGTCACCACCATCTTTCCAAAGGGCATGCAAGTGATTGGCTTGCTTTGGTGGGAGTCACAGGGGGTATAAAAGGGCGTGCACGCCGACCGCCATCTTACTTCTGCCGATCTTAGCATAGGGAGAGGTTGCTGCTGCTGATTCTGTAGGGAGAGCGTTAGGCAGGGAAGAAGAAAAAAAAACTGCTTCTGCTGCTAGCGATTTTGCCTGTACAACACACCAGTCACTGTGTGTGCAGTGCAAGGGGAGGCTATATTGTGGTGGATCAGCGGTGTTGGTTGTTAGGCTGCCTTCTAAGGCTTCCTGACAGCTGCATTGCTGTTTACCCACTGCTCTGCAAACTGCTTTTTTAAAAGCAATCCCAATTTTTTTTTTTGTCCTGCTGAGGTACTGAGCGTGCATTTTTTCACACCATACAGCGGTGTACGCTCCTCACACAGTACCGTGTAATGGCTGTTATCACAGCTACAGTGAAGCTATCTGTGTGTCACTCTGTGAGAATAAGTCGAGGACATGTTCCGTTCTTACAGACCTGCACCTTCTAGTTTTGTCTAGCTTTCAAACAGTTAAATATATTTGCTGTCTGATCACATTCAAAACTATAGAGAGACAGCGTGTGTCTGTCCGTATACTTAAAAAACACGGAGCTTGACAATTTTACGTACACCGAACAGCCGTGTACGTGCACTCTCCTCTCAGTACCGTGTAACGGCTGTTATCACGGCCACAGTGAAGCTATCTGTGTGTCACTGTGGAAGGATAAGTGGAGGACTTGTTCCGTTCTTACAGACCTACACTCTAGGGAGATTCCTATTCTGCCCAATTCTACATACACCTTGTAGTTTGTGATACACTAGCCAATTTCTGCCTGTGACACAGCGCTCTGATATTCAGTGGGCCTCACACAATCCAAAAGTGTCCAGTGTCCACTAGTGTGTGCAGAAATTCAAAATCTCCCTTATCCTGTAGTCACTTTTTTCACACCTGTGCCATCGAGCCTGTGACATAGCGCTCTGATATTCAGTGGGCCTCACACAATCCAAAAGTGTCCAGTGTCCACTAGTGTGTGCAGAAATTCAAAATCTCCATTATCCTGTAGTCACTTTTTTCACACCTGTGCCATCGAGCCTGTGACATAGCGCTCTGATATTCAGTGGGCCTCACACAATCCAAAAGTGTCCAGTGTCCACTAGTATGTGCAGAAATTCAAAATCTCTGTGATCCTGTAGTCACTTTTTTCACACCTGTGCCATCGAGCCTGTGACATAGCGCTCTGATATTCAGTGGGCCTCACACAATCCAAAAGTGTCCAGTGTCCACTAGTGTGTGCAGAAATTCAAAATCTCCCTTATCCTGTAGTCACTTTTTCACACCTGAGCCTGTGACATATCGCTCTGATATTCAGTGGGCCTCACACAATCCAAAAGTGTCCAGTGTCCACTAGTGTGTGCAGAAATTCAAAATATCTGTGATCCTGTAGTCACTTTTTTCACACCTGTGCCATCGAGCCTGTGACATAGCGCTCTGATATTCAGTGGGCCTCACACAATACAAAAGTGTCCAGTGTTCACTAGTGTGTGCAGAAATTCAAAATCTCCCTTATCCTGTAGTCACTTTTTCACACCTGTGCCATCGAGCCTGTGACATAGCGCTCTGATATTCAGTGGGCCTCACACAATCCAAAAGTGTCCAGTGTCCACTAGTGTGTGCAGAAATTCAAAATCTCTGTGATCCTGTAGTCACTTTTTTCACACCTGTGCCATCAAGCCTGTGACATAGCGCTCTGATATTCAGTGGGCCTCACACAATCCAAAAGTGTCCAGTGTCCTCTAATGTGTGCAGAAATTCAAAATCTCCCTTATCCTGTAGTCACTTTTTCACACCTGTGCCATCGAGCCTGTGACATAGCGCTCTGATATTCAGTGGGCCTCACACAATCCAAAAGTGTCCAGTGTCCACTAGTGTGTGCAGAAATTCAAAATCTCCCTTATCCTGTAGTCACTTTTTTCACACCTGTGCCATCGAGCCTGTGACATAACGCTCTGATATTCAGTGGGCCTCACACAATCCAAAAGTGTCCAGTGTCCACTAGTGTGTGCAGAAATTCAAAATCTCTGTGATCCTGTAGTAACTTTTTTCACACCTGTGCCATCGAGCCTGTGACATAGCGCTCTGATATTCAGTGGGCCTCACACAATCCAAAAGTGTCCAGTGTCCACTAGTGTGTGCAGAAATTCAAAATCTCCCTTATCCTGTAGTCACTTTTTTCACACCTGTGCCATTGAGCCTGTGACATAGCGCTCTGATATTCAGTGGGCCTCACACAATCCATAAGTGTCCAGTGTCCACAAGTGTGTGCAGAAATTCAAAATCTCTGTGATCCTGTAGTCACTTTTTTCACACCTGTGCCATCGAGCCTGTGACATAGCGCTCTGATATTCAGTGGGCCTCACACAATCCAAAAGTGTCCAGTGTCCACTAGTGTGTGCAGAAATTCAAAATCTCTGTGATCCTGTAGTCACTTTTTTCACACCTGTGCCATCGAGCCTGTGACATAGCGCTCTGATATTCAGTGGGCCTCACACAATCCAAAAGTGTCCAGTGTCCACTAGTGTGTGCAGAAATTCAAAATCTCCCTTATCCTGTAGTCACTTTTTTCACACCTGTGCCATCGAGCCTGTGACATAACGCTCTGATATTCAGTGGGCCTCACACAATCCAAAAGTGTCCAGTGTCCACTAGTGTGTGCAGAAATTCAAAATCTCTGTGATCCTGTAGTCACTTTTTTCACACCTGTGCCATCGAGCCTGTGACATAGCGCTCTGATATTCAGTGGGCCTCACACAATCCAAAAGTGTCCAGTGTCCACAAGTGTGTGCAGAAATTCAAAATCTCTGTGATCCTGTAGTCACTTTTTTCACACCTGTCCCATCGAGCCTGTGACATAGCGCTCTGATATTCAGTGGGCCTCACACAATCCAAAAGTGTCCAGTGTCCACAAGTGTGTGCAGAAATTCAAAATCTCTGTGATCCTGTAGTCACTTTTTTCACACCTGTGCCATCGAGCCTGGGACATAGCGCTCTGATATTCAGTGGGCCTCACACAATCCATAAGTGTCTAGTGTCCACAAGTGTGTGCAGAAATTCAAAATCTCTGTGATCCTGTAGTCACTTTTTTCACACCTTTGCCATCGAGCCTGTGACATAGCGCTCTGATATTCAGTGGGCCTCACACAATCCAAAAGTGTCCAGTGTCCACTAGTGTGTGCAGAAATTCAAAATCTCTGTGATCCTGTAGTCACTTTTTTCACACCTGTGCCATCGAGCCTGTGACATAGCGCTCTGATATTCAGTGGGCCTCACACAATCCAAAAGTGTCCAGTGTCCACTAGTGTGTGCAGAAATTCAAAATCTCCCTTATCCTGTAGTCACTTTTTTCACACCTGCGCCATCGAGCCTATGACATAGCGCTCTGATATTCAGTGGGCCTCACACAATCCAAAAGTGTCCAGTGTCCACTAGTGTGTGCAGAAATTCAAAATCTCTGTGATCCTGTAGTCACTTTTTTCACACCTGTGCCATCGAGCCTGTGACATAGAGCTCTGATATTCAGTGGGCCTCAAACAATCCAAAAGTGTCCAGTGTCCACTAGTGTGTGCAGAAATTCAAAATCTCCCTTATCCTGTAGTCACTTTTTTTCACACCTGTGCCATCGAGCCTGTGACATAACGCTCTGATATTCAGTGGGCCTCACACAATCCAAAAGTGTCCAGTGTCCACTAGTGTGTGCAGAAATTCAAAATCTATGTGATCCTGTGGTCACTTTTTTCACACCTGTGCCATCGAGCCTGTGACATAGCGCTCTGATATTCAGTGGGCCTCACACAATCCAAAAGTGTCCAGTGTCCACTAGTGTGTGCAGAAATAAAAAATCTCCCTTATCCTGTAGTCACTTTTTTCACACCTGTGCCATTGAGCCTGTGACATAGCGCTCTGATATTCAATGGGCCTCACACAATCCATAAGTGTCCAGTGTCCACTAGTGTGTGCAGAAATTCAAAATCTCTGTGATCCTGTAGTCACTTTTTTCACACCTGTGCCATCGAGCCTGTGACATAGCGCTCTGATATTCAGTGGGCCTCACACAATCCAAAAGTGTCCAGTGTCCACTAGTGTGTGCAGAAATTCAAAATCTCTGTGATCCTGTAGTCACTTTTTTCACACCTGTGCCATTGAGCCTGTGACATAGCGCTCTGATATTCAGTGGGCCTCACACAATCCAAAAGTGTCCACTGTCCACTAGTGTGTGCAGAAATTCAAAATCTCCCTTATCCTGTAGTCACTTTTTTCACACCTGTGCCATCGAGCCTGTGACATAGCGCTCTGATATTCAGTGGGCCTCACACAATCCAAAAGTGTCCAGTGTCCACTAGTGTGTGCAGAAATTCAAAATCTCTGTGATCCTGTAGTCACTTTTTTCACACCTGTGCCATCGAGCCTGTGACATAGCGCTCTGATTTTCAGTGGGCCTTACACAATCCAAAAGTGTCCAGTGTCCACTAGTGTGTGCAGAAATTCAAAATCTCCCTTATCCTGTAGTCACTTTTTTCACTCCTGTGCCATCGAGCCTGTGACATAGCGCTCTGATATTCAGTGGGCCTCACACAATCCAAAAGTGTCCAGTGTCCACTAGTGTGTGCAGAAATTCAAAATCTCTGTGATCCTGTAGTCACTTTTTTCACACCTGTGCCATTGAGCCTGTGACATAGCGCTCTGATATTCAGTGGGCCTCACACAATCCAAAAGTGTCCAGTGTCCACTAGTGTGTGCAGAAATTCAAAATCTCCCTTATCCTGTAGTCACTTTTTTCACACCTGTGCCATCGAGCCTGTGACATAGCGCTCTGATATTCAGTGGGCCTCACACAATCCAAAAGTGTCCAGTGTCCACTAGTGTGTGCAGAAATTCAAAATCTCTGTGATCCTGTAGTCACTTTTTTCACACCTGTGCCATCGAGCCTGTGACATAGCGCTCTGATTTTCAGTGGGCCTTACACAATCCAAAAGTGTCCAGTGTCCACTAGTGTGTGCAGAAATTCAAAATCTCCCTTATCCTGTAGTCACTTTTTTCACACCTGTGCCATCGAGCCTGTGACATAGCGCTCTGATATTCAGTGGGCCTCACACAATCCAAAAGTGTCCAGTGTTCACAAGTGTGTGCAGAAATTCAAAATCTCCCCTGTCCTATAGACACCTTGTACCTTGTTTTACATTACTATATAGTTTGTTGGATTTTGTCTACATTTGTACCAAAAATGAGGAAGGCTGTGGAAGAGGCCGTGGAATTGGGCGGGGGTTGGCAGCTGGTAATGATGGTGTTGGTGGTGGATCTGATGGTAGTGGCAAGAGCAAAATAGGACCGAATGCAGGAGGTGTTGAGCCTGCGTCATCGTCTGGCTCCACAAGGCCTCGAAGGCTTAGTTTTCTAGGAGTTGGCAAACCGCTTTTAAAGCCAGAGCTGCAGGAAAAAGTTTTGTCTTACATTGCTGACTCAGCCTCCAGCTCTATCGCCTCCTCTTCTGAAGTTGTAAAAAGTAAAAGCACTGAATCGTCATTGGAGGCTCATGTTCATGAACCACACCTTTCCTTGTGTCCTTCACCCCAACCAAGATTGAAGGATGACGCAGGCCATACTACTGATTACTCCATGGAGCTGTTTTCACATACCATGCCTGGATTATCAAGTGAAATGGTGAATTACCCAGGCCAAGATGAATCTGACATGGAGTGCACTGATGCACAGCCGCTGATAGATGATTCTGCTGGTACATTCACTCAGAGCACTACATTGTCCTCGCAGTGTACAGAGCCAGATTCTGACCCTGATGAGACTCAGGTGCCCCTTCCCGCACACTATACCACCATACACGGTGACACAGAGGAAGGTGCACATGACATTGAAGAGGAGGTGATGGATGACCCAGTTGTTGACCCAGATTGGCATCCATTGGGGGAAGAGGGTGCTGCTTCCAATAGCTCAGATGAGGAGCATCCACAGCAGACATCGACATCGCAACAGCTGTTATCTGGCAGGCCCGGAGCACTCCAAAGACAGGTTCCAAAAATCAAAAGAGTTGCTGGACAGCTTGTCCAGAGGGTCAAAAGATCACAGCGTGCTAGGCCGCAAAATGTCTGCCAAAGTAGGAAGAGTGCAGTGTGGCACTTTTTTGAACAAAATCCTCATGATCAGGCCAAGGTTATCTGTAAGAAGTGCGCAAAGACCATTAGCCGAGGGAAAAATCTGAAAAATTTGAATACCAGTTGCATGCTTAGACATTTAACCACCATGCACTTGCAAGCGTGGACACAACACCAAACCTCAAGTGCCACATGTGCAACTGATCACAAAGAAGGTAGTCAGCAACGCTACATTGTTTCCCCCACTGTAAGCCCACCGGTTAGCACAGCAGCAAATGTTGAGGTGTCGTTGCAAGGCCACAGCAGTCAGGGAATACCACTGTTATATCAACGAAAGACTGATTCTAGGCCATCAGAAAGAACACCAACTCCATCACCATCATCAACCCTCTCTCAGTCCGCCCTGTACACTGCTACTTCCACCATATGCAGCTCTCAAGTCCAGCTCACCCTCCCAGACACTATGAGTAGGTCAAGAATGTACTCAGTCTCTCATCCGCGTACACGGTTTGAACGCCCACATTGCCAAACTAATCTCGTTTGAGATGATGCCCTATCGGTTGGTGGAAAGCGCAGCTTTCCGCGAACTCATGGCCTATGCAGTACCACGCTATGACCTACCCAGTCGCCACTTCTCTCGCAAAGCCATCCCAGCCCTCCACCATCATGTGAAAGACCGCATTGTCCATGCACTCAAGCAGTCAGTGAGTGGAAAGGTGCACCTCACAACTGATGCATGGTCCAGTCGGCATGGCCAGGGCCGTTACGTGTCCATCACTGCGCACTGGGTTAATGTGGTGGATGCAGGGTCCACAGGGGACAGCGGTGGTGGGACAGTGCTGCCTAGCCCACGGTATAGGAAACAGTTGGCTGTAGGCGTTCGACCCTCCTCCTCCTCCTCCTCCAGAAGCGATAGCTCGTCCACAGAGAGCAGTCGTACGAGCACTCCATCTGCAGCTGCCACTGTTGCACACGAGGTGTTCCCCTATCGAGCAGCTAGTGGAAAGCGTCAGCAGGCTGTGTTGCAGATGATGTGTTTGGGCGACAGACACACCGCCGAGGTGCTGGCCGAGTACTTGAAGCGACAAACTGAGTCATGGCTGGGCAGTGTACATCTTGAGGCAGGCAAGGTAGTTAGTGATAACGGCTGTAATTTTGTGGCAGCCATAGCCCTTTCAAAACTCAGCCACATACCTTGCTTGGCTCACACCTTGAACCTGGTGGTGCAGTGCTTCCTCAAAAATTATCCGGAGTTAACAGCCCTGCTCCAGAAGGTGCGAAGACTGTGCGCGCACATCCGCCGGTCGCCTGTACACTCCATTCGTATGCAGAAGCTGCAGCGATTGCTCCACCTTCCCAACCACCGCCTCATTATCGACATTGCAACAAGGTGGAACTCCACCCTGCACATGGTTGAGCGGCTGTGCGAGCAGAGGCAGGCCATAATGCATTTGTGGGAGGATACACGGCCAGGCACTTTGAGAGCAGACATGGAGTTGACAGGTGTGCAGTGGTCGAAGCTGAAAGACCTCTGTAAAGTCCTTCAGTGTTTTGAGGAATGCACACGGCTGTAAGCGCAGACAACGCCATCCTAAGCATGAGCATCCCACTTATGCGTCTGCTCATGCAAACTTTGACGCACCTTAAGGAGCAGGCGTCTGCAGCCAATGTTGACGAGGAGGGAATCCTTGATGGCATTCAGCCATTGTCTGCTCAGGGACCTCTCCTGGACGAGGTGGAGGAAGAAGAGGAGGATGATGATGGGGATGATTACTTAGGGGAGGAGGATGCATCTTGTGGGGCAAGTGAAAATGTTGGCGTGGCAAGGTCTGGTACAGGGTTTGTGCGTGACTGGAGGGATGTGGATTTGCCAGAAAGTGCTCCTCCAACCAGCACTCGCAGTGTATCATTGACACCGGGAACTTTGGCCCACATGTCAGATTATGCCTTGCAGATCCTAAAAAGGGACCCCGCATTGCCAAAATGATGAACGATGACGACTACTGGTTGGCCAGCATCCTGGATCCACTCTATAAAGGCAAATTACAAAACATCATGCCACAGGAGAACCTTGACCTAATATTGGGTAATAAACAAGCAACTCTGGTAAATCGGTTGCTTGAGGCATTCCCAGCACACAGCAGCGGTGATGGTTCTCACACGAGCTGTACGGGCCGGGGGCAGCTTGGCAGAGGTGTTCGTGGTGCACACAGCAGAAGTGGCGTTGGAGACAGGGGTTTCATGACAATGTTGTGGACTGATTTTTCAAGTACCGCTCACACAACTGGTAATACTGCATCGATGGAAAGTGACAGGAGACAGCAGTTGTCAACTATGGTTACAAACTACTTTTCCTCCCATATCGATGTTCTCCCACACAGGTCATTCCCCTTTGACTATTGGGCCGCTAAACTGGACACCTGGCCTGAATTGGCACAATATGCCTTACAGGAGCTCGCTTGCCCAGCTGCAAGTGTGCTATCAGAAAGAGTCTTCAGTGCAGCTGGATCAATCCTGACTAGAGTTGAGCAAAACGGGTCGAAAAAATTCAAAAGTCGCCGACTTTTGGCAAAGTCGGGTTTCATGAAACGAAACCCGACCCTAGGATGAGGTCGGCCACGAGGTCGGCGACTTACGCGCCAAAGTCGCGTTTCAAAAGTTTGTTTTGCGCTCTTTTTCAGCCAATCAGGATCCACGGACACTGTGGGCAACGTGATGACCTAGGCACGGGTCACCACCATCTTTCAGAAGGGCATGCAAGTGATTGGCTTGCTTTGGTGGGCGTCACAGGGGGTATAAAAGGGCGTGCACGCCGACCGCCATCTTACTTCTGCCGATCTTAGTATAGGGAGAGGTTGCTGCTGATTCTGTAGGGAGAGCGTTAGGCAGGGAAGAAGACAAAAAAACTGCTTCTGCTGCTAGCGATTTGGCCTGCACAACACACAAGTCACTGTGTGTGCAGTGCAAGGGGAGGCTATATTGTGGTGTATCAGTGGTGTTGGTTGTTGGGCTGCCTTTTAAGGCTTCCTGACACGATGGCATTGCTGTTTACCCACTGCTCCGCAAACTGCTTTTTTAAAAGCAATCCAATCTCCCTTATCCTCTAGTCACTTTTGTCACAGCTGTGCCATCGAGCCTGTCACATAGCGCTCAGATATCAGTGGGCCTCACACAATCCGCAAGTGTCCAGTGTCCAAAAGTGTGCGCAGAGATTCAAAATCTCCATTATCCTCTCGTCACTTTGGTCACAGGCAGCTGTGCCATCGAGCGTGTCACATAGCGCTCAGATATCAGTGGGCCTCACACAATCCACAAGTGTCCAGTGTCCAAAAGTGTGCGCAGAGATTCAAAATCTCCATTATCCTCTCGTCACTTTGGTCACAGGCAGCTGTGCCATCGAGCGTGTCACATAGCGCTCAGATATCAGTGGGCCTCACACAATCCACAAGTGTCCAGTGTCCAAAAGTGTGCGCAGAGATTCAAAATCTCCATTATCCTCTCGTCACTTTGGTCACAGGCAGCTGTGCCATCGAGCGTGTCACATAGCGCTCAGATATCAGTGGGCCTCACACAATCCACAAGTGTCCAGTGTCCAAAAGTGTGCGCAGAGATTCAAAATCTCCATTATCCTCTCGTCACTTTGGTCACAGGCAGCTGTGCCATCGAGCGTGTCACATAGCGCTCAGATATCAGTGGGCCTCACACAATCCACAAGTGTCCAGTGTCCAAAAGTGTGCGCAGAGATTCAAAATCTCCATTATCCTCTCGTCACTTTGGTCACAGGCAGCTGTGCCATCGAGCGTGTCACATAGCGCTCAGATATCAGTGGGCCTCACACAATCCACAAGTGTCCAGTGTCCAAAAGTGTGCGCAGAGATTCAAAATCTCCATTATCCTCTCGTCACTTTGGTCACAGGCAGCTGTGCCATCGAGCGTGTCACATAGCGCTCAGATATCAGTGGGCCTCACACAATCCACAAGTGTCCAGTGTCCAAAAGTGTGCGCAGAGATTCAAAATCTCCATTATCCTCTCGTCACTTTGGTCACAGGCAGCTGTGCCATCGAGCGTGTCACATAGCGCTCAGATATCAGTGGGCCTCACACAATCCACAAGTGTCCAGTGTCCAAAAGTGTGCGCAGAGATTCAAAATCTCCATTATCCTCTCGTCACTTTGGTCACAGGCAGCTGTGCCATCGAGCATGTCACATAGCGCTCAGATATCAGTGGGCCTCACACAATCCACAAGTGTCCAGTGTCCAAAAGTGTGCGCAGAGATTCAAAATCTCCATTATCCTCTTGTCACTTTGGTCACAGGCAGCTGTGCCATCGAGCCTGTCACATAGCGCTCAGATATCAGTGGGCCTCACACAATCCACAAGTGTCCAGTGTCCAAAAGTGTGCGCAGAGATTCAAAATCTCCATTATCCTCTCGTCACTTTGGTCACAGGCAGCTGTGCCATCGAGCGTGTCACATAGCGCTCAGATATCAGTGGGCCTCACACAATCCACAAGTGTCCAGTGTCCAAAAGTGTGCGCAGAGATTCAAAATCTCCATTATCCTCTCGTCACTTTGGTCACAGGCAGCTGTGCCATCGAGCCTGTCACATAGCGCTCAGATATCAGTGGGCCTCACACAATCCACAAGTGTCCAGTGTCCAAAAGTGTGCGCAGAGATTCAAAATCTCCATTATCCTCTCGTCACTTTGGTCACAGGCAGCTGTGCCATCGAGCGTGTCACATAGCGCTCAGATATCAGTGGGCCTCACACAATCCACAAGTGTCCAGTGTCCAAAAGTGTGCGCAGAGATTGAAAATCTCCATTATCCTCTCGTCACTTTGGTCACAGGCAGCTGTGCCATCGAGCGTGTCACATAGCGCTCAGATATCAGTGGGCCTCACACAATCCACAAGTGTCCAGTGTCCAAAAGTGTGCGCAGAGATTCAAAATCTCCATTATCCTCTCGTCACTTTGGTCACAGGCAGCTGTGCCATCGAGCGTGTCACATAGCGCTCAGATATCAGTGGGCCTCACACAATCCACAAGTGTCCAGTGTCCAAAAGTGTGCGCAGAGATTCAAAATCTCCATTATCCTCTCGTCACTTTGGTCACAGGCAGCTGTGCCATCGAGCGTGTCACATAGCGCTCAGATATCAGTGGGCCTCACACAATCCACAAGTGTCCAGTGTCCAAAAGTGTGCGCAGAGATTCAAAATCTCCATTATCCTCTCGTCACTTTGGTCACAGGCAGCTGTGCCATCGAGCATGTCACATAGCGCTCAGATATCAGTGGGCCTCACACAATCCACAAGTGTCCAGTGTCCAAAAGTGTGCGCAGAGATTCAAAATCTCCATTATCCTCTCGTCACTTTGGTCACAGGCAGCTGTGCCATCGAGCCTGTCACATAGCGCTCAGATATCAGTGGGCCTCACACAATCCACAAGTGTCCAGTGTCCAAAAGTGTGCGCAGAGATTCAAAATCTCCATTATCCTCTCGTCACTTTGGTCACAGGCAGCTGTGCCATCGAGCGTGTCACATAGCGCTCAGATATCAGTGGGCCTCACACAATCCAAAAGTGTCCAGTGTCCACAAGTGTGTGCAGAAATTCTAAATCTCCCCTGTCCTATAGACACCTTGTACCTTGTTTTACATTACTATATAGTTTGTTGGATTTTGTCTACATTTCTACCAAAAATGAGGAAGGCTGGTGGAAGAGGCCGTGGAATTGGGCGGGGGTTGGCAGCTGGTAATGATGGTGTTGGTGGTGGATCTGATGGTAGTGGCAAGAGCAAAATAGGACCGAATGCAGGAGGTGCTGACCCTGCGTCATCGTCTGGCTACATAAGGCCTCGAACGCTTAGTTTTCTAGGAGTTGGCAAACCGCTTTTAAAGGCAGAGCATCAGGAAAAAGTTTTGTCTTACATTGCTGACTCAGCCTCCAGCTCTATCGCCTCCTCTTCTTCAGTTGTAAAAAGTAAAAGCACTGAGTCGTCATTGGAGGCTCATGTTCATGAACCACACCTTTCCTTGTGTCCTTCACCCCAACCAAGATTGAAGGATGACGCAGGCCATTCTACTGATTACTCCATGGAGCTGTTTTCACATACCATGCCTGGATTATCAAGTGAAATGGTGAATTACCCAGGCCAAGATGAATCTGACATGGAGTGCACTGATGCACAGCCGCTGATGGATGATTCTGCTGGTACATTCACTCAGAGCACTACATTGTCCTCGCAGTGTACAGAGCCAGATTTTGACCCTGATGAGACTCAGGTGCCCCTTCCCGCACACTATACCACCATACACGGTGACACAGAGAAAGGTGCACATGACATAGAAGAGGAGGTGATGGATGACCCAGTTGTTGACCCAGATTGGCATCCATTGGGGGAAGAGGGTGCTGCTTCCAATAGCTCAGATGAGGAGCATCCACAGCAGACATCGACATCGCAACAGCTGTTATCTGACAGGCCCGGAGCACTCCAAAGACAGGTTCCAAACATCAAAAGAGTTGCTGGACAGCTTGTCCAGAGGGTCAAAAGATCACAGCGTGCTAGGCCGCAAAATGTCTGCCAAAGTAGGAAGAGTGCAGTGTGGCACTTTTTTGAACAAAATCCTCATGATCAGGCCAAGGTTATCTGTAAGAAGTGCGCAAAGACCTTTAGCCGAGGGAAAAATCTGAAAAATTTGAATACCAGTTGCATGCTTAGACATTTAACCACCATGCACTTGCAAGCGTGGACACAACACCAAACCTCAAGTGACACATGTGCAACTGATCACAACGAAGGTAGTCAGCAACGCTACATTGTTTCCCCCACTGTAAGCCCACCGGTTAGCACAGCAGCAAATGTTGAGGTGTTGTTGCAAGACCACAGCAGTCAGGGAATCCCACTGTTATATCAACGAAAGACTGATTCTAGGCCATCAGAAAGAACACCAACTCCATCACCATCATCAACCCTCTCTCAGTCCGCCCTGTCCACCGCTACTTCCACCATATTCAGCTCTCAAGTCCAGCTCACCCTCCCAGACACTATGAGTAGGTCAAGAAAGTACTCAGTCTCTCATCCGCGTACACTGGGTTTGAACGCCCACATTGCCAAACTAATCTCGTTTGAGATGATGCCCTTTCGGTTGGTGGAAAGCACAGCTTTCCGCGAACTCATGGCCTATGCAGTACCACGCTATGACCTACCCAGTCGCCACTTCTTCTCTCGCAAAGCCATCCCAGCCCTCCACCATCATGTGAAAGACCGCATTGTCCATGCACTCAAGCAGTCAGTGAGCGGAAAGGTGCACCTCACAACTGATGCATGGTCCAGTCGGCATGGCCAGGGCCGTTACGTGTCCATCACTGCGCACTGGGTTAATGTGGTGGATGCAGGGTCCACAGGGGACAGCGGTGGTGGGACAGTGCTGCCTAACCCACGGTATAGGAAACAGTTGGCTGTAGGCGTTCGACCCTCCTCCTCCTCCTCCTCCTCCGGAAGCGAAAGCTCGTCCACAGAGCGCAGTCGTACGAGCACTCCATCTGCAGCTGCCACTGTTGCACACGATGTGTCCCCCTATCGAGCAGCTAGTGGAAAGCGTCAGCAGGCTGTGTTGCAGATGATGTGTTTGGGCGACAGACACACCGCCGAGGTGCTGGCCGAGTACTTGAAGCGACAAACTGAGTCATGGCTGGGCAGTGTACATCTTGAGGCAGGCAAGGTAGTTAGTGATAACGGCCGTAATTTTGTGGCAGCCATAGCCCTTTTCAAAACTCAGCCACATACCTTGCTTGGCTCACACCTTGAACCTGGTGGTGCAGTGCTTCCTCAAAAATTATCCGGAGTTAACAGCCCTGCTCCAGAAGGTGCGAAGACTGTGTGCGCACATCCGCCGGTCGCCTGTACACTCCGTTCGTATGCAGAAGCTGCAGCGATTGCTCCACCTTCCCAACCACCGCCTCATTATCGACATTGCAACAAGGTGGAACTCCACCCTGCACATGGTGGAGCGGCTGTGCGAGCAGAGGCAGGCCATAATGCATTTGTGGGAGGATACACGGCCAGGCACTTTGAGAGCAGACATGGAGTTGACAGGCATGCAGTGGTCGAAGCTGAAAGACCTTTGTAAAGTCCTTCAGTGTTTTGAGGAATGCACACGGCTGGTAAGCGCAGACGACGCCATCCTAAGCATGAGCATCCCACTTATGCGTCTGCTCAAGCAAACTTTGACGCACCTTAAGGAGCAGGCGTCTGCAGCCAATGTTGATGAGGAGGAAGAGGAGGAGGGAATCCTTGATGACATTCAGCCATTGTCTGCTCAGGGACCTCTCCTGGACGAGGTGGAGGAAGAAGAGGAGGAGGATGATGGGGATGATTACTTAGGGGAGGAGGATGCATCTCGTGGGGCAAGTGAAAATGTTGGCGTGGCAAGGTCTGGTACAGGGTTTGTGCGTGACTGGAGGGATGTGGATTTGCCAGAAAGTGCTCCTCCACCCAGCACTCGCAGTGCATCATTGACACCGGGAACATTGGCCCACATGTCAGATTATGCCTTGCGGATCCTAAAAAGGGACCCCCGCATTGCCAAAATGATGAACAATGACGACTACTGGTTGGCCAGCATCCTGGATCCACGCTATAAAGGCAAATTACAAAACATCATGCCACAGGAGAACCTTGACCTAATATTGGCTAATAAACAAGCAACTCTGGTAAATCGGTTGCTTGAGGCATTCCCAGCACACAGCAGCGGTGATGGTTCTCACACGAGCCGTACGGGCCGGGGGCAGCTTGGCAGAGGTGTTCGTGGTGCACACAGCAGAAGTGGCGTTGGAGACAGGGGTTTCATGACAATGTTGTGGACTGATTTTTCAAATACCGCTCACACAACTGGTAATACTGCATCAATGGAAAGTGACAGGAGACAGCAGTTGTCAACTATGGTTACAAACTACTTTTCCTCCCATATCGATGTTCTCCCACACAGGTCATTCCCCTTTGACTATTGGGCCGCTAAACTGGACACCTGGCCTGAATTGGCCCAATATGCCTTACAGGAGCTCGCTTGCCCAGCTGCAAGTGTGCTATCGGAAAGAGTCTTCAGTGCAGCTGGATCAATCCTGACAGAAAAAAGGACCCGTCTGTCAACCCAAAATGTGGATGATCTAACCTTCATTAAAATGAACCACGCATGGGTTTCCAAGGATTTTGTCCCACCTTCCCCTGATGACACATAGGGTGACAGAAAAATGGCTTGCTTTGGTCCACCTCTTCCTGGTACTTCACCTATTTCGCCTTTTGCATCAGCTGAATGTCCACCATCAACATATGCCACTTTCTAAAACTCCCTAACTGTGCTGCCTCCCCCCCCATGGCCGGGGTCACCACCTACCGCACGACACCGTGCGAGTGCCGTTGCCCTGGACAGGTGGGTAGGCCGACTCTTGGGAGCGGGCACTGGCACAGGGTCCCTCATAGTGCAATCAAGTGTCTCTGACGGCGGTGGTGCACACCCGCCGTCAGACACACCGCTGTACTATGAGGGGCCAAGTGCCAGTACCGACGCCCACGAGTGGGCCCCCCTTGCTTGGGCAGGGCCCCAGCATTTGCAATCTTTACCTCTCCCTGCTCCTCCGCTGTGTAATCTGGGCCGTCAAATCCATACTGTGCCTGACACCGTCTGAGCCTGCCTCCTGAGACATATATTTTGAATGTGTACGCTATCCATACATGTTATCCGGGGATACGGTACCCTTTCTAACCTTTGTGCAATCACGTGCAATCCATACTGGGCCTAACACCGTCTGAGCCTGCCTCCTGAGACATATATTTTGAATGTGTACTCTATCCATACATGTTATCCGGGGATACGGTACCCTTTCTAACCTTTGTGCAATCACGTGCAATCCATACTGGGCCTGACACCGTCTGAGCCTGCCTCCTGAGACATATATTTTGAATGTGTACGCTATCCATACATGTTATCCGGGGATACGGTACCCTTCCTAACCTTTGTGCAATCACGTGCAATCCATACTGGGCCTAACACCGTCTGAGCCTGCCTCCTGAGACATATATTTTGAATGTGTACGCTATCCATACATGTTATCCGGGGATACGGTACCCTTTCTAACCTTTGTGCAATCACGTGCAATCCATACTGGGCCTGACACCGTCTGAGCCTGCCTCCTGAGACATATATTTTGAATGTGTACGCTATCCATACATGTTATCCAGGGATACGGTACCCTTTCTAACCTTTGTGCAATCACGTGCAATCCATACTGGGCCTAACACCGTCTGAGCCTGCCTCCTGAGACATATATTTTGAATGTGTACGCTATCCATACATGTTATCCGGGGATACGGTACCCTTTCTAACCTTTGTGCAATCACGTGCAATCCATACTGGGCCTGACACCGTCTGAGCCTGCCTCCTGAGACATATATTTTGAATGTGTACGCTATCCATACATGTTATCCGGGGATACGGTACCCTTTCTAACCTTTGTGCAATCACGTGCAATCCATACTGGGCCTAACACCGTCTGAGCCTGCCTCCTGAGACATATATTTTGAATGTGTACGCTATCCATACATGTTATCCGGGGATACGGTACCCTTTCTAACCTTTGTGCAATCACGTGTAATCCATACTGGGCCTAACACCGTCTGAGCCTGCCTCCTGAGACATATATTTTGAATGTGTACGCTATCCATACATGTTATCCGGGGATACGGTACCCTTTCTAACCTTTGTGCAATCACGTGCAATCCATACTGTGCCTGACACCTTCTGAGCCTGCCTCCTGAGACATATATTTTGAATGTGTACGCTATCCATACATGTTATCCAGGGATACGGTACCCTTTCTAACCTTTGTGCAATCACGTGCAATCCATACTGGGCCTGACACCGTCTGAGCCTGCCTCCTGAGACATATATTTTGAATGTGTACGCTATCCATACATGTTATCCGGGGATACGGTACCCTTTCTAACCTTTGTGCAATCACGTGCAATCCATACTGGGCCTAACACCGTCTGAGCCTGCCTCCTGAGACATATATTTTGAATGTGTACGCTATCCATACATGTTATCCAGGGATACGGTACCCTTTCAAACCTTTGTGCAATCACGTGCAATCCATACTGGGCCTAACACCGTCTGAGCCTGCCTCCTGAGACATATATTTTGAATGTGTACGCTATCCATACATGTTATCCGGGGATACGGTACCCTTTCTAACCTTTGTGCAATCACGTGCAATCCATACTGTGCCTGACATCGTCTGAGCCTGCCTCCTGAGACATATATTTTGAATGTGTACGCTATCCATACATGTTATCCAGGGATACGGTACCCTTTCTAACCTTTGTGCAATCACGTGCAATCCATACTGGGCCTGACACCGTCTGAGCCTGCCTCCTGAGACATATATTTTGAATGTGTACGCTATCCATACATGTTATCCAGGGATACGGTACCCTTTCTAACCTTTGTGCAATCACGTGCAATCCATACTGGGCCTAACACCGTCTGAGCCTGCCTCCTGAGACATATATTTTGAATGTGTACGCTATCCATACATGTTATCCAGGGATACGGTACCCTTTCTAACCTTTGTGCAATCACGTGCAATCCATACTGGGCGTGAGAACGGCTGGCGAGCTGTTAAGCAAGCTACAGCACCTGTCCAGACAAGTACAGGGATTCCCTAGCGAGGAGGCTTATTTGATTGTTTTCAATGTTGGGACAGCAATTTTTGGGGAGCACTATACTCTGGAGAATGATAGATGGGGCCCACCATACACTGGAACATTCCAAAGGTGGACATCAGACACTGGAGCAGCATTTACAGGGCCCATTATACACTAGAGCATTAGAAATGGGGCCCATTATGTTTGGAGCATTATTTGGGCCCATAAGACAGTGGAGCTTCATCCATGGGGACCAACATATACTGTAGCATTATGTGGAGCTCATCATATACTGTTTCAAACATTATATGGGACCAATGATTCTGTATGGAGAAATAGATGGGCCTCGTCATGAGATGTAAAAAGTGAGGTATTTTTCATTGTACTATACCGCTATTTCTCTGCCGTATCGGAGCATGATGAGTTGTGGTATGTGTTAAAGGGGCGCTCTTTCGCCCAGGGCACATGAAAACCTGCAGCCAGCCCTCCAACCCCCATTTTTCAGTGCATAACTTGTATTATGAAGTTAATTAAGGTTGACAAGCTTAAGTAAGAAGAATTGATGCTTTTGGCATTCAAATGGGCACTGTAGGTGTGTTTCCTGTCCTCCTCTCACTGCCGACTTTTATTCCCCATTGACTTACATTGGGTTTCGTGTTTCGGGACGACCCCGACTTTTCCCTATAGTCGGCCGATCTTGCTCGACCCGACTTTTGGAAAAGTCGGGTTTCACGAAACGAAACTCGACCCTAAAAAACCAAAAGTCGCTCAACTCTAATTATTAGTAATGGATTTATATATTAGTTATGGAGTTGTATTCTTATCACACTCAGTTCTGTACTGGACATTGCCTTCCACTGACACTGCATGTGCTATTTTAGCAAGTGGTAAATGTCAGCTCCACTACATATTTAAGCTTAGCTCATGGTAAAAGTTCGACTCCATATATACACAGATCACGTGCTTTAAGAGACGTATATAATTCATGACTAACTCTAGAGGGCGCGCTTGCTCCCTCACCATCATGAGACACAGACGCAAGGATGTCATCTCTGCACGGACATAGCGGAACAGCTGGTTTGTAACTTTACTACGAAGAAGCCTAAGAGAGACAGACGCCATTTAACATGTGAGATCCCAGAGAAAGAAGGATATAAGTTTTGCTATGAACAAATGGACAATCTCTTTATAATCATGCACCTATTTTTATGTTTTTCTGTAATAATCTTTTCTTTGATGGAAGAATCCAAATAAACCACTATATTTTTATCTGGTAACTAGTCCTGAGTATTTTACAAGAATACGCATTATTTTACATTGGAGAGCCAGCCAGAACTGAATTTTTGTACTTTTTTGTGGATTTCCCTCAGCTTGCCCAAAAGGGAAATTGAACTTTGCTAACGTCAGTCATATGTGCAAGTTATCAGGAACTCCACTACTCACAAGAATCAGACAGAACCTAGAAGTGAGGACTAAGGCTGTGTGCACACGCTGCGGATTAGGTGCGGATTCATCCGCGCGGATTTTGTAAAATCCGCAGGTGAAACCGCAGGTCAAAATATCTGCGGTTTTACCTGCGGATTGCTCTGTGGTTTTGCCCTGCGGTTTTTCATCTCCTCAATGGAGGAGATGGCAAACCGCAGGGGAATCCGCAGAAAGAATTGACATGTCAATTCTTTCTGTGGATTGAAAACCGCAGATAATCCGCGAGGAAAATTCCGCACCATCTGCATTGCGGTTTTTGATTCCCATAGGGAATCATGCTACTGTACACCGCAGCAAAATCCGCAGCGTGTGCACACAGCCTTAGAATTGCCAGATGGATTGAGAAGTACTACAAGTGCCAGACGTGCTGAAGCCAGACGTGTGAAGACAATAGCCCAGCGTTGTCTATCAAAGGAACAAGCTGAGATATTTCAAGGTAAGAGAAATGGATGTCATTAATTGTTTTTCTAAGCAGAGAAAAATGAAATTTAAGTCTGTAGACGAGTCTAATTTAGAAGTATTATGGCTCAGCTTATATGCAGAATGTGAAATGGAAAATCAAAAGTTAGATTCTAAGCTTTTCAATAAAGAGATAAATTAAAAAATATTCTACAGATGGTGGATATATTCCATAGATCTGTGTCAGAGAAATCCAAAAATGATTGTAGTGATGTTCTCGAGATTGGCTGTAAAGTTAGTTAAATTGACTGTAATCAAGTGTCTGTAGCAGCCATTGAAGGTGACCTTGCAGACGTGGAACAAGATGGAGAAGTAGGAGGAGACTTCAGAACTGATGTATATGCCGTACAAGGGAAAGACGTACCACTAAAAATAGACGACTCACAGGCCCAAATCCGAAGTAAAGTAAGAAAAAATTTGCTAAAAATATGCAAAATCATTCCTGCATATGATAACAAAATCCATGTTTGTAGAAACTCTGAGGTTTTTGAAAGCTGTGTTGACAAATTTGATTTATCTAACGAGGAGAAGAATCTGGTGTTTAAAATGTGGACTTTGCTAGAAGATTATCTTTAAAGATATCTGGTGAAACACATGAGAACTTAAATGATAAAGACAGATTAAAAATTCTGATTTTTTTGTGCAACAAATGAAAACTAGATGTGTATTTCCTGAAGGAAGTACAGATAGTGGTTTGAAATGGTGCCCGGGCTGCCCCTTTAAGAGAGACTTGCCTGCTGCCCCTGCAAGACTTTCAACTCAGCATCCGTTTTAACTGTGAGTGCCTCTCAGGGGCCACTTTGGCCTCAGGCTCCGATTTTGTGGGTGGGGCCCCTCAGGGTCCGATTTTGTGGGTGGGGCCCCTCAGGGTCCGATTTTGTGGGTGGGGCCCCTCAGGGTCTGATTTTGTGGCCGGATCCCCTCAGGGTCCGATTTTGTGGGTGGGGCCCCTCAGGGTCCGATTTTGTGGCCAGGGCCCCTCAGGGTCCAATTTTGTGGGTGGGGCCACTCTGGATCCGATTTGGTGGGTGGGGTCACTCTGGGTCCGATTTGGTGGGTGGTGCCACCTTGGGTCCATTTTGTTGGGTGGGGCCCCTTAGGGTATGATTTGGTGGGTGGGACCACTCTGGGTCCAATTTGGTGGGCGGGACCTCTCAGGGTCCGATTTGGTGGGCGGGGCCACTCTGGGTCCGATTTATTGGGCGGGGCCCCAATGGGTCCAATTTGGTGGGCGGGGCCCCTCAGGGTCTGGTTTGGTGGGCAGGGCCTCTCTGGGTTTGATTTGGTGGGTGGGGTCACTGGGTAAGATTTGGAGGCTGGGATCGCTCAGCCTCCGATTTGGAGGCCGGGGTCGATGAGCTTCCGATTTGGAGGCCGAGGTCAAAGAGCCTCCGATTTGGAGGCCGGGGTCGATGAGCTTCCGATTTGGAGGCTGGGGTCGATGAGCTTCCGATTTGGAGGCCGGGGTCGTCGAGCCTCCGATTTGGAGGCCGGAGTCGTTGAGCCTCCGATTTGGAGGCCGGGGTCGTTGAGCCTCCGATTTGGACCCCAGGGTGGATCAGCTTCCGATCTGGAGGACGGTTTGGCTCAGCCTCTGATTTGGAGGCCGGAGTGACTCAGCCTCCGATTTGGAGGCCGGGGTCGCTCAGCCTCCGATTTGGACCCCAGGGTCGATCAGCTTTCGATCTGGAGGACGGTTTGGCTCAGCCTCCGATTTGGAGGCCGGGGTGGCTCAGCCTCCGATTTGGAGGCCGGGGTGGCTCAGCCTCCGATTTGGAGGCCGGGGTGGCTCAGCCTCCGATTTGGAGGCCGGGGTGGCTCAGCCTCCGATTTGGAGGCCGGGGTGGCTCAGCCTCCGAATTGGAGGTCGGGGTCTCTCAGGCTCCGGTTTGGAGGCCGTGGTCGATCAGCCTCCGGTTTGAAGGCCGGGGTCGATCAGCCTCCGATTTGGAGGCCGGGGTCGATCAGCCTCCGATTTGGAGGCCGGGGTCGATCAGCCTCCGATTTGGAGGCTGGGTTGGCTCAGCCTTCGACTTGGAGCCTGGGGTGGCTCAGCCTCCGATTTGGAGCCTGGGGTCACTCAGCTTTCGATTTGGCGTGTCGGCCCTTTAAGACTCATTTTGGTGCGCCGGCCCTTTAACAATCACTTTGGCGCGTCGGCCCTTTAAGAGCTAGTTTGGCTCACTGGGCTTCTTCTAAATCAACTTTGGCGGACATTCTCTCTCAGGGGCATGTGTCATGTGATGAAGCTAGATTTGCAGGCCTCTATCTCCATTTTAGGATTGCTACCTCCAATAGGTGGCACTAGAGTTCTAGTCCTCTTCCTCTCTGAAGAGACAATTTGCATAATTAGCATATTTCCCAGAGGAGCATTGTGGCTTTAAGTCTCCTCACCTTGACATGCTTAGCATGTTATTCTCCGCAAGGAGAAATGATACTTCCTGGATATCGGTCAGACGCCTCTCTCACAGCCAAACCAGATCTTCTCCCACTTTGCACTGATGAGGGGCAGTACCCCGAAACACAGTGTCTGCAAATGGAGATTCTGGCTTGGCTTTTATCCTAAGTCATGTAACTAGGCTCGTTAAAGGGTCAACATTGACTTTTAGGATTGCTACCTCCAATAGGTGGCACTAGAGTTCTAGTCCTCTTCCTCTCTGAAGAGACAATTTGCATAATTAGCATATTTCCCAGAGGAGCATTGTGGCTTTAAGTCTCCTCACCTTGACATGCTTAGCATGTTATTCTCCGCAAGGAGAAATGATACTTCCTGGATATCGGTCTGACGCCTCTCTCACAGCCAAACCAGATCTTCTCCCACTTTGCACTGATGAGGGGCAGTACCCCGAAACACAGTGTCTGCAAATGGAGATTCTGGCTTGGCTTTTATCCTAAATCATGTAACTAGGCTCGTTAAAGGGTCAACATTGACTTTTAGGATTGCTACCTCCAATAGGTGGCACTAGAGTTCTAGTCCTCTTCCTCTCTGAAGAGACAATTTGCATAATTAGCATATTTCCTGAAGGAAGTACAGATAGTGGTTTGAAATGGTGCCCGGGCTGCCCCTTTAAGAGCGACTTGCATGCTGCCTCTGCAAGACTTTCAACCCAGGATCCGTTTTAACTGTGAGTGCCTCTCAGGGGCCACTTTGGCCTCAGGGTCTGATTTGGTGGGTGGGGCGCCTCAGGATCTGATTTCTTGGCCTGGGCTCCTCAGGGCTTGAATTGTTGGCGGGGATCCCTCAGGCTCCGATTTTGTGGGTGTGGCCCCTCAGGGTCCGATTTTGTGGGTGTGGCCCCTCGGTCCGATTTTGTGGGTGGGGCCCCTCAGGGTCCGATTTTGTGAGTGGAGCCCCTCAGGGTCCGGTTTTGTGGCCAAGGCCCCTCAGGGTCCAATTTTGTGGCCGGGGCCCCTCAGGGTCTGATTTTGTGGCCGGATCCCCTCAGGGTCTGATTTTGTGGGTGGGGACCCTCAGGGTCTGATTTTGTGGCCGGGGCCCCTCAGGGTCCAATTTTGTGGGTGGGGCCCTTCAGGGCCCGATTTTGTAGCCGGGGCTCATCAGGGTCCGATTTTGTGGTTGGGGCCCCTTAGGGTCCGATTTTGTGGGTGGGGCCACTCTGGGTCCGATTTGGTGGGTGGGGCGACTCTGGGACCGTTTTGTTGGGCGGGGCTACTCAGGGTCCGATTTGGCGGGCTGGGCCCCTCAGGGTCTGATTTGGCGGGCGAGTCCCCTCAGGGTCTGAATTGGTGGGCGGGGCCCCTCAGGGTCCGATTTGGAGGCCGGGGTGGCTCAGCCTCTGATTTGGAGGCCGGGGTGGCTCAGCCTCTGATTTGAAGGCCGGGGTGGCTCAGCCTCCGATTTTGGAGGCCGGGGTGGCTCAGCCTCCGATTTGGATGCCGGGGTCGCTCAACCTCCGATTTGGAGGCCGGGGTGGCTCAGCATCCTATTTGGAGGCCGGGGTGGCGCAGCCTCCTATTTGGAGGCCGGTGTGGCTCATCGTCCAATTTGGAGGCCGGGGTGGCTCATCGTATGATTCGGAGGCCGGGTTGGCTCAGCCTCCGATTCGGAGGCCGGGGTGGCTCAGCCTCCGATTCGGAGGCCGGGGTCGATCAGCCTCCGATTCGGAGGCCGGGGTCGATCAGCCTCCGATTCGGAGGCCGGGGTCGATCAGCCTGCGATTCGGAGGCCGGGGTCGATCAGCCTCCGATTCGGAGGCCGGGGTCGATCAGCCTCCGGGGTGGCTCAGCCTCCGATTTGGAGGCCGGGGTGGCTCAGCCTCCGATTTGGAGGCCGGGGTGGCTCAGCCTCCGATTTGGAGGCCGGGGTGGCTCAGCCTCCGATTTGGAGGTCGGAGTGGATCAGCCTCCGATTTGGAGGCCGGGGTGGATCAGCCTCCGATTTGAAGGCCGGGGTGGCTCAGCCTCCGATTTGGAGGCCGGGGTGGATCAGCCTCCGATTTGGAGGCTGGGGTGGATCAGCCTCCGATTTGAAGGCCGGGGTGGCTCAGCCTCCGATTTGGAGGCCGGGGTGGCTCAGCCTCCGATTTGGAGGCCGGGGTCGATCAACCTCCGATTTGGAGGGAGGGGTCGATCAGCCTCCGATTTGGAGGCCGGGGTGGCTCAGCCTCCGATTTGGCGGCCGGGGTGGCTCAGCCTCCGATTTGGAGGCCGGGGTGGATCAGCCTCCGATTTGGAGGCCGGGGTGGATCAGCCTCCGATTTGGAGGCCGGGGTGGCTCAGGCTCCGATTTGGAGGCCGGGGTGGCTCAGCCTCCGATTTGGAGGCCGGGGTCGATCAGCCTCCGATTTGGAGGCCGGGGTCGATCAGCCTCCGATTTGGAGGCCGGGGTGGCTCAGCCTCCGATTTGGAGGCCGGGGTGGCTCAGCCTCCGATTTGGAGGCCGGGGTGGCTCAGCCTCCGATTTGGAGGCCGGGGTGGCTCAGCCTCCGATATGGAGGCCGGGGTGGCTCAGCCTCCGATTTGGTGTGTCGGCCCTTTAAGACTCATTTGGGTGCGCTGGCCCTTTAACAATCACTTTGGCGCGTTGGCCCTTTAAGAGCTAGTTTGGCTCACTGGGCTTCTTTTAAATCCACTTTGGCGCACACATTCTCTCTCAGGGGCATGTGTCATGTGATAAAGCTAGATTTGCATTTGTTCTGTGAGTTTCGCTTTAAGAGCTGATATTATGTGACAGAGGCTCTGTGCTGGGGTTCAAGTGAAGTTCGTAGGCGTTGGCATAGTAACTGGGTGAGCCTGCGCATATCAATGAGCTCAACTGTCATTTCAATCGCCTCAGGGCATGTTTTGCCATTTCCTATTGAAAAGCATTGGAGACAGTGCATTCCAATGACGGGAAAAAAAATTTTCAAACGCAAATTGCGCAAAAACTACAAATCCGATCGACACGAAAAATACTTAGCACACCTCTCATGGACGCTGGCTTCGAAACGACACCTCAATGGAGTCTGTGCGTGAAGCGGTTCGGGCCGCATTAATTGCGGAAATCAACTTAATAATAAGAAGAAGAAGAATAAGTTAGCAGCGTTCGGATTACAAGATAGTGTTTTTTTCAAACCACTATAATTATCCAGATATTGATATTCTTCAAAAATTAAGGATTGGTCGGAAGGAATGCACTTATACATTTATGTCCATATTTGACCGCTTGTACAGAATGCTCTTTGAAAATGTCAGAACACAGTCCCTGATAAAGACTTTTATAACCAAATTTTCGTTTTTAAATCCTGCATCTCGTGTTATTGCGTCACAAAAAGATTCTTATTTTGAATGTGCGCAATCCCTTGATTTTGCCAGAAAACACGAGAATCGTGAAAGGAAAGTAAATCGTGCTAATTTTGAAAAGACAGGCAAAGTAAAATCTAACCTGAAGCCTGTATCAAAGCCTCCAAAACTAAGTAATCAAATCTATGAAGAACGAAGAAAATTGCACGTTCGCTTTATACCGTATGAAATTATGCAAAGGACCACTGAAAAAACTTTGCAGATTGAGTCAAGAAAAATTCGAACTGTAAAAAAGATGGCCGAATTTGACAGACAGAAGCAGGTGGTGAGTGACATCATTGGTTGTAAACTGAATACTCTGCTCCAAGAATCTATCAGCTTCAAAGTCGCAAGAACTTTTCAGGATATTGTTTGCAGAGAAATAAGTATGGGTTTAGGAATTGGCTAAAAAGTAATTATATGTTGTGTAACAGTGTTATACAATTAGTCAGTTATATGTAATTATTATATAGAGTATAATCCTGTAGTTCTATAGTTTTGTATATACATATTCATACAGTATATATAGAGTGTTTGTACAAGTAGAGATTGTAGAACTGTATTTTTTAATGAAAATTAAAATCTACTCCAGTAATAAAATTTAGAATTATGAATATGATATTAACCTTCTCTTTTATTTTTCCTTAGAATTTTCATTTCAAAGCAGGACTTAATCGGGAAAAATTCTCTTACAAGGATTTATGCCTTTATTTACACAGGAAGTTGCAATAATTGCATGATTTTATATATTTAACACTTGAAAGAAAATAACTAACTGCATTTTAAATCTGTGTGTGTGCCTTTACTGCATGGCATGACATGACTAACACAGCATGTGAAATTTGAACCTTGTTCTAATAATAAGTATACCAGTATACTATGTCCCTGTAGCCTTTCTCAGCTTTTGCAAACCAATGGAATTTTTTTTGTAGGCCTAAAGTTTCAAGTATAGCTATACAACATATATTTATGTCATGTGTATTTGGGGAATATTCAAAGAAATATTAAGACACTAAATGTAATAGTTTACAATGCATTGATAATTAGGATAATTTGGGTTAAAATACATGTATTCATCACACCTTCGTATGTGGGGTAATTTGGTTTAAACTTATATGTGACACAGTCTGAGTGACAGTGACTGAGTGTATGAGCAGCTGCTTAGGAGTAATGTGATACGTTTGTTGTATGTGAGGCCTCAGGATTCTGAATGCAAGAGAGGAAAAAAAAACCCAAAAGCCTTTATTTTTAGGAGAAATATGCAGATCAGTTAAATTATTAGAATATTGAGATATAATGAAATATCTACACAACATATATTTCTATATTTCTATAGTTCTTTAGTAATTTCTTGATTTAGTTAATTGTGATAAGTGCAAAGTGCAATCGCACATCAAAATGGTTTATGAAGAAAATCTACATTTAAGGCTGGTTTCACACTTGCGTTTTTTTTCCGCGGTATTTTAGCGCTAAAAAACGCATGCGTTTTTTTTTCCTATACTTTGCATGGGATGCGCTTATGTGCGCATACACATGCGTTTGTATGCGTTTTTCCGCGCATGCGTTTTTTTGCGGTATGCGCTCGGGCGCACAAAATGCATCCTGTTGCATTTTTTGGGCGTCCGACTTGCCTCAAAAAAACGCATGTGCACGCAATGCGTTTTTTTACAGCAAGACACCCATTATAAGTCTATGGGTGCGCATATGTGCTCATTGGCATGCTTATGTATGCGTTTTTTTGCGCATGCGTTCTTTTTTTTACCATTAGTTGGACAATGGAATTTAGGGGTTTGGGTTAGAGTTAGGGTTAGTTAAGGGGGTTTAGGGCTAGGGTTAGGGTTAGCTAGGGTTTAGGGTTAGGGTTAGTATGGTTTGGTTAAGGGTTAGGGTCAGGGTTAGGGTTAGGGTTAGTATGGTTTGGTTAAGGGTTAGGATCAGGGTCAGGGTTAGGGTTAGGGTCAGGGTTAGGGTTAGGGTTAGGGTCAGGGTTAGGGTCAGGGTTAGGGTCAGGGTTAGGGTTAGTAAAGTCATGGTTTGGGTTAGTGTGAGGGGCCACCTAATGTTGGAAAAAAACGCAAACGCGGTAAAATCGCACTAAAAATGCATACAAACGCATAAAAACGCTGCGTGTTTTTTTGCGGGAAAAACGCACTGCAAAAAAAAGAAAGTGTGAAATTAGCCTAAATTAATTTTTCCAAAGGATATTTTTATGATATTCAAATTAATTTTAATGGTTACACATCTTCAGACAAATAAATGGTATAAGCAAGTATAAATTCACATAATTTATAAATTAATTATTTTAATTTTGGTTTTGATAAATGAATTATTTCATGAAACAATATTTTTCGGTATTAAGGGGGAAAATGTGTTTTTGATCCTGAATACATCATCACATTTGATTAATACCTCTTCTTCACACATTTTAATAAAGAACAAATATAAATAAGGTACAATGGTATAAGTATTGGGTATAATAACAAGTATATAAAGAGTCATTTCTTTACACTAAGAGGAGTATTACATGCAAAGTTGCATAATTTGAATGTTTTGGTAACACAAGTTTATGACAATTATGAAATAATTCAGATCATGGAAATATTAAGGGTATATGTTACTGAAGACATAACTATGCATCAACATAAATGCCTTATTTTTTATTCTTAATTTTAACTTTCAATTTTTTAATCTATTTTTATTTTAATTCTTAAATTTTTATTTTTTCTGTCAATCAATATTTAATTAAGTAATATCTACTATAACTATAGAATATTGCTTCATTAAATATAATGATGATATGGTTCTATTACAAAGGAAAATGTTTCACTTCTGAGTTATATGCAACAATTCTTTTATTCATTCATTCGCTCACTCATATATTCTTATTTTGGTTCAAGGCTATACATTCCTACGTATTATTAGTATAATAAATATATTCTTATCAATAAAGATGAAAACACTGGTTACATAAAACACAGTGACACCTATGGGTTGAAAAAGGTAATTACACCTATGACATAAAAAATGTTATATCACATGAAAAAATATGAATAATAATGTATTATCACTTATTATTGATTTATTATTTCAAACATTGAAATCCATATATGGTACAAATTCTGATAATAATTATATGGATATTACTGATTGCTATAAGGAGATAAATCCAGCGAGCCAAGTTTGAAGTACATAAAAAATCTTTTTCTTTATTTCAAATGTAGATTAAAAATATTTATCCATAGCAGCATATTATAAATATAGGATTCATCTCCTTTTCGCATTTATTGTTGTCAAGAGCTCCTGTCATTCATCCGTTGCTGAGAGCCTATATAGTATAGCAGCTTATCTTTTGAACCAACCGGGTAAGCTGGCATTTTTTCTTTTTTACTGATTGCTATGGTACGCCCTGATATTATAGGTTAGGAAAATTACCAGATTTGGTATAGAATAGGGAATGAAGACTTCAAGCAAGATACTGAAATTACGTTAATAAAGACTTTTTATATTTCTAAACTTTATTGATTCTTACTAGTTGCAAGAAGAAGAATGCCGCTATCCAGAAGTCCCAGAAGGTAACAAAGCTATGATTACTGAGTAAGACTGTGTTACTTACAAATGCAGAATTCACCACTGTCAATTACAAGTGCAGTATCCACCACTGATAGTCACAATTAAAGTGTCTAACCTGACAACCAGAGGACGATGATCCTACGATGCTGAGATGAACTGTGTTATCATGTTCTTACGAAGTTCCAGAGGTTTCAATCACCTGTAAAGCTTCAATGAAGGCTGGTGAACAATTAAGGTAATTGTCAGGAAGCTACAACCCGGACATGTGTCCTGTGCATTAGGACTAAGGACTGGTAATGGTGCTATGTTTAGCAAGGAAGAGTCATTTTAACCCTTGCTTTGCTGACCAAAGACGTCACACCTGTTCAAAGACCAGAGCCGATGGAGGATTCCAGAATATCCAAGGCGAGCCAATGTAAGCCCAGGTTTTTAAAGGTGACACTGCACAGATATTAATGCTGCATTTCATCTATAGACTTTGTTTTCTTATCAACATTTGAATTTATGGACTTTGATTTTATACACAACACGATTTCTACAACATCTATATGCTATAGAAAAACTGTGTTTTTAAAAGAACCAAGAAGAAGACAGAAGACATCAAAATGACGACCAGATGACATCAGATGATGATGACTGGACCTGAGATGCTTCAATTTAGATTTAGGGAAGTATAATTATACATATTGTATATGAATATTGTTCACGGCTTACCATAACATGAATTCACATCAATTATGTCATTGAGTACGTATAACGGTAATCTGATATTATTATTATTATTATTATTATTATTATTGATATTACATTATTTTGTCAAAGAAGAAGAAAAGAAAAAAGAAGATCTTGTTATATTTTGAGTTGTTCCAATTAATGTCTCTCTCCCTCAAAAGGGGGAATTGTTAAATATTATTAGTAATGGATTTATATATTAGTTATGGAGTTGTATTCTTATTATACTCAGTTCTGTACTGGACATTGCCTTCCACTGACACTGCATGTGCTATTTTAGCAAGTGGTAAATGTCAACTCCTCTACATATGTAAGATTAGCTCATGGTAAAAGTTCTACTCCATATATACAGAGATCACGTGCTTTAAGAGACGTATATAATTCATGGCTCACTGTAGAGGTCGCTCTCTCCTTCCCTATCACCATGAAACACATTCGAGGAGTCATCCTTGCTTGGACATGACATTATGAACAGCTGGTATGTAACTTTGCTATGTGAGAAGCCTAAGAGAGACAGACGCCATTGGCCATGTGGGATTCCAGAGAAAGAAGGTTACAAACTTTGCTATGGACAAATGGACAATCTCTTTATAATCGTGCACCTATTTTTATGTTTTTCTGTAATAATCTTTTCTTTGATGGAAGAATCCAAATAAACCACTACATTTTTATCTGGTAACTAGTCCTAAGTATTTTGCAAGAATACGCATTATTTTACACTCTGATGCGTGGCCTAGCACCGAGGGATGCCGCAGCTTGTTGGCGCTGATGGGCGACTACATGGGGACTCGGCAGCCAAGGGATCCCGAGGTCACTATCACAAAGCGACCTAGACTCTTCCACTCCCAGAAGACGCCGAATCGTGCGCGCCTGTTCCAGCCGTACCCTTCTCAGTAAGGACCTCTTCCACCTCCCCATTTCCGACAGTCTAGTGCCCCCAGCTGACTCTTCCAACTGCCCCATTTCGAGTTCCCGCAAGCCAGCCTCTGACAACGTGAACTCGGGGGGCAACCCATTAGGAGGGTTGGGGTATATACATGGTGCCTCCTGGCGGTGCGGTCTCTGCTCTGGTGCAGGCATAGTGGCAGTGGACGCAGTCCGGTGGGACACCAGGGATGGCAGTGGAGCTAATGGCGGCTCCGGGTCCGCATGGGTCTCTGGTGGGACCTGTGTGGCCGCGTCAGGTCCGGGCAGGAGCTCCTCTTCTTTTGCTTCGGCTCCCTTTCCCGCCACAGGCTTCAGCCCCTCCTTCTTGAGGCAGCGTCTTCTTCCAGCGCCTCCATACCAAGCCAGTATACGAACCCCTCGGGGGGTGGGCCAAGTTGCTGTCGCATAGAAGTTTAGACAGGGGAGGCCCAGGACAGTTCGCGCTCTTTTCTTAGGACCACCCATATGATCACGCCCTTCTTCTCCAGGCTGTCGGCCATTTTTAGTATTCAATTCACAGTCTATCAAATTGGGTCTTCTGCACATTCTCAAAAGTTTTAAGTCCAACAAATCTTAGGCACACAGAACCCGATGGCATCGGGTCTCGTCATCCTGTTCGTGACGCCAGAATGGAGAGCCCCACCAGGGCCTAGCAGGGTACTCAGTACCGGGCCCGTTGATCTCAATGGGAGTTGTCACGGAAGCTGTGACCAGGTCCGTGGCCCTGGGGATCAATGGCAAAAAGGGGATGAATGAACAATGAAATAAAGGTTATGAATAGTATGTGATGCCACCTGTGGTGTTCGGCAAGTGAGGTGTTAGGCCGATGCTGCATGTGTGGCGCCCCTGAGGCTCAGTCGCCACAGAGGTACTGCACCTTCTCCTAACAACACAACAGGGTAGTTCTGCACAACCACATTGCGGCTCAGTGCTTAGAGAGTAGCAGAGCACCTCTGGTGGTTCCCTGCATGGAACACTGGATGTGCTGGGAGGTGGGTGGAGTTGAGATCCATATAAAAGATGGGGAAGGTTTAGAATTACAGGTCAGTCTGACAGGAGGTCTGATCAGTCGGAGGTTCAGTCTGGCGGGAGGTCAGGCGAGAGGACAGTCAGTCAGGAGAGTCTGAGGACGGGTCCGAGAGGAAGGAGATCCCTAGAAGAGGGAGAGAAGAAGGAGTGCTGCAGCTGCCTCAGTGATCTGAGCCAGCTCGCATGGGAAAGGAACAAGAGAGAGAAAGACGTAGAACTGCAACTTAAGCTTCCATAGGAAAGAGACAAGTACGGAACGAAGGAGTAGAGAGAACAGAGAGGAGTTGTGGGTCGGACGAGGAACCCTGCCTATAGGTTCTCAGCGCAAGGCCGGGGCCCGGTCCCCGAGGTTGTATGGACACTTATGGTTCTGCAGCAGACACCGGTGGAGTAGTTGGCTGTAAATGCACTACTCCCATCTAAGACTTGGGGTATAACAGCAACTGAATAGAGAGCCAGGACTCCGGAGACGGGAGTCCCCGAGAGAGGCTACAGCTGTCTGCAATACGAGTAGAGTTTTTAGGAACATCTGACAGGAGGAACTCCAGAGTACCACGGTACTGGAGCTCTTCACACCTTAAGGTGCAATAGAGGAGTCGTTCAGGAAAGGTACATGTTGGCGGAGTGTTGTAGAGGAGAATCCTGACTTGCCCAGGAGGTTGATTGAGTCTCTGCCCCGGAGGACACGGCATGGAAGCGGGCACCATTGTGTACCACGAACTGTGAGTAAAGCTTTGGAACTGCAAGCCCTGGTGTCCTCCATTCCTTCTTGCGTCCGCCAGCACTGCTACAACCCCTACGCCGGACACTACACCATCAAAGTGTCCCCACATCTACACTGCCCTGGGACAACAGCCCTGCCTGTGGAGGGCTATACCACCATTGCTGCATCACACCATCTGTCCCAGAGGATCTGTCTGCAGCATCGGCTTAACACCTCCCTTGCCGAACACCACAGGTGGCGTCACAAACTATTCTATTCATCATTAACCACATATACCACCATTGACTTGGGCGCCCAGGGCCACGGTCTGGGTCACTGCTGCTGTGACACGCATCCCACTGACACCGGCCCGGTACCGAGTACCTCACAGCTCTGGGACGGGGCGACCCAACTTGACGTCACGAACAGGATGACGAGACCCGATACCATCGGGTTCTGTGCGCCTGAAATTTGTGAGACTTTATACTTTTGAAAATGTGCAGAAGACCTAATTTAATAGACTGTAAAATGGACATTAGAAATGGCCGCTGGTGCGGAGAAGAAGGGCGTGAAGAGATGGGAGGCCCTAGGAAAAGACCGCAAAGAGTATTGGGCCTTCCCTGCCTGAATTACTATGTGACAGCGATATGGCCCACCCCCCCGAGGGGTTCGCATACTGGCTTGGTATGGAGGCGCTGGAAGAAGACGCCGCCCCCGGAAGGAGGGGCAGAAGAAGCCAGTGGCGGGAAAGGGGCAGAGGCTGGAAGAAGAATGCCAGAACGCCATTTTGGAGAGTGAGGGAAGGAGGCCTGCGGAGCACGGGGAAACGGATCTCACTGGCGCCATGACTGAAGGCTCCGACCCAATCTCAGAGATGAACCGCCAGCAGCTGGAGGAGGAGATAGTTGAGCTGACCACCCGGCTGCGGCTGAAACAGGAGGCCTTGGAGAGGCAGAACCGGCAACATGCACGGGAGGGGCCTACGCCTGCGGTACCCGTTTCATCGGTACCTGCCACCGCTGCACCGGACTATCCTCAGTCAGCGCCGGACTACATCTCCCAGCTATCCATCCAGCTGGTCGTGGCCCGCCCGGAAGAAACCCCGGGAGCTGGAGCCGCACTATTGCCTGGATTTGTTGCGGCTGTGCAGGTCCCTACCGAGGCCCCCGCGGACCCGGAGCCACCGCCGGCACCTGGACCGACCATCCCAGTGGTCAAGCCTGCACCGGATCAGAGGCCGCACCGCCAGGAGGCCCCAGGTATGTCAGATGTCCCTCCACCTGGGAAGGCCCTGGGGTGTACCGCAGTTGCAGCGGCTGGCCAAGTCGTACTGGATCTGGTCTGGGACCGTGATGCTAGTTCCGTGGGTGAGAGCAGGTCCCGGGAAGAGCGGGAAGAAGAGGAGAACTGGGTCAGCTGTCAGGCCACATTCGGGCAGCTGACAGCTGAATATCGGGAGAGGGAGCAAAGAAAGATGGCTGTGCGGGGCCCGGATCTGGCCCGGAAGGAGAGGGCCCGTGCTGGCAACTACGGGCCCCGGAATGCGCTTGGCTGGGGGCAGGTTTTGAACATGAACCAAGAGAAGTGTTTCGGGTTCATTGCAGACCCCAAAAGAATCAGTGACCTGTTCTTCAACCGGCGGAACGTGGAGCCCCATCTGAGGAAGGAGCATCCTGATAGGAACCTGCAACCTGGGGAGTACGTGACATTCACCCGGCATGAGGGACTCAGGGGGTGGTACGCCCTAAATATCCGCCGTATTCCGGAGGAGCTACTGGAAAGATATAAGGTGAAGCGACCTGCTGTCCCTCCACCCACAGTTGCCACACCTGCTCAGAGGAACCCGGCAGTCCTTACATCAGCTCCAGCCCGGCAGCCTAGACCAAAGGTCCCCAATTTGACACCTTGGGAAGAGGAGTACTTGAGGATGGCCAATGAGTACCTCGCACCTGGTAGCAGTTCCAGTTCAGCTTCCAGAACACCAGGAGGGGACCAGCAATAAGAAAATTTACAGTGACTCTCGTTACCCAGGAGGGTTTGTTTGCACCAGTTGTGCCTTTTTTGTTCATCATGTTTTTGTTTTTCTGGTAGCACTTTTGTTGCCCTGTTTTGATTGGCAGCGTTCTTCAATTTTGAACTAGCGATCATGAACTTGGAGTGATCCAAAAACTTTTATTGTAAATAGTTGCACCTCTTTAGGTGCCCTCTCTTGGTTTTACATAAACACACTTTGCGAAGATAATGTCAAGTTTTATATAGAGACACTTTGCGAAGATGATGTTTTGCATGGACACTTTTCGAAGATGATGTCTACCTCAAAGGACTGCAAGAAGTCCCGGCTGGGAGCAGTGTCCAGCACTTACATGAATAACTGTTGAATGTTTTACTGTAAAGTATTTGATAATGTGTTTTATAAGAGTATTAGTAACTGAGAAATGGCTTTTACAGAGAATTGAGAATGTTTTGATACAGAATTAAGAATAAAGAATTGAAAGTAGACAGGTGACGG
This sequence comes from Dendrobates tinctorius, assembly GCF_039654945.1. NCBI lineage: Eukaryota > Metazoa > Chordata > Amphibia > Anura > Dendrobatidae > Dendrobates > Dendrobates tinctorius. Next base: position 26,258,449 of record NW_027361696.1, on the reverse strand, counting down.
ACCAGGTACTTGCGGTCAGCGTCTTGCGTCTAGAAGAGACAGTGAAAGTAGAAAAATGATAAAGAAATGTGTACTAGAGAAGGAAAGCTGAATAAAGTGATAGTGAGTCACAGATAATGGCACTTAGAATGAAGAATTGCACTTTTTGACTTGAAATTTAGATAGTTAAATAAGAATTGTTTGTAACGTTCAAGAATGAGTACCTCCTATACTAGGAAGTTTAGTATAAGAAAAGTTTGTTCTACATTGCAAAATTTTTGTATGTTTCTTTGCTGTCAACTTTGTTTACCTTGCAGCCCGCCGACGTGCTGTGTTTAACGGGGGGTATGTGGCGCCCCTGAGGCTCAGTCGCCACAGAGGTACTGCACCTTCTCCTAAGGTACAGCAGAAGGAAATCAGTGCATAGATGTCCAAAGTATGATATAAAATCACAAGTCTTTATTAAATAGCACAGGTAGAAATAGCACAAACAATGGCAAACAAAGGGTGACACAAGCAGAAGCAGAGCTAAGGGATATACAGTGTCAAAAAACTCACTCTATCCCTTATCATAAGTAAACACCTGGTAGTGAAGATAAATTAGTGTCCAAGTTTAAACACAAGATATATATCAGGCAGACCAGTGAGAAGCAGTAAGGGGTAAAATCCCCAGCTGGACGGCCAGATAATGAGAGGTGAAATTGCAGAGACACAAAAGCATAGTAAAACATACCAGGGAGGGAAAGGGGAGAGACACTGAATCCCAAGCTCAGCTGACCCCGACGTACGTTTCGGAAATGATCTTCCTTCCTCAGCCAGTATACGAACCCCTCGGGGGGTGGGCCAAGTTGCTGTCGCATAGAAGTTTAGACAGGGGAGGCCCAGGACAGTTCGCGCTCTTTTCTTAGGTCCACCCATATGATCACGCCCTTCTTCTCCATGCTGTCGGCCATTTTTAGTATTCATTTCACAGTCTATCAAATTGGGTCTTCTGCACATTCTCAAAAGTTTTAAGTCCAACAAATCTTAGGCACACAGAACCCGATGGCATCGGGTCTCGTCATCCTGTTCGTGACACCAGAATGGAGAGCCCCACCAGGGCCTAGCGGGGTACTCGGTACCGGGCCCGTTGATCTCAATGGGAGTTGTCACGGAAGCTGTTACCAGGCCCGTGGCCCTGGGGCTCCATGGCAAAAAGGGATGAATGAACAATGAAATAAAGGTTATGAATAGTTTGTGACGTCACCTGTGGTGTTCGGTAAATGAGGTGTTAGGCCGACGCTGCATGTGTGGCGCCCCTGATGCTCAGTCGCCACAGAGGTACTGCACCTTCTCCTAAGGTGTAGTGCCCCACCGCCTAGGTAAGTTGGGAGCTCCTTTCCACACTCCAACACTCGCATCCCACACAACAGGGTAGTTCTGCACAACCACATTGCGGCTCAGTGCTTAGAGAGTAGCAGAGCACCTCTGGTGGTTCCCTGCATGGAACACTGGATGTGCTGGGAGGTGGGTGGAGATGAGATCCGTATAAAAGATGGGGAAGGTTTAGAATTACAGGTCAGTCTGACGGGAGGTCCAATCAGTTGGAGGTTCAGTCTGGCGGGAGGTCAGGCGAGAGGACAGTCAGTCAGGAGAGTCTGAGGATGGGTCTGAGAAGAAGGAGATCCCTAGAAGAGGGAGAGAAGAAGGAGTGCTGCAGCTGCTTCAGTGATCTGAGCCAGCTCGCACGGGAAAGGAACAAGAGAGAGAAAGACGCAGAACTTCAACCTAAGCTTCCATAGGAAAGAGAGACAATTACGGAACAAAGGAGTAGAGAGAACAGAGAGGAGTTGTGGGTCGGAGGAGGAACCCTGCCTATAGGTTCTCAGCGCAAGGCCGGGGCCCGGTCCCCGAGGTTATATGGACGCTTATGGTTCTGCAGCAGACACCGGTGGAGTAGTTGGCTGTAAATGCACTACTCCCATCTAAGACTTGGGGCACAACAGCAACTGAAAAGAGAGCCAGGACTCCGGAGAAGGGAGTCCACGAGAGAGGCTACAGCTGTCTGCCATACGAGTAGAGTTGTTAGGAACATCTGACAGGACGAACTCCAGAGTATCACGGTACTGGAGCTCTTCACACCTTAAGGCGCAATAGAGGAGTCATTCAGGAAAGGTACATGTTGGCGGAGTGTTGTAGAGGAGAATCCTGACTTGCCCAGGAGGTTGATTGAGTCTCTGCCCCGGAGGACACGGCATGGAAGCGGGCACCATTGTGTACCACGAACTGTGAGTAAAGCATTGGAACTGCAAGCCCTGGTGTCCTCCATTACTTCTTGTGTCCGCCAGCACTGCTACATCCCCTGCGCCGGACACTACAACATCAAAGTGTCACCACATCTACACTGCCCTGGGACAACAGCCCTGCCTGTGGAGGGCTATACCACCATTGCTGCATCACACCATCTGTCCCAGGCACATAAGTTGGCGGAGCATGGAAGGGAGCATTCCATCTTGCCTGGAGGTTGACTGAGTCCCTGACCCGGAGGACACGGCCCAGAAGCGGGCACTACAGACTGTGAGTAAAGCTTTGGAACTACATGCCCTGGTGTCCTCCATTCCTTCCTGCGTCCGTCCGCCTGGCACTGCTACATCCCCTGCGCCGGACACTATACCATCTAAGTGTCTCCACATCTACACTGCCCTGGGACATCAGCCCTGCCTGTGGAGGGCTATAACACCATTGCTGCACCACACCATCTGTCCCAGAGGATCTGTCTGCAGCGTCGGCTTAACACCTCCCTTGCCGAACACCACAGGTGGCGTCACGAACTAATCTATTCATCATTAACCACATATACCGCCAATGACTTGGGCACCCAGGGCCACGGTCCGATTCATCGCTGCTGTGACACGCATCCCACTGACACTGGCCCGGTACCAAGTACCCCACAGCTCTGGGAAGGAGGCGACCCACATGCAGATCCTCTGGGACTGATGGTGGGTTGCAGCCATGATGGTGAAGCTCCCCACAGGTGGAGCTGTAGTCCCAGGGCAGTGTACATGTAGCAATGGTGGAGAGGCACAGGCGGTGTAGAGGCTGGTGCTCAGATTTAGTAGGCGGGGTGTAGTGATGCGGGAATAAGTGGAGGACACAAGGGCATGTAGTTCCAAAGCTTTATTCACAGGCTGCAGTTCAGACAGATGCCTGCCTCCGTGCTGTGTCCTCCAGGTCCTGGTGTTATGAATGAGTCACCGGAGGAGGAAAAAACAAAAATGCAAGCCAAGTCCAGAAAACCAGAGAGGCCAGCAGCCAGCGGACCGCAGACTCCCGATCCCACTCACAGCAACCAACAGCAGCCGTGGAGTGCCCCCACGGTGGCCCCAGACGTCTCCCCACAGCCGGAGAACCAAACAAGCCCAAAGAAAGAAAGGGGAAATCTAAACTGCCCCAGAGCAGACCCCAAAGCAATAGACAGCCCCCAACATGCACCGTCGGTGAAAACAGATGAAAACACAAACACAGACAGAAAGACAGGCAGAGCAAACGATGGGGCCCAACCAACTAGATAGAAAAGGACAGAAAAGATGCTGGCTGCAATCGGCAAAAACCCTACCAAAAATGTCCCAACACGTCTGATAGGAAAAACGGCCCTGAAGTCACTAGACTTCAAAATCCCTATATCAGCACTCCAATATATTCTGAAGACAGAGCAAAAGAGATTTAACCGATCAGGGACAAAAATGGAAATTCAGCAGAGCCCCAGCCGGGGCTGGCAGAACAGAAAACTAAGCAAATCAGACAAAACCTCATGGAACAATAACAGAGCAAAACTTAGCTTTAGAAGACAGGAACTGAACTGGAGGCCAGAGCTCAGAGCAGAGAAATCATCAGCAACCCTACAGGGTGTCGGCTGCCTTATATCCACTCAGAGATTCCGGATGTCCAATCACAATCCACCTGTTCAGGTGACAGGTTTCTCCCATCCAAATCAGTTTCACCACCTCCTGTCACCAGCAGAGGGAGTTCATCGAACATCAAAGGTGAAGGAGAAAATTAGCTCACAACAGTACCTCCCCCTTGAGGAGGGGTCACCGAACCCTCATCCACGCCACCAGGCCGATCAGGATGGGCCCGATGAAAAGCACGAACCAATCTTCCGGCATGAATATCAGATGCAGAGACCCAAGAATTATCCTCCTGGCCATAACCCTTCCACTTAACCAAATACTGGAGTCTCCGTCTAGCCAGATGAGAATCCAGTATCTTCTCAACCTCATATTCCACCACATTACCTTCAACCAATACAGGGTCAGGAGGTGCCACCACAGGAACTACTGGCTCAACAAACCTCTTCAACGGAGACTTATGAAACACGTTATGGATCTTAAATGTAACAGGAAGAGCCAATCGAAAAGAGACCGGATTAAGAATCTCCAAAATCTTGTAAGGTCCAATAAATCTAGGTTTAAACTTTGGAGAAGCCACCTTCATAGAGATATTCTTTGAAGACAACCAAACCATATCACCCACCTTAAACCAGGGACCAATGGTCCTATGCCGGTTGGAAAACCGCTGGGCCTTTTCCTGGGAGAGAGACAACTTATCCACCACTTGGTCCCAAATCTGGTGCATTCTATCCACCACAGTGTCAACACCTGGGCAGGCAGAAGACTCCACCTGCCCTGAAGAGAATCGAGGATGAAACCCAAAGTTACAAAAAAAAGGTGACATCAAAGTGGCAGAACTAGCTCTATTATTAGGGCAAAAATGAGACCCAATCATCCTGATCAGCAGAGATAAAACATCTCAAATAAGACTCCAAAGTCTGGTTTGTTCTCTTCGTCCGCCCATTGGTCTGAGGGTGAAACGCAGAGGAGAAGGACAACTGAATTCCCAGCTTGGAACAAAAAGTCCTCCAAAATCTAGAGACAAACTGAACTCCTCTGTCAGATACAATGTTCTCAGGAATCCCATGCAAGCGAACCACCTGTTGCAAAAACAAGGGCACCAACTCTGAGGAAGATGGCAACTTAGGGAGTGGTACAAGATGGACCATCTTAGAGAATCTATCACAAATCACCCAGATAACAGTCATTCTCTGAGAGACAGGCAAATCAGAAATAAAATCCATTGAAATATGGGTCCATGGCCTCCTGGGCACCGGCAAAGGCATCAACAAGCCACTAGAGCGAGAACAAGGTTTAGACCGGGAGCAAGTCCCACAGGACTGCACAAAATTCCTGACATTACGAGATAAGGCGGGCCACCATAAAGACCCACTTACCAAATCTCTAGTACCAAAAATACCTGGATGACAAGCCAATGCGGAGCAATGAACTTCAGACATTATTCTCTTCCTCCACTGGTCAGGAACATACAATTTTCCAATGGGACAACGCTCAGGTTTGTCCTCCTGAAACTATTCCAGAGCACGTCTCAAATTGGGCGAGATGGCAGAAAGAACTACCCCCTCACCTAAAATAGTAGCAGGCTTGGTCACAATAGGAGAATCAGCAAAGAAACTCCTAGAGAGGGCGACTGCCTTGACATTCTTAGTGCCCGGAAGAAAAGAGACCACAAAATCAAAACGTGTGAAAAACAAGGCCCACCTAGCCTGTCTAGGATTCAAGCGTTTGGCCGACTCAAGGTAAATCAAATTCTTGTGGTCAGTGAGGACCACGACTTGATGTCTAGCTCCCTCCAACCAATGTCTCCACTTCACAAATGCCCATTTCATGGCTAACAGTTCCCGATTCCCCACATCATAGTTGCGTTCAGATGGGGAGAACATTCGGGAAAAGAAAGCACAGGGATTCATTTTAGATGTTACCAGATATTTTTGGGACAAAACAGCTCCTGCACCAATCTCAGAAGCGTCCACCTCTACCTGAAACGGGAGTGAGACATCAGGTTGCCGCAAAACCGGACCAGAAGCGAACCTCCGCTTCAGCTCCTGAAAGGAAGAATCATCCTCTGGAGACCAATCAGCACATCAGCACCCTTCTTAGTCAAATCAGTCAATGGTTTGGCAATACCAGAAAAATTAGCTATAAATTTACGATAAAAATTAGCAAAACCCAAAAACTTCTGGAGGGCCTTCAAAGAAGTGGGCTGAACCCAATCATAAATGGCCTGTACCTTGGCCGGGTCCATTTCAATAGTTGACGGAGACAAAATAAATCCCAAAAATGAAATCCTCTGTACACCAAAAAGGCATTTCGACCCCTTAACATACAGGGAATTCTCCCTCAAAATCCGGAACACAGTCCGAACATGTTCCACATGAGAGTCCCAATCCCTGGAAAAGATCAAAATATCATCCAAATAGATGATCAAAAATTTACCCACAAAGTCCCGGAAAATATCATTCATGAAGCACTGGAAGACAGAAGGGGCATTAGTGAGCCCAAAAGGCATCACCAGGTACTCAAAATGTCCGTCCGGAGTATTAAACGCCGTCTTCCATTCATCCCCATGCTTAATGCGAATAAGATTATACCCCCCCCCCCCCGAGGTCAAGCTTGGTAAACCAGCAAACACCTTGAACTCTGGAGCATGGATCAGAAATCAGGGGTAACGGATACTGATATTTAACAGTAATTTTGTTGAGGGAACGATAGTCAATACAAGGCCTTAATGAACCATCTTTCTTGGCCATGAAAAAAAAACCAGCACCCAAGGGTGAAGAGGATGGTCTAATATGACCCTTCTCCAACGACTCCTTAATATAAGACCACATAGCCTCATGCTCGGGTACAGATAAATTGAAAAGTCGACCCTTGGGAAATTTACACCCAGGGCTCAGCTCAATTGCACAGTCATAACTCCTATGAGGAGGCAAAGACGCAGACTTATTCTCACTAAATACATCATAAAAATCAGCCAAATAGTCAGGAACATCATGCGACTGGGGAGAGGTGGAGAAAACAGGAGTGTCACTAAAAGCACACTGACAACCCCAACTCACCACAGACACAGATTTCCAATCCAAAACTGGATTATGGATTTGCAATCAGGGAAACCCCTGAACAACGGTATCATGCAAATTATGCAACACCAAAAATCTGCAATTTTCTTGATGGTCTGGGGCGACCCGCATTACCACCTGGGTCCAAAAATGAGATTTATTCTTCGCCAAAGGAGTAGCATCAATTCCCCTCAAAGGGATAGGCGTCCGCAGAGGTGTCATAGGAAACCCACAACGTTTAGCAAAATCCAAGTCCATCAGGTTCAGAGCTGCTCCTGAATCCACAAAAGCCTTAGCAGAAAATGTGGACAGGGAGCAGATCAGCGTAATTGCCAGAAGAAACTTAGATTGTACACCACCCACAGCAAATGTGTGTGCAAAACATTTCTCTCATTTAGGGCAGACAGAAATATTATGAGAGGCATCTCCACAGAAAAAACACAGCTTATTACGCCTTCTGAACTCCCTAGACAAAACTCTATCACATTGCATAGGTTCAGACATTTGTTCAACAGGTGGCAACATTTCTCGTGTAATTTTACGTTCACGTAAACGCCGATCAACCTGAATGGCTAATGACATAGAATCGTCAAGACCAGAGGGAACAGGAAATCCCACCATATTATCTTTTACAGTTTCTGACAAACCCTTCTGAAAGAGAGCTGCCAAGGCACCATCATTCCAGGTAGTAAGGACCGCCCACTTTCGGAATTTTTGACAGTACAACTCTGCAGAATCCTGACCCTGGCTCAATGCCGACAGGGCTTTTTCAGCTTGATCAATAGCATTAGGTTCATCATACAACAACCCCAAGGCTTGAAAAAATGCATCCACATTAGTTAGAATAGGATCATCAGTAGAGTTGAGCGACTTTTGGTTTTTTAGGGTCGCGTTTCGTTTCGTGAAACCCGACTTTTCCAAAAGTCGGGTCGAGCAAGATCGTCCGATTATAGGGAAAAGTCGGGGTCGTCCCGAAACACGAAACCCAATGTAAGTCAATGGGGAATAAAAGTCGGCAGTGAGAGGAGGACAGGAAACACACCTACAGTGCCCATTTGAATGCCAAAAGCATCAGTTCTTCTTACTTAAGCTTGTCAACCTTAATTAACTTCATAATACAAGTTACGCACTGAAAAATGGGGGTTATTTGGCTAAAGTTGTGGGGGGGGAGGGCTGGCTGCAGGTTTTCATGTGCCCTGGGCGAAAGAGCGCCCCTTTAACACATACCACAACTCATCATGCTCCGATACGGCAGAGAAATAGCGGTATAGTACAATGAAAAATACCTCACTTTTTACATCTCATGACGAGGCCCATCTATTTCTCCATACAGAATCATTGGTCCCATATAATGTTTGAAACAGTATATGATGAGCTCCACATAATGCTACAGTATATGTTGGTCCCCATGGATGAAGCTCCACTGTCTTATGGGCCCAAATAATGCTCCAAACATAATGGGCCCCATTTCTAATGCTCTAGTGTATAATGGGCCCTGTAAATGCTGCTCCAGTGTCTGATGTCCACCTTTGGAATGTTCCAGTGTATGGTGGGTAGAGTTGAGCGATACCGTCCGATACTTCAAAGTATCGGATCGGAATGGATCGGACGATCTTAAAAAAAAGTATCGGTATCGCCGATTCCGATACCGGAAGTCCCATTCAAGTCTATGGGACTTCCGGTATCGGAATAAGAAAAACCCTGTTTTTCCCTTGTACAGCCTCTCTGGGGTCTGTACGGGCCTTTCGGGGGGCTGTGCCGGCCTGCCAGGGGGTCTGTGAAGGCTCCGGTGGTCTGTGCCGGCCTGCCGGGGGGCTGAGCCGGCCTGCCGGGGGGGCTGTGCAGGCTCCGGTGGGCTGTGCCGGCCTGCCGGGGGGCTGTGCAGGCTCCGGGGGGCTGTGCCGGCCTGCCGGGGGGCTGTGCCGGCCTGCCGGTGGTCTGTGCAGGCTCCGGTGGGCTGTGCCGGCCTGCCGGGGGGGCTGTGCCGGCCTGCCGGGGGGCTGTGCAGGCTTCGGGGGTCTGTGCAGGCATCGTCCGATGGGACTACAAGTCCCATCGGGCGATGCCTGCTACCATGACAGTGATTGACACATTAGCCAATGATGGGACAGTAGTAGTCCCATCATCCGGCTAATGTGTTGAATGTAAAAAAAAAAAAAAAAAAATTACATGCTACATACATGCTACATTCATACTACATACATGCTACATTCATACTACATATATACTACATGCAACATACATACTACATATATACTACATGCATGCAACATGCATACTACATATATACTACATGCATGCAACATGCATACTACATATATACTACATGCTACATACATACTACATATATGCTACATATATACTACATGCATGCTACATACATACTGCATGCTACATACATACTACATATATACTACATGCATGCTACATACATACTACATATATACTACATACATACTACATGCATGCTACATGCTACATACATACCACATACATACTACATACATACTACATACATACTACATATATACTACATGCATGCTACATACATACTACATGCTACATACATACTACATGCATGCTACATACATACTACATACATACTACATGCATGCTACATACATACTACATGCTACATACATACTACATATATACTACATGCATGCTACATACATACTACATGCTACATATATACTACATGCTACATACATACTACATGCATGCTACATACATACTACATACATACTACATGCATGCTACATACATACTACATGCTACATACATACCACATACATACTACATGCATGCTACATACATACTACATACATACTACATGCATGCTACATACATACTACATGCTACATACATACTACATATATACTACATGCATGCTACATACATACTACATGCTACATATATACTACATGCTACATACATACTACATGCATGCTACATACATACTACATACATACTACATGCATGCTACATACATACTACATGCTACATACATACCACATACATACTACATATATACTACATGCATGCTACATACATACTGCATGCTACATGCATGCTACATACATACTACATACATACTACATGCTACATACATACCACATATATACTACATACATACTACATACAATACATTCATACAATACATACATAGACATACAGTACATATAACATAGAGTAACATACTTACCAATACTTGTCACATTGTTCCCCGAAGCCATTGTCTTTTAAAGGAATAAATATTAACATAACAAACCACAAAAATACTCACTCACGATCCGAAGCAGTCCACGAGTGTGTCCCACGACGATCTTGGGTAGAGAACTGCAGCATCAGCTGATGCCGCCGTTCTCTACGGGCTGCAGGAATCCAATGACGGAAGGTAGGTATCCTTCCGCACTGTATTCCTCCGCCACTTTAAAAAAAAAAAAGTCCCTAGTCTCACTTTATGCCATTGCTGCGTGGGAAATTCCCACACAGCAATGGCATAAAGTGAGACTAGGGACTTTTTTTTTTTTAAGTGGCGGAGGAATACAGTGCGGAAGGATACCTACCTTCCGTCATTGGATTCCTGCAGCCCGTAGAGAACGACGGCATCAGCTGATGCTGCAGTTCTCTACCCAAGATCGTCGTGGGACACACTCGTGGACTGCTTCGGATCGTGGGTGAGTATTTTTGTGGTTTGTTATGTTAATATTTATTCATTTAAAAGACAATGGCTTCGGGGAACAATGTGACAAGTATTGGTAAGTATGTTACTCTATGTTATATGTACTGTATGTCTATGTATGTATTGTATGAATGTATTGTATGTAGTATGTATGTAGTATATATGTGGTATGTATGTAGCATGTAGTATGTATGTAGTATGTATGTAGCATGCATGTAGCATGCAGTATGTATGTAGCATGCATGTAGTATATATGTAGTATGTATGTGGTATGTATGTAGCATGTAGTATGTATGTAGCATGCATGTAGTATGTATGTAGTATGTATGTAGCATGCATGTAGTATGCATGTAGCATGTAGTATATATGTAGCATGTAGTATGTATGTAGCATGCATGTAGTATATATGTAGTATGTATGTAGCATGTAGTATGTATGTAGCATGCATGTAGTATGTATGTAGTATGTATGTAGTATGTATGTAGCATGCATGTAGTATGTATGTAGTATGTATGTAGCATGTAGTATGTATGTAGCATGCATGTAGTATATATGTAGTATGTATGTAGCATGTAGTATGTATGTAGCATGCATGTAGTATGTATGTAGTATGTATGTGGTATGTATGTAGCATGTAGTATGTATGTAGCATGCATGTAGTATATGTGTTATGTATGTAGCATGCATGTAGTATGTATGTAGTATGCATGTAGTATGTATGTAGTATATATGTGGTATGTATGTAGTATGTATGTAGCATGCAGTATGTATGTAGCATGCATGTAGTATGTATGTAGTATGTATGTAGTATTTTTTTTTTTTTTAACATTTAACACATTAGCCGGATGATGGGACTACTACTGTCCCATCATTGGCTAATGTGTCAATCACTGTCATGGTAGCAGGCATCGCCAGATGGGACTTATAGTCCCATCGGACGATGCTTGCACAGACCCCCGGACATCAGCACAGCCCCCCGGCAGGCCGGCACAGCCCCCCGGCAGGCCGATACAGACCCCCACAGGGTGCACAGACCACAGGCAGGCCGGCACAGCCCCCCGGCAGGCCGGTACAGACCCCGGGCAGTCCACACAGCCCCCCGGCAGGCCGGCACAGCCCCCCGGCAGGCCGGTACAGACCCCAGGCAGTCCACACAGCCCCCCGGCAGGCCGGCAGAGACCCCCAGAAGGCCCGAAATGACGGCGCATCATGATGCGCACACACCGCGCATCATGATGACGTCAGGCTGTCAATCAACTTTGAACTTCCGATTCCGATGCCGACTTCCGATATTGAAAAAATATCGGAAGTCTGTATCGGAATTCCGATACAGCAAGTATCGGCCGATACCCGATACTTGCGGTATCGGAATGCTCAACACTAATGGTGGGCCCCATCTATCATTCTCCAGAGTATAGTGCTCCCCAAAAATTGCTGTCCCAACATTGAAAACAATCAAATAAGTCTCCTCGCTAGGGAATCCCTGTACTTGTCTGGACTCCTTGTTGTCCCCATCTTCCATCTCACTGCACAGTATTTCAACTTTGCAAGTGCTGTGATCCTGAGCAAGCAGGGGGGGCCCACTCGTTGGCGATGGCACTGGCACTGGCACAGGGCCCCTGATAGTACGGTGGTGTGTCTGATGGCGGGTGGGCCGAACCTGCACTTTCATCTGCAGCTTCCTCTTTGTCACCGTGTAAGATGGAACTGTATATGGGAAGGGTAACCTGAGTTTCATCAGGGTCAGATTCAGGTCGTGTAGCGTGCGAGGGGAATGTAGTGGTCTGGGTCAATGTACCAGCAGATTCATCGAGCAGTGGCTGGGCATCAGTGCACTTGTGTCGCCCCCAGGAGTACGGTCGCCACAGTGGCATTACCTTCTTCCTAGGGAGTGTGATGTCATGCTTGGGAGCAACGAAGGATCTCTCTAGCAGGTTAACTGATTGGGCGGCGTTATTCCCATGAGTCATGACCCTCCAAACAGCGTTCATGAAGACAAAGTGTTTGTTTTACGTGGGCAGTATGGTTGCAAAGCTGAACCTTAAAGGAATGTCCAGAAGGGCACCACCAGGAGTGGAGCCTACGGTTAAATTCGACTCCACCTGGGAAACCTCAACCATGCCAGCTACAGAACAGATGCACACATTGCAAGCTTAATTCCGTTAACGAACGAGACTCCGTCATGCCCCGCGGTCCGAGTCCGGCTTACTAGAGGGACACGTGAGGCTCTGGCACATGAGATTGGCCAATAACTGGTGTGTCATGCCCTTAGGCCGGTTTCACACTAGCGCATTTTCAGCGCGCGCACGGCCGGGGGTAGCTCCGCCCCCGATCCGGCTCTCTGCCCGGCGTGCCCGCCCCTTCCTTGTAGCGCCGCCTCCTAGCGGACAGTGGCGCCTGCGATCGGCGCACCCTATCTTTAGCATAGGGTGCGCCGATCGTGCGCAGGCCGTGCGCTAGTTGTGCTTTGACCTGCGCTGCGCACTTTTGACGGTGCGCCGTGCGCGCCAAAATCCGAAAAGTTTGATTTTGGCGCGCACGGCGCACCGTCAAAAGTGCGCAGCGCAGGTCAAAGCGCAACTAGCGCACGGCCTGCGCACGATCGGCGCACCCTATGCTAAAGATAGGGTGCGCCGATCGCAGGCGCCGCTGTCCGCTAGGAGGCGGCGCTACAAGGAAGGGGCGGGCACGCCGGGCAGAGAGCCGGCTCGGGGGCGGAGCTACCCCCGGCCGTGCGCGCGCTGAAAATGCGCTAGTGTGAAACCGGCCTTACATGTCCGTGGCTGCATGTGCGCTACACTGAAAAGGCCAGCGTTTGTCGCTTACAGGTGCAGATAACCCGCTGAACAACGTTAGTGATGGGGATCACTGATTACAATTATTACCCGCGAACAATGATTTCCCAGTAAGTGCAGGTCAACCGCAGTTCCGGAATTAGGCCTAACCGTCATTCCTGAAAAAATGAAAAACTTACGTGTGCAAACCACAGGTGCTGTAGCTTGCTTAACAGCTCGCCAGCCGTTCTCACGCCCAGTATGGATTACACGTGATTGCACAAAGGTGAGAAAGGGTACCGTTTCCCCAGATAACATGTATGGATAGCGTACACATTCAAAATATATGTCTCAGGAGGCAGGCTCAGACGGTGTCAGGCCCAGTATGGATTGCACGTGATTGCACAAAGGTTAGAAAGGGTACCGTATCCCCAGATAACATGTATGGATAGGGTACACATTCAAAATATATGTCTCAGGAGGCAGGCTCAGACGGTGTCAGGCCCAGTATGGATTGCACGTGATTGCACAAAGGTTAGAAAGGGTACCGTTTCCCCAGATAACATGTATGGATAGCGTACACATTCAAAATATATGTCTCAGGAGGCAGGCTCAGACGGTGTCAGGCCCAGTATGGATTGCACGTGATTACACAAAGGTTAGAAAGGGTACCGTATCCCCGGATAACATGTATGGATAGCGTACACATTCAAAATATATGTCTCAGGAGGCAGGCTCAGACGGTGTTAGGCCCAGTATGGATTGCACGTGATTGCACAAAGGTTAGAAAGGGTACCGTATCCCCAGATAACATGTATGGATAGCGTACACATTCAAAATATATGTCTCAGGAGGCAGGCTCAGACGGTGTCAGGCCCAGTATGGATTGCACGTGATTGCACAAAGGTTAGAAAGGGTACCGTTTCCCCAGATAACATGTATGGATAGCGTACACATTCAAAATATATGTCTATACATCAGGAGGCAGGCTCAGACGGTGTCAGGCCCAGTATGGATTGCACGTGAATGCACAAAGGTTAGAAAGGGTACCGTATCCCCGGATAACATGTATGGATAGCGTACATATTCAAAATATATGTCTATACATCAGGAGGCAGGCTCAGACGGTGTCAGGCACAGTATGGATTTGACGGCCCAGATTACACAGCGGAGGAGCAGGGAGAGGTAAAGATTGCAAATGCTGGGGCCCTGCCCAAGCAAGGGGGGCCCACTCGTGGGCGTCGGTACTGGCACTGGGCCCCTCATAGTACAGCGGTGTGTCTGACGGCGGGTGTGCACCACCACCGTCAGAGACACTTGATTGCACTATGAGGGACCCTGTGCCAGTGCCCGCGCCCAAGAGTCGGCCTACCCACCAGTCCAGGGCAACGGCACTCGCACGGTGTCGTGCGCTAGGTGGTGACCCCGACAATGGGGGGGAGGCAGCACAGTTAGGGAGTTTTAGAAAGTGGCATATGTTGATGTTGGACATTCAGCTGATGCAAAAGGCGAAATAGGTGAAGTCCCAGGAAGAGGTGGACCAAAGCAAGCCATTTTTCTGTCACCCTATGTGTCATCAGGGGAAGGTGGGACAAAATCCTTGGAAACCCATGCGTGGTTCATTTTAATGAAGGTTAGATCATCCACATTTTGGGTTGACAGACGGGTCCTTTTTTCTGTCAGGATTGATCCAGCTGCACTGAAGACTCTTTCCGATAGCACACTTGCAGCTGGGCAAGCGAGCTCCTGTAAGGCATATTGGGCCAATTCAGGCCAGGTGTCCAGTTTAGCGGCCCAATAGTCAAAGGGGAATGACCTGTGTGGGAGAACATCAATATGGGAGGAAAAGTAGTTTGTAACCATAGTTGACAACTGCTGTCTCCTGTCACTTTCCATCGATGCAGTATTACCAGTTGTGTGAGCGGTATTTGAAAAATCAGTCCACAACATTGTCATGAAACCCCTGTCTCCAACGCCACTTCTGCTGTGTGCACCACGAACACCTCTGCCAAGCTGCCCCCGGCCCGTACGGCTCGTGTGAGAACCATCACCGCTGCTGTGTGCTGGGAATGCCTCAAGCAACCGATTTACCAGAGTTGCTTGTTTATTAGCCAATATTAGGTCAAGGTTCTCCTGTGGCATGATGTTTTGTAATTTGCCTTTATAGCGTGGATCCAGGATGCTGGCCAACCAGTAGTCGTCATCGTTCATCATTTTGGCAATGCGGGGGGGGGTCCCTTTTTAGGATCCGCAAGGCATAATCTGACATGTGGGCCAATGTTCCCGGTGTCAATGATGCACTGCGAGTGCTGGTTGGAGGAGCACTTTCTGGCAAATCCACATCCCTCCAGTCACGCACAAACCCTGTACCAGACCTTGCCACGCCAACATTTTCACTTGCCCCACGAGATGCATCCTCCTCCCCTAAGTAATCATCCCCATCATCATCCTCCTCCTCCTCTTCTTCCTCCACCTCGTCCAGGAGAGGTCCCTGAGCAGACAATGGCTGAATGTCATCAAGGATTCCCTCCTCCTCTTCCTCCTCATCAACATTGGCTGCAGACGCCTGCTCCTTAAGGTGCGTCAAAGTTTGCATGAGCAGACGCATAAGTGGGATGCTCATGCTTAGGATGGCGTCGTCTGCGCTTACCAGCCGTGTGCATTCCTCAAAACACTGAAGGACTTTACAGAGGTCTTTCAGCTTCGACCACTGCACACCTGTCAACTCCATGTCTGCTCTCAAAGTGCCTGGCCGTGTATCCTCCCACAAATGCATTATGGCCTGCCTCTGCTCGCACAGCCGCTCCACCATGTGCAGGGTGGAGTTCCACCTTGTTGCAATGTCGATAATGAGGCGGTGGTTGGGAAGGTGGAGCAATCGCTGCAGCTTCTGCATACGAACGGAGTGTACAGGCGACCGGCGGATGTGCGCGCACAGTCTTCGCACCTTCTGGAGCAGGGCTGTTAACTCCGGATAATTTTTGAGGAAGCACTGCACCACCAGGTTCAAGGTGTGAGCCAAGCAAGGTATGTGGCTGAGTTTTGAAAGGGCTATGGCTGCCACAAAATTACGGCCGTTATCACTAACTACCTTGCCTGCCTCAAGATGTACACTGCCCAGCCATGACTCAGTTTTGTCGCTTCAAGTACTCGGCCAGCACCTCGGCGGTGTGTCTGTCGCCCAAACACATCATCTGCAACACAGCCTGCTGACGCTTTCCACTAGCTGCTCGATAGGGGGACACATCGTGTGCAACAGTGGCAGCTGCAGATGGAGTGCTCGTACGACTGCGCTCTGTGGACGAGCTTTCGCTTCTGGAGGAGGAGGAGGAGGGTCGAACGCCTACAGCCAACTGTTTCCTATACCGTGGGCTAGGCAGCACTGTCCCACCACCGCTGTCCCCTGTGGACCCTGCATCCACCACATTATCCCAGTGCGCAGTGATGGACACGTAACGGCCCTGGCCATGCCGACTGGACCATGCATCAGTTGTGAGGTGCACCTTTCCGCTCACTGACTGCTTGAGTGCATGGACAATGCGGTCTTTCACATGATGGTGGAGGGCTGGGATGGCTTTGCGAGAGAAGAAGTGGCGACTGGGTAGGTCATAGCGTGGTACTGCATAGGCCATGAGTTCGCGGAAAGCTGTGCTTTCCACCAACCGAAAGGGCATCATCTCAAACGAGATTAGTTTGGCAATGTGGGCGTTCAAACCCAGTGTACGCGGATGAGAGACTGAGTACTTTCTTGACCTACTCATAGTGTCTGGGAGGGTGAGCTGGACTTGAGAGCTGCATATGGTGGAAGTAGCGGTGGACAGGGCGGACTGAGAGAGGGTTGATGATGGTGATGGAGTTGGTGTTCTTTCTGATGGCCTAGAATCAGTCTTTCGTTGATATAACAGTGGGATTCCCTGACTGCTGTGGCCTTGCAACGACACCTCAACATTTGCTGCTGTGCTAACCGGTGGGCTTACAGTGGGGGAAACAATGTAGCGTTGCTGACTACCTTCGTTGTGATCAGTTGCACATGTGGCACTTGAGGTTTGGTGTTGTGTTCACGCTTGCAAGTGCATGCTGGTTAAATGTCTAAGCATGCAACTGGTATTCAAATTTTTCAGATTTTTCCCTCGGCTAAAGGTCTTTGCGCACTTCTTACAGATAACCTTGGCCTGATCATGAGGATTTTGGTCAAAAAAGTGCCACACTGCACTCTTCCTACTTTGGCAGACATTTTGCGGCCTAGCACGCTGTGATCTTTTGACCCTCTGGACAAGCTGTCCAGCAACTCTTTTGATGTTTGGAACCTGTCTTTGGAGTGCTCCGGGCCTGCTAGATAACAGCTGTTGCGATGTCGATGTCTGCTGTGGATGCTCCTCATCTGAGCTATTGGAAGCAGCACCCTCTTCCCCCAATGGATGCCAATCTGGGTCAACAACTGGGTCATCCATCACCTCCTCTTCTATGTCATGTGCACCTTCCTCTGTGTCACCGTGTATGGTGGTATAGTGTGCGGGAAGGGGCACCTGAGTCTCATCAGGGTCAGAATCTGGCTCTGTACACTGCGAGGACAATGTAGTGCTCTGAGTGAATGTACCAGCAGAATCATCCATCAGCGGCTGTGCATCAGTGCACTCCATTTCAGATTCATCTTGGCCTGGGTAATTCACCATTTCACTTGATAATCCAGGCATGGTATGTGAAAACAGCTCCATAGAGTAATCAGTAGTATGGCCTGCGTCATCCTTCAATCTTGGTTGGGGTGAAGGACACAAGGAAAGGTGTGGTTCATGAACATGAGCCTCCAATGACGACTCAGTGCTTTTACTTTTTACAACTGAAGAAGAGGAGGCGATAGAGCTGGAGGCTGAGTCAGCAATGTAAGACAAAACTTTTTCCTGATGCTCTGGCTTTAAAAGCGGTTTGCCAACTCCTAGAAAACTAAGCCTTCGAGGCCTTATGTAGCCAGACGATGACGCAGGGTCAGCACTTCCTGCATTCGGTCCTATTTTGCTCTTGCCACTACCATCAGATCCACCACCAACACCATCATTACCAGCTGCCAACCCCCGCCCAATTCCACGGCCTCTTCCACCAGCCTTCCTCATTTTTGGTAGAAATGTAGACAAAATCCAACAAACTATATAGTAATGTAAAACAAGGTACAAGGTGTCTATAGGACAGGGGAGATTTTGAATTTCTGCAGACACTTGTGGACACTGGACACTTTTGGATTGTGTGAGGCCCACTGATATCTGAGCGCTATGTGACAGGCTCGATGGCACAGCTGTGACCAAAGTGACTAGAGGATAAGGGAGATTTTGAATCTCTGCACACACTTTTGGACACTGGACACTTTTGGATTGTGTGAGGCCCAATGAATATCTGAGCGCTATGTGACAGGCTCGATGGCACAGCTGTGACCAAAGTGACTAGAGGATAAGGGAGATTTTGAATCTCTGCACACACTTTTGGACACTGGACACTTTTGGATTGTGTGAGGCCCACTGATATCTGAGCGCTATGTGACAGGCTCGATGGCACAGCTGTGACAAAAGGGACTAGAGGATAAGGGAGATTGGATTGCTTTTAAAAAAGCAGTTTGCAGAGCAGTGGGTAAACAGCAATGCCAGCCTGTCAGGAAGCCTTAAAAGGCAGGCCAACAACCAACACCACTGATACACCACAATATAGCCTCCCCTTGCACTGCACACACAGTGACTGGTGTGTTGTGCAGGCCAAATTGCTAGCAGCAGAAGCAGGTTTTTTTTCTTCTCAGCAGGACAAAAAAAAAACTTGGGATTGCTTTTAAAAAAGCAGTTTGCGGAGCAGTGGGTAAACAGCAATGCAGGAATGTCAGGAAGCCTTAGAAGGCAGCCCAACAACCAACACCACTGATACACCACTATATAGCCTCCCCTTGCACTGCACACACAGTGACTGGTGTGTTGTGCAGGCCAAATCGCTAGCAGCAGAAGCAGTTTTTTTGTCTTCTTCCCTGCCTAACGCTCTCCCTACAGAATCAGCAGCAACCTCTCCCTATACTGAGATCGGCAGAAGTAAGATGGCGGTCGGCGTGCACGCCCTTTTATACCCCATGTGACGCCCACCAAAGCAAGCCAATCACTTGCATGCCCTTCTGAAAGATGGTGGTGACCCCTGCCTATGTCATCACGTTGCCCACAGTGTCCGTGGATCCTGATTGGCTGAAAAAGAGCGCAAAACAAACTTTTGAAACGCGACTTTGGCGCGTAAGTCGCCGACCTCGTGGCCGACCTCATCCTAGGGTCGGGTTTCGTTTCATGAAACCCGACTTTGCCAAAAGTCGGCGACTTTTGAAATTTTTCGACCCGTTTCGCTCAACTCTAATCATTAGGTGTCAAAGAAAATGCCCAATCCTGGGGATCGCCGCGCAGCAAAGAGATGACAATTTTAACCTGCTGCGCAGAGCTCCCGGATGAGCTAGGCTTCAAGGCAAGAAATAATTTACAATTATTCTTAAAATTCAAAAATTTAGACCGATCCCAAAAAAAACACATCAGGAGTAGGGATCTTTGGTTCAGCAGCATGTGAATGAGCAAGATAGGTGGAAATTCCCCGCACTTCAGCAGCAAACTGCTCCACACGATCAGACAATTGCTTAATCTCCATTAAGAAAAAATTCCTCCTACGGCCCCAGAGAAAAAGAGGAAAAAATATACATTAAAAAAAAAAAGATTCTGACACTTTTTTTTTTTTTTTTAACAATTCTATCCTGCTATTGAGTACCCTAGAATCTGCAGTATGGCTGGTGATTCTGTTATGAATGAGTCACCAGAGGAGGAAAAAGCAAAAATGCAAACCAAGTCCAGAAAACCGGAGAGGCCGGCAGCCAGCGGACCGCAGACCCCCGATCCCACTCACAGCAACCAACAGCAGCCGTGGAGTGCCCCCACGGCGGCCCCAGACGCCTCCCCACAGCCGGAGAACCAAACAAGCCCAAAGAAAGAAAGGGGAAATCTAAACTGCCCCAGAGCAGACCCCAAAGCAATAGACAGCCCCCAACATGCACCGTCGGTGAAAACAGATGAAAACACAAACACAGACAGAAAGACAGGCAGAGCAAACGATGGGGCCCAACCAACTAGATAGGAAAAGACAGAAAAATGCTGGCTGCAATCCACAAAAACCCTACCAAAAATGTCCCAACACGTCTGATAGGAAAAACGGCCCTGAAGTCACTAGACTTCAAAATCCCTATATCAGCACTCCGATATATTCTGAAGACAGAGCAAAAGAGATTTAACCGATCAGGGACAAAATTGGAAATTCAGCAGAGCCCCAGCCAGGGCTGGCAGAACACAAAACTAAGCAAATCAGACAAAATCTCATGGAACAATAACAGAGCAAAACTTAGCTTTAGAAGACAGGAACTGAACTGGAGGCCAGAGCTCAGAGCAGAGAAATCACCAGCAACCCTACAGGGCGTCGGCTGCCTTATATCCACTCAGAGATTCTGGATGTCCAATCGCAATCCACCTGTTCAGGTGACAGGTTTCTCCCATCCAAATCAGTTTCACCACCTCCTTTCACCAGCAGAGGGAGTTCATCGGACATCAAAGGTGAAGGAGAAAATGAGAACTGAAAAAAATTTATTGAATGCAATGAAAAAAGTTTTAAAAATGTTTTTAAAAACATAGTTATGCAAATTGTCTCTACAGAGACGAAGAAGACTTGAACTCTAGCGCCACCTATTGGAAGGAGCGATCCTAAATGTCAATATTTACTGAGCCTCGCAATATGACATAGAATGAAAGCCAACCCAAAATCTCAGTTTGCAGACATGGAGATTCGGGATGATGCTCCTCGTCAGTGCAAAGCATGAGATTAAAAAAAATAAGAAATTAAAAATAATAATTTTAATCACATCCATCCTGACCTCTGGATTTTCCGACCTGAGATAGCTGCTCAATATATGCCTATGGTTTGTAGTATGAAGGTTTAAATTCCACTGGGAAATTTAAAAAAAAAATCAAATGTAAATAAATAAGTTTTAAGAGTTTTTTATTAAAGTTTTTAATAATTTTAATAATGTTTTTGCTAATGTAAAAATAAATTAAATAAATAAAAATTGTAATTACTGTCACAACCTCGAAGTCTTCCAACCTAACTACTTAGTATACCCCTATGGAATTGTAAAGCAATATCAAGTTCAAATTTCTAAACGGAAGTAGAAAATAAGTCAAATGTAATTTAAAATAAAATAAATACATAAAAAATAAATACATGAAATTTCGAATCACCCTTTAGTTTTCCTAATCAAAACAAAGAAAAAAATGAAGAAAAAAAAACACATTTTTTACCGCTGTATCTGTAAAAGTCCGGATTTGTAAGGCCGGAGTCACACTAGCGAGAAATACGGACGAGTGCTATGCGCAAAAAAAAATCGCATTGCACTCGTCCCAATGTTAATCTATGGGGCAGCTCCCATCAGCCGATTTTTTTCTCGCCCATATTATACGTGTTGAGAAAATTGCAGCATGCTGCGATTTGCACCGTATTACGCCCGCAAAACGCCAATGCAAGTCTATGGGAGCGAGAAAAATAATGATTACACACAGACCACACGTGTGACTTGTAAGAAATACGCAAGACTTCTCCAGGTGACAGGAAATGGAATCATCCATTATCAGGAAGCACTGACATGCTAATTAGCTTAGAAAGCGCTCCACACATCCCGGAAGACGCCTCCACGGAGTCCAGTATTCATTTTCAGTATGTCTACATACATAAACGTGGAGATGCTGATAGTTCTGGTCCAAGAGAGGCCAGAACTATGGGATAAGAGGGATGCCCACTATGCTGACCGAGCCCGAAAAGAGGCGGCATGGAGGAGGATATGTGTCCAGATGTTTCATGACTATGAGGACAGACCACGTGAGAGCCAGAAACAAATTAGTAAGTTCTGTCATTTATTAATTAATATTATTGAGCTAACTAACACTTTTTACCATTAGACCATAAAATCCTAATATGTGATGGTTTTTGAATAATCTGTGTAATATATCTGATGTTCTAATTACACCTTAACAGGCCACATGCCACTGAAAAATGTATGTTAAAGTGTTCAAAAATATTTTCTATTTCTTAATTAATTATTGTGTTACGTTGCAGTGGAAGATGTGATGAGACGCTGGTGGAGCATCAGAGATCAATATCGGCGGGAACGTCAGCAGCGGGCCAGGAGTGGGTGTTATGATTGAGTGACCGTAGGAGGCAGACACAAAAATAGAAGCTACGTCCAGAAAACCGGAGGAGCTGGCAACTATCCGATTGCAGACCCCTGAACCTATCAACACAACTAGCAGTAGCCGTGGGGGGTACCTACGGTGCCCTAGACCCCTCGAACACAGCCGGAGGACTATATAGCCTAAAGATAGAAAGGGAAATCTAAACTGCCCCGGAGCAGACCCCAAAGTAAAAGGCAGCCCCCAACATATAATGACGGTGAAGCAAGATGAAAAAACACTGACACAGATAGAAAGATAGGCTGAGCAAACATTGGGGCCCAATCTAATCTAAACAGGAAAGGAAAGGAAAGCTGCTGTCTGCAATCGGCAAAAAACCCTATCAAAAACATAGGCCAGCAAGCTGAAATGGAAAAAGGCCCTGAAGCAACTAAGCTTCAAAACTAAATCAGCACTCTGGTATTTTCAGGAGACAGAGCTAAGGAGTTCAGCTCACCCCAGCAGGGAATGGCTGAAATCCAGAAAAAAACAAAGCAAGGACAAATGCAAAAAGCAAGGAAGAAAACTTAGCTTTAGCAGAGCAGGAATTCAGACTGGACTCCAAGGAAACCACAGAGAAATCACCCGCAGGGAAAATGGGCGTAGGCAGCCTTATATCCAGTCTGTGACTCCACTCAGCCAGTCATCATCATTAATCTCAGGTGTCTGATAATCAGACTCACTACCTCTCCTTACCAGAAGAGGGAGTTCCTCGGGCCTCAGCGATGAAGGTGAAAATGAACTCACAACAGTACCCCCCCTTGAGGAGGGGTCACCGAACCCTCAACCACACCACCAGGGCGATCAGGGTGTGCCTGATGAAAGGCACGCACCAATCTTTTGGCATGAACATCAGAGGCAGAGACCCAGGAATTATCCTCCTGACCATAACCCTTCCACTTAACCAAATACTGGAGTCTCCGTCTAGCCAGACGAGAATCCAGTACTTTCTCTACCTCATATTCA
The DNA here is from genome assembly GCF_039654945.1 of Dendrobates tinctorius. NCBI lineage: Eukaryota > Metazoa > Chordata > Amphibia > Anura > Dendrobatidae > Dendrobates > Dendrobates tinctorius. The sequence goes on along the minus strand of NW_027361696.1, from coordinate 26,234,830 downwards.
ATGTTACCTTCAACCAATACAGGGTCTGGAGGTGCCACTCCCGGAACAACAGGTTCAACAAACCTCTTCAACAAAGACTTATGAAACACATTATGGATTTTAAATGTGACAGGAAGAGCCAAACGAAAGGAGACCGGATTAATAATCTCCAAAATCTTATAAGGTCCAATAAATCTAGGCTTAAACTTAGGAGAAGCCACCTTCATAGCAATATTTTTTGATGATAACCACACCATATCACCAACCTTAAACTGGGGACCAATGGTCCTATGTCGGTTGGAAAACCGCTGGGCCTTTTCCTGGGAGAGAGATAACTTATCCACCACTTGGTCCCAGATTTGGTGCATTCTCTCCACCACAGTGTCAACACCTGGGCAGGCAGACGGCTCCACCTGCCCTGAAGAAAATCGAGGATGAAACCCAAAGTTACAAAAAAAAGGTGACATCAAAGTGGCAGAACTAGCTCTATTATTTAAAGCAAATTCGGCCAAGGGTAAAAATGAAGCCCAATCATCCTGATCAGCGGAAATAAAACATCTCAAATATGACTCCAAGGTCTGGTTTGTTCTCTCTGTCTGCCCATTGGTCTGAGGGTGAAAGGCAGAGGAGAAGGACAACTGAATTCCCAGCTTGGAACAGAAAGTTCTCCAAAATCTAGACACAAACTGAACTCCTCTGTCAGACACAATGTTCTCAGGTATCCCGTGCAAGCGAACCATCTGTTGCAAAAACAGGGGCACCAACTCAGAGGAAGATGGCAACTTAGGGAGTGGTACAAGATGAACCATCTTAGAGAACCTATCACAAATCACCCAAATAACAGTCATCCTTTGAGAGACAGGCATATCAGAGATGAAATCCATTGAAATATGGGTCCATGGCCTCTTGGGGACAGGCAAAGGCATCAACAACCCACTAGAGCGGGAGCATGATTTAGACCGGGAACACGTCCCACAGGACTGCACAAAATTCCTGACATCACAAGACAAGGAGGGCCACCAAAAAGACCGACTCACAAGATCTCTAGTACCAAAAATACCTGGATGGCCAGCCAAAGCAGAGCAATGAACTTCAGACATCACTCTCTTCTTCCACTGGTCAGGAACATACAACTTTCCACTGGGACAACGCTCAGGCTTGTCTCTCTGGAACTCTTCCAGAGCACGTCTCAAATCGGGCGAGATGGCAGAAAGAACTACCCCTTCGCCTAAGATGGTAGCAGGTTTGGTCACCACAGGAGAATCAGCAAAGAAACTCCTAGAGAGTGCGTCTGCCTTGACATTCTTAGTTCCAGGAAGAAAAGAAACCACAAAATCAAAACGTGTAAAAAACAAGGCCCACCTAGCCTGTCTAGGGTTCAAGCGCTTAGCCGACTCTAGATAAATCAAATTCTTGTGGTCGGTAAGGACCACGACTTGATGCTTAGCTCCCTCCAACCAATGTCTCCACTCCTCAAATGCCCATTTCATGGCCAACAGTTCCCGATTCCCCACATCATAGTTACGTTCAGATGGAGAGAACTTTCGGGAAAAGAAAGCGCAGGGATTCATTTTAGATGTTACAGGATCCTTTTGGGACAAAACAGCTCCTGCACCAATCTCAGAAGCATCCACCTCTACCTGGAACGGAAGTGAGACATCAGGTTGCCGCAAAACAGGGGCGGAGGTGAATCTTCGCTTCAACTCCTGAAAGGAAGAAACAGCCTCCGGAGACCAATTTAACACATCAGCACCCTTCTTAGTCAAATCAGTTAATGGCTTGGCAATACTAGAAAATTTTGCTATAAATTTCCGATAAAAATTAGCAAAACCCAAAAAAGCTTCTGGAGGGCCTTCAAAGAAGTGGGCTGAACCCAATCATAAATGGCCTGTACCTTGGCTGGACCCATTTCATTAGTTGACGGAGACAAAATAAATCCCAAAAATGAAATCCTCTGTACCCCAAAAAGGCATTTAGATCCCTTGACATACAGGGAATTCTCCCTCAAGATCCAGAACACAGTCCGAACATGATCCACATGAGAATCCCAATCCTTGGAGAAGATCAAAATATCATCCAGATAGATAATCAAAAATTTATCCACAAAATCTCGGAAAAATATCGTTCATGAAGCACTGGAAGACAGAAGGGGCATTAGTGAGCCCAAAAGGCATCACCAGGTACTCAAAATGTCCCTCCGGAGTATTAAACGCCGTCTTCCATTCATCCCCATGCTTAATGCGAATAAGATTATACGCCCCCCTGAGGTCAAGCTTGGTAAACCAGCAAGCACCTTTAACTCTAGAGAATAGATCCGAAATCAGGGGTAACGGATACTGATATTTAACAGTAATCTTGTTGAGGGCACGATAATCAATACAAGGTCTTAGTGATCCATCCTTTTTGGCTACAAAAAAAAAACCAGCACCTAAGGGTGAAGAGGATGGTCTAATATGACCCTTCTCCAATGCCTCCTTAATATAGGATCGCATAGCCTCGTGCTCGGGTACAGATAAATTGAAAAGCCGACCCTTGGGGAATTTACACCCCGGGTTCAGCTCAATAGCACAGTCATAACTCCTATGAGGAGGCAAAGACGCAGACTCATTCTCACTAAATACATCATAAAAGTCAGCCAAATAGTCAGGAACATCATGTGACTGGGGAGAGGTGGAGAAAACAGGAGCATCACTAAGGGCACACCGACAACCCCAACTCACCACAGACAAAGATTTCCAATCCAGAACTGGATTATGGATTTGTAACCAGGGAAACCCCAGAACAATGGTATCATGCAGATTATGCAACACCAAAAATCTGCAATTTTCTTGATGGTCTGGGGCGACCCGCATTACCACCTGGGTCCAAAACTGAGGTTTATCTTTAGCCAAAGGAGTAGCATCAATCCCCCTCAAAGGGATAGGCGTCCGCAGAGGTGTCATAGGAAATCCACAACGTTTAGCAAAATCCAAGTCCATTAGGTTTAGAGCTGCTCCCGAATCCACAAATGCCTTGGCGGAAAATGTGGACAGGGAGCAGATCAGAGTAACAGCCAGAAGAAACTTAGGTTGAACACCACCAACAGAAAACGTGTGTGCAAAGCGTTTCTCTCGTTTAGGACAGACAGAAATAATATGCGAGGCATCTCCACAGAAAAAACACAACTTATTACGCCTTCTGAACTCCTGCGCTGCTCTCTGGACAAAACTCTATCACATTGCATAGGTTCAGTCATTTGTTCAACAGGTGGCAACACCTCTCGTGCAGTTTTGCGTTCGCACAAACGCCGATCAACCTGAATGGCTAATGACATAGAATCGTCAAGACCAGAGGGAACAGGAAATCCCACCATAGTATCTTTTACGGCTTCTGACAAACCCTTCCGAAAGAGAGCAGCCAAGGCATTATCATTCCAAGTAGTAAGTACCGCCCACTTTCGGAATTTTTGACAGTACAATTCTGCAGAATCTTGACCCTGATTCAATGCCAGCAGGGTCTTTTCAGCCTGATCAATGGCATTAGGTTCGTCATACAACAAGCCCAAGGCTTGAAAAAATGTGTTCACATTAGTCAGACTAGGATCATCTGGTTTCAAAGAAAACGCCCAATCCTGGGGATCGCCACGCAGCAAAGAGATGACAATTTTAACCTGCTGCGCGGAGCTCCCTGACGAGTTAGGCTTCAAGGCAAAAAATAATTTACAATTATTTTTGAAATTCAAAAATTTAGACCGATCACCACAAAATACATCAGGTGTAGGAATCTTTGGTTCAGCAGCATGTGAATGAGCAAAGTAGGCGGAAATTCCCCGCACTTCCGCAGCGAGTTGCTCCACACGATCAGACAATTGCTTTATCTCCATTGAGAGAAAAAAAAATTCCCCCTACGGCCTCAGAGATATAGAGGAAAAAATATACACTTTTTTTTTTTTGCAATTCTTTCCTGCTATTGAGTACCCTAGGATCTGCGGTTAGGCGGGTGATTCTGTTATGATTGAGTGACCGTAGGAGGCAGACACAAAAATAGAAGCTACGTCCAGAAAACCGGAGAAGCTGGCAACTATCCGATTGCAGACCCCTGAACCTATCAACACAACTAGCAGTAGCCGTGGGGGGTACCTACGGTGCCCTAGACCCCTCGAACACAGCTGGAGGACTATATAGCCTAAAGATAGAAAGGGAAATCTAAACTGCCCCGGAGCAGACCCCAAAGTAAAAGGCAGCCCCCAACATATAATGACGGTGAAGCAAGATGAAAAAACACTGACACAGATAGAAAGATAGGCTGAGCAAACGTTGGGGCCCAATCTAATCTAAACAGGAAAGGAAAGGAAAGCTGCTGTCTGCAATCGGCAAAAAACCCTATCAAAAACATAGGCCAGCAAGCTGAAATGGAAAAAGGCCCTGAAGCAACTAAGCTTCAAAACTAAATCAGCACTCTGGTATTTTCAGGAGACAGAGCTAAGGAGTTCAGCTCACCCCAGCAGGGAATGGCTGAAATCCAGAAAAAAACAAAGCAAGGACAAATGCAAAAAGCAAGGAAGAAAACTTAGCTTTAGCAGAGCAGGAATTCAGACTGGACTCCAAGGAAACCACAGAGAAATCACCCGCAGGGAAAATGGGCGTAGGCAGCCTTATATCCAGTCTGTGACTCCACTCAGCCAGTCATCATCATTAATCTCAGGTGTCTAATAATCAGACTCACTACCTATCCTTACCAGAAGAGGGAGTTCCTCGGGCCTCAGCGATGAAGGTGAAAATGAACTCACAACAAGTGGGGATGCAGCACCGAATAAAAGGAAATACATTTATTATGTCCGCCTGTCTTTTCTGGCTCCTATTCTGGATCTCAGACCATAAATACATACATCACACGACATTTCAAATATGCTGTTTAGGGTCATATATACAATTTTTTTTTCCACACCAAAAAACAGTACTCAGTCCAACCTCACTGAGAGGGAGACAGTCTCTGATTCCGAGGCCATTATTGACCCAGTCAGGGGAGGTGAAGAGGTGGCTGGACCATCTTCTGAACCTTCCAGCTGCATCCCACAACCACCATCTGCACCAGCACTAGCACCAGCAGTAGCAACAGCACCAGCAGTGGCAACATGCAGTCTGGAGGAACATCAAGAGGAGGACCAGGGAAACAGCAGCAGCCCTACGGTGCCTCTTGAAACCTCACCCCAGCTTGCCGTCATACCCCGCCGTGGCTGACGCAGGAGAGACATCCCTGCCTCTGACACAAGGAGGCATATACTGTAGATACAGGGGTGTTAAATCACTTGTCCAGGGCTGCCCACGATGATAGTGAGGAAGCCTATGCTCGCAGCCTGGCCCGGTACCTCCGTCCATCGATTCAAATCCTGATTGATGCCCACACACCTCCCAATAACCCATATCAGGTTTTTGAGTATTTGGAGCACTGGCAGCTGTCACCCAATAACCAGCTCAGAATGGCCCAATTCCAGAAGTGCAGGCACAATCAGGATCTGGGCAACCTCCTCCACGGGTGCCTACACCACATCCCAATCCACGACCAACCCAACATTGGCCTACACAGGCCCAAATGCCAGCCTACAATCCACCTGCCCAATATGGCCACTTCATCAGACCCAGTGTTGGAGGCTCGTCTCACCATGGGTTTGGTCAACATGGCCATATTGGGGGTTATGTATCACGTGGATACACAAATCCGCAGGAGTATCCACTCCAATATCCCTCATCCCACTTCTATCCACAGCAACAGGATCCTGCCCACATCACCCATCCTGGGCCAGAATATGTCCCCACTCAGGATGACATCCAAGTTCCTTCTCAAACCCAGCAACCATCTCAAGCTGGACTCCCGCCATCCCCACCACCAACCTATCATAATTTATAATGTTTTGGTTTTGTATTTTGCTCACGCAAAGTTCTTTATTTGTTGCTAATTTTGTTTTGTCAAAATGGGTTACATATTTCTTGCCCAAATTTGTATGGGCAGAAAAGCCATATGCCAAAAATATGGTTTATTATTTACAAAAGTTCTGTTTTGGCATTATAAAAAGTTAAAACCATATGAATTCTGTCTTGTTTTTAATGCAGATATTGTTAATCTTAAGATGTACACATTTTCCACAATGTAAGGGAAACACAACACACACTTTAAGAACAAACATGCTTTTTAATTAACAAAATAAAGGATAATTACAACATAGATATAACACTCTCTTGCCATGGAGTAGCTCCCTGAGGGGAAACAAAATAATTAGTGAACACATCACGCACTTTGATTCCCGAGGGCTGACGACAGGAAGGTATTACACGTCGAATAAGCATCCCAACATTTCCCAAAACAACTTCAGCACCATCAGATGAGGAGTAATCATGTATTCGTGTAAAGTTTTGTAGGATCACACATGCTTTAACCCCTTTCTGACATAAGAGGTACTATCCCGTCCACGGTACCCGGGCCCCTATGACCGAGGACGGGATAGTACGTGTCAGCAATCAGCGGCGCTCCCAGAGGGGGGCGCTGCTTATCGCGGCCGTGTGTCAGCTGATTATCACAGTTGACACCCGGCACTGTGTCAGGGGTGCTCATGGACCACCCCTGGCACATTAACCCCTTGGCGCACTGGAATCAAACATGATCGCAATGTACCGGGGGATTAGGAAAGCATCGGCAGGGAGGTGGCTCTGTTGTGAGCTCATTTTCTCGTTCACCTTTGATGTCCGATGAACTCCCTCTGCTGGTGAAAGGAGGTGGTGAAACTGATTTGGATGGGAGAAACCTGTCACCTGAACAGGGCGATTGCGATTGGACATCCGGAATCTCTGAGTGGATATAAGGCAGCCGACGCCCTGTAGGGTTGCTGGTGATTTCTCTGCTCTGAGCTCTGGCCTCCAGTTCAGTTCCTGTCTTCTAAAGCTAAGTTTTGTTCTGTTATTGTTCCATGAGGTTTTGTCTGATTTGCTTCATTTTCTGTTCTGCCAGCCCCGGCTGGGGCTCTGCTGAATTTCCATTTTTGTCCCTGATCGGTTTAATCTCTTTTGCTATGTCTTCAGAATATATTGGAGTGCTGATATAGGGATTTTGAAGTCTAGTGACTTCAGGGCCGTTTTTCCTATCAGACGTGTTGGGACATTTTTGGTAAGGTTTTTGCGGATTGCAGCCAGCATCTTTTCTGTCCTTTCCTATCTAGTTAGTTGGGCCCCATCATTTGCTCTGCCTGTCTTTCTGTCTGTGTTTGTGTTTTCATCTGTTTTCACCGACAATACATGTTGGGGGCTGTCTATTGCTTTGGGGTCTGCTCTGGGGCAGTTTAGATTTCCCCTTTCTTTCTTTCCCCTTTCTTTCTTTAGGCTTATTTAGTTCTCCGGGTGTGAAGAGGCGTCTAGGACCACCGTAGGAACGCTCCACGGCTACTGTTAGTTGTTGTGAATAGGATCAGGGGTCTGCAATCCGCTAGCTACTAACCTCTCCGGTTTTCTGGACTTAGCTTGCATTTTTGTTTTTTCCTCCTCCGGTGACTCATTCATAACAGGGCTCCCTCCGTGCCTCCCTGAGACCCCCCAAGCAGCACGAGGTGCTGCGCTGCTCTGGGGGCCTCCTTCCCTGCAGGGTCCCGAATCCAAGATGGCAGCGGGGGCCTGCAGGGAGGCGGCTTCCTCAGTGCCTGCAGAGAGCAGGCATGAAGAAGCCTTGTGCAGCGCCTGTCAGATCGCTGATCTGGCAGAGTGCTGTCCAAACTGTCAGATCAGCGATCTGACACATTACAGTGATGTCTTCCCCTGGGTAAAGTAAAAAATGCAAAGTGTAAAAATAATTTATAAAAAAATCGCTAAATAAAAAAACACAATAAAAGTACACATATTTAGTATCGCTGCGTCCTTAACGACCCGCCCTATAAAACTGTCCCACTAGTTAACCCCTTTAGTGAACCCCTTAAAAAATAAAAATAAAAAACAAAGCAAAAAACAATGCTTTATCATCATTCCATCGAACCAAAAGTACAATAACGTGCGATCAGAAAAACGGATATAAATATCCATGGTACCGCTGAAAACGTCATCCTCTTCCGCAAAAAATCGAGCCGCCACACAGCATCATCAGTGTGGCGCCCCTGAGGCTCAGTCGCCACAGAGGTACTGCACCTTCTCCTAAGGTGTAGTGCCCCACCATCCGGGTAGGGTGGGAACTCCTTTCCACACTCCAACACTCGCACCCCACACAACAGGGTAGTTCTGCATAACCACATTGCGGCTCCTTGCTGAGAGGGTAGCAGAGCACCTTTGGTGTTTCCCTGCTTGAAACACTGGACGTGCTGGGAGGTGGGTGGAGTTAAGATACATAAAAGAGTGGGACAGTGTAGGATGAGAGTTCAGTCAGTCAGGGTCAGTCTGACAGAAGGTCAGTCGGGTAGGAAGTCACTCAGACAGGAGTGAGGATCCCTGGAAGAAGGGATGGAGGAAGGAGTGCTGCAGCTGCCTCAGTGATCTGAGCCAGCTGGCACGGGAAAGGAAAAGAAGGGGAAAGACGTAGAACTGAAACCTAAGCTTCCATAAGAAAGAAAGACAAGTACGGAACGAAGGAGTAGAGAGAACAGAGAGGACCTGGGTTAGAAGAGGAACCCTGCCTATAGGTTCTCAGCGCAAGGCCGGGGCCCGGTCCCCGAGTTTGTATGGACAGTTATGGTTCTGCAGCAGACACCGGTGGAGTAGTTGGCTGTAAATGCACTACTCCCATCTAAGACTGTGGGCACAACAGCAAATGGATAGAGAGCCGGGACTCAGGAGAAGGGAGTCCCCGAAGCAGGCTACAGCTGTCTGCCGTACAAGTAGAGTTCTTGGGAACATCAGTCAGGAGGAACTCCAGTGTAACTCAGTACTAGGAGATCTTCACACTTTAAGGTGCTATAGAGAAGACGTTCCGAAAAGGCACATAAGTTGGCGGAGCGTGGAAGGGAGCATTCCATCTTGCCTGGAGGTTGGCTGAGTCTCTGACCTGGAGGACACGGTACAGAAGCGGGCACTACAGACTGTGAGTAAAGGGTTGGAACTACATGCCCTGGTGTCCTCCATTCCTTCCTGCGTCCGTCTGCCTAGCACTGCTACATCCCCTGCGCCGGACAATACACCATCTAAGTGTCTCCACATCTACACTGCCCTGGGACAACAGCCCTGCCTGTGGAGGGCTATACCATCATTGCTGCACCACACCATCTGTCCCAGAGGATCTGTCTGCAGCGTCGGCTTAACACCTCCCTTGCCGAACACCACATGTGGCGTCACAAACTATTCATTTAAACCATTACATTCCCCTATTACTTGGGCGCTCAGGGCCACGGTCCGGGTCACCGCTGCTGTGACACATCCCACTGACAGCGGCCCGGTACCGAGTACCACGCAGACCTGGGAGGGGGACCCATCAGCGAAAAAATAAAAAAGTTATAGCTCACAGAATAAAGCGATGCAAAAATAATTATTTTTTAAATAAAATTGTTTTCATTGCATAAAATCACCAAAACATTAAAAAAATGACATAAATGAGGTATCGCTGTAATCATACTGACCCGAAGAATAAAACCGCTTTATAATAATAATAATAATAATAAATTTTATTTCTATAGCTCCGACATATTCCGCAGCACTTTATATTTCAGAGGGGACTTGTACAGACAATAGACATTACAGCATAACAATAATCACATAGATCATAACAAATACCAAGAGGAATGAGGGCCCTGCTCACAAGCTTACAGTCTATGAGGAAAAAAGGGGAGACACGAAAGGTGGGTGGTAACAGTTGCCCTGATTGTATGGACCAGCCATAATGTTAAGTGTGTAACAGTACAGACACAGAGGGCTAATGGATGCATAAAGCATGTGGGAACATGATACGGGGAACCTGGTTATGGTAAAACTTTTGGCTGTGCCACACAGGGATAGATTAGGTTAATGTGTTCAGGCGATAGGCCAGTCTGAATAAATGCGTTTTCAGAGCACGCTTAAAATTGTGGGGATTGGGGACTAATCGTATTGACCTGGGAAGTGCATTCCAAAGAATTGTCGCAGCACGTGTAAAGTCTTGGAGACGGGAGTGGGAGGTTCTGATTATTGAGGATGCTAACCTCAGGTCATCAGCAGAACGGAGGGCGCGGGTAGGGTGGTATACTGAAACAAGGGAGGAGATGTAGGGTGGTGCTGAGCCATGGAGGGCTTTGTGGGTGAGGGTAATAAGTTTGTACTAGATTCTGGAGTGGATGGGTAGCCAGTGTAATGACTGGCACAAGGTAGAGGCATCGGTGTAATGATTGGTGAGGAATATGATCCTGACTGCAGCATTCAAGACAGATTGGAGGGGGGAGAGTTTGGTAAGAGGGAGACCCATTAGAAGAGAGTTACAATAGTCGAGACGAGAATGAATAAGAGAAACAGTAAGAGTTTTTTCGGAGTCAAAAGTAAGAAAAGGTCGAATTCTAGAAATGTTTTTGAGGTGCAGATAACAAGAGCGAGCCAGTGATCGAATGTGGGGGGCAAAGGAAAGCTCGGAGTCAAGTATGACCCCAAGACAGCGGGCCTGTTAGGCTAAGTGCACACGTACCGGAACTCTCGCGGAAATTACCGCGAGAATTCCGGAATTCCAGTCCGCGGGAAAATCGCATTTTAAATTCCCGCGATTTTCCCGCGGAAAAGCTAGCATTTTGCAAGCGTAATTAGCTTGCAAAATGCTAGCGTTTTCCAAGTGATCTCCAAGCTTTATCAATTTTACCACACGTGGAACGGTGTAAATGCACCCCCCAAAAGAAATTCATGAAATGCTTGTTTTTGTTCATTCTGCGTCCCAATAATCGTAATAAAAAGCAATCAAAAAATGTCAAGTGCCCGAAAATGGTACCAATAAAAATGTCAACTCGTCCCGCAAAAAATAAAACCTCACATGAGTCGGTTGGTCAAAATATGGAAAAACTATAGCTCTCAAAATGTGGTGATGCAAAAACTTTTTACAATAAAAAGCGTCTTTTAGGCTAGATTCACACTAGCGTATCTACATGCAGCGCACGGTGCCGCTAAGCCCCACCCCCTGCCTGCCCCCTCCGGTCATCTCCTCCCTACTATCACACAGCGCTGCATGCGATCTGCGCACCCTATCTTTAGCATAAGGTGCGCAGACCGTGCGCTGGCCGTGCGCTAGTAGGATTTTGAGTGCGCTGCGCCCTTTTGACGGTGTGCCGATGTGCGCCGAATGCACCATGTTGCATTTTGGTGCACTCGGGGCACCATCAAAAGGGTGCAGCGCACGCAAAATCCTACTAGCGCACGGCTAGCGCACGGTCTGCGCACCCTATGCTAAAGATAGGATGCGCAGATCAAATGCAATGCTGTGCAATAGTAGGGAGGAGATGACCGGAGGGGGCGGGCAGGGGGCGGGACATAGCAGCGCCATGCGCTGCATGTAGATACGCTAGTGTGAAACTAGCCTTAGCGTGTGACAGCTGCCAAACATAAAAACCCGCTTTAAATATTAAATCAAACCCCCCTTTATCACCCCCTTAGTTAGGAAAAATAATAAAATAAAAAAAAGTATTTATTTCCATTTTCCCATTAGGGTTAGGGCTAGGGTTAGTTAGGGCTAGGGCTAGGGTAAGAGTTAGGGCTAGGGTTACGGTTAAGGCTAGGGCTAGGGTTAGGGCTGAGATTAGGGTTAGGGGTGTGTTGGGGTTAGGGTTGGAGTTAGAATTGGGGGGTTACCACTGTTTTGGCACATCAGATGCTCTCCAAACGCAACATGGCATCTGATCTCAATTCCAGCCACTTCTGCGTTGAAAAAGTCAAACGGTGCTCCTTTCCTTCCAAGCACTGCCATGCGCCCAAACAGTGGTTTACCCCTGTTACCCTTGGGAAAATAAAAAATTGGGGGCAAAAATATCATGATTTTTATAAATGATTTTTCTATTTTTATGGGTCTACGTTATAAACTTCTGTGAAGCACTTGGGGGTTCAAAGTGCTCACCACACATCTAGATAAGTTCCTTGGGGGGTCTAGTTTAGAAAATGGGGTCACTTGTGGGGGGTTTCAACAGTTTAGGCACATCTTACATTGTTAGGGACGGCGGAACGCACTAAATATAAAATAACGTAAAGTGCGTTCGCCGCCCGGGGTCCACCGTGCAGTAGGTGTTAAAACCACTGCTAGCTAATTGCGGACACTGAATATGGCGGTATATCGCACATGGGTTGAACGTTACCAGTGTGCACAGGGTGTACTCTGTTAACTTCACAGAGATGTGGACGGCATAAACATAAATACAAAGTCCAGAAATAGAAGGCGAGCACCATCACAATAGTCCACACATCCGAACCATCATACGTGTATAAAAGAGACGCAGCCGGCAATACAACTGTTTTACCCTTAGGTGCACATTTATGGAAAATAAGCTAATCCACATAGCAAAAAATAGTAGAAAAGAGCGGAACTCACTGGGTAGTGTAGTCAAGGCTTTATTATAAAAGCATATCAGCAGGGAGAACGGGTTCAAAAAGGAGATAGCAACGACGATCGTTTCGCCCATCATTTCAGCATAAACATAAATACTGAGCCTGTTGGACTGACAGGTCTCAGAGAAGTGCACGTGGGTCCAGCGTCGGACTGGAACACCTTGGGCCCACCAGAGAAAATCATTCTTGGGGCCCACTATGTAGCTGCATAGAGTTAAATACCAGACCACCAATTATGCGGTAAAACACGCTAATATCCGGGTATAATATAAGGTTGTACATGTCTTATGTAGCAGGAGTTGGGGTAGCCCCCTCATAGAATATAAAGAAGCCCCCTCACATAGTATAATGCAGCCATCTCATAGAATATAATGCAGCCATCTCATAGAATATAATACTGCCCCCCTCATAGGGTATAATGCACCCCCTCATAGGGTATAATGCACCCCCTCATAGGGTATAATGCACCCCCTCATAGGGTATAATACTGCCCCCCTCATAGGGTATAATACTGCCCCCCTCATAGGGTATAATACTGCCCCCCTCATAGGGAATAATGCACCCCCTCATAGGGTATAATACTGCCCCCCTCATAGGGTATAATACTGCCCCCCTCATAGGGTATAATACTGACCCCTCATAGGGAATAATGCTGCCCTCCTCATAGGGTATAATACTGACCCCTCATAGGGAATAATGCTGCCCCCTCATAGGGTATAATACTGACCCCTCATAGGGAATAATGCTGCCTCCTCATAGGGTATAATGCTGCCTCCTCATAGGGTATAATACTGCCCCCTCATAGGGTATAATGCTGCCTCCTCATAGGGTATAATGCTGCCTCCTCATAGGGTATAATGCTGCCCCCTCATAGGGTATAATACTGCACCCCTCATAGGGAATAATGCACCCCCTCATAGGGTATAATGCTATATAGATATATAGATATAGAGTTAGATAGATATAGATAGAAAGATAGATGTAGAAATAGATAGATATAGAGATAGATAGTAGATAATAGATAGAAAGTAGATAATGGATAGATATAGATAGAAAGATTCATAGAGATAGATAGAGATAGATATAAAGATAGATATAGAAAGAAATATAGATAGATAGATAGATCGATAGGTAGATAGATATAGAGATAGATAGAAAATAGATAATGGATAGATAGATAGATAGATATAGAGATAGATAGCTATAGATAGAAAGATATAGAGATAGATAGATATATAGATAGAGATAGATAATAGATAGAGATAGATAATAGAGATATACAGATATAATAATAATAATATAGACATATATAGATAGATATAGAGATAAATATATATAGATAGATGGCTATAAATAAAAATAGATATAGAGATATATAGAGAGATAGATAGATAGATATAGAGATAATAGATATAGAGATAGATAGATATAGAGATAGACATAGAGACAGATAGATATAGAAAGATAGATATAGAGAGAGATATAGAGATAATAGCTAGATATAGAGATATGTATAGAGATAGATAGATATAGAGTTAGAAAGATAGATAGATATAGAGAGAGATATAGAGATAGATAGAGATAGCTAGATAGATAGATGGATAGATAGATAGAGATAATAGAGATAATAGATAGCTATAGAGATAGATATAGAGATAGATGGATAGATCAATAGATAGATAAAGAGAGAGAGAGACAGAGATAGAGATAGATAATGAGATATAGAGATAGATATAGAGATATAGTGTTAGATAGAAAGATAGATATAGAGATAGATAGATATAGAGATAGATAGATATAGAGATAGATAGATAGATATAGAGATAGATATGGATATAGAGATAACAGATAGATATAGAGATAGATAGATATAGAGATAGATATAGATATAGAGATAGATATAGATATAGAGATAGATGTAGAGATAGAAAGATAGATATAGAGATAGATATAGAGATAGAAAGATAGATAGATATACAGAGAGATAGATATAGAGATAGAGATAAATAGATAGATAGATATAGAGAGAGATATAGAGAGAAATAGATATAGATATAGAGATAATAGATATATAGAGATAGATAGATAGATATAGATATAGAGAGAGATACAGAGAAAAGATATAGAGATAAATAGATAGAGAAAGATAGATAGATATATAGATATAGAGATAGAAAGATAGATATAGAGATAGAGCGATAGATAGATATACAGAGAGATAGATATAGAGATAGATAGAGATACAGTCATATGTAAAAGTTTGGGCACCCCTATTAATGTTAACCTTTTTTCTTTATAACAATTTTGGTTTTTGCAACAGGTATTTCAGTTTCATATATCTAATAACTGATGGACTCAGTTATATTTCTGGATTCAAATGAGGTTTATTGTACTAACAGAAAATGTGCAATCTGCATTTAAACAAAATTTGACCGGTGCAAATGTATGGGCACCCTTATCATTTTCTTGATTTGAACACTCCTAACTACTTTTTACTGACTTCCTGAAGCACTAAATTGGTTTTGTAACCTCATTGAGCTTTGAACTTCATAGCCAGGTGTATCAAATCATGAGAAAAGGTATTTAAGGTGGCCACTTGCAAGAGTGGCATCATGGGCTCCTCAAAACAACTCTCAAATGATCTGAAAACAAAGATTATTCAACATAGCTTTTCAGGGGAAGGATACAAAAAGTTGTCTCAGAGATTTAACCTGTCAGTTTCCACTGTGAGGAACATAGTAAGGAAATGGAAGAACACAGGTACAGTTCTTGTTAAGCCCAGAAGTGGCAGGCCAAGAAAAATATCAGAAAGGCAGAGAAGAAGAATGGTGAGAACAGTCAAGGACAATCCACAGACCATCTCCAAAGACCTGCAGCATCATCTTGCTGCAGATGGTGTCACTGTGCATCGGTCAACAATACAGCGCATGCATAATGCCTTTTTGTATGACCAAACAACTCAATCTTTGTTTCATCAGTTCACAGGACCTTCATCCAAAATGTAACTGGCTTGTCCAAATGTGCTTTTGCATACCTCAGGCGACTCTGTTTGTGGCGTGCTTGCAGAAACGGCTTCTTTCGCATCACTCTCCCATACAGCTTCTCCTTGTGCAAAGTGCGCTGTATTGTTGACCGATGCACAGTGACACCATCTGCAGCAAGATGATGCTGCAGGTCTTTGGAGGTGGTCTGTGGATTGTCCTTGACTGTTCTCACCATTCTTCTTCTCTGCCTTTCTGATATTTTTCTTGGCCTGCCACTTCTGGGCTTAACAAGAACTGTACCTGTGTTCTTCCATTTCCTTACTATGTTCCTCACAGTGGAAACTGACAGGTTAAATCTCTGAGACAACTTTTTGTATCCTTCCCCTGAAAAGCTATGTTGAATAATCTTTGTTTTCAGATCATTTGAGAGTTGTTTTGAGGAGCCCATGATGCCACTCTTCATAGGAGAATCAAATAGGAGAACTACTTGCAAGTGGCCACCTTAAATACCTTTTCTCATGATTTGATATACCTGGCTATGAAGTTCAAAGCTCAATGAGGTTACAAAACCAATTTAGTGCTTCAGGAAGTCAGTAAAAAGTAGTTAGGAGTGTTCAAATCAAGAAAATGATAAGGGTGCCCATACTTTTGCACCAGTCAAATTTTGTTTAAATGCAGATTGCACATTTTCTGTTAGTACAATAAACCTCATTTGAATCCAGAAATATAACTGAGTCCATCAGTTATTAGATATATGAAACTGAAATACCTGTTGGAAAAATCAAAATTGTTATAAAGAAAAAAGGTTAACATTAATAGGGGTGCCAAAACTTTTACATATGACTGTATATAGATAGATAGCTATAGAGAGAAATAGATATAGATATAGAGATAGATATAGAGATAGATAGAGATAGATATATAGATATAGATATAAAGATAGATATAGAGATAGATATAGATATAGAGATAGAGCGATAGATAGCGAGAGATATAGATATAGAGATAGATAGATACAGAGAAAAGATATAGAGATAGATAACGGATAGATAAATAGATAGATAGGTATAGAGATAGATAGATATAGATATTAGATAGAGATATATAGATAAAGATAGATAGATATAGATGGTAGCTAGATAGATAATAAATATAGAGATAATAGATATAGAGATAGATAGAGTAAGATAGATAGATATAGAGATAGATAGATAGACATAATAGATATATATAGATATATATATATATAGAAAGATATAGAGATAGAAAGATAGATATAGAGATAGATGTAGAGATAGAAAGATAGATATAAAGATAGAGCGATAGATAGAGATAGATATAGAAATAGATAGATATAGATAATAGATAGAGATAGATATAGAGATAGATAGATAGATATAGATAATAGATAGAGATAGAAAGATAGATAGATATAAGAGAGATAGAGAGAGATATACTGTATAGAGATAGATAGATAGATAGATAGATAGATAGAGACAGATAGAGAGAGCGAGAGAGATATAAAAAAAAAACCAAAACACAATACTCACCTCTCCTCCTCGCTCCCACGCTGATCCCGGCCTCAGTGTCAGGAGCTGTCCCCTCTGCCAGACACACAGCGGGTGCGCGATGTAGTGACGTCATCGCGCACTGGCTGTGAGCCAGGAGCAGAGAGGACTGAGGGCGGCGCCGGCCCTGATTTACAGCTGTAGTCTGCAGAGCGGCTTACTGGGCTGGGGGCGGGGCCTCTGGGGGTGGAGACTGTGAAATGATATTCACTGCTTCGCAGTGAATATTCATTTCTCTTTAGCAGCGGGGACAGGGGCTCCTGCCTCCTGACACCCGCTGCTGCTCCACTGGCGGGGGCCCCCATAGCAGCTGCATGGTGTGCGACACACCACTGGCTGGGGGCCCCTGGAGCAGCGGGTGCCCTAGGCAACTGCTGGCCCTGTATGCCAGCAGGTGCCAGGGCCCACCAGATGCCAGGGCCCACCGGAGAATCCTCCGGTTCTCCGGTGGGCCAGTCCGACGCTGCGTGGGTCGCCCTCCCAGGGCTGTGGGGTACTCGGTACAGGGCCGGTATCAGTGGGATGTGTCACAGCAGCGGTGACCCGGACAGTGGCCCTGGGCGCCCAAGTAATAGGGAGATGTGAAAAGTGGAATGTAGTTAGATGAATAGTTCGTGACGCCACCTGTGGTGTTCAACAAGGGAGGTGTTAAGCCGACGCTGCAGACAGGTCCTCTGGGACTGATGGTATGGTGCAGCAAAGATGTAAAAGCTCCCCACAGGTGAAGCTATAGTCCCTGGGCAGAGTAGATGTGGTCGGCACGGGCATGTAGCAGTGCCGGAAAGGTAGGAAGCAGACAAGACACAGCGGGGTGCAATTTCTGTACCTTTACTTGGTAACTGTAGTCCAGGGTCCTGATTACAGATGGAATTGGAGCAGGCTAGCCTGGAAGCAACTCCGAGATTCTCTCTCAGCAGATGGGCTGTGCAGTCTCCTTACTAGCGCTTATTCAAATGAAGTACTCCCAGTACTGAGTTACACTGGAGTTCCTCCGGACAGATGTTCTCAAGAACCTCACTTGCACGGCAGACAATTGTAGCCTCTCTCGGGGACTCCTCTCTCCTGAGTCCCGGCTCACTATCCAAGCTGCTGTTGTGCCCTCAAGTCTTAGCTGAGAGCAGGGCATTTACAGCCTCCTACTCCTCTGGTGTCTGTTGCAGGACCGTTAGTATCCGTACAACCGTGGAGACCAGACTCCAGTTCATGTGCTCTCTCCCGAGATGAGCTCGTCCTCTCTGCTCTATCTCAGTGCTCCTTCCACACGTCTGCACACTTCACCCTCCGCAGTCTAACTACTCACTCCTTCCTCTTGGCCCTCAGAGAGCACTCCTCCCCTTAATCCCGGTTCAGAGTTCCCCCTGCTGGCCTGGAGTGAAACTGTGTTGCATGCATAGATTGACTGCGAGAGAGACCCATCATTGCCTCCAAGCCTGGCATTACCCTCCCCTGGAGGAAGGCAAGCCACTGTTGCAACAATACCCCTGGGGGGCGCCACACACGCACGGTTTAAAGTCACAGGAGCTGGGCCCAAGGCAGAGGGTCAGAGTCCGTCTAGACCTACCGTGCGTGCAGCGTCGCTACTGCGGACGCCAAGGGGAGCTGCAGACTGCAGCGCGGCGACTGACACAGCCGCTATGCGACAATGCCCGGAAGCAGGCGCACTGTCGGACACTAGCACTGTTGATGATGGTGCTGTGGCTTGTAGCTTGCCACTGGCTGGCGCTGACTCTAAGCCTAAGTCCCTGTACACATTCGTAATATCAGAGGGAGGGGAATCTTAATGAGTCATTCACAGTCCATACATCCATCACCATACACACAGTAGCAATTAGAGACTACACTAGCGCATGGCTGAGCGGCCATGCAAACCTTTTATAGCCGGGACCTTCCGGAAGCTTACAGATCCCTGAGATGGACCAATCAGATCACGAGAAGGACCTGGACATGTGACTCCCGATCTCCAATGGGAGATCGTCTTGTGAGCATGCTCAGTAGAGCGATGGAGGGACTTCGCCTCTGGAGCGATTTGCTGCTGAGCAGCCTGCATTTCCATTGCTGACCCAAAGGTGGCAGCAATAGCCAGCCCCACAGAGCAGGTCTGGGCAGAGCGTCTGGGAAGCTGAGCAATGTCCTCTGCAGTTGAAAGATAATGGGAGACTGCAGAATGTGAGGCTCTGGATTCCTGTTGAATCACTGCAGGAACCCGACGCCTAACATACTGTACATAGGCTCCAATATCTACAATCATAAACCTAGCAAAGGAAAAAACAATGTGTGTATATACCCTAATGAAAATAAATAAGTAAAAAAGCAAGTGCATTAAATATCATAGGGTACTTGGTAAACACTATTATGATCAAAAAAGTATAAAGCTGTCCCACCACGGCAAGGTGTACCCATTTGAGCTGTGTAGTTCACTTATAGTCCATCTGAAGCTGGGTGTCTATTTGGGACCCAGAGACTCTGCCACTATTCACACTAGGTAGCTTTTAACCATTAGTGTAGTTACTGTCTCAAATGGGTACACCTTGCCGTGGTGGGACAGCTTTATACTTTTTTGATCAAAATAGTGTTTACCAAGTACCCTATGTTATTTAATGCACTTGCTTTTTTACTTATTTATTCTCATTAGGGTATATAAACATTGTTTTTTCCTTTGGTTTTGCTTGCTTTTATGGCCAGTGTGAACATTCTTTTACATCAGGCATGTCATTCAAGTCTACTTCAGTTCAGTTTTTTTGGTTTTTCTACAATTACAAACCTGTAGTGACTGTCGACCAGGTCCAACAACACTACAGAAAAATATTGTTTATAATTATAGTATTGGGACCCTGAGTTTGGCGGCTTACGCACACGGATGTGCTTCCCATCCAGGGCTCCAATACAATATGGAAACCGGCAGGTCTCCTCAAAACCACGGGCTGTCCGCAACCAGTCTTCCATCTTTGGCTCCGGCATGACCAATTGATGAAGTTGTAACCATATTTTGGAACAGGTAGAGCGGACTATGCCTGATATTGTGGATTTTCCAATTAAAAATTCTTGATGCAGGGCTGCATATGAAAGACCAGTTGTAAGGAAGCCAAAAGAAAAATAAAAAAAAAAAACAATTAGATCTCATTTTCCAGGTTAAAACAAATTCACATTACTCAAAGTCACAGTGTCTACCTAACAAGCCATACCATAACAACATTAAAAGAGTTCCAATGGCTATGTGATTTTGAAACAAAATAAATCTTATGATTATTGACAGTTTGGAATTTTGATTTAAATTATAAACAAATATAAAACAATTATGTAAATAAATATAGACTAAATTGAGAAACATCATCAACGAAGAGTTGGAGGAGGAATATATACCGTAACGTAAGGAAATCTATGTCTCCCAAAGCCAGGAAGCAAGTGTCAAGACACCTACCTACATGACTAATAGTACCCCATTATTTACATTTCCCTTCTCCCCACCTATTCAATATGATTTATCTTACACAAGTTTAAGTAATTAAAAAAAGGATGACTAAAAACTCTGTGTTATTTAAATGCACTTTTTGCTTTTTACTGACTTAGTTACAGCAGGGTTTTTGCTGACTTTTTATTTTGTAGGTTTTATATGTTTTGTGGCCAATGTGAACATGTGTTTATGTTCTGCATGTGTACCAACTCAAGTCAAGCTCAATTTTTGTGTTTTTATTCTTTGCATTATTGCATTCTGTGCAAGCCGGTGTGTGGCCTCCCTCTCCTGAGCTGGAAATTATATATAAGGCTTCCCCAGACAGGTGTTTCACTGGTTGGGCCCAATCCTTTTGTCTGCCTTAGGCTTGAGTCATACACAAGGTAGAAAAATACGGACCGTATTGTACGGCCTTCATACGCATAAATGGTCCCTAAATAGTGCTCCGTATGTCATCCGTTGTCACGTTGTGGCCGAGTATTTTTCTCACGTAAGCATCCGTATGTAACCCGTATGGCATCCGTATACCGTTTTTTTCTCGCAACCTTGCAAAATGGACATTTAACGGTTTTGAGGCCTGCACATAATTTAAATCATCAGCACCAACCCTATTTATTGCCTCAACATCAGGTGGCAGCCTCAAATCTGCCCATTTTGGTGCTGTGCTCGTGTCGGTGTCTTGCTGGTTGTTAGCAAACATGTCTGACACACTTCAGTTCACCCCAACTGACCGTGTTCTCTTCAACTGGGTTTTGTCCAGGTGCTTTTCCAGCCATACCCACTGATTGTGGATCCGAGGAGGAGGAGACGCATGTGGGTCCATCCACTTTTGAGGCAATGACTCACATGAGGTCATTTTCATCCCCTCTATTCTTCTCTGCGGGATCATCTGGAAAAATTTTACAAATAGTGTCGCATGAGCCTTGCAACATTTGATCTACTCTTGGAGACAGTGCGCCCTGGGATCCTGTGATAACCTTTCACGACACAAGGATGCGCAAAGCTATAGCTGCAGAGGAGCGACTTATAACAATACGGTATGTACTACACAACCACATTCTCTATGTTCATGATGTGTTGCCCAAAGTATGTTTTTTATTTTGTCCTAAGTTTAATGCCCTCATCTTATTCCAGATATATAAAAAATTCCAGACCAGAATGTTATGTGTAATATGTACTGAATATCACATAGTGATTGTGTGACCAAATATATGTGTGTTAGTAGATATGAATCACTAACAAGTTTGGTATGTATGTACCTGGTGTTTTGTTAATTTGTGCATTCTAAAATGTTCCATTTCTGTTGTTCTTCAGCTTCATGTCCACTGGCCTGTCTTATTCCGCCCTCCGCCATGAGTTTCTCATTGGAAGATCTACCATTTCTTTCATAGTCAGGTTGACATGTAGTCAAATATTGTCAAGACTACATCAACTCGTCATGCCCCAGCCCAGGATGGAAGACTGGTTGAGGATATCCAGGGACTTTGAGGAGGCATGCCAGTTTCCTAATTGTATTGGGGCCCTTGATGGCAAACATATCCGGGTGCGTAAGCTGCCGAACTGTGGCTCACAATTCTTCAATTATAAACAATACTTTTGTATTGTTAGCTCTGGCCGACCCTCAATACAAGTTTTTAATGGTTGACATTGGGGCCTATGGAAGGACGGGAGACTCTAGAGTCTTCAATACTTCCATTATGGGTCGGCGGCTACGCACCAACCAGTTGGATCTACCACCACCACGCCAGGTACCAGGATCCACTCAAGAATCAGTCCCTTATGTCCTTGTGGCAGATGAGGCATTTCAGTTAACGCGCAATGTCATGAGGCCATATCCCCGGCGCAACCTGGACCACCGGCGCTGAATTTGTAACTTGCACCTATCACGTGCTCGGCGACTGGTGGAGTTGTTCCTTTGGCATTCATTGGGCCAAATGGCGGGTCCTCCAGTCTGCCATTCAGCTGAGTGAACAAAATGTAAATGAAGTAAATAAAGCATGTGGCGTTGGCCATAACTTCACCAGGATACATGATTGTTCCTCCTCTGCTGGTGTTGTGCGTGGGTCAGACAATGTACGTAGGGCAAGACCACCTATCAACCCTCAACATGGACCGCTCTCTGGGCTCAAATTGCGTGATATTTTCACAAATTACTTTGTCACCTGAGGGATGTGGCGCCCCCTGGAGTATGTTCGCCACAGCGGCTTTGCCTTCCTCCAGGGGAGGGTAATGCCAGGCTTGGAGGTAATGATGGGTCTCTCTCGCAGTCAATCCACACATGCAACACAGTTCCACTCCTGGCCAGCAGGGGGAGCTCTGAACCAAGATTAAGGTGAGGAGTGCTCTCTGAAGGCCAGGAGGAAGTAGGGTTCAGTGAGTCTGTGGAGGGTGAAGTGTGCAGATGTGTAGAGAGAAGCTGGAGGTTGAGCTAGGAAGGAGAGCTCCCTCAGCTTGAGAGCGCATGAACTGGAGCCTGGTCTCCACGGCTGTACGGATACTACGGGTCCTACAGCAGATATCAGAGGAGTAGGAGGCTGTAAATGCCCTACTCCCATCTAAGACTTGAGGCACAACAGCAGCTTGGATAGAGAGCCATGACTGAGAGAAAGAGGAGTCCCCGAGAGAGGCTACAGCTGTCTGCCGTGCAAGTAAGGTTCTTGGGAACATCTGACAGGAGGAACATCAGAGTAACTTAGTACTGGAGTGCTTCATTCAAACCATCATTAGGAAGGAGACTGCACAGCCCGTCTGCTGAGAGAGAATCCCTGAGTTGCTTCCAGGCTAGCCTGCTCCGTTACCATCTGTAATCAGGACCCTGGACTGCAGTTATCAAGTAAAGGTACAAAAATTGCACCCCGCTGTGTCTTGTCTGCTTCCTACCCTTACGGCACTGCTACATCCCCGTGCCAACCACATCTACACTGCCCTGGGACTATAGCTTCACCTGTGGGGAGCTATACCTCCATTGCTGCACCATACCATCAGTCCCAGCGGATCTGTCTGCAGCGTCAGCTTAACATCTCCCTTGCCGAACACCACAGGTGGCGTCACGAACTGTTCCATTCTATTAACTACATTCCCCATTACTTGGGCGCCCAGGGCCATGGACCGGGTCACTGCTGCTGTGACACATTCCCCTGACACCGGCCCAGTACCGAGTACCCCACAGCCCTGGGAGGGCGACCCAGGGGGAAACTTCTTGGCAAGAGCATGCTGTGTCTATGTTGTAAATGTTTGGTTTTGGGCTTTGGGAAACTATATACATTATATTACAACCCTTTATGTCTTTTCTCTGTTTATAAATCAATGTGTTAGCATATGGCAGCATGTTGTGATGTAAGTGCATCATTGATAAAGACAACAACAATTGAAAGTTAAAACTTTTTATGTATCCTTTTTTTAAAGGCCTTGTGAAGCCTTTTGTTATTTATCAAAATGGCCAGAATTGGCCTTAAAACACAAACAAATTTTTATAATGTTACAATACAGCATTTAACCACAAAAACACACACAAAGTTATAAATTGTAGTATGTAGGGGGGGAGAAGGCGGCAGCCCAGCCCGTGTTGCCTGATGGCTAGTGTGGCCACCTTGGCCCTTGGCCTGTGTGGAGGCATACTCTTGCCCATGATTGAGGTAGTGGGCCGACTCATGGGCTTGAGGTGGATACTGGGCACTATATTGGAGACGACTCTCCTGTTGAGACTGGTAGGGCCGTGAGTCTAAAGCACCAAAATGGCCATGTCGTCCTCAACCAGATTGAGACCAGCCTCCAACATTGGCTGGGAACAAGTGGCCATAATGGTGTGCTGGGTTAGACCCTGACATTTGAGAATGATGTTGCCAATGTTGGGTAGGGGGGGAAGGGTGTGAGGTGTAGGCCCACGTGTAGGAGGATCCTCAGAACCTGATTGAGCAAGCTCTTGGGGGTGTGGGTTAAGACGCATGAGATTCCTGGGTGACAGCTGCCACCTCTCCAAAAACTCAAACAGCTCATAAGGGGTATTGGGGGGTGTGCTTGCATCAATTAAGATCTGAATGGATCCTCACACACGTAGCCGCACCTCACAGGCAAGGGAACGAAGATAATGGGCAAGGCTGCATGAGTACTCCTCCCCATCATCAGTGACAACTCTGGTACGAGAATTTTGGTCCCCTGTATCCACATTGGCCGTGGTATCAGTGGCAGGAATATGTCGCCTTTGTCTATGTCGCCTGGATGGCACAGCAGGCTGGGGTGAGCCCTCTAGCCGAACAATTGGGCTGCTGCTGTTGCCCTGTTCATCCTGGATGTCGGGTGGTGATGCAGCTGACGGTCCTTGCTGTGGCTCTGTTCCTGGTTGTGGTGTTTCTGGTGGCGGCCCAGGTTCTAGGGCAGGATCAGGTCAAGCCGGAGAAGTCACTTGGGCCTGGCTCCTTGGAAGGTCACAAGATGTGCCAGACACCTCAACCCCTCCACCTACAGGATCAATGATGCCCTCTGAATCAGACCCTGTCTCCCTTTCAGTGATGTTATACTGAGTTCTGTGATTAAAATGTAGAAAAAGGAAATTTTTGATCGGGCCCTATAAAGCATTTGTGTCATGTGTTGTTTTTGGTATACTTACGGTCTGAGATCCATAATTGGAGCGAGGAATGAGAGGCGGTCGAAATAAACATATTTCCGCTTTGTGTGGGCCCCTGAACCACTTCTTGCCCGCTGCTGGCGCTCACGGCGATACTGGTCACGGATGCTGCACCAGCGTCTCATCACATCGTCGACTGCAATGTTACATAAAAGAATAAAAACTTACAATTTGCCAAAAACAAGTTTTTGAACTAGTATCAAAGTCATGTGGCCTACTAGGGTGTGAGCTCTACCCAGGGTGGCATATAGCATTGGTGCAACCAGGCCAGATGCCCAGGGTCACAGTAGCTCATGTGGCAATTAGCAACTCTTTAAACTGTTTTTGCTAGGCATTATGAGGAGCTTGGGGATAGTGCAACATTCTCTCAGGGTCAAACAGTGGGTCCAAAAATAAATTACAAGCCACAAGAGCCCAATATCAGAAGCACAGAATGTGGGGGGCCTACTTGTTTAATTTTTTTGGGATGGCAGGTAATTTGACATAAATAATTTATGTGCACGTACTTATGTGCTGCTGCTCCTCACGTGGCCGATCACGAAAATCAGGGAACATTTTGCGACATATGCACCTCCATGCAGCCTCCTTTCTTGCCCGGTCGACATAATGTGCATCCCGTTGGTCCCATAATTCCGGGTGATCATGCACAAGAACAATTAGCAGCTCCACATTCAGATTCTGGTAGGGTGCCATGATGCTGTACTCCGTGGAGGCGTACTTCCTGGATGTCTGGAGCGCTTTTTGAGCTAATTTGCATGTCTAAGCTTCCTGATAATGGATTGGCCCATTTCCTGTGACCAGGAAAAGTCTTGCGTATTTCTCGCAAGTCACACGGGTGGTCCGTGTGTAATGCGAGAGGAGGAGGAGCTGAGGCTTGCAGCCCGGAGTGCCGAGCCTGCGAAGCAGCCCGGTGAGCTCACACAACCCCCGGCCTTGGCCAACGTCCACTAGGGAGGGAGAAGATGTCCGCGCCAGACAGCAATGCGGTGGCCGGCGCCGTTGCCAATCCTGCGGTACCGCCAGGCGGAGCACCCGCCGCAGCGGTCCCCATAATGCCGCTGTCTATGCCCTACATACCGGGAGCGGCCTGGCTACCGCAGTACTCGGGTGAGTCACATACCCTGAGTGAATTTAAAGAGAGACTGTGCAGCTTGTTTAAAGTTTACCCTCTGTCTGAAGATCAGAAAATGAATATCCTGATTGGACAGTTAACGGGTGCAGCACTGAGGGAGGCGAAAGCCTGGCAGGCCACCGATAAAGAGACTGTTGCAAAGGTCCTGGTCAAGCTGAGGAGCACCTTTGACACCCGTCCTGCAGCTGAAATCAAGATGCGGTTCTTTGGCTGTAAACAGAGGGCACAAGACAGTATCAGGGACTATGCCCTCAACCTGCAGGAGGTGCTGCGAGCAGTTAAGCAAGTTGATCCTGACAGTGTAAAAGAAGAAGATAAACTGTTGAAGGAGCAGTTCATTGAAGGACTCCTGTCTAGTACCCACAGGGGGCAGATACGCATCCTCACCATGCAAACCCCTGATCTGAACTTTGCTGATTTTAAGGATAAAGCTATACGGGTACAGCAGGAACCCACGGACAGCCGTCCAGCACCCCAGAGGCGCCTAGC
This sequence comes from Dendrobates tinctorius, assembly GCF_039654945.1. Lineage (NCBI taxonomy): Eukaryota > Metazoa > Chordata > Amphibia > Anura > Dendrobatidae > Dendrobates > Dendrobates tinctorius. The sequence continues at coordinate 26,208,118 of NW_027361696.1, read as the reverse complement.
GATTGTTATGCCGCGCTCACCAGGAGGCGGGGCTTCGGCCCCGATGTCACTCCCTCCGGTACGGCGGTCCCTCAGGGGTCCCCGTCGGGTGCGCACGCGCAACTCTCGTCCCCGGGTCTCCTCCTCCATCCCACGTTTGCGCTTGCGCGCTCCTGTCAGTGCTGTATAGGGCTCGGTCCTCTCTATGGTATTGGAGGACCTGACCCGGAACCACTAGTGGTCATGTGCTTTCTGGCTAGGTCCTGACCCGGAACCAGTAGTAGTCATGTGCTATATCAGACGACCTCCCCCTAGGGGAGGTGCCTGATTATTGTTGTGCTTCCTGGCTGGGTCAGCTGTGTCCCAGCCTGGCTGTGCGCTGTTCTCAGGTCCTCTGCTCTGTCTGCTATTCTGTGGTGCTCCTAGCACTTGCTCTGAACCCTTGTTGCTTCATGCTCAGTTGTGCCTCCTGGCACATCCTCTCGTATCCTGTCCCTTGTTTCTTGCTCCGCTGTGCCTCCTGGCATTCACTCTATTCCTGTGTTCTGTTACTTGCTACACGCCTTATGTGCCCACGTGTACCCGTCTAGCACTACCCTGTACTCAGCGCACTCCCGTGTACTCTCCTGTGTTCCCTAGTATCCTGCACCCTCCAGTCACACAGTCTCGTATCTCCTGTGAGCCGGCCGCCTGGTGCCAGCAGTCGTGGTATCGTATCCCCTGGGGCTTGCTCCTGACACTCCCTGTATAGGGGGTGTCCTCACTAGGCTAGCTCGCCCTGGGAGGGTTGGTGCCGCGACCCAGAGGGTCCACTCCAGGAATCGCTAACACTCTAACACTCTAACAGTATAATCAGGCCATGGACCCCGCTGGTACTGCGGCTTCCGTCCAAAAGGAGCTGACGTTCCTCCGGGAAAACCAGATTAGGATTATGGCATTTCTCAAGTCCATGGAGTCCGGTTTATCTGACTCTCAGTCCTCTGAGCCTGGGAATGCTGCCCAGTTGGCTAGTCTCCAGCAGGAACTTGCGCAGCAATGCGACTCCCAGGCTCAGATTCTCAACTATATAGCGTCGGTAGATAATCGGCTCCTTTCCATACAATCTGCCCAGGCCATGCTTCCACACTCGCTTCCGCGCCTATGCAAGCCACCCCGGTATAGTGGTGACCCTGTGTTGTGTCGCGGATTCTTGAACCAGTGTCGTTTGCATTTTGAGTTTTTGCAGCAGCATTACCCCACCGATCGTGCTAAAATAGCATTTATTGTTTCTCACTTAGAGGGTAAGGCGCTTGCGTGGGTGAATCCCCTTTGGGAGCGTGATGACCCGCTCGTCGCTCAGCTTTCCATCTTTTTGGACACTTTCCATAAGGTGTTCGACGAGCCGGGTCGCCTTTCTTCCACCACCGAGTCCCTCTTTAATCTTCGTCAAGGTTCTCTATCAGTTGGACAATACGCGATATGTTTTCGCACTTTGTCCTCTGAGCTAGGTTGGAATAATGATGCCCTCGTAGGGGCCTTTTGGCGTGGTCTGTCCGGTCGGATCAAAGACGAACTGGCGGGCCGAGATACCCCTACCAATTTGGAGGATCTTATCTCTCTCGCGACACGCATTGATTTGCGCTTCCAGGAGCGCACCCGCGAGTCAGCCAGAGAGAGAGGGTCCTCTCGCCTCTCTTCGTCCACTCGCAGTTTTTCTCATCCGTTACCCGAGTTATCTGCGGCAGATCCGGTACCTGAGCCTATGCAGGTGGATCGCCTCCAGATAGCTCAACGGCGTCGTGTGAAAAGGCAGGCACAAGGGCTCTGTTTCTATTGTGGGGATGCCTCCCACTTTCTACGCTCATGTCCCAAGAGACCGGGGAAGTCTCTCCGCCTGGGACTGTTAAGTGAGGTCTCCCCAAGTGTATGTGATTCCTCTCTACCCCTGACCGTGCCGGTCTCCCTGAATTTTGGTTTCGAGACTTTTACTGTGAAAGCTATTGTGGACTCTGGCGCAGTGGGTAACTTTATTAGTCTCGAGGCAGTTAAGAAGTTTCGCATCCCTGTCAGATCCCTGGAGTCTCCTAGGTCAGTAGTTCCGGTCGACGATAAGCCCTTGCAGGACACCGTTAACCAGGTCACTGAGGAAGTTGAGTTGCAGATTGGCACATGTCATCGGGAGCGGATCTCCTTCTACGTATTGCCGACTTCGCCTCATACCCTTCTTCTTGGCCTTCCTTGGTTACGTATTCATGGGCCGACCCTGGACTGGCAATCTGGTGATATACTCCGTTGGGGACCGTCCTGTCAAAAGAGTTGCCTGCTGTTCATTCATCCGAAGAACCCTGCTTTCTCGTCTTCGACGGTTATAGGTCCGCCGTCCACCATCCCTTCTGTGACTTGTGACATTGTCGAGAAGGAGGCTGAGAGTCAGTCTCCACATCCGTCAAGCATCCCGTCTGTGACTTGTGACATTGTCGAGAAGGAGGCTGAGAGTCAGTCTCCACATCCTTCAAGCAACCGGTCTGTGACTTGTGACATTATCAACAGGGGGGCTGAGAGTCAGTCTCCACCTCCGTCAAGTGACTGTCCCAAGGTAATTACCGTGGCTTCCGTCAAGTTGACGCCCCAGCGTCCAGGGGAGACCTTTGTGTCTAAAGGTAACCGTAAAGGTGTGTTATCCTGGGGACATTCTTCTCCGGCTGCCGGTCATGTTGGTGCCAAGAGGACACTCTCCCGTTTATCCCACGATTACTGGTGGCCGTCTATTGCTCAGGACGTCAAAGACTTCGTGGCTGCTTGCCCATCGTGTGCCAAGAAGAGACTTCCCAAGCAACCATCCTCCGACAGCTCGCCTCCTAAGGATGAATTGACTTCCAATGACTGCACCACCACTTCGGCCTCCAAGCATGTCTGTGTGCCTCTGCCGGTTCGACCTGTCTCGGGGATACCTGCCTCCGACTCTCTGTCCGTGGAGTTCTCCAGGGTATGGCAGGAGACCGAATTTTCTCGTATTGAGACTCTGGATCTCATTGGTCCTCATGCAGTTAGGAAGTGTCTGGATCCCGCTCCTAATGTCAAGGTGCTATTTTCCAGTTCTAGAGAGAGGGAGCTTAAAGGAGGGGGTACTGTTATGCCGCGCTCACCAGGAGGCGGGGCTTCGGCCCCGACGTCACTCCCTCCGGTACAGCGGTCCCTCAGGGGTCCCCGTCGGGTGCGCACGCGCAACTCTCGTCCCCGGGTCTCCTCCTCCATCCGTTTGCGCTTGCGCGCTCCTGTCAGTGCTGTATAGGGCTCAGTCCTCTCTATGGTATTGGAGGACCTGACCCGGAACCACTAGTGGTCATGTGCTTTCTGGCTAGGTCCTGACCCGGAACCAGTAGTAGTCATGTGCTATATCAGACGACCTCCCCCTAGGGGAGGTGCCTGATTATTGTTGTGCTTCCTGGCTGGGTCAGCTGTGTCCCAGCCTGGCTGTGCTCTGTTCTCAGGTCCTCTGCTCTGTCTGCTATTCTGTGGTGCTCCTAGCACTTGCTCTGAACCCTTGTTGCTTCATGCTCAGTTGTGCCTCCTGGCACATCCTCTCGTATCCTGTCCCTTGTTTCTTGCTCCGCTGTGCCTCCTGGCATTCACTCTTTTCCTGTGTTCTGTTACTTGCTACACGCCTTATGTGCCCACGTGTACCCGTCTAGCACTACCCTGTACTCAGCGCACTCCCGTGTACTCTCCTGTGTTCCCTAGTATCCTGCACCCTCCAGTCACACAGTCTCGTATCTCCTGTGAGACGGCCGCCTGGTGCCAGCAGTCGTGGTATCGTATCCCCTGGGGCTTGCTCCTGACACTCCCTGTATAGGGGGTGGTCCTCACTAGGCTAGCTCGCCCTGGGAGGGTTGGTGCCGCGACCCAGAGGGTCCACTCCAGGAGTCGCTAACACTCTAACAGTATAATCAGGCCATGGACCCCGCTGGTACTGCGGCTTCCGTCCAAAAGGAGCTGACGTTCCTCCGGGAAAACCAGATTAGGATTATGGCATTTCTCAAGTCCATGGAGTCTGGTTTATCTGCCTCTCAGTCCTCTGAGCCTGGGAATGCTGCCCAGTTGGCTAGTCTCCAGCAGGAACTTGCGCAGCAATGCGACTCCCAGGCTCAGATTCTCAACTATATAGCGTCGGTAGATAATCGGCTCCTTTCCATACAATCTGCCCAGGCCATGCTTCCACACTCGCTTCCGCGCCTATGCAAGCCACCCCGGTATAGTGGTGACCCTGTGTTGTGTCGTGGATTCTTGAACCAGTGTCGTTTGCATTTTGAGTTTTTGCAGCAGCATTACCCCACCGATCGTGCTAAAATAGCATTTATTGTTTCTCACTTAGAGGGTAAGGCGCTTGCGTGGGTGAATCCCCTTTGGGAGTGTGATGACCCGCTCGTCGCTCAGCTTTCCATCTTTTTGGACACTTTCCGTAAGGTGTTCGACGAGCCGGGTCGCCTTTCTTCCACCACCGAGTCCCTCTTTAATCTTCGTCAAGGTTCTCTATCGGTTGGACAATACACGATATGTTTTCGCACTTTGTCCTCTGAGCTAGGTTGGAATAATGATGCCCTCGTAGGGGCCTTTTGGCGTGGTCTGTCCGATCGGATCAAAGACGAACTGGCGGACCGAGATACCCCTACCCATTTGGAGGATCTTATCTCTCTCGCGACACGCATTGATTTGCGCTTCCAGGAGCGCACCCGCGAGTCAGCCAGAGAGAGAGGGTCCTCTCGCCTCTCTTCGTCCACTCGCAGTTTTTCTCATCCGTTACCCGAGTTATCTGCGGCAGATCCGGTACCTGAGCCTATGCAGGTGGATCGCCTCCAGATAGCTCAACGGCGTCGTGTGAAAAGGCAGGCACAAGGGCTCTGTTTCTATTGTGGGGATGCCTCCCACTTTCTACGCTCATGTCCCAAGAGACCGGGGAAGTCTCTCCGCCTGGGACTGTTAAGTGAGGTCTCCCCAAGTGTATGTGATTCCTCTCTACCCCTGACCGTGCCGGTCTCCCTGAATTTTGGTTTCGAGACTTTTACTGTGAAAGCTATTGTGGACTCTGGCGCAGTGGGTAACTTTATTAGTCTCGAGGCAGTTAAGAAGTTTCGCATCCCTGTCAGATCCCTGGAGTCTCCTAGGTCAGTAGTTCCGGTCGACGATAAGCCCTTGCAGGACACCGTTAACCAGGTCACTGAGGAAGTTGAGTTGCAGATTGGCACATGTCATCGGGAGCGGATCTCCTTCTACGTATTGCCGACTTCGCCTCATACCCTTCTTCTTGGCCTTCCTTGGTTACGTATTCATGGGCCGACCCTGGACTGGCAATCTGGTGATATACTCCGTTGGGGACCGTCCTGTCAAATGAGTTGCCTGCTGTTCATTCATCCGAAGAACCCTGCTATCTCGTCTTCGACGGTTATAGGTCTGCCGTCCACCATCCCGTCTGTGACTTGTGACATTGTCGAGAAGGATGCTGAGAGTCAGTCTCCACATCCGTCAAGCATCCCGTCTGTGACTTGTGACATTGTCGAGAAGGAGGCTGAGAGTCAGTCTCCACATCCTTCAAGCAACCGGTCTGTGACTTGTGACATTATCAACAGGGGGGCTGAGAGTCAGTCTCCACCTCCGTCAAGTGACCGTCCCAAGGTAATTACCGTGGCTTCCGTCAAGTTGACGCCCCAGCATCCAGGGGAGACCTTTGTGTCTAAAGGTAACCGTAAAGGTGTGTTATCCTGGGGACATTCTTCTCCGGCTGCCGGTCATGTTGGTGCCAAGCGGACACTCTCCCGTTTATCCCACGATTACTGGTGGCCGTCTATTGCTCAGGACGTCAAAGACTTCGTGGCTGCTTGCCCATCGTGTGCCAAGAAGAGACTTCCCAAGCAACCATCCTCCGACAGCTTGCCTCCTAAGGATGAATTGACTTCCAATGACTGCACCACCACTTCGGCCTCCAAGCATGTCTGTGTGCCTCTGCCGGTTCGACCTGTCTCGGGGATACCTGCCTCCAACTCTCTGTCCGTGGAGTTCTCCAGGGTATGGCAGGAGACCGAATTTTCTCGTATTGAGACTCTGGATCTCATTGGTCCTCATGCAGTTAGGAAGTGTCTGGATCCCGCTCCTAGTGTCAAGGTGCTATTTTCCAGTTCTAGAGAGAGGGGGCTTAAAGGAGGGGGTACTGTTATGCCGCGCTCACCAGGAGGCGGGGCTTCGGCCCCGACGTCACTCCTTCCGGTATGGCGGTCCCTCAGGGGTCCCCGTCGGGTGCGCACGCGCAACTCTCGTCCCCGGGTCTCCTCCTCCATCCCACGTTTGCGCTTGCGCGCTCCTGTCAGTGCTGTATAGGGCTCGGTCCTCTCTATGGTATTGGAGGACCTGACCCGGAACCACTAGTGGTCATGTGCTTTCTGGCTAGGTCCTGACCCGGAACCAGTAGTAGTCATGTGCTATATCAGACGACCTCCCCCTAGGGGAGGTGCCTGATTATTGTTGTGCTTCCTGGCTGGGTCAGCTGTGTCCCAGCCTGGCTGTGCGCTGTTCTCAGGTCCTCTGCTCTGTCTGCTATTCTGTGGTGCTCCTAGCACTTGCTCTGAACCCTTGTTGCTTCATGCTCAGTTGTGCCTCCTGGCACATCCTCTTGTATCCTGTCCCTTGTTTCTTGCTCCGCCGTGCCTCCTAGCATTCACTCTATTCCTGTGTTCTGTTACTTGCTACACGCCTTATGTGCCCACGTGTACCCGTCTAGCACTACCCTGTACTCAGCGCACTCCCGTGTACTCTCCTGTGTTCCCTAGTATCCTGCACCCTCCAGTCACACAGTCTCGTATCTCCTGTGAGCCGGCCGCCTGGTGCCAGCAGTCGTGGTATCGTATCCCCTGGGGCTTGCTCCTGACACTCCCTGTATAGGGGGTGGTCCTCACTAGGCTAGCTCGCCCTGGGAGGGTTGGTGCCGCGACCCAGAGGGTCCACTCCAGGAGTCGCTAACACTCTAACACTCTAACAGCGATCACCTACCATCAGGAAACAACGCCTTTTCCTTCCATCCCTGTGGAGGCTGATGCCCAGACCCTGGATAAAGATCCAACGGAGGAGCTGCGTCTTCAGGTCTAGGAGCTGACCAAAGGCATGGCTGCACTTACCAAAACCATGCAGTCCCTGCAGGAGTCCTCCAAAGACAAGGTCCAGCTTGCTTCCAGTCCAGAGGATGTCCCATGGCTCCAGAGGAGGAAAACCCCGACACTTCGAGGAAGGAACAACGATCGCTATGACCAGGACAGACGTCCCATCTGTGGTCGCTGCTACAAGGCAGGTCATCTTGCAAGGTACTGTCCTTTAAACGAGCAACCCCTGGGGCAGAGGGCCAACCCCCAGGAGTAGGTTCAGCAGGCCCAAGGAACTGGAGAGCCAAGTATGTGCGAGGGAGACTGATCCTTCCTGTGGTGATTGACGGCATCCCCATGAACGCTTTGTTGGACACTGTCTCCCAGGTGACCACTATGCCGTACATTCTGTACAAGAGATATTGGGCTGATTCAGAGCTTACCCATGGCCCAACTGATGAACTGACAGTAGTTGCTAGTAATGGTCATACCTTGCCACGGATTGGATGCAAGGAAATTACTGTTAAAGTGGGGGGGGGTAGAGCTAAAATCACAAGGTCTGATAATTGTTGATATTGATCGACGTGAATGTAATCCCATGATGACTCTTGGTACCAATGTAATTGAAAACTGTCTGTCCGAGGTTATTGTCTTGTTGCAACAGGTGGCTGAGACTGCTGGTTCCGGTGAACAACGAGTCCTGCAGAAGGAGATCCGAGCCCTGATGCAAAGACAACAGGTAGAACTCTCTGGCGGAGAGATTGGCAGCGTCAGAGTGAGTGATGCTTTCCCCATTGTAATACCCCCCAGGAGTGAAATGTTGATATGGTGTCGGGCAGCTATAGGCCTTAGAGGGAGGGATTACCGGCATTGGTGGAACCGGTATACTCCGAAAGCAGGCCCACTGTCCTGACAGCCAGAGGGGTGGTTGATGTACAAAAGGGGAGAGTACCTGTACGCCTTTTGAATTGTGGGGAGGAGGAAGCTACAATACCTCGGTACACCACAGTTGCCAAGCTGCTCACTGTTAATAACAACTCATTGCAGGCAGCAGAGCCCTTGGTCTCATCCGACCAGGTGGAGGTCAATGGCTCTGGAAAGCAGCTAGAAGAGTGGTGCCAGCAACTACAGGTGGGAACTGACTCTACACCTTCATACCAGAGAAATGGGGTCTACAGAGTGACACAAGAGTATGAGCGGGTATTTAGCAAACACCCACTAGATTTTTGGCAGGCAAAAGGGGTTCAACATCATATCCCCACTGGAGACCATCCACCCATAAAGGAGAGGTACAGACCTATACCCCCAACACAGTACCAATGTGCTAAGAGTATGCTGAAAGAGATGAAGGAAGCAGGGGTTATCAGGGACAGTTGTAGCCTATGGACAGCTCCCATAGTTTTTGTAAAGAAAAAGGATGTTACCATGAGAATGTGTGTTGATTACAGGAAAATTAACAGAATTACACATAAAGATGCCTACCCATTACCTAGAATTGAAGAGTCCTTAGCTGCACTTAAAACTGCTAACTACTTTTCCACCTTGGATCTCACCAGTCGGTATTGGCAGGTTCCCGTGGCAGAGGCAGATAAGGAGAAAACCGCATTTACTACTCCAATGGGTCTCTGTGAGTTCAATTACATGCCATTCGGGCTCTACACTGCTCCAGGAACATTTCAACGGCTGATGGAGTGCTGTCTGGGACACATGAGCTTTGAGACGGTTCTGTTGTACCTGGATAATGTCATTGTTTTCTCCAAGACCTATGAGGAGCATCTGGAGCATCTGGCTGAAGTATTTGAAGCTTTGTCCAATTTTGGCCTGAAGGTGAAGCCTTCCAAATGCCACCTCCTGAAGCCTAAGGTACAGTACCTTGGTCACGTGGTCAGTGCAGAAGGTGTGGCACCAGATCCTGACAAGGTCACGGTCATCCGGGACTGGAGGAAGCCCAACAACCTCCATGAGGTACGCCAATTCCTTGGACTGGTAGGCTACAACCGGAGATTCATCAAAGGCTTTACTGAAATAGCCACCCTGATACAAAACCTTCTGGTGGGGCAGTCCAAGAAGGGCAAGCAGAAGAATTCCACGTTTGAATGGACTGAAGAATTGGAGAAGTCCTTTACCAGACTGAAGATGGCCCTCACAGGTGACGAAGTTCTGGCTTACCCAGATTATGACAAACCCTTTGTGCTGTACACGGATGCCAGCAATGTGGGATTAGGAGCAGTACTGTCGCAGGTACAGAATGGAAAAGAGAGAGTGATCTCCTACGCCAGCAGGAAGCTGCGTCCCACCGAGAGGAACCCTGATAATTACAGCTTTTTCAAGCTGGAGTTCCTTGCCATAGTCTGGGCTGTCACCGAAAGGTTCAAGCATTACCTAGCTTCTGCCAAGTTTACAATCTTCACGGACGACAATCCGCTGACCCACTTGGACACTGCAAAACTGGGTGCCCTGGAGCAGCGGTGGATGGCTCGGCTGTCTAACTAAGAGTTTACTATCAAGTACCGAGCAAGGCACAAAAATGCCAATGAGGATGCACTATCCAGGATGCCTAATCTGCCAGATGCAGGAGAAGACCCTGAGGCTCATGAAGAGATAGAGTTGCCACCCTTCCACCGGCCATTGGCGGCCAAACGCGCTCAGGGAGTGAGAAATAGGCGATCAGGCTTGAAGGAAGTCACCCTGAATCCATTGCCCCAATCATGACTGGGCCGAAGCGCAAGATAATGACCCTGCAGTCCGCCTGGTGAAGGAGCTACTGCTATAAGCTGACTCACGTCCAGGTTCGAATGCTCCTGAAGAAACCCAGCAGTTGTGGAAGGAGAAAGGTCGGCTGTTCATATATGAAGGGAAGCTATGTCGGAGGAGTATCAATGCCCGCACTCATGAGCTAGTTTGGCGGGTGATGGTCCCAAAGAGAGATGCATCAATGGTCCTGGAAGCATACCACAATGGAGCTGGGCACTTCGGATGGAAGAAGTTGGAAACATTGCTCCGAGAGAGGTTCTACTGGACGGGCATGAGGAAAGCCATTGAGAGGTGGTGCTGGGAGTGTGGACAGTGTAACCTGCGCAGAAAGGATAGAGACAGCCAGAGAGCTCCTCTGCAGCCCATCATCACCAAACAGCCACTTGAGTTGGTGGCCCTGGACCATGTGAAGCTGGTTCCTAGCCGGTCAGGTTACCTCTATGCCCTTACCATTGTGGACCACTATTCAAGATTCCTGGTGGTTGTGCCTGTCAAAGATCAAACTGCCAGAACAGCGGCCAGAGCGTTCCAACTGCACTTCTGTAGACCACATGGGTACCCTGAGAGAGTGCTTACTAATCAAGGTCCGGCTTTTGAGGTAGAAGTGTTTCATGAATTCTGTAACCTGTATGGTTGTAAGAAGATCCGGAAAACACCGTATCACCCACAGACCAATGGCATGTGCGAGAAGATGAACCAGGTAGTGATTGATCTGCTGAAGACATTGCCCTTGGAGGAGAGAAATCTGTGGCCAGAAAAGTTGCCAGATCTGGTAGACCTCTACAACCATATTCCAGTGAACTCTACCAACTGTACTCCAGCATACCTGATGAGTGCGAGACAGGTAGGCTGCCTGTGGATTTGGACATGGGAGTCCTGACGCCTGAAGAACGTCGCCAGATGCTGACTGGGACAAGGAGAGGCAGCAACAGTACAGAAGAGTACAGGAGTGTGTGGAGAAGAGTCTGACCCAGGCAAGACAGAAGCAGGAAAGGCTTTACAATCAAAATGCACCTGCCGTTCCCTTTTCGCCGGGAGAACAAGTCTTGAAAAGGAAGAGGAGATTACATAAGCTGGATGATCAATGGGAGGCTGAGCCTTATACCATTCTGCCCTCGAACTTTGATAATACCAAAGTCTGCCTTATTAGCAAAGATGGAGGAGAAACCTCAGCAGCCATTTCCAGAGATCACCTGAAGCTGTGTCCTGACTTGTTAAAAGAAAGAATAGAGGAACCAGTTAACATCCAGTGCGTAGAGAAATAAGAGAAGGTCAGCACAGTGCTTGGAGAGTTCCCTACGAATTGGACTAGAGTTAATGATGCAGTAGTGATACCAGTGTTGTTATTTCCCCAAGTGGTAGCACAGGAAGATGGGACTCGAGAAAACCCTGAAGATCAGGAAAATAAGGTAGCAGTTGCCACACCAGCAGTGGAGTCAGAGAACCCTCGCCCTGCCAGTGGTGAACCTGTAGCACCTATGGTGAGTCCAAGAGTTCCTAGACCATCACGTATCCCTGTGCCATGTAGAATTACTAGGAGTGTATCTAGAGCAGTGCAAACAACACCGGTAGTTAGAACCAGACAAATAGTAAGGCCCACTACAGTACCAGTGTTACACAGATCCACTCGTACCACACTGGGTGTACTACCAGTTAGGTTCTGTATATAAAGTAAATGTGAATATTGAAATTGAATGTAAATATGTAACTGTTTTTCAAGCTTTTGTGCCTACAGGTAACCTGTAAGAGTTCCCTTTTGAAGTTACCAGTTTTATTTATGGACACTGAACCACAGGACTTGTGTGTGGTCAAAAACTTTCTTTATAAATAGTTCACCATTTGCCAGGAATGGACCATGGACATTGATGCTGGACTTATCATCATAGGACCATTTTTGAGCTCTTGGATTTTGTACATTTTTCCCTTTTTCAAATCTTGTACAATTATTGTTGTTTATATGTTATATATGTTGTTTTTCATGTTTCTTGTTCAGCCCAGGAGTGCTGACTTGCACTAGGGGGGAATGTGGTGCCCCCAGGAGTATGGTCGCCACACTGGCTTTGCCTTCCTCCAGGGGAGGGTAATGCCAGGCTTGGAAGCAGTGATGGGTCTCTCCAGCAGTTAACCTAATGCATGCAACACAGTTCCAATCCTGGTCAGCAGGGGGAGCTCTGAACCAAGATTGAGGTGAGGAGTGCTCTCTGAGGGCCAGGAGGAAGTAGGGGTCAGAGAGTCTGCGGAGGGTGAAGTGTGCAGACGTGTGGAGAGAAGCTGGAGGTTGAGCTGCAGAAGGCGAGCTCCCCAGCTTGAGAGCGCATGAACTGGAGCCTGGTCTCCACGGTGGTACGGATACTACCAGTCCTGCCACAGATACCAGAGGAGTAGGAGGCTGTAAATGCCCTGCTCCCATCAAAGACTTGGGACACAACAGCAATTGAATAGAGAGCCAGGACTCAAGAGAGGAGTCCCCGAGAGAGGCTACAGCTGTCTGTCATACAAGTATAGTTCTAGGAACAGCTGAAGAGAGGCATTCCAGAGTAACTAAGTACTGGGGTGCTTCACACCACAAGGTGCTAGGAAGGAGACAGCACAGCCCTTCTGCTGAGAGAGAATCCTGATCTGCTTCCAGACTAACCTGCTCCAATACCATCTGTAATCAGGACCCTGGATGCATATACTAAGTAAAGGTACAGAAACTGCAACCGCTGTGTCTTGTCTGTTCCCTACGCTACCAGCACTGCTACATCCCCATGCCGGTTACATCTACACTGCCCTGGGACTACAGCTCCACCTGTGGGGAGCTTTTACATCTTTGCTGCACCCTACCATCAGTCCCAGCAGATCTGTATGCTGCGTTGGACTAACACCATACTTGCCAAACACCACGGGTGGCGTCACAAACTATTCTACCATTAGCTACATCTCCCCATTGCTTGGGCGCCCAGGGCCACGGACCGGGTCACCGCTGCTGTGACACATCCCCCTGACACCGGCCCGGTACCGAGTACCCCACAGCCCTGGGAGGGCGACCCATATGACCGTCCATATCAGAGTTACCTTGTCATGGTGGGACGGCTTTTATACTATTTTTGGATAAAAGAAAACTATTACTAAAAACTCTGTGTTATTTAAATGCACTTTTTGCTTTTTACTTAGTTACAGCAAGGTTTTTGCTCACTTTTTCTTTTGTAGGTTTTAAAAGTTTAATTCTGTAAGCCCCCACCCATATATTTTCCTAAAAGTTTTGTTCTTGGTTTCTCAAAATGCTGGAAACGTAAGCACTTTTCAGTGAAGGTCTTCTCATAGTAGGTGGAGTGTTATGAATGAGTCACCGTAGGAGGCAGACACAAAAATAGAAGCTACGTCCAGAAAACCAGAGAAGTTGGCAACTATCAGATTGCAGACCCCTGAACCTATCAACACAACTAGCAGTAGCCGTGGGGGGTTCCTACGGTGCCCTAGAGCCCTCGATCACAGCCGGAGAGCTAAATAGCCTAAAGACAGAAAAGGAAATCTAAACTGCCCCAGAGCAGACCCCAAAGTAAAAGGCAGCCCCAACATATAATGACGGTGAGGCAATATGAAAAAACACTGACACAGATAGAAAGATAGGCTGAGCAAACGATGGGGCCCAAGCTAACTAAACAGAACAGGAAAGGAAGGTTGCTGTCTGCAATCTGCCAAAACCCTATCAAAGACATAAGCCAACAAGCTGATATGGAAAAAGACCCTGAAGCAGCTAGGCTTCAAAACTAAATCAGCACTCAGGTATTTTCAGAAGACAGAGCTAAAGGAATTCAGCTAACCCCAGCAGGGAATGGCAGAAACTCAGAAAAACAAAGCAAAACGAAGTCAAAGCACAAATGCAAAAGGCCGAGCAGAAAACTTAGCTTTAGAAGAGCAGGAATTCAGACTGGTCTCCAAGGATCCCACAGAGAAATCACCGGCAGGGCAGAAGGGCGTTGGCAGCCTTATATCCAGTCAGTAACTCCACTCAGCCAGTCATCATCATTAGGCTCAGGTGTTTGATAATCAGTCTCACTACCTTTCTTTACCAGAAGAGGGAGTTCATCGGGCCTCAGTATTGAAGGGGAAAATGAACTCACAACAGTACCTCCCCCTTGAGGAGGGGTCACCGAACCCTCAACCACGCCACCAGGGCGATCAGGGTGATCCCGATGAAAGGCACGCACCAATCTTTTGGCATGAATATCAGAGGCAGAGACCCAGGAATTATCCTCCTGACCATAACCCTTCCACTTAACCAAATACTGGAGTCTCCGTCTAGCCAGACGGGAATCCAGTACTTTCTCTACCTCATATTCCATGTTACCTTCAACCAATACAGGGTCTGGAGGTGCCACCCCCGGAACAACAGGTTCAACAAACCTCTTCAACAAAGACTTATGGAACACATTATGGATTTTAAATGTGACAGGAAGAGCCAAACGAAAAGAGACCGGATTAATAATCTCCAAAATCTTGTAAGGTCCAATAAATCTAGGCTTAAACTTAGGAGAAGCCACCTTCATAGCAATATTTTTTGATGATAACCACACCATATCACCAACCTTAAACTGGGGACCAATGGTCCTATGTCGGTTGGAAAACCGCTGGGCCTTTTCCTGGGAGAGAGATAACTTATCCACCACTTGGTCCCAGATCTGGTGCATTCTCTCCACCACAGTGTCAACACCTGGGCAAGCAGAGGGCTCCACCTGCCCTGAAGAAAATCGAGGATGAAACCCAAAGTTACAAAAAAAAAGGTGACATCAAAGTGGCAGAACTAGCTCTATTATTTAAAGCAAATTCGGCCAAGGCAAAAATGAAACCCAATCATCCTGATCAGCAGAAATAAAACATCTCAAATATGACTCCAAGGTCTGGTTTGTTCTCTCTGTCTGCCCATTGGTCTGAGGGTGAAAAGCAGAGGAGAAGGACAACTGAATTCACAGGTTGGAACAGAAAGTTCTCCAAAATCTAGACACAAACTGAACTCCTCTGTCAGATACAATGTTCTCAGGAATCCCATGCAAGCGAACCACCTGTTGCAAAAACAGGGGCACCAACTCAGAGGAAGACGGCAACTTAGGGAGTGGTACAAGATGAACCATCTTAGAGAACCTATCACAAATCACCCAAATAACAGTCATCCTTTGAGAGACAGGCATATCAGAGATGAAATCCAATGAAATATGGGTCCATGGCCTCTTGGGGACAGGCAAAGGCATCAACAACCCACTAGAGCGAGAACACGATTTAGACGTGGAGCACGTCCCACAGGACTGCACAAAATTCCTGACATCACGAGACAAGGAGGGCCGCCAAAAAGACCGACTCACCAGATCTCTAGTACCAAAAATACCTGGATGACCAGCCAAAGCAGAGCAATGAACTTCAGACATCACTCTCTTCTTCCACTGGTCAGGAACATACAACTTTCCACTGGGACAACGCTCAGGTTTGTCCTCCTGGAACTCTTCCAGAGCACGTCTCAAATCGGGCGAGATGGCAGAAAGAACTACCCGTTCGCCTAAGATGGTAGCAGGCTTGGTCACCACAGGAGAATCAGCAAAGAAGCTCCTAGAGAGGGCGTCTGCCTTGACATTCTTAGTTCCAGGAAGAAAAGAAACCACAAAATCAAAACGTGTAAAAAACAAGGCCCACCTAGCCTGTCTAGGGTTCAAGCGCTTAGCCGACTCTAGGTAAATCAAATTCTTGTGGTCAGTGAGGACCACGACTTGATGCTTAGCTCCCTCCAACCAATGTCTCCACTCCTCAAATGCCCATTTCATGGCCAACAGTTCCCGATTCCCCACATCATAGTTACGTTCAGATGGAGAGAACTTTCGGGAAAAGAAAGCACAGGGATTCATTTTAGATGTTACAGGATCCTTTTGGGACAAAACAGCTCCTGCACCAATCTCAGAAGCATCCACCTCTACCTGGAACGGAAGTGAGACATCAGGTTGCCGCAAAACCGGGGCGGAGGTGAATCTTCACTTCAGCTCCTGAAAGGAAGAAACAGCCTCCGGAGACCAATTTAACACATCAGCACCCTTCTTAGTCAAATCAGTCAATGGCTTGGCAATACTAGAAAATTTTGCTATAAATTTCCGATAAAAATTAGCAAAACCCAAAAACTTCTGGAGGGCCTTCAAAGAAGTGGGCTGAACCCAATCGTAAATGGCCTGTACCTTGGCCGGGTCCATTTCAATAGTTGACGGAGACAAAATAAATCCCAAAAAAGAAATCCTCTGTACTCCAAAAAGGCATTTAGATCCTTTGACATACAGGGAATTCTCCCTCAAGATCCGGAACACAGTCCGAATATGTTCCACATGAGAATCCCAATCCTTGGAGAAGATCAAAATATCATCCAGATAGATAATCAAAAATTTATCGACAAAATCTCGGAAAATATCGTTCATGAAGCACTGGAAGACAGAAGGGGCATTAGTGAGCCCAAAAGGCATCACCAGGTACTCAAAATGTCCCTCCGGAGTATTAAACGCCGTCTTCCATTCATCCCCATGCTTAATGCGAATAAGATTATACGCCCCCCTGAGGTCAAGCTTGGTAAACCAGCAAGCACCTTTAACTCAGGAGAATAGATCAGAAATCAGGGGTAACGGATACTGATATTTAACAGTAATTTTGTTGAGGGCACGATAATCAATACAAGGTCTTAATGATTCATCCTTTTTGGCTACAAAAAAAAAACGACACCTAAGGGTGACGAGGATGGTCTAATATAACCCTTCTCCAACGCCTCCTTAATATAGGATCGCATAGCCTCGTTCTCGGGTACAGATAAATTGAAGAGCCGACCCTTGGGAAATTTACACCCCGGGCTCAGTTCAATTGCACAGTCATAACTCCTATGAGGAGGCAGAGACGCAGACTCATTCTCACTAAATACATCATAAAAGTCCTCCAAATAATCAGGAACATCATGCGACTGAGGAGAGGTGGAAAACACCGGAGTCTCACTAAAGGCACACCGACATCCCCAACTCACCACAGACACAGATTTCCAATCCAAAACTGGATTATGAATTTGTAACCAGGGAAACCCCAGAACAATAGTATCATGCAGATTATGCAACACCAAAAATCTGCAATTTTCTTGATGGTCTGGGGCGACCCGCATTACCACCTGGGTCCAAAACTGAGGTTTATTTTTAGCCAAAGGAGTAGCATCAATCCCCCTCAAAGGGATAGGCGTCTGCAGGGGTGTCATCGGAAATCCACAACGTTTAGCAAAATCCAAGTCCATTAGGTTTAGGGCTGCTCCCGAATCCACAAAAGCCTTGGCGGAAAATGTGGACAGGGAGCAGATCAGAGTAATAGCCAGAAGAAACTTAGGTTGAACACCACCAACAGAAAACGTGTGTGCAAAGCGTTTCTCTCGTTTAGGACAGACAGAAATAATATGCGAGGCATCTCCACAGAAAAAACACAACTTATTACGCCTTCTGAACTCCTGACGCTGCTCTATGGACAAAACTCTATCACATTGCATAGGTTCAGACATTTGTTCAACAGGTGGCAACACCTCTCGTGCAGTTTTGCGTTCGCGCAAACGCCGATCAACCTGAATGGCTAATGACATAGAATCGTCAAGACCAGAAGGAACAGGAAATCCCACCATAGTATCTTTTACGGCTTCTGACAACCCCTTCCGAAAGAGGGCAGCCAAGGCATTATCATTCCAGGTAGTAAGGACCGCCCACTTTCGGAATTTTTGACAGTACAATTCTGCAGAATCTCGACCCTGGTTCAATGCCAGCAGGGTCTTTTCAGCCTGATCAATGGCATTAGGTTCGTCATACAACAAGCCCAAGGCTTGAAAAAATGCGTTCACATTAGTCAGAATAGGATCATCTGGTTTCAAAGAAAACGCCCAATCCTGGGGATCGCCACGCAGCAAAGAGATGACAATTTTAACCTGCTGCAACGGAGCTCCCTGACTAGTTAGGCTTCAAGGCAAAAAATAATTTACAATTATTTTTGAAATTCAAAAATTTAGACCGATCCCCAAAAAATACATCAGGTGTAGGAATCTTTGGTTCAGCAGCATGTGAATGAGCAAGGTAGGCGGAAATTCCCCGCACTTCCGCAGCGAGCTGCTCCACACGATCAGACTATTGCTTTATCTCCATTGAGAGAGAAAAAAATTCCCCCTACGGCCTCAGAGATATAGAGGAAAAAATATACTCACTTTTTTTTTTTTTTTTTTTACAATTCTTTCCTGCTATTGAGTACCCTAGGATCTGCGGTATGGCGGATGATTCTGTTATGAATGAGTCACCGTAGGAGGCAGACACAAAAATAGAAGCTACGTCCAGAAAACCAGAGAAGTTGGCAACTATCAGATTGCAGACCCCTGAACCTATCAACACAACTAGCAGTAGCCGTGGGGGGTTCCTACGGTGCCCTAGAGCCCTCGATCACAGCCGGAGAGCTAAATAGCCTAAAGACAGAAAAGGAAATCTAAACTGCCCCAGAGCAGACCCCAAAGTAAAAGGCAGCCCCCAAGATATAATGACGGTGAGGCAAGATGAAAAAACACTCACACAGATAGAAAGATAGGCTGAGCAAACGATGGGGCCCAAGCTAACTAAACAGAACAGGAAAGGAAGGTTGCTGTCTGCAATCTGCCAAAACCCTATCAAAGACATAAGCCAACAAGCTGATATGGAAAAAGACCCTGAAGCAGCTAGGCTTCAAAACTAAATCAGCACTCAGGTATTTTCAGAAGACAGAGCTAAAGGAATTCAGCTAACCCCAGCAGGGAATGGCAGAAACCCAGAAAAACAAAGCAAAACGAAGTCAAAGCACAAATGCAAAAGGCCGAGCAGAAAACTTAGCTTTAGAAGAGCAGGAATTCAGACTGGTCTCCAAGGATCCCACAGAGAAATCACCCGCAGGGCAGAAGGGCGTTGGCAGCCTTATATCCAGTCAGTAACTCCATTCAGCCAGTCATCATCATTAGGCTCAGGTGTTTGATAATCAGGCTCACTACCTTTCTTTACCAGAAGAGGGAGTTCATCGGGCCTCAGTATTGAAGGGGAAAATGAACTCACAACAGTGGAGACCATAATATACCGTTGAATCCATTTCTAGACCTGCTCTATCACAAAAATCTGTTAGGCTATTATCTATTCCCAAACTTAACATTATAATCCTGATGTCTATTATTTCTCCTACTTAGATTAATGGCTGCAGTCCACTAGTTAGTGTAGCCTTGTATGTAATAATAATTGTTAGATGCAAAACCATAAAAGCTAATTAATATGGGCTCATAGCCTTCCTGACATGTTTCGCCTCAACAGGCTTCATCAGAGGGATGTGGCTAGAAAGCTAGATGGAAGGATAACTCAGCTAGGGTTGTACACTCAATAGTGTATGCTTTAAAAACAAAGACTCCCCTAACCCTCCTTTCAACAGACGCTGAGAAAACGTTTGATAGAATCAGCTGGCGGTTCATGGCTAGTACACTAGAAAGATTAGCTATCCCAAACAAATTTATAAACAGTATTCTAACCCTATATTCCCAACCATCAGGAAAAATTTGAGTCAACGGCTCCTTTTCCCAAAGTTTTTACATCTATAATGGAACTCTCTCCCCTTCACTTTTTATATTAGTTATGGGGAGTCTCATACAATCCACTGCTCCGATAATTAGGTCCACGCTGTTCCCAGCAGCCTCTTGTACTAGGCATGCTACTTTACTCATTGCTGTCCACACACTGACTGGCCCTGTCACTTCCTGGACCCACTACCAACTCTCAGTTCCCCCACCAAAACTACACTACAGTTAACCCTGTCTCAGCTAACTGCAGCCCCAGTGAATATCATCCCTTCATCACATACATGAACAACAAATGCATTTAACCCTTGGAGTGTCTGGGGCAGTCCATCAGCTCCCACCACTGCTACACTACATTCCAATAAAATGCAATAATGGGGAATCAAAGCATCGTATCCATCTCAAAATTGTATCAGTAAATATGTTACCTCAAAAATTATGCCCTCACCCAGCCCCAGATCACGAAAAATGGAGGCGCTACAGGTCTCGGAAAATGTCGACAAAAGCAAAATTTTTTCTTACAAATTTCGGAGGTTTTTTCACCACTTAAATAAAAAGGAATCTATACATGTTTGGTACCTGCGCACTCATAATGACTTGGAGAATCATAATGTCAGGTCAGTTTTAGCATACAGTGAACATAGAAAATAATTTTTAAAAAAAGATTGTGGAATTGCCCTTTTTTTTTGCAATTTCACCGCACTTGGATTTTTTTTTACCGTTTTACATTACACTCTATGGCAAAATGAATGGTGTCGTTCAAAAGTACAACTCGTCCCTGAAAAAAACAAGCCCTAGCATGGCTGTATGGACGCAAAAATAAAAACGTTATGGATCTGGGAAGAAGGGGAGCAAAAGATGGAAACTCAAAAATGAAATATTGCCTCAGAAGCAAAGGGGTTAGAAAGAGCAGGAATGAGCCACAGTACTACGTGTCACCTGTGGACTGGTGGTGGCGCTGTTTAGGGGATAGTTCTGACGGTCCAGCGCAGCATATGTCGCTTGCTTTATGGTAGTGTAACAGCTACACGAGATAAGACGCCTTGTGTTTTAATGACGCACGGAACCTGTTGCTTATAGTAACCTATGAAAGGTCTACTTTTACTTTTTAAAATGAGGTAAATGCACTGGCTGGTTGCTATGGATACGGCCAGGCAGATTTTATTCTGCGTTTTAATGAAGGGATAATTCTAATGTGCTTTTCATTCACAGTCAATACGTCAACAATGGAAAATTCCTGAACGTTTTCGCATCATTTATTAATTAGAACTTATTTGACTAATTGGACGCCAACAAAATGGCGGCGCCCGTGCGCAACACCAAGACTGAGGACTTCCGCTGTGAACGGGTGAGCATACCGGAAGTGCATCAGTAACGGAATGTGATTGGTTGAGCGTCTAGAGGGCGGGGCGTACTGTGTTGGCGGCCGTGTCTGTGTGCGATACGAGCTGCAGCCGCGGACATGGCGAGCTTGTGGATGGGAGACGTGAGTGTGGACGGGGCTGCGCGGTACACGGGGGCCCTCCCGACACACCGGGGGCAGAGGAGCTAATAGTGAGCTGCTCCATAAACTACAGCTCCCATCATCTGCTGCTAGAGACAGATGGTTTGCAGAGCAAGAAGCAGGGCATGCTGGGAGTTGTAGTGATACAGTAGGTGTGGGGCATGCCGGTAACTGTAGTGTTATAGATAAGTGTAACTATGCAGGAGATGCTGGGAGTGGTAGTGATGTTGTGATAGGTACGGGGCATGTTGGGAGTTGTGGTGTTACGGTAGGTGCGGGGCATGCTGGGAAGTGTGGTGTTACGGTAGGTGTGGGGCATGCTGAGGAGTGTAGTGGTGTTACGGTAGGTGCGGGGCATGCAGAGGAGTGTAGTGGTGTTACGGTAGGTGCGGGGCATGCTGAGGAGTGTAGTGGTGTTACGGTAGGTGCGGGGCATGCTGAGGAGTGTAGTGGTGTTACGGTAGGTGCGGGGCATGCTGAGGAGTGTAGTGGTGTTACGGTAGGTGCGTGGCATGCTGAGGAGTGTAGTGGTGTTACGGTAGGTGCGGAGCATGCTGAGGAGTGTAGTGGTGTTACGGTAGGTGCGGGGCATGCTGAGGAGTGTAGTGGTGTTACGGTAGGTGCGGGGCATGCTGAGGAGTGTAGTGGTGTTACGGTAGGTGCGGGGCATGCTGAGGAGTGTAGTGGTGTTACGGTAGGTGCGGGGCATGCTGAGGAGTGTAGTGGTGTTACGGTAGGTGCGGGGCATGCTGGGAAGTGTGGTGTTACGGTAGGTGTGGGGCATGCTGAGGAGTGTAGTGGTGTTACGGTAGGTGCGGGGCATGCAGAGGAGTATAGTGGTGTTACGGTAGGTGCGGGGCATGCTGAGGAGTGTAGTGGTGTTACGGTAGGTGCGGAGCATGCTGAGGAGTGTAGTGGTGTTACGGTAGGTGCGGGGCATGCTGAGGAGTGTAGTGGTGTTACGGTAGGTGTGGGGCATGCTGAGGAGTGTAGTGGTGTTACGGTAGGTGTGGGGCATGCTGAGGAGTGTAGTGGTGTTACGGTAGGTGTGGGGCATGCTGAGGAGTGTAGTGGTGTTACGGTAGGTGTGGGGCATGCTGAGGAGTGTAGTGGTGTTATGGTAGGTGTGGGGCATGCTGAGGAGTGTAGTGGTGTTACGGTAGGTGCGGGGCATGCTGGGAAGTGTAGTGGTGTTACGGTAGGTGCGGGGCATGCTGGGAAGTGTAGTGGTGTTACGGTAGGTGCGGGGCATGCTGAGGAGTGTAGTGGTGTTACGGTAGGTGCGGGGCATGCTGGGAAGTGTAGTGGTGTTACGGTAGGTGCGGGGCATGCTGGGAAGTGTAGTGGTGTTACGGTAGGTGTGGGGCATGCTGGGAAGTGTAGTGGTGTTACGGTAGGTGCGGGGCATGCTGAGGAGTGTAGTGGTGTTACGGTAGGTGTGGGGCATGCTGAGGAGTGTAGGGGTGTTACGGTAGGTGTGGGGCATGCTGAGGAGTGTAGTGGTGTTACGGTAGGTGTGGGGCATGCTGAGGAGTGTAGTGGTGTTACGGTAGGTGTGGGGCATGCTGAGGAGTGTAGTGGTGTTACGGTAGGTGTGGGGCATGCTGAGGAGTGTAGTGGTGTTACGGTAGGTGCGAGGCATGCTGGGAAGTGCAGTGGTGTTACGGTAGATGTGGGACATTAGGTGCGGGGCATGCTGGTAGGTGCGAGATACACTGGGAGGTGTAGTGCTGTTACGGTAGGTGTGGGGCATGCTGGGAAGTGTAGTGGTGTTACGGTAGGTGTGGGGCATGCTGAGGAGTGTAGTGGTGTTACGGTAGGTGTGGGGCATGCTGAGGAGTGTAGTGGTGTTTCGGTAGGTGTGGGGCATGCTGAGGAGTGTAGTGGTGTTACGGTAGGTGTGGGGCATCCTGAGGAGTGTAGTGGTGTTACGGTAGGTGCGGGGCATGCTGGGAAGTGCAGTGGTGTTACGGTAGATGTGGGACATTAGGTGCGGGGCATGCTGGTAGGTGCGAGATACTCTGGGAGGTGTAGTGCTGTTACGGTAGGTGTGGGGCATGCTGGGAAGTGTAGTGGTGTTACGGTAGGTGTGGGGCATGCTGAGGAGTGTAGTGGTGTTATGGTAGGTGCGGGGCATGCTGGGAAGTGCAGTGGTGTTACGGTAGATGTGGGACATTAGGTGCGGGGCATGCTGGTAGGTGCGAGATACGCTGGGAGGTGTAGTGCAGTTACGGTAGGTGTGGAGCATGCTGGGAAGTGTAGTGGTGTTACGGTAGGTGTGAGACATTAGGTGCGGAGCATGCTGGTAGGTGTGGGATACGTTGGAAGGTGTAGTGGTGTCACGATAGGTGCTGGGTATCCTGGGGGGTGTAGTGGTGCATCATTAGGTGCAGAGCATGCTGGGAGGTGTAGTCGTGTTATGGTAGGTGCGGGACAAGCTGGGAGAGGTGTAATGGTGTGACATTAGGTGCAGAGCATGCTGGGAGGTGTAATCGTGTTACGGTAGGTGCGGGGCACGCTGTGAGTTGTGGTATGGTAGGGGCGGGGCACCCTGGGGGATGTGGTGGTATGGTAGGTGCGGGACCCGCTAGCAGGTGTAGTGGTGTGACACTAGGTGCAGAGCATGCTGGTAGGTGCGGGGCATGCTGGGAGTTGTAGTGGTGTTATGGTAGGTGCGGGACCCGCTGGCAGGTGTAGTGGTGTGACACTAGGTGCAGAGCATGCTGGGAGTTGTGGTGTTATGGTCGGTGTGGGACACGCTGGCAGGTGTAGTGGTGTGACATTACGTGCGGGGCATGTTGGGAGTTGTAGTGGTGTTATGGTAGGTGCAGGACACGCTGGCAGGTGTAGCGGTGTGACATTAGGTGCAGGGCACCCTGGGGGATGTAGTGGTGTTATGGTATTTGCAGGACACGCTGGCAGGTGTAGCAGTGTGATATTAGGTGCAGGGCACCCTGGGGGATGTAGTGGTTTTACGGTAGGTGCGGGGAACATTGGGAGGTGTAGTGGTGTGACTTTGAGTGCAGAGCATGCTGGCAGGTGTAGCCGTGTGACATTAGGTGCAGGGAACCCTGGGGGATGTAGTGGTGTTTTACGGTAGGTGCGGGGCACACTGGGAGGTGTGGTGTGACTTTGAGTGCAGAGCATGCTGGCAGGTGTAGCTGTGTGACATTAGGTGCAGGACACGCTGGCAGGTGTGGTGTGACATTAGGTGCAGAGCATGCTGGTAGGTGCGGGGCACACTGGGGGGTTTAGTGTTTTCGCAGTAGGTGCAGTGAGCCGCGCACATTGGACAAGGTCACGGCGTCTCTGATAACCGAATTCTTTCCTCTGACAGATCGACGAGAACATGAACGAGGCCTTCATCATGCAGGCCTTCCAGACCATGGGCGAGAGTGTCCTCAGTGTCAAGATCATCCGCAACCGCTTCACAGGGTGAGGGCACGTGTCCAGGGCATCTGCAGGAAATGGCACAATTGTGCAACTTGTCCGTTTCCTGATCACAGCTTCCATGCAGAGTTATGTCTATGGATGCAAACCCTGCGCAGTCGGCTGTTATTGACACTCTGCAGGCAGTTGGAGAAGGATCAGACCAGATCAGTCACATAATTCTTTATATGAGCTGTATACACCACACGGCAGACTAAACTGTGTTCCAAATTATTATGCCAAAAGAGTTTAGGAGTGATAAGGTTAGAATTTTTTTGTTTGTCATTTAAACTCAGTGATGGCGATGTGTGTCAGGGCTCTTTATATCACTGAAAGCAATTGCAGATACCTGTGCAAATTAGTTTGGCAGGTGTGTCCAAATAAAGGCAAGACTACTTAAGAAGGCTGTTCCACATTATTAAGCAGCCTACATTTTTTGCCAAAATGGGAAAGAGAGAAGCAACAAATTGTGGAGTATTTAGGTCAAGGCATGACTACAATCAACATTGCCAAGACACTTCGTGATCATCGCACAATCAAGAAGTATGTACCTGATTCCCAGCACACACGTGTGCGTGCTGATAAGGAAAAATTGAGGACTCTTTCCAACAGGCAATTGCGTCAGGTTAAAAGAGCAGCTGCAAAAATGCCTTGTCATAGCAGCAGACAAGTTTTTGAAGCTGCTGGTGCCTCCAACGTCCCCCGAACAACAAGATGCAGGGTCCTTCAGAGGTTTGCAGCTGTGCGTAAGCCATCCTGTCGCCCACCTCTATCCACTGCACACAAGCAGAAATGGCTCCAGTGGGCCAAACGATACATGAAGACTGACTTCGAAACTGTTTTGTTCACCGATGAGTGCCGTGCAACGCTCGATGGTCCAGATGGATGGAGTGGAGGATGGCTGGTTGATGGACACCCCATGAAAACACGGCTAAGGCACCAACAAGGAGGAGGTGGAATAATGTTTTGGGCTGGAATCATGGGGAGAGAGATTGTCGGCCCCTTTAGGATCCCTGAAGGGGTAAAGATGAACTCCATAATCTATGTGGAGTTTCTAAAACAGCACTTTCTGCCATGGTGCAAGAGGAAGAACCGTGCTTTCCGCAGCAAGGTCATTTTCATGCATGATAATGCACCGTCTCATGCTGCAAATAACACATCTGCATCTCTGGCTGCTATGGGCATAAAAGAGGACAAACTTATGGTGTGGCCACCATCTTCCCCTGACCTCAACCCCATTGAGAACCACTGGAGCATCATCACAAGGATTGTCTATGATGGCGGGAGGCAGTTCACATCTAAGCAACAGCTCTGGGAGGGTATTCTGTCCACATGCAAAACAATTGAAGCACAAACCATCCAAAAACTGACAAATTCAATGGACGAGAGAGTTCAGAAGCTTCTTTCCTATGTGCAAATGTAACATCACCTAGAATAAAGTTTTTTGACTTGAAAACTGTTTGACTTCATTTTGTAATAAGCTGATAATGCTTATAATTTCACAATTGACCATTTTTTTTGTTCAAAATAAAATAAAAAGGTTGAAAACTCTGCTGTGCATAATAATTTGGAACATGCATTTTGAGTGTTATTTTTAAAAATATACTGTTTTCATAGGCAGTTTGTTCAAAAACATTGCAATTATACTAGAATATTAGATGACTGGAAAATAACAATGACTGCAATTCATATAGGATAATTTACAGAAAATAGGAGGAAATATTTTTTGCATAATAATTTGGAACACCGTGTAGATCGCATAACCTACTGTCATGTGACGCTGTGTTTTCGTTCCTCTGTTCCAGCGCACTTTCCGGTTACTGTTTCGTAGAATTTTTGGAACAGTCCTTGGCTACTAAATGCCTGGCAAATGTCAATGGAAAACTGGTGCCCGGTTCCAACCCCGTGAGTATGATCAGTGTTTTCATGATCTGCGGCAGTCTGGAGGGGGCGGAGCATGACACAAAGCACTGCAGAGCCTCTGTGTCATGCTCCACCCCCGTACTTGACAGACTGGAGTATTGTTTTTTTTGTGTGGACTGTTAAGTTATTAACATCTGTTAAGTGATTAACAGATGAGATACAAAGTAACAGAACTGATTTATTTTTCAGCCCAAGAGATTCAAGCTGAAGCACGCGCTTTACACGAAGCCGACCGACCCTGTGTGAGTAGTTGCACCGTCTGTTGCTGCTGCAGAATGAGTTAATTGAGACTCTGTCAGTGATCTCCTTCTGATGTTTCATTGGGTGAGTTTGTAACTTTTATCTCTTTATATTCTTTTTTTTTTTTTTTTCCTAGCTCCTCTCTGCCGAGTTATGAGAACAGACCACTTCAAAGGTAACGGTGCAGCAATGAAAACCAATTCAGCCCAAAATACATAAATTCTAGTGGAAGAAATTGCCTCTGACTACCCATTTAAGGTGGTTGCTGTACTAGGACAGGGTTAGACCTTTGTAGAAGGTTGACACTCATTAGGTCACGTGTTTAGCGGCATGTAACGCCTTCCTACATGTGGGCTGGCAGCCTGCAGTTTAAAGCATGGACCGTTTTGACAGTATTGGTATGATTTTCCTGCTGTCAGATTTGGCCATGGAGATGTCTCTTCTGTGTTTGGATGACTTTTTAAACAAAAAAAAATTAATTTGTATCCCCAGTCCTCTATCGAGAAATCCGGGTGCTGAGTACGTGCAGGCGTTCAACTACTACACCCAACAGTTTCAGCAGATGTTAACCAGCTGGAAGTATGACGAGAAAAATAACACCTACGCCTACCAGCAGTACGGCTACACCGACGATAACTGGCCGGTAAGTCCTGCGTGCAAAGCTGCAGTCTGTTACAGTGTGTCAGCGCAGGCGACACTTTCAGATGTTGAACTTCTCAAACTGCTTTTTATTTATTCTTTTTAGGCACCTGAAGAGTTTGAAGAGGAGGCACTGGAAGGTCAGACCCCCCGACATCATTGTACTTTTTTGTTCTCCACCTCTAAAAACAAAAATTCAATTTGCCATGAGGTTATGACATCCGCAGATTACAGATCCTTGACTGTAGGGTACAGATCTCCAATGCGTCTCTAGTCTGAAAGGGACCGTGAAAAATTTGCAATCCTTTAACCCTTTCACGACATTCCCCATACATGTACGTCAGAAGCAGGTGTAGGTAGAGGGCTCACGGGGTGAGCTTGCCCCATACTCGGCAGGTGATGGCTGTGTGTTACTGCCAGGACTTGTCTTAATAATCGCAGGTGGCACAGAGCAATCGCATCTTCAAGTCTTAGGGTATGTTTCCACGTTCATGATTACATCAGGATTAGCTGCGGATTGAACGCTGCCTACAGCGACAGTGTCCAATCTGCAACATCCAGATGTTACAGCATAGTGGAGGGGATTTCATGAAATCCCGTCTCCACTATTTGTGCAAGAACGCGGCTGACACACGCAAAATTACGGACATACGGCATGTCTTTTTAGACCGCAGCACGTCTATTTCTCTTGCGTAAATGCTCTGTCTACGCAAGATAAATTACACAGTCAATGGATAGGATACGGTGATTCCGCATGTGTTAAATGAACACATGCGGTATCACTGCGCGTAGAAATGGGGGTGACACTTTGGGCGGAGCGGGGTTTCCGCAGCGTCCAAAGCGCCGGCAGTACTGAAAGTGGAAACATACCCTTATAAGGGGTCTAACGAACACCGAAAAGGGGAAAAAAAAATCATGTTTTAAAAAAATAAGTTCAAATTGCCCCCATTTTTTCTCCATTAACCCCTTTACCCCCAAGGGTGGTTTGCACGTTCATGACCGGGCCAATTATTACAATTCTGACCACTGTCCCTTTGAGGTAATAACTCTGGAACGCTTCCATGAATCCCGGTGATTCTAACATTGTTTTTCTCGTGACATATTGTACTTCATGTTAGTGGTAAAATTTCTTTGATATAACGTGCGTTTATTTGTGAAAAAACGGAAATTTGGTGAAAATTTCGCAGTTTTCCAGCTTTGAATTTTTATGCCCTTAAATCAGAGATACGGCACACAAAAAACTTAATAAATAACATTTCCCACATATTTACTTTACATCAGCACAATTTTGGAACCAAATTTTTTTGTTAGGAAGTTATAAGGGTTAAAAGTTGACCAGCGATTTCTCATTTTTGCAACACCATTTTATTTTTAGGGACCACATCACATTTGAAGTCACTTTGAGGGGTCTATATGATAGAAAATACCCAAAAGTGACACCATTCTAAAAACTACACCCCTTAAGGTGCTCAAAACCACATTCAAGAAGTTTATTAACCCTTCAGGTGCTTCACAGAAATTTTTTGAATGTTTAAAAAAAAATGAACTTTTTTTTTCACACAAATTACTTCCGATCCAATTTTTTTTTATTTTACCAAGGGTAACAGGAGAAATTGGACTGCAAAAGTTATTGTGGAATTTGTCCTGAGTACGCTGATACATGATGTGTGGGGGGGAACCACTGTTTCGGCGCATGACACAGCTCAGAAGGGAAGGAGCGCCATTTGACTCTTTCGATGCAAAATTGGCTGGAATTCAGATCGGATACCATGTCACATTTGGAGAGCCCCTGATGTGCCTAAACAGTGGAATTCCCCCACAAGTGACCCCATTTTAGAAACTAGACCCCCCCCCAAAAGGAACTTATCTAGATGTGTGGTGAGAACTTTGAACCTCCCAGGGCTTCACAGAAGTTTATAACGTACAGTCATACAATTAAAAAAAATCATATTTTTTTACACAAAAATGATCTTTTCAACCCCTACTTTTATTTTCCCAAGGGTAGCAGGACCCTAAAAGTTGTCCTGAGTACGCCGATACCCCACATGTGGGGGCAATCCACTATTTGGGCGCATGGCAGAGCTCGGAAGGGAAGCAGCGCCATTTAACTTTTTTGGCTGGAATTGGGATCGGACGCCATGCCGCGTTTGGAAAGCCCCTGATGTGCCTAAACAGTGGAAAACCCCCACAAATGACACCATTTTGGAAACTAGACCCCCCCCAAGGAACTTATCTAGATGTGTGGTGAGCACTTTGAACCCCCAAGGGCTTCACAGAAGTTTATAACGCCCGGGCGTGAAAATTAAAAAAATCATATATTTTTTTTTTTTTCCACAAAAATATTTTTGCCCCCAATTTTTTATTTTCCTAAGGGAAACAGGAGAAATTGGACCCCAAAAGTTGTTTTGCAATTTGTCCTGAGTATGCTGATACCCTATATGTGGGGGTAAAACACTGGGCAAATGGCAGAGCTTGGAAGGGAAGTAGCACCGTTTTTTGACTTTTTCAATGCAGAATTGGCTGGAATTGAGATCAGACACCATGTTGCGTTTGGAGAGCACCTGATGTGCCCAAACAGTGGAAACCCCCCAATTCTAACTCCAAACCTAACCCCAACACACCCCTAACCCTAACCTCAGTCCTAACCCTAGCCCTAATGGGAAAATGGTAATACATTTTTTATTTTTTTAATTTTATTATTTTTCCCTAACTAAGGGGGTGATAACGGGGGGTTTGATTTACTATTTATGGCAGTTTTTATGTTTGGCAACTGTCGCACGCTAAAAGATGCTTTTTATTGCAAAAAATAGTTTTTGCATCACCACATTTTTGAGAGCTATAATGTTTCCATATTTTGACCCACCGAGTCATGTGAGGTCTTACTTTTTGCGGGACGAGTCTACGTTTTTTATTGGTACCATTTTCGGGCACGTGACATTTTTTTGATCGCTTTTTATTCTGATTTTTTTTTTTTGGATGCAGAATGAACAAAAACCAGCATTTCATGAATTTCTTTTGGGGGGTGCGTTTACACCATTCTGCGTGTGGTAAAATTGATAAAGCGGTTTTATTCTTTGGGTCAGTACGGTTACAGCGATATCTCATTTATGTAGTTTTTTATGTTTTGGCACTTTTATACATTAAAAACTTTTTTATATAAAAAATAATTATTTTTGCATCGCTTTATTCTGCAAGCTATAACTTTTTTATACTTTAACTGATGATGCAGGTGGCTCGTTTTTTGCGGGATAAGATGACGTTTTTACCCTTCGCCACGACAGCACCCACTTGGAGAGAGGGATCCGCCCATAGGAACAGGAAACCTACAGAGATAAAAGAGGGCGGTCCACCTCTCCCCCTCAGTTGGTTTCCTGTTCCGAGGGGAACCGCAGGATACGCTACAGCTTACCTGGGCCAAGGAACCGCCTGTGCAGTGTCTGCGAGAACGGCAGGGGTTCCGGTCCAGAGGCAGCGACGGGGGGAGTGCTGGAATCCGGCTCCCTCCTCGGCTGGTATGGAGTGCAGAGACACCGGTATCGGGTGGCACCGACCGGGGTCTTTCTGGGATAACATGACACCGGGTAGGAGGATCCATTCCGGTCCATGTGGGGGCGCAGGAACCGGAGGAAACGGCAACCTCCGGCGTTCCTAGAAGGCTTCAGCGTCCAGGAGGACGCACATGCAGAGCGGCAGGATGTGGTAAGGAGGAACTTCCGGGTTACCGGAGGTTCCTCGGCTCAGAGCGCACGCGCGGATGGGCGGCACCGCAGGCATAGAAGCGCTCCCCGCCCCCTCCAGCAGAAGAAAAAAAAAAAGAGAGCGATTCAATCTGCGCAAGTGGCTAGTGTCAGCGCTGAAGCGCATACTAATGAGCCGCAAATAGGCGCACCTGGAGGGGGAGGTACCAGGTATGAAGGGGCTTACAAAAGGCCTGGGGCACAGAGATATGGCGTGCAATCATGTCTTCACCAAGGCAGGACACGCATCCCCAGGCAGGCGACGCAGCAGCAACCAAGGACCATGCAAGACGAGGGTCCTCGGATCGTAGCCACAGAAGCCACGCCAACAAGCCTCCTTCGCAGCCTGAGCCGAAACCTACAGCTTCCCTGGGTGAGTGGACGTCGCTCTGCCTATCAAGCTGATGAAATGTCTCTCTCTCTCTCTCTCCCTCTACACTCTTCCCCTGCCGTCATCATATCTCAGGCAAAAAGGAAGGAAAAATCAAAAAATAAAGAGTGCGCCCTGTGTGCACGTCCGTTACCGGAATCTTACACAAAAAGGCTATGCAAAAAATGCATTAATGAGACGGCAAAACAGGCATCAGCCGTAGACATAAGGGCCATAATTAGGGAAGAGCTACAGGCCCTAAACCAGAGCAGGCCCTCCAATATCGAAACTACCAAACCAGCGGTTGTAGACACCGATGAAGGCGAAGTAGTCTCAGATAGTTCCAACGCATCCACATCAGCATCCTCCTCAGAGATGGAGGGCCGCTGCTGTTTTCCTTTAGATCATATGGATAATCTAGTTAAATCCATGAGGAATACAATGGGATGCACGGACACAAAGGAGCCGCAGACGACTCAAGAAATCATGTTTGCAGGTCTGACGGACAAAAAGAGGAGAGTTTTTCCAGTTATTCCAGCAATAAAAGCGCTGGTCAAGAAAGAATGGGAGAGACAGGACCAGAGAGGGTATCTTCCCTCAACCTCAAAAAGAAGGTACCCCTTTGACGACGAAGAGTTGTCGACATGGGGTAAGGTCCCAAAAGTAGATGCGGCAGTGGCCTCCGCCTCAAAGCAAACGGTCTTACCAGTGGAGGACACGGGCATTTTAAAAGACCCGCTTGACTGCAAAGCTGACGCCTCTTTGAAGAGGGCATGGGAAGCAGCTACCGGCACATTTAAACCGGCAATAGCTAGTACCTGCACAGCTCGTTCTATGCTGGTCTGGATCGATCAATTAGACCAGAAGATCCCTAGAGACAAACTTCGAGCCGCCATACCACTAATCCGCGGTGCAGCAGCATACATAGCGGATGCTTCGGCTGATTCCTTACGTATGGCAGCCAGAACAGCGGGGTTGGCTAATAACGCCAGGCGTAGCCTGTGGCTTAAAAGCTGGAGAGGTGACACTCAGTCCAAAGCAAAACTGTACCATTCCTTGCGAGGGTGAGTTCTTATTTGGAAGAGCCTTAGATGAAATCCTTACGAAGGCAAAAGAAAGGAAAAAAGGATTCCCTAACCCTCCTCTCCCATTTTATAGGAGGGCGTTTAGGAGAAGACCCTTCGGCCGGGGAAGATCAGCGGAGAATCAAAACCGCTGGGCCACAAAGGAAGGAAAAGGCAAAGGTGCCATGTTTAGGGGATCCTCCTTCCGCAGGGACAGGAACTGAGGAGCCAGTCCCTCCAGTAGGAGGGAGACTAAAAAAATTTTTCCAAGAATGGGAGAAAATTACGGCTAGCCCTTGGGTCCTAGGCATTATCAGAGACGGGTTAAAAATAGGATTCCATCATATACCCTGTAATTCTTTGATTATAACATCCTTCAGCTCACCAATCCAACAGCAGGCCCTGGAAGCTGAGATTCGGAATTTACTGGACAAAAAAGTTTTGGTCCATGTGCCTAAGGGGCAAGAAGGGAGAGGATTTTACTCCCCTCTCTTTATGATATCTAAACCAGACGGATCATTCCGGACAATCAACCTGAAAAAATTAAATTCATTCATAATAAATCATAAATTTAAGATGGAATCCATAAGATCCACGATTAAGCTCCTCTTCCCCAATTGTATGATGGCAGGCTTGGATCTGAAGGATGCTTATTATCATATTCCCATCCATTCCAGATATCAGAAATACCTCAGAGTGGCGGTCCTTCTCGATGGCAAGATACAGCATCTCCAGTTCACAGCCATGCCATTCGGCATTTCCATCGCACCACGAGTATTTACAAAGGTGATGCTGGAAGTGATGGCTTTTTTACGCCAGAAGGACACGCTAATAGTACCCTATCTGGATGATTTTCTGATAGTGGGAAACTCATCTCGACAATGTAGTGATCGAGTTGCTGATACAATCTTGTCCTTACAGGCCCTAGGGTGGATAATAAACTTCAAAAAGTCCAGAATCGAGCCGCAGTCTGTTCAGTCTTTCCTGGGTCTCGAGCTAGATTCCATAAGCCAAAGGTGTCTGCTGTCGCAGGTAAAAATCTCAGCAATCAAAAAGAAGGTTAAGATGGCGATACGTCGGCCACACATGTCTTTAAGGGAAGCAATGTCCCTTCTGGGATCCCTTACTGCCTGCATCCCGGCAGTTCAGTGGGCCCAGTTCCACATGAGGACGCTACAATACCAAATTCTTTTAGAGGAGTCCCGTGACCGAGGGAATCTGACAAAGAAAATCACGCTGTCCCAGGAGGTCCTAACCTCCCTTGCGTGGTGGCTAAAGGACGATAACCTAACGGCGGGAGTACCTTGGGTTATAACACCCTCCCGTATAATTATCACGGACGCTAGCCCCACAGGATGGGGAGCCCATATGGGGAATAACTTTGCCCAAGGCCTATGGGATATAGGCGAAGATAAGGATTCGTCAAATTTAAAAGAGCTAAAGGCAGTTTATCATGCATTATTTCATTTTCTTCCACCGTTGCAAGGGGAGGACGTGAGAATCCTTTTCGGACAACACCACCGTAGTCGCTTATCTGAACAGACAAGGCGGAACTCGATCAGTCACCTTAATGTCTTCCGCAAGAAGAATTTTATCCCTAGCAGAAGAACATTTGTTGTCTCTCTCAGCCCTCCACATAAGGGGAAGAGACAACGTGGAGGCAGATTTCCTAAGCCGCCATACACTCCGGCAAGGGGAGTGGTGTCTAAGCCGGGGAATATTCACACACATCGTGTCGCTTTGGGGTCTTCCCCAAATAGACCTCTTCGCCACCAGAAAAAACAGGCAAGTGCGAAGGTTCGCCTCTCTAAATGTGTCAGACAGTCCGGAAATTCTGGATGCCCTCCAGGCCCCGTGGCAATTCAAACTGGCATATGCGTTCCCACCAATCATACTACTACCGCAGGTGATCAGGAAAATCAGAGCAGAGGAAGCACGAATAATCCTAATAGCACCATTCTGGCCCAGGAGGCCGTGGTTTTCATGCCTGCAAGCGATGTCAGTAACAGATCCGTGGGTGCTTCCCTCAACCCCCAGGCTCCTCTCACAGGGACCTTTTTTCCATCCTCAAGTGGACAGTCTCCACTTGACTGCCTGGAACTTGAAAGGGAAATGTTGAGATCAAGAGGGTTCTCGGAGGGACTAGTCAATACACTCCTACAAAGTCGGAAAATAACAACGACAAGAATTTATACCAGAGTATGGAGAAAATTCCTAGAGTCCCACACAAGGCCTGAGTCTGGAGAAATCCCGATTACGGCGATCCTAGAATTCCTACAGAAAGGAAAGGAATTAGGGCTAGCTGTCAACACACTAAAAGTTCAGGTGTCAGCTCTAGGGGCCCTCTATAGCTATAATGTGGCAGGCAATAAATGGATAAGCAGATTCATCGCGGCATGTGAGCAGAGCGAGCCAGTACACATACCTAGAGTCCCTCCTTGGGATCTGAACCTGGTTCTGGAGGCCTTAACACGTCCGCCTTTTGAACCCTTAGATTCAATTTCCCTTAAACACCTATCCTTCAAAACAGCACTGCTAGTTGCACTAACCTCAGCCAGAAGAGTTGGTGACATACAGGCACTTTCAATAGATCCCCCTTTTTTAGTGACGTTACAGGATCAGCTAATACTAAAACCAGATCCCTCATACTTGCCAAAAGTAGCAGGGAGGTTTCATAGATCACAAGAAATCCATCTCCCTTCTTTTTTTAGTAACCCTTCTACTCCAGAGGAAGAAAGATTCCATACACTAGACGTTAGAAGAGCAGTATTACAATACATTGAAAGGTCTAGCAGCTGGAGGAAGAGTAGGGCTCTATTTGTTTCTTTTCAGGGCCAAAAGAAGGGATGTGAAGTTACAAGGGGTACCCTGTCTCGATGGATCAGAGACTTGATTGGGCTGGCATACTCGGAGAGCAATGAGAATCCTCCGGAGGGTATCAGAGCACATTCAGCCAGAGCTATGGCTTCCTCTTGGGCAGAAAGGGGAGACGTCGCAATCGAATCTATATGTAAGGCGGCAACCTGGTCTACACCCTCTACTTTTATAATCACTATAGGCTTGATTTATCATGCTCATCTGACCTAGCCTTTGGTAGAGCGGTCCTCGGCACGGTGGTCCCTCCCAGGTGAAGGTCTCTGAAAGTCTCTCCAAGTGGGTGCTCTCTTGGCGAAGGGTAAAAAGCCGGATTACTTACCGGTAATGCTCTTTTAATGAGTCCACGACAGCACCCGTTCACTAACCCTCC
This sequence comes from Dendrobates tinctorius, assembly GCF_039654945.1. NCBI lineage: Eukaryota > Metazoa > Chordata > Amphibia > Anura > Dendrobatidae > Dendrobates > Dendrobates tinctorius. The sequence goes on along the minus strand of NW_027361696.1, from coordinate 26,172,534 downwards.
CTAGAAATTAACATAATGTATATACACTTTCTTAGTTGTGAAGTTAATAACTTAGAATAATTGGATAATATAATGGCCTAATATTTGGCGGTCCTCCTGGTACTCTGAAATCCAACTGAGGGGGAGAGGTGGACCGCCCTCTTTTATCTCTGTAGGTTTCCTGTTCCTATGGGCGGATCCCTCTCTCCAAGTGGGTGCTGTCGTGGACTCATTAAAAGAGCATTACCGGTAAGTAATCCGGCTTTTCAGCGGTACCATGGTTATTTATATCCGTTTTTTTGATCGTGCGTTATTGCACTTTTTGTTTGGCGGTACGATAAAGCATTGTTTTTTGCTTTGTTTTTTATTTTTTAAGGGGGTTACCTAATGGGACAGTTTTATCGGGCGGGTCGTTACGGACGCGGCGATACTAAATGTGTACTTTTTTTTTTTTTATTACATTGTCCCGGGGGGACATCACTGTCATGTGTCAGATTGCTGATCTGACACTTCACACAGCGCTGTGTCAGATCAGCGATGTGACAGGCGCTGTACAAGGCTTCCTCATGCCTGCGCTTTGCAGGCACTGAGGAAGCCGCCTCTCTGCAGGCCCCCGAAGGTCTGCGCCGCCATATTGGATCCGGGGACCTGCAGGGAAGGAGGCCCCCAGAGCAGTGCAGCATATCGCGCTGCTCCGGGGACTCGGAAACACGGAGGGAGCCCCCTCCGTGCTGATGCTTCTTTAAACCCCCGGTACACTGCGATAATCAGTTCACCCCCCCCCCCCCCCCAATACAGCCCCAAATTTATTTTCCACCACTAAAATAACAAAAACTTGACAAGTTTGGTATTGACATACATGTACTGAAGAACGGAATCACATCATGTGGCTAATTTTTGCCATTAATAATAATTTTATTTCTATAGCGCCAACATATTCCGCAGCACTTTACTTTTTAGAGGGGACTTGTACAGACAATAGACATTACAGGATAACAATAAACACAGATCATTCCTCTTGGTATCTGTTTTGAGGACCCTGCTCGCAAGCGTACAATCTATAAGGAAAAAGGGGAGACACAAAAGGTGGATGGTAAGAGTTGCTTTCACTTTTCGGACCAGCCATAAATGTAAGAATCGGAAGTTCCTGTGATGCTAAATGAACCAGTTAACAGTCTAAATATGTAACAGTACAGACACAGAGGGCTATTGACCCCTTAACGACCGCCGATATGCCTTTTAACGGCGGTAATTAAGGGTACTTAAACCACAGCGTCGTTAATTCACGGAGCTGTGGAGTAAGTAAATAGCGCCCCCCCCCCCCCCCCCCAGTGTTGGATTTTTCCGGGGTCTCGGCTGCAGGGGGTAGCCGAGACCCCAGAGAACTTGAATCGGGTCGGTTTTTACCGACCCCCACTTTTGCGATCGTCGTTATTAACCCTATAACAGCGATTGCAAAAAAAAAAAGCCCCGATTTTGCATTTAATTTCTCTTTCCTCTGATGTGATCGCACATCAGAGGAGAGAGAAATAGGATCCCTGATTTTCCCCCCTGTACCTCCCGGTGGTCCTCCGTCCCGCCGGCGTCCTTAGGTGGGCACTGCCATCTTGCATCCGGAAGAAAATGGCGGGCGCATGCTAGGGTTAGAATTAGGGTTAGGGCGAATTCGGATTAGAGTTAGAATTAGGGTTGGGGGTGTTTTGGGATTAGGGTTGGAGCAAGAATTGAGGGGTTTCCACTATTTACCAACTTTGGGGGTCTAATTTCTCCTGTTACCCTTGGGAAAATAAAAAATTGGGGGCTAAAAAAATCACTTTTGTGGAAAACAAAGACTTTTTTATTTTCACGGCTCTGCGTTATAAACTTCTGTGCTGACCACATATCTAGATAAGCTCCTTCAGGGGTCTAGTTTCCAAGATGGGGTCACTTGTGGGGGGTTTATACTGTTTAGGCACATCAAGGGCTCTGCAAACGCAACATGACGCCCGCAGACCATTCCATCAAAGTCTGCATTCCAAAATGGCGCTCCTTCCCTTCCGAGCTCTCCCATGCGCACAAACAGTGGTTCCCCCCCACATATGGGGTATCATCGTACTCAGAACAACTTGCACAACAACTTTTGTGGTCTAATTTTCTCCTGTTACCTTTTGAGAAAATAAAACATAGCGTGCTAAATTCATTTTTGAGGAAAAAAGTGATTATTTTATTTTCACTGCTCTGCATTATAAACTTCTGTGAAGCACTTGGGGGTTCAAAGTGCTCACCACACATCTAGATAAGTTCCTTAAGGGGTCTAGTTTCCAAAATCGTGTCACTTGTGGGGGTTTTTCACTGTTTAGGCACACCTGGGGCTCTCCAAAAGCGACATGGCGTCCAATCTCAATTCCAGCCAATTCTGCATTGAAAAAGTCAAACGGTACTCCTTCCCTTCTGAGCTCTGCCGTGCGCCCAAACAGTGGTTTACCCCCACATATGGGGTATCAGCGTACTCGGGACAAATTGCACAACAACTGTGGGGGTATGATTTCTCCTGTTACCCTTGTAAAAAATAAAAATTTGGGGGCAAAAAGATGATTTTTGTGGGAAAAATGATTTTTTATTTTCACAGCTCTACGTTATAAACTTCTGTGAAGCACATGAAGGTTCAAAGTGCTCACCACACATCCAGAAAAGTTCCTTAATGGGTCTAGTTTCCAAAATGGGGTCACTTGTTGGGGGGTTTCCACTGTTTAGGAACATCAGGGGCTCTCCGAACGCAATATGGCATCCGATCTCAATTCCAGCCAATTCTGCGTTGAAAAAGTGAAACGGCGCTCCCTCCCTTGCGAGCTCTGCCGTGCGCTGAAAAAGTGGTTTACCCCCACATTTTCGGTATCGGTGTATTACATTGCTTTAGTTCCTGTGAAGCACGTAAAGGGTTAATTAACTTCTTGAATGTGGTTTTGAGCACCTTGAGGGGTCTAGTGTTTAGAATGATGTCACTTTTGGGTATTTTCTGTCATGTACACCCCTCAAAATGACTTTAAATATGATGTGGTCCCTAAAAAAAAAAAAAAAAAAAATTTGTTGTGAAAATGAGAAATCGCTGGTCAACTTTAAACCCTTATAACTTCCTAACAAAAAAAAAAAAAAAAATGTTTCCAAAATTGTGTTGATGTAAAGTAGACATGTGGGAAGTGTTATTTATTAAGAAATTTGTGTGATACATCTCTCTGATTTAATGGCATAAAAATTTAAAGTTTTAAAATTGCAAAATTTTTAAAAATTTTCACCATATTTCCGTTTTTTTCATAAATAAAAACAAGTCATATCGAAGAAATTTTACAACTAACATGAAGTACTATATGTCATAAAAAAACAATCTCAGAATCAGCAGGATCCATTAAAGCGTTCGAGCTATAACCTCATAAAGTGACAGTGGTCAGAATTGTAAAAATTGGCCTGGTCATTAAGCTGCAAACTGGCTCTGTCACTAAGGGGTTAAAGGCATAAAGCATGTGATAACATGATGCGAGGAACCAGGTTATGGTAAAAATTTTGAATGGGCAACACAGGCATAGTTAGGCTAAAGCGTTGAGGTGGTAGGCCAGTCTGAACAAATGCGTTTTTAAGGCACGCTTAAAACTGGGGATTGGGGATCAATCGTATTAACCTGGGTAGTTCATTCCAAAGAATTGGCGCAGCACGTTCTCACTTGGAGACAGGAGTGGGAGATTTTGAACGGAGGGCACGGGTAGGGTGGTAGGCTGAGACAAGGGAGGAGATGTAGGGTGGTGCTGAGCTGTGGAGTGCTTTGTGGGTGAGCGTCATAAGTTTGTACTGGATTCTGGAGTGGATGGGTAACCAGTGTAAGGTCTGGCACAAGATAGGCATCGGTATAACAATTGGTGAGGAATATGATCCGGGCTGCAGCATTCAAGACAAATTGGAGAGGGGAGAGTTTGGTAAGAGGGAGACCGATTAGTAGAGAGTTACAATAGTCCAGACGAGAATGAATAGGAGAAACACTAAGAGTTTTTGCACAGTTGAAAATAAGGTTGAATTCTAGAGGTGTTTTTGAGGTGCAGATAACAAGAGTGAGCCAGTGATCGGATGTGGGGGGTGAATGAAAGCTTGGAATCAAGTATGACCCCAAGACAGCGGGCATGTTGCTGGGGAGTAATGGTGGAACCACACACGGAGATGGCAATGTCGGGTATAGGTACATTAGTAGAGGGAGGAAACACGAGGAGTTCAGTTTTTGACAGGTTCAGTTTCAGAGGGAGGACATGATGTTAGAGACAGCGGTAAGACAATGACTGGTGTTTTCTTAAAAGGCAGGCGTGATAGCGGGAGAAGTGGTGTATAATTGGGTGTCATCAGCATAGAGATGGTACTGGAAACCAAATCTACTGATTGCTTTACTAATAGGGCAGTATACAAAGAGAAGAGGAGGGGGCCTAGGACTGATCCTTGAACCCCAACAGTAAGGGGAAGATGAGAGGAGGAGCCAGCAAAAGATACCGTGAAGGAGCGGTCAGAGAGATAGGAGGAGAACCAGGAGAGAACGGTGTCCTTGAGGCCAATGGAACGGAGCATAGTGAGGAGGAGCTGATGATCCACAGTGTCGAATGCTGCAGAGAGATCCAAGAGAATTAGCATGGAGTAGTGACCATTTGATTTAGCTGTTAATAGATCATTAGAGACTTTAGTGAGGGCAGTCTCAGTTGAGAGTGGAAACCGGATTGTAGAGGGTCGAGAAGAGTTATCTGAGAGATAGTGGATAAGATGGGAGTGGACCAGGCGTTCCAGGAGTTTAGAGATGAAGGGAAGATTAGAGACAGGTCTATAGTTAGTGGCACAGTTTTGGTCGAGGGATGGTTTTTTTAAGTAATGGATGTACTGTATGATAGCATGCTTAAAAGAAGAAGGAAAGATACCGGAGATAAGAGAGAGGTTGAATATTTTTGTTAGGTGAGCGTTGACAGCAGGGAAAGGGACTGGAGGAGATGTGATGGGATGGGGTCACTGGTGCAAGTGGTCGGGCGAGAAGATGCAAGGAGCCGATTACTTCTTCTGTTACTGGTTCAAAATCAGAGGGTGTGCTAGATGCAGTGGGGGAGGGAGGACAGTGCATGGTATGAAGGGATTGGGGGATAATTTCCTGTCAGATATGGTCAATTTATTCTTTTAAGAAATTGACCAGATCGTCAGCTCGGACATCCGTGGTTGGGGCCTGCAACTCTTGGGTTGAGTAGGGAATGAAAAGTGTCAAAGAGATGTTTCGGGTTATTGGATAGTGAGGTGATGAAGGTGTGGAACTAGGTTTTTTGGCGAGGTGAAGGGCAGTGTTGTATGTTTTAAGCATAAACTTATAATGGATGAAATCTTTGAAATCATTCCCCCAAAAAAGGTCAGAATTTTTTTTTTCCTTTTTTCACAATCTCATCACACTTGCAATTTTTTTTTTTTTCCTCCTGTCCAGTACATTGTGGTAAGTGAATGGTGTCATTCAAAAGTGCAACTTGTCCCACAAAAAACAAGACCTCATAAAGCCATATTGGTGGAAAAATAAAAAAGTTATGGTTCTGGGAAGAAGGGGAGGAAAAAACAAAAATGCATAATTGGACATTGGGTTTAATGGGGACCTTGCTCTTGAAGTCTGACGTTCCCGATGTTTTCTGTCCTGTCGTTCACTTCTCTTCTTGGTTTGATCATTTCCAGAACCCAACCCCCAGGTGGACGTGACTGAAGCCAATAAGCAGTTCATAGAGCAGAGCGAGGAGGTGTACGATGCCCTGATGAGCTGTCACTGGCAGCCGCTTGACACCGTCAGTTCCAAAATACCAAATGAACATTGAGCAGCGCCCTGGACCTTTCCTCGTCTCTGGGGTTCTGTTCTGTTCTGTGATGGACACTTTGTATATTTCTGTAGAGATGCCATATACGATGATTTGGGCTCAGTCCGTGTGTGATGGGGGTGAGGAGCTCAAGCATCAGGATGCACATCGGTAGATGCTCCTGCTCAGATAGGAGGGTAATGATGACTGTGCTCCAGGAGACCCAGAACAAAAGATGTTCAGTGTAAAGAAATGTATCCTGTAATATACTTTGTTATTCAGTTTCCTATTGTTCTTGCTGTCATTGAATAGAAACGATATATTGACAGACACTGGCGCAGTCAGCCGCTGTTGTTTGGCATTATCAGTAATTGCTCCGCTGACAGGCTGTCATCGCAGTGAGCAGGAGGCAGCAGCGGCCGCCCACTCCAGATCCTGGATGCAGGAGTCTTAATAAATTAACCCTTTTGCTGCTGAAAAATGCAGGACTGATTCATTGCAATGTTATAAATTCATATTCCAGGGGCGGGGGGCACTGTGAGCAGGTTAATGAAATAGAAATCATTGTTATCATCATCCGGCATCTGTAGAGGACCACCGGAGGGCTGGCTCTGAAGTCAAGTAGGGAGAGGTAGTCCATTCTATCATGCAAGTGTTTAAAGGACCACCAGATGGCAGCAGCCTTCTTTGTACTGGATCAAAGCCATAGGAGAGTTCACACCTGACATTACTATTAGCTGCTGTGACCAAATAATAGAAGGATTCAGGAGATGCTACCTGTGTGCGGCGGCTCTTCTGGGGCTGTTTCCGGTTTATGATGCGTCTCGTGGGGTGTACTCAACATTCAATAGGTGCATAATGGGTTTTGTGGATTGTTGTTGTGATGCAGGGTGTTTCCAGCAGGTGGCGGTACTTGTGGGGTGTTTCTAGCATGTGGTGGGGCTAGTGGGGTGTTCCTAGTATACGGTGGATCTTATTGGACTCCTGGTGTGCAGTGGGTCTTTTGGGGGTGTTCCCAGCATGCCACAGGTGTTGCGGAAAGTTCCCAGTATTCAATAGAACTAAACTGGGTACAAGAAAGGTCTGCAGGTAGGGGCAGAGGTGCATATGCCCCCGGTCTGCTTCATCAGCTGCACCAATGCGAGCGCCTGATTCAGCTGGGTGAGAGTCCGAATATGGACATTCAGCAGAAATGTGTTACGATGCAGAGTCCCTCCGGCTCCATACACTACACTATATGCTGCAGGTGTGTCCGTCACAGGTGCCGCATAGCAGTGGTTTCAGTCACCAGCTGTGGATTGGTGGTGAAATCAGCTGCTGGCCTCTACACAGGTTAGAGAAAAGGATGGTGCACGAGGTGGGAGCAGAGGACGGGAACAGGAATCATTAGTTATTTTCCAAATGTATTGGAGAAGAACAGCTGAACTAGGGCCACATTATTCTAGGTGGGGGCCATGCATACAGGAAGGGGCCCCGTGGGTGGAGGACATGCTTACAGGAAGGGGCCTGGGATTGGGGGTCATGCTTACAGGAAGGGGCCAAGGGGTGGGGGACATGCTTACAGGAAGGGGACCGGGATTGGGGGCCATGCTTACAGGAAGGGGGCCCGTGGGTGGAGGACATGCTTACAGGAAGGGGCCTGGGATTGGGGGTCATGCTTACAGGAAGGGGCCTGGGATTGGGGGTCATGCTTACAGGAAGGGGCCTGGGATTGGGGGTCATGCTTACAGGAAGGGGCCAATGGGTGGGGGACATGCTTACAGGAAGGGGCCAATGGGTGGGGGACATGCTTACAGGAAGGGGCCCGGGATTGGGGGCCATGCTTACAGGAAGGGGCCCATGGGTGGGGGACATGCTTACAGGAAGGGGCCAATGGGTGGGGGACATGCTTACAGGAAGGGGCTCGGGATTGGGGGCCATGCTTACAGGAAGGGGCCCATGGGTGGGGGACATGCTTACAGGAAGGGGCCCGGGAATGGGGGACATGCTTACAGGAAGGGGCCCATGGGTGGGGGACATGCTTACAGGAAGGGGCCCGGGAATGGGGGACATGCTTACAGGAAGGGGCCCGGGAATGGGGGACATGCTTACAGGAAGGGGCCCATGGGTGGGGGACATGCTTACAGGAAGGGGCCCGGGAATGGGGGACATGCTTACAGGAAGGGGCCCGGGAATGGGGGACATGCTTACAGGAAGGGGCCCATGGGTGGGGGACATGCTTACAGGAAGGGGCCAATGGGTGGGGGACATGCTTACAGGAAGGGGCCCGGGAATGGGGGACATGCTTACAGGAAGGGGCCTGGGAATGGGGGACATGCTTACAGGAAGGGGCCCGGGATTGGGGGGCATGCTTACAGGAAGGGGCCCTGGATTGGGGGGGGGGCATGCTTACAGGAAGGGGCCCATGGGTGGGGGACATGCTTACAGGAAGGGGCCCGGGAATGGGGGACATGCTTACAGGAAGGGGCCCATGGGTGGGGGACATGCTTACAGGAAGGGGCCCGGGAATGGGGGACATGCTTACAGGAAGGGGCCCGGGAATGGGGGACATGCTTACAGGAAGGGGCCCATGGGTGGGGGACATGCTTACAGGAAGGGGCCCGGGAATGGGGGACATGCTTACAGGAAGGGGCCCGGGATTGGGGGTCATGCTTACAGGAAGGGGCCCTGGATTGGGGGGGGGGGGCATGCTTACAGGAAGGGGCCCATGGGTGGGGGACATGCTTACGTTACTGGAGGATAAGCAGGATAGCCATGGGCCCCTGCTGTGTGATTGCCCCCCATGCTAAGATTTGCCAGCCACTGTCTACAGGCAAGCTCACCGGAGGGTTATGGGCCACAGTGTGTTCCGCCCCCTCATTAGTATGCAGGGCAGTGATACATTGTATCCGGAGCACAGGCTGTGACGTCAGCTACAAAACGTGACCTGCGAGCTCCGCCCTCCTAGAACGTCACCGCTGCGCCGGACGTGGGAGGAGCCAGTTCTCGGCGGTGACACAGGGAAACAGAAGAATGGAGGAGATCGGCGTGATCAGAGAGAAGAGCGGCAGCCAGGTACCGGGACGGCGGCGGGGGAGCCGCTCATCAGCTGTGTGTGCGGGGGCTCCCGGGGAAAAGGACGCACTGCGCCCTGCAAACTAGCTGTGTGCTGCCCCTATGTATAGGATAATGCTATAGAACGCCATAGATCACCTGAACGGATGGAGCCCCCCCCATGTACAGAATTACCACATGCTGCCCCCCCATCAGTTGTATTGTCTGTTGTGCCCCCCATGTATACGATGAAGGTATGGTGCCCCCCAATGTATAGAATTAACACATACTAACCTCTCTCCCGCACCGAAACGTCATGTGTGGAGCCCACCGTGTACAGAATGAGGGTATAGCACCTCCATAAATCATGTACGGACGCTGCCCCCCCACCCGGAAGCGTATCACAATGGCGCCATCTATGTATAGGATGAAGCGATAGTGCCCCCATAAATCACCTGAACGGATGGATCCCCCCCCCCAGGAAAGAGTGACTTGGCTGGACCCCAATCAGCTGCATATTCTGCCCCCCATGTTTGGATGAAGGTATAGCGTCCCCAAAGGCTACCGGAATTCATGGTGCCCCACGCAGGAAAATAATGTGCTGCTCCCCCAAATCTCATATGGTTCCCATGTAATTTATTATGCTTTGCTTATATGGCGCCATTAATTTCACAGCGCTTTACACACATCATCACTGTCCCTGATGGGGCTCACAATCTAAATTCCCTCTCAGTATGTCTTTGGAGTGTGGGAGGAAACCGGAGAACCCGGAGGAAACCCACGCAAACACAGGGAGAACATAAACACTCCTCGCAGATGGATTGTGCTGATCTCTTTAAATGTCAGCCACCGTGTGTGAGATTCTGCCCCTGATAATCAGCTGAGCCCCACTAATTCACCTGCAGACTACACCCCAAATAATGGTTGAAATCCCCCAGAACACTTTACAAGGCAGCACCACCTAAACCCCAAACTTGGGCCAATATCGTGGCTGCAGATATCGGCATCACGGATGCCCCCACGTCCAGTTCCACCCCCCGTCAGGCCAAAGTTCACTTTTCAGCTCTTCACAATGGGTATTATGTTCGCTTGCTGTCACTGAATGGAGACTTGTGCCTCTGTGTACAACTCCTAGAAGACTTGTTCCAAACCCTCAGCTGTGAGACGTCTTGGGTTCAGCATATAAACCTGTCAAAGATGAAAGCTGGAGGGTCCCTTTAGACCCCTGATATTGACATGTTTCCGTTCCCCCTGCTCCAGGATGAAGCCCCCTCGCTGGTGTCCTCGCGTCCCGTCACCGCGCTCTCGTTTCTGGGCCCGGAGCCTGAAGATTTAGAGGATCTGTACAGCCGCTATAAGGTGAGCACGGGAAGACATCTCCTTTATTGTAGCCGCCCCCTTCTGCCCGCTAACATTTTGGGGTTCTTCTCCATAGAAATTGCAGCAGGAGTTGGAGTTTCTGGAGGTTCAGGAGGAATATATCAAAGACGAGCAGAAGAACCTGAAGAAGGAGTTCCTGCACGCCCAGGAGGAGGTGAAGCGCATCCAGAGCATCCCACTGGTCATCGGACAGTTCCTGGAGGCCGTGGATCAGAACACTGCGATCGTAGGGTCCACGACAGGTACGGGGATGGGTGCAATGTGATTGGCTCATATCCCCTCGTGGTCAGACCCATGGATGCCCCACATTAAGTCATCGAAAATTCTGCCTGGTTGTTTTTTGAGCTCCCTGCTTGCTGTCATTGCCTGGGATTGTTTTTCTAACCAGCACTGATACATTGTAGCAGTCTACCAGGAAAGGAGTGAGCTTTGTGCTGCTGATATGTCACAAACCCTCAGCTGTGGAGAATGTTAAAAGGTCCGTCCACACTTCTGCTCTGAGAGGTGAGCGAGGCGGGGGTCCGTCACATCCACTGATAACCCGCCGGGTATCACAACTGTGCACGATGCCCACAGATGCGGATGTGTCTCGGCAGGTCGCGGTAAACGTGACGTCACTTACTTCACTCATGACTCGACGCTGAAGTGTGAAGCAGGGCTATCCCTTTAAGTGTAACAGATGGTTGGAGGGTTTGTTACAGTGTATCAGTCTCTACATTGTCCTCATACCTCGTTACAATGTATCAGTCCGGGCTCTTTAGCTCTCACAGCATTGTCCAGACTGGATGAAACTGTCCCAAACCTTCAGCTGTGATAAGTGTTCATTCTAGCCTGATATTCAGTCTCCAAAATGTTTATATTCACCGGCAGCAAGCAGAGGTTTTGGACATAGAAATGAAAACACAAAGTGTAAAAGTTGTAAAACTTTTCATTCTGCCCCTATAGGCGCTGTCATGGCTGCCATTAGTGGTGGTCACGATTATACATTGAGTAGGGGGGGTTATTTTTAGAGTCTTGTACACCAAGGTTTTCTCTGTTTCCCCCCCCCCAGGATCTAATTACTATGTGCGGATCCTGAGCACCATCGATCGGGAGCTCCTGAAGCCCAACGCGTCCGTCGCTCTTCACAAACACAGCAATGCGCTGGTGGACGTGCTGCCCCCGGAGGCCGACAGCAGCATCATGATGCTCACGTCAGGTGATGGACCTGTACTTGTCCACACAACACCCCCTGAAGGCGGGCCTTAGCTACATCCATGTTCCAAACCCTTCTCCGTATGTGTGTCGTCCCTGCACTGTCCATCTGCTCCAGGACATGTGGTGCTGCTCGTCCCAAGCTGTCTGATGCAGAACGATTAACTCTTTATTGTTCCACAGATCAGAAACCAGATGTGTTGTACTCTGATATTGGGGGCATGGACATTCAGAAGCAGGAGGTGCGGGAGGCTGTGGAGTTGCCCCTCACTCACTTTGAGCTTTATAAACAGGTGAGTTATAGCGCGCAGCGACCCCGATCCCCGGGGAGGTTGTGGGGTAACGCTGACCCCGATTCTCTGTGTCCACATTACAGATTGGAATTGATCCTCCCAGGGGGGTCCTGATGTACGGACCCCCAGGCTGCGGGAAGACCATGCTGGCCAAAGCTGTGGCCCATCACACGACAGGTCAGCATAATGAACGGTTCTGGACATTTCTAATAGATGTTTACCGTTGTTCTAATTCCTGCTTGCTGTCTGCGGATGGGAAAGTCCAACCCGTCCCCACTCAGGTCAGAGGTTGGATTTACTGGGCACGTGTCCATTCAGTAGGAACTGGCTCTGGTTGTCTGGACACATGACCACTGCAGCCAAAAACTGGCTACCGATTGTCCAATGTTGGCACGAGCGAAAGAACATCTGCTCAGGCCGACGGGCACACCTGATGATTGGGGCATTACGGAAATAAGTCTGTTACCCTGACTCCTTGAACCTCCTTCCCGTCCTGCTACATCTGTTTCCAAAAATCACCAGCATACAGGCAAAGATGCTTCCCTGCCCAGGCCACAGAACAAATGCACTAACAAGGTGCAGCGGACTCAGATGGCACAGGTGCAAAAATACCTGATGAGGCCTTCAGCCTATAATCAGGAAATGGCCGCTTGGTATAATAATGCACAAAAAATATAATCTGTATGTGGCAGTTTTCACATAGGTTCAGCCGAATGCTTTGCATTTTCTATGAGTGACGCCCATAATATTACATCAGGCAGGCCAGCCAGGGCTAAAAAAAAATGCATACAGTGTGAACAGAGGCCACAGTATACAGAGCCACCTTCCCTAGAGGGCGCCGTTGGGCTGGTCGGAGAGGGCACTGACCACTGCTGCTTAACCATGTAACAGATAGCGGAAGCAGAAGTCAGTCTGCCAACCGCCGGCTTCTGCTGTTTCCACGGTCACGGCTTCTGAACCTTTGATCGCTGTGATGTACATGTGCGTCAGGGTGCATGTATCTGACACAGCTGAAGGTTTGTTACAATGTATCGTTCTGAGGTCCTTTCTCTGAGTATTAGAAGTAGATTAGTCACGTTGGTTGCTCTTTTTTCTCGCAGCGGCCTTCATCCGTGTGGTGGGCTCTGAGTTTGTACAGAAGTATCTGGGCGAGGGTCCCCGGATGGTGAGAGACGTGTTCCGGCTCGCCAAAGAGAACGCTCCCGCCATTATATTCATTGACGAGATCGACGCCATTGCCACTAAAAGATTTGACGCACAGACTGGAGGTGAGTGGGGGAGGCGCCGTGACTCTGCTCAGCTGTGCGGGGGGGTCTTAGAGAAGCTCATGGGTGTGCTTACTTTTGCAGCGGACCGCGAGGTGCAGAGGATCCTCCTGGAGCTGCTCAACCAGATGGATGGGTTCGATCAGAACGTCAACGTGAAGGTAACGGCGACGGCTCTCCCACATTTGTCTCGTTTCCTGCGGATTCTCCATTTATTTCTCACATCTCCCTTCCCTGTGGATCACTTACAGGTTATCATGGCCACTAACAGAGCGGACACGCTGGACCCCGCACTCCTGAGACCCGGGCGCCTCGACCGGAAAATCGAATTCCCTCTGCCGGACCGCAGACAGAAGCGTCTCATCTTCTCCACCATCACCAGCAAGATGAACCTGTCTGAGGAGGTGGACCTGGAAGATTGTATCCTTCTTAGCAGGGGATGGAAAGTTGGATGACAGCCAGTGTGGCCGCGATTACCGCTCACATTATGGTCGCTCAGTGGTCTGTATCATGTAAGATGGAGACAGATTCGCCTCTGGCAGCAGCTAAACTGGTGCTCACCCAACTTCTTGTTTTTACTTAAAGGGATAGTCAACTTTGTTCCACCCACTCTTAAAATCTAAAAATTAAATACAGCTTCTTACATCCCAAAAAAATTTGGAACCCCCCCCTTTTAAGGTTGGACTCCTTAACCGAAGCTGCAGACGTTGCCCGACCTGATAAGATCTCTGGAGCAGATATCAACTCCATCTGCCAAGAGGTAAGCCACCCGAGTCCACCGCACGTCCCATCGCAGCCGCTTTGGGGTATTATATAACTTAACCCCTTAACGACCTGCGCTGTACATTTTCGTCGGGTTCAGGAACAAATCTCGCTCTGTTGGGCAGATGCTGGCTGTGTTACACATCCAGTAGCACACTCTAATCACTGCTGTTTAACCATTTACATGCCACTGACAATCATCAGCCGTGGCATTTAAATGTCCCCCAGCTCCTGTCAGCCCATCTGCAGTGATTGTGGGGAGACAGTGGGTTAATGATGGTGGGGGGGGAGATATGTATGCCTCCGTAGCTGCCATCGTCCTACTCCTGTTAAATGCAGCCTGTGGCGACTGTTGGGTATACTGAATACTGTGCTACTGCGGTATACAGAACGAGTGATCAAAGTCCCCTAAGGCCGCTTTCACACTCAGGCTTTCGGTATCAGGCATGGTGCGGCGAAAAACCGGACTGCCGGATCCGGCGCCTGTTACGACCAGATTCGGCTTTTTCCCCGTGCTGTTTCATTGCTGCCGCATTGCGCCAGAAGGCAATGCGGCGCGGCCGGTTTTTTCCGGATCTGGAGAAAATAGCCGGTTCGGCATCTGTAAAAAAAAAAAAACGTTGCATGCAACGTTTTTTCCCAATGCCGGACCGGTTTTTCGCACTGCGCATGCCTGGAAACCTTCTCTGCCAGGAATACATCCGGCAGAAAGAAGGATCCGGTGTCTGCGTATGTGGCCGGATCCGGCAGTCCGGTTTTTCGACGCCCCATGCCGGATACCGAAAGCCTGAAGTGTGAAAGCGGCCTAACCGGATCAAATAGAGTAAAATTACAAAAAAAAAATTTTGTGAACAAATGAAAAAGATTAGCGCTTTTGGTTTAGTCTTTTCTAACCAAACATAAAATGATTTAAAACGGGCAATAAACGCCAAAAGAAGAAATATCGGCAATGCCAGTATCGCCATGTTTGGTTGCTGCACTGTCCCTCAAAAAATTAAATAAAATGGAAATAAACTGCTGTATGGCACCTCTCCAAGGATCAAAACTTTTTTTTAAATGTAAGATTTTTTTTTCTTAACCACTTTTATATACCGTATGTTTAAAAAAAAAAAAAAAAAAAAGAAACCCTCCATAAATTGCTGTAATTGTGCTGACCGGGAAAATTTGTTTTTTTTTAACCACCGATCAAATACCATAAAATTAACCTCTTGACCACCTTGCAATTTTTAGTTTTCGTTTTTCACTCCCCTTCCCACAGCCATATTTTATATTACTGTTAATATGGCCATATGAGGGCTGTCATGAGAACCTATCAGTACCCACGACCAATTGACAAGGGTGCTGATGGGCCGGATTAGTGACGCGCGTCCGGCCGGTACAGAAGTAACAGCATCAGGGCGCTGCAGACGTTGGGTGTCTGATTAATGCTTCCCCGTTATGACATGACTGATGCCGCTCTCGTGTGTCCGCAGGGTGGGATGCTTGCTGTACGGGAGAACCGTTATATCGTGTTGGGCAAGGACTTTGAGAAAGCGTACAAAACGGTCATCAAGAAGGACGAGCAGGAGCATGAATTTTACAAGTAAAGCGCAGCTGTCGGTGCTGCCCCCCAGTCCCGTTACCCCTGCCTGCTGACCGCCCAGTCATTGTTTCTTCTTTCTTATGGACTAAATGATGAATAAAAAGCTTTCAACCACCTCATCATCATCTACTGTACGTTTCCCGGGTTGTCAGGCGAGCAGGCGCTGGGTCAGACAACCTCACAGGAACCGGTAAAATGTTCGTTATCTTTTTTTTTTTTTTTTTTTTTAAAGGTTGGATTAAGTCTAACATCAGCCATACACTAGAGACCATGGGATGTGCGAGTTATCTAACCCGACTTTACCATATACATGAACGATCGGCATTGAGGAGCGAAGACAAATCTGTCTTAAACCCCCCCCCCCTCCCCTGGAAACAAAAGGATCGGATATTGAAATTATTTTGGAAGAGTCGGAAGGCCCCTATACACATGATCTGCTGTGTATGGAGGTGTCTCACCTCGTCTACTAGATGAGTAATGGCTCCCGGATCCGCCTTTATCACCACAGTCCCATAGGAATAGGACAGAAGCAGCCATCACCCCTTTGTAAGGAGTTACGTCAGAGCCCCATATTTGGATCAAGGCTTTTAACGGGGGATGACCTGCTACATTGTATCATAACCCTTTTGTCCCAATCTGACGGTCCGTCACATCCTGATAATGAAGATGCCGCAGTGCTGGTATAGTACTTTCATCCCCCCCCCATGCAGTGTTGGTCCCGGCCGCCCATCGTGCACACTCAGTTGCATCTAATATGGCTGCTGTAGTTCCCTCCCATACTAAAAGAAAAGTAAAATGTGATCCAAGGTAATGGCACGTCACTGTTCAGACTGCTGCAGATCCTCGTTACGCCTCGTTATTCTCGTCTGCTTTGCATCAACACTTCACGTGAAGCATACAAGATGTGGCGCTGACTCTGGGGGTATTGTTTCAGCACCTGAAGCCACTTTAATGCATTTCTTATATATACAGTCATGGCCGAAAGTGTTGGCACTCGAAATTGTTCCAGAAAATGAAGCATTTCTAACAGAACATTCTTACAATTCCCCATGTTTTGTTATGCACACATCTATTTTCTTTGTGTGTGTTTGGAACAAAACTAAAAAACTCTGAGAATAAAAGGCAAATTAAACGTAAAATCAGACACAACTCCAAAAATGGTTTGGACAAAATTTTCGGCGCCCTCAGGTTATTTGGTTGCACCCTGTGTAATAAACGATGGCAATCAATCGCTTCCTACTGAAAGATTTTGGCTTAGGCAACTTTTACACTTGCCACTTTTCTTGCGGGCCGTATCGCCACATTTTTATGGTCTGCCACAATAACGGACCGCTAAAAAGCTTGCGGATCGCCGTTTATTTTTCCAATACTATTGAAATAGTATTGGAAAAAAAACCGGCGTTCCACAATACCGGAAGTCACGGTGCGCCGCAAAAACAAACTTCCTTTTGTTTTTGCATTGATTTTCAATGGGGACCGTGTCTGTACGCCGTGAAAAAGATCGAGCAAGCTTGATCTTTTATCATGGCCGCAAATACTGCACACGGCGCACCGTGGATTTTTTGCGGGCCGATTTTTGCGGCCCCATAGAAATCTATTGGGGCTGCAAATTCGGCCCGCAAAAACATGGTAAGTATAAAAGTAGCCTTACTCCCATACATTTGGGCAAACTGCAGTCTAGCTTTCTTCTGTCAGCAGTGAGGTCTTCCTGGGTCTCCTGCCATAGCGTTTCATTCACATGTGGACTGATGGTTCACGCTGGCACTGATGCACCCTAAGCCTTTTAAGGTTTTGTATAAAATGATGTCCAATTTGCCTTTTTTTTTTTTTGTGTGTGTTTTTTTGAAATACAAAGGAAATGAACGTGTATAACAAAATGTGTAATTGCAATAATTTTCTTGGAGAAATACTTCTATAATCTGGAACAGTTACAAGGGTGCCAACAGTTTTGGAGATAGATTATTATTATTTTTTTTTTTTTTATATATATATATATATATATATATATATATATATATATTTTTTGCTCTATCACACTGCGGCATAAGCAATTACATAAATAGCAATTCCATAATATCTATCCAGAGAAGCATCCCATCTTGCCGCACGGCTCTACGTCTGCAAACATCACTTATTAAGAAAGGAGAGGACTTGTGTTATATCCTAGTCATGAACCTTGGAGGGTGACAAAAAAAGTCCTGTTATCTGCCGCCGTCCTTCACGCTGCCCTTGACTCGTACAATGACGACAGATGAAGCCACTTCCTGATAAATTACAGCCCAAATATCTGTAGGCAACTAATAGGATTGTATCACTGGGGATGATAATTGACAATAAGGTAATGAAAAAAACTATTTTTCCACTACTGCCATAACGATCAGTGTTTGTGTTTTGCTCCATCTTTGGCCCTTAACTCACTGCACCGATTAACAGTGGTCAGTTCTACATCAGTACTGAGCTTTGTAGCTGTGAAGCCAAGGTCAGGGCAAGATAAACACTGAAAAGTAGACTCAAGGAGGACATACAGCAGTACTGAGTAGTGTAGCAGTGAAGCCAAGGTCAGGGCAAAACCAATAGTAAAAAGTAGCATCATGGAGGCCATTATACAGCAGAACTGGGCACTGTAGATGTGAGCAAAGCTTTGGAGTGAGATAAAACACTTACTATAAAGCTGCAGCATGGACGACATTATATACCAGTACTGGAAAGTGTGGCGTCAATCCAGCTCTGGAGGTAGATAAAACACGAAATCTGCTATTTTCTCCACTTATAAGTCGCGTCTTCTGCTCCTGAATGGATCATTCACTGGGAAAACCTGTTAAACTCTGCCCTTTTCAAAACTAGATGGACTGAGAGGCACACAGATCCATGTTGCCGATTTCGTGTTTTATCTACCTCCAGAGCTGGATTGACGCCACACTTTCCAGTACTGGTATATAATGTCGTCCATGCTGCAGCTTTATAGTAAGTCTTTTATCTCACTCCAAAGCTTTGCTCACATCTACAGTGCCCAGTTCTGCTGTATAATGGCCTCCATGATGCTACTTTTTACTATTGGTTTTGCCCTGACCTTGGCCTCACTGCTACACTACTCAGTACTGCTGTATGTCCTCCTTGAGTCTACTTTTCAGTGTTTATCTTGCCCTGACCTTGGCTTCACAGCTACAACGCTCAGTACTGATGTAGAATGTCCTCCATGATGCTACTGTTAAGGGCGCAGTCAGACGGCCATATAAATTGGAGTGAGATTGGAATACAGTGCACGGACTGACCAGTGGCACTCCTAACCTGAGCATGACCGTTTCTCTAGTCACCTCCCACGACAGTAGCATCGGAGGATGTCTCCCCGCCCTAATGGGGGACAGGAAAAGCACAAGAGGTTAAATAACCCTCCCCTTCGTACTACCTCCAGTGTTTTTCCTGTCCCCTATGGGGCATGAAGAGGTCCGGATAGTGCTGCCGTGGCCAGCGACCGGAGGCACTCTTCGAAATACCTGGAAGCCGACGGTCGGGGGCTCCGCTCTCCTCCGTCTGGCAGGCCGCTCCCGTCTCCGCTGCGGCGTGACTCGGGACCCCCACCCTCCTCCTGCGCCCCCCAGCGGGGTAAAGCGAGGCGGCGAGGTGCGGCTGGGGTCCTCAGTGAGCTCCCCAGCGTCCTCCTTCCCACGGCGGCTGGCGCACATGCGCACCGGAAGGGACGCTGGTGCCGAACTTCCGGTTCACCATCCCAGCGTTCCGGGTGGAGCGCTTAAGCGGCCAATATGGCGGCCGCCGATAGGGGCTGGCGGCGTCTCGGGCCTGAGCTAATCTATGGCCCCCAAGGCGAACCAGGACCAAGGGGGCGGAGCAAGCGACCCCAGTAGGGGCGGAGGACGGGACGACCGCGGACAGCTGCGGATTCAGCCGCAAGGAGGGGTGATCTAGATTACCACCACCTGTGGACCAGGGGAGGAGGAGGAGCACGAACACGCTGATGGACCCAGGCTATTAAAACCCTGGTCGAGGGCATCCAGGTAAGGCCATTTCTGCACTGGTGACTTTGACAGACTGACCATGGATGGTGATCTGCTTCTGCAGAGCCCAGCGTTCCCCCTCCTACTGTAAGTAGCGGGGTGGGTCCCCCTTTATTCTGTCCGGGTGGTCTCTGAGGTGACTTAGCATGCCTTCTCTCTCTGTTTTAGGGAGACAAGGCCCCTGACCCCATAAAGAAACTGTCAGCCCTGCACGGATGACTAAATACGTGCAGAGCAGCCCTCCCTACTGGACAGTATAAAAACCCTCATCAAACAAGAAGTTCAAACTTCTATGATGAATGTTGCCCAGGCCCCGACATCACAGCCCCCTCATGCTAGGAAAAGGAAAGCAGCCCCTGTGGAATCGGACTCGGGCGAAATTGATACCTCTAACTCAGAGGATGCATGGGAGAATGAGAGTTCCACTTCCGCCCCCAAACCCGATAACAAGAGATACTACTTCTCGTCTGAGGACATAGAGGATTTAGTTAGTATGGTAAGGGGCACCATGGGATTGGAGGAGGTGGAAGTGGAATGCTCTATTCAGGATGAAATGTTTGGGGGACTAAAGCCCAAAGACCAAAAGGGGTTTCCCATTCACGGAAACATCCGAAACCTGGTTTTGCAGGACTGGGCCCTCCCCGAGAAAGGACTTAGTATTCCCTCAGACCTGAGGAATTGGTTTCCCTTAGAGGGAGATTGCTCCCTATGGGAAGTCCCTAAAGTGGACGTGCAGGTGTCCAGGGTGACTAACAAAACGGCTCTTCCATTTGAAGATTCATCTCAGCTCAAGGATCGCATGGATTGGAAAGCTGAGAGCCTGCTCAGGATGCATCCACAACCCTGCTAAATGCCAATATAGCCTCTACATGTGTGGCCAGGTCCCTATTCCGCTGGTTGCTTTCACTGGAAGACCACCTCACTCAGGGAACCTCCAGGGAAGAAATCCTTGACTCTCTTCCACTATTACAAAAGGCAACAGGGTTCCTAGCCGATGCTTCCGTGGAGTCCATACGCGTAGCAGCAAAGTCAGCAGTCCTCTCCAACTCAGCCAGAAGAACACTGTGGCTGAAGTCTTGGGGAGGAGACTTTACGTCAGAAACAAAACTCTGCGATTCTCTTTCAGGGGAATTGTGTTTGGCCCAGCTCTGGATGATATCCTGGAGAAAGCCACAGGTAAGAAGAAGTCGCTTCCAGAACAAAGGAAACCTAGGAAGCGATTTTTTTTCGTCCCCCCCGTGACCAGCCCTCCCAGAGAGATTTTAAAGGGAAGGGCAAAACGGGCTGGTGGAGTTATCCAAAAGGAGGTAAGGGCAGAAATATTCTGGCCCCCCAGCAACAGCAAAACCCTACGGACAAACAATGACAATATTCCGGTCGGGGGCCGACTCTCGAATTTCATAGATCAATGGCAGTCCATAACCTCAAACCAATGGGTTCTTCGCACCATTCGCAACGGACTGAGATTGGAATTCGAGAGTCCTCCCCCTCGATGGCTGAGAATAACCTCTCTACAGGCGAACCTCCAGAGATCCTTGCTGTCAGACATAAAAACACTTCTGCAAGCAAGAGCGATCTCCCCAGTCCCACATCAGGAGGTAGGCAGAGGCCACTACTCTCGCCTCTTCGTAGTCGTAAAACCCTCAGGGAGCACAGGGTTATTATAAACTTAAAGCCCTTAAACCAAGTGGTGAAGTACAGGCGATTCAAGATGGAGTTGGTCAAGACAGCAATCTCATAGGACAAGATTGGGTGATGGCTACAATAGACCTGAGGGACGCTTACTATCACATCCCGATTTCATCCAGACCACAGGAGATTCCTCAGGTTTGCGGTATCTCAGGGGTCCCAGGTCAACCACTACCAATTCAACGTCCTACCGTTTGGAGTGTCATCAGCCCCTCGTGTACTTACCAAGGTGATGGCAGAGGCAATGATTTTCATTCGCCAGCAAGGGATCTGCATTGTCCCATACCTAGACGACCTAATAATAGCACCATCCATATCTCGCTTGAACCAGGATGTAGGGAAATCTCTAGAAATGTTACAATTCTTGGGTTGGATCCCCAACCTGGAGAAATCAGACCTTCATCCCTCAACAAGGAAAAAGTTCTTGGGGATACTCCTGGACTCTGGAAAGCGAACATCTTTTCTACCCAGGGAACGACAATTCAACCTGGTTCAGAGACTCTCCAAGTTCAGAGCCCAGAGAGCACCTACCCTGAGAGACTCAATGTCCATGCTAGGTTTGCTTACAGCATGTATCCAAGCCGTCTCCTGGGCCCAAGCCCATACTCGGGTCCTTCAGTCCTATGTACTCCAGTGTTCAAGGAAACACCGGAATACACTGAGCAGGAGAACCCCTCTTCCCGGTCATGTGAAGGCGTCTCATATGGTGGCTGAACCACCAGAATCTCCAGCAGGGGGTCAGCTGGGATCAGCTTCCCCTGAAAATCATCACCACAGATGCCAGTCAGAGAGGCTTGGGTGCTACAGTGGAGAAATCACACTTCCAGGGGGGTATGGCCCCCAGACGTCAGAACCAGCTCCTCAAATGTGAGAGAACTAAGAGTGGTAGAGGAAGCGCTGAAGGCAGCATCGACCCTTGTCCAAAATCATCATATACGTGTCTGCTCAGACATTATGACTACAGTGTCCTACCTCCTTCACCATGGAGGCACAAAATTTTCCAACCTAAAATTGGTGACTGCAAGAATCTTTTCTTGGGCAGAGTACCATCTACTGTCCATATCGGCAGTGCTTCTAAGGGCGTCGGACAACGTGGAGGCAGACTTCCTCAGCAGTAGGGATGTTCTTCCCAGGGAATGAAGCCTAGACCAAACAGTCTTTTTGTCTCTGGTCTCAAGATGGGGACATCCCAAGGTGGACCTCTTTGCCAGTGGTCAAAATACGAAGGTGGAAACATTTTTCTCCCTCAGCCCCACCGACGGAGCATGGAAAGTAGATGCCTTCTCCCATCCTTGGCACTTCAATCTAGCTTACGCCTTCCCTCCGGTTCCCATGATAGCGAAAACACTACAGAAGCTACGGGCAGAACAAGCCACTACAATCCTGGTGGCTCCCTTGTGGCCAGGGAGAAGCTGGTACGGAGCCCTACGAAACATGGCTCAGGAAGGTCCAATACTTCTGCCCCAGAGAGCCAATCTTCTTCACCAAGGCCCTCTACTACACCCAGACCCGCACAAAATGAACCTGGCGGCCTGGCTACTGAAGCCAGAATCCTAAAGGCTAGAGGCCTATCTGAAAAGTAATTCAAACCCTACAAAAGAGTAGGAAACCAGTGACTAACACCATCTATGGTAAAGTCTGGAAGAAGTTCTCATCTTGGTGCTCCCCAAATTTTCCAGATCCCTTCCATCCTAATATTGCACAAATCTTTGAATTCCTTCAGGACAGGCTGGATCTGGGACTCACACCTAGCACTTTAAAGGTGCAAGTTTCAGCCCTTAGCTCATTCTACAACCAGGACCTGGCAAGTCATCGATGGGTCAAACGGTTCATGACCTCAGTGTCTAGGATCTGTCCCAGACTCCGTAGCCAGATCCCCCCCCTGGGACTTGAACCTAGTTCTCAGGGGCCTGACCAGTGAGCCATTTGAACCACTGTCTTCCGCAACTCCGAAAAACTTAACTCTAAAAAAAGTGTTCCTAGTAGCAATTACTACAAGACGCATAGGGGAATTGCAGGCCCTGTCAATACAGGAGCCATATCTAACTATTATGGAGGATAGCATCATCCTGAGATTAGAGCCCTCCTTTATGCCACAGGTTCCAGGACATTGTATTGCCTTCTTTCTGTCCAAACCCCTCCAACACGAAAGAAGTGTTCCACACCCTCGATGTCCGCAGAGTAGTTCTCTTCTACCTACAGCAGATGGAGAGTTGGAGGATTGAACAGAATTTATTCATTCAGTTTTCAGGTCGAAATAAAGGCAAAAAGGCAGCAAAAAATACAATCGCAAATTGGATCAAGCAAGGGATCAACCTCGCCTACTCGTCTGAGCGTTCCCCCTCCTACATCATTGAGAGCCCACTCTACTCGTTCAGTAGCAACATCGTGGGCAGAAAGAGGGAACGCATCTTCTGAGCAGATATGCAGAGCCACCACCTGGTCGTCTGTCCATACATTCACCAGACACTATAGACTAAATTTCAACCGCGATTTAACGTTTGGCAGATGTGTTCTGCAGGCTGTTGTCCCTCCCTAAGAAATTAGTTGTTGGTATTCCTCCGATGCGGCTGTCGTGGACGGTGGCTAGAGAAAATAGAATTAGTCTTACCGGTAATTCGGTTTCTAGGAACCTTCCACGACAGCACTAATTTCCCTCCCTATCTGATATTCTACTGGATGATTCCTGCACTTTGGTGGTAACTATACATGCTCTTGTGTACAGAAAAACACTGGAGGTAGTAGGAAGGGGAGGGTTATTTAACCTCTTGTGCATTTCCTGTGCCCCATTAGGGCGGGGAGACATCCTCCGATGCTGCTGTCGTGGAAGGTTCCTAGAAACCGAATTACCGGTAAGACTAATTCTATTTTCATGTATTTCTATGCAGTTGTCTTGCTCAGGTCGAGAGATCTGCCGCCAGCCTGTGCATTACAGTTCGATCCTGATCTGATCTATTCGGCTGTCTGACTGCGCCCTTAGTGTTCATCTCGCCCTGGCTTTGGATTCACAGTTACAATGCTCAGTACTGATATATAATGTCCTGCATGCCGTTTGTGTTCATCTGGGCAGGATTCACAGCTACACTGCTCAGTACTACTGTATAATGTCCTCCATGCTGCTGCTACTTCTGAACATGTGCTACATAGAGACGAGAGAACTGGACTCCCTCATGCCTGTGTGTGCTCTGTATGGGAAACATCATGACCAGGGAGCCTTCATTGGAGAGAGGGCGCTCCTGTACTGTACTGGATGCCACGGTTACTATGGACATCATCCTCTTGTGATTGAAACTTCAGGTTCAATACTTTTGCTGATGCTCGCACTTGCGCAGTTTCTGAGCGTGTGCAGTTAATGCTTCCTGTGGTGCACATGTACGGTAAGGAAATATTGGGGTTAGTAGTAGATGTAGATGATGGGGAGCTGAGTACACGGTGGTTCAGCTTTGATCAGATGATCGACCCTGGACATTTACCAGACAGGGACAGGAGGCGAATATTGAATTATCTTTACAGATCGCCCCGGAGCACCGAACTTACTGTTACTTGGTAAAATGCAATTATCAGTCACTGTAATTACACAGAAAAATGTATCTGAACATTCAGCAGTCACCAATTAGGAATGGAAATGGCTTATCTATAGTGTTATCTGCAGGTACCATTCCAGGGGTCCGCAGGCGATTGTAACCCCGGTGTACACAGCTGGGAGGGGGGTCTGCACTTCAAATGATTGAAGGAGATAATTTATAGGGTTTTACCTTTTTTTGTCATTACATTTTGTTTTTTAATTAGTTAAATTTAGTAAAAAAAAATTAAATATAAATTTAGTTTAATTTTTTAATGTCAAATTTCATTTTTTAGCAAAAAGTATTAATTTATGTAAAATTGTAGCCCAAAAATATTTCATTTACTTTAATATAAAATTAACATTTTTAGTACAAATATTTACAATGTTTGATTTTTATTTTTTTTTATTTTCCCAGCCTAATAAGAACATAAACGATCAATTATTACATTACCTAAAATAAAAAGACACTAATTTATCCTCTTCTGACAGATTTCATAGATGTTCCTTTCAGCTGCTTCTTAAAGGGGTTGTCCAGGTGGCCAATACCAGGTTGCAGCAGTCCTGCTTCAGCTTCCTCCCAGTGTGATCCCGGACCATAGAATGGACTGCACGGGATCCCAGTAAGTGGTGGGAGGCGAGTATAGCGCTGTTTTTTGTTTTTTTTTTACTTACCAAGTCAATGTTAACATTGAAACCTTTTAAAGAAACTCTAAGCACTTTGTCCTGTAATCTCACTTTATCTGGCTGCAGCGGGAGCCTCTCCCCTTCCTATATTTCCCCTCCTTTTGACTAATCCCTGCCCCTCAGCCATGCTCCACACACAAAGTAAAAGCTTAGGAGCTTATTAACCCCCTTTTTTTTTAGCTTTATTTTAGGAAAACAGTAGATGTTGCAGAATTTTCATTCATTTCTAGGTCTCCTGTCCCTTTAAAAGTAAAGCTGATACAATATGTGCCTAAGCGCACAGGACACAGTGGTTTAAAGAGACGAATCTCTTTAATGCCCTGGCCTTGGGATCACACATTGGAGCGGATTTGCATCAGGTTCTCGTGAAAAGGTATCAAGATGTATTTAAAAGGGACGATTGACACTTTGTGTTCTTGGTGCTTTTCACCTCCCCCACGGGTCCAACCTGCAGATCAGCCAGTTCCCGACGGTCACGTGCAATATTATTATTTTGCGCCCATTGTATCTGCTCCCGAGTCCAGCGATCCCCAGCTAATTAAAGCAACTGAAAGATAAAGAGTTCATCTGCTGCCAAACACGCGTTACATGAAACCTAGCACCGCAACCATTGTACTCGTGAATCCTCCTGGTAACTGCATGTTCAAGATACTGAATATGGGGCAGAGAGGAGAGAGGAACATGGGCCTCATATTCAGGAGATTGGCCCATTTTACCTGCACTGATACATTGTAACAAACCAGAACAGGAGGGACAGTTGTGGTCCTGGTGAGCGCACGCATGGGTTTGTAATGAAATCTCAGCTGAGAGAAGTAAATCCATCTGTGCAGGTTCAAGAATGTTTCTTTTCACTGACAGCAAGCAGATGTCTTAAAGGGTAAGCAAACTTTCACATAATGTTTCTGTGCGGATGAGAAATAACAGTATCTGGCCAATTTAAGGACTCATATCCTGCATTGTCGTGACTTTTAAATTGACTGTTGGCATAGAATGACTGTTCAAATTAAGTCCCTCCACTCGGGGCATCATGGTGTGCCCAATCGTCGATCTCCACCCTTCTCTCTTTGACAGCTCAGGTTTCAGAGAGCCAGAAAAGGCTGGAGACAGATGGACACCAAGCAGATGTGTGTAAATGACTGGCCCCACTGTGAAGTACCAAGCGACTGTAATTGGTTTTGACTGTCAGCACAAAATGACTCTTTAATTCACAGTCGACTCTCTAAGCTGAAAAGTGGAGATTATCGGCTACGGTTTCTCACATACTCAGCCCCAACGCGCGTTTGGCATGGTGGGCCTCCTCAGGAGGCTGGGTGGATTGCAGGTCGAGGAAGACTTCTGGTGGTCCCAAACTTCTTCCATTTAAGGATTATGGAGGCCACTGTGCTCTTAGGAACCTTGAGCACTGCAGAAATTCTTTTGTAACCTTGGCCAGATTTGCGCCTTGCCACAATTCTGTCTCTGAGCTCCTTGGCTAGTTCCTTTGACCTCATGTTTCTCATTTGGTCTGACATGCACTGTGAGCTGTGAGGTCTTATATCGACAGGTGTGTGTCTTTACAAATCAGATCCTATCAGTTTAATTAAACACAGCTGGACTCCAATGAATGCGTAGAATCATCTCAAGGAGGATCACAAGGAAATGGACAGCATGTGACTTAAATATGACCATCTGAGCAAAGGGTCTGAATACTTATGACCATGTGATATTTGTTTCTCTTTCATAAATTTGCAAAGATTTCTACATTTCCGTGTTCTTTCCGTCAAGATGGGGTGCAGAGTGTACATTAATGAGAAAAAAATGAACTTTTTTGAATTTACCAAATGGCTGCAATCAAAGAGTGACAAATTTAAACAGGTCTCAATACTTTCAGTATCCACTGTAGATGTAAATCCAGCTATGGGGTGAGGTGAAACACTAGAAAGCTGCAGAATGGAGGAAACTATGGCTATTTTGTGAACATAGCACTAGCAAACAGCAGTATTGAGCAAATAACGAAATGGAGTATATACAACGTCCCACAAATCATGATAAAATACAAGGTTTTTTTTTAGTAAATAATCACATACAAATGCAAAATGCATTGTCTAACAAACACTGGTATCAACACAGAAGGGAAATATGGAGGAGACCTGATGGTAGGCTAGGGGAGGGGTGGGAGACAGTATATACCCAAATGGGGCAGGATCAGATCAGTCAAAATTATATGCAGCTTTACATATCATAGAGAGGTTGGTAGAGAAAAGTGAAGAGGAACAGTGTCTGATACCAGATACCAATGCTGCAATAAATCACTCCTTACCCATAATCCGTGGTGGCTCCCACACCTTTCCCAGCGGCCCCTTGATGTGCATTTCATGTTGCAGCATATTTAAAAGGGGGGGTGCATACTGACAGGTCTCTTGGGTTTAAATGGAAAGGTGACCGGAAGTGCAGCTGAATGCGGCGCATGCATCCTGGAATACATGTACCGGAAATGTCACCTCCCCCATTGCTGTCGCTACACTGTGCGCATGCAGGCGGAAATCCGCCCAATGACGTCAATGGGCATGCGCACAGTGCATACTCGATAGCCACCGAGGAGATGGAACAATTCAGAAATCAGAGCACACGTACGCCCCATCGGCGGACATTTTATTAGAGACCATGGATGTGGCCATTTTAGAAGGTAACAATACAAGTCCATCTATTCCCATTTTAAAAGAGCACATACTTGATCAGACTATGAAGGATATGTAGCAACAAGAGATGAGTGATCCTAAGTAAGACGGACAGCGCGTCCCACTACAAATAAGAGTGAAAAGATACAGAGATAAAGGCATAAGTACAAAAGTGCATAGTGCTAAATTCTAAACAGGTAGATAGATGGAGCAATATAGATCCTAAAAGTAAAGTGACAATAGTGCAAATACAATTGATGCGCTTTTAAAATGGGGAGAATAGATGGACTTGTATTGTTACTTTCTAAAATGGCCGCGTCCATGGTCTCGAATGAAATGGCAGCCGATGGCGCGCATGTGCGCTTTGATTCCTGTATTGTTCCATCTCCTCGGTGGCTATTGAGTATGAACTGTGTGCATACCCATTGACGTCATCGGGTGGATTTCCGCCTACATGCGCACAGTGTAGTGACAGCAATGGGGAGGTGACATTTCCGGTACATGTATTCCAGGACGCATGCGCCACATTCATCTACACTTCCAGTCACATTTCCATTTTTCACATTTAAACCCAAGAGACCTGTCAGTATGCACCCCCCCCCCCTTTTGAAAAAGTTGAACAAAAAACGCACGTCAAGGGGCCGCTGGGCAAGGTGTGGGAGCCACCATGGATTATGGGTAAGGAGTGATTTATTGCAGCATTGGTATCTGGTATCGGACATTGTTCCTCTTCACTTTTCTCTACCAACCTCTCTATGATATGTAAAGCTGCATATAGTGGTGACTGATCTGATCCTGCCCCCTTTGGGTACATACTGTCTCCCACCCCTCCCCTAGCCTACCTTCATGTCTCCTCCATATTTCCCTACTGTGTAGATACCATAGTGTTTGTTAGACATTGCATTTTGCATTTGTATGCGATTAATAAAAATTTCTATTTTATCATTATTTGTGGGACGTTGTATATACTCCATTTTGTTGTTTGCAATAATTTTGGGAGTTGTTCGCTTTATGCATCCCTTCCTGCTCTCGGCCACAGCATTACGTTGTGCTTGACGATTATTGTTTTAAGTATTGAGCAAATAGATGCAACTCCAGTTATGGGATGAGATAAACACTTACTAGAAAGCTGCGGTATGGAGGAAATGAAACAGCAGTATTGAGCTGTGTCGTGAATACAGTTCTGTGTTGAGATCAACTGTTATGAATGGGTCACCAAGGAGGATAGCAGGACCAGGCTATGCCACCAGAAAACCAGAGAGGTTGGTAACTAAGCAGATTGCAGACCCCTGATCCTATCCACACATCTAGCAGTAGCCGTGGAGCGTACCTACGATGCCCTAGACGCCTCGGCACAGCTGGAGAGCTAACTCAGCCTAAAGCAAGAAAGGTGAAATCTAAAAGCAGGCCCCAAAGGAATAGACAGCCCCCAAACATACACTCACTGGCCACTTTATTAGGTACACCATGCTAGTAAGGGGTTGGACCCCCTTTTGCCTTCAGAACTGCCTCAATTCTTCGTGGCAGAGATTCAACAAGGTGCTGGAAGCATTCCTCAGAGATTTTGGACCATATTGACATGATGGCATCACACAGTTGGCGCAGATTTGTCGGCTGCACATCCCTGATGCGAATCTCCCGTTCCACCTCATCCCAAAGATGCTCTTTTGGATTGAGATCTGGTGACTGAGGAGGCCATTTGAGTACAGTGAACTCATTGTCATGTTCAAGAAACCAATCTGAGATGATTCGAGCTTTATGACATGGCGCATTATCCTGCTGAAAGTAGCCATCAGATGTTGGGTACATTGTGGTCATAAAGGGATGGACATGGTCAGCAACAATACTCAGGTAGGCTGTGGCGTTGCAACGATGCTCAATTGGTACCAAGGGGCCCAAAGAGTGCCAAGAAAAAATTCCCCACACCATGACACCACCAGCCTGAACCGTTGATACAAGGCAGGATGGATCCATGCTTTCATGTTGTTTACGCCAAATTCTGACCCTACCATCCGAATGTCGCAGCAGAAATCGAGACTCATCAGACCAGGCAACGTTTTTCCAATCTTCTACTGTCCAATTTCGATGAGCTTGTGCAAATTGTAGCCTCAGTTTCCTGTTCTTAGCTGAGAGGAGTGGTACCCAGTGTGGTCTTCTGCTGCTGTAGCCCATCTGCCTCAAAGTTCGACGCACTGTGCGTTCAGAGATGCTCTTCTGCCTACCTTGGTTGTAACGGGTGGCAATTTGAGTCACTGTTGCCTTTCTATCAGCTCGAACCAGTCTGCCCATTCTCCTCTGACCTCTGGCATCAACAAGGCCTTTCCGGCCACAGAACTGCCGCTCACTGGTTTTTTTTTTCTTTTTCGGACCATTCTCTGTAAACCCTAGAGATGGTTGTGCGTGAAAATCCCAGTAGATCAGCAGTTTCTGAAATTCTCAGACCAGCCCTTCTGGCACCAACAATCATGCCACGTTCAAAGGCACTCAAATCACCTTTCTTCCCCATACTGATGCTCGGTTTGAACTGCAGGAGATTGTCTTGACCATGTCTACATGCCTAAATGCACTGAGTTGCCGCCATGTGATTGGCTGATTAGAAATTAAGTCTTAACACACAGTTGGACAGGTGTACCTAATAAAGTGGCCAGTGAGTGTATATTGTCAGTGAGACAAGATGAAAACACAAACGCAGGTAGAAAAATAGACTGAGCAAATGATGGGGCCCAGACTGACTAGACAGGACAGGAAAGGAAAGACACTCTGCAATCATGCAAAAAAAACCTGAAAAATCCAACACGACTGATGCTCAAAAAAACACAAGTCACACGACTTTGCCCCCACTATATCAGCACTCTGGTATATACTGAAAGCAAAGCAAAAAGAGACCAATATAATGGGACAGAACAAACTGACACAAGCAGTAACATATGGGCGGTGATTCAGCACAGCCCCAGCAGGAGCAAGCTGATCCACACCAAGCAGAGATAGACAAAACCAGATTGTCATGATCCATGCTGGATCATGACAAATAAAATGCACTAGTAACCTTTTTTTTTCTTGTACTGTGGTGGTTTTAGTTTTGCCCCGGTGGCCGTTAGGGTCATTGCACACTGGTTACTTTAGTTTAGTGCACGTGATTATATAGCAGGTGTGATTGCTCTGGCTCTGCTATAAAAGAGTGTCAGGTGTTACAATCAGTGTTGGTGATAGTGTTAATTTCAACCATCCTTGGTGGAGGAAGGATCTAGAGCGAGGTCCTGGCAGCTCAGTCGGAGCCCTGGTGTGGAAGGAGTCAGAGGGGATTTCCTTGCAGCTCTGACAGAGCTTGGTGGCAGCTATTCAGGAGGAAAGCTGCATTCTGGTGGTGGACTCTGTTGCTGGGAGCAAGAGCAACAGAGCAAAGCTAAGTGGTGTTTCCCTGTTTTTATTTTTCCCTGGTGTGCATTAGTACAGTGGTGGGGCCAGTGCCTGCACCACCCAGCTCCCTAGCAAGGGATAGGTGTAGGGTGTGCTAGGGTGACAGGTATCCTGATCGGCGCCCGGTGCAGAACCGGCCTAGGGAACGTTAGGAGTGTGAGGGACACTGACTCGTGAGTGCAGGAGGTCTCCATGTCCCCGTTCCCTATCGCAGGGCCCACCGTTGTAACTGTTTCCCCTTTCCCCGCGTCTTGTTTTAGTTACCGGCCTGCGGGTCGTGTCACACAAGACAGTTTCACGTGCCGTGTCTTGTTGTTTCAGTTACCGGCCTGTGGGTCATGTCACACAGGATAGGTCCACGTGACATTATCACCAACCATAACATTTTTCTCTGGTGAGCCATGGGCCAAGTTCAGACCAGTGAGCAGTTGCTGCTGGCCCTCACGGAGATTAGTGAGGACCTGAATGATGCAGTTCAGCAGCACCTGCTGTGGAATTATGGGTCTGAGGCCTACCCTCTGCCTCAACTAGAGGGTCCATATACGGCTTTGGCCAGGATGTGCCGTGGAGTCCCTGCTGGGGAGCAGGACTTGCTTATACAGGCGGACGTACCCAGGCAGGTGGGTGGAGTCGGTGTCCCCATGGTGCTGCCTGGTGTTCCCCAAGGTGAAGGGGTACGTCCCTGTAGTGAGCAGACTAATGATTTAGTCCTTGGCACTGACGCTGAAATTTCTGTACTGCCAGAGAAGCCGTGCCCACCCTGGTCGTGTGGAGGAAGATGACCTGGGAGTTTATATTTCCTCCTCGCCCTCAGAAGGTAGTATGTCAGCAAAGGTGATGGTTGGCGAGGTACCTGAGGGCATACCGGTGCTTGTGAACAGTGGAGCTGAAGTCAGTCTGGTGGATGCTCAGTTTGTCCAGACTCATGGTCTGAGGTGTGAGTCGCCGGACAAACCCATAAGCATCCAGGCCATTAACTCTGTCCCACTGAGCCAGGGGGGGTTAAACCAAGGTAGAAGACATTGAGCTGCATAGCGGACATCAGGATGTGTCCCAGCCATACTACGTCTTGGAGGGAAATCCAGCACCTATCATTGTGGACCCCCATTGATCTATAAAACACAACCCGGTCTTAGATTGGCGGACTAGGGACGTAGTCAGCTGGGAGCAGTCATGTGAGGGCTGCTGCCTAGGGGCTACTGTCCCTTCCGTCTCTACAATCGTCCCCTTCCTCTCCAGTGAAAGCAGCGGAGGTGCTGCAGGAGAGTAGGGGCCAGGGGCAACCCTCGCCATTAGCCAACCCTGAGAGGCGCAGACCTCGAAGTAGGAGGGGTTGGAGGGTGGTGTTTCCCTTGGTGAATTGCGGGGGTGTGTGTGTGGTGACAGAGGGGGACGCCTCTGTTGCCAGTTCCAGAAAGAGTTCACCGAATTTTGACAAACGAATGTGTGGCAATAAACGTTCAGGTCCGGACCTGTGTGTGAACGAGCATGTATTGGTGGCAACCAAAAACATCTAGTGGAAGTGTGTTGCGGGGTCTGGAATTCTCAGGTGATCGGGCCGTGTCTGGTGTCGGCTGTCCAGGGCCTGGAGACACCCACATACTTGCCTATACACATCTCGTTCCCAAGATCGACGCTTTGGAGATGGGTGGTGCCTCCGGAACATACATAGCCAATACCAGCGGTGCTCGTTTGTCATAAACCTGAAGTGCAGGTAGTTGCTGGGGTGAACTCTGGACCTGGGCGTCCCCGCTGTAGGTGGTTCCCTGATGAGGAGTGGTCTTGAGGGTCCAGAGGCCCCTCATTAACGGGAGGGTACTGTCATGATCCATGCTGGATCATGACAGATAAAATGCACTAGTAACCTTTTTTTTTCTTGCACTGTGGTGGATTTAGTTTTGCCCCCGGTGGCCGTTCGGGTCATTGCACACTGGTTACTTTAGTTTAGTGCACGTGATTATATAGCAGGTGTGATTGCTCTGGCTCTGCTATAAAAGAGCGTCAGGTGTTGCAATCAGTGTTGGTGATAGTGTTCATTTCAACCATCCTTGGTGGAGGAAGGAGCTAGAGAGAGGTCCTGGCAGTTCAGTCGGAGCCCTGGTGTGGAAGGAGTCAGAGGGGATTTCCTTGCAGCTCTGACAGAGCTTGGTGGCAGCTATTCAGGAGGAAAGCTGCATTCTGGTGGTGGACTCTGTTTCTGGGAGCAAGAGCAACAGAGCAAAGCTAAGTGGTGTTTCCCTGTTTGAATTTTTCCCTGGTGTGTATTAGTACAACGGTGGGGCCAGTGCCTGCACCACCCAGCTCCCTAGCAAGGGATAAGTGTAGGGTGTGCTAGGGTGACAGGTATCCTGATCGGCGCCAGGTGCGGAACTGGCCTAGGGAACGTTAGGAGTGTGAGGGACACTGACTCGGGAATGCAGGAGGTCTCCACGTCCCCGTTCCCTATCGCAGGGCCCACCGTTGTAACTGTTTCCCTTCCCCTTGTCTTGTCTTAGTTACCGGCCTGCGGGTCGTGTCACACAGGACGGGTCCACATGACACAGATCAAATGCAAAAAGATTAGCAAATGAACCACTTAGCTGAACCATGCAGGAACAGAGCAGGAGACATCAGACCTCAGAAGTCACAGGAAGAAAATCACCAGCAGGGATTGAAGGAAGTCAGCTGTCTTAAATAATCCAGTCAGAAACCCCAGATCTCCAATTGTCATTATCAGGTGGCAAGCCTCTGTCAATCTGACCAGCTCCAGTACCTCCAGTAACCACCAGAGGTGGCCCAGAAAGAGAACTCGCAACACCTCTGTCAATCTGCCCAGCTTCACTACCTTCAGTAACCACCAGAGGGATCCCAGAAAGGGAATTCACAACAATCAACCCTACAAAGCATTTGCCTGATGAACATTATATAACAGTACTGAGCAGTGTAGATGTGGATTCTCCCCTCCTCTTAGAGAATAGTAGGAGATGTAACCTGACACTCATGACCACAGACCTGAGTGGATGGTGTGTTCCAGAGGCAGGAGGTAGTGGGAGAAGTGGCTCATAAGTACAGATTCCGTGTAACGATGGTGAGAAATTAAGGAAACAATTTGCAACAATGAAACTTTTTTTTATGTCGACTCAGAATGTGACGGATGTCACTTGTTACTTTTTTAGACACTTTGTTTCCATTTTTTGGAGTAATTATTTACATATCAGAGGTTGAAAAGTAGATTAGACGATCTGACCTCTTCTTTTCCGTCTAGACCGCAGGTCCGCGCAGTAACTCACAATGTCAGAAATACAATTTGGAATGTACAATTTACCCAGAGCTTCCTGCTTTTGGAGGAAAATGCCGGAGCACCCGAAAGGTGATTGGTACATTCAGAAGAGCCAGGGACCACCCAACAAACGAGGAAATGATCGGTTATAGGGTGATCGGAACGTTTCTGCAGCCATAAGAATCCAGGTTCTCGGTGCTGCTGACAGTATGAGAATATTCTGAAGTCTGGCTATCAACTTTCAAGTTCAAGAGTTCCTTCCTGGCTGAGGGGCATCATGACTTCTGCAGGAATCGTACAAGGTGGGGGTCTCACATAAGTAACGCTGAACGCCGTCGCCCCCGTCCACCTGATACCCCCAGAATACAACGGTCCTGTTCTGGTACAGTGGCTGCATCGCTTGGCCGCTCCGCTTTGGCTGCGATACGGAGGCGACCTGATTGGACGGAAAACGACAAGGGGACAGATGGGGAAGGCGACCATCAAAGAATGAATGAAGGATAATAAGGACGCGGAGGACAATGAGCGAAATGTAAGAAGAGTACAGTAGTGGGGGAAGGGGGACGGGGACAGGTAACAGCGAAAAAAAGGATTTAAAGAGTTAAACGGGAGAATGTAGAGGAGGGAAGACAAGCTGCAGCAATGCCAGAGCGACAGGGAAAATAATGCAATTACAGGGAAGGAGAAGTGAGCTGCTAATACATAGGGAATAAGTGCGGGAGGCGGAGGAAGAGAGGACGTGAGCCGAGGAAGAAATGTGGAGGACGTAGCGCCAAAGATCACAACAAGGCGACAGGAAGAACTGACATAGGGACAGGGGAAACCATGCAATTATAGGAACTGCTAATACATAGCGAATAAGTGCGGGAGGCGGAGGAAGGCATTCAAGAAGCCCTACAGCAAGAGAAGGGGAGATAACGAAAAAATGTGGAGGACACCGCACTGACGACCAGTACAGTGACAGGCAGAACTGTCAGAGGGACCGCACCGAGGACGACCCCTCTCCTGCCCGGACACCCAGGTAGGAAATACTATTCCAGATGTTACATAAACCTTCATGGTAAAAGGACACGAAGGGAGCTAAAGGTAACCAATATCTCTTAAAGGGGTAGTCCACTATGGGAGTGACCCCCCCATTGGGACCCCCTCTATTAGCTCGCTGCTGCAGAAACTTTACATGGATACTAGTAATCGATTTTAGCAAAAAAACGTTTTGCCCCCTCATATTGCAAGCCTTTCCCTACTGTATGTGACCCCCTGTCTGTGCGCAGGATATGGACAGCGACATATGCTGGGAATGGGCGCCCCCTGATATTATATTTACTAGTCACATCTAGGGTTTGTTTTTTTTTTTTGCTTTTCTGCAGATGAGGAAATACATAAGTTGCTCCTTTTTAGTTATTTTTAAATTTCTTCACACCATAAATCTGCACCCATTACATAGCATGCAGCAGGAAAGAGTTAAAGTATAGGTGCAAACTTTTATTGAAGTTTGATTTTTTTAAGTCCAATATTCTATACAGAATTTTTTTTTTTTTTTTTTACTGCATTTCTAGAGCGGTCTGAGTTTTTTCTGATACACAGCTCCAAATCCCCAGCATAGACAAAAATTTACATGATTAAATTACTACCTGCAGCCACCACTAGAGGGAGCGCACTTCAATGGAACAAATATAAATCTCCATACAGTGAGCGCCATCTTGTGGTGGCAGCAGATGGTAAATGTAAAATATGGTATCGTGTAACCATAAAGTCATGCAGGGGATTTGGAGCTTTGTATCAGAAAAACAAAGCTGCTATTACTGCGCCGCCATGTCACGCCACATTGATGCAGTAATTGATGCCAAAGGAGCCCCAACCAAGTATTGAGTGCATTTACAGATCATACATTTCAGTAGCCCAACATTTCAGATTCTGAAATCATTTTTTGAAGCTGCTGTTATAAAGTATTCTAATTTGCTGAGATAATGGCTTTTGGGTTGTCATTGGCTGTAAGCCATAATCATCAACATTAACATAAATAAACACCTGAAATAGATCACTCTGTAATGACTCTATATAATATATAAGTTTCACTTCTTATATTGAAGAACTGAAATAAATTCACTTTTTGTGAGAAGCGCCTGTAGCTACGATTTGTGGCTCCAGCTTAGCTGCATGGTCTAGAAAAGTCTAAGTCTTGCTGCCATAGCAGATACTAAAGCCCTCCACCATGCTTTATATCGCAGCGCTGCTCTAGCCATGACCAATGACTGCTGTTTATATTTATCTATTGGTATCTGAAGAATATCTCTCAGTTCATCAGAAAGCTCATCCCCCCCCCTCATGCTTGACACTGCAGCACTGCTCATTCTGCACTCTTACCAGGAGAGTCAGTGAAGGTCCAGCAAGGGTTGAATGGAACAGTTATTGGTTAACCCCTTCATTTCTGCACCACTGTAAATCCCCTCTAGTTTTTTTTTCCGCTTCCTCATCTCATCTTTATTGAAACTTTCATTTACACAATCCGTGAATTCTTTCTTCTTGATAGTTCTTGTACAGTATTTACATAACAGGTCCGGCGCCATAGCAACCCGACAATCCTGCTGCAAAACTTTCACTATAACCCTGCGCGTGCTGGAGCAAAAACTGCTGGAATGCCCATCGCTGGTATAAAGACGCAACACGGCAAAGAAAGGGTGCCCCAACATGTAAATCAACAGATTAGCCATTCAGGAGCCAGGGAAAGCCGAGTGTTGGCACTTTTTTACACCCTCCTATTGATTGAGGTTGACATTTCCATCCTCTTGGCGACTTGCAGACGGTTTCTAGGCTCTATGATAATTGATCGACCCATCTCCCGAGACGCTCGGTTCATTGTTGTCAAATCTGCCTTTTATTCCATGCAAATCTCTAGTCTCGCTGCCAAGTGCAAAAGTATTCACACCCCCATATAAAGTATACACCCCCACCTATGGGAATTTGCAGCCCTGTGGCTTTAACGCTGGGACCACAGATGAGTCGCGCGACCAAAAACATTTGGGAAACTTGATATTCCACGATTAAAGCCGCCACCTTGGGATGAAACTAAAAACCTTACATAGACAAGTGGTGACATATATGGCCTCACTTCTTTTTTGATACACTGATGCCATTTTCTTCATCTATGGTCCCTATGCATGGCCGCCCTGGTCGGTGCCCTGGTCCTGTAGGAAGCAGGTGGTCATCTGTGTTTTTTTTTTTTTTTTTCTTCTAAGGCTATGTTCACACACGTTGTGGTTTTTACTACAAATTAAAAGCTGCTTTTTTACACACCCTTGCTTTTTTTTTCCTTAGTGAATTGGAAAATGGCTGCGTTTTCTAGATCTGCAGCACATCACCTCTTTCTACGTTTCTGCAGCTTTTTTTTTTTTTTACTATAGTAAGCAGAGTGCAAAAATTGTGGAAAAAAACGCAGTCCTGAATTTTTGTTGCATTTTTGGTTAATAAAACTAATCTTATTTATCACGTACTGTAGACAAATGACGTGTAATCAGCAGCAAAAAAAACACCAACAAAAACTGAAAGTTTTGCTTGCAGAAAAAAAAACGCTGCAAAAAATGAAACATGGGAACATGGCCTAAGGATCTATCTTTAGCTCTCCGCCGTCTCTGGGGTTTTTCCTCGGCCGCTGCTATAACATGGCGCCGTGACAGAGAATCTGCCATTAACCACCAGAGGATTTCTCCGACTGCTGCTAAGTTGGAGTCAGAGGAAGGATGCAATTCACTGTTAAAGGGAGTCTGTCACCTCATTTTTCTGATATGAGATGCGGCCACCGCCATCAGGGGCTTATGCTGTGGATAAGCCCCTGATGGCGGTGGTCGCATCTCATAGAGCAAAAATGAGGGGACAGACTCCCCTTAAGCACATTTGCTGTTTCCATTCCTCACCATTTTTAAGATTTCTGCTTGCTGTCAATGAAGGAGGAAAACTTCTTATTTCCACCTAGAGGCATTTGTTACAATTGGCTGATACAATGTATCGGTGCAGGTAACAATGGAACAATCCCCGATCCCTTCCCTGCTGGGCATTTTTAGGAATGTATTCTAGATGGACAGTGTGGGCTCTGCGGGATTTACAGTCACTGACAGCAAGCAGAGATCCTGATTCTGTACAGAAAGTTTGAAAGTTTGTTAAAAAGTTGCAGAAGTTTTCTTTATATTGTGATTGAGCCTCCTATACATCACAGTCTGCGCAGATACGGCTTTAGTCATAGGCCCTTAGAGCAAATATCACAATGGGGCCCTTATTTTTCTGTGGGTTCACAGCAACCTCTCACAAGAGATATCCCCATTGTGTCAAGTAATAATAACATGGAAACAGCATTATCTTTCACTTTATGGTTTGCGAGAGTTCATCTTCCAGCGCCCTAAGTATGTAGGGGTCCAGTACCGATTTACGACCAAATCCCCCTAATCTCCTCAATAATGGGACCAATTCTGCACTGACCGGTGCACCCCATTAATCATTCTACAAAACTCCTATTTAGAACAGAAAGGCGGTTGGCGGGGCCAACGATGGTCCGAATCCTCAATGGTAATCTCTGGACCAGTGACCCCATATCTTCATTGCCGAGGCCACATCCTTATATTCTGCA
The DNA here is from genome assembly GCF_039654945.1 of Dendrobates tinctorius. Taxonomy (NCBI): domain Eukaryota; kingdom Metazoa; phylum Chordata; class Amphibia; order Anura; family Dendrobatidae; genus Dendrobates; species Dendrobates tinctorius. Next base: position 26,133,325 of record NW_027361696.1, on the reverse strand, counting down.
GCTGATGAGACAACAGAAGTCAGGATCAGGTAATAGAAATCCCTCTATAGCAGATGGTGTATGGTCACCCAACTTTCCTAGGATCCTGAATGGCACATCAGTCTAGTTACAGAGGATATAGCACCACATTTAGAAAAGTCAGGCACTTTGGGCCCCTATGTAACCTGCTGATGACCTTATCAGGGGGGCATGGGGCGAGACTGGCCGTCACCCAGCTTTCCCAGATGCCAATAAATAAATGGCTGAATCAAATGGTTACCTTGGCACAAAGGGGGATTAAAACAAATTAAAGCGACCGTCGTGGAGAATGCCTGCCCACCCAGGGACTATTAATCTCAGCCTCTCAGACTGGAGCCTGGCAGAGGGAAGCTCCTCTTCTCCAGACTGTGCAGACACTGCAGCTCTATCCTGCAGAGAGAAGAAGCTGATGGAGCAGTGATCTGCCTGGGCATTGACTACCCACTAGGTCTGGGGGGACTAGTGGGCTAATTATTAACCCCTGTGATGCTGCAGCAGGCTGGGGACCACATGTGCTGCAGTGCCCCCCATACTCCCTCCTTGTAGCTTTGACCATGGGAAGGTTTTGTCTCTTGCTGTCTTATATTTTATCAGCTACAAGGTCAGAACAAAACTTCCAGCCTTGGAAACAAAGGCCCCAGGCACTTAGCTCATCCCTCCAGAGGATGATTAACAGCTCTGCAGAGAGGGAGAGGTAGGTGATACAGGGCACACAGGAAGGGGCTGCATGCTAGGCATGGGATCAGTCTACACCCCAGAAGGGGGCTGGCTGCATGCTGAGGAGGGGGGCCAGGCTGCACCCCAGGAGGGGGCTGGGTGGGGGGCCAGGCTGCACCCCAGGAGTGGACTGGGTGGGTACCACTATGTACCCCAGGAGGGGGCTGGCTGCATTCTGGAAAGGGGGCCAGGCTCCACCCCAGGAGGCTTGGAAGCTGCACTGTTCACAGTGATGAGGTCCCTTGACAAAGAAGAGATCCTGTGGCTAGAAGGTGCAGTGCAGGGTACGACACCTCATCCATTGCACCCCCTTCTTTACCCTAATCATTGACCCTAGGCTAGGGTAAGTCTTGTATTTAAATCCCCTTTGCCTATTTTACTGTTGTAAACTTTCCACACAATCTGCAACATTGTCACAGTTACACTTGTGCAAAAAGGAACAGAGGTGACACAAGGGGGAAGTGATGAAAGTGATGTGCAAGTGCAGAGATGGACTGAGCCTCAGAGACAGGAGCGCAGAGGAGTCCTGGGGTCTCACATGGCAAGAGGGGGAGTGTGATCGGTATATGAAGACATACATTTGAGATGAATAGGTCTAAAAATAGATATATGAATGGATACATATATGACATAGATTGCTAGCGAAGGGATAGATATATGGATTGAGAGATATAAGTATATGAATAAATGGATAGCCATGTCATATTTCTGTATTTATTGATATAACTATCAATCCATATAGCCATCACTTTATCTATTATACATATCAATCTTCCTAGAAAAAAAGATGTTGAAACAGCACCTTAAAAATTACCATATATTAGGTGCAAAGCCTTCCAAACAATTATCCTGTTGTAGCATATGTAAAAATAAAGAAAAGCCGGCAGCACTGCAAAACAAAAGCACTTCATTAACCCATCTGATGTGGCAACATGTCTGTTGTAAAACAACCGATCTATTTATATATCATATATCTATCATCTATTATCTGTATATTATCTATCCATCTATCATATATCTATTATCTATCATCTGTCTATCACCTATTACCGTACATACAGTGGGTATGGAAGTATTCAGACCCCTTTAAATTTTTCACTCTTTGTTTCATTGCAGCCATTTGGTAAATTCAAAAAAGTTCATTTTTTCCTAATTAATGTACACTCTGCACCCCATCTTGACTGAAAAAAACAAATGTAGAAATTTTTGCAAATTTATTAAAAAAGAAAAACTGAAATATCACATGGTCATAAGTATTCAGACCCTTTTCTCAGTACTGAATAGAAGCACCCTTTTGAGCTAGTACAGCCTTGAGTCCTCTTGGGAATGATGAAACAAGTTTTTCACGCCTGGATTTGTGGATCCTTTGCCATTCTTCCTTGCAGATCCTCTCCAGTTCCGTCAGGTTGAATGGTGAACGTAGGTGGACAGCCATTTTCAGATCTCTCCAGAGATGCTCAATTGGGTTGAGGTCAGGGCTCTGGCTGGGCCAGTCAAGAATGGTCAGAGTTGTTCTGAAGCCACTCCTTTGTTATTTTAGCTGTGTGCTTAGGGTCATTGTCTTGTTGGAAGGTGAACCTTCGGCCAAATCTGAGGTCCAGAGCACTCTAGAAGAGGTTTTCATCCAGGATATGTCTGCACTTGGCCGGATTCATGTTTCCTTCAATGGCAACCAGTCGTCCTGTCCCTGCAGCTGAAAAACCCCCCATAGCATGATCCTGCCACCACCATGTTTCACTGTTGGGATTGTATTGGGCAGGTGATGAGCAGTGCCTGGTTTTCTCCACACATACCGCTTAGAATTATCACCAAAAAAATTCTATCTTCGTCTCATCAGACCAGAGAATCTTATTTCTCATAGTCTGGAAGTACTTCATGTGTTTTTAGCAAACTCTATGCGGGTTTCATATGTTTTGCACTGAGGAGAGACTTCCATCGGGCCACTCTGCCATAAAGGCCCAACTGGTGGAGGGCTGCAGTGATAGTTGACTTTGTGGAACTTTCTCCCATCTCCTTACTGCATCTGTGGAGCTCAGCCACAGTGATCTTGTGGTTCTTCTTTACCTCTCCCACCAAGGCTCTTCTCCCATGATTGCTCGGTTTGGCTGGACGGCCAGGTCTAGGAAGACTTCTGCTGGTCCCAAACTCCTTCCATTTAAGGATTATAGAGGCCACTCTGCTCTTAGGAACCTTGAGTACTGCAGAAATTCTTTTGTAACCTTGACCAGATCTGTGTCTTGGCACAGTTCTGTCGCTGAGCTCCTTGGCCAGTTCCTTTGACCCCATGATTCTCATTTGGTCTGACATGCACTGTGAGCTGTGAGGTCTTATATAGACAGGCGTGTCGCTTTACAAATCAAGTACTATCAGTTTAATTAAACACAGCTGGACTCCAATGAAGGAGTAGAACCATCTCCAGGAGGATCACAAGGAAATGGACAGCATGTGACTTAAATATGAGTGACTGAGCAAAGGTTCTGAATACTTATGACCATGGGATATTTCAGGTTTTTCTTCTTTTTTAATAAATTTGCAAAAATTTCTACATTTCTGTTTTTTTCAGTCAAAATGGGGTGCAGAGTGTACATTAATAAGAAAAAAAATATGCAAATTGCCTCTTCAGAGAGGAAGAGGACTTGAACTCTATAGCGCCACCTGTTGGTAGTAGCGATCCTACAAGTCACAATCAACCCTTTAACGAGTCTTGTAGTATGTCACTCTCTCCACAAGGAGAAACTTTACCCCTTAGACCTGAGAAAAAAAAAATGAACCTTTTTGAATTTACCAAATGGCTGCAATGAAACAAAGAGTGAACAATTTAAAGGGGTCTGAATACTTTCTGTACCCACTGTATCTATCATCTATTATCTAATGTATATCTTCTTAGTATTTCCCAAAAGTCAGTATATTATGTAAAGTTTAACAATTTTCTAATACACTTTGGCCCCAGTTCATCATTGATTTTGCTTTGCTCTTTTTTTCTGTAGTAAAATGGTTATAATAGTCTTTTACATTTTTGCTTAACTCATTATTTAATTTCCACTTTTTTTCAGTTAACGTTACCTGTTTTTTAATTTTTTTTATAATCATGTCCATGTTTTTGTGTGTGTGTATATATATATATATATATATATATCCAGGTGTTTTACCCTATTTCATCACATGCGACGTTTCCCTTTTTTTTTTACCTAGTTGTATTCCAGAACGCTAATAGAGTCCAGAATCTAATATTTTTTGTGCAGTTGAAGACTAATATTCCCTGCCGTATGCGATATACTAAAAACCGGTATTAGAAGGCACTTGTTTTTAGTCTGATTTACTTACATTTTACCGGCACTGATACACTGATACAAATCAGGACAAGAGCGATCATAGTATTTGATAGACTGGATACAATTGTAGCAGACCCTCAGCTGTAAAGTAGACCAATTATGCCGATTGGACATTTTACATAGACATGTATCTATTAACTGACAGCAGGCAGTGTGAACAGCGGCCGGTTATAAGGAATTCTACAAGCGTCCATTGTGGCGGTTGCACAATCCTCGGATCTTCCAGCTCAGGACATTGTAAACCTGTGACAACACGTCAGGATTAGCGGTAACATTTGCAGGGCGTTTCCATGCAACAGATGATAAACCATTGCCGTCAGCATTGAAAATATTTAAAAAAACAGAAAACACATCTGGACGTCGCTGTTTTGCAGCGGACGACACATTCAGCTTCCTACAGAGGATCCTGTCTCTATTTAATACATGTCCTGTATTTGGCGAAAGGGGGAAGGGAAGACAAAACCCCCCCCTGACCACATTTTCAGGCAGCTGGTGCGACCTCTTTATCCTTCCCCTCTTTCTATTATTCAGTTGTGCAGAACGATGGAAAGTTTTTCTGCACAAATATCCCGAGGACGAAGAAGAATCCATCTAATGACATGAAAGCCAAACACCATGTCCTGACGAGCCTGACGGGAAGGGCTATAGGTAGAGAAGCCCCCCGGGGGACAGGACAGGGCTGACGACACTTGTCCTAGCACAGAAGACCCCCGCAGCCTGGTAATATAATATAGTATCTAGAATATTCTGTATATATACACAGGGCCGGTTTTAGGCAAAGTGGTGCCCTGGGAAAAAGTTTAAAATGGGGCCCCAAATGCTGACATATTGCACATCACACAGAAGCATTTCAATTGTATTTACGTGCGCTGCTCTAGGTTCTGCTCTGGTCTCAGCAGCTGCACTGCCCAAAGGTCCCTGGGTGAGCGGGGACCCTAAGCAGCTGCCTAGTCTGCCTGCCAGTAACGCCGGCCCTGTATATACACTGCACGGTACCACTCCTCCTGTCCTGTATATATACACTGCACAGTACCACTCCTCCTGTCCTGTATATATACACTGCAGTACCACTCCTCCTGTCCTGTATATATACACTGCACAGTACCACTCCTCCTGTCATGTATATATACACTGTACAGTACCACTCCTGTCCTCTTATATATACACTGCACAGTACCACTCCTCCTGTCCTGTATATATGCACTGCACAGTACCACTCCTCCTGTCCTGTATATATACACTGCACAGTACCACTCCTCCTGTCCTGTATATATACACTGCACAGTACCACTCCTCCTGTCATGTATATATACACTGTACAGTACCACTCCTGTCCTCTTATATATACACTGCACAGTACCACTCCTCCTGTCCTGTATATATGCACTGCACGGTACCACTCCTCCTCTCCTGTATATATACACTGCACAGTACCACTCCTCCTGTCCTGTATATATACACTGCACAGTACCACTCCTCCCGTCCTGTATATATACACTGCACGGTACCGCTCCTCCTGTCCTGTATATATACACTGCACAGTACCACTCCTCCTGTCCTGTATATATACACTGCACAGTACCACTCCTCCTGTCCTGTATATATACACTGCACAGTACCACTCCGCCTGTCCTGTATATATACACTGCCCAGTACAACTCCTCCTGTCCTGTATATATACACTGCACAGTACCACTCCTCCTGTCCTGTATATATGCACTGCACAGTACCACTCCTCCTGTCCTGTATATATACACTGTACAGTACCACTCCTTCTGTCCTGTATATATACACTGCACAGTACCGCTCCTCCTGTCCTGTATATATACACTGCACAGTACCGCTCCTCCTGTCCTGTATATATACACTGCTCAGTACCGCTCCTCCTGTCCTGTATATATACACTGCACAGTACCACTCCTCCTGACCTGTGTATATACACTGTACAGTACCACTCCTCCTGTCCTGTATATATACACTGCTCAGTACCACTCCTCCTGTCCTGTATATATACACTGCTCAGTACCACTCCTCCTGTCCTGTATATACACTGCACAGTACCACTCCTCCTGTCCTGTATATATACACTGCACATCACCACTCCTCCTGTCCTGTATATATACACGGCACAGTACCACTCCTCCTGTCCTGTATATACACTGCACAGTACAACTCCTCCTGTCCTGTATATATACACTGCACAGTGTGACCTCTCCTGTGTATATACACTGCACAGTACCACTCCTCCTGCCTGTATATATACACTGCACGGTACCACTCCTCCCGTCCTGTATATATACACTGCACGGTACCACTTCTCCTGTCCGGTATATATAGACTGCACAGTACCACTCCTCCTGTCCGGTATATATAGACTGCACAGTACCACTCCTGTCCTGTATAATACACTGCACAGTACCACTCCTCCTGTCCTGTATATATACACTGCACGGTACCACTCCTCCTGTCCTGTATATATACACTGCACGGTACCACTCCTCCTGTCCTGTATATATACACTGCACGGTACCACTCCTCCTGTCCTGTATATATACACTGCACAGTACCACCTCTCCTGTCCTGTATATATACACTGCACAGTACCACCCCTCCTGTCCTGTATATATACACTGCACAGTACCACTCCTCCTGTCCTGTATATATACACTGCACGGTACCACTCCTCCTGTCCTGTATATATACACTGCACGGTACCACTTCTCCTGTCCGGTATATATAGACTGCACAGTACCACTCCTCCTGTCCTGTATATATAGACTGCACAGTACCACTCCTGTCCTGTATATATACACTGCACGGTACCACTCCTTCTGTCCTGTATATAAACACTGCACAGTACCACTCCTCCTGTCCGGTATATATATACTGCACAGTACCACTCCTTCTGTCCTGTATATAAACACTGCACAGTACCGCTCCTCCTGTCCTGTATATAAACACTGCACAGTACCGCTCCTCCTGTCCTGTATATATACACTGCACAGTACCACTCCTCCTGTCCTGTGTATATACACTGCACAGTACCACTCCTCCTGTCCTGTATATATACGCTGCACAGTACCACTCCTCCTGTCCTGTATATATACGCTGCACAGTACCACTCCTCCTGTCCTGTATATATACACTGCACAGTACCACTCCTCCTGTCCTGTATATATACACTGCACAGTACCACTCCTCCTGTCCTGTATATACACTGCGCAGTACCGCTCCTCCTGTCCTGTATATATACACTGCACAGTACTGCTCCTCCTGCCCTGTATATATACACTGCACAGTACCACTCCTCCTGTCCTGTATGTATACACTGCACAGTACCACTGCCCCTGTCCTGTATATATACACTGCACAGTACCGCTCCTCCTGTCCTGTATATATACACTGCACAGTACCGCTCCTCCTGTCCTGTATATATACACTGCACAGTACCACTCCTCCTGTCCTGTATATATACACTGCACGGTACCACTCCTCCTGTCCTGTATATATACACTGCTCGGTACCACTCCTCCTGTCCTGTATATATACACTGCACGGTACCACTCCTCCTGTCCTGTATATATACACTGCACAGCACCACTCCTCCTGTCCTGTATATATACACTGCACAGCACCACTCCTCCTGTCCTGTATATATACACTGCACAGTACCACTCCTCCTGTCCTGTATATATACACTGCACAGTACCACTGCCCCTGTCCTGTATATATATACACACACTGCACAGTACCACTCCTGTCCTGTATATATACACTGCACAGTACCACTCCTCCTGTCCTGTATATATACACTGCACAGTACCACTCCTCCTGTCCTGTATATATACACTGCAGTACCGCTCCTCCTGTCCTGTATATACACTGCGCAGTACCACTCCTCGTGTCCTGTATATATACACTGCACAGTACCACTCCTCCTGTATATATACACTGCACAGTACCACTCCTCCTGTCCTGTATATATTGTAAGGATTCGACTCGCTTAGGTGCGGCGGGAGTCAAACATGAGGCACGTTCCTTTAAAATTTCACAGGGTTTATTACTCCATAAACCAGAGACAGCACATAAACAGTCCTTAGCTGGGCTGTGTTCCCTCAGGTCCTGTGCACACAGGTCAGGGCAATGTCCAGAGCAGCGCTCTATCTGCAGCCGCAGACACAGGAAGGCTTCTCCTTCCTTGGAACACAGACCACTCTCTGTAGTGTCCCACCTGGACACATGGAAGTCTGTCCACACTCTGCCAGACTTCCTCACAGTCTCCCTCACATGTGCCAAACACCTTAATTACATAGCCCTGTAACCACACCCATAGGTGAGGTATGGATCACATGAGCTGGTCACATGGTCAGGACTTCACCACATGTCCTGAACATACACATATCTTCAGGCAAAACGGAGTACATTCCGCACCCAGTGCACTAAATGACATCTTTAGTGCTCATGTACACTATAGGCAAAATACTCCGGGTTGCATCGCAGGGAGCATCCCTCCATGTGACATATCTCCCATTAACCACGCGTTCACCTGTCACACCACATATCCCCCTCCTCTGCCTAAAGCCGTGGGGCTTGGCACTTTCTATTACTCGACCAGAGATCCTTCTCGGTCGTCTCTGCCAGTCAAATCGTCTATCAAAGTCAGGCCCTGCTAGTGAACTCTTCAGTAGGCATCCCTTATCCGACTCTGTCTTGTTCTTTGATAAAGATGGGCCCACGTCAGACCACCCGCATCCCCGGCGGTCAGTATGGTGTTGCGACTCCCTTGCCCCCATACCTCTTGTCTGGACTGACTCTTTGTCACCACGTCTTCTACAGGGTCTCCTGCCTAGGTCACTCAGCTCTGAGCTAACTGAGGCATCACTACTTCCTCTTCCATCAGGCCACCTACTGTCCTCTCTCTGCTGGCCATTTCTCCTAAGGTCTATAAGGTCCCGAGAGCAGCCCTTCCATTTATCTCTATGTACTCTCTTATCTCCATCTTTAGGACTTCCAGTCTTAAGTGAACCTCTTTGTCTTTCTATACCGCGAGTTGAAGGAGGCGGCCATCTTCTTTCCATTTCCTCCAGCTCTCTACTGATCTGCTTCCTCTCAAGTCTTAGCTGCTCTACTTCTTTCAGGTATGACACGCGATACTCCAGGAGCATCCGGATATTCCCAAGGCTCTCCATGGACCCAACAATGAGGAATGGAACATCCCATCTTCATCCTTGTCCTGGGCTTCGTCATCAGCCGGAATCCTCACTCTCATCACGCCAGACCTGTTCACCATGTCCTGCATCACTTTCCCAAACCTTCCGATGACTTTCCTCACCAGACCTCCGGGCACTTGAATGATGTCTTCTGCAATGCCCTGCTGACTTTGAACTTTCCACGCACACTCTAGACATCGAGCGGCTTCTTTTTTTCCCAACAGGATCATCTGCCTTGTGCGGAGGCATTGTAGATGCATATCCCTCAGGATAGTAACCCGCTTCCTTGTGACTTCCTTAGATGACAGTATGACCAGCTGCTTCGTCTCTGGTGCCCAGATCACACTACATGCTTCTATAGCCTTCCTAAAGGCCTCATGCACACCTTCCTCAGCACAGGCTTCCTGCATGTCTTCTGGTACTTCAATTACAACCTTGAAGGTCGTGGACTTGCTCTCATCCTGAACAGATGGCTCTGGGTTCCCTACGGACACTTCCCTCAAGATATCTGTCACGATTGGATGACTGTCTTGTGCAGCCCTTGGCTCACCATCTTCCTGAGATTTACAGTCTTCAGGACCCTTTTCCAAGATGGGCTTTGGCAGTTCTGCCTTGCTATCAGGCGGGCACGGCTGCTGTACGTCTTCGCCAATCCACTTCTCCCGTAGAAGACCTTTTCCTACTCCACTGAGTTCTTGCAGAACTTTATCTCGCTCCTCTGCCAGGTAGCGACGCTCATCCTCTCTCCTGAGAATCTCCTGTTGATACTTCTCTTGGGCCTCTCTGAGCACCTCCATATCTTCCAACAGGGTCTTGTTCATGGTTTTACACGCTGACAGGTGACCTCTGAGCTCAGAGACTTCCTTCTCCAGCTCATCCACTCTGTGCTCAGTCACTTGTCTCAGTGCTTTGCCTGCCAAGAGCTCGGACTCTAGGTGGTGCAACCGCTCCACCTGCGCGGAGTTGGCGACTTCCAGACTCGCCACCTTCAGACACACCCTCGCCAGCTGCTGACACATCTCTTCGCGCCCTTGCTCCAAGTCTCGTAGGTGCGCTTCTACCTGGGGCAAACTGTCATTACACTGGATTCGTGCTTCTGTCTGACAAACACTGTCTTCAGCCCTAGTGGTTGCTACTGGCAATAACATATTACAGTCACGCCTGGTACCTGTGTCACACCCCACCGCATGGGAAATGTTCATGTTGCTCTCTGTTCGGGTGTCAGGTCCACTCTTTTTAATTACCACACCACTATCAGTCTCTCTCTGGTACCCGTCAGGTGACATCATGTCTGTAAGTGGGGCCGACGCACTGTTCTCTCTGGTCATGTTTAACTTAGGCCTGTCAACTTTAGGAGGCGGACTTTTCACACCATTACCTCCCATACACATTATATCAACAGACACTTCTCCTTTTGTCCACCAGTCCCACAGGGCTTCTAAGTCCCGCCCTATTACCATAGTATACTGTAAGTCTGGGTCTACTGTCACTACATGGTACGTGGAACTCTCAGTCGTGTCAATGTAGAGGTATGCTGTCAAAAGTTCT